>NC_090941.1:994293591-996802207 GCF_040938575.1 Ambystoma mexicanum
GTGGAGCAGTCTCACGCAGCCAGACAATGGCTTGGAACTAAATTGTTACAGAAGAAGCTGAGTGTCGCATAATGAAAACAAGCACTCTCATAGTCTGTAGTGGCGCACAACCGCTACAATGCAGACACATAGTTGCTCTTATTACCTTGATGTCATGCTGACGCAATAGTCCTACAAAACTGGCCTGTGAGCCAGAGATGACTGAGATGACCCAGGAGCCTATTCCTTGTTCTGATCCTTGTTGGTTTGGGCTGTAATAAACCACAGTTTGAACTTGCTGTCTGTCTGGGCCTGCATTCCTTTTGGGAAGGGAGGGAGTTAGGCCTTTCATGGGTTTGGGGTCCGTAAACTCCTAGTAGCCCTCCTGCCTACCTGGGAGTTTATCCTTGCAATGAAAAGGCTTGTGATGAGGTGCTAGGGTCTTTCATAAAGCAGCTCAAACACAGCTTGCAGGAATGCTGAATGTTAGACATGGATGCCAGGCTTGCCCTATTCACAATGATTGCTTCCCTGGCATGCCTACCCAGAAGCCTTCCAAGCACACAGTCCTTCCTGAAAAGTCTCAGAAGTGCATGTGCTGCCCTCACCCTCGGGGAAGGAGCCCTGTGTTGGCGAGGGCAGCAGCATGTTCTAATATCTTTAGTTTGATAGACCAGCCATGCATGCCTTGCTATCAATAACTAAGCAATTAATGTCAAAACATTATCTTAGTCACTAATGAGTGGCTGAACCCCGGGGAGCTGCGCGAGAAAGGTCTGTGCTACCACTCTCTAAAGCTCACTATCAATGCTTCTGGGGACACAGGTCTCCTGCTATATATATATATATATATATGTATATATATGCAGCTCCAGGGGTGCCCATGCCCAGACAGCCGTGTGATGGGAGCTGCACGTCTGCAAGGGCTGCTGGATTAGAAGATGTTACCACAGGAAGGTACACCAGGGCTGCACGTCACCCACCGCACTTACTTGCATATATTCACCTGAGCTCCTGGGCCGTTGAGTGGATATTGCACACTGTGACCAGCAACATCCCACACACTGCTTTTAAAGATTTAAGGAAATGGATTTACTTATAACTAGTGCTAGAAGTAGGCGTCAAGCATTAATATCAGTGTGGCAGGAAACACATGCTCAAGCTGACCAGCAGTGTGCACGATTCCTGGGCACAAGGGCAAGTGTGGGGCCACTCGATGGCTCCATGTCATAGAGTACCACGTTTTAACACTAGTGCATCCTGGGGGCTGTGGTTTTGGGGATGTGTAAAAGGTAAGTCTGTATCTGAGAAGGTGAGTCCTGAAGACTGGTAGTCCTCTGGTCACTGCAGAGAGGGGACCGCGTCGGCAGTCTGCACCCTCTCGAACAGCCTGCAGATCACCCTCGCTGTCAGAATAAAGACATGTGCTCACATACAAGGGAAAGCAACGGTTGTTTAGAAAATAGGCAGGGCAACAGAAAGCATTGCATGGAAGAAGGTAGTTTTAAGTTGTGCAAAAACGATTCTATTTCACCAGAAAGTCTACTTTCCAAATTAAGGTTTTAAAGTCACGTGCAGTGATTCTTTCTCCTTTTTGGCCTTTGCATTTTAGTTTGGCCGATTCAACACCTAAAAACCGAAACTATTGCATTAGAGTACAGATAGGGAGAAAAACCATATGAGGAGGGACACACAGCCTGTAGGTGTTGTTTGGTTATTTGCACCCCCATTGACTGCCCATTCTAATCCCTATGGCCGTTCCCACCCAGTTCCCGCCCCTCCTCGCCCAAAACACCTCTCTGTTGGACTTCTTTCAGATTACTTTTTCAAACCTTAGCATCAAACTTTGCACTCAGAGTGCCACCATTTTTTTTAAAGCAGTCTTTTGAGAGTTAATGATTTAATTGGAGTTGTAAGCCCACTACTGGTGTAATATAAATCTCTTTACCAGGTCTGCCTTCGGGCACTTGATTTATGAGCACTCTGCATGTCTTTCACTGAAGTCTTGTTAAAAATAAGCATTGACAAAAACAACAGTTTTGACTTGTGTATAAGTATTAGGCATTTGCCAGTTACTGCTATTACATGTCCAGGTACTCGCAACATTGTGCACTTGCTGCCATCAATGACCATTTAATACCACTATGGTTGTGCCTGGCATGTTCCTTTCCCATGCCTACACAAAAGTCCAAACTGTTGGCTTTGCCAATGCGTGTTGGTCGCATGTAAACGCCCCCTAACATTGAATTAGGCATGAGCCGCTCCACTGTGCTTACACATGTTTTTCAACGCTGTGTGTGGCCCTGCCTGCCAATATCAACGGTTCTCTTTGGAACTGTACTTTATACAGACGTTATGAAGTAGTGGCATTACTGCTTTACCTCCCCTTGATATGCCTGTTTCATTTACCCAAGTGGAGTGTTCCATTCATTTGGCCACTGCCACTCATATGTGCTCCTGTATTATCACACCCCGGTGATATCATAGCACAGTTAATTACCAACCTTTCTTAGGTCTGGCTACTTGCACACAAAAGAGTTCTTTCCAGAAGGCCCTCTTACACAAAAACACAACATAGTGATTTTCTCCTCTGGATAAATGAAATCAGTGACAATGCTACTAGGTTCTGGGAGCGCGTGCGACTGAGCGAGGGGCGCAAGCTGGCCACTCCCCTTTTATTAGAGGGAACCAGCGAAAGCCAGAGACTAGACTACAGCAATGGTATTTACATAAGGCTTAACAAAGTTCACATCATTCAACTCTGGCTAATGCCACGGACGTCATTATACCAAAATGCCAGGGGTAGCGGAAGTGACATCACACGACCCTTGGCCTCTGAGACCCCACCCTGAAGTAATTTCGAGGTAAGTGATGGAACAGGACCTTTCACCCCTTGACTAAACAGCAATGGCATCACATAGCATTGTTCCTAAGGACACTGCGAAAAAGATGGTTACGATATCACTATAATGTGATATAGATTTCGTACCAGAATGGATCGCCATATGATCATTAAGATCAGTGTGTATAGGCCCATATTACCAAATTACCGTGAATGCAAGCAGAGGTTCATGGCCAAATGATAATGATGTGTTTTTATATAGCACTTACGCGTAAGCCTTTATGTAGAAAAAATATACTTACAATATCACCCAACCTTAACGGCCTCAGAAGGTTGAAACGCTGAGTTGAGGTGTTTACGAACAGACTAAATCAGTGACTCACCTCCTGAAGTGTGCCTGAAATGAAGCTTTGAGTCTACGAATTATTTCATCGAATTCCAGGAAGACACATTTTTTGGTATTCCTATTCTTTCTTATTTAGGGTCTCTGCTGAAAATGTTAGACTTGTGGAACCCGTTTTTTTTTTTTTAAAGATGCCTGAACAAGAAAGTCAGCCATTCCAGAAGCAAAGAGCCACATGTCGCTGGCCACAGGTCAGGAGCTTGCATTAAAAAAACGTAAAGCAAAAAAATACACTTTTCATTTTTTTAGGGGTAGCAAGGGAGACCACAGGGGTAGCAAGGGAGACCTCAGGGGTCGCAGTTGCGACCCCTGGCAACCCCTAAATGACATCCCTGGCAAATACATGACTGGGTCCCAGAACCTATTCTGGGTCTTAAGGCGTGCAATCATATGCCAAAAGATCTGATAGCACTGCAGTGGCTGCCCCTCCAGCCGGCTTGACATATCGCTGGGGCTTGGGCTAGAGCTTGTAACCTCAGTCAGCAATGTATTTTGGTTTCCATTCTCTGCACTTTTGGACCCATTGTAAGTTTGGCGGTAATCCCTTTTCTTAGCTGCCACTGCCACTAGGTCCTGCCGATGTACCACGGGATTACTAGTGGGAGCAAGGGGGCGCTAGTCCATATTGTTTTGATCAATATGACTGCATAGGGATTTCGGTCGTTTTACCTTGAGTGGTAATTGAGTAAATCCGATGGTTTTTGGATATAAAGTCGAGGATTTATCTCAACTGCATGCTGGGATATAACCTCTACTTGACCTCTGAGGTCCGATTTTGTCAGTGCAGGAAACTGGAGGAAAAGTGGCAGTTAATCCGTTACATGTGCTTTAACGTCATTGTTTGCCACCTTGCTGACCCCATATTGAGGCCCTTTGTGTCCTATATCCAAACTGATCTTGATGCTTTAGCACTTAAGTCCTGATTCAAAGAACGTTTTCCAATGGGGTTTTGCCATTATAAAACACTTCTGTGAATTGTTATGTTATGTTATGAATACTTATTACGAGCGCGTGAGCCCGAAGGCACCATGGCGCGGAGTAGTACATAGCAGAACCACATAGAAAGTGCAGGAAAATAAAATCAGCAAAAGAGTGCAGTCTTAAGAAGACCGACTTAAACTTGAGGGGGAGACTGTTCCACAGCCTACCCGCAACCACAGAGAAGGCTCTGCCACCCAGAAGAAAGACTTGGGAACAACCACCAATCGCTCACTCATAGAGCGAAGGCCCGGTTAGGGGCATAGGGCAGGAACTTATCCTTAAGAAATTTCTGCCCCACTTGATAAACTGCACAGTGAACAATGCATAACGAACGCGGACGGGTCCAGATGGGCTTAACTTTGGCTCAACTTTGGTGCGCAGCAGACTCGCCTGCTGCGCACAACGACTGCGCTGTCTGTGAGGGCAGCACGTAA
Organism: Ambystoma mexicanum; assembly: GCF_040938575.1. Taxonomy (NCBI): domain Eukaryota; kingdom Metazoa; phylum Chordata; class Amphibia; order Caudata; family Ambystomatidae; genus Ambystoma; species Ambystoma mexicanum. The sequence continues at coordinate 994,298,231 of NC_090941.1, forward strand.
GTGTCATTTCGGGAGTCACGTGACCGCGAGGAAGAAGGCCAGCAGATAAAGACTCTGCAAAAGGCTAGAGAAGAAAGACTCCGCCTCAACAGTATATTCGGGCCACAGTTAGCCCTTCAATTCACCACCACAAGTACACAGTAATGGGACATTTGGGGAATAGGATGACATGCACACAAAAGGTTATATAAACAGTTATTTAAAATTAGGCTTTCAATAATTAAAAATACTGGTAGTGCTTTGCGCCGCAATTCCACCAGCATACTGAATTAGGACCTTAGCATGTAAGTCCTCTAGCCACATTGGACAATGTGTTGGTGATGACAGTGGTTTCATACATATTGCATGCATGCCCTGCCTGCACCCTGGTGTGCCACATTGGACAATGTGTTGATGATGACTGTGGTTTGATACATATTGCATGCATGGCATCCCTGCACCCTGGTGTGCCCTCCCACACCCTGCTGTTCCCTCGCTGCACCCTGTTGATCCCTCCGTGCACCCTGGTGTGCTCTCCCTGCACCCTGCTGTTCCCTCCCTGCATCCTAGTGTGCCCTCCCCGCACCCTGCTGTTCCCTCGCTGCACCCTGCTGTGCCCTCCCTGCACCCTGGTGTGCTCTCCCTGCACCCTGGTGTTCCCTCGCTGCACCCTGGTGTGCTCTCCCTGCATCCTGCTGTTCCCTCCCTGCACCCTGCTGTTCCCTCCCTGCACCCTGGTGTGTTCTCCCTGCACCCTGCTGTTCCCTCCCTGCACCCTGGTGTGTTCTCCCTGCACCCTGCTGTGCCCTCCCTGCACACTGGTGTGCTCTCCCTGCACCCTGGTGTGCCCTCGCTGCACCCTGGTGTGCTCTCCCTGCATCCTGCTGTTCCCTCCCTGCACCCTGGTGTGTTCTCCCTGCACCCTGCTGTTCCCTCCCTGCACCCTGGTGTGCTCTCCCTGCCCCCTGATGTGTTTCTTTCTCTGCTAGCTTCCAGGAATCTGTGACTATACTTAGTTTCCAACCATCAGTCATCCAGTCTCCCCTTACCCTCAGTCTTTCTCTCAGCACCCCTGTTCTTTGCCTTACGGTTCCTAATGCACTTACATGATTTTCTCTATCTGTGTCCTTTACTTAACGCAAATGAAATTAAACATACAAATCCATCTAGAAGTCTTTTTGGACCCGCTCACCATTATGACTTCAAACACAAAAGTGTCAGCGCGCCCGTGCCAGGTTCACTTGCAGCTGATGTAATCGGACAACCCACACCTAAGGGAACCTCCTCCCTGCGCTCTCTGGACTCTGATGAACCCCTCTGTCGGTGGTAAAGGTAGCTTTTTAAAATATATTTATTGTTATTTGGTGAACAAGTAACCTTTACCTAAACATAGAAATTCATTAAAATAAGATTGCATAATATAATGCATATTAAAATACAGAGTTACAAGATGTATGGTAGAACACAAGGCAAACAAGGAAACCAAAATAAGGAAGGGACTAAGAAAAGTAGAGTGAGAGACACACATGTGAGAGCCTACAGATATGAACATGAGTCAAGTCATTGATCCCCCTTCCTCTTGTTTCCCCGCTTCTAAAACTTCTTTCATAAAGCGGATGGCAGCGACCGGCCAATCATTGCGGCCATAGGAATACATCAGGTGGCCTTTGGTGTGGGTCAGTGGAAATGGGCTCCTCAAAGGGCATGGCCATTCTAAATGATTCAAGGTCAGCAGTGGATGTTGAACAGTTTAATGGCGGGGCATTCATATTTTCCATAAATTAGCATAAGTGACTAATCATAGCGATGCAGCTCCATGTGATACAGCACAATTGTTGAAGGTTCTCCCAGAGAAATGTTTTAAACTATTTTGGTGGAAATTATGACTTTTTTTACATCACATTTAATAAAGTATGGCAAAATCCCGTGCAATGTACAGTCGGCCATGTAGGGTATACAGGACCAGCCTGCAACACTTTTATGATGCCTGTCCTCACAATATCTGTTAGCCAGACGTGCAACTATGGTAGACCTTTATAATGAACTATGAAGCATATGCCATCATTTCCACTTAAAATATTGTCATAATGTTGTCCAAAATATATGGCAACATTGCAGACTGTAAAGTATTTCATGATGCTGTGCCCACTATGAGTGCCAGCAGTGACACTGTAACATGCTTACATGGGGAAGCATCCACAGTATATTGCAGCCAGCAGTGCTGCTGTAAGGCACTTTCATGATGCTGTGCCCACTATGAGTGCCAGCAGCTACACTGTAACATGCTTACATGGGGAAGCATCCACAGTATATTGCAGCCAGCAGTGCTGCTGTAAGGCACTTTCATTATGCTGAGCCCATTACATATGTCAGTATTCTCACTGTTACAGACTTTCATGGTGTTGCACCCACAATATACGCCAGCCTTCCCACTTTTTTTTTTTAAAATTTTTTATTTATTTATTTGGTTTTTTTTCAAACCTTTAAAAAATCAACAGAGCTTTCAGGACATGTAACAACCCACATCTCTTAGAGTCTTATTACATATTTTTGGCCCACCGCATACAACATCGAGTCAGTAATCAAACCGGCTTGCCCGTCTGATCAGCCAAAGTAGCATGTAAACGATCCTTTACCGCCTGAAGAAAGGAGACCAAAGAATACAGCACAGGTCTGTTTGACCCATCAAACAGAGCTTTCCACCAGTCGTCTCTGGTTAGAAACTGAAAGTTCTTTGTAACAGTGCCGAAGATGCTGTTTCTTTCTTGCTCTAATCCGGAACATACCATCGTCAGATGTTTGAGCGTTTCATTTGAGGTTTTACAGAAGCGACACGTAAGGTCTGAGTCAGGTGACTGGGACCAAAAACAGAGTCGCTCTTGGTTGGCAGGACATTAAGCCTAAACTGCAAGTATAAGGATCTCAGCCACTGGTCCGGGAAACAAGACAGGTATGCCGGAACGCAGCCATAAGCTCTCGCCTCTTCAGGGGCTTCTTGCATTGTCCTTGTTGTGGCTCTTAAATTGCAGGTATTGATCCAGTCGGTTCTCCACAGCTTTAGTTTGGCGGCATCGGGATTTTCAAGCAGCATTTGCATCGTGATGTCATATGAGGTAAGAACCTCGTGGCATAATTCGTTCCATTGGTACAGGATAGTGGGAGCTTTCTCGGTCTCTGGTTTATGAAGAATTGCAATTTGGGGCGTCAGATTCGTTAGTTTGGATTTCCTGAAAAGATTTAAGAGATTCCAGGCAACCCTCGCTTGCAAGGAGATGTACCCAAGCTCATATCGTACGCAGGCCGTAGAGGTACCCTTAGGAAGGTGTAGAACTTTGGACCAGAAGATATTTTCAAGCGAGTTCCATACTTCATTTCCGCAACCAAAAGCATTTTCGCCGGCGTAGATCAGTGAGGGAACCACCTTCTGTTGGAAAAAGTTTATCGATGGTTTCAAGGAAAATTTTCCAAATTTTTTGTTGATTAGGGACGCCTGGCATGCCATTTGTCGACATTTTCTCTTTACTGCTTCTACCCATGGTGCGTCATTTCTGCTTGCATTTATTCGCATTCCTAGATAGCTGGTGTTTAGCACACACCCAATAGGTTCTTTGTCGAAGTACCATTTGAATTTCTGCCTGTTAGTGTTCAAGCCTTGCAATTTTTCAAAGACGATAATTTCACATTTCCCCTTGTTGATAATCAGGCCATTCTCTGTTAGATATTTTTCCACGGCAGTGAGTTTACGTTGTAGACCTATAGGTGTTGAGTCTAGCAGAATAATATCGTCCGCGTAAATTAGATAATCAACATGAGAACCATGAATTTTGGCTGGAAACGTGTGTAGACCGTTAAATACGTCTTTGATATCTGATATAAACAAGTTGAATATGCTTGCTGCTTAAGGGCAGCCTTGTTTGACACCTCTAGAGGTGTCAATTGGAGCTGATAGATTGCCCTTTTGGTCCATTCGGACTCTGATTGAGGTGTCTGTGTGGAGTTCACGAATGGCAGCCAACAGGCTAGGTGGACAGTTCCATTTGGTCCTTTTTTCCCATAATAGATCTCTGTTTATGCTGTCAAACGCCTGTGATAGGTCTACCAGCGCAAGATAGATCTTAGAGTTTGATCGAAGAGCTTCCATTTTCAGTAGATTTAGCAAAAGGAGATTAACGCAGCAGCCCACACCCTTGGCAAAACCTGTCTGTCTCGGATCCACCTGATTGCAGTTGGTGGACCACTCCAGAAGTTGTTGTTGGAGAAGGGTGGCATACACCTTTCCCAGCACATCAAGTAGTGCTATTGGTCTATAGTTCTTAGGGTTTCTGCGGTCTCCTTTTTTAAAGATTGGTATAATCACAGCGGATTTCCATGAGTTGGGGGTCTTGCAGCACTTAATAATCCTGTTGAACAACATCTCACAAAAGGCTGCCCATTCTTCTGGCTGATGCTTGATCGTAAAGTTCGTTAGCCCATCTGGGCCAGGTGCTCTGGAGTCGTGCACGTTCTTAATGACTCTCAAGATGTCCTCGTAATCAAATGCAAGATCCCAGTGTGTTAAGTTTGGAGATTCCCATTCATTAGTGTGATTGCCCTTGTAAAAAAGATCAGCGTAGAAGGCTATCCACTCGGACTCAAGGACCAGATTGGCCTGTAGGGCGTGTTGTGGGGCAAGATTATCGTTTATAAGTCTCCAATAATCAGCTGAATTGGAACTCTCCATTTTTGACAGCATAAGCTCTGCGTCGTTTTGCAGCATGATGGCCTTAAGAGACTTGAGCCAGTTCTTATAACCCTGTTTAAACTTTCGTGCTTGAGTGCTGTCATCTATGGGAAGTTGTTTTCGTGCAGTTCTCAGCTGCCAGCGAAGAAGGCGTTTTCATTGTTGAACCTCAAGGTCAAATTTGTGTTTAGGTGTAAATTGGGTGGTTCTTAGTTTATTCCTCTGTTCTCGATATTGCGTCAGAAGATGATCATACTCCAGAGTTTCGGAGGATTGAAAACTCGTCAAAATGTGGCCCACCTCACTGGAGTCGAGGTTTAAACGAATCCGGCCGGTTCCCATTCTAACTGAAAAAGCCCATCGATCCTGGAGGGGTCGTGCATTTGAGGCAAATTTTAGAACCACCATGTCATGATCGATATGGTTCATTTTTGTGACTACGAGACTATTGGTTCTCGTGTGGATCTTTCCGGAAACCAGAATGTAATCAAGTGTAGAACTTTGTTCCCCTCTTCTCCAGGTAGGAACCGCCGGGATGTCCCCCGGGGTTTGTCCGTTAAGCATCGTCAGCTCACGTAGCTCCATTTCCAGGCACCACTGTGTTGTCAATTGATGTACCAGGTTATTGACTCTCTTCTTGTTACCAGGTAAGTTTAAATGGCTAATACAGTCGATGTTAAGATCACCGCAGATAATCAGGTCATGTTGAAGACCCGATTCCATGAGATCGTTAAGCGCCGTTGTAACTTCATCAATGAAGAATTTAGCTTCGGTGGCTCCATGTTTCGAATAGAGGTTAATGATGCAAAGATTGGGAACCAAGTCTGCGATTGCCCCTACAAAACCAACCGTTACCACCTGGATAAAGGGCGAGATGTTGGCAGAGTTCAGGAACCGTAGACCTGAGTCAATCCTGACTGCCACCAGGAGACCAGCCATAGGTCTACCCTTAATCTGTTTGATGGCTGGGTTATTGGTAATTTCAAAGTCCTCCAGGATTGGTCTTTCACACAACCACGTCTCCTGTAGACAAATGAGATCCAATTCAACAGTACAAGCAGTGTTAAACAGGTGACTAAAGCCCCTGGTGTTCCAAGATCCTAGTGTGTAGTTTTTACATAGATTGGAGGCCTGGCGTTAACATGACCGTTCGTTGTTTAAAGTTTCGGCAACCCAGGACCAGTCGTTTCCGTTCGCTCTTTTCGACGAGCGATGTTCAATCGAATCCGCTTTAGAGGGTACTGGATTCGTTCCCTGAATTGTTATTTTTATGCTGTTGTTGCTGGTTAGCTCAAAAGGTGTTTTCAAGTTAGTAGATGCAGGGCAATGTGGGTTTGCGAAAGCTGTTGATTTGGCAAATTCACTCGTCCCCGACATGTACAATTGGTTAATTTCACCAGCGTCTGCCATGTTATGCGCTTCTTTGGTCGCACTAGTTGAGTCACGAGATGGTGCTAGGGAGATGTCGAACACCAACGACAATAGCACCGGACCGGCTTGAAGAAGTGCGTCAACTATAAGTTTAGACTGAACATGTAGTATAACTGCATCATTTTTGGTGTCATTGAAAAATTCCACAATTTTTAAGTCTCCAGATTCAATTGCTCTGAGGCTTGCTACACGATGACATAGCCACAAGACGTTGTGACGATTCATAATTAAATCATCTGCAGAGTCAATACGTTCCAAGAGTACTTGATGGAACAGTGGTGCATTTTTTACGTGATTTACCTTGTTGGAGTCGTTTGGTGGATTTTTTCTGGTTGTGGATCTTATTGATAAGCTCCCATTTGTTTTGGGCTGCAAAGACGTGATCGCTATGGGGTCCCTTGTATGTTTGTTTGTGGAGACCGACATGGCAGACCCAGATAGCGGCAGCTTTCCACAACAGTCCAGCGCTGTAGGAGTCCCGGACTCTTCAAGTTGGCAGGCCAATTTGTTAGGTAAGGTTGACGTCTTACAGCGTTTTTCGTCCAACGTCATGAACGTCTTCTTTTGGGAATCCGAGCCATCTACTACGGCTGTTGTTGGCTGACTGACTTCGCACATTCTTACAACTCTGTTAGGTTGCTGAGATGGTACACATCTATGGATCTTGTTTGAACAAGGGGGTTTTACAACAGAGGCAACGTTGGCATCCAGTTGTGGGCAGGCTAGTGCCGGGGGAACAAAGACATTGCCAACAGACTCGGCTGCGTTGGTAGGGCCGCCGTGCAGGGGATTTGTTTCATCTACCCCGCCCAGGTCCTCAACCCCTGCATCTTCATATACTGACATGTTCAGCAAGCCTTCAGGTATATCTCCTAAGATAGTTTTTGGTCCGGTAGACTGATCCAACTCGATGACAACTTCGTTAGTCTCGAGTTCTGACTCTCCACTTGTATCTTTCGTGATTGTTCTGTTAACGGTTACATTAACTGTTTTTAGATTTCTTAGGAATTTCCTAGAGTCATTGCCTCGTTTCATTTTTTTCAAAGGCAGGTTTTTAGATTTTTTTGTCCCATTGCCTCTGCAATTTTTTGCTCTGGTTCCAGTTGTTGGTGCGTTCTTAGAGGACTTGAATATGTCAAAGACTTCTGAGGCAGCGACATTCACCTCTTTATGTGCAGGTTCCAGCTCCACACCAACCAAGTCTAGGCTTTTATTTAGATCAGATGAAGAAGCCGTTTGGGGATCTAAGAGAGCCAGATTTCCTGAGGCTTGGCTTTCCAAGAGGATATCATGGAAATGTGGTGGGTTTCTTTTCTCCGTTCCAGCCAGGATTTGAGTTTCCCCCGATGTTTGGGCTCCTGATTTACTGACAACGTTGTCAGTCGCCGAGGTAAGCGGATCTTGAATGCAATTAGAAGAGGCTTTTTCAGTTGTGGCCGGCAAAACGTCATTGTTTCTGTTTACGTTTGCAAAGGCCGCTGAGGGCAAGGCACATGAGGCCTCGGGCAAGCAGTTTGGGGAGCCAGGTGACAGAACTTTTAAGTCACAAGCGACCCCATTTCCTCTATCGTCCCGGACACCATTTCGGGAGCTAGTTTCTGGCTTTTGTTGAAAAAGGTTTATCGCTTGTTTTGCCACTTCTGCCAATAATTTCCTGTCCAAGTTGGCATTTTTGTTGCAGTCCATTAGAGACCCCATCGCCAGCTCAGCCTTGTTATTTGTGTTCAGCACTGCATCCATATGGAGCATATGCATGTTTTCAAGAGCCACAATCTTTGAATTCATGCCAGAGGCTACGGCTATCAGATCTTTTAGGCTCTCATTGAAATGCTCATACATTTTGAGAAAAGGCGCCAACGACAGCGTCGATGAGGACAAGATAGTAGTCTGAAGATCTTTCATGTCTGGGATTTGGCGCGCATTAACATTGGCCTCTGTTACATGGCCCGTTTTGCGCTTTGTGCCCAAAGGAAGGCGTCTGATTTTTGGAAAAGGGCGCTCCATTAGAGATGAATCCGAAGATGAAGAGTCAGACGTGGAAACAGGGCGCACGTGATCGGCAGAGAGCCCTGCCTCATCCTGGTATGATGCATTCAGTGAACAGTTTTGCAGTTGATTTGAAACATCCACGCCTGTTTTAGGGATCTTCCTCTATGAGCATTGAACGCTCGCGATATACTCGAGCAAACTCTTCTTCTTTCCCACCCCCAAGTCATTTTTGTAAGAACTCAGTGATTGGCCTTGACTTTCCAGCGCGTTTGGATTCATGCTGGCCAGGGATTCAAGTGTGTCCACTGTTGATTCAAAGCTCTCGTCAAAGTTTCCTTTGTTGTCGAGTTATTAAGTCTGCCTTTGTTAATCTGTTTAAGATCTGTTAGCAGCTTATTGACAACATCCAAAGAGTTTCTGCGGTTGTTGTCGCCTTTGTCTTCCGATTTTTTTGATGTTTCCCATGTTGCTCTTGCAGAAAAAGGACAGTTAAACGTCTCTAAGCAAGGTTCAAGACCAGGCTCAGCAACGTCCTTGTATGTAAAAACAGCACTATAAGTGTCTGCAGCATGAGACGTATTAGGATCCATCACAGGCGAAGGTACCAATTTGTTGTACGCACTATAGAATCTCGGTCAAGGCGACCCGCTACTTATTTCTTCATGTGGTATAGTGCGTGTTGTATCCAGAACACGTGTGCCCACATTGGGCACTTGGTCGCCAGTGACCAGACAAGTGAACACTGGCGTCAGACCATTTGCAGGTCGCGGACCGCTCTGGTCACTTAATAAAGTACAGGCAGGAGGCTGGCTGAGCCGTGACCTGCCGCCATATTTGTATTGCTTTCACGGGCTTCGTTTTGGGTGGCGATCTCATTCAACGAGCAGGCAGACATGACATCACGCGTAGCACATCTTTCGGAACTTTCAGAAGAGGGTATTTGGGCAGGCAGGACGAAAGCAGAGGCTGTTGTAGTTTGCAAAACAGGTAAGTCCAACACGAGATCTTGACTCGAGCCCCCTGCCGCACCCCCGTCATCACAATACAATCAGAAATTACGGAGACTAATGTCGATGGTGTAGACACACATACACTTACTTTGGTGTTATTCGTTGGTGTCGATTTTGATGTCGGCTGCGTCAGCTTCAAGGCAGGATCAGCCGAGACCGGTGCCAGAGCCGGGGCGGGCTCACGTGACTCCCCGGGGGCCGCCTGCCGGGGAGCCTCAGGAGACTCCGCCGAGAGCCAGGAACGTTCTGATTCAGGGCATGGTGAGTCCCGCGTCCGCTTCCTTTGGGCACGGGTCTTCATCAGTACACTCGATGCACACGCTGTCTTTCCTTTGGCTACAGCCGCGACAGTTACACGCATCGTGCACTCGGCGGCAGCAAGCCACGGTAAGCTGGTTTGGGAGGGGGAGGAGACCAGAGAGGAGTCCAGGATTCCACGGACTTCCTCGGACTCCTCAGACTCTGCCAGACTCCGCGCCCGCTCTGCGGGGAGATACAGTTTATGAAGGCACTCCAGTAGCTGCAAGGCACTCCCACAATGAACACAGTAGAGTTACTGGCAACTCCTCAGACTCTGCCAGACTCCGCTTCACTGCCTTCCCACTTTAAAGCATTATCATGGTCATGGACGTCATTTGGGGGTTGCAGCTGCGACCCCCGGTGATGTCCCTGAGACCCCTGGCACTGCCGCTGCGATCCTCTGCCAGCTGCTGTGTGAAAATGAAAATAGAATGGGCTCTTAGAACCTGTTTTATTTTCGGATATCACTCGGTAAAGATAGCTTTCACCAATGAGGTCTATTCGGACTCGGCACCAGCTCTAGGTGTGCACCAACACAGGTGTACAACTTTGCACACAGGACTTCAGGACCTGTTTACTGATACACTTGAACATGATTATTTTTTAAGTGTGCACAAGTGGAGTGTGGGTTATGCAGTTATAGTGTCAGCATCGTCCCATAAAAACACATTTATCAAAGACTGTGGGTGGGCTCAGCTTGTTTCTGGAGCTCCCGGAGGGAGTGGCAGCAGGCAGAGGTGGGTCACGAGAGGATACCAAAACAGCAGCAGCCACCTGGCGCCAGCGCAGGACCTATGCTGGGTCAGAGACAGCAGAAAAGCTACGCATGCATGCAGAGTCTGGATATTCTTCCAAATACATCTTATTTCTTCCTGCTTTCTAACGTCACTTGACTCCAGCAAGGTCAATAGGTAAGCAAGGCAACTGTTCTGTTTTAATGTATGTGGCTACGTGTGGTAGATCTGTTTGTTTTGTCTCCTGTCCATAGTTCATTCTTTATCGTGATCCTGAATTCCTGAATTAAACAGACCTCTATGCATTACAGTATAGGTGGGTTTCTGAGCATGTGCTGAACTGTACTTGTTGCTGCTGCAGAGCTCTTGTTTATCACCTTCAATTCTAGTCTGGCCTGGCTAGCACCCATTGAAAACATTAATTGTTTTCTTTGGCACTGCAGGCTGCAAGTGCACAGAAACTTGCACTCCATGCTTGACTCATGTAAGTATATATAATATACCACATTCTATACTATAAACTAATACCTGCAGTGCTTTTTGGTGACCGATGCATTGCTGACTTTAACTTGCACCTCACAGAATGCTGTATTCTTGGTGAGTGCTTTTGCAGTGACAGGGACAAATCTACTTACTATATTGGAATGGGGATATCAACAGTAAGTGGCTTGTGCTCTGACAAGGCCTTGCGTTTGTCTTTGCTTCCACAAGCACTGATTGCCTTAGCTCAATATACTTCTTATAATTGGTTAGCGAGAAACAAAAACATGAGCAATGTAAGTACACATATTGCTGTCCACAAGAATTTCCAACTGAGGTATTACCCCATTAAAAATCAATGGAATAGGAAAATTAAAATGTTAGGCGCCTTGACCGCCTGTCTCTCTATTTGATGTCCACAAGCGGTAGGTATGCAATGCCCTGGTAGTGGGTCTTTATTTTTTCTTTCCCGAGTGCTGTATCACTTCCTGTGGCCCTCCACAGGTCACATGTTGATGTAAGTTAGCTCAGTGGGGTAATGCATCTGCTGTAGACGACATAGAAAGAGAGAGAGAGAGTGTGTGTGTGTGTGTGTGTGTGTGTGTGTGTGTGTGTGTGTGTGTGTGTGTGTGTGTGTGTGTGTGTGTGTGTGTGTGTGTGTGTGTGTGTGTGTGTGTGTGTGTGTGTGTGTGTGTGTGTGTGTGTGTGTGTGTGTGTGTGTGTGTGTGTGTGTGTGTGTGTGTGTGTGTGTGTGTGTGTGTGTGTGTGTGTGTGTGTGTGTGTGTGTGTGTGTGAGAGAGAGAGAGATATGTATAGATGGCTGTGCGTAACCGGAATGTTGAAAACGCAAACCATGGTAAATTAGCTCAAAGGATTAATGTGCCTGCTGCAGAGATGTAAATGAGTTTGTGTGTAGTGTGCAGGTCACAGTTACATAATCCAGTAGACAAGTTATCATTCAGGGTCAAATATTATGATACTGATTAGAAATAATGAGATTAGGGTTGCTAAATACATAAATATGTACTTTGAAGGCTAGCATATTTTTGTATGGTTTCATATTGTACTTGTAGATTTCTGTTTTCATACTTGCCAGGGAATGCAGATCTGCTCATGCCTTCTTAGGAACAACATCGTTTTTACACAGTGTTAGCTGACACAATCCTACAGCCCCATGGTATCACAATTAACAATCAATGTTTTTTATCAGGTTTGAGAAGACAATGACGTAATCATTCACCCTATAATTGGAACCTGTGACCTTGCAGTTTTCCCAAGTATCTCTGCAGCAGATGCCGCAACACCTTAAACCAATGTAGGAGCTACACAATGTACACACATCTTTGCAGCAGGTACATTGACTCCATGGGGCATTTCACCAGCTTAGAACATTGAAATGGCTTATGTCTTTTCTCATACTGTATCACTTACATGAGCGTCCTCTGATGAACTCTTTCCCACTTTTCATTCACAGGCATTACCTAGGTTTTGCGAACAGCTGTTTTTGAGTTGGTTTTTTTTGGCACCATTTAGTTTTCGTTCAGAGTGTGTTGCCATCTATAATATGCCCTCTTTGATGCTGTGCCCTGCCCAGAGCCCATAACCTTTGTTTTGTTTTCTGTTTCCCTTTTCTGGAGAAAGTCTATAATGAGCCCCCATGTGATCCCAGCATACGATTCCTCTTTACTGGGACTGTGCTACAGAAAAATATTGGTTTTCATGACTTCTTTTTTTTGTTGTTGGTCTAATGTATTTGGAAACACTTACTTTCCTGCACCACACAATTATTCTTGTTTAATTGAGTTTAGAATGAGGATAGGCTTATCAGGACCCACCACAATTCAATTTAGTTTCCTACTGATTGCAGACAGACTCCTCTGAGCCACTTTACAAGGATTTAAACCCAAGACCTGCAGGATGTCCACAGATTGCTGAAGCAGCTGCAGGCAAACTAACTTACCATAATATCTTAGCAGATTTTAGACTTGTCACCTGAAAATAACTTACAGATCTCTGCAAAAGTTCCTTTGCAGCACTGAGCTATTTTACAGGCAGAGAGGCCTGTGGTCTGAAGAATAAACACAAGTATCTTTCGCAGGTGCATTAACACATGTTTGGGGGGGTCTTTGAAACATAGAGACTCTGCACCTTAGGCTACACGTGGCATACTGTATTATGACAGAACCTGAGAATATGGGTCTTTACATGGTATATGATTACTTGACATGACCTATGCAGCTATAATTGATATAAGATGGCAGAAAAGGCCATATGAGGCTATAGTGGTATATGCATGACTGGGCCCCAGGTCTATGTTTGTTCTGCTGGGTTTACCCCTGTCATGCCATGACCCCCTCTATGGCATATCAAGGCATAATCCTAGTTAAAATGTGGTTGGTATATAAATAAGTGTAAAGTCTTTAGTACACCTGTCAGTCACTCTGGGTGATGTAATCGGCGTGTGATGTTATTTCATGTGATGTCATGTGATGTCATCAGGGTAAAAGGGTCATATGACATCAGTTCCTGTGTTGTCCTCAAATGTGTGATGTCACTTCCGCTACTCCTGGCATATTGGTGAATTGACGTCACTGATCATGGTGCTGCACCCACAAAATACACCAGCAGCATATCACACTTTTAAAATGCTGCACACACAATACAAAATAGGATTGCCATTGTAAAATATTGTCATGGTCCTGTGCCTACAATATGCGTTAGCCTGCAGTGCTACTGTAACATGCCCTCATAATGCTGCACCCCCAATACATGCTAGCACTAGCACTGTCAAATATTTTCATAATGTCAACCACAAATATATTCTGATTTCCCAATTTAAAACACTTTAATTATTTATTATTATTATTATTATTATTATTATTATTATTATTATTATTATTATTATTAGCATTATTAGCATTATCAGTATTAGCATTATTATTGCTGCATTTCAGTTTAAAGTTAAATCTTTTGCAATAAAACAAGATTCACATCAATTTCAAATGAACATATAATGAGATAAATACATAAGAAATATAAAAGGAAATGAAAACCGGAAACAAACAGAGAAGAAGAATACACCATAATAAAATATGAATTGTTAACGCACAAATATAATAAGTACATTAGCGTTAAATTATTAGGAACAATTATTATGTATATATCCGAAATTCCAGTATGTCAGCAAAAGAATTAGCAAGACTCAGTGAAGGTTATTGTAATAAAGTAAGCACCTTGGACACATCGGGTAGGTTCCTGTTATGATGTTGATCACTGCTGCATGGAAAGCTATGTAGTGGAATGTTTGCTAGTTCAGGTTCTGATGATGTCACAGACTCTATGTGAGTGTTTATGTTTTGTTCAAGATTCTGGGTTTGTCAGTTGAAGCCTCTTGTGGGAGGAGAGGAGTCCTCTGTGTTGTGGGGGCCTTAATATCCTGTATCTTAATAAATACTTACCACGAAGACTCACCTGTGCCAGAGCGTCTTCGTAACAATGGCGACGAGGATGGGATGTCAATAGGCCCCCAGCAACAAGCCGTCCTGCACGTTGCTCCGCTGCCCGAAAGCGTAGAAGCGACCACCGAAGCTAGGCCACCCCGCCGCAAGCTGTTTTGTCCCTACTCGGGGCCGCTCCGCCTTCCCCAGCGTTGTAGCGGCCCTCGGATCAACAAGGCGGATATCCTCGTATCCAGTGAGTGATGTTTCCAAGTAAGTGCTGCGCTGCCCGTATGCACTGACGAGCGACGAGTTGGTTGCCCCACTGTGCTCTTCAGTGGCGCCGTAGTTGCGCGATTGTGCCCCTCGAAGCAACCATCCTTCCACAGGCGGGATCGCCGCGACCGGACTAAGCCTCCGAAAAAAAAAAAAAAGGGGGGGGGAAGGAGGGGCTGGTGGCTCAGAGACGGTACTTGGTATATCGCCGAGGATCGGGGAGAGCGGAGCACATCAAGAAGAAAAGGTGGGCAGCTTTGACCTGCCTCCACCCAGAGGAGACCATCCTCTCCAGTCCACTGGAAGCACGAAGTTTGGAAAACCAGTGAGAGGCCGGGGCGGCGGCGCAGAGTACTACCGTAAGTTCAGTAGGAGGCGCGCAGGCGGAACACATTACCGTGAAGACAGTAGTAGGCGCGCAGGCGGAACACGTTACCGTGAAGACAGTAGTAGGCGCGCAAGAGTGGAAGTTAGCGTGCTGTGCTGATAGGGATTCGTGAGTGGATGAGCAGTATAGACCGCACCACCGCAGTGTGGTAGAAGGTGTGCCAACTAGAGGAAGCGAGGACCTTGTCATTGCATTTTGTATGAAATAAGCTGCAGCAGAAGAGAAATTTCAACCTTGCAAGACTCCATCTGAAGACAGCTAGCACAGCATCGGAAGGCACGTGAAATTCAATCACTGTTTAGGAGGTTATAGACCAGCAGCTCACACTCTTGACATTATGGCAGGTTTACCAGGTATCGCAGGACTGCCAACTTTTATGCCAGTGCCGGGACCGGCAAAAATCTTGTGGGCTCAATGGCGCAAGGGTTTCTTACACTACATGAAGGCAGCTGGTGGGACTTCTTACTCCAGCGAAAGGAAACTGGCGTTGTTGCTGCATTTCTTGGGATATGAGGGCCAGAGAATATACGAAACGCTTCCACAACCGCTTGGGGATGGTGGTGGTGATGACATGACCGAATTTGATTTGGCTCTGCTGAAGTTGGATAAGCACTTTAATCCCAAGACCAGCACGATATTGGAGCGGTACAATTTCCGCATGCGTGTGCAGGCTTCTGGAGAATCTGTGGAGGAATACGTGACGGCGTTGAGACACCTTGCCTTGTCCTGCAAATTCCAAGATGGTTTTGACGAACACATACGTGATCAATTTATGACACATTGCAGGGCCAACAAAATCCGAGAGGAGCTATGGCTAAGAGATGAGCCAAATCTGGATGACGTGCTAGACATTGCAAGGAGGGTGGAACATTCATTAGCGTGTGTTGCCAAATTATCCAGAAACGAAGTAGCAGAGCCAAAGGAGAGCAGAACTGAAGTTTTAAGTGTAACAGACGGGAAGGGGAAGAGAAAATTCAGGAATCGGCAAGCAAGTCGGGGAACTGTGGAAGAGAAAAGAAGCCAAGAACCTCCGCAGAAGGGGGAGAAGAAGGATGAGAGGCTATGTTTCCGATGTGCGAGCAATACACACTTTGCATCCTCGGTTGTGTGCCCGGGACGCAGGGCTACATGTGCTAAGTGTAGAAGAAAAGGGCATTACGCGAATTGTTGCAAAAACTTTCAATTTGGACAAAATGCTCAAAAGAAGGTCCTATATGTGAACGAAGAAGAAGATGAAAGGTCGTCTGAGGAGGAGATGACACTTCAAATGCAGAATATTGTTGTTAACACCGTTAATGTTGTCATGGAGGATGAAAATGTGGATGATTGTGAGCGTCCGTATGCTGTGGTGAAAGTCAATGGCCATGAGGTATCAATGATGGCAGACTCTGGGTCCAAGATCACTTTAGTGTCAAGAAGTGTGTTTGAGAAGGAGATGCAAGGGGAAGTGTCCGGCCTATCTAAACCTGATATAAATCCAGGTGGTTACAATCAGGACAAAATTGACCTGTTGGGGTATGTGTGGAGTGAGTTTGAGTTCAAGGGCCGGAAATGCGACGGCAAAGTATACATAACAAAAAAGGGACAATCCTTGTTGGGATGGAGGGAGCAGAAAAATCTAGCTATCAAGCTGGACCCAAACAAAGAGGAGCAGGTTTATCAGGTATCAAGATCAGGTGTAGGGTCGTGTAAGTATGTGGTAGAGCACAGTGGAGTGTTTAATGGAGGCATGGGAAGAGTGAAAGGTTTTATTCACCAAATCATTTTGAAAAGAAATAGCACACCTGTAGTTGCGAAGCTTAGGCCAGTACCTTTGTCCTTGAGGGAAGGGGTCAAGAAGGAGTTGATGAAATTATTACAGTCGGGTGTGATTGAAAAGGCAGGTGGAGTTGAATGGGTGTCCCCGGTAGTGGTTGTTAAAAAGAGTTCAGGAGATCTAAGGCTGTGCATAGACATGCGTGAGCTCAATAAATGTATCATGGTTGATAGGCACCCATTGCCCAACATGTGTGAGATGTTGACCAGGGTCGGGCGAGGGAAGTTTTTTTCAAAATTGGATATGGCGTCAGCCTATCACCAGATTGAGTTGGAGGAGGGGTGTAGGAAGCTTACTGCTTTCATTACTCACAAGGGCGTTTTTCAATTTAGAAGGATGCCTTTTGGTTTGGCATCGGCCTCGTCGGTATTTCAAAAGGTAATGGACCGTTTACTCAGATGTGTGAAGGGGGTGTTTTGTTTCCAGGATGATGTGTTGATCTGTGGAGAAACACTTGAAGAACACGACAACAGATTATTCGAAGTTTTGAGAATTTTTGAAGAAAGGGGAATCACATTAAGGCAGGAAAAGTGTAAATTTGCCCTTTCAAAGGTAGATTACTTAGGCCACGAGGTTTCTCATGAAGGGGTAAAACCCAAAGAGGGCATTGTAAATTCGATAAAGGTAATTGAGAAGCCAACTAACAAAAGTGAACTACGTTCATTTTTAGGCATGACAGAATTTTATCAAAAATTTGTGATGAATTATGCATCCAAAGTTTTGGAAATGAGGAAGATTCTAAAAAAGGGGGTTGAGTTCATATGGAACAAAAAGTGTGACATGGAATTTACAAAGATCAAAGAAGAAATTGATATGGCCCGCCCATTGGGTTGTTTTGACACAAGGAAATGTTCTATAATTATTGTGGATGCCAGCGAAGGAGGGCTGGGTGCAGTACTTTCGCAGAGGCAAGACGATGGTTCAGAGGAGGTGATAGCACATGCGTCACGTGCTTTGAAGGGTGCAGAGTTGAGATATTCCGTTCTTGAGAAGGAAGCCTTAGCTTGTTATTGGGCTGTTGAGCGGTTTAGAAATTTTGTGTGGGGTATGGAATTTGTCTTGCATACTGATCACAAACCATTAAAGGTTATCTTTGAGAGTAAGGGTTTGGATAAGGTTTCGCGCAGAGTGGCCGGATGGGTTACCAGAATGCAGGCGCACAAATTTTCCATGGAAGTTATACCTGGGAAGGAGAACAAGCTAGCCGACAATCTTTCAAGAGTAAGGGTTGCAACCCAGGAAGGGTTAGGTGAGGAGATGGAAATGGAAATGGTGTTTGTTAACACAGAGGGAATTGTATCCAGAGAAGAGTGGCTGGTGGAGATTGCGAGAGATCCGATAATTAATAAGGTGATCACATATGTATCGACGTCTTTTTGGCCCAACAAATCTGAATTGGTTGAGGGTGAGAGGCCTTATTGGGAAGTTAAGGATGAGCTATCTGTCATTGATGGCGTGTTGTTCAGGTGGGAGAGAGCAGTCGCTCCGCCAGGTATTCGAAAAAGAATTATCGACTTGGCTCATAGTGGCCACATTGGTATTACCAAGACCAAGGGAGTATTAAGATCAGATTATTGGTGGCCGGGATTCGACAAGGAGGTTGAAAATCATCTTGCACAATGCCATTTTTGCATCAGGAGTGGGAAGGGAGAGGAGGCTAGGAAGCAGCCCCTTATTGATGTAGGAGTTCCATCAAAAATCTGGTGTGATATAGCAATGGATATTTTGGGTCCCGTTGACCTAGGGTATGGCAGAGGAAGGTATGTAGTACTGGTGGTTGATTTATTCTCCAGGTGGGTAGATTTCAAGGTGGTGCGTGAAATATCGGGAGAGAATATGGTGAAGGTATTGCAGGAGATCGTTGCGAGTGAAGGATTACCTGAGAGTGTCCTTACTGACAATGGAACGCAATTTACTGGAGGGATATTTCCTGCATACTTAAAAAAATGTGGGGTAAGTCATAGGAGGACATCTCTTTATCATCCTGAGACCAATGGAGTGGTGGAAAGACTAAATAGATGTGTGATGGAAAGTGTGCGCATGGGAGAGCAGTGTGGTTTCGATAAATTAGTGACGATTCAAAACAGAATGTGGGCATTGCGCATGGCACCCCATGCAACTACTGGATTGTGTCCATTCGAACTTATGAGGGACCGAAAGGCTTCCTCGATGGCGTGTCCTCCATGGTTAGGGAGGAGCAGGGAGTCGGATGTAGTCATTGATGAGGTCAGAAATGCGCTCAAGAGAAAGAAGAGTGAGTGGGTTATGCGAGAAAATAAGAGAAGAGGAAGAAAGGAATTGCATGTGGAGCGAGGAGATTGGGTGAGAATAAAGAAGGGTGTGGTGAAGAGAAAAGGTGATGCATTATACTCAGATCCAGTTAGACTGGTTGCTGTTATGAAGGGAGCGGTACGTGTGGAAGGAGGTCAGGTCTGGAACAAGAGTAGGGTGGCTACAGTGAAGAGAGGTCAAGTGTAAGGTTCGAGGGTCGTATGTATAAAACTTTGGAAAAAAGGGAGATGTGTTATGATGTTGATCACTGCTGCATGGAAAGCTATGTAGTGGAATGTTTACTAGTTCAGGTTCTGATGATGTCACAGACTCTATGTGAGTGTTTATGTTTTGTTCAAGATTCTGGGTTTGTCAGTTGAAGCCTCTTGTGGGAGGAGAGGAGTCCTCTGTGTTGTGGGGGCCTTAATATCCTGTATCTTAATAAATACTTACCACGAAGACTCACCTGTGCCAGAGCGTCTTCGTAACAGTTCCCTAAATTACCTTTAATCCTGTTACATTTAGCTCCCCATACCACTTTGCATTTTGCTCATGCATCTTGCTTTCATTAGGATTACTACTTTTGACACTGCACAGTACTGCACAGTACTTAAAGCCTAAAAGTCCTTGTTTCAACCAGCACCATATAGCTAAAATTCCCTAACCATTTCCCCACAAAATACTTGCTGGGCAAGACCTAACACTTTTCTATGCAATGTATATATATAATCACACTATCACTGAATGCATATACTTTTCTCAACATTCCAACTTAACTACTCCACTTTAACGTCCCCACAGACCACTGTATGGAGTGCATAAATGCTACACAAAGGATATAGGTTGTGCATTGCACACACTTTTTGTCCTTCTTCCTCTAAATAGCCACAGCTGCTCTGCCTAGACTGCACATTTGGTTCTCCTCTGCACAGTACCTTAGATCCAGCTGTATAACGATAAACAGCATGATGCGTTGAAATTGAAGTTCAAGCCATTCTTCATGGGAAAAATCTGTGTCGCTCTACACGAACATCCAACTCCACTGCCACCAGCAGTTTGGGTTCTGAGCTGGTGTACTGGCACACTTCCGGGCTCCGCTCCGACGATTAGTCAGAAAGAATGTGTGTGTGAATGTTGTTTTTGTTCTGTGGGCAGAAGAGATGAGTGAACATGTCATATGTGTCTTGTGTGATGGTGTGATGTGCTCGGTTGTAATGTTGTGTGATTTGGAAGAAGGGAGATGTGTTGTATTGTGCTTGGTGTGAATGCAGATGCTTGGTAATGTATGAGAGACTGTTGGTGTGTCAGAGAGAATGTTTAGGTGTGAGTGAAGGCATGCTTGAAATGAAGGTTCCATGGAGAGTTAGTTGGAGAACTCCTGCCTGGGTGATGGGAGCCAGTGGTTCAGACTCTGTCATTTTATAGCAGCTAAATGTACCAGGAATAAGACCAGCTCGTCGCCAGTGTAATAAGGTAAGTTACTTGGACGCATCGGGTAGGTTCCAAAAGTTAACTTTACTCCTGTTACATTTAGCTGCTATATGATGACAGAGTCTGAACCATTGGCTCCATCACCTAGAGAGAGGTTCTCCAACTAACTCTCCATGGAACCTTCACTTCAGGCATGCCTTCACTCACACCTAAACATTCTCTCTGACACACCAACAGTCTCTCATACATTACCAAGCATCTGCATCCACACCAAGCACAATACAACAGTTGTCTTCCTTTTGTAATGAGATTCCAAATGGAATCCGACCACATATATTTAAAAGACTCGGCAAATGTCCAAATGTATAAGCGGGTATCTAACAATGCTGGCGAGGGAGGCCAGTCAATTTGGCTGTAACGGATCTACAAGCAACCAGGAAAGGAAACAGGCGGTTAGGTGGTGAGTTCCCCTAGCTGTTTTGAAGGATCCTTATATTTTGGGTGACAACATGAACGTATTTTGCAGTGGCAATGTTGCCATACATTCTGTTTGCAGCATTATAAAAGTGTGTTACAGTGGAGGAAGCTCTTGAGCTCCTTCCTGAAGTGCAGAAGCGCGCAGGTGAGTCTGGTGGTGATGGTGAGGAGCTGGGGCCATAGACAGAGAAGGCCTGTTGTCTGGTTCTTTACTTCCTGCACTGTCAGATTTCAAGTCTGCACATTCTGATGAATCTAGTGAGATCCTAACTAAAATCTGTGTATGGTCCTCCTCTCATGTGGCCAGGGGAAGGCAGCCGCTACCTGCCCCTGACCCTGGGGGCAGTATTATGTGGGAGTATCACATGGGAGGAGATTCATATCAGGGGGAAGTGATGACTTCTTCAACTCATGATTCTCCTCTTCTCCCGGAAGTATTAATGGCTTATTGCGAAGTAGAACAAACCAATGTAACTGCTTTGCAATCAACTATGGACTTCAATATCCATAATGCATGTGGTACTGGGACGAGGAAGAGGAACTCAGTTACTGAACATCAGAGGTACCATTGAACAGAATGTGCACTCTAGTTGTTGTAGAACAAGGCACCTGAGCAAGACATTTAAACCCAAGAATGGGATTCAGGTGAGGATAAGTGACAGGAGTAGTAGAGGCAGAAGCAGTCCGAAGTCTTGATATTGCTGCAGAAGCCGAAGGTAGAACGCCAGCAGAAGCCGACATGAGCAGAAAGGAGGGAGAGACTGCACAGCACAGGTCTGAACTTATTTTCTGGGATGAAGGGCTTGAATTTCTACAAAAGGGAAAGGTAGTACCAAGATGTTTGCGTCTTCTTTTCTATGTGCAACTTGAAGAGGTGTCTGACTCTGGATGTCAGGGTGTTCAGTGTTGTTGGGCAACAGTAGCAATTTGGTCATGAAGGGTTGAGCTCAAGGTATCCATTTGACATCTACGACTGGATCAATGTGTGGAAGACCCTGAGGCTGTGGATTTCTTCGATGGACATCCTGAGGTAGAGATGTGTGTAATTTGCATATTGCTGGATGTGTATGTGATGTGGAGACAGGAGGTTCTAAATGGTTCAATGTAAAGGTGGAAGATCAAGGAGGATCAAATGGATCCTTGCAGGACTCCAAAGGTAATGGGTAAAGTTGAGGATCCAGTGGAATCAATTTGGATGAATTGATTGTAGTTAACGAGGTAGGATTTCCACTAGCTGAGGATGGCCTCTCTGATCCCTGTGCTGAAATGTACAATGTCGCGGAGTCTCTGTTGGTCTACTGTGTCGAATGCAGCTCAGTGTTCAAGGAGAACCAGGAGGCAAGTTTGGCCATCATCGAGGATGTTGAGGGCATTGTCGATCACCTGGATGGTAGCTTTTGCTCTGCTGCATCTGGGTCTGAAGCCAGATTGGCAAGACTGAAGGAGGCTATTGGCACTGATGTGTTAGAGGAGTTGCATGGATATTGATTAATTAAGGGCAGCCAAGGTGATGGGGCAGTAGATGTTTATGCCATCGTGGTCCAGTATTGGTATTTTAAGAAGAAGGAGGATTTGTCCAGTCTTGCGAGTTGAGGGGAAGGTGCATTGAGGGATGGAGCTGTTTATGATTTCCAGGTATGGGAGGGTTGCTTTAGTTGGAAGCGTCTTGAAGTTGGTGGAATGGAGTATGCCATCCGCGCATGATGTGCCTTGAGGGATGCAAGTGTGGCAGTCAGTTCTTCCATGGTGTAGGAAGTGGTCTATGTAGTGGTGGTTTTGCAAGATAGGGTGTGTTGTGTGCTGCTAATTGTTGCATTGGTGTTTATGTACTAGTGGATTATGATGATCTTTTTGATGAAGAAAGATTTGATGGCAGTGGATTTTTTGATGGAGTGCGGTTGGAGTGGGTCGGGGAGAGGATTGTGGCAATGCTTGATCACTTTGAAAAGGGCTCTGCTTTCATTGTTTGCTTTGGCTATGATGTTCTGGCAATAGGTGGCCTTGGCAATGGGGATCAGTCATCTACATGCAGAGTTCACTGATCAGGGTGAGGTTGGAGGCGCTGCAGGGTTGTTGCCAAGTCTTTTCTTTTTTCGGATACTTTTTTGCTGAGATTCCTGAGTGCACCGGGATGCGGGAGGTTTAGGCTTAATGGCAGTCAATGTTGGTTGCAAGGGTGGTGGTGAGTTCCTGGAGAAGTGAGTCACTGTCCTGGTTTATCTGAAGTAGACCGGCCCATGTGAGGTAGAGGTTGGTGAGGTCTTCTGTGAGAGCTTTCACTGGGATATCCTTGTTGACATTTTTTAATGTTAAGAAGTGCATAGATTTGCTACTATTGATCTCTTTTTTTGCTGCATTTTGTTTTTGCACCTTATTTATAATCATGTTTCCATAGTTGCCTCTGCCACAACAATGGTACTTACACACTTTAGGCAATATAATTTAAAGACTCATTCTCAATGTTGCCTTGTGACCTTGGTAGAGGATGGGTATCTCCAAAACAGGATGTGTCAGGTTTGTGTGTGTTTGTCACAGTTATTTTGTGGGAGTGTGTTCGATGACATCTTTTGGTTTCTGTAGTTGTTAGGCTTACTGTTGTGATGGTAGGGAAATATTTAGTGCTTAATGGAGTGTGTGAGGGACTCCTCCATTGTATGTTTACGTACATTTTCTAGTGTTTTTGGTGCATGCAGATGATCATACAAGATGGCTGTACGTGCAGGAATTACCATTTTTAATGGATCAGGTGAATAGAGCAAATTACTGGTTTGGCTACATCAACACCTTCCTGGTATGATACCACCAAATATTCCCAAACTCAAAGAGTACAAATTCCCCATATGTACAGCCTGGTTGTGACTTTTAAGAATGCACATAGGCATGTGTGGTGTTTTGGTTGTGATGATGGTGGTTGCATGAGTAGTTAGTGTGTTTTTTGAGTATTCGATAAGGTTGCAAATATTCTTGTGATATAGGAGGGACAGTGAGCCTGCGGCTTGTTTAAGTCTGATTGCTTTGTTGTATTGGGTGTAGTTTTCATATTTGTTCTGATTGTATCATAGATAGTCATAATTTTGGTAATTGGAATGGGCGTGGTATCAGTAGTTATTATTCAAACAATAGTATGTTTCTTTGTTTTGTGTGGCATGACATCTGTGTTCGTTAAAGGCATTGTGGGTTAGGGTGTGTTGGTAAGGTTCCCATTGACCAAGGAAACCTGTGAGTTCAGGGATACCAGAAAGACATAACTAGGAAAAATGTGTTTAATAGATAATTGTGCTTCTTATTGCTAGTTCTGTGTTTGCATTTAAATAAATGAATGGACATACCGGATTCCACATTTTCTGAGGAGAAGAACTCCATTGCAAATTGCTGCGCATCACTTCTTGCCTGGCGGTTTTGTTTAGTTGCTATGCATTGCATTGGTTGTGGTGCACATTTGTAACTGATTTTGTAAATAGATTAGCATGTATAAGCTGTTGGTGGTGTTACACGATTTCAGTGATCCAGTGAATGTTTCCTGCTAATAAAGTTAATGTTTCTTACTGACACAGTTAAGGCTTCCTGGTAACACAGTGAACATGTTCTACAAACACAGTTACCATTTTCTTCCAACACATCCAATTTGCACGCCTCATATACCCATTTATGTGCCATGCGCAGTTTGTTGGTTTGAAAAAATGGGTTACCACTTGAATGATATTTGTGTCATGATCTCTGCTTCCAAAAGGTCAGGGTTTTCCCAACTCCCTTGGAAGCAGATCCATAACCCAGGTTCCGAGTGCCAACCAGTCCCAATTGGGACCTTTTGGACCCAGTCCTGGCGCCAGTGGCACCAGGCTCATAAATATGCCCAGTCCCAGCGCTGGAAGCGCCGGGCTCATAATGCTTGGGTGGACTTACCTTCAGCAGACCATGCTGCTTACTTGCCTGCCAGTTGAGCCTCTGATCCTCTTCTGTTTGGAACTACTTTTCCTGTTGGGTGGGGCTGGAGCCACTCCCTAGATTCAGAACACTGGAACTCTTCTGGAAGGCAGGAACTCTTTTCTTACCAGGAACTCTTTTCTTACTTAGGCGTGGCTGTGGAAGGAGACACCTAAGCACTACAGGAGGCTATTTAAACCACACCCGGTGGATGAATCTTGCTTTGCGTTATTCTGCAACCTCTGCAGCAGAACGCTCATCGTGTCTTCTGCATCCGGTCCTGGGCCTAAGGAAAAAGGCTTACCATCCTGAATCCAGTCTTCAGCAACACCTATAAAGACAAGAAAGAACAGGTTAGCATTCCGGCATCTGAAAGGCAAAGGCTTACCATCCTGAATCCAGTCTTCAGCAACACCTATAAAGATAAGAAAGAACAGGTTAGCATTCCGGCATCTGAAAGGCAAAATCTTACCAACTCTTCGCACGCTCCGGAGGCCTTCGGCGCTGCATCCCGCATCTGAAAGACAAAACAAGGTGCGTTTAAAGACATTGGGGAACTTTAATACTCACGTGCCATTACTCCTTTCCACATCTAATCCAGTGGGTATTCCGGCACCCTGCAGCCGCTCCGAACTCGTACCTGCAAAATAAAAAGACAGTTAGAGCGCATCGTGAAGCAGGCAACAAGCGCTTACTTACGTGCTTCCAGGCGCTTCTATTCATCACACGGGCTCCATCTTCAACTCACTTCAGCCCGTCATCCGCCATCGCCGGAACCCTGCAAAACAAGAGACATCATTACTAAAGACTTTAAAGACATTTGAATGACTCGAAACTTACCGTTCGTGCAGTAAACGACGGACAGCAGTCCTCTGAAGTCAAGAGGCCTGCGCTACCTATCCAGTGAAGAAACTGGTTACAGCACCCTGCCCCGAGGCAGATGGAGAGCTCGGCATTCACTTACCTAAGGTGAGAGCGTTAACCTTTGGGGGTCTACAGGAGAGGAGAAGAGGAAAGAGATAGGGACACCCCAATAACCCCAGTTCATTAACCCCATATTTTCTATCTGCAGACATCTTACTCTACACGTCAGGCATACAGTGCACAGTGGTCCAGCCCAAAGAGCCAACCGGGTGCTACACATCACCTTTGAAGATACGGTAGTCGCCCAGTCAAGACCGGCGCCTCTGCGAGAATCAGGTGAGCGTTACAATTTGTGACACTTCCTGGTTCTGTGGTGGGATTCTTTGTATATTACTGGCTTCTTATTTCTGTCTTGCAGGTTTGTGGATCTTGGGTGCTGCTCGCCAGTTCTTGGTGTCCTCCCTTGCCCTGTGGAAAGGTTGTGGTTTGGTGGTGGTTTTGTAATGAATGGGACAATGTACTCTTCGCTAACCATATTGAAGTGGTGTATACTGATGTTGTCACACTCTCATGGTTTAACTTAACTATTTGATAGCTAAAATGATTTTCTTACATTTTTATTGTGTAATTTCTGTGGCACATTGTCAATTGTTGGCACATTGTCAATGTGGTCACTTACCACAACTTGCAACTTGCATGTCTATTTGAGTGTTTCAGGTGGAGGTGTTCTTTTCCATTGATTCTTTATTTTTGGTGTTCTTGGCTTTTTATTTTGCCTCAGAGGGTTGTAAATCACATATTTGGAGTTGCTGTTGGCTTCTCTTGTCCTGAAGAAAGGTGGCACTGTCTTTTGCCTTTAGTATGGCTGTCTATTGGCCCTGGTTCTATAAAGAATAGTCACTTGTTTGGTCACAATGCTGTAATTGTGCTTAATGTTTATCTTACATTTTCATTGTTCCAGTTGTGTTTCACAATATCAATTGTTTGGCTCATTGTCAATAGTCTAATTTACCACAAATTGTCATTTGGTGTCTGTTAGATTTTTTTCCAGTGATTTTAGTTGGTTTGTCTTTCAATGTTCTTGGTGTCTCATTTATTTAACTCAGGTTTGTGGGTCTCATGTGCTGTTGGCCATATGTTAGCGGCTTCTCTTTCCTGTGGAACGGTATCACTCCGCCTGGCTACTTGTAGTGTGCACCTCCAGGAGGAAGACACAGGATGCAGGTATGCGACAGACACCAACAAGTACAAATGTAGAAGCATTTTATCTGTTTCAGCTATAGGGTACAGGGTATAGGGTATAAGAAGAGGGAGAACATAGGGAACATCCTCCCCTCAGTTGTGTCTCCCATCCTAAATCACTGTCATTCAACGAATCTTGAGGGAACCCAGGGTTCCACCACTAGCCAACATTCCATGGCTTGCAATGCATATGGCAATGCAGGCCCCACACTACACTACTTCAATGGCTTCAAGCGTTTGTACACTGATGTTGTAGTTGGGCATATTGTATATATTGTTACTTGTACTAATTACACTACTTGGTTATTCTACTAATAAGGTTACATGGTTTGGTTATTAACATTTCCTGAGGACCTTCATGTTCTGTCTCTTGTATTAACACTGTTTAGTACAGTTCACAAGAAAAGGGTCTTAGAGTTTGTCCTCAAGACAGCATTGCAGTTCATCATGTATCAGAGTTACCTTCCCCAAGACTTCAACATAGCAACTTATGCTGGTCTCAGTCTTTCAATGTTTAACACAACTCCAGGTCAACTTGACACTCCTTCCAGATTGCATTAACGGTTCATTCACTGTGCTTCTTCTTGCTGTGTTTCACCATGTCTTTGGTTTTCACAATGTAGGGTTCCCTGGTCTAGGCGCAGTTGTCAGACCACATGGTCCACCCATCACAGGTGGCACAGCCAAGAACCTTAGGCTCTTCCGCTCACAAAGGTTCTTCTGTATCTCCCATGTACATAGATTCACATTCATTTAGGTTTTTCTTATCAGTGTATTGACTTTATGTGCCGTTTCACACTCTCCTGGCTTCTCCTGAATAGCCTCTTGACTTTGCCACAGTATGTCAAACATCCTATGCCAGTCTTGGGCCTTGTTGCAATGTAATTATTCACAAAGTTCACTTTGCAGTGGTTTTATTCTATTCCCCACATTTATGTCATGCTCTTTCACCCTTGCATTCATATTTCATCTGTTGCTTTGAAAATGGGCGCTTTCCCATTTAACTTTCATTAACTCGTAGCTTTGCTCTCCATGTTTTCATTCAGTTCGGTTTTCAATATTTATGCTTTTTCCATCATGACTTACTTCGATGCTTAACTTCCATGCCACCCACAACTTTGGGTTCGTTCCCACTCTGTGCATGGTTTTCGGCTCACTCAGCATTCACTCTGCTTACATCGATCCCCTCGGAGCTCCCCGGTCTCCAGTGAGGCTCCCCTTCACTCACCGGTCTCTGCCGGTCCTGTCGCTGGACTCTTCTGCTCCTCTTGCTGGATTGCCTTAGATTGCGAGCCCCGCTCATATTTTTGATGCCTCTCTGGGAATGCTGACAGTTCCGCTCTGCTTCCGCAGACACTATTGGTGGTACGTTTTCTTTTTCCTTGCTTGCAGCTTGTTTCCCGGACTAAGGAGGCTCCCCACCCGAGTAATTACAATGGCCCAACTTCTCCTGGGCTCCATGGGTCTCTGGGTCGTCTGCCAGCATCCTGGCATTGCTTCCAGGATCCACCATGGCTGCCTCATCACAAGCAGGGTCCCCTGCTGGCCTCCCTGTTGTTACATCCCACACAGGCCTTCCCTATTGGTCTCCTTGCTGCTCTCTTAGTCTCCTATTATACACCCGCAACCACTTGACAGGTTGCAGGTTTGAGCTTCTAATTGTACTTGTTTGACTATAGTTGGAGGGACATGCATAACCTTCACAGTACTCTGCAGACATCTTCTTCGTTCCAGTACTAGAGAACTGAAAGGAGTTACTTGCTTTCACTACTCCTAGTCACCTCTTCCTTGTCCCAGTACTGTCATAGGAAATATATGGGAAAATGGGGGGAGATCTTTAACAATAGCCCATGAAGGCCGAAGGAGGGTTAGGTTGGTCTTCAATAGGGAAAGGGTGATATAATTTCTCACCTGTGGGTACCCCATTCCCAATCCCCAAGGACCCTCCACCCAGGTGATCTTCCCTCTCTTCTCCACCCCCAGGGTCGGGATCCAAAAGCAATGGCCTTTCCACGGCCACCTGAGAAGAGGACCCAAGGGGAGTAGAAGTGAGGATGCCCCCAGGTTTCTCACAGCTCAGCTGAGACCCCCTTGAGGAAATAAATCTTGGCAGGGCCCAAACAAATGCTAGAACTGCTTATATGATCACCCCTATGAAAGAGCTTTCTACCCCACAATGGCAATATCTGGGCTCCACAAAGGGTACAGGCCCACAGTTTGATGACCACTGGTTTAGTAATTGTTTTTAATCTGATATTTATCTATTTATAGCATCAATAATTTTTATGATATCTGTATTGAATTCTGGTTGATAATCAGGTAACTGCAGTTGTACATGCACTTGATAAACTCTAATTATGATGGCCCTCATTATGAGTACCACAGTGCAAAAAAAGTGGCAGCAAAGTGGCAGTCATTCGGCCACCATCACATTATCAGCACATTGCCGCACTGCTGTACTATGGGTTTTGTGTGGTAAGGAGGAGGATGTACCTCCAGCAAAAATCTGGTGATAAATCATCCACCTCACCACCAAAAATCACCAGATGTACTCTGTGTAACTACCACTTGTAAATCCACAAAAAAAATTATACAGTCCCACAGATTCCACAAATGGGGAATTACACCACCATGCCACCTCTTGTATTCCAATGATAGGTCCACGGGAGTGAGTGGCAGTAATAGTAATCAATTATGTCCATAAATCAGTAGATTTACTACCGATTTATCGATCTACATGATTTTGTCGGGTACAATTTCATTGAATGTTAATCAATCGAAAAATAACCTCTCGAAGAACAATTAGCGTGAAAGAATTATGTTTGTATTAAATATGAAGGTACAAATGCGACGCAAGATGTATACACGCCCAAAAAAAGTATTTGATTCAGAGCTTTCCTGTTTTGTGCAGCATTGGAAATTATATCTGGGAAGAAAGATGTGTTTTCGGTGTTGGTGAGGTGCATACAAAATCTTACAAGATTACTTGTTTTCTATTTATTAGAGCGGGGGACACCCATGCAACCTTCAGTCCCCTTTGCCTAATTCCTCCTCTATCCTGCTATCATTACTACTTTTAATAGTTCGGAGTACGTTTCAAAATGACTAACAAAGTTAAAGTAATTGTTTATTAAATGTTAAAAAAACATTAATATACATGCTCTTGAAAACTCATTTCAATTGTGTGGAGCCCTGTGTTTTTTTGTTGGGCCATCTTGTCTCACACATACAAGGATTCATTTGGTCTGCCCGTTCTAGAAACAGAGGTGTCAGCCCGTTCAGGAAGCGCTGCGTAACAAGGCAGGAGTGAGGCAGGAGTTGGAGCCTCATATGCATTTTGAGGTAGGAATTTACTTGCGGCAGAAGGTTTATGCAAAAAATTCGCCTATGTGAAAAACTCAGTAGTAGTGTGTTCGCTAAAAAAAATGGATTTAATCTTCTTATACACCGTTTATTACAAAACTTGTAATGAAGCCCTATGTATTTATGTAAATGATCTTCCTGCTGAAACGTGTGTCACTGTTGCTGGTATGGTCCTACTTTCCATGACAGGGTAAGTGGCGCACCATATATAGCAATCTATACCGATGAGTGTTGAAAACTAGAGTTAGGCTATCGCAATTCAATTTCACTGTGATGATTACGCTAGGCATGATTTTCAATTGTTTTGACTTGACTATATTTATCAGTGACTTCAATAATTTTTATTATAAAATAATATTGTATTAAGGTAGATATTCAGTTAACGTTTATTGTATGTATACTTGATTAACTTTGATAACCATGTCTTCATGAAAATGATCTAGTCAACGTTTATGTCAATTGTAAAATATCTTTGATGTTGTGTTTTATGGAGCTTTTATTGAGTAAATAAATCAATTAACCATTAAGTAACTTCGTAAGAATGATTTTCTTCAAACTCTTGCAGAGATTTTGTTTTTCACTTATAAATTATTTTTCAACTTACATTAATGATGGTGATGCCTTGTGCGTATCATCTTTACCTTTTTGGGCAGGTGTCCTGCTCCCTTTTCTACTGTGGTTTATCTGCAATATAATTGAAAATGTATATTTTTACATTTGTACTTATTGCTAATTGCTTTGGCTTGAATTTGTAATTATGCGCTTTAATGAATGTTTTTGCATCAAGATGGGACACAGTCTGCAGGTGGTTATGCTTAAAATGAGTAAGGAACATATAGGGTGTTGCAACCACCTTGTTTAGAGCTTTTCTATGTTAAGAGATTATTTATATTATGTATGCCTTGAACTGGGGCTACACGTGTGATATTATGTCTTTGTCATATTTGAAATGTGTCATATGTATGAGAGTTGGGGGTTACTGGAGGATTCCCTGTGCTGTAAGGGGTGTGAGATGTTTATTGTATTTTTGACTACTCTGGACACATGTGGTATGTTTTGTCATGCAATGTAGAAATTTGACCAATGTCTTTAAAAATGCCACGTTTCTTAATAACATTTGGTTAATGTGTCGGATGTTTTGGTGTATGTTGTGTTCGCTATTCAACTGTGACAAGTATTTTTATATATAAAATATTAATATTTGGGTGAAGTGGTGAGTTAATATAGCATTTGTTTTTATAAAATGCAAATGTGAACTATATGTTGTTGACTAGGAAATTAGATCAAATGTGTGGAATGTATTTTTAATGCAGTGTGCACATTTGAGGTAAACAATGGTGTTGGAGTCCCTCTACTCAGAATGAACAAGAGTCAAATACCCTGTTCTTTGGAATTTCTCTCACTCGGGAGGTTATAGCCACGTTTTAGCTCACTGCACCCTTTACAGAAGAGAAATATGTACATATCAGTTTGGTCTCACCAACAGTGGCAGTCAAGCACCAAAATGCTAGACAATTCTCCTCTGAACAAGAGTACCAACAGCAACCCCAGACACGTATTTCGGCCTTGTTGGGCTTCCTCAGTGAGGTGAAGCTGAGCCTCCCTAAGGCAAGGGGTCAATGTCTGCATTACCCTGGGTTACTTAGGCAGAAACTCCAAGTTTTAGAAACAAAACATGGGAGTGGGAGCCCCTCTATTGAGAACAACCATGGGTCAAATACCCTGTTATTTGGAATTTCTCCCACTTATGAGGGTCTACAACCATGTGTTAGCTCACTGTACCCTTCACAGAACAGAAATATCCATGTGCATATCTGTCAGATTCCACCGACAAGAGCAGTCCAGCACCAAAATGCTAGGCAATTCTCCTCTGAACAAGAGTAACAACAGCAACCCCAGAGGGGCACAGTGAGCAGGGGGTCAATGTCTGCATTATCCTGGGTTACTTAGGGTGAAACTCCAAGTTTTAGAAACTAAACATGGGAGTGGGAGCCCCTCTATTGAGAACAACCATGGGTCAAATACCCTGTTATTTGGAATTTCTCCCACTTAGGAGGATCTGCAACCATGTGTTAGCTCACTGCACCCTTCACAGAACAGAAATATCCATGTGCATATCTGTCAGGTTCCACCAAGAAGGGCAGTCCAGCACCAAAATGCTAGGCAATTCTTCTCTGAACAAGAGTACCATCAGCAACCCCAGACACGTGTTTCGGCCTTGTTGGGCTTCCTCTGTGAGGTGAAGCTGAGCCTCTCTAAGGCACAGTGAGCAAGGGGTCCACGGCTGGATTACCCTTGGCAATTAGGGTGAAATCCCATGTTTTAGAAATTAAACAAGGGATCCACTGTCTGAAAATTTAAGCAGTCGACAAGTGATACATATGCTGTGAAATAAACAGAGAAGGCAGTTTTTGGGTGTTACATGTGTCTGTGCGTGTGTCCGTGTTTATATTACCTATATATTGATTGGAAGAACACATGTACATCCTGCTCCTCAATGCTGTGGGTTGAAAGTCCTGTGTTACTGTCGGTCATCAAGTGATTGTTTCTTGTTCTGAATACTTCACAGTGGCACAGCATTGGGAGTAGGCAATTTTGTGGACTATACAGGGAAACACCAATTGGATAAAATGAGGAAATCAGTCCAAAAAGTTTCTAAATACAGTTACGATTACTACCTACAATTAAAATGAACTTTCCAAATGTTGTAAATGTCAACATTGAGGATAGCAAGTCTTCCAGGTGCACAGAGCTGTGCTTGGCTGTGCAGGCTGCCTATTGTGAGGGGTCAGAAATGTGAGGAGGACAACTTGGTAAAGGTTTTTAACAAGTAGCCATTTTATTATCTTAAAAGGGTGTAACAAATGCCTCACTATCGCTAACCTAAAGAAGATTTTCCTGCCTATCAAAATAACTAAGGGAAAACACTCTAACAACAGGAATCTGACATATACATATAGTCAACTTAAAGCTAATAACTGTATATCCTTGTAACCTGGGTTGGATCCCCTTCCTCAGATTCAAAGCAGGAATCTTAGACAACTGTTGAAATAAGAAAGATCCTTTTTGTAACCTTTTTTTGTTCATAAAGTTCGTCTTGCTCCAAAAGTCTTTAACCAGCAGTTCAAATAGACGACAAGTCTTTATCTCTCCAAATACAAAAAAAAACAAAAACAAATGTTCAACATAGCTTGTTTTTCTCAAGAAACAAAACACTTCCATCATTTTTCTGTATTAACAAGAAGGTTTGGTCAGGTTGATTCAACCACAATTTAAAGTTCATTAAACACTTTAGTGGTCTTGCAACTTTTTTTCTCACAACTTTCACACACAATGCAGTACTTCAATGGTTTCTTCCTGGGCCACTAACATGCCAGTACTTTTACTAGAAGGTCCCTATCTTGGAATACTCGCCTGCCAGGACCAAAGCTCCTAACACTACCATAAGTAATCTGTGGTCAGGTTTACTTCAAACCTTGTATAAAGTCCCACTTTCAACAACTTCATAATTCACAACTTTGTCTGAGAAAGCATGAGACACATTGGGGCTGTTTGTTCCACTGTTGTATTGGCCCGAGGCCATTCAGGTTACCCCCTCCCCTCCCTTATAGCTTCTATCAGGAGGGCTTCTCTCCTGCCACTCTTGTTTCCCCACTTTAATATTAAACAACTGCTGACAATGTTTCTGTATTACTGTGGCTTCTCCTTGGCTTAGACAATGCGTGTTGATCTCTTCCTCGACTAT
Organism: Ambystoma mexicanum; assembly: GCF_040938575.1. Lineage (NCBI taxonomy): Eukaryota > Metazoa > Chordata > Amphibia > Caudata > Ambystomatidae > Ambystoma > Ambystoma mexicanum. The sequence goes on from NC_090941.1 coordinate 994,332,108, forward strand.
TGTTGTTGTTTATTTTATTTAGTATAGCGCTCCAGACCCAGGGGTAAATGGGCGCTTAAGGACAAGTTACAAGGAATACAGTAGAAAAAACAGTTATACAATTATGGCAGAGAAATGCCATATATGGTGTGTACAGGCAGGAAATAGGAAACATATCAAAGTATGTACAATATATACAAAAAAGTACTGAGCTTAGTCTATCTGAGGTTTACACTCTCCAGGAGCCAACTAATGACTAGTTTTCTGAACAATTGGAAGGATTTTGCCAGTTTAATATTCAGTGGTAGGGTGTTCCAGAGTTGAGGGGCGAGAACCGTGAAGCTCGAGCCTCCCGCTCTTTTGGCTGTGAATCTGGGCACGATGAGGCAGAGAGTATTGGATGATCTAGTGACTCTTATGTTAGGTTTGAGAGTAAGTTTGTTGGTCAGGTACTGTGGGGCTAGGTGGTTTAAGGCTTTGTAGGTGAGGCAGAGGGTTTTTAGGTCAATTTTTTGCTGAATGGACAACCATTTACAAGATATTCTTGTGTGGGAGATATGCTCTCTCTTGGGAATATTTAGTGCTGCTCTCAACGCGTTATTTTGGAGGATCTGAAGTTTCTTGATTATAGCTAGGTTGGCACCAAGATAAAGGCTATTACAGTAGTCAAGCTTTGATTGTATGAGGGCCCTCGCCAGAATGAGGCAGCTGTTTGTAGATAGAAAGGGTCTACAGGCCCTGATTAGTTTTCCCGTGTATGCGGTGGCTGAGGCAGTCATATTGACTTGTTTGGCAAGGTTGGTATTGGCATCGAGGTAGAAGCCTAACGTTTTCACACTTTTCACAACTGGGATGATGTTGCCATCTATGGTGAAATTCGAATATTCAGGGCTGAGTTTCTGTAGATTATTAGGGGACCCGAACAGGAGGAGTTCGGTCTTCTCATCATTCAGGCAGAGGCCGTGTGAGGCCATCCATGCCTGAATGATGGAGAAGATTTCGTTAATCCTGGTGGTGTCAGTGTTGTAGTTGCCAGAGATGGTTGGGAGTATCTGGGTGTCATCTGCGTAATTGGTGTAGGTGACACCCAGATGGTCCAGTTTATCAAAAAGGGGCTTTGTGAAGATGTTGTAGAGGGTAGGGGAGACGCAGGAACCTTGTGGGACAACACAGGTAATGGGGATGGGGTCTGCTGCAGCCACCGATGAAAAGACCCTCATGGTTCTGTTGGTTAGGAAGGATTGTATCCATATGACAGCCGAGGGGGAGAAGTGGCTGCAGAAGAGAGGTGGTTGCAGAGTATTTTGTGGTCACCCAGGTCGAAGGCTGCTTAGAGGTCTAGGAGGAGTAGGATGGCTGCTTTGTTTTTGTCCTTGATGTCATCAATCTGGCTTTTAAGGTCAACAAGGGCAGTTTCCGTTCCATGTTGAGGGCGGAAGCCAGATTGACGCAGGCCTAGCAGTTGATTGGACACCAAGTAATCCTGGATTTGCAGATAGGCAACTCTGTCGAGGATTTTTAGCAGGAAGGGGACCGTGGTGATGGGCCTGTAATTGGTGGGAATGGCCGGGTCGAGAGATTGTTTTTTTAGAAGAGGGAGAACCCAAGACTGTTTTAGGTTGTTAGGTACAGAATTGGTAGAGAAGGATAAGTTTACTAGATTGGAGATGAAGGGGGCAAGGTCTCGCGCCGCGTCTTTGATGATCTGAGTGGGGCAGCTGTCCCCTTTACAATTAGAAGGTTTAAGGGATGCTATGATTTTTTGAATTTCGGGTATAGTAACGGGTTTGAATGTAAAGCCGGAAGTATTGCTAGTAGGGGTAGGTGTGCTGGGTGTGAAGGCGTTACTGTTTGAGAGTTGTAATCTTTTGGATTCGATTTTGTTTTGAAGACCAGTGATTTTGTTAGCTAGGGCATTTTGGATGCTGGTACACCATGCCTTGTCCTTCACGCAGGTATCTGTTGGAGGATTCAGATTTTCTAATTCCTTCAGAATGGTGAAGAGTTCTTTAGTAGAAGATTGGGCATTATTTATTCTGACATTATAGGCTTCTTTTTTAGTCTGGATTATCTCTTTCTTGTAGTGGGAGGAAATGGTCGTGAGATTAGTTTTGTTTTCTGCAGAGAGGTTGGTTTTCCATAGGGTTTCCATCTTGGCTTTCTTTTTTCTAATAATTTTGAGTTCCGGTGTGTACCAAGGGTTCAAGTGAGTTATGGGCTTGCATTTGCGTTGCTTTAGTGGGGCAACGGCATCAATGGTGCTAGTTAGGGCATCATTGTAGGTGTCGACTAGAAGGTTAAGGTCGGCAGTAGCTGGGATAGTGTTTAAAAGGGGGAGGATTAGTGGTGTGAGGGTCTCTACGGTGATGTTGCGCTTGTTTCTGGTCAGGCACGCTGGTGCATAAGGGGGCTGTTTTAGGTTAGGGTTGTTATGGTAGATGTCGAATAATATGAGGAAATGGTCCGTCCATACAAGAGGTTGCGGGGCTTTGCAAGTGATATTGCAGTTGTGGGCTGCGACCCAGTCAATAGTTCTGCCCTTCTGGTGGGTAGGTAGTGTAACGACTTGGGTGAAGTCATGCTCGGATAAGGCGTTAGCCAGGGAGGCAGCAGGAGAGTCGTTAGGGTCATTAAGCCCTAGGTTAAAGTCTCCTAGAATGATATTTTGGGAGTGGGGCTTGGAATTATCTGCTATGAGAGAGGTAATGTCTTCCTTGAAGGAGCTTAAGGGGCCTGGGGGCCTGTATATAAGTTGCAGGGAAATGGTACTCTTAGGGGTAGTTTGTACTTTGATAGTGAGGTGCTCATTGGACTTTAGCGGTAGGGCGGTGATAAGTCTGAAGTCAAGAGAGGACTTGAATATTATTGCTACGCCTCCTCCGCGAGCATTAGGTCTGTCCTCTCTGAGGATGGAGTAGTTATCGGGAATAGCAAGAGTGAGGCAGGGTCCTGCTGCTTCATGTAGCCATGTTTCAGTGGTAGCAAGGAAGTCAAGGTCTCCTGAAAGGATGATGTCGGCAATTTCGGTGGGGTGGGCTACTAGGGATCTAACGTTGAGTAGTGCCCCTTTTAGTGGGGTCGAGTTAGTGGCCTTAATGCTGTCCTTAGTTGAGGTCTTGGTCGCAGGTAAGGTAGCCGGCTTGGCGAATGTGGTAAGGAGTTTGGCGCCGAGTCTGTTATTGCGGTCCTGGAGGGTAGGCTTGCTTGTGGGGCGGTGAGCCAATGGGTTGGGATGTTGAGGGTTGAGGGCAATTTGGTCAGCTTTAATTATATTAGAGGTGTTGGGTAGGGTAGTAGCTGGTGTGGCATTAATTATAGCAGTAGGGTATTGGACAGAGGAGTGTGGGAAAGGTTGGAGGGAAGGGAGGAAGGGTGTGGGACAGGGGATGGGGTGGTGTCTAGGGCAGCCTAGTTTAGCTAGACCATTGTTATATGGTATATAACTGTTGCTACTTCATGGAATGCTATTGTTTATGATGCAAAACGGGAGCATAGTGAGCACGAACCAAGGGAGCATAGTTGGGGTTATGCAGTGAGTGGGCAGTTTGGTTGTTAGCAGAGCAGAATGCATAGGAGGTAGTTACAGTAATTGCAACGACAGGCGGGCATAGGCTAAAATCGAAATTGCTCCTATGGTCACAGAACGGGCGGTTCTAGTAATGCAACAACATGTGGGCGTAGGATCAAAAGGGCAATTCTTGTAGTGCAGCTACCAGTAGGCATAGGCTAAATTCGGAATAGTTACTATGGTGGAAGAAGGGCAGTTCTAGTATTGCAACAACATGTAGGCATAGGCGAAATAGTTACTACTATGGTGCAAAAGGCAGTTCTAGTATTGCAACAACATGTAGGCATAGGCGATTGTCTCTTCTTTATTCTTGTGATAATGGTCATACTTAGCTGACTTCAATATTGCCCTCTCTTGGCTTTGGCAATATGTTTTTCTATTTTGACTTTCTTCGGTTTGCCAATATGTGTTTCTGTTTTGATTTCATATTTCCCTTCCTCTGGTTTGACAATATTCTTGGTTTGGATGATAGTAATTTCAACCTTTCTTTTCTTGTTCTTTGTCAATATTGTTACAATTCAAATATGCTTCTTTTGCATTAGTTCAGTATTCAACATTGGAGAAAACGGCAAGCGGTCGATAAAGAGCGTTCTGGGATAGCCTCGCAACAGTGAACTCACTGGATTCCTCATACATGTCTGCTCGATCCTTATTGCATCCAACTCTGCTTCTTCTGCTTCTTTCTGCCTGACCGGCGGCTTTGGTCATTTGCCCACTGCTTGTGTCTAGCAGGAACAGAGCTCTCCTTGCTCCAAAAGTGCTCTAGTGCTCGCCGGCCACCAAAACAAGACACGCATTCAGGAGAGTCTCTCCCTCTACAGGGAAAGCCTTCCAGAAAAGTGCGTCCTGCTGCGTCATCTGTGCAATTTCGATCTGATAACACGAAGACCCTCTCAGAGCCGACATCCACTTCAGATACAGAATTGGCTCCGGCATCTTCTGTTTTCCACTTCGGCTGCTGCAACTGAGGCCTGTAAATGCTTCTGCCTCTCTGCCTTCTCGTTATAATGGCCTGCACATGATGGGACCTTATATATTCCAAAGTCCTGCTCATGTGTGGGTCATTAGAACCGCTAGACTGCGCTTTGCAGTTTTAGACTTCTGAGTCCCTCTTCCTCTCCCCAGTACTTAGGGCATTGTGGCCCAGCGTCCATTAAAGCTAGTCATCAAAAAGGAGAGGCAGATTCTGCATGCGTCCTTGACCTTGACCTTAATGAATCGGGAGGCATGTGGGCTAATTTGTGCAGATCATCTTCCTCAGGTAATTTGAAGCAATCATTGGTTATTATCCAAAGAGTTACAGGATGTTTGGAGAGGATGAAGAAGACAGACGATTGCCATGTAACGTCCCTCTGGGCTCTCTGAATCCATTCATTTTTCATTGTGCCTTTACCTCAAGTTCCTGGAGGGAGGATTAAGACGAAATTAGGGTTATCATGGGGGTATGCTTCACTTTCTCCTTGTGCATAATCTTCAGGGGAACCTGCTGTTGGAAGGTTCTGTGAAGCAGGTTTTGTGCTTCTTGCTTCATTTGAAATCTTAAGACTGCTGTTGCCCTTAAATCTTTTCTTTCCCATTGGAAGAACCTGGGTCAGATGACTCACATGGAATGTATGTAATATCAATTGCATCATTTTTTTTTTTCTTTAAAAGTATCTTTCATCAGAGTATCTTAAAATGTCCTTCAAAGTTCATAATAATCTAAAATCAATAAGATACAGTACAATCACTGCTGGTTTAGTAGTAGTGTGGGGATGAGTAGGTGGCTAAGCCACTACTCATCTCTTTACTTTGGCAGAGCAGTAGTCATTTTGTCATGTATATGACATTCTTTTTTAACAGTTCATTAACAAACCACTAGTTTCTATAAATAACAAGTAAGTATTGCAAGATTTAGCATAGAGCTGTTTATTCTCGCTATCAATATGGCATCAATTGGCATATATCAGGATGGGAAAACTCATACCTCCCATGAGAGATGCCTCTAGAGCTGCACCCGCCAAGTACTCAACCCACACATTTGTCTTTATATTACGGAGCAGTGGAGTCAAGACGCTCCCCTGTCTAATGCCTTGCCCAATTCTGAAGCGCTCTGCCAACTCTCCATCAGTGCTATTGTTTCCAAGTGAGGTACGATCAAAATATCAGGTAAAGCCTATGCTAAGTACATTACACCCAGGATGTTCCAAAGTGAGTACATATTTAGATAATGTAATTCCTAAGGTGATGTGCATTAAGATTATGTAGCTGGTCCCTAGCGCCCATGAGGCGCCTGCTAATTCGCAAATTATGATTTTTGCCCTGGACCCTTGTCGGAACCCATGCTGTACATCAGGCAAAGAAGTCGACCAGTATACTGTGAACGAGATTCTCAAATAATGTAGAGCAGGCTCCCAAAAGCGAATTTGGTGTGTACGAGGAAGGCTTACCCCGGTCCAATTACTTTTATATAGGAGCAAATGTGCTATTGCATGACTTTTTCCCAAGTTCAAGATGCTGTTGAAAACTTGGGTCAAAATAGGGTCCAGATTTTGGCCACCAGGGGGCGCAGAGACAGCCATGCTCTCTGCGTGAGCTCCGTTCCCAGAACCCCGAAAAGTGAACTGAGCCCCCACTTGCTGGACCCCCTCATAGGTAAAAAAGAAATGCCTGCCGTGGGAACACCCCCCCTTCAAGTGGGCGAAATTTCAAAAGAAATCGGTGGAGGAATTCCTGTAAACTCGACGAGACGCGGAATGGCCTCACCAGGCGGGCCAATCCGAAAGTGAAACCTCCAGGATACGATACGTGGCCACTAAAGTGCGCCACCCGCTCCCCCAAAGATCATTCCCAGGTGCTCCTCGAGCACAGCAGTACGCCTCTTGCGACCACAGTAAAGGAGGGACCTGCAGCTGTAAACCCGGTCCCCTGACAAGCCGAAGAGGTGGGTGCACGCTTCCGCGCACCGTCCGCCCTGCTTGTCGCAGCAGATGTCTGCGGCGTGCTCCTGCTTTCCTGCGAGGCCCGCTCCGGAGCCCAGATCGGAGCAGGATACAAACAGCAGCCTGAGGCCCCCCCACACCAAAGAAGTCCTCCCAACTGAACCTGGGCATTGCCCGCGGCGTCCCTAGCCATCCCTGGCCCCCCACTGCGGCACCAGCCAACCGGGGCTTCCACTGAGGGAACACAGAAGAAGTTGCGGCCACCCGGGGGACAGGTTCGCGTACTGGGCCTGTCCCCCCCCCCCAGCAAGCCCCAGTGTCCACATGGAACCCCTGCAAAGCATCTCCTGGAGCATCTAATAAAAACGCGAGGCCCCGACTCCGCTCTGGCCACAAAGATCATCACTGACCTGGTCAACCTACGCCCTCGAAATACGGATAAAGATCACCCTCATACAGAGTGAGGACTGACCCCATAACACATCTTGGCACGCACCCACCAGCACCAAGCTCAGGAGAGCAACACCAAGCAAGAGGTGCAGAGCCAGGAAGAGAAAGTGGCAAGCGGTTCCCTGAGGTGCAGTGACAAAAAGAAAGGAGATAACTGCCTCAGGATTTCCAACCCAGCACATCATATGTTAAGTCTTCAGACTCCGCCATACAGAAACTACGAAAGGTGAAATCTCAACCCCAGGCACGCAAGCATATAACGGCGCACCCTCTAAATAATAGGCACATAGAAAGGCTGCATTGCGGAATCACCCGGGTAAGACGCCCCCCATACAAGAGCTGCTACTGCCCCGGCTCCAAACTATTACCATCTTCAAGATCTCCCGGACCTCATGAGCATAAAAGAGAAATTAGCCCCATTCGCCTACATCTCTTTGCCCTCTGGAATTAGCGAACTCAACATGGCAAACACAGACTCGACAGCGAGTGAATTAGCAGCCCCCAAGGGGGACATCGCAGCGTTACTAGGAGAAATGAAGAACTTGCGGGCCAACATCAGATGTAAAATCGACAAAATCGCGAATCGACTGGACAGCATGGAAGAAAGGTTGGAAGGATTGGAGAACAACCAAGCCTCCATAGACACACTGGAGGCACAGCTTGACCGGAGGATGAAAGAACTAGAACGACGGGAAGAGGACTTTAAACTAAAGCTCGATGATTTGGAAAACCGTGAAAGACGAAACAACATACGCATGTTTGGTATTCCGGAACGAGAAGGGGAGACGGAGAGCGACCTGAGAAACACTCTACACGACATCATTAAACTCCATTTTGCTGATGATGCCATTGATGAACCGAAAACTGAAAGAATACACAGAGCCGGAGGCCCCCCGGGCGGACCAAGATCAGTACTAGCACGATTCCATTGCTTCCAAGATAAGACCAGAGTCCTTGAGAGGGCAAGAAACAGCGATGGAATCACGCTCGGAGGTGCACAGATCTCAATATATTGAGACTTATCATCAATGACACTTGCACTCTGGCGAATGTGCGGACCCCTCACAAAACACCTGAAAGAAAAGAATATAACATACAGATGGGGGTACCCCTTCTCCCTCTCCTTCGAATACGAGGGCAACAAAATAAAGCTGAGCTTGGAAAGGGAAATCAAAACATAGATTTCCGACCTACTTGGCCCCCGCTCAGAAGACGATAACCGGGAAGGGCCACGACGAGAGGACAAAGGATGGTGCCTGCAGGGTCCCAGGAGAAGACTTGTGAAGGGTTTGAGGAAATTCCGAAGAGGTAATGCCTCCCTGGAGGCAGCCAGCTGAACATCCACATATTTTGGTAAAACGACATCTGTTTAAATGTAAAAGATAGAGACTTGAGTGGACAAAAATAGGGGGGGGAGAAAAAGAAAAAGAAAAAGAAAAACTTCCTTCTTGCCTGACGACAAGGTCAAGATATAAACAAGGGGGAGGGGCATAGGGGCTCAATCGAAATTGAGATGTTATACTAAGCAGGGGGACGTGAAGTAACGGTCTCCTTAGGTGGTTCGATGCTGCACCAAAGTTACCACCTGGGTTCAATCGAGCGCCATCAACTCAGGAAGGGACGAGATGGGGTGGGAAACAGGGATAGACACTTGGAAAAGGTTGTAGCAACATCTGAATCAATCTGAAACATTAAAGGCATTGTGGGACTTGGAGAGCGAATAATTTTCTGGTCATCGAATATTAGCAACTTCCCAATAAAAACCGAAAATGGCATTGCCTGATGATCTAAAAGTGAGGGACTCTCTCAGAGTAGGGACCATAAATGTGAAGGGCCTGAACTCACCAACAAAGAGGTCACTTGTGTCCAGGGAATTTCGAAGATCCAATATCGACATCCTTCTGTTGCAGGAGACAAAGTTTGCAAAGGGAGAAGAACGAAGCATCCTTGGAAAGCGAGGAGGGCTGGAATTCTGGGGCTCTGGCCCACTCAGGAAAGGAGGTGTCGGAATCCTACTCAAGAAGGGAATTCAATTTGAAGTAGATAAGACATGGTCTGATGTGGGAGGACTTACTCTTCTGATAACAGGGAAAATTGCAAAAATAAAGGTAACTATTGCCACTGTATACTCACCCAACACCGGACAAGCCAGATTCCTCGAGAAGACAATCCCCAAAATAATGTTGGAAGCCTTGGGGCATATTATTCTGGGAGGCGACTTTAACCAGTGGGCAGACCCGACTAAAGACTGGAAACCCGGTAACCCCGAAACGAGAAACCAGTATAAAGGTGACCACACTGAACTGTCAGATATAATGGATATGTACGAAATGAAAGATGTGTGGAGAGTCTTACACCCCAACGATAGAGGATACCCTTTCTATTCGAACCCCCACAACACACTCACACGTATTGATTATGTATTTCTTACAGGGGATCTCCTAAACACCACAACATACTCAGAAATCATCCTGATAACATGGCCAGACCATGACATGGTCCTGGCAGACATTAACTGGGCGAATCTACCTGTTATGGGAGGGAAATGGCGGTGTAATGAGAGCCTGTGGAAAGATTCAGTTTTTAAAACTGATATGGAGACTGAAATTAACGAGTACTTTAAAGCAAACGATAATGGGGAAGTATCTAAGCAAACGATCTGGGAGGCCGGGAAGGCCACCTGGAGAGGCATCCTAATATGGGAAGGATCCTCTAAGAAAAGGGAGCGAAAGATCATAGAACACAGACTAAGAACTGAAATATGCCAATTAGAGGGAGAGATAAGAAAGGACCCCGAGGTAGATCTTGATAAAATGAACACAGCGCAACAAAAAAGGGAGGAACTACGATTGTTGGAGCATGAACAAGTAGTGCGTAAACTTAAACATACATTTTATGAAAACGGAGACAAGGCCGATGCACTATTAGCCGCCAGACTTAGAGAACAAAGAGCAGAGCGCAAGGTAGAAGAAATAATTGAGGATGACTCCTCCTCGACTCACACTCCTCACACCATCCCAGAGTGCTTTGCCAATTTCTTTGAGACCTTATATACCTCAGAAATAACTCCCGGCCAATTAGACAAAAACTCCTACCTATCCCCAATCAACATTCCCACGATAACGTACTCAGAAGCTGAGCTGCTCGACTCTCCAATTGTTGAACAGGAAATCCAAGATGCAATCAAAAGGTTAGCCCTGGGCAAATCTCCGGGAGAAGATGGTTACACTGCCGGCTTTTACAAAACCTTTAGCAAGCAACTAACACCTTTTCTGGCAGAATTATTTAACGAGATAATAGAGACAGGAGAAGCACCAGACTCCTTCAAAAGAGCACTGATAACGGTGATTCCCAAGGATGGGAGGAACCCTAAACATTGTGGATCATACCGCCCTATCTCCCTTCTTAATATTGATGCCAAAATCTACGCCAGGTTGTTAGCTGCCAGATTGGAAAGATTAATGCCCCACCTAATACACACTGATCAAGTCAGGTTTATACTGGGAAAACAAGGGGCGGACACTATGCGCAAAACACTACACCTCGTCCACGCAGCACATACCCTCCCCGGCGACCCTGCCCTTTTATCGATAGATGCAGAGAAGCCTTTCGACAGAGTTGAGTGGGAATTCCTAGGAGCGGTTCTGCAGAAGGTCGGAATAGGCTCGAGATTTAGAAAGGGAATACAGGCGATATACACATCCCCCAAAGCGTCGATATTCGTAAATGGAGAATACTCCAGATGGTTCGAATTGAAACACGGAACTCAACAGGGATGCCCCCTCTCTGCAATTCCCTTTGCGCTCTCCTTAGAACCCCTAGCACAAAAAATGAGAACTGACCCTAAAGTAGAGGGAATGCAACTGGGAGCGACGGAATATAAGGTAGCACTCTATGCTGACGATATTCTACTACACATAACTAACACTGTCGGATCCATCCCCCATGCCCTTCAGCTATTAGAAGAATATGGACAATTCTCCGGGTTCAAAGTGAATAGGACTAAATCGATACTGTTTCCCCTTCAGGGATCCGTAGAAGAAAATAAAACCAGATTCCTCCCACTAGGCCTCAAGACCGAACATTCCACTTTGAAATACTTAGGCATACAGATCACCAAAACTGTGACTGACTTATATGAAGCCAATTTCCCTCCCCTTCTCCAGCGATTCGCCGCTGATCTAAATAAATGGAACAAACTTACGATTTCCTGGTAAGGGCGAATTAATGCCGTTAAAATGGTATTCCTTCCCCGTTTCCTGTACCCCTTTCAAATGTTACCTGTTGAGATACCAAAAGGGTTCTTTATTGAGGCCAAAAAGATCATGGTAAGATTCCTCTGGCAGGGGAAGAAAGCGAGAATCCCATACAACACACTTAACACTCCCCAAGGACAAAGGAGGAGTAGGACTCCCTGATCTACGAACTTATTACAAAGCTACCCAGCTACGCATTCTAATCCCACATCTTGGAGATCATAAAAACCACCAATGGGTGAAAATGGACAACCATTATCTATCTCCAGCTATGGTATCAGAGTGGCTATGGACCCCACATAAAAGGCTACAACGCAGACTCAAAGGCCACCCAATATTAAGCACCGTATGGAGTATATGGTGAACAGGCAAAGAAATGCGTAGGATCACTATCTGGCCATCCCCGCTCAGCCATCTATGGTCCCCTGGCATAAACGATCACATTCCCAATGTAGGAAGGTTCCAATCATGGTACGAGGCGGGCCTGGAAAGGGTGGGGCAGTTGCAGAGAAAAGACTCTTTCATCCCACTGCCAGAACTGACTGAGGCCCTGGGAATAGGCACACTATCCACATTCCAGTATATACAACTAAAAGGCGTTCTAACGAAACCCGAATGGAAGGAAAAACTAAAAAGAGACCTTACCCCATTTGAAAAACTCCTAGACTCTAAATTCGAAATGAAGGGTCTCATATCCGCAATGTAACAGCAATTACCAATTAGCCGGTCAAGTGGCACAGGTAGTAGAGCGCTCGCTTTGACATCCGTGCAGAGCCTGCTAACGCAAGGTTCGAATCCCGGCGGGGCCAAACTCAGCCTTTCATCCTTCCAAGGTCGATAAATGAGCACCACACACCGTGGGTAATAATAAGCAGCACTCAGATACCTGAGGGTTTGTAGCGCTATATAAGTGCTAAATTATTATTATTATTACCAAGAATTAATAGCTGCAGGAGATGGATCCACTGACCCTCTGAGAAATAGATGGGAAAAAGACATTGTGGAGGAGATAAACCCTGACCAGAGGGAAATAATGTGTAGAGCGGCATCCAAAATGGGCATATCGTGTCAATACAAACTTCACGCCATCAAACTATTACACAGGTGGCAATATGACCCACTCAGACTCTCAAAAATGTCAACAATGAGCCGAAGATGCTGGAGAAAATGTGGAGAAATAGCCAATTATTGGCACATGTGGTGGAGTTGTCCGCGCATAAAGGTGTTCTGGGATGAGGTCCTGGGTTGGAAAAAGAGTCGCCGACCCCTATTTGATTCTATTTGGGCTAGAAAGAAATGAAGACGACTGGATCAGAATTAAAGGACTGACCCCCCAACTATTACTGGCGGCTCGGCCTTACTGGTGATCAAATGGAAATCCATAACTGTCCCGGGAAAAAATGAATGGATCAATATAGCCTCCAGCATTTACACAATGGAAACGATTACAGCCTTCCTACATGACAAAACTGCACAATACGAACTTTATGGATGGACTTCAAAAATAAACACCTTGCAACAACTTCTGATTCTCAATCTGAAGAGCCACCAGGGACTTGATGCAAGACGCAGGGATCAATAGATGGCCAGGGAAGAAAGCTCAGATCTAGTAACGGAGAAGCGACCAAACAGTAGAACTATGTCCATCTTGTTTTCTTATTTCCACACAAATACAATGTTCGTAAGATGTATGCTCAACCAAAAGGGGGGAGGGGGTGCAAAGTTTCTCTTGTTAAAAGATACACCCAGAGAATGAGGATCGTTTATTAATATTTGAAAGTATAACAATATCACATGTTCCGTTCCAGTTATGTTACCATGAACTAACAATGGTGTATTATATAATGTAAACATTTTTGTTAAAAACCAATAAAATCCAAAATAAAATAGGGTCCAAATGTGCAAGACCCGTCCAGATCCGTGTATGTATACGGGGCTACTTCCTTAGAATGTATTTGACCTCACTGACAGTAATTGGTGGTAACTCACATTCTGGTGACTGGGTGTGTGCATGTTGATGCACGTTGCATCCTGAGGGCCATTTTTATGTGGATTAGATCAAACGGTATCGCAGACTGCTTTTAGCTTTAAATTGCTGCTAGGTTGATAGGCACAGAAGAAAAAACTGTTAAATTGCAGACGAACGTTTGTTAGTTTCATTGAGGAGAATTGCACTATCATTTACTGCTTTTTGAAATCACACATTTTTAAACTGTGACAAAGTTTTGGAAACTGCATTACCCAAAATCCCCAGCACACTTGTTGTCACTGTGGCGGCGCGTTAGCCGGCCGGTTTGCGCGGGTGAGTGCAACGCAACATCCCGAGTATCTGCCCTTTGGTAAGTCACTTTTGCTTCCTGCTCATATGGAATCACAATGGCATTGCCACATGAGCCTTTTATCAATGATAACAGACTAGCTAGTACCCCTTAGGCCACAATATGGCTGACGAAAAACATTGTCAGGATCAGCACGAGCTGCTGCGATACCTACAAAATATATGTCTACGAGCTTTCAACCCACCGAAAAGCCATGGGGTCAATTATAGCGAATGATATCCATGAAGGAACAAGCGGCCCAGCTGATCTCTCCCTGGCCAATGTTGAATCTGACATCCCTGCAAACCAGATCCCAGATTTATAATTTGGGCATTCTCACCCAATCAGTCAGGCAACCAGCACAACACGGCAGATACAAATAACAACCTCTCCTTTAAACATCATGTCCACCAAACCAGTCTCGACTGCCCCCAGCGCAAACATTCCATTTATTTCAGACATTAATGTTAAACCCAGATATGACCCAGACATAAATACTGAGCATATGGATATCACAGTTTCTCATTCTGTGATAATAAATAAAACTTCATCTGGTGACTCGCCCGGCACTGGGCCCACTACGAGTTTTCAAGATAATACGACCATCTCTGTGCTTAAATGTGCTCTTTTGAACACCTTATCATTGGTGAAACAAGCTTTAGAGTTTGCTGATTTCATCACTGATTCTGGAATGGATATTCTGTTTTTAACAGAGACTTGGCTTCACCGGGCAGCTGGACCCTCCCTCTCCATTGCCATTCCTGATTGTAACTGTAATTGTTTATTTGTAAACCCAATCCAAAAAAAAAAAAAAGTTACAATTTGGTATTTAAATTCTGAAAATTGAAATGTAAACTTTGAAGCTTGCAACATAAAATGTGATATATTATTGATTTCAAATGTTTATTTTAATTAACTGTATTGCAGTTTGTCTATTCATTACAGAGTATTGAAGATGTGCTGAATATATATTGAGAATAAACTGAGGATATGTGCTACGTTGTGCGAATTGAATTGTATTTCACCAATTTGTTGTATTTATTGTACTGTCGTGGTGCATCTTTAATTAAAATATATATTTTTTTAAAGTAACAAAGATTTATGGGAAATGTCCAAGTAGGTTTAATTTGTGTTAGTCTTCACATTCCTACTGACAATTAATTATGCAAGTCTAGGTTAAAATTACTAATGGAAATAAAAAGTTCCTCTTTTACTCTGGCACTTAGATGTGCACTTTCTATAGAAATGAATTGCATACGAGTTTCCTTCAAAAAGATAAACAGGATGGATTAAGTTTGGCTGTAACCAAAGATATAATGCACTTTTTGTCATATCAGACCAAAAACCAACTAAGTTAAAACAGTTAAAGATCAAATGAAGATGTGTTGTTGTCAAGTTTGTTTTAAAGTCGACCAGCAATTAAATGTCAACAGGTGTCCGATACCAACCGATACCACTCCCGACATCGCTTCCGTAGACAATAGCCTTTCTCATAGTGGAGTGAATAAAATATACAGGGTCTCATTCCGAGATTGGAGGCAGCCATGGCGCTAATAGCGCCATGGCTGCCTCCAATAACGGCACCAAGTCCGCCCTCATTCAATGGGGACTTACTGGTCTAGTCGGACCTTTGCAGGACCGGTAAGTCCCCATTGAAAATACCATTCCCCATTCCCATTTGAGCCCCCATAGGTTTCAATGGGAATGGGGAAGGTGCAAATAACGGTATTGCAATTTGCGGTACCGTTATTTGCTCCCTGGACCCGCAAAGGGACCTCAGAATAGGGCGCAAAGGGATTACCGGCACCAGTGTCCTTACCAGTGCCGGTAATCCCTTTGCTCCAGCCTCGGAATGAGGCCCACAGATCCACCAGTTGATCAGGCGAAAAGAGGTCCCGACAGCAACCAACAGCAACCAGCACCTAAAACAGAAACACAAACAATTGCACCTGTTCTGTTATGGCCCTATTCACAGTCTCCCTGGATGCAACACTCACCTGCTCTCCAGTGTGGGCAGGATTTGATTCTCCCAGTGATGTAGGCAGAAATAGTCCATAGGCCAGACAACCGACCGCCGGAGACCGGACATCCATAGCAATACATACCTAGTGTCCACAAGGACCTAACTCCTCTGTCACGAGGACAACACTAAAATTAGGGAAAACCAAACGAGAGCAGAAGGGTGGGGTGCACAGGTAGCAGATGCAGGAGAGTAGAAAGGTCCTCCAGGTGTGACAGGAAGGGAATTCCAGAAATCATATGAGCATAGGTTTCCAGAGCAAGAAGCAAGTACCAAAAAGTTAAAACCCAAGGGAGTTTGAGGTTACCAAGACAGAACATAAACCACAAGACCAGTCTAGGAAGAAAAACCAGCTAAATGCCAGAAATTCAGTCCAAAAACACCAAATCCAATAAGGGATGATGCAGGAGAAAAATCCAGCCATAAAATAGTTACAACAGGTATCCAGGAAAGCATTCAGGAGAGAACACACAGGTTCCACACAACGCTGTCCACAGAAATGTTGAGATGCAAGGATCATAGGGCCTCATTACAAGTTTGCCGGTCCGGAAACAATGGTACTGGTAAGCTTGCTGGTACCGTTGTTTCCAGAACGGCAAACTGCGAGTTCTGCGAGCGGGTGCCTTTCAGCATGCCAGTTCTGACCTGGCGGGTGGACCGGCACCCGCTCGCAGAACTCAACGGATGCACCGACACCAATTTATGAATGGTGCCGGTGCATCCGTCCTCCCCATTCCCATTGAGTCCAAGGGAACTCAATGGGAATGGAGAGTAATAATTACCGGCACCCGGCAATGGGGATTTACCGGGTCAGCCAGGACAGTAATGCCTCAGTAAGTCCCCATTGCTGGGTGCCGGTAAATTCAAGACTCTGGGGGCAGCAGTGCCAGTATTTACCGGCACGGCTACCACCAGGGTCGTAATGTCTTTCTGTGGCTTTTAGCAGCCCGGCTTCTGGGAGCGGTGAATCAAGTCCTCCAATAGCGCCAACATTATAATACGTCATGACCTCATGCAGCACGGCCTCCCAATGGCAGTAAATGGTGCAGGATGTAATGGATGTCTCACGCCACCAGGGTCGCCGAGAAACAGAGTCCCATAACCAAACTCCTGACAACAGGGGTGTGAAATGAATTAACTGGGGTACAGTAGCCTTGGAAAAATTGTAAAAATCAGGGATCCTCAGCTCAGATGGCTAGATACTGCACTTCTCATATCACATAGGTTTCTTGGATTTAGGGATCTTGCAAGGAGTTCAAAAAAGTGCCCAAAAATAAATAAAATAAATCAAATTTGGAGGGTATACTTAGGATAATCATCTAGGATAGAGGAGCGTGTGTTCGCCAACAAAAGCCATAAACCCAAAATGTACCCCAATGCCAATAGACTTTCTGAAAGAGATGTGACAACAGAGACCACATAGGTGCATAAACATATAGAGCATCTCACTTTTTAAAAATGCTATTTTTCAGACAATTTATCACAGGTTTGTATTCTTGAGTTGGACAATCTGTCTGATAAAGATTCTCTATGTGTTATGCTTTGATCGGGTGCCCTGGGGAGAAAGCTCATGACCTAGATAATCAACCTTGGTGTGTCTGAATTTGCATTTCTCTATAGCTAGAGTAAGCCCGGTATCAACTAATATTTGCAGGACATTTCCTCGGGCTATTGTGATGCTCCATATTATTTTCTCCCCAAACCAGAAGGTCGTTGGTAAATCGGGAGGAATACCACCAAAATGGTAGTACCATTACCGGCACTTGGAATGATAGAATTACTGGAATATTCCAAGTGCCGGCAACGGTGGTAAATCCCCATTCCATTCATTCCCATAGGACGCCATGGAGGGAATCGCCAGAATTACTGGCACCGGAATTATCAGTGCTGGTAATTGCAGCATTTCTTTGCTGATGGGGGCACAGGTAAATAAGTGCCCCCACTGGAAAACTTGTGTTTTCCCGGTGCAGAAAACATGCCAGTGGCGGTATTACCACCACATTTACCGACATTTTACCTGCACTGGGAAAATTGTGATGAGTCCCATATGTTTTCCCCCTAACCGCAGGGTATTGATTGAGCGGAGTACTTGACCTGGCTAGTATCATAGAAGGACCAATCAGGTTATTACCTCCTCCTGCCCCCAAATCAGTGACTCCTGTGCATTTATGATCCTTTGTGCTTCCCCTGCGCTATCACCCGTGTGAATCCATAAAATATTAAGGATCGCTGAACGCTAATGCTTTGGTGACTGACTGTCAATTTTGCACATTTTTGTGTTGCTTATATTTGAGGGCTCCTCCTGTACCTCTTCGTTCTCTCTCACATGCCCTCTTTAATACTGAAGAAAGGCATTACTTCCGCTTTTGGGCTGATATATCTCTCAGGCTTTGCCTGGCCTTGAGATGCACGTGGCCGTCAAAGCACTTGATCAGGAACTCACCAGTTTCTATTGCCATTGGTGCTCACTTGCCGCCATGCCACTATTCGATTTCCACGGTGCATTCCACTGAATCTCTTTTATGTGCCTTTGCGATTGGTCCAGGGCATTTATTCAGAAAATAAAGCCTCATGATGCCAACAAATGTTTCTGAGTGGGTTGTGGTTTCTGGATAATTTGAAGGAAGCAAATGGCTTCAATCGACTTTTGTTAAAATTAACCTCTATGCAAATATTATTTTGATGAGCAGCACCTGACACAAAGCTTATTTCCTTTCCTTTCATGACTGCTCTTTGCTTTATATTCCAACAGGGAGTTGCAAGCATGTGAAGTCTGCGGTGCCTCTAAGATCAGTCAGCGACTTGCTTTAACCATGGAGGCTTCCACATTGGTACCTTACAACACAACTGAGAGCAAATCCACGGTGAGTCGCGACATTAGAATCTGGATCACGCTAACCGTCACCCTGATTCTGTTTTGGGGCCTCTTCCTCTTTTTCATTGTGCTGATGCTGCACGCCTTCTTCACCACGGCGCATCTGAGGACACAAATGCGCTACGTTCTCTTCATGTACACTCTTGTTAATGACACTCTGAATCTCACCACGTGCGTGCTTCTCTTTTTATTAACCTTTGCTTCATACCAAATACCAGTGCGTGGTTGCCATTTTGTTGTTACTATAGCCGCTTCCACCTTCCTCAACAGCCGGACTGGTCTGGCGGTCATGGCCCTGGAGCGCTATGCAGCCATCTGTTTCCCGTTGAGACACTCAGTGATCTGCAGCGTCGAGCGGTCCTGGGTACCCATCACTGTCAGTTCGGTCATCGGTTTCATGCCCTCTTTTATTGACATTATTATCTTGAGCACCTCAGTGCCAGAAGAATTTTTCTTTGAGCGAGTAATATGTCGTCGGGAGTATTTAATAGTGACCCCGTACCAGGCTACGCGGATGATTGTAACTGATGCCACTACATTCACGATGGTCGCTTTGATAATTCTGTACACCTACATAAAGATTATGATGGAGGCCAAGAAGGTCAATGGAGACAGTGCTTCAACTGGCAAGGCCAGCAAGACTGTGGTGATCCACGCCGCTCAGCTGTCGCTAAGTTTGACCTCTTTCACTTCCCCGATTTCAGAATATCTCATGAGACAACAGGTTGCCTTCGTCAGGTTTTTCTATTTCTTTTTGTTCATGCTGTTTCCAATTTTTCTGAGCCCTTTGATTTATGGCTTCCGGGATGAGAACTTCAGAAATCATATTAAAAAGTTTCTGGCATGCAGACCTCATAAGACCAAACGTGTAGGACATACACCATGAAGTGCGATACCTGGACATGCTTTCTCATTTTGCTCAAGTGAATGCTTGCAATATCTTTTGAGACTCCTGAATTGTGTATATATCCAAGCGTTCCTTGGCAGAAAGTGCAGTTGAAATGAAGAGCAAGCTGTCCGGTTAGTCCTCAGACGACCACAAACCTTCTGTGTCATGGACTTGTCAGCCACAGGGAATCAATAGGCTGTTGCATGACTGACTGGAGTTCTGGGGTGGTAGTGTGTGTCTTGTCATCATCAGCATTTCTCCTATAATAATTGCCTGAAGTTGACAAGGGTTGCCTGTGCCACCAACAGGTTCCACGATAAGATGAAAACTGAATCCTATAGTACGTCACCTAGAGCTGAGGCTCACAGGCACGCTGAATGGTACAATCCAATCAGATTACTTTAGGAGATTCCCAATAAGTATGTGCAAGAAACAGTTACTTGCTGTGCACATGATAAGCTATTAGCAACTATGTATTCTTTTTAAAACCCCATCCGTTTACTCAGGGGTCAAATCCTAAAAATTTAAGTGGGGGGACTCAACAACAAACGCAATGGGATGTGACATCACCAGAAATTAACATATCAAGGGGATAAAGGCACATTTCATTAAATTGGTTTTGCATAACCACCCACATTGAACAGGGTGAATGGCATTTGCCTTTTATGAAATAAACACACACACAAAACCAAGAGAGGATTTTTTCTTCTAATAGTGTTTTTGAAAACTTTAAAAGGTGTGCATGTGTTAAACTCCAACAACCAATCCAATTTTTTCCCTGGGACTTGCAGTACTGAAATAGGACATTTCACCTTTAGTTGTTTGTTATTTTTCATCAAGTTATATAGTTTATTGGTAGAGTGTCTGGCCTACGAATCTGCCAACTGCGGTTTGATCCCTGAGGTGAGCTTTAATTCAGAAATTCAAGGAGGACATTCAATGTTTCTCATTTTAGCTGGGGGCACTGAGTCCCCCCTCTGAATAAAGTGAGTGGACTCTGTGCCCCCGGGTGTACCCTCGACTTGAGCCCTGCGTTCACTCCACTTCTTTTATGATTTCACGCCATTGGAACATGAACATTATTTTCCACTGATGTGACATCACTGTAGCGTAATATGGCTTGTTCTCTGCCTCCCTCAGATATCTTCAAATCGGAGGGGAGCAGAGGAGGCCCAGCGGGCTAGAAAGCCTGCTATGCACTCCACAGTAGGTGTCTCAAAGTGACATGGCCGGACAAAAAAAAACAATTTTGTTTGCCCAAATGTTAATTTATTTAAATTTAATTAGGAATGAGACATTTGTGGATTATTTCTTTTTATTCTAAGTCTTGAAAACAAAACATATATTTCAAACAAGTGTGTTTCTAAGCCTACAGAAAAAAATAATAGTAGTGTTAAGATACATTCAAATTCAACGCATTTTTTTAAAACTGATTTTATTAACAGCGCCATTTCAACACAATAACATAGCCACAAAGTTGCACCAAACAGAGATCTCATTATCAATAGACCCAGCTGTTGCAATGGGAATATCCCTCGTGTGGGATGGAGGGAAGACAGGACACGCCACGTCTATTCAACTCGACAATCATTTATTCATTAACTTTCCTTCTGTCGCTGTGCTCCTCCCCTTCCTGCTCCCGCCTCCCGTTCCTTAACCCTTTCTGCACCTTTCCTTCTCCCTCATAACACCAGCTAGAGTTCCCCCCCACCCCCCATCGCTCCAGGTCCATTCTGTCAATTGCATACAAACCAACTTTCCCATTGACCCACCTCATGGACAAACCCTCAGTAATGCTGTTTCATTGCAGTGCAACCTTTTACCCCAGCAGTATGATCAGTTAGTTCGGGTCCTCAGGCTCTTCCGCAGCCTCTTTAATCTAATAAAATCTGAAGTTGCCCCAAATGCCCTTTGGCCTGACCGCCGGATGCACCATTTCCCTGTAGATGTCCTTGCGCGTGTTCGCTTTCTTGCAGTCATTGATGTTTGGATGGAGCGCTCTTATCCATCCATTTCAAAGCGACACATCTTCTATCCAGCAATAAGCCAAAGCCACAGATCGACTCAATTTATTTGGTAAATGGTGGGGAGGTGAAAGGCCTAAAACACATCAGATGGCACTGTATGGCTTCAGTGCCAGTGATGGCGGCCATTTCCTCCGCAATCTCGTGCCAGAATTCTGACAACTTTTGGGCATGACCAGGTCATATGGATAAAATCACCCCCCCACCTGCTTATATGAATGGGCATGCAGCAGTCGCTGTATGGGGTCACATTTTTAACTTTAAGTGGAGTATGGTCAGGGCTTTAAGTGGGCCTGGGCTAATGAAAGGGGTGCCTAGCGGGGGGATGGCGACACAATCAAAAGGCAAGGCTTTTTTTGTAAAGCCTGAAGCTGTCATGTGAAAGCGAGAACTTTAGGCTTTACAACAAAAAAAACCTAGCTTTTCATTGTGTCTGCGACCGTCTGTTGGGCACCCCTTTCATTACAGATCCATGGCTTACCCTCAACAAGAGGTGGGTGACCCTTGTATCTCCAGTGAAAGAGGTTCCTGGCATGGGCTGAGCACCGCAATTAAAAGACAAGGAAACACTTACCTGACCTGAATGGTACCTATTAGTCCTCAGCCCCTGCCTTTTTGCACAATTGAGCCAGGGCTCTTAAGGGGGCGTGGCCCAACATGTTGCCTCCTACTTGCGGCACTGACCTCCCTGCCAGGCCACGCCCCCTAAGAGCCCCAGCTCGAGTGTGCAGGCCACTTAAAGCCGATTCTAGGCGTACAAGAATCGGTACTGCAGTGCCCGATGTTTATAATTAAGGGAAATGTAGCAGGACTGTCAACAGATCATGGCCCAGTGTGTATCATCAATTTGGGATCTCAAATAAAGCACCCACCTTGATCTAGTCACCGAAATATCAGTCGGCATAGTAGATAAGGCCAATTTATATAACATTGAAATAGACTTACTGGCTGTGGCGGTCGACAGCATATAATGCAGCAGAGGACTAGCTTTAGGTTCAGCAGTCAGGCACGGGTATCTAGCCTCCAGCTTCCTTTGGCTAAATAGTAGGGTGGTAGTAAGGGTGGGGGAGAGTTTCCCTTGAAACTTTTCCAAAGTGATAAACTTTCCATCTTGAAACAGATACTCAAATTTGGCGATCCCTGCACTATAATAATAATTCAAATTCGTATAGCGCTATGAACCCTCAGGCATCTGAGCACTGCTTATTATTACCCACGGTGTGTAGTGCTCATTTATTGACCTTGGAAGGACGAAAGGCTGAGTAAGGCCCTGCTGGGATTCGAACCTGCGTTGGCAGGCTCTACTCGCTGTGCTATATGACCGGCTATGTAAACCACGCATGATTACTTTATCCTTAGTGAATGGGATACTCCTCAATATCGGTCAGGAAGACAAGCCGTGTGTACGGAGGGTATAACCCAATCTTCTTATGTACCGCTTGAGGGGCCCATGCTGTAATGTCCATCGGGCCCAATGAGGGGCGATGGTATGCAGATTTGGCCATAAGTGTGCTCTGTAAGTAAGATGGTAGGGCCAGCATTTTCTCTATTTTTATTTGCTGCAGAAGAGATTCTGATACCAATATACTGCATGATGAATCAGGCATACATGACCATAAAGCTCCACATTAGGCTCCAAATTAGGCATGTTCAGCCCACCCTGTGTAAAAGCTTCCATTTTATACTGGTAGTTTTCCTTCCCCAGATGAGAGCAGTCAAAGAGGATCGTAGTGCCCAAAGAACTTAAGTGAGGTGAATGGGTATGTTGGCAAATACATAGATGCAAATAGGGACTATCATTGTTTTGATGGGTGAGATTTTAGCCATGTCGTAGAGGGGCAGCGAAATCCACTACTTAATCTTACGCTGGATTTCCCGGAGCAGTGGGCCATAGTTCAGCATGTATAACTAGGTGGCTGAGCACGCTATATTTATTACTAGACATCGTACTTTTTTGGGGGACCATTAAAACTGTGCACCAAACGTGCCCGACAGAACCACATCCGTCAACTAAAAGAGTTCTGATTTGCCTCAGTTAACCAGCAGGCCAGAAAGCCACCCAAATTGAGTAATTCCATCAACAACTGGTTGAAGGTTACATTCTGAATGCTTAATAAAAATAGCTAAATCTTCATCTTATTGGGATAACACTACATTTTGATCAAACAGTCGAAGGCCCCAGAGTATAGAAGCCAGCAGCTCCACCACTAAGGCAAAAAGTATCAGGGAAAGGGGGCAAACCTGCCGTGTTTCCTTTGAGAATGAGAATCGTTCCGATGTTAAGTCGAGCCATAGGCTTGAAGTATAATAGAAAAACCAGCCGTATGTAGCATGAGCCCAGCCCATTCTGGTCAGGACCTCTATTATGTATAACCATTCTAGCGAATCAAAAGCCTTTTCAGTATCTAAAAAGGTGGTAACAGTCGGATTAGATCTACGCTAAAATACCCAGATGATAACCTTTATATGATATTTATTGATTATACTGGTATGTTTAACTGCATCAATAGACATAAACTATGGCAACAATCTGAAAAATGGGACGCTCCATCTTCAATCTTAACCTCATGAAACAAATGTACCAATTTACTACAGTCAGAATTAGACTAAAAATATGGGTACATTTTCAGATCCTATTAACACAGGCAATGGTCTAAAAAAGGGCTGTGTTTTAGCAACTGTTCTCTGCAATTTCTAAATAGCAGATATGAATACAGCTGTGATACAATGTAATAATTTTCCACCTTGTATTGATACTCATCCCCTGACTTAGTTGTCTTATGCAGACGATACCGTCCTTATGGATAGGGCACCTATTGGCTTGCAAAGGGCATTAAATGCTATAGTCAAATATTCTGAAGAAAATCAATTTGAGGTTAATCATTCTAAATCATTCTAAAATTATGACTGTACGTAGGAGGAAGAATACAAGCTTTAAGTGGTACATACAGTCTAACAGCATAGAAGTGGTGAGTAATTTTTTATATCTGGACATTCTTATGGTTAATAATATTACTAGTCAATACTTGAAAAAAATAGATTGTTTAAAAAAACACCAAGTAAAATTAGAGCGGCGAAACAATTTATTCAAAAAAAAGGAGGATTTTCCATAAAAGGATTAATACTCCATAAACTGCATGCAATGGTTTCCTAATAGCTCTCTCTATTGGTTGAAAAAACTAGAAGGTAAGATGTGGAGATCGGTCTTGGGCATAGCCTCTGGAGCTCTGAGGAGTCTATCAGACTGAAACTTGCTCTCACTTCCCTAGTTACCTTGATAAACATTAAACAGGCTTTTCTTTACTTGAGGATTCTGTCTGATAACAATAGTAATTGTTTTGCATTTAGCCTGTTCTCTAAACTAATTAAAAGAGGAGAATCCACCAACAGGGCGATTGTAGAATTTGCTGAAC
Organism: Ambystoma mexicanum; assembly: GCF_040938575.1. Lineage (NCBI taxonomy): Eukaryota > Metazoa > Chordata > Amphibia > Caudata > Ambystomatidae > Ambystoma > Ambystoma mexicanum. The sequence continues at coordinate 994,356,821 of NC_090941.1, forward strand.
CATGTAATAGGTTTTTTATATATATTGTATTGAAAACGCGACATACATTTTAATCTTGGAATTGCAAAAAACTTTTATTAAAAAATACACTAATTTGGGAATTTGGAATATCATTTTTGAGCCCATTAAAATATATCAGTAAATATAATCACCCAAGTCTGTGCTGGTTTATGATGAAATTAAGATTTGATTTGCTGCCATCCTTGTTTATTTTGGGATTGTGGAAAAAAATTGTCTGCTGAACATCAAATGTGTGGTTTTTGTAAGAAAGACTTTGAAATTATCCTTAGTCAATCCCTTTTCTATTGCTATGAGTGAGGATAACACATTTGTTAGTGATATTAACAGGATACAAACTAATCAATTTTGGTCTTATATTAATTCAGGTAACTCGATGATTTTGTACAAATCTTTTTTCTCTTTATGGACCCTATTACATGTTGTATTAGATGTTAAAATTAAATTATAGCTTAAGGAAATGTGATTTTTTATTTTCTTTATGTCTAATTTTATGAATGTTAAATTGTTTATATGTTTAAGACAAACGTGTAAAAGGTTTCTTATGTAACCACATACACTAATCCAAAAAATAAATAAACAATGTTTGGGGTGGGAGCCTTGAGTGAAGAGATAAGTCGGGTAAGTGATAGGCCTTAGGATGGATTTTGGGCTGGGAATGGGTATCACCCCGAGAGCGTGCCTCTGAGGAGAGATGCTTCAAAGCAGGATATTACCTAAAAGTATGGATGGCTTTCAGGCTTGGGATTAGTCCCTTGGGGGTATAGGCCTCAGAAAGGTTGACTTTGGGTCAGGTATAGGTCTCGGGTGGAGGTCTTACAGCAGCAGCAAGCCTCTAGTAGGGGTACAGATGGTCCCGGGGTGAGGTGTGGGGATTGGCCTAAGAAGAACGTCTGTAAAAGGAATGTGGCTGGGGAGAGAAGTGAAGCAGTATCTCTCAATAATAATATCATAAAAGGCTACTCCATCGAATGTAAAGGTCCTAATATTATATATAGCCCTTTTTACCCCAATACTAAGTTTAAATGAGCAGATATTATATCAGGGTAAATGTATGGACCTGTGTAAAAGGATTCTAACCGGGCGTCACACACCGGATCAGGACTCTTGCCCTTAGCCTAGGATGTAGCGCTCAATTAGAATACTTTCTCTTTATTTTCTACAAATTCGAATTGAGCTGGCACCCAACCCGTCTCACACCTCCTTTTACAAATACCACGGGTCACAATGGACCATGAACCAGGCCGGTTGGTGGGAATACAATATTTATTAATTTTAATTAAAAAGGAAATCACACAATTTTTAGATTGGGCAGCAATCACCAATGGGGTGATAATTACAACGAAAACTACTGAAATACACTTGGGTAACCTGCAAGAACATATCCAAAACACACATGAATAAGAGCACTTTTTCATTTAAGATAGATTGCCCCAGAGTTAAGATTTCCCCCTGCAATGTTCCATCAAGTCCCAATTAATCGAATTCGGGATAGAAAGAAGCAGAGGGGAATTGGGAATATGAGGCAGTAAACAGAATCAAAATCTGACCTTCCCTCACAAAATAAGAGGCAAAAACAGATTTTAAAACCCTTTGCAATGGCATAAACAACACTCAGATTTTGACAAATAATTAAGTATATGTGTGTTTAAATAATGATGCACACATGTTTTATCACAGTATCAGGTATGTTATATCATTAGCAACTATAAGGTAAGGTATCACAAAAGGCATATAGTTCAAAACACAACTTGAAATGAAAACACAGTGCAGCCAAATTCACACGTTGAAAAGTTGCAATTTACACATTTGCAGTTTTAAATGTCAAAACGGCTTTTTTTAAAAGCGGGTGTAAAACACAGAATCGGAATGCGGTTTTTAGGCTTGGTGATAGATGCACATCACAAGGACAATATGAAAGTGAAAGAGTGACTACAGCTGGATAATTGGATGAGACTTTCAAGGTGAAAGGAGGTTCGTTTTGGGAAAAATAAAGCAATTAAGGAGAGAAAATTGGATTGAAAGAAAAGACACATTTCACTTACACTAGATTTAATGGCTAGAAAAGGGGAACGCCACCCATGGATATAAAAGTTACGCTGCAGTTGTAACCCTTCACGCAGTGAACCCCTTTTCTCAATTGAAAGTTTTGTTTTATTTTTTCAAAACATTGCTAAAGACTTATGATCTATGCAAGACAGAAATGAAGAGAAAAGTGTCGCTAACACTTGGAGATCAAAGACAGGGTGCACAGAGAATTCTAACAGTTTTAAACAAGTTATCAGGGTATGGATAGAATTACTTAGAGAGTGGAACAAAGACAAAGTATCAATATGGGGTAGGCTATGTGTTGCTATGGGATGGGGAAATAACAACAATCCGCAATTTGGGATTTGGGACAGCCAACCGGTTTCTGGACTCAAAAGGTTCTGCTCACAGCAAGGCGGGCGCCCCTTACAGCACAAAGCTGGGCCAGTCTGGTCACTGGAACAAAGGCAAAGGGCCTCATTATAAGCATGGCGGTCCGGGAAGTACGGTACTGGTAAGCATGCCGGTACCGTAGTTCCTGGACCGCCATACTACGAGCTCTGCTAGTGGGCGCCTGTCAGCCCGCCAGGTTTGCAGCCAGGTTTGCAGTTTGTCAGCCCGCAGCATGTCGGATGCATCCAACGTCCCCATTTCCATTGAGCCAACCGGCAATGCAGGAATTACCGGGTCCGGCAATGTCGGAATTACCCGGTAATTCCTCATTGACGGGTGCTGGAAAGAATGCAACTCCCACGGCAGCCGTGACAGTTTTACAGGCAAGGCTACCGCCAGGGTTATAATGCGGCCCACAGTATGAAGATGGGGTAGGCTATGTGTTGTTATGGGATGGGGAAATAAACACAATCCGCACTTTGGGATTTGGGACAACCCACCGGGTTCTGGACTCAAAAGGTTCTGGTCACAGCAAGGCGGGCGCCTCTTACAGCACACAGCTGGGCAAGTCTGGTCACTGGATGGCAAGGGTACAGCGGGCATGCAGGTAGTGGGCACAAAGCTGGTCTGGGGACAGGAGACTTCCCAAAGGGTACCACACCTTTCCCCCTTTGTTTTTGGGATTTTAGTGGGGTTTCTGGATCAATGGCCTTGCTGGGATAGGGTCAGCAATGTTTTGGCCTGGCAGTATGGTCTGGAATCTTGCAAAGGTGGATATGGAATGGCTGGATATGCAGGTGCTGCAAATTCAGGAGAGAGTCCCTGTCCCTGTGAGCTCCCACCCTTTATATAAAAACGGGTGACAACACTGGGTTTATTGATGGGCAGAACTGAGCTAGACCTACCCCCAAGAACCGGATAGGTCAGCCAATGTTGGTTGCCTCTTATATGAGGGGACTTAGTTATGGGGTTGTGTTTTTATGAGGTGCAAAGCCTACCCACAGTCCTTTTTGACAAAATTCAATCTTAACATAAATTACACATTTGTACAGTTGTGGCACGTTCGCAAATTACATAGGCAGATTTTATACAGAGCATGGTGTTCCCACTCCCAGGTCTGTACACCATTGTTTCGCTCTTCTAATAGTTTTTCACGATTTTAGTGAGAACCGCTTCACCCAAAATCCCACAATTGTAGGTGTGTGTGCATATTATCACATAATATTACATTTCAAAGTGGCACTATATACACTTTCCTGAGAATATCCAATTCTCTGCCATTTCTGTCCCTTATATGCCAGTGAAGGCTACCATGTCTTGTTTAAAAGCCACAAAAATGACATTTAAGCTGTTAACTTTTTACATTCCTGTGAAGTCCTGTTGCAGAGATAAAAGTCTTAAAAGTTTATTAATAAAATAGTTGTTTCAAACAAATGGTCAGTATTGTCTACCAAATAAGGGCATAGCTTACAAGGCTGCTCTGGAGTTGGCTTTGAAGCTCCCCAGTAGAAGTTGAGCAGAGCTGTTACTTGAGTTTTCACATGTAGGCATCCCAGAATCTATTGTGTCAACCTGGAGCACAGACAGAAGTATGACCAGCGTGTGATATTTCTTTCTAGTGGTCTATTCAGAGCTTCCAAGGGCACAATTAGCACATACGTGTCCCATAATCTAGTGTGGCTTCTTTTGGGGGGAAGGCCTGTCCTGTTGCTAGCAACCCCCCAAGCAGAAAACCTGTTTGGCAAGTTCCACAATGCAGCCAATACCTTAGTCATTTTTTTTTCCTGCTTCAGAATCATGTCTGTTGAAACAAAACATCCCATATAGGTTTTTTTACCCCCACACCCTCCCCTGACATTCATCGGCAAGGCAAGGGCTTTATTCAACATTGTACTTTTAAAACTGGCATTTTTCTTGCTTTGCAAAAACACATTTTGACACGTGGCAAATGCTGCTGGGATTTCCCTTTCACATTCGGTTTTCTCTTCCCTATGGATTTCAAACATTGTTTGGAGCCCTAGTCAGTTTCATTGATACATCAATCTGTTCAAGAAACATATGCCCCCTGAAATTGACATGTGCCTTTAGAGCTAGGGTTTCTTTTAAAGCATTGATTTTTGACACTTTGTAGCCCAAAAGTCAAGCGTTTTCCCATGCGACTGAAAGTAAAGCTTCTGTTGATTTCCCAGACGTGGTCTGACACAGCCTGCCATTCAGGAATAAGGTTCTCTTCTGCTGGAGCACAATCTGAATATGGATGGGCATGTCAGGGCCTCACTGATAAAAGCAGAACAGATGCAAAGAGCATCCAAGCGGCATCATTATAAATGTACAATATTTCCCTTTTTCAATAGGGAAACTTTGGGCTAGCAGCAAAGCAGCACTGCTTTTTCACTCCACTTCTATAGTACACACCAGAACACACCATGGCAGTCTTTCTTGGTGTGCTCCCAGTTCCAACTTGCCCAATGGTGCTTGGCAAAACAGTGCAACCATCCTTTTGTAGCTGCAAAACGCTGTTTTGAAGCGAGGCAGTGGTGCTCAAAGGAGCCAGCGCCGCCGTTTTGCTGTTAACTGCTGAAGTGCAACTTGGTTATGGTTGGGAATTCTGCTGAGTGGGTCAATGTATCCGACAAATCCCCACCGACTCTTCTGAAACTACTTGTCGAGGGAGAGTAGGGCAAAGTGGGATTCATCAGTAGGGCAAAGTGGGGTTCATCAGGTGGAGTCCTTCTTCCATCAGGGACCGGTACGCCATGATCCTCCCATTGTCTCTTTTTGGAGTGTGGAGCAACACCCACAGCTTTCCCTTAGGTCTTTATTTGTGGTGTGGAGCAACACCCCAGATTTTCTTTCGATCTTTCTATGTGGTGTGGAGAGACACCCCTAGCTTTTCCTCCGGCCTTTCCTTTCCAGGTCCCCGGGGACGTCCTCCTTGGTCTAGAACTTATATTAATCTAGTGAATAACTAAGAACCAGTTAGAACATTTTCCCACTCACTGCCTTCCCGGAAGGTTGACAGCAATGGGACACGCATACATTATGATCATTACAGTATGGAGATAATCACAACACATAATCCTTCACAAGACACAAGACACAGATATTTATTGACGTTTACAAGAATTTCTGGTGATATGAAAAAAATATCTATACTCCCTGTTAGATAAATATCTATATGAACCTACCTGTTCCATTCTGGTTCTTCTTTTTCTGGTTCTCATTCTCCAGATGTCTCCTCTATTTGATTTTCTCTGGGCTCCTCCATTAGCTGCAAAGTGTGCCTGGGGTGACAACTGTTTCGCTGATTAATATGGACCTATTTCTCTTTTGAGGTTACAATTGAATAGGTCCAAGAGAAAAAGTGCTCCTAGAATACTCCTGATTTCTATCAACCTCTGCATCAGGGATGCCATTTGGGGGTCGCCAGGGGTCGCAATTGCGGCCCCTGAGGCCTCCCTTGCTACCCCTGTGGTCTCCTTTGCTACCCCTAGAAAAAAAATATTTACTTATTTTTTTGTAACTTTTTTTTTTTTTTAAATGTAAGCTCCTGGGCTGTGGCCAGTGTCATGTGGCTCTTTATTTTTGGAGTGGCTGATTTTATTGTGCAGGCCTCTTTAAAAAAATAAAATAAACGGGGTTCCACAGGTGTATCACTGTGAGCAGTGACGCTAAACTAGAAAGAATAGGAATAACACATAATTTGTCTTTCTGGAATTCTATCAAATAATTGCTAGACTCATAAAGGTTTATTTCCGGGCGGTGGTGAGTCTCTGATTTAGCCTGTTCTTAAACACCTCAACTCAGCCTTTCACCTTTCTGAGGTCGATAAATGAGTACCAACACAAGTACAGAAAATATTTACAACACACGAAACCAAAAAGTTTCTTGGCACAACAACCACTTTGTGTGTGTAAGACAAACTCAACCTCAGGTCTCATTTGCCATGAAGTTCACATAAAACTAGCAAACACATAAACAGACATTTGTAACATCACATATAAATTTCAAGGACACAAATAGTTTTCTCTGTTTTAGGCAGCGTGAATATACTGCAGTTGGGGGTAATGCGTCTACACCACGGTGTTTCAGCCGTTTCTAGGTGGGCTTGATGTGCCACATCTGGTGTACGGCCTTCATCAGGACGGGGGTCTGTACTGTATGATGTCTGTGCTGCAGGGCAAAGGGAGACGGTTGTCAGGGGAGTATTCAAGCACCAATTATTTAAAGAAAGGAATGAATCATGCACTGTGGAGTATCAAAAACACACACAGCTTACCTATGGGTATATTAATTCCACAGGTTCTGTTGTTGGGAGATACACTAGCCACACGGGCTGGCCTCTATATGATCCTGTTTTCAAAAAACAGAAAAAACAGGGTTTCTAATTAATGTTTGTGTCACCTTAAAAGTGGTTCAATGAAGCTCGACCAAAGCGGGCACTGTTTACATGGAAGGAATCTTACCTCTCCAATGAAGGTGAAAAATCACTCTAATGTCAGCCTGGTTGCTTTGTTATCTCGAGTCGCCCTACAGGAAAAACACCTAGAGGGAGCGAGGGCATCTGATTATTATTGCTAGCATGACAAAACTCACAATTCTGTACATGTGCAGGGAGCGCGCTGTGCAGAATTACCTGTCTGTTTTACCTAGCCATTTTGTTTGTTTACTTTTTTATTGTTTTCAATGGCTGCCCTGGAAAGGGAAAACAGACCACGTTTTCCCTTCCCCGGCGGGAATTTTTTTTACTTTTTATTTTTTCTGTTCCGAAATGCCACAGCGTTTCGGAACAGAAAAAAAATGCTTTTAGTAGCCCGGTCATACAGGCCTGGGTACTAATAGCAATAAGCCTGTTGCAGGGGAGCATTACCACTTTTGGTAATGCCCTGGGGCCTTCGTTAAGGCCCTTGCTTCGCTCAGGCCTGTAACTATGGGCCCCAGGGCATTACCTGAAGTGGTAAACCCCCCCCGCCGCCCCTGCTCGGGCCTTATTGCTTAAGTAGTTGCCATATTGTTTCTTGTAAATGTTTCTTACTACCAGTAATGAGATACCTGAAATGTAGACAATGTTGGGTGGCATATCTTTATGTCATGCAGCCCCAAGATCCAAGGATCGGTTTGGGTCTGGAAAGTGTTTTGGTTGCAGCTATGAAAATTAGAGAGAGGAATCGTAATTCTGTATGGATTTCAATTAAAGATGTTCACTGCATTTTTATGTTACTGCTGTTTTTATATTTGTAATTATATTTCGCTCTCGGTTGGTTCCATAAAATGGGCATGGAACCTAAATCGGAAAATAAACCATAACCAAGAATTAAAAAGGCTTCCACTTCTGTCAAGTGCTTACTGTAAACGATTTTGGAGGAAGTGTGTAATACCACAATATAAATTCTATCATAGTCAACAAACTCAACTTGTGCTATATCGCTTGAATCTATAGACAGGTTATAGTTGACAAAATGAATAAAATGGTTCTACGTTGATCCATTGGAGTGATTTACTTTGTGGTAGTTCACTTCGATACATTTACTGCAAATGCTTTTTTTAAATAATTGGGGGTTCTTCCCCAGACCCCCCTTCTGTATTCCCCCTAACCCTCTACCCTTCACAACCCAGCCTTAACTCTTACCTCCAATGATACATATTTAAATTACTTCCCTGCGAAGTAAATGCATTGAAATGAATTACCACAAAGTAATTCACACAGCTGATAAAACTGCACACCAATAAAACATTAGCACGATTTAAGACTGTACGGACCTTGAGCCACAAAACTAGCTTCGAACCCCAAATATAAAATCCTGGATGATGAGAAGGATGTCACTTAGATGAAGCCTCTTAGAATAATGAATGGCTGCTGACATTTGATCTAGTGGCTAAGGTTTTCTTTCAGTCACAAAAGGTACCGTTTGAGCCACATTCTCCATTGTGACACTTGACTGGGGCCCTGAGGCAAACGATCGTCAACAAATTCTTGCAGATCAGTAGTCAGAGAGTCCATTGAAAGAAGTGATTCTTCTTTGCTGCTGCCCTCCTCATGATCTGTTACTAGGGTCATTGTGAAATAGGGTAATCTACCTTCTTTTTTCCCCACCTGCTGTTTCTATTATTGATATATATATATATATTTGTTCTCAGTTGACTTGGTTGTTCCCCTGCTAAATTTAGTGTGGACGCACATCCATCACCTTTTTGTTTGTAGTTTATCTCCCTATGTGAGAGAGAGTATGCCCAGACGTGGGTCCCTTGCTGGCTGCGCCATAGGAAACCAAGCTGCACCTCGCTGAGGAGGCCCAATAGGGCCGAAACATGTCTGGGGTTACTTGTGTTTCCGTGCAGAGGGGACCTGGCCTAGCAGTTCGGGCTGGGCTGCTACCATTGGTGGCAGTACCTGACTGATTGCATATGGCTGGACCCCTTTTGCAATGGCCAGATGAGCTAAAAACAGTGGTGCGGAAGGTTGTCCAGAGCAATGCCTGTGATTCAGATGTATTCAAAACCTTCCACCTATCACTTATTTGGTTGTACAGGGCCATCATTCCCCAGAAGTAACAATATAGAATTAGTGTTAAAGTTTAATGTGTGCAAACATTTACTAAAATTACTTCTCCTATTTAGTTGAAGATTCTTAGTTAATTGTTGTCTTTGTTTATAATCGTCACTTTAGCTTGACGATGTCCAATAATTAGACCATCATTGTAAGGACAATGTCAACATCTGAAGCAACCTGATTCGCAAGCAGGATCTCTAAATTAAGGACTGATGGTGTGATAGGAGTCTGTACATCAACAGAACCCTCTACAGGGGTAGACTTAGAAGTTGCTTGGTCTACATGGCTGATGTCACTCCACTTGGCAACCTACTTAGTTTAACACTGGAAGAGAATAAGTCCAGCTTCTCTTGTATATGTTTCATGATAGTGTAATGGCTCTGAACCACCAAACTGATGTTGTCATAAAGCCGAACTAGAGATTCGAAAAATGGATTAACCTAAATTGATTGATCCATAAGATCTCTACAAGGTTGACGCTGAGTTCAAAGCACCGCCCTGTGTGGCAAATTGTGGCAATTGGCAGTATCACATTTTTCCTGTTGTTCAGAAATTTGGGAAGTAAGAGCCTGCTTTATCGAAACAATAGCAGAGTCTAGCAAAGGCAATAATTCGTTGTTTAAAGGTAGTGACAGTTTCATGTTCCAAACTACCTCAGAAATGCAGAGCAGAAGCCTCGTCATCTGGAAGAATAGAGGTAAGAGAGTGGGAGTCTTGAAAGGAGCGTGAATTACTCCCATCATTAAGCAGCCCAGTGCAGGCGAGAAATAGGAGAGTTGGATATTTACAGATTTACTGCTCAGGTTATACATGGAATCCAAACCCCATGGCATTGTCCCAAAAGAAGTAGTAAACACATGTAGCAAACAATCCCTTAATGGGACAATTTAAAACAATCTAAAAATTACTGTTACGATTTATTTTGATGCATTAAGTAGCAAGAATGATGGGACTGGATTCTAGACGCTTGAGGGTTTAAATTACCCTTAGTTACAACATCTTGGTGAGTTTAGCCTTGATGTAATTCCAACCTTATCTGCCATTCTGTAACTTCTGTTTATTTAGATATGATGTCTACAGTGTCAATATCACACCTGCAGTACAGTATAAGACCTGGTGCCAGGGAATAGAGAGAGACAGCTAGATTTATCAAAGCCTGATACTCCTCTTGTGGCCTGGATGCTATTTGCAGTAAATGTTTGCTCTGTCCACAAAGTCTTCTGTTAGCTTGCTTTGATCGAGGACAGGAGAGACACATTTTCCTCCTCCTCCTTCTCTGATACCAACGGAAGACAAGCCATTTTCTTATACATGAGCCAGTTCAAGTGGAGCACTTGATGGGAACGCCGAAGAGTTTGAATTTTGGCTCAGTAGGTGACCACATCTATCTGCTGAAGAACAGTGCACAAGCCAGTCCACTTCTTCCTCGAAGCCCAGGTCTTTGTCAGGTCTATCATGAGGAACTCATGGTACTCCTGTTACCCAAACATAATTGTCATATGGTCATTCCACTCTTTCACTAGGCCCTAACTGACATTCCCCTTCTTCTTTGATTTAGCTGAGACATTAAGTATTTATGGGGGACCAACACACAGCCTAGGGCAGGGCGATATGGACCAAAGGTCATATCTCAATATCTTTGGGCTATATCTCGATATACGATATATATCTTGATATTGTTTATGTGGGTTAAATGTTCAGTTGTAAGCCGCCAACTACATGTGAGATGCCATAAACACCTTAATTTATAAGACATTTATCAAAATAACATGCAAATGCAGGGTTCCTCTTCCTGTTTGAGAATACAAACAGCTGTTTAAATATCAAAATTTAAATAAAAATTGTAGTATTTGTAATAATGTATATATATGTATATATCTCAATGTTAATGATATTGTCTCATATTGATATTGAAAATATATCGATATATCTCCAAAACTCGACATGTCGCCCAGCCTTAACATAGTTCAACACAGCATGGGTTGGCCTTAGATTCTTTCCTTTCCTCTCCTCTCCAATAGGAGATCCCATTTTCCTCTCAGAGGTTCTTCCAAAACAACCCCATGCTTTCCAACACTGCTCCGAGAGGGGGGTAGGTAGAGACTTCATGTAACTCCACACCAAACCCATCCTCCATGAAAGATGACAAAGCTTGAACTTGGTCTGCAACCAACTACTAGGAGAAACCACCAACCCTCATGACAATCTCAATGAGAGCTTTAGTTACTGCAACTGTTACTGGTTCTCAGGGGCACCACCTTAGGTTACCCGGTCACATGGTCCACTAAGATGCACCAGTTATTTGTATCACTGGCAGTGGCACTACGTGTCTTTTAGGGCGTGCACCAGACTTGCTAGTCAATGGCAAGCTCCCTACCTTGACCAATGTCAGGCCAGTAGAAGTGGGGCACTATCCTCTCCAAAGTCTTCCACAATATGAGGTAATCAACTCCTCCTGAGCTAATTCAAATAGGACGGTTTTCTAGCTTGCTGTGTGCCGTTCGATTTGATGCACATTGTCCCTAGCAGATGTATCCATTGCTTGCCATAAACACACTCAACATTGAGGGCTCTCTCTCAAACTGGAAAACTGTTATGTCATTGTCTTTTCTCACGAGAACTTCAAAAAATGACACTGCATCTATGTTTGAAAGGATGGCAATAATTGCTGTAAATTCATGCAGTAGCACAGTACTGCATGCACCAATTTTCTATTGATGATAGCGAGAGGGAGTATCAAAGACACTAAATATGGGCACAGGGGCAGAAGCAGAGACAGATGCCACAAGGTAAATTTGATATTTTCAAGTTATCTAGGTATCCTTGCTAGTGCACACAACCCAAAACAGGTCCTGGACTCTGACACACCGCTTAGCCTCTTTTTCTTCAATCATGTTGTAAGGGGAACATTCGGGGTGGTAACCATCCAACAAAAACCAGGAGAATTCTCCAATATCTCCGTAGACACAAAATCAATGTCGCCATACTGCAAGAGACCCATCTCCTCTCTTCCTCGGAACAACACTGGGCCAAGTCCTGGGGATGCCATAGATACTTCTCGTCTTACTCATCTTATGCAAGGGGAGTCGCAATCCTAATCAATAAAAGAGCAGACTTCAGCCTAATCGACTCAAGGAAAGACGCAGAACGTAGAGCCCTACTGGTGAGGGGGATTCTGGCAGGGAAGGAAGTAGTGATAGTGAACTCATATGCTCCTAACACCGATGGGCCAAGCAACTTCAACTGGGTGATAACCCAACTAGGAAAGATTAATGCAGCGGCCATCATCTGGGGAGTGGACCTTAACACTCCACTAGATCCCAGAATCGACAAATCACACACCACGGCAGTAAACCCATCCAAGGCAAGCCTTCAAGTCAAAGAGATTTGCCATGCATTCAATCTATCTGACACGTGGAGACAATACAACAGAGATGCAAGAGAATATACTTTCCACTCAGCTGTTCATAAAACCAGCTCCCGGATAGATTATATTCTGGTGTCTACCCACAGCCCATTCAACTGGGGCACGAGCCAGATACTTCCACGATCCTTCTCAGATCACTCAATGGTGACACTCAAGCTCACACTATCTGGCACCACAACACCTGGTCCCAATTGGAGGTTCAAGCCAGGCTCACTAGCTGACGACGTGTTCGCAACAGAGCTATGCCAAGAAATAACATCATTTCTAGAAATAAAGCAGGGCTCGGTGGACTCAGCTAGTACCTTATGGGAAACATTAAAATGCCATATACAAGGAATTTGCCTGGCGAAGGAGAGTGGCATGCTAAAACTAATACGCAATGAACATGCCAGCAGTGAACAGCGCCTGAAGGAGCTAGAGCTCAAAAACACCACCACCCTAGACCTAAATACCCAAGCTGAATTAAAAGAGGAACTACTGAAGTTTAAAGAAATAGCCGAACGTGACCTGAAATTTCTAGGGCACAAACACCAGATCCGTCAATACAGAGAAGGTCAAAAACCGGGTGCACTGCTAGCCCGCCTATTAATAATTGATAAGACCCCCTCCCGCGTGGAACGCATCAAAGATGCACATGGAACACTAGTCTATACGGAAGAAGAAATAGCCAACGTGTTTCGCAACTTCTATCAAAACCTGTATAGTTCCAAAGGAAACATAAGCCCAGCAACAATACAAGACTTCCTAAATGACACTGAACTATACTGGGTACCCAATGAGCTAAGGGAACCGCTAAACGCTCCGATATCACTAGAAGAAATTCTGGAAGTGATTAAATCTCTCCCAAATACTAAAGCGCCAGGCCCCGACGGACTCACGGGGGAGTTCTACAAGCCCCTATCCTACACCATGTCTATGAAGAATCTACAGAACGTGGGAGCCTCCCCCCCACACTGCGGGAAGCCAACGTAATTGTCCTCCACAAAGTAGGCAAACCCCCAGAAGACTGCCCATCATACAGACCGATCTCCCTGATTAATCTGGACAATAAGATTCTGGCCAAAATCCTGGCAATGCGGCTACTCCCCCTAATGCCAGCCCTAGTTCTTGGCGACCAAGCCAGATTCATCCAGGACGCAGTACCACCTACGGCATTAGAAGACTATTCAGCGTCATAGAGGCCCTTGATCCAACACAACAGGCAATAGCAGTACTGCTTGACGCCGAGAAGGCATTCGATTCAGTGGAATGGCCTTACATTTTTATAACGCTCAGACAAATGGGGTTGGGGAACTTTTTAATTAAGCTAATATCGTTGCTATACAACTACTCACGATCCTACATCACACTAGGGAACACTAGATCCTTAAGTATCAAGCTAGAGTGTGGAACGAGGCAAGGTTGCCCCCTATCAGCTCTCATCTTCGCCCTGGTAATGGACCTCTAGCCTTGCGGCTTAGATCAAACCAACTGAACAGAGGCCTGAAGCTAGGTCCCCATAGTCTAGTAGTCTCCCTCTATGCCGACAATGTAATGCTATTCGTGAGTGACCCCCAAACTAACCTCAATCGAATAATGCGTGAAGTGATCAAGTTCAGCCAAATGTCCGGCCTCAAGACCAATCATTCGAAATCGGTGGTGTTCCCTCTGACTCCAAGTACCACTGAGTTCATAGACGATCACGGCTTCAAATGGGAAAAATCAAAAGTCCGGTACCTGGGTATCTACATGTCACTCAGTCACAATAATATATACAAAGACAACTATGTAACAACACTAGGCTCCTTACAGGAACGGGTTCACAGATGGAAATCACTGGTGTTAACATTATGGGGCAGAACCTCACTGATTAAGATGGTTGTCCTCCCCAAACTTCTCTATATATTTACTAATATACCATTGCTTATCCCAAAGTCCTTCCTCCAAAAGGTCAAGAGACTCATCCTAAAACTACTATGGGCGGGAAAGCCAGCAAGAGTAGCATACAAAACACTAACATTACCAACCTCAAATGGTGGTCTGGCACTCCCTGACATAGAGAAATACTACTGGGTAGCCCAAGCTCAATTTCTGAGCCACTGGTACACGACACATTTCATTCGCCCACACGTACAAGTGGAACGGGCCCTCGCATCCCCCAATTTATTAAGAGCCATTATTATCAGTCACCTCCCAGTACCACATAACATACTTAACACAGTCTTATCCACGTATGCGATCTGGAAAAAGATTGCCCGCAAATACGAGATAGAAATAAGATTCTCCCCCCTAATGCCAATTAAATTCATCCCGAACATTCCCCTCACAAATGAAAAAGCATTCCTTCTGTGGGCAGACAAAGTCAACATCCAATCCTTCGGAGACCTATTCCCAGAGGGCACCTTTCTTACCCCACAGATGGCCAAAGACAGGGGGGGAAACACCTCACTCGATATATTCCTATATTTCAGGCTACGCCATACCCTACAATCGCTGTTCCCTTCATTACCCAAACAGCCACCAACATGGGATTTACTGCACAACGCAATCCAGACCCAGGGAGAAGGGAGATTAGTGTCAATAATATACAAATCCCTGCTGTCCGACACAGAAAAACTTGATTCCCGGGTGAAGCAAAAATGGGAAACGGCCATTCAGGAAAGAATACCCACAGACGACTGGGTCTATATTCTCCGTCAAACCCAAAAGGTTGCATTAAATACTCGTTACAAATTAATCCATTTCAATTTTGTGCATCACACCTGCTACACCCCAGTCAAAAAGCAGAGACATCAACCAGAAATGTCGGCACAATGCGAAAGATGCAACACCGCAAATGCAGACTTCTTCCACTTAGCCTGGAACTGCCCCGGAATATGCCGATTTTGGACCACCGTCCTGCAAATAACAGCTGACATCATAGGGGAAACAGTGACCCCACTTCCACGGGGGGCCTTACTACGGTTGACCAAGTACCTGCAAACCGCAACACGTAAACTGGAAGCCCTCCTTTTGGTACTGGCACGGAGGAAAATCGCTATGACATGGGGCCGCGGCCTACTACCCACGATTGAAGCCTGGAAAAAAGACATTCTATACTGCCAAGATATGGACAACGAATTTATAAAGACACTACCACTTCATGCACGCCCCCCTGACATCTGGGGGCCATACATACTATACCTGCTAAACAGTGCCGTGTCATCAGACTCAGAAGTACCAACAACATAGTCACAGAATATGGAACAGCGAAACTTAGAAACGGTGCTAGAGACTGATCGCATCGAGGTGGACGAGAATCAACTTTATGTTGACCCAAACGGGCGAGGGAGGTGGGGAGCATCTGAGCAGGGACACTTGATAGTTGTTATTGTTTTGAGAGCACCCGGTTGGTGCAAATGTATATGGTATATACGCAAATAAAAAGAAATCATGTTGTACGGTGGATTTGTAGCAGTGCAAGGTAATGTATTGGTACCGGATCAAAGCAATGCACCCCAACAAACCAAAACTGAAAGGGAGTTTTCTACTTTTGCGCTGTCCCCAATGCAGTGCCTTTCAGTTTAAATAGAGTTTTAGAAAAGCAAAGGCAGCATTTAGGCATGGCACCTTAGTGACAGTTCATAGGAGAGGTAGACAGCATGTGTCATAGTCCAGCGTGCCAACACAAAAGGCAAACCTCTCATGGGATTGTAATACAAACAACAATGGCCACATGTACAAGCAAAATTCTTTTCACAACATCAATATACCACTGGTGTTCTCATAGTTGGAAATGCAGGGGCAGCTCTGAGATAGGTAACATAGCACAGGATCCTCAAACGGTTTATACTCTCTCGCACTACACTTGCCCATGCCGAAAGCTGCCAATGAACAAGTTGCAATGATATCCGTACATTTATTTAGACGGGCAAGTGCCAGGAAAACCTCCAATGGAGCCTTCAGTCTGCTCTAACTCCAGGCCCATTTCTAATGCAACTTCCCAGTTGAAAATTCTAGATATGGTACAAACTTGAGCCCGTACTGAAGGTATAAAACGCATTGGTGAGGGAGAATCAGGCTTTGGACCTATTAGAGGGAGAGAGAGCACCCTGTTAGATGTCAGGGCGAACCTTCTCCAGCTGTGAGATGTGCATGTATTTGGCATGATCTTACTGCCGGATCTATTAGGCACTTTTGATGTGGCCAATCATCTCGTGCTCATGGACAGAATGGATGAAGAGATGGGTTTGGCCCATACTGCGGGGAAATGGCTGAGGTTCTTTCTTAATTGAAGATCCTCACGAATGAAATTGGATCTTTTTAAATCTGACTTTTCACCTATTGCATGAAAACTTCTACAGGGATCTTATTTTGTGTCTGATTGTTTTAATAATAATTTACTAATGTGATTTAGTTTATACAATACATTTTACACATAATTACATAAAATCCAAACATAAAATACACAAAAAAAATGTTGCCAAAGAAAAAGAAAATAAATACAAATTATTTCTAATCACAAATAATTATAAAAAGAAATATATATTAGAATATTAAATCGATAATTCTTTCGTGTAACACTCCATTTATTTCTTACACTACAGTCGACAACACATTATATAAACCCTTTTAGGATTTTGTTGTCTCTCAACGAGATCCATATAAATAACCATATGCGAGAAAATGAATAAGACTCTAAAATGGAGAATAAGAAAAAGGAACTGGGTCCCAAGTGTTCCTATGTTATTAGTATACAATTCGTCTCCTGAATTCTCAACTTGATGGAACATTTTCCCCATAGTGCATCAATGCCACTACAGTAGAAAATGAATTTAAATCAAGATACTACCATTCATTATATAGAAATACCCAATAGGGTTTCAATCCTCAACCGGACATTGTACAATGCAGTCAGCAATCGAATGCTCCTGGTGTTGATACAACGGAGCCAAAAGGACATCTCACCAATTGTTTCCAGACTGAACATAAGTGCCCAAAAAGTACTCATATGTTTTAGACATTTTAGGGCATTCAGTCAGAAGATGTTTAGCAGACTCTGGCATTTCTTGATCATTACAGAGTCGACAAAAATGGTCTTCCTTAGGAATTTTACTGATAATGCCCGTAACTGTCAAGATGGGAAGTTGTGCTAATCTCATTAGTAATATGAAACGCCTGAGTCTCTTAGAGGGACAGAGGTAAAGGTAGCACTGCGGCTTCTTGAATGTATGTAGCAAATATGTCACAAACTGGTATTTTTTAGACAACTAAGATGCACGTAATTCTCCAGCCAATCCCAAAGTTCGATTTGCTTTGCTAGAGAGTTCTGCATTTTCGCTAAATCATTCCCCCATCTAGGTGACCAGCATTTCTTAGTGTAGAGTTTGTCCATGGCCTCTTTCAATGTACAAGTGGAATGCAATTTTAATGTTTCCTGGTGAATAGCTGTCAACAAAGCATTATTTGTGTTGCAGCACATCTCCAGGTAAAGATCTGCTCTCTTTTTCAGGACGATTGCTTTTAAGGAATTCAAGCCCAGTTCCAATCTTATAATAGCCATCGGGACACAAGCCAGTAGGCTAAGGATCTTCCTCCAGAACTTATCCTCAATGACCTGAAGCCATTTAAGATCTATATGCAATAGGGCTTCTAGCCCATAGGTTATCATGGGAACAAAGACTTGGATATACAGTTGACGGGTACCCCACCAAGTGAAACCTCCTTGTTTGTTAGTCAAATTATGGATCAGTGCAGTAGCCTGTGCAGCTCTGGTGTTTCTTGATTGTTTACATGTAATGTAATCACCATTAGGATCAAATTTAATACCAAGGTATTTATAATGGGAGGCGTACAGAATTTCTGAGTTGCATATAGTGAGTCTTCAGCAAGCAATTTTCTTGTTAGTAAATATCATAATCTGGGTCTTTTCACGATTGATTGTACGACCGTGATTATCTGCGTATTCCCATAAAGCTAGGGCTGCTCTACGTAGGCCACAAAATGTATGATAGAATATTACCAGGTCGTCCGCGTAAGTTAAAACACAGCAGGAGACCTGTCCTATTCTGGAGGGACAATTATGGGCTAATGCAATCGCCTCCGGAATATCATAAACGTAAAGATTGTAAAGTAGGGGGGCGGTAACACAACCCTGTTTTACCCCTCTGCTCAGCATTACCTTATCCGTCATGTTGCCCTCCTGATCAAACTTGAGTGACACAGAGGTGTTTTGATGTAGTAATCTAAGGTAATAGAGCAGTCCCTCAGGCAGCCCATAGCCTTTAGTTTGAGCCATAGTTTTACACTTGGTATTGAATCGAATGCAGCTTTAAAATCTACATAGAGAGCATATAGTGGAGGGTTCCCGATCTTCTTAGCTCTAGAACTCAGTAAATCCATGATGGCGAGGTTATATGTGGTGGAGTAACCTTGTCTGAATCCACTTTGAAATGTACATAGAAGGCATGACTTATCAACCCAAGATTGTAATTCGGGAAGTAGAAGGGTAGCAAAATGTTTGCCAGTAGAGTCAAGAATAGACAATAACCTATAGTTATTGGGGTCCAGCCTATTACCTTTTTTAAACACTGGAATTAATATGGCAGTCTGCCAAGATGGTGGTATTTTACCTTCAGAAAAAACGTTCTCAAACATAATTGTTAACAATCTGGTCCAAAATTCTGGGTTGCTCTTAATTGCACTGTTAGCCAGCCCATTTGAGCCAGGAGCATGAGATGTTTTTAGCTTCTTGATTTTTTCGAGCAATAAGTCATAAGATACATCAAATGGAGGAACAGAAGGAACTAAGGTCAACGGGACTAGATGCTCTTCGTTCTCAGGTGCATTACAACTCTCGAGAAAGCTAACCCATTCCAGTGGTCCTATTGGATTAATCAATTGGCTGTTCCCTGTCCCCCTGGCTTCGCCTAAAAGGGACCAGATACTCTTAGTATTTTTTTAGCAGATAGTTTGTACCAATTTCTGCCATCGTAGGTTTCTCTCAAAACCTCTCCTATGTTTGATAGCCGCTCTGTATCTATTTTTAATAGTCCTAGCAGTGGCATAATAGGACTCAATAGATACGCTTGTTTTCTTGGCCGCTCAGAGTTCGGCCTTTAATTGTCTTTTGGCATCCCTAATTTGTCTATCATAGGGAAATTTCTTGTTAGCTTCCCTAGAAATTATACCCACTACAATGGATGCGTGTGCACCACAAAACGAACAGATCCAATTCTCAATTGCATTTGCCGACATTGCATATAACTGGGAAAAGTCAATAAATCTATCTTCCGATAGTGCACCAGCAGCTTTCTTTATTTTCCTCTCCGACCAGCAAATTTGCGCCCCAGCCCGATTTGCATGCAGGTTCACCATGGACTTACAATCAAAATGCTTTTTATAAACATTTAAAGTACAGCGTAAAGCCTTGTGGTCAATCCATGCATTAGGCTTTACTCTCATGTCATTAACCTGCAATGCCATTCTCGGGCTGACAAATATATAGTCCAACATACTACGACGCAAACCTCTCTTCCAGGTGTATTTACCAGGACTATCATTAGTAGTTCTACCATTGACCATCTGAAGCTCACAGTAATCGAATAACTTCAACCAGCATAGACCCTCAGTATCATTCTTAGTATGGGGTATAGAACATTTAGCTGTCAGTTTGGCCTTTGATGATGTCCCCCCGGCAAATATCATGTGGCCGTTGAAGTCTCCTAATACCATCACAGCTCCATTACTAGGGACTAAAGTCCAGAATGTCTGTAGGTCATGCAAGGCTTCTTGTATTTTCTCCCTCAATGCAGCTCCAGGAGGATTATACAGGCTAACAAGTAAAAACCTTTCCGGGCTCCCATAGGGATAATATTCCACTTCAACGGCAATAAGATTGTCATCATAACTGGTAAGTACACATCTAGAATGTATCGTGTGTGCAACCCCAATAAGTAAACCACCGCAAGGTCTACCTCGCTCGCCCTTCTTAGCGAGTGATAGAAAGGTTGTATAGCCATCTAACATCATAGGTGTTGTTGACCATGTTTCTTGTAAACATATACACGTATGATTAATTATAAATGGAAGTGAGCCTGCGGGAGATAGCAAAGGAGAGAAGCCTCTAAAAAGATTGAAAACGCTCAGTGCTTTAAAATGACTTCTAGAAGTGAGTCTGCCAACCATTCCAGGACGTTCTGGATATCCACCATCTCTACTTCTTTGCCTTTTGGTAGTGTAAGGACTATGTCCACTTTCATAGTCTCTTCTTGGTCAATTCTGGGCCAATTTGGATCTTCTTTGTTTGGGTCAACATCAATTTCCACATCAACTGCCATCAAGTCCTCCCTGTAGGTCCTAAGCATTTGAGGTGTAGCTAAGAATTCACAATGTATAGCTGACACATTTGGATGTATACCCTTTAATGGCTCAACAAATTGGAAGTCATCAGATTTCAGCACTCTCAATTGCAGTACTGAATGGAGTCTGACAAAAAATACCGATCGTGAAAGCCACTTGTGGTCCTTATCTTGATATAAATTCTTTATTAGACAAATACAGTTGCCAGAGGGTTTTACTAATTACAGGTATTACAGGTGGAGCATTTAGTATGGGGGCTGGTCTAGGGGTCTTATTAGGGGTAGATGAGTTATTATCCTCCTCATTCTGAAGGTCATGTAGAGGGGTGTCCACTTCTTGTGACTCGTTTCCTTTTTCTGACATGAGCTAACTAGTTAGGCATCCCTCTCCGTTGGCATTCCGTTTCCTGGAACTAGCAGCTCTTTTCTTAGCTTTCCTAGAGCGTTTTTCCGGATGCCGGTCTCCGCCAGTGGAGAGGCAACCACGCAAGGTCTTTTACTCATTGATGCCCTTTTTGCCATGCAGCGTTGTTTGCGTGAATTAGAATTGGAATCTAAATCCGAATTTACTCTTATGTCTTCAGCGATATGTATCGCCTCCGATAAATTACAATCGGCTTTGTCTCTGACTTTGTCAATTGAAATGTAAGCAGTGGGAATGTTATTCGTGTTTGCCAGTATACACCCACACATTTTCAAGAGAAACTTTAGTGCAAACTGCAGGGCCGCCAAAGATGACTGAATGTCTGCTATATCAGTTGAGCCTGGAAATCGACCTTCTGTTGCCTCAGCTTCACTTTCAGGAATAATTTCAGTTTTGTTAATAACTAAATTAGATGAACTCGATAACTGTAGGC
This sequence comes from Ambystoma mexicanum, assembly GCF_040938575.1. Lineage (NCBI taxonomy): Eukaryota > Metazoa > Chordata > Amphibia > Caudata > Ambystomatidae > Ambystoma > Ambystoma mexicanum. The sequence goes on from NC_090941.1 coordinate 994,378,412, forward strand.
ACGCTTAGGAAGATTGAAAGGTTTAAGGAGATCTTCAGCTTGAGGCTCCGTGTCCGAATTGTTCCTGATGGTATAGCTATTGCCGGAGTCATTCCCCTCTGAATGTTCAAGCAAAGTTCAAGCAAAGTGTTGTTGTCAATATCGCCAAAATTAGTCAAATCCTGGGCATTACTTCCATTGCTTTCGGGCAATTCTACCTCCTCCGGTGCAGTAAAGTTGGTTTCCGGCTGGGGATTTACTGGGAAGAAGCCAGTGATTACTCCTTGATTAGGTGGTAATAATTTTCTTGCTTTCTTATTTAATTTGGGATTGTCAGCCGCGCTCTCTTCAGGATTTGCTTGCTAAGTTTTAGACTGGCCCTTTTGTTTGCGAAGGTTGTACTTCGAATGCGATCCCTTCTTGGTGGATGCATTATGGGGGCCGGATATGCCAGTCCCCAGAAGTTAGGGCACAATAAATTCCACGTCAGAGACCTATCAAACGGATTAGTTGTCAAATATATACTCGAGTAATTTAAAAGGGCTCTGTAGTGTTGCCCAAAAGGTCTAAGGTCTTACTGGATTTAGTGCTGAGGCCAGGATCAAAGGCAAGAACGCCCACAGCGTCCCAGCCTCACTCAGTTTGTCAGAGTGTTTGAGGCGATGCTTGTATCCAGTAAGGTCCAGATATTAGATTTCTTTACCTTATGTTGGAGAGCTTGGGTGGTAAGGTAAACTGAGAAACAAAGGCTAATTGCCTATCATCTATGCGAATTTCTTTTAATTCACAAGGCCGAGCTCAATGCTCATCCACTTCCGTTATGCTTCAGCAGTGGAAATTATATTTTGAGAACACAGGCCTCTCAGCTGCAGATCCCTGGGCAAGCCACTCTTCCTTGCTCGTAATAGCAACTGATAAAAACAGCACCTCCCACTGGCAGCAAACAAACGATCAAGCCGGCGACAAGGGCGTGTGCTTCAATAGAGCAGGTGGCAGACCAGAGGCAAGTATTAACCAGCTAAGCCCCTGTGTCAAAAGACAGTTCAACATGCTTTCCCAGTTCACATATATGAGAAAAAACAAATATCTTGAAATATCCCACCGTATTTCAATGCTCGGCACGCAGTCAGTTGTACTCCAATTCCAGTAGCGTTTATACAGCTGCAGCTCAGAATCTCTATGTACAACTGCACCTCCCTCACCTAACAGCAAAAAACCACAGCAAAGTTGCAGCGCCCATGTCTCTGCAGCCGGACTAACTAAAGTGACAGTGACAACGTTTGCCTTCATTTTGCATCCCACTTTAAGGTGTCCTCAGATCAATTACACATGCCCGCTGGCAGGTGTGACTCAAAGGGTGCGGCCCCCACAGCCCTCACCCCTTCAACGGAAGTGTTAAAAACAAGTTGCAAGTTGCAAATCACAACTATTCCAGCTGATCTGCACAGAGCAGAACGACACACCGAGGGCACTTATCTAGAGCTGGGCTGGCGAGCAGACGTCTGCACGGCTGGTCACAGTCACTCCTCACTCCTTATACTGCTGGCGCTGCACCGGGGCGGCACAGGGTTCGGCTCCACAGGGTCAGCTCCACGCAGCACCCCACAAGCTGCTCTCCTGCAACCGTCTCCTGCAACCGTTGCAGTCACGCTACTACTGAGTAAAGGACATTGGCACGTTACACACTCCACATCAGGCCGTCAAGCCGCACCTCTCTCCACTCTCTCTCTCTCAAATCTCTCAGAGGCCGCTTCCGACATCCAACTTCCGACATCCGTTCTTCTATCATTAATTGTTTTAACGTCTACCTCAAGCCCCTTCATGACTTGCTGGTTAGGGAGCCAGTGCGGTTCCACAATTAAGTGGGTGACACGCAGATCCTGCTTTAGCTTACAGGAGGCAATCTGAGCCGCATTCAAATGTCATTTGAGTTTTTCGGGGGATGGTTAAAAGATAGTTGGTTCAGTCAGAATCACTCCAAGATGAAATTCCACCGTGCTACCATGCAAAACCTGGAGGAAAATACAAGAGCTCTCTACTCTCTTCTCCCCATCACCAACGTGAAGTTTAGCACTCAGTAATAATGAAAGTCTTTAGGGGTAATCCTTGATTCTAGTCTACCTATGTTTGCACAGGCCAATGGCAGCATGAGTTCCTAGAATGTGCATCTTATGCTCTTATGAAAAATCCAGGCCTTCCTTTCTGTGTCTGATTTAGCAACCACAGCACACAAAATTATTAGTGTGAACCTTGACTATTGTAATGGTCTGTTTCCTGGCACTGACCAGAATACTTTTCACCGATTTCAGCTTCTGCAGAATAGGGCCTCCAGGATAGTTACTAATAGTCATGAAATGGCCCAGATCTCTCCAGTTCCTAAATAAATGGCACTGGCTCCCAGTCAAGGCACGCCTTTCCTTCAAAATCCTCACATTGGCCCATAAAACTTGTAGTGATCTGCACCTAGTTCCCTACAGGATAACGCAAGATGGTACTGTCCAGTCGAGATATCAGGTCTGCTCTGTATTCACTCTCCACCTGACCCAATTACCCTCTTCCTCCCTGCCCCTTCCACTAACTTTTGTGCTGGCCACCCCCATCCCCTCCGCCCTGCTCTGTACGCCTCACTTCAGTGGGTTGTTTGCACTTACCTATTATCCACCTGGAAGACATTTCTTGTCTATGTTTTGAATAGGTTGCTCTTGCCTTCTCTGAATCTCCCTTGAGCAGTGACCGATCGACTGTCATGTCTCCTCCCTTCGCCTTTGTCCAGGGAGTGCTGCAAAGTGACATTGCTGCAATTGGCACTTCATAAATAATCAGTAAACAAATATGTAAATTAAAGACAAGTGCTGGATTGCTATCCCTGTGGCAAATTCACAAAAGCTATAAACAGTTCCCTTTCGGGGGCAGGTAGAAAAGCTATGTAACTTTCTCCGAGGATGCTTGCAGTATCCAAGATCTCTTGACCTTTGAAAAGAGGAGAAATCTATCCCCTTTCAGTAACTCTTTCTTTGCTGATGTGCTTTGTCCACTTAGTGCTGTGGAACCCGATGTGTCGTTTGCGCTCTGTTAATTAACATGAACATTGAGGAGTTTGAAGAAATGTAAAGTAGGAAGGGAGTGGGAATCATTTTGATGGATATCACACATCATTCCCAGTTGCACACATTCTCTGGTCATCATCCCTCAGGGATTACCTGGCAAGGCTGAATAAAGTGACAGGAGAATTCGCCACATCCCTCAGGGATTCCCTGGCAAGGCTGAATAAAGTGACAGGAGAATTTGCCACATCCCTCAGGGATTCCCTGGCAAGGCTGAATAAAGTGACAGGAGAATTCGCCACAAATACCTTAAGCTATACTGAGAATACTGACCAGATCCCTAAAAGGTAATGTGTTCCATTATGTTCTATCCTGTTACACAAGCTACTGAGAGGCCCTTCTAATTAGAACTAGTAAGCAAGGAAACGTTATTTGGCCACAGATTCCAGCATCACAGAAATTGTTTTCTGGGTAGGGAAACAGGTTTGCTGGGTCACAAGAATCTGGATCTGATAGCCTCGTTTAGGCTTTCCTCCGAGGATGTTTTTGAATGTTTACACTTACTCTTATGCCTTCTTTTAACCAAACATGGTCAACTCCCACAAATCACACCTTCCAAACTAAATAACATGCTTAGAAGGATGTTGTTGTAAGATACCACATTGTTCCGGGAGGATAGCTCAGCGGCAACGTGCTCGCCTTGGAAACAAAACGACACAACGCAACAAAGGTTCGATCCTCGGGTCCGCACTTAAAAACCTCAGGGTATTAAGCCCATTATAAATACGCAACTAAGAGACATAGGGCCTCATTACAACCCTGGTGTTCACGTAATGAAGGGTGCCAGTACGAGACCGGCACTCTTCATTACGTGAACGCCTATTACGAGGTTCCCTTTGAGGGACCCGGAACCGACGTCTGGTAAAACCAGACGTCCTTTCCGGGTCCTGCGAGGGCAGCGGGAGCTAATAACGGGCCGTTAGTAACATTCCCGTTATTAGCTCCCTCCCCATTCCCATTGAGCCCTAATGGGAATGGGGAATGGTTCCTTCAAGGAGGAATTGCCGGGTCCTCCAATGTTGGAATGACCCGGTTATTCCCCATTGATGGAACCCGGTATTGGAGCCGGATATGGAGGCAGCCATGATGCTAATAGCACCATGGCTTCCTCCATACTCATAATGAGGCCCATATTCCTGTAACAGCCCCTCGGTGCACCCGGGTTGTGTGAGCGCTTTAAAAAATGCATTGATTTCCACCCTGTCAGGACTCCAACAAACATGGGAAGAGAAATGAGGTCTGTAAAAGGAGGATGGTCTGACATAGTCATGTCATATCACCTGGCTCCTCTACCCTCTCAGAGACTAAAATGTGCATGCCTCAAAGAGGGATAACACAGCCGGCACATGTTTTGACCACAGGTCTTTCTCCAGGCTGATATCCACATAATATAAAAGTCATAACACATACATGTCATCAAAGGACATCAGCTTGCATTGTTAGGAGTGAGAAAAAAAGTACAACCTGAAGTTTGTGAATTCAACTGCCAGAAGGATTCTAGAGGAAGGGAGGCCCCTTTCCTGGTGGACCTTTATTTCATTTCTATTCTGCACCTTACAACTTTATGTTGAGAATTGTTGAGAATTTTGGAAGAAAGCTACAAATACATAGCTTACCAGAATAGAGTGTAAGGGTCACTTTAGGATTTTTGGACACAGGACGGAGGACACAGTTTTGATTAACATCCTGACACACACGTTCCTTAGTTTTTCTGAGGAAGGGAAACACATTTTAGGTTTAGGCACAGATAGGACTTTCCCCAACTCTTTGTGCTCTAGCACCTTGAAGCGTCTCTTGTGCTAGATGTAATTACCATTAAAGATCTCAGACCAAATAACCAGACAGACTCAAGGAATATGGCAAAATACTACTTTATTCTCAATTTAATAAAGCAGGGTACCACAACAGACATCAGCTAATGGTACACACACACACACACACACACACACACACACACACACACACACACTATTACACAGAGGTCTTAAACCCCAATATACATCATCTATGACGACGTCCTACATGGCAAAATTGTAAAACCTACTGGTGGGAGGGATTGGTAAGGGGAACTTATAGAAAGTATATGGATTAGTACATCATTGGCAGTCTCCTCTCTGTAAGACACATCTCGAACTACCACTAAATACATATAATACTGATTATAGAGGACAAAATGGCAGCGGATTAGTCTATGAAACATTGTATAGCAGGTTGCCCCATAGACCCACACTGTCAGGAGTCAGGGTTTGGGCACAAAGAGGCGTGTAATGTGCAAGTAAAGTGTGGGAACTACACTTCCCAGTAGGCAAAGGGGCATTGTGTAGTTCCCTATGCGCGCCACTAAGCAGCTGCAGGCAATCTAAGGGGCGTGCTTATAACCGCCATCAGCCCGCGCTCCGGTGCTGATGAGTAATGTTGGAGAGCACAGGCGGCGGCGAGGCAGCAGACTGAAGATGCAGTGAGGCTGGCAGGCAGAAGGAACGCTCGAGGGGGCGTTGGACTAATCGCTCCCAGGTTCTTGCAAGAGCTGTTCTGGAAGAGACTCGGGTCGCGGTGGTGAGATGAGGTTGCAGAGTTAAAACCCTGTGTCAATTCTTCAGGTCCGGGCCGCCTCAAGAGGCGCCCGGAAACCCAGTTAAGTGGCTCACGCATTGTTATATGCTTCTATGCTAATCTGCTAATGCCTGGGTCGCGGCGGTGAAAGGAGGCGGCCAGGCTCAACTCTCTGCTTCATTACTTCAGGTCCGGACGGCCTCAGGAGACGTCCGGCCATGCAGTTAAGTGTGTCTTACAATATGCCTATGTCATTATTGCCCATATGTCAGGAATTGAGAGGTGGCCTGAATCGTATCACTTGCAAAAGAAACATTTGTAGCTCATGCATGCCTGCTGTGCCTGCACAGTCTTACTGACAGGCATTTTTGGTTAAAACAAGAAAAGGACTGGTTCATTATTGAGGCGTTGAGAGAACAAGAGAGACCAGTTAATAGCCCTTTTGCACACACAATGCTTATTTCAACTACATGTACAGCGCTATGTTCCTTGTTTTGTGGCTTCTGCTTGCCCATTTAGGGCCATGTGTCTCTGTCATAGTCATTACAGGGAATTCCCTGGTTTGGGCCATCATGCTTACACAATATTACGTTCAGTGTATGAAGAGCTGGTTATTGGTGTTTGTTGCATTTAAGTCATGACCACTAACCTATATGTTCTATGCGCTACTAAATATGTAATTCTCTACTAGTTCTATGTACTAAGGTTAAAGGTCCAGGGGTAGAGAGTAGAATTCATGTGGTATAAAGTCAGGAGCTGGTTTGTCAGGCAGAAGTTATGCGCAGTTAGGTTTTTCTATGTATGCATGTTCTTTGTTTACCCTTCTTTCCCTTTGTCATTCCATCCCCTTTCCCTAACTCCGTCTTCCCCCCATTGGCTGCCACGTGGTTCCCAGTATTATTAATATTCAGGTGCCCGTGCCAACCACGGTGGGAGGGTCGATCTCTTCGGCTTCTGTGGTTCGGGAGAGGGGATTGATATCCTCCTCCTTTATGAATTATTGACAGAATCATCAGCCCCCGATTTCGGGATTATTGAACGACCCAGGCCAAATGGAGAACCGTCCCTCTTTAGCGGATGTGCTAAAAGCATTACAAGAAATTCAGGTGGAATTAGTACATGTTAGACAGGAATCAGGCACTCTGAAGGTGCAAGTGCAGGGGTTAATAGCGCAAGGTACCCCTTTGGAGGAAGCAGGGTCCTCTACAGGAAGGGCAGCATCTAGATCACCTACTGTAATTGTCCAACCTCCAAGTAGTGTGCCTCTGACGGCACCTGAAAGATTTTCAGGGGATTTAAAGAGGTTTATGATGTTTTTGACACAGTGTAGATTGCATTTTTTGTGCAAAACTTCAGCGTTTGAGACTATTCAAGCTAGGACCGCATTCGTCATATCATATTTAACAGGAGATGCAGCAGCTTGGGCCATGCCAATGGTGCAGAAAGATGACCCCTTATTATATCACTGGGACAATTTTTTGGCAGAATTTGGTCGATTGTTTGACCGCAGGGAAGTTTCTTTAACACAAGATAAAGAATTATTGCCATTAAAACCGGGTACACACGATTTGGTTTCATACGTAACCCAATTTAATAGACTGGTAATTGAAACAGATTGGCTAGAAAATAAACAGACAGTTCTATTTTATCAAGGCTTAAGAGAAGAGTTAAAGGATGCTATGGCGCAGGTAGAGCCCCAGCCCAGTAATTGTACGGCCATGATTGATTTGGCGCTATGGTTGGACCATGGTATGAATGAGCGCAAGGGAGACAGGAAAAAACCTGAGGTGGTACCATTTGTAAGATTGGATAGGGGAAAGGTAAACAGAAATGGTGAAGGAGAACCAATGCAGATTGGAGGGGTCAGAGGTCCATTATCGACAGCAGAAAAGGAGCAGCGAGAAGCTAATAATTTGTGTCTGTACTGTGGGCAACCAGGACATTATATTCAGACTTATCTGAACACACCAAAGAAGGTTGCTGGTGGGAAAAGGAGCAAGGGGGAGTTGGGAAAAGGATTGGGCCGGTCTTAGGGGGGACTCAGGTGTCAGGCCCAGTGGTAGGAAGGTTCCCCACTTGGGTTGCAAATACTACACGAAAGGGTAACTCCCAATTGTACATTTTGGTAACTTTATTTTTTGCGTGTACAAAACAGTTGGTGTCAGCTATGGTGGACTCTGGGGCAACAGGGAATTTCATTGATATTAGTTTGGGCAAAAGATTGGGGTTACCGTTGAGAGAGAAGACACAGGTGGAAGGGGTGCAGTCGGTGGATGGTTCAGCCATAATTTCAGAGCCCATTTGTCAGCAAACTCAACCCCTAAAAATGAGGTGTGGGTCAGGGAACGTGGAAGAGATTGTACTGGATTTGATAGTGGTAACCCAGGTTGGGCTCATTTTAGCCATTCCTTGGTTAACGCAGCATATTCCAAGGATTGATTGGGTTACTAGAGAGGTTTTTGTTGAGGATCAAGAATGTATTGGCCACATGGAAGAGGACAAAACAGAAAAACTGAGGTGTGCCAGGTTAAATAGCGCTTGAGTAATTGAATATTACAAAATCAAATCGATTGAACCTCGAAGGATTGGCTGCAGCACCCTGAGGGAAAAGCGGGCACCTCAAACCCACTTAACAAGACAAATGGAACAATGGGTATTCCCCCATTATGTATGCGCTGCCAGCAAAACAATTATGAAATAGAGAAGTCCTCTCGCACACTTCCTGTGCGATAATTGATCTGGTTAACACAATAATGAAAGTTTTATGAGTTTAATCTTCATCACATCCAATGTGTGTTGTGGCGTGACAGAGTGATATGCCAACACGTGTTTCGACCTCTCTCAGTCTTTCTCAAGGCAAAACTCTGTACAGCAAATGAAATATACAATTTTGTAATGCATAAAAATCCCCATTAGTAATCCAGGACATGAAATACAGTGAGCACAACAAACAAAGGTAATGGCAAGTGCATATATACATTACCAGCAGAATGGATGTAGCAACATTGTCACAGGCAGCATATAAAGAAAAAATTCAAGAAAAAAGAATACAAAATAGAAGAACATGTCATTGTTGATATGTATATGATTGGAGTAACATGCGACAATATTCTAAACTAACATCAATACGCAGTTAATACAATTGATGTGCTACCCAGTGCTTGTCCACAAGAGGTGTAAATGTTGTGCATGTGGATCTCCATGTACCATAATAACAATGTGTATATCTTCTGAATTTAAATTCGTGCATGTCATCGCCAGGTGCCAAAAAACCACCAAAACAGCACACATCACCGAACCCATTGGGTCAAAGCTAGAATTAGGTCAAAGATACCCCATGCAATGTTGAAATAAGAAACCAGTTAAAATTGGTAAACACCAGAAAATCCCATTCCCACACCCTGTAAGGGTAACACGATGCCAAACTCGAATTTAAATGAAATTACCATAGATTGATTGGGTAGTGTTAAATGTCTTGGGTTTATTATCACGCCTGAAAAATCTAGAGAAACAAATCATGCATAAGTCAAAGATGTGAAACCGCTTGAAATCAGTAAAAATATTTCAAAGGGTGAACCATTACCTTCCTTACCAAAGTTTGAATTATGTCAATGCGAGCAATCTAATTCAGTAAAAACGTCCCGCCTGAAATGGCATGTCTGTTAGAGTAAACCACAACATCCGTTAATATAACACAGTTCGCGAGGGGCCGATTCTTGTTTCATCATAAACACTGAACATTAAAAGTGTACGAGCCCCTTACCTTCATTAATCTCTCGTCTACATTGAATCCTGTTATGCTGTGTATATCTAACCGCGGTGCGATCGGCATACCCATTTAATGAGAAAAAGAAAGAATTTAGAAAAAAGCACCCTCCGAACACGTGATGGAAGGTCACGTGTGCGGCGCCGTGCGCGAATAACACATCCGAAGCAAAAGAAGTCGCGATCACATGGAGATTGATCACGTGTGCAAACACGGATCACCTGCAACATTAACACAAAGACTAGAAGGATAACATCGAGGAAAACCTCGATGAGATGCATGAAATAAAAAAGAGAATTATATATACCAATCCACGCCGTTTTATAAAATGAAATAAGTATAAATGCAGATCGCCAAAAACAGTAACCAATTGGGAATACAAAATAATAATAATATTGTATAGATTAAATTAGCCCATCGGTCAAGCGATAGTGCCTGGCCGGTCCAAATAACTCCTGCTGTGGGATTAAAGGTTCCTGATCAATATAAAGATTTTGTGAGTGCTTTTGATAAAGGGGAGAAGAAAGATTGCCGCCCCACAGACCATATGATTGTGTAATTGAGTTAGAACCGGGGGCTAAATTGCCTTGTAGCTGGATATATGCTTTGACAGAAACAGAAAATCAACATCTTCGAGAGTACTTGGACGATATGCTGAAAAAGGGGTTTATTAGACACTCCACATCACCAGTCTCATCTCCATTGTTTTTTGTTCCAAAAAAGGACGGAACACTTGGAACATGCATTGACTACCGTGCTTTGAACAAAGTGACGGTAAAAAATAGATATCCATTGCCTTTAATTTCAGGACTGTTAGATCAGGTAAAGACAGCAGTGGTGTATACCAAACTTGATTTACGAGGAGCATATCATTTGATTCGAGTAAAAGAAGGGGATGAGTGGAAGACTGCATTTCAGACTAAGTTTGGATTATTTGAGTATTTGGTTATGCCTTTTGGTTTATGTAATGCTCCTGCGGCTTTTTAGTATTTTATGCAGGAGGTATTGAGTGAATTATTGGACATTTTTGTTATTGTATGTATTGATGACATTTTGGTTTACTCCACTTCAGAGGAGCAGCATGTGGGCCATGTGAGGGCTGTGTTGAAAAAATTGCAAGATTATCAGTTATATATAAAATTCGAAAAATGTGCCTTTCACGCCACACAGGTAGAGTTTTTTGGGTTTATTCTGACTCTGGAAGGAATACTCATGGACAAAAGTAAGGTACAGGCAGTTCTTGATGGGCCCACACCCCAATGTGTTAAGGATATTCAGTCTTTTTTGGGTTTCGCTAACTCCTATAGAAGGTTTATTGCCGATTTTTCACAGACTGTTCCACCTATAATGAAATTGTTAAGAAAGGCAACGAGTTTTTGTTGGAATCAGGAAGCGGAAAGGGCTTTCCAAGAGTTGAAGAAGGCGTTTACGTCAGCACCAGTATTAAGACATCCTGATCCTGAGAAAATGTTTCAAGTAGAAACTGATGTGTCAAATGTGGCGGTGGGGGCTGTGTTATCTCAAAAGGATCAAGAGGGGGTTTGGCACCCAGTGGCTTAGTATTCGTGGAAACTCACTAACTGGGAGCAAAATTATTCCATCACAGATAAAGAGCTGGTAGCCATTCGGGCGGCCTTTCTGGAATGTAGGCATTATTTATTGGGAGCCAAGCACCAAGTATTGGGTGTTACTAACCATAAGAACTTACAGTACTTCAAGACAGCCCATACGTTGAGTCCCAGGCAATTGCATTGGTCACAATATTTCAATGAGTTAAATTTTTTGGTGACGTTCAGGCCAGGGAAAAGAAATGGGAAAGCAGATGCATTATCACGCCAGCAAAATCTAGAGAATATGGTGACTGAGGTAAAGCCCATAATACCAGCAGAAAAAGTGGTAGGAGCTGTGGTGACAAAGTTATTGAATCAAGTGAAACAAGAAATGAAGAAACAAAAGAATCGGGACTGGGGAGTGAATGATCATTTGGAAACCTTTAGAGATAAGCTTCCCTATTATGATGGACGATTATATTTGCCCACATTTGAGTTACAAAAGAAAGCAATGCATTGGTGTCATAATTCGCCCTTGGCAGGTCATTCGGGCAGTAAAAAGACGCAGGCTATGTTATAAAGATATTTTTGAAAGCCCAATTTGAGACAGGATGTCAATAAGTATTATTTATTTATGTATTTATTTATTTATTTGTAATGCGTCGGTAGCCCGCAGGCATCAGGGCGCAAATAGACAGATTCATGCTAGGCAGGAGGAAGGTTAGAAGCTAGGGAGTAGCACGTTATTTAAAGAGGTGGGTCTTGAGATTTTTTCTAAAGGTTGTAAGGTTAGGATCTGATCTCAGAGCTACTGGGAGGTTGTTCCACTGCCAGGCTGCCCAAACCGGGAAAGATTTCCCAGCACCCATGGCTCGGGTTGCTTGTAGTACCTGTAACTTGCCTAATGTTTGAGATCTTAGGGTCCTGTTTGGGGTGTATCGTGTGAACTTGGATCTAAGGTAAGATGGGGCCGCACCATACCGACATCTGTGTACTAGAGTCATGGATTTAAAGAGGATTCTCTCCTCAACTCTAAGCCAACGGAGGGATCTTCTGGCCTCTGTCACGTGGCTTCTTCTGTTGATCCCTTTTATGACCCAAACTGCATTGTTTTCCATTATCTGACATTTACTAATGCATTTTTTAGATGCTCCCAGCGAGAGTGAGTTGCCGTAGTCAAGGCGCGCGAGTATAGTGGCCCTGGTTTTTGTGACCGCATTGTTCTCATTTAGAAGAGGGCGTATAGCTCTCAAGAGCCTGGTGTAATATGCGTTGTTTTTATGAAGATTGTTTATTTGAGATTCCGATCCCAGGGAAGCCTCCAACATCATCCCAAGTGTTTTAACATGAGAGACCACCTTAATACATCAGTCTTTAATAGTGAACTCTTTGAATTCTTTACCTAGCTTACCCCTTGCTTGATTGGAGCCAAAAATCATAAACTCAGTTTTTTTGCTGTTCAAGCACATCCAGTTGTCTTCCATCCATTTGTCTATCGGATTATAGATGGTCATAATCTTTTCCTTGTATGATTGATAGTCACCCTCCAATTCAAACACTAGATGCGTATCATCGGCCTAGTTAGTAAAATGAACGCCAATGGTTTCTAAGAGTACACATAGACGTTTCATAAATAGATTAAAGAGAAGAGGGGAAATACTGGCTCCCTGTGGTACCCCTGCACTTATAGAGGTGGGTGTTGAAAACTTCTTCCCAGTGTATTCTAGCTACGCAGTCTGTAAGGAAAGATGCTAACCATGCCAGGGCTGCCTTAGAGCATCCCGCAGTTTTCTCTACGACTTGTTGTAACAAAGGATGGTCAACAAGGTCAAAGGCAGCACTTAGGTCTAAAAGCATTAGAATCCCTATCTTACCCTTGTCCACTATGGAAAGCATGCGCGTTTGAAGATCTAACATTGCAGTTTCTGTGCTATGGGCAGCACGGAAGCCTGACTGCTGCTCATGCAGGATGTTATTGGCTTCTACGTGTGCCTGCAATTGTCCTGTAGTGATTACTTCCATGATCTTTAGAATAAAATTAGTATTAGTGATTGGGCATATGTTACTAGGATCTTTAAGATCCAGACCCGGCTTTTTTAACAGTGGTGTAATGGTCAATTTTCTTTATGGTTTGAGGGATCCTACAGTCATGGAGGGATGCATTGATTATCTTGGACAGCACTGGGGCAAACAGTTGTTTATTTTCCACGATAATTTTAGGAGGGATTAGATTTTCGGCACAAGAGTATGGTTTCATCTTGGCTAGCACCTTCACCATCTCAGCTTCTGAGATCGGTTGAAAGTTGAAATTATCTAGTTCGAAGGGCTGTGGGTGAGCCGCGTTGGGAAGGTAGATCTCCTTAGCAGTTTCTCTGGCCAGGATGATGGCTTCTCTGGCTTTTTGGGTTTTATCTTCAAAAGCCTTTTTTACAATTTTGCAGTCCTCCTCCGTTGGAGTATATGGGGGGGCAATAGATTTTGGTTTCTCATCTAGTTTGAGAATGTCAAAAAGCTTACTGGCTGTGTTAGGTGCAGCCTCGATCAGCTTATTGTAATATTGTGCTTTAGCATTTCTAATGCCATTTCTATATTTGACATTAGCCTGGTTCCATTGTTTTTGGATTCAGATGATAGATCTTTTTGCCAGATTCTTTCCAGTCTTCTTTTCTCGATCTCAAGGTCACGGTGTGTGCTGTTGAACCAGCTTTGATGATTACTAATTTTTCTGACCATTTTAGATTTGATGGGGGCATATTGATCTACCATCTCTGATATGTGATTTGTGTAGTGTTTCAAAGTATGTGCAAAGATGTGAAACATGTGCATGAAGTAAAACTGATCATACTAAAAAAGCAGGGTTACTTAAACCATTGCCTATTCCGGAGAAAGTGTGGACTCATATATCCATGGATTTTTCCACGGATTTACCTCCGGATGATCATTATGACACTTTATGGGTGGTGGTGGACTACTTGTCTAAAGAAGCTCATTTTGTGCCCTGTAGAGGAATTCCAGGAGCAGGGAAGTTGGCAGAACTAGTTTTGCAATACGTAGTTAGGCTACACGGATTACCGTGTAGAAGGGTATCAGATAGGGGTCAATCATGCTGGGTGTTATTGCTCCTTTGGGCTCTAGAGTCTTGCTCACTCCATCTTATATAAGCCTGATTCACTGCTAATTGTCCAATTCTTGGCGTTTGCACATTTTTCTTAGTCATGTTGAAAATAGCTTATGAGATCAGGTTTATGATTCATTAAGGCACCTTGGTGCAAAGTCTGTGAACAAACCCTAAAGGTTAACACAGTGTTGTTCTGCAACACACCAATGAGTGGTGGCGGTGAGCCTAACCTTGTAAATCTCTACTCCATCCATTAGTGGCATTAGAAGAAAAATGTCTCATCAGGACGGCCAAACCCCTCTGTTGCACACCCATAAAGTAGTGCAACCGTGCATCGTGGGTCACTATCTGGCCTTACCAGTACTCCACTGCTAGTCATCTATCTGCAGGTCACTGCTTCTTTATAAGTGTTTGCACCCTTTGACATGCACATTTTCTGTCTGCTTCGGATGCAAAATGGTAATAAGCCCTGATTAAGGTGCCAGATCTTGATGGCTGTACTTAACAATGAAACCGCAGATTATCACATGCCTTGTGTAGCCCTCCTCCTATAATTTTTCCTGTATATCTATTTCAGACATGCATTCACCAAAACACCATGGGGTAGCGGAAGTGACATCACATACCCAATGACATCACAGGAAGTGGAACCACATGACTTGTGGTCCTGATGACATCAGAGGACGTGATTATTTTGGCCATAGGTCCTGGTGACATCACACATGTAAAAAACATATCTACAATAAGATCATGATTGATATAGAAACAAAGTGTACCAAAGCAGAGAAAAGGTTACTTTATATACCAACCATATAATAACTATGTTGCTGGACCCACCAGAACACTCATTGGCCAGTAAAACTGCCTTCTTATGTCAATACAGTCTCAAATGACCATTACTGCACTCTTATGCCAGCTTTAGCAGTGTAACAGCCATAATCATAATATTACAAGCCCAGACAGTGCAACAGTATGCTAACTGCAGAATCGTATAACAAAGCAGTGCCATGTTATGCCAAGTTAAGCCTCACACTCCATGTACTGTCATCATCATGTGCAAGGTACAGACAAAGCCTGATATGCCTGGTTAAGTGCTATGTAAGGTACTGCTTCACATGCGCAGGTGTTTCAATCACATGGCAAGTGTAGGCTCATTTGCTGAAGCAGATGCCTGGGCCACTGTGCCTGCTATGCCCCTCGTCATTGACAGATTTAAGTCAAAGCGCTCTCGTCAGAAATTGAAAAAAAGGTCTGAAGTGGACAGGTTGTGGGGGTGGAGGAGGATTCGCTTTTGGAGATGAGCTGATGCATTTTAGGGGTAAATAATTCGGTTTGTAAGTCAGCAAGATGAGTCAGCTCGGTTTGAGCGGTTAAGGAAAATAAAACCCACTGTGGAAAAGTAGTTTGGCCGGGGATCACACAATTTGGTTGAGTGGTGAGACAAGAATTTGAGACCAGGTGTTCATGTCTTTCTGCAATCTCCAATTCACCAAGAAGACCACATCTCTTGCCAGCCTTTATGTAGCCATTTTTTCCTTGAACCAGTTGCTTGTGTTTAATAAAGAATAACAAAGAGGCTTTACAAAGCACTTAACCACCTTCCAAATCACATTCAAAATATAAAATAAATCTTTATCGAAACTTGACAGAATACATTATTTGTTTGTTTGTTCAGCGCCAAGATATCCCGGCGTCTAAACTGTTCTTTATACATTCCACATTCATTCTTTCCTATACAGCACTTGCTAATATAATGTTTACATTTTTTAGCCTCGTAAATGACAGGTATTAATGTTATCTATGTGACAGTACTTGAATTGAATTGTAAAGATGAAAGGCTGAGTCTGCTCTGCTGGGATTCATACTGGCAACAGGATGGGCACAATTTTAAGAAGCAATCCCTTAGTATACTGAATGACCCATGACATCCCTTTCTACATACTTTAGGAAAAAAGGTCAATTTCAGACACTTGCAAAAGTACATTGACATAAGTGTCATGCGCAAGACATAAACCTTCACACTTGGCCCCATTGCAAATACACACACTTACATAGAAATTATGCAGACGGATAATGCTCCTTACAGAAAATCAATTCTGGTGATGTCATAGCAAGTGGAAAGTGTTCAGTTTCTTTGTGGCAAGAGATGAAGCAAACAATCCTGCATGAGCTCCTTGTGGGGGCGATTCCCACTAAACAAGCATGTGTAATTGTATACACGTGAATGGGGCCACACACAGTTATACTGTCAAAACACAGGTATTTATTTCAGGGCTATAGTGCTTTTACCCTGAGTGATACATCACCTAATGACATATAAGTGTGAAGGCCACCACGCCAGGGTAGCAAGGACATTGCCAAGAGTAGCAGTTGCTATCCTTAGGTACCCCCAAATGATGTTGATCCTCTCATCAAAAAGTCTGAATGCTTAAATAACAGTTCCCAAGCACTGATAAGCATGTGCCTTCTACAACGAGCAGTTCAATAATCATCTAAGCATTGAGTCAAACACTTATACAATGCCAACTGAGTGTTTTTTTTTTTTACTAATTTGAATTTGTTATAGCATGCAAATGGCTAGGTAGGGTTTTATACATGCTTACATAAACCATTTTAAGCACTTTATGTGCTCAGTAAATGCTTAAGAAATGCCTTTCATCTTGACTAAGGATTGTTGCATAACTAACATTGCACTAAACAACACGTCCTTATTTAAACCAGTTATTGAGTCAACTCCCTCGCACCATGAAATTGCCTACACTAGGATTTAAAAACCCGCGGCAGCTATTAAAACCGAAATCAAGTGAAAGAACGAGTAGGTTATGTAAAGGGGGCAATGAGTATACTAATATGCAGATGGACCTACAGACAACACAAGTGATGGAATCAATGTGGATATGTTAGGAAAGACCCGCCAGAGGGGGTTTGTGGGGTCTAAGACTTGATCAGGCATTGTTCAAAACTTTGCTTCTCATCACTAGAACGGCGGTAAATTCAGCACTAATTACGCTGTACGAAATGACTGTTACCGCCATGGAGTGCAGCGGAATTAGCACCGAATTATGAATGCAAATGCGCATGCAACAACTATCAACGGTAATTCCACTGAGAGGAATTAGCGCACAAAACAAGTACCATTTGTTAAATTCCCCCACTTTTCAAGGGGATTAGTGTTACTGGTAGAAAAGTATAGGAATTATTGAGCAGTAATTCTGACAGTGAAGTTAGTGCAGAGTGGAAATGCAACAAAAAGGAAGCTCAGCGGCAGCCATCTTTAAAAGCTCAATCCATTCAGAATCACCCATTTCCGGTTGCCATCAAAATCCAGAAACAGTTCCAAACGTGGTGACAAAGGAAAAGGCAAAGTGCCTGAAAATGCAGGTCAGAAAACCAAATTCAGTGATGCAGAGGTCTGAGTCTGTGTGGACGAGGTTGTTAGTCATGCTGAAGAGTGAATCCGGGCAAAATGTGGAAAAACCTCTGTCCAGAGAAAGAATTCCATCTGAACAGAGATACAGGAGAAAGTCGTAGTGCTTGGCACTATACTCCAGGACAACCAAGATTGTCAAAATCAGTGGGCAGACCAGAAGGCCGGGTATGGATCCTACCCTCCATCCATCAGTGGGAGACAGCAACCACAGAACGTGGCAAAGTTAAACCACTTACCCTAATGTCCTGGGAGAAAAAGGCCATCCGGTTCCTCTCTATGGCTGGCGTCGAGGGAATCGGAGGAGCAGAGGTGAGTCGGAATGCAACCTAGCCAATATAAATACATGAGATGACTCCTTATCCTAGGAGTCTGAATAATATTGAGCTGCACCACAATATTGCAGAGCACCAGCTACTATAGGAATTTAGGGATGCTGTGTAGAGATCATCTCCCCATATGGCTAAGGAAATGCCACCTTCACTCAACAGCATCAAATACAGTTGTGGGCCGGAAGGTCAAAGTGCTGACGGAGCTATCGGCAGGTGCAGAGCACTTGCAAAGTACCCAACTCGGGCCAGGTTCAGAACCTCCAACTTCACTCACCCCCACAGAAGGCTCACTGCCTGGCAGCCAACTGCCGTTGGTCTCAATGATCTGTGGCATGCACACACACACAGGCTGAGCAATCTGGCATGCCAAAACTGTCATGCAAATGAGGCTGCAGTACATGTGACACTCATGCTAGACACAAGGGAGGTCGGAGGGCAAGGATGTTGGGGAAGAGGGAGGTGAGAGTTCAAGGATGTTGGGGATGTGTAAGGTGGGAGGGAATGGGGGTTGGGGTGAGGGAGGTGGGAGTGCAAGGGTGTTGGGGAGGAGGGAGCTGGGAGGGCAAGGGTGTTGGAGTGAGGAAGTTGGGAATGCAAGAGTGTTGGAGATGATGCAAGTTGGAGGGTAAGATAGTTTCTGTAATGAAAATACATTCACATAAACAACTGCACAGATGCGAGCACAGTCATCTTTGGGTGATTGTGACAGATTTACTGTGTGACCACATATAATCCTGTGAGGTACGTGTAATGAAATGTCCTCATCTGTGGGTGCCATGTTGACATCTGAGGGCAGGGGGCCGTGTCTACATATGCACAAGTTGGCACACTTCACAAAAACTGTGCCCACCTTGTCTGGCTTGTACGTTAGGGTGCCTCCTAACTGCTGGGGACACCCATCTTGTCAACATTTGACCACCAACAGTCCTCACGCAACAATGCTTCAGTCCACGCCCCACCTATAAATCCCAAATGAGCTGCATCAATCAACATCTCCCTCATTCCCACAGGGACCACTACCTTTCCTGATCTGAACAACCCTACTCCTTCTACCCTTAGCTCATCTTTAACCTCATAGTAGCTTCTCTCTTCACCTTACCTTCCAATTTACTCTTTGATGGCCACTCCTCTTCAACATATCTCACAACCTTACATACACCATCATCATCTCTTATACCTCTCATCCACTACTCACAAATAATGATGCCATCACGTGCCATAAAAGCTTGCTCCAATTTTTCCTCTTCACAACTTTTTTCATGCAGTCTTGGTAAATGATCTGCAAGAATATTCTCACATCCTGGCACCACCTCAACGGTAACGCTGACACTGCATTCGTGGCTCAAAATCCATGCTCCATACAACATTCTGGGACCATTTCTACTCCCCAAAAGCATGCCAGTTCCACTTTCTCCACCACAGAGCACTGCCTTTCTGGACCCTTTAGTACTCTGCCCTCATGAGCTATCACTTTATCCTCTCCACTCACCTCAATTTGGTACAATACTGTCCCTATGCCAATGTCGGCTTTAATGATGCATTGAAATGTTCAAGTGCCCTGTACATGTCAACTTCTTCTTTCATCCTCATAAATTCTTCTTGGCACTTATCACTCCACACAAATTCATCACCTCTCCTCAGTAATGTTCTCATGCAACACACCTTTTCTGCAAAGTGTCTGAAAGATTTCTGATAGAACTCGACCATTCCTAAGAATGACCGTAGTACACCTTTATCTTTTGATATTTCCACTTTCTTTATTCATTGCGCCAACCTTTTCTTGGGTCTTATACCTTGCCGGAAAATTCATGTCCCGGATATTCAACACTCTCCTTTCGAAACACACACTTCTCCTCCCTCAAAGTCATCAGGCTAGTCCCCACGATCTCAAGTACTTTTTTCAGTGTTTTGTCATGCTCTTCCACTGTTTCTCCACTGATTAGAATTTCATCTTCAAAACTTTGGACATTCTTTACCTTTCCTAATAGCCTGCACACTTCTGGAACGCTGAGGGAGCTGAAATCAATCCAAACGGTATTCGTTTGTAGCAGAAAAAACACCGTCATCTGTGACAAACCCTGTGAGATCCCTTGATTCTTCATGTAGAACAATTTGATTTAATGCCAAAATTAAATCAAGTTTTGTAAATGTCATTGCCTTAGCAATAAAATACACCATCTCTCTCATAAGGGGCAGGCGATGCCTCTGCGCGATTATACACTAGTTGAGCTGCCTGAGATGAACACTGGATCACCATTTGCTTTCAAAACCACTACCAATTGGGATATCCATTCATCCGCACCAGCTCCCCGATTATTCCCTTAGCACACAGTCGCTCCAGGTCTACAAACACCATTTTCCTCAAATTTATTGGCACAGGTCTTAGCTTCACTGCCACTGGTGCACTGGTTTCTCTAACCTTAATTTGGTGCAGGATCCTTTTAGTCTCCCCACACCATTTCTAAATAGACTCTCTTCACAATGCTTTTCATTCACTCTCTCCGCATTTACATGTAAGACCTGCTCAGTAGTGTTGGGGTCAAGTTGTACGTATAATTATAGTTCTGCTTCCTCCACGACAACAATGAAGCACCCTTCAC
Organism: Ambystoma mexicanum; assembly: GCF_040938575.1. NCBI lineage: Eukaryota > Metazoa > Chordata > Amphibia > Caudata > Ambystomatidae > Ambystoma > Ambystoma mexicanum. The sequence goes on from NC_090941.1 coordinate 994,398,841, forward strand.
AGTCACATATAGTTGGTTCTACGTTATTTCGGCGCAGTATTATTCATCGCAGGTTTTTTCATCGCCGTTTTTTTTCCGAAAAACTCATCGTTTTTTTTTGTTATTCCCTTCCACCCACAACCATATATTAAATTTTTTAACCCCCCCAAAAAATAAAACGATGAGTTTTTTTTCAAAAAATAAAAACGGCGATGAAAAAACACGCAATGAAAAATACCGCGGTGAAATGCGTGTATACCATATAGTTTTCCTTCCATCTTCCTGCCCTTGAACTCCAATTTTCCAACTAAATATCCAATATGCTTTATCTTATCCTTGTTGTAACCCCCAGGGCTGATGTCAGGGGTCATTAGGTCCTCCACACATCCTGTCACATCATTATCGAAAACATTGTTTTAAATTAGGGCTATTTTTGCCCGAGAATCAGCCATCATTCATACCACTCTCCCATTCATCGCTACATCGGCCATCGGACTCTCACAGTCCTCTTCTTCACCAAAATGTACAACATTAACAGCAACACCTTCTCAACTCCCTTCTTCTTCATCCTCAACTTCCTCTTCATTGACTCCGTCTTCAATTCTTTGTACTGTTCTGAAAGGTATTCCCACCAGCTGAAAATTCTCACAGTAAATGGCACATGTACCCATCTTTTGCGGTTATATACGAATTGTTCGAACTACAATTGTTCGAATTACAATTGACCTTTGCACAATTGACCGAATTGTGAAGGTCAATTGTTACATATATATATATATGAAGTCAATTGTGCAAAGGTCAATTTGGACCCTTGACTTTCGGTCAATTAGGTAATTCGAACAATTGTGTTCGAACAATTTGGGTAATACCTCTTTTGCATCAATTGCATGTTATTTTCCTCTCTGAAGACACACTTGAACTAGCAGAAAGTTCCATGCTTTCGCACCTGAACCATGCCCTACTGTTTGAGCCACTTCTTTCCATTGTAGGCATTGCTTTATTTGCTTTTTCCATTTTTCTCTGCTGTTTCCTCGACTTCTGGGTGTCCTCATCCGCTGCTTGTACCGGGGTTTCCTCGTACTAATACTTCTGGTACTGGCTCCCAGGTATTTGTTTTACTTAATTATTTTCACCACACACTCAAGGGAGTATTCTACATGCTTAGCAATTTGTAGGACTTCATCCAGGGATGGGTCATCTTACAACCATAACTCCTCCCTTATTTTATGGTCACTCTGCGAATTGGAATGCAGTAGAATCCTCACTCCACGTTCCATTTAAGCCTTCACAAGACAAAGTAGTCCAACATGTCATTGAGAACAAATCAGTGCAAGAGAACCATTGACATGACATTAAAGGAAGATAAGTACAAGCAATACCAAATAGCACATCTGCCAGCACAGTACAGTGTCTTACAGTGTGAGCATGTGAGAGTCTGAGATATCACAATCCTAATGCAAGAACCACAAGTAGGCATTAGATCAGTGTCTGTGTAATGTCAACATGCCCAGGACCACCATCTTCATCTTAGTCGGTTATCCAAAGTCATCTTTGTGGGTGTGTCTTCCAGTCTTTCGTACCATTAAATACCTGGATATTTGGACCAGTACATAGAAAGAGTTCAGTATATAAATGAGTTACCACCAACCCAATTAAGCAGGATCAGCATGTAGTCATGAGTTCAGAGTCTTCATAGTGCTAGTAAAGAAGAAAGAAAATTGTGCAATGACTTCATGGTAATGGGGAGGTCATTCTATAGGGACCCTCCTGCAATGCACAGCAACCGGCCACTGTATTTCATTTTCATAGCCTGTGGCAGTATGAGGGAGAAGGAGATGAGAGAGCTTAAGAACCTAGTGAGGCAGTACTTGGTGGTTTTCTGCTGGAAATAGTCAGGACCATCTTCCCAGTAAACATGCTACACAAATGCACACATTTTTAAAAGATAAAACATAAAGAAATAAAAAAAATATGCAGAGCTCAACGGCTGACCAACATAGAGATAGGAGAACTGGGATGACCTGGTCTCTTGGCTTCCAGCTGAGGATACGCCGTGCTCTTGATCACTTGCAACTAGCGTGTCAAGCAGAGGCGTAGCCAGGATTGTATTATAAGTGGGGCCTGAAGCTAATGTAGTTGGGCCTTCCCTGCTCAGGCCCTACCCTGTCTATTTATTTATTTATTTATTTATTTATTTATTTATTTATTGGATATTTATAAGGCACTTATACAGCAAGCAAGTGTTTCAAAGCGCCACAAGGCACAAAAGAAGGGAACAAGGGAGCGATGAAAATGGCAATGAATAAATGGAAAGGAACAGCAGTCCTACTAGGCCTTGTGACATTTGTGCCGTGAGAAGAAGAAGGGGGGTAGGGAGTGAGGGTAAGTGCATTTAGGGTCCGCTAGTGGAGTTAGTGCCTGAGGTGCCCATTCATGAGGCAACAGGTAAGTGCATGGCGGAGACATCCCAGGTGAGGGAGGTCTACCGCCCAACAGCTAAGTGCAGGTTGGAGGCAAAACACCAGCCGACGGGTGTGCACCCAGAGGGCAGTGCAGGGGGCGTTTGGGCAGAAGGCCAGGACCCAATTGGACTCATGAGGGACCAGGCTGCCAATCACAGTGACAGAGGGGATGATTAGCATGGGAGGGGGAGAGGGAAGGAGGAGGAGAAAAGAAAGGTATTGAGTTATTCGCAGAACTCGAGGTGGTCCAGTTCAAGATGGAGAGAGAGAGGGAAACTGTTCCAGAGGAGGGAGCAAGCTGAAGAGAGAGATCTGCCCCCAGCTCTCTGCTTGGAACAGCTTTTGATCAGCAGAGAGTTGGAGCCAGAAGATTGAAGAGATCTGGAAGGAGAGTATTTAGTAAGAGAGAGTTGCAGGTAGCATGGTCCCATGGCTCCAGACAGCCTTGTGGATGATGCAAAGGGTCTTGAATTTGATCATTCCAGCAACCAGGAGCCAGTAGAGAGATTTTAGAGATGTAAAGATACGGTTCCAGGGTTTGAGTCCAAGGATAAGTCTTGCAGCCCCTTTCTGGATTAGTTGAAGAGGATGGAGTGAAGAAAGAGGCAGGATGAGGAAGAGGCTGTTGCAGTAATATAGCCTGGAGACTATGGTGCTAGTCACTTCCAATTTATTGGATGTGTTGAGGAAGGGTAGAATAGGATTTCCCTGCAAAAGCATGAGTTTTAGTGGTGAATGAGAGCAAGCCTTTAAATGTTATGCCTAAGTTTTTTGCTGCTGGCGCAAGGATTTGCATCTCCACTTTGCTTTCCTCCTCCTTCTTGGAAAAGCACCTGGTTTGGCGCCAACATGAGATTTTGATGCAGGCATAAAACCGACCGATTCCTGTGCAATACAGCTCACATTTGCACCTGCAAAATAGCAGGCAGATTCCAGAAGGAACATTACAAAAGGCTGCCTGCAGAGCATAATTTACAGGCAGTGTTTTTATTTTTACCAAACTGAGCATAAAAGTGAAGTGTAAAGGCGATTTTGCCTCGTTTTACTCTTCACAATTAGATTCAGCTTTGTAAATTATGAAAATTGCATGCAGGGTACCCAACAGCATGTAAGCGCTAATGATGATGGTCTCCTGCATGCAATTTACATTTTCTTTCAAAATGACCCCTAGATAAGCTTTCAGAATAGAAATTCAGGTAAAACTGCTCCTTACCAAATGTAACCCATCTGGATTCACTAATTGGAATTAAATCTTGTTTAGAACGATTGCTTTATTCCTCATTCAGCAGAGCCCAAAATCTCCTAGTATCATTAGAAGGGATCATAGATAACAAGTCTTGCTGCTTGTAATATACGGTCACCATTGTATGGGTAATCATCCAGTTTTTAAAACTTTGTTTTAAAATATGCTTTTTCTCATGATATTCTTCCCAAGTTAGGTCATCATACAATAGGGATATGAAGGATTTTCAAAATGCTTAATTCTCCAATGGTACTTCTTGATTTTAACAACTCCCTAACCAGGTCCGATATAATGGGAATGTTTATTTCAAATTGGCCTACAGCAGCTGTCCATAACGACATTCTCTTAGAAAAGATGAGCAGATGTTGGGTATAGTTTACAAACAAGCAAACCATTGTAAACACAAGGTTTTGCACGTAGTTTTCATTGTTGAAAAATGTTTGCAAACATAGTGTAAGCTCATCTCATGTTGTGTAAACTCCAAGTAGACATTTTGTTTGCAAATTGTTTGCAATAGTTATGTAAACTGTTGCAAAGTTGAGGTTACGCATGGTTTACCAATCTGAGAACACAGGTAAACTATTGTTTTCATGCAGAAATTTACTTAGAAAAGCTGAGCAGATGTAGCCACCAAGACCGTAGAGACTTGTTCCAAACTGAAGGAGGGAAATTAGTCTGTATCCAAATCGATAATTTAGCAATATTCTTCGCAGCCCAAGAAACATGGTTCTTTCAATTTTTTACCCCAATGTCACCTGTCCACAAAAACCTCGATAAGAGACCCCAATCAAAATCAAGCCTGGCAATCAGGAAGGCATAATCACTCAAAGTTGTATCTATTACAGTCAAATGCCAATTTGCATTTAAAAAATGATTACTTACAAAAACATAGTCATGTATTGATTATAATTTTTCTCTTCACCATGGATAAGATCGGGGATTATCAAGCTTCCCTTGACCATTGACAATAATTAGACCACAGGCATACATTACGTCAGTCCAAGGCACCCTGGGGCACCTGGTACACTGGATAACATCCTGGCCTGTGGGAGACACAGAAGATCACCATTAGCTTTTAGAATTCCCCGGCTCCTAATGTTTGTCTTGAGTCCTCAGTGTCCCCTTACAAGGAATTCAGTTACAAAAAGTTGAAAGACAAATTGGCCCTTAGCAACAGATATCTTTCACAGAAATCCAAGAGCCTCATGGAGTGGAGAGTGCCTTGAGAGCAAATGCATTGCTCTGAGTGATGCAATGCGCATCGAAGTGGGCTCCAAGTGGCTGTTGGGCCACTTGGAGCGGAATTGTTTGTGTGTAGTGGATTGTCTGCACGAACTGAACTGCTGAATTTTCCTACGCGCCGTCTATAAGAGGAAGCATCTTGTCGGCGAAACGCCTCTGCATTGGACCGCATATCAACCACTCCACTGCTTGGCTCCAAGGCGTCCCACCCACCCTCGGCGTCCTGCCCCCGGCCGTGTCTCACTTCCCATATAACTTCATGCGCACGCGCATCGCGCGCACGCATCGAAGTGGGTTCCAAGTGGCTGCTGGGCTGCCCAGAATTGTTCGTGTGTAGTGGATTGCCTGCACAAACTGAATTGCTGAATTTTCCTACGCCCCGTCTATAAGAGGAAGCATGTTGTCGGCGAAATGCTGCTGCATTGGACCGCATATCAAGTAATGGACTAACGGCCTCTATCATTTGGACATACTCTTGTTTTTCTTAAAAGTGTGCCGCGGCATTCGCTGCGGCGTTCCTTATAGGTTGTGTATGTTGCACTGCTACACATTTTTTAAGTGTAACCACATCTTCTCTTTTTTTTCTTTTTTTCTAGCCACTCCACTGCTTGGCTCCGCCTCCCAACCACCCTCAGCGTCCTGCCCCTGACCGTGTCGCACTTCCCATATAACTTCATGCGCACGCGCATCGATGTGGGCTCCAAGTGGATATTGGGCTGTTAGGCTGAGAGGTTGTGGAGGTGGGCCCTGGCTTATGTATGTTTGTGACTTACTTTCATATTAGCTCAGGTGCTAAAGGCTGTTTGTTTATTGAGGCCGTGAGGATATTTTGCTTGACTGCAGTGATATAACCTTAAATGGTTTCAAGTCTGCGCAGCGGTCGTGCTCTCAACTCACCTCCTGCTAAGACAGTGACTACGAACAAAGCCTCCAAAAGGAAACGCATGTCATTGTCAAAGAGTACTGGGAAGAGCATAGCTCCTATGCCCTGCAAGGTCACTGATTTACCTGCAATGTGGGCCCTGTTACAGATCAGGATCTGGTACGCCATGAGGTAGCCTTCTCTTATGCGCGTGCCCAAGCACTTGCGGCAGCTAATAATGGGTCTGCTTCGATTCCTTCTAGTCCGACCCCAACTAATGTTCTCTCAAAGCCGCCTCGCAAGAGCTTTCCTAGTATGCGTATGGATGATTTGAACCCTGCTCCCGATTGCTTAAATGAGGAACCACCTTCTTCGCCCTTCGACAATTCTATACTTGCACCCGTCGTACTTGCTGCCCTCGAAAAATGGGTGCGGCTATCTGTTGGTCCCTCCACTCCAGTCGCACTTCCTAGTTGCAAAAGAGCTGATGTGCATATTCATTGCAAAGATGTAGCAAACATGGCTAATTCAAATACTTTTCCAGGACCCGATATACACAAAACAAATCCACGTAACCTTCCTTCCTCCAGTTCCGGTCCTTCCTCGCCAATCTTAAATCCAACTGTATCTTTAGATCCCTCCTTGGATCTTTTGTTTTAACCTACTAAAAAACAGATTAATCATCCCTTCGGATTTGATTTACTAGAACCCACAGAGGACATGCAATCCCTGGAAGCCTCGTATCCTCTATTAACAAGGATACTTAATTTATTAGATCAAGGCCACGAATACACTCATTATGAGATCAGGGATTGCAAGTCCTAATTGACGGAAATTCTAGTAAAAATCAATAAATTGGAGGGATTTATTTTTGCTGATAGTCTCAGACAGGAATCAGGTGTTCAGCAGCTGCTGAAAGTAGATGTGCCTTGTTACACCTCTGTGACCACGCAAAAAGTGGGTCTAGCTGCCCCTGAGAATAAAATACTAAATCGGAATGTTCCTTGTGCTATTTACTCATTCCGCCAATAATTTGCCCAAACCGTACTTGCTCCATGAGCTGACACCTCTTGCAACATTCTCACACATGCACAACTATGTCTTGAAGTTGCTTCACATGCTGAGAAATTGGAACAGCCCTTATTCTTCTTACAATCTGGACCTGGGGAGCAAAATGAGGAAGCTCCTCCAAGTAATACAGAAGAGTGTCAAACCTTCCATCCTGATAGTCCTTCAGCCTTAACGAAATTGTTGGAGGTAAATGAACAATCTGATTCTGTCGATAACCATATTGTAACTGCATCTGTTGAAATTCCTTCGACTGATTCAGGGCGTTCCTTTATCTCAAGGAAAGACAAAAGACTTTTCTTCCGAGCCTTGAAAAGGAAAGTTGATAGAAAAAATTCAGTCCAAAACCCTTGTATAGGTGTAGCTGGACAAAACAAATCGAGTGAAAAACCTGAAAAACCTAAAAAAAAATAGTAAAATGCAACGATCCAATAACTTCCATGGGTACTGATGGACAGACAGTCGACCAGGAACAACCAGGCATCAATTTGGAAGAACTGTCTGCGGATTCGAAAAAAAGGTCTTCAACATCTTAGTCCAGATGAACAGAGAATTCCCAAAGGTGGTTTGGACCTTTGTCCAACTCATCCTAAAAAAACCTCCAAAACTCTACTAAATCAACAGATTCATATTAATACAGAGGAGAAAGTGCATTCATCCTCTCAGACCCATTTACCTAACTTCTTTAAACCCCTTGATAACAAAATCACTCAAGTAGGAAAGGCGGTGGGCACTACATCTTCTATCAGTAAGACGGATTTTGATAATGATCCTCCTCTTAGGGCCCAGACACCTAATGACATCCCCCCCCAGTTCCAAAACCCCGTGAGTCGCTGTGAGACCATGAAGAATTTTCCTCTCTCGCAGGGTCACATGGAGAGAGCACAAAAAAAGTCAATGGTCTCACTCTCCGAACCACTCTGGGGGGGAGGATGAAGCTTCGGGAGAAACGAGTAAACATTCTACGACCATTATAGGATGGGAAATTATTTGTGACAAAAATGGTATAAAGCGCCTAAATCGATCTGCATTGTTGCAAGCTTTCAGTAGAATTCCAGCTCTTCGAACACTAAACACGACAGACATAGAGTGGGTTACTTTGCCCCCAATTCAGAACAACCGAATGGTGTGTAAGGTGCAATCGGCCATCATTACCAACCTGCTGATTCAATATACAGAAGAATTGCATTTTATTGGCCTGATGCCGCATCTTTTCGATTCTATCGATGATGCCATCTGTTTTAACGAAACTCCCGTTTCGACCACGCCTACGAATCTGCCAAAGATAGCCTCTGGCGACGCTCAGAGTGGCTTGAATGCAGATGTAATTGCTCAACTAGTAGGTTTATCTAACATCAGCAAGGATTGGTCGTGGCTATCTGCCCTACATAATACTCTAAACCCAGCGATGGACAACATCCCCCACTAATCACCCCCCTACCTTATCTATTTTGTCCAGGAATTCGTGTGGTTTTACAAATTTATATACACGGATTAACAATATACATGTAGGCATTGAATGTGACATCATGTTATGCCAAGAAACCATGTGCGAGCACGAAATTCTGTTGCCTGGATTTACTGTTTATCAAATAAAAGCGAAACAAGGCTCATCTGGAAGGCCTTTCGGTGGGCTAGCCATCTGTATAAACACCAATCTGAACGTACACATTATAGATGTCTACAATTCTATGGCAACATTGGCCCTGTTGGTTATATTTAATGACAAACAGCCTAATCCTTTGCTCATTGTATGTATATTTCACAACCCTGCATCACTAAAGCTATCAATTGTTTTTCAAGAAATGGATAATCTTTTTGATGAAGTTTTAACAGTATATCCTACTTGTGGTATAGTGCTAGGAGGAGATCTTAACGCCTATTGTTTGAAATTAAATAATAACAATGTGACTGCTGAGGCTCATAATCATGCGGGGCACAGAGGTCAATTATGCCAGGATTACTTGGCATCCTGGGAACTAGATTTTCTTCCTTTTGAGGGTAGTGATGGCTGTCACACATGGAGAAGAGGTAATGCCTGCACCTGTATTGATTATTTTGCCATCTCTCGGGATTTGCAGCCAATATCCAGCAAAATTGTTATTCATGATCCCGGTTATAGTGACCATCGCATGATTCAATTGAAATTAGAGGTAGATGTGCCTATGCTATCTAAGGGCCACCAACAGGCACTCCTGGAAGGAGACCGGCCTGGGCACTCAATTCGATGGGCTACGAAACTCTGTGACAAAGTGAACGATATGATTTCTGCACGACTTACGCATCATTACGGTTTTCTTCATCAACATGTTTTCCCGCAAGACGGACTCGGTTGTCTATCCAAAATTATAACTGAGGTAATAAGTAAATTGCGAGCAAAGTCTAATCACCCAATTTCTGATTCCATTAACCATAATTCTAATCTAATTCTCGAAGCAAAGAAAACTAAGAACATGGCTCTTCGAGAACTTCGAAAAAACTCTCTTTCTTGGGAGGGATTTCTGAAGGAAAAAGAAAATGATTTTGAATTCTTATCATAACAAATGCAGAAATCATAAGCACTTTATGCATAATTTGATCAACCAACAAATGTTAAGTACGCTTTGTCACAGAGATAGATGATCAAAATGGGCTATGCTTAGGGCTGGAACAAACGCACTACCCACGGATCAGACATCTATGATATCCGCGGACTCTTGGAAAGTATTTTTTGAATTTTTTGTTTCACTCCCTGTAGTCTTTACAAAACAAGGGATAAAAAGTGTTGACTTGGATATTCCTTCTTTTTCTCCGGGGTCCATGTGTAGCATTGAAAACACGATACATGCATTGAAGTATTCAAAAGCAGCTGGCCCGGACGGTATTCCCGCTTGTGTTCTCAAATGAAACCCAGCAATGTGGGCTCAGATTTTTTAAAAACTATTTGACAATATTCTAACGACCTCATTTATTCCCCCTTCTTGGTTAGCTTCCATTATTGTACCCATATACAAAAAGGGATCAAGATCTGACCCCTCCAACTTCCGACCTATCGCTCTAATTGATACCACTGCAAACGTTTTTGCTATATTACTTCTTTGAGAGCTCCAATCAGTGATTAGACAGCTTAAGATCCTGTCTCGGTATCAAATTGGATTTCGGGGGAGGATGGGTACTGCACTTAATGTAACAATAATGGCTCATTTGCTAGTGAAAACTAAAGTGCGGAACTTTGGTCCCTTGTATATGGGATCGATAGATCTTACATCTGCCTTTGATTGCGTCATACGTTCACTACTCTGGGAAAAAATGACTTTTATGAATATACCTCCGTACATCATACAGCTAGTCTCTAAACTTCACGCTAACACCACTTATCTTGTAAGAGTTAACAATGAAGGTGGTACAACAAATGCGATAAAAATTGATGTTGGTGTGAAGCAAGGATGCAACCTAGCAGCCACCCTTTTCAATCTTTATTTATGTGGCATAAATGATATTTGGGACAAGCAGATCTCTTATCCGGTGAGACTTGGTCACCTAAAAATCCACTGGCCAGCTTTCGCCGATGATATAGTTATCTTTGACCGCACACTGAAAGGTTTACAAGTTAAATTAACTTTATTCGCCTCCTACTGTTACAATCATAATCTAAAATGTAATGTAGAAAAATCGCATATTGTGGTTTTCAGGAATTTCAAGAGAAAATGCACCTCCCACAAATGGACAATTGAAGATTTTCCTATTACCATAGTTCCCACGATCCGATATCTTGATTACACAATAACCGATTCTAATTCCTTGGCAATGTGGAAAGAGGTACTGAATAAGAATGCGGCCCCTCTTGCGACCCAAATGCAGATGCTCTATATCAAGTACTGTAAATACTCTTTACTTCCATTAATACAATTCTACATTTTGAAAGTGGAATCAGTACTCCTTTTTGCCTTGGATATGTGCCTTGCTAATATTTATATCTTTCTTGACCAACTGCAAGGTCGTATATGGAAGGGGGCGCTGCGCCTGGCAAAATTTATTCCCAATATGGTAGTAAGGCAGGAACTTGGTTTTACTGCCCTATCTGCGCGATACAACTGGCGGCTATTGTCTAACTTAGCCAGAATGTTATATCCTCCAGCTAATTGCTTATATGAGGATCTTGGTCAATTGCTGGTCGCCTCCTCCCCCTCCTCTTTTACAAGATACTATGAACAAATGGTCCTTTTACTTGATGAAATTGCACTTAAACCATCAGATTTGGAATTCAGATTAATTCATGTTGAATTGCGCATGTTTGAGCATGATTGGTGTAAAACCTTAAATGGCATATCTGAATTCAAATTATATAAAGAAGCTGCTAAATTTAGTACCCCAAGACTTCTGCATAAACCCTATTTAATTCAATTTCCATGTAACAAGACCAGCGAAATTTATCTCTGATTCAAATTGAATCAATCACTAACTCTTGAAAGAATTAGATGTTGGCATCCACTTTTTAAATCTGATAGTGTTTTGGGATGTAGGCTTTGTAACAACGAAACTATTACAGAATCCATGAAACACTTAGTCATCTTTTGCCCTCACTTTGAGGCAACTCGCTTGTTAATACTGGATACAGATGGTGCAGGCTTGGATTCTAGCAAAAGAGAATGGCTTTGGATAGCATGCATGTGGGGTAATAGAACGAGCCTGGTCTTATCCTTATGTAGATTTTTAATAATCATTAACCGTGAACTTGAGATTATGTACCAAAGTCTAGAAGGTGTGAATTAATAACTTGGAGTAAACCTCTAGTGTGTGTATTGTCATTTGCAAAAATTACTTTTAAAAAAAAGAAAAAAAAACACGCAGCCACTAGTGGAAGTTGTCTGTTGACTCATCTTCTAAGTGCTCTTTTGCCTTCATTGTACCATACCGTCTTTATATCCTTGACAAGTTATGCATAATCGCCCAATGTTGATTTGATAATCTGTTGAACATGTCTTCCTAAACAGAGTCCAAGCGAACTGATTGAAGCAATATGACAGATGTAGTATTCTTTCTTTTTAACAAATGTACATATCTAGTAAAATACTTACCACAAAGTAATTTTAGTACATGAAAAAGCTTCAATTGCTAGAATTCTTATTATCTACTAAACTGTATAAAGTTGTTCTTTATTAGAATCTAAGCAAAGTGAATATAAATCATATGTAAATATTCAATTGTAAGAACTATGAAGCATATAACAAAAAAGTTGCAAAAGTTTGTTGATCGAATTAATAAACAACGGTTTGAATAAAAAAAAATGCTTTATTAGTTTTGATTATTGGCTATAAGCCAAAACGATTGCATTGCAGTACCGCTTAAAGGGAGATAGCATAGGTGGAGATACACAGCTTGTGGGGGTTGTTTTATTATTTACCCACCATCTGACTACCTATGGCTATCGTAATGCTGTCATGAATCTGTCTACATCTACACTCAGGGAGCCTCATGGACATAAAAGAAACCATCCATATCTCCTGAAACATTCCATGTCCGGATGCACACGCACCCGACTTTCTGAAAGGTTTTCCCTGCACCGACGGAGAGCACTGTTCCTTGTGCATTGGGGGTTGCCTTGGATACGGTGGAAGCCTTTCCACGTGCACCGTCACACGTCTCGATTAGGGAGGCACGTCTTCCGGTCACGTGACACATTGAACTGAAGACTGCCTTCATCAATGGTCCGGTGCTTCTGATTGAAGTTGTACCCTTGACTCTCTGTTGTGCATTCTCTATCTTGTATTATTCCCATTGCTGATCCTTGTTTTTGCCTTCCGGATTCCGTTTCTCCCTTACCCCTCGTCCAGTTTCTGCTTCCACAGTTAACCGACCCCTCCCTGTTCCATCGGACTGCTCTGCCTCACAATTTGGATTGCTGCTGCCCGATCAACGCTGACTACAGGCACGGCCCCTGGATTGTTTTGCCTCTGATTCATCCTTGACCTGCCTGCACGTTAACGGATCCTTTTTTGCTTCCTGGACTTCCACGCCGCTTCACAGCCAACTCTTCTTGGGCTCCTGTGTTGCTACCAACCTCATCGTGCACGGACTAGAGACATTCACTGGATGTGCACGGACTTGGATATTTCAGGCGTCCTTGTGCCGTTGGGTTAGGTTTCTTCCACGCTTCTGCTGCTGAACTTCACAGAACCTCCAAATACTCTGTGGCTTACGTTGCCAAACCTGGTAAGAAACGTTGTCCCTTATTATGTACACTAGCTCCTCATTACTTATCAGGAATTTTCTATTCTAGTCATATACACCCTTTGGGAAGTACGAGGGGCCCTGCTGACTGTTACCATCTTCTACCAGAGTAACTCCACCCAAAGTGTTATAGGGGATCCCGCTTCTTGTGTGAAGGTTAGCTTGACCTGATCTCTATATATTGATCTGTGATTCCATTGACTGAACTCTAATCACAGTGTTCTTGTTTTTGCAGCCGGTGGTGTCCTGTGGTGCGTACCATCATCTTCCAATTAATAGACACCCCTGGTTGTTAGTATCAAACAACAGAAGGGTACATTGGTAGAAAGAACTTGTCGTCAACTATGCGAGTTCTGCTGCATTCTCCCTGTATTACTGGCTTCCGGACTGCTCCTACCACGCTGAGAGGCAGCACAGGTGGCGAGCCCTAACATAATCAGAAGCCTTATAAATGGACACCTCAGACACTGTGGCTACCATTGTTCAAATGGTCTATGAGTTCTTGCAGACATGACAACTGCACATGAAGCCACGCAGCATCGTATTCATGCCTTACAGACCGCTACACAACCCCTTCGGAGCTGAGGCATCTACTCCTGCAGTACCTCTGATTCAGGTTTTCAGTTACCCAGGCAGGATCCTGTGCCCGTACTTATGTCTGCTCAATTCCCGTTGGCCCCTCCTGAAAGATTCATCCGAGGCCCGAAGCAGTTTAGAACCTTCATAAATCAATGTAGGCTCCATTTCTTGTGTAGTCCAGCTTCCCTCCCTGATTTGACAACCAAGGCCGAATTGTATTGTCTTATTTGGGTAGAACTGCCACTACATGGGCCAATCCTCTGCTTGAAGAGGGAAGCTACATGCTTTACGATTGCGATGCCCTAATCACCACTTTGGGTCGTGTCTTCGACACTCTGTATAAAACACAGGCCACATACTTAGAACTGCTTGGCCTGCAACAAGGAGACACTCCTCTGCTGAAGTATTTAGCAAAATTCCACCAACTGGTGGCCGAGACAGGTTGGCTGAGGACAAAAAGGCGTTTATATTTTTACAGAGGCTTTAACCATTCCCTAAAGGACACCCAGGCCACTGTTCCTGTGGTTCCCACTGCCTTCCCCAAGTTGCTCTTCCTCATTCTTCGGATTGATGCAAGAAAGGCTGAAAGGAAAGGTGAGAGGAGACCCCTTCACCTGATCTCCACATGCACAGACACCTCACCTGCTGGAGAAAACACGCCCATGCAGATAGGTGCAGTACGGGGTCCTTTATCTCCTGCACAGAGGGAAAACAGGAGGAAGAACAACCTCTGTCTCCATTGTGGTTCTGCAGAACATTTTCTACGGTCTTGCCCCAAATGGCCAGCTAAGAGGCCGGGAAACACCAAAGCTCAACAATAGACAGAGTCAAATTGTTGAGCAACCAAACCATGGACCCTGATGTTTTGGCTCCTTTTACGGTCATGGTCATGTTTTCTTTTCCTTCGGGTGAACCCTCGGACACGTTGGCAGTTGTTGACTCTGGAGCTACAGGCAATTACATCGACATGCATTATGCCCATGAGATGGGGATTCCCGTCGCCCCTAAACCATGCCCTGATGTCGTTAATGCATTAGATGGGACCTCCTTGATCTCTGGCTTGATGACAGAACGCACTATCGACCTTGAGATGTCCACTAATGCGGGCGTTCTGAATCTATTGCCTTTGATTTAATCGTTGCACCACAGTTCAAGGTTATTTTGGGTTTCCCGTGGCCCATTCAGCATAACACGGTAATAGACTGGCAGTCTCATACAGTCCGTTTCCTTTTGGAACATTGTGGGTCACATTGTTTCGGACAATGCAAAACCCGGCAAAACTCCTTGCCTGTCATGATGCCTACCCCCGGGGACCCAGACCAAGTCCAGCAACCCCAGAAGCAGGCATCAAGTTATGCTAAGCAAGCCCAACAACCCCTGCTAGGGGCTATTTGGGTCCAGTCCTGGCGCCTATGGTGCCAGGCTCATATGGAGAGTCAGTCCTGGTGCCATAGGCGCCAGGCTCATAGATTAAAACTTACCTGATGCAGACCATGCTGCAAACTTACCTGATGCAGACCATGCTGCAAGAGCTCCAAGCCAAATGAGGCTTGGAAGGGACTATTTTACCTAGGGACTATTTTTTACTCGGGTGGGGCTGGGGAGGACTACTTTGGAGGCTATTTAAACCACGCCCGAAGAGCAGCACACGCTTCGCGTTATTCTGCATCCAGCAGCGTAACGCTCACCGTGCCTGCAAGTCTGCATCCAGCCTTCTGCCACGCCCGCCTTGAATCCAGAGCTCCTAGAAAAAGGGAGAAAGAAGGAGAAAAGGTTAGAACAAGAGCAATACCTTTGATCCTTACCTGAATTCCCGATCCATAGCGCCTTCGAGCTGGAAGAAAGAAGTTATTTTATGCACGTCGCCTCGCCTGCTGCAGCGCTGCGCCTAACTCACCGGCCTTCGCAGCATCTTCACATTCCACTGCATCCTCCTGCATGTTCCCGCCGCACTCCGGCACCTAAGGAGAAGACAAGAACAGCAAAGTGAGCCAAGGGAATACACAGAGGAATATTAGTTATCACCCCATAGACGTACCTGATTTTACCACTGGGGGTACTATTCCTCTTCACGGGTCGGCGCAGCTTCCAGTGCATCTTCGCCGAACCCCGGCCCCTAAGGAGAAACAAAAGGACAGCAAGGTGAAACAAAGGGACTAACAAGGGGAACCCTCCTCACCACAATAGACTTACCTGATTTTACCGCCGGAGGTATTATTCCCCAAGACTTCATACTTTCTCTCAGCGCCTGAATAAGGGAGAAAGCAACAAGTTACATATTGACATTATTTTATCGAACTGTGTTGGAAAATACAAATCCTAACCAGAATACTACCAGTTGCCACGAGGAACTCTTCATTAGGGTCAAGCTGCAACCTGCAAGGAATCGGACAAGAGTGAAAGTCAGGCATTTGAACTCTTACAAACTTTATACTTACGGCGTCTTGCCGGAAATCCTGGAGTCAATATTGTTCTGGAACTCACCAATGCCTTCGAGCCAGTGAAGCAACTGGTTATCAACGCGCCCCTGCGCTCAAAGCAGGATGGAGAGCTCATCTTTTCAAACCATCAGGTGAGACTATAAGAGGGGACATCAAAGGTGATCTGTGGGGAGAACAGCGGGGGTGGGGGGATTTACGCTCAACTCCACGGGTGGTTAATTCCCTTTCTCCATTTGCAGAAGAATATTCCTACGGGCCAAGCAAATGAAGCTAGGTGGGCCAGTCCAGTCCGTTATCTCGGCCCTACGATTCACATTGGTGGAGAACGCAGCTGTCCAGTTCCGATCGACGCCTCTGTGGGAGCCAGGCGAGCGTAACAGAACGCGAAGCCTACCCACAAATTCCCACCCGGGCGTTATGGATACCTAAGAGACTGACCAATTGGCCCAATTACTAGGGGAACTGAGGGCTGAAGTGCATTCCGCCCGTCAAGAAACCAATGCTCTTAGGAGAGAACTGATTTTGTCAAAGGAGCGAACTGATGACCTTGCTAGGCAACTATTGCAAAGCCAGGCTGGACAAGCACCCCTGCCTGGTTCCGGGGGAAATCCAGCTCCTGTGTTATCGAGCAACCATGTGAAAATAAACCTACCAGGAAATATTCCATTAGCTCCACCTGAACGCTTTGCCGGAGATCCCAAAAGGTTTGCCGTGTTTATGAACCAATGCCGCTTGCACTTTTTATGCAGACCTGGAGCCTTCCCAAACGATCAAGCCAAGGTAGACTTTGTATTGTCATATCTCAGCGGCAGTGCAGCTGATTGGTCAATTCCACTAGTTACTCAGGATGACCCAATTCTTCAGGATTTTCAGGGCTTTCAAACGAGCATGGAAAGAATATTTGCCCGGCACTCCTAAGGACAGGCCCTGGATAACGAACTTTTGTCAATACGACAGGGTAACCAAGACCTTCTATCCTACATTACAACCTTTAATAGGTTGATAGTGGAAACTGGATGGCCTGAGGTAAAATGAATCACATTATTTCATCGAGGGCTTCGAGGAGAACTCAAGGATGTCTTGGCTCAAGTCGTGAACCCACCTCAAGACTGCGTTGAATATATAGACTTACCGCCTTACTACGAGGTCCCTTAGAGGGTTGGTACTTTAACACCTGCTTTTAGCAGGCGTTAAAAAACCAACCCACTAAGGGACCTTGGTGCTAATTACGGCACCGCAAATTTGCGGTACCGTAATTAGCACCTTCCCCATTGCCATTATGCCTATGGGGCAAAAATGGGAATGGGGAAGGGCAATGGTGGAAGGGGGAATTACCGCCCCGCCAACCTTGGAATAGGGCGGTAATTCCCCTTTCCACCCAGGCGGTGCCCGTATTTTACCGGCATGGACCAAGGTGCTATTAGCACCTTGGTCCACCGCCTACCGTGTAATGAGGCCCTTAGTGGTCCAGTTAGATCACAGACTTCAGAACAGAAAGGCTGATCGAGCCAAGTTTGAGAATCGGGTGTTGGTCAAAACCCACGATAACCCCAAAGGAGTAGATGCTTCAGAACCCATGCAAATCGGAGGGGTTAAAGGATCCTTAACCCAGAAGGAAAGAGAAAGGAGACGGCAAATGCAATTGTGTCTATATTGTGGAATTTCTGGGCATTTTCTACGGGATTGCCCTGTAAAACCACCCAAGAAGGTGGTAGGAGCTGCTGATAAAAGCCATATGGAGTCAGACTCGGGAAACGACCACGCCTGACAAGCGTAGAGGTCCGCTTGCCGAGCTTGAAGAAGGTTACTCAGACCTCGCATTTCATCATACCAATGGTCCTCGTAGATCCAGGGCAGCCATCGCGTATGCACGCAGTAAGGGCATACATTGATAGCGGGGCCATAGGAAACTATGTGGACTATGAATTAGCTTCCAGGATGAATCTACCTCTCTGTCGAAAAACCACCTCAGATGTCATCACCACAGTCGATGGAACTGAAATTGCCTCTGGGCCTGTAACTCACTCCACCGCAGAGATGACACTATTGGGTCAGGATGGGCATCGAGAGACTATTGTGTTTGATCTAATCAAAGCCCCACAGTTCCAAATAATACTGGGGATACCTTGGTTGGAAACACATAATCCTTGTATTGATTGGCGAGAAAAGAGAATAACCTTCCCGGATTGTGCACAAACCTGTTACCCAAAGAAAAGTCAGAACGCAGGCCTGGCCACAGTAACCACAGCAGTCATGCAACTACCTCCAGAATACCAAGAATTCGAGGATGTCTTCCAAAAAGAACAGGCAAACACCTTACCTCCTCACAGATCGTATGATTATCAAATCGATCTCATACCCGGTGCACAACCCCCTTGTAGCAGGATCTATGCCCTTACGGAACCAGAGAACCTTCACCTAC
The DNA here is from genome assembly GCF_040938575.1 of Ambystoma mexicanum. Classification (NCBI taxonomy): domain Eukaryota; kingdom Metazoa; phylum Chordata; class Amphibia; order Caudata; family Ambystomatidae; genus Ambystoma; species Ambystoma mexicanum. The sequence continues at coordinate 994,417,349 of NC_090941.1, forward strand.
GACAATACTTAGACGAGTACCTTGCCAATGGCTTTATTCACCCATACAAGTCCCCTGCATCTTCAGCTTTGTTCTTCGTGCCCAAAAAGGAAGGTGACCTCCAAACGTGCATAGACTACCGCGCATTGAACCAGATAACTGTTAAGATCCGATACCAATTGCCTCTGATCCCTGAACTACTAGACCAAGTGAAGGACGCTTGTATATACACTAAATTAGATCTCCGGGGGGCATACATCTGGTGCGTGTAAAAGAAGGCGACGAATGGAAGACTTCTTTCCGCACTAAGTATGGGTTATTCGAATACCAGGTGATGCCTTTTGGGTTGTGCAATGCACCAGCAGCCTTCCAATACTTCATGAACGATGTCCTTCGTGAACTCATTGACGTTTGTGTTGTCGTATATATTGATGATATTCTAGTATACTCCTCTTCAGAATCCGACCATGTGAAGCACGTCCGAGCAGTCCTTGAGAAATTGCGCCATCATAAACTATATGCAAAACTGGAAAAATGCGTTTTTCATGCCACAGAAGTTGAATTTCTTGGGTTTATCCTGACCCCAAAGGGAGTCCAAATGGACTCACAAAAGGTGGACGCAATCCTTAAGTGGCCATCACCAAGTTCAGTTAAAGGAGTACAAAGCATGCTCGGCTTTGCCAATTTCTACCGCAGATTCATCCCGGATTTTTCACATGTTGTACATCCCATCACAGCACTCTTCCTAAAAAATAAACGATTTATGTGGACTGAAGAAGGTGAAAATGCCTTCCAAGAGCTGAAAGCGAAATTCACGTCTGCATCTGTATTAAAGCACCCGCGCCCTGAACGTCCATACATAGTGGAAACTGATGCATCCAGTTTAGCCATGGGAGCTGTCCTGTTTCAAAAGGACCCTGAAACTGGCCAGCTTCATCCAATGCATTTTGGTCCTGAAAGTTCTCGGCACCCGAGTTAAACTATGTGGTTACCGACAAGGAGTTATTAGCCATTAAATCCGCCTTCAAGGCTTGGCGGCACTATCTTCTCGGTGCCAGGCATACCATTACTGTGATCACCGATCACCGTAACTTACAGTATTTAAGGACAGCCAAGGCCCAATCATCACGTCAACTCCGATGAGCATTGTTCTTTGCCGAGTTCGATTTCGTAATAACCAGGTTGTAAGAATGGTAAAGCAGACGCCTTATCCCGAATAGGGATGGGAGAGGCAGAAGTGAACCCAGAACCAGTACCTATAATTTCCGAACAAAGAATTCTTGGCATGACTACTCTACAGACACTAGAGGACATTCGGGTAAAGATCCAGCAACTCTTTGATCCTACAGCCCTGCAGGACTGGGTTAAAAAAGGCCCGGACTACTCTGTCACCAATGATCTGCCTTATTACCAAGGGCGGCTATTTCTGTCACACAAGGAACTACAAAGCAAGTCATTTCCCGTTATCATGATACCCTAATGGAGGGGCACCCAGGTATTGCAAAAACTGAAGTTAAAATTAAAAGACAATTCTGGTGGCCCACCTGGCGAAAGGGAATTAAATCATTTGTGATGTCTTGTGGCATTTGCGCCCAAAACAAAAGTCAAAAGAAAAAACCAGCTGGACTCTTACAACCTTTAGACATTCCGCCTACACCATGGCACACCTTATCATTAGACTTTATTACTGATCTACCCCCATGCAATGGATTTAACAACATTCTAGTTATTGTGGATCTTTTTTCCAAGATGGCCCACTTTATTCCTTTAAAGGGATTACCTTCAGCTTCAATCCTGGCCAAGGAGTTCCTCGAAAACATTGTTCGCATACACAGATTTCCTTCCATATTGGTCTCTAACCGGGGCAGTCAATTCATTTCACATTTGTGGAATAAATGCTGTCAATTGGCGTAAATCGATGTGAGGTTATCGACCAGTCACCACCCCCAGACCGATGGTCAAACGGGGAGGACCAACCAGACTCTCGAACAATACCTGCGTTGTATGTTACATCAGACTGAGAGTAATTGGAAAGATATTCTTTGGATCGCCGAATATGCATACAATAATTCAGTACACTCTGGAACTGGACAAAGCCCCTTTTATACATTATATGGGCACCATCCTCGAACCTCAGACCTTGACTCACCCCAACACTTAGAAATGCCCGCAGTGGACCATCTGCACGCTACGATTACACAAGCCTTTAAGGAAGCAACTACACATTTAAAACAGGCGAAAAATACAAGAAAGATACAAGATACAAAAATACAAGAAAGATGCTGATCGGCATAGAAGTGATACTCCACAATACCAGATAGGGGACCAAGTATGGTTAGCCACAAAAAATATACCTCTAAAGGGAACACGGACCTTTAACCCCAGATATTTGGGACCTTACTCTATTAAGGCCATTATCAACCCGGTGGCTGTCAAGTTGGACTTACCTGCTAATATGCGAATTCACCCCGTCTTTCATGTGTCACTTTTGAAGCCAGTGCAACCAGGGACACGACTAACCAAGCCACCAGACCCTATCCTTGTAGACGGAGAACCCGAATTTGAAGTTAAGAACATCCTGGACTCCAAACTGATAAAGTCAAAACTCTTTTATTTAATCGACTGGAAAGGTTACGGACCACAGGAAAGGTCATGGGAACCTAGTGACCATGTTCATGCACCCCGATTGGTGAAAAAATTCCACCGAAATTTCTCAGACAAACCGAAACCACAGGGAAGAACGACTTTAGGAGGGGCCTTGGGGGGGAGTGCTGTCATGATGCCTACCCCCGGGGACCCAGACCAAGTCAGCAACCCCGGAAGCAGGCATCAAGTTATCCTCAGCAAGCCCAACAACCCCTGCAAGGGGCTGTTTGGGTCCAGTCCTGGCGCCACAGGCGCCGGGCTCATAGATTAAAACTTACCTGATGCAGACCATGCTGCAAACTTACCTCATGCAGACCATGCTGCAAGAGCTCCAAGCCATAGGAGGCTTGGAAGGCACTGCTTTACTTAGGGACTATTTTTTACACGGGCGGGGCTGGGGAGGAATACTTACCTGGGACTACTTTGGAGTCTATTTAAACCACGTCCGAAGAGCAGCACACGCTTCGCTTTATTCTGCATCCAGCAGCGTAACGCTCACCGTGCCTGCAAGTCTGCATCCAGCCTTCTGCTACGGCTGCCTCGAATCCAGAGCTCCTAGAAAAAGGGAGAAAGAAGGAGAAAAGGTTAGAACAAGAGCAATACCTTTGATCCTTACCTGAATTCCCGATCCATCGTGCCTTCGAGCTGGAAGAAAGAAGTTATTTTATGCACGTCGCCTCGCCTGCTGCAGCGCTGCGCTGAACTCACCGGCCTTCACAGCATCTTCACATTCCACCGCATCCTCCTGCATGTTCCCGCCGCACTCCGGCACCTAAGGAGAAGACAAGAACAGCAAGGTGAGCCAAGGGAATACACAGAGGAATATTAGTTACAACCCCATAGACTTACCAGATTTTACCACCGGGGGTACTATTCCTCTTCACGGGTCGGCGCAGCTTCCACTGCATCTTCGCCTAACCCCGGCCCCTAAGGGGAAACAAAAGGACAGCAAGGTGAAATAAAGGGACTAACAAGGGGAACCCTCCTCACCACAATCGACTTACCTGATTTTACCGCCGGAGGTATTATTCCCAGATACTTCATACTTTCTCTCAGCGCCTGAATAAAGGAGAAAGCAACAGGTTACATATTGACATTATTTTATCGAACTGTGTTGGAAAATACAAATCCTTACCAGAATACTACCGGTTGCCACGAGGAACTCTTCATTAGGGTCAAGCTGCAACCTGCAAAGAATCGGACAAGAGTGAAAGTTAGGCATTTGAACTCTTACGAACTTTATACTTACGGCGTCTTGCTGGGACACTCGGAGTCAATATTGTTCTGGAACTCACCAATTCCTTCGAGCCAGTCAAGCAACTGGTTACCAACGTGCCCCTGCGCTCAAAGCAGGATGGAGAGCTCATCTTTTCAAACCATCAGGTGAGACTATAAGAGGGGACATCAAAGGTGATCTGTGGGGAGAACAGCGGGGGAGGGGGGATTTACACTCAACTCCACGGGTGGTTAATTCCCTTTCTCCATTTGCAGAAGAATATTCCTATGGGCCAAGCAAACAAAGCTAGGTGGGCCAGTCCAGTCCGTCATCTCGGTCCTACGCATCACATTGGTGGAGACCGCAGCTGTCCAGTTCCGAACGACGCCTCTGTGGGAGCCAGGTGAGCGTAACATTGCCATCCACCTTGCGGCAATACCTCTTCCCATGGAGTATGAAGAGTTTAAGGACGTTTTTGACAAAGGCAATGCTGAACAGTTGCCTCCACACAGACCCTACAACTGCCCCATTGACCTAGTTCCTGGAGCCAACATTCCTCCTTGATGTGTGTACTCCCTTACTCAGAAGGGAAATGTCATATTGAAAGAATACATTGAGAAGGCTCTGCTCACTGGGTTCATTTGCACGTCCCAGTCTCCCGCTGCCTCGCCTCTGTTCTTTGTTCCAGAAAAGGAGGGAGACCTAAGGACCTGTATAGATTACAGGGCTCTCAATGCTGTCACTATACATAATCAGTATCCTTTGCCTCTGATTTCAGTTCTGTTGGATCAATTGAGTGCCTCTGTTCTGTTCACAAAACTGGATCTGCGTGGGGCCTACAACCTCATCAGGATTCAAAAAGGGAACAAATGGAAGACAGCATTTAAGACCCACTACGGTCTGTTTGAGTATTGCATCATGCCTTTTAGGCTTTGCAATGCCCCGGCCACGTTTCAGTTCTTTATGAACAACGTGTTCCGGGACATGCTTGATCAATACGTTGTAATATAGCTAAACGACATATTGATCTATTCATCACCGTACAAACAACATGTCTTGCATGTTCCTCTGTTTTGCAGCGTCTCAGGGATAACCATCTGTACACTAAGGCAGAGAAATGCATTTTCCTCGCCACAGAGGTGGAGTTCCCTGGCTATGACGTAACTAGCAAAGGTGTAAAAATTAGCCAAAAATGGTCTACTGTGAGCTTGGGCTGGCATTCCTGGCAAACACATAGATAGGGCTGGTCAAGGCTTTATCCTGCCCTAAAAGGCTGTATGCAAACAAAACAAAAATCCTGCAATGGAGCAAAACCTTTCGATTTAAAAATAAAATAGCCTGAAGCAATAGGAGGGTAGCGCGGAGGAGTAGAGTGGTTAGTGTGTGGGTGGTCGTGGAGCAGGAGTAAAGTGGTTAGTGTATGTGGGTGGTTCTTGGAGAAGAAGTAAAGTGGTTAGTCTATGTCGGTGGCCGTGGAGCATGAGTAAAGTGGATAATTTAAGTGGGTGGTCATGGAGCAGGAGTAAAGTGGTTAGTGTATGTGGGTGGTCGTGGAACAGGAGTAAAGTGGTTAATTTAAGTGGGTGGTCGCGGAGCAGGAGTAAAGTGGTTAGTGTATGTGAGTGGTCATGGAGCAGGAGTAAAGTGGTTAGTGTATGTGGGTGGTCGTGGAACAGGAGTAAAGTGGTTAATTTAAGTGGGTGGTCGCGGAACAGGAGTAAAGTGGTTAGTGTATGTGAGTGGTCGTGGAGCAGGAGTAAAGTGGTTAATTTAGGTGGGTGGTCGTGGAGCAGGAGTAAAGTGGGTAATTTAGGTGGGTGATCGTGGAGCAGGAGTAAAGTGGTTAGTGTTTGTAGGTGGTCGTGGACCAAGAGTTAAGTGGTTAGTGTATGTGGGGGGGCATGCAGCAGGAGTAAAGTGTTTAGTTTATGCAGGGGGCCGTGGAGCAGAAGTAAAGTGGTTAGTGTATGTGGGTGGTTGTGGGGCAGGAGTAAAGTGGTTAGTGTATGTGGGTGGTCGTGGAGAAGGAGCAAGGTGGTTAGTGTATGTGGGTGGTCGTGGAGAAGGAGTAAGGTGGTTACTGTATGTGGGTGCTCGTGGGGCAGAAATAAAGTGGTTAGTGTATGTGGGTGGTCGTGGAGCAGGAGTCAAGTGGCGAGTGTATGTGGGTGGTCGTGGAGTAGGAGTAAAGTGGTTAGTGTATATGGGTGGTCGTGGGGCAGGAGTAAAGTGGGTAATTTATTGGGTGGTCTTTGAGCAAGAGTAAAGTGCTAAGTGTATGTGGGTGGTCGTGCAGCAGGAGTAAATAAAGTGTTTAGTTTATGCAGGGGGGCCGTGGAACAGGAGTAAAGTAGTTAGTGTTTGTGGGTGGTCGTGGAGACAGAGTAAAGTGGTTAGTGTATGTGGGTGGTCGTGGGGCAGGAATACAGTGGTTAGTGTATGTGGGTGGTCGTGGGGCAGGAGTACAGTGGTTAGTGTATGTGGGTGGTCGTGGAGAAGGAGTAAAATGGTTACTGTATGTGGGTGGTCATGGAGCAGAGTAAAGTTGTTAGTGTATGTGGGTGGTAGTGGAGAAAGATTAAAGTGATTAGTGTATGTGGGTGGTCGTGGACCTTTTTTAAAAAAAAAGAAAAGTTTCAAGTATGGGTTATTCGAATACCAGGTGATGCCTTTCGGGTTGTGCAATGCACCAGCAGCCTTCCAATACTTCATGAACGATGTCCTTCGTGAACTCATTGACGTTTGTGTTGTCGTATATATTGATGATATTCTAGTATACTCCTCTTCAGAATCCGACCATGTGAAGCACGTCCGAGCAGTCCTTGAGAAATTGCGCCATCATAAACTATATGCAAAACTGGAAAAATGCGTTTTTCATGCCACAGAAGTTGAATTTCTTGGGTTTATCCTGACCCCAAAGGGAGTCCAAATGGACTCACAAAAGGTGGACGCAATCCTTAAGTGGCCATCACCAAGTTCAGTTAAAGGAGTACAAAGCATGCTCGGCTTTGCCAATTTCTACCGCAGATTCATCCCGGATTTTTCACATGTTGTACATCCCATCACAGCACTCTTCCTAAAAAATAAACGATTTATGTGGACTGAAGAAGGTGAAAATGCCTTCCAAGAGCTGAAAGCGAAATTCACGTCTGCATCTGTATTAAAGCACCCGCGCCCTGAACGTCCATACATAGTGGAAACTGATGCATCCAGTTTAGCCATGGGAGCTGTCCTGTTTCAAAAGGACCCTGAAACTGGCCAGCTTCATCCAATGCATTTTGGTCCTGAAAGTTCTCGGCACCCGAGTTAAACTATGTGGTTACCGACAAGGAGTTATTAGCCATTAAATCCGCCTTCAAGGCTTGGCGGCACTATCTTCTCGGTGCCAGGCATACCATTACTGTGATCACCGATCACCGTAACTTACAGTATTTAAGGACAGCCAAGGCCCAATCATCACGTCAACTCCGATGAGCATTGTTCTTTGCCGAGTTCGATTTCGTAATAACCAGGTTGTAAGAATGGTAAAGCAGACGCCTTATCCCGAATAGGGATGGGAGAGGCAGAAGTGAACCCAGAACCAGTACCTATAATTTCCGAACAAAGAATTCTTGGCATGACTACTCTACAGACACTAGAGGACATTCGGGTAAAGATCCAGCAACTCTTTGATCCTACAGCCCTGCAGGACTGGGTTAAAAAAGGCCCGGACTACTCTGTCACCAATGATCTGCCTTATTACCAAGGGCGGCTATTTCTGTCACACAAGGAACTACAAAGCAAGTCATTTCCCGTTATCATGATACCCTAATGGAGGGGCACCCAGGTATTGCAAAAACTGAAGTTAAAATTAAAAGACAATTCTGGTGGCCCACCTGGCGAAAGGGAATTAAATCATTTGTGATGTCTTGTGGCATTTGCGCCCAAAACAAAAGTCAAAAGAAAAAACCAGCTGGACTCTTACAACCTTTAGACATTCCGCCTACACCATGGCACACCTTATCATTAGACTTTATTACTGATCTACCCCCATGCAATGGATTTAACAACATTCTAGTTATTGTGGATCTTTTTTCCAAGATGGCCCACTTTATTCCTTTAAAGGGATTACCTTCAGCTTCAATCCTGGCCAAGGAGTTCCTCGAAAACATTGTTCGCATACACAGATTTCCTTCCATATTGGTCTCTAACCGGGGCAGTCAATTCATTTCACATTTGTGGAATAAATGCTGTCAATTGGCGTAAATCGATGTGAGGTTATCGACCAGTCACCACCCCCAGACCGATGGTCAAACGGGGAGGACCAACCAGACTCTCGAACAATACCTGCGTTGTATGTTACATCAGACTGAGAGTAATTGGAAAGATATTCTTTGGATCGCCGAATATGCATACAATAATTCAGTACACTCTGGAACTGGACAAAGCCCCTTTTATACATTATATGGGCACCATCCTCGAACCTCAGACCTTGACTCACCCCAACACTTAGAAATGCCCGCAGTGGACCATCTGCACGCTACGATTACACAAGCCTTTAAGGAAGCAACTACACATTTAAAACAGGCGAAAAATACAAGAAAGATACAAGATACAAAAATACAAGAAAGATGCTGATCGGCATAGAAGTGATACTCCACAATACCAGATAGGGGACCAAGTATGGTTAGCCACAAAAAATATACCTCTAAAGGGAACACGGACCTTTAACCCCAGATATTTGGGACCTTACTCTATTAAGGCCATTATCAACCCGGTGGCTGTCAAGTTGGACTTACCTGCTAATATGCGAATTCACCCCGTCTTTCATGTGTCACTTTTGAAGCCAGTGCAACCAGGGACACGACTAACCAAGCCACCAGACCCTATCCTTGTAGACGGAGAACCCGAATTTGAAGTTAAGAACATCCTGGACTCCAAACTGATAAAGTCAAAACTCTTTTATTTAATCGACTGGAAAGGTTACGGACCACAGGAAAGGTCATGGGAACCTAGTGACCATGTTCATGCACCCCGATTGGTGAAAAAATTCCACCGAAATTTCTCAGACAAACCGAAACCACAGGGAAGAACGACTTTAGGAGGGGCCTTGGGGGGGAGTGCTGTCATGATGCCTACCCCCGGGGACCCAGACCAAGTCAGCAACCCCGGAAGCAGGCATCAAGTTATCCTCAGCAAGCCCAACAACCCCTGCAAGGGGCTGTTTGGGTCCAGTCCTGGCGCCACAGGCGCCGGGCTCATAGATTAAAACTTACCTGATGCAGACCATGCTGCAAACTTACCTCATGCAGACCATGCTGCAAGAGCTCCAAGCCATAGGAGGCTTGGAAGGCACTGCTTTACTTAGGGACTATTTTTTACACGGGCGGGGCTGGGGAGGAATACTTACCTGGGACTACTTTGGAGTCTATTTAAACCACGTCCGAAGAGCAGCACACGCTTCGCTTTATTCTGCATCCAGCAGCGTAACGCTCACCGTGCCTGCAAGTCTGCATCCAGCCTTCTGCTACGGCTGCCTCGAATCCAGAGCTCCTAGAAAAAGGGAGAAAGAAGGAGAAAAGGTTAGAACAAGAGCAATACCTTTGATCCTTACCTGAATTCCCGATCCATCGTGCCTTCGAGCTGGAAGAAAGAAGTTATTTTATGCACGTCGCCTCGCCTGCTGCAGCGCTGCGCTGAACTCACCGGCCTTCACAGCATCTTCACATTCCACCGCATCCTCCTGCATGTTCCCGCCGCACTCCGGCACCTAAGGAGAAGACAAGAACAGCAAGGTGAGCCAAGGGAATACACAGAGGAATATTAGTTACAACCCCATAGACTTACCAGATTTTACCACCGGGGGTACTATTCCTCTTCACGGGTCGGCGCAGCTTCCACTGCATCTTCGCCTAACCCCGGCCCCTAAGGGGAAACAAAAGGACAGCAAGGTGAAATAAAGGGACTAACAAGGGGAACCCTCCTCACCACAATCGACTTACCTGATTTTACCGCCGGAGGTATTATTCCCAGATACTTCATACTTTCTCTCAGCGCCTGAATAAAGGAGAAAGCAACAGGTTACATATTGACATTATTTTATCGAACTGTGTTGGAAAATACAAATCCTTACCAGAATACTACCGGTTGCCACGAGGAACTCTTCATTAGGGTCAAGCTGCAACCTGCAAAGAATCGGACAAGAGTGAAAGTTAGGCATTTGAACTCTTACGAACTTTATACTTACGGCGTCTTGCTGGGACACTCGGAGTCAATATTGTTCTGGAACTCACCAATTCCTTCGAGCCAGTCAAGCAACTGGTTACCAACGTGCCCCTGCGCTCAAAGCAGGATGGAGAGCTCATCTTTTCAAACCATCAGGTGAGACTATAAGAGGGGACATCAAAGGTGATCTGTGGGGAGAACAGCGGGGGAGGGGGGATTTACACTCAACTCCACGGGTGGTTAATTCCCTTTCTCCATTTGCAGAAGAATATTCCTATGGGCCAAGCAAACAAAGCTAGGTGGGCCAGTCCAGTCCGTCATCTCGGTCCTACGCATCACATTGGTGGAGACCGCAGCTGTCCAGTTCCGAACGACGCCTCTGTGGGAGCCAGGTGAGCGTAACATTGCCATCCACCTTGCGGCAATACCTCTTCCCATGGAGTATGAAGAGTTTAAGGACGTTTTTGACAAAGGCAATGCTGAACAGTTGCCTCCACACAGACCCTACAACTGCCCCATTGACCTAGTTCCTGGAGCCAACATTCCTCCTTGATGTGTGTACTCCCTTACTCAGAAGGGAAATGTCATATTGAAAGAATACATTGAGAAGGCTCTGCTCACTGGGTTCATTTGCACGTCCCAGTCTCCCGCTGCCTCGCCTCTGTTCTTTGTTCCAGAAAAGGAGGGAGACCTAAGGACCTGTATAGATTACAGGGCTCTCAATGCTGTCACTATACATAATCAGTATCCTTTGCCTCTGATTTCAGTTCTGTTGGATCAATTGAGTGCCTCTGTTCTGTTCACAAAACTGGATCTGCGTGGGGCCTACAACCTCATCAGGATTCAAAAAGGGAACAAATGGAAGACAGCATTTAAGACCCACTACGGTCTGTTTGAGTATTGCATCATGCCTTTTAGGCTTTGCAATGCCCCGGCCACGTTTCAGTTCTTTATGAACAACGTGTTCCGGGACATGCTTGATCAATACGTTGTAATATAGCTAAACGACATATTGATCTATTCATCACCGTACAAACAACATGTCTTGCATGTTCCTCTGTTTTGCAGCGTCTCAGGGATAACCATCTGTACACTAAGGCAGAGAAATGCATTTTCCTCGCCACAGAGGTGGAGTTCCCTGGCTATGACGTAACTAGCAAAGGTGTAAAAATTAGCCAAAAATGGTCTACTGTGAGCTTGGGCTGGCATTCCTGGCAAACACATAGATAGGGCTGGTCAAGGCTTTATCCTGCCCTAAAAGGCTGTATGCAAACAAAACAAAAATCCTGCAATGGAGCAAAACCTTTCGATTTAAAAATAAAATAGCCTGAAGCAATAGGAGGGTAGCGCGGAGGAGTAGAGTGGTTAGTGTGTGGGTGGTCGTGGAGCAGGAGTAAAGTGGTTAGTGTATGTGGGTGGTTCTTGGAGAAGAAGTAAAGTGGTTAGTCTATGTCGGTGGCCGTGGAGCATGAGTAAAGTGGATAATTTAAGTGGGTGGTCATGGAGCAGGAGTAAAGTGGTTAGTGTATGTGGGTGGTCGTGGAACAGGAGTAAAGTGGTTAATTTAAGTGGGTGGTCGCGGAGCAGGAGTAAAGTGGTTAGTGTATGTGAGTGGTCATGGAGCAGGAGTAAAGTGGTTAGTGTATGTGGGTGGTCGTGGAACAGGAGTAAAGTGGTTAATTTAAGTGGGTGGTCGCGGAACAGGAGTAAAGTGGTTAGTGTATGTGAGTGGTCGTGGAGCAGGAGTAAAGTGGTTAATTTAGGTGGGTGGTCGTGGAGCAGGAGTAAAGTGGGTAATTTAGGTGGGTGATCGTGGAGCAGGAGTAAAGTGGTTAGTGTTTGTAGGTGGTCGTGGACCAAGAGTTAAGTGGTTAGTGTATGTGGGGGGGCATGCAGCAGGAGTAAAGTGTTTAGTTTATGCAGGGGGCCGTGGAGCAGAAGTAAAGTGGTTAGTGTATGTGGGTGGTTGTGGGGCAGGAGTAAAGTGGTTAGTGTATGTGGGTGGTCGTGGAGAAGGAGCAAGGTGGTTAGTGTATGTGGGTGGTCGTGGAGAAGGAGTAAGGTGGTTACTGTATGTGGGTGCTCGTGGGGCAGAAATAAAGTGGTTAGTGTATGTGGGTGGTCGTGGAGCAGGAGTCAAGTGGCGAGTGTATGTGGGTGGTCGTGGAGTAGGAGTAAAGTGGTTAGTGTATATGGGTGGTCGTGGGGCAGGAGTAAAGTGGGTAATTTATTGGGTGGTCTTTGAGCAAGAGTAAAGTGCTAAGTGTATGTGGGTGGTCGTGCAGCAGGAGTAAATAAAGTGTTTAGTTTATGCAGGGGGGCCGTGGAACAGGAGTAAAGTAGTTAGTGTTTGTGGGTGGTCGTGGAGACAGAGTAAAGTGGTTAGTGTATGTGGGTGGTCGTGGGGCAGGAATACAGTGGTTAGTGTATGTGGGTGGTCGTGGGGCAGGAGTACAGTGGTTAGTGTATGTGGGTGGTCGTGGAGAAGGAGTAAAATGGTTACTGTATGTGGGTGGTCATGGAGCAGAGTAAAGTTGTTAGTGTATGTGGGTGGTAGTGGAGAAAGATTAAAGTGATTAGTGTATGTGGGTGGTCGTGGACCTTTTTTAAAAAAAAAGAAAAGTTTCATCTGCGCTCGTAGCGCGTTGTTGTACCTGCTCTCCCCCTCCCCTCCCACTTCCTGGTTCTCCTCTCCCTCCCGCCTCCCTGCCCGCCCACCCCCCCTCTGATTGGCTTCTGCCTGCCTCCCTTCTGGGCTACTCGACGCCCGCTCCCCCTGCTCGCTTCTTTGTGTAGCTGAGCGTGGGAGAGCGGTCGCCGGTGGCCCGGAGGGAACTGCAGGCCTGGAACCCTGCCTCGGCATCCGTGAGTAGATTGTGTTTTGTTTTTAAAAAAAAGAAAAGTTTCATCTGCGCTCGTAGCGCGTTGTTGTGCGTGCTCTCCCCCTCCCCTCCCACTTCCTGGTTCTCCTCTCCCTCCCGCCTCCCTGCCCGCCCACACCATCCTCCCCTTCCTCTCCTCCCTCTTCCTATAACTACACCCTTTGGGGCAGCCCTCTGCCCGGCAGCCCCCTGCGGCTAAGGGCCCCAAGGCCAAGGGCGACTCCTTCAGTTGCGGCTCCCTGTGTGTCTGCAAGTGTCCGCAGGGGACGCAAGGCGCCTGTACTTTGCCATTTCCACCTTCGCGCAGCCCACCCCACCTACACCTGGTCACTTCCTTCGCATGGTGTCTTCACCTCACTGTGTTCCACAGTTGAAGTAAACTTGGGTTTTTTCTCCCCTCGCAGGATTCTCTAACTTAGGTGGCCTCTGTACCTAATACTCATTTACTGTTCTGAAATGTGGTAAACTTGGGTTTTTTCTCCCCTCGCAGGATTCTCTAACTTAGGTGGCCTCTGTACCTAATACTCATTTACTGTTCTGAAATGTGGTAAACTTGGGTTTTTTCTCCCCTCGCAGGATTCTCTAACTTAGGTGGCCTCTGTACCTAATACTCATTCACTGTTCTGAAATGTGGTAAACTTGGGCTTGCCGCTCACGTCCTGCCTGCGTGCTTCTCGTATCGTCTGTCTTCCCGCCCCCACACTCCCTCCTACTCCATGGTGCTCTCTATCTCGCCTATCTTCTCTAACTGCTTCTCTATTGACTATCCTGCTCTCCTCACTAAATCTGGTAGGAAAAAGTTTAAAAAGGACATCCTGGTCTCCAACCCAGGCCTCCCTATCGCTGACACCTACACTAGTGCCTGCTCTAAGGAAACTCTCACTGACATCCTCTTTTTCGTGCCTTCACCTGACATATGGACCCTTCATATGGTCTCTGTGCTCTCTCCTTTTTCCTCTTCTCCCATTAATGGTGGCACCCGTTGGGATGTCCTCTTGGCCCCCTTCCGCTCCTCTAAGGCCATCATTAATGTCTACGCTAATGGGACCGTCTTGGTCCAAGGCCCTCAGGCCAACCTTCACCTCTTTGATAGACGCTTCCCTCGCCTCATCAACTTCCTTTCCTCCCCTGCTGTCCCCCCCCTGTCTTCGGCTACCTTGCCTCTACCCTCCCTCCTTGCCCCCTCTCGCACTCCCACTTCACCTCCTTCTTCTACACCTCCGCAGGGCGTACCTCTGATCTGTACCCCTCCCCGGAAGTCCTTCAAGGATGGCAACCTTCTCCACTTTCCCACTCTTAACTTTCGCTCTGCCATCAAGCATTCCTCCGAAATCTGTCGCCTTCCTGAGGAACTGGACCTGAGACATGGTTCACAGCCAACTCTGTCACGAGCTTTGACACACTCCTACCTGAAAGTTACAAGAACCTCTCTGTGCCCAGGCCCAACCGTGCGGGGGGGGGTGTTGCCCTTATCTTCCCTGAGTGGATTCCTGCCACTGTCACTCCTACGCAGACCTACTCCTCTTTTGAATGTCTTGTCTGCCGACTCTCTCTCTCTCCTAGCCATTCCCTTACCGTGGCTACTATCTATCGGCCACCTGGTCAAATTTCCGCCTTCCTCTCTGAGTGGGCTGACCTCTCCTCCTCACTCCTGTCCTCTACCACTCAACTCCTCTTTCTTGGTGACTTCAACATCCACCTAGATGCCTCCTGTCCCCCCACTGGACTCTTTCGTGACCTCTGCGACTCTCTCTCACTCTCTATTCTCCCGTCTGGGCCTACTAATTCTGCAGGGCACACTCTTGATGCTCTGATCTCTTCTGACCTTCCCCTCTCTGTCCCTCTCTCCACTCCTCTCTCCTGGAGTGATCACTTTCTCCTATCCTCCCACCTCACCCTCCCTACCCCACAGGCAAAGCCACCCTCATCATTGCCACCCACCTTCTCGGTCATCCGTCCCATGAAGCGCGTTGTAAGAGGATTCAATTCAACACTACAGCTAAGTCAATGCCTAGTCTGGGATACTGAATGGAAACCCTTATTGATATATCTTTACGTCCAGTTCATGCGTTCTGGATGACTACCCCTATATAACACCCCTCTCTTGGAATCCCCCTGACCCCACTGAGCCAAGAAGTAGTTCTGTTTTGCAAGTTTAAAAGGTTTATTTGATAATTTAAACAATATATATATATATATCACACTTTAATAAATTAATAATTGAATATCACACTTAATCTGAGCAGTAATCAATAATGAATAGTCTGGCACTAGCACACCTGTGAATAGGAACAGTAATCAGCAATAAGTAATCCTACAATAGCACAGTTCTGGTGACTTATGACTAGGAACAGGGGAATAAAGTATCAGAGAATGCTTTATGGTTTCAATGAATTGCACAGATGAAAAAGAATGCAGCACAGAAATCGACTTGATAGGACTTCACTAAAAGACAATGTAATCACTTTTCTTTGAAAATTCACTCCCCTCTTTATGCAATATAAGGAGATGGAAAGGAGAGCACACAGTTCTCAGGAATGCAATCAATACAATACGAAATTCAGTTCCCCCCCAGCAAGCTTAGAGGAAAACAGGTCAGAGTTTTAAACACAGGCCCAAAATGCTTTGAATGTGGTTTGCAAGGAAGTGAAAAATATGCTAAAATGCTTTTAATTCCCTCTAGAGGTTCAGGGTGAGTGATATCTAGTTAATATTAGTCCAGGCTCACTCTAGCAATGATTCAGGGATGGTTCTTAAGAGGCAAACGAATTTTTAGCAAGGAAAGCAAGGAAGCTGCTGTTTTCACACGTGGCTGGATTTTTAACCAAATCGCAAATCGCGGTAAAATTCGCGAGTGCGAGAATCGTGATTACAGCAAAAGTATGAGGAGTAGGAAGTAGGCTTGTTGAAAAGTTAAGATTCTAAGCTTTCAGAGGAAAGTTAAACCAAGTTCCTAGCACACACGGTTCCAGAGTTATGAACGATTTTGTGAAGGTTGTTTTGCGGATTTGAAATTTTAAAAGTTTAAAGCGACAGGTTACAGCTTGCAGATAGAAAATGACAAGTGACAGCTTTGCAAATGACAGGTGACAGTTAGGAGGCAGTTCTGGTTAGATTAAAATAGATTGAATTATATTATTTTAACTAAGAGATTGGTTCTGCACAGTTCTGCTAGGTACTCATAATATATTTAGAAATAGGTCTCGCCACGGATCTGGTCAGGTTTTCGGACTGGACTCCGGTCTGGTCTCGGCACTTCACAGTGATCTGGGTCAGCTCTCTGGTTCTGCTAACAGCGGTCTGGGTCAGCTCTGCTCTGCTGGTCTAGCCTCTCTGGATTCTGGATACTGCTCTGCTTTCTAGGTACTGCTACAGGTTCTGGAGATTGATGGATTTGAAGTCTGGATCTCTGGATGTAAAGTCGTCGATCAGCATGCTCCGCAGCAAATGGAATTGAATGTCTCTATCTGTCCTGACTGTCTGCTTTTATGTGTTTTGAAAGTGGCTGGAGAGGCTAGCTTTCTAGGACCTACCGCTCTCCACTTGTCATTGGCCACTTCCTCCTCTTCCCCTTGATTGGGGGAATGAAATGAAGTGTCATCATGATGAGGTCTGTTTATGATCCAGAGAACCCACCCCTGTCAACTTTACACACAATCTATATTTGACCCAAATACATATTTACACAGGTACACATCTGTTTAAAATTACACGCACCCATCACATATCACATGAGGTATACTCTGTCCAAATCTGCTCTTCCTAGGAGCTTGGGTTCAAAAATGGCAACATATTTCACTTTTTAGTCGGGTTACCAATATTGGATTTTTCCCCGCATTTAAACAGATGTGCCCATGGTGTGTGGGCATTAGGTGGTGGAGTGTCAGATTTTTAACATACATACATTTAGAGTAATATCCTCTTTTCCGCTAAAACCCCCCTGAACATACCACCGGGTCCTACCACGTCTTCAAATGTACACAGAAAAATCACAAGAATAATGATATCACTTATAAAATGTTCCAAGTCCGCTCTATGAATGATCCATCTTTTTAGATTTATGTTCTGGCCCCAAAGGGGTGTGGTTTCCCCCAGCACAAGGTTGAATTTCTGTTTTTTCCAGTTCTGCCAAGCCAGGTTGCTCTCACAGGCAGTGCTCCTCCCCTTTCCTTCCAGGAGGAAGCCACTTTTACGACCCCCATAATAAAACATTTGTCTGGGTCAGGACAGGGCTTTGTTCAATTTCCTGCAGAGCCCAGGTAATTCAATCAGAGAAGTGTCATATCCCTTTTGGTGGGAACAGCAAAAGGCAGCTAGGCCTGGGAACACAGCTGTTGTGCAAGTCTCAACTCCTGTCGGGGGTAGGTGGTGGGCAGAATTCAGTTTCATTAAGCCAGGTTTCAGATAAAATGTCACTTTTTGTTCCCCAGTTTAAGTTCAGACAATTTTTACATATGCAGCTAGAATGCTGATTCTAAGTTCAAAACTATGACATTTCAACAGTAACAAACTATGTGACACTCAAAAGTAGGTCACTCAGTTAATTTAAACATTTTCGATTTTTGGTAGTTTTAAATCCAGTTTCAGTTAGGCTGCTGCAGACCTGCAGAGCTCAGCCAGACTTGTTATGAACATTCAAGTCACTTCAGAATATAACTTTACATTGTATCCACCTCTCAGTAAGTCTTTCTTTGGCCTGCTTTGGGTTCATTTATTCAGTTTTACACAAAAGTCTGGTGGTTTTAAAACACCGGCTTTCTGATAGTGGTGAGTACTGGTAATGCAACCATTTTTGGGATTTAAGAAATGAATTCCCCACAGTTCTAGGTTGCTTTTGGCAATCAGCATTGCCATTCCCGATGGTTTCAGGCTACTGTGTGGGTAGTCCAATGGTGGTTTTAGGCAGTGCCCTTCTGTGCCCATAACACCGGCAAAAATGGGTGGCAGCCTATTCTTCATACATTTCCCTGGGCATTTTCTGGGAAGCTCTGGCCATCATGATGTTTTCAATGCCAGTACTGCACAGTTTTTGAGGTAGGGCCCGGATGCATGGGTAAAAACATCCCACAAGCCCCCATCTTGCGATGGCCATTCTATTTCACTGATGGAACTCGCAAGATCTGGGATGTTTCCCTCATCTTCTTCCGGTAGATGGCACAGTTCTGCATCTTTTCCTCCATCCGGTACTGATCGATCGGTTCTCCTCGCCGGTCCTGATGGGAAGATTGGGCGGTACCCCGGGCCCCTTGCGTCTCTGCTCCTGGTCTCCGGATCGTCCTTCCTGGCCAGTCTCAAGGTTTTCTTTCTCCTAGGACGACAAAGGAAGAGCGGCAATACCTATTCATAGACATTTTTCCCCCACCATTGATATAGTGGGGTGGCATATAAATTTATAGTCAAAACATATGAACATGCACATTTCTTTTTGCATTCAAAAACGAAAACACCCACATTGAGAAACTCAGAATTTGATAGGCGATATATAGGATATTTTAAGTTAGAACTGAATTAATCTGAGACAGTAGCCTCTAGGATTCCAGAGGATTCCTCCAGTTGTTGCAGAGTGTGCCTGGGATGGCAACACTTCAACTGGTTAATGTGGACCCACTTGTCTTCCCCCTCTGCCAAACCGCCTTTGGGGATGCGGATCTTGTAGGCCACAGGGGAGATCTTGTCTATAATCTCAAAGGGTCCCTTCCATGTAGGCAACAATTTTCGCTGTTTGGCCTGGTTCCTTTGGAAATTGTATAGATAGACCCGGTCTCCCACCTGATATTCCTTCCTGGAAGTTTTCAGGTCATAGTGGGTCTTCATACTCTCAGCTGATCTTTCTAGATTCCGCTGAGCATAGGCAAAAGCATGTTGAAGGTGTTTGCTTAAATTCTCCACATACTCATGAGTTGTGGAGGCATTTATTAGTGTCTGCTCTTGGGTCCTGTAGAGCAAATGCTGCGGAAGCACCATCTTGCGTCCAGTCATCAACTCGAATGGTGACATTTTGGTTGCAGATGAAGGGGTAGATCTGATGGCCATTAGGACCAGAGGTAGTCGATATCCCAACTTGGCCCAGAATCTGCCACAAACTTCTTTAATATGCTCACAACTGTCCGGTTGTAGCGTTCTACTGCTCCAGAAGAAGCTGGCCTGTAAGCAACGTGTAGCTTTCTCTTGACCCCCAGTATCTCCCACATCTTTGTCATCACTTCACTGGTGAAGTGGCTACCCCTGTCTGACTCAATCCTTTGAGGTAGACCAAAACGGGAAAAGATGTGGTTAATCATCAGGGCAGCTGCAGTTTCTGCCTTGCAATTTGGGGCTGGGAGACATTCCACCCACTTGGTAAACAAGCATGTCACAGTCAACATGTAATTATTCCCCCTAGCAGAGCGAATCACGGGGCCTACAAAGTCGATTTGCAAATCTGACCATGGCAGTGTCATCCCCCTCTTTTGGAGGGGCGCCCGGTGTGTGAGGGATGTTGGCTGAAATTGTGCACACACAAGACAACCCTTGTATTGGTTGAGGTCCTGGCCCATGTGTGGCCAGTATGCAACCTCTCCTAAGATTTCCAGAGTTGTGTGAAACCCCCTATGACCGGCGGTGGCCGCATCATGGGCGTGACTTAAAATCAGGCTTCGGAATGAGGTAGGAACCACCCACTGATCGTGGCCAGCTTTGGATTTCCTTACCAACAAACCGTCTTGGATCCGGAACATTTTTGGACATTTCATCAACACTCTAAGGTCCTCTTTTCCGTTGTAATCGGTATCCGTAAGGGGAAAGTTCTCAGGGTCCTCAATGTGTTGGTAAAATTTGCCAATTATTGGATCCCCCTTCTGAGCGGTAATCAAATCAGCATCAGGGGTCTTCTTGCTCCATTGGGCAGTTGAAAGATCATTGTGAGCATTTGTCTGGGACCTAGTGATAGCAGTGACCTGGATTTCCACCAACAGGGACTCAATCTCAATTAGATCCCCTTGGATGGCCCCGGTTTTGGCCAGCTGATCAGCTAAATCATTTCCAGTTTTGTCTGGTCCCTCTACTTTGGAATGACCCTTGATCTTTTTCCAGTAGATGGTCATCCCATTCGATGTGACCAGATCATCAATGTTTTGGATCAACTTCCCATGTTTCAAGGGTTTGTTATTAGCACATAACATGCCTCTGGTTTTCCAATTAACCAGGTGCTCCACGAACCCGTTCCGTACATAATCCGAATCTGTGATTATGACCAGTTCGTGGAGTTGATGCTGGACAGCAGTGAGGATGGCCTGATGCACAGCCATCAATTCTGCCACCTGACTACTTCGGGGACCAATTTTGAATCCAGCGTAGGGTTCTGGGAACTCCTTCACCCATGCATTCCCTACGCCAGCCACCAGTTCTTTCTCCCCGTTGTTGTCAACATGGTACGAGCATCCATTCACATAGACAGTGGGCATTCCCTCACACTTGTCCTCTTCAAAGACTTTGTGTGGGGAATTAAGGTATGCCTGCGTGTTGTCCTTGATTTTTAGACTTTCGTCCTCGAGACAGTTTTCTCTGGCACAATCATGCAAGTCAGCCAGACCTTGCGCGAGGGGACTCTTCTTGTTTTGGCCATATCTGACCTCCACAGGAAAGCCTTGCATTGACAGAATCCAGGAAGTAATTCGGGGATAAAGTGTTGCTCGCATAGGAGATTACTTTATTGACCTTGTCATGCTTTTGGTATAATACTGCCGTCAAGCACGTATTAGAGAACCCCGTCTCCAGGAAGAACTCCTTGTTTCTGACAGGGTAAGCTAGGCAAGGCGCTTGTGAGAGGCTTCTCTTGAGTTGTTTTACCGCCTCGGCTTGTTCTGGACCCCATTCCCACTTGACCCCCCCCTTCAGGAGATGAATCAGGGGTCTGGTGATCTCTGCGTAGCCCTCAATGAACTTTCTGCTGTAATTAGTCAGTCCAAGGAGGCTCCTTAGTTCCCGCAGAGTTGCGGGGTCTTTCAGTTTCTGAAGTGCTTCCACTTTCTTTTCCTGGGGCCAGAGACCCTGAGGAGTAATCTCATGCCCCAAGAAATTAACACGGGTTCTACACCACTGTGCTTTCTGAAAGGAAAGTTTTGCTCCGGCGGCCCTCAACTGGGTCAGAACATAACGGATCTCTGCTATGTGTTCCTCCACAGATGAACTTTTGATGAGGACATCATCTACATAGGCCAGGTTACCCCTTGCATCCAGGTCGGGCATGGCCTTATGTAGGAAAATGTTGAATTCATTGCCGGAGTTGAGGTATCCGAAGGGAGTCCGGGTCCATGTGTACTGCTGGCCCCCAAAGGTAAAAGCCAGCTTGTATTGGCCCTCCCTACTGACAGGCACAGTCCAGTATCCATTGGTCAGGTCTATTGCAGTGAATACCTGTGAACCCTGGATCTGGGCCAGCCCTTGGTCAATGTAGGGCAGAGGCCATCGGGAAGTGTGGACCCGTTTGTTGAGCTCCCTGAGGTTGGCACAGAGTCTCCACTGACCGTTTGGCTTCAATATTCCCAGCACCGGATTATTGAAGGTGCTGTGTATTGGACGAATTATTCCCCGGGACTCAAGGTTCTTAATTATTTCAGTAAGGGACTCCATGGATGCGAGAGGCAAACGATATTGCTTCACAAACACTGGAGTCATGCCAGGGTCCGTGGGGATTGTTGTTGTGTGGATGTCGGTGCGGCCACAGTCATATGAGTCTACCGCAAAGAGATCTTGGAAATCCAAGAAAACTTGTTTCAACTTTTGCTTTTGTTCCAGAGTCACACAGGCATCAGCTAGGTTGACTCTCTCTTCCACCATCTGCCTGAAGCCTAGAAAGACTTCTGGTTTGGCTATTTCAGCGGCCTCCTCCAGCTGGGTGGAGAAGTCCCTGGTCAGAGTGCTGATTTGGACTGGAGGCTTCAGGTGGGAAGGGCAGCCCTCATGGACCTGGAAAATCACCTCATCCCTCCTGAAGTCACAAGTCACATCTTCCTTACCATAAGGGCAAGAAGTGTACACCATGAAGTTCCCCCCATGCCGGGTAAAAATCCTGTCTGGTGTTGTATTGTCATCACTGTCACTGTCAAAGCAGTCCTTAGGGATTGGCCCTAACAGTTCATTACCTAAATCAATGGAAAAATGTCGGTCATCAACCGCCATTCCAATAATGGTGCCTGCGGCTAGAGTAATACTCTTTAAGTCGCTGTTATCCACCTCTATTAGAATGGTGTCATGTTCTATGTTGACTAATGGAGTTGGGTTTACCCCCAACCCTTGCTGTTGGAGAGAAGCGTTTAGATGTATGTAAGCATCAGGGTTTTTCAAATGTTGTCCTCTTTTAACTTTCACTTCCAGGGAGAATTGTCGGGTCCTTTCTGGGATGGTGACTTCCTCTTTGATCTGAATTTCAACTGCATAAGGTAGCAATTGAGCTGACCTAAATGCTTTTTCTGGATCATCAAAGCCCATGGGATTATCCGCTAATCGGGACCATGCTTTGAAGTTTATTAGGTCCAAACTAATGGCAAAGCGATTGAGAATGTCACTGCCTAAGTAAAAGGCGGCAGAGACGTCTCGCACGACCCAACAATTGTGGACTATGCTCTTGTTGCCAATGGAGATTTTGAGCATACACCTGCTTGGCAGGAGATGTTTGGAATTGGGTGCTTCCAGGTCCATTTCCCATTTGTCTATCAGTTTGAATGTGGGAATGGCTGGATCTTTTGGGAGTTGGCGGAACATGGCTTCGCTGATGAAGCTCTTACCGTTGTTCACACACACTCGAGCGAGAACAGAGTCCTTTCCATCATTTAACTGAACAGGGATGAACAACTGCTCTCCAATTTGCTGAATATCAGCCAGGCTCTGAGCTGATTTCACATCTTTCTGGACTATAGGAATGGGAGTTTCTGATTGTGGATTAGTAAAGAATTTCAGGGTGTTTCCTTCCAGTGTGGAATACCACATTAAACTGGAAGGGAGGTTGATTTTCAGAAATAGAGAGGACCCCCCATCACCAGTCTGTTGTCCTACTGCTATTACTGTCACGTCTGGAATTTGGATATTCTGGAAGTGGAATTCTACTTGGTCAGATTTTTGTTCAACCATGTGGCAGGTGCCGTTTAAACTAACATGGTTGACACTCTGTTTTAATTTTATTGGTCGGCTAGTCTGGATCCAGAGGACCTTGTTTACACAATCTATTAGGGGTGACAACCTTCTCAGGAGGTCATTCCCTAGTAAACAAGGGGTGCTCTCTGGAGTCACAACTATGACTGGGTGTTTCAACTTGTGTCGCCCAATTTTAATGTTCAAATCTGCCGTCCCCTCGACGGGAATTTCCTTCCCGTCAAAGTTCTGGAGTTGTCCAGGAAGTGAGGTGAGAGGAATTTGGTAATTCCCTCCCCTTCCTGCATTCAGTTCATCAAAGGCCCTTCTGGACAGAAGGGTAGCTTGAGATCCCGTGTCCACCAGCGCTGAAATCGTACCCTGCCCCTGTACTTGTACCGGGGCATAATATCTTCCCTCCTTCTCCTCAAAGGGGCACAGATAATGCACATTTTTGGACAACTGGTGGGCTAACTTTCTGGTTTTGGACATTGCAAGAGAAGAAATTTGGGCAGAATTCTGTGGAGAGCCTTGGGAATCTGAAAGAAAAAGTTGGCAACTGGAGATCAGAGCCATTGTTGGTTCCCCTGGTTCCGGTTCTGGGCCGCCCCCCCCCTTTTTGGAGGCAGTCACCAGGATGGGTTTGAACCAGGGGATTTTGGAATTGTGGGTTCTGTGATGAGATGATGGGCGGCGGTAGCTCAGTCTCCATATCTCCCCAGTCTGAATTGGCATCCCTTGGGACCCATTTTTCCTTGCGAGGAGTTCCCCCATCTCTGAAGGAGAAGATCCTTTTCCCAGGATCTTCTGAGGATCCATCTCCCTCAAATTGGAAGACCTGTACCTCCTCCACAAAGTGGGTCTGTTTGGGTCCTTTGTTTCTCCTACCCCCCCTCTGCTCCTTGGGAGGCAGGCTTTCAGGGGCAGGAGATTTTGTTTCCGGTTCCTGGTTTTCCAGGGGCTGTTTACAAGTTGGGAAGGAAGCTTCCTCCAAGGCTTTACACCCCCCTTCCCCTTGTGCCTCCTCCCTGGGAACCGGTGTGTTATGGGGGTGCTGCCCCCGCATTGCTCTGGAGCACCAGGTCCAGAGTTTGGTGCATTCTGTGCCGGCATGCCCATCTGAGGGTTCTGCTGAGCCTTTAGCACGCGACTCAGCTCCTGTGCCATGTTCTGAACCTGGCGCTCTAACTGGGAAACCCGCTCAGGCTGATACGGGTCTCTATTTTCTCCCCTGGGCTGATCCCGGGAAGGGTAGCTATCCCTTCTCTGGTAGTACCCCGGGTTGGGAAGATTTTGGTACCCCTCCACCCTTGGCCTCCCCTCTCCCGCATTCGGTTGTCTGGGCTCAGGGAATTGGGGAAAGAAGGATGGATGATTTTGGGGTTGGAAGTTGGGTGGATACCTGGGGAAAAAGTTCTGCCCAGGATTTGGAGAATTTCTGCCCTCCGGTGGGAAGTTAGGAGGGAAGTTCCCTGGGTTAGGTGCTTGGCTGGATCCCCCCCCTTGGGCTGGAGGAGTCCACACATAACCCAGGATTGGTCGGTTTCCCTTGTAGCGGGGACTTACATAGTCAGGGGAGCGGGGGACCCCATTTGTGGGACTACCTCCTCGACTCCCTGTCTGTGACTGGCCCGAGGGATTTCTGGGCTGTGAATTATTAGGTGCAGGTAGGTTTTTAGGCCCCCCCATCTCCAAATCCAAAACGGGGGTGACCTTTACCTCTGCCACCTTGGCAGCAGCAGGGGTGCTGTTGGTTTTGGGATTTTTCTGGGTATTGCTTTTATTTTCTATGGGCTTCTGCACCTCATAGATCCGGGTAGCCTGTTCAATGACCCAGTCTAAAGATCTTTTCTCATGAAAATCTCTCACGAGCTGGGTCATTGTATATTTGGGCAAGGCATGGAAAAATGTATTGACAAATTCTCTGCTGTCTGTGCGCACCCTTCTGGTGGTCTGCGCAAAGGCACGTTTCAGTTCTTGCACGAATTCTTGTGGGGCCTGATCCTCCCCACATTGCAAATTGTAGGCTGCCTTGCGAGCCTCTTCAGGATTTCTGTGAACAGAAAAATGTTTCAAGATGGCCGCCTTATAGGTGGACTATCTTAAATGATTTTGGTCCTCCAGCCCCGCAAAGAAACTGGAGTATTCTGGGGAGAATGTCCATTTGACGTACTGGATGCAGCTACTGCTGTCCTTCAAATGGAAAGTCTCCATCATTTGCTCATAGAGCTCCAAGTGTTCCCAAACAGAGTACTTGGCGTTCCTATGATAAGGCGTGATGACACTCCTAATTGCCTTAATCTGTATCAATGGGTCCTTAAGCAAGGCCCTTTTTGCCTTATTGGCCTTTTTGGTTCGGGTAACCCTGGTCCATTCATCCTCTGACTCAGAGGCACTGCTCCCAGAGGTTCCTGTCTGATCTTCCAGGTTTTCCCGGATTCTGCGAGCCTGGGAATGGCTGGCAGAATGTGGGGACCTGGTCTCCTGTGTCCTGTACCGTTCAGAGGAGTCTTCAGATTCCTCTTTGCTGCCAGGATTTGATGGGTACCCCCCCACTGACCTAACTGGGCAGAGGTTTTCAGGATGCCCTTAATGGGCCTACTCTCCTGGGGTTCCCCACTAAATTGCACTGTGCTTGGGTGCCCATAACCGGATGCCCGCCCATCCATTACTGGGAGGTACTGGCCTATGAGCCCCATGCTTCTGGCTGGATAGTAATCTGCCATCCCTGTGGCCCGGTGCTCATGTGCGCCAGGGGACATGGGGGTGGCAGAGTCCAGGGACTGAGAGAGATAAAGGCCTCTGGTCCTAGGGCTCCTGAGGTTATGCTCAGGAGTTTCCCTTTCCCAGCGAACCTGGTCTCTATCTGCCCCTGCTCCCTGTTGCAATGCAAGAGCCTGCGCCTTCAGTTCCTCAGTTAAGGCCTTACTAGACTCTATCAGTCTCTTCTGCATCGCTACCTGTTGTTGGAGCCTATCATTGTGCTGGCAGAGAGCCTCATTCTCTCTCTGCGTTTCCTGATTGGTCCTGGAGCACTGGGTCAGTCTTTGCTGCAGGAGGGTTACCTCCTGAGCTGTGTCCCTATTGGCCTGCTCCTGTCTTGCCAGAGCATCCTCCACCCTCCTGGTGTGCTCTAGCAAGCCCTGGTGTTCTTTTTGGAGGTCACCCAGTCCCTGGTGGGCCAGGTGATTTTCTTCCATTTTTCTTCTTAAGTGGCAGACTTCCTGGCCTAAGGTGTCCCTTTCCTGACCTTTGGAAGGCACCAGCTTTCTGTCGCTCCTGATCAAACTCTGCCTGGGTATCCAGGTCTTTCAGGATCAGTTTATTGCTCTCCTCTTTCTCTCTGTCTAGTTGGATTTGCAGGGTGGCTACCTGCTCTGTGCATGCCCTGTTGAAATTGATCTGTTGCTCCAGCTTTTTCTGGCTCTGCAGTAGGGAGTCCAAACTGTCTTGGTGTTCCTTCTGCAAAGCCAGAATTCTGGTATCCTGGTCAGCCTTTTCCTGTTGCAGGATATCCATATCCTTCTTTATTTTAATGATGTGCTGTCTACTCTCATTTTCGGACTCCTGGCTTCTGTGCAGCCTCTGCTCAGAAGAGACCAGGTCAGATTGGACCTTCTCTAACGCCATCTGTCGCTTATTCGCCAGATCTTGGCTTTCAGTACATTTATCCTGCATGTCTCCCATATATAGGTACAGGTATGCCGCTATCCTAACCATCTTGTCTTGTTCATCCTTAGCTTTAGGAGCCATGTATAGTTCACTCAGGGCCACATGTAAGGGACCCTGATCTCTCCATGTATCTGACCCTGTTTCAGTGACCTTTTGCGTGGTGGCTTGCAACCAGACCATGCGGTCCTGGTGAGTCCACTCACCTCTCACAAATAACTTATGTAAGAAGTGCTCTCTGGCTATTTTCATGTCTACTAAGGTCGTCATTCTAGAGATTGGTCTCTGTCCTGACTTACAGAAGTTTGTATTTTATTTTTGCAAAACAGACCTTTTCCTTAGAGCGTTCCTTTCAGGAGTGCTTTACAGCGTAACACAGCGTGGTGATCCGACCGGATATGTGTATCTGGTCAGCTGGCACGCTGTATTAATCTGCACAAGTGATAGATCTAACCCAAACGTCCGGCACGAGCCCCCAATTTGTAAGAGGATTCAATTCAACACTACAGCTAAGTCAATGCCTAGTCTGGGATACTGAATGGAAACCCTTATTGATATATCTTTACGTCCAGTTCATGCGTTCTGATGACTACCCCTATATAACACCCCTCCCTTGGAATCCCCCTGACCCCACTGAGCCAAGAAGTAGTTCTGTTTTGCAAGTTTAAAAGGTTTATTTGATAATGTAAACAATATATATATATATATCACACTTTAATAAATTAATAATTGAATATCACACTTAATCTGAGCAGTAATCAATAATGAATAGTCTGGCACTAGCACACTTGTGAATAGGAACAGTAATCAGCAATAAGT
This sequence comes from Ambystoma mexicanum, assembly GCF_040938575.1. Classification (NCBI taxonomy): domain Eukaryota; kingdom Metazoa; phylum Chordata; class Amphibia; order Caudata; family Ambystomatidae; genus Ambystoma; species Ambystoma mexicanum. Next base: position 994,444,871 of record NC_090941.1, read on the forward strand.
AATCCTACAATAGCACAGTTCTGGTGACTTATGACTAGGAACAGGGGAATAAAGTATCAGAGAATGCTTTATGGTTTCAATGAATTGCACAGATGAAAAAGAATGCAGCACAGAAATCGACTTGATAGGACTTCACTAAAAGACAATGTAATCACTTTTCTTTGAAAATTCACTCCCCCCTTTATGCAATATAAGGAGATGGAAAGGAGAGCACACAGTTCTCAGGAATGCAATCAATACAATACGAAATTCAGTTCCCCCCCAGCAAGCTTAGAGGAAAACAGGTCAGAGTTTTAAACACAGGCCCAAAATGCTTTGAATGTGGTTTGCAAGGAAGTGAAAAATATGCTAAAATGCTTTTAATTCCCTCTAGAGGTTCAGGGTGAGTGATATCTAGTTAATATTAGTCCAGGCTCACTCTAGCAATGATTCAGGGATGGTTCTTAAGAGGCAAACGAATTTTTAGCAAGGAAAGCAAGGAAGCTGCTGTTTTCACACGTGGCTGGATTTTTAACCAAATCGCAAATCGCGGTAAAATTCGCGAGTGCGAGAATCGTGATTATGGCAAAAGTATGAGGAGTAGGAAGTCGGTTCTAGGCTTGAAAAGTTAAGATTCTAAGCTTTCAGAGGAAAATTAAACCAAGTTCCTAGCACACACGGTTCCAGAGTTATGAACGATTTTGTGAAGGTTGTTTTGCGGATTTGAAATTTTAAAAGTTCAAAGCAACAGGTTACAGCTTGCAGATAGAAAATGACAAGTGACAGCTTTGCAAATGACAGGTGACAGTTAGGAGGCAGTTCTGGTTAGATTAAAATAGATTGAATTATATTATTTTAACTAAGAGATTGGTTCTGCACAGTTCTGCTAGGTACTCCCAATATATTTAGAAATAGGCCTCGCCACGGATCTGGTCAGGTTTTCGGACTGGACTCCGGTCTGGTCTCGGCACTTCACAGTGATCTGGGTCAGCTCTCTGGTTCTGCTAACAGCGGTCTGGGTCAGCTCTGCTCTGCTGGTCTAGCCTCTCTGGATTCTGGATACTGCTCTGCTTTCTAGGTACTGCTACAGGTTCTGGAGATTGATGGATTTGAAGTCTGGATCTCTGGATGTAAAGTCGTCGATCAGCATGCTCCGCAGCAAATGGAATTGAATGTCTCTATCTGTCCTGACTGTCTGCTTTTATGTGTTTTGAAAGTGGCTGGAGAGGCTAGCTTTCTAGGCCCTACCCCTCTCCACTTGTCATTGGCCACTTCCTCCTCTTCCCCTTGATTGGGGGAATGAAATGAAGTGTCATCATGATGAGGTCTGTTTATGATCCAGAGAACCCACCCCTGTCAACTTTACACACAATCTATATTTGACCCAAATACATATTTACACAGGTACACATCTGTTTAAAATTACACGCACCCATCACATATCACATGAGGTATACTCTGTCCAAATCTGCTCTTCCTAGGAGCTTGGGTTAAAAAATGGCAACATATTTCACTTTTTAGTCGGGTTACCAATATTGGATTTTTCCCCGCATTTAAACAGATGTGCCCATGGTGTGTGGGCATTAGGTGGTGGAGTGTCAGATTTTTAACATACATACATTTAGAGTAATATCCTCTTTTCCGCTAAAACCCCCCTGAACATACCACCGGGTCCTACCACGTCTTCAAATGTGCAACGAAAAATCACAAGAATAATGATATCACTTATAAAATGTTCACAAGTCCGCTCTATGAATGATCCATCTTTTTAGATTTATGTTCTGGCCCCAAAGGGGTGTGGTTTCCCCCAGCACAAGATTGAATTTCTGGTTTTTCCAGTTCTGCCAAGCCAGCTTGCTCTCACAGGCAGTGCTCCTCCCCTTTCCTTCCAGGAGGAAGCCACTTTTATGACCCCCATAATAAAACATTTGCCTGGGTCAGGACAGGGCTTTGTTCAATTTCCTGCAGAGCCCAGGTAATTCAATCAGAGAAGTGTCATATCCCTTTTGGTGGGAACAGCAAAAGGCAGCTAGGCCTGGGAACACAGCTGTTGTGCAAGTCTCAACTCCTGTCGGGGGTAGCTGGTGGGCAGAATTCAGTTTCATTAAGCCAGGTTTCAGATAAAATGTCACTTTTTGTTCCCCAGTTTAAGTCCAGACAATTTTTACATATGCAGCTAGAATGCTGATTCTAAGTTCAAAACTATGACATTTCAACAGTGACAAACTATGTGACACTCAAAAGTAGGTCACTTAGTTAATTTAAACATTTTCGATTTTTGGTAGTTTTAAATCCAGTTTCAGTAAGGCTGCTGCAGACCTGCAGAGCTCAGCCAGTCTTGTTATGAACATTCAAGTCACTTCAGAATATAACTTTACATTGTATCCACCTCTCAGTAGGTCTTTCTTTGGCCTGCTTTGGGTTCATTTATTCAGTTTTACACAAAAGTCTGGTGGTTTTAAAACGCCGGCTTTCTGATAGTGGTGAGTACTGGTAATGCAACCATTTTTGGGATTTAAGAAATGAATTCCCCACAGTTCTAGGTTGCTTTTGGCAATCAGCATTGCCATTCCCGATGGTTTCAGGCTACTGTGTGGGTAGTCCAATGGTGGTTTTAGGCAGTGCCCTTCTGTGCCCATAATATCGGCAAAAATGGGTGGCAGCCTATTCTTCATACATTTCCCTGGGCATTTTCTGGGAAGCTCTGGCCATCATGATGTTTTCATTGCCAGTACTGCACAGTTTTTGAAGTAGGGCCCGGATGCATGGGTAAAAACATCCCACAGCGTGTCAGTTGTGGCTTTCGCTGCCACCTTCTCGCCCCCTCCTCCCCCTTCGCTGACTCCCACTATGACACAGCCCTCTCCTTGCTCTACTCTGCTATATCCTTGTCCCTGTCATGAAAATCCGCCTGAAGCCCAAAGCCAAATGTAACTCCTGGTATGATTCGGATCTCGTCATCCTAAAACGCAAGTGCAGGGTGGCAGAGAGGAAATGGCGTGCTTCATTTTCATCCTCTGACAAACTGGCCTGCCACCTGCTCCAAAGGCAATACCGTCTCTCTGTTCTCACCAAGAAGAGAGCCCTTATCCAAGCCCGCATCTCTGCGGCATCTAACAACTCGGCTTGCCAACCCTGCTGCAGTCTCTACCTCTCCTGTCCCCTCCCAGGCCCTCTGCACTGCACTGGCCTCCCACTTAATCTCTAAAACTCAGGACATCCTGTCCTCACTCTCCTCCTATGACCTCCCCCCCTCTCTTCCCTGCTCTTCCTCTGGCCCTTCTGCAGCCACCCCTCCTCCCTCCTTCTCTGCCTTTCCCCTTTTTTTCTGCTGACGAGGTTTCCAGACAAGTCCGAGCTATGAAAGTCTCGTCTAAACAGATTCACCCCTGTTCCTCCAAAACTATCAAGGACCACATCGACTCCCTGGCTCCTGCCCTGGCTGACTTTTGCAACCACTCCATCGCCTCTGGAGTCTTCCCATCCCCCCTCAAGCACTCCCTTGTGCACCCTCTCCTTAAGAAACCCTCTGCCGACCCCTCCTGTCCGGCTAACTATCGCCCAATCTCCATCACTCCCTTCCTGGGCAAGCTCCTGGAGAAACTGGCCATCTCCCAGCTTAACCTCCATGCTGAAGCTGTTGATAGTCTCCATGACCATCAATCTGGCTTCAGAGCGGCCAGAAGCACGGAAACTGCTCTCCTGAACATCCGTGAGGACCTGCTCTTGAACCTTGACTCCAACACTCCGTGTGTTCTCATTCTGCTCGATCTCTCTTCTGCCTTTGACACTGTCAACCATGCCATCCTGCTCAACCGTCTCCGTGATAACCTGGGTATCACTGGTCAGGCTCTGGCGTGGCTGACCTCTTTCCTTTCCAATCGACCCTCCCAGGTCCAACTTGGGTCCTTCCCCTCTGACATCTTTTTCTCCACCTGTGGCGTTCCCCAGGGATCTAATCTCTCTCCCTGGCTGTTCAACCAGTATCTGGCACTCCTTTCCCACCGCATCGCCGCCCTCTGCCCCAACTTTCAGTGCTATGCGGACGATACCCAGCTCATTTTCAGGCTACCCTCGGCCTCCTCCTCTCCCTCCCTCATCTCTGACTGTCTGTCTGCTATCCAGGAATGGTGTGCTGCCAATGACCTCTGCCTTAATGCTAGTAAGACTGAGATCCTACTCATAGGCACACCCACTCCCTCCTTCCCTGCAGCTCTCTGGCCGGCCTCTCTTGGCCCTCTTCCTGCTCCTACCTGCAAGGCAAAAAACCTTGGGGTCATCTTCGACTCCACACTCTCCTTCTCTCCTCATATATCTGACGTCTCTAAGAAGTCACATTACCAGCTGCACCTCCTCAGAGGTATTCTTCCCTTCCTCTCCATCCCCCAGAAGCTCACTGTCTCCCGAGCCCTGGTTCTCTCGAAGCTGGACTACTGTAACAGCCTCTATCTTAATCTGCCTGCCTCCACTCTCCGCCCTCTGCAACTCATCCAGAACAGAACTGCGAGACTTGTCCTTGGCCTCAAGCCCAGGGACCGTATCTCTCCAGGACTGAAATCTCTACACTGGCTCCCAGTGGCTGCGAGGATTAAGTTCAAAACCCTCTGCATTGTCCACAAGGCCTTCTGGGGCCTGGGGCCTAAATACCTTGAACTCTCTCTTCCTAAATATCTTCCTTCCCGAGCCCTACGCTCATCCGTCTCCAACTCCCTCAGGGTCAGCCGCTTCTCGAAGCAACGAACTGGGGGTAGAACTCTCTCCGCGGCAGGGGCCTCCCTCTGGAACAGCCTTCCTGCCTCCCTGAAACTTGAGGAGAACCATCTCTGGTTCCGGAAGCACCTCAAAACCTTCTTCTTCACTTCTGCTTTCTCTTTCCCTCTCCCCTGCTAAATTATTCACCAATACTGCACTGATTCTGCAACTGGGCCACTCTCACCGACCTCGGTCCTGGGCCCAGTCACTCTTCACTTGCACTGCCTCCCTGGCAACCCCTGCACTGCGGGACTGTCTCTGTATCACTACAGCCCCCCCCCCAGCACTTGTCTGCACTTACCTTGCACTTGCCACCAGCTGGCCCTATTTATTTATTATTTTATTTCTATTCTACTTATTTGTACTGCACTCCCCCCCTCTCCCCCTTGCACTTTTTCCCTTCCCCCTACCCCTGCACTTGCGCGGTCTGAATGACACCTGGCCTAGTAGGATCGTTGTCTGTCTTCCCCTTGTTCCCCCCTCCCTGCCTCGTCGCGCCTTGAAACACTTGTGTATAGGCGCGTTACAAATGCCTTATCATAGCATATCATGAGTAAGGTGCTTAGTGTATGCGGTTTGTCGTGGGGCAGGAGTAAAATGGTTAGTGTATGTGGGTGGTCGTGGAGCAGGAGTAAAGTGGTTAGTGTATGTGGGTGGTCGTGGAGAAGGAGTAAAGTGGTTAGTGTGTTTGAGTGGTCGTGAGGCAGGAGTAAAGTGGTTAGTGTATGTGGGTGGTCATGGAGCAGGAGTAGAGTGGTTAGTGCATGTGAGTGGCAGCAAGTGGATGGTCATGGCAGTATGAGAGGGGCCCCCATTCAAATTAAAGGGAACAGGTCCTTGGAAATCTAACACTTTTGGTCTATAATTTTCTTTTTTTCTACAAATCACATAGATCCTTGCAAACAATCTTCCATGTTAGACCCCACCCCCCACATCTTCTACTACTTTAGAGTGAATCGTGTTCTTGAATCAAAACGTCCCATTGCCTGGCACCTTACCTGGTGCTACTCTGCTGGTGGCACCCAAGGCAACTCTGTTTAATTGCCTTATTGTAGCCCTGGTTCTGTGCCCAAATGAATCCCATCCATGTCTTGATTCCGGCCCCCACGCCCCTATATTTTATGGTCTTAAGCCAAAATGGCAGTGCCTGTTGCCTGACTGCTGTTGGCATTACGTGCTTAATGGCCTTATTTTAGCAGTGGTCTTTCATCTAAAGCAAGCCCCTTCATGATCCGCATGGTTGTTGCCTTCACACTCATTGGCTCAGAGCAAGACACCCCGTCAGCAGTGTCACATGTGTCTTCAATTCACCAATCTTCTGTATCTCCTGGGTTGTCACTCTCATTTCCATCACATCCTCTGATTTAGAAGACTCCAGTCATCCTTTCGGCCGTGGCAACTGACTCTTTGACCCGAGTAAAAGTGGAAGGTTGAGGATCAAATGCCGGCAAAGCATTGTGATAGTCGCTTCACTAAAACCATGTCACCCGCATTCAACGTCGCTGATTCCAGCTTAAGATTCTGTTAGATAGAATTTCCTTTTTGGGTGTAATTCTCCCCACTTGTGAGCCCCCCAGCACTTTTTTGCTGCACTCTTGGATTTGTTTACCATTTCTCGTGAGTGTGAACCTTTTTCTACAATCACTCAGTCTTTTACTCTCCCTGTGGGAACCCTTGTGGTTGTATCTTTTTGGAGTCATGCTTTCCTCCAACTTTTAAGGCATCTGCAATTATTGCAGCATACAGCACTTTCTATGCAGTGTTGCCGGGAGGTCCTTGCGCTGCCCTTCTGATTTTCCTTGTGATAACAAACGTTACCAACGTCAGGGACAGGGGGATGCTCGTTAAACAACCTATGCTTTTCTTTTGTGCAATCATGTGGAGTGCTGAGCGGACATATCGTATCGCTTTTCTCACTTCTCCTGTAACTTTCCAGTTACAGTTGCAAGTCTGAGTGGCTGGTTGCAGTGGATATGTTCTCCCGCTTTTGTGAATTTTACACGCAGGCCGCTGTTGCATCTGCGGTAAGGAACACATGGGTCACCATTGACCTAAACAGTACCTTACCTCTTCCTTCGCCAACTCACAATGGCTTGTCCTCTGCTAACCTGGGTGGGGGGGAAGTGCTGCTCACTCCATTGTCGTTGACGGGCTCCCATTTAGCAGCCTGCACAGAGATACCTGTGTGTCTGGGAGGACAAGAAGCTGGGAGGACACCGAAAGTCCTCAGGTCTTTGTCCTCCAGTATGTATGCTTAGATCCAGTTTTAACTGGGTGCCTGGCTGTCCCCTCGGGACATGCACCACCCAAAGTCTGAATATTGAATGCATGCTGATTGGCTGAGTTTCTGCATCAAAGGTGAGGGTCTTGATGCTGAAGCCAGAGTCGACCACTGGAAGTTCCATTCCAAAGAAGAAGAAAGAAGAAGACGTCTGCAGCTACCTCCACCCACCGCCAAAGCCGACTGAGTGACCTCTGTGGCTCCAGCCCTCTCTTCTGTACAACAGGGAAGATCCAGACCAGATGGCTTCCTCCCTTGAACTGGTGCGCCTAACCAGTCTCGAGACCAGCTACAGTTTGAGCCATCGCACAAAGTACTGTAACCTTCCAGGCCTGCAATATCCGAATACCCTGGGACCTCTGGCACTGCTGTAGGGAATCATCTGGTCAAGCATGGTTCTGGCTGCAAACTTGTGGGCATCTTTCTGGGCCTACAAAGACTCCATTCTGATCATACAAGTACTCTCAGAAAAGTGTTGAGGACCGAGAGAAGGAAGAAAGTCTGCCGGATGACAATTGTCACTGCAACAAAGCCTGTGTCGAGCCATCACAACCAAAAGCTGTGAAGATCATCTGCTAGGCATCCCAGTGACGTGTCTGACCATCTGCTCCCACCAAAAGTTTCTCCTCGAGCTACCAAGGTCAGAGACCTGAACCAGAGCTGCTGTGGTCATCCCGTGGGGAGCCGGCAGTGACATCATTGTTCTTCATCTTAGAAGGTACTGACTGTCTCACTCCTAGGTACTTTATATCGGCAGTTGTGTTGCTGTTCGCTCCTCCTGATCTTCTTGAGTCACGTTGGGGTGGACGACCCACCCCTGTTCTCCCAGGCTTAGGACATCTGCCCTTTAGGCTGAAATCCTTCAGTTGGCCTATCTAGTCCCACTGAACCCTTTGAATCCAATTGCATTAGTTGCTTGCTATGAAAAGCATCATCTGTGAATTTGACAACGTCTGCCTTCCTTTGTTCTGCTGCCCATGGGTCACTGGTCCCCAAGTTCCCCCATCTGACTTTTGAGACTCTCATTCCTCAGATAGGGTTGGACTTCTAAAGTTTAGGTCTACACAAAGTTATCTAAACTTACCAGTATTGCCATTTGGCAACTTGGTTAATTAATTATTTGCTAACCTTAAGCCACCCTTGATACTTACCCGCTTCTCATCTAAAGGTCTAGCATTGAATTGAGTATTGATACAGCAAATGTCCTACTATATATATGTGTGAACCATTCCTTACTTATCCGAATTGCATTTTGAGTTTAACATTGCCCTAGTGTATATAATAAATAAACATATTTTAATATAACAAAAGTGTTTAAGTGTTTCCTAGACGCTAAGTGTACTCAAAGGACTTTGTACTCAACAACAGCCATCCTCCCTCCTAGACTAAGCCTGGCTGCTCGACCATAGCTGCCAAACCTTTTTTGTAGGTCAGGCCAAACCTAAGAGTTGGAGCCATGTACATGTAAGAGTGAGTCTTCTGCTGTCCTACCACAGCTAGTAAACTCCCTAAGAGATTCCATTTTCTTTTTTTGATAGCCATCTCTGTGTCACAACTGCTTGCATGACAAGGAATCTGGGCATGGGTTCACAGATGTGGAATTCCAATATGCAGAACACCCATCAGTGCTAACGCACACTGATTGGTGGTTCAATGTATAGGAAGCTGCAATAATCTCACAACATATCTAAATGATCTTCTAAAAATGTCCCATAAGCCCTTTCACCAGCCCATTTGCTCAAGCCCATCAGCAGAGTGATTTTAAAATGATGAAAACCAGGACAATCAACAAATGGCTTGAATTCTAGCCCATTAAAAAATGAACTTTTTTTTATTTTTTATTTTTTATTTAGTTGTTTTGGTTGCGAGAAACTCGAGACCTTTCAACTCGGTACAACAAAAATTACACATACATATTTCATCTTTTTGCACATATACATACGATACTGATAATCAATAAGTGATATGATCATAGTGCAAAACCATCTTAGTAAAACATAAAAATTATCCCCGTATATCCTCTTAGCCAAAAGGCCAATATTCGGCATAAAGATTTTTTTTTAGTTATTTACAATTTCAATTGGTGAAGGTAATTTACAACAGCATATCTCACTGCCTTCCTCTTAGTGTGGAATAACAACTCCCATAACTTATTCATTGTCAAATCCCTATATCAGTAAACAGTTGCTTAAAATGAACACATCGCACCAACAACAATTCAGGACATTCAGTGCATAAATGTTTGAGAGTTTCTATTTGTTGTTTGCAATAGCGGCCCATTAAGACAGCTCTACCAATGTTACGCCTGTTTAGCGCATCATTAGTCAACCATAAATTAAAACGAAATCTCAAAAAGCCATCTCGGTTGCCTGGACTAGGCGATTTTACCATATAATTTGCAACATTATTATATCGTTTCATCTCAAATGGATATTCCAAAATGTTTTTATATTTTCCACATGCCTTACGAGTTTGAATCCAATCTGGCTCCCATATTTTAGTTTTGTCTCGATTTGGATTTTCTATTAACAAGTTTGCATCAATTTGGGCTTTTTCTAAAATGGATTGTATTTTTGAGCGCCACATTTTAGGGAAAATATCTGGTGAGCTTATCAGATATGTTGATATGATGTTAGTAATTCCCTTTGTTGTTTGATTCATTAAACATTTACGATACAACGCACATAATTTCCATTTATAGATCCCATATACAGAAATGAAACCCAGTCCATATCTTAGTGGTGGCAAAAGTTGAGAGTTGGGTAGTTTTAACACTTGTTTCCAGTATCGACCTTCTCTAAAGGCCCAATAGGTTTAGGTCATCAATTTCTGAGTCTCAGCGCCATATAAAACACAGGAATTACTTTCAACTTAAAATAGGTAATTATTGGCATGATTGAGAATTTACAGTACCTTGCCTTAATGATACGGGCTTGTGAAATTGCCGTTTGAAGTTTTAGCAAGCCTTGTTGTTTATACCTCTCATTCGCACGTTGATTAGATATAATCATGCCCAAATATAAATAAAAAGTTGACACAGAAATTTGGCAATTTTGCAAAGGCCATTGAAGCCGAGCTGAGCTTTGTTTTCTCGTGCCAAATTGAATTATTTTTGTTTTTGAAATATTGATAGGTATACAATTTTCTTAAGTATATGTATTCAATGCACCTAGTAAGACTCGCAACCCTTTTGGAGTGTGGGACATGAGTACCATGTCATCAGCGTACAATAGCCATTGTAATTGTACACCCATGATTCTTTGAGTATCAGTGGTTAGCTGCGAGAACGCATGCCTGACATCCGAAATAAAAAAATTAAATAAAGCAGACGTCAACAGGCATCCCTGTTTCAGACCTCTTTCAGTTTCAATTGGAGCCCATATTGGACCGCCCTTTGTTCATCTAACCTGGATCGTGGTGTTTGTATGCAGTTGAATAATCCATTTTAAGATTTGGTTGCCAGTCATTTGGTCGAAAACAATTGGTCAACTGGACAACTGGTCGAATCAATTTGGTCCAAAACCAACCCCCTTTTTTTTTCTTTCTTTTTTTTTTTTTTCTACACGAAAACCCACAAAACACATATATAAATAAAAAAAAAAAATTCGACCATTTGGTTTTCGACCAAATGACGTCGACCAAATTGCAGTCGACCAGTTTGTAGTCGACCAAATGACTGGACACCTTAAGATTTCCCATGGGCAGTTTGCATCGGCCAGTGTTTTGTACAAGAGCTCTCTTGGTACTGCATCGAAAGCCATCCAAAAATCGATGAACGCTATGTACAATGGTTGTTTAAACTGGTAGGCCTTCTGAATAATACTTGAAAGGGTGATCATATTAATAGCAGTACCTATCCCCTGTAAGAACCCGTTTGAAATGGATCTCGTAAATTCTTACTATTCAGCCAGGTGTTAAAGACGTTTAATAGTAGTCTGGCAAACAATTTTCCAGGACAGTCTAATAGAGCTATCATTCTATAGGACTTAGGATCTTCACGCTCACCCTTTTTAAAAACCTGGGAATAGATACGATATAGAATCCCGGCCCATTCATTCAAGTGCAGTTTCAGCATAGCATTATGCAGCCATCTGGGCCCACAGCACGGGATGTACTTAATTTGGTAATACACAATTTGATATCATCGATGTCAAATAAGAAGTCATGGGACAATGACTCATTTTGCAGACATAATTGAAGATTAGTGAAAGGAGAATGATACAAATTTTGAAAGTACACTTGCCATGCCTCTGCTGATATTGAATTGGACTGAGTAATCACTTGAGGGTTTCCTGATGTGCGATTGAGCAGTGCCCAAATGCCAGCTGTCGATTTTTTAATTCATTGTTTAAGCATTGCAGCTCCATCCTCATCATATTGCTTGGCTCTTCTGTTTTTAAGCCATCTTTTATACTGCTTTTTAAAACATTTATTTTTATTGCAGAGTCTAGGGGCGACACCAGCAACTGGCAAATTTCTCGCCTTAAATTCGGTTTCTTGTGCTTGATATCAAGATCAAAAACATGGATATGTTGCTGTCTAATAAAATTATCGCCCATGTTAGTTTGTCTAAACAGTTGCATGGCATGTGCATAATCATCATTTATCATCCCAGTACATCGATATATTTTTTTCTAGATTTTGATCAAGGTCACGTAGTGTAGCTCGTGACCACTTCAATCTATTACCTCGGTTGTTTACTGTTACGTCTGATACATTTGAATTTATTGTCATTGTTGTTTGGGGAGCCACAATCTCAAATGATAACTTTAACTTGTTGTGGTCACTTTTATCAGTGTGTAATATTTCCAGTGATTTAACACAATTAAAAACAGTTGAATTGATATATATATAGTCTAAGATCGCCTGCTGAGAGCCTCTTTGCCACGTCACCTGCGCTGGAGTGTCTCCCCGCATATTCCCATTCACCATGATAAAATTTCTTTCCGCCATGATTGCAGACCAGATAAGTTCATTTCCTGCTAGTTCAACTTCTACGTTCGGAAAAAGATGTAAATTGAGATCACCAAGTATAATAATATACATTAGTCCAACATCTAATACTAGGTCATCCAGTACATTAACCAATTGTTCAAAGAAGATATCAGATTTTAGTGTGTTAATGCTCCAATGTATATTTACAATGGCCAACTTTTGTTTACTGGTAGGCAGTTTCGCAACTTGAAAGGTGGATGATGAAGACTGACAAAGCTTTGTTTGAAATCCACTGGTTTTCTTAACCGCTATCAACAAGCCACCTTTAGGTCTACCCAGAAGACTTTTTTCTGCAGGTGTGAACAAAATCACATGTGAATCCCAAATCGGCGGTAACAGAAGCCAGGTTTCCTGGAGGGCTGTAATGTCAATGTCAGTTAGTTCATCTGTGGATCTGAAGTTTAAATGTCTATGCCCTCTTGTGTTCCAGGATATCAAATTTATGGACCTTGTATCTGTGCATAGTTATGCATGCTTCACTTGATCTGATAAACTTGGCTGAAATGAACCATTACGAGTTGACTTAAATATTCGTGACCCATGTCCTTGCAACATGGGAGCACTAGTGGGTATTTCTTGTGTCAAACTAAATCCCTTATAAAATAAGGTCATTCTTGCTTGCCAGAGTGTATCAGCTACCAAAGCTGACCATATGTATAGCCGTGCTGAGGTCAAATCGGTGTGTTTAATAAATTCTATTTGCTCAATATCTACCGTTGATATTGCAGCCAGAACAGGAATTTCTGCGCAGATGTTTAACACGCTTGAGCGGTTCAGATCATATTTTTTAAATGGTAGATCTCGACACTTAATGATTAAGCAATGGTGAGTCTGGTCTTTCTTTCCTTTAGTTTGGGCAGTTCTGTCCTTAGCATGATTGAGTCGTCTAGCAGATGTTGTACTGTTTGGATCAGCATTACTCCCCGCTAGAAAATAAAGTTTTACAAATGTCCCCTGTTGATGTTATAGGGTCATACATGGGACTTACTTCTTTTGCAATGGCAAGAGCAGTAATATTGTATAGAAAAATAAAAATGTGCAAAATAGCATTCATTTACTATCCTCCTGCCTTTCATATTCATGCTACATGGTGGCATGATATAGTTAAAGAAGTAAGGGTTTTTTTGTGTGAGGGGATCCAAAAGCTGAAGATACCTTTCTCCCTGAATACATCTGGGGTGCACTATGAAAGCTCATAGCAAATGAAAGCCTACACATCATCAGATTATACTTTGGCGGTCCATGACAACACCCACCTCTGCCTGAGTATCAGACACCATGGTGGATGCCGGTAGCCAAGAATGGGCCTTATCTACATGGGAGCACCATTGGAACTTGTGCTTGGGCTTCACCACCGTGCAAATTCCATGTCATCACCTGAGGAAAAAGAACCTCAGGGCTCTTAACACAAAGGTTCTGTTACAAGCTTTTCAAGCATGGAATGATACACCCATCCTTTGCGAACGATGTTCCACCATTTCAGAAGAGCTACAAAGATCTATCGCACCCATCATGAAAGGTGATTTCAATCTTTTACTGCCAGCATTTCGGCAAGAAATGACTGGCACAAATGAAGATTGCAAGACGAAGGTAGAGGATCTCACTACCAATGCCCAAGCTGTGCAAACTAGATCGACTGAAGGGGAAACCATATTACTGTTACGTTCACCTGGTCTCTGCGGGGACGTTGGGGCACGGTTGCAGCCCTCCCAGGAAGTAGAACTCCCCTGTCTGCTTTCTCCCGCTGCAAATAGGCTGTGGGCTGCTGTGATACAAAGATCTATCGCTGCAAATAGGCTGTGGGCTGCTGTGATAAATTGGAACACTGCTCCTGTGTAGATATGAGAGGATGTAAGTTTGCTGGCCTTTGAGTGAATGCCCTCTCAAACCCTTCTTCCCATAGTGTGGTTTCTGTGAGCATGCATCGACCCATTAAGGCTCACCTGTAGATTATTAATGGTGAGCTCTCCATCCTGCTACTTCTGGCAAGGGCTCATTTAAGATGAAGACCGAGTTCCTTCACTGGTCCTTTATACGTGGTGTCCAGTCCAGCAGCGACTATTCCACGCCTTTCTGGTAAGTGTCTTTCAGTTTTCTCTTTGTCTTGAAGTATTTGTATTGTCTTTCTCACAGCCTGTTGTCAGCTCTGTAATAATGTCTATCTTTCTCCCAAATAGGTGTGATTGCGGCCCAGCAGAGCTACAGAGCACGAGGTGGCTCCAGATGAGGAGCAGAGGATCACGCGGCGGTCCGGCAGCAGGTAAGTGAGCTTTTAAGGATGAGCACGAAGAACTTTTCATGCGCAACCTCAAACTGAAAGCTTGTAATGTCTAACCTTGCCTTTTGTCCTTTTACAGGGTCCGCCTTTGTGGATGAAGAAGATGTCGTGCTGCGGTGTCCAGAGCTGAAGTCCTGCGTGCCGGAGGATGAAGAAGATGTCGTGCTGCGGTGCCCAGAGCTGAAGTCCTGTGTTCCGGAGGATGAAGAATGGATGCCAGGCTCAGCGGTGAATGCTGACTCCAGGAGGTAAGCTTATGGGCAGGAGAATGGATTCCCAAAGGTAAGTGCTGCAGGCGGAGATGAGCGTTACGGTGCATGTGAATGCAGATTAACGTGAAGCGTGCGCATTGGGGTTGGGTTGGCTTTTATAGCTAAGCTCTTAAGGCCACACCCGCTAGTTCTGTTCAGCTTGCCACACCCAGTCACTCCTTGAAGTTGCACATGCCGCCCATAGATGGAAAGCTGCATGTGCAGCTCAAGATGGAAAGCCACACCCGGACTGACTGCACACACGTGGAAAGTTCCTGAAAAGCACTCCTGTCCATAATAAAGAGTCTTGCTTATGTTTCTCCATGAGCCTGGCGCCAAAGGCCCCAGGACTGAGTACAACTGGGCCCTCTGTTTATAAATGTCCCAAAGGGACATGCGTGAACCATGGCACCCCCTGCTCCCACACCCTGATGGTGCAGCTCCTGTGATCCTGGGCAAGTGGCCATGACAGTACTCCCCCTCAAGTCCCCTCTCAAGGGTGGTCCTCCTCCTGGTCCTGGTTTGGTGGGGCTGTCGCGATGGAACTGCCTAACCAATCGGGGAGCATGGACATGTTCGCTGGGTTCCCAGGTTTGGTCTTGAGGTCCATATCCTTTCTAGTTTATGAGGTAGTATAATTTGGATCGGACCACCTTAGAGTCTAGGATTGTTTTGACTTTGTACTCCGGCTCCCTCTCAATTATCTCAGGATCTGGTATAAATGCCGACACATGTCCCCGGTTTCATTGGTTTTAGAAGTGAAACGTGAAACACTGGATGAATCCGCATGTTGGATGGCAACTCCAATTTCATGGCAGCAGGATTGATTATGGCTTTGATTGTGTAGGGTCCCAAGTATCTGGGGCAGAAAGCTCTTGGTCCTTTCAGAGGGATGTTTTTTGATGCCAACCAGACCTTGTCTCCGATTTGGTAACTGGGAACTTCTCTTCGATGTTGATCTGCAAACCTTTTCTCTCTCTCCTTGGCTCTGGCCAGATGTTCGGCTGCTTCTTTAAAAACCTGGGTGATGGTTTTGTGCAGGTTTGCCATTGCTGGCATTTCTAATGTGTTGAGTGGATCGAAAACAGATGTTCTATACACAGTATAAAACTGACTTTGTCCTGTACTGGTGTGAATGGAATTGTTATATGTGTAGTCGGCCAACCAGAGGATATCTTTCCAGGAGTCTTCAGACTGTTGTAACATGCATTTTAAATACTGCTCTAGGGTATGGTTGGTTCATCCAGTCTGGGCATCGGTTTGAGGGTGATGACTTGTGGACAGTCGAAGGTCGATTTTGGCAATTTTATAACACCTTCTCCAGAATGCTGAAATGAATTGAGTTCCACGATCCGATATTAATACCGATGGGAACCCATGCCGTTGCATAATCTGTTACAGAAACACTGTCGCGAGAGCAGAAGTGCGCAGTCCTTTCAACGGAATGAAGTGGGCCATTTTGGAGAACAAATCCACAATAACCAAGATGGTGTTGTAACCGTTGCAGGAAGGAAGATCTGTAATAAAATCAATAAGAGTGTGCCAAGGCACTGGCGATACATCAATGGACGTAGTAGACCAGCAGGATTTTGCTTTTGGGATTTGTGTTGAGCGCAGACACCACAGGTTGCAATGAAGTGGGTAATGTCCTTTCTCCAAGTGGGCCACCAATAGTGCTTCTTTACTTTAGCCTGAGTTTTTGCTATTCCTGGATGTCCTTCCACCAAGGATTCATGATAGTTGGCGATGATTTGGTTTTGCAGTTTCTTATCATAGCTTGCAGAGATCTCTATGCCTTTTGGGGTATGGTCCAATAGGAACAGGCTGTCAGCATAACGCAACCATTGAATGCTTTCCTTCTCCAAAGTAGGTGGAAAGGCTCTTATTTCTTTCACCCTGTCACCTAAATCCAAAATGTACAGGAAGGAGCTAGGACGCAGCCCTCTCTCAAGACATCAAATATAGCGTCAATAGCAGATAAGGTACCATGTCTATTTAAACAAATATTTCCAGGGAAATTGAAATTGAAGCTCTGGCGAGACGATTGGATTAAAACTCAGAAGGAAAGAAAACACACATCGTCTCCTAAAAGCACTTAGGAATGAGACCAAGAAGGGGGACGAAGTATTAAAATATCTTACTAAGGCCTCCAATGTGTGGTACAGGAACCAGTTTTTACGGTTCAGATTTGATCGATTTCCGACAAACCAACTACTTCAGACCTATGGGAAATCCGTCACAGCGGGATGCAGATTCTGCTCAACTGCAGAGACCAATGAAACTTTGAAGCATGTAAAACTGTTTTGTCGTGGTTTGACGAATATCAGAACCAGACATATGAGCAAACTGATTGAGGATCGTCAATCGATGGAGGCAGTTGAAATGTGGACCTTTTTGCTCAAAGGCGAAAATCTATCGGCCACTGTTTGTCTGTTGACATTTCTAAAAAGAGGTTTTTGAGTTAAAGGTCTAAAAGTACTGTTCTATCCATGACAGGAAGTATAACGTTTTGGAAACTGTCCTAGATGCTAGAGAAGAAGCAATAAAAATGCTTGATGCATGCATGATAAACGTTTGAAACAAACCATAAATCAATGAAAATAAATGTATATATATATATATAAAGTAAAAGCTTTGTACCGCAGTACAGAGTGTTTGGAGTGCACTCCAAGAGCAGTCCAGAGGAGAAAAAGTTCTCTGAACCCTGAGTCCAATCACCAGAAGTATTCCAGGCAGAAAGTCCTTTATTAACTATAATGTCATGGATAAACGAAAGAAAGCACTGCAAAAATGACGCATTTTGTGGTACACACACCGCTTGGTCATGTTGATATATATATGGCCTCATAGCTTCCAGAGATCTCTGTAGGCCTTTTGGGATATGGTCCAATAGGACCAGGCCGTCAGCATAAAGCAACCATTGAATGCTTTCTTTCCCCAAAGTAGGTGGAAAGGCTCCTATTTCTTTCATCCTGTCACCTAGATCCGAAAACGTACAGGTTAAATAAGGAAGGAGTTGGATGCAGCCCTCTCTCAAGACATCAAATGCAGTGTCAATACCAGATAAGGCACCATGCCTATTTAAACAAATTTGTAAAGAGGTGTCAGTGTGAAAGTCCATCAGAGGGGTCAAAAGAGAATTTGGAATACCCCACTTAGCTAACTTCCACCAGAACCTGGTTCTATTTACCTTATCAACGGTGAGATCTATAAAGGTACTATAGATCGTCTTACGCTTTGACGAGGCCGAGTGTTGGAACAGTTTTAGAATCATGACATTTGCGAGGCTCCTAGGTTTTTCCTAAAACCCATTTGGCATTTATAAAATCTACCAGAAATAGTGGCGCAGGTCACCAGATGTTTTAATATAAAAGCGGCAAATGTCTTTCCAAGGACATATACAATTGCAATGAGCCTATAGTTACTTGGATCCTCCCTATTCCCTGATAGGATTTTTTCCAGGAAGCTGGCAGCTTCCTATCTAAAATCACACTTCTGAATAGGGTTTCAATTATTACCATCCACAATATCCGCATCTGATTTGATAACTAAGTTATGTGTTGGAAGGAAGACAGTAAGTGACATGATCTGAGATCGGGGGGTAGTGCATTCCAAACACGGGGAGCGGTCATACGAAAGCAGCCTTCCAGAACAAGTGATAGTTTCTCTTTGGAGATCACCAGCAGGCAAGTGTTTTTCTTAGATCTAAGCGTGCGCCTAATTGTGAGCCATTCAAGGAGGGATGAATTATAGGTTGGACTTTTTCCAAAGAGACAGTTTTGGATGATACAAAGTGTGCGAAACACCACACGCTTCCTAATCGGTAGCCAGCGTAAAGATTTCCTGGCTGAAGATATTTGTGCATGTCTCTGCAGCCCAAAAACAACACAGACTGCATTATTCTGAACCACCTGAAGATGATTAAGTTCTCCTTGCCCCACGCCCTGTGGGAGACTTGCACAGTAATCCAGGCTTGACCCAATGATGGCCTGAGCAACCGTGACACAGCCATTAGGATGAAGAAACGGATGAAAGAGTGCTAGACGATTTAACTGGTAGGATGAACAAGGGATCAGGTGACTAACAGGAACTTTCACATTTAACTTTTGATCTAGTATAACACCTAGAAATTTTACTTTGGGTAAGGCCTTAAGCGAGCAGTCTGCCACTTTAAAGGATTTTTACAAGGAGTCAAGTTTGCGAAGCCTGTGTGACGTTTCCTCAATCATTAATTCAGTTTTTGTGTTGTTTATGGCAAGTCCATTTGACAACATACAGCTGTATATATAGTTGTAGATGGTATTGATTGTCTAGTGTTTCTTTCATAGTCGCCAGTGAGGGGAATCAGATACTGGATGTCATCTGCGTAGTTGGCGTATATCCTTCTCTTGGCATCAAACATTTTGAACAGAGACAGGGTGAAAATATTGAAGGTGTAGGAGACATACACGAACCCTGTGGAACACCACGGGGCAGTGTGAAGCCTTCTGCCACTGCTTCTTGCAATAACACTCTAGCTGTTAGATCCGAGAGGAAAGACATGACCCAGTTTGCAGCTTCCACAGAAAAGGCGGCAAAGTCTTGTAGCATGTCTACCAATCTGGCGGATCAACCAGATGAAATGTCGCTGTTAGGTCCAGAAGCATCAGAAGGGCAGTCTGACCCCCCATCAAGAAGTTTAAAGATGTCTGTCTTCAGATCCAGCAAGGTGGATTCTGTGCTGTGGTGACTTCTAAAATGCTACTGTTTTGAGCCTAGAATGTTCCTGCTATTTAGAAAGACCTGGATTTGTTGGTGAGCAATTTTGTCAAGGGTTGTTAGCAGGAATGGTGTGTTTGTTATCGGCCGTTAGTTGCCAGCCACTGAATGATCCAGTGCAGGCTTGTTTTAACAGGGGGGCAATCCACGCCTGTTTAATAACTTTAGGAACATGGCAATCTCTGAATGAGAGGTTGACAAATTTGGTGATCATGGAAACCAGGAGACTGGCACAAGATTTGACAATTGATGCTGGGCAGATATCACCCTTGCAATTGGTTGGCTTCAGTTTTCTGTTCTGCTCTCTGGGGTGGTATTCAATAGGGAGGTTGAGTTAGGGGCAATATCAGCTTTGATATTTTCCACGTTTTTACGCATAGAGTTCTGTATATTCAGGCACCATTGTGCATCATCTTTTTTAAAGGTGTTAGGGAGAGGGCAATGATTTTTTTATTCATTCAGGATCTTGAAAGGTTCCCTAGAATTGGACGAGGCACCGTAAATCCTGCTCTCATAGAGAATTATTTTAGCTTCGCAGATGGCTAATTTATGGGATTTGACAGCTTCTGAGTATATTGACTTGTCGTGTGGACAGAGATTTTTTCCAGTTTTTAAATGCTCTGTCTTTTTCAAATTTCAATTTGCGAATGTCCTCTGAATACAAGGGCTTGGATGGATGAGATTTTACCAATCTATCTATTAATGGAGCCAGGTTGTTCACTGCCTGTGACAGAAAATGTCCATATGTGCCTGCCAGTTTTGTTGCAGAGTCAAAACTGTTCAGAAATTAAGGGATGCAATGTGGTGGGTGTCAGTTTGTGCAGATTGCGGCATATTGATTTTTGAGTTGTGCATCTTTTCTTTACAACGGGAGGTATGCTGGGAAGTTGAAAAAGGATGAAGTAATGATCAGACCACAGGCATGGGGTGACGGTAGCATTGTTCACGTCCAGGCAATTGGAGACCACTCAGTCAAGGATTCTACCACCTGTATGAGTTGGCTTCTGCATATGTTGTTGAAAGATCAGCCCTCTAGGGTTGCTTGTATGGCTTTAGCTAAGGCATCATCAGGGTCATTAAAGCCGTATGCATATCTCCCAGCACTAGCACCTTAGATTGAAGTTTTATAGATGCTGACATCCAGTTACTAAATTAGATTAGGAATTCCGGCATATTAAGTGGAGGACTGTAGATCAAAAAGATGTTTAGTGTGGTGTTGGGGCCCACTAGCAATTTTGCGTGCAAGGTCTCACAGTCGTCAATAGTGGCCATGGTGCTCACGAGACAAACATTTAAGGATTTATGAACAAAAAGCGCCACCCCACCACCCTTTCCAGCAGCTCTATCTGCTCTTAGGATCATGTAGTCCTGAGCAATGGCTAGGGTTAGTGCAGGGCCTGCTGCATTATGATGATTCGGTTATAGCACAGATGTCGATTTCATGCTCCATTAGGAAGTCGGCGACCTCCAGGGCTTAATTCAGGCCCTGATGTGATTCAGTCCAACATAATGGACTGTGACCATGCAGATGTTGATGTTGCTCACTGTACCTGCCCTCATTGATTTTCCGCAAGGTGTTCCTAACGGGAGCTTTCCTATGGGACTATTTTCACCAACCACTTGCTTATTATTCACGGCTGAATGTCTCACCTCTTCCCCGTATTTTCCCACTCTGATTTGGGACCAGGAGCTGCACGCTATCCAATGACAGAAATGTTGGCCCACACTGTGGTGCTTTGTGGTGTCTCCCCACAATGATGTTGCATGGGATGCAACTGCTTTGATGTCGATTTAGGGAGGCCCGAAGATTCTTAACTACTAAATTCAAATATGCCACAGGCATACCGACTATGCCACTCAGCAAGTGAATACCCATCCCAACAGACCTCTTCAACTAACTAACACATAACAATCCTGGGCAACGCATCCTATCTCGACTGGCAAACAAGAGACCATGCAAGTGGCCGTAGAGTACATGTTAGACCCCAGAACATAACATAACATCATAGGTTTGGTGATGCTTTCTCAAGTCTATTGAAGTGTCTCCTGGAACTCTATGCCTTGCTCATGCGCTGAACAGCTTTACTCTCCTAATCTTATTAAAGCACCTCGACTGAACCATACAGGGCTGCTGAGGACATTGGTCAGCCATTATGACTATCTATTATTATTATTATGGTATTTATTGAGCGCGGACCAAGATTCGAGAAGCAATAGAGCACTCTTAAGAGGTATACACCAATACAGGTACACTGGGGAGCACTTTACATCAATATACAACAGTACAGAGGCATAAAGGAGCACTTTTCAGAGGTAACAGAACAAATATACAGCAGGGGTAGGTTACAGAGGGGCACAAAGGTGGGGTACGGCTGTACAGGGTGGTGAGGAGGAGAGGGGCAGACGGCATCTAGCGAGTCAGGTGGCGCAAGGGGCTATGTGATGACCCAGATGTTGAGGAGGAGAGACTCCTTGAAGAGGTGGGTCTTGAGTTCTTTTCTGAACTTTAGGAGCCAATCAAGCCCGTGCCAAAACCAAGATCCATCAATATGATTGGCGTGTTAACCAATCCAAGTGCATTGCGTATAAAGATTTTGATCGCAGGTTATTTGGTCATAAGTCTTACAGAACTACGGCTGATTATTTGGTTAAATTCCCCTCATCCACTTTTCGCAAAAAAAAGTTTCTCCATTTTCGATTAAATCTATGGCCAACTTTAGATGTCACGGCAAGGAGGAAACAAATTGCGATGGAATTAAATATCTGCCGATTCTGTAAAACCCCTAACCAAAGGGAAACTTTGGAGCACCGTTTGGTTTATTGTTCCAATTTAGACTCTTTGCGAAAAGTCCATGAAAAAAAATATTATGAAGTCAGATATTTGGCCAGGAATTTTTTCATCTTTCATCACCTAGGTTGGCCATAAAAGTGGCAATTGTACAGTTCCTGGATGCAAAACTTCCTCAAATCTAACTTAATAATGTAAACCATCCAGGAAATGAATTTCCTATTTCGTCAAGTCAAGCCTGGGAGTATTTGATACTGTGTGTTAATTGATTTTCAAGTTTATTCCATTGCAATTGTCTTAGTTGAAGAATAACTAGTTTTCTCTTTTATGGTTTTGTACAATGTCAAATCAAGCGATTTGTCGAACTAATTACTCATGTTAAGATGTTAATTTTATTCACATGCTGATCACATTTAGATTTGTCACAGGAAGTTTTAATTTTGTGTTTAATGTAATGTTCATTGATAACATCTAACTTAAATTTTATCTGAACTGAACTGTATGACTTTTTGTAAATTTGAAAGGTTGATTTTATCAACTAACCAAATAAAAATAAAAAAAAGAATTGTAGGAGCGTGGGGACGAGTCTGTTTCTGACGGGGAGGAGTTTCCTTAGTCATGGGGCGTAGGCAGAGAAGGCATGTTTTCTGGTCCTTTCCTTTGCACGTGTCCTGGCTTTTGGTGGTGCCCTTGGAGTTCGTTCCCTAAAACCCACAATGCCTCACTGAAAAAGCAGCATTGGTACATTTTTGGTTGCAGCTTTGTTGATGATGAAAGAGCGTTTAGGAGCTAGTGTTGTCTTGACAGTTTGTTGGCCATAGAGATTGTGTCTTTTCTGGAATTCTGAAGGCCCATTGTGGGTTACTTTTAAGCCTTTGCGAGCCCCTGCGGTCTCCTGCATTGCTCATACAGCGTCTAGTAATGACATAGATGTGCCTGGGGAACAGCCACCCTCAGTATCTAGCTTTGGGGGATCCTACTGCAACATCCTTCAGAAGCACCCCTCTGATTGCACCAAAGCTCACCCAAGCCTAAAGCCACAAGCCCATTTGCTCAGCGGGAGAATGCTGTCCCATGCAACTATGTTCATAGCATGTCAAAAAGTCCTGTTACTTAGCTCTACATCTTTGCCCTTAAGCCTATGGGGATCTGTACAGTGTTTGAGGTAATGGTGAAAAGGAGATGGTATTTCACATCCCTCCCATCACAGGTACAGAGGTGTATGAATCTACTGGCATTCCCAGGCATTACCATTGATGAGGAATAACACTGGATTGCAGGGGGGATTTCCAGAATTAAAATCCACCCATTTTTACCCCAGAGCTGGAGGAAAGAATTGTAAAATGTGCCCTGGTGAATGCAATCGTTTTTCTTCTATACAGAAGGAAAGCAAAAGTGCTTCCCTTCATTGTAGGACAAACACTGTTGTCGTGTGAACATGATAAGCGGGTGAGAAAGTGAGCATATCTGATGTCCTCCCACTCACCATCTTTCCCATGAATGCAAACTAGGGTCAGAAATGACCTTTCTGTGCAATAAGAAATGTACACTAGTCATCCGCTTCAATGTTGTACAATATCCAGGTCCTCTATTGTATTCAAGATGGGAATGGACAGAAAAAATATGTTTTTAAATACAGCAGGTGGTATTGCTGCAATACCGGCAGTATTCCAGCAACACCACCACCGTTATTACTGAGCCAATCCACACCGTGTTGCCAACAAAGGAACTTTTGCTGACCACACAAAGTAGTCCATAGGTGATGCCTAACTTTTTCAATATTATTCTGATCATTTTTCACACTCATTTTCCTTGCTTACTAATGCGGTGTGGATTTGCATATTTTGACTTCAGTTTGACCTTATGTGATTGGTTTAATGCGTTCTGAATTCCTGTAGCTTTCTTTTGAATGTGTGTCAGTCAGCCTTTTGGGGTGCTTTGTGTGGCATTTTTGTGGTTTTCACCCTTTTGGGTGTGTTGCAGAAATGTAATCTTTTCTGTACTTTACTGGAACACATTTTGACTAACGTGCTCTTGGTTCTTTTGTTTGGCTTTTGGTGTATGTGTGCGGTGGGAGTGCGGAGAGAGTGTTGACTTGCTTTTCAGCAGTACTGCATGGATGGTATTATTGTACATCGAATCAGTCAGTGCCAGGCCTTTGAGGCTCCATAGAACGTCTGTATGTGGAGAATTGTCTCCAACCTTTTGCACGGGCACCACCAAAGCTGAAATTCCTGTTGACATCAAGGGGCCACCTCCTAGATCTTGTGTGGGGAATCTAGGTAGCACAAATTTAGTGCCACCTCGGGTGACGGAAGAAGAAGGCAACCGTATCACTATCGTAGACTTGGCGACCCCTTCCGAGTCTGTGCATGTGTCTGACTCCACCCTCAGAGCCATTCCAGCAACTAATAGTATTATCACAGTGCCGATGGTTGACCCAATATTAGCCACAACGGCGTCCCCTATCAACCGAAGCCAGCACGTTAGGACTAGTGCAGAGTCAAGGGAGCAGATTGACTGTCACTGTTTGACACCGTAGATTGGGCATCGAGACTGAATATGATGAAGAAGGCTGGCACCATCCAACGCCAGTGCTGTAGCCCTTTTTTAGCATCTCAAATCCCTAAGGATTTCAATGGGCGGAGAAAGGTTGAACATTCTACTGTTTCGAGTGCAGAGGAAAGGCTCCTAGAAAATCGTCTGGGGCGCATTGAGCCTACCCTGGTAATGGTCAAAGGAGAGCTGGACAATTTGTCTGCGTCGATAGCAAGGGACGAGCTGCGCTTCGAAAGGTGCGTAGACACCATAATCAAAATGGCGGAAGGCCAATGTGGATCAGCACGATTGGGTCATGAAGCCATCGTAAAAGCTAAAGGAGTTGACGCCAGCTGTCAGACAGTGCGGTGCTGGGACGCTACTGCTGATGTTGTGCCACTACAAAATCAGGTGGGCAATTGTGTTCAAAGCAAAGCCACCCAGCGGGGAGATATCCATGCAGTGAACGATACTGGCAGCCCCCTCTTAGTGATTCCGCAACCGTTTCCACCAATGGCCAGGGAAGCTGCATGACAGTAGTGTCTGAACAGCTGTAGAGAATAAAGACTCCTGCTAATAATTTTAGTCAGCAACAAGCATGCAAAAGAAATAGTGGCTTTGCCTGTGGCGGCTTCCAGACAACCCAAAGCGCATTTGGCCTCTCAGAATCTATATCGGGCCATATTACCTAGGGAGAATGAGGTTGGTGGTGAGGTCGACCTGGAACAGTCGGATATCTTAGCTTCCTGGAGAAAGCACAATATCATCTGTTGCTTTGGAGGCCTTTCACATGGGAATAGGAACTTTAATTAAGGCCTAGCAGTGATTTTGGATGTCTCAGATATATCTTTTAAGGTTTTTATAATGACTAGGATTTTATCACATTGTATGTTGTGTGGGGGTTGCATTGTGCGCTTTGGTCTTTCTAACTTATTTTTTTGCACATTACATAGTGAATCATATTACGACGCTATCATACAGACGAGTAGAGGTTTATCAAGACTCGAAGAACAACATCTGTAACCTACACGATACGTGGCATGAACCTCTATTGGTTTTTCCCATCCATGACTTACAATATTGTGGGGCAAACCAGCCGGGGTACCCACCATTCCCTTATCCTGGACTTAGCAAAGACCAAATTGGACTCCACGCTTAAAAAAGGGAATATAATGAGTCAGGGTGGTGTGTCAAGTTGTGTCACTGAGGCAGTCCATGGTTGCATTTTGCATGTGTCGCCTGTTGTACTTTAATAGGGGCTATATGGTGTTGACATTTTGGAGAATTATAATTACGCAAGTATCTGACATACACCAAAGCTTGTTGAGCCAAAACTGAACCTTTTATCATGGAATATCTCAGGAGTTATGAGTAAATGGAATGATGTGGTTTGGCAGCAATTTGTGGATGATTTTGAAATTATTTTCTTGCAGGTGACATGGCTTTTCCTTCCAGAGGAAAGGAAGGGATACAACTCTTGTAATATACCTTGAGGAAATCAGCTAATGGCCGCCTGAGTGTGGGTCTAACAACATTTCTCAAAAACACTTTATCCGGCTCCAATACTTTGGCTCACTCTTACTCTCCCAATACTTTAACTCTGAAATGGAACATTGATGTCCGAACGGCTACTTTTATTGTTAATATATATTTAAGGCTTAATGAGAAAGCCATAGATGCCTTATTATCTCATTTAGAAGATTTAGAGACTGCAGTGATATTATTTAACATGCGATTGCAAACAGTCAATAAGTCTACGCTGCACTGCTCAAGGCCACATAGTACATGAAAGACATACTCCCTGTCTCCATGCTGCAGGCACTTATGACTGAATAAGAATAACTCCACCTGTACCTGGTAATCATTAAAGAGCTCCCTGACTCAAGGCACTTTCACCTGAATCCTCAAGACTGGAAAAATCATCCGGCTTCCTCAGCAACTATCGGCCTGGCCTATAACCTATTTTCCCTTCCTAGGTAAAACTCTTAAGAAAGCAGTAGCCACGCAGTTCCTTTGACAAATCCACTTCAACCAGCACCTTCGGTCCTACCAGTCAGTCTTCAGACCCAGTGGCTGCTTGAAAATGGCTATCGTCAAGGTGATTGACGATGCCCTGAAGATCCTCAGTGATTGCCATCCCTGCTTTCTTGTTCTCCTCAGCCACACCCGTCACCGTAGACCATAAGACACTCAATAGCATTCTAAAGCACTGCATGGGGAACTGCAAGGCTGTCTTTAGCTGATTCAAATCCTACCTTACTAACCACCACCAATTAATTTCCAGATGGATTCCTCCAGATCATTAACTCTACCCATCATATGTGGAGTCGTGCAAGGATCCATCCTCTCCCTTTTGATCAGTAACCTTTACAAGGAACTGCTCTGCGCACCCCTGGCTCCACACAACATCTGCACCCACCAATATTCAGATGACGTGCAGTTCTGCCTCAAGATATCTTACATGAAAGAAATTCACACACTAAAGGCATGCCTCACATTGATTCAGTCCTGGATGTCCAGTGCTTACCTGAAGCTCAACCTCCCCAAGATCGGATTGTTATGGCAGACCAACAACAAGAACACCCTGACATCCAGACCTGGCTCTCCGCAGTGAACCTCGAGGGCTTCACACCCAAGCTGACCACCTATTCTAAGTCCCTTGGGTTCTACATTGACTGTAATCTTCCCTTCAGGAGCACATAGCAAAGAAGATACAGCCGGATTGGTACCAATATTCCCTCCTGTAGATAATGAAGCCCTTCGTTCCAGTAATCAGCTCTAGATCTGCTGTTCAAGTCGTGGACCCCTCAACTGGATGTTGAAAATCCCTCCTGGAAGGCCTTTTGTGGACCACTCTTGCATCCCAGAGATGTGTCCTTCATGCTGCTCTACAAATGATCAAATGCCTCTGACCTATTCCACCAAATCTCCTTGCCCTCATCAACCTTCACTGGCTCCTACTGCAACCATGTATCTGTCAAGAATAGCCATCTGGCAAGGGTGCAAAGTCATGGCCTTTTTTAATTTGTATTAAATGATAAAATGATATGGGTAGTTCCCTGATAGGGTAATCTGCTGATAAAATTCCTCTTTTCAGAAGCTGCATGACAAAAGCATAGTATGTATATGTGCCCTGTTGTATCAGTATCCTCATCCTCAACGCCTGCTCTACCCGTGGCACAGAGCAGTGTCAAATGTTGCAGATGCCTGATTGACAGCAGCAGTGACAGATAAGTTTCTGCTGCACAGGGGCTGCACTTAAGATATGCCCCCCGTACCAAAACCACTATGATCATACGTAACCCATGATGGTGGCAGGATAATCTGTAAAACAAAAGCTATACCTAAGTTTAGGTATTGTGCATGACACTGCTTATGATCGTGGCCACCACATTCCAATTGATTTCACACATGTGTCAGCTCCTGTGCGTCAACTCTTCTGTGGAAGGTGATGTTTATTCTGGTCAGCCAGGAGTAGCCTGTCAAATGGCAGGATAGGAACCTGGAGGGATTGGCCTCCTCTTTGTGAGGGTAGGTAACACCCTCCATCTGAGACAGCCACACTGCAGAGCTTCCTGGGGCCCGGGCATCAAAGGAGCACATCCATTCAAATGGAGTAGCCTCATTCCCAGGTGCTGCATCTCTAAAGTCCTTTGTTCTCAGGGAGCAGGGAAGGTGGCAGGAGTTTCATAGGCAGGACCGCTCTGGTCAATGTAAAGAGACTTCTATCATTTTGGTTCTCACTTCCCGTCTTTCTTGTTCCTGTCCCCTTCCCTTCGTCTGGAGCAAAGCACTTTCGGTGTGACATCAGAAGGGCAACTTACAGTCTGTTCAGGAATTGGACCACTAAAGCAGGCCACCTCTAGTCCAATCAACTTGGGACTTCTGCCTTTCAAAGAAGGGGTCTCCTAGCCCTTCTTCAGATGCTCTCAGATCGTCTCTCTGATTCTGACTTTATCTGTTATTTTTCTACTAAAGTGACACTTCTCCCCTGTGTCATTTCTTCTCCTCCTTCTGTGCACACTGCCTTTTCTTGTCCTCCCCCTTTCCTCCTCTCTCTACATCCCATCCTACAGACACCTGTCTGATCCCCTACCTTTTTACTTAATTCCCAAGTCCCCTCACTTCTTTCACATCTCACTGCGCTCTGTAATTCTTCTTTACGCACTTCTACCTTTCCTTCATCCTTTAGGCATGCCTTTACACTTTCTATTCTAAATCATTCCTCACTTGGCCCCTCCTTACCTTCAAACTATGAACCTAGTTCACTGCTTCATTTTCTTTCAAAGCTTCTTGAGCGTATTGTTTACATTCTTATTTCTGCTCATCCAAATAACTATACTCTTCTCCCACTCTATAAATCTGGTGTCTGCTTTTTCCATTCAACTGTAAATACTCTTCTCCCTTTCTGCAAATCCCTTCTCTCTGCTCAGTATTCTCAGCAATCCTCCTTGCTTGCTCTTGACCTGTCAGCAACATTCAATAACGTCAACCATTCTATTCTTCTGTTCTGCACTTCACATTTGTTTTGAGGGGCTGTCGACTTAATTTGTACCAATCTTACCCTTCTTACTAAAAGCACATGTACCTGGGACCAGAGGATAGCTCAGTGGCAATGCATTGGAAGCAAGATAATGCAGAGCAGCATAGGTTCGAATCCCGAGCCAATGCTTAATCAAATATCAATGAATTCATTGTTCTGCTTTTTCGGTGGGACAATCTTCATCCGTCCTTTCTCTTCCCTATACTGTTCTGCAGGGCTCAGTGTTGGGCTCTATGTATTCCTCTTGCTTCTATCATCTCTTCGTTTGGTTGATCGCACACCTTCTATGCCCAGCATTCTCAGAATCTTCTTTCGTTCTCTTCTTTCTCTGATTCTATTTACTGTACCCTTTCCGCCTGCTTGCTGGCTTTCCCGTCTTGGATATTTGAACATTTGTTATCTCTTAATCCATCTAAGACTGAGGTCCTTTTTCTTCCCGGACTCGACCATCCCTCCAGCCCTATCTCGTCGTTCAATCTCTTTTCCCCCTTCTTCTCACCTGATTTCCTCTCCAGCCCCTTTCCTTGGAGCTATCTCTGACTCTAATCTCTCATCTTCCTCTCACATTTCCACCACTGCCCGCTCCTGTCCTTTTCATCTTTTTAACATCTGGAAAGCTTGCTTATTTCTTTCTTTTAACGCTATAAAAACCCCTGGTCTCTGTTGGGGGGGCTGCTCCGATCACCGGGCAGCCCCCATACTCACGTCGGGAAAACCCAACACCGTCAGTGGGCCGCGGTCACGCCGCAGATCAAGGTGTGGGGGTCACCCAATTCGCTCCAGGTCACTGGAGCTTCACACGTGGCTGGGGACACCCAGCATACGACGGCCCTGGCTCTGGAGCACCCAGGCCGGGGTCGCAACAGGAGCCATGATCACATGGCCTCGGGATCACCCTGGGACGGTGTTGCCCAGCAGGGCCACCGTCCCCGAGCTGGGCCCCATTCTTGGGCCCAGCGCATGCAGTGTGGCACCAGCATGGTGCTTCAGGAACGACACTGAAGCCTTGTGATGGTCTGACTGACGAGCCGGAAACAGCTCGTATGTTTTATTAACTTGGTCACATGGGGAACCATGTGGCCACGGAACACACACTGGGAGATACCATGTCTCCCTACAGGGGGTGCCATGCAACAGTCTCTTCCCTCGTCATTTCTTGGCTTTTCCATTGCTCTCGTCTTCATCTTGATCTTCCTGTCTATCATCTAGCTCCTCTTGCTTCTAGCTGAAATTCCTCTATGTGCCTTCTTTTCTGTCTAACCCCTCTTGATTCTGTATCCACTGTGTTCTCATCCCTTTGTTGGCTCTATTTTCAATCTTGTTTGTTCAATTTGCTTCGTATTGTGTTTAAATGCCTTCATGGTATGGCTCATTTCTACCTTACTTCTTAGATTTCTTTCTACTCCCCCTTCCCGTTCTCCTCCTTCACAGTGCCAACTCCAGCGATCCGTTCCTGGACCACCATGTGCTTTGTCTCGTTTTCGCTCGTTCACTTTTCTTGCACCTAAACACTGGAATGCAACTCCTCTTCCTCTTCTATGCTTGGCTTCTTTTGCCCAGTCTCGCTCTCCTCTTGAGGATCATTTTTGATCGGCTTGGATGTTCATTTCATTGATGTGTATATTTTGTGTACCAGTGTTTCCTGTTTGTTAAGCACTTTGGCGTATTGCGCCATGTAACTTCAATACAGTACAAATACGAATTTCCCATGCAGCCCCATCCAGAGCAAAATGTGTGCACAGCAGCGTGCTGCACTGTGGTCAGTAGCCCCCATGGACGGTATTACCGAAAGTTTGCACCAGAGCAAGGGCCTCATCACGAGTTGGGCGGTAACGCCGGCAGTATTACCGCTGGTGGTATTAGCCCTACCACCAAACCCCCCGGCGCTATTATTGCCGGATCACGGGTTTGACGGTAATGGAATTCCCCATTCCCCACTGATCCTATTCGGGAATGCCCCATTCCCTATTGGGCTGAATGGGGAATTTGTGCGCTCTTAGCGCTGGCGGATTTCCCGCCGGCTCAGAGCTGGGGAGAAATCCGCCGAAGCCCTGATTTGGCGGACCCTTAAATCAGGCGGTAATAGTGCGACCGCCAGATTTAAGGGTTACCGCCAAACTCGTGATGAGTGTGATGAGTACTAGGGAAAGAATTGCCTTTGTGTAAAACACATTCTTTCAATGGGCTATGTTTGCCCTAGTCCTTTTCCCTGTTGCAAAATGTATTGGAAGAATATGTCTGTTGTACTAGGATCATTGTTTACCCTATTGCTCATTGGACTGGCACCAGTGCAATGTTTTTAATATTTTGGCTAAAGTGCCCACTACTTACTGGGTGTATATGTGTTTTGAAGAAGAGGGTTGAACATGGATGCTTGGAGATCCAGGCTTGATTGTTTAGGAAGGGCTTTTTGAATTGGCCTCAGCCTAGAATCACTTCCCCACTTCCACACTGCCAATGCCAGCTATTGCTCGCCTCCCCCCCCACGCCCGAAATAATATGGAACAAGAAAAATACCATGAAAGTATGAAAATCACACATTTCCTTTCAATCCAGCAGTCAAGACTGATACCCATCCTTGACAAGCCTCCGATGCACACGCCCTGCCTACACCCGAGGGGAGGGACCGGGTAGACAGGGAAACTGATCTTTAATGTGTCTGGCCACTGGCCGATAATGCATATGGTGTGCGGCGCGACATTTCCAATCACTTTCTAGCCCTTAATCAACCTAATGAGTTCTGGGAGCCTTAGGGAGCTTTGCATTACATCAGACACTCTTGGCGCTTCCATTAATAGAGAACACTGCAGGGGCCATGTGCAGCCAAAGCATATATAATGTGCTGTGGATGTAGGTGGCCTGGGAGAAGCTATTGTGCCATGGTGAGAGATGCCGGCTGAGAAGGTGCAGCCTGTGGGAGCTCCACCAGCCCTTCTCATTATCTATGTCATTGATTTGGATGTGTAGTTGTACCTCATAGCAGACATTCACCTTGTTTTAAAGGGCATATTTTAGGAGCTGCCTCTGATCCACTGACCTTTGAAGCCATTTGAGATGCCAGAATGCCCATAATATGTGCATAGGGCGGGCACTGAACTCCGCTGTACGTGCATTTCTATCACATGTATTCATTGTCGATATCCTGAACACCTGAATGGGTGTTACCATTCAGCGGGCTGATGAGCCCAGTGTCTAGGATAATGCTTTTTCTCCTGGACTGATCATGATGTGCTCTCCATGACTCATAGCCAGCTTTGTTGGCTTAGGCAGTGATTATAAGAATGGTGGCTGGTGCTAGAGTTCGGGGCTTGTCCAACAGTGGGCCTGAACCCAGAGCAGGATGGCGAGAGGGCATTCCAGAATCCAGGCTCCTGCAAAGCACACACTTATGCCTGGCATCCTGTTTTGAATTTATGGCGATTATTTTGACGAATTACTAAGAAATGCCCCTGTGGTGAATTGATTAAGTAGCAATTAACCATGCTCACCACTGGTCTGCATGGCACAAGGGAAAAGGTAAGTAGTAATTTGCATTTGTATCGTATTTGTATTTATTTTATTTTAAGTTTGCAGGCACAAGAAAAGCAGGTGCAATCCATTGAAATTGACCCATTCTGGGTGAATCAACGTTTCCGATCCCACCTGCGTGAGGATGAGTTGCATGGTGGCTGGAACCCTGCATTGGGCTCTCACACACATGCATGAAATCCTCTTGCTGGTAGGACAGGAATGAGAGATGCAGAACAAACTCTGGGCCTCATTATAAGTTTGCCGGTATCCTGGGGGTAAATCTGACAGGATACCGGCAAACAGAATTAAAGTTACCGCCACATGTTCTGGAAGAATTACTGCCAGATTACAAGTGGTGGTAAATGTGGTGAATCCCCATTCCATGGGTTTAGCCAGTAGGGTAGTGGAATTACCTCCAGCTGTTAGCTGGAGGTAATTCCTCCACCCTACCTGCAAACTTGTAGTTGGCGGGTGCGGTTTCGTACTGGTAATACTGGCTATTTTTACCGGTGGGGTGTCAGAAGTGCGGTAACATTCTGGTAATGCCAGCTATTTTTGCCGGTAGGGTGTCAGAATTACCTCCAGCTGTTAGCTGGAGGTAATTCCTCCACCTCACCTGCAAACTTGTAGTTGGCCGAAGCAGTAACGTGCCGGTATGTATTAATACCGCCACGTTATTACTGCACCGGCCAACTTCTAATGAGGCCCACTATCTCTGCAAACACACAATGCCCCCCCACAACCTTCCACCAAATGCACCGACTCCTCTAACACACTGTCCCCAACAAACACATACATATACAGCCCAACCCACACAAACACACACTGGCACATAAACTGCCCCATACAAGCATACTTTGTGTGCTGCATGTTGAGAATGCTTGTCTATTGATAAATGTAATATGGGTTATACCTCCCTTGCTACAAAATGGTACAATTTAAATGCCTTGTAAAATGACAAAGGGCTCTATCAGAGTCTTGGTGGTATCCCGGCGATAATGCCGCCGGGACACTGCAAATGAAAATAGCGTTTCAGCTACTCGTTCCGGAACTCTTAGCGCCGGATCACAAGTAGCGGTGCAGCAGTAAGTTCCCATTCCCCACTGGGTCCATTGCACTCAATGGGTTTGGCGGGAATATCGCTGGCGGTAATAGCGCCAAAAACGGACGAAACCGGGAGGAAAGCTTTTTGCCCAACTCAAGATTGGGTGGACCCTAAAATGCCACGGTAATAGCGTTACCGCTGCATTTAATGACTACTGCACAACTCCCAATGAGCACCAATGAGTTCCTTCTGGGTTACTTTTTTAGTTTTGTTCTTTAGGTGTTGCTAAAGCACGACCCATTAATTAAAACTATTTCATTGTAGTACAGCTAGGAAGGAGCTGGGATATGAGGGACACTAATGTTCTAGTTGTTGTTTGGGTATTTACCCACCCATTGACTGCCCATGTCCATGCTAATCTCTATAGCCATTCCCACTCACTTCCTGCCCCTCCCCACGCAGAAAACATCCTCCTAGAATTTCTTTGAGATAGCTTCATCAAGCAGTGACATGAAACTCTGTGCTAAAAGTTCCTTTAAACGTTATTTCAAAGCAGCTTTCTTAGAGTTAATGGCTAAATTGCAGCTGTAAATGCGCTACTAGTGTATTAAAAACATATTAACCAAGTGCGCCTTCAGCCATGTGATTTATAATCAGTATGTGGCTCTTCACTGAAGTCCTGAAGTCCTGTTTATACAAGCTTTGGCAAAGCCAGCAATTTTGGCTTGTTTATAGGCATTTGCCAGGCACTTCTATTATATGCCCAGGTACTTGAACCATTTTACAGCTGCTGCCATTAATGGCACGTTAGTACAATTACAGCAGTGCCTAGCAAATGCCTATCCCATGCCCATCCAATGCCAAACCTGGATGGCATTGCCAATGCCTGTTTCACATATTGTCAACCTCTGATCCCAGTGGGCAAATGTTTATCAATTTTTAGTTTGGGCTATTACATATCACTTGCAACACCTATAAGCCGAAACTATTGCATTGGAGTACAGGTAGGGAGGAATGGGGAAGGAACACAGAGGAATGACATTTGAGGAGGGACACAAACTTTGTAGGTCTTGTTTGGTTATTTGCCCAACCATTGACTGCCCATGGCCATGCTAATCCCTATGGACATTCACATCCATTCCTGCCTCTCCTCGCCCAAGACACCTCCTCATTGGAACTCTTTGAGCTCCCTTTAATCAAGCCTTACCATCAAACGTTGCACTGGCAGTGCCTGCCAGTGTTTTCTCAAAGCAGTCTTCTGAGAGTAAATGATTTAAGTGTAAACCTGCTACTGGTGTAATAAAAATGTCTTACCAGGCCTGCCTTCAGCCACTCGATTTATAAGCACTCTAGATGTCCTTCACTGAAGTTCTGCTACAAATAAGGCTTGGCAAAACCAACGGTTTTGGCTTATGTATAAGTATTACGCATTTGCCAGGCACTGCTATTAGATGGCCAGGTACTCGAACCATTTTGCACTTGCTACCATCAATGGCCAGTTAATACCACTACACCAGTGCCTGGGAAGTGCCTTTGCCATGCCTACACAAAAGCCCAAACTCTTGGCATTGCCAATACTTGTTTTGAATATCTTTGAGACCAGTGTGTGGCTGAGAACAATGTACTAAAGAATAGGTGAAATTGTTGGGCTTGCTTTAAATAATGAAAGGCTATGGGAGCATAATTGTGTTCAACTGATATCTGTCAACATAATGGTAGACAGTGTATTGCTGACAGTGCTCAGAAAGGCACAGCGTGGACGTGTTTGCTTGAGGTTTTACTCTATGGGACAAGACTGTGTGAAATAGCAGGCTACTTAAGCTTTAATCACTAATAGGTTTCCCGCAGATGCTTTCCATTAACGTCAACAGGCCATGAACAGGTTAAAGAATGCTGCAAGAGAAAGCAAGTGGATCCCAGATAGAGTGGCTGCACTGGGATGTAGGCCTCTTGTAAACTTCAGCTTTCTCACAGCAAGAACGGGTAAGTGCAGCCAAACAAGTACACCTTTTCCCAGCCAGCACCACTTTGCAACTTGCAGGGTATTAGCAGTCTAAGTCATTTCGTTTTGTGACACTGGTTTTTCTCAACGTTTTCCAGCATGATGCGCCCACTTGCTGATAGAGAAGCAAGTTTTTATAGCCTGGCGGACGCACGCAACCCCATCCCCCAGTGAAAAAAATAATACCGTCCAGCGATATTAGTGCCGACAATGGCCATCGGGTAGTAATACTGCCGAAACACAACCATCTTACTATTACCACCGGCACACCCGGTGGTATTACCACCAGCGGATAAGGTCACAGCCAGAACGGGAACCCCGCCGGCAGCCATCTTAAAAAATTCAATCCACTCTGAATCTCCCATATCCTGTTACCTTCCGGTCACCATACTTGGAAGCAACATATCTCAAGACAAGGGAACGCCACGCCTCCCGGAACTCAGGCTGCGGAAGCCTCATTTCATGGAATATGAGCTCACTGCACTGCTGATGCGATTGTCGAACATGCTGAGGAGCTGTTTGGGAGCAGGCAGAGGAAGACCACTGCACAGAGGAAGACGGCCATGTGAACAGACTTCATGGCAAAGTTGGCAGCAGTGGGCACTGTTCCCTGTGATGCAGAGGACTGCCGCGAGTGGTGGAACAACCTCAAGGGGAGGGTCCATGGCTGGATCTCATGACACTGGATAGAGAGTGCTGCCACAGGAGGTGGCACGGTGGAACCCCTCACCCTCATGCCGTTGGAGGAGAACGCCAGCTCTATCCTCAACATGGAGGGCATTGGGAGTGCTGAGGCCGGAGCAGGAAGTCACATCGATAGCGGTAAGTCTATCAGACCCCACGTACATGTGAATGCAGTGGCCAATAGCATGCGTTGCAGAACACACTGCTGCCATCCCTGCTCTGGCTGCAAGATGCCAGGGTACCAGTACACCCACCTCTCAAACAGGGACAGTGCAGCCACCAGTCCATCATGGCACAGGCTGTGTCGAATACCACCGACGAGGAGGAGGGGAATGAGCAGTACATGGGCTTCCACTCTCCATGCTTCAGCCCTAACCCTCCACACAGCTCACCACCTCTGCCCAGGCACAATATGGTGGCTGTATAGGCAGGATTCAATGCCATCAAGCACAGTCAGGCATCTATGGAGACACTTGCGGGCCAGCAGTTTCAACACATGCATGCCCAGCGTAACTGCCTGCAAGGGTGTAGCCGGCGGATGTCCCGTTCCCTCGGCCAGGCCACCGCTGCCATGACCTCACTAGGCCAGAGAGTGCTGGAGGGCACAGAGGTGGCGTCAGCCTCTGCTGAGCCACTGAATCAGTGCACGCAGCTCACCCTGTAGTATATTTGGGCCCAGGGGTCAGAGCGCTCCACCTCTGTTACCTGCACAGCAGGCTCAATGCCCAGCACCCCAAGGTGCCGCTCACAGGTGCTGGAGCAGGACTCTTTGCCCAAGAGGCACTGAAAGGAACTGTCTGACACTGCAAGGGTGTTTTGGGGATGGGGTTTAAGAAGGGTTTCTTGGGGGGGTGGGCAGGTGGAGGTGTTTTAGGGGCGGTTTTTGGGGAGAGGAGAGGTATTGTGGAGATGCTGTTTCGGGAGGGTTTTTGGGGAGGGTGGTTTGCATTTGCACATTAAACAGTTGTTCACGTAAAGGAATGCTTGGACATTCCTTATTGTGTGCAAGTGTTTAATATATAATGTGACTATATACAGAGGTGCATAGCAAGTGCATTTCAATTGTTATCAAAAGAAATAGTCAATCAGTTCTTGCCAAACCAGACAGCCAACCCTATCCTCATCCCGCTCACTGCGTGACAGTACAGCACCCACATGTGTTGAGTCCTCCTCTTCTGGGGGTGGCATGTCCTCATCAGGGGGCAGAGGAACATTCTGTCTGATGCAAATGTTGTACAGCATGGCACAGGTAAGAACAATTTGTCCCACCTTCTCCGACCTGTACATTAGGGCCCCTCCTGAATGGTGTAGGCACCGGAGACAAACCTTCGACAGGCTGATGGTCCACTCGATGCAGAGCCTGATCTGGATGTGTACAGGCCACCCCCTGTAGAATCTGTGGATTCTACACTGGTGTCATCAGCCATGGAGTCTGCAAGGGAAAATGTCATAGGTGTCAGTCTGTGTATGCATTTCACAGATATTGTCACACAATATGATTTACCATTCCAGCACTTGCATATGGTGTCATTCACTCAGGGGGTACATTGCTCTGTACAAAACATTATACACACAGCTCACAGCCAGCACTCTTCGCTTTCAGGGGCTTTGATTGACAGGGCAGCATACCATGGTGCCTGTGTTGGGCCTGTTCATTGCTCCCATGCATGTGCCCTGATGTTCAGTTGTACTAGTGCAGGTTGTGTGCGTATTTTCCACGATGGCTTCACATCCATAGTCACCTAAGTATATGGAATTACTTCTGCCTCTCCTTCCCCTCTTCCTTCTACTCCTCCTCCCCTCTGCACTCTGCTCTTCCAGCCTCTGCAGCTCAATGCAGAGCCGGAGCAGCTGCATGCCCATGTGCACAGATTCCAATGGCACCATGATGGTTTGGGGAAGGTGTGGGCCTTATATACTCTCCCTGAGTGGATTGTGTGCACCCGTGGCTTCATTTCCATCACCGGTATGCATTTACCTCCACCTTATAGAGATGGAGGTAAATGCACTGTGATTTTGGCGGCATTACTGCCCAATTTCAACTATATTACTGCCATTTCACAACTTGTGATACGGCGGTAATACTGTTTTGGGCTTTCAGTGGTAATACTACCAATGGTAATACTGTTGCGTTAATTCCGCCAATGGCATTACCATTGGTGGTATTACCACTGACGGTATTACTGTTGTCTCCTAATTTGGCAGAACGGTAAAAGTGACAGTAATACTGTTACCGCCGCTTTTAACGTATACTGCCAGACTTACAACGAGCCCCACTGAACTGAATTGATTTTATTCCCAGGAGTGAATGGTAAGGTATGTTTTGCTGTTTTAAATAAGCAGCAGGAGCTCAGTGATTGGCATGGCAGTTTAGCAGTCTTGAGGAACCGGATTCATGAGCACGTGTCTATTTTCTTAACCCGCTGATGGAGGGGTGCAGCAGGGGCACAGAGACCAGCCCTCCAATTGGAATGGTATTCAATGTGCTTTCCTGAGCTCAGTTTTTCGAAAAGTCGCTAAATGCAGTGGTGAGATTTTCAATAATGATAAAGTTATTCATCATGTGTAATGCAGTCTATTGTCTAGAGATTAATGATCACAATGACACGCACCATAGTTGTTTTGCAGCACTTTTTCCATTAGAATGCACAGGTTGTACTAATGGCACATCATCTTCATCTGAGAAAATGCCTGTGTTGCTGGTCCCGAAGACATTTGACGAAATAATTCCACAATGGAATGGCAATGGGCCATAGAACTGTTTCTATGCGCTTGATCATGTTTCCTCTAATTAATTCAGATTATCACTGTTGGAAAATGAAAGGTATTTTTATATGCACTGTGTGCATTCTATGTAGAAAATGTTTAAATGATTCTCACGTCTTGTAGCATTGTAAAAGATAACTATGTTTCAACAATAATTACCATAAAAAAATGGTTTTACTAATGTCACATTGTAGTGTAGTACTTGGTGACAATGTTTATTTCTTTATAACTGTGAGGTTGGTGATGACTGGTAATTCATGCCAGAGGGTGGTCGACCCAGGCATTTCAGGGCAATCCCTGGCAATGATGCTAGTACTTGGATATATGTTTACAATACCTGCCAAAGGGTGTGAGCAGCTAGGCAAGTAATACCTGACAAGTGATTATACAGTGCCCATACAAAAGCCCAACTATTGACTTTGTTTCAGGCCCCAGCCCCAGCCACCCAAATTCACTCCTGCCACCCTCGCTCCCTCCCCGCTTCCTGGTTGTCGTCCTCCCGCCTCCATAACCGCCCTCTGCCCCTAATTGGTCCATCAGCTAGTGTGTGAAAGGTCTAGCGACCCGATCCTACACCAAGGCCCTCATTTGTGTAAGGCACAACCAGCTGAGAAAATCAGAGCATTTGTACTTATTTGGTTAATCCTCAGTGCTCTCTGCCCAAAAGTCCACTTTTCAGGCCCCAGCCCCGCCCCCCGAATTCACTCCCGCAACCCTCGCTCCCTCCCCGCTTCCTGGTTGTCGTCCTCCCACCTCCCAAACCGCCCTCTGCCCCTGATTGGCCTTGAAGACCGTGTCACCCAGGCCATTACCGACCTTCTCATGGCAACCCTCTGCCTGTGCAGCCCTCCGACGAAGGGCCCAAGATAAAGGGTGGCTCCAACAAGGCGGCTCCAGATCATATCTGCAGGTATCCGCAGGAGAAGCAGGAAGCTAATAACCTGACATCAACCACCAACAACCAACAAGTAAGTGTGGCAGGGGTGGGGAGTGAAGCAATTACTTCACGCCATACAACCCTACCACTCAAAACTACAAACCCTACTGTCACAACTCTGCATCTAGACTATATTCCCAAACAACATTGAATATACCTAAACCACCCCACTGCGTTGAGTCTCACCTCTAGGGAGTCTGGACTATTATCTTTGAATGTGCCATAATATCATCCTGTGCCAACGTTTGAACTTAGAAAGTACGAGTAATATCATCCTGTGGTATAGTTGAACTTAGAAAGTGTGCGTAATATCATCTAGTGCCAAAGTTTGAACTTAGAAAGTGTGAGTAATATCATCCCGTGGTATAGTTGAACTTAGAAAGTGTGAGTAATATCATCCTGTGGTATAGTTGAACTTAGAAAGTGTGAGTAATATCATCCTGTGGTATAGTTAAACTTAGAAAGTGTGAGTAATATCATCCTGTGGTATAGTTGAACTTAGATTGTGTGCGTAATATCATCCTGTGCCAAAGTTTGAACTTAGAAAGTACGAGTAATATCATCCTGTGGTATAGTTGAACTTAGAAAGTGTGCATAATATCATCCTGTGCCAAAGTTTGAACTTAGAAAGTGCGAGTAATATCATCCTGTGGTATAGTTGAACTTAGAAAGTGTGCGTAATATCATCCTGTGCCAAAGTTTGAACTTAGAAAGTGTGAGTAATATCATTCCGTGGTATAGTTGAACTTAGAAAGTGTGAGTAATATCATCCTGTGGTATAGTTGAACTTAGAAAGTGTGCATAAAATCATCCTGTGCCAAAATTTGAACTTAGAAAGTGCGAGTAATATCATCCTGTGGTATAGTTGAACTTAGAAAGTGTGAGTAATATCATCCTGTGGTATAGTTGAACTTAGAAAGTGTGAGTAATATCATCCTATGGTATAGTTGAACTTAGATTGTGTGCGTAATATCATCCTGTGCCAAAGTTTGAACTTAGAAAGTGTTAATTTAGAAAGCAGCCCTAAATAGCATTACTGTAATATAGTTGAACTTAGAAAGTGAAAATAATATCATCCTGTGGTATAGTTGAACTTAGAAAGTGGGCATAATATCATCCAGTGGTATAAGTGAACTTAGAAAGTGTGAATAATATCATCCTGCGGTATAGTTGAACTTAGAAAACGTCTGTAATATCATCCTGTGCCAAAGTTTGAATTTAGAAAGTGTGAGTAATATCATCCTGTGGTATAGTTGAACTTAGAAAGTGTGAATAAAATCATCCTGTGGTATAGTTGAACTTAGAAAGTGTGCGTAATATCATCCTGTGCCAAAGTTTGAACTTAGAAACTTTGAGTAATATCATCCCATGGTATAGTTGAACTTAGAAAGTGTGAGTAATATCATCCTGTGGTATAGCTGAACTTAGAAAGTGTGCATAATATCATCCTGTGCCAAAGTTTGAACTTAGAAAGTGTGAGTCATATCATCCTGTGGTA
Source organism: Ambystoma mexicanum (assembly GCF_040938575.1). NCBI lineage: Eukaryota > Metazoa > Chordata > Amphibia > Caudata > Ambystomatidae > Ambystoma > Ambystoma mexicanum. The sequence goes on from NC_090941.1 coordinate 994,486,476, forward strand.
TAGTTGAACATAGAAAGTGTGCGTCATATCATCCTGTGCCAAAGTTTGAACTTAGAAAGTGTGAGTAATATCATTCCGTGGTATAGTTGAACTTAGAAAGTGTGAGTAATATCATCCTGTGGTATAGTTGAACTTAGAAAGTGTGCATAATATCATCCTGTGCCAAAGTTTGAACTTATAAAGTGCGAGTAATATCATCCTGTGGTATAGTTGAACTTAGAAAGTGTGAGTAATATCATCCTGTGGTATAGTTGAACTTAGAAAGTGTGAATAATATCACCCTGTTGTATAGTTAAACTTAGAAAGTGTGAGTAATATCATCCTATGGTATAGTTGAACTTAGATTGTGTGCGTAATAACATCCTGTGCCAAAGTTTGAACTTAGAAAGTGTTAATTTAGAAAGCAGCCCTAAATAGCGTTACTGTAGTATAGTTGAACTTAGAAAGTGAACATAATATCATCCTGTGGTATACTTGAACTTAGAAAGTGGGCATAATATCATCCAGTGGTATTGTTGAACTTAGAAAGTGGGCATAATATCATCCAGTGGTATAGCTGAACTTAGAAAGTGTGAATAATATCATCCTGTGGTATAGTTGAACTTAGAAAACGTCTGTAATATCATCCTGTGCCAAAGTTTGAACTTAGAAAGTGTGAGTAATATCATCCTGTGGTATAGTTGAACTTAGAAAGTGTGAATAAAATCATCCTGTGGTATAGTTGAACTTAGAAAGTGTGCGTCATATCATCCTGTGCCAAAGTTTGAACTTAGAAAGTGTGAGTAATATCATCCCATGGTATAGTTGAACTTAGAAAGTGTGAGTAATATCATCCTGTGGTATAGTTGAACTTAGAAAGTGTGCATAATATCATCCTGTGCCAAAGTTTGAACTTAGAAAGTGCGAGTAATATCATCCTGTGGTATAGTTGAACTTAGAAGGTGTGCGTAATATCATCCTGTGCCAAAGTTTGAACTTAGAAAGTGTGAGTAATATCATTCCGTGGTATAGTTGAACTTAGAAAGTGTGAGTAATATCATCCTGTGGTATAGTTGAACTTAGAAAGTGTGCATAAAATCATCCTGTGCCAAAATTTGATCTTAGAAAGTGCGAGTAATATCATCCTGTGGTATAGTTGAACTTAGAAAGTGTGAGTAATATCATCCTGTGGTATAGTTGAATTTAGAAAGTGTGAATAATATCACCCTGTGGTATAGTTAAACTTAGAAAGTGTGAGTAATATCATCCTATGGTATAGTTGAACTTAGATTGTGTGCGTAATATCATCCTGTGCCAAAGTTTGAACTTAGAAAGTGTTAATTTAGAAAGCAGCCCTAAATAGCGTTACTGTAATATAGTTGAACTTAGAAAGTGAAAATAATATCATCCTGTGGTATACTTGAACTTAGAAAGTGGGCATAATATCATCCAGTGGTATAGTTGAACTTAGAAAGTGTGAATAATATCATCCTGCGGTATAGTTGAACTTAGAAAACGTCTGTAATATCATCCTGTGCCAAAGTTTGAATTTAGAAAGTGTGAGTAATATCATCCTGTGGTATAGTTGAACGTAGAAAGTGTGAATAAAATCATCCTGTGGTATAGTTGAACTTAGAAAGTGTGCGTAATATCATCCTGTGCCAAAGTTTGAACTTAGAAACTGTGAGTAATATCATCCCATGGTATAGTTGAACTTAGAAAGTGTGAGTAATATCATCCTGTGGTATAGTTGAACTTTGTGCGTTCCTTCCATTTCCCTGCATTGCATAAAGGGGGAAGGGGATTGCCAGAGAAAAGTGATTACATTGTTTTGTTGAAATCATATTGAGTATTTTCTGTATTGCATTTTCATTCAACATTACATCCATCTGAACTTATATAAAGCATTCTCTACCACCTTCTTCTTCTGTTCCTATTCACAAGTGTGCTAGTGCCAGATTCTCCGTTGTTAATCTTTATCATATCAGATTAAGTGTGATATTCAATTATTAATTTATTCTAAAGTGTGATATATATATCTATTGTTTAAATTATCAATTAAACCTTTTAACTTGCAAAACAGAACTACTTCTTGGCTCAGTGGGGTCAGGAGGATTCCAAGAGAGGGGTGTTATATAGGGGTAGTCATCCAGAACGCATGAACTGGACATAAAGATATATCAATAAGGGTTTCCATTCAGTATCCCAGACTAGGCATTGACTTAGCTGTAGTGTTCAATTGAATCCTCTTACATGATACACCGCGCTGCTGCCTGCCTGACCCCCCAAAATGGCCGGCACAACGCGGCATGAGAGCGAGGCTCTCGGTTGCTAGGCAACCCAACAATACATCTGCGATCCCGCCCCACCGGCAGGCAGAAGCCAGCGGCAGAACAAGGCCAGGATAAAGGCCATCGCCCCCTGTTTGCCCCAGTGAGCCCCCCACTTGCAGGCAACCCCACAGGTGAGAGGGCAGGAGCCCATCTCCCTCGTGTGCCCAGCCGACTCCTCCTGCAGCACGAGAGACTGCAGCCACGACGACTGCAGCAACAAAGATCCACCTGGATCAACCATCTGCAGCCCCAGCAGCCGGTGCCTACCATCTGCCCATGCGGATCTGCACATTTCTTCGTGCCTAAATCGCCCGAGGCACCCAATCCCACACCGCGTTGCTGCCTGCCTGACCCTCCAAAATGGCCGGCGCAACGCGGCATGGGAGCGAGGCTCTCGGTTGCTAGGCAACCCAACAATACATCTGAGATCCCGCCCCACTTTCAGGCGGATGCCGGAGGCAGAACAAGGCCATGATAAAGGCCAGCGCCCCCTGTTTGCCCCAGTGAGCCCCCACCTTGCAGGCAACCCCACAGGTGAGAGGGCAGGAGCCCATCTACCTCGTGTGCCCAGCCGACCCCTCCTGCAGCATGAGAGACTGCAGCCACGACGACTGCAGCAACAAAGATCCACCTGGATCAACCATCTACAGCCCCAGAAGCCCGTGCCTACCATCTGCCCATGCAGATCTACACATTTCTTCGTGCCTAAATCGCCCGAGGCACCCGATCCCACACTGCGCTGCTGCCTGCCTGACCCTCCAAAATGGCCGGCACAACGCGGCATGAGAGCGAGGCTCACGGTTGCTAGGCAACCCAACAATACATCTGCGATCCCAACCCACCGGCAGGCAGAAGCCGGCGGCAGAACAAGGCCAGGATAAAGGCCATCGCCCCCTGTTTGCCCCAGTGAGCCCCCCACTTGCAGGCAACCCCACAGCTGAGAGGGCAGGAGCCCATCTCCCTCGTGTGCTGACCCCTCCTGCAGCACGAGAGACTGCAGCCACGACGACTGCAGCAACAAAGATCCACCTGGATCAACCATCTAAAGCCCCAGCAGCCCGTGCCTACCATCTGCTCATGCAGATCTGCACATTTCTTCGTGCCTAAATCGCCCGAGGCACCTGATCCAACTCCGGGCTGCTGCCTGCCTGACCCTCCAAAATGGCCAGCGCAACGCGGCATGAGAGCAAGGCTCTCGGTTGCTAGGCAACCCAACAATACATCTGCGATCCCGCCCCACCGGCAGGCAGAAGCTGGCGGCGGAACAAGGCCAGGATAAAGGCCATCGCCCCCTGTTTGCCCCAGTGAGCCCCCCACTTGCAGGCAACCCCACAGGTGAGAGGGCAGGAGCCCATCTCCCTCGTGTGTCCAGCCGACCCCTCCTGCAGCACGAGAGACTGCAGCCACGACAACTGCAGCAACAAAGATCCACCTGGATCAACCATCTACAGCCCCAGCAGCCTGTGCCTACCATCTGCCCATGCAGATCTGCACATTTCTTCGTGCCTAAATCGCCCGAGGCACCCGATCCCACACCGCGCTGCTGCCTGCCTGACCCTCCAAAATGGCCGGCACAACGCGGCATGAGAGCGAGGCTCTCGGTTGCTAGGCAACCCAACAATACATCTGCGATCCTGCCCCACCGGCAGGCGGAAGCCGGCGGCGGAACAAGGCCAGGATAAAGGCCATCGCCCCCTGTTTGCCCCAGTGAGCCCCCCACTTGCAGGCAACGCCACAGGTGAGAGGGCAGGAGCCCATCTCCCTCGTATGCCCAGCCGACCCCTCCTGCAGCACGAGAGACTGCAGCCACGACGACTGCAGCAACAAAGATCCACCTGGATCAACCATCTACAGCCCCAGCAGCCCGTGTCTACCATCTGCCCATGCAGATCTGCACATTTCTTCGTGCCTAAATCGCCTGAGGCACCCGATCCCACACCGCGCTGCTGCCTGCCTGACCCTCCAAAATGGACGGCGCAACGCGGCATGAGAGCGAGGCTCTCGTTTGCTAGGCAACCCAACAATACATCTGCGATCCCGCCCCACCGGCAAGCGGAAGCCAGTGGCGGAACAAGGCCAGGATAAAGGCCATCGCCCCCTGTTTGCCCCAGTGAGCCCCCCACTTGCAGGCAACCCCACAGGTGAGAGGGCAGGAGCCTATCTCCCTCGTGTGCCCAGCCGACCCCTCCGGCAGCACGAGAGACTGCAGCCACGACGACTGCAGCAACAAAGATCTACCTGGATCAACCATCTACAGCCCCAGCAGCCCGTGCCTACCATCTGCCCATGCAGATCTGCACATTTCTTTGTGCCTAAATCGCCCGAGGCACCCGATCCCACACCGCGCTGCTGCCTGCCTGACCCTCCAAAATGGCCGGCGCAATGCGGCATGAGAGCGAGGCTCTCGGTTGCTGGGCAACCCAACAATACATCTGCGATCCCACCCCACCGGCAGGCGGAAGCCGGCGGCGGAACAAGGCCAGGATAAAGGCCATCGCCCCCTGTTTGCCCCAGTGAGCCCCGACTTGCAGGCAACCCCACAGGTGAGAGGGCAGGAGCCCATCTCCCTCGTGTGCCTAGCCGACCCCTCCTGCAGCACGAGAGACTGCAGCCACGACTACTGCAGCAACAAAGATCCACCTGGATCAACCATCTACAGCCCCAGCAGCCCGTGCTTACCATCTGCCCATGCAGATCTGCAAATTTCTTCGTGCCTAAATCGCCCGAGGCACCCGATCCCACACCACGCTGCTGCCTGCCTGACCCTCCAAAATGGCCGGCGCAACGCGGCATGAGAGCGAGGCTCTCGGTTGCTAGGCAACCCAACGATACATCTGCGATCCCGCCCCACCGGCAGGCGGAAGCCGGCGGTGGAACAAGGCCAGGATATAGGCCATTGCCCCCTGTTTGCCCCAGTGAGCCCCCCACTTTCAGGCAACCCCACAGGTGAGAGGGCAGGAGCCCATCTCCCTTGTGTGCCCAGCCGACCCCTCCTGCAGCACGAGAGACTGCAGCCACGACGACTGCAGCAACAAAGATCCACCTCGATCAACCATCTGCAGCCCCAGCAGCCCGTGCCTACCATCTGCCCATGCAGATCTGCAAATTTCTTTGTGCCTAAATCGCCCGAGGCACCCGATCCCACACCGCGCTGCTGCCTGCCTGACCCTCCAAAATGGCCGGCGCAACGCGGCATGAGAGCGAGGCTCTCGGTTGCTAGGCAACCTAACAATACATCTGCGATCCCGCCCTACCGGCAGGCGGAAGCCGGCGGCGGAACAAGGCCAGGATAAAGGCCATCGCCCCCTGTTTGCCCCAGTGAGCCCCCCATTTGCAGGCAACCCCACAGGTGAGAGGGCAGGAGCCCATCTCCCTCGTGTGCCCATCCGACCCCTCCTGCAGCAGGAGAGACTGCAGCCACGACGACTGCAGCAACAAAGATCCACCTGGATCAACCATCTACAGCCCCAGCAGCCCGTGCCTACCATCTGCCCGTACAGATCTGCACATTTCTTTGTGCCTAAATCGCCCGAGGCACCCTATCCTACACCGCGCTGCTGCCTGCCTGACCCTCCAAAATGACCGGCGCAACGCGGCATGAGAGCGAGGCTCTCGGTTGCTAGGCAACCACACAATACATCTGCGATCCCGCCCCACCGGCAGGCGGAAGCCGGCGGCATAACAAGGCCAGGATAAAGGCCATCGCCCCCTGTTTGCCCCAGTGAGCCCCCCACTTGCAGGCAACCCCACAGGTGAGAGGGCAGGAGCCCATCTCCCTCGTGTGCCCAGCCGACCCCTCCTGCAGCACGAGAGACTGCAGCCACGACGACTGCAGCAACAAAGATCTACCTGGATCAACCATCTACAGCCCCAGCAGCCCGTGCCTACCATCTGCCCATGCAGATCTGCACATTTCTTTGTGCCTAAATCGCCCGAGGCACCCGATCCCACACCGCGCTGCTGCCTGCCTGACCCTCCAAAATGGCCGGCGCAATGCGGCATGAGAGCGAGGCTCTCGGTTGCTGGGCAACCCAACAATACATCTGCGATCCCACCCCACCGGCAGGCGGAAGCCGGCGGCGGAACAAGGCCAGGATAAAGGCCATCGCCCCCTGTTTGCCCCAGTGAGCCCCCCACTTGCAGGCAACCCCACAGGTGAGAGGGCAGGAGCCCATCTCCCTCGTGTGCCCAGCCGACCCCTCCTGCAGCACGAGAGACTGCAGCCACGACGACTGCAGCAACAAAGATCCACCTGGATCAACCATCTACAGCCCCAGCAGCCCGTGCTTACCATCTGCCCATGCAGATCTGCAAATTTCTTCGTGCCTAAATCGCCCGAGGCACCCGATCCCACACCACGCTGCTGCCTGCCTGACCCTCCAAAATGGCCAGCGCAACGCGGCATGAGAGCGAGGCTCTCGGTTGCTAGGCAACCCAACAATACATCTGCGATCCCGCCCCACCGGCAGGTGGAAGCCGGCGGTGGAACAAGGCCAGGATATAGGCCATCGCCCCCTGTTTGCCCCAGTGAGCCCCCCACTTTCAGGCAACCCCACAGGTGAGAGGGCAGGAGCCCATCTCCCTTGTGTGCCCAGCCGACCCCTCCTGCAGCACGAGAGACTGCAGCCACGACGACTGCAGCAACAAAGATCCACCTGGATCAACCATCTAAAGCCCCAGCACCCCGTGCCTACCATCTGCCCGTACAGATCTGCACATTTCTTTGCGCCTAAATCGCCCGAGGCACCCTATCCTACACCGCGCTGCTGCCTGCCTGACCCTCCAAAATGACCGGCGCAACGCGGCATGAGAGCGAGGCTCTCGGTTGCTAGGCAACCCAACAATACATCTGCGATCCCGCCCCACCGGCAGGCGGAAGCCGGCGGCATAACAAGGCCAGGATAGAGGCCATCGCCCCCTGTTTGCCCCTGTTCACCATCGTGAGGCCATCAGAGACCCTCCGACCTCAGGAACGATCAACAATCTCACATCATCAGTCCAAACCACAGAGGACTTGAAACACAATGGTAAGGTTCACCTCCGTACCCGAACTAACCCTAAAAGGACTAAGCAACTCTGTCCTACTGTTACACTAGCGTGTGCTCTAGCGACATACAACAAACACTATGCAATTCCTCACTATACTACCTCTTGTTTTACTAATTTCTAACTCTCCCACTACGGGATTTAACTCTACAGCCGCCTGAGAGGATGTAGCCACCCTCCCTCCCTCTTTCTCCATCATGTACATGTTCCTCCGGTAAGACCGCCACCTTGCAAACCACCAATGTTCTTGTAACGTAACCATGATTCCTGTGATATAGCTAAAATCTGCTACCATAATGTAACTAAGTAAGCTGTCCTACGATGTAACTAAGAAAGTATGCCTGCCGTGCAATTATAAAAGTATTCTTGGAAATGTAACAAACTAACTATTATCATAACGTAAATGAAAAGTATTCCTGTCCTGTAACTAAGAAAGTATTCATTCATGCGATGTAACCAAACAGCATTGTTGTCATGTATCCCTGTTACCCCTCCCTGTAACTAAGATGCTTACAAGTAACAGCGCCACAATGCCCGAGGGCTGCATATGCGCTATACAAATTTAAATAAATAAAAATAAAAAAATTAAAAAAGTGGTTAGTGTATGTGGGTGGTCGTGGGGCAGGTGTAAAGTGGTTAATTTATGTGGGTGGTCGTTGAGCAAGAGTAAAGTGGTAAGTGTATGTGGGTGGTCGTGCAGCAGGAGTAAATAAAGTGTTTATTTTATGCAGGGGGGCCGTGGAGCAGGAGTAAAGTGGTTAGTGTTTGTGGGTGGTCGTGGAGACAGACTAAAGTGGTTAGTGTATGTGGGTGGTCGTGGGGCAGGAGTACAGTGGTTAGTGTATGTGGGTGGTGGTGGAGAAAGATTAAAGTGATTAGTGTATGTGGGTGGTCATGGAGCATGAGTAAGGTGCTTAGTGTATGTGGTTTGTCGTGGGGCAGGAGTAAAGTGGTTAGTGTATGTGGGTGGTCGTGGAGCAGGAGTAAAGTGATTAGTGTATGTGGGTGGTTGTGGAAAAGGAGTAAAGTGGTTAGTGTGTTTGGGTGGTCGTGGGGCAGGAGTAAAGTGGTTAGTGTATGTGGGTGGTCATGGAGCAGGAGTAAAGTGGTTAGTGTATGTGGATGGTCATGGAGCAGGAGTAGAGTGGTTAGTGCATGTGAGTGGCAGGAAGTGGATGGTCATGGCAGTATGAGAGGGGCCCCCATTCAAATTAAAGGGAACAGGTCCTTGGAAATCTAACACTTTTGGTCTATAATTTTCTTTTGTTCTACAAATCACATAGATCCTTGCAAACAATCTTCCATGTTCGACCCCACCCCCCATATCTTCTACTACTTTAGAGTGAATCTTGTTCTTAAATCAAAATGGCCCATTGCCTGGCACCTTGCCTGGTGCTACTCTGCTGGTGGCACCCAAGGCAACTCTGTTTAATTGCCTTATTGTAGCCCTGGTTCTGTGCCCAATTAAGCCCATCCATGTCTTGATTCTGGCTCCCACACCCCTATATTTTATGGTTTTAAGCCAAAATGGCAGTGCCTGTCGCCTGACTGCTGTTGGCATTACGTGCTTAATTGCCTTATTTTAGCAGTGGTCTTTCATCTAAAGCAAGCCCCTTCATGATCCGCATGGTTGTTGCCTTCACTCCCATTGGCTCAGAGCAAGACACCCCGTCAGCAGTGTCACATGTGTCTTCAATTCGCCAATCTTCTGTATCTCCTGGGTTGTCACTCTCATTTCCATCACATCCTCCGATTTAGAAGACTCCAGTCATCCTTTCGGCTGTGACAATTGACCCTTTCACCCGAGTAAAAGTGGAAGGCTGAGGATCAAATGCCGGCAAAGCCTTGTGGTAGTCGCTTCACTAAAACCATGTCACCGGCATTCAACGTCGCTGGTTCCAGCTTAAGATTCTGTTAGATAGAATTTCCTTTTTGGGTGTAATTCTCCTCACTTGTGAGCCCCCCAGCATTTTTTGCTGGACTCCTCAATTTTTTTTACCAATTCTTTTAAGTGGGAACCTTTTTCCACACTCATTCAGTCTTTTACTCTCCCTGTGGGAACTCTTTTCAAACCTTGTGGTTGTATCTTTTTGGAGTCATGCTTTCCTCCAACTTTTAAGGCATCTGCAATTATTGCAGCACACAGCACTTTCTGTGCTGTGTTGCTGAGAGCCCCTTGAGCTTTACTTATTATTTTCCTTGTGATAACAAACGTTACCAAGGACAGGGACAGGGGGATACTTTTTATCCTACCTATGCTTTTCTTTTGTGCAATCATGTGGAGTGCTTAGTGGACATACCGTATTGCTTTTCTCACTTCTCCTGTAACTTTCCAGTTACAGTTGCAAGTCTGAGTGGCTGGTTGCAGTGGATATGATCTCCCGCTTTTGTGAATTTTACACGCAGGCCGCTGTCGCATCTGCGGACAGGGACACATGGGTCACCATTGACGTAAACAGTGCCTTACCTCTTCCTGCGCCAACTCACAATGGCTTGTCCTTTCTTGAGCCGTCCTCTGCTAACCTGGGTGGGGGGGAAGTGCTGCTCACTCCATTGTCGTTGACGGGCTGCCATTGAGCAGCCCGCACAGAGATACCCGTGTGTCTGGGAGGACAAGAAGCTGGGAGGACACCGAAACTCCTCAGGTCTTTGTCCTCCAGTATGTATGCTTAGATCCAGTTTTAACTGGGTGCCTGGCTGTCCCCTCGGGACATGCACCACCCAAAGTCTGAATATTGCATGCATGCTGATTGACTGAGTTTCTGCATCAAAGGTGAGGGTCTTGATGCTGAAGCCAGAGTCGACCACTGGAAGTTCCATTCCAAAGAAGAAGAAAGAAGAAGACGTCTGCAGCTACCTCCACCCACCGCCAAAGCCGACTGAGTGACCTCTGTGGCTCCAGCCCTCTCTTCTGTACAACAGGGAAGATCCAGACCAGATGGCTTCCTCCCTTGAACTGGTGCACCTAACCAGTCTTGAGACCAGCTACAGTTTGAGCCATCCCACAAAGTACTGTAACCTTCCAGGCCTGCAATACCCGAATACCCTGGGACCTCTGGCACTGCTGTAGTGCATCATCTGGTCAAGCGTGGTTCTGGCTGCAAACTTGTGGGCATCTTTCTGGGCCTACAAAGACTCCATTCTGATCATACAAGTACTCTCAGAAAAGTGTTGAGGACCGAGAGAAGGAAGAAAGTCTGCCAGATGACAATCGTCACTGCAACAAAGCCTGTGTCGAGCCACCACAACCAGAAGCTGTGAAGATCATCAGCTAGGCATCCCTGTGACCGTGTCTGACCATCTGCTCCCACCTCCTTGAGCTACCAAGGCCAGAGACCTGGGGACCCGGCAGTGACATCATTGTTCTTCATCATAGAAGGTACTGTCTCACTCCTAGGTACTTTATATTGGCAGTTGTTGTGTTGCTGTTCGCTCCTCCTGATCTTCTTGAGTCACGTTGGGATGGACGACCCACCCCTGTTCTCCCAGGCCTTAGGACATCCGCCCTTTAGGCTGAAATCCTTCAGGTGGCCTATCTAGTCCTACTGAACCCTTTGAATCCAATTGCATTACTTGCTTGCTATGAATAGCATCATCTGTGAATTTGACAACATCTGCTTTCCTTTGTTCTGCTGCCCATGGGTCACAGGTCCCCAAGTGCCCCCATCTGACTTTTGAGACTCTCATTCCTCAGATAGGGTTGGACTTCTAAAGTTTAGGTCTACACAACGTTATCAAAACATACCAGTATTGCTATTTGGTAACTGTTGGTTAATTAATGATTTGCTAACCTTAAGCCAGTCTTGATACTTATCTGCTTCCCATCTAAAGGTCTACCATTGAATTGAGTATTGATACAGCAAATGTCCTACTGTATATATGTGTGAACTGTTCCTTACTTATCCGAATTGCATTTTGAGTTTAACATTGACCTAGTGTATATAATAAATAAACATATTTTAATATAACAAAGGTGTGTAAGTGTTTCCTTGACTCTAAGTGTACTCAAAGGACTTTGTACTCAACAACAGCTGTCCTCCCTCCTAGACTAAGCCTGGCTGCTCGACCATAGCTGCCAAACCTTTTTTGTAGGTCAGGCCTAGTAAAGGTAATCGGTAGCCAGCGTAAAGATTTCCTGGCTGAAGATATTTGTGCATGTCTCTGCAGCCCAAAAACAACACAGACTGCATTATTCTGAACCACCTGAAGATGATTAAGTTCTCCTTGCCCCACGCCCTGTGTGAGACTTGCACAGTAATCCAGGCTTGACCCAATGATGGCCTGAGCAACCGTGACACAGCTATTAGGATGAAGAAACGGATGAAAGAGTGCTAGACGATTTAACTGGTAGGATGAACAAGGGATCAGGTGACTAACAGGAACTTTCACATTTAACTTTTGATCTAGTATAACACCTAGAAATTTTACTTTGGGTAAGGCCTTAAGCGAGCAGTCTGCCACTTTAAAGGATTTTTACAAGGAGTCAAGTTTGCGAAGCCTGTGTGACGTGTCCTCAATCATTAATTCAGTTTTTGTGTTGTTTATGGCAAGTCCATTTGACAACATACACCTGTATATATAGTTGTAGATGATATTGATTGTCTAGTGTTTCTTTCATAGTCGTCAGTGAGGGGTATCAGATACTGGATGTCATCTGCGTAGTTGGCGTATATCCCTCTCTTGGCGTCCAACATTTTGAACAGATACAGGGTGAAAATATTGAAGGTGTAGGAGACATACACAAACCCTGTGCAACACCACGGGGCAGTGTGAAGCCTTCTGCCACTGCTTCTTGCAATAACACTCTAGCTGTTAGATCTGAGAGGAAAGACATGACCCAGTTTGCAGCTTCCACAGAAAAGGCGGCAAAGTCTTGTCTACCAATCTGGCGGATCAACCAGATGAAATGTCGCTGTTAGGTCCAGAAGCATCAGAAGGGCAGTCTGACCCCCCATCAAGAAGTTTAAAGATGTCGTCTTCAGATCCACCAAGGTGTATTCTGTGCTGTGGTGACTTCTAAAATGCTACTGTTTTGAGCCTAGAATGTTCCTGCTATTTAGAAAGACCTGGATTTGTTGGTGAGCAATTTTGTCAAGGGTTGTTAGCAGGAATGGTGTGTTTGTTATCGGCCGGTAGTTGCCAGCCACTGAATGATCCAGTGCAGGCTTGTTTTAACAGGGGGGCAATCCACGCCTGTTTAATAACTTTAGGAACATGGCAATCTCTGAATGAGAGGTTGACAAATTTGGTGATCATGGGAACCTGGAGACTGGCACAAGATTTGACAATTGATGCTGGGCAGATATCACCCTTGCAATTGGTTGGCTTCAGTTTTCTGTGCTGCTCTCAGCTTTGATATTTTCCACGTTTTTACGCATAGAGTTCTGTATATTCATGCACCATTGTGCATCATCTTTTTTAAAGGTGTTAGGGAGAGGGCAATGATTTTTTTATTCATTCAGGATCTTGAAAGGTTCCCTAGAATTGGACGAGGCACCGTAAATCCTGCTCTCATAGAGAATTATTTTAGCTTCGCAGATGGCTAATTTATGGGATTTGACAGCTTCTGAGTATATTGACTTGATCTGTGGACAGAGATTTTTGCCAGTTTTTAAATGCTCTGTCTTTTTCAAATTTCAATTTGCGAATGTCCTCTGAATACCAGGGCTTGGATGGATGAGATTTTACCAGTGTTTCTATTAATGGAACCAGGTTGTTCACTGCCTGTGACAGAAAATGTCCATATGTGCCTGCCAGTTTTGTTGCAGAGTCAAAACGGTTCAGAAATTAAGGGATGCAATGTGGTGGGTGTCAGTTTGTGCAGATTGCGGCATATTGATTTTTGAGTTGTGCATCTTTTCTTTACAACGGGAGGTATGCTGGGAAGTTGAAAAAGGATGAAGTAATGATCAGACCACAGGCATGGGGTGACGGTAGCATTGTTCACGTCCAGGCAATTGGAGGCCACTCAGTCAAGGATTCTACCACCTGTATGAGTTGGCTTCTGCATATGTTGTTGAAAGATCAGCCCCTCTAGGGTTGCTTGTATGGCTTTAGCTAAGGCATCATCAGGGTCATTAAAGCCCGTATGCATATCTCCCAGCACCAGCACCTTAGATTGAAGTTTTATAGATGCTGAGATCCAGTCACTAAATTAGATTAGGAATTCCGGCATATTAAGTGGAGGACTGTAGATCAAAAAGATGTTTGGTGTGGTGTTGGGGCCCACTAGCAATTTTGCGTGCAAGGTCTCACAGTCGTCAATAGTGGCCATGGTGCTCACGAGACAAACATTTAAGGATTTATGAACAAAAAGCGCCACGCCACCACCCTTTCCATCAGTTCTATCTGCTCTTAGGATCATGTAGTCCTGATCAATGGCTAGGGTTAGTGCAGGGCCTGCTGCATTATGAAGCCATGATTCAGTTATAGCACAGATGTCGATTTCATGCTCCATTAGGAAGTCGGCGACCTCCAGGGCTTAATTCAGGCCCTGATGTGATTCAGTCCAACATAATGGACTGTGACCATGCAGATGTTGATGTTGCTCACTGTACCTGCCCTCATTGATTTTCCGCAAGGTGTTCCTAACGACACCAACCACTTGCTTAGTATTCACGGATGAATGTCTCACCTCTTCCCCGTATTTTCCCACTCTGATTTGGGACCAGGAGCTGCACGCTATCCAATGACAGAAATGTTGGCCCACACTGTGGTGCTTTGTGGTGTCTCCCCACAATGATGTTGCATGAGATGCAACTGCTTTGATGTCGATTTAGGGAGGCCCGAAGATTCTTAACTACTAAATTCAAATATGCCACAGGCATACCGACTATGCCACGCAGCAAGTGAATACCCATCCCAACAGACTTCTTCAACTAACTAACACATAACAATCCTGGGCAACACATCCTATCTCGACTGGCAAACAAGAGACCATGCAAGTGGCCGTAGAGTACATGTTAGACCCCAGAACATAACATAACATCATAGGTTTGGTGATGCGTTCTCAAGTCTATTGAAGTGTCTCCTGGAACTCTATGCCTTGCTCATGCGCTGAACAGCCTTACTCTCCTAATCTTATTAAAGCACTTCGACTGAACCATACAGGGCTGCTGAGGACATTGGTCAGCCATTATGGACTATCTATTATTATCATTATGGTATTTATTGAGCGCGGACCAAGCTTCGAGAAGCAATAGTGCACTCTAAGAGGTATACACCAATACAGGTACACTGCGGAGCACTTTACATCAATATACAACAGTACAGAGGCATAAAGGATCACTTTTCAGAGGTAACAGAACAAATATACAGCAGGGGTAGGTTACAGAGGGGCACAAAGGTGGGGTACGGCTGTACAGGGTGGTGAGGAGGAGAGGGGCAGACGGCATCTAGCGAGCCAGGTGGCGCAAGGGGCTATGTGATGACCCAGATGTTGAGGAGGAGAGACTAATTGAAGAGGTGGGTCTTGAGTTCTTTTCTGAACTTTAGGAGCCAATCAAGCCAGTGCCAAAACCAAGATCCATCAATATGATAGGCGTGTTAACCAATCCAAGTGCATTGCGTATAAATATTTTGATCGCAGGTTATTTGGTCATAAGTCTTACAGAACTACGGCTGATTATTTGGTTAAATTCCCCTCATCCACCTTTCGCAAAAAAAAGTTTCTCCATTTTCGATTAAATCTATGGCCAACTTTAGATGCCACGGCAAGGAGGAAACAAATTGCGATGGAATTAAATATCTGCCGATTCTTTAAAACCCCTAACCAAAGGGAAACTTTGGAGCACCGTTTGGTTTATTGTTCCAATTTAGACTCTTTGCGAAAAGTCCATAAAAAAAAATATTATGAAGTCAGATATTTGGCCACGAATTTTTTCATCTTTCATCACCTAGGTTGGCCATAAAAGTGGCAATTGTACAGTTCCTGGATGCAAAACTTCCTCAAATCTAACTTAATAATGTAAACCATCCAGGAAATGAATTTCCTATTTCGTCAAGTCAAGCCTGGGAGTATTTGATACTGTGTGTTAATTGATTTTCAAGTTTATTCCATTGCAATTGTCTTAGTTGAAGAATAACTAGTTTTCTCTTTTATGGTTTTGTACAATGTCAAATCAAGCGATTTGTTGAACTAATTACTCATGTTGAGATGTTAATTTTATTCACATGCTGATCACATTTAGATTTGTCACAGGAAGTTTTAATTTTGTGTTTAATGTAATGTTCATTGATAACATCTAACTTAAATTTTATCTGAACTGAACTGTATAACTTTTTGTAAATTTGAAAGGTTGATTTTATCAACTAACCAAATAAAAATAATAAAAAGAATTGTAGGAGCGTGGGGACGAGTCTGATTTTGACGGGGAGGAGGTTCCTTAGTCATGGGGCGTAGGCAGAGAAGGCATGTTTTCTGGTCCTTTCCTTTGCACGTGTCCTGGCTTTTGGTGGTGCCCTTGGAGTTCCTTGCCTAAAACCCACAATGCCTCACTGAAAAAGCAGCATTGGTACATTTTTGGTTGCAGCTTTGTTGATGATGAAAGAGCGTTTAGGAGCTTGTTTTGTTTTGACAGTTTGTTGGCCATAGAGATTGTGTCTTTTCTGGAATTCTGAAGGCCCATGATGGGTTACTTTTAAGCCTTTGCGAGCCCCTGCGGTCTCCTGCATTGCTCATACAGTGTCTAGTAATGACATAGATGTACCTGGGGAACAGCCACCCACAGTATCTGGCTTTGGGGGATCCTACTGCAACATCCTTCAGAAGCACCCCTCTGATTGCACCAAAGCTCACCCAAGCCTAAAGCCACATGCCCATTTGCTCAGCTCATGCAACTATGTTCATAGCATGTCAAAAAGTCCTGTTACTTAGCTCTACATCTTTGCCCTTAAGCCTATGGGGATCTGTACAGTATTTGAGGTAATGGTGAAAAGGAGATGGTATTTCAGATCCCTCCCATCACAGGTTCAGAGGTGTATGAATCTACTGGCATTCCCAGGCATTACCATTGATGAGGAATAACACTGGATTGCAGGGGGGATTTCCAGAATTAAAATCCACCCATTTTTACCCCAGAGCTGGAGGAAAGAATTGTAAAATGTGCCCTGGTGAATGCAATCGTTTTTCTTCTATACAGAAGGAAAGCAAAAGTGCTTCCCTTCATTGTAGGACAAACACTGTTGTCGTGTGAACATGATAAGCGGGTGAGAAAGTGAGCATATCTGATGTCCTCCCACTCACCATCTTTCCCATGAATGCAAACTAGGGTCAGAAATGACCTTTCTGTGCAATAAGAAATGTACACTAGTCATCCGCTTCAATGTTGTACAATATCTAGGTCCTCTATTGTATTCAAGATGGGAATGGACAGAAAAAATATGTTTTTAAATACAGCAAGTGGTATTGCTGCAATACCGGCAGTATTCCAGCAACACCACCACCGTTATTACTGAGCCAATCCACACCGTGTTGCCAACAAAGGAACTTTTGCTGACCACACAAAATAGTCCATAAGTGATACCTAACTTTATCAATATTATTCTGATCATTTTTCACACTCATTTTCCTTGCTTACAAATGCGGTGTGGATTTGCATATTTTGACTTCAGTTTGACCTTATGTGATTGGTTTAATGCGTTCTGAATTCCTGTAGCTTTCTTTTGAATGTGTGTCAGTCAGCCTTTTGGGGTGCTTTGTGTGGCATTTTTGTGGTTTTCACCGTTTTGGGTGTGTTGCAGAAATGTAATCTTTTCTGTACTTTACTGGAACACATTTTGACTAACGTGCTCTTGGTTCTTTTGTTTGGCTTTTGGTGTATGTGTGCGGTGGGAGTGCGGAGAGAGTGTTGACTTGCTTTTCAGTAGTACTGCATGGATGGTATTATTGTACATCGAATCAGTCAGTGCCAGGCCTTGGAGCGCTCCATAGAACGTCTGTATGTGGAGAATTGTCTCCAACCTTTTGCACGGGCACCACCAAAGCTGAAATTCCTGTTGACATCGAGGGGCCACCTCCTAGATCTTGTGTGGGGAATCTAGGTAGCACAAATTTAGTGCCACCTCGGGTGACGGAAGAAGAAGGCCACCGTATCACTATCGTAGACTTGGCGACCCCTTCCGAGTCTGTGCATGTGTCTGACTCCACCCTCAGAGCCATTCCAGCAACTAATAGTATTATCACAGTGCCGATGGTTGACCCAATATTAGCCACAACGGCGTCCCCTATCAACAGAAGCCAGCACGTTAGGACTAGTGCAGAGTAAAGGGAGCAGATTGACTGTCACTGTTTGACACCGTAGATTGGGCATCGAGACTGAATATGATGAAGAAGGCTCCCAGAGGAAGAAGACTAGCACCATCCAACGCCAGTGCTGTAGCCCTTTTTTAGCATCTCAAATCCCCAAGGATTTCAATGGGCGGAGAAAAGTTGAACATTCTACTGTTTCGAGTGCAGAGGAAAGGCTCCTAGAAAATCGTCTGGGGCGCATTGAGTCTACCCTGGTAATGGTCAAAGGAGAGCTGGACAATTAGTCTGCGTCGAGAGCAAGGGACGAGCTGCGCTTCGAAAGGTGCGTAGACACCATAATCAAAATGGCGGAAGGCCAATGTGGATCAGCACGATTGGGTCATGAAGCCATCGTAAAAGCTAAAGGAGTTGACGCCAGCTGTCAGACAGTGCGGTGCTGGGACGCTACTGCTGATGTTGTGCCACTACAAAATCAGGAGGGCAATTGTGTTCAAAGCAAAGCCACCCAGCGGGGAGATATCCATGCAGTGAACGATACTGGCAGCCCCCTCTTAGTGATTCCGCAACCGTTTCCACCAATGGCCAGGGAAGCTGCATGACAGTAGTGTCTGAACAGCTGTAGAGAATAAAGACTCCTGCTAATAATTTTAGTCAGCAACAAGCATGCAAAAGAAATAGTGGCTTTGCCCGTGGCGGCTTCCAGACAACCCAAAGCGCATTTGGCCTCTCAGAATCTATATCGGGCCATATTACCTAGGGAGAATGAGGTTGGTGGTGAGGTCGACCTGGAACAGTCGGATATCTTAGCTTCCTGGAGAAAGCACAATATCATCTGTTGCTTTGGAGGCCTTGCACATGGGAATAGGAACTTTAATTAAGGCCTTAGCAGTGATTTTGGATGTCTCAGATATATCTTTTAAGGTTTTTATAATGACTAGGATTTTATCAGATTGTATGTTGTGTGGGGGTTGCATTGTGCGCTTTGGTCTTTCTAACTTATTTTTTTGCACATTACATAGTGAATCATATTACGACGCTATCATACAGACGAGTAGAGGTTTATCAAGACTCGAAGAACAACACCTGCAACCTACACGATACGTGGCATGAACCTCTATTGGCTTTTCCCATCCATGACTTACAATATTGTGGGGCAAACTAGCCGGGGTACCCACCATTCCCTTATCCTGGACTTAGCAAAGACCAAATTGGACTCCACGCTTAAAAAAGGGAATATAATGAGTCAGGGTGGTGTGTCAAGTTGTGTCACTGAGGCAGTCCATGGTTGCATTTTGCATGTGTCGCCTGTTGTACTTTAATAGGGGCTATATGGTGTTGACATTTTGGAGAATTATAATTACGCAAGTATCTGACATACACCAAAGCTTGTTGAGCCAAAACTGAACCTTTTATCATGGAATATCTCAGGAGTTATGAGTAAATGGAATGATGTGGTTTGGCAGCAATTTGTGGATGATTTTGAAATTATTTTCTTGCAGGTGACATGGCTTTTCCTTCCAGAGGAAAGGAAGGGATACAACTCTTGTAATATACCTTGAGGAAATCAGTTAATGGCCGCCTGAGTGTGGGTCTAACAACATGTCTCAAAAACACTTTATCCGGCTCCAATACTTTGGCTCACTCTTACTCTCCCAATACTTTAACTCTGAAATGGAACATTAATGTCCGAACGGCTACTTTTAGTGTTAATATATATTTAAGGCTTAATGAGAAAGCCATAGATGCCTTATTATCTCATTTAGAAGATTTAGAGACTGCAGTGATATTATTTAACATGCGATTGCAAACAGTCAATAAGTCTACGCTGCACTGCTCAAGGCCACATAGTACATGAAAGACATACTCCCTGTCTCCATGCTGCAGGCACTTATGACTGAATAAGAATAACTCCACCTGTACCTGGTAATCATTAAAGAGCTCCCTGACTCAAGGCACTTTCACCTGAATCCTCAAGACTGGAAAAATCATCCGGCTTCCTCAGCAACTATCGGCCTGGCCTATAACCTATTTTCCCTTCCTAGGTAAAACTCTTAAGCAAGCAGTAGCCACGCGGTTCCTCTGACAAATCCACTTCAACCAGCACCTTCGGTCCTACCAATCTGTCTTCAGACCCAGAGGCTGCTTGAAAATGGCTATCGTCAAGGTGATTGACGATGCCCTGAAGATCCTCAGTGATTGCCATCCCTGCTTTCTTGTTCTCCTCAGCCACACCCGTCACCGTAGACCATAAAACACTCAATAGCATTCTAAAGCACTGCATGGGGAACTGCAAGGCTGTCTTTAGCTGATTCAAATCCTACCTTACTAACCACCACCAATTAATTTCCAGATGGATTCCTCCAGATCATTAACTCTACCCTTCATATGTGGAGTCGTGCAAAGAACCATCCTCTCCCTTTTGATCAGTAACCTTTACAAGGAACTGCTCTGCGCACCCCTGGCTCCACACAACATCTGCACCCACCAATATTCAGATGACGTGCAGTTCTGCCTCAAGATATCTTACATGAAAGAAATTCACACACTAAAGGCATGCCTCACATTGATTCAGCCCTGGATGTCCAGTGCTTACCTGAAGCTCAACCTCCCCAAGATCGAATGGTTATGGCAGACCAACAACAAGAACACTCTGACATCCAGACCTGGCTCTCCGCAGTGAACCTCGAGGGCTTCACACCCAAGCTGACCACCTATTCTAAGTCCCTTGGGTTCTACATTGACTGTAATCTTCCCTTCAGGAGCACATAGCAAAGAAGACACAGCCGGATTGGTACCAATATTCCCTCCTGTAGATAATGAAGCCCTTCATTCCAGCAATCAGCTCTAGATCTGCTGTTCAAGCCCTGGCCCCCTCAACTGGATGCTGAAAATCCCTCCTGGAAGGCCTTTTGTGGACCACTCTTGCATCCCAGAGATGTGTCCTTCATGCTGCTCTACAAATGATCAAATGCCTCTGACCTATTCCACCAAATCTCCTTGCCCCCATCAACCTTCACTGGCTCCTACTGCAACCATGTATCTGTCAAGAATAGCCATCTGGCAAGGGTGCAAAGTCATGGCCTTTTTTAATTTGTATTAAATGATAAAATGATATGGGTAGTTCCCTGATAGGGTAATCTGCTGATCAAATTCCCCTTTTCAGAAGCTGCATGACAAAAGCATAGTATGTATATGTGCCCTGTTGTATCAGTATCCTCATCCTCAACGCCTGCTCTACCCGTGGCACAGAGCAGTGTCAAATGTTGCAGATGCCTGATTGACAGCAGCAGTGACAGATAAGTTTCTGCTGCACAGGGGCTGCACTTAAGATATGCCCCCCGTACCAAAACCACTATGATCATACGTAACCCATGATGGTGGCAGGATAATCCGTAAAACAAAAGCTATACCTAAGTTTAGGTATTGTGCATGACACTACTTATGATCGTGGCCACCACATTCCAATTGATTTCACACATGTGTCAGCTCCTGTGCGTCAACTCTTCTGTGGAAGGTGATGTTTATTCTGGTCAGCCAGGAGTAGCCTGTCAAATGGCAGGATAGGAACCTGGAGGGATTGGCCTCCTCTTTGTGAGGGTAGGTGACACCCTCCATCTGAGACAGCCACACTGCAGAGCTTCCTGGGGCCCGGGCATCAAAGGAGCACATCCATTCAAATGGAGTAGCCTCATTCCCAGGTGCTGCATCTCTAAAGTCCTTTGTTCTCAGGGAGCAGGGAAGGTGGCAGGAGTTTCATAGGCAGGACCGCTCTGGTCAATGTAAAGAGACTTCTATCATTTTGGTTCTCACTTCCCGTCTTTCTTGTTCCTGTCCCCTTCCCTTCGTCTGGAGCAAAGCACTTTCGGTGTGACATCAGAAGGGCAACTTACACTCTGTTCAGGAATTGGACCACTAAAGCAGGCCACCTCTAGTCCAATCAACTGGGGACTTCTGCCTTTTAAAGAAGGGGTCTCCTAGCCCTTCTTCAGATGCTCTCAGATCGTCTCTCTGATTCTGACTTTATCTGTTATTTTTCTACTAAAGTGACACTTCTTCTCCCCTGTGTCATTTCTTCTCCTCCTTCTGTGCACACTGCCTTTTCTTGTCCTCCCCCTTTCCTCCTCTCTCTACATCCCATCCTACAGACACCTGTCTGATCCCCTACCTTTTTACTTAATTCCCAAGTCCCCTCACTTCTTTCACATCTCACAGCGCTCTGTAATTCTTCTTTACGCACTTCTACCTTTCCTTCATCCTTTAGGCATGCCTTTACACTTTCTATTCTAAATCATTCCTCAGTTGGCCCCTCCTTACCTTCAAACTATGAACCTAGTTCACTGCTTCATTTTATTTCAAAGCTTCTTGAGCGTATTGTTTACATTCTTATTTCTGCTCATCCAAATAACTATACTCTTCTCCCACTCTATAAATCGGGTGTCTGCTTTTTCCATTCAACTGTAAATACTCTTCTCCCTTTCTGCAAATCCCTTCTCTCTGCTCAGTATTCTCAGCAATCCTCCTTGCTTGCTCTTGACCTGTCAGCAACATTCAATAACGTCAACCATTCTATTCTTCTGTTCTGCAATTCACATTTGTTTTGAGGGGCTGTCGACTTAATTTGTACCAATCTTACCCTTCTTACTAAAAGCACATGTACCTGGGACCAGAGGATAGCTCAGTGGCAATGCATTGGAAGCAAGATAATGCAGAGCAGCATAGGTTCGAATCCCGAGCCAATGCTTAATCAAATATCAATGAATTCATTGTTCTGCTTTTTCGGTGGGACAATCTTCATCCGTCCTTTCTCTTCCCTATACTGTTCTGTTGGGCTCTATGCATTCCTCTTGCTTCTATCATCTCTTCGTTTGGTTGACCGCACACCTTCGATGCCCAGCATTCTCAGAATCTTCTTTCGTTCTCTTCTTTCTCTGATTCTACTTACTGTACCCTTTCCACCTGCTTGCTGGCTTTCCAGTCTTGGATATTTGAACATTTGTTATCTCTTAATCCATCTAAGACTGAGGTCCTTTTTCTTCCTGGACTCGACCATCCCTCCAGCCCTATCTCGTCGTTCAATCTCTTTTCCCCCTTCTTCTCACCTGATTTCCTCTCCAGCCCCTTTCCTTGGAGCTATCTCTGACTCTAATCTCTCATCTTCCTCTCACATTTCCACCACTGCCTGCTCCTGTCCTTTTCATCTTTTTAACATCTGGAAAGCTTGCTTATTTCTTTCTTTTAACGCTATAAAAACCCCTGGTCTCTGTTGGGGGGGCTGCTCCGATCACCGGGCAGCCCCCATACTCACGTCGAGAAAACCCAACACCGTCAGTGGGGCCGCGGTCACGCCGCAGATCAAGGTGTGGGGGTCACCCAATTCGCTCCAGGTCACTGGAGCTTCACACGTGGCTGGGGACACCCAGCATACGACGGCCCTGGCTCTGGAGCACCCAGCCGGGGTCGCAACAGGAGCCATGATCACATGGCCTCGGGATCACCCTGGGACGGTGTTGCCCAGCAGGGGCAACGTCCTCGAGCTGGGCCCCGTCCTTGGGCCCAGCGCATGCGGTGTGGCACCAGCATGGTGCTTCAAGAACGACACTGAAGCCTTGTGATGGTCTGACTGACGAGCCGGAAACAGCTTGTACGTTTTATTAACTTGGTCACATGGGGAACCATGTGGCCACGGAACACACACTGGGAGATACCATGTCTCCCTACAGGGGGTGTCATGCAACAGTCTCTTCCCTCGTCTTTTCTTGGCTTTTCCATTGCTCTCGTCTTCATCTTGATCTTCCTACCTATCAGCTAGTACCTCTTGGTTCTAGCTGAAATTCCTCTATGTGCCTTCTTTTCTGTCTAACCCCTCTTGATTCTGTATCCTCCATGTTCTCATCCATTCGTTGGCTCTATTTTCAATCTTGTTTGTTCAATTTGCTTCATATTGTGTTTGAATGCCTTCATGGTATGGCTCATTTCTACCTTACGTCTTAGATTTCTTTCTACTCCCCCCTCCCCTTCTCCTCCTTCACAGTGCCAACTCCAGCGATCCGTTCCTGGACCGCCATGTGCTTTGTCTCGTTTTCGCTCGTTCACTTTTCTTGCACCTAAACACTGGAATGCACCTCCTCTTGCTCTTCTTTGCTTGGCTTCTTTTGCCCAGTCTCGCTCTCCTCTTGAGGATCATTTTTTATCCGCTTGGATGTTCGTTTCCTTGATGTGCATATTTTGTGTACCAGTGTTTCCTGTTTGTTAAGCACTTTGGCGTATGGCGCCATGTAACTTCAATACAGTACAAATACGAATTTCCCATGCAGCCCCACCCAGAGCAAAATGTGTGCACAGCAGCGTGCTGCACTGTGGTCAGTAGCCCCCATAGACGATATTACCGAAAGTTTGCACCAGAGCAAGGGCCTCATCACGAGTTGGGCGGTAACGCCGGCAGTATTACCGATCGTGGTTTTAGCCCTACCAGCAAACCCCCCGGTGCTATCATTGCCGGATCACGGGTTTGACGGTAATGGAATTCCCCATTCCCCACTGAGCCCATTTGGGAATGCCCCATTCCCCATTGGGCTCAATGGGGAATTTTCGCGCTCTTACCGCTGGCGGATTTCCCGCCGGCTCAGAGCTGGGGAGAAATACGCCGAAGCCCTGATTTGGCGGACCCTTAAATCCGGCGGTAATAGTGCGACCGCCAGATTTAAGGGTTACCGCCAAACTCGTGATGAGTGTGATGAGTACTAGGGAAAGAATTGCCTTTGTGTAAAACACATTCTTTCAATGGGCTATGTTTGCCCTAGTCCTTTTCCCTGTTGCAAAATGTATTGGAAGAATATGTCTCTTGTACTAGGATCATTGTTTACCCTATTGCTCATTGGACTGGCACCAGTGCAATGTTTTTAATATTTTGGCTAAAGTGCCCACTACTTACTGGGTGTATATATGTTTTGAAGAAGAGGGTTGAACATGGATGCTTGGAGATCCAGGCTTGATTGTTTAGGAAGGGCTTTTTGAATTGGCCTCAGCCTAGAATCACTTCCCCCCTTCCACACTGCCAATGCCAGCTATTGCTCGCCTCCCCCCCCCACGCCCGAAATAATATGGAACAAGAAAAATACCATGAAAGTATGAAAATCACACATGTCCTTTCAATCCAGCAGTCAAGACTGATACCCATCCTTGACAAGCCTCCGATGCACACGCCCTGCCCTACACCTGAGGGGAGGGACCGGGTAGACAGGGAAACTGATCTTTAATGTGTCTGGCCACTGGCCGATAATGCATATGGTGTGCGGCGCGACATTTCCAATCACTTTCTACCCCTTAATCAACCTAATGAGTTCTGGGAGCCTTAGGGAGCTTTCCATTACATCAGACACTCTTGGCGCTTCCATTAATAGAGAACACTGCAGGGGCCATGTGCAGCCAATGCATATATAATGTGCTGTGGATGTAGGTGGCCTGGGAGAAGCTATTGTGCCATGGTGAGAGATGCCGGCTGAGAAGGTGCCGCCTGTGGGAGCTCCACCAGCCCTGCTCATTATCTATGTCATTGATTTGGATGTGTAGTTGTACCTCGTAGCAGATATTCACCTTGTTTTAAAGTGCATATTTTAGGAGCTGCCTCTGATCCACTGACCTTTGAAGCCATTTGAGATGCCAGAATGCCCATAATATGTGCATAGGGCGGGCACTGAACTCCGCTGTACGTGCATTTCTATCACATGTATTCATTGTCGATATCCTGAACACCTGAATGGGTGTTACCATTCAGCGGGCTGATGAGCCCAGTGTCTAGGATAATGCTTTTTCTCCTGGACTGATCATGATGTGCTCTCCATCACTCATAGCCAGCTTTGTTGGCTTAGGCAGTGATTATAAGAATGGTGGCTGGTGCTAGAGTTCGGGGCTTGTCCAACAGTGGGCCTGAACCCAGAGCAGGATGGCGAGAGGGCATTCCAGAATCCAGGCTCCTGCAAAGCACACACTTATGCCTGGCATCCTGTTTTGAATTTATGGCGATTATTTTGACGAATTACTAAGAAATGTCCCTGTGGTGAATTGATTAAGTAGCAATTAACCATGCTCACCACTGGTCTGCAAGGCACAAGGGAAAAGGTAAGTAGTAATTTGCATTTGTATCGTATTTGTATTAATTTTATTTTATGTTTGCAGGCACAAGAAAAGCAGGTGCAATCCATTGAAATTGACCCATTCTGGGTGAATCAACGTTTCCGATCCCAGGCGTGAGGATTAGTTGCATGGTTGCTGGAACCCTGCATTGGGCTCTCACACACATGCATGAAATCCTCTTGCTGGTGGGACAGGAATGAGAGATGCAGAACAAACTCTGGGCCTCATTATAAATTTGCCGGTATCCTGGTGGTAAATCTGACAGGATACCGGCAAACAGAATTAAAGTTACCGCCACATGTTCTGGAAAAATTACTGCCAGATTACAAGTGGTGGTAAATGTGGTGAATCCCCATTCCATGGGTTTAGCCAGTAGGGTAGTGGAATTACCTCCAGCTGTTAGCTGGAGGTAATTCCTCCACCCTACCTGCAAACTTTTAGTTGGTGAGTGCGGTTTCGTAATGGTAATACTGGCTATTTTTACTGGTAGGGTGTCAGAAGTGCGGTAACATTCCGGTAATGCCAGCTATTTTTGCCGGTAGGGTGTCAGAATTACCTCCAGCTCCACCCCACCTGCAAACTTGTAGTTGGCCGAAGCAGTAACGTGCCGGTATGTGTTAATACCGCCACGTTATTACTGCACCGGCCAACTTCTAATGAGGCCCACTATCTCTGCAAACACACAATGCCCCCCCACAACCTTCCACCAAATGCACCGACTCCTCTAACACACTGTCCCCAACAAACACATACATATACAGCCCAACCCACACAAACACACACTGGCACATATACTGCCCCATACAAGCATACTTTGTGTGCTGCATGTTGAGAATGCTTGTCTATTGATAAATGTAATATGGGTTATACCTCCCTTGCTACAAAATGGTACAATTTAAATGCCTTGTAAAATGACAAAGGGCTCTATCAGAGTCTTGGTGGTATCCCGGCGATAATGTCGCCGGGACACTGCAAATGAAAATAGCGTTTCAGCTACTCGTTCCGGAACTCTTTGCGCCGGATCACAAGTAGCGGTGCAGCAGTAAGTTCCCATTCCCCACTGGGTCCATTGCACTCAATGGGTTTGGCGGGAATATCGCTGGCGGTAATAGCGCCAAAAACGGACGAAACCGGGAGGAAAGCTTTTTGCCCAACTCAAGATTGGGTGGACCCTAAAATGCCACGGTAATAGCGTTACCGCTGCATTTAATGACTACTGCACAACTCCCAATGAGCACCAATGAGTTCCTTCTGGGTTACTTTTTTAGTTTTGTTCTTTAGGTGTTGCTAAAGCACGACCCATTAATTAAAACGATTTCATTGTAGTACAGCTAGGAAGGAGCTGGGATATGAGGGACACTAATGTTCTAGTTGTTGTTTGGGTATTTACCCATCCATTGACTGCCCATGTCCATGCTAATCTCTATAGCCATTCCCACTCACTTCCTGCCCCTCCCCACGCAGAAAACATCCTCCTAGAATTTCTTTGAGATAGCTTCATCAAGCAGTGACATGAAACTCTGTGCTAAAAGTTCCTTTAAACGTTATTTCAAAGCAGCCTTCTTAGAGTTAATGGCTAAATTGCAGCTGTAAATGAGCTACTAGTGTATTAAAAACATATTAACCAAGTGCGCCTTCAGCCATGTGATTTATAATCAGTATGTGGCTCTTCACTGAAGTCCTGAAGTCCTGTTTATACAAGCTTTGGCAAAGCCAGCAATTTTGGCTTGTTTATAGGCATTTGCCAGGCACTTCTATTATATGCCCAGGTACTTGAACCATTTTACAGCTGCTGCCATTAATGGCACGTTAGTACAATTACAGCAGTGCCTAGCAAATGCCTATCCCATGCCCATCCAATGCCAAACCTGGATGGCATTGCCAATGCCTGTTTCACATATTGTCAACCCCTGATCCCAGTGGGCAAATGTTTATCAATTTTTAGTTTGGGCTATTACATATCACTTGCAACACCTATAAACCGAAACTATTGCATTGGAGTACAGGTAGGGAGGAATGGGGAAGGAACACAGAGGAATGACATTTGAGGAGGGACACAAACTTTGTAGGTCTTGTTTGGTTATTTGCCCAACCATTGACTGCCCATGGCCATGCTAATCCCTATGGACATTCACATCCATTCCTGCCTCTCCTCGCCCAAGACACCTCCTCATTGGAACTCTTTGAGCTCCCTTTAATCAAGCCTTACCATCAAACGTTGCACTGGCAGTGCCTGCCAGTGTTTTCTCAAAGCAGTCTTCTGAGAGTAAATGATTTAAGTGTAAACCTGCTACTGGTGTAATAAAAATGTCTTACCAGGCCTGCCTTCAGCCACTCGATTTATAAGCACTCTAGATGTCCTTCACTGAAGTTCTGCTACAAATAAGGCTTGGCAAAGCCAACGGTTTTGGCTTATGTATAAGTATTACGCATTTGCCAGGCACTGCTATTAGATGGCCAGGTACTCGAACCATTTTGCACTTGCTACCATCAATGGCCAGTTAATACCACTACACCAGTGCCTGGGAAGTGCCTTTGCCATGCCTACACAAAAGCCCAAACTCTTGGCATTGCCAATACTTGTTTTGAATATCTTTGAGACCAGTGTGTGGCTGAGAACAATGTACTAAAGAATAGGTGAAATTGTTGGGCTTGCTTTAAATAATGAAAGGCTATGGGAGCATAATTGTGTTCAACTGATATCTGTCAACATAATGGTAGACAGTGTATTGCTGACAGTGCTCAGAAAGGCACAGCGTGGACGTGTTTGCTTGAGGTTTTACTCTATGGGACAAGACTGTGTGAAATAGCAGGCTACTTAAGCTTTAATCACTAATAGGTTTCCCGCAGATGCTTTCCATTAACGTCAACAGGCCATGAACAGGTTAAAGAATGCTGCAAGAGAAAGCAAGTGGATCCCAGATAGAGTGGCTGCACTGGGATGTAGGCCTCTTGTAAACTTCAGCTTTCTCACAGCAAGAACGGGTAAGTGCAGCCAAACAAGTACACCTTTTCCCACCCAGCACCACTTTGCAACTTGCAGGGTATTAGCAGTCTAAGTCATTTCGTTTTGTGACACTGGTTTTTCTCAACGTTTTCCAGCATGATGCGCCCACTTGCTGATAGAGAAGCAAGTTTTTGTAGTACACAGTTCCATATTCTGGGGGTTATTCTGAGTATGGCTGAAATACAGTGATAATACCTCCTTGGCGGTATTACCATTACCGCCAGCTTGACCAGCAGTACTACTGCCGTATCATAGCCTGGCGGACGCACGCAACCCCATCCCCCAGTGAAAAAAATAATACCGTCCAGCGATATTAGTGCCGACAATGGCCATCGGGTATTAATACTGCCGAAACACAACCATCTTACTATTACCACCGGCACACCCGGTGGTATTACCACCAGCGGATAAGGTCACAGCCAGAACGGGAACCCCGCCGGCAGCCATCTTAAAAAATTCAATCCACTCTGAATCTCCCATATCCTGTTACCTTCCGGACACCATACTTGGAAGCAACATATCTCAAGACAAGGGAACGCCACGCCTCCCGGAACTCAGGCTGCGGAAGCCTCATTTCATGGAATATGAGCTCACTGCACTGCTGATGCGATTGTCGAACATGCTGAGGAGCTGTTTGGGAGCAGGCAGTGGAAGACCACTGCACAGAGGAAGACGGCCATGTGAACAGACTTCATGGCAAAGTTGACAGCAGTGGGCACTGTTCCCTGTGATGCAGAGGACTGCTGCGAGTGGTGGAACAACCTCAAGGGGAGGGTCCATGGCTGGATCTCATGACACTGGATAGAGAGTGCTGCCACAGGAAGTGGCACGGTGGAACCCCTCACCCTCATGCCGATGGAGGAGAAAGCCAGCTCCATCCTCAACATGGAGGGCATTGGGAGTGCTGAGGCCGGAGCAGGATGTCACATCGATAGCGATAAGTCTATCAGACCCCACGTACATGTGAATGCAGTGGCCATTAGCATGCGTTGCAGAACACACTGCTGCCATCCCTGCTCTGGCTATAAGATGCCAGGGTACCAGTACACCCACCTCTCAAACACGGACAGTGCAGCCACCGGTCCATCTTGGCACAGGCTTTGTCGAATACCACCAACGAGGAGGAGGGGAATGAGCAGGACATGGGCTTCCACTCTCCATGCTTCAGCCCTAACCCTCCACACAGCTCACCACCTCTGCCCAGGCACAATATGGTGGCTGTATAGGCAAGATTCGATGCCATCAAGCACAGTCAGGCATCTATGGAGACACTTGCGGGCCAGCAGTTTCAACACATGCATGCCAAGCGTAACTGCCTGCAAGGGTGTAGCCGGCGGATGTCCCGTTCCCTCGGCCAGGCCACCGCTGCCATGACCTCACTAGGCCAGAGAGTGCTGGAGGGCACAGAGGTGGCGTCAGCCTCTGCTGAGCCACTGAATCAGTGCACGCAGCTCACCCTGCAGTATATTTGGGCCCAGGGGTCAGAGCGCTCCACCTCTGTTACCTACACAGCAGGCTCAATGCCCAGCATCCCAAGGTGCCGCTCACAGGTGCTGGAGCAGGCCTCTTTGCCCAAGGTGCACTGAAAGGAACTGTCAGACACTGCAAGAGTGTTTTGGGGATGGGGTTTAGGAAGGGTTTCTTGGGGGGTGGGCTGGCGGAGGTGTTTTAGGGACGGTGTTTAGGGAGGGTTTTTGGGGAGAGGAGAGTTATTTTGTAGATGGTGTTTCGGGAGGGTTTTTGGGGAGGGTGGTTTGCATTTGCACATTAAACAGTTGTTCACGTAAAGGAATGCTTGGACATTCCTTATTGTGTGCAAGTGTTTAATATATAATGTGACTATATACAGAGGTGCATAGCAAGTGCATTTCAATTGTTATCAAAAGAAATAGTCAATCAGTTCTTGCCAAACCAGACAGCCAACCCTATCCTCATCCCGCTCACTGCGTGACAGTACAGCACCCACATGTGTTGAGTCCTCCTCTTCTGGGGGTGGCATGTCCTCCTCAGGGGGCAGAGGAACATTCTGTCTGATGCAAATGTTCTACAGCATGGCACAGGTAAGAACAATTTGTCCCACCTTCTCCGACCTGTACATTAGGGCCCCTCCTGAATGGTGTAGGCACCGGAGACAAACCTTCAACAGGCCGATGGTCCACTCGATGCAGAGCCTGATCTGGATGTGTACAGGCCACCCCCTGTAGCGTCTCTGGATTCTACACTGGTGTCATCCGCCATGGTGGCTGGGGGCATCCAGAGTCTGCAAGGGAAAATGTCATAGGTGTCAGTCACAGAGCATTGTGCATGTGTTGCACATTATAACGGTATGTTGATAGACAGTCTGTGTATGCATTTCACAGATATTGTCACACAATATGATTTACCATTCCAGCACTTGCATATGGTGTCATTCACTCAGGGGGTACATTTCTCTGTACAAAACATTATACACACAGCTCACAGCCAGCACTCTTCGCTTTCAGGGTCTTTGATTGACAGGGCAGCATGCCATGGTGCCTGTGTTGGGCCTGTGTGTTGCTCGCATGCATGTGCCCTGAAGTTCAGTTGTACTAGTGCAGGTTGTGTGCGTATTTTCCACGATGGCTTCGCATCCATAGTCACCTAAGTATATGGAATTACTTCTGCCTCTCCTTTCCCTCCTCCTTCTACTCCTCCTTCCCTCTGCACTCTGCTCTTCCAGCCTCTGCAGCTCAATGCAGAGCCGGAGCAGCTGCATGTCCATCTGCACAGATGCCAATGGCACCATGATGGTTTGGGGAAGGTGTGGGCCTTGTATACTCTTCCTGAGTGGATTGGGTGCACCCGTGGCTTCATTTCCATCACCGGTATGCATTTACCTCCACCTTATAGAGATGGAGGTAAATGCACTGTGATTTTGGCGGCATTACTGCCCAATTACAAATATATTACGGCCATTTCACAACTTGTGATACGGCGGTAATACTGTTTTGGGCTTTCAGTGGTAATACTACCAATGGTAATACTGTTGCGTTAATTCCGCCAATGGCATTACCATTGGTGGTATTACCACTGACGGTATTACTGTTGTCTCCTAATTTGGCAGAACGGTAAAAGTGACAGTAATACTGTTACCGCCGCTTTTAACGTATACTGCCAGACTTACAACGAGCCCCACTGAACTGAATTGATTTTATTCCCAGGAGTGAATGGTAAGGTATGTTTTCCTGTTTTAAATAAGCAGCAGGAGCTCAGTGATTGGCATGGCAGTTTAGCAGACTTGAGGAACCGGATTCATGAGCACGTGTCTATTTTCTTAACCCGCTGATGGAGGGGTGCAGCAGGGGCACAGAGACCAGCCCTCCAATTGGAATGGTATTCAATGTGCTTTCCTGAGCTCAGTTTTTCGAAAAGTCGCTAAATGCAGTGGTGAGATTTTCAATAATGATAACGTTATTCATCATGTGTAATGCAGTCTATTGTCTAGAGATTAATGATCACAATGACACGCACCATAGTTGTTTTGCAGCACTTTTTCCATTAGAATGCACAGGTTGTACTAATGGCACATCATCTTCATCTGGGAAAATGCCTGTGTTGCTGGTCCCGAAGACATTTGACGAAATAATTCCACAATGGAATGGCAATGGGCCATAGAACTGTTTCTATGCGCTTGATCATGTTTCCTCTAATTAATTCAGATTATCACTGTTGGAAAATGAAAGGTATTTTTGCATGCATTGTGTGCATTCTATGTCGAAAATGTTTAAATGCTTCTCACGTCTTGTAGCATTGTAAAAGATAACTATATTTTTCAACAATAATTACCACTAAAAAAATGGTTTTAATAATGTCACATTGTAGTGTAGTACTTGGTGACAATGTTTATTTCTTTATAACTGTGAGGTTGGTGATGACTGGTAATTCATGCCAGAGGGTGGTCGACCCAGGCATTTCAGGGCAATCCGTGGCAATGATGCTAGTACTTGGATATATGTTTACAATACCTGCCAAAGGGTGTGAGCAGCTAGGCAAGTAATACCTGACAAGTGATTATACAGTGCCCATACAAAAGCCCAACTATTGACTTTGTTTCAGGCCCCAGCTCCACCCCCCCAAATTCACTCCTGCCACCCTCGCTCCCTCCCCGCTTCCTGGTTGTCATCCTCCCGCCTCCATAACCGCCCTCTGCCCCTAATTGGTCCATCAGCTAGTGTGTGAAAGGTCTAGCGACCCGATCCTACACCAAGGCCCTCATTTGTGTGCGGCACAACCAGCTGAGAAAATCAGAGCATTTGTACTTATTTGGTTAATCCTCAGTGCTCTCTGCCCAAAAGTCCACTTTTTCAAGCCCCAGCACCGCCCCCCGAATTCACTCCCGCAACCCTCGCTCCCTCCCCGCTTCCTGGTTGTCGTCCTCCCGCCTCCCGAACCGCCCTCTGCCCCTGATTTGCCCTGAAGACCGTGTCACCCAGGCCATTACCGACCTTCTCAGGGCAACCCTCTGCCTGTGCAGCCCTCCGACGAAGGGCCCAAGATAAAGGGTGGCTCCAACAAGGCGGCTCCAGATCATATCTGCAGGTATCCGCAGGAGAAGCAGGAAGCTAATAACCTGACATCAACCACCAACAACCAACAAGTAAGTGTGGCAGGGGTGGGGACTGAAGCAATTACTTCACGCCATACAACCCTACCACTCAAAACTACAAACCCTACTGTCACAATTCTGCATCTAGACTATATTCCCAAACAACATTGAATATACCTAAACCACCCCACTGTGTTGAGTCTCACCTCTAGGGAGTCTGGACTATTATCTTTGAATATGCCATAATATCATCCTGTGCCAAAGTTTGAACTTAGAAAGTACGAGTAATATCATCCTGTGGTATAGTTGAACTTAGAAAGTGTGCGTAATATCATCTAGTGCCAAAGTTTGAACTTAGAAAGTGCGAGTGATATCATCCTGTGGTATAGTTGAACATAGAAAGTGTGCGTAATATCATCCTGTGCCAAAGTTTGAACTTAGAAAGTGCGAGTGATATCATCCTGTGGTATAGTTGAACATAGAAAGTGTGCGTAATATCATCCTGTGCCAAAGTTTGAACTTAGAAAGTGTGAGTAATATCATTCCGTGGTATAGTTGAACTTAGAAAGTACGAGTAATATCATCCTGTGGTATAGTTGAACTTAGAAAGTGTGCGTAATATCATCTAGTGCCAAAGTTTGAACTTAGAAAGTGCGAGTGATATCATCCGGTGGTATACTTGAACTTAGAAAGTGTGCGTAATATCATCCTGTGCCAAAGTTTGAACTTAGAAAGTGCGAGTGATATCATCCTGTGGTATAGTTGAACATAGAAAGTGTGCGTAATATCATCCTGTGCCAAAGTTTGAACTTAGAAAGTGTGAGTAATATCATTCCGTGGTATAGTTGAACTTAGAAAGTGTGAGTAATATCATCCTGTGGTATAGTTGAACTTAGAAAGTGTGCATAATATCATCCTGTGCCAAAGTTTGAACTTAGAAAGTGCGCGTAATATCATCCTGTGGTATAGTTGAACTTAAAAAGTGTGAGTAATATCATCCTGTGGTATAGTTGAACTTAGAAAGTGTGAATAATATCACCCTGTTGTATAGTTAAACTTAGAAAGTGTGAGTAATATCATCCTATGGTATAGTTGAACTTAGATTGTGTGCGTAATATCATCCTGTGCCAAAGTTTGAACTTAGAAAGTGTTAATTTAGAAAGCAGCCCTAAATAGCCTTACTGTAGTATAGTTGAACTTAGAAAGTGAACATAATATCATCCTGTGGTATACTTGAACTTAGAAAGTGGGCATAATATCATCCAGTGGTATTGTTGAACTTAGAAAGTGGGCATAATATCATCCAGTGGTATAGTTGAACTTAGAAAATGTGAATAATATCATCCTGTGGTATAGTTGAACTTAGAAAACGTCTGTAATATCATCCTGTGCCAAAGTTTGAACTTAGAAAGTGTGAGTAATATCATCCCGTGGTATAGTTGAACTTAGAAAGTGTGAGTAATATCATCCTGTGGTATAGTTGAACTTAGAAAGTGTGCATAATATCATCCTGTGCCAAAGTTTGAACGTAGAAAGTGCGAGTAATATCATCCTGTGGTATAGTTGAACTTAGAAAGTGTGAGTAATATCATCCTGTGGTATAGTTGAACTTAGAAAGTGTGAATAATATCACCCTGTGGTATAGTTAAACTTAGAAAGTGTGAGTAATATCATCCTGTGGTATATTTGAACTTAGATTGTGTGCGTAATATCATCCTGTGCCAAAGTTTGAACTTAGAAAGTACGAGTAATATCATCCTGTGGTATAGTTGAACTTAGAAAGTGTGCATAATATCATCCTGTGCCAAAGTTTGAACTTAGAAAGTGCGAGTAATATCATCCTGTGGTATAGTTGAACTTAGAAAGTGTGCGTAATATCATCCTGTGCCAAAGTTTGAACTTAGAAAGTGTGAGTAATATCATTCCGTGGTATAGTTGAACTTAGAAAGTGTGACTAATATCATCCTGTGGTATAGTTGAACTTAGAAAGTGTGCATAAAATCATCCTGTGCCAAAATATGAACTTAGAAAGTGCGAGTAATATCATCCTGTGGTATAGTTGAACTTAGAAAGTGTGAGTAATATCATTCTGTGGTATAGTTGAACTTAGAAAGTGTGAATAATATCACCCTGTGGTATAGTTAAACTTAGAAAGTGTGAGTAATATCATCCTATGGTATAGTTGAACTTAGATTGTGTGCCTAATATCATCCTGTGCCAAAGTTTGAACTTAGAAAGTGTTAATTTAGAAAGCAGCCCTAAATAGCGTTACTGTAATATAGTTGAACTTAGAAAGTGAAAATAATATCATCCTGTGGTATACTTGAACTTAGAAAGTGGGCATAATATCATCCAGTGGTATAGTTGAACTTAGAAAGTGTGAATAATATCATCCTGCGGTATAGTTGAACTTAGAAAACGTCTGTAATATCATCCTGTGCCAAAGTTTGAATTTAGAAAGTGTGAGTAATATCATCCTGTGGTATAGTTGAACTTAGAAAGTGTGAATAAAATCATCCTGTGGTATAGTTGAACTTAGAAAGTGTGCGTAATATCATCCTGTGCCAAAGTTTGAACTTAGAAAGTGTGAGTAATATCATCCCATGGTATAGTTGAACTTAGAAAGTGTGAGTAATATCATCCTGTGGTATAGTTGAACTTAGAAAGTGTGCATAATATCATCCTGTGCCAAAGTTTGAACTTAGAAAGTGCGAGTGATATCATCCTGTGGTATAGTTGAACATAGAAAGTGTGCGTAATATCATCCTGTGCCAAAGTTTGAACTTAGAAAGTGTGAGTAATATCATTCCGTGGTATAGTTGAACTTAGAAAGTGTGAGTAATATCATCCTGTGGTATAGTTGAACTTAGAAAGTGTGCATAATATCATCCTGTGCCAAAGTTTGAACTTAGAAAGTGCGACTAATATCATCCTGTGGTATAGTTGAACGTAGAAAGTGTGAGTAATATCATCCTGTGGTATAGTTGAACTTAGAAAGTGTGAATAATATCACCCTGTTGTATAGTTAAACTTAGAAAGTGTGAGTAATATCATCCTATGGTATAGTTGAACTTAGAAAGTGTGCATAATATCATCCTGTGCCAAAGTTTGAACTTAGAAAGTGGGCATAATATCATCCAGTGGTATTGTTGAACTTAGAAAGTGGGCATAATATCATCCAGTGGTATAGTTGAACTTAGAAAGTGTGAATAATATCATCCTGCGGTATAGTTGAACTTAGAAAACGTCTGTAATATCATCCTGTGCCAAAGTTTGAATTTAGAAAGTGTGAGTAATATCATTCTGTGGTATAGTTGAACTTAGAAAGTGTGAATAAAATCATCCTGTGGTATAGTTGAACTTAGAAAGTGTGCGTAATATCATCCTGTGCCAAAGTTTGAACTTAGAAACTGTGAGTAATATCATCCTATGGTATAGTTGAACTTAGAAAGTGTGAGTAATATCATCCTGTGGTATAGTTGAACTTAGAAAGTGTGCATAATATCATCCTGTGCCAAAGTTTGAACTTAGAAAGTGCGAGTGATATCATCCTGTGGTATAGTTGAACATAGAAAGTGTGCGTAATATCATCCTGTGCCAAAGTTTGAACTTAGAAAGTGTGAGTAATATCATTCCGTGGTATAGTTGAACTTAGAAAGTGTGAGTAATATCATCCTGTGGTATAGTTGAACTTAGAAAGTGTGCATAATATCATCCTGTGCCAAAGTTTGAACTTAGAAAGTGCGACTAATATCATCCTGTGGTATAGTTGAATTTAGAAAGTGTGAGTAATATCATCCTGTGGTATAGTTGAACTTAGAAAGTGTGAATAATATCACCCTGTTGTATAGTTAAACTTAGAAAGTGTGAGTAATATCATCCTATGGTATAGTTGAACTTAGATTGTGTGCGTAATATCATCCTGTGCCAAAGTTTGAACTTAGAAAGTGTTAATTTAGAAAGCAGCCCTAAATAGCCTTACTGTAGTATAGTTGAACTTAGAAAGTGAACATAATATCATCCTGTGGTATACTTGAACTTAGAAAGTGGGCATAATATCATCCAGTGGTATTGTTGAACTTAGAAAGTGGGCATAATATCATCCAGTGGTATAGTTGAACTTAGAAAGTGTGAATAATATCATCCTGTGGTATAGTTGAACTTAGAAAACGTCTGTAATATCATCCTGTGCCAAAGTTTGAACTTAGAAAGTGTGAGTAATATCATCCTGTGGTATAGTTGAACTTAGAAAGTGTGAATAAAATCATCCTGTGGTATAGTTGAACTTAGAAAGTGTGGGTAATATCATCCTGTGCCAAAGTTTGAACTTAGAAAGTGTGAGTAATATCATCCCATGGTATAGTTGAACTTAGAAAGTGTGAGTAATATCATCCTGTGGTATAGTTGAACTTAGAAAGTGTGCATAATATCATCCTGTGCCAAAGTGTGAACTTAGAAAGTGCGAGTAATATCATCCTGTGGTATAGTTGAACTTAGAAAGTGTGCGTAATATCATCCTGTGCCAAAGTTTGAACTTAGAAAGTGTGAGTAATATCATTCCGTGGTATAGTTGAACTTAGAAAGTGTGAGTAATATCATCCTGTGGTATAGTTGAACTTAGAAAGTGTGCATAATATCATCCTGTGCCAAAGTTTGAATTTAGAAAGTGCGAGTAATATAATCCTGTGGTATAGTTGAACTTAGAAAGTGTGAGTAATATCATCCTGTGGTATAGTTGAACTTAGAAAGTGTGAATAATATCACCCTGTGGTATAGTTAAACTTAGAAAGTGTGAGTAATATCATCCTATGGTATAGTTGAACTTAGATTGTGTGCGTAATATCATCCTGTGCCAAAGTTTGAACTTAGAAAGTGTTAATTTAGAAAGCAGCCCTAAATAGCGTTACTGTAGTATAGTTGAACTTAGAAAGTGAAAATAATATCATCCTGTGGTATACTTGAACTTAGAAAGTGGCATAATATCATCCAGTGGTATAGTTGAACTTAGAAAGTGTGAATAATATCATCCTGTGGTATAGTTGAACTTAGAAAGTGTGCGTAATATCATCCTGTGCCAAAGTTTGAACTTAGAAAGTGTGAGTAATATCATCCCATGGTATAGTTGAACTTAGAAAGTGTGAGTAATATCATCCTGTGGTATAGTTGAACTTAGAAAGTGTGCATAATATCATCCTGTGCCAAAGTTTGAACTTAGAAAGTGCGAGTAACATCATCCTGTGGTATAGTTGAACTTAGAAAGTGTGCGTAATATCATCCTGTGCCAAAGTTTAAACTTAGAAAGTGTGAGTAATATCATTCCGTGGTATAGTTGAACTTAGAAAGTGTGAGTAATATTATCCTGTTGTATAGTTGAACTTAGAAAGTGTGCATAATATCATCCTGTGCCAAAGTTTGAACTTAGAAAGTGCGAGTAATATCATCCTGTGGTATAGTTGAACTTAGAAAGTGTGAGTAATATCATCCTGTGGTATAGTTGAACTTAGAAAGTGTGAATAATATCACCCTGTGGTATAGTTAAACTTAGAAAGTGTGAGTAATATCATCCTATGGTATAGTTGAACTTAGATTGTGTGCGTAATATCATCCTGTGCCAAAGTTTGAACTTAGAAAGTGTTAATTTAGAAAGCAGCCCTAAATAGCGTTACTGTAATATAGTTGAACTTAGAAATTGAAAATAATATCATCCTGTGGGATACTTATAAAACGTCTGTAATATCATCCTGTGCCAAAGTTTGAACTTAGAAAGTGTGAGTAATATCATCCTATGGTATAGTTGAACTTAGAAAGTGTGAATAAAATCATCCTGTGGTATAGTTGAACTTAGAAAGTGTGCGTAATATCATCCTGTGCCAAAGTTTGAACTTAGAAACTGTGAGTAATATCATCCCATGGTATAGTTGAACTTAGAAAGTGTGAGTAATATCATCCTGTGGTATAGTTGAACTTAGAAAGTGTGCATAATATCATCCTGTGCCAAAGTTTGAACTTAGAAAGTGCGAGTGATATCATCCTGTGGTATAGTTGCACATAGAAAGTGTGCGTAATATCATCCTGTGCCAAAGTTTGAACTTAGAAAGTGTGAGTAATATCATTCTGTGGTATAGTTGAACTTAGAAAGTGTGAGTAATATCATCCTGTGGTATAGTTGAACTTAGAAAGTGTGCATAATATCATCCTGTGCCAAAGTTTGAACTTAGAAAGTGCGACTAATATCATCCTATGGTATAGTTGAACTTAGAAAGTGTAAGTAATATCATACTGTGGTATAGTTGAACTTAGAAAGTGTGAATAATATCACCCTGTTGTATAGTTAAACTTAGAAAGTGTGAGTAATATCATCCTATGGTATAGTTGAACTTAGATTGTGTGCGTAATATCATCCTGTGCCAAAGTTTGAACTTAGAAAGTGTTAATTTAGAAAGCAGCCCTAAATAGCCTTACTGTAGTATAGTTGAACTTAGAAAGTGAACATAATATCATCCTGTGGTATACTTGAACTTAGAAAGTGGGCATAATATCATCCAGTGGTATTGTTGAACTTAGAAAGTGGGCATAATATCATCCAGTGGTATAGTTGAACTTAGAAAGTGTGAATAATATCATCCTGCGGTATAGTTGAACTTAGAAAACGTCTGTAATATCATCCTGTGCCAAAGTTTGAATTTAGAAAGTGTGAGTAATATCATCCTGTGGTATAGTTGAACTTAGAAAGTGTGAATAAAATCATCCTGTGGTATAGTTGAATTTAGAAAGTGTGCGTAATATCATCCTGTGCCAAAGTTTGAACTTAGAAACTGTGAGTAATATCATCCCATGGTATAGTTGAACTTAGAAAGTGTGAGTAATATCATCCTGTGGTATAGTTGAACTTAGAAAGTGTGCATAATATCATCCTGTGCCAAAGTTTGAACTTAGAAAGTGCGAGTGATATCATCCTGTGGTATAGTTGAACATAGAAAGTGTGCGTAATATCATCCTGTGCCAAAGTTTGAACTTAGAAAGTGTGAGTAATATCATTCCGTGGTATAGTTGAACTTAGAAAGTGTGGGTAATATCATCCTGTGGTATAGTTGAACTTAGAAAGTGTGCATAATATCATCCTGTGCCAAAGTTTGAACTTAGAAAGTGCGACTAATATCATCCTGTGGTATAGTTGAACTTAGAAAGTGTGAGTAATATCATCCCGTGGTATAGTTGAACTTAGAAAGTGTGAATAATATCACCCTGTTGTATAGTTAAACTTAGAAAGTGTGAGTAATATCATCCTATGGTATAGTTGAACTTAGATTGTGTGCGTAATATCATCCTGTGCCAAAGTTTGAACTTAGAAAGTGTTAATTTAGAAAGCAGCCCTAAATAGCCTTACTGTAGTATAGTTGAACTTAGAAAGTGAACATAATATCATCCTGTTGTATACTTGAACTTAGAAAGTGGGCATAATATCATCCAGTGGTATTGTTGAACTTAGAAAGTGGGCATAATATCATCCAGTGGTATAGTTGAACTTAGAAAGTGTGAATAATATCATCCTGTGGTATAGTTGAACTTAGAAAACGTCTGTAATATCATCCTGTGCCAAAGTTTGAACTTAGAAAGTGTGAGTAATATCATCCTGTGGTATAGTTGAACTTAGAAAGTGTGAATAAAATCATCCTGTGGTATAGTTGAACTTAGAAAGTGTGCGTAATATCATCTTGTGCCAAAGTTTGAACTTAGAAAGTGTGAGTAATATCATCCCATGGTATAGTTGAACTTAGAAAGTGTGAGTAATATCATCCTGTGGTATAGTTGAACTTAGAAAGTGTGCATAATATCATCCTGTGCCAAAGTGTGAACTTAGAAAGTGCGAGTAATATCATCCTGTGGTATAGTTGAACTTAGAAAGTGTGCGTAATATCATCCTGTGCCAAAGTTTGAACTTAGAAAGTGTGAGTAATATCATTCCGTGGTATAGTTGAACTTAGAAAGTGTGAGTAATATCATCCTGTGGTATAGTTGAACTTAGAAAGTGTGCATAATATCATCCTGTGCCAAAGTTTGAATTTAGAAAGTGCGAGTAATATCATCCTGTGGTATAGTTGAACTTAGAAAGTGTGAGTAATATCATCCTGTGGTATAGTTGAACTTAGAAAGTGTGAATAATATCACCCTGTGGTATAGTTAAACTTAGAAAGTGTGAGTAATATCATCCTATGGTATAGTTGAACTTAGATTGTGTGCGTAATATCATCCTGTGCCAAAGTTTGAACTTAGAAAGTGTTAATTTAGAAAGCAGCCCTAAATAGCGTTACTGTAGTATAGTTGAACTTAGAAAGTGAAAATAATATCATCCTGTGGTATACTTGAACTTAGAAAGTGGCATAATATCATCCAGTGGTATAGTTGAACTTAGAAAGTGTGAATAATATCATCCTGTGGTATAGTTGAAATTAGAAAGTGTGCGTAATATCATCCTGTGCCAAAGTTTGAACTTAGAAAGTGTGAGTAATATCATCCCATGGTATAGTTGAACTTAGAAAGTGTGAGTAATATCATCCTGTGGTATAGTTGAACTTAGAAAGTGTGCATAATATCATCCTGTGCCAAAGTTTGAACTTAGAAAGTGCGAGTAACATCATCCTGAAGTATAGTTGAACTTAGAAAGTGTGCGTAATATCATCCTGTGCCAAAGTTTAAACTTAGAAAGTGTGAGTAATATCATTCCGTGGTATAGTTGAACTTAGAAAGTGTGAGTAATATTATCCTGTTGTATAGTTGAACTTAGAAAGTGTGCATGATATCATCCTGTGCCAAAGTTTGAACTTAGAAAGTGTGAGTAATATCATCCTGTGGTATAGTTGAACTTAGAAAGTGTGAATAATATCACCCTGTGGTATAGTTAAACTTAGAAAGTGTGAGTAATATCATCCTATGGTATAGTTGAACTTAGATTGTGTGCGTAATATCATCCTGTGCCAAAGTTTGAACTTAGAAAGTGTTAATTTAGAAAGCAGCCCTAAATAGCGTTACTGTAATATAGTTGAACTTAGAAAGTGAAAATAATATCATCCTGTGGGATACTTATAAAACGTCTGTAATATCATCCTGTGCCAAAGTTTGAACTTAGAAAGTGTGAGTAATATCATCCTGTGGTATAGTTGAACTTAGAAAGTGTGAATAAAATCATCCTGTGGTATAGTTGAACTTAGAAAGTGTGCGTAATATCATCCTGTGCCAAAGTTTGAACTTAGAAAGTGCGAGTAATATCATCCTGTGGTATAGTTGAACTTAGAAAGTGTGAGTAATATCATCCTGTGGTAGAGTTGAATTTAGAAAGTGTGAATAATATCACCCTGTTGTATAGTTAAACTTAGAAAGTGTGAGTAATATCATCCTATGGGATAGTTGAACTTAGATTGTGTGCGTAATATCATCCTGTGCCAAAGTTTGAACTTAGAAAGTGTTCATTTAGAAAGCAGCCCTAAATAGCGTTACTGTAGTATAGTTGAACTTAGAAAGTGAACATAATATCATCCTGTGGTAAACTTGAACTTAGAAAGTGGGCATAATATCATCCAGTGGTATTGTTGAACTTAGAAAGTGGGCATAATATCATCCAGTGGTATAGTTGAACTTAGAAAGTGTGAATAATATCATCCTGTGGTATAGTTTAACTTAGAAAACGTCTGTAATATCATCCTGTGCCAAAGTTTGAACTTAGAAAGTGTGAGTAATATCATCCTGTGGTATAGTTGAACTTAGAAAGTGTGAATAAAATCATCCTGTGGTATAGTTGAACTTAGAAAGTGTGCGTAATATCATCCTGTGCCAAAGTTTGAACTTAGAAAGTGTGAGTAATATCATCCCATGGTATAGTTGAACTTAGAAAGTGTGAGTAATATCATCCTGTGGTATTGTTGAACTTAGAAAGTGTGCATAATATCATCCTGTGCCAAAGTGTGAACTTAGAAAGTGCGAGTAATATCATCCTGTGGTATAGTTGAACTTAGAAAGTGTGTATGATATCATCCTGTGCCAAAGTTTGAACTTAGAAAGTGCGAGTAATATCATCCTGTGGTATAGTTGAACTTAGAAAGTGTGAATAAAATCATCCTGTGGTATAGTTGAACTTAGAAAGTGTGCGTAATATCATCCTGTGCCAAAGTTTGAACTTAGAAAGTGTGAGTAATATCATCCCATGGTATAGTTGAACTTAGAAAGTGTGAGTAATATCATCCTGTGGTATAGTTGAACTTAGAAAGTGTGCATAATATCATCCTGTGCCAAAGTTTGAACTTAGAAAGTGCGAGTGATATCATCCTGTGGTATAGTTGAACATAGAAAGTGTGCGTAATATCATCCTGTGCCAAAGTTTGAACTTAGAAAGTGTGAGTAATATCATTCCGTGGTATAGTTGAACTTAGAAAGTGTGAGTAATATCATCCTGTGGTATAGTTGAACTTAGAAAGTGTGCATAATATCATCCTGTGCCAAAGTTTGAACTTAGAAAGTGCGACTAATATCATCCTGTGGTATAGTTGAACGTAGAAAGTGTGAGTAATATCATCCTGTGGTATAGTTGAACTTAGAAAGTGTGAATAATATCACCCTGTTGTATAGTTAAACTTAGAAAGTGTGAGTAATATCATCCTATGGTATAGTTGAACTTAGAAAGTGTGCATAATATCATCCTGTGCCAAAGTTTGAACTTAGAAAGTGGGCATAATATCATCCAGTGGTATTGTTGAACTTAGAAAGTGGGCATAATATCATCCAGTGGTATAGTTGAACTTAGAAAGTGTGAATAATATCATCCTGCGGTATAGTTGAACTTAGAAAACGTCTGTAATATCATCCTGTGCCAAAGTTTGAATTTAGAAAGTGTGAGTAATATCATTCTGTGGTATAGTTGAACTTAGAAAGTGTGAATAAAATCATCCTGTGGTATAGTTGAACTTAGAAAGTGTGCGTAATATCATCCTGTGCCAAAGTTTGAACTTAGAAACTGTGAGTAATATCATCCTATGGTATAGTTGAACTTAGAAAGTGTGAGTAATATCATCCTGTGGTATAGTTGAACTTAGAAAGTGTGCATAATATCATCCTGTGCCAAAGTTTGAACTTAGAAAGTGCGAGTGATATCATCCTGTGGTATAGTTGAACATAGAAAGTGTGCGTAATATCATCCTGTGCCAAAGTTTGAACTTAGAAAGTGTGAGTAATATCATTCCGTGGTATAGTTGAACTTAGAAAGTGTGAGTAATATCATCCTGTGGTATAGTTGAACTTAGAAAGTGTGCATAATATCATCCTGTGCCAAAGTTTGAACTTA
Source organism: Ambystoma mexicanum (assembly GCF_040938575.1). Lineage (NCBI taxonomy): Eukaryota > Metazoa > Chordata > Amphibia > Caudata > Ambystomatidae > Ambystoma > Ambystoma mexicanum. Next base: position 994,531,122 of record NC_090941.1, read on the forward strand.
GAAAGTGCGACTAATATCATCCTGTGGTATAGTTGAATTTAGAAAGTGTGAGTAATATCATCCTGTGGTATAGTTGAACTTAGAAAGTGTGAATAATATCACCCTGTTGTATAGTTAAACTTAGAAAGTGTGAGTAATATCATCCTATGGTATAGTTGAACTTAGATTGTGTGCGTAATATCATCCTGTGCCAAAGTTTGAACTTAGAAAGTGTTAATTTAGAAAGCAGCCCTAAATAGCCTTACTGTAGTATAGTTGAACTTAGAAAGTGAACATAATATCATCCTGTGGTATACTTGAACTTAGAAAGTGGGCATAATATCATCCAGTGGTATTGTTGAACTTAGAAAGTGGGCATAATATCATCCAGTGGTATAGTTGAACTTAGAAAGTGTGAATAATATCATCCTGTGGTATAGTTGAACTTAGAAAACGTCTGTAATATCATCCTGTGCCAAAGTTTGAACTTAGAAAGTGTGAGTAATATCATCCTGTGGTATAGTTGAACTTAGAAAGTGTGAATAAAATCATCCTGTGGTATAGTTGAACTTAGAAAGTGTGGGTAATATCATCCTGTGCCAAAGTTTGAACTTAGAAAGTGTGAGTAATATCATCCCATGGTATAGTTGAACTTAGAAAGTGTGAGTAATATCATCCTGTGGTATAGTTGAACTTAGAAAGTGTGCATAATATCATCCTGTGCCAAAGTGTGAACTTAGAAAGTGCGAGTAATATCATCCTGTGGTATAGTTGAACTTAGAAAGTGTGCGTAATATCATCCTGTGCCAAAGTTTGAACTTAGAAAGTGTGAGTAATATCATTCCGTGGTATAGTTGAACTTAGAAAGTGTGAGTAATATCATCCTGTGGTATAGTTGAACTTAGAAAGTGTGCATAATATCATCCTGTGCCAAAGTTTGAATTTAGAAAGTGCGAGTAATATAATCCTGTGGTATAGTTGAACTTAGAAAGTGTGAGTAATATCATCCTGTGGTATAGTTGAACTTAGAAAGTGTGAATAATATCACCCTGTGGTATAGTTAAACTTAGAAAGTGTGAGTAATATCATCCTATGGTATAGTTGAACTTAGATTGTGTGCGTAATATCATCCTGTGCCAAAGTTTGAACTTAGAAAGTGTTAATTTAGAAAGCAGCCCTAAATAGCGTTACTGTAGTATAGTTGAACTTAGAAAGTGAAAATAATATCATCCTGTGGTATACTTGAACTTAGAAAGTGGCATAATATCATCCAGTGGTATAGTTGAACTTAGAAAGTGTGAATAATATCATCCTGTGGTATAGTTGAACTTAGAAAGTGTGCGTAATATCATCCTGTGCCAAAGTTTGAACTTAGAAAGTGTGAGTAATATCATCCCATGGTATAGTTGAACTTAGAAAGTGTGAGTAATATCATCCTGTGGTATAGTTGAACTTAGAAAGTGTGCATAATATCATCCTGTGCCAAAGTTTGAACTTAGAAAGTGCGAGTAACATCATCCTGTGGTATAGTTGAACTTAGAAAGTGTGCGTAATATCATCCTGTGCCAAAGTTTAAACTTAGAAAGTGTGAGTAATATCATTCCGTGGTATAGTTGAACTTAGAAAGTGTGAGTAATATTATCCTGTTGTATAGTTGAACTTAGAAAGTGTGCATAATATCATCCTGTGCCAAAGTTTGAACTTAGAAAGTGCGAGTAATATCATCCTGTGGTATAGTTGAACTTAGAAAGTGTGAGTAATATCATCCTGTGGTATAGTTGAACTTAGAAAGTGTGAATAATATCACCCTGTGGTATAGTTAAACTTAGAAAGTGTGAGTAATATCATCCTATGGTATAGTTGAACTTAGATTGTGTGCGTAATATCATCCTGTGCCAAAGTTTGAACTTAGAAAGTGTTAATTTAGAAAGCAGCCCTAAATAGCGTTACTGTAATATAGTTGAACTTAGAAATTGAAAATAATATCATCCTGTGGGATACTTATAAAACGTCTGTAATATCATCCTGTGCCAAAGTTTGAACTTAGAAAGTGTGAGTAATATCATCCTATGGTATAGTTGAACTTAGAAAGTGTGAATAAAATCATCCTGTGGTATAGTTGAACTTAGAAAGTGTGCGTAATATCATCCTGTGCCAAAGTTTGAACTTAGAAACTGTGAGTAATATCATCCCATGGTATAGTTGAACTTAGAAAGTGTGAGTAATATCATCCTGTGGTATAGTTGAACTTAGAAAGTGTGCATAATATCATCCTGTGCCAAAGTTTGAACTTAGAAAGTGCGAGTGATATCATCCTGTGGTATAGTTGCACATAGAAAGTGTGCGTAATATCATCCTGTGCCAAAGTTTGAACTTAGAAAGTGTGAGTAATATCATTCTGTGGTATAGTTGAACTTAGAAAGTGTGAGTAATATCATCCTGTGGTATAGTTGAACTTAGAAAGTGTGCATAATATCATCCTGTGCCAAAGTTTGAACTTAGAAAGTGCGACTAATATCATCCTATGGTATAGTTGAACTTAGAAAGTGTAAGTAATATCATACTGTGGTATAGTTGAACTTAGAAAGTGTGAATAATATCACCCTGTTGTATAGTTAAACTTAGAAAGTGTGAGTAATATCATCCTATGGTATAGTTGAACTTAGATTGTGTGCGTAATATCATCCTGTGCCAAAGTTTGAACTTAGAAAGTGTTAATTTAGAAAGCAGCCCTAAATAGCCTTACTGTAGTATAGTTGAACTTAGAAAGTGAACATAATATCATCCTGTGGTATACTTGAACTTAGAAAGTGGGCATAATATCATCCAGTGGTATTGTTGAACTTAGAAAGTGGGCATAATATCATCCAGTGGTATAGTTGAACTTAGAAAGTGTGAATAATATCATCCTGCGGTATAGTTGAACTTAGAAAACGTCTGTAATATCATCCTGTGCCAAAGTTTGAATTTAGAAAGTGTGAGTAATATCATCCTGTGGTATAGTTGAACTTAGAAAGTGTGAATAAAATCATCCTGTGGTATAGTTGAATTTAGAAAGTGTGCGTAATATCATCCTGTGCCAAAGTTTGAACTTAGAAACTGTGAGTAATATCATCCCATGGTATAGTTGAACTTAGAAAGTGTGAGTAATATCATCCTGTGGTATAGTTGAACTTAGAAAGTGTGCATAATATCATCCTGTGCCAAAGTTTGAACTTAGAAAGTGCGAGTGATATCATCCTGTGGTATAGTTGAACATAGAAAGTGTGCGTAATATCATCCTGTGCCAAAGTTTGAACTTAGAAAGTGTGAGTAATATCATTCCGTGGTATAGTTGAACTTAGAAAGTGTGGGTAATATCATCCTGTGGTATAGTTGAACTTAGAAAGTGTGCATAATATCATCCTGTGCCAAAGTTTGAACTTAGAAAGTGCGACTAATATCATCCTGTGGTATAGTTGAACTTAGAAAGTGTGAGTAATATCATCCCGTGGTATAGTTGAACTTAGAAAGTGTGAATAATATCACCCTGTTGTATAGTTAAACTTAGAAAGTGTGAGTAATATCATCCTATGGTATAGTTGAACTTAGATTGTGTGCGTAATATCATCCTGTGCCAAAGTTTGAACTTAGAAAGTGTTAATTTAGAAAGCAGCCCTAAATAGCCTTACTGTAGTATAGTTGAACTTAGAAAGTGAACATAATATCATCCTGTTGTATACTTGAACTTAGAAAGTGGGCATAATATCATCCAGTGGTATTGTTGAACTTAGAAAGTGGGCATAATATCATCCAGTGGTATAGTTGAACTTAGAAAGTGTGAATAATATCATCCTGTGGTATAGTTGAACTTAGAAAACGTCTGTAATATCATCCTGTGCCAAAGTTTGAACTTAGAAAGTGTGAGTAATATCATCCTGTGGTATAGTTGAACTTAGAAAGTGTGAATAAAATCATCCTGTGGTATAGTTGAACTTAGAAAGTGTGCGTAATATCATCTTGTGCCAAAGTTTGAACTTAGAAAGTGTGAGTAATATCATCCCATGGTATAGTTGAACTTAGAAAGTGTGAGTAATATCATCCTGTGGTATAGTTGAACTTAGAAAGTGTGCATAATATCATCCTGTGCCAAAGTGTGAACTTAGAAAGTGCGAGTAATATCATCCTGTGGTATAGTTGAACTTAGAAAGTGTGCGTAATATCATCCTGTGCCAAAGTTTGAACTTAGAAAGTGTGAGTAATATCATTCCGTGGTATAGTTGAACTTAGAAAGTGTGAGTAATATCATCCTGTGGTATAGTTGAACTTAGAAAGTGTGCATAATATCATCCTGTGCCAAAGTTTGAATTTAGAAAGTGCGAGTAATATCATCCTGTGGTATAGTTGAACTTAGAAAGTGTGAGTAATATCATCCTGTGGTATAGTTGAACTTAGAAAGTGTGAATAATATCACCCTGTGGTATAGTTAAACTTAGAAAGTGTGAGTAATATCATCCTATGGTATAGTTGAACTTAGATTGTGTGCGTAATATCATCCTGTGCCAAAGTTTGAACTTAGAAAGTGTTAATTTAGAAAGCAGCCCTAAATAGCGTTACTGTAGTATAGTTGAACTTAGAAAGTGAAAATAATATCATCCTGTGGTATACTTGAACTTAGAAAGTGGCATAATATCATCCAGTGGTATAGTTGAACTTAGAAAGTGTGAATAATATCATCCTGTGGTATAGTTGAAATTAGAAAGTGTGCGTAATATCATCCTGTGCCAAAGTTTGAACTTAGAAAGTGTGAGTAATATCATCCCATGGTATAGTTGAACTTAGAAAGTGTGAGTAATATCATCCTGTGGTATAGTTGAACTTAGAAAGTGTGCATAATATCATCCTGTGCCAAAGTTTGAACTTAGAAAGTGCGAGTAACATCATCCTGAAGTATAGTTGAACTTAGAAAGTGTGCGTAATATCATCCTGTGCCAAAGTTTAAACTTAGAAAGTGTGAGTAATATCATTCCGTGGTATAGTTGAACTTAGAAAGTGTGAGTAATATTATCCTGTTGTATAGTTGAACTTAGAAAGTGTGCATGATATCATCCTGTGCCAAAGTTTGAACTTAGAAAGTGTGAGTAATATCATCCTGTGGTATAGTTGAACTTAGAAAGTGTGAATAATATCACCCTGTGGTATAGTTAAACTTAGAAAGTGTGAGTAATATCATCCTATGGTATAGTTGAACTTAGATTGTGTGCGTAATATCATCCTGTGCCAAAGTTTGAACTTAGAAAGTGTTAATTTAGAAAGCAGCCCTAAATAGCGTTACTGTAATATAGTTGAACTTAGAAAGTGAAAATAATATCATCCTGTGGGATACTTATAAAACGTCTGTAATATCATCCTGTGCCAAAGTTTGAACTTAGAAAGTGTGAGTAATATCATCCTGTGGTATAGTTGAACTTAGAAAGTGTGAATAAAATCATCCTGTGGTATAGTTGAACTTAGAAAGTGTGCGTAATATCATCCTGTGCCAAAGTTTGAACTTAGAAAGTGCGAGTAATATCATCCTGTGGTATAGTTGAACTTAGAAAGTGTGAGTAATATCATCCTGTGGTAGAGTTGAATTTAGAAAGTGTGAATAATATCACCCTGTTGTATAGTTAAACTTAGAAAGTGTGAGTAATATCATCCTATGGGATAGTTGAACTTAGATTGTGTGCGTAATATCATCCTGTGCCAAAGTTTGAACTTAGAAAGTGTTCATTTAGAAAGCAGCCCTAAATAGCGTTACTGTAGTATAGTTGAACTTAGAAAGTGAACATAATATCATCCTGTGGTAAACTTGAACTTAGAAAGTGGGCATAATATCATCCAGTGGTATTGTTGAACTTAGAAAGTGGGCATAATATCATCCAGTGGTATAGTTGAACTTAGAAAGTGTGAATAATATCATCCTGTGGTATAGTTTAACTTAGAAAACGTCTGTAATATCATCCTGTGCCAAAGTTTGAACTTAGAAAGTGTGAGTAATATCATCCTGTGGTATAGTTGAACTTAGAAAGTGTGAATAAAATCATCCTGTGGTATAGTTGAACTTAGAAAGTGTGCGTAATATCATCCTGTGCCAAAGTTTGAACTTAGAAAGTGTGAGTAATATCATCCCATGGTATAGTTGAACTTAGAAAGTGTGAGTAATATCATCCTGTGGTATTGTTGAACTTAGAAAGTGTGCATAATATCATCCTGTGCCAAAGTGTGAACTTAGAAAGTGCGAGTAATATCATCCTGTGGTATAGTTGAACTTAGAAAGTGTGTATGATATCATCCTGTGCCAAAGTTTGAACTTAGAAAGTGCGAGTAATATCATCCTGTGGTATAGTTGAACTTAGAAAGTGTGAGTAATATCATCCTGTGGTATAGTTGAACTAAGAAAGTGTGAATAATATCATCCTGTGGTATAGTTAAACTTAGAAAGTGTGAGTAATTTCATCCTATGGTATAGTTGAACTTAGATTGTGTGCGTAATATCATCCTGTGCCAAAGTTTGAACTTAGAAAGTGTTAATTTAGAAAGCAGCCCTAAATAGCGTTACTGTAGTATAGTTGAACTTAGAAAGTGAAAATAATATCATCCTGTGGTATACTTGAACTTAGAAAGTGGCATAATATCATCCAGTGGTATAGTTGAACTTAGAAAGTGTGAATAATATCATCCTGTGGTATAGTTGAACTTAGAAAGTGTGCGTAATATCATCCTGTGCCAAAGTTTGAACTTAGAAAGTGTGAGTAATATCATCCCATGGTATAGTTGAACTTAGAAAGTGTGAGTAATATCATCCTGTGGTATAGTTGAACTTAGATTGTGTGCGTAATATCATCCTGTGCCAAAGTTTGAACTTAGAAAGTGTTAATTTAGAAAGCAGCCCTAAATAGCGTTACTGTAATATAGTTGAACTTAGAAAGTGAAAATAATATCATCCTGTGGGATATTTATAAAACATTTGTAATATCATCCTGTGCCAAAGCTTCAACTTAGAAAGTGTGAGTAATATCATCCTGTGGTATAGTTGAACTTAGAAAGTGTGAATAAAATCATCCTGTGGTATAGTTGAACTTAGAAAGTGTGCGTAATATCATCCTGTGCCAAAGTTTGAACTTAGAAATTGTGAATAATATCACCCTGTTGTATAGTTAAACTTAGAAAGTGTGAGTAATATCATCCTATGGTATAGTTGAACTTAGATTGTGTGCGTAATATCATCCTGTGCCAAAGTTTGAACTTAGAAAGTGTTAATTTAGAAAGCAGCCCTAAATAGCGTTACTGTAGTATAGTTGAACTTAGAAAGTGAACATAATATCATCCTGTGGTATACTTGAACTTAGAAAGTGGGCATAATATCATCCAGTGGTATTGTTGAACTTAGAAAGTGGGCATAATATCATCCAGTGGTATAGTTGAACTTAGAAAGTGTGAATAATATCATCCTGTGGTATAGTTGAACTTAGAAAACGTCTGTAATATCATCCTGTGCCAAAGTTTGAACTTAGAAAGTGTGAGTAATATCATACTGTGGTATAGTTGAACTTAGAAAGTGTGAATAAAATCATCCTGTGGTATAGTTGAACTTAGAAAGTGTGCGTAATATCATCCTGTGCCAAAGTTTGAACTTAGAAAGTGTGAGTAATATCATCCCATGGTATAGTTGAACTTAGAAAGTGTGAGTAATATCATCCTGTGGTATTGTTGAACTTAGAAAGTGTGCATAATATCATCCTGTGCCAAAGTGTGAACTTAGAAAGTGTGAGTAATATCATCCTGTGGTATAGTTGAACTGAGAAAGTGTGCGTAATATCCTCCTGTGCCAAAGTTTGAACTTAGAAAGTGTGAGTAATATCATTCCGTGGTATAGTTGAACTTAGAAAGTGTGAGTAATATCATCCTGTGGTATAGTTGAACTTAGAAAGTGTGCATGATATCATCCTGTGCCAAAGTTTGAACTTAGAAAGTGCGAGTAATATCATCCTGTGGTATAGTTGAACTTAGAAAGTGTGAGTAATATCATCCTGTGGTATAGTTGAACTTAGAAAGTGTGAATAATATCACCCTGTGGTATAGTTAAACTTAGAAAGTGTGAGTAATATCATCCTATGGTATAGTTGAACTTAGATTGTGTGCGTAATATCATCCTGTGCCAAAGTTTGAACTTAGAAAGTGTTAATTTAGAAAGCAGCCCTAAATAGCGTTACTGTAATATAGTTGAACTTAGAAAGTGAAAATAATATCATCCTGTGGGATATTTATAAAACGTTTGTAATATCATCCTGTGCCAAAGTTTGAACTTAGAAAGTGTGAGTAATATCATCCTGTGGTATAGTTGAACTTAGAAAGTGTGAATAAAATCATCCTGTGGTATAGTTGAACTAAGAAAGTGTGCGTAATATCATCCTGTGCCAAAGTTTGAACTTAGAAAGTGCGAGTAATATCATCCTGTGGTATAGTTGAACTTAGAAAGTGTGAGTAATATCATCCTGTGGTATAGTTGAATTTAGAAAGTGTGAATAATATCACCCTGTTGTATAGGTAAACTTAGAAAGTGTGAGTAATATCATCCTATGGTATAGTTGAACTTAGATTGTGTGCGTAATATCATCCTGTGCCAAAGTTTGAACTTAGAAAGTGTTAATTTAGAAAGCAGCCCTAAATAGCGTTACTGTAATATAGTGTAACTTAGAAAGTGAAAATAATATCATCCTGTGGGATACTTATAAAACGTCTATAATATCATCCTGTGCCAAAGTTTGAACTTAGAAAGTGTGAGTAATATCATCCTGTGGTATAGTTGAACTTAGAAAGTGTGAATAAAATCATCCTGTGGTATAGTTGAACTTAGAAAGTGTGCGTAATATCATCCTGTGCCAAAGTTTGAACTTAGAAAGTGTGAGTAATATCATCCCGTGGTATAGTTGAACTTAGAAAGTGTGAGTAATATCATCCTGTGGTATAGTTGAACTTAGAAAGTGTGCATAATATCATCTTGTGCCAAAGTTTGAACTTAGAAAGTGCGAGTAATATCATCCTGTGGTATAGTTGAACTTAGAAAGTGTGCGTAATATCATCCTGTGCCAAAGTTTGAACTTAGAAAGTGTGAGTAATATCATTCCGTGGTATCGTTGAACTTAGAAAGTGTGAGTAATATCATCCTGTGGTATAGTTGAACTTAGAAAGTGTTAATTTAGAAAGCAGCCCTAAATAGCGTTACTGTAGTATACTTGAACTTAGAAAGTGGGCATAATATCATCCAGTGGTATAGTTGAACTTAGAAAGTGGGCATAATATCATCCAGTGGTATAGTTGAACTTAGAAAGTGTGAATAATATCATCCTGTGGTATAGTTGAAATTAGAAAACGTCTGTAATATCATCCTGTGCCAAAGTTTGAACTTAGAAAGTGTGAGTAATATCATCCTGTGGTATAGTTGAACTTAGAAAGTGTGAATAAAATCATCCTGTGGTATAGTTGAACTTAGAAAGTGTCCGTAATATCATCCTGAGCCAAAGTTTGAACTTAGAAAGTGTGAGTAATATCATCCCGTGGTATAGTTGAACTTAGAAAGTGTGAGTAATATCATCCTGTGGTATAGTTGAACTTAGAAAGTGTGCATAATATCATCCTGTGCCAAAGTTTGAACTTAGAAAGTGCGAGTAATATCATCCTGTGGTATAGTTGAACTTAGAAAGTGTGAATAATATCACCCTGTGGTATAGTTAAACTTAGAAAGTGTGAGTAATATCATCCTATGGTATAGTTGAACTTAGATTGTGTGCGTAATATCATCCTGTGCCAAAGTTTGAACTTAGAAAGTGTTAATTTAGAAAGCAGCCCTAAATAGCGTTACTGTAATATAGTTGAACTTAGAAATTGAAAATAATATCATCCTGTGGGATACTTATAAAACGTCTGTAATATCATCCTGTGCCAAAGTTTGAACTTAGAAAGTGTGAGTAATATCATCCTGTGGTATAGTTGAACTTAGAAAGTGTGAATAAAATCATCCTGTGGTATAGTTGAACTTAGAAAGTGTGCGTAATATCATCCTGTGCCAAAGTTTGAACTTAGAAACTGTGAGTAATATCATCCCATGGTATAGTTGAACTTAGAAAGTGTGAGTAATATCATCCTGTGGTATAGTTGAACTTAGAAAGTGTGCATAATATCATCCTGTGCCAAAGTTTGAACTTAGAAAGTGCGAGTGATATCATCCTGTGGTATAGTTGCACATAGAAAGTGTGCGTAATATCATCCTGTGCCAAAGTTTGAACTTAGAAAGTGTGAGTAATATCATTCTGTGGTATAGTTGAACTTAGAAAGTGTGAGTAATATCATCCTGTGGTATAGTTGAACTTAGAAAGTGTGCATAATATCATCCTGTGCCAAAGTTTGAACTTAGAAAGTGCGACTAATATCATCCTATGGTATAGTTGAACTTAGAAAGTGTGAGTAATATCATCCTGTGGTATAGTTGAACTTAGAAAGTGTGAATAATATCACCCTGTTGTATAGTTAAACTTAGAAAGTGTGAGTAATATCATCCTATGGTATAGTTGAACTTAGATTGTGTGCGTAATATCATCCTGTGCCAAAGTTTGAACTTAGAAAGTGTTAATTTAGAAAGCAGCCCTAAATAGCCTTACTGTAGTATAGTTGAACTTAGAAAGTGAACATAATATCATCCTGTGGTATACTTGAACTTAGAAAGTGGGCATAATATCATCCAGTGGTATTGTTGAACTTAGAAAGTGGGCATAATATCATCCAGTGGTATAGTTGAACTTAGAAAGTGTGAATAATATCATCCTGCGGTATAGTTGAACTTAGAAAACGTCTGTAATATCATCCTGTGCCAAAGTTTGAATTTAGAAAGTGTGAGTAATATCATCCTGTGGTATAGTTGAACTTAGAAAGTGTGAATAAAATCATCCTGTGGTATAGTTGAATTTAGAAAGTGTGCGTAATATCATCCTGTGCCAAAGTTTGAACTTAGAAACTGTGAGTAATATCATCCCATGGTATAGTTGAACTTAGAAAGTGTGAGTAATATCATCCTGTGGTATAGTTGAACTTAGAAAGTGTGCATAATATCATCCTGTGCCAAAGTTTGAACTTAGAAAGTGCGAGTGATATCATCCTGTGGTATAGTTGAACATAGAAAGTGTGCGTAATATCATCCTGTGCCAAAGTTTGAACTTAGAAAGTGTGAGTAATATCATTCCGTGGTATAGTTGAACTTAGAAAGTGTGGGTAATATCATCCTGTGGTATAGTTGAACTTAGAAAGTGTGCATAATATCATCCTGTGCCAAAGTTTGAACTTAGAAAGTGCGACTAATATCATCCTGTGGTATAGTTGAACTTAGAAAGTGTGAGTAATATCATCCCGTGGTATAGTTGAACTTAGAAAGTGTGAATAATATCACCCTGTTGTATAGTTAAACTTAGAAAGTGTGAGTAATATCATCCTATGGTATAGTTGAACTTAGATTGTGTGCGTAATATCATCCTGTGCCAAAGTTTGAACTTAGAAAGTGTTAATTTAGAAAGCAGCCCTAAATAGCCTTACTGTAGTATAGTTGAACTTAGAAAGTGAACATAATATCATCCTGTTGTATACTTGAACTTAGAAAGTGGGCATAATATCATCCAGTGGTATTGTTGAACTTAGAAAGTGGGCATAATATCATCCAGTGGTATAGTTGAACTTAGAAAGTGTGAATAATATCATCCTGTGGTATAGTTGAACTTAGAAAACGTCTGTAATATCATCCTGTGCCAAAGTTTGAACTTAGAAAGTGTGAGTAATATCATCCTGTGGTATAGTTGAACTTAGAAAGTGTGCATAATATCATCCTGTGCCAAAGTGTGAACTTAGAAAGTGCGAGTAATATCATCCTGTGGTATAGTTGAACTTAGAAAGTGTGCGTAATATCATCCTGTGCCAAAGTTTGAACTTAGAAAGTGTGAGTAATATCATTCCGTGGTATAGTTGAACTTAGAAAGTGTGAGTAATATCATCCTGTGGTATAGTTGAACTTAGAAAGTGTGCATAATATCATCCTGTGCCAAAGTTTGAATTTAGAAAGTGCGAGTAATATCATCCTGTGGTATAGTTGAACTTAGAAAGTGTGAGTAATATCATCCTGTGGTATAGTTGAACTTAGAAAGTGTGAATAATATCACCCTGTGGTATAGTTAAACTTAGAAAGTGTGAGTAATATCATCCTATGGTATAGTTGAACTTAGATTGTGTGCGTAATATCATCCTGTGCCAAAGTTTGAACTTAGAAAGTGTTAATTTAGAAAGCAGCCCTAAATAGCGTTACTGTAGTATAGTTGAACTTAGAAAGTGAAAATAATATCATCCTGTGGTATACTTGAACTTAGAAAGTGGCATAATATCATCCAGTGGTATAGTTGAACTTAGAAAGTGTGAATAATATCATCCTGTGGTATAGTTGAAATTAGAAAGTGTGCGTAATATCATCCTGTGCCAAAGTTTGAACTTAGAAAGTGTGAGTAATATCATCCCATGGTATAGTTGAACTTAGAAAGTGTGAGTAATATCATCCTGTGGTATAGTTGAACTTAGAAAGTGTGCATAATATCATCCTGTGCCAAAGTTTGAACTTAGAAAGTGCGAGTAACATCATCCTGAAGTATAGTTGAACTTAGAAAGTGTGCGTAATATCATCCTGTGCCAAAGTTTAAACTTAGAAAGTGTGAGTAATATCATTCCGTGGTATAGTTGAACTTAGAAAGTGTGAGTAATATTATCCTGTTGTATAGTTGAACTTAGAAAGTGTGCATGATATCATCCTGTGCCAAAGTTTGAACTTAGAAAGTGCGAGTAATATCATCCTGTGGTATAGTTGAACTTAGAAAGTGTGAATAATATCACCCTGTGGTATAGTTAAACTTAGAAAGTGTGAGTAATATCATCCTATGGTATAGTTGAACTTAGATTGTGTGCGTAATATCATCCTGTGCCAAAGTTTGAACTTAGAAAGTGTTAATTTAGAAAGCAGCCCTAAATAGCGTTACTGTAATATAGTTGAACTTAGAAAGTGAAAATAATATCATCCTGTGGGATACTTATAAAACGTCTGTAATATCATCCTGTGCCAAAGTTTGAACTTAGAAAGTTTGAGTAATATCATCCTGTGGTATAGTTGAACTTAGAAAGTGTGAATAAAATCATCCTGTGGTATAGTTGAACTTAGAAAGTGTGCGTAACATCATCCTGTGCCAAAGTTTGAACTTAGAAAGTGCGAGTAATATCATCCTGTGGTATAGTTGAACTTAGAAAGTGTGAGTAATATCATCCTGTGGTAGAGTTGAATTTAGAAAGTGTGAATAATATCACCCTGTTGTATAGTTAAACTTAGAAAGTGTGAGTAATATCATCCTATGGGATAGTTGAACTTAGATTGTGTGCGTAATATCATCCTGTGCCAAAGTTTGAACTTAGAAAGTGTTCATTTAGAAAGCAGCCCTAAATAGCGTTACTGTAGTATAGTTGAACTTAGAAAGTGAACATAATATCATCCTGTGGTATACTTGAACTTAGAAAGTGGGCATAATATCATCCAGTGGTATTGTTGAACTTAGAAAGTGGGCATAATATCATCCAGTGGTATAGTTGAACTTAGAAAGTGTGAATAATATCATCCTGTGGTATAGTTTAACTTAGAAAACGTCTGTAATATCATCCTGTGCCAAAGTTTGAACTTAGAAAGTGTGAGTAATATCATCCTGTGGTATAGTTGAACTTAGAAAGTGTGAATAAAATCATCCTGTGGTATAGTTGAACTTAGAAAGTGTGCGTAATATCATCCTGTGCCAAAGTTTGAACTTAGAAAGTGTGAGTAATATCATCCCATGGTATAGTTGAACTTAGAAAGTGTGAGTAATATCATCCTGTGGTATTGTTGAACTTAGAAAGTGTGCATAATATCATCCTGTGCCAAAGTGTGAACTTAGAAAGTGCGAGTAATATCATCCTGTGGTATAGTTGAACTTAGAAAGTGTGCGTAATATCATCCTGTGCCAAAGTTTGAACTTAGAAAGTGTGAGTAATATCATTCCGTGGTATAGTTGAACTTAGAAAGTGTGAGTAATATCATCCTGTGGTATAGTTGAACTTAGAAAGTGTGTATGATATCATCCTGTGCCAAAGTTTGAACTTAGAAAGTGCGAGTAATATCATCCTGTGGTATAGTTGAACTTAGAAAGTGTGAGTAATATCATCCTGTGGTATAGTTGAACTAAGAAAGTGTGAATAATATCATCCTGTGGTATAGTTAAACTTAGAAAGTGTGAGTAATTTCATCCTATGGTATAGTTGAACTTAGATTGTGTGCGTAATATCATCCTGTGCCAAAGTTTGAACTTAGAAAGTGTTAATTTAGAAAGCAGCCCTAAATAGCGTTACTGTAGTATAGTTGAACTTAGAAAGTGAAAATAATATCATCCTGTGGTATACTTGAACTTAGAAAGTGGCATAATATCATCCAGTGGTATAGTTGAACTTAGAAAGTGTGAATAATATCATCCTGTGGTATAGTTGAACTTAGAAAGTGTGCGTAATATCATCCTGTGCCAAAGTTTGAACTTAGAAAGTGTGAGTAATATCATCCCATGGTATAGTTGAACTTAGAAAGTGTGAGTAATATCATCCTGTGGTATAGTTGAACTTAGATTGTGTGCGTAATATCATCCTGTGCCAAAGTTTGAACTTAGAAAGTGTTAATTTAGAAAGCAGCCCTAAATAGCGTTACTGTAATATAGTTGAACTTAGAAAGTGAAAATAATATCATCCTGTGGGATATTTATAAAACATTTGTAATATCATCCTGTGCCAAAGCTTGAACTTAGAAAGTGTGAGTAATATCATCCTGTGGTATAGTTGAACTTAGAAAGTGTGAATAAAATCATCCTGTGGTATAGTTGAACTTAGAAAGTGTGCGTAATATCATCCTGTGCCAAAGTTTGAACTTAGAAATTGTGAATAATATCACCCTGTTGTATAGTTAAACTTAGAAAGTGTGAGTAATATCATCCTATGGTATAGTTGAACTTAGATTGTGTGCGTAATATCATCCTGTGCCAAAGTTTGAACTTAGAAAGTGTTAATTTAGAAAGCAGCCCTAAATAGCGTTACTGTAGTATAGTTGAACTTAGAAAGTGAACATAATATCATCCTGTGGTATACTTGAACTTAGAAAGTGGGCATAATATCATCCAGTGGTATTGTTGAACTTAGAAAGTGGGCATAATATCATCCAGTGGTATAGTTGAACTTAGAAAGTGTGAATAATATCATCCTGTGGTATAGTTGAACTTAGAAAACGTCTGTAATATCATCCTGTGCCAAAGTTTGAACTTAGAAAGTGTGAGTAATATAATCCTGTGGTATAGTTGAACTTAGAAAGTGTGAATAAAATCATCCTGTGGTATAGTTGAACTTAGAAAGTGTGCGTAATATCATCCTGTGCCAAAGTTTGAACTTAGAAAGTGTGAGTAATATCATCCCATGGTATAGTTGAACTTAGAAAGTGTGAGTAATATCATCCTGTGGTATTGTTGAACTTAGAAAGTGTGCATAATATCATCCTGTGCCAAAGTGTGAACTTAGAAAGTGTGAGTAATATCATCCTGTGGTATAGTTGAACTTAGAAAGTGTGCGTAATATCCTCCTGTGCCAAAGTTTGAACTTAGAAAGTGTGAGTAATATCATTCCGTGGTATAGTTGAACTTAGAAAGTGTGAGTAATATCATCCTGTGGTATAGTTTAACTTAGAAAGTGTGCATGATATCATCCTGTGCCAAAGTTTGAACTTAGAAAGTGCGAGTAATATCATCCTGTGGTATAGTTGAACTTAGAAAGTGTGAGTAATATCATCCTGTGGTATAGTTGAACTTAGAAAGTGTGAATAATATCACCCTGTGGTATAGTTAAACTTAGAAAGTGTGAGTAATATCATCCTATGGTATAGTTGAACTTAGATTGTGTGCGTAATATCATCCTGTGCCAAAGTTTGAACTTAGAAAGTGTTAATTTAGAAAGCAGCCCTAAATAGCGTTACTGTAATATAGTTGAACTTAGAAAGTGAAAATAATATCATCCTGTGGGATATTTATAAAACGTTTGTAATATCATCCTGTGCCAAAGTTTGAACTTAGAAAGTGTGAGTAATATCATCCTGTGGTATAGTTGAACTTAGAAAGTGTGAATAAAATCATCCTGTGGTATAGTTGAACTAAGAAAGTGTGCGTAATATCATCCTGTGCCAAAGTTTGAACTTAGAAAGTGCGAGTAATATCATCCTGTGGTATAGTTGAACTTAGAAAGTGTGAGTAATATCATCCTGTGGTATAGTTGAATTTAGAAAGTGTGAATAATATCACCCTGTTGTATAGGTAAACTTAGAAAGTGTGAGTAATATCATCCTATGGTATAGTTGAACTTAGATTGTGTGCGTAATATCATCCTGTGCCAAAGTTTGAACTTAGAAAGTGTTAATTTAGAAAGCAGCCCTAAATAGCGTTACTGTAATATAGTGTAACTTAGAAAGTGAAAATAATATCATCCTGTGGGATACTTATAAAACGTCTATAATATCATCCTGTGCCAAAGTTTGAACTTAGAAAGTGTGAGTAATATCATCCTGTGGTATAGTTGAACTTAGAAAGTGTGAATAAAATCATCCTGTGGTATAGTTGAACTTAGAAAGTGTGCGTAATATCATCCTGTGCCAAAGTTTGAACTTAGAAAGTGTGAGTAATATCATCCCGTGGTATAGTTGAACTTAGAAAGTGTGAGTAATATCATCCTGTGGTATAGTTGAACTTAGAAAGTGTGCATAATATCATCTTGTGCCAAAGTTTGAACTTAGAAAGTGCGAGTAATATCATCCTGTGGTATAGTTGAACTTAGAAAGTGTGCGTAATATCATCCTGTGCCAAAGTTTGAACTTAGAAAGTGTGAGTAATATCATTCCGTGGTATCGTTGAACTTAGAAAGTGTGAGTAATATCATCCTGTGGTATAGTTGAACTTAGAAAGTGTTAATTTAGAAAGCAGCCCTAAATAGCGTTACTGTAGTATACTTGAACTTAGAAAGTGGGCATAATATCATCCAGTGGTATAGTTGAACTTAGAAAGTGGGCATAATATCATCCAGTGGTATAGTTGAACTTAGAAAGTGTGAATAATATCATCCTGTGGTATAGTTGAAATTAGAAAACGTCTGTAATATCATCCTGTGCCAAAGTTTGAACTTAGAAAGTGTGAGTAATATCATCCTGTGGTATAGTTGAACTTAGAAAGTGTGAATAAAATCATCCTGTGGTATAGTTGAACTTAGAAAGTGTCCGTAATATCATCCTGAGCCAAAGTTTGAACTTAGAAAGTGTGAGTAATATCATCCCGTGGTATAGTTGAACTTAGAAAGTGTGAGTAATATCATCCTGTGGTATAGTTGAACTTAGAAAGTGTGCATAATATCATCCTGTGCCAAAGTTTGAACTTAGAAAGTGCGAGTAATATCATCCTGTGGTATAGTTGAACTTAGAAAGTGTGCGTAATATCATCCTGTGCCAAAGTTTGAACTTAGAAAGTGTGAGTAATATCATTCCGTGGTATAGTTGAACTTAGAAAGTGTGATTAATATCATCCTGTGGTATAGTTAAACTTAGAAAGTGTGCATAATATCATCCTGTGCCAAAGTTTGAACTTACAAAGTGCGAGCAATATCATCCTGTGGTATAGTTAAACTTAGAAAGTGTGAGTAATATCATCCTATGGTATAGTTGAGCTTAGATTGTGTGCGTAATATCATCCTGTGCCAAAGTTTGAACTTAGAAAGTTTTAATTTAGAAAGCAGCCCTAAATAGCGTTACTGTAGTATAGTTGAACTTAGAAAGTGAAAATAATATCATCCTGTGGTATACTTGAACTTAGAAAGTGGGCATAATATTATCCAGTGGTATAGTCGAACTTAGAAAGTGTGAATAATATCATCCTGTGGTATAGTTGAACTTAGAAAACGTCTGTAATATCATCCTTTGCCAAAGTTTGAACTTGGAAAGTGTGAGTAATATCATCCTGTGGTATAGTTGAACTTAGAAAGTGTGAATAAAATCATCCTGTGGTATAGTTGAACTTAGATTGTGTGCGCAATATCATCCTGTGCCAAAGTTTGAACTTAGAAAGTGTGAGTAATATCATTCCGTGGTATAGTTGAACTTAGAAAGTGTGATTAATATCATCCTGTGGTATAGTTAAACTTAGAAAGTGTGCATAATATCATCCTGTGCCAAAGTTTGAACTTACAAAGTGCGAGCAATATCATCCTGTGGTATAGTTAAACTTAGAAAGTGTGAGTAATATCATCCTATGGTATAGTTGAGCTTAGATTGTGTGCGTAATATCATCCTGTGCCAAAGTTTGAACTTAGAAAGTTTTAATTTAGAAAGCAGCCCTAAATAGCGTTACTGTAGTATAGTTGAACTTAGAAAGTGAAAATAATATCATCCTGTGGTATACTTGAACTTAGAAAGTGGGCATAATATTATCCAGTGGTATAGTCGAACTTAGAAAGTGTGAATAAAATCATCCTGTGGTATAGTTGAACTTAGAAAGTGTGCGTAATATCATCCTGTGCCAAAGTTTGAACTTAGAAAGTGCGAGTGATATCATCCTGTGGTTTAGTTGAACATAGAAAGTGTGCGTAATATCATCCTGTGCCAAAGTTTGAACTTAGAAAGTGTGAGTAATATCATTCCGTGGTATAGTTGAACTTAGAAAGTGTGAGTAATATCATCCTGTGGTATAGTTGAACTTAGAAAGTGTGCATAATATCATCCTGTGCCAAAGTTTGAACTTAGAAAGTGCGCGTAATATCATCCTGTGGTATAGTTGAACTTAAAAAGTGTGAGTAATATCATCCTGTGGTATAGTTGAACTTAGAAAGTGTGAATAATATCACCCTGTTGTATAGTTAAACTTAGAAAGTGTGAGTAATATCATCCTATGGTATAGTTGAACTTAGATTGTGTGCGTAATATCATCCTGTGCCAAAGTTTGAACTTAGAAAGTGTTAATTTAGAAAGCAGCCCTAAATAGCCTTACTGTAGTATAGTTGAACTTAGAAAGTGAACATAATATCATCCTGTGGTATACTTGAACTTAGAAAGTGGGCATAATATCATCCAGTGGTATTGTTGAACTTAGAAAGTGGGCATAATATCATCCAGTGGTATAGTTGAACTTAGAAAATGTGAATAATATCATCCTGTGGTATAGTTGAACTTAGAAAACGTCTGTAATATCATCCTGTGCCAAAGTTTGAACTTAGAAAGTGTGAGTAATATCATCCCGTGGTATAGTTGAACTTAGAAAGTGTGAGTAATATCATCCTGTGGTATAGTTGAACTTAGAAAGTGTGCATAATATCATCCTGTGCCAAAGTTTGAACGTAGAAAGTGCGAGTAATATCATCCTGTGGTATAGTTGAACTTAGAAAGTGTGAGTAATATCATCCTGTGGTATAGTTGAACTTAGAAAGTGTGAATAATATCACCCTGTGGTATAGTTAAACTTAGAAAGTGTGAGTAATATCATCCTGTGGTATATTTGAACTTAGATTGTGTGCGTAATATCATCCTGTGCCAAAGTTTGAACTTAGAAAGTACGAGTAATATCATCCTGTGGTATAGTTGAACTTAGAAAGTGTGCATAATATCATCCTGTGCCAAAGTTTGAACTTAGAAAGTGCGAGTAATATCATCCTGTGGTATAGTTGAACTTAGAAAGTGTGCGTAATATCATCCTGTGCCAAAGTTTGAACTTAGAAAGTGTGAGTAATATCATTCCGTGGTATAGTTGAACTTAGAAAGTGTGACTAATATCATCCTGTGGTATAGTTGAACTTAGAAAGTGTGCATAAAATCATCCTGTGCCAAAATATGAACTTAGAAAGTGCGAGTAATATCATCCTGTGGTATAGTTGAACTTAGAAAGTGTGAGTAATATCATTCTGTGGTATAGTTGAACTTAGAAAGTGTGAATAATATCACCCTGTGGTATAGTTAAACTTAGAAAGTGTGAGTAATATCATCCTATGGTATAGTTGAACTTAGATTGTGTGCCTAATATCATCCTGTGCCAAAGTTTGAACTTAGAAAGTGTTAATTTAGAAAGCAGCCCTAAATAGCGTTACTGTAATATAGTTGAACTTAGAAAGTGAAAATAATATCATCCTGTGGTATACTTGAACTTAGAAAGTGGGCATAATATCATCCAGTGGTATAGTTGAACTTAGAAAGTGTGAATAATATCATCCTGCGGTATAGTTGAACTTAGAAAACGTCTGTAATATCATCCTGTGCCAAAGTTTGAATTTAGAAAGTGTGAGTAATATCATCCTGTGGTATAGTTGAACTTAGAAAGTGTGAATAAAATCATCCTGTGGTATAGTTGAACTTAGAAAGTGTGCGTAATATCATCCTGTGCCAAAGTTTGAACTTAGAAAGTGTGAGTAATATCATCCCATGGTATAGTTGAACTTAGAAAGTGTGAGTAATATCATCCTGTGGTATAGTTGAACTTAGAAAGTGTGCATAATATCATCCTGTGCCAAAGTTTGAACTTAGAAAGTGCGAGTGATATCATCCTGTGGTATAGTTGAACATAGAAAGTGTGCGTAATATCATCCTGTGCCAAAGTTTGAACTTAGAAAGTGTGAGTAATATCATTCCGTGGTATAGTTGAACTTAGAAAGTGTGAGTAATATCATCCTGTGGTATAGTTGAACTTAGAAAGTGTGCATAATATCATCCTGTGCCAAAGTTTGAACTTAGAAAGTGCGACTAATATCATCCTGTGGTATAGTTGAACGTAGAAAGTGTGAGTAATATCATCCTGTGGTATAGTTGAACTTAGAAAGTGTGAATAATATCACCCTGTTGTATAGTTAAACTTAGAAAGTGTGAGTAATATCATCCTATGGTATAGTTGAACTTAGAAAGTGTGCATAATATCATCCTGTGCCAAAGTTTGAACTTAGAAAGTGGGCATAATATCATCCAGTGGTATTGTTGAACTTAGAAAGTGGGCATAATATCATCCAGTGGTATAGTTGAACTTAGAAAGTGTGAATAATATCATCCTGCGGTATAGTTGAACTTAGAAAACGTCTGTAATATCATCCTGTGCCAAAGTTTGAATTTAGAAAGTGTGAGTAATATCATTCTGTGGTATAGTTGAACTTAGAAAGTGTGAATAAAATCATCCTGTGGTATAGTTGAACTTAGAAAGTGTGCGTAATATCATCCTGTGCCAAAGTTTGAACTTAGAAACTGTGAGTAATATCATCCTATGGTATAGTTGAACTTAGAAAGTGTGAGTAATATCATCCTGTGGTATAGTTGAACTTAGAAAGTGTGCATAATATCATCCTGTGCCAAAGTTTGAACTTAGAAAGTGCGAGTGATATCATCCTGTGGTATAGTTGAACATAGAAAGTGTGCGTAATATCATCCTGTGCCAAAGTTTGAACTTAGAAAGTGTGAGTAATATCATTCCGTGGTATAGTTGAACTTAGAAAGTGTGAGTAATATCATCCTGTGGTATAGTTGAACTTAGAAAGTGTGCATAATATCATCCTGTGCCAAAGTTTGAACTTAGAAAGTGCGACTAATATCATCCTGTGGTATAGTTGAATTTAGAAAGTGTGAGTAATATCATCCTGTGGTATAGTTGAACTTAGAAAGTGTGAATAATATCACCCTGTTGTATAGTTAAACTTAGAAAGTGTGAGTAATATCATCCTATGGTATAGTTGAACTTAGATTGTGTGCGTAATATCATCCTGTGCCAAAGTTTGAACTTAGAAAGTGTTAATTTAGAAAGCAGCCCTAAATAGCCTTACTGTAGTATAGTTGAACTTAGAAAGTGAACATAATATCATCCTGTGGTATACTTGAACTTAGAAAGTGGGCATAATATCATCCAGTGGTATTGTTGAACTTAGAAAGTGGGCATAATATCATCCAGTGGTATAGTTGAACTTAGAAAGTGTGAATAATATCATCCTGTGGTATAGTTGAACTTAGAAAACGTCTGTAATATCATCCTGTGCCAAAGTTTGAACTTAGAAAGTGTGAGTAATATCATCCTGTGGTATAGTTGAACTTAGAAAGTGTGAATAAAATCATCCTGTGGTATAGTTGAACTTAGAAAGTGTGGGTAATATCATCCTGTGCCAAAGTTTGAACTTAGAAAGTGTGAGTAATATCATCCCATGGTATAGTTGAACTTAGAAAGTGTGAGTAATATCATCCTGTGGTATAGTTGAACTTAGAAAGTGTGCATAATATCATCCTGTGCCAAAGTGTGAACTTAGAAAGTGCGAGTAATATCATCCTGTGGTATAGTTGAACTTAGAAAGTGTGCGTAATATCATCCTGTGCCAAAGTTTGAACTTAGAAAGTGTGAGTAATATCATTCCGTGGTATAGTTGAACTTAGAAAGTGTGAGTAATATCATCCTGTGGTATAGTTGAACTTAGAAAGTGTGCATAATATCATCCTGTGCCAAAGTTTGAATTTAGAAAGTGCGAGTAATATAATCCTGTGGTATAGTTGAACTTAGAAAGTGTGAGTAATATCATCCTGTGGTATAGTTGAACTTAGAAAGTGTGAATAATATCACCCTGTGGTATAGTTAAACTTAGAAAGTGTGAGTAATATCATCCTATGGTATAGTTGAACTTAGATTGTGTGCGTAATATCATCCTGTGCCAAAGTTTGAACTTAGAAAGTGTTAATTTAGAAAGCAGCCCTAAATAGCGTTACTGTAGTATAGTTGAACTTAGAAAGTGAAAATAATATCATCCTGTGGTATACTTGAACTTAGAAAGTGGCATAATATCATCCAGTGGTATAGTTGAACTTAGAAAGTGTGAATAATATCATCCTGTGGTATAGTTGAACTTAGAAAGTGTGCGTAATATCATCCTGTGCCAAAGTTTGAACTTAGAAAGTGTTAATTTAGAAAGCAGCCCTAAATAGCGTTACTGTAGTATAGTTGAACTTAGAAAGTGAAAATAATATCATCCTGTGGTATACTTGAACTTAGAAAGTGGCATAATATCATCCAGTGGTATAGTTGAACTTAGAAAGTGTGAATAATATCATCCTGTGGTATAGTTGAACTTAGAAAGTGTGCGTAATATCATCCTGTGCCAAAGTTTGAACTTAGAAAGTGTGAGTAATATCATCCCATGGTATAGTTGAACTTAGAAAGTGTGAGTAATATCATCCTGTGGTATAGTTGAACTTAGAAAGTGTGCATAATATCATCCTGTGCCAAAGTTTGAACTTAGAAAGTGCGAGTAACATCATCCTGTGGTATAGTTGAACTTAGAAAGTGTGCGTAATATCATCCTGTGCCAAAGTTTAAACTTAGAAAGTGTGAGTAATATCATTCCGTGGTATAGTTGAACTTAGAAAGTGTGAGTAATATTATCCTGTTGTATAGTTGAACTTAGAAAGTGTGCATAATATCATCCTGTGCCAACGTTTGAACTTAGAAAGTGCGAGTAATATCATCCTGTGGTATAGTTGAACTTAGAAAGTGTGAGTAATATCATCCTGTGGTATAGTTGAACTTAGAAAGTGTGAATAATATCACCCTGTGGTATAGTTAAACTTAGAAAGTGTGAGTAATATCATCCTATGGTATAGTTGAACTTAGATTGTGTGCGTAATATCATCCTGTGCCAAAGTTTGAACTTAGAAAGTGTTAATTTAGAAAGCAGCCCTAAATAGCGTTACTGTAATATAGTTGAACTTAGAAAGTGAAAATAATATCATCCTGTGGGATACTTATAAAACGTCTGTAATATCATCCTGTGCCAAAGTTTGAACTTAGAAAGTGTTAGTAATATCATCCTGTGGTATAGTTGAACTTAGAAAGTGTGAATAAAATCATCCTGTGGTATAGTTGAACTTAGAAAGTGTGCGTAATATCATCCTGTGCCAAAGTTTGAACTTAGAAAGTGCGAGTAATATCATCCTGTGGTATAGTTGAACTTAGAAAGTGTGAGTAATATCATCCTGTGGTAGAGTTGAATTTAGAAAGTGTGAATAATATCACCCTGTTGTATAGTTAAACTTAGAAAGTGTGAATAATATCATCCTGCGGTATAGTTGAACTTAGAAAACGTCTGTAATATCATCCTGTGCCAAAGTTTGAATTTAGAAAGTGTGAGTAATATCATCCTGTGGTATAGTTGAACTTAGAAAGTGTGAATAAAATCATCCTGTGGTATAGTTGAACTTAGAAAGTGTGCGTAATATCATCCTGTGCCAAAGTTTGAACTTAGAAACTGTGAGTAATATCATCCCATGGTATAGTTGAACTTAGAAAGTGTGAGTAATATCATCCTGTGGTATAGTTGAACTTAGAAAGTGTGCATAATATCATCCTGTGCCAAAGTTTGAACTTAGAAAGTGCGAGTGATATCATCCTGTGGTATAGTTGCACATAGAAAGTGTGCGTAATATCATCCTGTGCCAAAGTTTGAACTTAGAAAGTGTGAGTAATATCATTCTGTGGTATAGTTGAACTTAGAAAGTGTGAGTAATATCATCCTGTGGTATAGTTGAACTTAGAAAGTGTGCATAATATCATCCTGTGCCAAAGTTTGAACTTAGAAAGTGCGACTAATATCATCCTATGGTATAGTTGAACTTAGAACGTGTGAGTAATATCATCCTGTGGTATAGTTGAACTTAGAAAGTGTGAATAATATCACCCTGTTGTATAGTTAAACTTAGAAAGTGTGAGTAATATCATCCTATGGTATAGTTGAACTTAGATTGTGTGCGTAATATCATCCTGTGCCAAAGTTTGAACTTAGAAAGTGTTAATTTAGAAAGCAGCCCTAAATAGCCTTACTGTAGTATAGTTGAACTTAGAAAGTGAACATAATATCATCCTGTGGTATACTTGAACTTAGAAAGTGGGCATAATATCATCCAGTGGTATTGTTGAACTTAGAAAGTGGGCATAATATCATCCAGTGGTATAGTTGAACTTAGAAAGTGTGAATAATATCATCCTGCGGTATAGTTGAACTTAGAAAACGTCTGTAATATCATCCTGTGCCAAAGTTTGAATTTAGAAAGTGTGAGTAGTATCATCCTGTGGTATAGTTGAACTTAGAAAGTGTGAATAAAATCATCCTGTGGTATAGTTGAATTTAGAAAGTGTGCGTAATATCATCCTGTGCCAAAGTTTGAACTTAGAAACTGTGATTAATATCATCCCATGGTATAGTTGAACTTAGAAAGTGTGAGTAATATCATCCTGTGGTATAGTTGAACTTAGAAAGTGTGCATAATATCATCCTGTGCCAAAGTTTGAACTTAGAAAGTGCGAGTGATATCATCCTGTGGTATAGTTGAACATAGAAAGTGTGCGTAATATCATCCTGTGCCAAAGTTTGAACTTAGAAAGTGTGAGTAATATCATTCCGTGGTATAGTTGAACTTAGAAAGTGTGGGTAATATCATCCTGTGGTATAGTTGAACTTAGAAAGTGTGCATAATATCATCCTGTGCCAAAGTTTGAACTTAGAAAGTGCGACTAATATCATCCTGTGGTATAGTTGAACTTAGAAAGTGTGAGTAATATCATCCCGTGGTATAGTTGAACTTAGAAAGTGTGAATAATATCACCCTGTTGTATAGTTAAACTTAGAAAGTGTGAGTAATATCATCCTATGGTATAGTTGAACTTAGATTGTGTGCGTAATATCATCCTGTGCCAAAGTTTGAACTTAGAAAGTGTTAATTTAGAAAGCAGCCCTAAATAGCCTTACTGTAGTATAGTTGAACTTAGAAAGTGAACATAATATCATCCTGTTGTATACTTGAACTTAGAAAGTGGGCATAATATCATCCAGTGGTATTGTTGAACTTAGAAAGTGGGCATAATATCATCCAGTGGTATAGTTGAACTTAGAAAGTGTGAATAATATCATCCTGTGGTATAGTTGAACTTAGAAAACGTCTGTAATATCATCCTGTGCCAAAGTTTGAACTTAGAAAGTGTGAGTAATATCATCCTGTGGTATAGTTGAACTTAGAAAGTGTGAATAAAATCATCCTGTGGTATAGTTGAACTTAGAAAGTGTGCGTAATATCATCTTGTGCCAAAGTTTGAACTTAGAAAGTGTGAGTAATATCATCCCATGGTATAGTTGAACTTAGAAAGTGTGAGTAATATCATCCTGTGGTATAGTTGAACTTAGAAAGTGTGCATAATATCATCCTGTGCCAAAGTGTGAACTTAGAAAGTGCGAGTAATATCATCCTGTGGTATAGTTGAACTTAGAAAGTGTACGTAATATCATCCTGTGCCAAAGTTTGAACTTAGAAAGTGTGAGTAATATCATTCCGTGGTATAGTTGAACTTAGAAAGTGTGAGTAATATCATCCTGTGGTATAGTTGAACTTAGAAAGTGTGCATAATATCATCCTGTGCCAAAGTTTGAATTTAGAAAGTGCGAGTAATATCATCCTGTGGTATAGTTGAACTTAGAAAGTGTGAGTAATATCATCCTGTGGTATAGTTGAACTTAGAAAGTGTGAATAATATCACCCTGTGGTATAGTTAAACTTAGAAAGTGTGAGTAATATCATCCTATGGTATAGTTGAACTTAGATTGTGTGCGTAATATCATCCTGTGCCAAAGTTTGAACTTAGAAAGTGTTAATTTAGAAAGCAGCCCTAAATAGCGTTACTGTAGTATAGTTGAACTTAGAAAGTGAAAATAATATCATCCTGTGGTATACTTGAACTTAGAAAGTGGCATAATATCATCCAGTGGTATAGTTGAACTTAGAAAGTGTGAATAATATCATCCTGTGGTATAGTTGAAATTAGAAAGTGTGCGTAATATCATCCTGTGCCAAAGTTTGAACTTAGAAAGTGTGAGTAATATCATCCCATGGTATAGTTGAACTTAGAAAGTGTGAGTAATATCATCCTGTGGTATAGTTGAACTTAGAAAGTGTGCATAATATCATCCTGTGCCAAAGTTTGAACTTAGAAAGTGCGAGTAACATCATCCTGTGGTATAGTTGAACTTAGAAAGTGTGCGTAATATCATCCTGTGCCAAAGTTTAAACTTAGAAAGTGTGAGTAATATCATTCCGTGGTATAGTTGAACTTAGAAAGTGTGGGTAATATCATCCTGTGGTATAGTTGAACTTAGAAAGTGTGCATAATATCATCCTGTGCCAAAGTTTGAACTTAGAAAGTGCGACTAATATCATCCTGTGGTATAGTTGAACTTAGAAAGTGTGAGTAATATCATCCCGTGGTATAGTTGAACTTAGAAAGTGTGAATAATATCACCCTGTTGTATAGTTAAACTTAGAAAGTGTGAGTAATATCATCCTATGGTATAGTTGAACTTAGATTGTGTGCGTAATATCATCCTGTGCCAAAGTTTGAACTTAGAAAGTGTTAATTTAGAAAGCAGCCCTAAATAGCCTTACTGTAGTATAGTTGAACTTAGAAAGTGAACATAATATCATCCTGTTGTATACTTGAACTTAGAAAGTGGGCATAATATCATCCAGTGGTATTGTTGAACTTAGAAAGTGGGCATAATATCATCCAGTGGTATAGTTGAACTTAGAAAGTGTGAATAATATCATCCTGTGGTATAGTTGAACTTAGAAAACGTCTGTAATATTATCCTGTGCCAAAGTTTGAACTTAGAAAGTGTGAGTAATATCATCCTGTGGTATAGTTGAACTTAGAAAGTGTGAATAAAATCATCCTGTGGTATAGTTGAACTTAGAAAGTGTGCGTAATATCATCTTGTGCCAAAGTTTGAACTTAGAAAGTGTGAGTAATATCATCCCATGGTATAGTTGAACTTAGAAAGTGTGAGTAATATCATCCTGTGGTATAGTTGAACTTAGAAAGTGTGCATAATATCATCCTGTGCCAAAGTGTGAACTTAGAAAGTGCGAGTAATATCATCCTGTGGTATAGTTGAACTTAGAAAGTGTGCGTAATATCATCCTGTGCCAAAGTTTGAACTTAGAAAGTGTGAGTAATATCATTCCGTGGTATAGTTGAACTTAGAAAGTGTGAGTAATATCATCCTGTGGTATAGTTGAACTTAGAAAGTGTGCATAATATCATCCTGTGCCAAAGTTTGAATTTAGAAAGTGCGAGTAATATCATCCTGTGGTATAGTTGAACTTAGAAAGTGTGAGTAATATCATCCTGTGGTATAGTTGAACTTAGAAAGTGTGAATAATATCACCCTGTGGTATAGTTAAACTTAGAAAGTGTGAGTAATATCATCCTATGGTATAGTTGAACTTAGATTGTGTGCGTAATATCATCCTGTGCCAAAGTTTGAACTTAGAAAGTGTTAATTTAGAAAGCAGCCCTAAATAGCGTTACTGTAGTATAGTTGAACTTAGAAAGTGAAAATAATATCATCCTGTGGTATACTTGAACTTAGAAAGTGGCATAATATCATCCAGTGGTATAGTTGAACTTAGAAAGTGTGAATAATATCATCCTGTGGTATAGTTGAAATTAGAAAGTGTGCGTAATATCATCCTGTGCCAAAGTTTGAACTTAGAAAGTGTGAGTAATATCATCCCATGGTATAGTTGAACTTAGAAAGTGTGAGTAATATCATCCTGTGGTATAGTTGAACTTAGAAAGTGTGCATAATATCATCCTGTGCCAAAGTTTGAACTTAGAAAGTGCGAGTAACATCATCCTGTGGTATAGTTGAACTTAGAAAGTGTGCGTAATATCATCCTGTGCCAAAGTTTAAACTTAGAAAGTGTGAGTAATATCATTCCGTGGTATAGTTGAACTTAGAAAGTGTGAGTAATATTATCCTGTTGTATAGTTGAACTTAGAAAGTGTGCATGATATCATCCTGTGCCAAAGTTTGAACTTAGAAAGTGCGAGTAATATCATCCTGTGGTATAGTTGAACTTAGAAAGTGTGAATAATATCACCCTGTGGTATAGTTAAACTTAGAAAGTGTGAGTAATATCATCCTATGGTATAGTTGAACTTAGATTGTGTGCGTAATATCATCCTGTGCCAAAGTTTGAACTTAGAAAGTGTTAATTTAGAAAGCAGCCCTAAATAGCGTTACTGTAATATAGTTGAACTTAGAAAGTGAAAATAATATCATCCTGTGGGATACGTATAAAACGTCTGTAATATCATCCTGTGCCAAAGTTTGAACTTAGAAAGTGTGAGTAATATCATCCTGTGGTATAGTTGAACTTAGAAAGTGTGAATAAAATCATCCTGTGGTATAGTTGAACTTAGAAAGTGTGCGTAATATCATCCTGTGCCAAAGTTTGAACTTAGAAAGTGCGAGTAATATCATCCTGTGGTATAGTTGAACTTAGAAAGTGTGAGTAATATCATCCTGTGGTAGAGTTGAATTTAGAAAGTGTGAATAATATCACCCTGTTGTATAGTTAAACTTAGAAAGTGTGAGTAATATCATCCTATGGGATAGTTGAACTTAGATTGTGTGCGTAATATCATCCTGTGCCAAAGTTTGAACTTAGAAAGTGTTCATTTAGAAAGCAGCCCTAAATAGCGTTACTGTAGTATAGTTGAACTTAGAAAGTGAACATAATATCATCCTGTGGTATACTTGAACTTAGAAAGTGGGCATAATATCATCCAGTGGTATTGTTGAACTTAGAAAGTGGGCATAATATCATCCAGTGGTATAGTTGAACTTAGAAAGTGTGAATAATATCATCCTGTGGTATAGTTTAACTTAGAAAACGTCTGTAATATCATCCTGTGCCAAAGTTTGAACTTAGAAAGTGTGAGTAATATCATCCTGTGGTATAGTTGAACTTAGAAAGTGTGAATAAAATCATCCTGTGGTATAGTTGAACTTAGAAAGTGTGCGTAATATCATCCTGTGCCAAAGTTTGAACTTAGAAAGTGTGAGTAATATCATCCCATGGTATAGTTGAACTTAGAAAGTGTGAGTAATATCATCCTGTGGTATTGTTGAACTTAGAAAGTGTGCATAATATCATCCTGTGCCAAAGTGTGAACTTAGAAAGTGCGAGTAATATCATCCTGTGGTATAGTTGAACTTAGAAAGTGTGCGTAATATCATCCTGTGCCAAAGTTTGAACTTAGAAAGTGTGAGTAATATCATTCCGTGGTATAGTTGAACTTAGAAAGTGTGAGTAATATCATCCTGTGGTATAGTTGAACTTAGAAAGTGTGTATGATATCATCCTGTGCCAAAGTTTGAACTTAGAAAGTGCGAGTAATATCATCCTGTGGTATAGTTAAACTTAGAAAGTGTGAGTAATATCATCCTGTGGTATAGTTGAACTAAGAAAGTGTGAATAATATCATCCTGTGGTATAGTTAAACTTAGAAAGTGTGAGTAATTTCATCCTATGGTATAGTTGAACTTAGATTGTGTGCGTAATATCATCCTGTGCCAAAGTTTGAACTTAGAAAGTGTTAATTTAGAAAGCAGCCCTAAATAGCGTTACTGTAGTATAGTTGAACTTAGAAAGTGAAAATAATATCATCCTGTGGTATACTTGAACTTAGAAAGTGGCATAATATCATCCAGTGGTATAGTTGAACTTAGAAAGTGTGAATAATATCATCCTGTGGTATAGTTGAACTTAGAAAGTGTGCGTAATATCATCCTGTGCCAAAGTTTGAACTTAGAAAGTGTGAGTAATATCATCCCATGGTATAGTTGAACTTAGAAAGTGTGAGTAATATCATCCTGTGGTATAGTTGAACTTAGATTGTGTGCGTAATATCATCCTGTGCCAAAGTTTGAACTTAGAAAGTGTTAATTTAGAAAGCAGCCCTAAATAGCGTTACTGTAATATAGTTGAACTTAGAAAGTGAAAATAATATCATCCTGTGGGATATTTATAAAACATTTGTAATATCATCCTGTGCCAAAGCTTGAACTTAGAAAGTGTGAGTAATATCATCCTGTGGTATAGTTGAACTTAGAAAGTGTGAATAAAATCATCCTGTGGTATAGTTGAACTTAGAAAGTGTGCGTAATATCATCCTGTGCCAAAGTTTGAACTTAGAAAGTGTGAATAATATCACCCTGTTGTATAGTTAAACTTAGAAAGTGTGAGTAATATCATCCTATGGTATAGTTGAACTTAGATTGTGTGCGTAATATCATCCTGTGCCAAAGTTTGAACTTAGAAAGTGTTAATTTAGAAAGCAGCACTAAATAGCGTTACTGTAGTACAGTTGAACTTAGAAAGTGAACATAATATCATCCTGTGGTATACTTGAACTTAGAAAGTGGGCATAATATCATCCAGTGGTATTGTTGAACTTAGAAAGTGGGCATAATATCATCCAGTGGTATAGTTGAACTTAGAAAGTGTGAATAATATCATCCTGTGGTATAGTTGAACTTAGAAAACGTCTGTAATATCATCCTGTGCCAAAGTTTGAACTTAGAAAGTGTGAGTAATATCATCCTGTGGTATAGTTGAACTTAGAAAGTGTGAATAAAATCATCCTGTGGTATAGTTGAACTTAGAAAGTGTGCGTAATATCATCCTGTGCCAAAGTTTGAACTTAGAAACTGTGAGTAATATCATCCCATGGTATAGTTGAACTTAGAAAGTGTGAGTAATATCATCCTGTGGTATTGTTGAACTTAGAAAGTGTGCATAATATCATCCTGTGCCAAAGTGTGAACTTAGAAAGTGTGAGTAATATCATCCTGTGGTATAGTTGAACTTAGAAAGTGTGCGTAATATCCTCCTGTGCCAAAGTTTGAACTTAGAAAGTGTGAGTAATATCATTCCGTGGTATAGTTGAACTTAGAAAGTGTGAGTAATATCATCCTGTGGTATAGTTGAACTTAGAAAGTGTGCATGATATCATCCTGTGCCAAAGTTTGAACTTAGAAAGTGCGAGTAATATCATCCTGTGGTATAGTTGAACTTAGAAAGTGTGAGTAATATCATCCTGTGGTATAGTTGAACTTAGAAAGTGTGAATAATATCACCCTGTGGTATAGTTAAACTTAGAAAGTGTGAGTAATATCATCCTATGGTATAGTTGAACTTAGATTGTGTGCGTAATATCATCCTGTGCCAAAGTTTGAACTTCGAAAGTGTTAATTTAGAAAGCAGCCCTAAATAGCGTTACTGTAATATAGTTGAACTTAGAAAGTGAAAATAATATCATCCTGTGGGATATTTATTAAACGTTTGTAATATCATCCTGTGCCAAAGTTTGAACTTAGAAAGTGTGAGTAATATCATCCTGTGGTATAGTTGAACTTAGAAAGTGGGAATAAAATCATCCTGTGGTATAGTTGAACTAAGAAAGTGTGCGTAATATCATCCTGTGCCAAAGTTTGAACTTAGAAAGTGCGAGTAATATCATTCTGTGGTATAGTTGAACTTAGAAAGTGTGAGTAATATCATCCTGTGGTATAGTTGAATTTAGAAAGTGTGAATAATATCACCCTGTTGTATAGGTAAACTTAGAAAGTGTGAGTAATATCATCCTATGGTATAGTTGAACTTAGATTGTGTGCGTAATATCATCCTGTGCCAAAGTTTGAACTTAGAAAGTGTTAATTTAGAAAGCAGCCCTAAATAGCGTTACTGTAATATAGTGTAACTTAGAAAGTGAAAATAATATCATCCTGTGGGATACTTATAAAACGTCTATAATATCATCCTGTGCCAAAGTTTGAACTTAGAAAGTGTGAGTAATATCATCCTGTGGTATAGTTGAACTTAGAAAGTGTGAATAAAATCATCCTGTGGTATAGTTGAACTTAGAAAGTGTGCGTAATATCATCCTGTGCCAAAGTTTGAACTTAGAAAGTGTGAGTAATATCATCCCGTGGTATAGTTGAACTTAGAAAGTGTGAGTAATATCATCCTGTGGTATAGTTGAACTTAGAAAGTGTGCATAATATCATCTTGTGCCAAAGTTTGAACTTAGAAAGTGCGAGTAATATCATCCTGTGGTATAGTTGAACTTAGAAAGTGTGCGTAATATCATCCTGTGCCAAAGTTTGAACTTAGAAAGTGTGAGTAATATCATTCCGTGGTATCGTTGAACTTAGAAAGTGTGAGTAATATCATCCTGTGGTATAGTTGAACTTAGAAAGTGTTAATTTAGAAAGCACCCCTAAATAGCGTTACTGTAGTATACTTGAACTTAGAAAGTGGGCATAATATCATCCAGTGGTATAGTTGAACTTAGAAAGTGGGCATAATATCATCCAGTGGTATAGTTGAACTTAGAAAGTGTGAATAATATCATCCTGTGGTATAGTTAAACTTAGAAAGTGTGAGTAATTTCATCCTATGGTATAGTTGAACTTAGATTGTGTGCGTAATATCATCCTGTGCCAAAGTTTGAACTTAGAAAGTGTTAATTTAGAAAGCAGCCCTAAATAGCGTTACTGTAGTATAGTTGAACTTAGAAAGTGAAAATAATATCATCCTGTGGTATACTTGAACTTAGAAAGTGGCATAATATCATCCAGTGGTATAGTTGAACTTAGAAAGTGTGAATAATATCATCCTGTGGTATAGTTGAACTTAGAAAGTGTGCGTAATATCATCCTGTGCCAAAGTTTGAACTTAGAAAGTGTGAGTAATATCATCCCATGGTATAGTTGAACTTAGAAAGTGTGAGTAATATCATCCTGTGGTATAGTTGAACTTAGATTGTGTGCGTAATATCATCCTGTGCCAAAGTTTGAACTTAGAAAGTGTTAATTTAGAAAGCAGCCCTAAATAGCGTTACTGTAATATAGTTGAACTTAGAAAGTGAAAATAATATCATCCTGTGGGATATTTATAAAACATTTGTAATATCATCCTGTGCCAAAGCTTGAACTTAGAAAGTGTGAGTAATATCATCCTGTGGTATAGTTGAACTTAGAAAGTGTGAATAAAATCATCCTGTGGTATAGTTGAACTTAGAAAGTGTGCGTAATATCATCCTGTGCCAAAGTTTGAACTTAGAAAGTGTGAATAATATCACCCTGTTGTATAGTTAAACTTAGAAAGTGTGAGTAATATCATCCTATGGTATAGTTGAACTTAGATTGTGTGCGTAATATCATCCTGTGCCAAAGTTTGAACTTAGAAAGTGTTAATTTAGAAAGCAGCACTAAATAGCGTTACTGTAGTACAGTTGAACTTAGAAAGTGAACATAATATCATCCTGTGGTATACTTGAACTTAGAAAGTGGGCATAATATCATCCAGTGGTATTGTTGAACTTAGAAAGTGGGCATAATATCATCCAGTGGTATAGTTGAACTTAGAAAGTGTGAATAATATCATCCTGTGGTATAGTTGAACTTAGAAAACGTCTGTAATATCATCCTGTGCCAAAGTTTGAACTTAGAAAGTGTGAGTAATATCATCCTGTGGTATAGTTGAACTTAGAAAGTGTGAATAAAATCATCCTGTGGTATAGTTGAACTTAGAAAGTGTGCGTAATATCATCCTGTGCCAAAGTTTGAACTTAGAAAGTGTGAGTAATATCATCCCATGGTATAGTTGAACTTAGAAAGTGTGAGTAATATCATCCTGTGGTATTGTTGAACTTAGAAAGTGTGCATAATATCATCCTGTGCCAAAGTGTGAACTTAGAAAGTGTGAGTAATATCATCCTGTGGTATAGTTGAACTTAGAAAGTGTGCGTAATATCCTCCTGTGCCAAAGTTTGAACTTAGAAAGTGTGAGTAATATCATTCCGTGGTATAGTTGAACTTAGAAAGTGTGAGTAATATCATCCTGTGGTATAGTTGAACTTAGAAAGTGTGCATGATATCATCCTGTGCCAAAGTTTGAACTTAGAAAGTGCGAGTAATATCATCCTGTGGTATAGTTGAACTTAGAAAGTGTGAGTAATATCATCCTGTGGTATAGTTGAACTTAGAAAGTGTGAATAATATCACCCTGTGGTATAGTTAAACTTAGAAAGTGTGAGTAATATCATCCTATGGTATAGTTGAACTTAGATTGTGTGCGTAATATCATCCTGTGCCAAAGTTTGAACTTAGAAAGTGTTAATTTAGAAAGCAGCCCTAAATAGCGTTACTGTAATATAGTTGAACTTAGAAAGTGAAAATAATATCATCCTGTTGGATATTTATTAAACACTTGTAATATCATCCTGTGCCAAAGTTTGAACTTAGAAAGTGTGAGTAATATCATCCTGTGGTATAGTTGAACTTAGAAAGTGGGAATAAAATCATCCTGTGGTATAGTTGAACTAAGAAAGTGTGCGTAATATCATCCTGTGCCAAAGTTTGAACTTAGAAAGTGCGAGTAATATCATTCTGTGGTATAGTTGAACTTAGAAAGTGTGAGTAATATCATCCTGTGGTATAGTTGAATTTAGAAAGTGTGAATAATATCACCCTGTTGTATAGGTAAACTTAGAAAGTGTGAGTAATATCATCCTATGGTATAGTTGAACTTAGATTGTGTGCGTAATATCATCCTGTGCCAAAGTTTGAACTTAGAAAGTGTTAATTTAGAAAGCAGCCCTAAATAGCGTTACTGTAATATAGTGTAACTTAGAAAGTGAAAATAATATCATCCTGTGGGATACTTATAAAACGTCTATAATATCATCCTGTGCCAAAGTTTGAACTTAGAAAGTGTGAGTAATATCATCCTGTGGTATAGTTGAACTTAGAAAGTGTGAATAAAATCATCCTGTGGTATAGTTGAACTTAGAAAGTGTGCGTAATATCATCCTGTGCCAAAGTTTGAACTTAGAAAGTGTGAGTAATATCATCCCGTGGTATAGTTGAACTTAGAAAGTGTGAGTAATATCATCCTGTGGTATAGTTGAACTTAGAAAGTGTGCATAATATCATCTTGTGCCAAAGTTTGAACTTAGAAAGTGCGAGTAATATCATCCTGTGGTATAGTTGAACTTAGAAAGTGTGCGTAATATCATCCTGTGCCAAAGTTTGAACTTAGAAAGTGTGAGTAATATCATTCCGTGGTATCGTTGAACTTAGAAAGTGTGAGTAATATCATCCTGTGGTATAGTTGAACTTAGAAAGTGTTAATTTAGAAAGCACCCCTAAATAGCGTTACTGTAGTATACTTGAACTTAGAAAGTGGGCATAATATCATCCAGTGGTATAGTTGAACTTAGAAAGTGGGCATAATATCATCCAGTGGTATAGTTGAACTTAGAAAGTGTGAATAATATCATCCTGTGGTATAGTTGAAATTAGAAAACGTCTGTAATATCATCCTGTGCCAAAGTTTGAACTTAGAAAGTGTGAGTAATATCATCCCGTGGTATAGTTGAACTTAGAAAGTGTGAGTAATATCATCCTGTGGTATAGTTGAACTTAGAAAGTGTGCATAATATCATCCTGTGCCAAAGTTTGAACTTAGAAAGTGCGAGTAATATCATCCTGTGGTATAGTTGAACTTAGAAAGTGTGCGTAATATCATCCTGTGCCAAAGTTTGAACTTAGAAAGTGTGAGTAATATCATTCCGTGGTATAGTTGAACTTAGAAAGTGTGATTAATATCATCCTGTGGTATAGTTAAACTTAGAAAGTGTGCATAATATCATCCTGTGCCAAAGTTTGAACTTACAAAGTGCGAGCAATATCATCCTGTGGTATAGTTAAACTTAGAAAGTGTGAGTAATATCATCCTATGGTATAGTTGAGCTTAGATTGTGTGCGTAATATCATCCTGTGCCAAAGTTTGAACTTAGAAAGTTTTAATTTAGAAAGCAGCCCTAAATAGCGTTACTGTAGTATAGTTGAACTTAGAAAGTGAAAATAATATCATCCTGTGGTATACTTGAACTTAGAAAGTGGGCATAATATTATCCAGTGGTATAGTCGAACTTAGAAAGTGTGAATAATATCATCCTGTGGTATAGTTGAACTTAGAAAACGTCTGTAATATCATCCTTTGCCAAAGTTTGAACTTGGAAAGTGTGAGTAATATCATCCTGTGGTATAGTTGAACTTAGAAAGTGTGAATAAAATCATCCTGTGGTATAGTTGAACTTAGATTGTGTGCGCAATATCATCCTGTGCCAAAGTTTGAACTTAGAAAGTGTGAGTAATATCATTCCGTGGTATAGTTGAACTTAGAAAGTGTGATTAATATCATCCTGTGGTATAGTTAAACTTAGAAAGTGTGCATAATATCATCCTGTGCCAAAGTTTGAACTTACAAAGTGCGAGCAATATCATCCTGTGGTATAGTTAAACTTAGAAAGTGTGAGTAATATCATCCTATGGTATAGTTGAGCTTAGATTGTGTGCGTAATATCATCCTGTGCCAAAGTTTGAACTTAGAAAGTTTTAATTTAGAAAGCAGCCCTAAATAGCGTTACTGTAGTATAGTTGAACTTAGAAAGTGAAAATAATATCATCCTGTGGTATACTTGAACTTAGAAAGTGGGCATAATATTATCCAGTGGTATAGTCGAACTTAGAAAGTGTGAATAATATCATCCTGTGGTATAGTTGAACTTAGAAAACGTCTGTAATATCATCCTTTGCCAAAGTTTGAACTTGGAAAGTGTGAGTAATATCATCCTGTGGTATAGTTGAACTTAGAAAGTGTGAATAAAATCATCCTGTGGTATAGTTGAACTTAGATTGTGTGCGCAATATCTTCCTGTGCCAAAGTTTGAACTTAGAAAGTGTTAATTTAGAAAGCAGGCCTAAATAGCGTAACTGTGGTATAGTTGAACTTAGAAAGTGAAAATAATATCCTGTGGTATAGCTGAACTTAGAAAGTGTGCGTAATATCATCCTGTGGTATAGTTGAACTTAGAAAGTGTGAATAATATCATCCTGTGGTAAAGGTCAAATTTAGAAAATATACCTAATAGGGTAGTTAAGCTAAGAAAGTGTGCACAGCGTCGTTCTGTGCCAAAGTTTGAACTTCGAAAGTCTAAAGAACATCGCCACGGCGTATTATTGAATAGCTGAACTTAGAAAGTGTGCCTATCTGTGGTATAGTTAAATCTAGAAGGTGCGCCTAATAGCGACATTGTGGTATAGCTGAATTTAGAAAGTGTGCCAAATAGCGTCCCCATAATATAGTTGATATTTTAAAGTGTGCTTAATAGCGTCATTGTGCTAAAGTGGAATTTATAAAGTGTGCCTAATAGCTTCACAGTGCCAAAGCTTGAAATCAGAAAGTGTGCCAAATAGCTTCACTGTGCTAAAGGCAAATTGATAAAGTGTGCCTAATAGCATCACTGTGCTATAGTTGAGTCCAGAAAGTGTGCCTAGTAGCGCCCCTGTGGTATAGTTGAAATTTAAAATGTGCCTAGTAGTGTTCCTGTGGTATAGTTGAATCTAGAAAGTGTGCCTAATAGCAACTTTGTGGTATAGTTGAACTTAGAAAGTGTGCCTAGTAGCGTCCCCTTGGTATAGTTGAAATTTAAAGTGTGCCTAGTAGTGTCCGTGTGGTATAGTTGAATCTAGAAGGTGTGCCTAATAGCGACTTTGTGGTATAGTTGAACTTAAAAAGTGTGCCCAATAGCGTCTCCTTAGTATAGTTGAATTTTTAAATTGTGCCTAATAGCACCCTGTGGTATAGCTGAACTCTTAAAGTGTGCCTAATAGCGTCACTGTGCCGTAACTGAATTTATAAAGTGTGCCTAACTGCTCCACTATGCCAAAGCTTGAACTTTGAAAGTGTGCCGAATAGCATTCTCTGTGCTAAAGTTGAATTTATAAAGTGTGCCCAATAGCGTCACTGTGCTAAAGTTGAATTTATACAGTCTGCCTAATAGCTCCACTTTGCTAAAGCTGAATTTATAAAGTGTGTCTAATAGCTTCACTGTGCCAAAATTAATCTTATAAAGTGTGCCTAATAGCGTCACTGTTCCAAAGTTTGAACTTAGAAAGTGTTCCTAATAGCGTCACTGTGGTATAGCTGAATTTAGAAATTGTGCCAAATAGCGTCACTGTGCCAAAGCTTGAATTTAGAAAGTGCGCCTAATAGCGTCACTGTGCCAAAGCTTGAACTTAGAAAGTGTCCTAAAAGCATCACTGTGGTATAGTTGAATTTAGAAAGCGTGCCAAAAAGCGTCACTGTGTCAAAGTTTGAATTTAGAAAGTGTCTAATTTAACAGCGTCACTGTGGTATAGTTGAATTTAGAAAGTGTGCCTAAAAGCGTCACTGGCCCAAAATCTGAATTTAGAAAGTGTGCCTAATAGCGTCACTGTGCCAAAGTTTGAACTTAGATAGTGTACCTATGCAGCATCACTGTGGTATAGTTGAATCTAGAAAGTGTGCCCAATAGATTCTCTATAGCATAGTTGATTTAGAAACTGTACCTGATAGCGTCACTATCCCAAAGTTTTGAATTTACAAAATGTGCCTAGTAGCGTAACTGTGGAATAGCTGGATCTAGAAGGTGGTCACTGTCGTATAGTTGAACTCAGAAAGTGTGCCCAATAGCATCACTGTGGTATAATTGAACTTAGAAAATGTGCCTAATAGCGACTCTGTAATATAGTTAAATCTAGAAAGTGTGCCCAATAGCATCTGTGTAGTATAGATGATTTGAATGGGCACCTAATACCATCATTGTGCTAAAGTCTAATCTAAGAAAGTGTACCTAATTAGCGTCATTGTAATACAGTTGAATCTAGAAAATGTAATATAGTTGAATCTAGAAAGGGTGCCCAATAGCATCTCTGTAGTATAGTTGATTTGAATGGGCACCAAACATCATCATTGTGCTAAAGTCTAATCTATGAAAGTGTGCCTAATTAGCGCCATTGTAATACAGTTGATTCTAGAAAATGTGCCTATATAGCGTCACTGTGGTACAATAGAATCCTTATATCACAGTGGTATAATAGAATCCTGATATCACAACCAAGCCTAACTCTGCCCTCGCCACGTCATGAGTCCACCACGCCAAGCAAGGTCCGAGAAAGAGCCTCACTCTAGAGCGCCTCCCTCCACCTTCCCCTATTTCCCCCCCACCCCAAACCCTCCCACCCCACCACACTCTCAGACCTCCACCTATCCCACTCGCAAACCAGAAGAACCCTCCCATCCCAGAACACACCAGCCTCCCCCACACCCCCACCCCGCCCCCTATCCAACCATCAAGCCAGAGGAACCGGATGGCGCGCCGCCAATCCCAAGACCCCTGTCCCTTGCAACCCTTACGACCACCCACCCCCCACCACGCCCGCACCCCCTACCCCACCAACGAACCATCCACCCACCCTCCCAGAGAAATGCAAAAGACCCACCCCACCAAACCCACCCCATCCCACCACCACCCCCTGCCCTTTCCTCGCGTCAACTCCCTCTCACATCTTTCACCGACCGCATACCTTCCCCTCCCTAAAAACTGCACCTTTCGGCCTTGCAAGAACAGTGATGGCATCCCCATCACCCTCCGACCCCCCCTACCCTCTCACACACACCTACTGCATTAAAAACCCTAAAAAAAAAAGAAACAGACCTGGTCTCCTACAATATCCCACTATGCCTCACCCCTCCTGTCTCAACCCATCTCCTCAATCTCTTAGTCTCCACCATCACCACCAACCCCCTACCCCCTCCTCATCCTGTTTTGAACCCCTCTCCCTCGAATTTCAACCAACCACACCTAGAACCCATAACCCATTATGCCTCATCCGCTAAATCCCCAGCCCCAAATCAGTCTTCACAATCAACCACCAACACACCCCCGTCCAACCCCATCCTCCCTGCACCCACCTCCTCCTCCGCCCGCCTACTCTTCCCTACCACCGTCGACCAACCCGCCTCTCTGACCTCCCAAGATCCACTCACTCCCCTCACTCCCCACCACCGCTCACCCCTGCCCCCTCCCATTCAAACCACCCACCCCCTCACCACCACCCCTACAACCATCACAACCCCCCCTTACCGAAGTAAGATGCATCCTTTTTAATGCCTGATCTGTAGCAAAAAACAGACACAGCATCTTCGACCTCCTTGCCTCAGAAAAACCAGACCTAATCTTGATCACGGAAACAACCCCACAAGATTCCCAACAACCCCATGACCCACTCGCTGGTCGACTGCCTAGATGCACTTAACCTCCGCCTTCACACGAACGGCCCAACTCACTCCAAAGAACACATCCTTGATGGCATCTTTAGCTCCCATGACCAGATACATCTAAGCCCCCCTACACCTATCATCTGGTCTGATCACTTCACTGTGCCTTTCACCATTCGCTCACCCGCCCCCCTCCGCTTACCTGAACCTGAACCCCCAAAACATCGCAAATGCTGGAAAAAACTGAAAATCCTCTCTGACCTAGCCGAAGCTCTGCTCCAAACTCCCCCGTCAACCACTGCACGTAACTAACCTTTAACCATTGACTCCTTTGACTCATGGCTCAATACCTCATTAATCCCCCTCACCCCCCCTCATCCTCCAATCGCTGTGGCCCTTATCCCAGATGGTTTACACAAGAACTAAAGACTACAAAACAACTGTATAAATCCCTCGAACGCAAATGGCGGAAAGATAAAACCGACCTGTGTAGATCCACCCTGGCCCGCCACCATCACCACTACAAAGCCGATAAGCAAATAAAGTCCACTCAACTGTGAAAACCCCAGCAAGGAACTCCACAAAATCATCTCTGAATTCACCAAACCAACCTGTACCACCTCCCAATCCACTTCTACGCCACTGCTCTCGACAGAACAAATTCTCACAACAACAAACTTGCCCTCCTGTCCCCGCCACATAATCCACCCACCCTACCAGTCACCCCCCTGCCTGCCTCAGCAACTACAACCCACCCCACTTTCGACTCGTTCACACCAATATCAATAGACCAATTTCTCAAACTTCTCTCTGGCCTGAAACCACACAGATCCCCCCTAGATCCCTGCCCCGCCTCAATCCTCAAAGAAAATTTCTCATCCACCTGCGCAGGAGAGTACGCAAGAACCATCATAAATGACTCCCTCTCCTCAGGAATCTTCGCCGACGCCTTCAAAACTGCTCACGTCAAGCCTCTTCTAAAAAAAACTTCCCTTGACACTCTCGACCCCAAAACTACCAACCGATCTCAAACACCAGGATCCTTGAGAAACTCATCGATCGAACTGCATACTCCCAACTAAATGCCTGTGTCGAATCCAACAATCTCCTAGACCCTGCACAATCAGGCTTCAGACCTCGACACAGAACCGAAACCACTCTGATCTCAATCTGGGATGAACACCGCAGACTCTGCAGGATGCGCTGCACTAATCCTTCTTGACCTCTCCGCCGCCTTCAACACAATCAATCACTCAATACTCCTCGACTGCCTCCACTCCCTGGGAATCCGTGGAAACGCTCTCAAGTGGATAGACCAGCCCGACCAGTCAATACCGGAGTTCCACAAAGAGCATGCCTATCAGCCCTCCTGTTCAACCTCTATATGTCCACCCTCCCAGGAATAATCCGCCCGCACAATATCCTGTGCTATCACTACGCTGATGACATTGATCGCTGGATGACCACAAACCACCTCCTCTTAAACCCCACTAAAACTGAAATCCTGGTGGATGGCAACACCGAGCTTCTCCCCCACCGTCTTCGATGGCCATCATCCATGGGCAATCCACCCTCCACCTCGACCACAGTAAAAAACCTTGGATGCACTCTCGAATCCGACCTAACCCTCTCTCGCCAAATCAACAATGTCTCTAAGTCCTAGCATCACCACTTCGAAATTCTTAGACGCATTTTCCCATACCTGTCCTTGCCAACCGACTCGCCTGTGTCCAATCTATTGTAATGTCGAGACTGGATTATGCCAACTCCCTCTACCTCGGGGTCCAAGCATACCACCTCATTAAACTACAAAGAGCACAAAATGCGGCAGCCAAATTACTTCTAGCACTTGGCCCAAGAGACCACACCTCTCCAGCTCTCAAAACTCTCCACTGCCTCCCGGTTGGACGAAGGGTGACCTTCAAAACCTTATGCATCTCCCACCGAGCAGTGAATAAAACTGGCCTTCTATACCTACAGGACAAGCTAAAACCCTACCTCCCACCGCGCACCCTAAGATCAAGCTCCGCCCTCCTTTTCGTGATACCAAACACCAACTCAGTCAGGTTAGGAGGATCATCATTCTCAGCCTTGGCCCCCACTCTATGGAACTCACTTCCACCCCACATTCGACACACCAAAGACTACCTGTCATTCCGCAAATCACTGAAAACATGACTCTTCCCTTAATGAATTGACGCATAAAGCAAATGGAATGAAAAGCCACAACAAACAAAAATCCAAAGCTGTTGGAACAAAGAATAAAAAAGAGCAATGGGAGACGATGGAACCGATAGAAAGACTAAAACAGATAGTGTAACTAAAATGGATAGACTTAGTGAAATGGATGGAATATATGGAACCGAAAGAGTAGATGGAACAGATAGAGTAGATGGAACTGAAAGAGTAGATTGGAACGGATGGAGTGGATGAAGTGTCCGAAGTGAATGGAGTGGATGGAGTGGATGAGTGGATAGAACGAATGGAGCGGAGAAAGCGGATGAAGCGGATGGAGCGGATAAAGCGGATCGAGTGGATGAACCAGATCGAGTGGATGAAGCAGATCAAGTGGATGAAGTGGCTCAAGTAGATGGAGCGGATCGAGTGGATGGAGCGGATTGAGTGGATGGAACGGATGGATTAGGTGGAGTGGATGGAATGGTTGGAATGGTTGGAACGGTTAGAACGGTTGGGATGGATGAAACGTGATGGAACGGGATGGAACGGGAAGGAACGGATGGAGCCAATGAGGGCTCGAACAGTGAGGGGAC
This sequence comes from Ambystoma mexicanum, assembly GCF_040938575.1. Taxonomy (NCBI): domain Eukaryota; kingdom Metazoa; phylum Chordata; class Amphibia; order Caudata; family Ambystomatidae; genus Ambystoma; species Ambystoma mexicanum. Next base: position 994,575,063 of record NC_090941.1, read on the forward strand.
AGAACCAATGAAGTGAACGGAACGGAGGGAGTAAGTAGAATAGATGAAGTGAGCAGAACGGATGAAGTGGATGAATCGGACGAAATGGATGAAAAGGATAGAGTAGATTGAACGGATAGAATGGACGGAACGGATGAAGTGGATGGAGCAGAGGAAGTGGACGGAACGATGAAATGGACGGAACGGATGACGTGGATAGAACGGGTGAAGTGGATAGAACAGGTGAAGTAGATGGAATGGGTTAAGTGGATAGAACGGTTGAAGTAGATGGAATGGGTGAAGTCGATGGAATAGGTGAAGTCAATGGAACGGGTGAAGTCAATGGAACTGGTGAAGAGGATTGAACGGGTGAAGTGGATGAACAGAATGGAACGGATGAACAGAATGGAATGGATGAACAAAATGGAATGGATGAAGTCGATGGAACGGATGAAGTAGATGGATAGGATGAAGTAGATGGAACCGACCGAATGTATGAAGCTAACTGAACGGATGGAGTAGTTTTAAAAGATAGAGTAGATGGAATGAATAGAATGGACTGAGCGGATTAAGTGAATTGAATGGATGAATGGATGGAATAAACAAAGAAAATGGAACTGATGAAGTGGATGGAATGCACAAAGTGGATGGAACAGACGGAATGTATGGAACGGATGGAGTGGATGGAACGGATGGAGTCGATGGAACGACGGAGTGTATGGAACGGATGGAGTGGATGGAACGGACGGAGTGAATGGAACGGATGGAGTGAATGGAACAGATGAAGTGGATGGAACGGATGGAATGGATAGAATGGATGGAACGGATGGAACCGTTGGAATGGATGGAACGGATGGATTGAATGGAACGGATGGAGTGGATGGAACAGATGAAGTGGATGGAACGGATGGAAGGGATGGAACGGATAGAATGGATAGAATAGATGGAACGGATGGAACCATTGGAATGGATGGAACGGATGGAGTGGATGGAACGGATGGAGTGGATGTAATGGATGGAACAGATGGAATGGATGGAATGGATAAAATCGATGGAACAGATGGAACCATTGGAGTTGATGGAACCGTTTGAGTGGATGGAACTGTTGAAGTGGATGGAACGGTTGGAGTTGGGTAGAACGGTTGGAGTGGATGGAATAGTTGGAGTGGATGGAACGGTTGGAATGGGTGGAACAGATGGAGTAGGTGTATCGGATGGAGTGGGTGAAACTGATAGAGTGGATGAAATGGTTGGAGTGGATGAAATGGTTGGAGTGGATGGAACGGTTGGAGTAGATGGAATGGTTGAAGTGGGTGGAACGATTGAGTTGATGGAAAGGTGAAATGGATGGTACGGTTAGAGTGGATGGAACAGTTAGAACGGTTTGGACGGATGGAACGGGATGGAACGGATGTAGCCAATGAGGGCTCGAACAGTGAGGGGACAGAACCAATAAAGTGAACAGAACGGAGGGAGTAGATAGAATAGATGACGTGAACAGAACGGATGAAGAGGTTGAATCGGACGAAATGGATAAAAAGGATAGAGTAGATTGAACGGATAGAATGGACGGAACGGATGAAGTGGATGGAGCAGAGGAAGTGGATGTGAGGGATGAAATGGACGGAATGGATGAAGTGGTTCGAACGGGTGAAGTGGATAGAACAGATGAAGTAGTTGGAATGGGTGAAGTGGATAGAACGGATGAAGTAGATGGAACTGGTGAAGTCAATGGAATGGTTGAAGTCAATGGAACGGGTGAAGTGGATTGAACGGGTGAAGTGGATGAACAGAATGGAACGGATGAACAGAATGGAACGGATGAACAAAATGGAAAGGATGAACAGAATGAAGCGGATGAAGTGGATGGAACGGATGAAGTAGATGGATAGGATGAAGTAGATGGAACCAACAGAATGTATGAAGCGAATTGAACGGATGGAGTACTTGGAAAAGATAGAGTAGATGGAATGAATAGAATGGACTGAATGGATGAAGTGAATTGAACGGATAATTGGATGGAATAAACTAAGAGAATGGAACCGATGAAGTGGATGGAACGGACAGAGTGGATGGAACAGACGGAATGTATGGAACGGATGGAGTGGATGGAACGGATGGAGTGGAAGGAACGGATGGAGTGGACAAAGTGGACGGAGTGGACGGACTGTATGGAACGGACAGAGTGGATGGAACGGACGGAGTGAATGGAACGGATGGAGTGGATGGAACAGATGAAGTGGATGGAATGGATGGAATGGATGGAATGGATAGAATGGATGGAATGGATGGAACCGTTGGAGTGGATGGCATGGATGGAGTGAATGGAACAGATGGAATGGATGGAACAGATGGAATGGATAGAACGGATAGAATGGATGGAACGGATGGAACCGATGGAGTTGGATAGAACGGTGGGAGTGGATGGAATGGTTGGAGTGGATGGAACAGTTGGAATGGTTGGAACAGATGGAATGGGTGTATCGGATGGAGTGGGTGGAACGGATAGAGTGGGTGGAACGGTTGGAGTGGATGAAACAGTTGGAGTAGGTGGAACGTTTGAGTGGATGAAAAGGTGGAATCGATGGAATGGTTGGAGTGGATGGAACAGATGGAGTGGATGTAACAGACAGAGTGGATGGAACGAACGGAGTGGATGGAACGGAAGGAGTGGATGGAACGGATGGAGGGATGAAATGGATAGGGTGCATGTAACGCTTGGTGTGGATGGAACAGATGGAGTGGATGGAACGGTAGGAGTGGATGGGAACGGGTGGAGTGGATGGGAACGGTTGGAGTGGATGTGAACGGTTGGAGTGGATATGAACGGTTGGAGTGGACGTGAACACTTGGAGTGAACATGAACGGTTGGAGTGGATGTGAACGGTTGGAGTGGATGTGAACAGTTGGAGTGGATTGAACGGTAGGAGTGGATGGGAACGGGTGGAGTGGATGGGAACGGTTGGAGTGGATGTGAACGGTTGGAGTGGACATGAACGGTTGGAGTGGACGTGAACACTTGGAGTGGACGTGAACGGTTGGAGTGGATGTGAACGGTTGGAGTGGACGTGAATGGTTGGAGTGGACATGAACACTTGGAGTGGACGTGAATGGTTGGAGTGGATGTGAACGGTTGGAGTATATGTGAATGGTCGGAGTGTATGTGAACGGATGGAGTGGATGTAAATGGTTGGAGTGGATGTGAACGGTTGGAGTGGATGTGAACGGTTGGAGTGGATGGTTGGAGTGGATGTAAATGGTTGGAGTGGATGTAAACGGTTGGAGTTGATGGAACAGATGGAACGGATGGTCGCAGGCACTTTACTGATAACTACCATTCACACTACTACGCTTACCCTCTCCTATACACAATTAATCAACTATAACACAGCTATGCTATGACACATTAGGCCAAGCTGTTCTCATACTAACACGACCCCATGAACACCTCATCATCCTAATAAAACACAGCTAGCTGAGCACATTCCGGATAGCTCAGGCGTCTCCTCAGGCTTAACGCAGCCAGAACCCAGTCTGAGTGTCCACCCTCCACCCTCCAGACCAAACACATCCAACTGATTTCCTCAGCACCACACCTACTGCTAAGAAGAGCTATCATGCAATAACCACACCAAGAGGGCACTGGCAGGCCAAGTCCTGATCGTTCTGTTTATGTTTTATCTAACCTATTTGTTTCATTTTGTGGAATGGGATTTGTTTGGGCCTTTTTCTGCACTGATAGACTTTTAACATGTTTGCCCACATTTTGGGAGTGTGTAGATCAATAAGTATACGGGCAGTCCTGAGCTGCTTGGATCTTTTATTTGTGTGAGCGGGAGGTTCACATGACAGTGAAACAGGAAACTTTTTAAAAAATATCTTGAAAGATCTTCTACATTCGACTTTTAGTTCCCCAACTTCTGTGTTGTGCTTCTAATTTGCCTGCACATTGTACTTAGTGTGTTTTGAACACTGATTCGTTCATTTCCTCTGATGCTGCTTGGTCATACTCCGGAACTACAAATCCCTTCGGGTTTACAGTCTGGATGTTTTACTTAATCTTTGGTCAGGTGCGCCAGAGCGTCTGGGCCAAGCAAGTCTGCAAGTATAAAAGGCTTGCTTGCCCTTGCGCTTACCGCTATGGTTTCTATGTTGTTTTAACCTGTGTAATGGTCCTGATATTTTACCATTTAGCCTAGAGTGTTTGTGCCTACCTTTAGAAATATAGGACATGTTTTAAAAAATATCTTGAAAAATCTTCTACATTTGAAATTTTAGTTCCCATCTGTGTTGTGCTTTTAATTTGCCTTTACCTTGTTTGTTTCATCTGACGCCGCTTGTTCACACTCCGGAACTACGAATCCCTTCGTGCTTGTAGTCTGGGTGTTTTACAAAATCTTTTGTCAGGCGCTTCAGCAGATGTGCGTCTCGTCAAAGCAAATCTGCACAATTCCGCATCTGGACACGCTGTATCTTGCCGAGCCCCTTGCTCACTGGGCTTCATTTGGTTTTTATTGCAGTTAGTGGTTCTATGAACTTGTCCCGGACACTCGCCACTCTAGTGGACGTCCAAGGCCTACGGCGTGAGACCATAGTACGCTGTTATCTTGATCAGCTGTTGGTGAGTCTGCAGGCTGGTAATATCCAAAATGTTCATTGCGTACCTGGTTTAGAAGTGGTCTCTTCCGTACCCGGTATGTTGTCTACCCCTATGCCTGTTGGAAAAGTCCTGTGCTGCTCAAATTTATCCACCGGTTATGTTGCCCTGGAAGGATGTAACCTCCCTGGCCTGGTTGCTGCCGGATTACCAGACAGAGCTTCTAAAAACCTCTGCGATATGTCCATGGTAAACGACCCAGTCATAGAGTTACAGCCTGAGATGTTAAATCTTGTTCTTCTCAAGATTGTTGCCTAAACATGGAAAGGATATCCACCATTATATAGTGGACAATCACGTGGATATCATGTGTCTCACAGAGACTTGGTTATTAGATTTTCATGACCCTAGAAATGAGCAAGCTACCCCTCCTGTCTATAATTTGCAGGAAAAAAACTAGGGATGTATGTATCCAAGACGGATTGTGAAGGCTGTGAAATTTTAGATGTAAAGATCACGCCTAATCACAATAGTAGTGTGAATTTTATTTAGGTCTATAGGCCCCCTATTGATATGCCTTCTTTAAATGAACATATCTTTCAGTTCTTATCTCCATTACACAAACCAAATTACGCCACAGTATTATTGGGGACTTGAATCACTTGATAGAAGATTAGAGGGACAAGTCAGCCAAGGATCTCAAGTTTATATGAAATAATATGGATATGTGTTTACATAATTTTGACCCTTATCGTATAAAAGTCATAGCCTTTACTGGCTCTTCATCAGGAATATGAGGGTGGTAACCGTGAATATGGCACCATGTATATGGTTGCATCATATTTGTTTTATATTATGAGCAAGGCGCAGTTACCATTACCTCAGCAATGCAAGCATGGGATTCCCTGTCAGGCTTATAGCAGGAATTTTCAGAAGATTACGTCACTTGATATGGCCAGTTGTCTGGGGGAACTTATGCTTCGCATGACAGACCAGGACTCTCCTGACATGCTGGTGGAGAAATATCAAGTACATTTGGAAGCTTTTCTTGATAGAATTGCTCCACTAAAATTCCAAACAGTTAGAGACTGCCCTAATCACCAGAGCTGGTATTCTCGAGATCTGACACTGCTTAAACAGATTAAAAGACAGGCGGAATGCATTTGGCTAAAAAGGAAAACACAGGAAAATAAAGAAAGTATATAAACAAAAGATCATTGAGCCAGAGAAGAATTGTTATAATGAGCAAATCATTAGAGCAGAAAATGAAACAAAAAAAAAACTGTTCAAAATCTTTAAGATTGGAAAAATACAGTGTCTTAAATAGACCTATAGAGCTTGATAGGGATGATTGTCTTCGTGTAAAGCAAGCTTTTGAGGAGAAAATACTTTTGGCTCTAAGTAAACTTTTTAAAGATTTGGACATACTAGTCAATCTAGGACCTCAAGATATGGAAGTGACTGAGGAAGGTCGGGACCCCCATGAATTATTTGATTAATGTCCGGTGTCGGAAATTGATATGGATAATCTTTTGAGGGATATGCACGCAACCCGTTGTCCCAGAAATCTTTTACTTTCTAAAATCTTCCAGGAGAATAGGGGATTGTTTGTCCCTTTTTCTTAGAAAATTTACTAACTCCTCCTTTGCACAAGGAGTGATTCCAGTGGCCCTTAAAGATGTGGTGGTTACCCCAAAACAGAATCAGATCCTAAGGATGAAGCTAACCTTAGGCCTATAACAATTACTCCATTCTTACTTATAGTTATAGAAGAAATAGTGACCATCCAGTTTCAACATCACATGGAGAACACTGGACTTCTTCATCAGAAACAATCCGGGTTCCATAAGGGAACCGAAAGTGCCCTCCTGGATTTACAAACCTAGATGTTAAATACCTTAGAGAGGAATGGTACAGGGCCTGCTGATTGATCTTGATTTGTCAGCAGCCTTCAATCTACTTGATCACAAACGGCTTTTGAACACCCTGGCTCATACCGGTCATTGTTTGGAGAATGTGATCAAGTGATGAACTTCTTTCTTGGTCATCGGAGAGCAAGAGTCTGTTGGGGAGATGCCTCATTGGATCCTTATCAGATTTTCTCTGGGGTCTCACAGGTTGCTTGCTTGCTTACGTCATTGTTCAATGTTCATATTAAGCCCCATATACGTTCAAATGGAGAAACTTGGATTACAATTCACAAACTATGCTGATGATTTTCAGTTACTAATGGAGCTTAGTGGCAACCACGAAGCAGATCAGGAAAAGTTTAACAAAATCTACAAGATCATCAAAGATTGGATGACCTTGAATTGCTTATGTTTAAACTCATGCAAAACAGAACTAATGGTTTATGGGTCGAAACATGCAAAGGAAATGCTGAGCCCTGCCTACAAGAGTGTTTGCATTGACAGAGGCTGTATTTTGGTGATGGACAATGTAAAAACACATGGAAGCCTCAATTCATGCTGATTACCATGTACATTATGTAGTTCAAAATGTCCATTTTTATTTGTGGGTCTTGAGACAGATTGATCCCCTGGTCATTGTCAGGAAAGCATTGTATCACAAGTAGACACTGACACAAGAGTTGAACGTTTCAAAACCTTTATTGTTAGTTTCAAGGGGGTTGGAAAAACTCCTGCCTGGATCTATAACTAAGATGGGAGTAATCTCAACCATCAAATAATGAAGAAACAGTCCTAGTCAGTCTTAGTCAAACAATAACGGCCTTTACTAACAAAAACCTAATACCTGGCCTCACTCTAATACAAACCAAAATCAGTGGTGAATCGAAATGTCAGAATGGGAATATAAATCAGTATTAATTCTAGTCCCCACGTTTTATAGCACAGGGTTAGATGGAACACTTGATGGATGAATGCACTTTGATTTATGAACACAGCCAGACGGCTGGCTCTGCCCTCCAGGCCCTTCTAGGTCATTCAAGTCTGAGTCACAAGTTCACGTGTCTAACCTCTCAGGTTCTCATCACACAAGTCCATGTCACCCTTCAAGCTTCTATACAGTTTCAACAAAAAAGTTTCTTAGTATAGTATTTGGTCTCGGTTCACTATAGGTTCCCCTCAATCGGGCTCAAACCTTTTCTCCCTGATGGTTCCCTTCCCCAAGCTTTCTTCACATTCCACACATGTGCTTCCCTCTTTTGGGGTTTGAGCCACCTTTCGTGTTTTGACTTCACTGTCGAAGACTTTCGAAACTGGGAGGACTTTTGCTCTCACCTCCACATGACCACTTCGACCTTGCTCACTTCCACTTTACATATTTTCCTTCAATTCCAATGCCTCTTGGAAAATGTACTTGCCACGTATGGCTTGCTTTCATATCAACTGCTCCTAGATCAAGTCTTTCAAACTTTTCTTTCATGCAGCTTTGTGGTTACTATCCTTTTCTCGCTTCCCGCTGCCTCTGCAGCTTTAAAGGATTTCACAGAGACTTTCCATTGGTCAATCTCACTTCGCCGGACCACTCTGCTACTTTGTCTTTCTTATTCACAGTTCTTAAGAATGAATTCACTTTCTCTCAGGTTTTTGGCCCTCGCATAACCTTCATCCCTCGGATGCTGTTGCAAGCATTTCAATTGAACACAGACCGGGCTTTCTTTGCTTCCCTCAACTCACTGGTCATGTTAAAATGCTTTCTGTCTTTCGTGTCTTTGATGTAGGAGTCCAGGTTGTTACCACTGCTGCTTCAAACCCACTGCCGCTTCAAACCCCTCATTTTGTCGCTCTACTTCGCCTCATTTGGCATAGCTCTGATGGAACTGCTCCTTCTCATGCACCACCTTGCTCAAAGTGTGTCTCAGTGTTCCAACTTTAAACCATACGGGGAGAGTTAATCGGTATTAGGTGTGCATGATTAAAGTCAAGTGCCTGGCCCTGCCTGATCTCGTTAGAGGGACATGTCCAGTGTATTGCATGGGTGGCAATCCTTTCAGCCTTAGACCTCCTCTTCTTTGACTCAGTGTTTGTGTAGAGAAGGGGGGAGGGTATCTGGGAAGTTGGAATATACCATAAAATAGGATTGGATAGGGTATTGGAAAAGGGGGATACCACGTCTCGCCATCGGGTGTCTCTTAGCCACTCCCCGAGGACCCCTTACCCAGGTGATCCTCCCACACTTGTCCACCCCCAGGGTCTGGATCCAAAGGCGATGGCCATGCCCTGCCCACCTGAGTAAGGGATCCACGGATTATGGGCAGTGAAACCCCCTCTGGTTTTTCACATCACCCAAAATAACCTTGAGAAGCTAGTTCGAGCTATCATTTTACTTAGACTCCATTCCTGTAACTCCCTTGTGGCAGGGCCAAGTAAGGCGAGCTTGAGGAAGTTACAAAGGATCCACAATGATGAAGTTTGTGTGGTTTGCAACATTGCAAGGAGGGATCCGGTGCCAGGCGCCCGTAAAGAGGTTCATTGTCTCCCTGTCACTGAAAGAGTAAAATTTAAGATACTCATGATGGGCCATAAATGCCCATTTGGAAATGCCCCTATCTACTTCAAGGACACATTGGAAATGTATAAACCTGGCCGTAACCTCAAATATATGGTCTTACTGTTGCCCGATTTAAGAGAGTTAGGGGAAATGGTGGTTCTTTCCCAGTTTTCATTGTGCATGCATGGAAGAGATTACCCATTGGATTGCGAAAGAAAAACAACTGTATTGCCTTTAGGAAGGGCTTAAAAATGATCCTATTTGTCTAGAAACATATAGCCTTCTGTCTTCCTCCTGTTAGTCTGCTCATTTTGTGTTGTGTTGTTTGTGCAAGTGCCCTGATGCCTATGGGCTTTGGCGATCAATAAATAGACATAACATAACATAACATAACAGTGTGGAAATAATTTGTTTAATTCTGGTAGCTGCACTTCTTTCTCTGCTGATATGTTCTCCAGTTTCGTATCTGATATCTGTTTTGTGGGAGGCAGACGTCTTCTAAAAAAAATCTCAATAAAGCATACTATATGTCATCTGGGCCCTTGCCCCATCCAACAACCACGAACCACATGCACATGCCCTTTCATGTGATCAATGCTCGCTCAGCAGTCGCTCACACTACAGAGATTGCTGACCTCATCTTGCACAGCAACCTTGATGCCCTGTTCATCACTGAAACATGGTTTACCCCATCCTCTCCACATGTTTTCGACATCCTCCTACCCCAAGGCTACTGCATCCAACATACTGACTGGCCAGGAAGAGCAGGATGCAGAGTGGGAATCATTCACAGGGCCGATGGGCCATGCTTCATCACCCCCTCTCCCAGAATAAGCTAATTTGAATCACCCGCCTGCCGGTTCCCTCGGTCTCACAAGGAATCCATCAACTTCCACCTCATTGACAGACCACCTCACAGGAGAGACTCTTTCATTGCAGACATCTTCAACTTACTCTCCTCTGCCAAATTAGCACATTCAAATAATGTCCTTCGCAGTGTTTTTAATGTCCCAAAGTCACAGGCTCACAAACCCAATCAAAGCACGCTTTTTCGTACTGACCACTTTCATGGACCTTAAGCAAATTGTGCTCTTCCCCACGCACAACAAAGGCAACACCCCAGACTTTGGGCCTCATTACACGGATGGCGGAGAACCATGGCGCTATTAGCGCCATGGTTCATGCCAGTAAAATACTGGCACCGCCTTGGCGGAAAGAGGAATTACCGCCCCATCCCAAGGTTGGCGCGCGGTAATTCCCCCTTCCACCATTGCCCTTCCCCATTCCCATTTTTGCCCCATAGGGCTCAATGGGAATGGGGAAGGCGCTAATTACGGTACCGCAAATTGCGGTCGCGTAATTAGCTCCCTGGGTCCCTTTGCGGGTTGGTTTTTAACGCCTGCAAAAAGCAGGCGTTAAATCCCCCAACCCGCAAAGGGACCTCGTAGTAAGGCGGTAAGGATTTACCGGTACCTGTATTTTACCGGTACCGGTAAATCCTTACCGCCATCTGTGTAATGAGGCCCTTAGTCTTCACATCATCCCCCTGCATCACCGGTGCAGACCCTGTTCCACTTGACTGGTCTGACCACGCCACCATCCCATTATCAGTCACCCACTTGACTACGTCTCACAAAGGTCGGGCTAAATGACTTCTCACTCAATACTGCTCATTCAAAACCTTCCCGGTCAATGAGCTAGACTTCCTCACCACAGGGAATACCTCAGGCTCATTACATGAGTCCCTGACAGGCAGGATGCCATCGCCCATCCAACCCCAGCTTGCTAGAAATATCAAGCACATGCAGGGAGAACAAATCATTTCCCCATGAGCACACAATTCGGATCAAACATGGACATTAGCGCAAAACCGGCACCTTCTTAGCAACTAGGTCACATCTAGTGGTAAGAGCTTGAAGAGACGGAAGTTATTGGGGAAGTTATAGAAGAGATGTGAGATCCATGAACGGAGGGAGGCGTAGAGGCCTTGGGAGTGATGAGTTCATTGAGAGAACTGAGGGTGATGCGAGTGCTGAAACCAGAAATTGTCATTCTCCCTGGGGACCTGCATAATGGGCAACCTGAGACAGAGGCATGAGTAGGGAGAAATGATCCAATGAGAAGGGAATAATCACAGTAATTTAATTTAGAATTATAAGCACACAAATAAACAAGGCAGTGGGCCTCATTACGACCCTGGCGGAAATCGCGGTGCTAAATGCACCGCGGAGCACGGCGGAAAGCTGCCGAGAGCGCCATGGAGGTTGGCGGATTTTCCGCCCCATGCCGACCTTGGCGGGGCGGTAAATCCCCATTCCCCATTTTACCCTTCCCCATTCCCATTTTTGCCCCATAGGGTATAATGGGAGTGGGGAAGGCGTTAATTGCGCCACCGCAAAATACGGTGGCGTAATTAACATCAAGGTCCCGTAGCGCCATGGATTTCTCCGCCCGGAAAAACCAGGCGGAAAACGTTCCATGGCGCTACGGGAACTCGTAGTAGGGCGGACGGGTCCGCCGCGAATAACGCTGGCGTAAACCCACTCCGCCAGGGTCGTAATGAGGCCCAGTGACTTTCCAAAGGTTTAGGCTGAAGGCACCATCTGGACAGATGGCCTAAGAGCTAGCAATACAGTCTCTGAGCCCTAACTCAAAACTGACCCTCTCTAGAAGGGACAGTCACAGTGCTACGAGAAAATGAATGAATCATAACAATAAAGATTACCCCTTCTAACTGCACAGGGAGTATTAATTCTAATAAAGATTAGGAGGCGAGAATTATGCTTCAACTTCATTTATTACTACTCTTCAGCAGTTTCAACAAACTATACCAAAAATTAACAACAAAGAAATGTCCCATGTGACTTTCACTTTTAAAACTACAAATCCCATAGTCTCTGTAGTCCTTGACACTCCAGCTCAGCTATGACCACTTCCTGTCCCTGAGCTCCTCCTCTCTTTTACGTGCTCTCAATGTCCTTCAACCATAAACTTTTCTTGTCCCGCCAACCGAGTGAAGACTTCCTGAACTCCAACAGATTAACAATTCTTCTGGCTGTACTCTCGCCTTCTTCTTTCTAGTCGTCTCACTCAACTGTTCTTCTGCTCTTCCCCTAGGGAACATAAAATATAATATCAGGGTGGAGTCTAGTTTGTTATCATATCATTACAAAACCATATACAATATGATTAGCAAATAGCAGTGGGTGGGAACTAACGCTCGCCTCCAAGTCTTTAATAGAATTAAACTCCCTGCGCAGTTAGCAGGGGTAATCTTTATTCTATGACAAGACTGGAGGCGAGCATTATGCTTGTTCAAAGCTGTCCCAACACCGTACTTGCTATACTCTCAGCTGGTTTAAAATAAAATTCCCTGAAGGTACGCTCATTCGCCCAGTCTGCTGCTGACATAATATCCTGCAATGGAACTCCTGTCCTATATGCTTTGGACGCCATGGCCCCTCTTACTGAATGAGCACCATACTTCTGTAAATCAATACCTGCTGCTAGCATTTTTTCTCTGACCCATCTCGCAATAGTAGCTGTCTTTATCGCATGGAAAGGCTTCCTACGGGCTATTAGTAACTGCGTCGTACTCACTGCTCTATTCTCTGCTGTCCTGGCTTCATACTCTTTGATGCAGCTTGCTACGCACCATTTGATATTATTTGGAAAATACGGATAGTGCACCGTGGAGGTGCTTGATTTAGGCCTTTGTACTACTACAAAAGTCACTCCTTCTGGTCCAAATGTCCTCCTATTAACCTCTAATGCTTTAACATCCGACACTCGCTTACAAGATATGAGACATAGCAGCATCGCTAGCTTGCCCGACAACTGTTTGAGAGATAAATATCTATTAACTGGCCAGCTTTCTAATAATCGCAGTACTACTGTCAATTCCCATAAGACTGTGTATCTAGGTTCTGGCGGAACTTTAAACTTAGCTCCTCTGATGAGCCTACAAACAGCTGGGTGTTCTCCTGCTGGCACTCCTTCGATTGATACATGTCCCGCAGAGATTGCTGATCTATACACTCCTATAGTGCGAAATGCTTTCCCATCTTGCAGAAACTGTGCTAGGAAGTTCAGTATCGCTACTACAGGTGCTGCAATGGGATGAATACCTCTCCCTCTACACCAACTAGTCCACTTGGCCCAAGCCGCGTCGTAGCTCCTCCTAGTCGATGGAGCCCAGGATTCAGCAATGATTTCTGCAGCCTGCATCAAAATGCCTGGCAGTTCCCATCGATGACCGGGAGTGTCCCTCTCACTCTCGGAGGATGACACTGCCCAGCTGGGTGCGTGAGCAGTCGCTCTCCTTCTGGGAGGACTCTCGGCAGATCTATCAAGCGTTACATCAGCACCGGGAACCATACTTGAGCTTTCCACAAAGGCGCTACTAGTACTAGCTCCGAACTCTCCCTTCGACACTTCGCTAGCACTCTGCTCAGCATCATGAAAGGAGGAAACGCGTAATGAGGGCCGCCTGCCCAATCCTGCAGGAATGCGTCTGTACCTTTTGAGTCTGGGTCTAGCCTCCAACTGAAATAACTGGGTGTCAGTGCGTTGAGGCGAGACGCAAACAGATCCGTGTGTCAGGCCCCACTTCTGATCCAGTATCTGAAATACTGCTGGGTCCAGCCTCCAATCGCTGGAGTCCGTGAGGTATCGGGAATTCCAATCCGCTACTACGTTCAGTGCCCCGGGCAGATACTCCGCTGTCACTGATGTCCCTGTCTGCAGGCAGTAGTGCCAAAAATCCTTTGCTAGCTCTGCTAGCATCCTGGATTTCCTCCCCCCTAAGTGGTTTAAGTAACGTACTGCCGAAATGTTGTCCATTTTTAGCAGGACGCAAAACTTCACTTTGTCTCTCGTGAAGGTTTTTATCGCGAAGGAGCCTGCCAGAAGTTCTAGGCAGTTTATGTGCAAATTCAGCTCCTCTCCATTTGCCTCCTGTCTGCAACTCTCCACACCACGCTCCCCAGCCTAGATGACTGGCATCTGACTCTATTATGAGATCCGGCCGGTCTCCGAATATGGCACGCCCATTCCAGGCATCCATATCCTGCAACCACTATTCCAGCTCTGTGATAGACTCCTGATCCAATGGTATCGATTGATGATATCTCAACCCTTGTTGGAGGTGTCTTATCTTCAACCTTTGTAAAGCTCGATAGTGTAAGGGACCTGGAAAAATGGCTTGTATGGAGGCTGCCAGGAGGCGCACTAATCTCGCTAAAACTCTCAGTGAAATCACTTTGTTCCTCAAGCATGCTCTGATCTCTCTCTTGATATCTCGTATCTTCCTTGCTGGCAGTTCCAAGGTGGCTTTCCTCGTGTCTAGAATGAAGCCGAGGAAATCCAGCCTCTGCGCCGGTTTGGTATCAGATTTCTCTATGTTTACTAGAAATCCTAGTGACTGCAGCAGGTCTAGGACCCACTTCGTCTGATACTCCAGCACTCCTTGATCCTCTGCCAGAAGCAACAGATCATCTAGATATATTATTAACCTTATGCCTTTCTCTCGAATAGCCGCAGCTACTGGTTTCATAATTTTCGTGAAAGCCCAAGGTGCTGACACAAGCCCGAATGGCATCGTCCTGAATTGCCAGAGCTGTCTCCTCCAGTGAAAAGCTGGGAACCTCCTGAAATGCTTCTGTACTGGAATCATCAGGTAGGCATCCTTTAGGTCTAATCTGGTCAGCCAGTCTCCCTCTCTCAGAGAGTCTCTGAGCTTATGGATCCCTTCCATCTTGAAATGATGGTAAACTATTCATCCGTTCAACTCTTTTAGATTTATTACTGGGCGCACTTTCTCCTTCCTGTGAACGAGAAACATGTTGCTTATGAAGCTCGGGGCACTGGGGCACCTTTCTATGGCTCTTTTCTTCACTAATAGCTCTAATTCGGCATTTAGGGCTTCCTGCTCTGCTTTTGCTAGCCGCGGGCCCTGGGGTACTCTGGTCTGCACTGGAGTTTGTATAAATTCTAACTGCAGACCTTTGATGGTTTGCAAAATCCAGGCATCGCTGGAAAGCACATGCCAGTTTTCCCAGAACATACTTGTTCTCCCTCCAACTGGAGGGTAGGTTATCGCTCTTACCTGGTGTAAATCCTTGACCCCGTCCGAAGCCTCTGCCTCTGCGCCCTCTGGTATTGCGACCTCTGGCTGGAAAGAACGAGTCCTGTTGCCTGTTCTCCCAGTACTGGGCTCTGTGATTAGGGGGTCTTTCTCCCTCCTTGTTGGCGACCGGCCGAGTGACCCCTGTAACGGCCGGTCCCGGCAAAAACTCTCTGCGGAAAGATCTTACGTATGGATGCTTGCGCCTTCTCCAGTGATGTGTACGTGCCTACAAAGCAGCCCATCTCGTTCCCGAATGTTTCACCAAACAAGAGTCCTTGGGCTGCCTCTCCAGCCTCATAGGATGCCAGGTCACTGAGCTTCGAGTCTATCTTCAACAATAGCCCTTTTCTTCTCTCGGAAGCTATAGCGCAATTCGCGTTCCCCAAAAGGCAAACTGCTCTTTGCGCCCATCCTGCTAGGACTTCTGGGTCCACTTCCTCGCCTGTGTCCCTCGCTCTTTCTGCTAAATTCATAATCTTAGCGAGTGGGACGGCCAAGTCCAGTATTTTTTCCTGGCAACTTTTCCATGATCTATCTATCCCTTTACGGGGGTCCTTACTGGTCTTTGATACAAAGGTAAGCATTTTGGGGTCCAATTCGGGAACTTCTGCCACTTTCCCTGGTGAGACTGGGCGGGGGCATTCCGCCCTGAGGCGCTGTCTCACCTCCTTATCTAATGCTTTTCTCAGTCTTGCTGTCATATATTGAGCCACTCTTGGAGATGGCTGCCAGTCGGAAGATCTCGGATTCCTAATACTCTCCAGATCGAACATATAGTCCTACTCCTCTTCGAGGTGCTTCTCTTTGCAGGTCCTTTTTCCCCCGCTGGGCTTTGCCCATTCCTCCTCGACTGGCTCCTCCGGCTCTTGAGGGGATAGGCCCCCTTCTTCTGGCTCCTCTTCTGAGCCTGGGTCTTCATCTCCTTCATTCTCTTCCCCAGGAGAGGGGGTCGTGAGGTCCGGCACTGCCTGATGCTGCAAATATGCTTTCTTAAGCTTCGCGAAAGTGTCGGCGATCTCCGGGGCCTTGTCTTCTGCCCCTTCCATAGGGTCCTGGGGGTCTGTAGAGGCTTTTCTTTTGCGGGCCTGGATACTCCTCTTATACCCTGATCCAGAGGGTTCAATGGGCAAACCGTGTGTCCTTTTGGTGCTTTCTTCAGGCTGGTGGAGCATTGCTTCCAACGTCGCCAGCCTTTTTTGCAGGGGTTTCACCCCTTGAGCCACTGCATCTACTAGGGAATTCCCCAGCACCTCCTTAAAACTTGCGGCTAAATCTAGAGGCTGCTCCTCCTCGCTCCATTCGAACTCCGACATGTTAAGCGGTGCTGCATGCCTTAGTACCTTGTAGGAAGGTGTCTTTGCTGCCCACTTCCTAGTAGATGCCTATTGGAATATAGGTCTGTATTCTCTTACTTAAATTCCCTTTTTTTTTTATGTGGCTGCACCGGACTTTCTGAATGCCTGTGATGGCTCTGTCCACTTGCTGAGAGGCTGCTGCCTCGTGCGTGTGCTTGTTTGTTCTTTCTTTCATGAAAGAGCTTCTCACTCCCTTCAGCTTCTGTCTCACGTGCACATTATTCACTCCGCCTGGGCTGTCTCACCAACGTACGGCAGGAACAGCTAGAGCTCTATAATTCTCATCAACTCTTAATCGATCGCTCGTGCTACTAGAACCCCCGGATGCTGCGAGCCGCGTCGCCTAATGCGTGCGACGCAGCGCGGGCACCCGGCTAGCTCCGCCCCAGCGAGGGTGGGGGCCGGAGTACTGCCAGTCAGCCCTCTTCCCAGGATGTGCGCGCTGGGTGCCTGACTCCTTCCCCGCAAGGGTGGGGGCTCGCGCTGAGACGCGCTCGCTCTGCTCGAAAGGGAGGTACTGAGTATTATAATGGGAGCTCCACGGTTCCACGGGAACCCCTGATGTGCCGGAAATATGGCACGGGGCCCCAGGACGCACCGACGGAGCTCCTCGGCTACTGGTGAACGACTGCGGATAACTTCGGCGGCTTCACTATGAAGTCCGAGATGTTCCTGTTACGGACTACACGCTGTACAACTCACGCACTCGATCCTTATCCGTTGCCTGAGGCTGCGCGCTTATATAAACAGTCTCAATGACAATCTACCTTGTAAATAAATGGCATAAGGCCCTCTATGCCCACTATATATTCGCCATCTAAGCTAATGTCATGGAAAAATTCACATTAACTGATCAAAACTATAGGAAACTTCTCATTAACTGGGAGGAAAAAGAAATGTCACTTATCTGCTTGAAGATCAGTAAAAGAAGAGAAGGAGCTCAGGGACAGGAAGTGGTCATAGCTGAGCTGGAGTGTGAAGGACTACAGAGGACTACAGAGACTATGAGATTTGTAGTTTTAAAAGTGAAAGTCACGTGGGACATTTCTTTGTTGTTGATTTTTGGTATAGTTTGTTGAAACTGCTGAAGAGTAGTAACAAATGAAGTTGAAGCATAATGCTCGCCTCCAGTCTTGTCATAGAACTAGCCTTGGTAGCTTGGTAGCTTCCTAAAGCATCATGGATATATGAAAATCGTTCCAAAACGGGTAGTTCAGGTTCTTTAGGCACCATCATTGAGGTGAAGCTTCAGACTCTGGAAACAGCAAGCTCTGAAAAACAAAGGACAAAGCATGTGCCACTGGGTTTCGATGAATTCAAAAGCTTTTCTATCAATCAGCCTTCAATGTTATGAAAAAGTGTCACTCTTCTAAAGCACAGATTCACCAATCCAGCAAAACTCTACAGATACACAATCTAAAGTAATTGAAATCTGAAATCCACTCTGAGGAATTGCGTCTGTATCAGGTGCCTTCAGTATATACAGTAGGCAGAGATATATCCCTTAATGTGCAGGAGGAGATGCCAACAAATGACATGCATTGTCTACAATACATGCTCTCAGGTCAGAAATGTGTCAATGCATTGTAAAGCTAAGTAGAAGTGAATTGGACTGTGGATCAAAGTTTTCCTATTGTTCCGGTTAGTTCAAAAGTACACTGTGCATTTTAGGATGAAATGATATGTTATTTTTGAGGACCTCAAGACTGCTTCCGACAGGTCCTCCCGCAAAACGCTTCGACATGTCTTGAGGATCAGGAATGTGCCCGCACATTCGACTTCAGCAATCCAGGTATTGCATAGCATCAATGAAGTAGTGTTGCTCTTTGGGGTGGCCGGTGAAGTTACTGACCCCGTTAATGTCTACAAAGGTATAAAACAAAGATGTGTCCTGGCCCCCCTATTATTCTTTATTTACTAAGAAAAAATGACTGTTTTATTGTTGCGGGAAGGTATGGATTGTCCTAGAATGGGCTTGGACAAGTATCCCATTCTATTTCACGCAGTATAGCCGTGCCCACAGGTCTTTCTTTATGAGACATGGCAGAAGACTCAGTATGTTTGGAAAGAATAGAGAACAATTTACTTCCTATCTCTCTAGGCTCTCCCAATGTGCTGTTACATCTCAAGCTTGATGCGTGTCAAGTTGGAGAACAAGGCTCCCAGTACCCTGAGCACCTTTAAGGAAAAATGAAAGAACCCCCCCAATTAAACCCATATGCGATCCTTTTGATTTTAGAATAAATGCTACAAAGTACAGGAAAACCCCTTGTGATTTAAACACAAGTCAGATAAATTCACAATTACTAACATGAAATGTGAGTGAAAATAACCAGAGACACCATAAAGAATGTGTAAGATTATGTTAATTAGTATTTCTTGGGTGCAACTGTTGCCACCTGGGCTGCCTTCATGGCACTGTATCATGAACACTGCCAGAAATATAGAACGATAAGTAACATTGGAAGGTCCAGACAATAAGAATGGTTTTAGGCATTTTCCGAAGGTTGATTGGTACTAATGGCATCATATTTCAAGCAGTAGAGTGTTCCATAGGTATCCTCCCATTCCTCACCTTCCCCCAGAAACTCAATGCCTCCAGAGCTCTGATACTGTCTAGGCTGGACTACTGCAACAGAAGAGGTAAGTAAACACAATTATCACATTAGACAGTTCTTCAAAGTCGATCCCTACCTTATGCAGTCCAGCCCTACGAAGTAGGGAGCCTTGTGCTCAAATGTACTGCACTGTGTTAACAGTGCGCGGTCGTGCATAAGTGCATAAGTGTGAAAACAGGTATGCTTCAGGGAGCTGTAGCAGTTCAGGAAGAGGGTTGAGGTGATGAAGAATAAAGCCCTATTATTTGAAGATGGTCTACACTTGCAGGCAAAGCAATTTTCGCAGTTCGGCAATACCGAGGGAGTGCAGGCTAGCCCAGCTAAGGTGAGTATCTTTTCATGGATTCTCATGCGTCGAACAAATGGATGTGTCAGGGGGCCACAGGTAAGTGATGCAAGTACTCCCCAACCCTCGACACAGTCCGGTCCAAACTTTGCCAGTCTAGTCCAGGCCACTTGTAGATTTAACCCCTGCAGTTACACGTCACTCTGGCTTTCAGCAGCTGCGGAACGATTGTCTGTGGCGGGACAGTAGCCTTTTCTCTGCTCTTGAAGAAGAAAGGAAGACAGTTCCAATGCAGCACATCTCAGGGCACAGCAGGGCAGGTCTGCGAGGTACCTACAGTGACCGTCACCAAAGCGGGGTGACCCAGGGAATGCAAACGCTTGCGGCATGGCACACTCTTGTAAATCGTGACCCAGAGGAGCTAAGACACTGACAGGAGAGGATCCAGGACCACAAGAAAGCGATTTCCAAAGTGTTGAGTCTCAACTCAGGATGGCAGTGCTCCTATACAATACCCCGGGTATGAGCTGGTAAGTTTGCTGGATGGCCCAGGAACACTTCAGAAGAGGCTCTTTTCTAGGGTAAGCAGGAGGTGCCAAGAGTAGTTGGTCCCACTACCCCAAGGGGTTGAAGCACCCTTGCAGGCCTATTTGGTTTGATGCAAATGCAGGGGTCCAATGGGACGACAAGAGGGTCAGGGTGCCCAACTTTCCAGTGCATCTCTGGTGGTTCCACAGGTCTGTTCTTTCATTTCAGGATACCTGGCTCCTTCTGTAGTTCGGTGTGAACTTTAGTTGATGAACCTGGAATGGATGTAGAGCTCCTTCTCCTATCCAAGATTCATTTTGTGCTCAAATCTGGGCTAGACAATGGAAGATCTGCTCTCTTGCATCCATGGTGGTTCCAGTCATCCAGGCATACCAGACATACTGGCACCAGTAGTGTGGATTGGGACCAGACAGTCCCAACCCTCTTCCTGGACACTGCCTGTAGATAAACAACCCCATGTACATCTTCCTGTGCCAGTGCTTACACAGCGAAATACGAACACTTCTTATCAATAGCCACAGGCCTTTTGTTTTTGCTTGGATCTGCAAAATGCATAAATATCAGTACGAACCATCTGTTCCAAAATGCTGCATTAAATAATCCATTAATGAGCTGCGTAAAGTAATGCACAAAATACTAACCCCTTCTTATCAATACAAACACACACACATGAGTTTTTTTGCTAGTGTCTGCAAAAAGGCCATCGTAAACCATGTTGTTCCAAAATATCAGGACTCACTGCATTACATCATCTGTTCGTAAGCTTCTCCCTTAGCAGCCCTTTAAAAGGCAAACACTTCTCGCTGGCTAACAAGAGATGGGTTCTGCCTCTAATATTTTCTATCTGACAAAGAACTGCTTGTGCTGTCCATGCAGTGGTCTTTCTCATTGGCTCTGTAAACCAAACTTTACATATAAAAAGCAAATTGTTCTCACTATTTTTTTTTTTAAACACACTTTGTCCAGGACAGCAGTATTCTTTGTAACTCTGGTGAAGACATTTTCCTTATAAAGTGAAATGCTTTCAATATTTAAAAGAAACACGCATTGTCAAATACAATAGTTTGAACTTTTATACAGGCTCTGTGAAACACACTTTTCTTATAAAACTATTTCTTTTCATTATTTAAAAGAAACACACACTGTTAAAGTCAATAGTTTGGACTTTTGTATAGGCTCTGTGAAATACACTTTGCTTATAAAGCACATTATTTTCATTATTTAAAAGAAACACGCATTGTCAAATGTTGATAGTTTTATGTAAACGTTTCATAATTCAGTACAAAAAGAAACACTCATTCTCCAAAGCCAATAGTTTTGGGTCTTTTGTATTAGCACTATATACCACACTTTGCCTATTAAGTGAATTCACATAGGGCTGATGTGCCAGCCTCTATTTGCACTCTCTATCAAAGCTATAGCCAAGTGTAATCTTAATAGTCATTGAAGTCTCTAGCCTGTGTCATTATAAAATCATGACATCATCTATACTATACATACAATTTATATGTGCTTCAAATAATATTAAAGGTCAAACCCTGCTCCAGCGTCATCACTGCGTCATTCTGCAAAACCCTAAGTTCACAGTCCCTGTCTTCAGAGCTCCTTCACCCTCAATAGTAGTCCAAACCGCACCAGCACCGGCTGCTCCAATGTTTATGCACATTTTATATAAAATGTATATTCACTTTATTTTTTTTTAATTTGATTAAACTGTGTTTTTTTCACAGTTTTTACAAAAGGGGTAAAATATGTTCTACCATTTGATCCTTTAGTGTCCTTTGTTATCCTTGCTATGATTTGCTTTCCTAAGTTGTTTTCAGATTGGTTCCTCTCTTGCCAAGTTTATGTTCTGAAAGAACTGTCCGACTACTATTACTCTTTTGGTGTTGTCACCCGACATCAAAATGTTCCACCAATAGTCTTCTTCTCTGCACCATCTGTTTTTAAAGAGGTGTCCCATGTGGGTCATTCTTTTAGAGGACAGTTCAGGGCATAACAGTAGAAGGTGTCTCACAGTTTTGACTGTACCTGTTTTATTGCAAAATCTACACAGGTTGTTAGAGGCGAAACCTCTGATGAATAGAATTTCTTTAGTGTGTAGAAGGTTCAACCTAGCCCTTAGGTATGTATTTCTGATTTGCTTGCTGGGACCTTTTAACAAGTAGCTCATAGGCTCGTTTTGTTTTTGACGATTAGCCGGTAAGTCGAAGGCCAATTTGTATTTCGAGGCGCCTTCTAATGTTGGAATCCAGTCCATTCCCTTGAATTATTTGGAAGTTTTGTTTGGATTGCCTTCCAGTTCTTCCCAAGAGCTTCCTATTTCATCAAGTGTTTCTGTGTTTCTTTGCTCCCATGTAGAAAGAATGGTGTTGGTGCCTTTGTTTAGGACCTTAAAGATCTTCTCAGAGGATAGTCTAATTTTCAAATGCAACATCAGGGTGTTCAGTTTGACTCTTCCCCTTAGTGATAGGACGTTCATTTCTCTACGAATTGACGCCATTGGTGTTGATTTTGGGAGCGCCAAAAGTTTCCTCCAGAATAGGCCTTCGAGTTTCGTCCAGATTCTCTCTGGTATCATAGGCATCGCCTCTGCACCGTAAGTAATAGCAGGCACAGCTTTTGCTATGTAAAAATTCAGGGCTGGTTTCAAGGAGAATTTTCAGAATTTTTTATCTATGATTCAAGCTTGTGTCATCATAAGTTTTGTTTTTGCGATCATGGATTCTTGCGTAGGGGTTTCGAAACAGTTTGAATTGATCCTGACTCCCAGGTATCTGAATGATTTTATTTTTTCCAGTCTTTCTCCTGCCAAAGACCATTTCAATTTTTCTTTTCGTGTTGTTGTTTTTTCCAATGTCATTGTTTTTGTTTTTGCTGAGTTAAGAATCAGATCGTTGGCCTGGAGATATTCTGAAAGTGAGTTGAGTTTGCGTTGTAGACCTATGGCAGTTTGGTCCAGTATTAGAATATCGTCAGCATAGAGTAGTCTGCTAACAGTCTCATCTCCAATGTTCGGTGGAAATGTTCTAACTGTGGGGTCCCAGTTTTGGTAATCTCCAATAAATGCGTTGTACAGTGTGGGGGCCAGTGGGCACCCTTGCTTCACCCCTCTGTGGGTGCTGATTTCCTCTGAAAGTTGACCCAGGCCATTAAGTCATATAGGTTCCAGAGTACAGCTCGATGATTGGATTCAGAATTGATGGAGGACGCTTCCAGGTCGTCAATTTGCTCCAGAGTCTGTCTCTGTTGACTGTGTCAAAGGCGTGAGAGAGATCTATGAATGCCAGGTGTATCTTTGGACATCCCTCTAAAACCTTTGCTTTGAGTATACTTAATAGCATATGTTGGCCATTGTTCCAATGTTTTTTACAAAGCCTGTTTGGAAATGGTTGTGAGCTTCAGAAGTAACTGCCCATATCTTGAATGTTTCCAAAAGGAAGGCGCCGAATAGTTTCCCAATAGTGTCCAATAAGGCAATTGGTCGATAGTTTGATGGATTCCCTTTGTCGCCTTTCTTGAAAATTGGGACAACGTTTGCTGTTTTCCAAGATTTTGGGATAGAGCAGGTGTCAGCGCATTGTTGAAATATTCGTGCAATTAGGGGTCCCCATGATTCTGTGTTGTTTTTTAGGTCTGCTTTGGAGATTCCATCTGGTCCGGGTTCCCAGGAGTTGTTCAGTTTCTGGATTTTCTCACAGATTTCCGTTTCGTCACATTCTATGTCCCATCGGTCTTTTTGGGCCCGTGGAAGTTCGTGAGTGTTGCCCTTTAGGGGGGCAAACATGTTTGAGAAGAAAGAGATCCAATGCTTCTCTCCAATTGAGTTAGCTAAAGCATCCTTGGAGTTGTTTCCTTTCGGGTCAATCAGAGCCCAGAAAGCTTTGGATTGCTTCCCACTTAGAATCCTTAGCATGTTCTCCGAGTCCTCTTGATGTAATATGGCACGATGCAATTTTACCCAATTTTTGTAAGACTTTTTTGCGAATGTTGCTGCCTCAGCTGTTTGTAGTGAAGGGCAAGATTTTGCTTTGCGCAGAATTCTTCTAATTTCTCTTCTTTTTTCCACCAGTTGCTTATTACTCGTGTGTTGCGGATTTTTTGTAAACGCTTGAGGTTTTTTTTGTTGTTTATAATGGATCAGTAGGGGTAATAATCAGGAGTTAATGACCCCACTGATTCGCCGATTGATCTTTCGTAATTCTTTGTAATTGCTCTTATTGCCTCACTGGTAAGTCTTAGTCTTGTCCCTGCACCATTGATATCAATTGATGGAGTCATATTCTTTCTTTTTTTCTCCGGTTTTGGTTCTGGGGCTGACCATGTAGCCTTCAAAAGGTTGTGGTCACTGTTTTTTGTTCTTATCACTTCGAATGCAGTTGTCTTTGAGAGCAAATTTCTGGATACGTATATATGGTCCAAGAAGGTTTTGAGGGTTCCTTGCTCCCAAGTAGGGATGGGGTTGAGTGTAGGAGAAGTCAGATAATAGAGGTTATGAAGGTCAAGTTCGTCCATAAATGTCTCCCAACGCTTGCCTCTCTGCTCAGATTCTCGGATTGTTGGAAGTACTTGAGTTACCGATCCAAGATTTGTGTCACCCTTTTTTATGTTCTGGCCGATATTTGCTAGGGTCAGGTTTAAGTCCCCGTAAATTCTGATGTGATCAATGGCCATCGTGTTTATACAAGTCTCTATCGTTTGTCCAATGTTTGCCAGCAGAGTTGCTCCATTCAGAGCTTTTGGATTCCAATATATGTTTATCACTAAGTATGATATAGGCCTGTCCAGGTTTTCGCCTGCTGCAGTCGGCTGCCCGGAAACCAAAGAAGCTTAGATGAAGGAGCTGCTTAATAGTGTTTTTTTGAGTTGTAGACCACTGCAGGCTCTGACAGCTGTCAAGAGCCCTGAGCTGAGCCTGCCTGTTGTACCTTGCATTGCTGGTGAAAAATCAATTTCGAAACCGTCAATTGTTGGCTTCTTGAGGAGCCACGTCTCCTGTAAGCAGAGAAGATCGAATGATCCCAAATTCAGGTCGGATTTAGATGTCAGGTGGGTGAAGCCCATTATAAGATTGGTTGGAGCGTGGAGTGATCTGTATATTCACTTTATATCAAATCATCTCAACATCCTATCAAAACATTTTGATAACCATTTATACCCACTTTATATGAAATATACATTTTATAACAAATTGATATCATTTTTATATCATTTTATATACAATTTATATTCTCTTTATATCAAAAACCTATCAAAAGGGGGAGGGACTAAGACCGGAAGTAGGGGTCATTCCCAACTGTGAACATTTTGATGCGTGTGAAAGGGGTCCCCATACACTACTAACCACGTATACCTTTAAACTTCACTGATTCCATTGAGAATGGTTAAATAATTTACAAGCAGGGTTACATTAAAATTGATGGTATTAGACAATGTCTAGTTGTTTCTTAAGGGTTTTAATGAGCCAAATGTCCAATAATTCGACCCTCTGCTTAGGGCTCTGCTCCAGAAATGTTTAAAATGAAGTCTGCCCATGCCCCCTGGCTGGTGAGAGATTTGAAGTCTGTGCTCACTTTAGCTGTCCTCTCCTCTTTGCGTTTTGCAGTCGCCTGTGGGTATCTGCCTGGAAACTTCAAAAGTGATTAAGAACCTTGGGATTTTTATAGACAGAGGACTGAACCTGGAACCACATACCATCGCCTTAGTAAAGAAATGCTTCTTCCTTCTATCCTCAGTTGTTGCTATTCCTCATCTTCCCATAACAGACCTTTTCTATCATGTCACTAGTTTTATCAGAAATCGACTATGCCAACAGCATATTCATCAGCATGCTGGATTACTCTACTAAGAAACTTCCGTGCATCAAGAACACAGAGGCAAGTGACGATTTACTACTAGGGACCACACTCTAGACCAGAAAGAAACACAGACTATCAGATTTCTCCAACATCGTGCCCAAACTCTAGAAACCTATCCAAAGGTAAACTGAACATTCCGGGATGACCTTATTGTCTGGAAAACATGAAAGATCTAGCTTTTCTGTACCAAATTGGCACAGGCTGCTCACAGCAAACAGAGGCTCTTCAGCATTACTCACTAGATATCAACTCGGACTGAGCCCATGGTATGTATCCGGCAGGCAGACGAGCATCCTCCAAACAACTAAGGAGTGCCGGCCTGCTCCATTCCACCACAACATAATTCATACTACAATGTGACCTCAGTTCCTGATTGATCAACAGAATTCTTGCCCTGTTGTCCCACTGGAGCATGTTATGTTATTTTATATTTGTATAGCGCCCACTGCCATTAGTACAGCCTCGAAGTGCTGTGGGGGATAAAAACCCTTTTTTACACCGGCTGTGCTGTCTTTACTGGCGCTGCTTTATTGTAGGAGCTAAGGACAGTACCACAGCAGCAAACACTCTTCCCTGCATTGGTTATCAACACAGGAGAGCCCCGGGTACCTCTGATACACAACGCAGGTTTCTCCAGCTTTAGTCCTAGGTCTTAGGTTTCTTATTTTCCAAGGTTCACGAAAGTAACGGTCTGAAAAGGTGAAGGGCACTTCCCTCCTTGCAACCCTTTCCAGTCTTGTCGTCTTTCTCCTCGTATTAAACTGCAATCTTGGAACGGCTGCATCCTCATGTGCTGTGCCTTGCTCAGAGTGTGCTTTCATGGTCCCCCTTTTATCTGTGTGGGAAAGTGTGATGGAAGTCAGGTGTGTATAATGATCAGTATTTGCCTGACCTTCCCTGACCAGTGTATTGGGACATGTCTGGTATACGTCTCTAGTGTTAGTTTGTTTTCGCTCACAGTGAGATGTCCATGAGAAAGGGTTTGTGTCAGGAAAGGGGGGGGGTTGAGTTCCTAAGTAAGGGGAAAAGGTGTTACAGGGAACGCAATACCGCATCTCACCATCTGGTGTCCGACTCCCTGAAGAGCCCTCATCCAGGTGATCCTCCAGCAGTGGTCCACCCCCAGGAACTGCAACCAATAGTGATGGCTTTGTCCTGTCCACCTGGATGACAGATCCCAGGGGACTAACGGGTGAGACACCTTCTGGTTTCTCACAGAGAGGTATCTAGATCTTCAGACTAAAGTTTTGCTGGTTGTGCATTTCTTTTAAGATTATTCAGTGTGCAGAAGGCATAGAAAGGTCTGAGTCTCGGAAAGTCTGATGTATCCCAACCAAATTTGGTCTTTCAGGATGACAGCTCCCTGTCCCTTGACTCAGGTGTGGTATATTTCAGTATGGTGGATCATATGGTCATGTACTTCAGCCATACCTTTGCAGTGAGAAGGAGGGCCGCTTGCATTGGAGAAGACTGCAATGTCGATTAGTCACTTATGTCCATAATTCTTACGTTCTGCAAGTCAGTGGATTGCATTGGCCCCTTAGGTAAGCTTTAAAGGAATCCCAACATATAAGCGTGGAATAGCCATCTTCAAAATTGTTCAGCCAGAACTCTTCTGTGTCATCGTTTAAGCAGTCAACGAAGTCGGGATAACCTAGTGACATTAATTTAAGATGCCATGCAGGGGAGTGCTGGAGTTCTGTAGAGCGAATGAGTTTCATATGGACAAGCGCATGGTCTGAGAGTGTTGTGGGTAGGATATTGCATGTATCAACCACGTGTACAGTATTACAGGAGTAGTGCCCATAATCGAGGCAGTAATAACTGCAGTGGTGCTGTGAGAACAATGTGAACATTTTTTTATGCCTATGGGCCTCATTACATGGAAGGCGGTGATCCAGGGTGCTACTAGCACCCTGGACCATGCCGGTAAATTACCGACACCGCCTTGGCGGAAAGGGGATTTACCGCCCCATTCCAAGGTTGGTGGGGCGGTAAATCCCCCTTCCGCCATTGCCCTTCCCCATTCCCATTTCTGCCCCATAGGGCTCTATGGGAATGGGGAAGGCGCTAATTACGGCACCGCAATTTTGCGGTGCCGTAATTAGCTCCGAGGTCCCTTAGCGGGTTGGTTTTTAACGCCTGCAAAAAGCAGGCGTTAAAGCACCAACCCGCTAAGGGACCTCGTAGTAAGGCGGTAATGGTTAACGGTCACCGTTACCATTAACGGTGGCCGTTAACCATTACCGCCTTCCGTGTAATGAGGCCCACGTCTCCAGACGTGTATCTGTTTGAGATCCACCATCAGTGAGAGGAGCGTCTGTAATTTGTTCCGTTGATTTGTTATGTTTCTTGTTGATGCCTGCCTATCCATAGTTGGGGAGTGTGTGATATTAAGGTCCCCCCACTTATGGTCAGATGCCCCATGTAAGATCTGCACGTGGCAAATGAGTGTGTGAAGAAGCCTGGCGTGTCTGCAGTGGGAGCGTATATATTGATATGCATAATACGTTGTTTATATAGGAGACCATATATCATTGCATATCTGGCTTCTCTATCGGTTTTTCTTATTGGTGACAGTGCGAAGGACATTTTTGTGGACAAGGATAGATACAACCCCCTTTGCCACGATACGTGCAGTGTACCGGCAATCCAACCCACCCCCTGCATAATTTGGTTGATTTAGCTGCACTGAGATGCATTTCTTTTAGAAAGAGGACATCTCCCCTGAGGTTCTCTAATGCAATTAAGCACCCTTTGTTGTTTTATTGGGTGTCCTAGCCCTTAGATATTACGCGATATACATGTAAGTGATGTAATACCTTCAGAGCGATGCAAGGATCCCGCCAACCCCGACAGTCGGCGTAGGTAACGATATTAGGAACTGAAGTACTATATAAATATGCCATTTGACAAAGTGGGCGAGCCAGATTATCTGTCCAGGGACCATGGCAGTGGTGTTTCTAATCCTTACTGTGAAAGCGTGACACAGGACATGGTGGGTCCAAGAATTGTTGTCTGCGTCTAATAAGACATACCATCGCAGGAAGTATATCTGGACATCCTGTGTTTATTGGCTGAGACGAAATACCGCCCCCCCTCCAACCCCCTGGAAACCACAATATTCAAACCCAAACAAACTAGGATGAGAGCACATGGGAGCCCATGAACTTGGCCAAAATACAACACCAATAGAGCCACCACCATAAGAGTTGGGTGGACAGGTGCTAGTGCCATCCAGACTACGTGGCAACCAACTCACCCCATTACGAGGCAGTACTAAGAAACATAGTCACCAGTATAAATGTACATGGGCATGGCTAGAGATGGATTCCAAGCAAAAAGTGAACATTACTGTAGCCAATCAAATCACAGGGTATAAGGACCATAGGTCATCCGGCTGAGGTCCTCCTGCCGTACCACAGGTGAGTGTGATTTCCACCCAGAGAGGCGTATTGCGGATACAATAACAACCGATGAATAAGCTGAATGCACATGGAAACATGAGGACATCAGAACATGAAAGCGCGCCATTGCATAGTTTGGAACCTGGATAATCTATTCAATGTGTCAGACCAGTAAACATCACAGTATCGACCCAATAGGCTTGTGGTGAATCAGCATAGTTACTGTAAAAGCATCCTAAGATGTCCAAAGCAGGTGATAACACATCTATTCATCACTTGGGTCAGCACATCGGCCTACGATTGCACACCAAACCTCTAGGTGGGTGGGCAGTTCTCTTACAGGGGTTACTTATAGTCTTATACCATTGGGCTGAGGATTCAGGTGGGTTTGACGAAGGCCACTCCAGATCGCCAGGCCGTTCTTCCTATGAGACAAAATTGTGTTCCTTCAGGAATTTCCATGTCTCCCCGAGGTCATTGATGTGCAAGCTGAATGCACCACACCACTGGGAATCTGAGATAATGGCGAAGGTCGGTGCCCTTCAGGGCTTCGAAGATGGGCTTGAAGCCTTTTCTGTGTTAGGACACTTCCACCGACTAATCATTAAATAGCCGTACCATCTTGTTGGCTAGTTGTATGGCACCTTCAATATTGCCACCTTATTCTGAAAGTTCAAGAGGAGTATTGTGATGATAAGTGGTCAGTCACCAGCTTGCAGTGTAGGTATGGGTGCACGATGTGCTCATTCACTAATATGTATGCGAGGGTCTTCCAATTTCAAGTGGTTTTGGAGGAAGCCATAGAGAACGTTTTCTAGATCCAACAACTGGACGAAAATATTTGCACCATGATCTGTTCTCTTGGTCCGCAACCTATGCTCCAAGGCGCTGAATGGACTTCTTTGATAAGCGTGTCGACATCAGTTGCAGTGGTTTCGTGGTTGTCTTCAAGTGCGCTGATGCGATGCTCATTATCAGTAGTGCATTCAGTCTGAGCCTCAAGTCGACCATTAATGTCTTTCAACTCTTTTATGATGCTTTGCACCATGCTATGGGTGTCCTTGGTGAGCTGACCAATATTCTGTCAAGATGGTTGTATTTGTGCATGGACGTCCATCTTGCCTCTGTGTTTGATGACCTATGTTAGAGGCGCTTTTGGAGCAGTAGGCTCAGCTATGTGCTTGGACATTAAGGAGAATCCAAAGGCACTCTTGCTTTGGTTACCCCATTGAACTGTCTTCTAGCAGATGCTGGATATTCCATTGCCGACCTACCTCCTGATAGTTGCACCATCCAGACAGCTGAAGTGGTTCCACACCCATGACCAGATGGATTGTGTAGTCATGTGTGTGGATATCGTCTAACCTGACTTCACACTGTTGAGAAAAGCCATAGACTGCCTTTCCTGCTTTGTACAGGACGGCAATGGTGCAATGGTCCCAGTCTAGTACTCTTGACCCATCTGCTGGGACACCATCTCCAGATCCTCTGCCTGGTGATCTCCAGTTTCCTGCATCAAAACCACATCCTTGTCTCCCCCCTTCTGATCTTCGCCCCCCTTCACCAGCCCCTTCTACGCTGGGAGTATCACTTACTGCCTGACAACTATCAGGTCAAGGCACCACCTTCTGCAAGTACTCCTTGAGTGATTCAGCAAAACACCACAACCTCATTAGTATTGGTAGGGAAAGGAAAATCATCTTCTCCAAATAATCAGTTTGGAATAGTTGGTAAATGTCTTTAATGGCAAACAGCAGACATAGCAAAGCAGACATCACATGACATCACTCCAGGACAGATCCAAATGCATGAACCCCCTCCCCTCTAAACATCTATTACTATAGCTATCACATTTAGGAGGTACTCAGTGTCCTGCCTGTCTGGTCATACTTCAAAGAAGCATTCATGAAATTGTCAACTCTCCAACTCCCCGTTTGTAGGATTCACACAGCCTTATCTAGTTCTAACTACATTTGAGAAACCTTCAAGTTACAATCTCATTGATTTAACTTTACAAGTGCAAACAAATGACCTTGTCACAGTTAAGTGGGAACAATATGAAAAATAAATCTTTGCTTACTAAAGCCAAAAGGAAATCCGTATTAGGCTAGGATGGATGCAGAATACTTGGCAATGCTTTCTCTAGACAGACCTGTTTGTTAATACATCCACTGGGCCTATCCTACTCAAAGCAGCAATATATTGGTTTGCAGTTATACTTTCTCGATCCACTTATCCTATTGATTAACTCTGACTCTATTATGGATTATACTTTATTATATTCATTTTAGTCTACATTATATTGGTATATCATGTTCTACCACACAAGCCATATCTTCCTCCTCACCTACTTTCTCCTATCCTCAACCACAGTATCCATATCAACACCTCTTTGCCTCTCAACCACTATCTCGGCCTCTTTGAACACCATCTACCCTTCTTCAACAAATGTTGACCCCGCCTCAATCACAGTGTTCCCCCTCCTCAACCACGGTCTTCCTCTCCTCAAACTCTATAGGGTCATTCCGAGTAGGGCGGTAAGGGTTAACGGTCACCGTTAACGAGACTGGTGCCGTTAAACCCTTACCGCCCTATTCCGAGTTCCCTTTGCGGGTTGGTACTTAACGCCTGATTTTCGCAGGCGTTAAAAATCCAAGCCACAAAGGGACCTAGGAGCTAATTACGGCACCGTAATTTACAGTGCCGTAATTAGCGCCTTCCCCATTCCCATTGAGCCCTATGGGGCAAAAATGGGAATGGGGAAGGGCCCTTGGTGAATGGGGAATTACCGACCCCGCCAACCTTGGAATGGGGTGGTAATTCCGCCATTCACCATGGCGGAGTCGGAAAAATAACGGCGTCAACCAACGCGCTAATAGCGCCTTGGTTAACGCCAGGGTCGGAATGAGGCCCATATGTCATCCTCCATCGACCCTCCTAGGCAGATGCCTGCTTCGACACATAAGTTGAGGAGTGGTCCTGCTCCTCATCTTCTCCCCTCACCCCTGTCTCCAAATGAAAGGGAATTTTGTCTTAGTGGTTGATGTTTCAAAAGTGTCTAATGTGCCTAAGGTATTCATGTGCAAAATGCAAAAGAAGTTTAGTTTAGTTTTATTCATTTATATTGTGCCTTAGGCCCATAGGCAAACGGGCGCAGATACAAGCAAAGTTCAACAACAAAAAAACAAACTAAACAACAAAAGACTTAAAAACAAAATAAAATAAGCAAAGTTTTGGACCTAAAAAATGAAGTTAAAAAGTATGATGATACATAACCGCATGGCTATGTTTACAATGGAAAAAAAGGGAGACAACCACAAAGATCAATGTATCCGCTACAGCATGATGTTACAGGAGAGACAAAGATACCCTTACCTTAACTGAATTCACTGTGTGAATTATATATAGTCAACCACAATTTCCATGTCTGACGATACATCAGCCAGTTTTTTAATCATGCTCAGGAAATCGGGGAGATTACTTTTACCACATCCAATGACAATACAGTCTCTGTTATCAGAACACCATTCCTCAATCTGTAGCCTATGGCAGATTTTAAAGTCGTACAATCTTAAGAGTGTATTACCCAGTTACTGACGCAACCAGGCCAGAACTTTACATCTCAATGCTTCTCTAGGTTAATTTCTGGATGGCTTTTCCACGTTAGTGATAATTTTGTTGCTCCCATTCTGTACCAGATCGCTTATTTTTCCTGTTTGCGATTGTTGGCATTTTTGCTTTTCTTAAGCAGAGATCTTTGCCTCTGACCAGTAGTTTCAGTTCTGGATAAATTTCTTGCAAGTTCACGTGATTGGCCCACCATGCTGGGCGATGACATTGGCAGGTAAGGCCTAGATAGAAAAGAAGCATCCTCACCCTGCCATTTCTCTCCATTCTGACCCCCTGCTACATTACTACCTCTGGCTGTTGGTAAAATAGATAAGGTAGTTTGATAATGATTATCCACCATTGTTTGGGGACCCTGGGACTCATCATGGTTGACAGTCGCAAGCCGCTGCTGAAACTCCTTTAGATTGGCAGAGGCTGTGTTTTAATATAATTGAAGTAGAGCAGGTCCCCAGGCCCATCAGGAG
This sequence comes from Ambystoma mexicanum, assembly GCF_040938575.1. Lineage (NCBI taxonomy): Eukaryota > Metazoa > Chordata > Amphibia > Caudata > Ambystomatidae > Ambystoma > Ambystoma mexicanum. The sequence continues at coordinate 994,608,388 of NC_090941.1, forward strand.
ATACACAGGTAAGTTCCCTTATTGTAGTGCTTCAGGTTACATTAGGTTATCTCTTAGGAGCCAATTGGAACCCATCAGTCAGGCAAGATCATTCCAACTGCCTAGGTATAGAACCTTATACCATAAACACTCACCCATTCATACATCAACCTGCTCACAGCATTCTCTATGACATCATGAGTTTCATGCATCCATCCAAGCACTATACAACACATCTCCTTTCCTTTCCCAGCTCTCACCACATGCCAACCAAGCGCTACAAAACAATAATACTCTCCCTCATGGAGTGGCAATCAGATAAATAATTTTGCTTAAAGCCGGTCATTTTCTGGGTAGAAATGACTTGCAGTCTGATGGCCTTTGATGCATCTTCTCCAGCCAAAGTCTGCTCCTGTGATCCTGCTGTAGATATATGTTGATCAGGGACATGAGTAGGAAGCAGATATTGTACACTGTCCCTAGAACGCAAGCCATTCTCTTGAATCCTGCTGTAACTCCTAGGACTGGACTCTTCAACAGCTGTTTCGGCTCTCTCAATATTACCCCTGCCTACTACTTTGTGCTCTCTCAAACGTCTCCTATCCAAGACGTCTGAGATCCGACTCACTCTCAGTGATGAGGAGGTAGACAGGGCTACAGGCTCCAATGGGGATTGTTTAGCCACTTCATGGTCTTGGGAGTACCTTCCATGAACAAATGATTTGGCTTCTGCATGATTCACATTTAATCAATCATCACTTCTCGCTCTTACATGAGCGTTTGAGCATGCAGATATGGATTTCAAAACTGTGTTGAAGACATTATTTCCAAAAGAAGTGACAAAGATAAACACAGTGAGAATGGTAAGGGTTCTAGAAACACAGAAACATTAGGGAAGGTAACTGAGCACAGAACAGGAAGACTTCTTACATCTTCATATGCAATCAAAGATTTATCCACAAACACACAAAACCTTTTTTTAAACAAAGCCTAAAGAACAAACACAAATTGACAAAAGGTAGCTGGTCGAACTACTCTCCTGAGTCTTCAGCCTTGTAATTGGACTCCAGACCCCAAACTCCTCAGGATTCAGCCCCCGGGAAATCCTCTGGCAATCGTGTGGAACAGGTCGAACTTGCCAAGTAAAACTTGACTTTCCAACAGAGCACATTTTGGGGAGTTAAAGTACTCTTATTCAATGCCAGCAGTGCAACCTACAGCCCATCAATGTATAAACTGAATAATGATGATGCTAAAAGCACTTCTTTTGTGGCACATCCTCATCTAACCAGGAACGGGTCTGTCTTTTCATCACTTAGCTGGCATCATATTGATGCCCTAAAATTTAGTAAATCAGAATGCTGGAGTTAAGTAGAGAAATAACAACTGACATTGGGAAGAATGTGTCACAGAGAGTTCTCCTATCAGCACGGTTCCAGTGAAGGGCTAAAATCCATGAATCTGAAGCATAGGCTACTTCCTCTTAAGTAATGCAAAATTGTTCCAATGGGCCCAGTCTATGTATTGAACCATTATCTGGAGTCCCACAAGCGGAACATATAGGATACGGGACCAGTTTAAGACGGTCCAGAAAGAGATAGGTTTATGTTCTGCGGTGGCAAGACAAGTCTTTAGGGGAAGATCGTAAACAATTCATGTGACTGGTCAAGTCTGTCGGTTTGTTTTATGTGATTTTCTAAAAGTATGATGATGTCCTAGTTGAAGAAAAAAATGTATGATAGAGAAGTGCGAAGTTGAGAAAAAGAAAATGGATTGTTTTTAAATTATATTTTGATGGTTGTTTTTTAGCAAGATTAAAGTCAAATTGTGTTTTGACGGGATTGGAGCTTGCAACGATTGGTGCTCACTCATATTGTATTATTTTCTTGAGATGCAATTTTAAAAATCTGCGATTAAAAATGAGTACCAAACAAGTTAAAAATAGACGAATCAAGAATGGTGGATGTTACTCCATTAGTGCATCTCTGCAAGCAATTGCTGAAACATGCGCTCAAAGTTAGACAATACAGTGCAGAATGGGTTAAAGGAACCACAGACAAAATGTTTATGCTGTGGCCACAAGGCGGATCATTATCGAAGGCAGTCCTGCAGCATATGACAACATATTTGCATGCAGCGTATACGGGGAAGAAGCTAGAAAAGCGCCTAGCGAGCCTAGAGCTTTGGAAGATGAATCAACAAGAGAAGGAGGAGGAGCCTCCTTTAGATTGGATACTCAATGTATGCAAAGAGTGAGGTGAAGAGCCTTCTGCTCCGCCCGCCCTGCCTGAAATAGAAGACGAGACTAAGAGAGATGATGGGTTATACCCACTAAGGGAACTTAAAGCAGTGGCAGGATATAGCAATCCATCATATGAGTCAACTACGCAAAGAAGTGACTAGGAACCAGAGAAAAATACTGAGAAAAATGTAACCTCCAAAGTCCCGACGGACAAGGGGAGACGCGATAAGGAGAGAAGTGATCAAGCAAGCACGTCTCTAGATATAGGAAGAGAAATAAAGAGATGGAAAGGAGAAAGAGATAAAACTGATGAGATAGCTCTCTTACAGAACGAAAGGATGGGAGGTCGGATTTTACTGAAACGCAATGGTAAAGGCATTGAGGATGTAAGACGAAGGGGAGATGAAGACGAACAAGATAGAAAAGACAAAGAAAGAGAGGAACGATTGAAAGATGAAGGAGTGAAAAGAAAAGATAGACAGACGAGAGCAGTTATATCAAGATGAACTAAAAAACAAGAAAGAGCAAAAGAGCAAAGAAAACATGACAATAGACAAAGAACAGCTGATGAGCAGGAGCAGCTAGAAAGGAAAAGAATAGAAGAGGAAAAGCAAAAGATAAGAGAAAAAAGAATAAAGAGACGAAAGGATGAAGAGATACGAAGGGTAAATGGAAGAAGGGATATGAAAAAGAAAGAGGAAGACAGAGTGAGAGAGGAAGTGAGAAAACGCAGAGAATTCGATGATGACATGGAACTTAAAAGAAGGCACAGAGCATGCAATGTCGATTATTTGGAAAGGGAAGTAAGAAATCCCGGTCCACAGGTAGCATGGGAAGAAATAGGGGAATTTTTCCCCGAATACAAGTCTTTACCAGGCACATCTGGAGCAAATCTAGAAGATGAGTTTGACTCAAGGAGCATTGGGGGAATGATCGATAACATATACCATGACATGAGAGTTCAGAAGGAAGTACAGGTGAAGGGAAAACATGATTGTCTTGAGAGCACTCAATTGTATGACACAGAGGAAGCCTCATGTAGTGCAAGACATAAGGAGCTGTCTTTAGACAGACTGACTCTGAATAGAAATGAAGACGATAGAAGTTGCACAAGTTGGGCACAGGAAATGTCAGACGAAGAGAGGGAAACCTTCCAGGGGGAAGAGAGAGATAATGTATGTGGTCCCGAAGGATGTTCTCCTATGGATAAGGGAGTAAGATGGTCGGATTTAAAAATGCCTGTGCCTAAGGCACCAGAGCCACTGACACAGTCAGACTGACATAGGGGGCAACCCCACGGTGAGAAGGGGGTGTCTCCGCCTTATGTAAGCAGGTTAAGATCATTGCCAGGTAGACAGCAATGTGAGAATATCACCTCGGTGGTGGATAGACAAATGATGAGAGATCAGAATGAGTTTGGAGCTTCGCAGTTTCCCTTGAAAAAGGAGGGACAAGGCCCCATTATATACCATGGCCTCAAATGGACAGGGATAATTTGAGGTGCAAACACCAGAGTCTGACTTCCGTTGCTGGGAAATGGATACATGAATTAGAAAAGATAACAGAAGGGAATACAATGGCTATAGGGGATGTTAAAGGTCTTCTGATCGCCATACTTGGTGATAGAGCTGGCGATGTATGGACACGTGCAGGGTACCATGGTGTGACTACAGTCAACACTGCGCATGATGGAGCGCCATTCAATAACTGTAGGATAGCAGTTTCGAAAGCGCTTTGAGTACTATATCCGGATACGTCCGATATGGGAGCTATAATAAAGAAAAAGATGAAGGAAGGAGATGATTCGTTAGTTTACATTCAAAATTTCCAAGAAGCTTGGGCACTCGAGACTCGTGAGGCTTGGGGAAAATCTATACCAGTATTTTATCATATATTGTGCCAAGGGCTGCCAGAACAAGTACAGAAACAGCTCAAGAAATTAGTGGGGATGGAAGCAAAACCATGGTTTGAAATCCAGTTAACTATTGCACATTACTGCAGACTATTACACGAAAAGAATTGCAAAAAGAATGATACACGGAAAAGCGAGGAAGCAAAATTGGTGCCGAAAATACTATCCAAGTACACCATTGAAGGGGCAATGTTAACTAGCGTAGACGGATCAAACTCACAGCAGGCAATGAGCATGCCGCAGGCGAATAACCAAAGACAGTTCGATCAAAACAATAGTGGATATGCTCCACGAGGAAGGGGATTTCGAGGAAGAGGTTGGCAAGGTAAACAAGGGAATTGGCAGAATAATCAGGGAGACTTTCAAAATAATCACAGTGGGTTTTAGAATATGCAGAATGGTAATCAGAGTTTGGAAAATGAGCAGATGGGGAAACCACCGCCTATATGTTGGACGTGTGGAATGACAGGGCACGCTGCTCGTATGTGTAGAAGCCAAGGGATGGTGCAGAATGACCAGTTTTCAAGAAGGGCAATGTCAAATCCACCTGCATATTCGCAGCAGAATGGAGATGGATTTGCGCAAAATCAAACAGTGCAGCAGCAAGTGCTGAGAGTGCAGCAAGGCTTGCAACCACACCAAATAGAAGGTAACCCGCTGCAAGGGCAGTCGCAGCAGTCTCCTATGCAGCTTCAGCAAAACACAAACACAGGACAAGTATTGAATCCTAGAGTAAGGAGCGTCACTGTTGATGGATGGAATCCTTTTACAAATAATGGGACAAGGCTGGACCCGCAATAGGACAGCTCACTGGGAGACCTGATGTGTTCTATACTATCCGTGACACCAAACACCCATGAGGAGCCAAGGGTGGATGTCAGTATAGGAGGCAAAAAAAATGTGTTCTTAGTAGACACGGGTGGAACGCACTCATGTATACGAGAGGGTACATTTACAATGTCCGGCAGTGCCATGAACACTCAAGGTTTCATGAGAGCTACAAGCTTAATTCCTTTTACTGAACAATTACCAGTCTCTATAGCAGAATGTGACATGAAGGTGCCATTGCTTTATTTGAGGCAATCATCTGTTAATATATTAGGACGAGATTTGATGACTTAATTAAATATGACGATCTCATTTACTGACAAAGGCATAATACGCTCAACGGCAGGAATGCATTACATAAACATGTGGGAAATGATTATGGTATTCGCAGGACAAATGGCTATGAGAGCAATCCATTAGAACCAGAGAGTGTTCAATATGGGTTATGCATATTATTGTCCTGGCTACCAGGACTAGCAGGCAAAACGATGAGAACTCCTGATGAGTTTCTGTTTAGACCAAGGCTACCTATGCTCGAAGAAAAGGGACAAATATTTCTCTTGATGATACAAGGAGCCATAGTGCGAGGAGAAATGGCATTGCTTGATGGCTCTGATGATGAGGGCAGACAATAGTGTGCAGTGATCGCCATTGGAGAAGGTTACAGATCTGTTTGAAGATCTCCCATCTGATGACAAAGTAATATTTGAAATGAACATTACTTATTGGGTAAGAGCAATTAAAAGAGAAGTTCCTCAGAGAATGATGTTAGCACAAAAGCATCCTGAATATTTTGACAAAGACATGGCGAAAGTGCCAGTTTTACTATGGACCACTGGCCCCTATTACGTAGGCCTACTAAAGGGGTTTGGGAAGTGAAGATTAAATTAAAACCAGGAGCAATTTTACCTCGAGCACAGCAGTATCCCATGTCTCGAGAAGCGGATGAAAGAATTTTCAAGACAATTTCCGCCATGATGGCCACGGTATCTTAGTGACGTCAGAGTCACCATGTAATACGAGAGTGTATCCGGTGAAAAAAAGTAAAGGAGTTGTGGTGTATAATCCAGGACCTTCACCCAATAAACCAAATTATAGAGGCCAAGTTCCCTCTAGTCCCGAGACCGTCTGCAATTCTATGTAATATACCTGTTGATGTATGATATTTCACGGTGATTGACTTGAAAAATCAAATCATTTTTCTCAATCCCATTGCATAAAGACTCACAAGATCTGATGTCATTTACGTTCAGAAAAGTTTACCTGAAAAGCACTTGTTTGCCCCAGGGGTACTGTGATTCCCCATCAATTTTCAATAGAGTCCTTCAGATGGACTTGAGCAAAATATTGCCTTAGAAAGTGTTGTGCTGCAATACGTAGATGATATTTTAGTTTGCAGCACCAAAGAGGAAGAGTGCAGACGCGATTCTGTTCAGCTAATGATTGTACTTGCTAACAAAGGATACAAGGTTGACAAGGAAAAGTTACAATATTGTCAACAAGAAGTGTTGTACATAGGCCAATTGATTTCACATGAAGGAAAGAAAGTTACTCCTGAAAGAGCTGAGGCCATTTTAAAAACAGCTTAGCCACACACAATAAAACAGATGCAGAGCTTTTTGGGACTATGTTATTTTTCCAGAGCATGGGTCTTTGACTATAGCTCGTATACAAGGCCTCTTTTACAGGCCTTGAAGAAAGCACAGACAGCGCAAGAAAAATGCAATGGAAGAAGGGTTTGATGAATTGAAAAAAGCAATTTGTACAGCCCCAGTTTTAGGGATTCCTAATTATGCAGAGGAATTCATTTTATTCTTGCATACAGATGGCGCTGTTATGACAGCAGTACTCACACAGAGAACCACGTTGGGATCCAAACCCCCTGCATATTACAGTAGAATCTTAGACCCAGTAATGAGGTCATTTCCCATGCGAACAAAGTTTGTCAGCCGCCGCGTTAGCCATAGAGAAGGCTAAAAGCAAGGGGCTTCTGCCTACGATGTAGTTATATCAAATCCAGCGATCAAAATAGTCTGATGTAAAATAGTGAATCCAGCTATGTTTATAGCCGAGCCAATAACAGAAGGAGAGCCAGTTCATGATTGCGCGAACTATGAAGAGTTCTGTGATGAACTCCCTAAAATAAAGAAGAATGCATTAACAAGGGGAGACGGGTCTTTGAGAATCGATCAAAATGATGGACAAAGGTATACAGGTGGTGCTGTGGTAAAGCCTGTGGCTAATGGGGAATTTTGGGTGCTTGTTAGTACTCGATTGCCATCTCATTATTCAGCACAGGCTGCAGAATTATTGGCGTTGATACTCGCGATTGAGAATCACGCAGACCAGGAAGTAACAGTGTACAGTGACTCCACCTATATGATGTCGACGGTGCACGCAGGACTAGCACGTTGGAAAAGGAGGGGCTACCTCCAAGCGTACAGCACCCCAGTGCAGCATGCCACTCTATTGGAAAGGCTTGTCAAGACACTACAATTCCCAGTAGGCATATCAGTCGTTAAATGCGCAGCTCGCACCAAAGGGACAGATTTTATCTCACATGGAAATCAAGCAGCAGATGCTGAGGCCAAGCACGTAGCAAATACAGATATAGGGATGATGAATGTTGAGACTCTTGAGGTGAATGAAAGGATGACTGTAATGATGACTGTAATGGGAGGATATCACCATTTGTCCAAAACGTAGATAGTGGAGATGCGGGGGAGGCATCTCAAGAGGAAAAGAATTTATGGACGCAAAGAAGGTGTTCTTTAAACCCCTCTGAAGCATTGTGGTAAAAAGACAGCACTGGTAAACCAGTGATGCCTATAACCTTATTAAGGGTGGTGCTGGAACAGCTACACTACCCCACGCACACAACTAGGAAGAATATTGCTTCAACTATTGCTGAGGAATAGTTTGTACCAAACCTAATGGAACATGTTGCATTTTTTATGGCATATTGTATTGTGAGTCAACAATTCATGGCTGGGCATACACTGCGCACAGTTAGGGGAGTAATTCTGAGACTCAATGGCCCTTTTCAGCACTTGCATATCGACTATGTCGACATGATACAAGTATGAAATGAATATAGATACCTGATTGTTGTAGTATGTCCTTTTTCAAGATGGATAGAAGCAGGTCCATGTACACACCCAGACTCTACCTGTGCTGTCAAATTTTTAGTACGGGAAGTATTTCCTAGATGGGGGGTATGTGTGGTAATATGGCCAGATAATGGTCCTCATTTTGTGAATCAAATATTCAAGCAGATCAGCTTGGTATAAAGCACACGTTTTCTTCGGCTTATAATCTGAAAGGAAATGGGATCTGTGAGAGACTCAGTGGCCTGCTTAAAGCCAAATTGAAGCTTACCTTGAAGAAAGGGTGGTTGCATTGCCTACCACTGGCATTATATGCCTTGAGGAACCAACCAGGTTCTGACAACCGCATGAAATCGTGACAGAAAGGCAAATGAGAACACCCCTAATGGCTCTATCCAGAGTTAGTGTGATGCTCAGCTGACCGCAGAACTGTTAGGATTGGAATTGTGTAATTATTTGAACTGTATGACTTCCAGTATTTCTGTCATTTCAGGACAGTTGCAGAGACGAGGGTGTAGGGCAGTACAGAACACAGAAAGAGATGCTTCAACAAACCAATCTCAAGAAGTTCGTGTTCCCCAACTTTACCTCGGAGACGCCGTCCTAGTGCGTAACAACACAAGGAAAAAGTGGGACGAAGCCCACTTTAACGGTCCAATTATCGTTGAAGATGTCACACTGTCTGCTGTCAAATTGCAGGGCAGGGGTGCTTGGATCATTTTGGGGGAAAGATCTTCTCTGGAGAAACTCCTCTGCCCGCACCCCTACGCGAAGAGACTACAACCATCGGGGAAGAACCACAGCACGTGCAGACGAAGGATGCAGAAGCTGACAAGCGAAAAGACTAAAGAACGTTATTGGACTGTGGCTTGATTCTGGACACTCCCTTTTGAGCTATTAATAAAAGGGTTAAAGCCAACAAATTTGAACACTCTGTGCATCCCAGTTGCAGAGTTAAGGGAAAATCAGCATTCATAAAGCCACAGTAGCTTGTTAATTTGGACTGAGGCACACTTAAAGCATTGATAAGAAGAGGAGTATGCCAGACTCCGATCGTGGATACAGCAATTGGAAAAGGGTACAGTACCCTGATGCGATCTTGTTTGGATTTACTCATGATGTTGCCCAGACCTTCCTACTCACATATTTCGAGTTGGTGTTGCGCTCTTATCCTTCGCTGGTGGGGAGAACTTGTCGCATTGCAGCTTTTATTCAAGATCCTGAAAATGAAAAAATTATAAGGAGACTGCTTATAGTCATCACTGAACAATACTTGCAGCTACCTGAGTACAGCAAGAAGAGTACAAATGCCCCGATCAGACGAAGCAGCTCATAGACTAGTTAGTGTAGTGTTCTTTCGTCTAATTGAAGAGTACCCGCATCTTGTTGGGAGGCACACTGATGTGCGCTCGTTCCTGAGGGATCCAAGAAATACTGCAAATCTGAATGTAATCTTGGAGGGCATCATAATCCAAGTGAGCATCTATTCTGAGAGAAATCACAGGGTGGTGTAGAAACTTTTCATCCGAGGGCAGATCGAGAAGTTGCTGATAAAAAGAGAACTTTGGCCCCCAGTGGAAGAAGGTCAATATGTCTTCAGGGCTAAAGCAGATTCGTGGCACAGACTGCTAGCTGATCTATGTAGCAGATCTTACATAGACTTGCCGAGGTCATTTTTCTTCACGTTAAAAGGGCATTTACATGTCGATTGGTGAAAAAACTGGTTCCAGAGATACAGAGAAAGTTGTTCTTATCATTCAGTGAGCAGACAACTGATCAAGGACAAGTTACTGAATCAAGGCAGCAGCTCCCTAAAGCAATCCATAGTGCAGAAATATTAAAAATATGTTTTTCCTTCCTTAGGTAATCAAAGATGGGAAACTTCAACAGCAACCTGGCTCTACCCAACGAAGAAAGGTGGTCATATTGTCCTAGAAGTAAATGTTGTAAGGTGACATATCATTGCATCATCCACACTTGCATTGTGTTCATAATCATACAGCTTTCACTGACTGTGAGAAACCCATTTTATATAGGTGCAAATGCAGCTCAGACTCCTGTGTATCTTCCTGAGCATAAAGAAAATGTACGTGTGGCAACTACAAGGCAGCCTAGATCCTATGTAGTTATTCCTGTCCCAAGAAAGGATGGTAAATTGCCTGAGCTTGAAATGGATGTTACTAGTAATCATTTATATACAACACTTTTAAACGGCGGTGAAAGGTTTTCGGATCAGGCAAGGTAAGGGGTTGATAAAGGTTGAGCCTACACAAATAATGCATGCTAATACACCAGGTCCAGTGACAATTGACCAAGAACATTTCCCAAAGGAAAGTCACTTGGGGAGATTTTACAAGACATTTTTATGCCTAAATGGGCTGTTGAGCATACGAGACAACCTGAACTTTCTCACACACAAGAAGCACCTGTAGATGTGTCCCATCCAATGATGGATGTGCCTATGATTCGTCCAGAAAGCAGAAGCTACATAGGTAGGCTTCATGACATCATCATGGAAGCTCCATGAAAAGGATGAGATCTAAAAGAAGCACACAGGAAGATAATCATGAATTAAATGATTACCTGACAGCACGGCCCATTGGGGAATAACATATGGTACTGACACATGAAAACATTGGGGAATAACATATGGTACTCTCACATGGAAATCAAGCAGCAGATGCTGAGGCCAAGCACGTAGCAAATACAGATATAGGGATGATGAATGTTGAGACTCTTGAGGTGAATGAAAGGATGACTGTAATGATGACTGTAATGGGAGGATATCACCATTTGTCCAAAACATAGATAGTGGAGATGCGGGGGAGGCATCTCAAGAGGAAAAGAATTTATGGACGCAAAGAAGGTGTTCTTTAAACCCCTCTGAAGCATTGTGGTAAAAAGACAGCACTGGTAAACCAGTGATGCCTATAACCTTATTAAGGGTGGTGCTGGAACAGCTACACTACCCCACACACACAACTAGGAAGAATATTGCTTCAACTATTGCTGAGGAATAGTTTGTACCAAACCTAATGGAACATGTTGCATTTTTTATGGCATATTGTATTGTGAGTCAACAATTCATGGCTGGGCATACACTGCGCACAGTTAGGGGAGTAATTCTGAGACTCAATGGCCCTTTTCAGCACTTGCATATCGACTATGTCGACATGATACAAGTATGAAATGAATATAGATACCTGATTGTTGTAGTATGTCCTTTTTCAAGATGGATAGAAGCAGGTCCATGTACACACCCAGACTCTACCTGTGCTGTCAAATTTTTAGTACGGGAAGTATTTCCTAGATGGGGGGTATGTGTGGTAATATGGCCAGATAATGGTCCTCATTTTGTGAATCAAATATTCAAGCAGATCAGCTTGGTATAAAGCACACGTTTTCTTCAGCTTATAATCTGAAAGGAAATGGGATCTGTGAGAGACTCAGTGGCCTGCTTAAAGCCAAATTGAAGCTTACCTTGAAGAAAGAGTGGTTGCATTGCCTACCACTGGCATTATATGCCTTGAGGAACCAACCAGGTTCTGACAACCGCATGAAATCGTGACAGGAAGGCAAATGAGAACACCCCTAATGGCTCTATCCAGAGTTAGTGTGATGCTCAGCTGACCGCAGAACTGTTAGGATTGGAATTGTGTAATTATTTGAACTGTATGACTTCCAGTATTTCTGTCATTTCAGGACAGTTGCAGAGACGAGGGTGTAGGACAGTGCAGAACACAGAAAGAGATGCTTCAACAAACCAATCTCAAGAAGTTCGTGTTCCCCAACTTTACCTCGGAGACGCCGTCCTAGTGCGTAACAACACAAGGAAAAAGTGGGACGAAGCCCACTCTAACGGTCCAATTATCGTTGAAGATGTCACACTGTCTGCTGTCAAATTGCAGGGCAGGGGTGCTTGGATCATTTTGGGGGAAAGATCTTCTCTGGAGAAACTCCTCTGCCCGCACCCCTACGCGAAGAGACTACAACCATCGGGGAAGAACCACAGCACGTGCAGACGAAGGATGCAGAAGCTGACAAGCGAAAAGACTAAAGAACGTTATTGGACTGTGGCTTGATTCTGGACACTCCCTTTTGAGCTATTAATAAAAGGGTTAAAGCCAACAAATTTGAACACTCTGTGCATCCCAGTTGCAGAGTTAAGGGAAAATCAGCATTCATAAAGCCACAGTAGCTTGTTAATTTGGACTGAGGCACACTTAAAGCATTGATAAGAAGAGGAGTATGCCAGACTCCGATCGTGGATACAGCAATTGGAAAAGGGTACAGTACCCTGATGCGATCTTGTTTGGATTTACTCATGATGTTGCCCAGACCTTCCTACTCACATATTTCGAGTTGGTGTTGCGCTCTTATCCTTCGCTGGTGGGGAGAACTTGTCGCATTGCAGCTTTTATTCAAGATCCTGAAAATGAAAGAATTATAAGGAGACTGCTTATAGTCATCACTGAACAATACTTGCAGCTACCTGAGTACAGCAAGAAGAGTACAAATGCCCCGATCAGACGAAGCAGCTCATAGACTAGTTAGTGTAGTGTTCTTTCGTCTAATTGAAGAGTACCCGCATCTTGTTGGGAGGCACACTGATGTGCGCTCGTTCCTGAGGGATCCAAGAAATACTGCAAATCTGAATGTAATCTTGGAGGGCATCATAATCCAAGTGAGCATCTATTCTGAGAGAAATCACAGGGTGGTGTAGAAACTTTTCATCCGAGGGCAGATCGAGAAGTTGCTGATAAAAAGAGAACTTTGGCCCCCAGTGGAAGAAGGTCAATATGTCTTCAGGGCTAAAGCAGATTCGTGGCACAGACTGCGAGCTGATCTATGTAGCAGATCTTACATAGACTTGCCAAGGTCATTTTTCTTCACGTTAAAAGGGCATTTACATGTCGATTGGTGAAAAAACTGGTTCCAGAGATACAGAGAAAGTTGTTCTTATCATTCAGTGAGCAGACAACTGATCAAGGACAAGTTACTGAATCAAGGCAGCAGCTCCCTAAAGCAATCCATAGTGCAGAAATATTAAAAATATGTTTTTCCTTCCTTAGGTAATCAAAGATGGGAAACTTCAACAGCAACCTGGCTCTACCCAACGAAGAAAGGTGGTCATATTGTCCTAGAAGTAAATGTTGTAAGGTGACATATCATTGCATCATCCACACTTGCATTGTGTTCATAATCATACAGCTTTCACTGACTGTGAGAAACCCATTTTATATAGGTGCAAATGCAGCTCAGACTCCTGTGTATCTTCCTGAGCATAAAGAAAATGTACGTGTGGCAACTACAAGGCAGCCTAGATCCTATGTAGTTATTCCTGTCCCAAGAAAGGATGGTAAATTGCCTGAGCTTGAAATGGATGTTATTAGTAATCATTTATATACAACACTTTTAAACGGCGGTGAAAGGTTTTCGGATCAGGCAAGGTAAGGGGTTGATAAAGGTTGAGCCTACACAAATAATGCATGCTAATACACCAGGTCCAGTGACAATTGACCAAGAACATTTCCCAAAGGAAAGTCACTTGGGGAGATTTTACAAGACATTTTTATGCCTAAATGGGCTGTTGAGCATACGAGACAACCTGAACTTTCTCACACACAAGAAGCACCTGTAGATGTGTCCCATCCAATGATGGATGTGCCTATGATTCGTCCAGAAAGCAGAAGCTACATAGGTAGGCTTCATGACATGATCATGGAAGCTCCATGAAAAGGATGAGATCTAAAAGAAGCACACAGGAAGATAATCATGAATTAAATGATTACCTGACAGCACGGCCCATTGGGGAATAACATATGGTACTGACACATGAAAGAAATTGGAAGAAGGACGTCAAACAAAGAATGCTTTGTATGTGCACTCCTGCCATACAGTATGGGAACATTGAAAATCTTCATAGCTATTGAAATAGATGTCCAGAAAGCACATTGGGCCTCCTTACAAGTTTGGAGGTAGCCGTGCCATTTTTACTGGCATAGCTACCCCCAAACTTGGGTCCGGGTCCCGAAAAATGGGAATTACCGGGCCATTCCGACCTTTGTGGGCCCGGTAATTCCCATTCTTCGGGACCCGGACACAGTACGTCCCCATTCCCATTTGAGCCCCCATATGAACGGTACTGCTGCTACCATCCTGGTCTGCTCGAGGGTGCCGGTATGCAAACCTGGTCAGACCACACGTGCAGTCCGGCATCCGCGAGCAGAACTCATAATGAGGCGGTGAGGCAAGAACAGCACTGGTAGCACTACCAGTGCCGTTGTTGCCTTAACGCCAGGGTCGTAATGAGGCCCATTGTTTTTCACACAACGCACTTTGCAAAACAAGTGACCAGTTCATAGGTCGTGATGCCTACCTCAAATGGGCAACTAAATGGACAGATCCAGATGAAGATGACCATGTCCAAGACTCAAAGACAAGAAACAGAGAACAAACAAAGAATCACGTCATTGGATATAATAAACCTGGAGTAAAAGGAGCAGGGATCAGATGGGAAGTGAACAAAAAACTTGAGACCAGAGGAAAATCTGCAGAAGATAGTCGAAGATGGAAAAACAGAGGTAAAATGCAGACCTGGGGATCTGTGCTATCACCAGACAGATGGAAAGAAGGAGTAGTGCTCTGCAGAGTCTGGGTGGTCATTGGCTGTTATCAACATACCATTGACATGGTGCAGAATAGATGCAAGACTTGCTAAGCTACTGACATGGGTCAAAGACAGAGGAGGACCCTTGCAGATAGTACCATTGGAGAGCTCTAAGCTGTGTTTCAGAAACAATGGAATTAGGAAAATAGGAGAGAATCAGAACTGTGGTTGAATATTTGATGTGCCAGGAATGGTGCATGGAACAGCAATAATCATGGATACTTATTTGGGCTTGCAGATCCAAAGCATACATAAGGCTACATAAAGATTGAGGAGGAATCTGCACACTGGTGAATGTCCATGTTCCAGCATTAGTGATTCCAAAAAGTGATCTGAATCTTGGCAGTTTTCCAAAAGCAGATGCTCACCTGAGGAAGAAGAAATCTGTGGAGTTTATGAAGAGAATGAAGTGGGAGAATTACTTCTCAGCAAAATCAATAGCAGCATTTGACGCCATCCCATATCAACAGAGACTGTTCAGCCAGACTTCTTCAGTATTCACGTTGATATTCATGCTAAGGATCCAGGTAGGAGCAAATATCAAGTGGCTCCAGATAACAAGATGGGAACTGTTGCCGACAATTAACACTACTATAAAGGGTTTCAATGCAATCAGAGAAGAGATGAGAGCTATAAGACTGATGACCCTCCATAACAGAGATTTCCTCGACATGATCACAACTATTGATGGAAGTGTTTGTGCAAAAATAGGAGAATCATGTTGCACGTTCATACCTTCTCATGATGATGAGAATGGGATCTTGACGGAGGCCGTAGACATGCTGACAAAACTCCATGGCCAGATGATAGATGAAGTAGAAGACATTGCTGATGACAGGTAGTTATGATCACTCTTCTATTGGGTTCCACAATGGATAGCAGACATGTTCAAGTTCCTTGGAGCCCTGTTAGTATTGGTGATGCTTGGATTCTCTGTGATCAAGATAATAATCTCACAGTGCAAAAAGACAGCAAAGAAAGCAATAGGAATGAAGATCATGATCGATGTTGAACCAGGATAGAAGCCCAAAGATCTGGCTGATGAAGAAATCAGGGACTTTGTGAAGCCCAGTATCCATGCACCTGAGGGAGCAAAGTTCCTGTATCCAAAGGACCATATGAAGTATGTGGGAAGATGGATCTATTGCAGTCCAAGTGGACAGTGCATGCTCATGTCATGGCACAAGAATGAGCATTTGAAATCAGCTGGATGCCTGAAGGGAGTCATAAAGATATGGATCGCTAAGAAGCATTTCTTCAGACCAGGATGTCTAGATATGAAGGATGATGTGAGAGTGGTCGATGAATCGCCCAGAGGAGGGAGTGTAGAGGAGGAGCCAAGTATTCCCACTCTAACTGCCCCGCCTCCATTACCTGAAAAATGGGAACCAATATATTTGACGTATACAGAACAGCTGTACCAGCTAAGAGCAGAGCGTGGACTCTGTGCAGTACCCATAAGAATACCCATACCTAAGAGAATATGGGAGGTACAATACCCATTGAGAAAACCATACCTACATACAAGACAATATGATGGCCATTTTAATTAAATTCCTAAAGAAACAAGGAAGATGACTGATGAAGACGAATAGTGATGTCACACAGAACCAAATGGACACCGATACAAGAGATAAACAGACCATAGAATGAAGACAATCTATAAGACATCAAGGAAGCACCAAGGATAAGTGACATCTTGGGTTCAAGGTGAAGAAACATATGCCACAGATCTGATGAAGATACTTAGTTTAAACGTGTACTGATGCAACAGAAACGCAAGCAGCAAAGCAATCATGAAGCTAGCCACATGCTTTGAAATAGATAGACCGCAGCAAGCACCAACATTTACATATATAGATAACATATTGACAAGTAAAGGATGGATATTTCCACTACGTATTATAAGCAGTACTGGACAAAAGCAAGAAGGCCTCAATTTTCAGTGTGTCGCAGTTAACAAAGCAAGTGAATTTACAAAATGAATCTAAGCTAAAGGAGTTCACAGAGCCAAGAAAGCCAAGGTCTTATCAAACTGGAATTGGCTGAGATTGGATATGATTCGTGTGAAGGAACAGAGACTCCTGTTCAGAAAGGTCGAGCAAAACAAAAGACATCAGAGGAATATTGGAGAATAAAATCTAATACACAAAAAGCTAAATTTCATCGTGTCCAGTCACGTGGTAGAAAGAAGTTGGACGACCGAGGTGGTCACACCTAGGCACGAAGGTAGGCTGTCCCCACACTCCTTAAAATTCTCAGAGCACAGTACAAACTCAAGGCCAAACTTCAAAGCACTAATTGACACTGGACCATTGAGGTGATGATGGATGGATGGATGGATACAGTAATTGGTGGGAAACTAGTGTTAGGACGAGCTCACCCGTACCTGGCTGTTCAGTCTGCATGCTGCTAGATGTAGGTGGACAAGTGCTGACGGAGGTTAGAAGTCAACCAATTATAGGGGACTGCGTAATTAAGATTCCTATAGCTTATGTAGCCGATGGGACGTTGTACATTTAGAAACGTTCATAGTGGACATTTTGAGGGGAGGGCTTAGTTTCCCCACCTGATTTTAAGTATCCTATCACCTTCCTCCACTGTTCTATAGGGATATAGAACTCTTACTTAGATATCCACTTAGAACCAATCACACCCTCCGTTAGGTTTTTGTAGTTTACCATGTAAGATGACGTTGGTAGCAACGTAGGTTAAACGTCATTGATGACCAATTCTGGGTATAAAAGGTCCGTTTTTTATAACGTAATATGAGTGAGAGGTTCGAGTGATTGCTGATGTTAGTTGTGCTCCCTGTTTTATATACTTTATAATAAAACAGACTCACTTTGCCAAACTATTTGAGTCATCATGAGCATTGATGTATGAATAAACTCTGCATCCCCATCCATCTCCAGGGTATTGCTACTCATCTTAAAGGGATGTCTGAGAACACCCAGCTCAGTTTCCGTGGTAGGACTTAGGTATTGCAGATGTGTGTTGCTCCCATGGCCAATGAGTAGTCCAATACTGGGAGCAACAGTGGTGGATTGTAATATTGCCTGGGCTTTTAAGAACACATGGACCATTGTTCAGGCTGCAGAGACATGATCATTGAGGCATCCCCCAGAGAGGGACAAAACAAAAGGTGAGGTGTGTGCAGATTGGTGGGAAGTAGATTGGCCAAAGCCAGGGATCCCTTGCAATAATTGTATTCCTTTGATCTGCGTCTTGAATTTGACGAACCGTAAGATGCAGCAGGTCTATATGTATCGTCCGCCTAATCTATATGTGTTGAAACAGGCTGGCAGGTGCCCTGCCTCCAGCAAACATAATTCCATATCGACACTAGAATTTCATTTTTTTAAGTGCAAATAACTTTGCATTTGGTAGGCCTTAGCCAATGAATTCCAAAATGAAAGTTCCATGACTCAGACCAGGTATACCAGGCCATCTCTGTACCTATTGTACAGACTCGAAAGTAAGCACACACCATAATCATAAAGGTTGGGCTCTGCAAACTGCACTTTCTGGATGATTTGGACTTCAACTCCCATCAGCCCTCACCATTGACCATTGGCCATGCTGGCTATGGCTGAAACAAGTTGCAGTATAAAACATCTGGAGAGCCACAGGTTAAAGTTCCCTTATTAATGAAGTGACAGGAAAGCTCTGTCCTAATGCTCACATCTGGGGAGGAAGGATAGTTCAGGGGCAACGGGTTTGTCTTGGAAACATGACAGCGTGGCGTAGAAACCACACGCTGGTATTAAGCGAGTTATAAATGAACATTAAACCAATAAAATCTGTTTTTACTTGGATTTTTGTAAATGATGTAAAGCTACGTAATTACAATAGAAAAGGAGCTCCTACTACACCTGATCATTTGAAAAGTGTCATCTTAGATTTTTTTCACTAACGTTTCATAATTTTTATAATTATTTTGTCTTCATATTTCACAGGAAGGTTCACGAATATACAGTGTATGCTCCCTGTTGGAACACAAGCACAGTCGCTGCTATCAAGATGGAGACCTCAGCATCATTATCTGATAACTCAACACGTAGCATTGCAACCATTGGCCCAGATGTTAACATGTGGATCACGTTAACCATCCTGCTGTTGCTCTTTTTGAGTGTTTTTCTCTTCTTCATCTTTCTGATGCTGCATGCCTTTATTACCACTGCACACCTGAGGGCACAAACCCGCTACGTCCTCTTCATGTACACCCTGGTCAATGACACCTTGAATCTTATGACGTGTGTGCTGCTGTTCTTATTGTCCTTCGCTTTATACAACGTACCAGTAAGCAGCTGCTATGTTCTTTCCACGATAGCCACATCAACTTTCCTCAGCAGCCGGACTGGCCTGGCGGTCATGGCTCTAGAGCGCTATGTGGCCATCTGTTTCCCGCTGAGGCACGCAGTGATCTGCCAGGTGGAGAGGTCCTGGGGGCCGATCATGGTCAGTTCTGTCTTTGGGTTAATGCCGTCTTTAATTGATATTGTGGTCCTGAGCTCTTCGGAAAAACGCAACTTTTTCTTTCAGACAGTGCTATGTCAACGTCAGCTTTTAATAGTGACCCCCCAGCAGGCAATGCTGAGACTGATAGCTAATACCACCACTGTTACCATGGTGGCTTTGACCATTCTGTACACTTACATAAAAATTGTGTTGGAGGCCAAGAAGATCAACGGGGACAAAGCTTCTTCTTCCAAAGCCAGTAGGACTGTGATGCTCCACGCCGCCCAGCTGCTGCTAAGTCTGACCTCTTTCACAGCCCCCATTTCAGAAAATCTCATGGAAAAAAAGATGTTCTATATCAGGTTTTTTAATTTCTTTCTGTTCATATTGTTCCCAATTTTTTTAAGCCCTTTGATTTATGGCCTCCGGGATGAGAACTTTAGAAATCATATTAAAATGTTTCTTACATGTCATCGTCATAGAATCTGCTCCAGAGACCACAATACATGAAGCCTGATGCCCCACCTGCCACCCGGTTTTGCTGTATGTTATTCAAGGGATTGCATTATATACTCCAGGCATCCTGTTTTGTCGCATACATCCAGTCATCATGATGAACATGCATAGTGGTTTCTCTCTTTATGGACAGGACACTCACCACCAATGTTTACTTATTTTGTTTCTTTGCAATACTCGTCCTGCAGCCGCCACAGAATGCAGTACAGCTGTGGGACGCAAGAGGGTGGGATGCTACAGAGAAGGTACATGCAACCTGAGTCACCCAGCAGGTGCACTATCCTAAGTTTGATATAGTTTTACTTACTATGTGCCAGATAGAACAGGAGGTTGTCAAATCCTAGCTGTGTTGGTCTAATGATAGTAGAGTAGATAACCTTCAAGCCACTCCTGGACTTCACTGTCAGCCAGTGTACTGTGGTTGTGATGTGGTCTCTGCACTTTGGGTTGAGGGTAAGTCGTGCAGAAAGATGGCCTTCCTTTGTAGTTTGTCTGGGGCCTTTGCTGGCAGATCTGCATGAATGGAATTGCAACAGTCGAGCCTGGACAGGACTATTGCACATAACAGAGAGCTCCTGGGACTGGTTGATAGGAGACAAGGGAATCCCGACAGAGCCAGAGGGGAGGTCAATGATTGTATTACCCTAGCTGCCTGTAGGGAAAAAGAGAGGCCCATGTCCAAGATTTATTTCATTGTTTTTTTATAACGCACCTACTACCGTACCTGAGTTTGGTTTCTAGGCGAGGATCCAGGATTTGAACCACTGTTGCTCTGCATGGTCTTGCTTCCAAGACCAGCGTGTTGCACCTGTGCTATCCTCCATTCACAGACCACACCCAGATGTCAAGAATCAAGTTTAGGTTCAGTCCAGTGGCTAGTGGATATGGCCATTGGAACTATAGCATACAATGCCGATTTTAATTTCTAGATGATAGGCTTATAGTCATGCATAAATACTGCAAGAAAATGGCAGTGAATCAGTAGTCTGACACTGACTGTAGTTTTGCGAAAATGGTTCTACTCACAATCACTGATTTCTGTGCAGTACCAATTTCAATTGTTATCTTCATATTTAAAGACTTTTGGATATTAGGAAAAATGTGTGGTCCTAAATTGCCAAGCTCATACTGTGCTGTGCCTCTTATGCATAGTATGGTAGACTCAAAACTGTTCCCATGGTATTCCAGACAAGGCTGATTTCGGGGATCACTGAAGCTTAAATTCCAGACACGTTTTCACCAAAACTATAGTGGATCTATATGAGGTAAGCTTACCTGTTATACATTTGAATAAAGATCAATGCATAATGTGGTGGTCATTATAGTGCTCTCGATGCATGAGCTATCACTTCATCCTCTCCCCTCGCCCCACTTTGGTACAATACTGCCCCTATGCCAGTGTTGGTTCTAATGATGCATCAAACTGGTCAAGTGCCCTGGACATGCCAACTTCATCTTTGGTCCTTACAAATTCTTTTTGACACTTATCCTTCCACACAAATTCCTCACCTATCCTCAGTAATGTTCTCATAAACACACCTTTTCTGCAAAGTTTCTGACACATTTCTGATAGTTCACAACCATTCCTAAGAATGACCCTAGTTCACCTTTATCTCTTGGTATTTTCACTTTCTTTATTCCATGAACCAATTCTTTCTTGGGTCTTATACCTTTCCCGAAAATTAATGTCCCGAATATTCAACACTCTCTTTTCGAAACACATACTTCTCCTCCCTCAAAGTCATCAGGCTAGTCCCCAGAATCTCAAGTACTCTTTTCAGTGTTTTGTCATGCTCTTCCACTGTTTCTCCACTGATTACAATTTAATCTTGGAAACTTTGTGCATTCTGTACCTTTCCTAACAGCCTGCACATAACCTTCAACACTGGATGTCCCATTAGCTTTCTTAGCCACTACCACTGGGCCCACCCGTTCATCCACACCAGCACCCCCTATTATTCCCTGAGCACATAATCTCTCCAGCTCTGCAGACACCATTTTCCTCAGATTTAATGACACAGGTCTTAGCTTCGCCAGCACTGGTGCATGGTTTTCTCTAACCTTAATTTGGTGCATGAACACTTTAGTCTCCACACACCTTCTCTAAATAGACTCTCCCTGCATTTACATGTAAGACCTGCTCAGTAGTGTTGGGGTCAAGTCATACGTATAATCATGTTTTTACTCCCTCCAGACCAACAACGAAGCACCCTTCACAGTCACATAAGCTTTTCCTTCAGTCTTACTGCCCTTAAACTCCAATTTTCCCACTAAATATCCAGTATGATTTATCTTATCCTTGTTGTAACCCCCATGGTTCATGTCAGGGGCATTAGGTCCTCCACACATCCTCTGACGTTATTCTCAAAAACACTCTTTCAAATTAGGGCTATGTTTGTACCAGAATCAGCCATCATTCTTACCACTCTCCCATTTACCACTAGTTCGGCCATCGGACTCTCACAATCCTCAGCATCAAAATCTACAACATTAACAGCACCATCTTCTCGACCTACATCTTCTTCATCCTCATCTTCCTCTTCATTAACTCTGTCTTCAATTCTTTGTACTATTTTGAAAGGTCTTCTCACCGGCTGAAAGTTCTCAAAGTAAATGGCAAATTTCCCCATTTTTGCATCTATTGCATGATATTCTCCTCCCTGGACACACACTTGAACTAGCAGAATGTTCCATGCATTCACACATGAGCCATGCCCTACTGTTTGAGCCACTTCTTTCAATCTCAGGCATTTGCTTCATTTCATTTTTCCATGTTTCTCTGCCATTTCCTCTGCCTCTCCCCGCACTGCGTTTTCCTCGTACTAATACTTCTGGTGCTGGCTCCCTGGTATTGTTTTGACTTTTTTTCGCCACACACTCAAGGGAATTTTACACAAGCATAGCACTTCATCAGGGAGGGGTCATCGTTCAACCATAACTCCTCCCTTATGTTACTGTCACTTTGCGAATCGGAATTGCAGTAAAATCCTCACTCCAGATTCCACTTAAGCCTTCACACCACGAAGTAAATGTAATTGAAACAGATAAGTGCAAGAGAACCATTGACATGATATTAAAGGAAGATAAGTACAAGCAATACCAAATAACACATCTTCCGGCACAGTGCAGTGTCTTACAGTGTAAGCATGTGAGAGTCTGAGATATCACAATCATAATGCAAGAACCACAAGTAGCCATTAGATCATGGTCTTTGTAATGTCAGCATTCCCAGGACCACCATCTTCATCTTAGTCGATTATCCAAAGTCATCTTTGTGGGTGTGTTTTACAGCCTTTCCTACCAATAGCTACCTGGGTATTTGGACCACTACACAGGAAGAGTTCTTTGAATACACAGGAGTTACCACCAACCTAATTAAGCAAGACCAGCAGGAAGATAGGCGTTCAGAGTCTACTTAGTGCTAGAAAAGTCCAGAAACCCAGTCTTCACCATTTGTCAAGAGCTAGCCTAAAAATGAGAGCCTTCAGCCATTTTCTGAAGTGGAGAAAAGTGTCTAATGACTTCAGGCTAGTGAGGAGATTATTCTATAGGGAACCTCTGGCAATGCACAGCAACCAGCCACTGTATTTCATTTTTATAGCCCGTGGCAGTATGAGGGAGAAGGAGTAAAGCAGTACTTGGTGGTCTTCAAAAGTGAGGACCATCTACCCAGTAAGCATGCTAAACAAAAGTACAAATATTTATAAGATAAAAAAATAAAGAAATAAAAACTGGCCCGTCAAGCCCTAATGGAGACCCAAGTGCAGAATGTTGCTTTGTTGATAGGAGGGAGGACTAAGGACGAAGTCACCTCCAATTTATTGGACATGTTAAGGAAGGGTAGGGTAGGATTTCCCTGCAAAAGCATGAATTTTAGTGGTGAATGAGAGCAACGCTTTAAAGGTTATGCCCAAGTGTTTTACTGCTGGCCCAAGGATTTGCATCTCCACTTTTCTTTCTTCCTCCTTCTTGGAAAAGCACCTGGTTTGGCGCCTATGTGAGATTTTGATGCAGGCATAAAACCGACCGATTCCTGTGGAATATGGCTCACATTTGCACCTGCAAAATAGCAGTCATATTCCAGAAAGATCATTACAAAAGCTGCCTGCAGATCATAATTTAGAGGTAGTGTTTTTATTTTTACAAAATGGAGCATAAAGTGATGTGTGAAGGCGATTTTGCCTTGTTTTACTCTTCACAATTAGATTCCATTTGGTAAATTTTGAGAATGACATGCAGGGGACCGAACAGCATGTCAATGCTATTGATGGTGGTCTCCTGCATGCAATTTACATTTTCTTTAAAAATGATCCCCTAGATAAGCTTTCAGAATAGAAATTCTGGCAAAACTGCTCTGCACCAAATTGAACCCATCTGGATTCACCAATTGGAATAAAATCTTGTTTAGCATAATTGCTTTCTTCCTCATTCAACAGAGGCCGAAATCTCCTACTATCGTTAGACGAGATCATAGATAACATGTCTTGCTGCTTGTAATTTACAGTCACCATTATAAGCGTAATCATCCCTTTTTTGAAACATTGTTTTAAAATATGTTTTGTCTCATGATTTTCTTCCCAGGTTAGGTCCTCATATAATAGGGATATGAAGGATTTTCAAAATAGTCCATTCTCCAATGGTATTTGATCTTTAGAACTCCCTAACCAGGTCCGATACAATGGGACGTGCTTATTTCGAATTGACCTACAATTAGCTGTATATGCAGACATTCATGGCATGAAAATGACGGTTTACAAATTTGGTAAACAGAATGCAAACCTATGCAACCTATATGTTTTCAAGGGTTTGCAACTTGTGTGCACATTTTTGGTTTTCATTGTGTTTACACATAGGCAAACCTTGTAGTTCTGCAAGTCCATTCAGACTTTGTTCCGGACATTTGTAAACCCTAAGTTTTCCATGGTTTACAAAACAGGAATACTTTGTAAACCTAATGCACACTTAATATGTCATGCAGGATTGAACATTTTGTTCACAAAGAAAACTATTATTTGTACGCCTTTGCAAACCTAGTGTACACCTCAGGTTTGCCAATATTAGTAAACATTTGGTTTACAGCATTTACTATTATTTCTAAACATTTACAAACCTAGTGTACACCTCAAATTTGTCGATACTAGTAAACATTTGGTTTACAGCATTTTCAATTTTTGTAAACCTTTACAAATAGTATTCAGTTTAGTGTTTTGAGTACACTCTGACTTTATTAAATAATAATGTTGTATACCCCTGAAAACACAATGTTTTAAAGGTTGTGTATTAGGGTTTACTAACGAAACCTTGTAAATACAGACCTGGAATCTACTGCAGTAGCTGCTCTCCCCTCTCCACAGTGACTTAGAAAATGCACATACGATTTGAAGAAGACAGCTTGATTATGCATCACTGACACACACCTAAAGAAAGTTATACAAATATGAAACATATTTAAAGCCTCTCAGCCTTGTGATTGCATGCCAACATTACACTGCACACATCACATAAGATGGAGATCCATAAAAAAACACGCACAACAATTGCAGGGCTCCAAATGCTATGTAGCTCCTGGTTATAGCCAAGGAGATCCTGGTTACCGTGAAACCAGGACATACCAAGAACTACTTCTGACTCCCCAGGCAAGTGGTGCTGTACAAACACGGCTATTCAATATTAACTGTGTAGGTTTGGCTATGTGTATAAAAGAGAATAATGGACAAACTTAAGAGACATTTAAAGCATATTGGATAATATATAAATGGACAAAAAAATGTAGAGTTAGCATTTTATGCAAAAGTTACATTTGTTGTGCTCTATGTACTAGCCCCTGGTTGCCCCAGCGAAGCTCCTGCCTAATGGTGATGTCTGATACCCAGGAGCTGCATTTTGCCCCTGGTCTGGAAATCCTAATTTAGATCTCTGCAATTGTAACCACTGATTTTCCCTAGGATGCTAGACTCTTGCTACACCACACCTACGTTTCTTATGAATTGTTGCTTAATCCTCCACATATGGCTCTTTACTTGTCTTTTTTTAAATCTAAATTCACTAGCCGCTCAAACGTCATACATTTCCTCAGTCTGCCAGAGTATCAAAATTAACTTTCACAGGGCACATTAGTGTAAGGTAACAGCTATATAACATGTATATAGCCATGTGAACCAATAGGTTAGTGGGTTTAAAAGTTAATGAAAATGTTGTATGCTGAACATTAGGTATATAGAGGCCACTGGCAAATGTAATTAAAAAAACACTGATTAAGCCAGATGAGGTCCTACAGCACATAGAAGAGAACTGTAGGTGAAGCTAATCTATGCTATATTGGAAACACACAATAAAAGCATTTTGAAATACATGGTCCTATATTTAGAGAAGCCCAGCATATTAATCTCCTGGCCTGCTAAAGTACTGGTGTGCCCCTCAACCCTGCTTCGACGGTGAGCACCAGCTCTCACCGCCCAGAGGTGTACTCAAAATCACAATTCTTATCCCAGAAAGTATCCAACATGATTTCTTATCCTATGATTGGAGTAGGGAAATCTGAATAAAACACAAGCAACTTACAAGGCACACGCATTCAAAACAGAGTGATGGCAATTACAATGGGCCTCATTATGAGTTTGGAGGTAGCCATGCCCTTAACAAGGGTCAGGGTCTGGGTCCTGCAAAAGGGGACTTACCGGGCCATTCCGACCTTGGATGGTCCGGTAATTCCCATTCGCGGGACCTGTACCTGCTACGTCCCCATTCCCATTTGAGCCCCATAGGGCTCAATGGGAATGGGTAGGATGGTAGCAGCGGGACCATTAATAACGGTCGCGCTGCTACCATTCTAGTCTGCTTGCGGGTGCCGCTCTGCACGCCTGGTCTGACCAGCCGTTCAGAGCGGCACCCGCAAGCAAACTCGGAGTGTTGCAGCGAGGTAACAACGGCGTTGGTAGCACTACCGGCGCCGTTGTTGCCTTACCACAACACTCCTAATGAGGCCCAATGTGTCTGACTGTGGTTAAGTAGTTGTACAAAGGGAGCCTTCCAAGTATTGGGGCACGTTGAATGTGGTCATTAGCAACATAAAGACAAACCTATGGGCAGCTAGACACATCTGCTCTGCCAATTCAATGCAGCAGCAACAATATAGTCATTTTAGCATCTACATCAGCCACCGATTACTTTACAGACTAAATAAAATAGTGATATTAACCACTTACAAAGGAAAAATTAGTAATTCCATCTGGAGTCCTAAAGTGGTCAGAGCATGCAATCGTTTTTTGGAAGAATATTTCCTGTTGGAAAGCAAGGCCATTTGTGGCATAAAAAAATTAGAGACTAATAGAGATAGTGATTTGGCCAAGATCAGCGATTTGTCAAGTGGGGGACTTACACATATGGGGCCTCATTAGGACTCCGGCACTAAACCATGGTGCTATTAGCCCCATGGTCCATGCCGGAGTCCGCCATGACGGAATGGGGAATTACCACCCCATTACGAAGTTGGTGGGGCGGTAATTCCCCATGCCACCATGGCCCTTCCCCATTCCCATTTTTGCCCCATAGGGCTCAATGGGAATGGGGAAGGCGCTAATTACGGTACCGCAAATTGCGGTACCGTAATTAGCACCAAGGTCCCTTTACGAGTCCCTACTTTAACGGCTGGTGAAACCAGCCGTTAAGGTCAGGTCCCGCAAGGGACCTCGTAATTAGGCGCTAGGTGTTTACCGCCGCTGCAGCCTTTTACGGCGCCGTTAAACACTTAGCGCCTGGGTCATAATGAGGTCCATAGTCTGCTAATTCTCCAGTTTATTGAGGCATGTCACTTAGCCCTTCTTTTGAACCAGGTATCCATAGCAATATGTGCTGGCAATTCCCAGGAGAACGCAGCCACAATGGAATGAGACAAGCAGATACTTTTGAAGCCAGGGAGCCAGGTACCTGGGGGCGAGCTGGGAATTGTCAGGGAATTAGGAATTAAATGCAGTTAAATAAAATTCAACCACAGTCTGATACAGCTTTTTTCAAATTACTTTTGGCAGCTGGGTGTGAGAAGAGGGCTGAAGGCTAGGGAGCGTGCAATAGGGAACCAATCAACACAGAGGCTTTGGTGTCTCTAGGATGCAACAGTGTTCGTGTCCTTGATGATGTCCACAAGGCATGCGATTGGTGCCAATTCAAGTTATTTTGTGTAGTGCCATCCAATGGCAGAAGAGTAAAAGTTTCAACTGGTCAGTCAAATCATGTATTTACAGGGTGATGTGGGGTGGTTTGTGACATCACAAGGGGTGGTAATGTAATTGGGGTCAGAAAATGTCTTATCCAATCAGGACAATGCAACATATGTTCGGATATAGGGGATTGATGGGCCTGCACCAATCCACTCTTGGGATCTGCCTACAAAATGAAGCTAACTCGTATTAAGTCAATGTTGATTCTATGGTATAATAGGTTTTCCCGCATTGGGGGTTGTTGACTGTGCATTTCATTCAGTGCAATTCCACGGGACTGTCTGAACTGTTTCCTGGCTGGATTTTGGGCCTAATAAATTGAGTTTCTTCTTTCCTGGTGTATGCTCCTTTTGGATCACTTTTTGTTCCTATCATTACTTTCGATGGAGGACCACTTATACAGCCATTAGTCATGTGTGCCGTACTTTAGCTCCCCCTCTGTATTCAGTGGTCTCTGCTGCCACACTGCTTTAGACAACCTCTACAACATCCTGCTAAGTTTCTTATGTCACCAAACATTGAGGCTCACTCTCAAACTGGTAAAATAGCAAAGAAGGCGTCCATACTGCAATGTGTTGGCAGAAAAGTACACCATTCGGTTTCACTTGGCTCTGCTGTGTAATTACCATTTTGCTACTCACATCCCTGTATCACTCGTCCACCTTGCAGTTTCCCCATTTTTTCTATGCATCTCCCTCTCCCTAATATCATGTAGAATTCACATATCTTTCTATGACATACCACCCCACTGGTTTCTTTACACCGCATCCTTCCCTCTACCTTCTCCTAAACTCTGATCTCGGTCTCCCAGTGTACACAGTTGCACTTCCCTACATTGGAGTCCGTCTGTCATCTTTTTTACTCAATTTGTCCACGTTTTGCATCCTGCCAGAATAAAGAGGGAGGGTGGGGGGGGGTAAGGAGTGTCACATCCTTGTCAGTCAGGGCTCAATGGAAGCAAATAAATCCACATTTATGCACCCCAGAATGTGTTTCAAAGCATCCGCAACCCCATTTTGTCATGTTAAGCCAATGTTCACTGAAAACTGGAAAATCTGGTCATCAGCATGACACTCTGTGCCACTGCCTAAAGTCCTATTACAGAGTTTGGTCTTCACCCTCTGGCAACTGCAATTTTTCCAATGCTGCATTACCCAGGGGCCATCTCGGATCAAAACAGGATGTTATGGGGCAATGTCGGGGTTTCATACCTGGTGGGGATAACAGTGATGTGGGAAAGGAGCGGTTTGTCTTAAGAGGTAAATGTCTCACATAGTAAGAAAAGTAACCAGGAGGAGGTGACATAGATTGTACAGCATTATAGCCAGATGAATTCAAAATTGCATTAAAAAACCTGCAAATATGAAATGTGTTCTGTGAATCATAGAATAACTAAACAGTTAACAGCAGGAGCATTGCAACCCAAATGAGGATGTTTTCCATTCATCACAGTGCACTTTAAAGTGTAATTATAAATCCATCTGATGCGCATTCAATACCCATTGAACTCCTTACACTCTAAATGACAATCGGGATGTTGTGAATAATATTCATGTAACCCCTGGCCAAATAAGGGCCTGGCCATTATGTGCTTACATTCTTATAACGCCTGCATGGGGTAATAAACCATGCTTGATGTGTATGTTGAGATAATGTGCATTGGTGCTTTCATGCTTCTCTTCAATAGGGTTGACTTTGAGTCTTCAGGAACGGGGCAGGTCTCCCCCTGTTCATAGGGTGTGGACCACCCCTCTATGTGAAGAGCAGAGGGAGCATTGAAAAAAGCGTTAATGTGTTTGAAAAAATAAAAACAAATAAAATGAGACAAAGAGTGAAGCTGACGGATATGGTTCAATGGGGTGCCCTGGCATAGAGTGCCCTCACAGGGCTTGGCAGCAGTCTGAAGAGACGAGCCCAGTGAACTGTCCACATGGGCCACATCAGCAGTGTTGTTCAGGTGAAGGTTTGAGATGGCCCAGTAGAAGAGGTTCATCAGAAAGAGCCAGAGACCGAGCAGGAGCTGCAAGGAGCAATAACAGGTCAGTTCACACTAACACAGAACGAAGCCATGGGAGGGTAGGACTTAAAGGTGATTGCACTGTAGGCCATCAGTCCTCAGAAGCCCAGGCCATGGGGGCATCCTGGCAAAGAGAGGTGGCTCTCAGTGCAAGAGCAAGATATGGCACGTGCTTCCAGCCTCCGAACTGCAGAAGGGTGGGCTCGCCCACTTAGGCACTGTCAATGGGCAGGCGGGCACCACCCTCTGACCTGAAGCCATGACACCACTGTGAGGCTGTTATACACATCCTCAGTGGGGCGAGATATTGTGCAAGTAGTCCATGACAGTATGAAGGGCATGTCCACCTGAGCACCCCTCAGGCCCTGAGTCAAGGAGAGGGTGGGCCCTGTCCACTGGAGGAGGTGATCACGTCAGTCAGATGCTTTCATGTGAGGAGCAAAGCTCAGCCCTGTCAGTGGGTGGCTTTCGAGCACTAGCACAGGTGTGGGTTTAGGAACCAACAATGTGCACAAACTGTATTGGCGATCTTCTGCTGCCTTTAGTTAGGGTTACTTATGCACTGGTTATGGAAAAAAGTGCTCTACTCTACACAAGTTACACAGGGCAAAGAGTGACAGTGAGGTGGCAATGATATGGGAGGTGAACTGCTTTAGGCCGCACTGGTTGATTAGATCCCCAGAGAGCCACCTCCTAGATCAATGATCAGGGTTAAACCAAAGAGAGTGATAGACATGGAATAGGCTCTTCTCAGGTACGCCCTCAAGGGAATTGCCCATGTGTCGTCCTTGAGGAAGGGGTAAGCAGAGCAGGACTTGCAGGTCTGATTAGTGCACGATATCCCTTAGGTACATGCAGAATATATGCCTACATGCACATTTATAACAATTCAGTACTATACGTCATCAACTCTTGTTTTGAACTGCTTTAGCTCTTGTTTTAGTAAATTATATCACCCCTATGACATCCAGCAGAGGGCAACATTATTTTGCAATACTTTATACTCTGGCTGCTGCCACTCCCATCACACCTAAGGACACTAACTCCTCACACCACAAGCACCTCCATCTTGCAAAACAGTAGAGACCAACACTTACCACTACACCCCCTACCATCAATTCTTACTGCCATCAATACTACCAACTTCTCTTATCCAACCACCTACTTACCCAATCAATAACAAAAATAACAGTCAGCTCTGTCACCAAGAACCATTGCCAGCATCTGCCACCTCTGAGGCACATCAATAAATGTCCTTGTTTCAGCCAATTCTCCCTTCATCTCCTGCCACTTCACCCCTTTCTATACCCAGCAAATGCAGGAACCTGACTCATGCCACTGTGCTCCACTCCACCACCAGTCAGTACATGCTTCGATCACACCCACACATCGAGGCCCACTGCATGACACCACCAGGAACACCAGTTGATAGCTACAGCCACACCACTCCACCATACCCCACTAAAAGGCTTACACCAGTCCTTGTCTTCTGCCACTCAGCCCCGACACACACCTTCTTCTGACCCCCTCCAAGGTCATGTCCTACAACTACCTCAACACAAAAATGCATGCCTCTTGCTCATCACCACCACTCACCTCCTACTCACTGCAGTACTTCTATTTCTCTCTCCCCACCAAAACACATCAGCACCCAGCTTCAGCTGTCATCCATCCTCCCAAACTCCTGCAAACCCTCTCCCTTTGCCCAAACGCACAATGGAAAACCTACCAGCCCTTGTCTCTCCCCAGAAGGGGAGTACTTAATTTCTGCATCCTTGCAGCACACACGAGAAGAAAGACTCTTCTGTACACCACCCACTGAAAGAAAGTTTCGGTGCCCTTGCTCCGTATAGCACACACATCCACCCCCTCCCCAAAGGCCATTCTGTACAAAGGCCTCCCCCCTCCACACACCCTGCCTATGCCTGTCAATCTTGCTTGGGGTCATCCATTTCATTGTTAGTGTATATTTACGTGGTTCAGTTCTATAGACCATTAATCAAGTTTGTGTTAATTCAGGGTCTGGCAAAGTGACAGGTATTGAGTGTTTTCTGAAAAGCGAGGCGGTCCTGAAGTTTGACAATGGGCCTCATTACGACCCTGGCGGAGGACCATGGTGCAATTTGCACCATGGTCCATGGCGCAGAGCTGCCAACTCCGCCATGGGGGTTGGCGGACTCACCGCCCCATTCCGACCTTGGCGGGGCGGTTAGTCCCCAATCCCCATTTACCCTTCCCCATTCCCATTTTTGCCCCATAGGGTATAATGGGAGTGGGGAAGGCGTTAATTACGCCACCGTAGACTACGGTGGCGTAATTAACAAGAGGTCCCGTAGCGCCATGGATTTTTCCGGCCGGAAAATCCGGGCGTAAAAATCACCATGGCGCTACGGAAAGTCGTAATCTGGCGGAGAGGTACGCCATGCATTACGCTGGCGTAAACCCCTCTCCGCCAGGGTCGTAATGAGGGCCAATGTCTTTCAGCAGAGTGTTTAAGATTGGTGGTCATAATTGTGAACAAGGAGCCTCTGTATCATTGCCTGAAGTAGCAAGGCATTGTAGGAAGTGCGGCCATGCCAGAACATGAAGGCCTTAATTGGATAGTAGAGGTGATCATCCTTTGGATAAATTCTGCCCCATTCCTTGCATTTGTTCCTCGCACTGAATTCATGTTAAAAACAGTCTTGGCCCTTGCATTGACAT
Organism: Ambystoma mexicanum; assembly: GCF_040938575.1. NCBI lineage: Eukaryota > Metazoa > Chordata > Amphibia > Caudata > Ambystomatidae > Ambystoma > Ambystoma mexicanum. Next base: position 994,641,039 of record NC_090941.1, read on the forward strand.
TTGTCAGGCACTGACATAACATGGCCAGGTACTAACAGTGTCTGCGAGTCATTGACATCCCATGGCCCTGCAGTGCCATTATGGCAGTCCCTGGAGAACACAGATCTGAGGTCTACACACGAGCTAAATGTTTGATCTGTCAACGATTGTTACCTTACCGCCGAACTATGAGTTTGGAGGTAAGTGTAGGAAAAACTTCCAAGAAAAAGCTGGCAGTAATTCCACTACCTTACTGTCAAAAGTCTGCGGAAATCCTGATGGAGTCAGATGGACTCTATAAACTGGGATTGACACTGCCACTTGGAACTGGGAAAGTGGTATATTAACACAGGCTTGATGTATACACGGTACACGAGATATGATGATTTGCCTGTTTTTTATATTATTTTGTTTTACTTCTTTTAATCATACTTCTTTTCTTTTTTTTTTACGCTTCGTTTTGAAGGTTGAAACTTGCCTCTATTTGTTTGTTTAATGAAAGAGACCAAGGTGGTCAAAGGTTGTCAAAAATGTATAACCAATATGACCCACCTAAATAAATAAAAATAAAAAATCTGTTTGGTGGTATCTCTGCGTATTTACGCCACAATGCCACCAACCCTGCAATGAGGCGCCATGTGTGTGTCATCTGCCTAATTGTTTGTGGTGGTATGCTTGCTGATACGCTTTAGTAGAGGAGGCCTTTGAATGTGGAAAAAAGTGGAGATGGGTGTGATCCATGTGGTACTTCTCAGGTGATGTGTGGGGTTAACCCAAGACGGAGATGTAGGAAGTTGAGTAGTTTTAGTCCTGTCTGTGAGGAATTATGTCATCCTGAGTTGTAGTCTCCCATTAAAAATGGAAATGCATGATAAACCCCTCATATATAAGGAATCGTACAAAGCTGAAATTGCTGAATAACAGCGAAGCAAATATCCTTGCGAATGTATTAGCAAATTGCCTGCTCAGGGTGATGCCAGTGATATTGATATTGATATTTTATTTCTATCGCGCTCATACACAAGTGTTTCAGAGCGCGACAAGGCAAGGGAAGGGAACAGGGGAGAACAAAACAACAATCTTACAACGTGCATACGGCCAGTGCGGTTTCATGCCAAGGTGGTCAACTAGAATGATCTGTTGGGACATTGCAATAGACAGGGCCAATTCGATTGAATCCCCAGCACCTATTCTATCAGTGGACTTCGAGAAGGCATTTGACTAAATCTCCTGGCAGTTCCTATGGGAGGTAATATCAGGATTTGGTGAAGAATATATGAGGTGGGTGAAGCTCCTCTATCATGGGATAATGGCATTGATCAGAGTTGACAGCTGCTCTTCTTTGGCTTTCCCATTGGAAAGAGGCATGAGACAGTAGTGCCCTCTCTCCCCCCTACTCTTTACATTAGCAAACAAACCCTTGGCACTGTGGTTTCAGCCAGACCCAGGTTGGACGGGCTTGGTGTGGCTCAGCAGTCATGAAGATCTGGTTGTCTTGTATGTCGATGACTTACTTTTATTTGCTGGATATCCGGCAACCTCTTTACCATGTATTATTGTAATTCTCGGGGTCTTCGAGAACTGTGGCGGCCTAAGGGTGAACTGGGATAAGACCGTCCTCTTTCTGATACGTGAGGGGCACACAAGATGCATGACGGGTACGGCGACCGGTTCAAGCCAAGCGTTTTAAAATATCTAGCCACACAAATCTGCTGAACCCACAAGGATTTCTTCTGAGAGAATTACGAACCGATTATCAAACACCTCCAGGGGGACACGATTCACAGTGCTTCTCTCCCATTGTCCCTTCTGGGGCGAGCATCCCTTTTCAAATGCTCCCCAGATTTTAATATGTGGTGCAGAACACACCGGAGGAGGAATTTTGATAGGATAGGTGCAGTGATCCGTGCGTTGCCATGGCAACACTCCCAATCATGCATTTTACAAGGGTATCGACCCCAAGATGTCTTCCCAGGAATGCTGAGGAGATAGGTGAGGTAGGAGGAAGACTAAGATTTCACTTGCATATTGACTGAGAAAATAAAGCAAGATCCTGCAACTCCCACCCTCAATTCCAATGCCTATAATAAGACATGAAATAGCAGTACAATCAATCAGCTCGATCGTCCTATGGAAACATCTTGATCTATACCGCAAGTTGCTAGCAGATGAAAAAACACCAGCAAGCCAAATCCTAAGATCACAACCGAACGCAATGAACAATACCATCTTACACAAATGGAAAGACAACCTTGATCGACATCTGATAGACAAGGATATTTCCCATGAAATGCCCCAACAATCAAAGGTAAAGCTGATGAGAAATGATTGGATAAAAACAATCAACCAGAAAAGAAAATACAGTTTGAATGTAGAATTCAAAATGGACATAAGGACAATCAACGAGCTTCCAGCTTACTTGACTATTTTCCCAGACAACAAGATTCGATCAACGTATCTGAAAATACGAATGAACACCATACCTACTTGTTTCTACCTAACAAAAACAACGCTGATCCCTTCAACGGAACAATTCTGTCGCTTCTGTCCAGAGACACAGAAACCAGAAACACTACACTATCTTTTGATGGAATGTGTCAATCTCTCAGAACAAAGACTTCGATTCAGCACCTTCTTTAAGATCTCTGAACAGAACATGGATGCAGAAGAAAGATGGGCACTGATGCTCAACGGAATTTCAAACAAACTGATTTTCACGATATGTCAATTTCTTCAATAAATACTAGAGCTAGACAAAGATACCAATATACTGTAAACACACAAAATGGAAAATCTTTTAGAAATTGCGATAAATGAAAAGTTTAAAAATTAAACTATATCATTTACAAAAAAAACATTATTTTAATAGGGGTGTCAACCAACTTTGTTTTTTACTCAAGGGGTGGTTTTGCCAGACCAGGTTTGGGATCAGATTAAAGCACTCGAATGGTTCCAGTCCCACTCTTTTTCCACTGAAGAGGCAGTTCCAGGCAGTGTTTGATGGCCACCTGATGCAAATCCACTGACATAGAAGCACAAACATTAATATTAAACATTCGAATAGCAACATATTGGGCAATGAAAGTCAACCAAAAAATACAAATTCATTTTGAAGCCTAGTTTATACCTATGACAGCTTCTAGTTTGCCACAAGGGGTTTCATTTTATTTGGATATTCAAATGTGTTGAACACCATGCTTAGAAGAAGATATTATTCACCTCTGAAATGGGGCAAGCCCGTACTTCCCCAGTTCGGGGACCCAGTTGAGCCCAAGGCATGCAATCATGAGTTAACCAGTTCTGACATTACTTTACAAACCAGTGGCATCTGCGTTTAAGCCCCATTTCTTCCAGCGAATTGTCTTGCAGTCGTAGGCGGCACAAGTCAGAAGAGTCAGAAGATTTGCCCTGTGGACAAATAAGTGGTGCTAGCCAAGAATATAGGGTGAAGGTAAAACACTGAAGAAGCGAACTCCTGCTTGCAGAAGCAAAATGGGACGTGGCACCAGAGGTCATGGACAGTGGATTGACACTGTTGGGTACAAAGGGAAGCTCTGGAAGATGGAAGTGGCTGGCGGCGGGCATCGCTCTCCTTGTACCAAGAGATGCCCCAAAGGACGCACACCTTGAGTTTTTTGCATTGAGTACTTTGTAAATAATAAAGCCTATGGCCAACAATTTTATTTCATACAAACCCCAGTGCAGCATTGTTCATTTTCAGTATTGGTTATACACATGTATTATATCCCTACTCGGCTTAGTTAGAATTGCTGGAGCATTTCCCCCTTCCCCTGTCTTAAGACACCCAGCCCATGTCCTTGCCTCCTCTCTAAGGGTGTCTCCCAACTTATAGTACTGTAAACATTGTGTTTGCAAATATTGGAAAATGCTCTTTTGTCAGTATAGAATTCTATGTATTTACTTTGGCAAAACCGGATATGTAAATGAACTACCCCCGCACAGTGCCACTCATCCAGGGACATCTCCCCCACACATGAGCACTCATCGAAGGACATTTCACCCAGCACAATATCATCATTCAGGGACATCTCCCCCGCACAAGCCCTCATCCAAGGACATATCACCCTGCACACTAGCACTCATCCAGGGACATCTCCCCCCCACGAGCCCTCATCCAAGGACTCTCCCTCTTGAGTACTCATCCAAACAGGCATTCACCCAAAGACCCCCCCTCCCTAGCCTTCAAGGAGCCATTCACTTCCCAGCCCTTCAGCCCCGAGGCAAACAATCCTGCATGGAAGTTTGTTAGACCCTGAGCTCTCAACTGTCCCATGTCCATGCATGAGAAGGCCATCCAGTCATGTTTTTGTTTGGAATTCTTAGACTTGCAGTTTTCCTAAATTTCAAAAGAGAAGGAAAAACATACAAATCCCAGAATCAAAACGGGGAAACACAGGACCGGTTGTCCCCCCCCCCACCTCCCTCACGCACAGTCATGGGAACCGAGAGACCTCTTATGTAAACCCCTGTCCGTGCAGTGCCCATAACTTTTCAGAACTTCTGTTCGTCCGCCACAATCTAAAGCACGGCGCGCAGCATTTTGCCATCTCTTCATTAAAAACATGCACATACTTCTCCGCTCTAGTGGCATTGCTTTCCACGGGAGCCGTCTTTGCAAATACACTATTGAACATTCTGCAAATTACCCAGACTGCCTCCTTTCCCTCCCCATGCGGCTAAAAGGCATGCAATCATTTGTCACAAGCAGCACTGACTCCAGCCTGGGCAACGCAACTCTTAATGGGTGTGGCCAGCAATTCCTCCTCCCTTTCCGTCCAACCCAAGTAGGCTTTTTCTTCAATCACTGTTGCCAACACTTTGCCGTTTGTGTGTATCCATCACAAGTGTGTCATGGCCGCACTGCTGCCATAGGAGTGATAGTGAAAGGCTTAGAGGGTGTGTTAGCAGAACTGTGCGGCACCAGCGTACATCAACATCCACACTGCAGAAGAGCACATCACTTCAACATAAGGAGCACATCACTTGAACCCTAGGAGCACATCACTTGACCCCAACCAATAGGATTGATGGCAATTGCACAGCACCTGGGAAACAGAGATCCATCACCCATTAATGAAACAAAGCATTGCTTTGTTATCACAAATGACTCCACACACTATCATAAGTCTATTTTCATTACTTTGCCTAAATTCGAGTCACAGGAGGGGGTAATGAATAGGTCAGTTTGGAAGGTGTGTGAGCATTCTCACCAGACCCCGCCCAGGCCATCATATCGTAAAAAAAACTAACTTGCTGTGTCCCATGGCAAGGACTGCTGGTCCGGCAATAACAGCAGAGGACATAAACAACAAGTACCATAATGCACAGCAAGAGTTGATGTGCTAAAGCAGAATTGACATAGCACTCATGGCACAAGATGAGCTGAGCTATCTTGATTGACAGGTGCAAAATCAACACATTTAAGCTATCAAGCTGGCTTGTACTCGTGCTGCCACGCCTGCTGTCTCTTCAAACCTTCTCTGCTGCAAAGGCTTGGAAACTAACTCCAGGGACATCGATCCCTCTACAGGCTGGCCTCCAACTTATTTCATCACCAAACTATAGGGCATGCTGGCACTTATATCATTTCCAAGGCAATGTCATTTTTCTTCAGCCCAGTTTGGTTCAAACAATGGAATTTTATTAGCAGGACAAGTGAAACGCAGTGATGTATATGAAAAGTCTAATGACCCCTGTAATAACTGACAGTGACGAACAGAAACAAAGAAAATGAATGAGGCACCCCGATAACTCGGGCAGTGTCCTCCTCCTGTCCTCCCCCTTCCCCTTTGGGACGAAGGGGAGGTGCCGGCGGAAAGCACGGCAGAAAATGGAAAAGCCTGCAAAGGGCTACAACGTAAAGGGGCGGAGCTACCCCTTTATAACAGGCGGGCGCCTTACTGCAGTCATCATCCATCCAGCCTTTGCAGAAGGAGGCCTGCCCGCAGGAACCAGGAAGAGGATTTCGTTTTGGATTTCGTTTTATTTCTTGAAGTTCTGTTGTTTCAAGGAGGTCACCGAGCGAAGGGTAGCAGAGGCGGAAGAGCAGCGGACAGCAGAAGAAGAGGGCTTGCCGGCGCTGCTGGGACATGATCAGCTGGAGGAGCCGATCAGCCGGACGGAGAAAAGAAGTGAAGCCGGGGACCCACGGCACGCCAGCAGCGGCGCCAACAAGAAGGCAAGAAGAAGCAGGCTAGCATAAGGAGAGGAGACCCAAGGAGCAGCGCGGCAGCAGCGAGCGAGGAGCGGCCACTCGGGCAGGTGTTGACAGCAGTAGGAAAAGCAGTTTGGTACGCAGCGGACACAGGCAGAAGAAGGGACAGCAACAGGTAAGGCAGCCGCAAGGGGAGTGTTGCGCGGCGCCTACCTGCAACGAGAGCAAGGCGGTCTATGGGTAGCACGTGACCCGGGCCGGGAAAAAGGTGAAAGAACTTGGCAGCGGTTGCCGAGCGGGTATCTTCACTACCTGGGGGGACAGAGGAGATTGTTGGGGCAGCCATCCGCGCACGGAAGAGGGGCACTGTGATCGCACCTCGCCCTACCCACTCACGCTCCCCATCCCCGGCACAGCAAGACATTGCGGCAGTAATCCACAGGAGCAATCACACATCTTGCCTTTAGAGGGGCGCAGAGATCATCCCACCCCCCCTCACACATTGGAAATAGTAATGGAGCTTCAACAGGACCAAAGGGACCCATAAAGGGGGATACCTTGCCACAAGGGGGGTGCGGCGCAGGACTGAAAAGCCAATAATTTTACACATTGAACCTCTGTTATGCAAATATAATCATGGACTTGGCAGCATTCATGGAAATGGCCAGGTTGGCAGCCACTAAACACAGGCCCAACTGTATGGAGGCCTTGATCCCACAGCCAAAGGGGGAACCAGCAGGGCCCAGTCAGAGGCCTGACTCCCCCCTGATGTTCCCAGACAACGAGGAAGGGCAAGGCCAGGAGGGGGAAGAAGGAGCAGGCCAAGAATGGCAAGAAGCCTAGGGTGATTGGGGCAAAAAGCAAAGGAAGGACACAGGAGATTGGAGCCGTCCCGGCATCTACACCTGTGGAGGTGCCAGGGACCCGGGTTCCAGCCAGCACGCCTGCAACCAGACTGGTGGCCGTGACTGAAGATGGGCCAGCATTCTTGGAAGCAGTGAGAGGTATGATAATGCAATGTATGCAGGCCTAGGGCAATGGGGCAATGGGCAATTATTGAGTGGTAATGTGAATGATTTCAACCAAATTGCAAGTGAGGCGGCAGTAGTTCAACAGAGAGGGGTGTCTCTTGGGCTAGGGGGCTGGGCACAGGGGGCTATCAAGCAAGTAATCCGACCAGCACAAGGTTTTTGGGGGGGGGACCAGTGGGCAGGTAAGCATCCTAGCACTGGGTTTCCTGGGGGGGTGGTGCAGTTGCCTCAGAGGCAACAGGTCACAGCCGTGGTCAACTCTAACTCCATAGGGGGGGTAACTCAATGACCCAGGAAGGTACAGTACTGAGTGGGGCAGTTCAGGCACCAACCTGGTGGGGGCAAGGGTCAGCAGGGCCTGGGGTAAACCAGGTGACCAATACCATTGGCATGCAAGAAGGAATATGGGGGCCTAACATGACACGGTATGGAAGGCCGATGTCAGGCTTTGCACCGGTCCGGGTGTCGGTGAGCTCTTTGTCATGGCACATACCAGGGGACACCAAGGAGAGGGTATGGAGGAAAGAGTTTATAGAAATCCTGGATTTTGTAGGGATGGAACATCTGGGTGAAGGGATAAAGGACATGTCAGAAAAGGAGAAGGAGAAGAGGGACAGGGAGAAACCCAAGGTGGAACCATCAATACACAACTGGTTAAAGGCTTTCAAAGTGCATATGTCAGTCATGTTAGAAAAATATCCGCAGGATGCATTGTCAATGATAGCGTATGAACAATATATACATGATCTATATCTGAAACATGGGGGTGAGGGATGGTTACAGTATGATCAGGGATTCCGGTTGAAAATGCAAGTGTGGCCAGCTTTTACTTGGGATGAGATGGACGTTGGGGGATTCTTAGACAAAATGGTGCCCGCAGGGGAAGGGGGAGAGAAAGCCCCAGGAGAGAAGCCTCAGGTTTGGAGGGGCAGGGGAGGGTACGCCCACCGGGGGTGGGCGTCCTTTCGCGGGTACTCCTCCTGGAACAACGGAACCAGCTACCAGGGTACACCAGGCTGATTGCTGGAGGTTTAACATGGAAGGGGGTTGCCTCTTTGGCAAAACATGTCGCTTTAGGCACCCTAGGGGTAAAGATACCGAGGACCGCAGCTCCTCAGCCAGTGAGGGGAAGTGTAGGAGCAGCCCCAAAGCAAAGGATAATGTCAAGGGGGAATGAGGTTAAAAGCAACATGTTACAGGCAACACACCCTCAGATGTTTAAGAATATGAATAAAGATTGTCTACCAACGCCAGTTAACCTCCAAGCAATGACTCCCTGGTTAAATACTTATCACAACTGCGGTGATGCAAAACTGCTCTGGGAAGGTTTTAGGTGGGGTTTCAAAATCCCATGCACAGAGGTTAAGAAGGGCAAGGAGGCTCGTAATTTGCGGTCAGCACTCGGGATACTGGAGGTGGTGGCACTTAAAATAAACAAGGAGGTCAAGTTGGGTAGAGTGGCTGGTCCATTCACATGTCCACCTATGAAGAATCTGGTAGTTTCGCCTTTGGGTCTGGTACCTAAGAAAGAGGAAGGGCAGTATCGCCTGATTCATCACCTCTCCTTCCCTGAGGGTGAGTCAGTAAATGATGGCATAGCCGAGGAGCTGTGTCAAGTGCATTATTCATCTTTTTAGGATGCAGTGGAGGTTGTGAGGGCGGCGGGAATTGGGGCCCTGATGGGGAAGGCTGACATAGAGTCAGCATTCCGGTTGTTACCCATTCACAAAGAAAGTCAACATTTGTTAGGGTTCAAGGTGCAGGATCAGTACTACTCTGATAAGTGTTTGCCTATGGGGTGCGACATTTCTTGTGCACATTTCGAGGCCTTTAGCACGTTTCTGGAGTTTACAGTCAAACAGGATGTCAAGAAGGGGCTGTAGTTCATTACCTAGATGATTTCCTTTTCATTGGCAAAAAAGGGACCAGGGAGTGTGGGTCCCTCATGAATACATTCCAGGGGCTGATGAACGTGATGGGGGTCCCACTAGTCAAGGAAAAAACTGTGGGTCCAATAACCTGCTTGACTTTCTTAGGGATAGAAATTGACACAGTCAAGGGGGAGTGTAGGCTTCCGCAAGACAAGGTGAGGAAATTGAAGGAGACTATCAAAGGTTTGAGGGGTAAGAATAAGGCGACCCTGAAAGAACTCCAGTCGCTGGCAGGTAACCTCAACTTTGCAGGGAAGGTCCTCCCGTTGGGTAAATTGTTTGCGAGGAGCATCAAACTCAAAACTGTGGGGTTACAACATGCAGGGCAGCATGTCAGGTTGGGCGCAGAAGTTAGGGAGGACTTGGGGATGTGGGACAATTTCTTGGACAACTTCAACGGGTAACTCCTGTGGAGAGGGGACTGGAGTAGCAATGACAGGCTCAAGCTATTTCCAGATTCCTCGGGGGCCCTGGGGTTTGGGGCAATATTGGACACCAATCAGTGTGGCATGGCATGGCCGGTGGAGTGACACCGGCAAGGTATCACCAGGGACATCACGTTGCTCAAATTCTTTCCCATAGTGTTAGCGTTCAAACTTTGGGCGGAGCAGCTGAAAGACAGAAAGGTGTTGCTCTGGTCAGATAACCTGGCGGTAGTCCAGATCATAAATCAAGGGTCAGCCAGCAACACAAGGGTGTTGCAGTTACTGAGGGAGCTCAACAAAAGCATGCTGGCTCTTAACATTGAGGTGCGGGCAAGACATATACCTGGGGTCAAAAACACGGTTGCTGATACTCTCTCTCGTTTGCAGTGGGAAAGATTCTGAGAGAGTTGTCCTGGAGCAGACAAGGAGATGGCCCCGTTCAGAACTCAGTGGTGGGACATGAGTGGGGCGATCTGAGTTCCCTGATTCATACGGCACTAGCACCAGGCACGGCAAGTAGATACAAGGCATGCTGGGAACGGTTCTTGGCTTTCCAGAAGGAGATACTGGGGAAGGGCAGAGGGAACTGCCGGTAAGGGCCTTTGTGGGCTGGGGCTGGCACGAGGGGAAGACCAAGTCATGGATGGCCTATCACCTGGCCGCAATCACCCATTATTTTAAACTGGAAGGTAAAGGTGACCCCACTAAGGAACACTACATTCTAATGGCCATGAAGGGCTGGGCCAAGCAGGGTGTGCCAAAGAGAGATGAAAGAAGGCCCATAGACATAGTCAAGCTGCACAAGTAGGATGCCTGGAGGAAGTGTGCCGTGATGGATTTGAAGTGTCTTTGTTCACGGGGGCTTTCACATTAGCTTTCTTTGGGGCATTCAGGTTGAGCGAATTGGTACCAGAGAACAAGGGGGCCAAGGGAACGGGTTTCTTACAATTGGGGGATGTACACTGTTCAGAAGGATGTTTGACCCTGTTTCTAAGGAGATCGAAGACAGATCAGGAGGGCAAAGGGTGCACAGTGGCTTTCCAACCCATCGCAGGAAGCATAGTCTGTCCTGTCAGGGCAGTGGTGGGCTTTCTCGGGAAGAGACCGCCCTCTGGGGGGCTCCACTGCTCATTCACCGAGATGAATCCGCACTTAGCCGCTTCCAGTTTAGAAGGGTTATGGATCTAGCATTGGGGAGAATTGTGGAGACAAGGGGAATGTTTGGGACACACTCATTTCGGATAGGGGCAGCCACGTCGGCCGCAGCCATAGGCCTAGGGGCTGTAGCTATCAAGCAGATTGGGAGATGGAGGTCCGGGTGTTTTAAGAGATACATCAGACAGGAAAAACTGTAAAGTTGACATGCTGCCTTCTCATCCCATTAGAACCAGCCCGCAGGAGAAGGAGTTCTGTCTGGGTGATAGGAGACTCATTTGTGTCTAGGGCAGGGGCAAGCTGGATGGCGGAGCAGGAGGAGTTGACGGCCGGCGAGTTCGGGATTGGTTGGCACGGGGTGCCAGGAATGAAATGGGCGCAACTGCAGGGGCAGGTGTGCAAATTGCTGGGAAACAGCAAAAGCCGGACATACTAGTCATACATCTGGGAGGTATTGATTTGACAAGCCTGGGGAGGGGGGCTTTAATGTGGGAAATGATGTTCTCATTACCGGAGCTGGCAGGACAACTGGGAGAAACGGAAATCATCTGGTCAGAGATAATCCCGAGATCAGAATGGAGAGGCGTGGATAAACACGCAGCCGTGGAGAGATCCAGGCAGAAGTTGAATTGCGCAATGGCCAAATTCTGCAGGGCCAGAGGATTTGGGCAGATCAGGCATGACCTGATTAACTTGAAATCCCCAGAGTATTATCTCAAGGATGGGGTGCACTTGTCACCAATGGGGATGGATCTTTTTTACTGCAATCTTTGCACCAAAATCCTGAAAATGTGAGGGAGGATAAGGGGGAGCCACGGTGGAAGGTAACCCACTTGTGGCGTGGCAGTGTTTGGGCGACCAAGCACAAGAGATAGACTGCGGATGACTGTTGTACCTTCTACTGAAGACCCCAAACTCAAATCCTAATATTAGGGGGGAAACTCCTAAAGTAGGTAAGGTTATATCTAAGAGGAAGGGGAAGCAGGTACATTGCCTAACCCCAACCCCTCCAACTAAGAGGCCTAAGACCCAACCTGCTCCCACAGGAGAGGTGGTGAGGAACCCTGGAGGCCCCTCTAGATCTAAGGGAATCCTTTATAAGGACCCCTTGAAAAAGCCTAACCCAGGTTTAGAAGTTGTAACCACTTCTGAGGGACTGGTCAACCAGGTCCCCTATAACTTTAAAAAGACTGATGTTCCTCAAAGGATTTGTAGGTCATATAGCTTGCAAAGGAAAACCTTTGATTTGACCATAGAACATAGGTCAAGGTGTCACCATCAAAATGCTGATGGACTCTCTAGGATGTATGTCATCGACTAGAGGTAGGAGGTTCATCCAGGAGTGGATTAAATCCTCCTGTCCCTTAGTCTGGGGGGGGGGCGAGTGTTAGGGAGAATTCTCTGTTTGGGCTGAATTTCCTAACCTAGTGAGTCCCCCAGCAGCTTTGCTGGATTTTTGGGGTTTATTTTTTTCTCCTGCCAAGAGTGAGACTCTTTTACCCTCACTCTTGGGCATGATTTGAGTGTGTTTCTTTGAATCTAGATGTGTTTAATGGGCTATGGGGTCTTTTACCCCATGGGGCATCATGTGTTTTTGTGATGTGTGTTACACAACACCCTCAGTGCAGTGACACAGGGGTGTCATAGTGACCCCCCAGTATAGACTCCATACCCTGGGACTGACTACTGTCTCCCAGGGCATGTAAAGTCACCATTGACTTTACTAGTCTTAAATTCTGAACAGAACCAGTACAAACCATCATATTGTGGACGTACTGGCTGGGGCAATTCAATTGCCCCGGGGTCTCTTAGTCGAGGGGGTACGTCTCCATCCCCCCTGATCGAGTTTTGGCTGGTGGCAGTGGATACTACTTTTTATATTCAACCGCGAATATTTTCCTATGGGATTTCCCATTGTTTTAGGCTACTATCTTTATTTAATTATTTACGGTAGCCTCGAACATACCGCCGGTTTATTTAATTAATATTAATTCTCCGGTTGGTATTTTTTGCCAAAACTTGATTCTAAAATGGTGTTTGTGTTCTCTTCTGCGACTCCAACCCAAGTCGAGTCCTTTGTTCCACTTTTTGGCGGGCTTCTCCACAGAAGCCCTCCAAAGTGGTGCCACTCTGTCTGGGGTACTTAGGAGGGGTGGAGGGAAATTTAGGCACCCTGGACTGAGTTGCCTAGGCAACTCAAGTCGCACTCCATCCTGATTGGCCCAAGTGGTGAGCCGACCGGCTCACCACTTAGCATGTTTGAGTGACAGCTAGGCTGAGTGAATGGGGGTTTGCAGCATAAAAGCAGGGTTTTGGGGACTGGAACTTCAGAAGTCGCCACAGGACCTAAGAATCCGACGAGGGAGAAGCTGAGCTGACCTGCCATGACACCACCACCGGTGGAGCCCTGCTGGACTGCCTCACCACTTTTCCCAACGACAGAGGAGATCTCCCGCCGGAGAGTCTTCTTCCTTTGACTGGTGGGGATAACCAGTTTTACCATCTTTTCGCCTTCCCGACGTACCTCGTGGCCGCCTTGCCTGTGCCAAGCACCCCGGCAACCGGGATACCACGTTTTACCACGACTGCGAAACAAAGGTACCACCTTTAACCGGAAAACTCCACGGCTGGTTTCTTCCCTGGTAGTGCAACGACCTTCATCTTTCCTCCAAGTCGAGATCTTCTCTTCCCCTGGACGACCACGCAACTTGCACCCACTACCAGGAACAACTGCCACCGCTGGAGGATCCTTCCCACTTAAGGTACCGTGTCCCGCCTGGCTTCCCTTGCTACCGACTGTACGGGGTAGATTTAGCCCCCGGCTTTCAAACCTGGGTTAGTCTGGGACACCCTGGCTAAACTTTCTTAAAGCCTCTCTAAACTCTTTTTGAACCCTCTGCAAGACTTTCTAAGCCTAGTGTAACTGTGTGATCTTGGGCGCATTTGTGCTCTGCTCTCTCTAAGAGTGGGCCCAGCCTTTGGACTTTGGCTCACCAGTGACTTTTGCTCTTCTGCCTTGCTAACAGTGTTCCTGAATCTTAGAGTGGTGTACCTTTCCATATTCTGTCTTTTTCCCTCCCTTTCTCACAAACTTATCAGGGTGCAATCTAGTTAAGCGCTCACCTCTGTATGAAAATAAGTGGTGTTTTACTGTGATTTATCCGATAAGGAAAAAGGGGTGTATATCACAATAGTAATTGTGTTTAGAATATTTTACAATAAGAGTGCTGGAGTGTTTCAAACTGTGTGTTTTTAAATAAATAATTATATACTTTGATACCAAAGCTCTGGTCAGTGTTTGCTTGTATTGTTGTATCTGAGTGCCTATTGTGTATACTTTGCATACTGCCTAACTCTTCTTGAGGGAAGTCTGACTGCTCAGCCACAGCTACCAGGTAAATCTGGGTGGTAGAGACTGCTACCAAGTGGGTTTACTGCCAACACCTGTAGACTTAAATCTTTTGCAGTGGTCCCTAAGGGAACTCCACAGGTTTCTGCATAACAAAAAGACATTGTTTTTGACGTTATCATGGCCCCTGATACAAAGTGATACTTGGCATTCCATGGCTTCGGTTACATAATCCTGCTATAGACTGGGCTTTGGGTTTAATCCAGTTTCCTTCCTTGTTCTGCAACAGTATGTGTCTTTCTACTCTTGGGATCGCTTCTGGGGTCCCTAGTCAAGCCTTATCTACCATACCTGCATGCATCGGGGCAGTCACACACGTCCCAACTCCGGCTGTCCCCGCCGAATATGCCAAGTACCTTGATGTATTTGATAAAGGGAAAGCTGAGTCGCTACACCCCCACCGAATATACGACTGCCCTATTGATCTCCTCCCTGGGGCTAAAATTCCATCTGGTCGTGTTTATTCTTTAACTTTGAAGGAAGACCAAGTATTAAAGGATAATCTGGATAAGTCCCTTGCTATGGGGTTAATTCGCCCCTCCAAATCACCTGCTGCCTCTCCATTATTCTTTGTGCCCAAAAAAGAGGGCAATCTACGTCCTTGCATCGATTACCGAGCCCTGAATGAAGTGGCCGTCAAGAACCAGTACCTGCTACCCCTGATTTCAGTTTCGGTTGACCAGTTGGGTACTTCCAAAATCTTCTCTAAGCTTGACTTGCGTGGTGCATACAATCTTGTTCGTATTCGAAGCGGCGATGAATGGAAAATGGCATTCAAGACACGTTTTGGTCTCTATGAATATCTGGTCATGCCGTTCGGCCTCTGCAACGCCCCTGCCACCTTTCAGGCGTTCATGAACGACGTATTTCATGACATCCAAGACCAATACGCCGTAATTTATCTTGACGATATCCTCATCTATTCAATGTCCTTGCAGGAACATGTACAACACGTCTCTAATGTTCTGCAAAAGTTGAAAGACAATCATCTGAACGTAAAGGCTGAAAAGTGTGTTTTTCATGCCACAGAAGTGGAATTCCTGGGCTTTGACATCACTAATCAGGGAATTCAGATGAGTTCCTCCAAGGTGAAGGCAGTGTTAGAATGGCCCATTCCTAAGACGGTGAAAGCGTTACAATCCTTCCTAGGGTTCGCTAATTTTTATCGCCGTTTTTTCCAATCCTTTTCGGCCATATCAGCACCACTTACTGCTCTTACCAGTTCTAAAGCCGCATTCTTGTGGACTCCTGCAGCTCAAACGGCTTTTGATCAGTTGAAAGAGGCTTTTACTACGGCTCCGGTTTTGCAGCATCCCAATCCTGATCTGCCCTTCTTAGTGGAAGCAAGCTGATGCCTCGTGTTACGCTATAGGAGTAGTACTGTCCCAGTCTTGTCCACAATCAGGGGAGACTCACCCAGTTGCTTTCTACTCTTGCAAACTATCCAATTACGAGAGAAACTATTCCATCACGGAACTGGAACTTTTGGCCATTAAGGATGCCTTCATGGAATGGAGACACCATCTTTTGGGGGCCAGACATGTAGTCACCGTCTATTCCGATCACAGAAGTCTCCTCGCTTTCAAATCCATGAAGTGTCTTACTGATCGCCAAGCCCGTTGGCATTTGTTCTTTTCACAGTTTCAATTCATTATCACGTACCGACCGGCACGTTTGCATGTCCCTGCAGATGCATTGTCAAGGCAGACTGATATGGTCCAATCCCAAGTAAAGAATCCTGTTGCTCTTCTACCTGAAAACGTCATTTGTGGCTGTTCTGTGCAACCTTCATTGCGTTCCATTATTGAGGACTGGGTATTATCAAGTCCAGCAGAACTGGATTCTTTTAACCTCGTCATCCTAGATGGTTTGCCCTTTATTCAAGGTTGTGTCTTTGTACCGCCAGGACAGGCACGCTTGCACGCCTTACAATTGGCACACAACTCTGTTGTCGCGGCACATCGCGGTCATCAGAAGACATTAGAGTCACTCTGGCGTTGGTCTTGGTGGCCTTCGATGTCCCGAGACGTTATGGACTACCTGTCAACCTGTGCTGTATGTGCCGAATGCAAACCATCACGATCGAAGCCTATGGGTCTTCTGCAACCCCTTCCTGTTCCGTATAAGCCATGGCGGATATTGTCTATGGATTTTGTGGTGGAACTTCCTCCTTCTGTTGACGGATTCGACACCATACTGGTTGTCATTGATTACTTTACCAAGTATGCCATTTTTGTTCCATGTTCTGGACTTCCGTCAGCTCCTGCTTTGGCCACACTCTTTTCCGCATTTATTTAGACGTTTCGGTCTCCCTTCTATTGTTGTAACTGACAGAGGTTCGCAGTTTACTTCAAAGTTTTGGAAGGCCCTTACCTCGTCTCTTAATATCGAGGATCGGTTTTCTTCCGCCTTCCATCCACAGACGGATGGTCAGACGGAACGTCTGAATTCAACCATGGAGCAGTACTTACGGTGCCTATGACTGCAGTTTCAGTGCACGTGGCTATCCGCCTTACCTCAAGCAGAATTTGCTTATAGCAACTCCCTGCACTCAGCCTCGGGTTCTTCTCCATTTTTTGCTTTACATGGGTTTCATCCCCGCTCTTTGCCACTCGAACCGTCCTTGCCTTCAGTCAACCCGGCTGCTTTTGCCTCCATCCGGGATATGGATCAGGTGAATCGAGATGTTCGTCTGCACCTTCTACGCGCCCAAGCCAGGGCTAAGAAATACGCTGATGCCCGTCGATCTTCGGCCTCTACTTACTTGCCCGGTATGAAGGTTTGGTTATCCACACGGAATTTGAAAATTCCTGGAAAGAAACTATTAATGCCTAGGTTTGTGGGTCCTTGCCTTGTTGCTTCTGTGATCAATCCGGTGGTGGTCCACCTAGCTTTGCCCCCCTGTGCCCCCCTCTTGGCGGATACACCTGGTCTTTCATGTTTCACTGTTGAAGCCTTGCCATGCTGGTACTCGGCTGTTGCATAGACCTGGCCCTATCTTGGTTGTTGGAGAGGAGGAATTTGAGGTTTCCGCTATTCTTGACGTCCGGTTGTCCATGGGCAAACCGTTCTATTTGGTAGATTGGAAGGGTTAGGGGCCTGAGGACCGGACCTGGGAACCTTTGGATCATATTCATTCGTCAGATTTACTGCGATCCTTTCATTTTGCCAGGGGGTTGCCCTGGCCTTTGGGGGTGGATGCTGTAACATTTCGGGCCCCGTGCTGTAGGCGCACGGCCCGTTTAAATACATTCAGACGGTTTGCGTCTCCATTCCTCCAACATTGGAGGTTGCCGTTGAGACGCAGGGCTCGCCTCTCTCACCTCGGCTCCGAGTCACGTGGAAGTCAGCTAACAGCAACATACGAGGCCACACCCCCCCAGCAAAGCATTCATAAACGCCAACCGCGCATCAGAACGCTGCTTCTAATTAGCGTTCCTCACTTTTTCTAAATACAAAACTTGATTCCTGTTACCAGACTTCGGACCTCGACCCGACCTTGCTGCTTGTCTACTCCCTTGGATTTTGTCGAACTGGTTCCGGTTTCCATACCGGTCTTTTGGAGGTAATTCCTCCTTAAAGTCTTCCCTGCCTACTGCAGCGTCCTGGACTTTCCTTTTTGCTTGCTGCCTCTTCCGCTGTTAATATTCCATTCGGAGCTTCATTCATTCTCTCCTCCAGCGGCAACAGGCAACCTAACATCACCTCCAATACTTCTCTTTTGGAATTCTTGACAAAGCCCTGTCGGCCTCAAGGTGAGATTCCAATCCTGTTTTTGTCAATGCTGTATTACCCCTGTATTACCCCTGCAATAGATTCATAGTACCGCTTAGCTAACCCAAGGGTGGGTTGCCCTTATTTCTTGACACTCTTCTGGAAATCAACCCACCTGTTTCCAAGTGGACCTTTTTGTTCTCATCACCTAGTAGTGACTCTTTCTGTGTGGAACTGTATGCCTTGGAACCCTTGTGCACTGTGGATGCTATCCTGTTGTTAAGTGAACCATCCCGGCTCTAGTTTGCGTTCCGCTTGTCGTCCGGGGTACTTCCCGCTACTAACCTTCCTATTTGTTGTTTTCTCCTGTCGTTGTTCCGCAACCTCTTGGCCCTTCCTGCCTCACCAAGGGTAAGAACTTAATAGGGTACTTATATAGGCATTATCCTATCACCTAAGGGGTAACTGGTTCCTTCTTGTTTTATCTCCTTTTTATTCCAGTTGTTGGCTATTTGGTAGAGATCCATTCCTATTGAATCCCAAGTTCTGTCTAGGGGAATACAGGTAGTTTAACTTACTACCCCCATTTGTTCTGAAGGTAGTCCCTTTTCATCTGACTTACCTGTTGTTGTTTTTTCCTTACAGTCTTGGCGTAGCGGTGTGGGTATCTCCGCTCTTTTGAGTAAACCACCATTCTGTCTGTCATCCTACACAGCAGAAGGGTATATTGCTAAAAAGAGTTCCTCCAGTTGAGGTGGCCTGGTTCTGGGTGTATTCCCTTTTGGGAAAAACACCACAGCTTGGGCTGAACTATTATCCGGAGCAGCGCCCTCTCATTTGTGCATTGAGGTTGAGCAACGCCCCGGCCTGTTCAGCTATTGGTGAGTTACAGCAGAGACTTTGAGGTCCTTCCAGATCACAATCAGTGTGGTTTTTGTTCTGTGGTGCAGACAGAAGCCTGATTTTGCGGGGTCTAGGAGGTTGTTGGATTCCACTAAATAGTTGAACTGAGAGTATGCAGAGTGGTCGAAGAGCTTTGCCAAGAATCGGGTGCTGAACATGGACCTATAATTGATTGGTTGCACAGGGTCGAGGGATGCTTTCTTTAGAAGGGGTTTGACATGTGCTATTTTGAAGGGTTCTGGGAAGATGCCTGAGGTGAGGGAGTCATTAAGTATGTACCTCGCCAGTTCTCCTGCACAGGTGGAGACAAAGATTTCTTTGAGGAAAAAGGTGGGACACGGGTCAAGGGGGGAGTTGGAGGGTCGGCTAGTGGATAGTAGTTTGATGAATTCCTCGCTTGAGATAGGGTTGAAAGAGCAGAAAGCGCAGAAAGAAGTGGTTTCGCAGGGAGGATGGTGAATTCTTGAAGAGTGGGTGTTGAGTGGGGGGTGAGGTTGGAATGTTTGGCATTAAGGATGGCTGTCATGTCTAGGGCTGTGTTGTGAAAGTGTTCAGGGAGGGAGTGGCAGAGCGTTTGCGTGGTGGTGGTCGGGCAGAGGTGCAAGAAATCTTCAGTAATTCCGTGATGATCCCATGGAGCTCTTTGCTGCTGCTGTGGCAGCTCAGGATTCTTTTCTTGTAATAGGCTTTTTTGGCCTTTCGCTTCTCAGATTTGAAGTTTCGGTGATGGTGAACGAACATTGACTTGCTTAGAGGGGCTCTGGAGGGCTGTCTTTTGCAACCGAGGGAGCGATTTTGGGTTTGGAATGCCTTTAGGTGGGGGGTGAACCACTTGGGGGTTGGTCCTTTGCAGGAGGTAGCAGAGCTAGAGGGGGTGAGAGGAAGGAGTGAGTTGTTAAGCTAGGAGTCAAAGGACTCAATGGATATGGCTCTATCCGTGGCCCTGAGTGCAGTGTAAGGGAGGCATGGTATCACAAGTATGACACTGACACAAAAGGTACAGTTTGTAAAACCTTTATTACATTGTTGGGGTTTGGAAAAACTCCTACTTTGCCCTATAGCTAGGATGAGAGTAGTCTCTATCATCAAATAGTAAATAAAACAGTTCTAGTTGAGTCTGTCAAATCAAAATGACCTAAACTAACAAAACCTAATGCCTGCCCTATCTCTTGTATAAAAAGTGTGTAAAGGAGAATATGTATGCAAAAGAATATCAGTGTTAGAATATAAAGAATAAATGTCACGTTAGGTACCACGGAGGAAGGTGGTCCCTGAATACAGGATGACACACTTTGGCTCAGGCTCTCAAAACAAAGGCAGTTCAAAAACATGGATCGAAACCCACAAGGCCTTTCACGTTAAAGTCTCTCTATCCAGCTTTCAAAACACAGTTCAACAAAAAGTTCACGTTGGTCTCCCTCGATCGGGCTTGGACCATTCAAAGCAACAAGCTCATGTAGGTATCCCTCAGTTAGGCTTGGACCTTTCAAAGCAACAAGTTCATGTAGGTCTCAATCAGTCGGGCTCGGACCTTTCAAAACACAGGGCTCAGACATTTTCCTGATGTCGAAGACTTTCGAATGTGCATGGCTTTTACTATAGACCTCCGCAGGACCACTTTGAATTTTCTCCTCAACTTGCCCCAGTATCTCTTGGTCAGGGTAGTCCGATGTCATAAACACAAAAGTTCAACATTCACCTTTTTGCTTCCCCCCTTTTCCCATGGTTAATTTGGATCACTTTGTTTCTTATAGCTCATTCACTGAATCTTATGATAACAAAAACATTTTACCTCTCACAGAGACTTTCGAATGTGCTAATTCCTTTCGCCGGACCACTCTGCTATTCAATAAAGCTGTTTTCATAGCTATCAGTAAATTAAAGTTCCCCACAGGTCTGCCTTCCTTTGCATCTCATGCACACGCGTGCAGCCTTCAATTGCGCAATATACTGTTGCAACTTCAATCTTTGCACACCAGTCATTCATGTCGCTCACCAACTCACTGGCTGTGTGCATTCCTTTCTTGTCTTTGCAGTTTTAATTCACAAATCAAGGTTAATACCACAGGCTTGGCCTCATCCCCAACTCTGCTGTTCACCCGGGAGGGTCACTAGCATCTTTGAAGCACAATGAAGTCTTCTTGTCTGGGATACAGCCTTCTCCACGTGCCTTTCACAGACCTCTGGGAGCAACAACCTCCTGCAGGGAACTCCTAGGGTCATCTACCCTTTGCTCTCATCCCTTTGTCTGTCATTCTGCTCCAGTAGGTTCGCCTTCGCCCCAGAAGTTCTGCATTTGCTTGTGTTCCACCTTGCTCAAAGTGTGTCTCTAAGTTCCAACTTTTATCCGTGTGGGGAGAGCTAATTGGTATCAGATGTATGTACTTAAAGTCAAGCACCTGACTTTGCCTGACCCGATTAGCGGGACATGTCCAATGAGATATGTAAGGATTAGCTTCTCCACTCTCAGTCGCCCTCTTCCTCGGCCCAGTATTTGTGTGGAAAAAGGGGGAGAGGTTGAGACATTGGAGAATCCTATAAAATAGAATGGGTCATGTGTACGGGAAAGGGGGGAATACCGCGTCTCACCATTGGTTGCCTCATCCCCACTCCCCGAAGGCCCCTCACCTAGGTGATCCTCCTGCACTGGTCCACCCCCAGGGTTTGGATCCAAAGGTGATGGCCGTGCCCTGGCTACCTGAAAGAGAGAGATCCCCGGGGACTAGTAGGTGAGACACCCTTTGGTTTCTCACAGCAGGGAGGGTGTGTAGCAGGCTTCCGCCAGGTCAGATTGAACCTTGACCTTGTTCCAGCATTTGAGATCATGTGGAGGGACAGGGGGGCCTTGGGAAATGGGTTTGGTGTGCAGAGAGAGAAAGATATGACTGAGTGGTCTGTCCAGATGAGGGGTTTGGGGGTGGATGCTGAAACGAGGTCAGAGGAGCTGAAAATCACATCAAGGGTGTGGTCTGCAATGTGGGTGGGTCCTGTGATATGCCAGGAAAGGTTGAGTGCCTCTAGACTGTCGACCAGGGGTTGAGTCATGGAGTTGTGGGGCACATCAAACCAGATATTAAAGTCCCCCAGTAGGGTGAGTGCTGGGTGGTTAATTAGTGTGGTTGCTAGTGAGTAGAAGAGGCTGTTGGCGAAATGTCTGTCATATCCTGGTGGCCTGTAGACGAGTAGGAATCTATGTGAGAGAGTGGGCAGCAGAGAGAGATTGACTAGAAGTGATTCGCAGTTAGCTGTGCAGGGCTGAGTTTCAGTGAGTGAGATGGAAATGTGAGGTTTGTGGACGACGGCTACTACGCATCCTCTGGAAGGTCTATTGTGGAAGATGAGCGAGTAGCCTGGAGGGAATGATTTTTGTGAGTTTGGTTTGAAATCGTACAAGAACCAGTTTCAGTGATGTAAATAAGATCAGGATTGTCAAATTGTGGTTTTTGGCCAAGGAGAGGGAATTGAAAAGGAGGCAGGTGACTTGATGGAAGTGGTGGGGGTGCTGTTTTCCCACGTGTCTGGGGCTGGAAGGACTTGGTTGTTCAAAGTGGCCGGTGGGCAGGTGTAAGTCACAGGGGCGGTTGGTGTGGACGGTAGGATCTGGTCAGTCGGTGTGACTGGAGGGAAGGTGTTGGTTGGATTGAGGCATTCTGGTGGTGGGAGCAGCGATTTAGGAGGCAGATAGGAAGTGGGAAGCGTGAGCAGGCGGAGGCCACCTTGTGTGAGAATAAAGGCAAGGGATCAGAGGATGGAGGGGGGGCAGTGAGTGGAGCTGGTGCAGTGGCGTTGTGCTTGGTGCTGTAAGGGATTTGTGACCAGGTGGATGGTGAGGTGTAGATGTGGTGGGGGAAAGGTTGTGTTCAAAGAGGGAAATGGGGTGCATGGGTGGCAGGGTGCTCCTGACAGAGGGGCTAGTAAAGGTGAGGTGGGTGGACCAATGCAGGGGTGGTAAGGCATGAAGAGTAGAGGGCGAGGGGCGATCTCTGCCTCTTAGTTTTGTGTGTTTGAGTGCAAGAGGTGTGTGCAAGAGGGTGGGGGGGTCTAAGGGGAAAGGGGTTGAAGTGACGGTTCTGGGAAGGGAAAGACATGCCATGCTGAGTGAGGGGAAAAGGATAGTCTGGTGTTGGAGGTCAGGGTGTGGAGTAAAGGAGAAAGGGGCATGTATGTAGGAGGGGGAATGGGCGGGGCAAGTGAAGTGGCGGTTGGGCCAAATGAGGCAGAGGTGGGGAGTGATGTTAGTGGGTTATGGCTGTCAAAGCATCTCCGGAGTTTCCTGGAAGTGGGATTGGGGGAGTGGGATGGGTCTGAAATGAATGGGAGAGAAAGTATGAGTACTGGGGTGGAGGAGGTGAGTGTGAGTTTTTTGCATGAAGAGGAGCTTCCCTTGTACAAGAGTTTGATGAGGTGTGCTGTGCGGAGGTCCTTGGGGTGCTGGCTAAGCCGGAGAGGGATGGGAGCGGGGGGACTGGAGGGAGAGTTCCTGAAGTGTCATGCAGGGTTTCTGGTGGTGGCGGGGTGGTTGTGTTGTTTGGAGTGCTAGAGGGCTCCTCTTGTTTGAGAGTTGGATGCTGGGCGGTGGGTGGAAGTGGAAAGGTGTAGGTCTTCCTGACGGGAGAGAGGGAATGGGAGTGAGGAGAGGGTGGGCAGAGGTGTTTGGGTGAGGGGCAGGAGAGGGTGATTCTTGGTGTGCCAGAGAGCTCCTCTGGTCTGACAGTTGGAGGGGTGTGGTGAGTTGAGGTGGGGTGGGGTCAGTCAGAGTGTACTGTACATGTAGAAGGGTTGGAGATGAAAGGTTTCTGCGGCGTGCCAGGAGGGTTCATGAAAGAGGGTGCAAAGATGAAGGAAGTAGAGCAGATGGGGTGCTTATTGGACTGCAAGAGAGCTCCTCTTGTTTGTGGGTCAGAAGGTGTGTGATGAGTGGCTGTGTTCAGGGGTGTTACTCTGGCTGAGTGTTGTGCTGATTGGACCAAAGTTGTGAGGAGGGGTGGTGGTCTTCGTTGGAGTGGGGTCCAGGTAAAGTTGAAATCGGCAGTCATGATCATGTAAGGGAACACCGCAGCAAGTGGGAAACGCTGAAGTCTGAGACAACAGCAGTAGGTAAAAACAGTTAGAAGTGAGATACCTGGGCAGTGGAAGAAAACGCCCAAATCTAAGACACAGCAGTAGATAAAAACTAATTTGAGATACCTGGCTAGTCAGAGAAACACCCACACCTGACACAACAGCAGCAGGTAGTAAACAGCTAGATGTGAAATACCTGGGTACCAGGTAAATGCCTACATTTGAGACAACAGTAGGAATGTAACAAGCAGCTAGGTGTGAGATACTGAACAATTTGGAAAAAGGCCTAAATTCGAACACGGTCAAACACGGACTGGAGCTGCTTCTGCAGGATCTGGCCTTTGCCTTGGGGCCCTTAGCCTGGAAGAGTATCTTAAAAGGACTAGAAAGCCAACCACGGGAAGGAGGGCAGGTTGGGAGGCGGGGATAAGGTCTGAGACCAGGAAGCGACACAGGAGTGTGGCAAGGTGTGCAAATGCTGACTTTGGGCAGAAACAGGCTACAAATTAACTTTAAAGAAAGTGGATGCAAGCTTAGGCGCAGGGATTTCACTCACTGTTCGGCTCACTGCAATATAAGTGGCCTCTGTGTTTCAGCATGAGTGCTAGATCTTTGTTGGTGCTCTCTGTAGCCTGCAGTAGGCCAATCACAGGAAGGAGGGTGGGTTTTGAGGTGGGGATTAGGTCAGAGACCACAAAGCAACATGGCAGTGCAGCGAGGCATATAAATGCCACCTTCGGGAAGAAATAGGCTACAATTTACCTTTACAGAAAGAAGAAACACTTAGTGCTCGATTCATGGAATTTATTGCATGGTTCAAAGTGTCTTTGCACTGCTGAAAAGTGACTTGGCACTGCTGACACACACCCTGATTCATGGAACTGTACTAAGTGTATTTTAATAGTGTGATGGTATTACCCTAATATGTTTTTGGGGAGTAGGCTGGTGATAACTGTAATTTCTTCGGAGCTTCACCAAGGGTGCAGCCGGATATTACTTCCCAATGTAATGTTTTGGTAGCTGTGGGGGATTAATGCGTTTTTTAAAGCCCCACTCTCTGACGTTTTATTGTCTTGTCCCTTTGTCTTCGAAAATCACAAGGAAGGTCTAAAACAGCTGTTGTGCACAGGTAAGCTCATGTGGCGCTCAGCCCTGCAACCCCTAACGTGGTTGAGATCATGGCCCCTCTTGTGTGGGTGGACATGTGGGTGACAGATTGGCAGTTTGCGGGGCCAATCCAATTGTCTGGCTGCTAAAACATTTGTTAGGTGCCCTGATGTTTAATCGGAGGCCCATAAGTGTGTTGGTGATGTGGGAAAGACCCTGATCCCGCCTTAAGGTCTGTTTGATTTATCTGAGAGTTTGGATGAACTCGGTAGGTTTACCTACTTCCTGGAGGACGTTTGGGCTTAAGAAACTGCTGCTGGTGACCAACAGGGGGCGCCGAGCGCAATGGCGGCCTGAAGCGTGGTTCTGTACCCTGCAGGGACTAAAGAGATGATAAAGAGCTGTTTTCCATCCTTCAACTGAAACACAACTAGGAGAAATACGTTCCGGAACTGTGTGGGCAGAGACCAGACCTCGTGTAATTGGGGTAAAAGTGGGATAAGGGGAGAAAACCAGCAGAGACCCCCTCCCCCCAACGGGACGTGGAAAATGGCGGGCAGCCGTAACAGCCGCTGATCAGAAAGCGGAGTGACAGATCACTGCTAGTGGCGCCAGGTGAAAGAACGCCCAGAACGGAGGGAAGCGGATGCCACGACCCCAGATGGGGCCATCCTGAATCCAGTGGGCCGACTGGTGATGATACGGCGTACGCCACCTGTGGAGAAACAGTGAAGCCGGGGAAGAAGATCGCAGCTGTGACCCCAGCCCCCCGCCGGGCGAGGAGAGCTCAAAATGAAAAGGGGCGAAGTGTGACCCCGCCCCGGAGAGCCACGGAGAAACTTCACTGGCCGAAGAGGCAAGTGTGGGAGGTTGGTGGTGGTGATATAATCCGCTGGCGGGGCTGCACTAAAAATGGACAAGGCTGTAAGAAGGTGAGGCATAGCCCACCCAATGGCCACACACTACCTAGAGAGGGGACAGCGCTCGAGGAGAGTGGCAGCAACGATTGGGCTGGTGGAGGGCCGTTGCCAGTGACCCGTGGTCGGAAAGTGCTGAGCAACAGAGCCCCAAGAGGTACGAGGTGCTTGCAGGGTAATACATGCACAGGTCTCCTTAGAACCTTGTGCATGTAGATTCCATTTGAGAGTGCCTCGCCAGTTGATGCTTCCACTGCAGCTACCTGGGGGCCTCAAATAAAGCTCTTCTCTTCTCCCATACTTTGTGCCTCTTTATTTCATATGGCGACGAGGCACTGTACCCCGAGGCCCCCGGGAGCGTATTAGGTCACCTGATTGGGCGCAGCCCCCCCCTTTTTTCGCTGCCGCCGACTTCTGCTGCCAGCACCTGCAGCGGCCTGCCTGTCAGCTGTGGACAGCCAAGAGGAACAGCCAAGAGAGGCCTCGACATCACCTTTCAGTTCTCCACTGTAAGGGGTGCCGCTCCTCCCCGCTGGGAGTTTAGAGCGGCGCACATTACACTCCTGCCCTACTCCAAAAGTGCTTCAGACAGCAGGAGCTGTCCATCTATCAGGTCAGAGGAGGGGGGAGGACGAAGTGAAACTTACACTTTCCTTTCATTTGACATTTTATGTGTAAAACGGACAAAATGAAACGTACGCTTTCCTTTTATTGGCATTTTTTTTTGTGTAAAACCCTCACTGCTGTCCTGAGCAGAACCCTGCATCATTTTCAAAAGCTGCTAGCTGTTGCCCAGCAACACACACACAGCATTAGCAGTCTTCATTCTCTCAATGGCTACTCTGACTTTCCGGGACTAATCACTCACTATCTTGGTCCATTGTGACATCACAACTGCGCATTCCATCAGGTCTTCCCTGAACCAGCCAACCTGTGCTCCCAGCCCATTGTGAGGTCACAATCTGTACTAAGGACCATCCATACACTGAAGCCTAAAGACTCTGCAGTACAGATACACCTGGGCATTCTCTGAATCGGGTCCCACCCTGCCATGCAAGCAATTCTATAAAGACTGTATCTCAGCGCCTCCTTGCTAACTGCCAACAGTACTGAAAACCTCTGCCTACACTACAGCAACTGGTGCCACTCAACGCCATTCCTCACCACTTACAACCTAGAATCAGGCACACCACCATGCAGGGCGTTCTGGCTCCCACCAAGTTTCTTCCATGCCCTGGGAGCCCAACCTGCCCATGGGAACAATGGATCGATGGATTCCACGTCTACCTCAGAGCCATTGGGGGCAGCAAATTCAATGATGACCTCAAGGAGGCGACCCTCTTGAACTGTATAGGGGCAGAAGCACTGAGACTTTTCAGGACCCTTCCCGAACCCGGCAACATAGGAGGAGATGGCAACCGCAAGTTTGACATAGCATTGGCCAAACTCACCAGTCATTTTGGCAACAAGACCAACGTAGTACTGGAAAGATACAGGTTCTTTTCCAGAAAGCAGCTCAAAGGCGAGTCTATTGATTCATACATAGCATCCCTCAGGGCGCTTATGTCAACCTGCAGTTTCACAGGTGTCTGTGATGAGTATTTGAGAGACCAATTGGTGCTAAATGTGGCTGATCCACGCATCCAACAAAAATTGTGGCAAACCAAAAATCCCACCCTGGACCAAGCCACGGAGATAGCAAGAAGCATGGAATTGGGAGATCGATGCATGAGGGAAAGACGTGACCACACGACCAGTGTGGAGATCAAATGTGTCAGCCCTGAGTCCGAGCCTTACGAGCCTCTAGTAGCAGCAGTAAGAAAGGCTCCGCCATCAAGGGGTTCGAAATTTGGCTCAAGCAGAGCGAGGCCATACAACTCCCAGAATCCAACGCGCTGCCAGAGGTGCGGATGGTACAAGCATGCAAATCCTGACAAAGAATGCCCCGCCATCGCTGTGGAGTGTTATAAGTGCAGCCAGATTGTACACTTTGCCAAAGTCTGCAAGAACACACGGGGAAAGACAACCAGATATGGCAATCTCACCAGGCGACCTTTCATCAGACCGTCCTCTGTGAGAGTAATCGAAAGCAACCAAGAGCACAATGACATGTTATCTATCAGTCCAATGCAACAAAAGGTACAAATACTCACTGTAACATCCCAACAACAGAGCAACGGTCCCTGGGTCAAAATGCAAATCAACGGCATATCATTACCTGTAATGGTAGACACTGGCTCCCCCTACACCATCGTGGATCTTAAGACCTTTTTGAGTGTACTCTCTGGCAAGATACATGACCTGCGAAGCACTTGTGTAAGAGCTACCGGTTATGGAAAAACGCCCATCGAGATAATGGGATATGTGTGGGTGAACCTCAAGTTCCATGACAGAGAAACATATTGCAAACTCTTTGTAGCCAAAGATGGCTCCTCCGTTGTGGGATGGGAAGAACAAGCCGCTCTTCCAGTAAGAATACACCCTGGAGAAGAAGTCCCCGTGCTGAGTGTGCTCAATAATGATATGGACATCAAATCTAATCTAGCAAAACAATTCCCCAAGGTGTTCTGCGACAAGATTGGACTCCTAAAAGGTTTCCAACACAGAATAATCCTCAAAAGAGGTGCTGTCCCAGTGGCCCACCGAGTCCGCAGTATTCCCTTTGGAACAAAAGAGGCGTTGAAGAAAGAACTTAAGCGCCTCTGCGATGAAAATATCATACAGCCCATCGAAAGATCAGAATGGCTTGCCCCAATTGTCTTAGTAAAAAAACCGGACGATTCCATAAGAATGTGCGTCGACTTGAGAGACCTAAACAAAAACATATGGGTTGACAGACACCCACTTCCCAATATATCTGAACTCCTATCGACCATGAAACCTGCAAAATACTTTACAACTCTGGACCTCTCCTCAGCCTATCACCAGATTGCTTTGGAAGAGAGCTCAAAGAACCTAACATCTTTTGTCACACCTCTCGGTGCATTCATGTTTAACAGAATGCCATTCGGACTCGCTTCAGCCGCAGCAGTCTTTCAGAGACTCATGTCACATCTATTTGAAGGACTTGATGGCATACACTGCTTCCAAGATGATATCCTCATATCAGCCAGTACAGAAGAAGAGCACAACGCAAAACTTGTGGGTGTCCTACAGGTCATACAAAAAAGTGGGCTCACACTCAAATTAGAGAAATGCAACATAAAGTGCGACCGAGTTTCATACCTGGGCCATTCCATTGACGCCAACGGCATCAGACCCAAGAGGAAACTCATGGACACCATAATGAATATCGCCGAGCCTCAAAATAAAGACCAATTAAGGAGTTTCCTCGGGATGACAGAATACTACTCCAAGTTTATAAGCAACTATGCTGATAAGACCAAAAACATGAGAAACATCTTGAAGAAGGCAACCAAATTCATATGGTCCACTGAATGCAAGAACGAATTAGAAGAAATCAAATTTCAAATTAACCAAGCCCCAGCCTTAGGAATGTTCGATTGTAAAGCTAAAACCATCATATCCGTAGATGCAAGTAAAACCGGACTGGGTGGTGTACTAGAACAGCAACAAGATAAGGACATTGTGACGATCGCATTCGCATCGAGAGTACTGAGGGGAGCCGAACTAAACTATTCCACCATTGAGAGAGAAGCTCTGGGTCTGAGGTGGATTCTTCAGCATTTCAGGAACCTAATTTGGGGCTGACCCGTCATACTGAAAACAGACCATAAACCTCTAGTAAATGTCCTTCAGTCCAAAACTCCTCACCTTATATCACCGAGAATAAGACGTTGGTTCCTCGACATCATGCAATACAACCTCCAACTATGCTATACTCCTGGTCCACAAAACCAAGTAGCAGATTGTCTTTCCAGATTATCGACCAACATCGACACTGAGATTGCATCTCCAGATGAGGACATCATAGCTGTCGTAAACCCTGCCATCTCGAGAGATGAATGGAAAATTAATGCCAATACTGATCCGGAACAGCGAGAAATCAGGGAAGCGATAGCTAATGACTGGGTGGAAACGGGAGAGGCTTTAACAACCTTCATTCCCTTCAAGGAAGAATTATCCATGGACGATGAGCATATCTTCAGAGGCGATCGAGTAATCCCACCCACCCAACTCAGAAAAAAAGTACTCCAACTGGCACACGAAGGTCACCTAGGAAGAAGCTTGACGAAAAACAAGTTGAGAAACAACTATTGGTGGCCAGGAATGTGGAAAGAAGCAGAAGAACTGGTCAAAAATTGCTCCACGTGTGCCATGAGTGACAAGTCCAAGATCTTAAGAAAGACCCCCTTACAGCCTATTGAACCTCCCAAACATGTGTGGTCTAAACTGGCAATCGACATCATGGGTCCATTCGAGAACCTCAAAACAGTCAAAGTATATATCATAGTACTTGTCGATTACACCTCTAAATGGACAGAATGGGGAATAGCTGAGGACAATGTGACCTCAAAGAAAGTCACAGATTTCCTGACAGAGATCTTCAGCAGGGAGGGAGACCCCAAGGAATTGGTTTCGGACAATGGGTATCAGTTCATATCTATGGAATTTGCTGATTTCCTCAAGAAAAGGTCCATCAGCCACATAACAACATCTTTGTACCATCCAATTTCCAACGGACTTGTGGAACGCATGAACAGGCTCGTGAAGGGCGTAGTCCAACTGGCCATGGCCAACAACCTCCCGTGGAGAGAAACCCTCAAAGAAGCTTTGCATGCGTATAGAACTACCCCACACACCACCACGAACATAGAGCCCTTCACCCTCATGCGAGGTAGGGTTGCAACTAACCGATTTAGACCGGCGTGGATGTTCTTATACACGGGAGAAGCAAGGGTGAACATGGATCTACTTCAAAAGACAGTAAGAGAAAAACAAGCAAAATACAAAAGACAATACGACTCCAGACATGGAGTAAAAGAGATGATGGTTCGTGAAGGAGACTGGGTACGTGTCAAAGAACCGAAGAAAACTCTCAAGGGTGAATCCATCTTCAGACCTCCACAGAGAGTTGTGAGTTGTCATGGGAAGTCTGTCATCCTCGATGATGGAAAGAGATGGTCTGGAGATTATCTCATAAAAGTAACAAAAGACATCCAAGAGACCAGCATATCTAAGGACAACAGCCCTGACAAACCATCAAAACACACCTCACATTCACCAAGAGAATCCCTCTGTGAACATGTGGACAATGACAGACCTCACTCCATGCATCAAGGAGTCCCCACTGGAAGAATGTCCAGAAGGAACCGCAAAATCATCCAAAACTTCAACAATGACTATGTTTATTACTAATGTACCCCAGTTTACCCATCTTCCCTCTGCCTCTCCCACTTGACACCCTTTTTTTTCCCTTTCACTTTCCCGCTTTTCCCCCACCTGTTTTTCCTTTTTCTTTTGCCTCACGTGGGGGAGATGTTATGGTAATACATGCACAGGTCTCCTTAGAACCTTGTGCATGTAGATTCCATTTGAGAGTGCATCGCCAGTTGATGCTTCCACTGCAGCTACCTGGGGGCCTCAAATAAAGCTCTTCTCTTCTCCCATACTTTGTGCCTCTTTATTTCAGTGGAGGACCGTTGCCAGTGACCCGTGGTCGGAAAGTGCTGAGCAACAGAGCCCCAAGAGGTACGAGGTGCTTGCAGGGCAGCCGACCCGCAGGGGAACAGACCATAAACAGCAGGGACCACGCAGCGATCGTCAGCCCACTAGGAAGATTGGTGAGACCGGCGTTTGGCCTGCGAAAAAGAACAGAGGGATAAGGAGGAGGAGAACCCACAAGAAGACGGCAATCCACAGGGTGACAGTGAGAGTGGAACAGCGAAGCAGCACGGCAGCGGTGCCACGCGAAAAGGGGAAAAAAGACATATGGTGAGAACCTGCATGTACTGGTAAACATGAGCCCTTAGGAGAGGTGAAAAAGCCCTGCTGGCTGAGCTGTTGAGAGTAAACGGGGAAGAGGTTAACAAATTGAAGAAATCAAAGCCGAAGAGGCACGCCCCCCGCATCCCCACCATCGGCACTGGCACCTAAGGTTGAGACGTACACCTGAAAGAGTCTCCGAGGTTAAATAGGTGCTGGCAGAATGACTCTTCGGAAGAACCCCATGCCACAAACAACGGTGGCTGCAGTGGTAACGCCAGTCTATCATGGCGGTGAGTGGAACTGGCACCAGATGAACGACGCAGGCTACAGCAACCTGGCGAAATAAGTGGCCATAAATAAAGCAGAAAGGACAATAGGAAAGACAGTGCAGGGTGGAAGTAAAGGCTCAAGAGGCGCTAAACCCAAATCGAAACACAGACTGATAACAAGGAGAAAAGCGTGGGGTGGGCATCACAGTCGTCAAGAGACATTAAAGAAGAAAGCATGCTAAGTACCCAGGGATAACCAATAGGATTAGTAGACACCTGCCAACAATCACAATACACCATGCGGAGCCCTGGAAAACTAAAAGAGTGCGGCCAGAAATACAAATAGAAGATACAGGTCTGAACCCAGGTATTGAGGGCTGCTGGAATTAGTATCCATCCAAAGTAAGGCCTCTAAGAACAGAAAGGTCTGAAAGGTACCGGGCGGGCCACTATGAGGGAAACATAGTACCCTAAAGAACACCTGGTCGCCAGACAACAGGGGGAAGACAGGATCACAGGAATTGCTGATATCAAAAGCAGGGCTGGTGGAAAAGCAGGGCAACAACAAAAACTGAATACCACAACTGGTCAGGGGATAAGACCAAAACGAAAACAAAAGAATGCAAACAGAAAAGGGAGTGTAATTGAAAGGGGTGACCCGCCCGGTGAGGATAAAACGATATGCTGAATTTACACCAGGAAGGAAGCCTACTTAAGTTACAGCAATACAGGAGAGAGCGCCCTAGGGCCCAGGAAACGCTACGAGAGAAGGGGATTGCTGAAATCATGGCAGTCACAAAAGAAGATATAGCAGGGATCCTGGCGGAAATAAAGGTGTTGAGGTCCGACATACAGACATCTATATCTGAAATAAGGGGCAAAGTGGAGCGCATTGAAGGAAAGGTGGAAAACCTAGAGTACAACCAGGACAACATTGACTTAGTTGAGATGAAACTCAACGTGAGAATGACCGATATTGAACTGCGGGAGGAAGAAATTATGCTAAAAATGGATGACATGGAAAATAGGGAGCCCAGATCGAACCTACGAATTTTAGGACTGGCAGAAAGGGAGGGAGAAACCCTTCAGCAGGTAGAACGTAAGGTCCAGGACATTATCAATCTCCTGTTTGAGGAGGAAGGAGGAAAGCCGGTAACAATAGAACAGGCTCATAGGGGAGGTAGGACTTTTGGAGGAGGCCCGCGCTCAATTGTTGTCAAATTCCTTAGCTATAAGGAAAAAACTGAAATCCTCATCAAAGCCAAACAAAAGCAGGACATTCAATTCCAAGGCTCAAAACTCAAAATATTCCAGGACCTCTCGAGTCTGACCCTGGCCAGAAGAAGGGCATGTAGGCCACTTACTATATGGCTTACTGAACAGAAGATGAGATATAGATGGGGCTATCCTTTTGGTCTGACCTTTGAGTTTCGGGGTGAAGACTACAGTATCACTACACCAGAAGAAGCAAACCAAGTCCTTAAGGGGTTAAGAGAACAGAAAGACATGTGATGCCCTGTAGGCCCACAAGAAATCGCACACTCCCAACCAGGCGAACAAAGCAGCTCCCCACTCAATCACCTGAGGGCCAAAATGGGCAGAAAATACTTTAAACAGAACACTGTGTCGCCAGCGAAGCCACCGTGACAAGAAAAAGACAAAAGTCACAAAAAGGTATGGTTGAGGGGGGTCAGAAATAAGGTTGCAAGAACTGCACAATAAACACACAAACATGGAATTAAAACTTTGGAAGGGAATCGGGATCTGAAGGCATGGAAGACTAACGGGTTCTCCGTGGGGGGGCGGTGGACAAAACCTGGTGGCCCTCAGTTTTGAGAGGGCATCTCACAACACAGGAATAAACCAGTCGCTCTCGACTGCGTCTCAGTTTATCGGATTAATTCAGTTTACTGTTAAGGGGAGTTGGAGGGGTGCGGGTGGAGGGGATGGGGCAGGAACAGGATAGCTACTGGGGAAGGAACATACTGGACAACATAGGAGAGAAGTTAAAAACACGCTGGGAGACAATTAGAGCCAGCATAGAAAGGCCAAAGCAAAAACGCCAAGATGGGGGGAAACCAATATTAAAGGTGGGCTCCTTAAATGTTGAAGGACTAAATTCACCAACTAAAAGGTCCTTGTTGATTAGGGAATTTTCAAGAACGGAGCTGGATATCCTCTTTATACAAGACTGAAAACTGGGGAGGAGAAGCCGTTGAGGGGTAAAGGAATAGGGCAAACATTTTGGGCTTCAAGGAAAAAAAGGGAGCAGTGGGGATTCTCCTGAGTAAGCGGGTGTAGTGATACACAAAATTGCAACCTTGCCAATCAGGGCTTTAGATGACAGCATTAGCCGCTGAAAGCCAATAGTGTATTCAAAGTATGTGCTAAAAATGCTGACAGTAGTCTGTTGTAGCACTTCCATTATGCAGTAGTGAGCTACAAGGAATATGCAGGCCTAGTATGAGTGATAGGTCACATTATGCATTGTTGATAGACAGGCAGGGAGAGGGCCCTAGCTCTGTAGCTAATGGACATTTTTGGAGTGTTTGGAACATTATGGCACCTATATAGCGCTTAGATAGCCAGTCTTAAGCGCTATGAACACTAAGCTATGAGTGCATGCCTTTTAGAGCTTGCAGATGGGGTTAATACATCCCTGCCTCCCTTAGAATATTCTGCCTCACTAACGGTAGCCCTGCATGGCCCCAAGCTAATCTCCTTTTCACTGGGAAGGCACTGATAAGACATTCCTGAGCTTTCGCGCAGATGTGAGCCAGGGAGGGGCTCAGAAGAAGGAGCAGTGGAAATTAACAGAGTTGGTTTTTTTCCATGAGCCAGCCTATATTTTGCACAGGGAAAGTACTGGAACTGTGCGTCACGGACGGGCAGCACGAGATTATAAAATACACATGCTCACATAACTCGGGTGGGAGATCGTCCTGTGGACTTGGTTCGTGCAAGATCAAGTGCCCGGAATTTTGGAGCTCTTGACGGCATCCTGCAGCGCTGTCCTCTGATGAGGGCCAGGGTCTCCCAGTGCTGATTGAAGGGGCGTAAGACTGTGTTTCTCTATGTTTCTCTATGTTTATCTAAGTTCTATGTTTCTCTATATTTTGCATTTCTCTAAGTTTTGTGCTTTGTAATCTTCTCTAACTTGAATACCAAATGTATATGAAATTCACTGTTTAGAATAAATACTAAAACTTATTGAAGGTGTCATTGTCACTAGCATGAGATCACTGCTCAGCACAATAGAACCTGTATTTTGGGCTGAATTGGGTAATTATTGCTCCCGAGGGCTGGTCCCGAGGACGATTTGGCCCATATCAAGACATTTGGTGGCAGCGGTGGGATTTGTGCAGAGCAGTGCCTTGCTGTGAAATGACAAATTGTGTGAGAGAACACAGTGTAGAGTGAAGAGCAGGCTGTCGCATTTCCTTGGTGGTCTCACTGCAGCTCTGAGACTTCAAAAGGCAGCAGCGTTGTGTCGGCTTGCCGTGGCCGATAGCTTGTGTGGTTAAGACTCCCTTCAGTAAATCAGTCGTGACTGACTTATTGCTTGGGAATGGAGCCAGGGAGTACAAGGCGATAAACAAGCGGGAAATGGCTTTGTTTAAAGCGCTCTGATGAATGGTCAAGAAAGATGTATGTTCAATTAGGAAAGAATTTTATCATGCGGTTTCCCCAGTTTAAAGTTGTAATTTGAAATGCAAAGTGAGACGGAGTTCTCAACTCTATTCTGTCATGAGGGCAGGGAAAAATAGTTGCAAGGATTTGACATGCAAATTGTGAATAGTGATCCAACCATTGACTCAGCCCCAGTGTGCTAGCGAGTGGGGGGCTGTAATGTTCGGAGGCGAAGGTTCGCTTTTTTGATGTATGCTTTTGAAGTGCTGACATTCCTGAAAAATAACGTGGGGAATGAGCCGTGCTTAGGAGAAAGAGTAACATCTGTGCTGAGAGCCTAAAGGGTTTGTTTTTCTTTTGGCAACTGTAAATTCCATGTGCTGGTGGCGAATTCTGTTTAAAGGAAACACACTAAAATGGTTATATTGCATTTTAAGCTGTGCCATGCTTATAATGGGTGAGAGACTCACTTAAAAAAGAAAGTGAGTGATGTTATTTGGATTTTCGATTTTTGTGTATTGATTTGAAATTGCAGAATCAGTTTGCAATGGTTTGGGGGGAAAAAACAATTTATATTTTTCTAAATTGCCTCTAAATTGCCCCTGGATTATTTTTGACTGTTCCCACGCTATGCCATGGATTTGTACTGTTGCCTTATAAGTGATGCATGTTTGGAAATAGTGACCTGTTGACTGTGATACATGGTGAAAAATGTTGTTGACACATTTAACAGCCCACAAGCAATATAGAGTGTGGGTTGCTCTTGCAGAAAAACCGTGCAGGGAGCTGCACTAAATATGGCATTTTTTAAATGCACTGAAATAAGTGGTTATATTCTGGCAATGGTACAACAGAATGAAAAATCTGTGTGTGATAAGATAGCACAAAGATTTAGTGGGTTGCGGGTTCTTTTGAAAGATCGCACATTGCATTGGAGTGAGCTCGTGAAGCCAAACTACAAGGTTACGAGGAAGAAGAAGAGAAAAAAAAAACATATGCTTTTAAATGAGACATTAATCAGTTTAAAACAGGCTAAAAGACGCTTTGACATTTTGCAAAATTACATGGAGTAGAATCTGATGAGAATAAAAAGTGCCTCTTTTGAAAATAAGAGTCTTGCTGTGTGTGCAGAGCTTGTGCCTTGAAGCTGTCTTGGGCGAGGTGCAGGAAGGCAAACAAAAGCAGAATACTGCACTGCTGTTTAATGCAAGAAAGAGTTAATCTGGATGAACTGTCTGAAACGAGTGCCTTTCCATTGAAGCCGCCACAGTAAGAGTTATAGGCAAAGAGATAAGCTTGCTGCGCGAAAGATAAACATTGACATTCCTGCATTCCATCCCCTGTGAGAGACACCCAGTGTGAGCAAAAAACTGAGGAGAGGGGGTGCAAAGACAGAAATGCTGATGTATGCAAGCTTTCTAATGGCATGCAATAACAGAGCTGATCAGAAGTAAAGAATTTGCCCAGTAACACTGGAAGGAAAACAAAGGCTGCATGCAGGATGGCAGACGGGCACATCACATCTGAACATTGGGGAACTTGTGCATCTGTGAATGGGCTAAGAAAAGACAGCTGCCCATTCCAACAGACATTGCCATGCAAACCGCATTCCCATGCACCATGTGATGTGAAGTGAAACGCTATTGCTGTGCAAGCTGCATCCCAGTGCTCCATGTGATGTGAACTGAAGTAAAGCGCTGTGCACTGGAGAAGAAACCTCTAGGCGCTTTGAGAAGAGAAAATATACAGCTGGCAAAATGCAAGCTACATTGCCAGGGCTGGAGTAACTGACAAAGACATTTATGGCATTCCAGATGGAAGCAAAACTGACAAAAGCGCTTAGCCGTTTTGCAAGAGACAACATGCAGAGCGGGGCTATGGAGTACAACATGAACACTGCACATTAGCCATGATCCAGAAGCCTCACGGCTTAGTGCAAGAATGAATGATTTGTTGAAGCAACAAAAGAAACTGACTTAGACTATAACACCCTTTGAGAAAAATGATAAGTGAAAAAAACCAGAGGCTTGAAAGACACTAGCTGTATGGAGAAAAATAAACAAAGCTGCTTGTGCAACTGCAGGCGATATTGGACTGAAAGACTTTACCTTTGAAATATGGAGTGATGCCAGAAGGGCAAACTAAATCAAGATCATGAGACACTGGAAGCAAGTTGGCGCCTGGCATTCGTGATCGCTTTGGTGAAAAAGAAAAGCATTGTGCGACCTGGGTACTTATTATATGGCTTTTGTAAAAGCACAGATCAGTCTGAGGTACCATTGACCAACTATGATCGCATTGCACAAATGAGTTTGTGATTAGGCAGTTACACCCCGTATGGTTGAGTGTAAATAAGCCCACAATAACATGCAGAAGAGTGATAAATAATTGCAGTAGCAATGATAAAGTGTGTAGTTACCTGGTGAGACTTCTGAAGATGGGGGTGGTGTTCAGGGAAGGGGTGGATAACGCTGATATTGAAGTTTTGATGACATCCTAACATTTCTGTTTGTATTTTGCCTAGGCAAAAAAGCAAGACAATAGCGCGCCATGTACAGAAGTAGATGTATTCAATTTGCGGGTGACACTGATCAGTCAAGCAAACTGTGCTCAGAGAAAGCGAGTCAACTTTAAACGTGTCCTGCACCGCACTCAATACTGTTAGCATGTATGACGTATGAGGACATTTGTTCTGCAACCTGCGAAAGGTGTCCAACAGAGTAATAACTTTTGCTGAACTGGCACGGTGTAGACTTTGCTAGTTATCAAATATTTGATGCTACACATTCAAATGATTCAGTTGATGGAAATAACTTCATTGACATGTCTTGCCTTTCTTGTTTAAAGGACTATGGACAATGAGTTGTGGACTGTAAGATCATGCACCACAAACAGCTGTGTGACACAGCACTTGAATGCTAACACATTGAAAAATGGTTTTTAAATGCACTTTTTGAGATGAATCTGAAAAAACGAAATGGTTTTGCTCTTCCAACTGAATTGCTTTAACCAGAGATGCTTTGCTTTTTGAAAAAAAAAAACTTCTACGTTGCACGTAGGCAGGAAAATGATTTATGAATTGTTGGGGCAGCAGGATTATGCAAGCAGGAGCGTAATTTATTTTGAGATAAAATGAGTGCGCACATCAAAGTCACCTGTGCGTAGGTTAAGATCCTTAATTGAAGTAATGCTGCCAAGTGTGTGAGCTCTAATGTGAGATGGTAACCTTTGAAACACTGGATACTTTTACAGCCAGCTTAAGGCAGGTAAATGAAACCATGACTGACTTGATGTTTGATTTTATGACACAGTGTGTGACACGGTTTTTGTTAAACCAACCAGTTTCATGTTTTTGTGGGGACAGCTGTCTCCAGCACACTAATGCAAAGAGTCACCTTTTGATTGTAGACATTTGGAATAATTCTTTGGAAAAGCGCTACAAATGAGTATCCACATGGAATTGCTAGCGTACTGGCCTGGCACATTGTCAGACATCTTTTGTCACTGACTCATATGACTGGTGTCTATGAAGTCATAGGCCCAAATGTTTCAGTGAATGGATACAAAGATTTGTTTAAATTTGTTTAATGTGATGTTTTTCTGACCAAGAACTGCAGCGAGTGTTCTCGCCAAGATTTTATGGACTATAACTTGACTAAATGCATTTTACACAATGGTGTGATGAAACAGCCACTGCCGGAGGGTAGTATGGTGTTTGTGGCTAAAACTAATATTGTATATGGTAGATATCCCACTTGAAGAAGGGTATTCTCCAAGTCACAATAGGTAGACACTGTGAACATGTTAGATTTTCCAGTAGTAAGGCAACATGTAAATTGTAGGCTGGTAATGCACACCTCCATTATTACAGTGATACACTTAGACATAGATTTATCATGAGGCAATGTTTCCTTAGTACTACCAAGCTGCTACAAATGGAGTCCATTTCTATGGCCCATCACTAGAGTGCGCGTAGCTAGGGAGCTAGATTCATTAATTGCAGGAGCTTTATATGCTTGTGACATAGAAACTGTGCACAATAAGGTAGCCACTATGGGTTCTGATGCCAGCTCTGCTATAGAACTTCTGGCCTAGTGGGGCCCATTGATGCGCCCAACACTGCTACAAGTATTGGCAACCACTGGAGATGGCAGAATTTTAGGTATGAAGAAATTTTTTCTGCCATAGGGCAGATCAACAAGACTGCTAAATACACATGATGCATTGTATGGCAAACATTGTTTAATCAGCAGGTGTTGGCTTTTTACTGAGTGGGGGCGACCATCCTCCACACACTGGCACGCAGAGCTACAGTTACCAGCATACATATGGATTGAATTGCTTGCTTTTGATTGCATGAATAACACATGCCATGCCTTGATGTAAATTAGTAGAATTGTTTTTATTTAGATAACCTGGTGCCCATGGGTTCACCTTGTTCACGAAATTAGATGGTTTCTGGTTGGGTTCCACATACATGGGGGAAGTGTCTAATCACACAGCCCATAGTCACGTTTGAATGCCCTGGGATCAGGGGGGAGGGTAGGCCCTTAGAGTGAAAGGATGCCAGGTTTTAGAATTGATAACCATACATAAATGCAATAGTGCATTGTAGATTAGACTACACTGGATTGCCTTGACATTCTAACTGCATGCTGCTTTTTAACTGACAATCAGTTATACAATAATGATTTAGGTATTGTTGTGTAGGCCAGGTTTTGGCTAGGGTAAATGCCCATGTTCACTTTGTATAGGTATTTTTGTGTAGGCCAGGTTTTGGCAAGGGTATATGTCACTGTTCACTTTGTGTACATTTTTGTTTAGGTAGTGTTTTACCTTGCATGCCACGCTAACTAACCGCTAGAAGGTAGTTTGCTTAAACCTCTTGCAAAGCCCCAAGGTCTTTATCACTGCACTAAATACTATATTGATGTGTATTAGTCAGCATTTGTCGCACACACGTTGAATAGGGGTGGAATGTAGTGATACACAAAATTGCAACCTTGCCAATCAGGGCTTTAGATGACAGCATTAGCCGCTGAAAGCCAATAGTGTATTCAAAGTATGTGCTAAAAATGCTGACAGTAGTCTGTTGTAGCACTTCCATTATGCAGTAGTGAGCTACAAGGAATATGCAGGCCTAGTATGAGTGATAGGTCACATTATGCATTGTTGATAGACAGGCAGGGAGAGGGCCCTAGCTCTGTAGCTAATGGACATTTTTGGAGTGTTTGGAACATTATGGCACCTATATAGCGCTTAGATAGCCAGTATTAAGCGCTATGAACACTAAGCTATGAGTGCATGCCTTTTAGAGCTTGCAGATGGGGTTAATACATCCCTGCCTCCCTTAGAATATTCTGCCTCACTAACGGTAGCCCTGCATGGCCCCAAGCTAATCTCCTTTTCTCTGGGAAGGCACTGATAAGACATTCCTGAGCTTTCGCGCAGATGTGAGCCAGGGAGGGGCTCAGAAGAAGGAGCAGTGGAAATTAACAGAGTTGTTTTTTTTCCATGAGCCAGCCTATATTTTGCACAGGGAAAGTTCTGGAACTGTGCGTCACGGACGGGCAGCACGAGATTATAAAATACACATGCTCACATGACTCGGGTGGGAGATCGTCCTGTGGACTTGGTTCGTGCAAGATCAAGTGCCCGGAATTTTGGAGCTCTTGACGGCATCCTGCAGCGCTGTCCTCTGATGAGGGCCAGGGTCTCCCAGTGCTGATTGAAGGGGCGTAAGACTGTGTTTCTCTATGTTTATCTATGTTTATCTAAGTTCTATGTTTCTCTATATTTTGCATTTCTCTAAGTTTTGTGCTTTGTAATCTTCTCTAACTTGAATACCAAATGTATATGAAATTCACTGTTTAGAATAAATACTAAAACTTATTGAAGGTGTCATTGTCACTAGCATGAGATCACTGCTCAGCACAATAGAACCTGTATTTTGGGCTGAATTGGGTAATTATTGCTCCCGAGGGCTGGTCCCGAGGACGATTTGGCCCATATCAAGACAGCGGGTCAGATTAGAAAACCCTTCAGTTGATCGATCGGCAGATGGCAGCCGAATAGTTCTCTAGGGAGAATGGGAGTCAACGCGACTTACCTTGGTAGGGGAATATACGCCCAATCAAGGGCAAGCTCCCTTTAATGATCTGTCGCTCGCATCTCTGGGAGGCAACATAGAAAACTTGGTGGTGGTAGGGGGGGACTTTAATACGTGGTCAGACCCGCAAATGGACAGACAGCAGACAAGGGTCCATTCTATGTGACCTTTCCAGGGGGAGACCAGTCGTTTCTGAGCGACTTTGAAGGAGGAGGACTTGGTGGATCTATGGAGGGCATGTAACCCGGGGAAAAGAGGATACATTTACACGTATTGATTAACTGTTGATCAATGAAGAACATGAATCCAGTGTGCAAAACTCTATGATTCACCCAGTAGCATGGACAGATCATGATATGGTAATTGCCAGAATAGAGATTGAGGGGATGGATCGGAGAAGCACTAAATGGAGGTGCAATGACTCCTTGTGGCTAGATAAGCTTGACACCCAGGAGTTGAGGGAAGCAATAGAGGAGTATACTTCCAGATCAATGACAATGGTGTGGTAGATATGAATAGGGTGTGGGAAGCGGGTAAAGCAGTGTGGAGAGGTCACCTTATAAGAGAAGGGGCTAGACGAAAGAAGGAACACAAACTAATCGAAGATAAGCTGAGGAAGGATATCACAGTCTTGGAGCGAAAGCTACACACCCAGGGATCATACCATAAAGAACACCTAAATACCCTTAAAGAGAAACATGAGGAACTGTAAAAGCTGGGGAATGGGGAGGTGATAAGGAAGCTGAAGTTCCTCAGACAAACATTTTATGAAAAAGGGGACAAAGCAGACAAGATGCTAGCCAATAGGCTCCGGGCGCAAAGGGAGGAAAGATGGGTGAAGGAACTCCAAGTCAGTGGGAGGGAGTCAACCAGAGATGCAAAGGAAATTGCAGGCCAATTTGCTAAATACTATGAATCCCTTTACACTGCAGAAGGGACACGATTAGGTTGGGAAATGAGACAATACATATCGAAGGCGGGGCTGACCCGATTAACAGGGGCAGAGCATACCCTTATGGAATCAGACATAACCCCGGAAGAGGTGCAGGGGGAGCACCGGGAGAAGACAGATATGGCATGAGATTTTACAAACAATTTGGAGACATCCTAGCCCCACACTTGGAAAATCTATTTAACCATATACGGGAGGAAGGGGGTACAGCTCACCAACGTTCACTAGAGCACACATTGTAGTGATCCCTACGTCAGGAAGGGACCCGGTTTCATGCAAGTCCTATAGGCCCATATCGCTTCTGAACACAGACGCTAAAATATACGCAAGAGTGCTCTCCACACGGTTGGAGGACACCATGCCGCGCCTGATTCATCCCGATTAAGTAGGGTTTATAAAGGAAAGGCAGGGAGCAGATGCAATGCAGAAAACCCTAGATATAATCGACTACACCATGGGACTAGAGGGAGACCATGGTCTCCTCAGTGTGGACTCAGAAAAGGCGTTCTATAGGGTGGAATGGGATTTCTTGTGGGCTGTACTGAGAGATATGGGATTTGGTGAGACATTTATAAAAGGGGTACAGGCTCTATATAAAACCCCAAAGGGGAGGGTGGTGGTAAGCAACAACATTTCCGATGAAATCACCATGTCTAGGGGGACGAGGCAGGGGTGTCCCCTATCGCCGCTGTTGTATGCACTGTCTATTGAACTGTTGGGGAACAACATCAAAAAGAGTAAAGATATCAGAGGGGTCAAAATAGGGGCAGCGGAATATAAGATTGCAATGTTTGCAGATGATATTTTTCTGTATTTGGCAAAACCCCATGAAGACATACCTAAGGTCCTCCAAGTAATACAACTGTACTGGAGGACGGAGCGACCTCTGAACGGGCCCATGAGATTCAGAGCTCGCCCTCCGGCACCTTAAAATGAGATAGCTGCACCTTGAGGAGGATGGGGTGCAGGATTCTCTTACTCCAACACCAATCAATAAGGACAAGTCAATGGTTTGGCAAAGGGAATTCCGTTTAATGACAAGTACAAAAACCGGGGAAACAAATGGAAATCATCAGAGCTGCGATCGCCTGTCTCGCTTCAACTTCCAAATTCTTCATTCAGACAGTAACTTTTATAGCAAATTCTCATCATCATTGTGTCACGATTCCTGCCCCCAGCCCCCTGGCATATCAGGCTGGAGCCAGGTCACGGCCACTTAGTCGGCACCTAAGGGCCTCTCCATCTCCCCAGACACCTACTTGGACTCAGACGTGGCGCCTTTGGCACCAAGCTCACACACAGTCCTGAGATCCACTTAGTATTGGACTTGCAATGTATTATGGGGCAATGGATGCCCCCATGTAATTCAGTTCCTTGAACTGGATGAGCGGTCTAGTCTTTCGGGTGTGGCTCAGCCCAAGGATAACTGGGATACCTACAGACTATTTAAACCACACCCGGCCTGAGAAACATGCTGTGCGCTTCTCTGCACCTGCAGCGTGACACTCGCCGTGCTCAGATCTCCTGAAGAGGCCCACTTCTGTCTTCAGCGCCAGCGCACCTGCAAGAATAAGAACTTTGTTGCCAATACTCACCTCGAAGAGCATCCAACTTCTGTCCAGCTCTTCCCAGTCTTGCGGATTCCTACGGCAGAGTCATCTCCATCTCGGCACGTCACGCCCTACCAAAGGGGAGAAGAATGGAAGAAAAGACGTTAGTAAGCATTCTGCAATACTTAGCTCCCTCGAATTTGCAAATAGAGTTTAATCCTTACCTGAACTCCCATCGATCAGACAACTTCTGCTACGGAGCATCCCGCCGATCTGAAAAAGGGGAAAAGACACATCAGTGTAGCGCAAAACATTTAAGAGGTGCCGCACATTGCGCTTTCTCACCGCAGCTCATCTCCTCAGCTCGCTTCCATGCTGGGTTACTGCGGCACCTAAAAGGACACAGAAAAGGCGAACATTGGTTAGTGCTAAGGAAGCCAATAAGCATCACGCGCCGCATTCCTACTTACTTC
This sequence comes from Ambystoma mexicanum, assembly GCF_040938575.1. Taxonomy (NCBI): domain Eukaryota; kingdom Metazoa; phylum Chordata; class Amphibia; order Caudata; family Ambystomatidae; genus Ambystoma; species Ambystoma mexicanum. Next base: position 994,685,718 of record NC_090941.1, read on the forward strand.
AGCAGCGCATCACCATCCTCAAGACCTTCATCAGGAAAGAAAGACACAGTATTAAAGGGACTAGAGCCATCAGAACTTTTGTAAGACTCATTCCAATTACCGGTCGGGCTGAAGCCACAGCAAGCCCAATCCGCTGGGCCCATGCCAGTGAAGCAACTAGGCACCCTCCAGCCTGCATCGCCCAACGCACCCCTGCATCGAAGGCAGAACGGAGAGCGCCCCACATCAAAAAACAAGGTGAGGAGAGGTCCGGGGGAAGGTTGGGACCCAGGGAAGAAAAGGGGGGCCAGACAAGCAAGACCAATAGGGAATTGACCTCTGATAATACTGTGTTTCAGGCCCAGTGCTTGGTTGAGCAAGTCCAGGGAAGGGTTCGAAGTGGTCGGAAGTCCGGACCAGCTGAGTGGCGTCCCCGTGGATATCAGGTGAGCGTTACACATTGACGTGTAAAACTCATAAGTTTGTAATGCAATTCTATTGGTCAGGAAAGGTAACTTAAGTATAGGTACTATATCTGTATATGGTAACAGAGTGTGGGGATTGGATAACTCTTATTGGGTGGGCGTCTACGCCCATCCCTCTACATCACTTGTGATAGACGTCACCAAAAGTATGACGTCTTATTGGTTCTACTTGCTATAGGACCCTAGATTATTTGGTCCATCGTGATTGGGTTGATTACACCCCTAAACATAAATCTCCACTTTAATTAGCAGCATGCAGAATGGTCGCCGAGGTGCGGGATGCCCCACGATTCACCCTGCCTCCCTTCCATCAATCACTACCTTCAGGCCTATGTGTCAATTAGTTGGCTGAGAATGGCCTCGGACTGTAACTTCTTATCCGGAAACGTTATGGCATCCTCTGGGTTTGGATGACATCAGATGTGGGCACCTCTCCGCGCCAGGTTGGTCACGTGTCAGTTCACTGTGAATCGGCTTCATTTTCCCTCTATTTGTGTGTTAGATCCTTTGTTCGCCCTCGCTATCTGCCTGGCCTCCTTATCTCGACCTTCACAGACTAGGCTTCACTGCTCTTAAGTTTCGATTCTTCGGAGCTGCTGCTCTCATCCCTTCCTCGGGTTGACCACAAATTCCGAGTCATGAGCTGCTTCTTGCTGAGTTTCAATTCTGCTCTTCTGTCTGACTTTGAGCTGACTTATGTATCCTGGCCTTTCCGTCCTCTATCATCTTAGGTTTAATTCTGCTTTTGTAAAATGGAGTCGCACTTGTATAATGTGCTTCTTGAGGTAGATATATAGTTGGCGCTTGCCGCTCTATTCTTCTCCTTAAGCATTGCTAGCAGTTTCAGTTCCTTAGCTTCTTGCATTCCAAGCCTGTTTACAGTCATTTCACCACTAGCATACTTCCATTCTGCTTAAATGGTTATGTTTCTTCATAGTTCATCATCGTATCTTCTTTTATGTTCATTACACCCTTGTTCGCAACATTTCATCTTTATTTATCATTTTTGGTTGTCGTTTCTTTCATCTGTGAGTCTGTCCGGACCATTGTGACATCAGCATTCGCCTCCAATAAGAGACCTTTGGGTCTCTTCCGGGACAGTTTGCAAGTAGTCTTCATTTCACGTCAGCTGCTGATATGGTTGTCTCAATGGGTATCGTGTGGCCCATGGTTGTCTGGTTATTGGTGCTTCAATAGGTATACAAGTTCTTCTGATGGGCACTGGACAGAGCCCTACTGTGGCTCTTTGTCGGTTTATTTGCTCCTTATAAGTCACATATCTTGCAAGTATGCTTCTAGCATCTCAAAATGGGTGGCTGGAGTGCAGACCGTATTTGGGACCTCCTCTACACCCCACCCCTATGGTCGTTTTATCGACCACTTCTTCTTCCTCCTTTAGATTACTCTTACTTGGATCTTCAGCATCCAATTTTTCATCTTCTGGGTTTGTACATGAAGGTGTGAACGTGTGTTTCTTTGGAGTCCGTATTTTTATCACTTCTTTCAGGCTTCCTGCTGTTTTTACATGTTCATCTTTGTTCCAGGTCATAAACTGACACTGACCGTTTGGGCTACAATAGATCAATTTTCCTTCATAATGTCTACATCTTCTGGGATACACACATTTTGTTCCTTCTGGCACAAATTCGCTGGCCTTCACGAAGTCTCTTATTTCTTCATTAGGTCTCTCGGCTTCCATCCTGGTTTGACGTCAATCATGATCTTCATCCCAATGGCTTTCTTCGCACTTTTCAGGCATTGTGTGATGATTATCTTGATAACACAAAAACCTAGTAGTATCATCAATAGCAGGGCTCCCAGAAACTTGAATATGTCTGCCATCCACTGTGGGACCCATGAAAATAGTGTTCCAAATCAGCTGTCATCATCAACTTCGTCAGTTTCATTGATCATCTGGTTCTGTAGGTTTGTCAGCATACTTATGGCTTCTGTTAAGGTTCAATTTTCTTCATCATGCGAAGGTATAAATGTGCAACACGATTCTCCAATTGTTGTGCAAACTCCTCCATCCATCGAGGTGATCATGTCAAGTACATATCTGTTCTGGAGGGTCATCAGTCGGATTGCTCTTAGTTCTTCCTTAATAGCAGTGAATCCTTTTATGGTAGTGTTGATGATCTGCAATAACTCCCATCTGGTTATCTGCAACCATTTAGTATTTACTCCAACTTGGATCCATGGCATGAGGATCGTTGTGAGCACTGATGAGGTGAGGCTGAAGAGCCTGTGTTCATACGGGATTGCATGGAATGCCTCTTCTGATTTGGCAGAAAAGTAGTTTTTCTCTCTTCATTCCGGATACCAGTTCTGCAGATCTCCTTTTCCTCAGGTGGGCATCTGCTTTCGGAAAGCTGTCTATATTCAGGTCACTTTTCGGGATCACTAGTGCAGGAACTTGGACATTCACTATTGTGCATATGCCTCCCCAGTTTCTCGGCAGCCTTATGTATGCTTTGGATCAACAAGCCCAGTAATGATCCATAATTAATGCGGTTTCGTGAGTCATACCTGGAGCTTCACAGATGCGTCCGCAGTTCTGATTGTCTCCCATCTTCCTCGTGCCATTGTTCCTGAAGCACAATTTTGGGCTTTCCAGTGGCACTATCTGCAATGGTCCTCATCTATCTTTGACCCAGGTTAGTAACTTTACCAACTTTGGCCATAGAGGTTTGCAGTTTTTGTGAGTTTTCTACTGCTTCTTTGCAGGCTCCAAGGACCATCCAGGTTCGCCATATCACTACTCCTTCTTTCCATCCGTCTAGTGAAAGCACTGTTCCCCAAATCTGCATTTGGCCTCTGTTCTTCCAAATTTGGGCTTCTTCTGGAGTTTTTCCTTGGACATTCAGTCTCAGGTTAATTTCCCATCTTGTTCCTGCTCCTTTTACTTCTGGCTTTTCATACCTGATCACGTGATTCCTGGTATGAGCTCTGTTTCTTGTCTTAATGTCCTGGACAAAATCATCTTAATCGGGATATGCTGTTTCAGTTGCCCATATCAGTGATATATGATATATGTGATATATGATATGGCATTTGTAACGCGCCTATACACAAGTGTTTCAAGGCGCGACGAGGCAGGGAGGGGGGAACAAGGGGAGACAGACAAACGATCCTACTAGGCCAGGTGTCATTCAGATCGCGCAAGTGCATGGGTAGAGGGGACGGGAAAAGTGCAAGGGGGAAAGGGAGAGGGGAAAGTGCAGTACAAAGTGATTAGTAAAAAACAAGATAAATAATAAGGGCCAGCTGGTGGCAAGTGCAGTATAAGTGCAGACAAGTGCCCAGAAGGGGGGCTGTAGGGATACAGAGACAGTCCCGCAGTGCAGGGGTTGCCAGGGAGGCAGTGCAGGGGAGAGTGGGTGGGCCAAGGACCGAGATTGGTGATTGGCCCAGTTGCTGATTCAGTACAGTTTCAGTGATTTAGCAGGGGAGAGGGGGAGAGAAAGCAGAAGCAAAGAGGAATGTTTTGAGGTGCTTCCGGAACCGGAGCTGGTTCTCCTCAAATTTCAGGGAGGCAGGAAGGCTGTTCCAGAGGGAGGCCACTGCTGCGGAGAGAGATCTCCCCCCAACTCGTTGCTTGGAGAAGCGGCTGACCCTGAGGGAGTTGGAGGCGGATGAGTGAAGAGCTCGAGAAGGAAGATATTTAGGAAGAGAGAGTTGAAGGTATTTTGGCCCAAGGCCCCAGAAGGCCTTGTGGACAATGCAGAGGGTGGCATCAATGGGAGGCATCTTTTCCCATAAACTGTCCTCTGGTGTTGCACATTGCTATGTGTGACAAACAGTGTGCAGTCGGGACATCGATTTCTACAGCCACGAAGATCTTGGATTTTCCCATGCTGTATGGTAGAAGTGCACACACGAAGCATTCTCCTTCTGAATTTCGTCTTCCAACTTCTTTCATGTGCTGATACCAAATATTGTTCCCCAGATGTGCTGTGCTGTCCAGGTAATCGTTCAATTCATTGTTATCTTCATGTGGGCTTCTCTTGATTCTTAATGTCTTCCTGTAGTTAGCTATAACTACATCACTAAATGCGTCTGTGTGACTCTTCCATGCTTGAGGGCTCTCAGGCAAAACAATCCATGGTGCAGGCTTTTTCATCTGTGCCATTTGAGTGGACACGATTCTGCCTGCTCCTTCCTGGTCCTCATGCATCTTTTGTTTTCTGCGTGTAAGTGCCCATGTTATCCAGCCTGACACAGGTCTTGCATATGGCTTCATAGTAGATCTGATGCTTGTCCCTTGGGTTTGAACTTGTGTGTTTGTCGGTACAGTCTCTGCGGGTTTATCTTTCCGTTCCTCATGGAGTTTCTTTGTTCTAGATATGAACGGGAATAAATGATCTATCAACATTTGTGTCCTTGCAGTGTATTCTCTCGTAGCCGCTTCTGTCTTCTCGAGGGCTTTAGCTATGTCTGCATTAGTCGGCTTTCCGCTTGCTTTCTTTTGGTCTCTCTCATTGTTTTCTGAGGCTGATTGTTCGGCATGCAGTCTTGTGCTCTCTGCTGCCTTTGCTTGAGGTTCTGCAGCCATTGACACTTGCCCTAGTTCGTGTGCATTTAGTGTGTGGGTATGTGTAGTGGTCAGTGCTATGTTTTCATTCGTTCTGAGCTGATCCTGCCTCCAGCTTTTCTCTTCATTCGTTAACTCAAGTGTGTCTGAATTACTGCTAATTACATTCAATTTTAGTTCATTTACCATACTATCGAATTTTCTCGGGACTGGAATAACTATATAGGGTCTAGGCGCTTGTGTGGGACTCGTGCGTAAATTATTAGGTGGGTGCACTGCAATTGGACCGCTTCGTGCACCAATAAAGAATGCAGTTCTGATTGTTAATGACAGAAAGACAATGATAATCACCATGCATATGCATATGATTGTGCGGTAAGACAGGTGGCAGCATTTCCTTCCAGGGAAGCGGGGGTGCCCCTCTGCTGCTGGGATGACCAGGTTAATGTTCTGGACCCCCATTTCAATCATACCAAAATGTCACTGTTCTATTCTTTTCGCTCACCCCATTATTGGTTCTCAAAAGTTAGTGTCTTAAAGTGTCTGGTGCTTCGCAAGTGTCCCCCCTCTTGTGGGTGACAATTGTCTCTGGATATGGGATACAGTTCCTTTGCTAGACTATGGAAAATAGATTAGATTAACACTTTTGGCGAATCACATTCATTGTGCATATTCAAAATAGGTGAGATCCCAGTCCACACCCCGAATCTGCTTCAATCCTGAAGACATGCTGAAGTCTGTTCAATGTGATACAAAAATAGAAAAAAATTGAATAAATGACAGTTAATCAAAATAAAAGGTGAAGTTCTTGTCTCTGTCCTCTCGATCTCTCGATCCCTCCCTCGGCGGAAAGATGACTTGGTTGGTTCTGCTCCTTCGATCTGTCCCTCGGCGGAAAGTTCACTGGAATCTCCTCAAGTATTCTCTTTGAAAGTTGGACAGCTCCACTTGGAGCATGATACCATAGAGGAGCATTCCCATATGCACAACATTAGCTCTATGTCTGATGAAGGTGATGACATCAACCTCGGCAGGTCTCCACCACCATTTCTGGAAAGTCAGTGACTAGACGAAACAGGACGTTGTGCGCCAATCGGCTGTCCTCAGGGGACAGGGACATTTGTCCTGCTTGCTAGGTTCTGGATCACAGGCCCTTCTTTTGACATGAACAGTCCCTGCATTTTCCTGCTGTGAGGATTGCTACTGTTTGACCCACAGCTGGTTCAAATGTTCAGTGTTTGTTGGATCTCTGATGAATGTAAGCATGTCAGTGGTTCCTCCGACAATAGCTGGACGCTCTTCTATGATGCGGAATAAGAGTGTATTGACGAGTTCATCTATAATTGCCTGTGGTGGAAGCATTTGTGTCCTTATCACTGTATTCAGGTAACTGAATGTAGGCTTCTGCGATGAGAGTTAGCAGTTACCAGATTACTTTCTTGTTGGCAGGATCTTGAATAAAGTCTGTGATACTGGTGACTCTCCCTACAACTGATGGATATGTCTCCAGAACTAGTTGGAAAAGGACAACACATCCCTTGCGATATTTCTGCTAGGTGACACCATTGATGCTGCAAAGCGATGTCCTGCTCTTTGATGAGTCGGGATGCTGTGTTTAGCTCTTTAGGTGAAAGTCTTTGATCACAATATATTTGAGTCTTGTTTTCTTCGACGCTTCAGTGTGGTTGCTTTACAAGTTCGAGTCATCAAACGTTTTGTGGCTTAGATGCACAATTATCTTCATCACCCTACAACTGAGATGCATAGAGTGTCCGTTATGACCTTATCCCCTTTTTTGTTTAGAGGAACTGTCCAGTTTAAGCCACAACTTGCAAACGGGTTCTTTGTCTTGGTTTTTCTACTCATGCGTCCTTCTTCTTCATCATGGATCTTGTCTGCACGTGCTGAGGTTCTTCCCCGTTGTCTGTAGTTTCTTCGTGGTGGGGTGCAGCTTGAGGGCTTTCTCTGATATAGGGCTTAATGTCATTGAGACAAATCCATGCTCAGGAGAGGAGCCCTGCAATTTGACTGCTGATGGAGTGCAGTCTTCTATAATGAAAGGACCATTGAATCTCAGCTCGTCCCACCTTTTCCTCGTGTGGTTCTTGATTAGGACTGCATCTCCAGGGAACACGAGCGACCTTGAGCTGGGTCTGTTGCAGAGTCATTGCTTTGTGCTGTGCTGCACCCTTTTCGTCACCGCTGCAGCTGGTCTGAAATTACAGTAAGGCTAGATGTCATACAGTTCAGGTATTGTGACAATTCGGTTCCCTGGATCTCTTTGGTTGGCTGGGCATCACATCTAGCTGTATCTCATGGGGTGAGAGGGGTGTTCATTCTCCTTCCCGTGACTATCTTGTGCGGCGTAAGATGATGGTCGGAGCCTGGTTGGTTCCGAAAAGAGCATACAATGCCAGTGGAAGGCATTGCAACCATCCCCTCTCTAGAGTAAGCTTCAACTTGGCTATCCTTTCCTTTAACAAGCTGTTGAGCCTCTAACAAATACCATTACCTTCCGGATGATACGCCGACGAGAAATTATGCTTTATACCAAGCAACAAGCTGATCTGTTCAAAGACCAAGTTAACAAAATGAGCCCCGTTGTCTGACCTCATCACCTCGCACACCCCCATCTAGGGAACACTTCCCTCACCAGGAATTTGGCCGCACATGTTGAGTCTGGGTGTGAACAGGGACCTGCTTCTCTCCATCTAGAGAATGGACACACCACTACAATTAAGTACCTGCATCCGTTACACACTTGGATCATGTCGATGTAGTCGATATGTAAGTACTGAAAAGGCCCATTTGGCTGGGGATGACTCCTCTCACTACTTTTAATGTGTGCCCAGCGGTGAATTGCTGGAAGATTATACAGTTCACCATAAAGAATGCCACATGCTCTGCTAAATTCGGTATAAACCAGTCTTCCGCGAGCGTTGCTGCTAGATTCTCTTTTGACATATGTAAGGGGTAATGCAATTGTTCCAGTGTTATTTTTAATAGGGCTATAGGCATGACTGGTTTACCAGTGCTGTCATGCCGCCACAATCTGTCGGAGGGGTTTAAAGAACACCCTCAACGTTTCCAAAGATTCTTTTCATCTTGTGGTGCCTCCCCTTGTAGCTACATTAGTTGTGTCTGCCCCATATTACTATAGGCTTCTTGTGTGGTTTGTGCTACCATCATTCGTTAATGGGTGCATGCCACTTCCATGATCATCTCACTTTTGGATGCCATACGCTTGGTTTCCGTGTCTGCTGCATGATTTCTGCGCGACACAAAATCTGTCCCGTGAGTATGGGCGGCGCATTTCACAACTGCTATGCCTACTGGGAGCTGTAGTGCCTTAATCAACCTGCCCAATAAGGCTGCGTGCTGCACTGGCGTGCCGTCTGCTCGTAGGTAGCCCCTCCTTTTACAGCATGCTAGGCCTGCGTGCACTGTGGATGTCACATAGGTGGAGTCACTGTACACCGTTACTTCCTGGTCTGCGTGATTCTCAATGGCGAGTATCAACGCCAATAACTCTGCAGCCTGTGCTGTGTAGTGAGATGGTATTCGTTCACTGATGAGTACTCAAAATTCTCCGTTTGCTGTGTTTCATCACGGCAACGCCTGAATATCTTTGTCCGTCTTCTTGGTCGATTCTTGAAGAACCATCAATGAAAACGATCTCTCCTCCTGCTAGGGCGTTTTCTTTTACCCATGGGATTTCAGCATAGAATTCTTTGCAGTTTGCACAGTCATGTATCGGCTCTCCTTCAGTGACTGGCTCAGCTGTAGCTGGCTTCACTGTTTTACATCAAACTATTTTGATAGATGGGTTAGATATAATCACCTCATAGGCAGAAGCTCTTTGAGTTGTCAGCGTACCCTTTGGTTTCTCTAAAATGGCAAACAATGAGTGCTCGACGTATAACGTCATGGAACATCCCATTACAATGGTTGTCGATTTCTCTATGGCGAACGCTGCAGCAGCTAATCTTTGTTCGTATGGGAATTGGCCACTCATTACAGGGTCCAGATTCCCCCTGTAATATGACAGAGGCTTGTTCCCCAACAAGGTTTTTTGAGCGAGCACTGCCGTCATAACGCTGCCATTCGTGTGCGAGAACAGGTAGAATTCCTCTGCATAATTAGGAATCCCGAGAACTGGAGACGTGCAAAACGCTCTCTTGAGTTCTGTAAACCCCTTTTCCATTGCCGCGGTCCACTCAATCTTTTCCTTTGTCATCTGGGCCTTTTTCAGGGCCTGGAGCAAGGGTTTGGTATACGAGCTGTAATCGAAGACCCATGCTCTAACATAGTTGCACAGGCCTAAAAAGCTCTGCATTTGCTTTACAGTGAGTGGCTTTGCCGTGTTCATGATAGCTTCAGCCCTTTCTGGGGTTACCTTTTTCCCCTCATGCGAAATTAACTGGCCCATGTACAGCACCTCCTGTTGACAATATTGTAGTTTTTCCTTGTCAACCTTATAACATTTCTCAGCCAGTATACTCAGTAGCTGAACTGAATCGCGCCTGCATTGTGCTTCTGTCGTGCTGCAGATTAGAATGTCATCCACATACTGCAGGATGATGCTTTCTACTGCAATATTGCTCAGTTCCATCTGGAGGACTCTGTCAAAGATGGACGGAGACTCACAGTACCCCTGTGGCAACCTTGTGCTTTTCAGACGCATTTGTCTGAATGTGAACAACGTCAGATCTTGTGAATCACGGTGCAACGGGATTGAGAAAAAGGCATTTTTCAAGTCAATCACCGTGAAATATTTTGCCTCGATGGGTATATTACAAAAAATCGGCGAAGGATTAGGGACTAGAGGAAACTAGGCTTCAACAATAACTTTTAACGCTCTTAAATCTTGGATTAAACGCCAAGACCCTCCTTTTGATTTCTTGACAGGATAAATCGCTGTATTACATGGTGACTCTAACGTCACTAAGATGCCCTGGTCCATCATGGCGGAAATGGTCTTTGTAATTCCTTCATCCGCCTGGACATGGGATATTGTCGTGCTCTTGGTAAAATTGCTCCTGGTTTCAATTTAATTTTTACTTCACCCACCCCCTTCTGGAGGCCTACATCATAAGGTCCTGTGGTCCATACTGAGACAGGCACCTGGGCCATGTCGTCATCAAAGTATTCTGGAAGTATCAGTGCCAACATCATTCTCTGGGACACTTCTCTTTTGATTATTTTTACCCAAAATATGTGACTCACTTCTACCCTTGTCTCTTCTGAGTCTGGTAGTTCTTCAAACATATCGTCATCGGTGACGTCGGTCATTCGATATCCTTCTTCAATGGCGATAATCGCACACCATTGTCTGCCTTCATCATCGTAGCCTTCAACTAATGCTATCCTACTTCGCACTGCTGCAGCATATATCAAGGGAAATATTTGTCTCTCCTCTTCATGCATTGGTATTCTCGGCCTGAATAAAAATGTGTCCGGTGTTCTCCTGACCTTGTCTGCAAGGGCTGGTAATCCCGCCATAAGTACACAATTTTGTCATTAGATCTCGACCCAGAATGTTTACTGGGGTCTGATGCGAATACAACAAAGGTACATCCATTTAGCATTCCCCTATGAAGACTGGGTGTGCGTCTGTAAAGGGAACTCGACTGTGAGCTCCTGTAAAACTCTGAGTATCTATAGCCTCTCCGGACAAGGAAAATTTGCCTTCTCGTGTGCACGAGCGTGTTGCCCCTGTGTCAACTAAGAAGGAATATTCTTTACCCCCTATGGCGACATTCACCATAGGTTCCCTATTAGGGTCTGGTGTCACTGATAGGAAAGAGCACATCAGGGTTCCCAGTGAGCTGTCCTAGTTCATATATAAGTTAGGTCCACTGTACACTTGTGGATTTTCCCCATTCCCGGGGTTGCTTCCCCTAGCAGAGTTTGTGCCCTGCGACAATTGCGGTGGTGCCTGTTGGACTTGCCCTTGTGGCAAGTTCCCTATGCTCAGGGGTTGAACCCCTGCTGCGCACCCTGCTGCATGCCTGGTGCTTGCTGCTGTACTGTGTGATTCTGTGCACCACCCTGTTGGGAGAATGCAGGCGGATTCACTGTGCCTGTTCTCATCCCTTGGCTATTTTGCCACGTTCCTTGGCTTCTGCACGAGTACGCCAGATGCCCCGTCAATCCACAAAGCCAACACACCGTCAGTGGTTGGGCTATTTGTCCATTTGACATATCTGGACTGCCCATCTGCACGTTTTGAAAGCCTCCTTGGTTACTCTGGAAACCTCCCTGATTACTCTGCCATCCTCTTCTGCTGTGGGATAGCCACCTGTTGTGCGTTCTGTTCAGCTGGTCTAGTTAGCATGGCTCCTTCAAGAGCGTACTTGGATCATTTCTTTTGCACCAGCTTTGCTTCCTCACCTTTTCGAGTTGCCTCCTTTTTCCGATTCTTTTCTTGCAACAGTCTACAATAATGTGCAATCGTCAGCTGTATTTCAGCCCAAGGTTTAGCCTCAACTCCTACCAATTTCTTAAGCTGTTTTTGTACAGGCTCTAGTAACCCCTGGCATGAAATGTGGTAAAACACAATATAGATTTCGTCCAAGATTCATGCGTTTCGAGCACCCACACATCTTGGAAATTCTGGATATAAATTAACGGATCTTCTGACTCCTTCATTTTGCGAGTCATTATAGCTCCCATATCGGAAGTATCTGGGTAAAAGCACTCGTAGCGCTTTCCATACTGCTGCTCTGCAATAGTTGAATGGTGCTCCATCATGGGCAGTGTTAATTATGGTAACACCAGGGTACCCAGCCCGTGCCCATACATCATCTGCTCTCTCACCGAGTATTGCAATCAGGAGACCTTTAATGTCCCCTATAGCTAACGTGACATCTCCTGTCATCTTTTCTAACTCGTGTATCCACTTCCCAGCTCCCGATGTCAACATTTGAAGCTTGTTTTTCAAGTTCTCTCGATCCATGAGTGGCCATGGAATATATTGCGGTCTCGCTCTCCCCTTTTCTAGAAGCGGAAATTGGAACGTGCAGACTCCCTTCTCTTTCCCCATAGTTCTTCTGTCTACCGCTGGGGTAATATTCCTGCATCGCCGTCTACCTGGCAATGTTCTCAACCTGTCCGCATAGGCGGGCGCCGGCACCCCCCTCTGACCATGGGGTGTTCCTTTGTGTCGGTCAGACTGTGATGTAGATTCTGATGCCCTTGGTGCGGACTCGCTAGCGTCTGACCATCTTACCCCGTTGTCCCTTGGGAGTCGCTTTTCACGCCATCTCCCTTCTTCATTTGTCTCGCGCTCTATACCCTCTCCGGAGTCGGACACTGATTGTTCCCAATTCACGCAACTCCTTACGTCATCTTTGTTCTTACTGATTCCTAGCCTATCCAGGGACAGTCTCCTGCTCCCACTACTTTGGGTGACGTCCTCAGTGTCATACAGCTGAGTACTTTCCAAGCGCTCGTCTTCCCTTTCCCCTTGGGATATTTGTTCTAAACCCATTTCATCATATATCTTATCGATCGTTTCCCCGATGTTTCTGATGTCGAAGTCATCTTCAATATTTGCCCCACTAACGCCTGGTGCTGAATCGTACACAGGGAAGAATTCTTCAATGTCTTCCCATTCTACAACAGGATTGGGTTTTTTAACTTCCCGCTCCAGATATTCGAGATTGCGTGTTCTCTGACTACGCTTACGTTCAGCATCATCAAATTCTTTGCGCTTCCTCGCCTCTTCTCTGACCTTATCTTCTTACCTTCTCCTTTCATCTCTACGTTCATTTGCCTTGTGAAATTCCTCATCTTCTCGTCTCTTTATTCTTTTTTCAGTGTTCTCTGCTCTTCCAGTTTTTTCAGGTTCTGCCTGTACTGGTTATAGGCTACACTCTGTTTGCGACTGAGCGGCTTTCCTTGCTCTTCTCGATATAGCTGTTCTCGCCTTAGCCTATCTTTCCTTCTTATTCTTTCATCCCTTATTTCCCTTTCCTTCTCCTTTCTTTGTGTCTCATCTCCTCTCTCTCGGTCTCACATCATCACTTCCTTTTCCATCGATTTTCAACAATATCTGTTTTCACTTCCTTTCTATTTCGTTCCCTCACAATCTTTATCGAGAGATGCACTAATCTGTGCCTGGTCCTTCCTCTCATCATCGCATCTCTCCTTGTCCCTCGGGACAGCGGAGGTAATATGTTTATCCTGATCCTTCTCCCTATTTTTGTCACTACTATACGTAGGTGACTCACATGCGGGGTTGCTGTACCCCATAGCTGCTTTGAGCTCTCTTAATGGGTAGAGTCCCTCTGCCTTACTTCCCTCTGTTTCTGGCTCAGGCAGGGCAGGTGGCGCTGTAGGCGTCTCACCCCCCTCAGTGCATACATTTAATATCCAGTCTGCAGGTGGTTCTTCCTCTTTCGACTGTTCGAACATTTTCCAAAGTTCTAGAACAGCAAGGCGTTTCTCTAGTTTCTTGCCTGTATTTGCTGCATGTTATATTCATTTCTATCTGTGTCATAACAATTTCAACCCAGGCTATATTCATTTCAATGATTGTCATATTCATTTCAATGCATGTCATATCCATTGAAATGCATGCTCGGATTACTAACTGGTAATCTTCATTACTCCTAGTCTTACTCCTCCTCATCCCAGTACTTACCTTTGAGTATGTTCCGTGCTCAGTGGAATTCCTCTCATTTCAAGCCCGCCCCTGCCCTCCCAGGAGGTATAACCTCCCAACTAACCAGCCCACGGCAGTAATCCAAAGCCTGGGCATGGGAACCTTCATTCAACCGGCGGGAGGGAAGGGAAGTCTGTACTGGGGCGAGGAAGAGTAAGACTAGTATGGTATGGCATAGTATGGTAATGTTTATTTGTAAAGCGCCTATACACAAAGCATGTGTTTCAAAGCACTAAAGGAGGGAGGGGACAAGGGGAAAAAGCAACAGTCATTGAGAGGACTTGAATTTCTGAACGAGACAAATCTGCACAGGCAGAGTAAGTGCATATAATACAATTAACAGTGTAGATGACAGCAAATAGGTCTGACGACGATTCTGCTTTTTTCTAAGTGCATTGAGGCACCACCATGCAAGAAGGGGACAAGGGAAGACAGATAGACTAATCTTCAAGGCATGGTACGTTCAGATCATGCAAGTGCAAGACAGTACAGGAGAGGGGAGGTGGGTGGGGGAGGACAAGTGCAGGGGCAGGGGGAGGGGGAGTCCAAGTGCACCCAGTCAGTAAGAAGCTGAGGTAAGTGCTGAGAGATGGCACTCTCATGGGTCATTGACCGAGTGCAGTAATGATGAGACAAGTGTAAGGCCCAGAGGCAAGTGCGAGAGGACTGGCAAGGGTGCCGGGACCTGTGAAACTCTGAGGCACACCTGGCGGCCAGTCAGCAAACTGTGCGGAAAAGGAGGGATAGAGGGATAGAGCGAAGAAGGAGCTTAGCAGGGTAGAGGGATAGAGATGGAAGAGGAGAAGAGGAATGTCTTAAGGAGTTTCCGGAACTTAAGGAGATCAGGCTCAAGATGGAGGGCAGCATGGAGGCTATTCCATGGGGAGGCTGCTGCTGAGGATAAAGATCTCCCTCCAAATCTCTGCTTGGAGAACCGGCTCACTCGCAGAAGGTTGGAGGTAGATGAGCGGAGGGCTCGGGAAGGACGGTATTTAGGTAGGCATTGTTGCAGATAGGTAGGTCCCATGCCCCAGAAAGCCTTGTGGACAATGCAGAGGGTCTTGAACTTGATCCTTGCAGACATAGGGAGCCAGTGGAGGAATTTCAGCGCTGGAGAGATGCGGTCCGTGGGCTTGAGGCCAAGGATAAGTCTTGCGTTTATGTTCTGGATGAGTTGCAGAGGGCGCAGAGCGGAGGCAGGGAGGTTGAGAAAGAGGCTATTGCAGTAGTCCAGCCTTGAGAGAACCAGGGATCTGGAGACAGTAAGTCGCTGGGGGAAGGTGAGAAAAGGAAAAGTATCTCTGAGGAGGTGCAGCTGGTAGTTGAACTTTTTAGAGATAACCGAAATGTGAGTGAAGAAGGAGAGAGTGCAGTCGAAGATGACCCCAAGGTTTTTTGCCTCACAGGTGGGCGCAGGTGCAGGGCCAATGGAGGCTGACCAGAAAGAGAGTGGGAATGTGGGAGCAGGAGTCCTGATGAGAACGATCTCAGTCTTACTGGCACTGAGGCAGAGGTAGTTTGCAGTACACCATGGCTGAATTGCGGACAGACAATCAGATATGAGCAAGGTATAAGAGGTTGCTCAGGGTAGCCTGAAGGAGAGTTGCATGTCATCAGCGTAAAACTGGAAGTTAGAGATGAAAGTGACAATCACATATGCCAGGGCAGCCATGTAGACGTTGAAGAACCAGGGGGCTAAGTTAGGACCCAGGGAAACACCACAGGTTGAAAGAGTGATAGTAGAAAGAAAGGACCCAAGTTCCACCTGGGATGGACGGTCGGAAAGGAATGAGGTTACCCATGCCAGAGCCGGACCTGTGATTCCCAGGGTGCCACGGAGACGTGCAATCAGGATCTTGTGGTTTACCATGTCAAAGGCAGAGAAGAGGTCAAGAAGAATGAGGTCAGAGGGGTGTTAGTGTCGAGATTTAAGAGTAGGTCTTCACAGGTATTCAGAAGAGCAGTTTCCGTGCATCTGGATGTTTTAAAGCCATACTGATTTTCGTGGTGGCACCCTTGCAAATTCAGTGTTGAGGGTGAGCTGAGAGATAGCCAGCTTCTCTAAGAGTTTGTCCAGGAAGGGGGTGATAGAGATAGGGTGGTAGTTTGCTGGAATGGAGGGGTCGGCAGAGGGTTTCTTAAGCAGAGAGTGAACAATGGAGTGCTTAAGAGAAGATGGGAAAACTCCAGTGGCAAAAGAGAGATTGCAGAGATCAGCCAAGGCAGGAGCAAGAGTGTCAATGTTGTACTTAATGGTTTTGGAGGGGCAGGAGTCCACCTGTTTGGATGAGGCCTTCATAGATCGGACTTGTCTTGCGACCTCATCAGGTGTAATGGGATTGAGAGAAGAGAGGAGAAGTGGTAGAGTGGCAGAGGGAGGCTCCAGAAGTGTTGGTGTATGATGTGGTGTGGAAGTGAGAGAGAAAAGGATGTCTTGGGTTTTTTCAGTGAAGTGTGCAGCCAGGGCCGAGCAAAGGTCCTGAGTGGGTGTGACAGAGGAGGAGGAGGGGGAATATTGAAGATTACCAGTAAGTAATCTGAGTATGACCTCCACGTCCCTCTTTCTCCTCCAGGTACTTACCTTTGAGTTGTACCAAAGCAGAAATGGGAAGGACGCCCATGCCCATCACAAAAGACACAGACACCAAGGTTAATGCGAAACCCACCCAACACCAATGTATTCAGGGTACAGCAAAAAGCCAAAGGCATGCTGACCATGACTCCTATCACCACCTCAACCAGACACAGCCTCCAGAACAGACACACCAAAGGAAGTAGAATGGAGCCCCTCCATGTTGAGTTGGTAATGCAGAATTAATGTATTAGGTGTAGCCCATGTGGTAGCTCACCAAATATCCAACAAAGGAAGCCCCCGCAGGCGTGCCCAGGGGACGGTCAGCCCTCTTGTGGACTGACCCTGGACCCACCCTGTAGTACAGAGGGCCACAGACTCATAGAATCAAAGATTGAATCCACCGGCTAATCGTTGGAATGGAAGCCTGGCGACCACAGCCCCCTGCCCCTGATCAGTGAGACAAAAGGACTATCTCTGGGACAGATAATGTAAGACGCCTGCTTGGCATCCAGACAATGCCAAGCCTCCTCCTTAGGAGAGGATGGAGCAACAAAGAAAGCAGAGAGAATAACCTCCTGAGACCGATGGAACCAAGAGGCGACCTTGGGCACAAATAAGGGGTTATAGCCCAGAACCAAAGCCTCCTCACTGGACCACCAGAAACAGTGGCCTACGCAAGAGGGCCCTGATTTCCCCCAAATGCTGAGCCAAAGTAATGGAAGGTAGTCTTCAGCGTCAACTATTTCAACTCCATCTCCTCCCGGGGCTAAAATGGAGCCTTCTGCAATATGGACAGGACCAAAGGAAGGTCCCACGGGGAACCCCAACTGGACCCAAAGGATGAGTACCTGCTACCCCTTTCAAGAGCATTGAGACCAGAGCCTCGCCCCCTACCGGAGAGGACCAGGAAACCTGGAAAGCCCGAATGACAGACCACTGAGAACAGAAAGTAGAGACCACCAACCCCTTCTTCGCCCCTTCATGAAGAAATTGCAAAATATCTGGGACGCCACACTCCAGTGCCAGGACACACTTCAGGTAACACCAAGCCAGAAAATTATCCCATTGACGGTGAGAGGACTTAAGTGTAGAGGACTGACGCGCCCTCTGCACCATACCAACCATTGTAGTTGAAAGGCCTAATGCCAGGAGATCCCTCCTCTCCATTTCCAGAACCCACAACGGATGAGAGAGGAGAAGGGGGACATTGACCATCCGCAATGGAGATGGCCACCTGAGCAACACCCAAGGAGAAGCTAACTGCATCTCCAGAAGGCCCGGGAACCACCCCCTCTGAGGCCAGTAAGGGACCACCAGGATGAACACGCACAGAGATTATCCGATTGTGCTGATGACCTGCAGAATCAGGTGATTTGGAGGAAAGGCATAAAGAAGCAATGGGGGCCAAGTCAAAGGAAGAGCGTCCCCCTCCCAAGGCACGATGGGTAGAGTCCTCAAGCAAAACCAGGAAAGTTGAGATTTGCAGGGGGATGCAAATAGGTCCATCCAGGGATTCCCGAACAACCGACACACCTCCTGAAAAACCTTGGGATGAAGAGAAATCTCCCCTGAGACCGGAAACACCCTGCTGAGCTGGTCTGCAGTCACATTGTCCAGCCCCTGGATATGGACCACTCTCAAGGAGACCAGTTGTGCCGCGGCCCAGGTCCAAATGGACAATGCCAGATCCTACAGAGAGCGGGATCCTGTACCCCTGATGGTCGATGTAAGCCAAAACTGAGGGGTTGTCTGTCCGTTCCAGAACATCCTTCCCCTGGATCGAAGACCTGAAGACCACCAAAGTCCTTATAACACCTGCCAACTCCTTCCAATTGGAGGAGGCCAGCTTGAAAAGAAAAGAGTTCCAGTGAGCATGGAAGGTACTCAAACGTAGGTACTGGGAAGAGGAAGAGGGACATGGAGGTATTCTCTCATTCATTCAATTGGATGTTATATTAATTTTAATATATATTACATTCACTTCAATATGTGTCCTATTCATTTCAATGGGTTTCATATTCATTCCATTGCATGTCTTATTCACTTCAACATGCATCATATTCATTTCAATGGGTTACATATTTATTTCAATGCATGTCTTATTCATTCCAATGCATGGTATATTCATTCCAATGCATGTCTTATTCATTCCATTGTATGTCCTGTTCACTTCAACGTGTGTCATATTCACTTCAACATGCATCATATTCATTTCAATGGGTTACATATTTATTTCAATGCATGTCTTATTCATTCCAATGCATGGTATATTCATTCCAATGCATGTCTTATTTATTCCATTGCATGTCCTATTCACTTCAATGTTTGTCATATTAATTTCAATGGGTGTCATATTTATTTCAATGCATGTCCTATTAATTTCACTGCATGTCTTTTTCATTCCAATGCATGCTATATTCACTTCAATGTGTGTCATATTCATTTCAATGGGTGTCATATTCATTCCAATGCATGTTTTAGTCACTTCAACGTGTGTCATATTCATTTCAATGGGTGTCATATTCATTCCAATGCATGTCATATTCATTTCAATGGGTGTCATATTCACTTCAACGTGTGTCATATTAATTTCAATGGGTGTCATATTCAATCCATTGTATGTCCTATTCACTAAACGTGTGTCATATTCATTTTAATGGATGTCATATTTATTTCAATGCATGTCCTTCTCATTTTAATGCATGTCTTATTCATTACAATGCATGTTATATTCACTTAAAGGTGTGTCATATTAATTTCAATGGGCGTCATATTCATTCCATTGCATGTCCTATTCACTTCAACGTGTGC
This sequence comes from Ambystoma mexicanum, assembly GCF_040938575.1. Lineage (NCBI taxonomy): Eukaryota > Metazoa > Chordata > Amphibia > Caudata > Ambystomatidae > Ambystoma > Ambystoma mexicanum. The sequence continues at coordinate 994,704,770 of NC_090941.1, forward strand.
CATATTTATTTCAACGTGTGTCATTTTCATTTCAATGGGTGTCATATTCATTCCATTGCATGTCATATTCACTTCAACGTGTGTCATATTAATTTCAATGGGTGCAATATTTCAACGTGTGTCATATTCATTTCAATGGGTGTCATATTCATTCCATTGCATATCGTATTCACTGCAATATGTGTCATATTCATTTCAGTGCATGTCTTATTCACTGAATTTCAGTGTATGTCATACTCATTTCAATACATGTCATACTCATTTCAATACATGTTATACTCATTTTGATACATATTATAGTCAGCTCAATGTATGCCTTACTCATTTCATTGCATGCTGTATTCATTTCAATATGTCACATTCTGAAAGGTGTAATTTTGACCTGAACGGCTTCCCATATCCAATGGTTTCTTAGCCATGATTTAAAGTTGCTCTGTAAAGAAGCGATCTTCTTCTTCAGCTCCGCTTCTGACCACTCATGTTTTTCTTTTCACCTTTCTTATAGTGGATTTAGTTCTCTCTTTTTCCTTGTAATAAACTGGTCATAACGTCGGCCTGGTCGGAGGTTATTATTCACCACCGCTTTCCTGGACAACGGCACCTCCAGAGTAACCCTACAGAGAACATCAGCCATGGTTTCTTGTATCCGGGGCCCCCCACTGGCCACTACCAGGTTTCTAAGTAGAGTATTGTATTTAGTCGTCATTCTGGTTGACCAGCGAAGGCGATTGCCTCCAGGATTCACCTCAGGTATTCCTTTCCAATGACTTTTTGAAACTAAATGTATTTTCTCCACAGTGGTAATTAACATTACATAATCACTAGTGTTGTTGTTCTTTATGACTAGTGTCAGGAATACAAACCCTGTTTGTTTATTCATGAATATAAAATCTATCCTCGAAGATAATTTACTACTATCCCAGGTAGGCATATTTATCCCATTGCCTAGTTGAATTGGGATGAGATCAAATTCAGCCATTGTTCTTAGCCAATCCCTTGCTCTCTGGTCCCCTCTTACCCCACTATTCACAGTCATTCCCCCATTTCCTTGTTGTGTCTGGCCGCAATCCACATTGAAGTCCCCGGCTACCACCACCACCCCTCCCGAGTGCCTTGCTCTCCATTCTCTGAGAGTTCTCAACATAGTGCCCATAATTTCTGTGGTCAGTATTCAACCTGGGGGGACGTAGAGTGTCGCCAGCAACATTGGTAGGGAACTATCAAGGGGGTCCAAAATGGCTGCAGCCAAAAAGTTTGAATGCGGGGGGCCCACAGTTTGTTCCATCATATTACAGATAACTTTAGTCCCTAGGCATAACCCGCCCTTTGGTCTGCCCATTGTCTGCAATTTTGCCTTTCGAAATATTAATGTGTAGCCATCTAAAGCAAAAGAGTCACACAGAAAGGTTTCCTGGAGACAAAAACAGGTCATGTCTCTCAATATCCTCAATGAATCAGCGTTACATAAAAATGACCTGTACCTTCTGGAGTTCCATGATAAGATTGACATCCCTTTGGAAAATGACACAACCTTCGGTCAAACAAGATGTACAGGGATATCTTCCCAACGGCCCGGTTGCCTCCTAGAATCAGATTTTGAACCATGTTCTCAATACTGGACCTCCGTTCCCAAAAAGTTGGTCCTTTATGGTAGTTGGTTTATGCACTGCAGGGATAAATATTTGCATCTCAAACCCCTTCTGATTTAAGGCAACCGTGTTCCTACAAATCCTATCCACAACTGTTGGGGACGTGCAGGTCATCACCACCCAATTCTCAATGTTGTCAAATTTAGGCAGTTCTAATTTTGTAAAATCTTTAGTGGAAATTAGCGCCAAGTCAGGAATCATGTGTAATAGTTCCAAAAGCCACTTTCTATTTAAGAATGGGCTATTTGTTGTCACATTTTTCTTGGCCAATTTGATGTGTGTTTAATCCACACACATTCGTAGGTCCTTAGTTTGAGGTTCCTGTATTGCTGCCCTAGGTCTTAGATGATTCACTCGACCTACCCAGGTAGTAGGGAGGCCTGTCACACGAAACTCCTCCCCTGGGGTTTGTACCACCATTGAGCATTGTGTCTTTAAGGTTTCCGCTGGTAAACCTGCACTTCTTCTTGGATTGCCAATTTTCCCTTCAGCCATCTTGATCAGTTCAGGGGGCTGTAGTGATGATGGTTGTACCTACACCACTTGCGACCCATGCTCATCCCTTGACGGGACACTTGACCCCTGAGTTTCTATACATACTGGGGCAGACAGTGGTTTGGAGATCCAACCATCCAAAGGGCCTCTCAAGAGGACTTGCCTCGTCTCGCCTCCTGGAAACTTATTTGTAACTCTGGTTAGGGGTTTTCCCATAGATTGTATTGTCTGTTTGGGACTGGCTTCCGTTTTTTGTACAACAATACTTTCTAGGGAGTGATTCAGGGGCATTCAAAATAGATAGTTCGGCACAAATAATTTATAATGTCCTTCTATCTGATTCAGCTATAACATAAGCCGTTTCTTTCAAATGGTCTTGCTTTCTCTGAGAAGATGTTATTGTCCTTACATGAATGGTGTTCTCATTACCCTTTCCTTCTACAATGGGAGCCTTTAGGTTTTTCAATAAGAAAACTATTTTGGTGATTTCCAATCTTGCTGATTTTTGTTCCAGTGCCATAGATGCACATAGCTGAACAGGAGCGTCAATTTTTGACTCAAGGGCATCAAATGCTCTCATCTCAGGCACAGGACCTCTCATTTCATCATGAATTGCACTTCCCACAATTTCCGCCATTTCTCCTTGTAGGCTCTCCCCCTCACCATCAGTTTCGTCCAATACTGACTAGGAAGAGGTCATACATTTTGCAAGTCCGGGGTGCCAGATAAATTGGAAGATAGCGGTTTATCCTGTTCCAAGTCCCCTGGCATCATAGAGGTCCTTCTAGCCACTTTGAATAATTTAAGTAGTGAGCCATTATTATCTATGGAGATAATAGACTCTTATTCGGCGGTGTCAGGAAAAGGTTCCAAGGACTCTTGCACTTCAACCCTTTTCGGGGTGAAGAAATCCTTTATTTTGTCCTGTGCAGACATTGGGATGGTAGTGATGCTGACAGCCTTTTTTTCCTGGGGTGCTGTACTAGCACTTGCTCATTCATGTTAGGGCTCCTGCCCCTTTTTCCCTAGTTTCCATGTTTTTGGGTTTAAATTATTTACTACCAATCTTGATTTTCCCCTCAAGCAGCGAGACATGTCAAATACAAATTATTATTATTTTTTTTATTTTCTTTATTTTATTTATGTATATAATCTTATTAGATTTTTACAAAGGATCTTCCTGAGAAGAAACAAAAAAAAGGTTGTTCGTGAACAGTAAAGTTTACGGTTAAGTATAAGCCGGTGCCGTAGGGGGTCTAGTGTTTCAAGGAAGGAGTTTGTTACCCCGTTGTGGTTGGTGTTGATGTTTTTTAAGGTTTTGATTGACCTTTTCCATGATGTTGTTTAGGAATTTTGCCACTGATGTTATCTGTCTACTTTTTGCTCCTGTGATAAGTCGATCTTTTCCATGATGTTACTTAAGAATTTTGCTGCTGGTATTAACCATCTAGTTTTGGCTCCTGTGATAAGACGATTCCACCATATCACTTCGTCATCAACGAATGAGTTTGTGAACAGTGGACCAAGGAAGGTATTTCGCTCTTGTTCTATTGCCGGACAGATCATCAAGAGATGTCTGATTGATTCTGTAGTTTGCTGATCTTTACAGAGTCGACAAGCTTTGTCTTTGGTTGCAGCTCTAATTGCTATGATTTCCTGGGTAGGTAGTAAATTGAGACGAGCCTTCATAAGGGTTCTCATTAAGGTCTTGCTCGGATATTTTGTACAGTACTCCATGGGTTCTTTGAGTTTGTTGAAAACTGGTGGCAAATGGCTTAGTAATTTGTTTGATTCTGGTTTCTCGTTGGTATTTATCCAGTCTAAGGATTCCATTTTTGCTTTGATTCGCAGAGGATTTTGAAGTAGTTCATCTTCTGAACAGACTATCTTTTGTAGTGCTTGTTTTTGGATGCTAGCTCAGTCGTTAAGGGATTTGTTACTACCTTTGTCGATCTCCTCGGCGATCATGCGTTAGATTTGAAGGCTCGCTGGGTGGCGAATTAAGAGTTGAATTGAACTTTGGGCCACAGTTGCGCCTAGGGAAAGTAAACCGAGTTTGCTTCTTATGGCTGCAGATGATGTAGATTTTGGAAGTCCAAGTACTGCTCTCCATATGAAACCTTCCAGTTTTGTCCACAATGTCAGGGGAATGGCAGGAATAGCGTCCATGCCATAGGTTATTGACAGAACTACTTTTGTCTTGTAGTACTGGATTACCGGTAACAGACTAAATTTGCCATATTTTCTGTCAACTGCTCGCATTTGGGCGGTTAAGTTCTTAGTCTTTGTCCATAGGGTTTGCTGCATGGATACTGCTTTCTTGGAGCTGTCAATTTCGACCCCCAAATATTTAAGATTGAACAATTTAAATTTTTGACTAATGGAGAAACCACTGTAAGTTTTCTTTCTTTTTGTTCCTTTGTTTCTGGAAGATCAGGATTTTCGTTTTTGATGTGTTGATCTCCAAATTGTTTTTCTTAATGTATTGCTCGAGATTGTCCAATTGGCGCTGGAGGCCGACCTGTGTTTGGTCCAGTATTATCAGGTCATCGGCGTATAAGAGCCTGTTGACCTTGACGCTTCCGACTTTAGGAGGAAAAGACCTAATCAGATCTTGAGAGTCTTTAAAGTCACCAAGATAGGATATGAAAAGTGCCGGAGCCAGCGGGCAGCCCTGTTTTACTCCACGTTGTGAAGGTATTCGGTCAGAGAGTAATCCTTGGTTATTTAAATGAACAGCCACACTGGTGTTAGAGTGTAGGGAGATTATTGGATCAAGAATTTGTTCAGGGCAGTTCCATACCTTTAGTTTGTTCCATAGCTTTTGTCTATCGACTCTGTCGAAAGACTGGGATAAGTCCACAAAGGCTAGAAAGACACGAGGTGCTCCTGAGAGGACCTTTTTATTTGATGATGTTTAAGATCATTATGTTCACTCCAGTACTGGCGTTTTTCTGGAAACCTAATTGAAGAGGGTCAGCACATGGTGATAGACAGGCCCATTTCTGAAAGTGGCTCAGGAAGATCATTGCTAAGACCTTGCCTATGACATCGAGCAGTGCTATAGGGCGGTAGTTGGAAGGGTCTTCTCTGATACCCTTTTTAAAAATCAGAACAATGACTGCTTGAGTCCAAGAGTCTGGTAGTATTTTCCGATCTTTACAATCTTTATAGATCATACTCATTACCGCTGACCAATCGTCTGGATATTGTTTTAAGTCTAGTTAGCTAGCCCATCTGGGCCAGGGGCTCTTGATAGTTTCAACTTTGAGATGACTCTTTTTATTTCATCTTCGTCAGAGAGATCCACCCAGTTTCCAACTGTTGGTTGAGTTGGTAAGTCGTGGAGAGTGTGGGGGTCTCAAAAAGTTGCGAAAAATGCTTGATCCATTTTGCCTCCGGAATTGCGTTGGTCATTTGAGTTTTGGAGTGATGGTTTGTTTGGTTAACTAGTGACCAAAAATCTCGGGATTTATTGTTCAGTAGGGCCTTAAGCATGTTTTCTGCGTCAAGTTGGTAAAGTGCGAATCAGGTGTTTCTAAGCCACTGTTTGTAGTTTCTCCTCTCCATGTGATAGGCTTCCCATGTCGTTTGTGTGTCCAAGGACGCTGCTTTTTTCTTTGATTTCCTCAAAGATCTTCGTTTGATTATCAGGGTCCGACTATAAACATGATTGTGATTCATTGTAGGGTTTTGTAGATGCATCCGTGGTTTTTTGAATGGTAGCAGCAAGGGGATATAGCTGTCTCTTAAGGTTGCTTCTTGGACCCCAATGTCTAAAGTTAAGCTTTTGTATTTGTCAGACAATGTTCTGATGTCTTTGGATGTCATGCGCAGGCGAGTTGATTGGGAGTTAGTTTCAACCACTGGTCTACAGAATTGGTGTTCTCGGACCTTGCTTTTGCATGTAAGGTTTAGTAGATTGTGGTCGCTTGCTTTTGTTCTGATTACTTGAAAGGAAGTGATACGGTGATATATTTCTTCTGAGACTAAAATATAGTCAAGAGTTGCTGATGACCCTTCGCGCTCCCATGTAGGTATCAGTTTGGTCACTCTTTATGCTTGCTGCGTTGTAAAAGTTTCTAGACTTCATTAAATTCAGCCATAGTTTTCCCCTTGCCTGCGTAGAAGTTGAGGTAACTGGGTTCGTCTTCAGTAAGTTCGACGGGGTGCAACTTGCATTAAAGTCTCCACAGATGAGGATGTTTGAGATCCGATGCTCAATCATGATTTCATCAATAATGTTAGCTGCTGCATCACAAAAGTTTGACGGTGTTGTTTTTTGAGGGTTCCAATAGGCGTGATGATAGCAAGAGAGTCTTGAGGGGAGTTGCTTTCCCTTGGAGTTTCCTCTGTCCATGAAGCTAGGACTACCAGGAGTCCGTAACTTGCTTCTATTTTCTTAGTGATGTCAATGCCTGATCCTAGGCGAGTAGCTATCATTAGGCCTGATGATGGTCGGCCTAAAGGGCCTTTAAAGGCAGGTGAGATCTCTATTGAGTATCCATCCAGGGTGGGCTTGTCTAGCAACCATGCTTCCTGGAGGCATAGAATGTCATGGACTCCCAATTTATAGCTGTCTGATTTTGTTAAACGGTTATGTCCTCTGGTGTTCCGTGAGGCTATACACAAGGTTGGTTTTGAAAAAGTGTTGAAGTTGCAACAGAGTAGCTCTGATGGTAAACTGACTCCCCGAGTTTGCTGCTATCTTTTGAGACCGGGTGTCAGGGCATCTCGTATCCATGACCAACTGCTCTTTTTTGGAACCTCTTTTGGAACTGTAGAGGAACAATCTGATATTTATTTCCTGCTTTCAGCGTGGTGTTCCGGAGCAGACCTTCGCACTTGATGGTGGACTCTTGGAGAGTTAAGAAGGGCTTGGTGTCTCTCAAAATCTTTGTGGTTTGTAGACTCTCTTCTTGTTTGACTTCTTCTTCGTTTTCAGTTGAAATATGTTTCGGGTGGTCGGCCGTGTTTGTCTGCCCCCAAGTTAGTCTCCTGTAGTTTGATTGTAGATTGTAGTTGGTTTTTCTTATTGGCGAGTAGGTTTTCCACCTTCTTGGTGATCTGTATAGGTCTTCCGTTCGAGATTTGTATCTGGAGTTTTTGGTGGGGGATCTCTTGTGGGTCTCAGCCTGTTTGTTAGTTGTGTCCTGAACAGCTATCTCATTAAGGATAAAACCCAAGTGAGCTAGTTCCGTGTAGATTTCTTGAGAGATCTCCCGAAGAGCCAGATTTTTGATGTGGAGGTAGGCCTTTGCTTGCTTGTTCCTATGATAAGGCTCAATTAAGATGAAGTCATCTTTCACTGTAGTCACACTCGTGGCGTGAATCTGGGCTAGTGTCCGCATGGGGACTCAGATCATGTTTGTAGCTGCCATCGGAACACCCCCCTGTGGGTCCCCCAGCAAGCCTACCGTCTGCTCGAAAGGAGATGGAAAGGGGAGTTCGCTGCTGGGGATGCAGCACGCCTCGAGTGCTTCCCGCGCGGAGACCAGACCTCCTGGGAGCAGGCCCTCGCTCACCGCAGGACTCTCCACCACCCTCCCAGTCAGGGCCAAAGGCACAGGGGAGGAGGCCGGCTGTCCTCCGACAGCCGAAACCTCTGCCCCCTCTCGCCACCATGAGGGCCTGGCGGGAAGGCTCTGCAGGCCGAACGTGGGACGGAGGGGAGTCCAGGACCAGCACCACAGGTAAGGTGGAAATGGCGGAAGGTGTGCTCGGGCGGTTTATTGACGTCTTGGCTGCGGGGAGAATTATTGAATTAAGATCGAGTGCTGGAGCAACAATGTTCAAGTCTATGAGCTACAATGGTTTTTGCTGTTTACAACCTCTGAGAAAGGATTTATTGGAGAGAGGTGAGGAGCTCGCTGAGAAGTGTCAAATGGTTTTTCAAACACAAACAGCGTTTTAACTGTTTTGTTTGAGGAGCTGGTTGTGATTGATGGCGTGCTTGATCCAGGCTGTGCCTCTTTCGTTTTTCTAAATGGAGGTTTGTGTGATTTCACTTCAGCGGTCTTATGGTTGCTCCTGAGTCTCCGCGCCTCGGGCAGCTCCGATGGAGATTTTGTAAGACACGGGAGAGCAAGGGGGGGGGCCGGTGACCACACTTTCAGCAGCAGGCTCCTTGGGCTCCATCCGGGTTCAGCCGCGGACTGCCGAAGACTGCACACCTCTGCACCTCTGCACAAGCTCCGCTCACCGCTCCGCGGTAGACGCTGGGTTTATGTGGATCCTCCCACTGAGAACGAACAGAGTAGAGAGACTGCCGAAGACTGCACACCTCTGCACAAGCTCCGCTCACCGCTCCGCGGTAGACGCTGGGTTTATTTCATCCCTAGATGCTTGGCTAGGACCGCCTGTTTGTAAATATTTACACCATGCTCTTTCCTGGCAACCTTTTTCGCAGTATTGACACAGACAGCTGCACTGTCCAATTAGGACACTAACGTTCAGATATGGTCAGCAATGTTTTTCGCAGTTAAGTCAATATTGTTATGGTGTTCCTTCTCTAGCTGTATCAGCTGTTAGGCATGCACCGTGGTCACACACTAGAATGCAAGCCGTATTCAATGATGCACATTATATTTATTTTTCAATATTTGAAGACTTACTTGGCTCGTGCTCGTCCTCTTGGCCTCCACCGCCAAAAACTACCAAACACTTCTGCCACACTTCCGCTACGCTCCGTGAAGCACAGAAGTTTTTTAAGTGGGCAGGTGTTTGGATTGTTAAAGGAGCCGTGCTGTATTTTCTCCCGGACTCACAATGCAATATCTGAGAAAGTATTCACACACAAATAACAGGTAGCAGGATCCTGTGCAGCAAAGCAGGAATAGCTCCAGTCAGCAAGCAGAAGGCACACTACCAAACACTTCTCACAATAAACACATTGCATTTATTGTTACCCACTGTATTTATGCGTTGGTTGACCTAGATTATTTTTTTGCATGCTGTATTTATTTATTGGATTTTATTGTTGCCCTGGAATAACTATTCCACTAATATATACAGCATTAACTGTTTTTCTTGTTGTCATTTTGGTGCCAAGTTGTCCTAGATCAATTCTCTGATGCACTGTATTTGCTCCTTAGATGCCCTTGATTACCTATGTGCCCACTGTATTAATTGGGATGTACTGCTTGCCCTAGATTAAATGTCCCCCCTGTTGTGCTAATTGCTTCCCCACTGTATTTTGCAACTTGATTGACCTAGATTATTTCCACCACAGTATGAGATGGTGTGCTCCATTGGAGTTTGCTCCATGGTTGCCCTTTATCTGTCCCCGTTATCTAACTCAATGGTTGCCTCACATTGTTTGCCCGCAATACCCCCATGTCATTGTAGACCAATTTGCTCAAGGACACTAGGTCCCAATTTTGTAACACATGTCCTCGCAAATATCCCCACCACATTAATTGTTTTGAACCGTATCTTGGATAATTGAACCTCCCCCATTGTATTCTCCCCCCCATTGCATTTTGAACCTTGGTTGACCTAGATTAATCTACTTGAAATATTTGATGAGGAACCTTTGACAGTGAAGGAACTACTCACAGCCCTTACTGCCATGAAATTCACAGTTAAAGGGTAACTCAGATGGTAAGGCTGAGTCTTGACTACAGGCACCACCAGAAATGGCCTCAACATCAGAAAACAAGATACACCCAACCTGATCAATGTCTCCTCTATGTCCAAGCACATAACATAGATCCACAAGCTTTTCAGTGACAGAGGCCCTGGCAAACTGTTCCACATGGAAACCTGGTTATCAGATGCACATTAAACCATTACAACCAATTTTAAATTCCTGCTATACACCCGAGAAGGAAAAAGAGAAAGATGGAGAGCCATGGTCGACAAGGAGTATCTGAGAATCCTATAAGCACCACTTTTGGATATCCCTGACTATGAAATGTTCCTGCTTTACCTAGATCTCCACACCCAGACTAGGTTATCTTTCCTGATTATATGTCGCCCATTTACAATCCCACCTTCACAGACAGGCTATTTCTGACCTCTTGGTGAAACACGAGCACCAAATTACACTCGGAGATTTTAATCTTTGCTTAAAAGAAGAAAGGAACCTTCAGCCAGCTCCAATGTGTCCAGACAACTGATGGTCAACGGTCCTAGCAAGACCTATTTTGGACGCAATTTTTCCAAAAAGAAGGCCTGGCTTGAACCTCTCCTTCTGTGGAGATACAACCTCATGGTCCCATTTGTGATCAACATACCAACACGCACACTCCCAACTCAGCAACGAATAATCACTGCCGCCTGGAGATGCTGAAGAACCCTTAACTCAGACACATTTGCAACTCTAGCGCTGCGCTAGATGCCAAACCAATCATTTTACAGCCACATCTACAGCTCGATAACTGACTTGGGAAGCCCTGGACACCCCCATACATATAATACAATTAATCAAATCAGAGAAAAGGGGCAGCAAGGTGATTTACATCGCAACTTTGAACCCTGAGGATAACCAATCAGAAACTAGAACAAGTATGGACAAGCCCCTGACATAAAGACCAAGAACCTACGTTATGCCAAATACATGAGAATACCAATCAATCTTTAGAAGAAAGAAATCAAAACCATGGAGATGAGAAACATGACTTTCTGCAACAATAGCCCTGCATCCTTTCAAAAATATTGGGACATCAGCTCCAATTATTTCAGAAACAAGGTAAAAACACCCAGCAAGCAATAGACGTACTGGCGTCCTCATGTCAGATCGTGTTTGTAACACAACTACCGACTTAAACTGACTTCCGCCATCTCGTCGAGCGTGTAACTTTGCAAAGTTTATACCCACATACTGGGTTAATGAATGCCGCCGCTAACTGCAGGCACAAGACTGAGACTAGAGGTCTCCATCCGTTGTTTGGATTCAGTCACCTTACTCTCTACAATCGTATACACGTACCGTTAGGACACGTCTCCTTTGACTTTATAGAAACTATGAACGCATGTTCTCAGTAATGAGGAATTCACTTCCATATGTTCAGTGGCACTTTCGCTACTTGTTTTCACCTTTCCTGCACTACGTGATTGGGACAACATGTCCTTAAGGAGTCCAATTCTGGCCATATGAAGAAGAGGAAAACATCCTTGAAACGCGTCGCCAATTGAATCGGACTTCATTACCTCTCTAAATTTGGTGTTGCTTATTGATACTATTTTGTTTCTTCGTTTGTATATAACTTTTCAAAAATTTGAACTACTTTGTTTTGATATAAATATGTTTGGTCTTACACAACTGTGTTTGTTTATATTAGTCACAAACAGAATTTATGTGATTTCTTTACATTTTGTTTAAATAGCAGTATTGAACTTGTCCAAACATTTGAAAGTGTGCAGGGGACGGGAGGATTCCCAGGCTGAATCCTCTTCCTTTTCACTATTCTGGACTGTGAGACACTGCACTGCACATACAGAACAGAGACTAAACCCTTTCCGTTGAAACTCAGTCTGCTCTCAAACATGGGTATAGACTCAGTGGCTACAACTCAATGGATGACACCCTCAATGGCCACCAGCAAGTACACAGATAACTCCCTGGCCAATTGCAAGGCTCAAGCGAATGCCTGGATGGCTTTCAATAATCTCAAACTAAGCCTGAAACCGCTCACGCCAAGATGGAAATCTTGACTGTTGCTTCACATGCCCACCACTGTGGCCCACAGACACAGGTGCGTGCCCAGAAACGTCAAAGGTGCTCAAGACCCTTGGGGTTCTTCTTCTTATTATTATTATTATTTATTCGGATTTGTAAAGCATGCAGCAGCCCAGGGGTATCGTGGCGCTTGTTACATACATATCTTAGTTACAAATACATTGTTATACAGCAATGTTATGATGCATCGTGGCGCTTGTTACATACATATCTTAGTTCCATATCCATTGTTATACAGGAATGTTACAGGTAAGGCGATAATGTACATATTTACAGGACAGTTTTGAGTAAAGTTACATTTTACTGTGCACAGAGTGAGATCTTTGGTTTCCTACGGAATGTAGTGAGTGAGAACTCCGCTCTGATTTCTAAGGGTAATGCATTCCAGGATTTGGCAGCAATGTATGGGAAGCCTAGGCCGCCAGCTTTAGCTCTATTGATCAGTGGGATGTGGAGTTGGTTGGTGTATAGAGTCCTGGTGGGCGTGAAGATGAGGATTGGGAGATAGTTTCAGATAGGTATGAAGGTGCAGAGAGAGTGAGGCATTTGTGTGTGAGGGTAAGTATGTTGAGGATGATATGCTCCTTGACCGGGAGCCACTGAGCTGATTGTCTTGCTGGGAGATATGCTCTCTTCTAGGGATGCTTCGGGCGGCCTTGAGAGCATTGTTATGATTGACTTGTAGCCTGTTTAGGTTTTTTGCCGATGTGCCTGCCAGGAGGGCATTGCAATAGTCTAGTTTGGCTCCAATGGTTGCTCTAGCTATTGATAGGCAGTTAGGTTTGGATAGGTATGGTTTTCTGGCGTAAATGAATTTGGTGGTATGCGCGAAGTAGGACGTAATCGCGCTAACTTGTCTGTTCATGGTTAATGAGGAACAGAAAAGGGGGCTCCAACCACAGATATAGTTATTGACACTACCCTTATGTCGGGTTGCCTAGGTAGCTTTGTTCAAATTATTTCGACGTACTGCTTCAAGTAGTAAGCCAAGTATATTTACAAATAAACAATCAGGTTACCAAATGCACTCAATATATATGACAAAAGCACTTATTAGTATAATAGTAATTATTTTATTCAATTTGTTAGTTTTTTTCCCGTTTTTCTTTTTGGAACAAAGTAATAAAAAATGAATAATTGTAAAGGACATCAATACAATGCAAAAAATATAAATCGTAAAAAGAAGAGAAATTGCAACTCTTCAAAAAAATCTGTTATCCGATTTCCACATAATTAGTGAGTTAGTATCATTTAAGTGCTGCAAAGACATACTGAAGCATGTAGAAAAGGAAAGCAGAAGGGAATATTTTTGTTGTATACAAAGACAGTTCAACAGTTATACAACACAGGTAAATAAATATAGTGACCAGTTCATTGGTCCACAAGTTCTAGCAAGGCTAGCTAGTTGGCCGGCTATACTACGAGAGCCCAAAGAGTCAAATTTACAAACTGAAGTGAATTCAATCGAGACAGGACCAAAATCATTGGTCCAAATGCGTGTCACCAATTTAAAAGCAAAGAATCCCCAATTGTTAGGGCCTCAGGTATAGCAAGGTTGACCGGCTGCCTAGCTCTGCTGTGAGGACCGGAAGAATCAAACCAGTGGAATGAAATAAATTCAACAAACAGAGGACCAAAACCATCGGTCTACGCCAGGGGGAGGGGCCCCCTATCTAGTTGGAAAGGACAGACAAGCACACTAAGCGCTTTGTCCTGTGGCGTTTTGGCTGATTGTTAGAACGCCTTCGTCTGGGCCTCCGGATTGGAAATCTTTGAAAAGATAAGTGAAACAAAAATAGGGAGGAGGGTGAGAGAGGGAAAAGGTAGATGAGATCTATGATAAGTCTCAAAACCTAGTAATAGCAATAAATACAGTTTAAAATAAAATAGTGCTGCCTAAAAATGCAGCCATAGTAAAGGATACTTGTATTTTAGCAACAACAATATCAGCCGTAGTCTGATGTGTTCATGTGGAACTGAGTAGAGGCTAACCTGTGGGAAAGGGACCGCTGGGCAGGGCTGCGAAGGGGCGGTGTCCTGGAATCACATTATCAGGTCTTTAGCAGGCAGAAGGAATTCTGCTGTCGTTTGTAAAGGAAGCTTCATGTGGGCTTAATCTAGAAGCTAGCGATGATGTTCACGGTAAAATAGTGAGGCTAGAAGAATATGGTGGAAAAACAGATAGAACGAAGTCAACAGGTGTACTATCTACACGGTGGGAGCACATAACACATGTGAAGTGCAGTAGAGAGAAGAATGAGATTATGTGGCCATACCTGTATGTTAGGTAGCAGAATTAATGCTGTCCAACAAGGCAAAGAAGTACGATCAATCTTACTTCTGGAAAACTTGTCTCTGTGGCGATGCATCACATGTAGATAAATGCGAGGCCGATGGATGAAAACATCAACATTGGAAGATAAGTATGGCTCTGCGTCTGGGTTGCAGCAACACAGGGCAGAGGCCGCACTCCAAATGGCTCTATACCTCATAGTTGCTTACCTTTAGTTCAATTCAGCCTGATAACCCGAGTCAATCGCTGGGGTCTGCGTTCTGTCAGACCGCGAGTCTCTCCAGCAGCCGCAGGAGAGCTGCATCGTCAGGGATTATGTTGCGCATGCGTGTGGGGCTAGTATACGTGCCCTCACACATGCGTAGAGTGTAGGTTTGCGTCTAGTCGTCATGGCAACGCTAGTTTAGTCAACGCCGCTATTCGAAAAGCTAATCAGTGCGGCGCGAGTGCACAGACTCCTAGCCTAACCCGGACTCGTGTTGGTCAGGATTAACGGGTCCTGGACTCACAAGAAGAATCAGGTGACCTCGTACATGAATTAAAATAAAAAATTAAATTTAAAAATGTATCTGCATTAGCATGTGTGTTACGTGGGTACAGAAGTACCAGAGATGGTGCTAAATGTAATAAACATAATGTGGACATCGGGATGTTGTCGGATAGAGTTTTAAGCAGAGCTCGGTCAATGTAGCATGAGACCAGAGTGTCTGGTGTATGTGGGTCACCATACCTTGGAATGTATATAGGTATTGTGATGTGGGATACAAATCCCAAACAGAGCAGTAGAAACCAGCCCTGTATCAAGATGCCAGTCAACGGCCGCCTAAATGAGTAGGTGTAGATGGTAAATCAAAAAGGTCAGTGTGCGTGAACGGGCAATGCACATAGAGATTGATGTCGGGTGTTACTCCCATGTAACCTTGGCCTCATTAAGGCCATGAGTTATTGTCTGCAGTTTAAAAATCCACCACGCTTCTTTATGTTTCAGAGCGTTCCTGATGTTAGTATTGCTCTCCACCTTATCGATCACCCACCAAGTGAAGTAATCTGGGCCATGACGGAATTCCAGGAAGTGTGCAACCATTGGGGCATTGTGTGTCTTGCAGCGTATGCGTGAGCGATGCTCGCTTATTCTTTTGTTGACAGGTCTTTGGGTCTGTCCGATATACCTTAAGCCACAAGGGCATTCAATTAGATAGATCGCATTGTTGGTCTTACAGTTCGAGAAATGTTTAAGCACCCAATCCTTGTTGCCAATCTTAAATGTTTTAATCTTCTTTGTGAATTTGCATGCTACGCATTGGCCACATGGATGGTGGCCTGAGAGGTCCCTCAAATTCCACAGTGTAGTACGGGTGGTTTTCTTCAAGCGAGCATGGGTCAGATGTTCTTTCAAGTTTCTGGCGCGTTTCAGTGCCATTCTTGGTGGTGCTTCTTTGGGCAAAGTCAGTTGTATTAAAGGCCTGAATTTTTTAATTATCTGTTGCATTTTAGTGGTGTTTTGTCCGAAGGTTGTGACACATGTTATTCTTTCATTGTCCGTATTCCTGGTTTTAGGAGTAAGAAGGGCATCCCGTGGGGTGTACAGTGCTCTCTTGTTGGTATTCCTTATCAATTTCTTAGGGTACCCTCTTGCCCTCAGTCTATGTTCTAGCTCAGCTGCGTGTTCTTTGTACTGCCCTGTTTCTGTACAATTACGTTGTACCCTCAGGAATTGCCCATAGGGCAAATTATTCCGTAGATTTCTGTGATGATTGCTGTTGTAATGCAATAGGGTATTGCGATCAGTCTCTCTTCTAAATAGATTGCAGGAAAGTTTGTCTTCGTGTGTCTCTATTTGGAGGTCTAAGAAGTTAATACTTTCCATGGTTAATGAGCAGTCTAGGTATACTCCCAGTGTCTTAACGGCTGTAGATACTGGGATAATAGAGTCGTCAATGGTAAAGTTGGCGTATAATTTATCAAGTTTGGTTAGGGTGTTCTTTAGGCCTAGTATCATGATTTCTGTCGTCCCCATTGAGACAGAAGCCATTTAATGCCATCCAAGCCTGGATGGTGGAGTAGATTTTATGGAGCGCCTTGGCGTCTTCGTAGTATGAGCCTGAGAGGGGTAAAAGTACTTGTGTGTCGTCAGTGTAATTAGTATACACAATGCCAAGTGAGTCCAGCTTGTCAAAGAGGGGCTTTGTGAACAAGTTGTATAGTGTGGGAGCTGTGCAGGATCCTTGAGGGACTCTGCAGTTGATTGTCGTGGGTGTAGCATTTGCTATGTCTGAGAAAACTTTCATGGCTCTTCCTTCGAGGAAGGAAGTGATCCATCGTGTTGCTTCCTTAGAGAAGTTAGCTGTGAGGGTAAGGTGTGATGTAAGAGTCTTGTGGTCAACCAGATCAAAGGCGGCTGAGAGATCTAGGAGAAGTAGTAAGGCTGGCTTGCCTTTGTCCATGATTTGGGTGATCTGGCTCTTTGGATCCACCAGAGCTGTTTCAGTGCCGTGACCTTTCTGCAACCCTGATTGCCTGGTCCCTAAGATGGAGTGGGATTCTAGGAAGTGTTGGATTTGGCTATGAGCGGCTTTGTCCAGTAATTTCAGGAGGAATGGCACTGTGGTTATCAGTCTGTAGTTGTTTGGTTGTAGAGGGTCGAGAGTCGTTTTTTTTAGGAGTGGGCGCACCCAAGCCTCTTTGAGGCTGGCTGGGATAATGCCTGTTTTGAAAGACACATTGATGAATGCTGTGAAAAGCAGAGCGAGACAGTCTGCGCAGTCCTTTATGAGGTTGGGTGGGCATATCCCCCCTTTACAGGGGGAGGGTTTGAGGTTTTTGAGTAAATTAATAACTTCTTGTTCAGTGACGTCCCTGAAGGAGATCTCAGGTTTGGTAGAGTTAGTTGAGGCGGGAGTAGAAATGGTAGGGTTGGAACCAGTTTGCGGTGGTAGGGCTTTGCAGTGGTCCTTAAGTTTCTTTTGGAGGAGGTCATTTTTGTGTAACATGGCAGATTGGATACTAGCACACCATGCTTCGTCTTTAACTATTTCATCAGGTGTATTGGGTGGGGAGATTAGCTCATTGAAAATGGAGAAGATTTCTTTAGAGTGCGATTTGGCATTGGAGATGCGTGTGTTGAAAGCGTTGGCTTTAGCTGAGGTGATAGCTCCTTTGTATTGGTGAGAGATTAGTGTTATGGGCAATTAACTTAATTTGGAGCCACAAATCAATGCATTGATAAAGGAATATTTCCGCCACCTGTGCTCGATCAGGTGGATAATGCCCTTCCTTACATTTCCAGAAAGGACACTCTATGCAAGCAGCGCACACCACAGCATGCGGGGCAACCCCACTAGGAAAGTTTAAAATGGTTCATTTGAAAGCACTCTGCATCGTCGCTAGTTGCTTTCAGGGCCATTGAGCATTCCAGGAAAGATCATCCCTTACCAACCAAGGAACATGCTGAGATCCAGCAGCAACACCCCAAAAAGAGATGTGTGGGATCTGCCCCATCTAACATTGCAGCAAAACTCCAAAGCCCCTTCCCAAAAGGAATCTGCACGATCAAGGATCAGTTAACTTTTAGCATAACCTTTTTTACACACTGATCTCTCCATGGAATAACGCCAGCAATCTGCCATCATCGCATGTGACCGATGCTCCAAACACCTACCTGGCCTTTTGCTAATTCCCCCACTAACATCATGAAACTCCCACTCTCCAGGGCATTGCATGCATACCTTAGTACTCCAAAGGTCCCTCATATGAGACCAACACAACACTATACCACTACCATTAACTTACATACCAAAGACCCCGTCCAATGCATCGAAGCACCGTGGACACTCGAGTTCCCCCTTTCAAAACAAATTCCTCAGTGCCCAAATAAGTAACACCTCGAAAAACATCTGAATCCAAAGCTCACAATACTTCTGGCCTTCAAGCATCAACACAACAGCAAAGTTATCTTGCACTTCTCCCTCTAACGTAAACCCTCACATGCTGTGTGAGATCTGCAAGAGCACTTAGAGACCATGCAAATGGCAGCAATGCATGGTGTAAATCCCATTAAAAACATAACATAACATAGTATAGGAAGTGGCATAACATAAGATAATGTGATCCAAAGTAATATAACATAACATGACACTCCTTTTTTGCCTACTTAAGCAGCCTTGCAATGTTTTTTCTTCTGCAGTTGGTCAGCAGGTGCAAGTGGATCTAGGTGACATGGTTTCTGCTCCACCCACCTGTCAATCACTACTAATCGCTTGGTGCCTTCTTGTTTTGCCAGCATGTTTCCCCCTACTTAAGCAACCTTCCAGCCTCCTTTAATTTGCAGTTGCTCAGCTGGTGTAGGGGGATCTCGGTCACATGACCTTTGCTCTTCCCACCTGCTAAGTCCGTCCCCTTCCTACCCTTTCTTAACTATTAGATCACAGAGTATCTCCTGTCCGTGGGTCTGAAGCAAAAGGGCAGACAAAGGAAAGGGCAATTCTTGATTGGACCTGTTCGGCCTGGAAAGACCTAGGATCAGAGCCCTGGCTCCTCAAGTATCAGGCAAATTCCCTTCAATATGTGTTTCCCTTCTCTCTCCCAACAGCTCATCACCACCATCACCACTCATCGCCAACTTCACCCACATCACCATAGCCCCCATCAGCACTCCATCATCCACCACTATCCAAAAAACCGATGCTCCCCAAGGTCCTCTCAGCAATCAACCATGCAGCACACATTTCCAGCCTTCCTGCTTTCATACCCAGGGAAACTGATTTTCAATTTGTCTGGCCAGTGGCCAATAATGTATACGGTATGCGGCGCGACATATCCAGTCCATTTCTAGCCCTTTGTCAAACTAATGAACCTTAGGGAGCTTTGCATTACATCAGACACTCTTGGCGCTTCCATTAATAGAGAACACTGCAGGGGCCATGTGCAGCCAAAGCATATATATAATGTGCTGTGGATGTAGGTGGCCTGGGAGAAGCTATTGTGCCATGGTGAGAGATGCCGGCTGAGAAGGTGCAGCCTGTGGGAGCTCCACCAGCCCTTCTCATTATCTATGTCATTGATTTGGATGTGTAGTTGTACCTCATAGCAGACATTCACCTTGTTTTAAAGGGCATATTTTAGGAGCTGCCTCTGATCCACTGACCTTTGAAGCCTTTTGAGATGCCAGAATGCCCATAATATGTGCATAGGGCGGGCACTGAACTCCGCTGTACGTGCATTTCTATCACATGTATTCATTGTCGATATCCTGAACACCTGAATGGGTGTTACCATTCAGTGGGCTGATGAGCCCAGTGTCTAGGATAATGCTTTTTCTCCTGGACTGATCATGATGTGCTCTCCATCACTCATAGCCAGCTTTGTTGGCTTAGGCAGTGATTATAAGAATGGTGGCTGGTGCTAGAGTTCGGGGCTTGTCCAACAGTGGGCCTGAACCCAGAGCAGGATGGCGAGAGGGCATTCCAGAATCCAGGCTCCTGCAAAGCACACACTTATGCCTGGCATCCTGTTTTGAATTTATGGCGATTATTTTGACGAATTACTAAGAAATGCCCCTGTGGTGAATTGATTAAGTAGCAATTAACCATGCTCACCACTGGTCTGCATGGCACAAAGGAAAAGGTAAGTAGTAATTTGCATTTGTATCGTATTTGTATTAATTTTATTTTAAGTTTGCAGGCACAAGAAATACAGGTGCAATCCATTGAAATTGACCCATTCTGGGTGAATCAACGTTTCCGATCCCACCGGCGTGAGGATGAGTTGCATGGTTGCTGGAACCCTGCATTGGGCTCTCACACACATGCATGAAATCCTCTTGCTGGTAGGACAGGAATGAGAGATGCAGAACAAACTCTGGGCCTCTTTATAAGTTTGCTGGTATCCCGGCGGTTACCGTTACTGCCCCTTTGGTCTGGCGAAATTACAGCCGGATTACAAGTGGCAGTAAGGGTGGTAAATCCTCATTCCATGGCGTCCCATTCGGCTCCTTGGGGGGATTTGCAGGTATTACCAGCACAGGTAATACTGTGCCGGTAATACTGGCTATTTCTGCCAGTAGGGTGTCGGAAGTACATCCAGCTCCTAGTTGGAGGTAATTCCACCACCTCACCAGCCAACTTGAAGTTGGCTGGTGCTGTAACTTGCCCGTATGCATTAATATCGGCACGTTCTTGCCGCACCAGCTAACTTATAATGAGGCCCTCTGTCTCCGCAAACATAAACTGCCCCAACACTTCCCCCAAATGCACTGACCGGTTTAACACACTGCCCCCACACACGCACATACATACACCACCCCACCCAATCAAGCACACACAGACACATATACTGCCCCCTACAAATACACATTGGGCCTTATTGCTAGTCTGGTAGTAACCCGCCAATGCTACCGGCGGGTTGCGGCCGAACTCGTAACCCCCTTCTGTGCCTGATATCCCAGTGTCCGGGATGTCAGGCGGCGGAAACTTTAAGTCCCCATTCACGTGGTTTCCGGTATATGGGAATGGGGACACGGAAGCACTGGCGCCATTGCTAATGGCGCTGGCACGTCCATGAAGACCATGTCTGCAGGCAGACTTGTAGTCTGGCGGTCCATAAAGAGTGCCGGTGAGCTGCTACCGGCACCCTTATTTCCGGACCGCCAGGCTTATAATGAGGCCCAATGTGGGGTGCATGTTAAGAATGCTTATCTATTTACAACTGTAATATGGGTGATACCTCCCTTGCTACAAAATGCTAGCATTTATATGAATTGTAAAATGACCAAGTCTTTTTTAATGAGTTCCTTCTGGGATACCTTCTTTGTTTTGTCCTTTATGTGATGCTAAAGCGCCACCAATAAGATACAACTATTTCCCTGTAGTGCAGCTAGGAAGGAGCTGGGATATGAGGGACTCAACTCTTCTAGGTGTTGTTTGGTTATTTACCCACCCATTGACTGCCCATGTCCATGCAAATCTCTATAGCCATTCCCACTCACTTCCTGCCCCTCCCCACGCAGAACACATCCTCCTAGAATCTCTTTGAGACAGCTTTATCAAACAGTGACATGAACCTTTGTG
Organism: Ambystoma mexicanum; assembly: GCF_040938575.1. Lineage (NCBI taxonomy): Eukaryota > Metazoa > Chordata > Amphibia > Caudata > Ambystomatidae > Ambystoma > Ambystoma mexicanum. The sequence continues at coordinate 994,725,953 of NC_090941.1, forward strand.
CACAAAGTCCCTTTAAATGTTATTTCAAAGCAGCCTTCGTACAGTTAATGGCTACACTGCATCAGTAAATGTGCTACTGGTGTGTTAAAAACATATCAACCTTCAGCCATGTGATTTATAATCAGTATGTGGTTCTTCACTGAAGTCTTGTTTAAACCAGCGTTGGCAAAGCCAAACATTTTGGCTTGTTTATAGGAATTTGCCAGGCACTTCTATTATTTGGCCAGGTACGTGTACCATTTTGCAGCTGCTGCCATTAATGGCCATTTGGTACCATTACAGCAGTGTCTGGCAAATGCCTATACCATGCCCACCCAAAGGCCGACACTGGGTGGCATTTCCAATGCTTGTTTCACATATTGGCAATCTCTGATTCCAGTGGGCAAATGGATAAGTGTCCATTTTTAGTCTGGTCTATTACGTATCGCTTTCGACACCCCTACTCGAAACTATTGCATTGGAGTACAGATAGGGAAAAACCGGCTTATGAAAAGGGACGCAAAGGAATGACGTATGAGGAGGGATACACGGTCTGTGGTTGTTGTATGGCGATGAGCCCACCATTGCCTGCCCACGGCCATACTAATCCCTTTGGCCGTTCCCACCCATTCCTGCTTCTCCCCGCCCAAAACTCCCCCTCAAGGGAACTCTATGGGCTCACTTTAATCAAACCGTACTGCCACTGCTTGTTGCAAAAGCCCCACGTTAATCGGCTCAATGGGCTACTAGCACCCCTGCCAGACAGCCTTTTGTAGAGATCAGCACCCTCTCCCAATGGGCGAGAAGGTGCTGATCTCTGCATTTATATTCTATAGGCTTGCCTGGCAGGGGACAATGCCTTGCCTATTCAGCCAGCTGAGGAGGGTCAGTGTCACCATTACGGCTGAAAGGGTGAGGCCACTGGAAGCGGAGGTCGTTTTCCTGAAGACTGAAACTCCCGCAAATGCGTGGGCCCCGGTCCACTTAAAGCCCTGCCTTGTTGTGATTTGTCAACACAAAAGGTGTCTGTCATTTGTTAACCGTTTTGCCACAGCGTGATGTTTCCCATTAGCAGCCCCAGGAGTTTCAGAGCAGCCTCTGGGATGACCATTTGCACTCTGGCCCCCACTCCTCTTCCTCAATTATGTGCGATTAGGCTCAGTGTGTTGTGTCAAGGGGAGGGTTCGCAGCGCTCAATATCTGTTTAAGTACAAAGAGAACACGCTTAGACCCCCAGTTTTTTGTTGCAAGAGAGACAGGAGTCTGCGCAAAAGTTAACTAGTGTTGAGCTGTTTCAAAAAAGGTAGCAGGCGCACCTCTCCAGAAAGCATATGGCATGATAACCTGTTCTGAACATGGCATAATAACCTGTTCTGAACATGGCATGATAACCTGTTCTGAACATGGCATAATAACCTGTTCTGAACATGGCATGATAACCTGTTCTGAACATGGCATGATAACCTTTTACTGTTTAGCTGTTAACTGTTCTTATCGACTCGCCTTCCTTTCCCCTCTGGAAAAGTGCCATTTGAGTCCAGTGACGACGGGCCGTGTTTTACACAGCATGTTCATAAATCAGTCCTTACTGGTGCCAGATGCAGGTCCTTGGGTGAAATGTCCTGACACATTCACGTGTCCCTGATGATATGTGACATGTTAGTGTCTCCTGGGGTTCAGATTGCACATTGTTTCAACTCATAACAAAAGCTTTCATTCTGTTTACCAGAAAACGCCCACACAATACGGGTGAGTGAGCTGCTGTCTGAGAGAGTGTCCGACCCCATCTCTCTCATTCGCTGCTGTCTTTCCCACTTTCTCCTCAGCTACAGACTCTAGAAAAAAACTCTATCAAGCTCCGCACCGGTCACCCTCTCCCTCTTGCCTACCCTCTCGCCGAATTTCCCCAATCTGCATTTCGTTGACGCTCTCTCTCAACTCCCCCAATCTCTGCACCACTGTCACTCCCCTCTCTCTTCCTTTCTCTCTCTCCCAACTGCCCAATCTCTGCATCTCTGGAACCCTCCCTCTCCCTTGCTCTATCTCAAGTCCCCCAATCTCCGCACCTGTCCCTCTCTTACTTTCTCCTCCTTTCTCACTCTGCCCCAACTCCCCCAAACTCTGCACCTCTGTCACTCCCCTCTCTCTCCCAACTCCCCCAATCTCTGCACCTCCGTCACTCCCCTCTCTTCCTTTCTCTCCCTCCCAACTCCCCCAATCTCTGCACCACTGTCACTCCCCTCTCTCTTCCTTTCTCTCTCTCCCAACTGCCCCAATCTCTGCATCTCTGCCAACCTCCCTCTCCCTTGCTCTATCTCAAGTCCCCCAATCTCCGCACCTGTCCCTCTCTTACTTTCTCCTCCTTTCTCACTCTGCCCCAACTCCCCCAATCTCTGCACCTCTGTCACTCCTCTCTCTTCCTTTCTCTCTCTCCCAACTCCCCCAATCTCTGCACCTCTGTCACTCCCCTCTCTTCCTTTCTCTCTCTCCCAACCCCCCAATCTCTGCACCTCTGTCACTCCCCTCTCTCTCCCAACTTCCCCAATCTCTGCACCTGTCCCTCTCTTACTTTCTCCTCCTTTCTCACTCTGCCCCAACTCCCCCAATCTCTGCATGTCTGTCACTCCCCTCTCTTCCTTTCTCTATCTCCCAACTCCCCCAATCTCTGCACCTCTGTCACTCCCCTCTCTCTCCCAACTTCCCCAATCTCTGCACCTCTGTCACTCCCCTCTCTTCCTTTCTCTCTCTCTCAACTCCCCCAATCTCTGCACCTCTGTCACTCCCCTCTCTCTCCCAACTTCCCCAATCTCTGCACCTGTCCCTCTCTTCCTTTCTCTTCCTTTCTCACTCTGCCCCAACTCTCACAATCCCTGAATCTGTTACCCTCTCTCTTCTTTGTCTTTGCTCTCCCTCTCCACACCCCCAATCTCTGCACATCTGTCACCCTATCTCACCCTTGCTCTCACAACTCCCCTATCTCAGCACATCGGTCACCCTCTCTCTCCCTTTTTCTCTCCAGTCTCTGCACTTTTCACCCTTTCTCCCTCTCCCATCTCCCCCAGTCTCTGCATCTCGGTCAACTTCTTGACATCGGACGTTGCACTCGAAGTGCCTGCCAGCGTTCATTTTGTAATGTTTTACTGTAGCCATTCTTCTCACACTGTTCAACACATCCTAAGCATCATCTCCCCGATAAGTAATGCTATGTTTGGGCACATGAAGCCCCCGACCCATCTAACCTGGTTTAAACAGCTCAAAGTTCTATCTCTGAAAAAGAAAACGTGGCATGCATGGAAGCCCCGCTGCAGCTTCCATGTTATCCAACACATTGAAAATAAATAAATAAATCCATCCATCCATCCATCCAGAGAAAGCGTTGCAAGCTTAGAGTAGCTAACCGCTTTACAGATAGAAAAAGACAAGAGCTTGTTTTCTCTCATTTCTGCTCAAAGCTTCCCTATGGGTGAAGAAAATGTTTGCTTGAAACCGCAGCACCACCCCAGTAATGTCTGCTGACACAGCTAAAATGTCCTTCAGACGTCTGCTGAGATTAAACGTCTTTGCAGCTGGGGGTGCTGGGGGTGCGGGGAAAAAATACTTAGAAAAAATAGGATTCCAAATGGCAGGGACTGTGCAGGGGCCTTTCGGGTTTTTCAGCTGTAATGGGCTTTGAGCCTCAGTCTTATCATAAAGCAAAAATACTTCTTTAATTTAATATTTTAAATGTGTGCTTTGCAACGTGAAGTTACAGGATGCTTTTTCCTTAGGCTGTCGCCTGCCTTGTTCCTTGCAGAATCCAGCAATGTTCTTATTACCTTGTTGCCTTTTAAAAACAGTTTTAACTCCATGTTCACCCTGCTGACACAAAGAGCTTAATAGCTGCTCACTGGACATTTAGCATGTGTGCTCCTACTGAATACCTTTCTTTGATCTGTGCAAACGTCAGTACACATTCCCCATGATAATCTGCAACCCCCTCCCTGCATTCCTTTATCTCTCCATTACAAGGTATGCAGCCCACTGGTGATTCGCCTGCTTTTCCCAGCTGCACACAAGCCCACCCCCACCACCATCATCATCATTTTAAAATGGGAAACCACGTAAACCAACACATCTTCAGCCACCCTGCCAAAGTGAGATGAAAAAAACGATTTGCTCAATTTTATTTATTTTTCTATTGAGCATCTGTTAGGTGCTTGTAGAACAAAAAAGTGTTTCAAGGCGCCACAAGGCAAAGGGGGACGGGAACAAGAGGAGTAAAAAATAATGGCAAAAGACAGAAATTATACAATTGTGGTGCTACTAGGCCTTGTGACACTCAAATGTGCAAGGGCTGTGAAGAGAAGTGCAGGAGAAGGTGGAGGGGAGGGTTCAAAGCATGGTGGGCAAGTGCTGGTGAGAGCCCTGGCGGGAAGTGCCAAGGGTGCCAGGGGGGAACCGCTGGCTACGTTTGAGGGTGGGGGAATCCTACGGGTGGGATGCATAGCTGCCTGGTAGGGGGCCTGCAAGGGCAGTGCTGGGGGGCAGGGTTCTGTTGTCGACTGGGCAGGGGCCTGGTACCTGTGAGATTCATTAAGGACCAGGCCGCCAGTCTCAGCGGCAGTGGGGTGATTAGCAGGGAAGGGAAAGAGGTAGAGAAAAGCAGAGTTTTGAGAAGTTTCCGGAACTTAAGGAGGTCTGGCTCAAGTCTGACATGGGCACGGAGGCTCTTCCAAAGAGAGGCACTTGTCGAAGAGAGAGACCTGCCCCCCACTCTCTGCTTGGAGAAGCGTTTGAGAAGCAGAGAGTTGGAGTTGGAGGTTTGGAGGGCTCTAGCAGGGAAATATTTAGGGAGAGAAAGTTGGAGATAGTGTGGTCTCAGGCACCAGAAAGCCTTGTGGTATTATTTATTTATTTATTGGGCATTTGTAAGGCGCTTATACAGCAATAATTGTGCTTCAAAGCACCCGGGATGATGCAGAGGGTCTTGAATTTGAACCTTGCGGCCACTGGGAGCCGGTGGAGAGAATTTAAAGCTGGAGAGATACGGTCCCTAGGCTTCAGGCCAAGGATATGTCGTGCAGCCCTATTCTGGATTCGCTGAAGGGGGGTTAAGTAGGAAAGGCGGAGATTGAGGAAGAGGCTGTTGCAGTAGTCCAGCCTAGAGAGGACCAGAGCTCTGGAAACATTGAGCTTCTGGGGAAAGGTGAGGAAAGGGAGAATGACTCTGAGGAGGTGAAGCTGGAAGTGGGCCTTCTTGGCAAGGTCCAAGATGTGAGGGGTGAAGGAGAAGGAGGAGTCGAAAATGACACCAAGGTTTTTGGCCTCAAGGGAAGGTGAGGGTGGTGGGACCAAGGAGGGCAGGTCAGAGGGTAGGAGGGAAACAGGGCGCAGGTGTCCCAATAAGAAGGATCTCAATCTTACTGGCATGAAGGCAGATCTTGTTAAACGCACACCATGTCTGGATAGCAGTGAGACAATCAGGGATGAGAGAGGAGGAGGAGACAGTAGAGGGAAGTTTGAAGGAAAGCTGTGTATCATCAGAAGAACACTGGAAATGAGGAGAGAAGGAGGAAATCAAGTGAGCAAGACGGCAAGATAGATATTGAAGAGTCATAGAGATAGGATAAAGCCATGGGGGAGGCTGCAGGTAGAGAGTGAGATGGTGGAGGAGAAAGGGTCCAGCTGCATCTGGGAGGGAGGTTAGTGCGGAAAGAGGTCAGCCAGTCCAGGGCCCGATCTGCGATGCCAAGGGTATCATGGAGCTTTTTTATGAGGATAGAAAGTTTGACCGTCTCAAAGGCAGAGGAGAGATCGAGTAGAATAGACTTTTAATATTTTTGCCCACAGCCTGGCATTGTGTAGATCAAGAAGGAAACGGGCAGTGTGGAGATGCTTTGGTCTTTTATTTGTGTGAGTGGGATAATAATAATAATAATAATGTGACATTGTGGACATAACTTGTTTCATTCTGGTTGTTGCACTTCTTTTTCTACTGGAATATTCTCCAGTTTCTTAACTGATTTCTGTTTTTGAGGAGGGAGATGTCTTCTATACAAAACCTCAATATAGCCCACTATATGCCATCTGTTACTCACATGTAGTGCCGCCCCACAAGACATGTGAGCAATGAAGTAACAGGGAATGTATAAACAAGGCACCTTTCCTGGGTCACTGGCTTAGACATTTCAAATGGTTAAGTTCATTTTGTATTCCTAACTGGTTTACGGACACAATGCAAGAAGAGTGGTCAGTTCTGACGCATGCAAACAATATGAGAATGAAACTAATTCACCCTAGACATGCGCCCGCGTGCGCGCGCACAGACACACACACACACACACACCATTCCCTGCCCCGCACAAACACTGCCCTCCAGACACACACGTTCCCAGGGCCGGCTTTAAGGACAGCAGCGCCCTGGGTGAAATAGCACCCCCCCTCGTGCACCGCGCGCCCCTGGTTAACAGGGGGCAGGGTGAAAGGGGGCGGGGCCAGGATGGGCAACTTTATTATTTATTTATTTTTTTAACCTCCTCGCCTAGGCTAGGAGGTTAAATAGGGCGCTTTAGCACCCCATTGTCATTGAATGAGCCCGCTGCTGTGGGTGCATTAAATTACAATGAGGCGCCCGCCACCACACTGGTGTGGTGGGGGGCTAATGGTGCCTTTTCTTATGAAAAGTGCCCGCGGTGGAGGGGTGCATTTCAATGCACCCACCGCCGCGGCCACATTTTACAGTAAAAGGCCGCCTCCCAGTGCCTTCTCCCACAACTCCAGCTCGGGGGAACTCTTGAAAGACTCCCCCGAGCTGGTGTGTCGGAGGCTAATGGCGCCCTGGGGGCGTGGCACCCCGGGCGGTCGCCCGGCTCCCCCCTAAGGCTGGCTCTGCACGTTCCTCACAAACACACACGCACACACACCGTACCCCACACATTGCCTTCCACATATACACACTATGCACACCTCCGCACCCACTGCACCAATACACACTGCCCTCTTACATGTTCTGTCTACACACACTATGCCCCATATACTACCCCAGACATACTGACACCCATTACTGCCCCTCATATGCACATTGCCCTCACCCACTGGCCCACAAAAATACACACACTCGGCCCCACTCTGTCCCACCCCAAACACAGACTGTGCCCCCAAGTACAGAGTATGGCCCTCGTGCACTCACTGCCACACCATACACACACTGCACCCCACATCCACACACACCCACACACACTACCCCCACAAAAACACTGCCCCACACACTCACTGCCCCATACACATTGCCCCTTCCCGACACACACACTGCCCCACACAAACACTGCCACCCACACACTGCCCTCACACAAACAATGCCCTCACTCACTGCCCCACATACACACATACTGCACCCTCACATGTACTACTGCCCCCACACACTGCCCCCATAAACACACATGCATGCCTCCCACACACAAACACAGACCACACCCACTTCCTCCCACACAATACATGCCCCCACACACTGTCCACACACATACTCTATATACACTGTCCTCACATACACTTCCCCACACATTGCCCACCCACACACACTTTGCCCCCCATGGACACAGCCACCAGAGACGGCACACACACTGTTCACTTCTCACACACCCATATTCCATACACAATGCCTCCACATATGGTACCCCACATACACTTCTTCCCACACACACACACAAGCCTCCATACACACGTCCCCCACTCTTCACTGATGTACAAACACACACACTGCCTACACCCAAAATGCCACCACACACAATTCGCCCCCACACACATACTGTCCTCTCCCACACACACATTGGCTGCCCCCATTCACTGTTCTTCACCACACACACTTCCCCCATACAAACCTCTTCACACTCTTCCGCATGCACATTGCGCTCCCCCACAAACTGCCCTCTACACACGCCTGCCCTCAAACACAGCCCCCACACATCCTGTCCCAGACACATTTTGACCCCACAAACCAACCTCTCACACACTACTTTCGCACCATACACATACGTGCACACAGGCACGCAATTCCCTTTTACATCGGGAGACTCATGAAAGAGAGGGCCCTCCTCCACTGTTGCTGGTAAGGCATGTGACTCTCGAGCTGCTTGGTGCACTCAGTTTTTAGTAGCCTTTATTTTGTTTCTTCACTGCGCTGCCAGCTCTGACTGTAAGCATCTGTACCTTCCTTAGTGTTTCCCCAGCGCCTCCCTTCCCACCCCCACCCCCTCACTGATTGGCTGTAGCTTCAAGGAAGTACACCGTTTAGTGAGGCCTCTGGGAATCCCTCTCCCTTTACATTGAGAGACTTGTAAGAGAGAGGACCCGCCTCTACTGCTGCAGGTAAGGCTTGTGAACCTCGAGCTGTGTGGTGCACTCCGTTTTTGATAGCCTTAATTTTTTTTCTTCACTGCACTACCCGCACTCACTGTAAGCATCTGTACCTTTTTTGTGTTTCCCCAGCTCCTCCCTCCTCCCTTCCCATGCCCACCACTTCCCTGATTGGTGTTAGCTTCCAGGAAGCACAATGTGTAGTTGAAAACCCCTAAGGCAGCCTTGCTTGGGCAGCCAGCTAAGGGCCATGCAAAGGGCACATCTATAGGGTACCTCCATTGCCTGTTTGCCTGTTCACCCTGGGCCCCCTGCAAAGCCATCTGCAGCAACAATCAGGTATGGTGGTAGAAATTGGGAGCAGAACCAGTGCTGTACCTCTAAAATCTTGCCACTACTTTATTACTACCATTTGATGGTAGCATTTTGTTGAATCCCATTGCCTTAGGAATTTTGCCATTGCTTTAAATCTTGCTGCGCTCTGAGGTTTTCCTTTGTGTTGAATCTAGCTGCCCTGTGAAGTTTGCCATTGTGTTGAATCTAGCTGCCCTGTGAAGTTTGCCATTGTGTTGAATCTAGCTGCCCTGGGAAGTTTGCCATTGTGTTGAATCCTGCTTCCTTAAGAATGTTGCCATTGCTTTAAATCCTTCTGTGCTCTGAAATGTGCCATTGTTTTTCATCTAGCTGCCCTGGGAATTTTACCACTGCCTTTAAATCCTGCTGCACTCTGAAGTTTTCTATTGTGTTCAATCTAGCAGTCCTGCAAAGTGTGCCACTGCTTTAAATCCTACTGTGTTCTGAAGTGTGCCATTGTGTCGATCTAGCTGCCCTGCAAAGTTGCCACTGCTTTAAACCCTGCTGCACTCTGAAGTTTATACTGTGTTGCATCTAGCTGCCATGTTAAGTTTGCCATTGTGTTGAATCTAGACGCCCTCTGAAGTTTGCCACCACTTTAAAACCTGCTGCGATCTGAAGTTTACAGCTGTGTTGTATCTAGCTGCCCTCTGAAGCCTGCCATTGTGTTGAACCTAGCTACCATGTGAATGTTTACCACTCATTTGAATCCTGCTGCCTTTTGGGTGTTGCCACCTTTTAAAACCCGCTGCCATTCAAAGTTTACCACTGCATTGAATTTTGCTGCCCTAATAACTACTAACCACCCGTGCTCCTCGCCCCTTTCCTGCATACCTACCACATACCACACACACCCATATGGGCCAGTCTTACTACACACAGACACACAAGCCACACATCTGCCACAAGCTAGTGGATTTGACAACGTTGGAGGATTAGTCTCAACAAGAGATTGGGAAAAAAATTAACTGATTGAAACAGAGGGCTGGTGAGCCTCTGTTAACATAGATGGTCAGATTATTTGATGGGGTGCAGCAGGTCTTCTTGTAGATCCGACCGATTCTCCACAGTTTCTGCCATTGTCCCATGAAACTAATATTCAGGAGGTATTACGTGCAGGGCCGCCTCCTGATGGCCAGGGAAGAGATTCAATGATTTCTCTAATACACTTAGCTGCTCAAGGGTGTAATCGCAATTATCCGATTACATCGGACTGGCCTAGCGATGAGAAGAAGTGGTACACACTGAGAAAGGCGATTCAAAGACTCAGGGAGCATGCCATGGAAGAACCATATTGATCCGGAACATATGGGCGTAGTGGCATTATCATTCTCAGCATGAAATACAATCAGTCGGACTGCACAACCGGCATACAAAAATGTCATTATGACCCTGCTGGTGGGTATGACTGGTAAACTAACAGATGAAGTGGTGGATGCTATCAGACAGTTAGCGGACCTAGGGAAATGGGACAAAACAGAAGAAAGGCCCAGAGACAGAAAGAGAGGGGTGAAGTGATAAACGGACCCCTGGAAAGAGGTTCGATCGTAGAGAATCACGTGTATCCAGAAAATACATGTTTTTGGTGCTGCTAAAAGATGAAGTGCCGCACGAAGATGTTGACGGAATTGAGACTCGCGAAATGTATCAGCTGTATAAGAAGCTAGGTCTTGACGGGAAAGAGCTGGATAAACAAGTGAAATGGCAGGATGTGAACAAGCAAAGTGGGGATTAGGGATGTAACGGTATTACGCTATACCGTTAAAGTTACCGTGAACCAATTCATTGAACAATAATAACCGTCACATTGTTTATACCGGTATACCGTTCATACCGTTAAGTGTGCTTTTCAATCTGATTTGGAAAGGCTGCAGTAAGCAAGTGCTGCGCAGTCTTGGTCTTGCACTGTTGGATGTGCCGTCTGCCAAGTAGTTTCAGTTTGAGCAGTTTTTAATGCCATTCCATAAACCACATGTCCCTGACACAAAATCAATATGTTAGCAATAGGAAGAATAAATACAGTGCTAAGAAGGAAAAGTTTTTTTTTTTAAAGCGCTCACACAGCCCGCGGGCATCGAGGCCCTGTTAAAGACATAGTTTTTGTTTATTTAGTTGCATAATTGTTTTTGTCTTAGTTGCGTATTTATAACGCGCTTAAACACCCCGAGGTTTCTAAGCACGGACCCAGGGATAGAACCTGTGTTGCTTCGTGTCGTCCTGCTTTCACGTTGCTGCTGAGCTATCCTCCCGGGACTTTGGGTTGGCGGCTTTGGGGTTTATATATTTATAATGGATAATGTTTTCTAAACATATGACAATGGGGGATTTCCCTGGTTCGATCATTGAATTTACATATAATAAGTCACACTGCAAAATGTACTCATCTCTGTGGGTATTCCCTGCAGCCATACCAAAGGGTAACATGTCCACGATTACTGAACACCTTTTGGCCTGGAAGTAAACTAAAGGCTGTAACGTAAAGAGAGAGTGCCTGTGCATGTGTCTGTGTGTATGCGCATAAGCGTATACGACCATCAGACTCCATTGATCTGTGGCATGCAGGTTATCAAGATGGCAACATGTTCATCTTCACCAGTAGCCAGTGGGGGAGATAAAAGCCTAAATTACCACTTAAGAAAAGCTATTCAGTTTGCTTTTCCAGTCGCAGCAAGGCCCCCCCTCCTCCTCCTCTCCACACGTGTGTTTGTGTTTGGTGGAAGCAAGGGGTGGCATTTCAGTGAAAAGTATGTTGAAAAGCCCAATTCTGGCCCTGGGTGCCTGGTTTTGTTTGTGATGATAAATCTGACAATTTATAACCTTTTAGAAAACATTTGTTAAGATTAGTTACTCCACCTGCTATACCGCGATAACCATGATATACCGTCATTTGGCAAGAAGGTTATTGTACCGTCATAAAACTAATACCGTGACACCCCTAGTGGGGATCAATCCACTTCGGCGCCACCTGAGGAGGAGATGGATGACGGCTCCATGTGGATGCCTTCACCATATCAGCCGACTTATGCTGATTTACGGAAAGTTGTGAGTAGGATGTTGGAGACAGAATCCAAATTCACGCATTCGAAATATGAATAGGATTGTGGTCAAACTCTGGTAGCGTCTGCCCGGATTAAGGTAGACAGACGACCTCATGTGAATGTGAAATTATTTTGGCAATCAGGAAATAAACAAGAGTTCAAGCATTGATTGATACCGGGGAGGAGGCCTCATTGATTCATGGCAATCCTTTGAGATTTAATGGCAGATATTTCACCATTACTGGACTGGGAGAGAAAGAGACCCCCGCAGTTCAAACGAAAGTTGATATGAAGATTGGTAATTTGAGAAGGAATACATATCAAGTGTTGATTGTTCCCATACCTGAATATATTATTGGCTTTGATATCCTGGAGGGATTGACTTTAGGACTGGGAGGTAAAACGTATCAGTTTGGGGTGAGTGCACTGACGTGTACCTCCGTCATTGTAGGAAAATTGAGGATGCCCCCACTGCAGATTCCTTTGACCATGAAACGTGTGTCAATGAAACAATATTGCATTCCTGTGGGGCACAAGGATATCTCAAATACTATCAAGGGATATGTTGAAGCAGGCGTGTTACGTCCTGTGACTACGGCTTGGAACAATCCGGTCTGGCCGGTTAAGAAGCCAGATGGAAGCTAGAGGATGACTGTGGATTATCATGAGTTGAATAAGTACACTCCTCCGTTAATACCGCAGTCCCAGATGCGGTTACCTTGATCGAAAAAGTGCAGAAGTTCGAAGGAACTTGATACGCAGTAATAGATTTGGAGAATGCATTCTTCACCATCAGGCTCTACACAAGGGATGCCCGCTACAGCGACTAGAGATCAGTTTGAAAAACCAAGATTAGAATTGAATCTCGCTATCAAACGTCCTAATCCATCAATACAAAAGTTGACAGGTCCCTTTTTAACACTTGCTGAAAAAAGGCTGATGATTTCCCAAAAAGCAAGCCTCCCTTCAGAGGATATTCTGATAGTTGATTTCCCTGTGGAGCAAGTTACAGATAAAGTTACCCTCCATCGTAGATGTAGGGGGACTAGATCATCTCTGTTAGAGGTAGCCCATCTTTTCCTGCCTATGGGTTTTGAATGTATGGCCTCCTCTTTCAAGCCTGTCTCCGAGCAACTGAATAGACAGATGGAGGATGTTCCAGAACTTTCTCAGTGCAATAGAACAAAGCTGAGGCAAATACGTGACTTACAGTTCAGCCCGAAAGAGTCTCCGAATGACATGAGGTGTCCTAAAGGGCAGTCCTTGGGACCAGCTCCGGCCGAGAATCCATCAAATATATCTACGATACCTGTCACAAAAGCAAATCGTTCAGTCACCTCATCCAACGCAAGACCGACATACAGTCCTTTGAAAATTACGATCAATAATATGACCTTTCCTAACGACCCACCTAACCCGGACAAACCGTGGTACAGAGACAATTCTTGTGCAGTGACAATGCAAAATGTTCAATTGACAACTAGGCTCTGCGTGGAATTTAGCCTTTTGGAACACTCGGGAATATGCTCATCTGCCCACGGACTCCACCCTGTTCTCAGGTGATCTAGATATTTTCTGTATCCAAGAAACCTGGCTCTCCTATTAGCCCGCCCTGGATGGATATACTTCCCTCCTTAATCCTGCTTAAAAAGGCTCGAGAGGTCGGCCAGCCTCTGGTCTTCTGACGCTCGTGAGAAACGGGAGGGGGCTCTCAGTTGGACTAACAAGTAATCCTTGTCCCTATCTACAAGTTATTGGAATTCACTGGACGCTCCCTAAGGATGACGAAACTCAGCAAGGATTGATTTTCAAAGTATACTGGAACCTGACGGGGACAACCACTAAGGCCTTCATGAGTCTGGTGAGACCAGCCATTGATGATGCCATCTATCAACATGACCCGCATTTCATAATTATAGGGGGTGCTTTAAACTGTCCCTGTGTTAAAGACTTGACCATAGACCTATTACAGCAAAATGTGACAATCTCTAACTGCAATGAAAGAGCTGCTCCGTGGTTGGAGATGATGACCTCATACGATCTTCCCAAATGGACAAAGGAGAGAAGACTGTCCTCCTAGACCCACTTGGTCTAATGGCAAAGTAACTTGTTTTCTGGATGGTTCTATGTCATTTCATCGACACCCGTTTTTACGATGGGTGTTTTGCCGCAGAATGTTTGCCACTCATCATTATTAAAACATATTTACCTGGGGTATTCAAAAGGCTTTTTCCAAAGATTACACTCTTCATCACTGATGCTCTGCTTTAATAATGTTTTCACTCTGGTCAATGGACTTCTTTAGCCCAACAAAATCATTGTCATTATCGATGTACACGTACCACTATCTAAAACCTTTCACACATATTCAAGAAGAGCACCATTGCCTCAGGGGAACAGGCTAAGTCCTAAACGTGCCATCATTAGATGGAATTCAAAAGTGTCAAATACATCCCAAGTGCAGTCCCATCTTCACAACCAATGCTGTCAAGGGGCTTGGTGCGTAGAAGGACAGTATCATTATTAAGAATGTGTAGATGTTCCTCTGATAGGCCATTTTAGGTCAGTCTATGCTCTTTTTCCAATGCTTATGTGGGGAAGCCCTCAACTAAAAGTAATAGCACACAGTGGTCATTTGAATCCATACATACAAGCATTTAACAGGGCTCATATGTGGCTAACCAAAGTAACCTAACTCAGGGGAGTTGCTAGGTCTGGAAAAGACCCGGGGCTAAGCTGATGTCGGAACTGTTGGGACTGGGGGTTGGCTAGTCTTTTGGCTGTAGCTCCTGAGATTCTATCCGGGGCTACAACCAAAAGATCAGGGGCTATACCCCCTTTGGCCCCCCCTAGCAACGCCCCCTAACTACAAAACACTAAAGCAGTCTGGGCTGCCATTCTTCTAGCAAATGTATTATTTGATATGTAGATCTAGATCAAATCAATTGAATTGATAAGTAATATCGCGCCTGCAGTGCTCTTAGTATTATTTGATCCAAAACAAATCCCCATAACATACGGTCACCGTAAAAAACACAACAAATAAATACATTGCATGATGGAAATATGTCAAATGCAGGCATTTAATGAGATATATTTCGTTTTTACATGCTCCTGGACAGTACAACACAATTTCTTCTTCTTTGTGTCTGTCTTACCTCCACCGTCTGCTCTCCAGTTGTCTGTATGCTCTGGAAGGTGTTAATCCAGGGGTTCAAGGTCAATCCTCTTTAAAGGATGTTTTAGTTGTGTGGAAGGTGTTGGAAATCAGTGCCCTCTCTATACATCACTGACCGCCAGCCATGAATGTCTCTTTGCATTTTATAAGTGTATTTAAGTAGACTAAAACAGGCTTGCTAGCTGAGTATATTGTCAGTCTGGAGAAGTGGAGATGAACCCTTCATCCCGTGCTCAGAAGCCATCACCTGATTACATGGGAACGCTACAAGGAACCTAACTAAGAAAATTGGCCGCAATGCCAAAGTTCGGTTTCCACTATATTGGCTCTACCAACAGTAATGCACTTTTCAATCAAGCCAACTATATTAATTGTAGGCCACTGTAGAGCAACAGTAAAAAAGAAAATACATGAATAATGAGTAATTACATTTTTAAGATGTCAGATTTTGCCTTATGCAACCAAACATATTATTATTTTGCTTGAATTATAGGCTATTATAGGTCGTTCTTATGAATAAACATTTCCAATAAAAAGAAGTCTCCTTCCTTTTTTAAATATAGTGCTCAAACCTCTACACTACCAATTCCATCCTCATGAAGTACCGATAAGCATATATAAGCTTAAATTCAACACCGGAATCTCATTATGGACTCAGCACTATCTTGTGTATGGCAGTGAGTACTTACTCTACAGGACAGTGGATAGTTGTGCATGGGCGTTGCGGTTTGCGTCTAGCACTACACCATGGACTCAGTGGATAGGTGCAGTTAGTTTGCCTTTTGGCCTATTGGCGTAAGGAAAATGAAATATATATATCTATATATCTGTGTGGGAGGCTGCTCACCAAGACACAGAGGGGTTCATTATGAGTTTCCCGGTAATTCCGGCAGGATACCGGGAAACTGACCATATCATTACAGGCACCGGATATCGTGGTATTACCGGGATATTCCATGTGCCGGAATGGTGGTAAATCCCCATTCCATGGAGTCCCATAGGGCTCCATGGAGGGAATTGCTGGTATTTCCAGGATCGGTAATACCAGTGTCGGAAATACCAGCTGTTTTTTGCCGGTGGGGGCCTGATTTACCTCCAGCTCTTGCCTGTGCCAGAATTACCAGGAATTTTCCCAGCATTTTTTCCAGAACGGCAAACTTGTAATGAGGGCCACAGTCATGTATCAGAGCAAAGGGTGCACTGCTTTTTTGCCGATATCGCAAACACTGATGACAAGTACAGTGTATACAAAAACTGAGAAAGAAAACTTTCCTTCCTGCAGTATCCTCCTAAAAATTATTTGTTGGCTTCAATCTCCAAATATTTCATTGTCTCCATTGAACACGAATCACCCAGAAATTAAGGTGATTCAAGTGTGTGCCTTACAGGTTCCCCCAGCACCATTTTCAAGCATGTTAATGTAGGCTTGAGAACAGAGCAAAACCAGCTGTTCTTCAGAACATTCTTGGAAAAAGAGCTTTCCGCGCAATACAAAAAGCAATCACATCTCCCAATTTGCAGCATCCGGATCAGTGTTTATTCATCAGAGAGTCATGAGGCATCAATGATTTTTGACATGTATGTTTTCTGAACAATATATACAAAGCAGATGGTCTTATCATGAATCCTAAGGACAATCCTAAGGACGATGCACCTACATGACTTAAAGAGTGTCATCTAGAAAAGAAAATATTTAATTTACTACTTAACTGTAATAATGTGACTTTTTTATATTCCTCAGGAAGGTACAGTCACTTCAGGCGTGTAGCCCTTGATGGCCCACAAGCCGAGAATATGTTCTGAAGATGGCGAGCCTGGCATCATTGTCTGATAACGCGACCCATAGCATTCCAACCATTGGCGCATATGTTAACATGTGGATCACGTTAAGCATCCTGCTGTTGCTGTTTTTGAGTGTTTTCCTCTTCTTCATCTTTCTGATGCTGCATGCGTTTATTACCAATGCACTCCTGAGGGAGCGCAAACCCGCTACATCCTCTTCATGTACAACCTGCTCAATGACACCTTGAATCTTATGACATGTGTGCTTCTGTTCTTTTTAGAGTTTGCACAATACAACATAGCAGTAAGCAGCTGCTATGTTCTTATTACGATTGCATTTCCTCAGCAGCCATACTGGTCTTGCGGTCATGGCTCTAGAGCGCTATGTCGCCATCTGTTTCCCGCTGAGGCACGCAGTGATCTGCCGGGTGGAGAGGTCCTGGGTAGCCATCATTGTCAGTTCTGTCATTGTGCTGATGCCATCTTTAATTAATATATTGATCCTGAGCTCCTCGGAGCAACATAACCTTTTCTTACAGAGATTAAGATGCGCTTGTGAATTTTTGACAGTGACCCCCCAGCAGGCAACAGTGTTCTTTTCAGCTAATGTCACCACCTTTGCCACGGTGGCTTTGATCATTCTGTACACTTACATTAAAATTGTGCTGGAGGCCATCAAGGTCAACGGGGACAAAGCTTCATCTTCCAAAGCCAGTAAGACTGTGATGCTCCACGCCACTCAGCTGTTGCTAAGTTTGACCTATTTCACTGCCCCCATTTCACAAAGTCTCATAAAAAATCAGGTTATCTATGTCACGTTTGCTAATTTCTTTCTGTTTATGTTATTTCCAATTTTTCTAAGTCCATTGATTTATGGAATAAGGGATGAGAACTTCAGAAATCATATGAGAAAGTTTCTCTCATGTCAACCTCATAAGATCAAGTGGGGAGAACACACACTATGATGTCACGCTACTCTGAAATGCCTCAATGTCTTGTTACTGTCCATTCACTTTTAATGTGTTACACATTAAAAATGATTGTCTACTATTTGTGCATTTCCTGTGTGCACATATACACCCACGCACACACACATGCACATACACAAATGTGCATACACACACACACACATTATATATATTTCTGGGGTACATTGTGAGATTATTGAACCGGTTACAGTTGACTTCATAGGAAAAAGAGAACGCATGTTCCTGTGTAAACCTTAATCTCAAGTAAAGACAACTCAGGGGGGTCCTCCCCTTCATAAGCTCGAATCCACCTTTCCAGCTCTGAGTGCCCGTATTTGGGACAAGGCAACACAGAAGCCACCAATGCATCCCCTTTTAGAGTAGGCAACTCGGGAGACACTGGACTGACCCATGTTGCTGCAGGTTTTCTTTTCTTCCTAACCCTTCTGATTTTGTTGAACACACAGCTCTGAGTATTAGGGTCTGTTACATGCTACTCACCCTGAGCTTTGGTCTATGATTTGCAAATCACTGCCTTGCCAAAATGGACTTCCTCTCAATCCCCCCTCAAACTCCTGGTATCTCCTTTGGCTCTGCACTCATTCTATACAAGGAGCATAGGAAAGTCCAACACCTCCTGCCACCCTCATAAACTCCTTTATAAAGGGCTCATGAGCCAGTTACTTTCCATGGGGGTGAAACTTTTCAGGCTCTGTCTCGCTTCATTTGGGTATCTTCTGGCAAACCTAGCATCATTTCGCCCACCAAAAGATGGGTGACCCAGTGATAATGGCTCCCAACACTTTTGGATTGTTTTAAGAGGGCTGCAAAATCCTCCGGCGACTATTCCCACATTTCAGATTTTAGCATCTGTGACGAATCTGAACATGTTGTCTCTTTTTCCATTGGGGGACACCTTTTTCCAATGGGGCCAGTGTGCTGTGTCCACATTAAAATAATCTCCCTGGGGGTGGTGCACCAAGGGAGGATGACATGGGGAAGTAAGCGGCCTATAAAATTAGGGATGATTATTCTCAGAGAACGTGGTATTCCTCCACCTTAATAACCCCAGCCCCTTCTCCAATACCACGCCCCCCCTTTGTTAGGAGAACTAATATACTCTGTTGTAAGGTTTACCACCTTAATATTTATTTTGATTTTATTTATTGAACATTTGTATAGAAGCTATACATCAGAAAGTGTTTCCAAGAACCAGTACCCTTGAGAAACCAGAAATTTCCAAAGACTTTAAGCATCCTGCTTCAGAAGGAAAAACTACTACTGGGACGACGAAGAATACTTGAAATAAATGAAGTGAGCGGTCCTGTTTATTCCGAGATGTCAATTTCCAGAATAGAGGCAGCTGACTGGCACGGGAGTTTTAAAGAAACTCAGCTGTCAAACAGCTGAGAGAGGAACCTGAGCGGGACGAGCCTCGGAGAACGAGTCTCGAGAGACTGTGTCTCTGAGAAAACCCAACGGGTTGCCTGCACCAAGTGAGCAGAGGGAAGCCTAACGGGAAGCCAAGGAGTGAGGTAGAGAAAAGGCTGACAAAGGTCCAGGCTTAAATTACCAAGTACGTTGATGTTGGTACTTACCTCAAGGCTACCCGAGCTCCAGTGCACTACTTGCAGCACAGGACGTGCAGCCGGGAGAGGAGAGATGCTACCCGAAGCACTGCAGAACACGCCTCTCTCCAAAAACCGCCAGAGCCTCACCGAGCAAAACAGGGACTGGGGAAACTGTGGCACTGTTCAAGAAGAAGAGAACATTTATGTGGGTTTACCAGAAGTTGTTAGAGGTCCAGGAAAGCTTAAGAGAGGGTCTAGGACCCGAAACGAAAACCAGTTACTCACGGAGAGCAAACCAAGGGAGAGTAACGTCACTGTGCGAGCCTGAGACCCACACCCAAAAGAGAATCAAATCCAGTTGCTCACTTGGCGGGAGCATGAACCAAGGTGGAGTAATGCCATTCTGCCTGAGAGCCGCACCCATATCAGAAACCAAGGTCTAAACACAAGAGGGTCTGGGACCCTATGAAAGAGACACTTATTGGGGATGACTCAGTTTTGCAAGAGAGGACAGCAAACCATCATTGTGAGTCTGTGCCCATAACCACAAAGAAGATTGGAAATCAGGGGGATAAAAGACGCTGGGAGTAATAAATGGAATCCTATACTTGGTGTAGAGGAATCCAGAGTCAATAGGATATAAAGCCTGGAAAAATAAGAGACTTTACCTTATCTGTGATCTTGGAATATTGAAAGAAGAAGAAGTCTAGGGGAAAGGAGCAGTACCGCAATATTGGAACTTTGTGGTTTTGAACATTTCTTTTACCATCTTACTACCAGATAATTTGGGATCTTCTCTGTTTATCGAAATCACTACGAATATTTCGAACTTTGTGGCTTTGAACATTTCTTTTTATCACCTTACTACAACCTAAAAAATAAGAGACTTTACCTTATCTGTGATATTGGAATATTGAAAGAAGAAGAAATCTAGGGGAAAGGAGCAGTACTGCAATCTTGGAACTTTGTGGTTTTGAACATTTCTTTTACCATCTTACTACCAGATAATTTGGGATCTTCTCTGTTTATCGAAATCACTACGAATATTTCGAACTTTGTGGCTTCGAACATTTCTTTTTATCACCTTACTACAAGCTAATCTGGGAACTTTTCTGTTTATTGAGAACACTAAGAACATTGTTTCATTTTGTAAAGAATACACAGTTATCTAAGGATGTAAATGTTAGGGACAGAAGTAGGGCTTGGACACGATGGTGGAAGACCATTTGCTTTCAGACTTAGTTTGCTTTGAGCAAGGTAAACCCCTCGTATGATTTATGGATAGAGAGGCATTTCCCCAAACCTTTTGTGTTAATAAACGTCTTTGCCCAAAAATATGCCACCAGTGTGTCTGACTCATACTTCTGCACCCTTACACACCCTTGTTAGCATTTAGTGGTAAGGGCTCTGCCTTTATTCTGTTTATCTTGACCCCCTTCAGCAGGATGTGACCCTCGCAAGAATTCCCTTACTTCAAGGAACCTCTCATGTCCGTCGGTGGCCTCATCAAACTGCTTGAATGCTGTGATATGGAAGGCACATAGGAGACTGCATGGATTACGCACCAGGGTCATCAGTGACTGGCTCATTGGTGATCTCATTTATTTTAGAAAATGTGCATTGTATTCTGCCATGATGTCAATGAACGTCACACAATTAGTGAAACTATAAATACAGTTTTAGGATGGCAGCAGTTATCCCAAACAGGAGTTACCGCTGCCATGGGAGATTGAAATTCGATGAAATAGTCTCATGAGCCAGTTCAGGTAATGAACTATTAGCAAATGAAATACCAAACTTCTTTAAATCCTAGTGTCACTATAACGACTACAACTTTATTTTTGGATTGACATGCTAGAAATCTGAGAAGGGTTTCTTATTAACTGTTTTAGCAATCCTAATCAGGAGACAGAATGTAGCATGCGGATCATGAAATATTCTAACTAACTAAAACGCATAGAAATGCTTTGGAAGCAGAAACCGACCACGGGTAAATTAATTTTATTAATTTGGAGACCATCACATTTTATGATCAATTATCAAGTTTTGGAAAAGTGGGCTGTAGTGGGTACCCACCTAAACATATGTGCAGTTTTACTGTACAGCATAGAACAAGTGTGGAAATTACAAAAAACGCAAGCAGCAATTTGAGAATATGCAAAGGCATCCTAGCTAGGTAAGAACTTTTTATTCAATAAGGAAAGATTGCTAGGCCCATATGAAAGACAGTCAAACACTACTACTATGATCTAGTAGAAATATTATAATGGGTTAGTAGAAAGATTGAGTAGCGGTAGTCACCATTACTTTATTTAGAACATTTGACTACATGGCATAACTAATAGAATGTTGGGGGTGTTATGACAGGGGTGTGGACCTGGAACCCAAATTAACCTTAATCGTATATATTTATATTTTTATGTTTTAATAGATGTACCTGTTACTTGAGTGATGAATTGGCATAATTCTTTTCCTTGATATCTCATAAATCTACGAGTACATTTTTTCCCCTTTTCTTTTAGATAACCTTCTCAAAAGACTATGGAGTTAGGGCGATCAATTAATTATTGGGATTAATACTGATAAATTGTACATGTGAATTAAAAATGTGGTTTCTGTAGAAAATATTTACTGCCTGTGTGTAACAATAGGAATTAATTTAACTACCTAGACAAAGCCCACTTGGGCAAAACATTGGCACGTGCTGTCTAAACAGTTATTGTAGGATATTCCAATTATGTTGATTGATGTATGGATATTTCAGTCATGTTAATTGATCTTCTATAAATTGTGAACCACAGGGCATTAGTGTCTGGATTTTGTCTTTTGTTTGTTCTTTACTGTATGGTACTCCATCTACATTATTAAACATAATTTCTCAAAAGGCTATAAAAATAAGGAAATAAAGACATCACACAGTACATAACATAGCCACAAGAATTATTGTGAAAGAATTAATGCACTGTTCTGTGTTCTGTGCATTAAAAGTTTTTCTCGCTAGCAATGTCTATCTTACATAATGGAAGATTCCCATTTTCTTTTATCAACGTTTAGCTTCTGCCACTCTTTATCATAAACACACTGTGTCATACCATAAATTGTAGAAATATTTGCGATGATGATCGTGTGGATGATAGGGGCTGTTTAGGATTTCCAAAAAATGTGACAATATCAATGTTGTGTCTTATTAGAGCTGCATAGGATAAAAATATATATGTAAATAAAATGAGCAAATAGAAATGTGTGCAATGTTATAAGCAACATAAAGCGTCTTGTGGGTTCTTCTTTTCTTCAAAACATTGTCTCTTTTAACCTAACAGAAATAGATCTGCGAACACCGCAAAGTTTGTTCGTTTCCCTTTAAACTTGGGAATGATCGTCAGTTCAAATAGTTTTTACTTTGATGAATCTTGTTGGCTTTGGGTAGTCGATCAGGTCTGCATATGCAGAACTTCGTCTCTTGCTTCACTGTCAAGGGCTGCCAGAGGGGAAGGGTCCTCTCCTTTGTAGAACTTTACGCCATTCAGGTGCATCAAGGTTTGTCTTCCTTCAATCCTTACAGCTGTGGGGCTGACCTCCACTTCTAGGTACAGTCCTTGAAAACAGGGGTTATTCAAAGTGAAAACCACATTTGTAATGAGCACTTGGTCTCCAGGGTACTAAGTAAGTGGCTTTAAAAGTTTCAATAGGGTTGATCTTCTTCAATCTTCTTCGACCCTTCCCTCCAATTTTTGCACTGCTGAAAATTAAAAGAAACACTAGCGGTCATATTTGTTAAATAATCATGCATCTCACCCGCTAATGTATTTGCTAGTCTATGGGCATCAGTTTTTATTCGAGTTGGAGGAGCAAGGGGTTCTCTCAGGCGGCGTCCAGTCACCAACTCATAAGGAGTCAAGTGGTGATCTGAACCAGGATGGTCTCTCAATGCAGACAGGCAGGGGTTAGGCAATATAGTCATCCCTTCAACAAAGTCATCTTAATCTTCGCTATCCTTTATTTGAGTCCATTTAATCGTTCACAAATATCATTCACCTGTGGGTGATAAGTAGATAAAAATGTATGGTTTATGCCCAATAGATGAATGATCTGTTCAAAGAACTCATTTACAAAAAGCAGCCCATTATCCGACTGCAGCACTTCGCAGACACCCCATCTAGGAAACACCTAATGTATTTGTATTTATTAAGTTTATATAGGGCTTTAATCAACATACTACCACAAGCATATACCTATATCTGCTGCATGTTTGCAACACAGCCACATAATCTATATGTAGATGCTGAAAAGGTCAATTTGGGCTGGGTATTGCTCCTCTCACTGTGTATATATGGTGCGCAAGGTATGCTCTGCTGTGAACCTTTGGCGGACAATGCAGTTCACAATAAACTGTGCAACGTGTTCTAATAAATTTTCTGAAAACCAGTCTTCGGCGATCATGGCAGCAAGACTCTCTCTGGTTGTATGAGCAGGATAGTGAAGCAGATCAAGCATGACTTTCAATAATGCTGGAGGCATAACTGGCCTTCCAGCACTATCTTGTCTCCATATAGCCTCTGTGAAGGATAAAGATCACCCCAGTATTTTCCATATATCGAGTTCTTCCTGTGGTGCTCAATCTTCCAGCTCAACTAACTGTACGATATATAACATATTAAAGCCTTCCTTCATTATCATGCAGGGATTGAAATTAAGGGGAGTTGGGAGCTATTTAGCTCCTGCTTATAGCCTAGACGAGCCTGGCACCAACACAACAGTTAGCCAGGAGATACTTTTGGCTCCCCAGACCAACCGGTGCCTAAAACACATGCCTATTAAATTTAACTCTGCATTTGGGACAATCTATAAATAAACATTAGGACATATCTACATGGCATTGAAAGCTAAATGGGGGCTCAAATGGGAATGGGGAATGGTAAACTGAATGGGGTCCGCACAGGTCAGAATATCCCGGTAAGTCCCCATTCTGCCAGACGGGACCCGGACCCGGGTTTGGAGGCAGCCATGGCGCTAATAGTGCCATGGCTGCCTCCAAACTTGTAATGACCCCCCAAGATTGGCCAGTTCCTTGCAGATTCGTCCGAGTTGTTAGATGCCACAGAGACATGGGCTTGGATGTGAGCTCTCTTCTTGGTGTGGACAGAGAGCCGATATTGCCTTTGGAGCAGGCGGCAGGCCAGTTTATCAGAGGATGTACCGGAAGCACACCATTTCCTCTCATCCACCCTGCACTTGCGTTTGAGGGTGAGGTCTGAGTCATACCAGGAGTTACACTTGGGCTTCAGGTGGATCCTCAAAAACTGAAAGGACCACGAGGGTCTAAGCACATCCACTCACCTGGGCAAGCCCGGGAGACAACCGCAACGCCGGCACTAGGCCAGGACAAGGAATACTACTGATAAAAGTTGCAGTAGCTTTCTGCACATACACAGAATCAATATCTCACTTCTGAAGCTGGTTATATAGAATTTCAACATGGAGCATTATGTTATTGAACAAAAAAGGAAGCAAAGGAGCTCCTTCTCTTTCAGAGTTCGAATGACTCCCCGGGCCTCACACGCAGTAACTCTCTCAAAATCATCCAGTTTTTCAATGATCTGAAAGAGTGCGTCCCTATGCTGATATATGGCTTCTACTACCCGAATATGGTAGATCCAGCGAGTGGGAGATGGTCTTGGAAGTTTTTTATCCGATACCTCCTCTAGAACTTTGTTTCTTTTTGGAGAACGATTTTTTTTTTTACAAAAGCCAGAAATATCAGTAAAGAAAATTCGAACTTCTGATATTTTCGCAACAGCTTGTTCCCAGATTGTTTAAGCTGGTGTGCATAGCAATGTACGTGATTGTTACGCTCACCTGGTATCCACGGGGATGCCACCCTTCTCTGCGGTTCCCAGGTGTGACCAGCGGGGAAGTTCTGCCTGGAATACAGGTGGGCAATGTTCAAGATTGGGCAACTGGGGTAAGCAGCCCCCCACCACCCCATATGCCCGCAGCCCCTCTAGACTTCTCCTCACCTTGTTGTTAATTTAGGTGTGTTCTCCGTCCTGCCTTCTTGGCAGGGGCGCGTTGTCCTTTGTGGGCAAATGCGATCTAGTTACTTCACTGATGCCGGCCCGCTTTGAGTCTTTCAGGTAGGTCTTATTACTGTTGTATATTGTTGTTATTCTTGCATGCCTTTCTTGTTTCAATAATGTCTCTTTCTCTTCCTTAGGTGCGCAGAAGTCCAATGTGATGCATTGGCTAAATTGGGTCTCGCCGGTAAATGATGGCGTATAAAGAGCGCTATGATGCGGTAAGTAGACGCTATGCACAGCGCTATGATGCCTTGCCTTTGCTAACCTGTTGTCTTTTCTTTCCCATAGATCGCGGTGCTCACCCGGTGTATGAAATCCCGAGGCGATGCTGGTCGAGGGGCGACTTGCGAGGTAAGCTTTTCAGCACAGTTCGTTATGTTGTAAAAGTGTCTAATGTCTTGTTTCTTCCTTTTTTGCAGATCTGTCGGTCCGGGAGACGCGCTGATCCTAGGATGCTGTTCGCAGGAGCTGCGGGCAGCTAACAATGAAAATTACAGGTAAGCTGCTGCTGCTAACAATGTCCTTTTGTCTCTTTACAGATGCTGTTCTTCCGAGGTTCGCGGGTACAGCTGAACACGATGAGCGCCACGTTGCAGGATTGCAAAGTAACGCGAAGCATGTTATCCAAGTCGGGTGTGTTTTAAATAGCTTCAAGAAAGTAGTCCAGGTAAAGTAGTTCCTAGGGTGCCACACCCAAAACACTATACCGCATAGCTTGGTTCCAAGGAGCCAAGCTATGTGGATGCCTCCATGTTGGCTGGCACTTCAAATAAAGTAGTTCCCTACATACAAGTCTTTATTAAGTATGAGCCTTGCCCCAAGAGGGCCTAGGCAAAGGATGCCTAAGTTTGTTGGAGACCTGAGCCAAGACCCCTCCTGGCCCATGGGCTTGCCAGGGGGGTTTCTGGATGTGGGTCGTGACAGCACTCCCCCAAGGTCCCCTCTCAAGGTGTTCCTTCTGTCCGTCCCAGGTTTAGTTGGAAGGTTTCGATGATATTTTTTGATCAGACGTGGTGCATGAATGTTTTCACAGGGTTCCCAGGATCTATCTTGGGGTCCAAATCCTTTCCAATCAACTAGATAGTATAGCTTTCCCCTTGAGTACTTGGAATCCAGGATGCCTCTGACTTCGAATTCCGGTTCTCCGTCAATAAATATGGGTTTGGTGGTGTCCCAATCCGTGTACCGGGCTGCATGGGTTTTAAAAGGGACACATGAAATACCGGGCGGATTTGTAGGTTAGGTGGTAAATCCAGTTTGACAGCCGCTGGATTCATAATTGCCTTGATGGTGTAAGGTCCTAAGTACCTGGGTTAAAAGGTACGGGTTCCTTTGATGGGTACAAATCTGGTGGCCAACCAAACCTTGTCTCCTACCTGATAGTAAGGGGCTTTTTTCCGGTGTTGGTCGGCAAATTGCTTTTGCTTTTCTTTTGCGAGAATAAGATGTTCTTTGGCCTTTTTGAAAGCCTGAGTGATGTTGGTGTGAAGGGTTTTTACTGGTGGCATTTCCAAACTGGTTGGGAGATCCAGTTTTGAGGTACGTGGGTGTCTACCATAAAGGGTATAAAAGGGTGTTTGTCTGGTACTGGAATGCAAGGAATTGTTATATGCGTACTCAGCTATCCATAGTAAGTCTTTCCAGACTCTTAGTTCATGGTGCAACATGCACCGTAGGTATTGCTCGAGGGTATGATTGGTCCTCTCGGTCTGACCGTCCGTTTGGGGGTGATGGCTAGTGGATAGACGAACGTCAATTTGCGCCATTGCACAACACTTTCTCCAGAAGTTGGAGACGAACTGGCTACCTCGATCGGAGATCAGGACTGATGGGAAGCCATGTTGTTTAACAATACCATCCAGGAACACTTTGGCTACAGTGGATGCATCAGAGAGGCCTTTGAGTGGAATAAAGTGTGCCATCTTTGAGAATAAGTCCACAGATACAAGAATGGTGTTAAACCCTTGACTGGGAGGTAGGTCAGTGATGAAGTCGAGGGAAAGAGTGTGCCATGGTGGGGGAGGAATGCCAAAGGTTGCAGAAGACCAGATGGTTTTTGTTTTTGCGACTTATTTTGTGCGCAGACTCCACAGGACTGAATATATTGGATGACGTCTTTACGCCAGGCAGGCCACCAGAAGTTCTGTTTTACCTTGGCTAGAGTCTTGGTGATTCCAGGGTGCCCTTCGATCAGAGAATCGTGATAACCTGAAATGATTTGTTGTTGTAAGTCCTTGGTGGGTACATACAGACACTCCTTAAAAAAGGATAAGTGATCTTTGATGCAATATTGTTCCCCCTGCGTTTGCCATGCAAGGAAAGTATCTGGATTCATGGTTCGTTGAATCTCGTTTCTCAGTTCTACTTGGGTTAAGGCTGTAGTGAGGCCCAAGAGTTTGTCTTCCGGTATGATGGGAACTTGGTCTGGGGTCGTATATACTATGTCATCAGTACCTGTACGAGAGAGTGCGTCAGCTTTTCCATTTTGACCCCTGGTCGAAATGTGATGACATAATCATATTCGGCGAAGAAAAGGGCCCTCCTCAATTGGCGTGAAGACTGGGCTTTAGCTGTTTTAAGATATTGCAGGTTTTGGTGGTCCGTGATAACTGTAATGGTGTGCCTGGCCCCGAGAAGGTAGTGCCGCCAGGCTTTAAAGGCGGATTTGATCGCCAAGAGTTCTTTGTCCATGATGGCGTAATTAATCTCCGGAGGTGAGAATTTTTTCAACCAGAAGGCCACTGGGTGTAGCTGGCCAGTTTCTGGATCTCTTTGTGAGAAGACAGCTCCCATTGCTATACTGGAAGCGTCCGTTTCCACAATATAAGGAAGATCTGGGCGAGGATGTCGCAGGATTGGCACGGAGGTGAACCTTTTCTTAAGTTCCTGAAAAGCTTTTTCTGCTTCTTCGGTCCAGGCAAATCTTTTTTTGTTTTTTCGTAGCAATACGGTGATCGGGTGTACGACCTGAGAGAAGTCTGGTATGAACCGGCGATAGAAGTTCGCAAAACCCAACATGCTTTGTACCCCTTTTACTGACGTTGGTGATGGCCATTTCAAAACGGCGTCTACTTTGTGCAGGTCCATTCTGATGCCTCCTGGAGTAAGAATAAAACCCAGAAACTCAACTTCGGTGATGTGAAAAAAACACTTTTCAAGCTTTGCATATAAATGATGTTCACTGAGCTTGGTGAGGACTGAACGGACGTACTTGATATGATCCTGTTTTGAGGTTGAGTACACTAGGATATCATCTATGTGCACTAGGGCGCATACATCAATTAACTCTCTCAAAACATCATTCATGAAATATTGAAATGCTGCGGGAGCGTTGCATAACCCAAAGGGCATGACTTGATATTCGTACAAACCGTGTTTGGTACTGAAAGCAGTTTTCCATTCATCTTCGCTTCCGACCCAGACCAGGTGGTACGCTCCTCGAAGATCCAATTTGGTGTAAATCTGGGCATCTGTGACCTGGTCCAACATTTCAAGGATAAGTGGCAAGGGGTAACGGTTCTTCACAGTGATCTGGTTTAATGCGCAGTAGTCAATACAGGTTCTTAAATCCCCTTCTTTTTTCGGTACGAAGAACAAAGGACTGGCTGCAGGGGACTTTGATGGATGGATGAATCCGTTTGCAAGGTACTGGTCTAAATAAGACTTCAGATGAAGGTTTTCAGGTTCCGTAAGAGCATAGATTCTACCGCAAGGGACTTGAGCACCTGGAACAAGGTTGATCTGACAGTCATAGGGCCTGTGCGGCGGTAGCGTGTTTGCTTGGTCCTTCTGGAATACATCCTGGAAATCGTGGTATTCCTCAGGCAAGGTATTAGTTACACCCAGGGTTGATGCTATCGCTCTGGGAGTCGTAGGGATACTGAAAGCAGGTTTCTGTTCTTGATAATAACAGGCTGGGGAGCAGTCACTGGGGAAGGTTAATTTCCTTGCCCGCCAGTCAATCAAAGGGTTGTGAGCGACTAAGCATGGCATTCCTAGTATGAGCCGGAATTGAGGCGCCTTGATGAGATCGAACGAAATAGGTTCCCCATGTCCATCCTGGCACAGCAAGGTTATCTCGGCTGTGCATTGGGTTACGGGTCCGGAAGCGATTTCTGTCCCACCCACCGTAGTTACCTTGTCTGTAGTCAGCTTGGAACATAGGGGAAGCCCCATCTCTGCAGCCAGGTCTTGATCTATATAATTTCCGAACGGCTCAGCTGTCGATGTATGCTTCAACGGCATGCATTCTTGACAACCGTTGGTTATTAATTAAGATCACCGGTATTGCAAAGTGTGAGGTCGGTGGCTCTTTTCTCTCACTCGAAAAACTGACCTCTACGTTTGCCGAGCTGGGTAGTTTTCCGACTTAGATTCCTTCTCTTCATCTTTTTCCATGGCCCAGACGATCTTCCTTGGAGGTTTCACTGGGCAGTCCTTCAGGAAATGCCCTGGTTTTCCGCAATACAGACATAGTTCTTGTTGTCTCCTTTTATCTCGCTCTTGTTTTGTTAGTGGAGGTCGTACCCCTATGATTTGCATGGGCTCCACAGTATCTTCTTGCACTCGAGTTACATTGTCTCTAGACTGAACGTACCCAGCCTGAGGGTCCATTTTGGAATGGTCTGCTTTACGGTCTTGCAACCGGTGGTCTATTTGTACGACCAAATCTATGAATTCAGAACAGTCTCTAGGAGGATCAACCACTTGAGCTAGAACGTCTTTTAATTCGCCTTGTAAGCCCCAATGAAACAACGTGGTTCTTTTGTTTTCAGGCCACCTAGCTTCAGCAACCAATCTGTTGAAAGTAGCAATGTACGTTAACAAGTCCTGATTCCCCTGTCGGAGGGAAAGGAGTTCATTGTCCACTGCTTGCTCTCGGGTATGGCGAGCAAACAGTTTTTCCATTTCCCTCTGAAATCCCCCAAAGTCATGTAATAAAGGATCATCATGGGTCACCAATGGTACCGACCAATCTGCTGCGCTACCACTCAGGTATGATAAAACAAAGGCTACCCGAGCTTGGTCATTTGGGAATGCTCCTGGCCTGCAAAGAAAGTGAAGGTGACACTGATTCATGAAAGCTGAGTATTTCCGTGGATCACCTGCAAACCTCTCTGGTGGTGCCAAAGGAACTGTTCCCAGTAACATGATTTGTACCGGAGTAGAGGTAGTGGATGGCATGGTAGGATTTTGCATCGTTGGGTTGTTTCCAGGTAGAGGTGTCTGTCTTGCTTGTGATTGCAGGTATTGCCTGCTAATTTCTTCAGTGTGCTCTTTAGTCACTAATAAGTCTCTCCGGAGAGCATTAGTCTCTTGTCGGGCAGAATGAACCTCAGCACGAATGGTGATGATGGCGTATAAAGAGCCCCATGATGCGGTAAATAGGCGATGTGCACAGCGCTATGATGCCTTGCCTTTGCTAACCTGTTGTCTTTTCCTTCCCATAGATCACAGTGCTCACCCGGTGTATGAAATCCTGAGGCGATGCTGGTCGAGGGGCGACTTGCGAGGTAAGCTTTTCGGCACAGTTCATTATGTTGTAAAAGTGTCTAATGTCTTGTTGCTTCCTTTTTTGCAGATCCGTCGATCCGGGAGACGCGCTGATCCTAGAATGCTGTTCGCAGGAGCTGTGGGCAGCTAACAATGAAAATTACAGGTAACCTGCTGCTGCTAACAATGTCCTTTTGTCTCTTTACAGATGCTGTTCTTCCGAGGTTCGCGGGTACAGCTGAACACAATGAGTGTCACGTTGCAGGATTGCAAAGTAACGCAAAGCGTGTTATTCAAGTCGGGTGTGGTTTAAATAGCTTCAAGAAAGTAGTCCAGGTAAAGTAGTTCCTATGGTACCACACCCAAAACACTATACCGCATAGCTTGGTTCCAAGGAGCCAAGCTATGTGGATGCCTCCATGTTGGCTGGCACTTGAAATAAAGTAGTTCCCTACACACAAGTCTTTATTAAGTATGAGCGTGGCGCCAAAGGCATCAGGACTGGCACCAAGAGGGCCTAGGCAAAGGATGCCTAGGTTTGTTGGAGACCCGTGCCAAGACCCCTCCTGGCCCATGGGCTTGCCAGGGGGGTTTCTGGATGTGGGTCGTGACAATAATGGGCATTTGCATACACTCCCTCTACTTTCTTTTGGGCTCCACCAGACACCACCCTCATTAAACTCGCACCATCATGTGTTTGCACAATTACTTTTTTTTTGTGGCAATCTTCAGGGAATACTTTGGCCCATTTTTCCATTATGGCAGTAGCAATGCTCTGCACACTAGACTAATTCAGATGGGTAAATCCATAAAACCTTCCAACAATTCTGTATCATTAATCAATGTAGCGATAGACTAGCACAGACTGGGTCTTAGTGGAAACATCGGTTGTGTCATCTGCTTGAATAGCCACATAATCTGTGCGTTTTAACTGCTCTAACATGATCTCTCTAGTGACCATGAGCATGCAGTGCAGCAGCTCATTCCGAATTGTTTTTGAAGTGCCCTTGAATACTGTTGCATTCTTTAAATGCAACTCCATTGCAATGTCTATGCTGGATAGAAAATCCACCAGGCCTCTAAATACACCAGGATACAAAGATTCTTCATTTTCATCATGGTCACGTAAAGCCAATTCAATTGCACCGCAAAAACACACGCAGTCGATTAACTTTGACAATATGTATTAGTTTTTAGCCACATCCTCATTATGCTTCATCACGATCCAGCGATAGGCATCGTCCAACAGTGTTGCAATGTTTACACTTCCCAACATGTGCAGCTGTAATATATAATCAATATGAGATCTGCACAATTCATGTCTCTTGCTTTTTTCAGTCAGTGTCTCCTGTTTTCGTCCAGGCCATTTCACCTCCAAACAGCAGGCAGGGGAAGCAGAACAAAGACCGCTTAGCAATGCAATCAGTGAGTCATGTCTTCTTTTCATACCAAACCATGGAAAATGTGCGTGTATAGACCTTTCCCCTATCTTTTCTGGACTGTTCAATTTTTAAATCTGGCCGAACAGGCCCTAGGTTTTTCACCTCCAGTTTTTCACTGTGTGCGAGTCCGGAAAATGGTTTTGAGAGCAATTGATCCACTGAATTAATTTTGAGCAAGAGTGACGGCTGTTAATAAGCAACATTATTATGTAAATATGTATATGGGATCATGTAGTAATTGTACAAATGTATGCTCTTTAATAACACAGAAGTATAATTTGTTGCTACTAGGCACAGATAACATCTGCAATTATCCCATCTCAGCCAGTACAGTTGAGTTGGGTCTAATTGCTGATGGTATCTATGCATGAGTTAACATACTTGCCCATTAACAACTCTGACACCAGCCATACAGTATGTATTGCAGCGTGTTTAGCAAATGAGTGCTTATGGAAGAAATTAGGCTAGTTTGTTCTGTTAATTTTGTTCTAATAAAACATTGTTTACAATGTGGGGAGAAAGACACTTTGATTTTTCTGACTGCATCATGACCCCTACCCCTCCCAAGCACTTTGGGAGCAATGGTAAAGATTAGAAAGAAGGCATTCTGATGTTTCAAAGGTTGTGGGATTTTTCAGCTATAAAACTGAAATCACTGTATACCATTCAACTGGAAGGCACCAGGACATCATGAGGTAACTAGGAACCACCACCCAATCCTATCCTTCGAAAAACAGTTTCCAAACGGACAATAAGTTTGCTTCCGTTGACCCATAAGCAGGCTTTTTAGTATTATATGTCTTTTGACTTTCCATTTTCACATGCTACCCTCTCAGCTAGCCATATATACCATTCTTTAGTCCGTACTGTTTATCAGATGTTCCCCACCTCTTTGATCCCCACAAACATGGGCTTCTTTTCAATTTTTTTAAGCAAGATAGCTGTGTGCCTTCTTTACTAAAGAACCCAAACAGAGTTGGTGTGCCACTAGCACCCAACCCTACAAAAGACTCATGCTACCTCACCTGCTTTGTCATTCTGGAGGGTGGTCCCCAATGAACGCCTTCTCAGGATATGGGAAAGAATCCGGAAGGTGCACTCACTATGGAGGTTGAAGTCCGATGTTTTTAGTTTCACAATTATCCTGGACTGGTTGAATTTGTTCATGAAAGGTGTTTGATGGTCTGTAAAGAGAAAGCGAGAGACTGATCTGAGAAAGGGCAACATAGGCTCAGAGCAGTATTAGAATGGTTTCAGACGTGAAGGAGAGAGTTAACTGCTTGTAACATTGAAGCTGCACCAGAATAGTCTCATTACAATGTGTAAAGAAAGAAGTTAAATACCCTCACACAAGTGAGTTTGCCCTTTCCCCAATGTCTCTGAAGTTACCCTTCCCACATTTTAAGGGTTAGCTCATCCACCCCACCGAAATGTATTGCCTTATTTATAAAAATAACACAACAGAATAACTTAGATGTTATGGTTATTTACCCACCCATTGACTGCCCATGGCCAAGTTAATCCGCATGGCGATTCCCACCCACTTCCTACCCTTCACCATGCAAAACACAACCTCCTAGGATCTCTTTGAGCTAGCTTTATCAAGCTATCTGCTCAAAAGGCCTGACAGTGTTTTTTCAAAGCAGTTTTCTCATAATGAATGACTCAATTGCAATTGAAGCAAAGTGGTGCATTATTGCCCAGCCTGGGGTATCTACGGTGGGCGGACAGCAGGAAAAGAATGAAGGAGAGGACGACGTAGACAGAATAGAGAGCTGTTATTTTATTTGAGCTCCCAGTAGTCAAATGCCCACTCAGCAAACACCCTTGTTCAAAGTGAACACCCACTGAAACCCTGCACTTGTGCTTCAGAAGTCAGTGATGTGCATCATTGCTGCCACCCCCAGCCGGGTTGGCAGCTACAACATAATCAACACTTAAAACCATTAACTTCAGGGACAAAAATGATTAAGACGTTATATTGGTTCAATAATTAGACATTGCTTTCAAATGTTCATTTTTCTAATGAAATCAAGCATGTTTAGTCACAACAAACCTTTTCACATTACACTGGTAATTCTGGGTCATTTATCTTGTGATATTCTCGGCAATGGCAGTCTGGTCTGAGCTTCTTTGGACCCCCTTCTCTCGTTGGTAGCATTTTATTTTTGTGGGGAATATCTAAAGCTAGGCCTGTTGCTTCCCTTATATTGCCTGCTTGTAACCCATGTGTGCTGATTTTCATACTCTGTGGTTTAACTAATCTGGGGCTTTAATGTGCGCTTTGCGGAGCTCACATTACAAAATTAATTTGCTGCAGCCCTTCAGGCCGTCACTTGGACTGGCCTATAGGGCAATAGACCCATGGCTCAAACAAAAACACAAAATTCTGGTTTGGGTTGCAGGTTGATGATAAGTAACTTCACAATGGGGCTACTAGTTTTGACCAGTATTGCTGTTGCTGAGCAATTATTCTTTAAAATGCACAATTTGCATCACATTTTATCAAAAAACTCCACCTTGGGTAATATTCAAACAGGGTATAAAAAAAAGGTGTTGCCATTTGCATCTGTGGTGTGCCGCTTTGTCCATTGGTGCCCGAGACAATTTCATGGTCACAATCTCCGCTCAGAGGTCCACACCCACCACCACCCGGTGGCACGCTGCACAGGGAGCTAACCGCAAACCCATGGGCTGACTGTCGGAAACGATCTAAACCCCCGGACGGGGGAGGGAGGGGCAGCAAGAGGGGTGACCAGCTTGAATCACCACCAGCAAATCGTTGCGAAATGCCTTCTACAAATGCAGCTTTCTTGTTATCTGTGCTCAATAAATAGGCTGTTGCGTTGCATTGCTCCTTACATCCACATGTTTGTAAAGCAGGCCACATACAGACCTGCGGACCTGCACAAGCCTATCCTTCTATGTGTGGCACGTAATGTGTTTCTAACTCTCTTCTTCTCTGTTCTACCTGCAAACGGCCATCCATTCCCTGCAGGTGGCATGTACGATTCATCAGCTGCTGCAAAGTGTCTGCTTTAATCAATACGTTTATAATAATGGAGTTACCTCCGACCACCCATGCCTGGGCAGAGTTCTCTCATAAAAGAGTAGTTGTTTACTTAGGAGCAAATAATTTAACACTATGAACACCAAGCATAAACCTATTGCTTGACTTCTTTCCAGTTTGAACTCATCTCCTCTGCAACACTTACAGAACTCGGATGATCTTTCCGGAATTCTGCCATATGCCATTACACATGTTGCATGAACATTGGCATGGAAATAACTTTGTGAAGCGGGCAGGAGCTGTTTCTCACCGAGGGATGAAGAGACACTGCTTGCTCTTTGTAAAAAGAACACAAAAAAGACGAGATATTGCAGAGATGAAACAGTTATCAAGTTAATCCAGGCTTTTGTCTGTACCCTGAAACGAGTGCAGAGATTAGGCAAAGCATCCTTTGACTGCGCTAAAACGTGCTTTCAAAGGCTGTTCAGAAGACCATGGCGCATTCCTTGGTAAACAATAAAAACGTCAAACAATATTAGATTCTTGGTAGAGCTTCCCTTTCACTGCAGAGCACACAAGTGAAGGCCTGACCCACATCCAGACCCCCCTCGCTATCATTTAGTCTGTAAAACCCAGGCCAGCACAGACATTTAAACACTCAAAACCCATATCTTCTCAGCAGGTGCACACGCTCCACCAACAGAAGCTGAATACTCCTTTTCTTAAAATGGCAACTACGTCTCCTATGTTCCCTATATTTAAATATCAGAGCATGCATTCTTTATATTGCACCATATGTTCCTTTGTGAATAAGAGAGTGGGAAGGAAAGAGACGAAAACACGCCAATTGCCATTAGCTGTTGCCTTTTGTTATTAAAACATTTTCTCCAACTCTGATCTGAATTCTCCTTTGTATTTCAAGTACTTTTGAATTCTTTCTGCGAGTTGCAAAATAGAATAATGTCGCTGCCTGGGATTTCATTACCATGGGCATACAGTACTCTATGCATCCTTGATGTTACTAAAATATAACACTCAAATGAATGGCTCCCTCACAATAGCTACATCATTAATGCTGCCCCAGATTGGATGGACCATGCATAGTATTTCCTAAACAAGAAAGCGTTTCCTAATAGTGAGCTCCTTGCCTTTGGACTTTGGGTTATTGACCACCCCACACAACCAACCTCGGCTAGCTTCTGGCGTTGGCACTTCAATAAAGGGAAGTTGGGGAACAGGGGTTGAAAAAAGTAAAGATTTCAGCCATTACATGCAGTCCTTATCCACTACCGGAGCCGACTGACCGTGCCATATACAGCCTCTCCAAGCTGCCGAATCACCTCTCGCAGCCAGCCACCATCTCTGGCTCAATCTTGATCACGGTGAAGGCCCCACGGCTCACTGTGGATCGCTGCAAGTGTACTGGGCACTCAGCCCAGTCGTGGGGGCAAATCAAGCCGGGATCAGCCATCTCCGGGAGTCCAGGGTCAGAAAGAACATTGCATAAGCCGGTGGGAGAACTGTGTTTTGCTGCAAAGCCTCACTGCAGCGGAAACAAGCAGAGGCAGGCGGGCTGGGGGTTAGAGAAAAGAACTACAGGGCGTCAAGCAGCCGCACCACACAGAGTTCAGTGCTTACACAGCTCAAGGAAACCAGCAATGTACAACGAGTGGCCACTTCCGACACCTAGCTATCCTAGATTAGGATAGCTAGGTGTCATCGGAAGCGGACAGAATTCACACCAGCTGAGCCGACATCGAGCCAGGACCGAGTGAGCCTCCGATGAAGCAGGCAAGCCTCGCCTGATGTGCTGTCTTATCTTTACGGGTACAAGAACAGGCTCGGAGGCACAACAAGGTCACGATGCAGCCTGTTTCTGTAGCAGTAATAGAAACGTGACCTTCTGCATTTTAATGTGGGTAAAAAGATGTAACTGAGGCGGGAGCCTCTTGCAAGTGCCATTCCTAGCCATGGCGGCAGCGCAGTGCTTGGTACGAGACCCGGCCACAGGAGGCCTTTTCTGCACATTTCACTGGCGGCGTGCACCGAGCCGGGTTTTTAAAATGAACATGTCTCCAAGGGCGCTCTCCACGCACACCTCAACATAGTGTTGATGCACACATAGGACGTGGCGGTCCCAGGAGCTCGGAGTGAGAATGTAGAGTGGTTTGTTTGTTTGTTTGTTTATTGATTTGTATGGTGCACCGAACCCAAAGGTAACTGGGCGCAACAGAGAACAGAATACATGGACACTTTAAGCTTAGTTACAGAGTAAGGCACAATGGTACAAGAGAAACATTGCAAATAAGTAGTTGAACAAATCTATTGAGAGGCTGTACATATGTACAAACCAAGAGGGTTAGAATGAGGATGAAATTCCGAGGCTAAGATAGTTCATGGTTTGGCCTGGGGGTCGTTGGAGTGTAGCCATTTGAGAATGTTACGTCTGAAGCTATAATAGGATTGATCTATTCTAACGTCTAGTGGGAGTGCGTTCCAATACTGGGCAGCCTTAACAGGGAAACTACTGCCGCCTGTTTTTTTTAGCCTGAATCTTGGTATTTGTAGGCAGTAGGAGTAGGCAGCTCTGGTGGGGCGGGTAGATGTTCTCCTCACTATTCTCTTTGCAAGGTAGGGGGCGCTGCATTATTAAGGCATTTGAAGGTTAGTGAGGCTGTTTTAAGTGAAATTCTGTCGCTAATTTTTAGCCACTGTTGTTCTCTTCTTACATTGGAGATGTGTTCTCTAGTGGGTAAGTGAAGGGCAGTTCTAAGGGAGCTGTGATGTAGATAGGGGCCGAGGTGCGAAGTGGGGCGGCTGATGGATGTAGCTCGGATGAGCTGCCTTTTCACCCACCCTGGGCAAACACGGAACAGACATCCCCATACTTTAGATCAGGCTTCAAATTGCTACAGAGCATTCTGCATTTATTTCAGCTCTCTTAGGTTAACAGATCGTGAAATATAGACACATGGGGTTTAAGAAATTCCCCCGGGATCACACAACTGTATTGACATGTAGTAACTATTATTGGTACGAGAGCTCTCCTGGTTAAAAGTCAGGATCTTTCGCGGTTTCGCGGTTAGTACCTGCATTCAAATGCCAGATGTTTTAGGCAATTGAAATCTGAATGGTGGGTTTAGTACTTGCATGCCAGGGGAGTGATTGGAAGGGTAGTGAGGAAACAAGAGACTGCGCCATGTACTGCACTCTCCCCCCGGTCCTATGCCTGCACTTTCCCCCTTCCCCATTCCCTTGCACTTGTGCAATCTGAATGACACCTGGCCTAGTGTGATCGTTGTCTGTCCTCCCTTTGTTCCTCCTCCCTTGCCTCGTCACGCCTTCAAACACGTGTGTATAGGTGCGTTATAAATGCCATATCATATATCATATCATGTCCTGGGAGGCGGCCCCACTTGGAGTAAAAAATAGTGCCAAATATTTTTCCCCAAACAAAATCAAAGCATTTTATTTCTTTTTGAATTGAACTCTGCATTGAAAAGACATTATTTCTGTAACAGAAATTATTTCTTTATGAAGGCAGAGTGACTACAAAAAGAATCTTTCTTTTTGAAGTTCGAGGGCTCCCCACACCTCATGACATGGATGACCCTAGGCTGGAAGCCTCCATGTCATGGGGTGGTTCGGTCTTTAACAGAAATAATTTCTTTATGCAGTCAGAGTGACTTCAAAAAGAAACAATTTCTTTTTGAAGTAATAGGGCTCCCCTCAACCCCATGATGTCTGCGTGTGTGAGTTCATGGTGAAAGTGTGCACAAAAATGTATGGGTGGATGGGTGCGCGTGTGTATTTGTACGGTGAAAGGGTGCACACTTAAATGTATGGGTGGGTGCCTGGCTGTGTGTGAGTGTATGGTAAAAGGGTACACACTTAAATGTATGGGTGGGTGTCTGGGTGTGTGTGCATGTATGGTGAAAGGGTGCAAACTTAAATGTATGGATGGCTGGGTGTGAGTAACGGCCAGCAGGTGGCAAGTGCAAGTTTCTGGGAGGCAGGGAGGCTGTTGCAGAGGGAGGCCCCAGCCGAGGAAAGAGATCTACCACCAACTGGTTGCTTGGAGAAGCGACTGACCCTGAGGGAGATGGAGGCAGATGAGCGAAGAGATCGAGAAGGAAGATATTTAGGAAGAGAGAGTTGGAGGTATTTTGGGCCCAGGCCCCAGAAGGCCTTGTGGACAATGCAGAGGGTTTTGAACTTAATCCTCGCAGCCACTGGGAGCCAGTGCAAAGATTTTAGTCCTGGAGAGATACGATCCCTGGGCTTGAGGCCAAGGACAAGTCTTGCAGTCCTGTTCTGGATGAGTTGTAGCGGGCGGAGAGTAGAGGAAGGCAGATTTAGAAAGAGGCTGTTGCAGTAGTCCAGCCTAGAGAGAACCAGAGCTCTGGAGACAGTGACCTTCTGGGGGAAGGAGAGGAAAGGTAAAATACCTCTGATGAGGTGCAGCTGGTAGTGGACTTCTTAGAGACAACAGAGATGTGAGGAGAGAAGGAGAGTGTGGAGTCAAAGATGACCCCGAGGTTTTTAGCCTCACAGGTTGGAGCAGGAGAAAGGCCAGGAGAGGCCAGCCAGAGAGTGACAGGAAAGGAGGGAGCGGGTGTGCCAATGAGGAAAATCTCAGTCTTACTGGCATTAAGGCAGAGGTCATTGGTGGCAT
This sequence comes from Ambystoma mexicanum, assembly GCF_040938575.1. NCBI lineage: Eukaryota > Metazoa > Chordata > Amphibia > Caudata > Ambystomatidae > Ambystoma > Ambystoma mexicanum. Next base: position 994,765,851 of record NC_090941.1, read on the forward strand.
ACCACTCCTGGATAGCAGACAGACAGTCAAAGATGAGAGACGGAGAAGAGGTGGCCGAGGGTAACCTGAAAATGAGCTGAGTGTCATGCGCATAGCACTGAAAATTAGGGCAGAAAGCGGCAATACGGTGGCCAAGAAGTGCCAGGTATAGGTTGAACATCCAGGGAGAGAGGTTAGACCCCTGGGGGACACCACAGGTAGAGAAAAAGATGGCGAAGAGGAAGGGCCCAAGTTGGACCTGGTGAGGGTCGGTCAGAGAGCAAAGAAGTCAGCCACACCAGGGCCTGACCGGTGATACCAAGGTTATCACAGAGACATTTGAGCAGGATGGCATGGTTGACAGTGTCAAAGGCAGAAGAGAGATCAAGCAAGATAAGGACACAGGGGGTGTTAGAATAAAGGTTGCATAGCAGGTCTTCACAGATGTTCAGGAGAGCAGTTCCTGTGCTGCTGGCACCTCTGAAGCCGGACTGATTGTCCTGTAGACAACCAACAGATTCAGTGTGGAGATGAAGCTGGGAGATAGCCAGTTTTTCAAGGAGTTTTCCCAGGAAGGGAGTGATGGATATGGGGTGTTAGTTAGCCGGGCAGGAGGGGTCGGCAGAGGGTTTCTTAAGAAGAGGGTGCACAAGGGAGTGCTTCAGGGGGGATGGGAAGACTCCATTGGTGAAGGAGTGGTTGCAGAAGTTGGCCAGGGCAGGATCCAGGGAGTCAATGTGGTCCTTGATGGTTTTGGAGGAACAGGGTGAACCTGTTTTGACGAGACTTTCATGGATCGGACTTGTCTCGAAACTTTGTCAGCTGAGAACAGGGGAAAGGCAGAGAAGGAGGGAGGAGAGGTGGCTGCAGAAGGGCCAGAGGAAGTGCAGGAAGTAGAGGGAGGGAGGGGAGAGGTGGAGAGTGAGGGCAGGATGTCCTGAGTTTTAGAGATGAAGTGAGAAGCCAGTGCCGTGCAGAGTGCCTGGGAAGGGACAGGGGCGGTAGAGACTGTGGCGGGATTGGCCAGTTCCTTGCAGATTTTAAAGAGTTCAGCCGAGTTGTTAGATGCCGCAGAGACGCAGGCTTGGATGAGAGCCCTCTGCTTGGTGAGGACAGAGAGGTGGTATTGCCTTTGGAGCAGGCGGCAGGCCAGTTTGTCGGAGGATGTACATGAAGCAAGCCATTTCCTCTCGGCCACACTGCACTTGCATTTGAGGGTGACGAGGTCAGAGTCGTACCAGGAGTTGCACTTGGCTTTGGGCTTCAGGCGGATTCCCATGACAGGGGCAAGAATATCCAGATGATCAGATATAGCAGAGTGGAGCAAGAAAAAAGGGCTGTGTCAGGGTGAGAGTCAGCCAAGGGGGGAGGAGTGGGAGAGAAAGTGGCGGCGAAAGCCTCAACTGACACGCGCTTCATGGGTCGGATAACCGAGAAGGTGGGTGACAATGAAGGTAGTGGCTTGGCCTTGAGGGGTAGAGAGAGTGAGATGGGAGGAAAGGGAGAAAGTGATCACTCCAGGAGAGAGGAGTGGTAAGAGGGGCAGAAAGGGGAAGGTCAGAGGAGATCAGAACATCCAGAGTGTGCCCTACTGAGTGAGTCGGGCAAGAGGGGAGAATAGAGAGTGAGGTTGCGAAAAGTCCAGAGGGAGGACATGAAGCATCCAGGTGGATGTTGAAGTCTCCAAGAAGGAGGAGTTGAGAGGTCAAAACCAGGAGTGAGGAGGAGAGGTCCGCCCACTCAGAAAGGAAGGAGGATATCTGACCGGGTGGACGATAGATAGTAGCCACAGAAAGGGAATGGCTAGGGGAGAGAGAAAGCCTCCAGACGAGGAATTCAAAAGAGGAGTAGGCCTGCGTAGGAATGACAGAGGCAGGAATCCATTCGGGGAAAATCAGGGCTACCCCCCCCCACCGGAGCGGTTGGGCCTGGGCGCACAGAGGTTCTTGTAGCCGTCAGGGAGGAGCGTGTCAAAGCTAGAGACAGAGCTGGCCATGAACCATGTCTCGGTGAGACCAAGGACATCGAGTCCAGTTCCTCAAGAAGGCGGCAGATGTTGGAGGAGTGTTTGACAGCTGAGCGAGAGTTAAGAGTTGCAATATGGAGAAGGTTGACATCTTTGAAGTGACTTCCGGGAGGGGTAAAAATCTGAGGTACGACCTGCGAAGATGTAGGAGGAGCCCGAAGGGGGGCAGAGAGGGAAGGAGAGGGAAAGGTAGCCGAGGAGGATGCAGAAGGGGGAGACGAGGGTGCCGTGTAGGAACGAGAGGGAACAGCAGGAGAAGAAAGGAAATTGATAAGGCGTGGGAAACGTCTATCGAAGAGGTGAAGGTTGGCCTGAGGGCCTTTGACCAGGACAGTGCCATTCACATAGACATTGATGATGACCTTAGAGGAGTGGAAGGAGGCCAGGAGGGCATCCCACCGGGTGCGACCATTAATGGGAGAAGAAGAGAAAGGAGAGAACACAGAGATCATACGTAGGGTCCGTAGGTCAGGAGAGGGAACGACAAAGAGGATGTCTGTGAAAGTTTCCCTGGAGGAGAAACTGGTATAGGTGTCAGCAATAGGGTGGCCGGGGTTGGAGCCCCGGATGTCCTTTTTAATCTTCTTCCTACCAGATTTCGTGAGGGGGGCAGGATAGTCAATAGAGAAGCAGTTAGAAAAGATAGGAGAGACCGAGAGCACCATAGAGTAGAATGGGAGAGGAGAGAGAGGGAGGGGAGGACACTAGGGAAGGACACATGGGAGGTTGCAAGCAGACGAGACAGCTAGAGGCAAGACAGTTGAAGCAAATTGTACAGGAAGACGATACTCAGAATGTAGGAACTATCACAAAGCAAATTTTAAAAGACAGGAGAAAACACACCTAAGTTTGAGAATCCTGAATAGAGTGGGAAAGGCCTAGGTTTCACAATGCAAATTGAAATATTGACACAGTGCAATTTTAGAACAGGGGCGAAAACACACCTTAATATGAGAGTGCTGAATAGAGGGAGAAAGGCCTGGGTTTCACAATGCAAATTGAAATACTGACACAGTGCAATTTTAGAACAGGGGCGAAAACACACCTAAGTATGAGAGTCCTGAATAGAGGGAGAACGGCCTAGGTTACACAATGCAAATTGAAATACTGACAGTGAAATTTTAGAACAAGGGGAAAAACACACCTAAGTATGAGAGTCCTGAATAGAGGGAGAAAGGCCTAGGTTTCACAATGCAAATTGAGATACTGACAAAGTGCAATTTTAGAACAGGGGCGAAAACACACCTGAGTATGAGAGTCCTGAATAGAGGGAGAAAGGCATAGGTTTCACAATGCAAATTAAAATATTGACAAAGTGCAATTTTAGAACAGGGGCGTAAACACACCTAAGTTAGAGTTAGCTAGGTGAGAGATGGCTGGCAACTGGCGTCCCCTGCGGATACCTGCAGACACCACGAGTCGCCTAAAGGGAGCTGCCCTTTGCCAAGGGCCATTAGCCAGAGGGGCTGCCGGGCAGAGAGCTTGTCTTGAAATGGGGAAAATCTTCCTCGGGACCTGCCCTTGAGAGCAAAAATTACCCAATTCAGCCCAAAATACAGGTTTTATTGTGCCGAGCAGTGAACTCATGCTAGTGACAAATGACACCTTCAAAAAGTTTTAGCATTTATTCTAAACAGTGAATTTCAGCAACATCTTGGGATTCAAGTTAGAGAAGATTACAAAACACAAACTTAGAGAAATACAAAATATAGAGAAACATAGAACTTAGAGAAGCATAGAGAAACACAGTCTTACGCCCCTTCAATCAGCACTGGGAGACCCTGGCCCACATAAGCTAGCTGTAGCAAGCCCTGCTCAGAGGACAGCGCTGCAGGGTGCCGACAGAGCAGCAGGTTCCGGACACTCGATTTTGCTCGAACCAAGTCCACAGATCAATCTCCCACCTGAGTCATGTGGGCATGCATTTTTATAATCTCGTGCTGTCAGTCCATGACGCACAGTTCCAGAACTTTCCCTGTACAAAATATAGGCTTGCTCATGGAAAAACCCAACTCTGTGAATTTCCACTGTGCTCCTTTTCTGTGCCCCTCCCTACTTGGAGCCCTTCTGCGCGAAAGCTCAGGAATGTCTTATCAGTGCCTTCCCAGAGAAAGAGGATTTGTTTACATAGCCATGCAGGGCTACAGTTAGAAAGGCAGAATATTCTAAGAGAAGCCCAGATGAATTAACCCCATGTGAGCAAGCTCTAAAAGGCATGCACTCATAGCTTAGTGTTCATAGCGCTTAAGATTGGCTATCTAAGCGCTATATAGGTGCCATAATGTTCCAAACACTCCAATAATGTCTATTAGCTACAGAACTGGGGCCTTCACCCTGACTGTCTATCTACAATGCATAATGTGACCTACCACTCCTACTAGGCCTGCATATTCCTTGTAGCTCACTACTGCGTAACGGAGGTGCTACAACAGACTACTGTCAGCATTTTTGGCACATACTTTGAATAAACTATTGGCTTTCAGCGGCTAATGCTGTCATCTAAAGCCCTGATTGGCAAATTTGCAATTTTGTGTATCACTACAGAGCTGCCCTGGGAGGGATCCTCAAGAGGGCCCAACGGGCCAATGGGAGGTGCTGGGTGGGATGGGAGGTGGGTGGAGAGGGGACAGGGAAGAGGGGATTGGAGGAGCAGCACAACAGGGGAAGAGGGAAAAATAAATATACAAAAAACAAACACACACAAAGGAACGCGGGAGGATTCACCTACCTCCAGGCCACAGTGCCAAAAGGTGATGTAAGGCACACAGAGGTCTCAAGGCATGCCAAGCGGCACTGCACTCTTCCCCGCAGTCAGGAGAAATGTGGTGGCGGGGCCCACTGCACCGCAGGGGCTGCAGAGTCCCCACATTACGCCAGGGACTGGGGAGTGCTCTGTTTGCTGGAGAGTGGAGGAGAGAGGCCATGGGGGGCAATGTGGGAACAGAGGGGCTAGTTCACACAGAATCCTGAAAGGTGACCCCCCCAAATTTTAGCATGTAACTGAACTTTTGGAAATTTCATGAGTCACGTTTGGTGGAGTTCAAGCACCATCATGTACTTTTTTCAATGACCCAGTGTATTATACAGTGTATTATATTTTAAAGTTTATACCGTATAAAAATATTTCATTTTTTATCAAACTCATTAAAATAAATACATTTTGTTAGAAAAAGTGCACCTGAACAATTTATCACAACCTATTGTCCATTTTTGTAATCATGTCCAAATATTGCAAGATTGCCAAAATTAGCACCATTAAATGTCTCAAGAACTGATATTTTTTAAGTCCTAACACATAATGTTTGCAAATCTTCTAATTATAGAACATCTCAGGGCATGTAACTTTGCACATTGTATATAAAGATTTCTCAATGGGCCTCATTACGAGGTAGGAGGTAACCATGGTGCTAATAGCCTGGTAAAACCAGGCGTTATGGAAGGGACCTACTAAGGGACCTCGGAATAGGGTGGTAAGGGATTACCGGCACTGGTGTCCTTACCGGTGCCGGTAATCCCTTACCACCTGTCTCCAGTTCTAACACAATACCCAGAGGACCACAAAACATGTGGAATGAAGGCACATGTGCCCATTATTTCCTTGGTGCCTAAATGGTTACAGCAAAGTAGAGTAAAATATTGCATGTGAATAAGTGAAAGTAAAGATCAGGTTGGCCAAATGAAGGGAACGATTGATGTATTTTGCAACACTAGGCATACAAGTTACTATTTTGCCAATCCCAGATTCTCATAGCTTAAGCAATGGGGTTCTGCTCACTTAACCCCATCAATGCACAAGAGATGTCCCTCAGGCTTTGAAAGTCTGTATATATTGAAGGTGGTTTACAGACAGGTGTATTTACGTGTTTGGCAGTAAATCTGCGGTAAATCCGTTGATTAATCCCCAAACTCGGTTACCATTACTGCCACTCGATCCCGTGGCATTACGAGTGGTGGTCGGGCAGCGTAAATTCCCATTTTTGGAGTCCAAACAAATCCATGGGGATTTTTGAGGGATTTACTACAAGCGTTAACTATGTGCAGTAAATCCAATTTTTGGAGGTAAAGTGGAGGAACTACCTCCAGCTTTTTGCCAGTGGTGAATCCCACACTTTACCTTGAACTCAATTCGGCGGTGAGGTAAAAGGGGCAGCAATTCTGTTACAGCAAAAAAATAGTGGCTGTTACGGAATTGTTGCCCACCTTTTTACTGCACCGTTGAACTCATCATGACGCCCACATTCCTTTTGAATCAGGTTCAACAAATTGGAGATTTTGTATTTAAGAATCTCAGTAGAGAAATTAAGAGGAGTTGTTTTGGCTCTATATTTTCAGGAGAGGCATCAATGGAGCCAACCCTATATTTTTGTTTCCAATTATTTAAGCCATCTCATGTCTTTATAAGCACTCATCTCTGCACCAATAAGAATCAGTGTCGATTTTGTTAAAATATGTACCCAAATAATATGTTGACTGTGTAAAAAAATCTTCAATGACTCCAACCTCTTTGCGTCTTCGCATAGTATTCTTTTTAAATAACAAAGCTCAAATAGTAATTCATAACGTTAGTGAAACCTTTAAATGCATTTACACACAAGCAGAAAAACAAGCTAAAAGAAGCGTGTATTTAACATTTGAGTGACCTCATTTCAATGGTCACATGATTGATGTGTCTTATGGGTGCGTATACGAGTTTCCATGGACGCTGCTGGTGCATCTAGCATGTTTATGGCAGAGGCACCCATTCCGGGTGATATTACCTAATACCTCTTTGTATCTTGGAATGGTATCCAGTCAAATTTTCGAAAACACATTTTTTCGAAATGCCATTTTGTCAAAATGAAATGCCAAAAAGAAATTCTGAATGTTTTTTTTATTTTATATGATTTATTTTGGTTTAGTTCGTAAAAATGTGTCAAAAATTAAAAAAACTGGAGGTTGGTGGGGGAACCCCCCATTTAAATAAAAAAAATAAAAAAAATGTGAACATTTTTCTTTTCCGGCATTTTGGTGTTGAAAAAATTGTATTTAAAAAATGTGCCATTCGAAAAAGTCACTATAAACCTCTTGGAATTTCCTCTTTAAGATGGAAACAAGCTGTTGTGACACCTTTCTTGAAAACAATTACTTTAAACCGACAGCTCAGCAACTTATGACCATTTTCGCAACTGTCAGACCAGGTGAAGTAATTGGAGCACATGGTGGGATGCCAATTGGAGCAATACAAGGAATATTCCAATCCACCTGATAAATGCAGTAAAGAGCTTGTGGCAACGCCCACTTGGATCATTTAAGAGACGAAGTGGATGGTGGTGCAGCTGGGGTACAGCTCTTAATTGTCGATGGCATTCGACACTATAGATCACTAACTTCTTCTCCCCAGGCTACATCACTAGAGTATCCCTGGAACAGCACTGTAATTCAGTCTCTTTTAACTAATCGTACACAATGGGCCTCATTACGAGGGGCTCAATGGAAATGGAGAATAGGGGGAATGTTATAAACGGTGCCGGTGCATCCGACATGCTCTCCTCATGGGTGCCGGTACGGCCGCCAGGACAGACCTGGCAGCCGTAATGGCACCCACGAGCAGAACTCATAGTTTGCCGGTCTGGGAACTACGGTACTGGCATGCTTACCGGTACCGTAGTTCCCGGTTCAGCAAACTTGTAATGTGTAGAGCCGGGTGCCTTCTCATCAGAACCCATACCACTGAACTGTGAATCCCCACGCGGCTGTGCATTTTTTACCTTTATTATGTAATCAATGTATTGGCCCTTTCATGGACATAATCCAGCATTTTGGATGCTACTCCTTTAGTTATGCTGATGAGAAGAGACACAAGGGCAGCAAAAGTGCAGTAATGTTTGATTTCCATTAAGAACTAGATGAACAAGAGCTCCTTGAAAATAAGTCCTGACCAGTTGGAAATACTGTCTCTCAATTCAGCTACAAATCCTTGGGACTCATCCTTCTGGACAACTTATTCGGCCCATGCCACACCCCAAAGGAAGCCGTTACATTTTGGGTATCATTCTGTATCCTCAAGAAACAGGGAAACGTCAGTCAGTACACGCTGAATGTAATTACATTTATATTTTGACCCAAGAGAGGTTAGCAAGGAGCACAGCATGCTTGTTTTCATTGTAATGCTTTAACTGAAGAAGGGTGGACCGCCCAAAACGTTATACTTTTTCTGAGCTGGGTAAATGGTTAACAAAATAAAATAAAATAATATTTTGGATTTTATAAATAAGCTCGTGTTCAAACAAAAGTTGGAAGAATTTAGGCTGTTGAGTCCTTCTTTGAAAATCATGGAGAGCCACCACCAATAGTGGTGTGTCACCACTTTGAGTTTTGTTGATAGATTGAGAGAGCAACAGAAACACTCTTGGAGCACTTTTCAACATTTTCCAGGTGCCTAGGTGTGTTCTCACAGAATTGCTGAACTTTGGAACTAATATGACAAAAATTGTTAAAATTCTCCATCGAGAGATTGGGACTAGACTGGGATCAACAAGGAGAGATATCCAAACCTGTGGTGCCCTGACATGGCCCTAGCTGCCACAAGGTCCCACTAAATGTTCACTTTGGGACTGAGTGACATCACTCCTAATTACTGCTCCGTATGCTTAATTGCACGCAATACAATCCTGCTGTAACGTGTGCCCCCTTACCTTTATTCTTACTAACAAATAGTACAGAGCTCTGCTACTTCTCCAAGTTAGGTCCATGCTCAATAAATATCCCAAAAAAATATATACAATGAGGAGAGCAATACTATGTCAAGAATGAAAGCAGTACATTTGCTGCTTGCCTCATTGGATTCCTCCTGTACTTATACTAATTGAACAGATTCTCTGGCCTTGCTACGAGAAGCAGTACCTTGGTCTACTGGATGTTCTCCAGTCACAATATGTGACAAATATAATAACTTGATGAGCAGGTCTATAATGTCTTCATGCGTTAGTACCCAAAAGATGGTCTATTTCATTGGGGTCTAAAATGCTACATTGGATTTCAATGCAAATAACCTGCTCCTGTTTCCAAACCATGAAATTGCACATTTATTTATGCAGATAATTTTGTCCAAAAAATGTACGGATTTCATGCACAATTTTATATTACAGATTTTATGTTGTTCATATTGGATCAGCTCAGCGTTCACATTGCCTTATCAATTTTCTTGCTTAAATATCAGTTTTCAGTTCATTATCATATCCCTTTAATTGTCAATTCTTGTGATAAGTTTTATGTCTTCAGATTCTTTATAAATTGTCTTAGTCAGTCCTTAAACTTCACCATTTATCTTTATCAGTTCACATAAGCCTGAGACGTCAGTTCCTGATTTGTGAATCAGGGCATTAGGCCAAGCAGAGCGATTCTGAGTTCCAGTAAAGTAATCTTTCTTACATCTGTGTTCAGAGTGGGCATTTCAAGATGATGGGCAAGCAACTAATTGATTACCATTTCTTGGTGACAGATATTTGCACGTCCATGGTTCAAGTGGGGTGTGTATTCAGCAGGTGACAAGATAGAGCTGCATGACAGCTCTTCTGTTCCTCTCAATTGCTGCCTGACACCTTACATTTGTGTTCTTTATTCTTCTTTGGGCAGAACTCCAGGTGGGTTTTGCTTGTAATTTGTTTTCTGTCTAGTACATTTACCCCCAGTGGACAACTAGGTGGGAATCCAGTTGACTTGACCTCTGTATTTCTAGTAGAGAAGGCAGAGTGGCAAAGGGGAAGGGCCTTCCTGTTCTGCAGAGGAAATAGTTAAGGGAACCCCTCCGATGCATTCAGACTTTGACACTCTATTGTGGCTACTGTGGCTAGTGCAGTGGTTGTCATGGTAGGGATGTTCAAGATGGTGTTTGCAGGGGTTCTGAAAGTGGTGAAGGTAGAGGTTGCAGTGGTGGAGGTGGTGAAAGTTGTGGTGGAGACAAGCACTTGCTAGAGGTGCATTGTATTTTAGTGCACTACAGTGACGATCATCGGGTCATGGCCATTCCCTTCATCAAGGGTGGACTATCTTCGCCGTAGGTTTGTTCCCTACCCTTCAAGTTGAGCTCTCTGTTCTGGCAGCGCTTGCCTAGTCCTGGTTCCTAGGTTTTGCCTTTCTAGGGTGGGGTCCATGCATTCTCAATTGCTGCCAGCAGGTTGTAGAATGAGCTACCCTTTGCCCTTAGATGCACTCAAAATCATCTGGAATTCAGACGCCTTCTGAAGACACCGCTCTTCTAGGTCTGGTCACAGGTTTGCCACTTTGTGGGCCTCATTATGACTGTGCCGGTCTGGAAATACAGGGGCCGGTAAGCCTACCGTCACCAGTGTTTCTGAACCGGCACAGTACGACTCTGCAGGCGGGTGCCGTCCCACTCGCCAGGTCACACCTGGTGGGCTGAACGGCACCTGCCCGCAGAGTCTCACAGAAGCACCGGCACCGTTCTAAACAGTGCCGGTGCTTCCGTGGTCCCCATTCCCATGGAGTCCAATGGGAATGGGGATTTACAAATGGACCGGCACCGGACTTCGTGGCCGCCAGGGTCGTAATACCCCGGTGTTACCGGGAAGTCAGGCGCCGGTAAAATTTGCAAGTCCGGCAGATTACCGGCACGGTTACCGCCGGACTTGTGATGAGGTCCTGTGTGTTTCCTAGCACCAAGATGCCTTTGGTGGAACAAGCACTTTACAAAATCAGCTAACATAACATAACATTCCTTCTGATGCCCTTCACAGTTGGACACAGGCTCCTGAAGCAGTGTCATATGATTTGTACATCAGAAACATGATGCCATTCCATGGTGTTAATAGTCATTGGGCCTCCATTTCAATCAATCTCACAATGTGGGTTTTTGAAAGGCCATGTGTGTGGGGATCAGGCCAATAGTGCTACATCAAAGGATAGTGCTGGACAGGACATACATGTTTCTTACCGCATGGAATGTGGTCATGTGCACAAATATGACAAAGATGTCTGCTGTACATGCACTCTGTGTATGTTCTGTTTATATGCACTAATTTCCAGCTGTAGACGTCCTGTTCGACGTTCTTGTTGCCAAATATTTACAGACCACTGTGACAAAGTCACTCTGCCCACACCAGCAGATGAAGATCGGGAAACTCTGGAGGCCAGGGGTAGCACCCGCTCAGTTATGCAATCTCTGGCGGTAGTACATTGGCATCCTAATCGATCCCCCTGGTGTGCCACAGCTGATAGTAAAGGGCAGAACAATGGAAGTACCTATAAAAGGTGTCCAACAAGAGCCCGATAGCTGGTGAGGGATCTCAGAGAAACATACACAGAGTGATTTAATGCAGCGTGCAAGACAACAAGAGGTCAGCTAATAATCTGGATTGGAGTCACAGCTCTGAAGTTATCAGTAGGACACAGCCCAGAATGAATGCTTAGCAGGTCTGAAAGAATACCTTGCTGCAGAAAGGACAGAGACAGGATTCAGGTGCTTGCTCTCGGTGCATGAACTCAGACTGAAGTTTACAGTTACAGAATGACAGACATCAGAATCAGAGAGAGGAGAGGCAGTTCACCATGAACAACACAGTGTAGAATACGACGAAAAGCCGCTGCTTGATCTTGCTATGGGGACCTGTACGTGGTGTGAGAAACCAGGTGTCTCACCCGCTAGTCCCCGGGGATCTGTCATTGAGGTGGCCAGGACAAAGCCATCGCTTTTGGGACCAGTACCTGGGGGTGGGCCAGTGTGGGAGGAGCAACTGGGTGAGCAGACTTTGGGGAGTGGGACACCAGATGGTGAGACGCGGTATACTTAGCAACTCAACCCCCCCATTCACAATACCAACACTTTTTCACAGACAGCTCGCCATGAGAGAAAAGAGACTAACACCCGAGCCGTATATCTGACATGTCAAATACAATGGTCAGGCAGGGTCAGGCAATTACTGACCATCACACACACATGACTTCCATTACACTTCCCCACATAGATAAAAGGCGGTGCACGAGAGCGCACTCTGAGCGAGGCAACGAGGAAACAGCAGTTTCAAGATGGCAGTTTAACACAAGGAGAAAGATTGCAAAACATAAGGGGATCACAAGGAGCGAAGTGTCGTTGATCTTTTCAACATGGAACAGTTACTTTCATGAAACCTCAGAAATAGAAAGCGTAAGACCAGGAAACCAGGCTGAAGAATCCTGCATTATGTGTCGGAGGTACCCGGGCCCTACTGCGTCGATAATCAAGGCAGGGAGAATCGCCTGCTGCCATGTCACTGTCCTTGGCTCCTACAACAAAACAGTGTCAGTGAAATCAACATAGCCGGTGAGATGGTGAGACCGATACCAGACCGCTCTTTGTTGAAGCCAAGTTTGCAAGCAGCAACATTGTATGGTGAACGCTGAAAAGAACAGTGAATGAAACACATGTGATAACCAATGCGAGTAAAATTGAACAACAGATGAGTGATTGAACTTTGAAACCACGATACAATACCTTTGACAAAGTGGTCTGGCACTGTGTGCGTGCTCATTCGAAGGTCTCTGGAAGGTATCCAACTGAGAGTTGATAAAGGTGAACGAGTGGCAAAGAACTGTGCATTGAAGTGGTCCTCCGACGGGTTAAGCAAAACCCTATACACAATCAAAATTCTTCGATGTTGATACTGCCAGGAAAGTTGATGACTAAGTAGATTAAATTGGTCCAAGCCCGAACGCGAGAGATCAACTGAAAGGTTTTGGGTTAAAGCAAGTTTGTGTTACAGTGAATTCAATTGTTCAGAGCCCGGGGGAGGGAAACTGATTGAACATTGTCTTAAAACGGATCTGAGGCTGGCTGAGGGGGATCCGGGGTGAACCATGAATCACTCAAGAAATTGGATACATGAAAATCCTACGAGCATTGTCTTAAAGGAGATCTGAGCCCTGCTGAGGGGGATCCGAGGTGAATAGTGAATCACCTTAGAAATTGAGTATGTGTGAGATCCTAACAGGAAATTAACTTATTGTTTGTTTGTCACATCAGGCCCTCTGAAAGAAGAGACTTTGAAAGGCAAAGAGACTTGGGCACGGAAGGCCCTGATGCTAACGTTTAAACTGTACCCTTGTGCTAGAGAAGCCACAGATTGTGTTAAACTCGAGTGTACCACCTTGTCCCATGCTGAAAATGTGGGAAAAAGAGCTCAACGGCCTGAATATCCTTACATATCATTTCTTGAACACTGTAACGCTCACCTGGTTCCCACGGGGGCGCTGGTCTAGTGTGGATTGCTGTGGCCTCTTCTAGCGTGATGCGCAGGACCCGGAACACTGATTGGACAGGACCTCCAAATCGTGCTTGTCTGGCCCGTAGGAATATCCTTCTGCAGATGAGAAAGGGGATTAACAGTCTGCAGAATAGTGTGGTAGCTCCCCCCTTTTCCCCTTCCCCCTTCGTTCCTCTCTAACTTCCTCCAAACCCCGGTTTAAGCTCACCTTATGGTTTGGAAGGATGAACTCTCCATCCTGCTTCTGGTGCAGGGGCGCGTGTTCGTCCAGTTACTTCACTGGTTTTCAGAATGGCGCTGGCAAAATCCACTTGACTTTCCTGAGCGATGCGCCGTAAGTATGAAAGTTCAAAGTTCAAGTGAGGCCCCCTTTATGTTGTCTTTCTAACCTGTGATCTGTCCTTTATTTCAGGTGCAGAATGAAGGCGATGCGTCGAGGGGTTAAACTGCCGAGGTGAGTAGTGATGAGGGTGATCCCTCTAAATGTCCTTATCATTCCCCAGAAATGTCTCTTGTCCTTTCCCCATAGGGGCCGGGGTACGGTACCTGCCAATGGGGCAGCGCCAACCCGAAATGTGGAAGAAAAGCCGGTAAGTATTATGGCTGTTAATCAGGCTTTCCTTCTGTGTTCCTTCTGCTCACCTTTTGTTTCTTCCTCTCTCCCCTAGGTGCAGAGATGTGGCGTCCGATGCTGACAGCCGCGATGGAGCCGGGAGATGTCTCGAGGACAGGTGAGTGAAGCGTGGCGCTGCAGCGAGCAACGCAATGCTTTTAAATGGAAGTCTTTGTTCAGGGATGCTGGCAAGAAGATTCCGGATGCAGGTAAGAAGTTTGAAATAGTCCTTGGTTTTCACCTTTCTCTTCTCTTCCTTCCTTGCATGTCTTCCAGGTTCGAGGCGGGCGTGGCTGGAGTCCAGGAGCAGGAGCAGAGACGGTGAGCGTTAAGCTGCAGGAAGCAGAACAACGCGAAGCATGAGCTGTTGTCTGGGCATGGCTTAAATAGCCTCCAAAGAAGTCCCAGGTATGTATCCTTCCCCAACTAGGTATGTATCCTTCCCTGGCCACGCCCGAGTGAAAAAATAGTCCCTATGAAAAAATAGTCCCTTTCAGGTCTCAGGGAGGCCTGAAGCGTGCAGCATGGTCTGCATCAGGTAAGTGCACAAAACACCTCCCTTTATGAGCCTGGCGCCTATGGCGCCAGGACTGATGTCCAACATGAGCCTGGCGCCAAAGGCGCCAGGACTGAGTCCAAAGAGCCCCTACAAGGGGCCACTGGGCTTTTACCCGAGGGCATGATGCCTGCTTCCGGGGGTGCTGGGCCTGGCCTGGTGCTCCAGGGGTAGGCATCATGACAGCACTCCCCCCCAAGGCCCCTCCCAAGGTCGTTCCTTCTGGAGGTTTCGGTTTGTTTGGGAAATTCCGATGGAACCTTTTTACCAGCCGAGGTGCATGTACGTGATCACTGGGTTCCCAAGACCTTTCCTGAGGCCCGTACCCTTTCCAATCAATTAGATAGAAAAGGTTTGATTTTGAGATCTTAGAATCCAAAATGTTCTTCACCTCGAATTCAGGCTCCCCATCTATCTGAATCGGTTCTGGTGGCTTTGTTAATCTGGTTCCTGGGTGCACTGGTTTCAAAAGTGACACATGAAAAACTGGGTGAATCCGCATGTTAGCTGGTAGATCGAGCTTGACTGCCACTGGGTTGATTATAGCTTTGATCGAGTAAGGGCCTAAATACCTTGGATTAAAAGTTCGAGGCCCCTTGAGTGATAGGTGTTTGGTAGCCAGCCATACTTGATCCCCTGTTGGTATGGAGGCGCCTCTCTTCGATGCAGATACGCATTCTTTTTGTATTTCCCTTTCGCATGTTGCAAATGTGCAGTTGCATCCTTGAAGGCTTGAGTAATCGTAGAATGCAAATGGTCCACTGCGGGCATTTCAAGGCTGAGAGGTGAGTCCAAGTCTGAAGTACGAGGGTGATGTCCATATAGGGTATAAAAGGGGCTCTGACCAGTTCCAGAGTGTATCGAGTTATTGTATGCATATTCTGCCACCCATAAAATGTCCTTCCAATTACCCTCCGATTGGTGCAACATACATCGTAGATATTGTGCAAGGGTCTGGTTCGTTCTCTCCGTCTGACCATCGGTCTGTGGGTGGTGGCTGGTCGAGAGTCTTACGTCGATTTGTGCCAGTTAACAACACTTTTTCCAAAAATGAGAAATAAACTGGCTTCCCCGATCGGAGACTAGTATGGACGGGAATCAATGCAAACGGATGATATTTTCGAGGAATTCTTTGGCAAGAACAAAGGCTGAAGGTAATCCTTTCAACGGAATAAAGTGGGCCATTTTGGAAAATAAATCCACCACGACCATAATAGTATTGTAACCATTACAAGAGGGCAGGTCCATGATAAAATCTAGTGACAGGGTGTGCCAAGGTGCTGGTGGAATGTCTAAGGGCTGAAGAAGACCGGCGGGTCTTGTCTTTTGACCTTTGTTTTGGGCACAAACTCCACAGGACATCACGAAAGATTTAATATCCTTTCACCAGGAAGGCCACCAGAATTGTCGTTTAACCTTTTCCTCTGTTTTGGCAATGCCAGGATGTCCTTCCATCAGGGTATCATGATGACGGGAAATAACCAGTTCTTGCAATTCCTTTTCTGGCAAAAATAAGCGTCCTTGGAAGTAAGATAAGCCATCCTTGACTGAAAAGTTAGACCCCCTTTTGATCCAATCCTGCAAGGCTGAAGAGTCCAGGAATTGTTTCACTCGTGTTTGAATGTCTTCAAGGGTTTGTAAAGTGGTTATCCCCAAACAAAATTCTTTGTTCGGGAATTATCGGCACAGGTTCTGAGTTTGTGTCTATTTCTTCCATTCCAATTCGGGATAGAGCGTCCGCCTTACCATTCTTATAGCCGGGGCGGTAGGTGATCACAAAATCGAACTCAGCAAAGAACAAAGCCCATCGGAGCTGTCGAGACGATTGAGCCTTGGCAGTTTTTAAATATTGTAAATTTCGGTGATCAATGATCACGGTGATGGTATGCCGGGCGCCGAGGAGATAATGCCGCCAAGCCTTGAAGGCAGACTTAATGGCTAATAGATCCTTATCGGTGATCGCATAATTTATCTCCGGCGGCAAGAACTTTCTGGACCAAAATGCTACGGGGTGCAGTTGGTTGGTTTCAGGGTCTCTCTGAGACAGGACAGCGCCCATGGCTAAGCTGGACGTGTCGGTTTCGACTATATATGGGAGATCGGGACGCGGGTGCTTCAAAATAGGTGCGGACGTGAACTTAGCTTTCAACTCCTGAAAGGCCTGTTCGGCTTCCTCGGTCCATTCAAAACGTTTATTTTTCGCAAGAGTGCAGTGATGGGTTGCACCACACGTGAAAACTCCGGGATAAACCTGCGATAAAAGTTGGCAAAACCAAGCATGCTTTGGACACCTTTCACCGAACTAGGTGATGGCCATTTGAGGATGGCATCCACTTTCCGTGAATCCATTCGGACCCCTTTAGGTGTCAGGATGAATCCGAGAAACTCAACCTCGTTGGTATGGAAAACACATTTTTCCAGCTTGGCAAACAGTTTGTGCTGGCGCAGTTTCTCTAGGACGGCCCTGACATGCTTTCTGTGATCAGATTCCGAAGAGGAGTACACAAGAATGTCATCGATATACACGACAACACAGACATCGATGAGTTCCCGAAGGACATCGTTCATGAAGAATTGGAAGGCTGCAGGCGCGTTGCACAACCCGAAAGGCATCACCTGGTATTCGAATAGTCCATATTTTGTACGGAAGGCCGTTTTCCATTCGTCGCCTTCTTTTACTCATACCAGATGATAAGCCCCCCGGAGATCTAACTTGGTGTATACGCAAGCGTCCTTCACCTGGTCAAAGAGTTCAGGGATCAGAGGCAGAGGGTAACGATTTTTAACAGTTATCTGGTTCAATGCGCGGTAATTGATACAAGTTCTAAGGTCGCCTTCTTTTTTAGGCATGAAGAACAAAGCTGAGGATGCCGGGGACTTTGACGGGCGAATGAAACCATTGGCGAGGTATTGATCTAAATATTGTCTCAAATGCAGATTCTCTGGTTCAGTAAGGGTGTAAATCCTGCTACAAGGGGGTTGTGCACCGGGCACCAGATCGATTTGGCAATCGTACAATCTGCGGGGAGGTAACGTGTTGGCCTGTTCCTTTTGGAAGACGTCCTGAAAGTCTTGGTACTCTGGAGGTAGTTGCACGGGGACAGAGGTTACTGATGCTAGATTAATCTTTGGATTTTCTGGGTAGCAGGTTTGTGCACAATCCGGGAAGGTTATTCTCTTTGCTCGCCAATCAATTCGAGGATTATGTGTCTCTAACCAAGGGATTCCGAGAATAAGCTGAAACTCTGGAGCCTTGATTACATCAAACACAACTGCCTCCCGATGGCCATCCGGATCTACAAGTGTCACCTCAGGTGTGGAATGTGTTACCGGTCCAGAGGCAATTTCAGTTCCATCTACTGTGGCAATGACATCTTTGTTGGTTTTAGGACGCAGAGGGAGGTTTATCCTAGAGACCAATTCTCGATCCACATAGTTTCCTATAGCCCCGCTATCGATGTATGCCTTTATAGCATGCAACCGTTTAGGCTGTTCCGGATCTATGAGGACCATTGGCACAATGAAATGCGAGGTCTGAGAGTTAGTTTTCAAGCTCGGCAAGCGAACCCCTACGCTTGCCGGGCGTGGTTGTTTACCGATACAGAGTTTCAATGGATTTTATCAGCAGCTCCTACCACCTTCTTGGGCGGCTTAACCGGGCAATCTCGTAGAAAGTGTCCAGAGGACCCACAATAAAGGCATAATTGCATCTGTCGTCTTCTTTCCCGTTCTTTTTGAGTTAGGGGTCCTTTAACACCTCCGATTTGCATAGGCTCTGAGGCATCAGCCCCGTTGGGGTTAGCGTGGGTCTTGGCCAACACCCGGGTTTCAAACTTGGACCGATCTGCTTTTCTGTTTTGCAGCCTGTGATCCAATTGGACCACTAAGTCTATATATTCAGTGCATTCTTGGGGCGGATTTACAACTTGTGCCAGGACATCTTTAAGTTCTCCGCGTAGACCTCGATAGAATAACGTGATTCTTTTATCCTCTGGCCAACCAGTTTCCACAATTAGTCTATTGAAGGTTGCAATGTAGGATAGAAGGTCTTGATTGCCCTGTCGCAGAGATAGAAGTTCGTCATGCAGAGCCTGTCCCTGGGAGTGTTGAGCAAATAACCTTTCCATGCTTGTTTGAAATCCCTGAAAATCACGAAGAATCGGGTCATCTTGAGTTACCAGTGGGACTGACCAATCGGCAGCACAGCCGCTGAGATATGACAACACAAAGGCTACCTTGGTCTGATCATTAGGGAAGGCCCTAGGTCTGCATAGGAAGTGCAAACGACACTGATTCATGAATACAGCAAATCGTTTGGGGTCCCCATCAAAGCGTTCAGGTGGGGCCAGCGGCATGTTTCCAGGTAGGGCCAGCGGCATGTTTCCAGGTAGATTAATCTGCACCGGGTTACTGGAAACCACAGGAGCGGGGTTCCCCCCGGAACCGGGTAAAGGAGTTTGTCCAGCTTGAACTTGCAAAAGCTGTCTAGCCAGGTTATCAGCTCTATCCTTTATTACAATCACTTCCCTCCTGAGGGCACTAGTCTCTTGATGAGCGGCGTGTACTTCGGCCCGTAAATCCCCCAGTAATTGGGCCAACTGGTCAGTTTCGGAAGATTCCATAGCGCCTGGGTGGGAATTTGTAGGAAGGCTTCGCGTTCTGTAACGCTCACCTGGTTCCCACAGGGTCGCTGGTCTAGTCTGGATTGCTGTGGCGTCTTCTAGCGTGATGCGCAGGACCCGGAACACCGATTGGACAGGACCTCCAAATCGTGCTTGCCTGGCCCGTAGGAATATCCTTCTGCAGATGAGAAAGGGGATTAACAGTCTGCAGAATAGTGTGCTAGCTCCCCCCTTTTCTTCTTCCCCCTTCGTTCCTCTCTAACTTCCTCCAAACCCCGGTTTAAGCTCACCTTATGGTTTGGAAAGATGAACTCTCCATCCTGCTTCTGGTGCAGGGGCGCGTGTTCGTCCAGTTACTTCACTGGTTTTCAGAATGGCGCTGGCAAAATCCACTTGACTTTCCTGAGCGATGCGAAGTAAGTATGAAAGTTCAAAGTTCAAGTGAGGATCCCTTTATGTTGTCTTTCTAATCTGTGATCTGTCCTTTATTTCAAGGGTGCAGAATGAAGGCGATGCGTCGAGGGGTTAAACTGCCGAGGTGAGTAGTGATGAGGGCGATCCCTCTAAATGTCCTTATCATTCCCCAGAAATGTCTCTTGTCCTTTCCCCATAGGGGCCGGGGTATGGTACCTGCCAACGGGGCGGCGCCAACCCGAAATGTGGAAGAAAAGTCGGTAAGTATTATGGCTGTTAATCAGGCTTTCCTTCTGTGTTCCTTCTGCTCACCTTTTGTTTCTTCCTC
Source organism: Ambystoma mexicanum (assembly GCF_040938575.1). NCBI lineage: Eukaryota > Metazoa > Chordata > Amphibia > Caudata > Ambystomatidae > Ambystoma > Ambystoma mexicanum. The sequence continues at coordinate 994,785,626 of NC_090941.1, forward strand.
TCTCCCCTAGGGGCAGAGATGTGGCGTCCGATGCTGACAGCCGCGATGGAGCCGGGAGATGTCTCGAGGACAGGTGAGTGAAGCGTGGCGCTGCAGGGAGCAACGCAATGCTTTTAAATGGAACTCTTTCTTCAGGGATGCTGGCGAGAAGATTCCGGATGCAGGTAAGAAGTTTGAAATAGTCCTTGGTTTTCACCTTTCTCTTCTCTTCCTTCCTTGCAGGTCTTCCAGGTTCGAGGCGGGCGTGGCTGGAGTCCAGGAGCAGGAGCAGACACGGTGAGCGTTAAGCTGCAGGAAGCAGAACAACGCGAAGCATGAGCTGCTGTCTGGGCGTGGCTTAAATAGCCTCCAAAGAAGTCCCAGGTATGTATCCTTCCCCAACTAGGTATGTATCCTTCCCTGGCCACGCCCGAGTGAAAAAATAGTCCCTATGAAAAAATAGTCCCTTTCAGGTCTCAGGGAGGCCTGAAGCGTGCAGCATGGTCTGCATCAGGTAAGTGCACAAAACAACTCCCTTTATGAGCCTGGCGCCTATGGCGCCAGGACTGATGTCCAACATGAGCCTGGCGCCAAAGGCGCCAGGACTGAGTCCAAAGAGCCCCTATAGGGGTCGCTGGGCTTTTACCCGAGGGCATGATGCCTGCTTCCGGGGGTGCTGGGCCTGGCCTGGTGCTCCGGGGGTAGGCATCATGACAAACACTTCTTTCTACTACATAACATTGTTTCCCACACTATTTGTATTTAGAGGTAAGGATTGGCAATAGTTTTTTTAGTATAGCCCCTTTAATTTTGACAAGACACCACTAGGTCGGCGGGATCATTATTTGATGGTCGTAGCTTGCTCTCATCTTTAGATTTAGGATTATATAGGCGTTTTTCAAACCGCTTTTTGAAGTTCAATCAACACCCTTGAACTGTGATCACTTGTGTCTGTCTTACTGTTGATACCATGCCTTCCTTACATGTGGTGTGAGAGGGGGATTTGATTTAATTGATAAAAATTGAGGATCCATGCTGATAATCATTGTACCACCAAAAGGGGGAAATAGAATCATTCAACTCCTTGATGCTGAATGTGTATCCACTCTTAAAGAGGTTTTGCTCTCTCTGCTGCGCATCTCAACTGGCCACCAAGATTTGTTGTTTTGAAACCCAGGTCTTATTAGATACCCATCCATTTTCCCACTGTAACATCCAACAGTGGGATCGAATAATATTGAGCAACGGCCAGGCCAGATCTTCATTAGACGTAGTCCCCTAAATCCCCCATGTCCCGATCCTTATTTATTCGGTACCAAGTTACCGTCAGTCCCTGGTCCATCAGGTTTAGAGACCAATCTATCTAAGCCTTTCCCTTCGGTGGAATCAGACTCAGAGGGGTCAGACGACTTTGGAAATCTATCAGAAGGAGTCAAGACCTGTTTCTTTTCTGATCCAGAAAAAATGACAGAAGTTACCCTTATCCCACCGGAAGAAATAGCGGATCTGGCAGCTGTCATGGCCCAGTTGGCCACCCATCAAATTCAGGCTGAAGCTAGACTTAAAGGAAACTTGACAAAAATGGTTGAGTTACAAGCAATACCCTGCTACCTCAAGGGATAATTCAGCCTACCTAGAGGGTGAAGATCTAGAGAACTTCTTTCTGAATTTCGAATGATTAGCCGAGCAATTGGGATGGGAAGAAAATCCAAATATTTTTTATCTGGGACCTCTGCTGAAAGGGGAGCTAAAGACCGCCTGCTAGCTACTTAATCTTGCCCAGGGAGCCACCTTTATATTCATAAAAGAAGGGCTGTTGAAAAGAGTAGGCCAAACCTGTAACTTCTATCAGCAAAAGTTAAGGGCCATTAGATTAAATCCCAGAGAAACCCCCCTTGAAATGGGAGTGTGAACTAAAAACACAATCGCTCTTTGGATTAACATCAAAACAATGGAAGAATTGGTAGAAATTATTACTTTAGAACAATTCACCAATTCTTTATCCCCTTCTTTGAAAAAGGCAATTTTACAACTAAATCGACCTAGGCTAGCCATAGCCATTGAGACTGCTCAAAACAATTCGGATGCAGCCAAACATTTCCTCTCAGTACACCGAGGTGAGGAACGGAAAGATCAAAAACCGACTCACCGGCCCCAACACCATGTGCTAGATAGGGGAGGGGGATCCTATAAACTAAGGAATGGATACCGAAAGACAGAATGGAAATTAAAAGATCGGACCCTAGAAGTAGAGAGGAAAGTAAAAGAGAAGAACCTAAGGGAAGCAAACCATATACTCATATCTGCTTTTCATGTAGAGAAATTGGCCATTTGGTCAAGCACTCTCCAAAAAATTAAAAGGAAGAACCCAAAGAAGCTCTGGAAACCTTTAGCATATGTTTGTGTCAGTCCTCTGCTGACTTCACATATGAAAAGGCCTGGGTAAATGAGAAACAAGTAAAAGCATTAATTAACTCAGGTACCAAACAAGCTGCCATAAGGGCCGATGTTGGGAAGGAAACAAACCTTTCCCACCCCCCCTAAGCATTTCAGAGTGAGGCAAGACCCATAGATAGATGTGAAATGTGCCATGGGGAGAGGGCCGTGCTAAGAAACCCTGCACAAACACAATACTGCATGAATTGCAGATGTATATACCTAGTGCGCGCATATAAAGAGACGCCATTTTGTAGATATGTTAGAAATATTCAGTCCTGCATGGCCGCATGGTAAACGTAGGCTCGATGGAGAAACCTGTAGTAGAGAATGTGTGGGTTAGCATGACCATGTTCCTCCCCCTGTGCCAGTCCTCAGGTTTTCCAGGTGCATACCATAATGATGTAGTAATGTTATCGTAACATAGTAACCCTGTAACAGCAACATGTGAAAAGCCTGACCTTCAGTCCTTGGAGAGACGAGCCCAGCTGACCCCAAGTGAGGGGGAGACAAGCGGACGAGACTGGAGCCAATGATAGCCTGGCATCCCCTAAGGAGCAGGCCCATGCATAGGGTCTCACCAACCAGCCGTGCGAGTTCCAACCATATGTAATGATGTCACTGATGACGATGTGTACCCTTATAATGTGTTGCTCATGCACACTCTGGCAGAATAATCTCGAGCAGCAGAGTCCTTTGCTTGCACCTTCACATTGTGTACAATTAAAATTGTTATCCGTGCACGCAATCTCTTGGCCTTTTTTTGCTAGCGGGTTGTATTCATTTTGGTGTGAGCGTACAGGGGTGTGCCTTCAATTGGTAACCCCAATGTGATCCCAGCCCCCCCCCCCATACCTGCAGAGATATCCAGGAAACCTCTCTGGAAGGCCAGCGGGGTGCGGCCCCAAGGAGAGGTGCAGGCCAGTGTTGGAACCCCATGAACGGAGGAGTTCGGGTGAATGCACGCACATGAGTATAACCTTGCAAGGGATAATAAGTTGGGGCAGAGGTTTGGGGTAGTGTAAAAAGTGTGAATATGCAGCAAATGAATTGGGAGTGTGGCATGCCTGTAAATTTTGATGTTTTTGTGGTTTTATGAATTTTTAAGGAGAATAATAAGGAAAAGGAAAGCAGAAGATAGGGAACCTCCCCGAGTGAGGGTGGAAGGTGCGCCACAACCATTGTTTAACAAAGGAGAAAAAGCAGAAAATACATAGGAGCTTGCTATAGTTACAAAGCTCGGGCATAGTCGTGGTTGTTATTTTAAACTTGTTATTTTATGTTTTTTTGTTGGTTTTATTAATTGTTAAGGAGAATAATAAGGAAAAGGAAAACAGAATATAGGGAACCTGCCCGAGTGAAGGGGGAAGGTGGCGCACAATCATTGTTTAATAAAGGAGAAACAGCAGAAAATACATAGGAGTTCTGTATAGTTAGAGAGCTCGGGCATAGAAGTGGTTGTTATTTTAGCTTGTTATTTTAGTTTGCACATTAGCACAGGCGTAGCTGGACTAAGCAAGCACATGGGAGACGGGATCATGGGGGGAGAAATGCCGATAGAGTACATGTGCAAGGCCCTTCTGCTGTACTGCGACAGGATTAAGAAATATCACAACCACTGGGTGACTGAGACTAGAGGAGGGAGAATGCCCATGGCCAGAGCAGGGCTCCTTTGACAGGAGTATGCTAGAACACATGTCCATCTTTCTGATGGCAAAATACAAAGGGAAACAATTACAAACAGGAGGGAAATATTGAACCTATGAAAGATGTTTCGAGGATAAAGAGGGGAAAGGAAGGGAGCGCAACAGTCAGTCGTAGAGGCGCAGGCGCAGAGAAAGATGGTGTTACACTCACCTGATCTCTGCGGAGGCGTTGGGGCACAGTTGCAGCCCTCCCTGATCTTGAATCACCCCCTTGTCGTGCTGCGGTGCCAAGATGAAGATTCCGGCGTTCCGGAAAGTGTAAAGATGAATGCATGGTTCGCTGGAGAGATGGACAGGTAAGAAAAGCTTCCCCCAGTTGGTACGTATGCTGGCAGGAAGCAGGATGTCCAGGAAGCAGGGTCTTCAAAAGGTAAGCAGGTCTGACCTCAGGCGACGGTAAGCGTTACGCTGCTGGTAAGTGCAGAGTAACGCGAAGCGTCTGTCTTGAGGATCAGAGCAGCTTATATAGCTGTGAATCCATTAGCAGCCACACCCAAGAATACACTTGGGGCTGCTTAATAGATGGAATGTTCAAGGTTAATGCATCTGAAGTGCTTAATGGATGGAATGTTCAAGGTTGATGCACCTGATGTCCATAATAAAAGCTTGTTGGTGTTAAATGGATGTTCTTGTTTACTTTTGTTCATGAGCCTGGCGCCAAAGGCGCCAGGACAGTGGGCACCCAGATCTACTGTGCATGGAACCCCTGCATGCCTGTGCCCCTGATTTCATGACCATGACAGATGGGAAGGCATCGACAGGACATATGGGAATGTATCCTTTAGCAGCACGTCCCACAGTGGGATATGCAAACCCAACGTATGTGGCAACAGGGTCAAATGTACCGACACCAGCGACACCAGCCCCTCTCCCATATGTCCCCTTCCAGCGATCAGAGCACATGCTGATGTGTGCTCAAGAGACCTAGAAGTAGCACTGGCCTTGACACGAACAGAACTAGCCAGACTACCAGCGGTGTGTGACGTAACAAAGGCAGACACACCGGTGCAACCGGCGCTGTATGAGTGGAAGTCAGGACATTTTTTATTCAGAGTAGACAGTGTGGCTATAAAAGCTGCACACGTACAGCGTGATGGCGACACGGATAGCTTGGGTTGGAAGAATGTGGGGTCAGTGGGGGAGATGAAGATGAGTGGAGCGAGTTCGATGAGGTTGAGGACAGTGAAGATGGAGAGGCTGAACAGGTGCCTCAACCCACCCCGAGGGTAGAGAGCTTATGGGACGGCAGGTTGAAGGAGAGGTTTGGCAGGATGGCAGTAGCAAGGAAAAAGAGAAGTGTAACCAAGGGCGGAAGGAACAGACTGAAAATTCAAATTCCCCTAATACACAAGGGAGCAGGGAGGCCACAATATGTACCGTGGGCGCAGATGGACAAGAATAACCTAATAAAGATGCTTCCAGCACTCACAGCGGGGAAGTGGATATATGCTTTTGAGAATCACACTGCAGGAGTACCCCTAGCAATAGGAGACATGAAATGCCTATTGGGCGCCATAATTGGGGATCAGGCTGCCGATGTGTGGGTGATGCCAGGGTACTCGGTAGTAACACTGAGGAATGACGCTCACAATGGAGCATTATTTAACAAGATCAGAGCAAAGGTTTGGGATGCACTGCGGCAAGCGTTTCTCAGACACGCCAGATTTACAGTCCATCATGCAATGTACAGTGGGCGACGATGAGGATGCCGCACAATTCATTCTTAAAGTCCAAGAGATGTGGAGGGCAGAAACGGATACCACCTGGGACCAGTCGATACCCTTTTTCTATTTTATAGTACAAGGCTTACCCAAAAAGTGCAAAAGGCGCACGCCAAAATCATAGGGATCAAGACGAAAGGCTGGCCTGAAATTCAAAGCATTATAGTGCATCACTGTCAGAGAATAAAAGAGCGAGATAAAGAAATGCTTCAGAGACGACAGGCAGAGGAAGCAAAACTGGTAAAGAATAAATTAGCCAAAGTAGCTGTGGTGGCACGGGACCGATGCCAACACAGATAGAGGAGGGAGGATATACCCTTAGTTTCACAAATGCAAGAATAGCCGCAGTGTGGGCTGAAGGAGGACAAGGACAGTGGGGTTGAAACCCGCAATACTCTGGGCCACAATGGCAAGAGGGACAGCAGTGAGAACCAGGTGGGTTCAGAGGATCAAGGGGTGGAGGGTTTGGGGGAATGGGACCCAGAGGAGTAGGAACAGGGCAACGTTGGTCATGTGGAAATTGGGGACATTACTCAAGGGAATGAAGGACTATACAAGGTATGGGGTATATCTGTGGCCAACAGAACTATGGCCCCATACCCCAAGGGACCCCCCCAAGGACCGCCCCCCAGAATGACCTCAATACTATATGAGATCCACCAAGCTTGCACTCAGCTGCCCCCGCAGACCGCTGGCCTTCACCCACCGCAACATCCCCAACAGGTAGTGCAGAAGTACCAGCCCCACTCCAACATGCAGCAGGTGGGGAACACGAGTGCCTTCGGTAGCACGCCCAATGGTACAGTGGCCTCGTTTCAAGGTGCTACAGTGCTGGAGGGAAATCCTTTCTCTTTCCCAGGAACAGACACCTAGCCTGACTAGGACAGCCCACAGAGAGCACTTGCGTGTCCAGTCCTGTTGATGACCCTAAACCCAGAGGAGGAACCCCTGGTGGGGGCAGAGATAGGCAACAAACAATTAATCTTTACGGTAGATTCAGGTGCTGAGAAATTATTTATCGGTGAAGACGACTTCACGCTATCTGGCAAAACTCTCGACACACAGGGATTCCTTCGGGCTGTTTTAACGGTTCCATATACAAAAGACTTAGATGTAAAGGTGGGGGGAAGGGTAGTATGTGTCCCCCTATTGTATTCCATCAACTTGCTTTGCAGGGATCTGCTTAGCAAATTGAACATGACAATCTCATTCACAGACAACGGCATTGTGTGCGCCATGCCAGGCATGTGCTCAATGAGAGCGATGCTCTTCATTACCGCCATGGCACGTGTTGTGATGGTGCGAGGCATCCCCATTGACCCAGACATGTTAATCTATGGCATAACAGTGCTTGTGCAGGCAGTGCCGCAAATTACCAAAACCTGCTGGAGAATGCCAACTGATTTCATTTTCCACCCTGTACTGTCCCCAGAGTTAGTGACAGGCACCATATTGTCCCTAGATCTGCAGGGGTTGTTAGTATCAGACAAAAGAATGTTGGTCCTAGGTGCAGACACTCATGGAGGCCACTAATGGGTGCATTGATCCCACTATACCCCTCAAGGAATTAACACATGCAGAACATTTAGAGGATAATGACAGCGACAGGGAAATACTATTTGAGATTTGCATCCCCTGCGATATCATGGTGCAGTATAGGAGAGCGAAAAGCCCCCTGATGGCCGTTGTCGCCCCGCCCCCATTCACCCAAGGCAACTTACAACATGTGCCGATATAGTTGTGGACAACTAACCCACATGATGTAGGGCTCCTAAAAGAAGTTACCCCAGTAAGAATCACACTAAAAAATGGAGCAGTATTACCCGAGTGAAAGTACCCACCAAAGGATCAAAGTACCTCTACCTCACCATGCAACACAGCAATATACCCTTTTAAAAAGGCAATGGGGGAAGGTGGAGAATGATCCAGGATCTCTGCCCCCTCAATGATGCAGTACAAGGTATTTCCACTTGTTCCAAACCCGGCCTCCATCTTGTGCAGCATCCCCAAAGAAGCAACACACTTCACAGCGGTCAAACGCCTTTTTCTGAATACCATTGCACCCCGACTAACAGTATCTCACAGCATTTACAGATAGCAGAAAGTGCTATGAGCACACTCGTTTGACCCAATAGTATTGCAAGAGTCCTAGCATATTTAACAGGATATTGCACGAAGGTAGCTTGGTAGGTGGTCAAGACTAAGTCTCAGGAGGGGTGCGAGTGACCGGAAGCCCACAACGAGCACACACAGTAACAAACGACAAATGACTTTGAGACCAGTGTATATGAAAAATATCAATACATTTATTGTCGGCCAAACCAATAGACACAAGTACACTTTAGCTATATCAAACAGTTATCATACAAAATCCTTATACTAGATAACATATATACATTACGTTTCCTAATGTGACACAGTAGTAAAACACAGCAACCTGTAAAGAGAGGGTTCAGTTAACACATTAAGCGCATTAGGCAATTCTCCAGATTGGTTCCCTAACTTTCGAGTCCAGTCCTAAGAAGAGGGGAGCCTTGTGCTCAACAGTACAGATATGCGTAAAAACGCACGATCTCACAAGCAACTCAAATAGCGGGTCTTCTTGCGAGGGCTGTAGCAAGTCAGGAAGAGGCTTGAGGCGGTGAAGAATTGGTTCCCACTATTTGAGCAGGATCTGCCCTTGGCGGCAGAACAGTTTTCAAAAGCAGAGAATAGCTAGGGAGCGCAGGCTAACCGAGCCAAGATCGAATACCTTTAAGGGATACTTGTGCATAAAAATGATTGGTTGTGGAAGGGGGCCACCGGTAAGGGATGCAAGTACCCACCGACCCTTGGCACAGTCCGGACTAAACTTAGCCAGTTTAGTTGAAGTCACTAGTAGATTCGAGTCCTGCAGTTTTGCAGCGATCCGGCGCTCAAAAGCTACGGGGGAGCGCTGTGAAATGATTGTCTGTGACGGGACGGTTGCCTTTTCTCAGCTTCCGAAGGTGGTATGAAGAAAATTCCGGTGCAGTAGGCTTTAGTGCACAGGAGAGAAGAATAGCAAGGGACCTACAGTGACCGTTACCAACAGGTAGTGATGCAACAATCACAGATGCAGGCAGCATTACACACTCTCTTAATTCGGTACCCAGATGAGCTAGGCATACAGAATTCGGTGGCAGAATGTACAGGAACAGAAGCAAGCAATGTTCCAAGTCCTGGGTTTGCAATCAAGACGGTGGCGGTTTGGCAGGATACCCTGAGTTAGAGCAGGACAGTTCACTGGATGGCCCAGGAAAACTTCGGAAGGGGCTCGTTCAGTGGGTAAGCAGGGGCACCGAGTGTAGTTATTCCCACTGCTCCATAGGGGTGAAGCGTGTTGGCAGACTTTTTTGATCAAAGAAGAAAGCAGGGGTCTGACTTGACAGCAGAGGGCAAAGGATTCCAAAACCTTCCAAAGCATAACCGGCAGTTTCATGAATCTGTGTCTTTGTGGAGGAGTCTTGGCTCCTTCCATAGTTCACTGAGAACTCAGGTGATCAACCTGTAATGGATGCAGAGCCTCTTCTCCCATCCAAGATTAGCTTTGCGCTGAAATCACGGACTTCCAATCGAAGGTCTGCTCTCATGCAGGCATCCCAGTCATGGAACAATCATGGTCCACAGTGGTCTCAGTCATTCAGGCACTCCAGACATTCTGACACCAGTAAAGTGGATTGGGACCAGGCGGTCCCCAACCGCCACCTGGGCACACACATTTGACAGGCAGAAGCCTGCAAAAGAAACCGGTTTTCGTGAGAGGCTGCACGCCCAAATAAGGAAATCCCAGGTTACTCCACCTGGGTGAAGGCAAAAGACAAAATGGCCATGGGACAGAACAAAAGACTTTGTGGCTCAGCCATTTCAGACCTGGCCACAGTCTTGAACCAAACGCAGTAAACGCGATGTGATTCAGTAAAAAGAAGTAAAACACTATAAAAAGTCATTGCTGCCACCAGTTTGTCCCAGGCACACTCGTAAAATCACCAAAACGGGTGTCTAGGGCCATAAAACATAAAGGACCCCCGCTCACGGTACTGGAAGTTACATTGTGCACTGTTAAAAAGTAACCAAGAAATGGCAACATAGTCAAAGACTAAGGGAAACATAGCTTGCCAGTACTGACAGTCTGAGGGACGTGTCAATTCCCCCATAACAAGTGAGCAAAAGCACAGGGGAGCACAGCTGAAGGTTTGGCTCTACTGGTAAAAGTCAATATAGGAAGCGAAACAAAAGCAAAAGGTTTCGGGGTCCATAAATGGATAGAAAATTACAGATAAATGAAATCTTTCCTAACACTAGGTAAAATCCATGTGACCAGCACGGTCATACAATACGTAGATGATTTATTGTTGTGCAGTAAAAGTGAGCAGGACTGCAGCAGAGACTCCATCGCCCTGCTGCAAGGTTAACAGGGTTGATAAGGCCAAGCTCCAATACTGCCAGCTTGAAATACTGTATCTGGGGCAGCTGATTTCAGCGGACAGCAAGAAAATTAAACCCGACAGAGCAGCTACAGTGCACACCACACCTAAGCCAGTTACAGTAAAAGACATGCAGAAATTCCTGGGGTTGTGCAACTACTGCAGGGCTTGGGTCTGAACTATGCACTATACACAAACCTACTCTTACAGAGCCTCAAGGGAGCACTAAAAGGCAGTCATAAGCTGGAATGGACAGCAGACACCTGGTGCAAAGATTCAATGAACTGAAGGAAGTGATTTCCACAGCTCCAGTTCTCGTCACCCGAGACTACATACAGGACTTTTACATATTTTCACACTCAAATGGCACCCTTATGACAGCTGTACTGACACAGAAGAGCACAATGGGCCATAAGCCACTAGCCTACAACAGCGGTACACTAGACTAGTAACGCAAGGACAGTGCACATGCGAACAAGCTCTCAGTGCTGCTGCCTTTGCCTTTGAAAAAATCTCCACAATTGTATTGGGTGCTCACTAACATTGGACAGAAAGGCATCAGCCTACGTGATTATTATCTCAAGTCCAAATATCCACATTGTAAGATGCAAAACAGTGAACCCTGCCACATTCCTAATGGAATCAAGACTTACAGCATCATGACTGCACCACCAATGTCCACTAGAGGAGGGTGAAGTGCTCTTTATTGATGGGTCGGCGACAATCGCCCAGAACACGGGACAAAGACATACTGGCGCAGCAGTGGTGCGCTTAGAGGCGGGGGAGTATGAAACACTAGTTATGAAAATATAACCTATGCATTAATCAGCACAAGTAGCAGAGCACATAGCGCTCATAGAAACGCTTCGAGAATCAAAGGGGTGTTATGTAACCATTTATTCAGACTCAGCATACATCACCACAACAGTGCATACTGGTCTTTCATGCTGGAAAAGAAGGGGCTTCAGATGGGCAAACAGATCACCTGTGCAACATGCAGTGTTACTAAATGCTCTAATCTCTGCACTGACTGAGCCATCTGTAGTGGCGGTCATCAAATGCACAGCCCATACTAATAACACTGATGACATTTCTTTGGGAAATGCAGCTGCAGGCGCAGCTGCAGACGCAGCAGCCAAAGCAGCAGCGTGTCTCCCAGAGCCCACACCTACTGAGTACGTCATCACTACCATTTCCACACGACCAGAGAAGGCACTGCCCACAGCACAGGTAGTAGAGCTCCAATTTAGAGCACCACAGGAAGAGAAAGATATTTGGATCAAACGTGGGTGCGTACAATCAGCCAAAAGATCTCTTGTGGAGACAACAATGTACAGGGAAGGCAGTAAGTAATGCCCATGGAACTACTACACATAGCCTTTGAACAACTATACTACCACTCTCACAGCTCAAAACAAAACATCGCAGATGACATACAGGAGGACTGGTTCTGCCAAATCTCCAAGAGCACCTCTCAGCCATGGTCATGCAATGCACTACATGTCAAGTGTTCAGCACTGGAATGACACTCTGCATGTTACGAGGTACCTTGCCCTGCACCATTGGGCTGTTCCGCAAGCTCCATATTGATTATACGGAGATAGGAGAGAGATATAATGGAGCTCGATGCAACATTGTAGTAGCGTGTCCATTCTCGCAGTGGATTGACGCCAGGCCCCTGTGCCCACCCCAATGCCAAATGTGCCGCAAAATTAATCATACGCAATGTGTTTCCCCGGTGTGTAGTGTGCAATGGTTTGAGATTTGATAATGGCACCCACTTTTTTAATGAACTCTTCAAGGAAATCACAGCACTATTAGGTATTAAGTACTGTATGTGCTCCATTTATCAACCCCAAGCAAATGGCATTGTGGAACGAATAAATGGCCTTCTCAAGAGTAAGCTTTCCAAACTTTGCAACACCCTAAAAAAGAGCTGGGTGCATTGTTTACCCCTAGCCCTGTTCAATTTGTGCACTCATCCCAGCAAGGACCACCACCTCTCACCACATGAGATAGTAATGGGAAGGCACATGCACACACCCATCTCCCCTGTGAGAAGAGCATCAGACGCTCATAGAGCTGCAACAGTTCTGGGCGAGGAGTTCAAAGGATACTTGACAAACTTAACATGTGATTAAATGCGTCTCGCACCAAATCGCATCACCTCACCCAGTTAATACCCAAAACACTACAGATCAACTTGCAGACCCAACACCCGCCCAGCCAATGTTGCCAGGGGAGCTAATGTATGCAAGGAGCTTTGCACATAAGTGGACCAACCCCAGGATCCATGGGCCCTACGAGTGTTGTTTTCCGCCCCTCTCGCAGTTAAGGTGAAAGGGCTCCGATGTTGGATGTACCTTTCAGACATTTGCAGTGCATCGTCAAATTCCTCACCATTACCCTAAACCAACACAACCAGTCTACCTCACCTTACTTAGCTTACTGATGCCAATCTAAGTGCATGTGCAAGATACCAGACATGCGTTGCTACTAAAAGCATAAACTCTGTAAATGTAAACAACCTCTCTCTCTCTTTCTCTTTCTCTTTCTCTCTCTTTCTCTCTTTCTCTCTCTCCTCTCTCTCTCTCCTTTCTCTCTCTCTCTCTCTCTATTTCCCTCTCTCTCTGACGCTCTCTCTTTTCCCCTTCCCTCCTACATCCCCTTCCCGCTTCATCCCCTCACCCAACCATCCCTATTTCGTACCCACTTTTGTTCCCATTACAGGAGAATGAAGATGAATCATTCAACGTCAAATTGTTCATTGCATAACTATAGAAATGTCATTAGTTCTACTAGAATGTATTCTTATCAATGTGACTTGCACTTTACTTCTATCCTGTTGACCTTCCATATGATGAAGTTGGGAATATATTGGGGTTTGTCTTTTATCTGGGCAAGTTATCTAAAAGTGGGTGGAGGGGGAACCCAAACAAAAGTACACCACTCAATATAACCGAACTGCCAAACACAACTGTATATATGTATAATAAGTCCCAAGCAATACCAGCGACTGTATGACTGTATGTATGAGTACAATCTTTGAAATATTACTTCCCACTATTAAAAGCCTCTTTTGTAGCACAAATAGTAGTAATAGCACCACTATTAGCAGGGGCATATCACAAGGAGGTATATATTGTGCCATGATAGGATGAAAAGACAAGCGTGTGGGCCCAAATATGATGTATACCATGCCGCTATGTAGGCTAAAAGGCACCTTCCAAGTTCATAATGTGCGTCTACAAATTGTCAATCCAGAATCCCAGAAATGCAAAGCCAATCCGACAAACAGCAACTGTCTAAAGCATGCATGGGCCTCATTACAAATTTGCCGGTCTGGAAACAACAGTACCGGTAAGCTTGCTGGTACCATTGTTTCCAGACCGGCAAACTACGAGTTCTGTGAGCGGGTGCCCATCTGCCCGCCAGGTCTGACCACCAATGGTGCCGGTACATCCGACCTCCCCATTCCCATTGAGTCCAATGGGACTGCAATGGGAATGGGGAGTAATAATTGCCGGCACCCGGCAATGGGGATTTACTGGGTCCTCCGGGGCTGGAATGCCCCGGTAAGTCCCCATTGCCGGGTGCGGGAAATTTCATGACTCTACCGCCTAAGTCAGTATGAGGCCCCACATTTGTTGATCGAGGGAGCAAAGTATGTGAATAACAGGTGGCAGGGAACAACCCTCACTTGCCGAGCTGAAGGCCTCCTGGGATACCAAGAAAAAACCTTGGCCCTCGTGGAAAGAACATGTGCACAAATATGGACAGAGCAGGTTAAAAAAACTGACATGGATTGCAGCAATGGAGCATCCAGTGAAAGTGCACCAGGAGCAGAACTATGAGTTATGCTTTTTCAGCGAAGGAACTGTCTTTGTCAGCTCCAACGAGCGATGAAACAGAAAATGGCTGATTCCAGATCTAAATAGAGGCACAGCACTGATGGACTATTACTGGGTGTGGGGCCAACACCTCCCACCATCATGGAGGGGCTATGGTTCGCTGTCCACGCCATGCTACACACAGCACTACTAGCAGTCCCAGAAGAAAACTTGAAAGGGGGGCATCTGCCTGATGAGGCATCGACAGTATCCCTAACGATTGCAGAACAAAACACGCTGCCATGGCCAGAATTTTGCATCCTCCCTGGGAATAAGCCATATGAGCAGCTGCAGAGAAAAAAGAACATCAAACTATCAATCCAAAGACTCATCGACACTGCTTGAAGAAATACCTGAAGAATACAAGTTGTTCAGCTCAGCAGAGACATTATCCGCATCACTATTTCTACCCGGTGTTCAAGCACGAGCTAATGCTAAATGGCTCCAAATTGTGCACAGGGATCTGGTCCAGTTGGGAAATGACACTGAGCAGGGGTTCAACATCATAAGGGTCAAGCTGCGTGCACTGATGCTTATGATGATGCAGAACCATTATGTCTTGGATTTGCTGACGGAAATGGAAGGAGGTGTGTGCAAAAAGATTATGCCTTCTGAAAATGCAGAAAATGGGTCCCTGTCACACGTCATAGCGGCAGAGCATGACCCAGGGGCCAAGATGAAGAAAGAAGCTGGTGTTCAAGCGGAGGACTGGTTTACAATGGCTTTCAGCTGGGCCCCGTCATGGCTGGGATGACTGGTGAAGATGTTGGTGCCCATCATTGTGTTTATCCTAGTTTTTTTTTGTACGTGCCAATTGGTGCTCCTATGTTGTGCCAAAGTAGTACCTAATAGCGCAATAATGATGGTTTCAAAAGTATCTCATAATACAAAAGAGATAGAAATACAAACTGACCACCCTATCCCCCACATGGTCCCCATACCCTATGGAGATGAGGTAGATAGATTATACCACACCATTATTGTTCCCCCTGACTCTGAGAATTATAAAGAAGTGTGGGTAGATTTAGGAGGGGATGGTGGATGAATCTACATGACATGCACTCCTAAAGAGAATGCACAAGTGGGAGAAAGCCTGCGAGATGTATGTAGGGAATGGATGCCAATAAAGGGAACTCCACCATATGAAGCTGCGATAAGGAGAGAAAATGAATGCAATCATGCAGAGGAATTTGTTACTGTAGAAGTAACAAAAGGGGGACTGTTGGGAAGGAAATTAAACTTTTCCACCCCCTAGGTGCTTCAGAGTGAGGCGAGTCCCATAGATAGATATGCGATGTACCAGGGGGGAGAGGGCCATGCTAAAATACCCGACACGAACACAATACTGCATGATTTGCAGATGTATAGAAAAGTGTGCGCATATAAAGAGTTGCCATTTTGTAGTTATGGTAGACATATTCAGTCCTGCACGATTGCGCGGTAAACATAGGCTTGATGGAGAAACCTGAACAGGCCCAAGCGCTGCTAATTCCCATAGAAGCTTCACTTTGTACCTTAACTGTTACAATTACTTTTATTCCCGAAAAGGAATGCGCCCTGCAAGGCCACGAGACAGCACCAGGCTCCTCGCTTCACACATTCATCACAGCCAGGTCATCAGTAGACCTCCAATCCCCACCCAGCCCACCAGGAGTAATGGCACCCACAACTGACCTAGTCCAAGATCCCTGCTTTCTGCGATAGTGGGCGACCTCCAACCACCAGCAATAAAACCGATGGCCATAAAAGATCTAAACGAGCACAACAATTTCACCTTATCCCATAAATACATGCTTTGTAGTACGAGGTACACAGAGGAATGAGTTATAGCTCAAAATGAGGGTGAAAGCATTGGGTGTGTAGAGTGCGATATGAAGCAAGAAGAGAATGTGTGGGTCAGAATGACTGTGTTCCTCCCCCTGTGCCAGTCCCCAAGTTTTCCAGGCGCATGTCATAATGATGTAGTACTGTTACTGTACAAAAGTAACCCTGGAACAGCAACATGTGAAAAGCCTGACCTTCAGTTCCTGGAGAGACGAGCCCAGCTGACCCCACGGGAGGGGGGTCATGCAGACGAGACTGGAGCCAATCATACCCTGGCACCCCCTAAAGAGCAGGCCCATGAATACGGTCTCACCAACCAGCCATGCAAGTTCCGACCGTATGTAATGGTGTCACTGATGACGCTGTGTAACCTTATAATGTGTTGCTCATGCGGACTCTGTCAGAACGTTCTCGAACAGCAGAGTCTTTTGCTTGCAATTTTACTCTTTGTACAATTTAAAGTTATTATCCTCGCAAGCAATCGCTTGGCCTTTTTTCCCCAGTGGTGTGGATTCATTCTGGTATGAGCGTACAGGGGCGTTCCTTTACTGACTTGGTCACAACAACAGACCTTGAGAATGACACCCTAGTGAGAGTTACATGTGTACACAGGGATAACAAAATATACAGTAAACGACCTGTGTACATTATCATCAGAGGCGAGTCATGTCTGATATCATCAGCCATCATTCTTGGGCTGCCTGAAGAATTCACTATGGGAAAGTACTTCCCTGCATTCTCCACCCTTTTGTAGGAATCCCCAACTCCCCATAGGGAATTTATACCTCAAGACTACTGGCACTCTAACTGTTACTCCCAAATCTCTCCAATATGGGATTGTAAGGAGACAGAACACATAAATCCAGGGTCACCCCTTCAAGGCCAGTTTATGGCATACATTTGAGAGACAAATAGACACACCTCGTCTCTGCCAACACAGAGGAAAAGAAACCCATGGAGTATGCGCGAGTCCTTGGATATATCTCGTTCTTGTTCTTGACAAGGCCTTCAAATTGAAGAACATAGACAAAGCCCAACTATATCCACATCTCATATGGGAAGAGCATGTGAGAAACCATAAGGTGTTTCACCTGCTAGTCCCCAAGGATCTATCATCTAGGTGGCCAGGATGGTATATGGTCATTGCATCGAAATCCTTTTATGTAAATGCATTTGCTTCAAATTTTTTCCATCTACGAAATTTGCATATAATGCATTTTTGGGGGGGACCCTCCCAAAACCCCTGTTTTTTTACCCTTTAAAAGCCTCCTGAACAAAAATGAACCCTTTCAAAGCTCATTGTTTTGATGGAAAAAATGAGATGGAATGGCATTAGATGGAATGCCATTATATGCAATGACCAGGACACGGCCATCGCTTTTGGATCCAGTTCCTGGGGGTGGACCAATGCGGGAGGATCACCTGGGTGAGGGTCCTTGGGGAGTGCGTGTGGAACACCAGATTGCAAGACGTGGAATGCCCTTCCCTGTAACACCTTTACCCCATCCTACCAGGTAGCATACTTAGGAACTCAACACCCCCCCTTTAACAACACAAACACTTTCTCACAGACAGCTCGACATGAGAGAAAATGGATTAACACCCAGTCCATATACCTGACATGTCCCAATACAATGGTGAGGCGGGGTCAGGAAATTACTGCCCATCACACACACCTGACCTCCATTAAACTTTCCCACATGGATAAAAGGCAGAGCACGAGAGAACACTCCGAGCGAGAAAAGCACACGAGGAAACAGCAGTTCGAAGATGGCAGTTTGACACGAGGAGAAAGATGAAGATACAAAAGGGTATAGCAAGAAGGGAAGTGCCCTTGACCTTTTCAAGAAGGAACCATTACTTTCACAAAACCTCGAGAATAGAAAGCGTAAAAACAGGCTACGAGGCTGGAGAATCCAACATTGTCCAAGGCCTCCTGGGTCGATAATCAAGAAGCCAGAGACTTTGCTAATCTTGCGTGTACCACATAGTCCCATGCTGAAAATATGGGGAAGGGAGGCCAACGGCCTGAATATCCTGACATATCATTTCTTGAACACTTCTCTCTGTTACATAACATTGTTTTCCATACTATTCGTATTTAGAGGTAAGGATTGGCAGTAGTTTTTCTTAGTAGAGGCACTTTTGTTTTGACAAGACACCACTAGGGCTGTCTTATTATTTTATAATGGTCAGAGCTTGCTCCCATCTTTAGATTTAGGATTAGACCCTTGAGCTGTGGTCACTTGTGTCTGTTTTACTGTTGATGCCATGCCTTCCTTACAATGGCCAGACTCCAGAAGCACATCATTTAAAGCACCTGCAGTTAAGAATGCCAGGGCATGCCCATTTGTGGAGATGGTGATTCCACCGAGCCATGATCAATAAGGCCAGTGGATTATTTGAGCTCTTGTGGGTAGAGGCAAAGAAGCAGATTCTATTTTGTAACCCAAAATAACAATCCCGAGAAAGCAAGGGTTGCACATGCACCTTTTTCCTTCTCATGCCTTCCTGAGCAGCTTATCTATCCCTCGGCCTCATCCCAACTATCTACCGGAATTTTCTCATCTCTACCACTACTGAATGTTCTATCATAAGTACGCAAACAGCTACAAGGGCGAAAATAAACGACCCAAAAACAGGAACCACTACACATGAAGTGAGAACAAATAAAGCCACTGAAAAAAACAATGCCATAAGGGCACAACATGATGTGTCTGGGATTCAGAAAAAAGAATATCTTTGACAGCCTTTAATAAAGAAGTAGTTCCTTGGCGACTGCTTTTTCTCTTAGTAGAAAAAATAGGTCTTAGTATTTATGTTGGGTTATCTGCATGAGAATTTCCCAATACTGTGTGGCTGCTGCACAGATGTAACATTGAAAAAAGAAAAGAAATTTGGGAAAATAGACTCAAATGCGCTAGCCCCTTAAATAAATGTATACAGGCGAGTCTTTACAGTCTTTTAAATTTTATTAGTGTTTTTTCACACTAATAATTTTTATTCTTCATAAAAGGTTTCAAAAAAACATTCCAGATAAAGAGACATTTCTGTTAGATGTCACTTTTTTCATTTGTTTTTGCTTCACACCAATATATTCTAATTCAAAATGTTTCTCTCTCTCGACACGTGTTTCCCCATTGACACTCTCAATGGTTCTTCAGGAGAGGAAGTGTTTGTACTTAAAAGAAAAAGCCAAATTCTCATTTTGAGTAATGCCTTAAATTTTTTTCAAAAAAAGTAAACATAATATTTGCTACAATGACTCACCCTTTTAATTTTCTTATTGTTAGCATGTATCCTGCTTGTTTTTCCAAATTTTATATACTCGAGTCTCGCTAATATTCATCAGGATATTTTTCCTAATTTAATTGGACAATCTTTCAGTATTATTAGAAGAGAATGAATTTATGGACGAGACATGCATTGAGATAACACATGAAGGCTCATTGACAGAAGTAAGAGAGCAAAGAACTTCATCCACGGGAAACAAACACCCTCAAGTCAACAAGAGAGTTCTAAGAAATGATGAGTCAAGTCAGGATTTCAACTCTATCAGCGAAAACGAATCGCT
This sequence comes from Ambystoma mexicanum, assembly GCF_040938575.1. Taxonomy (NCBI): domain Eukaryota; kingdom Metazoa; phylum Chordata; class Amphibia; order Caudata; family Ambystomatidae; genus Ambystoma; species Ambystoma mexicanum. The sequence continues at coordinate 994,805,201 of NC_090941.1, forward strand.
TACAAAGCCACTTCAGGGCGGGAAAGTATGTTCTCACAATAAATAGTGTGCAAATAATCATGGCAAAGTGGAATCCAACTAAACCAAAATCAGAGAGAAATCGAGAAAAATCTGCCATACCTCAAGAGAGGTACTCTAACCGCACTGAACAGAAAGTCACAGAGAAGGTGCTGACTTAAAAAATTAGATAAATTTGAACAGGAGGAATGTGATGCAGTTGTTTAACTGTGTACCTGATTAAAATACATTGCGTCTGATGAAATAGCCATTATCGAATATATGAGTGAACTTAGTCTAGGTTGGGTATGTTTCCACATAAAATCCAAAAGAGACAAAACAATGTTACTGAAGGCTAGAGAAGCACTTCTACCACTTGGTTTTGAGGTGAGTGAATATGAGGTGAGTGAATATAACGAGAGATCAAATGATCACTAAGAATCTACTAAAAGACCAGAAGGGGAAAGAAAGCTAAAAATATCAGGCATAGATTTAAAAAATGAATGACAATTTTCAATCACTTTCAAAAATAATATAAATTCCAGAATCAAAATACAAGGATCAGCCTAAAACAAACAATAACAGCAAAAAAGCATAAAATTGGTTTTGGCTGCCATGTGCACTAATGGTCGAAAGACAAAATTAGCATTGGGAAATAGGAGATGTATCAAAAGGATCCTTAATCTCCTGGAATACTAGAGGTTTTCAATATCGCTGTAGACCAAACACAGTAGACTTGAATAATGTGACAGTGATTTGCTTAGAAGAGACATGGCTTCACAAAGCGCCAGAGAGAGAAGGCTATGTGACCTTCATAAATCCTGCATTGAAAGGTCTAAAAGAAATACCCTCCTCTGGTCTATTGACACGCATTGAAATTAGTGCCGGTTTTAGGATTAAAGAATCGTTCAATGTGAACCCCTTTATCCAGGTCACTATTTTACAATAAGAAGAAGTGACCATGGAATTCCCGAAAACCGCTGTGATTATGAACATTTACTGGAATCCCAAAATGATTACAACAAGATAGTTTATGACACAAATTAACAAAGTGGTTGATCATTTTTAATATTGAAAATAAAAATGTGCAGAAAATTATCTGTGGTGACATGAATATACATTGTCTGGATTCAGAAGGGGGCCCAATCGACTTTGACTGAAGCCAGAAAACATTAAATGAGCAATGTAACACCATTTATCATGTACCATGAATGATCTAAATTGGAGTATGTTAAATGGCCAGACATCTGGCGATATCCCTGAGAAAACAACATGGGCGAACAAGACCAAAAGTTCGACAATAGGTTATATATAGAGTTCCCGTAATTATCTTCACTTGATAGAACGTCTTGACATTATAGGTAAAACAGAGAGTGACATGCTAAGAATGACATGGAAACTACGGGAAAAACCAAAATAAAATTCACCCATTAGGTCAAATGCTGATAAATCAAGGAAAGAACCGACTAAACATACACAAAAGTAATGTAGTGATTCTAACTGGACATTTTCAAAACCTAATACAAGGAAATGAGGCAATGGTTATCGCGTCTAGCGGCTATGGGACCCACGCCAAAGCTATCATTGTATATGGGTGTGGGGTGGCGCCTTGCTCCCAGGCAGGAGGTGGGCCTGAATATGTTTTCGGGGGGGGGGGGAGTTGTGCCACTAAGACTCTTTTTTAATTTATTTTGTATTTTGCCTGATTTCTAAATGGCGGGGGGGGCTCAGAATTATTTGGTTTTGTTGTTGATAGCTGCTCTAGTGGAGGCAGACGTTGGTGGCCTGGTATGACGGCATTTCATTTGTCACAGGCAGTCCAGGCATGCAGGGTTGGGGAGGGGGTAAATTGGGGAGTTGTTTAGTGTTACATTGGGTTACTATTGGTTCAAAACATCGAAAGTGGGTCTGAATCCATTGAGGACCACTTAGTTCAGCAAATACTCAGAGATGCCGGCTCAGGGGGAGAAGTCGGGGTACACCCGCCCACTTACAGGGCTGCGCAGAGCTGACTACCCACCTGATGGCTGATGCCCTATTTTCGCTGGCATTGTGTTCGCTAAATGTCCAGGGTCTGAATTTCCAGAATAAGAGATCTCAGGTGATGAAGGAGTTCAACAAGTTAAGTCTGCATTTTTTGTTTTTGCAGGAGACCCACTGGGCAAGGGTTAGGGAGATGGCGCTCAGGTCCAGATCCATTCAGGAGGTTTTCCATGCCTCAGCCCCGACCAAAAAAAGAGGGGTAACGATTGTAGTGTTTCCTAAAGCTCTCTTTAAACCAAAAGCTCAACGCGCAGACCCCAATGGTCGGTTCCTAATGGTGAAAGGGGATTTAAAGGGGGAGGAAAGTGACCCTGGTATCTATTTATGCCCCTAACGAGGCCCAGGACCAATTTTGGGAGGGGGCAAAAACTAAGATCATGGGATTTACAGAGGTGCTTCTCCTGTTGTGGGGTGATTTTAACATGGTTCTCCATCCAGAGTGGGACAGAAAATCAGACCGTCAATACTCACACCTGCAGTACCAGAGGAGAATGGCCTCATCTTTCCATGCCACAAATGAGGCGTTGGGCCTTCTAGACTCCCACACGACACGTCAGGCACGGAATCCTCTCTTCACATCCTTTTCTAACTTGCACTCATCTTTCACTAGGATCAATTATGTCTTGCTTGACAAAGCCCTCCGTGATAGTATTATGGGGTTCGGGGTGGAGTTGATCCAGTGGTCCGACCACGATCTGGTCCGAGTCCATGTGGGTATCTCCCCGGGCTCCCCTGTGTCCACAAGATGGACATGTAACAATCTCCTGTTGAAGGATAGGGAAACCGTTCAGACCCTCCTCATGAATATTAAGGAATACTTTGAGCTCAACAACAATGGGGAGGTGGGGGAGGCGGGAGTTGGGAGGCCTTCAAGACTACAATCCAGGGGGTCTTAATTGGACTTGGAGTGTCAAGGAAGCGGGTCAGAGTCATGGAGGAGAAATCTCTCAGAGATAAAATAAACGCAATACAGCCAGGGGGTAAACTTCAATCCTAAATGTTTCCACGTAAATGGGACGAGTTTCAACAATTTATGGCAAAACTAGCAACACTCATGGCTGGGTAAACCGAGAGAAAACTGTCTTTTCTAAAACAAAGGTATATGGAGAGGGGGGAGAAGGCGGAAAGAATTCTGGCTTGGAGGTTACGGGAACATGGAAGCAGTAGAAGAGTGGATGCGGTGCGCCGTCCGGGGGGTGAAAAATGCCGGGAAGACCCAGGGATAGCAGAGCAATTCTGTGAATTTTATAAGCGCCTCTACACATCAGAGTGATCAAGGGAAGGACCGCAGGCCGACAGGTTTCTTGACTCTCTTCCTATCCCCCGCCTCCCTCTCAAGAAGGCGGACCCCCTAGAAAAGCCTGTCACGGCCCAGGAGGTAGTGGATACTATTGGCTCCATTAAGAGGGTACCACCCCTGGCGAAGATGGAGTCACAATCCTCTTTTATAAGTCCTTTCGCTCCTCTCTAGCCCCATTGCAGCCCAAATTATTTAACACGACTCTGGACTCGGGACACTCCCCCAATCCATGCTATCAGCCTGTATTGTGATTATCCCAAAAGAGGGTAAGGACACGGCGAATTGCCAATCTTATCACCTCATCTCCTTACTGAACACCGATGTGAAGGTCTTAGCAAAACTCCTTGCAAATAGGTTAGCTCAGCTTCTTCTTTCGCTTATCCATGGTGACCATGTTGGGTTTATCCCTTGGATGCAAGGGCCTGATAATATCAGGAAAATCTTGGATCTGATACATGAGGCGGATAGTAACAATATAGAAGTGTACCTTTTGTCGTTGGACTCAGAAAAGGCCTTCGTCCGGGTGGAGTGGTCCTATGTGGGCAAAGTATTGCAAAGGATGAGATTAGGTGAATAAATCCGTGGGTGGACTTCTGCTCTGTATAATGGCCCATTTGCCAGGGTGTTGGTCAATGAGGTAGTCTCTGTTCTGTTCCCCCTGTCCCGAGGTACCCGGAAAGGATGCCCAATTTCTCCCCTCCTATATGCCCTCGCAATGGAGCCTCTGGCTACAGCTGTAAGACAACATCGAGGGATTTCTGGGGTTAGATGCAGAGATCTAGACTTTAAGCTATCGCTATTTGCAGATGACATTCTTGCTTATATAACTGGAAGAATCTCTCCCGATCCTCTTGCATCTGATCCAATTTTTTGGGGCCTTCTTCGGACTGAAAATTAACCCATCTAAATCACGCCTCATGCCAATGGGAGGAATAGATAGGCTCATCAAAGGGAAAGACTCTGTAGGAGGTATTAAGGTTGAGCGGGAGGCTACACCCTATTTGGGAGTTTTACTCCAGAGAGACTTGGGAAATCTTTTCGTGCTGAACTTTCCCCCTACCCTCTCCAAGATACGTTCGAACATCCAAAGGTGGTCCCCTCTTACTCTCTCATGGTTCGGGCGCATTGTATCCCTAAAAATGAATATCCTTCCTCGCCTCCTCTACCTTTTTTCTTCCGCCTTCCCTACAATAGTGCCAGACACCTTTTTTAAATCCCTGCAATCCATGGCCTTTTGGTTTGTCTGGAATGGAAAAATGCTAAGGATCAGGTTTGCCACCTTGACTCTCCCGAAGTCTCAGGGAGGCTTTGGACACCCAGACTTCCGACAGTACTACAAGGCAGCCCAGATAAGGGTCATGTTAGAACATTTGAAAGACGAAATACGGACCTATTGGTCATATATAGAGGACACCCACATGCACCCCAGGAAAGTAAGAGATCTCCTGTGGACCCCGACCAGAGACCACCCTGACAGAGTCAGAAACCACCCGACTCTGGCAGTCTCGTGGACCCTATGGAGGCAAGATAAGCCCAATCCTCTCCTTTCTTCCTGGCCTCCCCCCTCTGTCTTCCCTGTGGGGGCCTCCCTCGATCTGGGAAAGAGAGGCTTCAGGGACACCCAGAGGTGGTCTGATATGGGTTTGGAACGAGCCGCTCAACTATTCCAGAATGGCGCCTTCATTGAGAACAGTGCCTTAGCGGAAAATATGGGGGAACACCCGATGTCCATCTTTTATTACCTTGGAATAAAAGGGTTCCTGACTAGCCCCAAATGGGGCACGACCCTCACCCGTCCCCTCAAACCCATAGAGACATTGGAAGAATTATCCTGGTCTAAACTCCTGGGGTGCTCTTTTTAGGTTCCCTCTACACGGCAGCCATGGAGCATAATTTTAAAATCCTTCACACGCGGCATTTCCCCCCCTCACCGAGAGGTTATCTAAAATGTTCCACAGTACTTCCCCTCTCTGTCCCAGGGGATGTGGCTTAAGGGGGTCCTGGTATCACCTGTGGTGGGAATGCCCATCAATCCAGATCTTCTGGTCGGAGCTCTTGAGCTGGATCAAAGACATACTGGGTCTTATGCTTCCCTCCCTTACGCTCTATTGACCTCCTGTTTGGTTTCCCCTCCCCTGCCCCAGATTCAGGCGTCTATCCCAGGGTGGTTCAGGCCATGTTGAGAGTGGGGAGACTAGCCCAGAAGTGGAGAAGCAAATCAGTTCCATCCAGAGCTGAATGGCTGGCAAAACTCTGCTGCATCTTCACATACGAGAAATGAACAGCTTTGGTATACGACACAATGGATACCTTCCTGTTGGATTGGACAGTAGTACTCTTGCATGAAGACTCTGGTACTATGAGGCTTTGCGGACCCCTGCCCAGAACCACGCCATCTGTTGGTCTCCCTGTGTATCACTCCTCATCGCTTCATCACCAATGAATCCAATCTGTCAGCCTATCCACACTGAAAGGTCCTGTTGTGATCTCTTTGGAATCCTTAAGGCCCGTTTGGGGCTGGTGTATTATGTGTGGGGGGAGGGTTTCAGAGGGAGGGCGGGAGGGAATGCTTTTGCTAGCATTTCCTAAATGTGTTTCTTTTGTTTAAGTAAAATGTTAATAAAAACTAAATGGGAAGAAAAAAAATCACAAATGAAGGTCCTAGCATCGCAAGGCTTGATAATACATGCCCGCTATTGGAAATTTACATTTGTCCCAATAGTAACCTTCTACAAACAGAAGAAAATACCAGCAGTGGCATTTGGCAGTGAAACAGGCCTGATGATAAAAAGCAACATCTGGAACATACTTGAGGGTATGTTCTGGAAGAAAGTGCTGCATATACCAAAAGGAGTACGTATGGCAGCAATAAGATGCAAACTAGGACTTCAATCATTACACTCTGTCTCAATGTGGAAAAGTCTAGCACTGTTTAGAAAAGCATTAAAGCAAGACGCTGCAGCACTGTACAAGTTATCATGAAATAAGGAACCAGGAACCCAAACATGACCTTCGGGAGAGAGGCAGTGGTTATGTAGGAACACAGCTAGATGCCACTTCCGATTTATTGATAACAAATCCAGTGAAAACCAAGGTAAAAGACAAGGACTGGATTATTTCACAAAATATTAGGAACCAATATAAGTTGTTGAACCTGCTCCCATGGGCACCAAAGGCCTTAAAAAAATTGTAATCTTACCTTATGAAATGGCCCTTTACCTACCATCAGGACCAATTCTTACGTTTGAAATTAAACCTTCACCAAACTAAAGAAGTAATGTGTAAAAGCAATGCGGATACTTAGATAATAAATGCAGATTTTGTGGAAAAGCGAATATGATTGAGTCATCTAAACACCTAATGACCAGTTGTGAAGCCTAACAAGGGAAGGAACCAACTACTTAGCAAGACATGTAAATCATGCTCTCTCACTAGCACCGGACCAATGTTGGTCTCTGGATTTACAAGGGAGAAATGTAGCTTGGTTATGCGCTGGAATTGACTTCTTGCATAAAGTGCTCAAACCCCCCTGATGGTATGGGGAATAGTGTGTAGAGAGCCGACATGTTGACACTGTGCGGGAGAACCAGATATTGGAATCTAAGGACAATGAATAATATTAACACTGTCAAGTAAACAGAATGTGATGATATGAATGAACTTTAGGAAGTGAAGTTGTAAAAATGTTTTCTTTTAAACTGTAATACAAAAAATAAAAATAAAGAATGGTCTATCATACTCCACCTTTTCCTCTCTAACAGGCAACATTGCTTCAACACCATGAAATAATGGAGTAGGCACTATGCAAATGCAAGATAACATAACAACAACATGACACTGTGGCAGACTCACAAGTCTGACCAATGCAGAGCCAATGACCTTAAGTACTCTGCCCAGAAGAACAAAACTACGTAGGGTTTTAGTAAAAAAAAGTAATCCTTTTGGTAGCTATCACCCGCCTGCTTTTTCCTGGTAGGTCTACAAAGATCTACAAAATGCTTAGGCACACAATGACAATGTGGCAGACTCACAAGTCTGACCAATGCAGAGCCAATGGCATGCTTTGTGTCCTTGTGCACTGTGCACAGAAGCACTAGTCTAGTCTTCGCTAGAGTATCATAAATAAATCAAAACATGTGTAAAGAAACTCAATTATTTGGAAGTCACAAGTTGTTTCAAAGGATGATCCATCACTCCCCCACCAAAAAGGACCTGAATCTCCTTGCTCTTACCATCAGAGTTAACACATCTTAGATAATGGAGGAATGGCACTTCTCAATGAAAGGAAACAGCAATTTGCCCCAGGGCAGAGCAAAGGAATGGTGTGAGGGGTGGAGTCCCTCACCTTTGAAGACCCAGGGCCCTGGCCTACAAAAAAGCAGCCATTTACATCTGCAAAACAGTTAATCCGCAAAAGCAGCAGAAGACTTCAAATCCATAAAAAGTGCATCTGGAGCAAAGTGAGTGTGTGTGTGTGTTTGTGTTTCTGTGTGTGCATGTAATTGTGTGGGTGTGCGCACTCGTTTGCATGTTGTGACTAATCACTGGAATTCGTCACTTCTCCCCAATGGGGAGCCCCCCACTGTGAGGGTAGGAAGGTGAGCCCGGTCCGCAACACCCTCCCTAGGGGTTGAGGAACATGGGACCTCGCAGGGAGAGACTCCCCCTTTGGGGATAAGGACTTTCCTTACTGTGAGGAACTCCCTAGAAGACCTTCCAACCAGACCTCTTCAAGTATATCCTACAAAGAAGTATGTGAAGAAATTATTGTGTGTTATTGTTAGCCAAAAACTGTAAAAAGCCCTGAAAAGGAAAAGACACCTGTTACTGGGACGAGGAGGCTGACCTATGAAGGAAGAGAAAATGTGAAATAAACAGAGAGAAAGGAATATGAGACTGCACCAGGGAAGTCCAATCGCTACACAGTATATGAGAGGGGAGGAGACTGCATATGGCGAGAGGTACCCCAAAAGTTATAAATCAGCTAACCTGCCTATCTAAAAAAGAGGCTGAATGCACGACATCGTGTGGCTGAAAGAAAGCAAACCGAGAAGACAGACATGCAGCATCTGAGATGCGAAGTGGGGAGAGAAACCAAGTTGGACGCACAAAATGTCTGAATGCTGAAAGAGAGAGACTACAGAGTGGTGGCGTGAACACAACAGGCTTGTGGTGGACCAGGTGTCCCTTGAAGAATGCTGATAGCGCTCCGCTACAGCAAACGCAGAACCTACTCGTCAATGAAATACCGAACAACAACTGTATGCAGGAAAACAAAGGGAAGAGAATAAAAGGAACATGAAAAGTCAACCTGACAAAATGGAGAGAGGACATCACACGAATGTTAAACCCAGTGACGTTATGCTTAACAACTAAAGGTAACAGGGAAAACAGGAGACATGGGAGGGGGACAGAATATCATTATTTGAATGTGCCTACTCTTCCCAGTCAAGATTAGATTTGGACTCCAGGGAAGTGAATGCGAATCACTATTGGAGTACTCATACTAGTCCCAGAAAAGATAAGATATTGACTCAGACAGAAGTGAATAAGAATCCCTATTGGAGTACTCATACTAGTCCCAGACAAGATAAGATATTGACTCAGAGAGAAGTGAATAAGAATCACTATTGGAGTACTGATACTAGTCCCAGACAAGATAAGATATTGACTCAGAGAGAAGTGAATAAGAATCCCTATTGGAGTACTCATACTAGTCCCAGACAAGATAAGATATTGACTCAGAGAGAAGTGAATAAGAATCACTATTGGAGTACTCATACTAGTCCCAGAAAAGATAAGATATTGACTCAGAGAGAAGTGAATAAGAATCCCTATTGGAGTACTCATACTAGTCCCAGACAAGATAAGATATTGACTCAGAGAGAAGTGAATAAGAATCCCTATTGGAGTACTCATACTAGTCCCAAAAAAGATAAGATATTGACTCAGAGAGAAGTGAATAAGAATCCCTATTGGAGTACTCATACTAGTCCCAGACAAGATAAGATATTGACTCAGAGAGAAGTGAATAAGAATCCCTATTGGAGTACTCATACTAGTCCCAGACAAGATAAGATATTGACTCAGAGAGTAGTGAATAAGAATCCCTATTGGAGTACTCATACTAGTCCCAGACAAGATAAGATATTGACTCAGAGAGAAGTGAATAAAAATCCCTATTGGAGTACTCATACTAGTCCCAGACAAGATAAGATATTGACTCAGAGAGAAGTGAATAAGAATCACTATTGGAGTACTCATACTAGTCCCAGAAAAGATAAGATATTGACTCAGAGAGAAGTGAATAAGAATCCCTATTGGAGTACTCATACTAGTCCCAGACAAGATAAGATATTGACTCAGAGAGAAGTGAATAAGAATCACTATTGGAGTACTCATACTAGTCACAGAAAAGATAAGATATTGACTCAGAGAGAAGTGAATAGGAATCCCTATTGGAGTACTCATACTAGTCCCAGACAAGATAAGATATTGACTCAGAGAGAAGTGAATAAGAATCCCTATTGGAGTACTCATACTAGTCCCAGAAAAGATAAGATATTGACTCAGAGAGAAGTGAATAAGAATCCCTATTGGAGTACTCATACTAGTCCCAGACAAGATAAGATATTGACTCAGAGAGAAGTGAATAAGAATCCCTATTGGAGTACTCATACTAGTCCCAGACAAGATAAGATATTGACTCAGAGAGAAGTGAATAAGAATCCCTATTGGAGTACTCATACTAGTCCCAGACAAGATAAGATATTGACTCAGAGAGAAGTGAATAAGAATCCCTATTGGAGTACTCATACTAGTCCCAGACAAGATAAGATATTGACTCAGAGAGAAGTGAATAAGAATCCCTATTGGAGTACTCATACTAGTCCCAGACAAGATAAGATATTGACTCAGAGAGAAGTGAATAAGAATCCCTATTGGAGTACTCATACTAGTCCCAGACAAGATAAGATATTGACTCAGAGAGAAGTGAATAAGAATCCCTATTGGAGTACTCATACTAGTCCCAGACAAGATAAGATATTGACTCAGAGAGAAGTGAATAAGAATCCCTATTGGAGTACTCATACTAGTCCCAGACAAGATAAGATTTTGATTCAGAGAGAAGTGAATAAGAATCCCTATTGGAGTACTCATACTAGTCCCAGACAAGATAAGATTTTGATTCAGAGAGAAGTGAATAAGAATCCCTATTGGAGTACTCATACTACTCCCAGACAAGATAAGATATTGACTCAGAGAGAAGTGAATAAGAATCCCTATTGGAGTACTCATACTAGTCCCAGACAAGATAAGATATTGACTCAGAGAGAAGTGAAAAAGAATCCCTATTGGAGTACTCATACTAGTCCCAGAAAAGCTAAGATATTGACTCAGAGAGAAGTGAATAAGAATCCCTACTGGAGTACTCATACTAGTCCCAGACAAGATAAGATATTGACTCAGAGAGAAGTGAATAAGAATCCCTACTGGAGTACTCATACTAGTCCCAGACAAGATAAGATATTGACTCAGAGAGAAGTGAATAAGAATCCCTACTGGAGTACTCATACTAGTCCCAGACAAGATAAGATATGGACTCAGAGAGAAGTGAATAAGAATCCCTACTGGAGTACTCATACTAGTCCCAGACAAGATAAGATATGGACTCAGAGAGAAGTGAATAAGAATCCCTACTGGAGTACTCATACTAGTCCCAGACAAGATAAGATATGGACTCAGAGAGAAGTGAATAAGAATCCCTATTGGAGTACTCATACTAGTCCCAGACAAGATATGATATTGACTCAGAGAGAAGTGAATAAGAATCCCTATTGGAGTACTCATACTAGTCCCAGACAAGATAAGATATTGACTCAGAGAGAAGTGAATAAGAATCCCTATTGGAGTACTCATACCAGTCCCAGACAAGATAAGATATTGACTCAGAGAGAAGTGAATAAGAATCCCTATTGGAGTACTCATACCAGTCCCAGACAAGATAAGATATTGACTCAGAGAGAAGTGAATAAGAATCCCTATTGGAGTACTCATACCAGTCCCAGACAAGATAAGATATTGACTCAGAGAGAAGTGAATAAGAATCCCTATTGGAGTACTCATACCAGTCCCAGACAAGATAAGATATTGACTCAGAGAGAACTGAATAAGAATCCCTATTGGAGTACTCATACCAGTCCCAGACAAGATAAGATATTGACTCAGAGAGAAGTGAATAAGAATCCCTATTGGAGTACTCATACCAGTACCAGACAAGATAAGATATTGACTCAGAGAGAAGTGAATAAGAATCCCTATTGGAGTACTCATACCAGTCCCAGACAAGATAAGATATTGACTCAGAGAGAAGTGAATAAGAATCCCTATTGAAGTATTCACTGTGACTATTCGTGGGATCTCGTCACTTCCCCCAAGAGGGGATCCCTTCGGCATGAGGATAGGGAGATAAAACCGCTACCCAACAGTGCCCCTATGGGTGGTAAAAAGCGGGAGGACCTCATAGGTAGATACTACCATCATGGGGATAAGTACTCGCGTCCCATTAAATACCTCCCTAAACCCTTGTTGGCACAAAACATGGCCCTACCGACTCCTTCTCCCTCCCACCCTGAAACTACTACGGTATGTTGTTGTGAAGTTTCTACTATTGCATCTGCAAGACCTACAGAACAACAGTAAAGGGAATTATCTAAAAACTGGAACGAGTAGTAAGCATAATGAAAGGTGTTAGATAAAACAAATGGCGAGACGAATTGGGAGAAGGTTAGCTATTGAAAGATTGAAAGATTGAAAGATCTTTTATTTCCCAGCACTGCAGAAGTCAAACAAAATCACTGACAGAGATAGCCCCCCCTTGCAGCAATAGAGTGAGCTCCTCACCCCATACAAGCTTTTATGCCCCATTATTTACATAGGTTTGAATACAAGAGAGTGGAATATTATTAGGACTTCAGAGGAAGGAACAATCTCATTACTACTCCAGTTGTGTACGTTGTGGGCGCCAAACAGTCCTGGTATCTTCAAGCTTGATAGCTCAAACAAGGCTAGATAAACATGCAGCTGGGCGACAAATTGTTTTTTCCAATGTTAGCAGAGGTCAGAAGACGTTAGTTAACAGTGTGATCTTAATATAATTTGGTGCTGAACGCATTTCTAAAACTAAGTGTGCTGGCATAGCATAAAAAAACAAAAAATGTGCAAACGAGTACAACATTTCTTTTTTCTTCTCGTCTTCACTTGCGTTTCCCATGCTAAGCGTGCCCCAGACACTTTCATCCCAGTGTTCTAAATCAACACACCTCCTTATTCACAATAAGTGTGCAATATGCTATTAAATTCAACTTCGAAAACAAAGGGGAGTTTGATGCTAGGAAATAACATTATGAATAGCCACATAACAAGATGTCCTACTAATATCGAGACATATAACATACTTTGCCACTCAACATTATTAAAACATATTTACATGGAGTATTCAAAATGCTTTTTCCAAAGACTACACTCTTCACCACTGATGCTCTGCTTAAATAATGTTTTCACTCTTGTCAATGGACTTGTTCATGGACTTGTCATCATCATTGAGCACCATTGTCTCAGGGGAACAGGTTAAGTCCTAAACGTGTCATCATTAGATGGAATTCAAAAGTGCCAAATACACCCCAAGTGCAATCCCTCCTTCATGCCCAATGCTATCAAGGGGCTTGGTGTGTAGAGGGGCAGTATCCATATTAAGAATGTCTAGTTCTTCCTATGTTAGGCCATTTTAGGTCAATCTATGCTCTTTTTTGGAATGCTTATGTGGCGAAGCCCTCAACTAAAAATAATAGCATGCAGTGGTCATTTGAATCGATAATCACAAATATTTTTCTGGGCTCAGATGTGGTTAACCAAAATAACCTAACTACAAAATACTAAAGCAGTCTGGGCTGCCATTTCTCTAGCAAATGTGTCATTGGATTTGTAGATCTGGATCAAATCAATTGAATTGATAAGTAATATCGGCCCCTGCAGTGTTCGTAGTATTATTTGATCCGAAACAAATCCCCATAACATATGGTCACAGTAAAAAACACAACAAATAAACACATTGCATGATGGAAATATGTCAAATGCAGGCATTTAATGAGATATATTTCGTTTTTACATGCTCCTGTACAGTACAACACAATTTCTTCTTCTTTGTTTCTGTCTTACCTCCACCGCCTGCTCTCCAGTTGTCTGTATGCTCTAGAAGGTGTTAATCGAGGGGTTCAAGGTCAATCTTCTTTCAAGGATGTTTTAGTTGTGTGGAAGGTGTTGGAAATCAGTGCCCTCTCTATACATCACTGACCGCCAGCCATGGATGTCTCTTTGCATTTTAGAAGTGCATTTAAGTAGACTAAAACAGGCCTGCTAGCTGAGTATATTGTCAGTCTGGAGAAGTGGAGATGAACCCTTCATCCCTGCTCAGAAGCCATCACCTGATTGCATGAGAATGCCACAAGGAACCTAACTAAGAAAATTGCCCGCAATGCCAAAGTTCAGTTTCCATTATATTGGCACTACCAACAGTAATGCACTTTTCAATCAAGCCGACTATATTAATTGTAGGCCATTGTAGAGCAACAGTAAATAAAAAAATACATGAATAGTGAGTAATACAAATTTTTAAGATGTCAGATTTTGCAGATATTTAACTTGAATTATAGACCATTATAGGGCGTTCTTATAAATAACCACTTCCAATCAAAAAAATCTCCTTCCTTTTTTAAATATATTGCTCAAACCTCTACACTACCAATTCCATCCTCATGAAGTACCTATAAGCAATATAAGCTTACATTCAACACCGGAACCTCACTATGGACTCAGCGCTATCTTGTATATGGCACTGAGTACCTACTCCACAGGACAGTGGATAGTTGTGCATGGGCGTTGCGGTTTGTGTCTAGCACTACACCATATACTCAGTGGATAGGTCCAGCTATTTTGCCTTTTGGCCTATTGGCATAAGGAAATCGAAATATATATCTGTGTGACAAGGACTGACAAGGACTGCGTATACAAAAACTGACAATGAAAACTTTCCTTCCTGCAGTATCCTACTAAAAATAATTTGTTGGCCTTAATCTCCAAATATTTCATTGACTCCATTGAACATGATTCACCCAGAAGTTAAGGTGATTCAAGTGTGTGCCTTACAGGTTCCTCCAGGACCATTTTCTTTTTTTTTTAAACATATTTTATTGGTTTTGAAATACATTACTCACTCAATGCATTAAACATACAAACTTTAAAACGTACAAACATTTACATTGCATAGCATACTCCTAAGGGTATTTGTCCAGGTAACTCTGCAGATAGTGTGTAAACCATGATCCCATATGAAAGTTATAATTCAAGTCTTTACGGCAGTTCATTACACATTATGCTTTGTCAGTTATTGTCTTTAGTTGTCTTCCCATTTTTGCCAGATCTTGCGTGCTTTCTCAGGGCAGCCTGTGGTGGTATATACTCTTGTTTCCATTATTATGCATGCGTCCACATCCGTTACCCTTTGGTCATATTGTGGGGAGGAGGGTGAGCACCATAGCTGAGCTATATTTCTTTTTGCCAGGCCTGTTGCTGTTGGGAATAGAAGCTTTTCAAATCGAGATAGCGCGATGTCTTCCTCTATTCCCAGGAGTAGTAGTTTGGGGTCCCTTAGTATTTCCTGGCCGGTGACTATTGAGAGTCTGTTACAGCATCTCTGCCAGAAGGTTTGGATTTGTGGGCATTCCCATAGGATGTGGAAGAAGGTCCCTCTCTCTCGCCCACATTTAAGGCAGTTGGGGTTTGTTGCTCACCCCCTTCAGTATAAATCTTCTCTCGGATAATACATCCTGTGTAGTATTTTGAGCTGGATCAGTCTGATTCTGGCAGATATGGCTGTTTCTCTGGGATACATAAGAGTCGTAACCCAATCTTCTGGTTGTATTAGTCCTACGTCCTGTTCCGATTTGGCTTTCAAACCGTGGAGCTCTGGTGTTGCAAATGAGGAGATCGCGTTATACATTGTGGAGGTTACCTTATTATTTATTCGCTCAAGTACAATGTTTCTCTCTATTGGTGTGGACTCAGGCATATCAGTCAGATCTGCTGTATATGTTGTGAGCGCGTGTACCAGCTACCTGTAGTGGAAGTGTTCTGTCATGGGTAGGTCAAACTTCTCTCTTAGGGATTGAAAGGACAGCACTGCGCCGTCTTTTATTATGTCTCCAATCCTGGAGATCCCAGCTGTTTCCCAGGTTGCCCATCTCAGAAGCCTGTTAAGTTCAGGGAGATGCCTATTCCTCCACAGTGGTTGCACCGGTGTGATTTTCACCTCCCAGTCTAAATGTTTATGTACATCTCTCCATATCCGTGTTCTATGAGCTTTGATTGTGTTTGGGGTTTGTCGTGGTGTATGTTGGTATAGGCTCTCTAGTGGGGAGGATCCCTGTCTTGCTCGTGTGTCCGCTCGAATATGTGGCTGCTCTGGGTTGCTGTGTAGGATGTCATTTACTATTGCCATCTGGGAAGCCCAATAATATGTCTGAAGATGAGAGAGTCCGATCCCTCCCTCCCACGTGTAGCGTTGCAACGTGCGCAGGGCTATTTGCGGGTGACCACCTCCCCACAGCAGTTTCCTAAGAATTGGAGAATTCTGTTTTATGTATGGATAGCGGTGCATTCTGCAGGATATATAGAAAGCGCGGGAGAGCTAGCATCTTAAACAAGGCCGCTCTGCCCAGTATAGTTAGAGGCAGGGCCATCCAATGCTTCACATCATTAGTGAATTTATCTATGATCGGGAAAAGGTTTTTGGGGACATATTCTGTAAGATCAGTTGTGATTTGCACGCCGAGGTACATGAATTGTGTGGTTACTACTTGGAATGGACAGTTATTTGGGATTGCCTCGTTTAGACCCTTATTTGGGAATAATATGGATTTGTGGTAGTATACCTTCAGCCCACTAAACGTCCCGTATCTATTCAGTAAGTGAGTGACAATAGGACATGATTCTTTTTCATGTCCTCCCATCCCTGGGCCCAGTGGAATCCCTTCCATGACTGTGTATCCCTGAGCATTATTGCCAGGGGTTCAATCACTAGCGCGAACAGCATTGCGAATAAGGGGCATCCTGGCCTTGTTCCCTTCCCAAAATTAATACTGCGTGAGGACCATCCGTTTACTCTAATCACAGCTGTCAGGGCTTTATATAGGAGTTTGACCCAGCTCATAAATTGACCGCCGAATCCCATTTTGTTCATTATGACCCACAGAGCCTCCCAATGAACGGAATCAAATGCGTTTTCAAAGTCAATGGTGAGAAGGGCAAGTGCCTCTTTTAGTGTTGATGCTCTTTCAATGGTAACGTGTAATCTATGGATGTTCATCCGCGTGGATCTATGCGGCATAAAGCCGCATTGGTTTGGGTGGATGAGGGTCGTTATCACCTTTTGCAGCCTATTTGCGACTATCTTCACTAGGATTTTAGCCTATGTGTTTATAAGCGAAATCGGTCGATAGGAGCTACATGTATCTGATGGTTTACCTTCTTTGTGTATTACCACTATGCAAGCCTTTCTTAGATCTAGAGGGAGAGTCCCTGTTTCCTTCGCGTGTCGAAACATCTTGAGCATGTGTGATGCTACCTCACTACTCCCTATTGCTTTCCACGTTTCCGCTGGGAAGCCATTGGGTCCAGGAGTTTTCCCGTTTTGTAGTTGGGATAGGGCTGTTGTCAATTCTTCTGTGATTTCTGCTTCTAAATTCAGTCTTTGAGTATCGTCCAGGGACAGGAGGGTGATTTCGTCCAGTATGGCGGGGTCTATCGGGGTTGGCGGGGCGGCGTATAGTGTTTCATAGTAGGCTGCGAAGCATTCTGCGATTTCTGAGTCAGTCGAGGTCTGCTCTTTATTTTCCTTATTTATTCTTCTGACCTGAAGGTGCCCTTCATCTCTTTTCTCCAGCCATGCTAGCATCTTGCTGGCTTTGTCCCCGGTCTCGTATAGCCTGGCTCTCATTGTTCTATGTGCCTGGTTTGCACAGGTTAGGGTTATGTTCTGTAGTTTCCTTTGCGCTAGGATCAGGGCTCTATTGTCTTCAATTGTTCCTGAGTTAATGTATTGTTCTTCTGTATTTTGCACCTCGGTTTCTGCATCTTCTACATCTTTTCTATGCTGTTTTTTGTATGCTGCTGTCAAGCTCAGGACCACTCCCCTCAAACTTGCTTTGTATGCTTCCTATAATATCCCATTATCGGATGCCGAATTTTGATTTATCTCAAAGTATGTGGTTGTTGCTTCTTGTATTACTTCCACTAGTTCGGGAAGGCCTAAGTAGTATGGATTCAGTCGCCAGATTGATGGGGTCTGTGGACTTTCAGTTTCCAGCTGTATCAGTAGGGGTGAGTGGTCTGATATCCCTCGTGGGAGTAGGGTTGCTTCTACTACTTTATGTATATTCACAGCAGGAAGAAAGAAGTAGTCCAGCCTAGACAGTGATGTATGTGCGCCTGATAGAAACGAGTATTGTCTTTCAGTTGGATGGAGATCTCTCCATACGTCTCTTAATCCTAGTGCTGTTGCAAAGGTAGTTAGTTTGGTTGGTACCGCTGGATTTCTTCCTCTTATGTGTGTCCGATCCATGTTAATATTCATTACTTCATTGAAGTCTCCACCTATTATTAGGGTGTCAGCTGTGTTATTTGCTATTATTGATGTGATATCTTCTAGTAGGGTCGTCATGAGAGCCGGGGGTGAATAGATCACTAGTATGGCGAAGGTTTGGTTCCATAAGGTGCCCTGTACGAGTATATATCTTCCTCCTGTATCTTGGAGGATGCTGGATACCGTAATGGGAATTTTCTTGTTTATCAATATTAATACTCCTCTCGATCCCATGGAGAATCCTCCATGCACTGCTGTGCGATATTTAGTTCTCTTAAAGAACTGGCATATTGTACCTGCCAGGTGGGTTTCTGTTAGGAGGACTATATCTGGATTCTGCCGGTTTAGGTATTGCGTGACCAGTCTTCCTTTGATGCTGTTGCCTAGACCATTTATGTTCCACGTTAGGAGGGATAGCTTTCTAGTGTTGGATTCTGTTTGAGGCATTGTGTTTTTCTTGGTATTCTGTGTTTCGGTGAGCATGGTTTCCGTGTGTGACATCAATTTTCGATGCAGTCTGGAATTCTTCTTTCCTTCTGACATGAGCGGGTGTGCCGTGCATGTTTTGTAACATAAAATAACAAATTTTAACTCCCAACTCCCCCTCCCTATACTCCTTCCCCAACTGAAGCATCTGTCGCCCATTCAATCAACTTTCTAACAATTAGTCAATTTGTTTAGTGTCTATTGCTATTCAAGCATTAGGGATGTTGGATAGGACACTTGTGTAACTGTGTCCGTGTTTCTCGCCGTCTGTTTTGACGCTTTTTCTGACACTTTTTCTGGAGGGGGGCCTGTTTTGGGACACCATTTTGTTGATTTGTGGGGAAATCTGATGGTGCATTGTTGGCGGGTTTCTTGGTTTGGGTTTCATTGTAGTTATTGGTGGTCATGTTTTTGTCTGATTGTAATTATTTACATCAGTCGGCTTCTCTCGGTAGTAATTCTTCTTGCTCTTGTATTGGCTGTGCGTTTGGTAGCCCATTCGGACGTGGTCTGATGCGTTCACGTTCCCATCTGTTCAGCGGGCCCCAGTCCCCTTCCAGGTTACGTTCCGCCCAGTTCCATGCTTCTTTAGGCTCATTGAAATGCACAGTTGTACCATTATGATAGATTTTTAACTGTGCCCGGAACAGGAGGCCATATTTGATGTTTTGCAGCTGTAGTCATTTTTTAAGCTGGTGGAAGGATCGTCGTGCTCTTTGTACTTCCCAAGTAAAGTCTGGGAAGAAGGCGATTTTAGGGCCGTTATAGGTTATAGGGCCTTTGGTTCTTGCCATTTGTAGTACTGTGTCTCGGTCTCTATATTTTAGAATCTTGGCAATCACTGTGCGGGGTGGGGCCCCAGGAGCTGGCCTGCCCGTTGGGACTCAGTGGGCACGTTCAATGGAGAAGAGTTTTGAAAACGTCTTCGGGGCGTACAGGTCTATGAGCAGTTGTTCAATAAATAGCTCCATGGAGGGGCCTTCGCTTTTCTCGGCAGCCCCAAAATTCATATATTGTTTTGCCTAGAGTGGCCCTCTCCCTCCTCCACCCGTTCCTCTAGCACTTTTACACGTTGCAGTACTCTGGTCATCAGTTGTCCTATGTTGTGGAGACCATCTTCCGTATTGGATATGCGAGTTTCCGCCTCTCCTGTGCGAGATGTGAGTTTTTGCAGGTCAAGGCGTAGGAGGGATACCTCTGTGCTGATGCCATCTATTTTTATTTCCATGGAGGTTCTGGAGTTGGCTATGGCATTCATAATGTCTTTAAGGGAGGGTTCGGCTTCCTCGTCTTCAGCAGACATGGTTTTCTCTTGTGTCAGGTCTATGGCCGTTGTGGGTACTGCATATTGCTCCATTTTGCTTTGTGTTGTGCCTCTTCTGCCCTTATCTTTACCCATGTCTGCCTCTGTGCCTAGTGCAACACTAGGTGGGGGATTACCTGCCACTTTCAAGGTCTCCACGTGGCTGGATGGTGTTTCTGGCTTTCTTTCCTGCCTCCCCATCGTTTTATTTCAGTGTGCTTGTGTTTCTCCGTGTGTCATTCTAGAGAAAGAGATTTCCATTCCACCTCCTCACCGTGGGCTGGTTGGAGCCGGGGAGGGAGAAGGTGAGGCCTAGTTGGGCTTCCTTCTATTATTCAGCCCCTCTATGTCTGCCGCCATGTCTCTTTGCCGCTCGGGGGCACTATTTCTCAGGATTCGTCCTCTACACGGGAGGCTCTCGTGGCAGGCAGCCTGTATGTGTCTAGCCTCTCCCTCGTTTATTTTCTGCACACAGTGGAATCGGGGGCATGTCCCTTGAGGAGGGTCACCGTCGAGAGGCGATAACGAAGTTTGATGTAAGTTATGCGATAGATGGCGGGGAGCGGGCAGACTGGGAGGGATCTTCGGATAGTCTATTCGGTATCGGTGTTTCCACTGCTCGTCTCCCACCCTCCCCTCTCCTTACCGCCTTGTGGGCCTCGACATCCAGGTTTCAGCTCTCTGCACCACCGTCCGCTGTCCTGAGTCAGCAGGCGCTCGACGCTAAGCGGAGCGCCCTCGGTCGTTCGGCTCGCCTTGGATTGTAGTTGCTGCTGGAGTGGTGTTACGGAGATAGCAGCCGGGGGTGAGGGGGAAGATCGCACCCCCGCACCGGGGCACGTCTGTGTGGGCCTCAGCGTGGTTCGCCTCCCCGCCGTCCGGTCGCTCGTTGCCAGCGTATTTTTGCCTCCAGGCGGGGCCACGACACTTCTGTCTGGCGCGGAGGCACTTCCCTCCCCACCGCCTCTCGCGGGCCGCCACTCTCCCTCTGTTGGTGTCAGTTGGGAAGTTATGCCACGTTGCCGTCGGCCATCTTGTTTCAGTTTTGGCGGCGGCTACGTTACTTCTTTCACACTGCAGTTATCTTTGCTTCTGCGCTTCGTTTGAATTCAGATTTACTGCAACTCGTTCCGCTAGATTTCCGCTAACCTTATATTTTATTTTAAGGGTGTCTTAGGTCAGAATCCCCAGGATTTTCCAGGATATAGTTGGTGGCTCCAGGAGCTCCGCAGGCTCACGTCTCCATCTGTCGCCCGCTGGCCACGCCCCTCCAGCACCATTTTCAAGCATGTTAATGTAGGCTTGAGAACAGAGCAAAACCAGCTGCTCTTAAGAACATTCTTGGAAAAAGAGCTTTTCAAGCAAAACAAAAAGCAATCATATCTCCCAGTTTGCAGCCTCTGGCTCAATGTTTATTCATCAGAGAGTTATGAGGTATCAATGATTTTTGACATGTATGTCTTCTGAACAATATATAAAAAGCAGATGGTGTTATCATGAATCCTAAGGACAATCCTAAGGTCAATGTACCTACATGACTTAAAGAGTGTGATCTAGAAAAGAAAATATTTAAGTTACTATTTACAAATGTAATAATTTGACTTTTTTATATTCCTCAGTCTTAGGGTCTGATACATGTGACTCACCCTGAGGTGACTCACCCTGAGGTTTGGTCTAGGATTTGCAAATCACTGACTTGCCAAGGATGGACTTCGTCTCAACCCCCCTGAATCTCCTGGTATCTCCTTTGGCTCTGCACTCATTCTACACAAGGAGCATAGGAAAGTCCAACACCTCGTGCCTCCCTCAGAAACTCCTTTACAAGGACTCAAGAACCAGTTACTTTCCATGGGGGTGAAACTTTTCAGCTCTGTCTCACTTCATTTGGGTATCTTCTCACAAACCCAGCATCATTTCGTCCACCAAAAGATGGATGACCCAGTGATAATGGCTCCCACCACTTTTGGAATGTTTTGAGAGGCCTACAAAATCTTCCAGTGACTAACGCATTTCAGATGTTGGCACCTGTGATGAATCTGATGATGTTGTCCCTTCTCCCCTATGGGGAGACCTTTCCCATGGGGCCAGGGTGCTCTGTCCGTAGTACAATAGTCCCCCTGGGGGTGTTGCACCAACCGAGGATCACACGGGGAGGTAAGCCCCCTATGGAAATAGGGATGATTATTCTCAGGGAATGTTATATTCATCTGCCTTAACAACCCCAGCCCCTTCTCCAATACCACATCTTCCCCCCCTCTTGTAGGGAGAACTAATATACTCTGTTGTAAGGTTTGCCACCTTAATATTTTTTTTAGTTTTATTTATTGAACATTTGTATAGAACCTATACATCAGAAAGTGTTTCCAAGTGCCAGTACCCTTGACAAACCTGCAATATCCAAAGACTTTAACCATCCTGCTTCAGAAGGAAAATGTAGTACTGGGACGACAAAGAATACTTCAAATAAACAAAGTGAGCGGTCTAGTTTTTTCTGAGATGTCAATTGCCTGAATGGAGGCAGCTGGTCAGTGCGGGAGTTTAAAAAAACTCTGCTGTCAAGCAACTGAGAGAGAAACCTGAGCAGGACGAGCCTCAGAACGAGTCTCGAGAGAACGGGTCTCTGAAAAGGCACAGCAGTTTGCCTGCACCAAGTGAACAGAGGGAAGCCGAACTGGAAGCCACGGAATGAGGTAGAGGAAAGGCTGACGAAGGTCCAAGCTTGAAGGACTAAGAGTGTTGGTACTGATCTCGAGGCTACCCGAGCATCAGTGAACCACTTCCAGTGCAGGACCCACAGCCAGGAGAGGAGAGATGCTGCACAAAACACTGCACAACACGCCTCTCTCCAAAAAGCTGTCAGAGCCTCACAGAGCAACGCAGAGACTTGGGAAACACTGGTGCTGTTCAAGAAGAGAACAGGTATGTGGGTTTACTAGAAGTTGTTAGCAATCCAGGAAAGTTTAGGAGAGGTTCTGGGGCCCTGTAAGAGAAAGAGGGCATGCAATGGTGGGAGAGAGCGGGAGGAGGGAGGAAAGGGAGGGGAAAGGGAAAGGAAATGGCAGTAATGGAATGGAGGACTAAAGGGAAGGTTGGACTAGATAATGGCTCCTGTACAATCATTTGGTGTGCGTGATGCAGCCTCACGGGGTGGGCAACAACTGGCGACGAGGCCAATGAGCCCCCACCCTGTACCACAGCCGGCATGGAGGGGTGAGGAACACCCAGCAGGACGGCGGCCCGGTAGAGCCCAGCAGAAGAACCCACATCGGGCAACGAGCCCAACAGGAGGAGCAGGCAGCACCGCCTGCAGCAAAGGTTGGTCGTCGGACCCTATAGCAAACAGGAGGACTACGGTAGTGTAGGAGCAGTGTGTGCTGTGATGCCAGAGCGTCTCACAACTGAAATAAATTGCTCTTTGTACCCTGGTCTTACGGGCCAGAGTACTAATAGCAATAAGCCCCAACCAGAGGGGAATTACTGCTTCTGGTAATGCCCCAGGGCCTGCATTAAGGCCCAGGCGATTGATTAAATAACACAAATGATTGGGGTAGTGTTCAAGTGTGATTTACACAGTTCTCATATTTTGGGGGTGTGAGCTGCACAAGCAGTCCATTTACAGATCAGATCACTCACTCTGCTGCTACCTTTCTGACTAAATCTGGATTCTATCCAGATGAAGTATAAGAAGAAGCAAAGAAAAACGATACTCCATGGCTGTGAAAAACACTATATTTGAGCCTCCTGTTCCAGCACTTGAAGGTCAGGTCCCATCCAACAGGACTGGATATAATCATTGCTCCAGACCCATCTCCAACGCCAGGGTAAAAAAGGAGCATGAAGAAACTCCTACAGTCACTACAATGCTATTAAAGCAAAAACGGTAAACAACCCCAGAGCAAACAGTGCACACAGATTGGGAGTTCCTAGGGAAAATTAGATCTTGCGACTGGGAGGGTTGGAGTGTAGTCCAGTTATAGAGTCTAGAAGATCCTGCCCTGTGGCTTGGCCAAAGGAAAATTTAAGATGCAGATTTTTACTGGGATTCAAGGTAGACATAATGCATGAACCTGAAGAAAAATATATCAGTGCAGATGACCCCCCAAGTAATTTCACTGGATTTTTGAGGCTGTGTCAATAGAAGGTTAGTTCACAGTTTGTAAACTGGGGACATTGACAGATTTCCATCAGCAAGGGAATCCTCCCAGATTTCTTGTCATTGTATGAGTTCCAGTGACTGAATTCTGCGTGAACATTAGGCATGCTTACTGGTCTCACTTTGCATAAGTGCACTGTGACTTAAAAAGTGGTGTTAGCAATTTCTCTCCAGGTGGACATGTCAGCCTGTATGGTTCGTAACAGAATCCGTCACATCCATTTACAGGCACACATGTACACTCTCTGCTGGTCCTGGATTACTAACACACCAGCAACTCATAGGCAGCATAGCAAGTACTCCCGAAAGATGCTACATACAGCAAATAAATGTGCACATTATATGCTGAAGAGTAGTTCCCACATACTGTCCTTTAAATGCCTACTGGCATTAAGAAAGGGATTTAATATTATAGTATACAGTTGTTAATTGGCTCCCCTGATCTTAGTAGTATAAAAGCTGTTAAAAAGGGAAAGTGTATTATTAATCCAAATGAATACAATAGTGAAAAGAATTAATTATATTGTGCTTATCAGTGACGAACTACAGCAGTACCACCATAGGTGTTTCTTGTATATGTAATAGAGCTGCAGGCTTAGGTTAATAGAAGGACCTCCCAGATCATCCCCTTCACAGCCCCATCCTCTCTCTCTAACTGCCAAAGCAGGATCCCTCACCACCTTCCAGAACCTGTGCTCTCCAAACTTTCACTAATGGCAAACACTCTAAAGGGCACCTTCCATGAATAAAACACTTAGGGCCTCATCATGAGTTTGGTGGTAACCCTTAAATGTGGCGGTAACTCTATTGAAGCCGCATTTAAGGGTCCTCCAGATCACGGGTTTGGGAAATCCACTGCAATTCCGCTGATTTTCGGCGCTATTACTGGCAGCGCTAATACCACCAGCAGTAATAGCGCCACACATTCCCCATTGGACCCAATGGGGAATGGGAAATTCCCAAATGGGCCCAATGCGGAATGAGGACTAACCATTCTGCCAAACCCGTGATCCGGCGCTTATAACGCCGGGGGTGTTGGCGGTAGGGTTAATAGCCCCGTTGGTAATACAGCCGGGGTTAGCGCCTAACTCGTGATGAGCCCCTTAGTACTGTGGCAGAAAAGAATGCATATATGAAACCCCAACATAACACAGTGCTTAAGCATAGTGGGGCTTATTTTAAAAGTGCAGCCCCATGGTAAACACATGTTGGTGTTTAAGTTAGTTTGACATTTATGGGGACAGTGCTTTACTAGCCTCAAAATTGAATGCTGGACAGACATAAAAATAAAACCACTTACCTCGAAGGATTTGGCTTTGATACCATCCTAAAAACAGTCTGTAGGTGACTGAAGCTGGGTTACTGCGGGAATGGGTCATTGAAATGACTCAGGTCGGACACTTATTGCCTTAAAGTAAATATCATTTATTAAGGTTTAACAGTTCCACTGGATGTGGAACGCAATATACCTTGTTGCTCACTGGGGTTCCGATTCTGTGGTGTCCAGTATGGATACCGTCTTTTTGCCCTCAGGGGTGGCACTCTAGTAAGCCCAGTGAAACCCTTAATTCTCCCTCTCGTAACGCTCTCCTTCCTTCCCGGTTTACAAATTGTGTCCAAAGGGAAAAGAAAATAACTTTATAGTCCTTGTAATCAATTGGTCCCTTCGTCCGACCCCTCACCAATCACCGGTTTTGCTGGATGCCGGCGAACGTACGGCGTCCCAGCTGACCTTGTGCCTCCCCCTATGGGCATACCGACCCGTGAGCTGAGCTACACCATCTACGCCCAGCTCCATTCAGGAGTGACACCGGATCCTACAAGGTGCAAAGATTGCCTGAATGTCACCATGGGAAAGCGTACGGGAGACGGGTCGACCCCCCTCCTAAACAGTGAGTATGGATTAACCACATCCCGGCCATGACGTGTATGTCTGGTCTGTTGAGGAATAGAACGTTGTGCCAGAAACCCTTCCAGTGGTTGTGCCAGAAACCCTTCCAGTGGAACAGGGGATTCAAGACGCCGGGTGGCAATATGAAGTCTCGGGCAGTCAATGGGTGATCTCAGCTGTAGGATAGCCATTGCAACCTCGTAAATCCCCACCAAGGGACCGGGCTTTTTCGGGCGGGTCCTCTAACTTGAACAGATAGTCAGCCACAAGCTGGAATTTACCAATCCTGTGTACTGTGGAGAAGGCAAAAAGCTGGAGAGTAAGGAACCAATGCAGGACCCTGTGATTGGAGTCCTTCTGTAGGCCAGTCATCGCAAAGGGCCATGTTCAGTATATAGGGTGAAGTGATGTCCCAACAGGTAATATCGTAGTGCATCAATGGATCACTTGAATGCTAGACTCTCCTTTTTAATCGTAGAGTAGGGTAACTCATTGGGCAATAGCTTTCTACTAATGAAAGCGACTGGTCGGAGGTCAGTCTCGCTGCCCTGAGACAACACGGCACCCAGACCACAACCTGAAGCACCGGCCTTCGAAAAGAAAGGCTTGGAGTAGTCAGGACAGTGAAGTACAGGACAGCAGGAAATGGATGAAACCAGGGTATTGAAGGCCTGGACACCCTCATCCTGCAGAATCCCTGGATGATTTGCTCTAAGTGCATCAATCAAAGGGGTTGCAATGGTAGAGAAGTGCAAAATGAAGCAGCGATAATAGCCTATGAAGCCCAGGAAGGCCCAAATTTCCCTCTTTATGGTGGGGACGCGTGGTTTCTGGATCGCCTGGATTTTATCAGTTGGAGGGGTTATCACCCCACGCCTAACAGTGTAGGCCAGATATCAGGTTGTCTCTGCAGCTAGACAGGTTTTTCTCAGGTTTATATGTAAACCCTCCTCTTTGAGGGAAGTGACAACCTTCAGTAGATGTTCAAGTTGTTGTTCCCAAGATGAACTGTATACCACAATGTCATCTAGGCTGCGGCATAGGATTTGTGTGGTCGCAGGACTCTGTTGACACAAAGGGACCAAAGGGGGGGTCTCATGCCTGAGTGTACCCTTATGTATTCGCACAATAGAGGACTCAGGTTGATCAGTTCTGTGGGGGATATTGTAGTCAAATATTTAATTTTTAATTTGGGTTCGCCCTCTTGTTGACTCCCCTTCAAAAAAGATTGGAATCACTAATATTCCTATCTGGACTCTGAAAAAATTATGAAAACGACCAGAGCAGAAGAAACAATATGGGAGATCTGAATCTCTAGGAAATTTTGAAAAATGAATACAAGTATCCATTAGAAATACACATATATGTATTCTCTTTTTATAACCTGCGGATTGAGAAACCTAATTAAAAAAATCTTTTTTCATCTGTGTCGCAGGACTCTGTCCATCAATGTCTGGAAAGTGGCAGGTGCCCCATGTAGTCTGAAGGGAAGGACTGCGAATTGGGATAGACCCTGTTGAGTAGCAAAAGCAGTCTTCTCTTGGTCTTTTTGAGTTTAAGTGGAATTTGCCAGTAACCCTTTGTTGGATCTATCGTACTGAGATACATAGCAGACCCAAGGTTTTCCAGCAGTTCGTCTACCCATGGCATTGGGTAGGCCACGTAATGGATGATGGCATTCAATAGTCGGAAGTCCATACAAAATCTCGGTTTTACATTAGGTTTAGGGACTAACACGACAAGGGAGCATCAGGCACTCTTAGATGGTACTATGATAACCATTTTCAACATTTAGTTGACGTCTCTGGAAATGTCGGACTGGCTTCAGGTATGCAATAGGGTCGAAGTCGGACTATCTTGCCAGCTTCTGTTCTGATTGAATGTTCCACTTGATCGGTCCGGCCAGGTATGCTGGAAAAAGTGGAAGCTACGGGGGATATAACCCTTTATAGTTCCTTCCGTTGGACTTTGGTCAACTGGTCCCCTAATTGTACATCCCTGATATCAGTTTGACTTCTTGGAACCATATGTTCTGGTAGGGATCAGTCTACATTAGTAGCAACCATCACAGGCACCGTAGGGTCCTTCCAGTACTTCAATAGATTGATTTGATAGTTTAGTAGTTTTGCCCTCCGGTCTGGTTGTTCGATTTCATACTTCACTGGTCCCAATACCATGACAACCATGTATGGGCCTCTCTATTGAGCCAGTAGTTTATTTTCACTAGTAGGGAGTAACACAAATACCTTATTGTCTACTTTAAAGGAATGCACTCGAGTTGCTTTGTGGTTATAGGTTAAAGGGTCAAAATACAAAGGATGGAATGCTATTTTTCTGAGTCAAAGGGACCGAAAAAAATGGTTGAATGTATTTTTTAAAAAAAAAAATTATAGGGGGTGTTGCCCCTAACCCCCTGTTTTCTTTAAAAAAAAATGTTTTTAACTATATTAAATAAAATTAAAAAAAATGTTAAAAAAATGCATTCAAAAATTTTTTTTCGATCCTTTTGACTCAAACATTTTGTCATTCGATCCTTTTTATTCGATCAAATGACTGGACAGCTGGCTTTGTAATACTGTTCTTCATTCTGTAACTGTGCTTGTCTTAAGTTGACCCGGGCATACTCTTTTAAATGGCCTAAGTGGTCTCGAAGGTCACATAGGTAATCCATCACGTTGGTGTTCCTCTTGTGTTTCCCAGGACTCCTTTAGCACATCCAGGGTGGTATTTGGGTGCCTTCCAAACACAAGTTTGAAGGGGGAGAATCCGGTGGAGGACTGAGGGGTGTCCTGGAGAACCATTAGAGCCCAGGGTAATGGTCAGTCCCAATGAAGACCCGTAGATCCTGTTGCTCGTCGGAGCATTTGTTCTATGGGTTTGTTATACCTCCTGATGAGGCCATCAGTTTGGAGATGGTAGATGGTGGTTTTAGATGTTGGATTCCCAGGGATTTACAGACATGTTTCATGACAAGGGACATCAAATTACTGGCTTGGTCTGTGACAACCTCCTGGGGTAGCCCCATCGGTGCAAAATACGGCATTAGCACTTCACAAACTTGTCTAGTCGAGGTCCTCCTTGGTGGAAACGCTTCTGGTTATCTAGTCGCATAGTCCACAATTTGACTGAAACTGTGGATGATGTAGTCTTGATTTGGTACCTACGTGAGAGGCCTGATTATCGGGGCGGGGCTTGGGTTCGCTCTGTGTCCACCGTGGAGGGCTGGTACTCGCTTCGTTGTAGGACCTTCCGGAGTGGCTGAAAAAACTCTGGTTATACCTGCCTTTTGATTAGCTGTTGCTACATCAATGGCTTCAGGTAGTGACAGATGGTGGTACCCATCGTTCCCCTTATTTGTTTAATAGTGGCAGTACTGGTCGGGAGCCACTTCTAGGCAAGAACTTGGATTCTATGGAAAAGGGAACAGGGACTCTCACCGGATTTCAAACGGGTCTGTCTGTATTGCAGTCGGCATGTTTCTTCAACTATACTGAGTCTTTCCAGTATGGTTTTCTTTAAGTCTACATAGGGTATACCTACGGTTGGGTTGGTGGCTTGATGAGCTCCTTGCATCACACCAGTAAGAAGGGAGGCAAGATAGTACCACATCGATCAGTGGGTCATCGTGCTGCTGTGGCAATTCGCTCGAAATTAACAACAAAAAAAATTGGGTCATCACCGGTCTAATACTTCTGCAGAATTGCAGGGGGTATGGCGGGATTTGTTTTGCTGGCAGTGACGGCCTCCCCCAGCAGACGAAGAGCTTTCCGGCTTTCTTGGGCTGTCCCTTGTATTTGTAGTGCTCGCTGTAGCGAGTGGCGGTCTGCCTACGCTTGGTGTCCTTCAACCTGGAGCAGCTGCTGTAGTTGTTGATGGCATCTGCCAGCATCTTAGGGGGTGTTCCCTTATCTCACCACTGCCACCACTGTAATGACTCAGGTCAGACACTTATTGCCTTAAAGTAAATATCCTTTTTTCAGGTTTAACAGTTCCACTGGATGCACAATGCAATAGTCCTTGTTGCTCACTGGGGTTCCGATTCTGTTGTCTCCAGTATAGAGGCTGTCTTTTTGCCCTCAGCAGCGGCACTTTAGTAAGCCTATTGGAACCCGTTGTTCTCCTCCTCGTAATGCTCTCTTTCCTTCCAGGTTCAAATTGAGTTAAAAAGGGAAAAAACAAACATTAGAGTGCCCAGAATCAATTGGTCCCCCCCGACCCCTGACCAATCACCAGATTTGCTGGACACCGCTGAACGTACGGCGTACCAGCTGACCTTGAGCATGCAACTAGGGGCGTACCCTCCTGTGAGCTGTGCTACCATGTACATGCAGCTCTGTTCCGGAGTGACACTGGATCCTACATGTCCATTCTCTTAATGCACATCGTGAACATAAAGAACATCACTGGCAGAACACTGGAGTTGCCTGCATTGAGGACCAATAGACCAGAACAGTTAGGTACTGAGTGTGGAGAAAGTGTGTCTAGTGGAATTGGCTGCAGGCAGTGCAAAATAGAACACTAGCTCTTTGTGATTCTCTTGGGTATACCAGAGCACTGTTCATGTATTACTCTTTAGGAAGTAACTCTGACACTTGCTGTTGCTCCACAATCCTAAATAAGACTTCTAGTCTTTTTTGAGACATTAAGAAATCTTCAATCCATGATCCAACTACAATATGTTTGATGTACCTAAATGCCTTCTGCAGTTTAGCTACAGTTATGCCTGTTAAGCTTCCCAAGAAAGTTAGTCGAGCCATCCTGTTCATTGGGCCTCATTACGAATCCGGCGGTAACCGATCCGGAAAAACTGGCAGGTTACCGCCGGACTCGTATTACCATTCCGCCTCCGTGATTCCCGGAATCACTGGGGCATTATGACCCTGGTCACCCGGGAATTCCGGAGGCGGAATTGTGTAAAGTCCCCATTCCCATGGAGTCCTAGAGGACTCCATGGGGATGGGGACAATGGAAACACCGGTTCCGTCTATGACGGAGCCAGTGTTTCCATTTCTGCCTGCAGGCGGGTGGTGTTAAACCCGCAAGGTCACACCTGGGGGGAGTGACACCTCCCGCCTGCAGGACTCGGAATCAGCCGGTCCGGAAAGAACAGTGGTGCCGGTTGTACCACCACCGTTCTTTCCGGACCGGCTGACTCATAATGAGGCCCATAGTCTTGACTTCAATAAACAAGTCTCTTTGAGCAGCTCACCTCATCGGGAACTCTCATTCCAAACATTCGGCCTTCCAGATGCTTTAAGCCATGCTGACTCAAAACCATTATCCCAGTACCCAAATGTTGCTGAGCCTTTAAACTGCCAATTTATTGGTACACACTGCCGTGCACCAGTAGTATTGAGATCACTTTCCACCCTTAAACCGGTGCTCAAACACATTTGAAGTTCCTCAAACACATGCTTGTTGCTATCAAGCCCCATAAAAGGTTTTAGGAGGCTTGTTCCAGGATTCCATGAGATTCCGTTTGAAGCCCAAAACCAAGCTCAACTCCTGGTATGACTCTGACCTCATCACCCTTAAACGCAAGTGCAGGGTGGCTGAGAGGAAATGGCTAGCTTCTTGCACATCCCCTGACAAACTGGCCTGTCGTCTGCTCCAAAGGCAATACCGGCTCTCTGTCCACACTAAGAAGAGAGCCCACATCCAAGCCCGCGTCTCTGCAGCATCTAACAACTCAGCCAAACTCTTTAAAATCTGCAAGGAGCTGGCCAATCCTGATGCAGTCTCTACCTCCCCTGTCACCTCCGAGGCCCTCTGCATGGCCATGGCTTCTCATTTCATCTCTAAAACCCAGGACATCCTCTCCACCCTCTCATCATATCCTCCTCCTCTCTCTACTCTCTCTACCTCCAGCCCCGCTGTGGCCACCTCTCCGCCTGCTTACTCTTCCTTTCCTCTGTTCTACCCTGACGAGGTTTCTAGACAAGTCTAATCTATGAAAGTCTTGTCAAAACAGGTTCTTCACTGTTCTTCCAAAACCATCAAGGACCACATTGATACCCTCTCTCCTGCACTGGCTGACTTCTGCAACCACTCCTTTGCAACTGGATCCTTCCCTTCCCCCTGAAGCACTCTCTTGTGCACCCTCTTCTCAAGAAAACCTCAGCCGACCCCTCCTGCCCGGCGTACTATCACCTGAGCTCCATCACTCATTTCCTTGGCAAACTCCTGGAAACGCTATTCATCTCCCAGCTTAATCTTCACACTGAATCTGTTGGTTGTCTCCATGACCATCAGTCTGGCTTAAGAGCAGCCAGAGGCATGGAAACTGCCCTCCTGAACATCCGTGAAGATCTAACGTTGATTCCAATCTCCCCTTTGTCCTCATCTTACTCAATCTCCCTTTTGCCTTTGACACGGTTAACCATGTCATCCTGCTCCTCAATCGTCTCTGTGATAACCTGAGCATCTCCTATCAGGCCCTGGCATGGCTGACCTTGTTTCTCTCTGATCGACCCTCCCAGGTCCAACTTGGGTCCTTCCTTTCTTCTATCTCACTCCCTACCTGTGGTGTTCCCCAGGGGGGTAACCTCTCTCCCTGGCTGTTCACCCAATACCAGGCACCTCTCACCCACCGCATTGCTGCTCTCTGCTCCAACTTTCAGTGCTATGTGGATGACAGTCGAATCGTTTTCAGGCTCCCGTCTGCCACTTCTTCTCCTTCTTTCATCTCTGACTATCTGTCTGCTATACAGGAGTGGTGTGCCACCAACGATATCTGCCTTAATGCCAGTAAGATGGAGATTATCCTCATCAGATCATCTGCACCCTCCTTTCTTGTCACTCTCTGGCCGGCCTCCCTTGGCCCTCTTCCTGCTCCCACCAGTGAGGCTAAGAACCTCAGGGTCATGTTCGACTCTACATTCACCCTTTCTCCTCAAATCTCTGATGTCTCTAAGAAGTCAAACTACCAACTGCACCTCCTCAGAGGTATTCTTCCTTTCCTTTCCTTCCCGCAGAAGCTCACTGTCTCTAGAGCTCTGGTTCTCTCTAGGCTGGACTACTGCAACAGCCTCTTTCTAAATCTGCCTGCTTCTACTCTCTGCCCTCTGCAACTCATCCAGAACAGGACTGTAAGTCTTGTTCTTGGCCTCAAGCTCAGGGATCGTATCTCTCCAGCACTGAAATCTCTACATTGGCTTCCAGTGGCTGCAAGGATTAAGTTGAAGACCCTTTGCATTGTCCACAAGGCCTTCTGGGGCCTGGTTCCTCCATACCTCCAACTCTCTCTTCACAAATACCTTCCTGCTCGAGCTCTTCGTTCCTCCACCTCCAACTCCCTCAGGGTCAGTCGCTTCTCCAAGGAAGGAGTTGGTCGTAGATCTCTTTCTTCAGCTGGGGCTTCCCTCTGGAACAGCCTCCCTGCCTCTCTGAAACTTCAGGAGAACCATCTCCGGTTCCGGAAGCACCTCAAGAACATCCTCTTTACTTCTGCCTTCACTCTTCCTCTCCCCGGCTGATTTCCTGTCTGATACTTCACTGGTCACCTGACTACCCACTGATTACGGGCCCAGGTCCCTGCCCGCCCATTTGCACAACCGCACCTCGTCACGCCTTGAAACACTTGTGTATAGGCGTGTTACAAATGCCATATCATATCATAACAAAATGAACTGTTGGTTGTGATGTTCCATCTTTGACATGACCAATACAATACCTGACCTGGGTAGAACATTACTCTGCTTTATGTGCCAAACCTGTGAATGATCCAACCATCTGTTTTCAAAATGGACATTACAGAGACAGTGGGGATATGCTTTGAATGCAGGACGACGTGTTATGGGCTATAGCAAAATCTGAGCCCTCTAGGGCTCCTGACCTGGATGGTCTTGCTTCAGCTACTATCAAAGCTGATCTAGTTTTATGGGCAGGGATCCATAAGGGCTTATTTAAAGTGACATTGGTAAGGTGTTGTGTTCCTCCATCTTGATTGGAGTCCATTATCATTCCAATCTATAAGAAGGGGTAGTTGCTAAACCATCTAGTTATAGGACCATAGCCCTCCCAGACACTAACAGCAAGATATGTGCATCCTTATTACTTAGAGATTTCAACAAAGGGACAATTCTTTTTGAAATTCTCTTACAGTGTCAGGGTGGCTTTAGGCCCTGTTCGGGAACCTCCCTAAATGCCAGCATTATGTCTCATCTCTTGGCAAAAGTTAAAAAGGGAAATATGGGAACATTTTACATGGCCTCAATGGATATGAGTAGTGCTTTCTGTTAGGGAGAAGTCTCCAGAATGGCTAATTTCCCTTACCTACTGAGTCCCTCAGCAGCTTTGCTGGGTTTCTGGGATTTATTTTTTTCACCTGGTAAGAGTGTGAGCCTTTCATCCCACTCTTACATGTGTTTTGCTGTGTGTGTTTAACATTTTCTTGTGTTCATAGACTGTGGAGCCTCACCTACTCCATAGGCATCATCATTTTACTGTGTGTTACACAGCCCCTTCAGTGCAGTGACACAGGGTTGTCTTTTTGGCTTCCCAACTCCGACTCCATTTTCTGGGGCTGACTACTGTCTCCCAGAACATGTAAAGTTGCCATTGACTTTATTAGTCTCTTTTAAAACTCACACACCCAGTACAAACTATCTTAAATAGAGTTCTGGAAAGGGTTAATACTTATCCCTTTTTGTCCGTTTCTCTTGGAGCATTGTTTCACTCCCTTTTCATTAAGACTTGGCTGGTGGCAGTGTTAACTACCCTATTTTTCCTAGCGCGGTTATCTTAAATAGCCCTGGTATTGTTTTAGGCTATCTTGGTAGCCTCAAACTTAAACCGGCTATACCATATCCGTTTTATACGGTTCCGACTGGTTTAGTCACCATTTCTTTTTGTGAAAGTCTTTTTTGTGTTTTACTCTGTGCGCCAAACCAGGTTTGGTTCCTTTGTTCACCGTCCTTTTGCGCGGTTCTAGACAGAAGCCCTCCCTAGGTGCCTGCATGTCTGGGGGGACAGGATGTGAGGGAGGGGTTTAGGACTTCCTGCACAGGATCTCCTTGGAGACCCATGTCGCACTCTGATCTGATTAGTTGTGGTGACTGTCCCGGCGGGACAGCCACCCTGCTGTGTGATTGACAGCCAGGCTGTGTGAATGGGGGAAAACTGCATAAAAAGCAGGTCTCTAGGGCTGGAAAGGCAGAGTCTCCACTAGAACGAAAGAACCGAAGAGGAGCTGACAGAAGAGGACCCCGACAACGACTGAATCACACGGTGAAGCACTGCTGCAGGTCTGAAATTTCATACTCCAACGACAGGGAAGATCTTCAAGGAATCTTCTCCCCTTCAGCTGGTGGGAACAACTAGTTTACCAAACTGCTCACCAGGTCTCCCTTCTTTGGTTAAATTTGCTGTACAGAGCTACAGTGAACCGGATAGCCAGGAGGAACGGACCCTGCTTGCATTTTAAGGAGCGCACCTTTTATTTGTTGCTTTGCTCTGCTGCTGGTTTCTTCCCTGGGCAGTGCAGGACCATCCAGTCTTCCTACTTCGTGTTAGTCCAACAGTCGCTTCAGGAACCGTGAGCCTGCAGAACCTGCCAGGAACGTCCGCCTCAGCTACAGCCTTCCTCTCCATTTAAGGTACTGTTCAAATCTGGTTGTCCGTTTCGTTCAGCCGTGGTGAAAGTGTGTGAAACCTTTTGCCAATCCGAGGGCTTGTCCTTCTCCATTCTTTTAACTAACTTTTCTGGCGACCAACTTCGTCCTGAACTCTTGGCAAAGACTTAACCGCGAACTTCCCTGAATTGTGTGATCTTGAGCAAAGACTTTGGTCCATTGACTTTGGGCAAGGCCCCTTGAATTTGATTTCCTCACTGTAGTTCCTTTTTCTAGATTGCCCTGCTTACTTACTTGTTGGTGCTGCTCAATTCTTGTCTAACTTTGTCTTTCCCTCCCTTTTAAATTGCCGGAGGGCCATTTTGCTTACACTTCATTTTGAGCCTAACTTGTCCAGAATCTATTGGGTGTGGTATAGTGTATTAAGAGTGTGATTTTTCAACTGCTTTACTTTAGTGAAATGTTTTACAACTGATGTGTAAATAAATGTATATACTTTTACTCAGAAACCTTGAGTCAGTGTTTGTTTGAATCATAGTAATTGCTGTCCTTTGTGTAACTATTGATACGGCTCACTTGCTCTTGAGATAAGTCTGGCTGCTCAGCCATCGCTACCACTCTACTGTGTAGTACAGGCTTGTACCAAAGGTGAATTTGTACTGTCACTTGTAGTCTTAATTGTGTGTGGTGTTCCCAAAGGGTACTGCATATAATTCTGCTTAACACTTTCGACATGGTCAATTGAAATATTTTGTGCAATATACTATTGGTGATGCGAATCCCATATCCTTTGGTTAAAGTCATCTCTGTCCTGCTTGGTATTACTAGTATAAAGATCAGGCTTACTAAAGAGGGATTGCTGTCTAGATCCATTGAGACTTGCATCAGCTTGAAGCAGGACTCACCTCAGCACTTTTCAAATTATACATTTCTGATATCGGCAGCTTGTGGTATCAGGATATTACCTTCCCCATCAAATTAAGCCATCTCAAATTGAATTGATTGGCTTTTGCAGATGTCCTGATATTTTTTGATTGCCTTCAGGGGAAACTGAACTTGTTTTCAGATTATGCCATCCGAAACTACTGGGTAGTGAATGGTGCAATATCGAAAATTATAATTTACACCACCAAGACCAAACCTAAAACAATGGTTTGGATGGTCGTCGACCAAAGGTTGGGAAGGGTTTCATCGATTAAGTACCTGGGGTTTAACTTGTCTAACGCAATGTCTATATGTCATAGACGAGATCCTGAGAGCCAAGTTGAAATTGAATTAGCCCAATTAAAAAGGATTTATTATAAGTTGTGAACATATTCCCTTCTCCCATTTCCCTCTCCCTTTACAGCAGTATTATTTGGCTAAAGTAAGTGGAACCAGTACTTTTGCATGGCTTCTATATCACCTTAAATCTGTCTTTGTCAGTTCAATGATCCGCCATGAATTTGGACTGACTTCATTACAGTATAAGGTTTTATGGAGACAATTATCCATTTATACCAAAATAATTTGCCCACCGTTGGATTCTAGATATGTTGATCTGGGAGAGATAGTACATGCGCAGTCTCTATACTCTTTTAACTGCTTTAAAGAGCGCATGTCCAGGCGTCGTCGCATAATTCAATCACAAGAAAAGGAACTTATTTGTCACCCTATTAAGGTTAACTGTACACAATTGATTGGTGTGAAACGGTAGACCTATTTAACTCATACAGAACCTGTAATAGGCTCAATATAGTAAAAGAAGAGAAGTTCAAGCTACTTATTCTCTCAATCTTCCAAGGACCAAGGTAAGAAATGTGTACTTCTGTTTAGCTTATTGGTGTGAGCAGTTCTTGGGCGGGTCAGTCTCGCTCTTGCAGACTGTGTAAGAAAGATTGTGAACTAGAAACTCTTAAGCACCATACCATCCATTGTAAGGCAATTAACAACTCAAGAGTTTCTCATTTCAACCCGTATGTTTATGTTCAGTTAAATACAGACAGGTGAACATTTATGGCCCTGCCTTATGCAGCAAAATGGGATTTCTTGAATTTTAACGCTTTGTAGATTCCTGTCTGTTGTCTGTGCTCTTTTACATGTGCAGATTTAACTTGTCTGATTGCATGAACTATGCATTTATTAGGTAATGTTAACCAGCCAATGTTTCTTGTCATCCTGTTTTTTAGATTTCTTTATGTCAATTGTTATTTTAATTATATTATGTTTTCTTTTTTATTCACTTGTGAAAGGTTTGCTTGTTTTATGAACCACATCACAATTTTTTTAAAATGGCTTACGTTAGAGAGTGAATACATCTCTTGTAGCCACATAGACTTGGTTGGGAAAGTTGCAGATTTCCAGTTTCACAGAAATAATCCTCTTGGCTACCATGGAAGCCCTTAAGAACCAGGTTGTCTGTCAGTGGGTTAGATCCTCAAGCCTGGCATATTCCCCCAGGATCAGAGTGTCAAAGTCATATTCCATATCCACACCCAGAACCTGGTTCAGAATTCCGGTGACTTCCCTCCAGTAGGTCCTGACTTTATAACAGTCCCATAGCATCTGCTCCAGTGTTCCATCCCTTCATTTACATCTCCAGTAAGCTTCAGACATACTTAGGCCTTGTTTGCACATCCTCACTGAGGTCCAGTGTACTTTTCATGTTGCCCTCCACCTGCCCACCTTTGTAGAGATGGTTGAGAGACCACTGTGTGGGGCACAGGAGGCTCTGAAGTTGCCCATATCTTACACAAGTGCTTGAGGGCAGAGGTGGTGCCACTTATTTGTGTGGAACACTGGCAGTGTCAGCAGCCAAAGATGCATGTGGCAGTGTCAGAGCTAACTGATCCAACGAGACACTGACGCCCACATTAATAGTGAGTGTTAATCATCACTATAATTCTATAAGGATTGGTAAAAGTTAAACATTTCAAAAAATGTTGCATTTCAAATTAGACACACGACGATTTCTTGAGGGCCTACTCTGAGCCGGTTGTAGAATTTGCAGAGTTTGATGAGCCAGCACCTGGGAAATGATCCTTGACAGCCTTCATTCAAGCAGTGCAGGTGGGATGATTTGAGATGTAGCACCAGGGGTACTTTCTCCAACTCTTTGTTCATGCAATACCAGTGGGACCCTTTGAGAGTTGGCAATGTGTATATTCACCATGGCATCCTTCCCTCAGGGAGTGCGGGAGGGAGGTTTTGAGAGACAGCACTGGGGTACTCTTCCTGACCCTCATGCAGTGCTGGTGGAACATTTTTAGATGTAAACTTGGGGGGTAGGGTCTCTGACACCCTTCCCTCAGTTAGTTAGGGTTTGATGATTCAGGGGTTTACAGCTGCATCACCGGGAAACTCTCCCTGTCCACATTCCACAGGCAGTGTGGGGTCCCTACTCAGCGCTCTTCCCTTTTTGGAAATCAGACAAACATGATACTATTTTGAGAAGGATTTGTTGAGGAGACAAAATGACGAATCTGAAGAATCAACCATCCAATCCCACAGCTACTAGAGTAAACAAAGATAAACTCCTACCACTACCGCCATCATCAACGACCTACACACCCTGAGACCATGCTGCAATTTGTGTCGCTTTTCGCTTTTGTGGCCCTTTGTTCTATATGTTCCAGTGAGCAGTGAGTTTGCTCAAGCACTTTGAATATCATGATAGCTAATCACCTGCTGGTTTAATGTGATCTGTTGGGAAGCAGGGCTCCTTTCAGGTAAAGCATGCTGCAAGCACACACAATGACATCTTTTTAATCAAAGCATGAGCCATTTCAAGCATGAATTGAATAAAGTCAGATGCTCGTAGGTGAAATTAACCAATTCCAACCTGCGTTTGCACCAGAGTAGTGTTAACATCTAGGTCCCCTGCCTCTTCTATCTTTGCAGTTTTGTGCATTAAGGATTCTGTGAATGTTTTCATTGATACATTCTGGTTTCACCATCACCGGCTTGTGGCCAATGCTGGATTTGACTTTTATGGACTTCATTGATTCACGGTGCGTCACCCTTTCTCAACTCTCATGCTGGACTTCCTTTGCATCTTGGACTCATGGTGGCCCTGAATCATGCTGTTCCCATCTTCATCTTGTATCCTGGCTTGCAACAATATGTTTTTGACTGCTTATTCTCTGTTCTCTCCTCCTCTCCCTTTCTCCCTTTTCCTTCCTCCTCCCTCCTTCCCTCCTGCCCTTACTTTCTTCTGTGCACTTACTCTATCAGAATTGTCCCTGGACCTAGTATGGTAGCAACCTCATCTGTCCCCCCACCTTTTTATTCCCCACCCTAGCACTATCTGAAATGTCATCAGGCTAGTACGATAGTGGCTTGTTTTGTTCCTCCCCTCCCTTTCTGCACCCCTCTGCCTCACCTTTTGTTTTCCTCCGGCTCTACCAGAAATGTCGTCGGGCCTAGTACGGTAGTCGCCTGTCTGTTTAC
Organism: Ambystoma mexicanum; assembly: GCF_040938575.1. Lineage (NCBI taxonomy): Eukaryota > Metazoa > Chordata > Amphibia > Caudata > Ambystomatidae > Ambystoma > Ambystoma mexicanum. The sequence continues at coordinate 994,845,072 of NC_090941.1, forward strand.
ATTTCCTTCCTACTCTCCCCCTCCCTTACTTATCTATGTCTTAGCTCTTGCACTATCTGAAATGTTGTCAGCCCTAGTACGGTAGTGGCCTGTCTGTTTTTCATTTCCTTTCCACTCTCCCCCTCCCTTCCTTATCCATGTCTTAGCTCTTGTACTATCTGAAATGTTGTCAGGCCCAGTACGATAGTTAATTTCACATCCTTACTGTTCATGGCCTGTAAGAAAGTCATTGTATTTTCCCTTGTTCCCTCCCTTGCCTTGAAGTGCTTTGAAACACATAGAAATAGATTATCATATCAGAGCATTGTTGAATGAAAGCACAGCTGGCTGAAATCAAGCGCTTTTTTCCAGAACACAATGATTATCTTCAAATTTCATTTTGTCCATGTCATCTGTTAGTTGTACATATGTCACTTTCATTTAAAGAGATTTTCATTTTGGCAGCCTCGGAAAAGTTGAAAGTCTTAAACTGCTGTTGAGTTGTTTGAATATGACCTTTGACAGATCTTGCAACATGTGCTTTAACCAGAGGAGCAATCTTACTGGACCGTAGGCCTTGTACGGGGCCCAAAGTTTCTTCAAAGCAGATCTACCCACAACATTTACCGCTTTAATGTTATGCGTGAGTGTTCTCATGTGCAATGACTGGTCTCCCCTCTGCTTCGCTAATTAGTTGTTTGTCAGAATTTCCCAAACAACATGTTTACTAATGAGTGTCCATGACCTTTGGGAAGGATTCTTTCAGGGCCAACAGGCCTAAACCCCAAGCCTAGTAAGCCTGCAGCTGCTCTGCAAAATATGCCCTCTAAGGGCAGGTTGCGTGCAGTGGCATGGAAGAGGGCAGAGTATAAATGCCAGGTCTCCCCACAGCACACTGCCTTCTATGAGAAGCGTGCAGTGATCCAGTGACTGTGGGCTGCGAAGGTACTACATTAACTTCAAGGTATGCAAAACCAGCCTCCTGCCGACAGTGAGTTTTTAAAAACATTATTTTATTTGATCAGACAAGTAGAATTTAGAATGCCTGGGCTCCAATCCGCGTTAACCTACAACAAAGGTCCATATCGCACAGGCTGCTTTACAAAAAGATTTGGTGAAAGCCGCATTGAGCCTCAGTGCATAGATTAAGGATGAGAAAAGATGAGCTCCTCACACTAAAATGTAAACTGTTAAACCAGAAACACCGGTTTCGATTAATTCTTCCCCACTTCAGCTGATGATGTGATCCTGAGCAAAATGTGTTGTTTACTTATTGTTGTTTTGTAAGGTGCCAACAGAGAACACAGTCGCTTTGTGTCACCCAAATAGAAGAGTGTGGGCGAAGAGGGGGGGGGGAGGGGAGAAGAGGTGTGAATAGTCAAAGCCTTGAAACATTCAGAAATATGTAAGTGCCCTGGAAGGGGGAAGGATACAAGTGCAGCAAAATCAAGTCAGAGCAAAAATGCATGAAACAACATAGTGCATAAGATCAAGTGCAAACGTGGACCAGAGGCCTCACGCCAGGCAAACTGTAAGTGCAATGGAAGGGCAAATGTGAAACGTCTTGTGTGCTAGATGGAATTACAATGATAGATCTTGCACCAAATAATCGGACAGACTCAAAGAGTATGGCAAAGTACTACTTTATTTCCAGTTTAATAAATCACAGAGACTTGACAAACATCCGACTGATGCATGCTCACTCACAAAGTAGCTTGATTATATGGAGGTCTTATACCCGCAATATGCGTCATCTATGATGTCATTATACGTGGCAAAATACAAAACATAACGAGGGGAGGGATTGGTGAAGGGAACATATATACTTATAGAATATATAAGGATCAGTGCTTCATTGGCTACCCCTTGTCTGTGGGGCTCGCCTTGAACTACCTCGAAACACATACAGGTGCTGATTATATTGAACAAAACATCATTTGATAGGCTGCTGCAACTTTGTATGTTATGTTGTCCCCCAACCACAGTGAATGGTTGGCATGTTATCCCAACCTTGGACTTTTTTTAACCCCTTATTAGCACGTACGTGAAATGAAACCTAGGTATTTGAATCCCGTCATCCTCATTTTCCCAATTAGTCCATCATCTGTCATCGGTAGGCCATCAGCCGAAGTCTTTCATTTGTAGTTGACCTTGTTGCTGCTCACCGTTCTGGAACATCCAATGGAGTGTGAGCACATCACTATCTTTGCTGAAGGATTTAACAGATAGCCTTTGTTTTCGACTTCTGAATCATGTGTGAAAAGAGCGCAAATTGGTCCATTTCAGCCTTCCATTTACTGCTATTTGATTTAATTATGCAGAGTGCTGTTGCTCCTCTTGGACTCTAAAGACTTGCTCACTCTATCTTATATAATTATAATAATAATAATTTAGCATTTATATAGCGCTACGAACCCTCAGGTATCTGAGCACTGCTTATTATTACCCACGGTGTGTGTTGCTCATTTATCGACCTCAGAAGGATGAAAGGCTGAATTTGGCCCTATCAGGATTCGAACCTTCATCAGCAGGCTCTGCACAGATGTCAAAGCGAGCGCGCTACTCGCCGCGCTACTCGCTGTGCTATCAGATCGACTATATGAACTTTATACACTTTTAATTGACCAACAATTTGGCTCTCACAGATGTTTTCGTCTTCTTCCATCTATAAAGAATGTCCCACATTCAAAGCTTATCCATCTTACTCCCTTTGTGCTTTGCGCTAATCCCTCTAGAATAGAATCTTCGTTCTGGACCAACCTTGACTCATCACCGGGTCTGCTCACAAAGCTGTCTTTCGGCGTCTCCTGATTCTTACAGCCTCTGCCTGTTTCTGAGGTAGCTTGGCTAAATTCGATGTGAGCTGTCATTCATTTTCCTATTATGGCCGTCCTTGCCACGTTATATATTCCTGTATAGCAAGCTTCTATACATTGTCTTTCTACCTTGTGTTACTGCGTTTTTACAGTTATTGGTCAGTAAGTTACTTCATCTTCTTTAGATCCAAGATTACTGTAGCTTTATGTACATGTTACTCTTAGAGTTTCATTTACATCGTTACTTCTATGTATTTTCATATCTTTCAGCATAAGTTCATATATCTTCTTTATGACATCACTTCATCCTCGTCAGATTTTATTTAACGTCCATCCACGGTATTCGCTGATGCATTCCAACATCTTGGCAGGCGTCATCCTTCCATGTAGCTTTCTTCATGCCACATCCTTCCACATCATCATTGCGAGGGTACATTCTGTATGGCTGTCAGAGTGCATAACGTTTCTCATACGCTCGATGCAGTATAGGAACGATACAGGGGGTCCCATCTATGACTTTTCTTAGACTGTTCCAATATGATGGTGGCGAGGGTGCGGGAACTGGCAAGAAAACTTTTACCTGCTCATCTACACAATGGTCAGTGCAGATCCCACGCAAGACAAGTACTGTCCATTTTAGAGAAGACACGTAATAAGTGTGGTATGATCACTCACCCCTTTTGAACCTTCCATCGAGCCCTCACCCAAGACCTTCACGCAGGGAGTATTGCACTTGTAAGTCAGAAACACCTTAGCATCAACAACTGATTTGAGGCCAAACAGATCATATCCCAACAATTTCAGACTCGCCCACTGGTCCCACACCATATCTGATACCATCTCGGAGTAGAAATAGCTCACCATCAATTTGTTATTCACTCTAGGGAGTGAAATTCCATCTATATTTTATTTTTATTTCATGCATTTGGTTGTATGCCCAAACCCTGGGGTATCACGGCGTAGGTTACAAGATTAATTAGATACTTAGTCATTACATGTTAACAAATTTGCAGGCATACTTAATCAGATGCAGGGAGTTACGAGAATACTTAGATACATAGGGAATGATCACGACTTTGGCGGTAACGCCGGCAGTATTACCGCCGGCGGTATTAGCCCTATCGCTGAACTCCCCAACGCTAAAAGTGCCGGATCACAAGTTCGGCGGTAATGTAATTCAGCATTCCCCATTGAGCCCATTCGGGAATGCCCCATTCCCCATTGGGCTCAATGGGGAAAATTTGCGCTCTTACCGCCGGCGGATTTTCCGCCAGCGGTAATAGTACGAATTTTCGGCGGATTTTCCCCCAGCTAAGATTTGGCGGATCCTTAAATCCAGCGGTATTAGTGCTACCGTCGGATTTAAGGATTACCGCCAAAGTCGTGATCAGGCCCATAGTCATTACATGTTAACATATTTACAGGCAAATAGTGTTATTACTTGAACAGATGCAGGGAGTTACAAGAAAGAATGGCTTGACATGCGTAAAATTTAGTGGTTACTCAGAAATTCAGGTTTCCACTCTTACAGTCTTAGTATTTACAATCACAGGTAATTTGTGCAGTGGAGATGTTGTGGCTATTTTTGAATTTATTAAAGTTTTGAGGAGTTTCTTGAATTTTGGGAGGGAAGGCTCATTACAAATAGTGGCTGGTAGTGAGTTCCATATTCTGGGGGCTGCTACTGGGAAGCTGGAATGACCTGTTCTCACATTCTTGAAGCGGGGGATGCATAAGTGCGTGTCTGTGTTGGATCTGAGTGTTCTAGTTGTAATTTTGTGGGTTAGGCATTGGTTGAGATAGATAGGTGCATTACCCGATACACATTTGTGTGCGATGGTAAGGGTTTTATGTAGTATCCTGGCTTGTATGGGCAGCCAGTGGGCCTCTCTCCTGTGTTGTGAAATGTGATCCCTCTTTTTTATGCCTCACGCTGCTCTCAATTCTTTGTTCTGAAGTAATTGCATTTTGTTTATATTTTTTTTTTGAGGTCCCTAATGGCCAAAATGAGGGCTCTGGCAAGCGTGATGCAGTTTTGGGGCGTGAGGAAAGATCTACTTAGGGCAATAAGTTTGGCCGTGCATGCTGTGGATGAGGCGAGTGCACTAATGTGTTTGCACATGGGAAGGCTAGAATCAAGGTAGACCCCTGAGGTTTTAACTTGGTTGGAGATGTTTATTGGGGTGCCGACTATGACTATAGCTGAGTATTGTGGGTGGAGCTTATTTAGTGCGTCTGGGTAGCCTACTATGAGAATCTCAGTTTTTTTCTCCATTGAGGCAGATTCTATTTGTAGTCATCCAGTTCTGGATGATGGAGTACATTTTATTAACACAGATGGTGTCCTGTTCGAGGTTGCCTGAGATAGGGATAAGTATTTGTGTGTCATCCGCGAAGTTGGTATATATTACTCCCATAGCATCTAGTGCTGCTAAGAGTAATTTGGTATATGCGTTATAGAGCGTCGCAGAGAGGCAGGATCCTTGAGGAACTCCCAATGGGACTGTTATGGGATCTGCTGATACATCACCTATTGCTACTCTTGATGTACGGTCTGCGAAGAATGACTTGATCCAAGCGGTAGCGTCCTTAAGTTGTTCGCTAAGGTGAGGCATAGTTTATTGTGGTCTACTAAATCGAAGTCCATGGATAGGTCAAGTAGTAATAGGATACATAGTTTCCCTGAGTCCCTAATAGCGTCCGTCTGTTTTTTTAGATCCAGTAATGCTGTCTCCGTACTTTGTCTTGGGCGGAAGCCTGATTGTCTTTCACCTAATAGCTGGTTATTTTCAAGGTGGGATTGGACTTGTGTATAGGCGATGTTGTCTATGATTTTGAGGAGGAAGGGGACTGTAATGATGGGCCTGTAGTTGGTGGGGGTTGTGGGGTCTAAGGAGGGTTTTTTGGGGATGGGGGTGACCCAGGCTTCTTTGATATTGGCTGGGATGGTGTTAGTATTGAATGAAGCATTGACACAATTGGTAATGGTGGGTGCTAGTGTGGGGGAGCAGCCCTTGACTAATTTGGTGGGGAAACTGTCTCCTTTGCAGTTGGAGGGTTTGAGTGATGCTATGGTTTTAAGCACCAGGTCAGTGTTCACTGGCGTAAAGTGGAATTCAGGAATATTTGTTGTGGTGTGTGTCAATGCTGGTGTGATTGGCTCAATGGTAGGTAGTAGGAGTTTTCTATGCAGCGCTATTTTGTTTTGGAGCGTGTTTATCTTAGAGGCTAGTGCGTCCTGGATGGTGGTACACCAGACCTTGCTCACTTTGGCTAGACTAGGAGGGGGATGGGTGTTTCTAATTCTCTGATTATGGAGAATAACTCTTTGCTATTCGAGGTGGCCATGGCATTGGTAATGCTTTGGCTCAATGAGTTGGCTTTTTGGGTAAATACTTCTAGTGTGTAGTCTTTGGATATTAGCTGAAGTTCTTTTTTGGACTCGCCAGTAGGGTTTTTTCTAAAACGCTGTTCTAATGCCCTTTTTTTCCTTCCAAGTTCAATGATGTCATCGTTGAACCATGGGTTGCTACGCTTAGGCTTGAGAAGTTTGGGTATGAGCAGGGCTATTTCCTCGATGGCTGATTTAAGACAGGTGTGGTAGTGCAGTGAGATGTTGTCCGGGTCGGAATCCGCTGGTGGATGACCATTCAGTAACTTATTTAGCAAGCTGGATACATTTTCGGGGGTGAGTTTCCGTGCATTCATCACTAATATAGGTGCAGGGGTGGGGTGCAGTGGGTGGGATGGGGTCCTTAGTTACAGTAATGTTGAATCTGATGAGGAAGTGATCCGTCCAGGATATCTTTATGATATCTTCTAGGAGGGCTGTGGTGCTCACTGTAAGAATCCAGTGTAGGATTTGCCCTTTGAGAGGGTTGGGACATTAACAATTTGCGAGAATTGCATTTCTAAGAAAGCATTGTGGAAAGCGGAGGCTTTGAGGTCGGAAATATCGTTATACCCCAGACTAAAGTCTCCCAGGAGGGTGAATTTGGTATTTGGCTTGAGGAGTGGGGAAATGAGAAGAGGTAGTTCGATGTCCGGGTTGTAATTTGAGCTGGGGGATCTGTACACTATTAGAAAGTAGAACTAGCAAGTCAAGTTTGTATTCAAGAGAGCTGTTGTGACGTAATATGCCTAGGAGAGGCGTGGTGATGGGTTATATGGGGGCGATGAGTGGTGCGGTTGTGAAGGCTGTTATATTAGGCAAAAATGGGACGGGGCAGGGTAGGGGGTGGTGTCTAGGGCAGTGTAAGCGTGCTAGGCCTGTGCCTAGCTGGATGAATGTACCCCCTGGAGCCTAGAGTGTAAATAGGTTGGTGTCAATTTTGTTGGACAAGGTGCATAGGTGGTGATGCAAGGCTACAGTGGTGGTGCTAGGGAGATGGGGTTGCTGTTGGTCATGCATCATTAGTAGTAGAAGGGTTGCCAACGCGCCTAGCATTGCGCCTGATGGCTTGCAATGTCTGTGATACATCTGGCAGATGTTACTTCCGGGTGTAGCAGGGGGCCTGGTGGGATAAATGTTAGGTTTAGCAGGCGCTTTTAAAGGAAAATGCAATATAAGCGTAATACACAATATATTACCGTACACTTAGAACACAACACTATGAGTAAAATGCTGTGAGTTGTACTAGCTAGTGGATGCTAACAGGAGGATACCTGGTGTAGTCCTAGGTACCACATTATACAATAGAACACATTTGGCTAATTGCAGAGTTCTTGCAAAGCATACATGGTATAAACATGGTACAATAGGAAGCGTTTGGCTAGCTATAGAACTCTTGTTGAGAATAGTCAGTATTACAACATGCAACAATCATGAGGAGTTTGTCGTTTTTCTTACTAACGACTGTTACATGTCGAATACGTGGTGCATTCAATCTATGTAATACATTTTGGAATAGAGATAGTTTCCTAGCAATCCGAAGTTTGCAGGGAAATCCCCAGAGCATACACAAATACACTTTGAGGTGTCGTGCAGTACAGCGGAGATGGAACATTGGTATAGAAGGACATTTGAATTTAATACAGGGCAAGCTCTAACAATACGTAGACCTGAACTATCATGATTGTCGTGTGTCTGGGGTAGGTTGGCAGGCGAATCAGACACTGGTGGCCAGTGCAGAATGTGGCCGATGCGGTACCCAGTACTGTCTAAGTGAATTACGACAAAGCTAGAGTCTAGAGTCAGGGCAATACAGTTCTTACCGCATCGCATGTGCAGGATCGCTGTGAATCAACCAGCAAGGGGTGAATACCGGTTGGAAATAGAGCATAGGTAATGATGGTGGCTCTGCAGATGTATCGTAGGGAGAACAAATACGGTTTAGGGCAGGGGTCCTGCCGTAGGCATACGGTTGTCACGGGACAGGCACAGGACAGTTGCCATAGTGGTGTGCCTTGTTGGGGGGGGGGCAGTTTACGCCTACCGGTGCCCCAGGATAGGTTATCTAGGCAGGCAAAAAGGATGTAATTGACCTCAACTGTGGGATCTCTTTAAAGATGCCCAGAAGTTTGGTCCTGTTGAGCCTAGATGAGTCGTTGCTTTGGTTTGTTGGCTCCCACCCCAATATTTATGAGGGGCACTGTACTGACCCGTCTGCACACTGGTTGCTGGTGGGAGATTGCATTGTCTCCAAGCTTTCATCACAGCCTGGTTTATTAGTAGCCTTAAGGGGAACAGTTAAAGGAACCCCTGCCTCCACTCCAGAGGGATTAATACAAGGCCCTATAGGCCCAGTCCCCCCCACCATCCAGTTCTGAGGTCTGACTAGCCACAGTAACCAGAGCATATGATCTGTTTGTGATCTTCTGAAATGAGGTGATCTTAGTTTGTTTGGTGTGAGGCTGGTCCAGGGATCTATTTCCGGGCCTCATAGGATCACAGACATTAGCCAATGGTCGAGTTTCATGAGACCCAGTACTAGATTTATTTACCTGGGACTCATGAACCTTCTCCATAGCCCTATCCAGAGCTGCCAGTCAGCCAGTTAGCTGATCTACCATCCAGTGTAGGTGAACAGGCATTAATTACCAGGTGATTCCCCCTCCCCTTGATGATAGCACCCCCCCCCTAGGGTTCACACTCCCCTTCTGAATACTATCATTACGAGAATGGAGGTAATGAAAAAAGGAAGGCGGAATAGTAATACCGGCATAGTTAACGGGTCCGGGGCATTACGACCCGACAACCCGCCAATACCGGCACCGCCCGCACTGTACCCCTCATATTGGCATGGGCGCGTACACGCGCCCCTTCGGGCAGTAAATACCGGAATGCCGGTAATAGGAGGACATCACAACTCATGCAGGCATGCAAATACCGGCATCCCAAAGGTGGTAATTAGGGCCTGCACGATGGTGGCAATACAGGCATCGCGGCCCACCCGTAAACAGCAATCAGCAATCAAGTCAACTGCCACAGGTGCACACAATCACCACAGGTGGAGTCAATGGAGCCTGGCCCAGTATAAAAGGAGTACACCCACACACCACACCCCTTCCTACACCAAAATGATACCACTTACTGTTGCAATCATGGCGCTGAAGGGCATGCCTATACTGCTACAACTACAGCAACTACAGCAACTACAGCAACAATTACAGCAGCAACAACAGGCAGCACAGAGGAGACACAGGAGGAGAAGGAGGGTGAGACAGGCCCAGCAATTACCACCAGTGCAGCCAGTAGTACCTTGTAGGCAGCATCAATCCCTCACATCAGACCAAGTCCATTCAATCTAACCCCTGACCAGATCCATACCCTGTACCGCTTGGACCGGGACACCATCACCAACATAGTGGACATGATAGGCAACAACATTGTCAGCCTCATAGAAGTACGCACTGCCATTCCCCCGCTACTAAAGGTGGTGTCTGTGCTCCACTTCCTGTCCACAGGCACCTACCAGCACACAGTGGGGCAGCTGCATGGCATTTCACAACCACCATTCTCATGCATCCTGCAACAAGTGCTGGATGCCCTCCTGAAGCACGCTAGCACCCACATATCTCTACCACGGACTGGCCAGGAGATAGCCGACACCAAAGTAGGCTTCCATGCACTGGCAGGCATGCCCAGTTGTGTTGGTGCCCTGGACTGCACCCATGTGGAATTGGTAGTCCCCCATGCCGTAGAGGCGGTGTACCGCAATCGCAAGCAATACCACTCCATCAATGTGCAGATGGTATGTGACTCCAGCAAGATCATCACACATTGCTGCACCTGATTTCCCGGATCAACACATGATGCCATGGTGCTGCGTAACTCCACGCTACTCCGTCACATGGAGCGACATGCTGGACCACGTGCCTGGCTGCTTGGTGAGTTGCCTGACAGGCCCATGGCAGTGCTTTGGGGTAGTGATGTGTTGGGATGCATACTCCACCTAGGTGGGAAAAGGGGGGGTGCATACTCCACCTGGGTGGGAAAGTGGGGGGACGATGCATACTCCACCTGGGTGGGAAAGGGGGGGTGCATACTCTACCTGGGTGGGAAAGGGGGGATGCATACTCCACCTGGGTGGGAAAGGGGGGATGCATACTCCACCTGGGTGGGAAAGGGGGGGATGCATACTCCACCTGGGTGGGAATTTACGGTGATTGGAGAATGCACGCAGAGCTAAACACTCCTGACCTGAACCTCCCAACCCCAACATGACAAATCCCTGGCACACATTTGACCAATTACGTATATCAAGGACAACATGTAAGATGCATGACTGAACAGGATTGCAACTGTGCCAATGTGGTTAGTGTGACCATGCACAGTGTAGTATACACAGCAGAAATGCGAGGCAAAACATAGTCCTAAAACCACAGTACATCCGCATCAGCATGCATGATTTCACCCTGCATCATCTGTACAACGCCATCCAGACTAACACACCATATTGCAGTATAGAATGCATCTAAACAATATTCGTGCATACCTACAGGGACATGTGCAGGTCGACAGCAAATATCTGCGGCCATGACTGTGTATCCTGAAGGTGGCAGCCCAGCGTGACTCACCTAGACCTATCCTTGCAGGTGATGGAGGATATCCCTTGAAGCCGTGGCTACTTACCCCTGTGCGGAACCCGCGGAACAGCCATGAGGAGGAGTACAATCGAGTACATACCCGTACACGTGTTGTGATTGAGCAGACCTTTGGCCTGTTGAAGGCGCGGTTCCGCTGCCTAAGCAGGTCTGGTGGAGCACTCCTCTATGCGCCTGGGAAGTTGGCAAAGATCACCATGGCCTATGTCATGCTGCACAACATGTGCGTCCGGAGAAATGTACCACTGCCACCTGACATTGACATGCATGCACTGGGTGAGGAGGATGAAGATGGAGGGGAAGCAGAGCCCCTGCCAGTACGGAATGCACAGGATGGCCGTGCAGTACGCCAAACACTGATTGACGAATACTTCTGACCCACAGGGACGTTGATAGATATGTGTCAGTGACACATTGTACACTGTGTCCATGTGGACATGCACACAGGGAATGTGTGGAGTTGGGCACTGTACACCATCATTAATTAAATGGAGACATACGAAATTAACAATGTCCAGCCATTGAATGTTTTTTAACACAACAGGTGTATTGATAACAACTGGAGAAAGTGCAACCCCTCCCCCCAAGCCCCAGTGAACTCACAAAACCCCCCAGTGAACTCACAAAACCCCCCAATGAACTCCCCCTAATTCACCCGTTCACCAACAACACCATCTGAGCCACTCCCATAGTTCCCCTACACTATTTCCTGGACTTCTAGAGGTCAGGGCAGCATTTCAGAGTGCCTCGCACTACGTCTTGTTAGACGCACAGGGCTGGAAGGTGCAGAGGAAGTGGGGGCCGAGGAAGCGGGTGTGGTGGATGGGGTGGAAGCCGTGGGGATTTCCACAGCTGGTGCAGGTTGTGGCTTTCTGCATGTGCAGCAGGATGGAAGTGAGGACCTGCGTGATGGCCCCCAGACTGTCTCTCATCAACGATCCCGAGGCATTGACGGCGGCAGTGTTCGCCTCTATGGTGGCTGTGGTTGCTGCTATGGCCTGGGCTATCCTACGCCTCGTGCCCTCCCCATCGGCATCATATTGTCTGAGCAGGTCCAACATAGAGTCATGTCTGGCCTCCACCCTCGCTAGCCATGTCTCGAGGTTGTTGGTGGGAGCCGCAGTAGTCGAGGGTGCTGTGACTGGGCCTGCAATGGCAGTGCTGTCCTCGGGGAGGATGCTGAGGTCAGAATCTTGCAGCAGGGGATCCGCACTGCTGCAGGTGGGTGAGGGCTGAATGTGGGGTGTGGGGGTGGGCACGGGGCTTGGGGAGCATGCACCTGGCACATGGGTCAGTACATTGCGGTCCACATCCTCCTCCACTAGGGTAGCAGTGTTGCTTAGTGGGTCAACAGCCGCGCCTTCCACTGATGTAGCCAGCTCAGTGTCCATGGTGTCAGGTACCCTAGGTGTTGGTCTGGGCTACGAGGCTGCCCCGGAGGTGGTGTTGTCGGTGGCCGTTGTCTTTGGCCGGGACGTGGATGCCATTGCGGTTGGATCCTCGCTGGCATCTTCTCCATCGGTGCCTGCGGGGTAGAAGAGATGCAGGGCATCAGTGATGGTGTTGCATGCAAATGCATTATATGGTGCTGTGGAGTATTACATTTATCACGCATTCATATCTTACAGGTGTGTCACACAGGGTACTATTAAGGGGGCATTTTGGCGTTTGATGCATGGCAGGTGGCATGCCATTGTGTTGGGGTTTGTGTGATGTATTACATGGGCACGGTCCATGTGTGTTGGTTGTGTGTTGGTAATGGGATTGGCACCCAGCATGCATTTCAGTGTGGCAGGGTTTGGCCCTCCATCTGCACAAGGATATGTTCATGTGTGTGTTGGGACATACATTTACTTGCCTAGGCTCTCTTCCACATCACTTGTGCTACGTCATGGTTTCCCCTAAAGGGATCTGCAGGGTCACTCACCTCCATCTGCAGATGTTGCGGCACCTGTCTCCATCTTCCCAAATCCCTCGATGGACTCCATCTGAATAAATGTGCTTGCAGTCTCCTGCCAGCTTGTCATTTTGGCAGGTGAGTGGGGACCCTCGCCTGTGGCCATAGCCTCCCTCATGTTGCAGTCCTTCAATGTCCTTGGGGGGGGTGCCGACTGCCGACACCTTACGGGCTACCTCCTCCCAAATTTCCTTTCTGCGTTGCTGCACCTCCCTCATCAGGTTGTGCAGGTTGATGTTGGCTGCATGTGCTGCTAGGGTTTCTGCCAGCATGTTAAGTTCTGCATCTGAAAAACACTTTTTGTGCAGGCAGGGGGTTGTTTTTCGGGTAGCCTTTGACATGGTGAAGGGATTGGCACTGGTCTCTCCTGAATGCAAGTGGTGGTTTGGGAGGATGGCAATAGATTGTGTTTTTAATGATGGCCGCTGACGCATTTCCCATTCCGACGCGATGATGTTACTTCCGGGTCCGGTATTATGAACCCGGTATTAGCACGATGTTATTACCGGGTCGGTATTAAGGGGTTCCTCCAACGCGGAGGCGATATCGGCAGGTCCCGTGATGGTGCTATCGGGGGGTTTGGGGGCCTTTAGCGGAATGCCTGTATGGCCATTACCGACATGGGGGTTTGTGCATGCTCGCGCCCTCGTAATCACCCGCTATTAGCGACGTCATACGAGCACGGACCCGCTAGTACCTCCATGCCGGTAATGACTCCGTTTTTACCACGCTCCTCGTAATGAGACCCTATGACTCATCTCAAGGTCCTGGTCACTCAGCTCAACCACTTTAGACAGTTAATATATTCCTTTGAGAAAGGCATTACGCCCCCTTCGCTTGGGAGTTGGCATATTCTTTGTTTTCTTTTGATGTTTCTTTTTCTGTGTGCATTTTTGTCCTTTGACTATGAGGAACTCCTATTTAATATGGTGGTTGCATCTTCTTCCACCTTGTCAGACATATCATCTGTCGACACCTTTGTGCTCTGGGACACCCCTGCCTGTTTTTCCAGACTGGCAGCTGCGTCTATTAAAGCAGTGGGACTATTTGGTGAGGCTGAGAACACAGGGGTGATGGGAGCACACAGACCTGCATCTGCCACTCTATTAGATTCAGGCAACTCCTCATTGGCCCTCAGCAAAGCTCTAGCACCTTCCACCCCTACTTTCTGGACCATTTCCCCTGTAGATAGGATATCATGTAGAGAGCACACCCTTTCCTCTAACTTTGTCAATTTGTGCGTATTCCCCAACACTAGATCGTTAATACACCCCATGTCCTCTTAAGGTATCACAAGACCTTTGGCAAAACCCTCTAGGTAAGCCATGCAATTCATCAAGTTGTTAAATGCTGACTGTTGACCCACTAAACCCACCCCCCTATATTTTCGTGGGTGTCTGCCAAGGTCTTTATCGCAAGATTTAAACTAATGTGAAGGTTGGCTAACAGGGAAGGGGCCAAATCCTGTCTTAGAGAACAAAGAGGTCCGCTCAAAATCACCTGTTCTTTGTTAGCTGTTGTGGGTCTAATCATGTCTGTGGGGTCAGTGTTGAGAGCAGGAGCCTGGTATCTTTTGATAGGAGATTATAAGGCCCTTGTGTTTGCAGAATGAGAGTATAACTCTAGATCAAAGTTGCCAAATTGTTGACTTTCCCTTATGTCAGGACGCATTTCCAAGCAGTCTAAACCAGGCCTATTTCGCACAGAGGGGCCATGTAAATCAGCGCTGTTAACAGCAGTGAAAAAGTTCAAAGTATGTTCCTTTACTTCCGTCTTTAGTGCCCCTAAATCTGGTCTCGGGTGAGTTACTGCATTCGCACATGAAGCACTGTCTCCAGAATGTTTCCCCTTTCCTTTAAGCAATACCAGATCCTCCCGTATAGAACCCATTTCCAGATCTGTAATATCTCTGAGTAGGCCTTTGTTTGCAGTTGAGAGTAGATGGAATGAATCCTCTAATAACTTGCTGTCATAACATGTGTCACATGGACCAATGCCACCACCAACTCCCAGATTAAACTCAAGAGCAGATTGTATGTGTGGCGATTGGATAGTGGGTCCTACAGACTTTTGGTGCACTTTGGACAAATCTCTGAACACAAAGATGGACGGGTTAGCATCCGAAGGGTTTAGGTTTTTTACTATTTTATTGGTCATATGTTTTAATTCCACCCAAATGTACCTACTGTGGCGTAGAGGCGTGAAATTGTACGATTTTCCTTGAGACCATAACAGGGGGAGCGGAAGTAGACTCCCTTTGGTCCACCCAAATGTACCTACTGTGGCGTAGAGGCGTGAAATTGTACGATTTTCCTTGAGACCATAACAGGGGGAGCGGATGTAGACTCCCTTTGGTCCCCCACATCAGTCATTATACATTTAACCGGCACCACATCAGACTTTTCCTCAGACAGAACAACCTGTCATTTCCTGGTTAGAGAGCCAGAGGTTAAATCCTCCATTGTCACCGATCCCACCTCAGTGGGTCCGGGGGGGGGGGTGCCACAATCTCCTCACTTCGGACACACCCAGAGCTCAGTTTGGAAAAGCCAAAGCCACTCCTTATATTCGGCATCACACTTGTCACTAGTGTTGATTCCACTGAATGTGAAAGATAAGGCTGTCAGCCCGAGCTGGTTAAAAAGCAATGTGCCTGCAGTCACCGCCCAAGCAGTACAATAGGAGTTTACCTTCCCAAAAAGGAAAGTATATGTTGTTAGGTTTATGTGTAAAATGAAGAAAGTCGCCATGTAGCGACTTTTTAGGTGAAAAATTGAAAAGTGCAAAATAAAAGCTCCAGTAGGTAGATTCATCCCTTGCATCATTTCAACTACATGGCTACAGGGGGCCTATCTAGAGCGAGGGGCTGGGCCTTGGGGGTGGAGAGGACCATACAGATCCAATCAGAATTCAGGGGTAATAACCTAGCACCTCCTAATTTTAATATTTCTGAGGTGTGGCTTTGAGGTTAAAAAGTGGATGCACAAGCAATTGGGGAGAACTTCCTAAAATCATCTGGGTGAATACTGAAAGGGGGTTACAGAATGCAAACTTGCTGGAGAGCTGCTCAAAAATCATCTGGGTGCAACAATTGAAAAAATGCTGCAGACTTAACATTGCCTGGGGGACAGAAATTGGGAAAGACTAAAGAGGCTGGGATCTTTGCAAGGAGCGCAAAATAGATGGGTAAAGGCTGGTGGCTATCCATAACTGAAGTGCCTGACAAGATCCCTGGGCTTCCCCAAGAGAGGGTCCTGAATCACTGATGTCTTTCCTGAGCGCAGAACCCAGACAACCAATGTAAGTAGTTTGTCCAACAGAACCAATTGTGGGTATATGTTTGATTTAATACCTTCCACTTAGTTAATGGGTGAGGGTTATGGAAGTAGACCCTTATATTTTGCTGAATAATATTCAATTAATTTCCCTATAGCTAATTAACATGGGCGATTTTGTTAACATTCAAAGTTAACAGCCCTCACTCCCGATGTAATTAGTCTATTAATGTTATCGGGAACACCTATTTTCCTTGTCAACCCCAGAATTACCTAAAGGGAAGCGGTGTCCTTGTGTAAAAACTAAATTCCTAACTCTCACCATTCTTCAGAAGTAGCCTTTAAGTAGAGGGGTGTTTAATGTAACTGAATGTCTGGGTTTGTGTTGCTGAGAAATGAAGCAAAGTGTAGTTACTAATTGATCAATGCACACTCTCTCCTGAGAGTGTGAAAGTGACCCTGATAGAAGAGAGATTTTGTATTGCTTCTGGGTGAGGAAGGAAGAATTGATTCTATCAATCCAAAATATTATCAAAAGTCTGGTGTGCTTTCAAAACTGCTAGTATTTTCAAATGCGCTGCATGTGTGAAACTGTTACAATTGATTTAAATCTAAACCTTATCATAGAATGCAAATGCTCATGGTCTTGTAACATTCCATGTTGACATTCAGGGATTTGTGTGTGATATAAGGTTTGAACTGTTTATTTGACCCGTGTTCCATGCACATGAGACCCAAATTTGAAATCCCAAAAAGTGAGTTGTTGTATTGAAACTTTGTGTTGTGCCACAGAGAAGGTAGCGTGTGTAATCATTTGGTGCAAATATTCATTGAAACTATGATGTAATAAATGTATATTCTTTCTGTACCCCGGCCTGGTTCTTAGCTTATTGGTGGCACGAGGGGAAGGATCTATATGGCTATATCTGAGTCATAAACAGGGCTAGACTGAATCAGACAAATGATACATTGTGTGGCGCTTTAACTAGGGGGAATGGACTCCCCATGTTAAGGGTATATATAATTACAGTGGCTACTTTTTAAAATCAGTTTCCTCATGAAGGGGGTATTAGCAACAGGTCTATAGTTGGTCAAAATTAGATGGGTCACAGGACAGTTTTTAAGCAAGGTCGTGATGTGGGTTTTCATCAAGTCCTGTGGGAAGCAATCAGAATGGAGATAGCTTTTGAGCAACAATGCTAAACTAGGAGCCAGTGGCATAATGCTTTCTTTAATCATGGTTGCTGGCCATTCTATTGATGTCTGATGTCTGCAGGCGTAACATGTGCAAAGGAGGAAATGGTGATAACTTGGGGTGAAGTTAGGAGGCTGCGGGGCACTTGTTATGTTAAGACCACTTGTAGGGTGCACACGCATGTACGCCCAAAGGCACCTTGGTGCGGAGAAGTACATAGCAATACCACAGAAGGAATATGAAAACAACTGAAAATTAGCCAAAGAGAATAGTCTTGAGTAGATGACGAAAGGCTAGGTGATTCTCAGTGGCCTTAAGCTTAAGGGGAAGAGTATTCCACAACCTAGCTGCCACAACAGAGAAGACCCTGCCACCCACTCTCTGAAGACGAAACTTAGGAACCACCACTAGTCGCTCGCTGCTAGAGTGAAGAGTATGATTGGGTGTGTAAGGCATAAACTTATCCTGAAGGAACTCCGGTCCAACCTGATAGACCGCCCTGTGGACAATGCACATAGATTTAAAAGTAATCCACTGCTGCACAGGGAGCCAGTGCAAGTGACGTAATACCAGGCTAATGTGGGCACCATAGGGAGTACCAGTAGCAACTCGAGCGGCTAGATTCTGGAGAAGTTGTAGGCGGCGAATCAAGCCAGCCGGCTGGGTAGAAAGAGAGCATTGCAGTATTCTATCCTACTCGAGACCAATGCGGCCTCCACCGGCGGGTGCAATCGGGCACAAAGAAAGGGGAGGACTTTACAGAGAACCCGCAGCAAAAAATTACCATTCTGGCATACTGATCTAACTTGAGCTGCCATCGAAAGAGATAAAGACAAGTGAACCTCCGGGTACTTCACCACTGTAACCGGAATAGGAAGAGTGCCCAGAGAAACAGGCCAGAGAGAAGAGGACCAAGAATCACATGTGGCACTTGATCATGGATGGCTGACAACATTTGATTGGATGATTCTCACTTTCTCCTGGAAGATTTATTAGAAGTTTATTAGAAGAGTCTTGTGAATCTAGAGGGGCTGACGGGCAGTCAGATGGAAGAGAGATTTCATTGTAAATCCTGGACACTTTAGCTGACATGTTGTTGGATGCCTGTGTGATGGCATTATGCTACCATGCTTTTCTCTTCTGTTTAAGTGTGCATAATTAAATTTAGCTTACTTTTTGCGCTCAATAAATATCCTAATAATGATATTAATACTAATATTTCAAGCAGGCTAGTTTGTTTTCCTGCCAGATGCAATTGAGCGCCTGCTTCTTACTCTTCTATTAATGAGTGGCAACTCTGAGTCAAACCGGCTATTCCGTTTGAGTGGAGTTTTTTCTTCTTTATGAGGATAAAGCCCAAGATATCGAGGGCTCTGACAATCACGTTGTAAATGATGTACAGAGCATCTCCTGGGTTGCCTAGTGAAACAGCAGAGGTAGAAAAAGATGTTTGCAAAGTGCGTGGCCACCATGCGTATCATATGCCTAATCTACAGAGGAACATTTGGTGCCAAATTACAGAAACTTTGCACCAGTGCAAGTGCAAATTTGCACAGTATTAGCACTAGGGCAATGTTTGCCCTATTTCTAAAAACACTGGGCCATATTAGAAAACCATTGTACTATGCCAAGTGCAGTTTGGCATGGTATAAACACTTGGTCAAGTGATGTTTTCTGCCACAGGGCTCTTAACAGAGGGCGGACAGCATTTGTCGACTTGAACTCTCCGGTCTACACAGACTAACCATGGAGCCTCTGTGTGCCGCCATCATGTCACCAGACATAGGAGGCAAAGAGCCAGCGCACAGACCTCTTGCTCTCATTCTCACCTACACTAGCCACCAAACTCACAAAACCAATGTGCACTGCTGGTGGTCGGTCCACTTGCCACACTCTGGGGAGGGTGGCAATGTCTGCAGACATCACTGCTGCCATGTCACTGCTGGGCCCTGGCCCTGGTGCCTCGCTCCTGCCTTTCCTGCTGCTTTTCCCATGCCTGAGCAGTTCAGGGGTGGAGGATGATGTACTTTCACCAGTGCCCCGGCCATGGTATGGAGATGGGCCTGCATCATCGCACTGAATCGACTGTGAACTTGTTTGTTGGACAATGACTTGCTGTCAATCATCATGCATATATGGGCTTGAAAGTCCTTCAACCAACATGATGGATGGACATCCTACACACATATGGTCTTATGTGCAGGGTTATTGCGAATAAATGCAAGGTTGGAGCATGATATGATATGATATGGCATTTATAACGCGCCTATACACAAGTGTTTCAAGGCGCGACGAGGCAAGGGAGGGAGAACAGAGGGAAGACAGAGACAACGATCTTACTATACCAGGTGACATTGAGATTGTGCAAGTGCAGGGGAGGGAGGAGGGGAAAGGGAAGGGGGTAGTGCAGTACATGGGATCAACAGTAAAAATAAATAAAAACCAATAAATAAAATGTGTAGCCAGCTGGTGACAAGTGCAAGGGTAAGTGCAGACGTCAAGTGTCAAGTGCTGGTAGGGGGCTGTAGGGATACAGAAACTGCCCTTGAGTAGTGTCTGATTAGGTTCTACACCACACTGCATGTGCTCATTGCCTGTTGGGCTGGCGATGTGGTGCCACTTGCAGGTTTACTTTACCACTTGGCCTTTCAAAGCACACATGGGTGCTTCTCATGGTTGGATGGGCTCACATGCACATTTCCCCTACAGTGCACATGCATGTGCACAGTCTCTTCCTTGCACCCATATGTGGGGGTATTAGCGTTTGTTCAGATTGCCATGTGGTTGCACATTCCCCTGTCGACTGGGCCCATCTATGATGAGGGACACATGCATGTGATGGGTATTTGGCCAGTGCATTATGATGGGAGAGGGAACATTCATTCTCACAACTTCTCCTTGGCTGCTGGCTCCAACTGCAGCACTCCAACACCCTCAACCCCTTGCATTTATAGGGTGCTGCTAGCTTTCTCCCCCGTGGGGTCAGGACAAGGGGCTTGCCTGTGCCACCTCCTGTGGCAGATGTCTCACGCTGGTGTTTCATCAGGAGACTGCAGGCCCTGGCCTTTCAGCGTTTGTGGCAATCCTCACTGTTCGATGGGAGCGTGCCCACTGCCGCAACCTTGTCTCGAATGCTGGCCCAGATGTGAGACTTCCTCTGCCCAGATGGCCTTCTGTGCCTTGACCCCTATAGCTCATCAGCATGAGTCACAACCTCATCTGTGAGGACCTGCAACTCAGCCTCATCAAACGTCTACTTTCACAGCCTCAAGTCCACCACCTTTTTTGTTGCTTTCTCTTGTGACCTTTTTTATGGTACTCCTGTGTTTGGATAGCAACAAGAAATGGATTCAGAGCAGATCCAGTTTTTAAAGATGGCCTCCGCCGGGCTTCCCGCTTATGCAATGCAGTTATTTCCACCAGTGCTAATTCCGCTGGTGAAATTAGTGCCCACTTTCCCAGCTGGAACAGTAATTTTGCCATGAGATAGCAGTATTACCTCCTGAAGCTGCTTTTCGGCAGTAACACTGCCAGATGTGATTAGCCTTACCGTAGGCGGTCTGTGCGCGCTCACCGTCACCTTAGGATACGGCAGTGATTCTCCCGCCATATTTTGTTAAAGGCTACTTTTATATTCTGCAGGGTGCCCTACAAATCCTTAGTAGTCCCACGGTTCCTTCCCTTCAGACTCCAGGAGGTCAGGGTCCACCTCGTCATCGCCACATTGGGTTCTCTTTAAAGGCGCAAACACAGTGACATACACGATGGTATCATGACATTTACGCCACGCCATACTGAATTTCAACTCGTGGTTACTTTTTAATATCCTCTTGCAATCTTGGCATATGTTCCTCTCCTTTTACCAAAGGAGAGCTACGATTAAAAAATAAATGGCAAGTGCAGGACCCCAGGATTACTTTAGGGAGAGGAGGCGCTCCTTAAACAAGCATTGGCAAAGCCAACAGATTTGACTTGTGTATAGGCATTGGGCTTTTACCAGGCACTGCAATTAGATGCAATTAGATGCCCAGGTACTCGCACTATTTTGAACCTGCTACCATCAATGGCCAGTTAATACCATTACAGCAGTGCCTGGCATGTGCCTTTTTCCATGCCTACACAAAAGCCCAAACTGTTGGCATTGCCAATGCTTGCATAATAATGTGGGTACATGGATTCAGGACTGAGGAGCAGAAGTAGGCCTACTTTTCACTGTATTGCTCAAGGCAAAATAAAACATGGTTGGTGGTCTCTGTATTTGATTGTTGGACACCTAACTGGGCTTTTTAATGAGTAAGATACAGCCAGTTGTCGAATTGAGCTGGAGCGGTGCTCCTCTACTTTTTTTATTAAGTTTTACTCTTCCTATACTTTTTTTAAAAAAAAGAAAGCGTTCCAGAATGGTTTCGTTTTAAAATAAAAGTGTAGGAAGCAGTTGAAACTTGCACTCCAGTGCACTGCCCTGAAACAGCAGGCGCATTTGGTTGAGGTGTTTGCATTGTACAAGGCAGGGGGCAGGGGCAGGCCGGAGGGAACATAGTTCCACTACTTCTTTTCATGCACTTCGGCCACTGGATACAGCAAGCCTCTGTCTATTCCTGGGCTCCTCGATTAGGTTCAGATATTTGGTCACCTTTTGTCACTGCAATCCAAAATATATTGACAATATGAAAAGGAAAGCTTGCACGGAAGAGGAAATTAGATCTTCGCCTTCGACCGGGACACAAAATGCCTCTTTATAGCATCATAAATAAACATAAAAGGTCTTTGCTGTTGCATTCAAGTCCTGGTACAAGCAGAAGGACAGCCAACCATCATTGATAAAGCAAGAGAAAAGAGAATACTCACCACAGACCAAACAGCTCAAGAGAGACATAACAATGGAATGGAAATGTCTCCCTGAGAAATTAGAACTTCTCCTGTCATACAAAACGTGAGCAGAGGTCAGACACCTCGTGGGGGATGAAGTGGAGAAGCAAAATAGGGTCACCCTCTTCGACTAAGCTTCAGCAGGCTGTGGCTTCCTCTGGCTCATGGCAGGAGCGGTTAAAAAGTTCACAGCCAGCTTATAAGAAAGTCCGCCCATTTGATTCCAGACATTGCTCAGGCTCCATGTTATGGTGTAAGGAAATTGCTCCTTCCTTTCCCCACAGCAGCTGAGCATTAGCTCTCTGTAGGCTCTGGCGTCCTTTACTCCCTGCTTCTCAAACTTCAACTCCACATCACTGGAACTACAATCCCAAGTGGGAAAGATCTGGCTATTTCCTCAATTAATGCTAAGGCAGTGCATATTTTACCGTCTTGCTCCAAGTGCAGAGCCTAGTTACAACTGAGACTCAGTTGGGCCTGTGTAGTGTAAAGCCCTGCAAACGGCAAAGTAATAAGGACAAGCAAAAATACATGGGTGGTGAATTGATCCCTGAACAGAGCACACACACAACGAGGGAGAGCGAGCAAGGCCCACTCAGTAACTAGTCGGCAAGCAGGGTGTGTTGGCACAGAGGTCAGGGCTGGCTCCAAGCCGTGACAAGCAGGCGCCTACAATGCAATGGTGCCTCTTGAGTCTCTTGCTGGCTGCTGGTCTCTGCGGTGCGTGCGGGGCTGCAGCGGATCATGAAGAGCAGAGCAGTCCAAGGGGCAAGCGACAGCGGGGGTTGGAGGCTGATCAGCAGTCAGTGGCAGGGGAGTTGGCTCTGGAGATCGGATGGCTCGGGAGATAAGGAAGCAGGCCAGGATGGTTTTGGCCTTTTCACACAAGGCATTGGGCCTCATTATGATGAGGGCAGTAAGGGGTTAACGGCGCCGGTAAAGGTGCTGGAGCCGTTAACCCCTTACTGCCCTATTACGAGGTCTGCTCGCGGGGTCCACTAAGGCCGTCTGGTTTTGCTAAGGACGCCTGGTTTTACCAGGCGGCATTATCGGTTCCCACGAGCAGCCCAGCATGCTAAGAACGGGCCCGTTGCTAACGGGCCCATTCTTAGCATGCTCCCCATTCCCTTTGAGCCCTATGGGTGCTCGAATGGGAATGGGGGTGTACCAGATCCGGGTTCCTTGAATGAGGAATTACCGGGCCCTCCAAGGTTGGAATAGCCCGGTAATTCCTCATTTGAGGAACCCAGACCCGGTACCCGGTAAGGGGGTACCCATGCCGCTAATAGCGGCATGGCTACCTCCTAACTCATAATGACCCCCATTGTCTTTGGTGCAAGTGCAGCCGTTGGGACATTTTGGCCTCTTTCCGTCAATCAGCAGCAGGAGTGACGCGAGGCAGAGGAGGAGGTAGACCAGTCTCGTAGAGGGGCTGCCAACACCCACAAATAAGGACATGGGCATTTTAGAGCCATTTTGCAACAAAACCTACTTATACCAGTAAGTTGTTTATTTTTTATACAAAATAAATCAAAATATATTACATACATTAAAATCTCTAGTACATTTTTTAAAGCAACAAACAGGTCAAATAACTTTTTGATAACGTCAGCACTTGACAGCCACGATTTTGGAAGTAAAAATGGCTGCCACACTAAACACACAATACAAATGAAAGCAAAGAGTGCAAAAAGGGGTGTGGTTTGGGGTGAGATGGGTGGGAATGTGAGGAAACCCATATAGATTTCACTTAAAGATGGGCACTAATTGGGTGGAACACAAATCCATCGTCATATGTCATCTGCATTGAAAAGCATTCCAGACCCTCATTCAAAGCCCCTATTTGAAGCTCTTATTTTAATAACAATAGTTTCAGCGCCACTCAATCGCAAAAACGAAAAATACATGGCCATGTTCAGCAGCTCGAGATTACATTACGGGGTGCGAGTGCTCCTTTGTACTTCAGCCCCACGCCCTTGCGGCATTTGTTTTGAGAGTGGCTTTTCCACTGCGTGCGTATGGTTGGTGCGTGCGCCACCCCTGGCAGACCACAGTAATGTGCTGATCACTTTTGTCATCTTTCCTTGTAGTTTTGTATTATAATGATTCTGTGAATTTAGTTTCTGTGAAATGTGTTAATTAATGGCACGTGTGTCTAGATTCCAGTGATTTTTTTAGGCGGCATTAAAACACAACAAGCAGATTCAAGCTGAAGCTCTAACCTTGTTCCTACTCTGGGGAATCATTGCAGGTGGGCTAGGTGGTCGTGTTTTCCTGTGTATACATTTTTCTCTTGGTCTCTGTGCTGAGATTGACTCTAAACCGCCCAATGAATGCAAGTCTGAGAGTTGTGTAAATTATACAAGCACCTGTCAATCAGCAACACATCTAGGGTTACATACTGATGCCACTTAACAAGTAATACTGATCTTAATTTAACCTAAACATGAAATGAAATCACAATTTAGATCGAAAGGAAAGTGTCGTTCTTCCACTGTGCTCCACATTTGTTCTAACCAGCTGAATAACATGCCCATTTTTAAGAGTACTACTATTAAAGGGTTTGTGTGTCACATGCTAGGTAAATGTTACCTTTACTTAAAGCAACATTCATTTTATTCACCTCAGAAAACTTGGAATGCTGAAAACACTGGCAGTATGTTTGAACATGAAAGAGCGTACATGTGCTTTAACTGGCTGAGCACTCCCATAAACTCATTTCTATCGGATCATGTCATATGTTGTGCTATGTCAACTGTTTTGTAGAGCAAACAAATCACCGACAGTTGGCTTCTTAGTGCTGATGCCGGGTTAGTTATGTGTTAAGTGACATGCAATCCAAAATGTACTGTGAACTGATGGGGCTTCAGTTTTAAATAGCTCAACATTTATATTGTTTTTTTGAAAACGTCACACAGAGTGTTATTGATGTGACCCAATAGCTAAAGCGTTCCCGCCTGGCCTGCATTTTGAAATGATGGGGATCTTTTTTCCCTAAGGAGTAAATTGCCTGGAGGAGAGCACTTACTTTTGCACTGCTGTGCACTTGTGTTCTCTACGTGCAATGTTCATTAAACCTCCCAGGTCGAACGCATTTGTTTAGCACATCGTACTGCAAAAAAGCGCAGAGTGCTTGGGGTCATTATGACCCTGGCGGTAGCCATGCCGATCATGAATTTTACGGCACCTGGGAATGGGTAATTACCAGGGCATTACAACCACGGCGGACCCATTAATTGCCCATTCCTGGGGGCTGGAAAATATTAGTCCCCATTCCCATCTGCGTCCCATTGGACTCAATGGGAATGGGAAGGCCCAGATGCACCGGCGCCATTCATGAAATGCGCCGGTGCATCCGTCGATGTCTGCGTGCGGTTGCCGCTCCGCCTGCCAGGTCAGACCTGGCGGGCTGACAGGCACCCGCTCGCAGAACTCGTAGTTTGCCGGTCCGGAAACAACAGTACCGGCAAGCTTACTGGTACCGTTGTTTCCGCACTGGCAAAGTTATAATGAGGCCCTAATGTGTCACTACACTGTGGGTTTGATAATGGATTTGTTCGTGCGGATTGCACTGCCAACAAACACCCTGATTCCCACAGCGGTGTATTTTTGCATGGCAAAGTCACTTTGCACCCTGCTAAAGACTCCATGAGTCAGGCCCTGTATGTTTGCAAAGGAAAAGGGCCGCCAATCTAAGCAATCAGCGTGGAGTGCATGAGTGCATCTTGTTCCGAATCAAGGGCAGCACATTGGGATAATAGTCTCTGTGGCCTTACATCTGAGTCTGGGTAATACATGGAGCTACTGTAATGTATTTGGACAGGGACGTCACTTGCGGGTTGCCACAACTTGCTACCCCAGTGCTCTCCCTTGTTACCCCTAAGAATAAGAAAAAGATTGTGTTTTTTTTCAAACTGAAAAACTGTCTGTGGCCAACGCCATGTGGTTCTTTATTTAAGGAGTGTCTGTCTTTCTTCTTCAGGCCTCTTAAAAAACAGGGAGTTCCACAAGTCTAACACTTTGAGCAGTGACCCTAAAAAGGAAAGAATAGGAATAACAAAAAATGTGTCTTTTCGTAATTGTATACAATAATTGCTAGACTCGTTGAAGGTTTATTTCAGGCACACTTCAGGGGGTTGTTGCGTCCTAGGTGGCCTCCATTTGGTGAGGTCCCACGCCTCAAGGCCCCGCACCCCAATCCCAAATAACACACGGAGACAAGAAAATCTCCAACTTTCTTTATTTCCCTTTACATCTGAAGTGTCCCAGGCTCTACTAGCCCCTTTTCCTCCCTTCCTCCCCATGCTCCCTGGCTTCCCTTCTCTTCCCTAAGGTGGCTCTCCTCTTAAGGTGGGCTGGCCCCGTTGACTGCCACAACAGAGGTGAGTCACTGATCTAGTCTGTTCTTAAACACCTCAAATTCACAATGCAGACAAAAACGTCCAAAAAGCATTTAGGGTAGAATACGCATCCATTTCGGACTGTATATTTTGCTTTTCGCAAATTGCAGTTAAAGCATTTTATTTCTGCCGTTGTGTCCTCGGTCACAAAATCCTTGTGCACAGTGTAGAAATGTTTGACCATAGCACATAAAGTGGCCCTTGATTTCATTGGGCCTCATTACGAGCATGGCGGTAGCCGTGCCTGTATGGCAGGCACGGCTACCGCCATGCTCGCTACCAGCACCGCCTCCCGCGATTGGGCAATAACCGGCCCATTACGAGATGAATGGGCCGGTAATTACCCATTCGCAGGTGGTGGTTTTGCCAGGCTCCCAATCCCCATTCTGCCCAATAGAGCAGAATGGGGTTGGGGAGCATGGATGCGCCAACACCGTTGATAATGGTGCCAGCGGCATTACGAGTTATGCTCTCAGGTGCTGCACAGCCCGCCAGGTAAAACCTGGCGGGCTGTCAGGAACCCGCGAGCAGAACTCATAAGGCGGCGTGACGGTATGAACAGTGCCGGTGCCTTACCGGCACCGTTCATACCGTCACCGCCTGGGTCCCAATGAGGCCCATTGTGTCACAATTAATGCTTTGTTGTAATGTGTCTATCTTTCCTATCTCCATGGCCTGCTGTTCAAGATGTTTGTTGGCGTATATGAGGTAAGGAGTGCCCAGAGTACGGGATGCCGCGTGAGTGTGTCCCTTTCCCTGCGCTACTCTAAATTTTTTAATACATAGTTATGAACCCTTCCAACGGTATGTATTTTGCCAACCTCTGAAGCCTAAAATGTAGATCCACGCAGGCTTGACATGTGGCCAATTTTGCACAAGACCTGCAGATGAACTGGCCTGCTGTTAAATCTCAGTTGCCAGTTTAATGGTATCCACTACAGAGGGTACTTTGCTTTCTGACTTTGAGAACATTCAGACATGTAATTGCTCATTTTACTATAGCCGGTAACATAGGTTGAGTGCTTGCCCGTGTGATCTGTGTGTGATTTGCAGTTTGCCAGTTCGAATCCCAGCAAAGCCAACTAAGCCTCTCATCCTTCTGAGATTGATAAAAAATGAGTACCAACACAGGTTGGGTGATATTGTATATTTGTTATATTTAAAGCCTAAGTGCAATATAATAACACATTATTATCATTTGGCCTTGGACGCCTGCTTGCATTCACAGTTATTTGCTAATATCCACCTATACATACTGATATTAACGATACATATGGTGATCCCTTCTTGTATGAAATGTATATCACATTACAGTGATATCGTACCCATATTTTGCGTAGTCTACTTAGGAACAATGCTATGTGATGCCACTCCCTGTTTTGCTATGACTAGCAAAGTCTAATGGGAAAACATCTCTTGTGCCTTGAGGGGAATGTGTCAGAATGAGTCCAATGCATTTCACATTCCAGATGGTACTCAACATGGTATCTTCGTGGCATTGCGAAGCAATATCTAAATTATGTTATCTACAAAACAGAGGGACATTTACATTTAAAAGGACTAGCAGCACAGGGTTCCTGAAGAATCTGTCCATTTATTTTATTTATTTTGTATT
Organism: Ambystoma mexicanum; assembly: GCF_040938575.1. Lineage (NCBI taxonomy): Eukaryota > Metazoa > Chordata > Amphibia > Caudata > Ambystomatidae > Ambystoma > Ambystoma mexicanum. Next base: position 994,873,224 of record NC_090941.1, read on the forward strand.
TATTTTATTGGGCATTTATAAGGCACTTATACAACAAGACAGTGGGCCTCATTACGAGTTTGGAGGTGGCCATGCCCTTAATAAGGGTCCGGGTCCGGGTCTGGGTCCCGCAAAAGGGGATTTACCGGGACATTCCGACCTTGGAGGGCCCGGTAAATCTCATTCACGGGACCCGGACCCGGTACATCCCCATCCCCATTTGAGCCCCTATAGGGCTCAATGGGAATGGGGAGGATGCTAACAGCGGGCCCGTTACTGACGGGCCCGTTGTTAGCATCCTGGTCTGCTAGCGGGTCCCGCTAAGGACGCCTGGTCTGACCAGACGTCCTCAGCGGGACCTGCTGCAGACCTCGTAATAGGGCGGCCCGAAATGAACGGTGCCGGTCCCTTACCGGCACCGTTCATTCCGTGGCCGCCTTCCTCGTAATGAGGCACAGTGTTTGAAAGCGCCAAAAGGCAAGAAGACAATCAAAATGACAGTAAATGAATAAAAGCACAATCCAAATGTTCACAAGGCCTAGTAGGACCACTTTCTGTATTTTGTATTTTCCATTGTCTTGTTGTTTCCCTTGCACCGTGGGCGCTTTGAAAAACAATATTCATGATGTATAAGTGCCTTACAAATGCCTAATAAACAAAATAAAGAAATCAAGTGCCAAAGGTGCCTGTTGCGGAGGCCACAGGCAAGTGCAGGGGCAGAGACATCCCAAAAAAGAGGGAGGTCAACCACCCACCTGTAAGTGCAGGCCTGTGGCAACACCCAACAGGCATGTGTGGACCAAAGACCAGTGCAGGGGGGGACGCGGATGCTGGTGGCGATTGGGTAGACGGCCAGGACCCTGTTAGAGTCTTGAGAGACCTCGCTGGCAATCTCAGCTAGTGTGGGACCGGTTAGCATGGGAGGGAGAACGGGAATGAGGAGGAGAAGAGCAAGGTCTTGAGTTGTTTGCAGAACTTGAGGAGATCTGGTTCAAGACAAAGAGAGAGAGGGAGACTGTTCCAGAGGAGGAAGCCAACCGAGGAGAGAGATCTACCCCCAGCTCTCTGATTGGAGATGTGCTTGACCAGCAGAGAGTTAGAGCAAGAGGGTCAAAAGGATCTTAAAGGAGAGTATTTATTGATGGAGAACTACAGGGCCCAGATAGCCTTTTGGATGATGCATAGGGTCTTGAATTTGATCCTTGCAGCAACCAGGAGCCAATGGAGTCATTTTAGAGCTGGGTAGATATGGTCCCTGCTCTTGAGGTCAAGGATAAGCCTTGCAATCCTGTTCTGGATTAGTTGAAGAGGGCTGAGGGAAGAAAGAGGCAGGTTAAGGAAGAGGCTGCTGAACTAGTCTAGCCTGGAAAGGATCAGCGCTCTAGAGACATTGAGCTTCTGGTGGAAGGTGAGGAAAGGGAGAATGCCTTTGAGGAGGTGAAGTTGAAAGTTGGCCTTCTTGGCAAGGTCCAGGATGTGAGGAGTGAAGATGACCCTGGGTATTTTAGCTTCAGTGGATGTAAAAGTAGTAGAGCCCATAGAGGATGGTCGGAGTGTAGGGGGGGAGCAAGGAACAGATGCTCCGATCAGAAGAATCTCAGTCTTACTGGCATTAAGACAGAGATCATTGGAAGTGCACCATGACTGGATAGCAGACAGGCAGTCAGGGATGATAGAGGAGAAAGAAGAGGAGGAGGGGAGTTTGAGGAAGAGTTGTGTGTCATCTGCATAACACTGGAAGTGAGGAGTGAAGGTGCACGTCAATCGAGCAAGAGGAGCAAGGTAGATTTTAAAGAGCCATGGTGAGATGATAGAGCCCTGGGGAACACCACAAGTTGAAACAGAGGTGGAGGAGGAGAAAGAGCCCAGGATCACCTGGGAGGGGCGATAAATCAACCAATCCAGTACCCGGTCTAAGATGCCAAGGTTATCTTAGAGCAGCTTTATGAGGATAGAGTGGTTGAACCCTGTCAAAGACTGAAGAATGGTCAAAGAGGATGAGATCAGTGGGAGGGTTAGAGTCAAGATTTGCGAGCAATTCTTAATGGTTGTTCAGGAGAGCAGTTTCTGTGCCTCTGGATGTTCGGAATCCAGATTGATGGTTATGTAAATGACCAACAAGTTCAGTATGTTGGGTCATTTGGGGGAAAACCAGTTTCTCCAGGAGTTTCCCAAGGAAGGGTGTAATCGAGATAGAGCGGTAGGTGGTCGGACATGAGGGGTTGGCAGAAGGTTTTTTTAGAATGGGGTGCAAAAGGGAGTGTTTGAGAGAGGTAGGGAATGAGCCAGAGGCTAGAGAGTGGTTGCAGAAGTCAGCAAGAGCTGGTGTGAGGGAGGCAATATTATCCTTGATGGTTCTGGAAGAAACAGCAGGACACCTGTTTGGAGGAGACCTTCATAGAGCAGACTATTCTGGCGACCTCATCCGTTGTGATGGGAGATAAGGAGAAGTGAGTGAGTGGTCAGGGAGAGGAGTGGAGGAGGGGGAGGAAGAGAGAGAGGTCAGGATGTCCTGAGTATTAGAGGAAAAGTGGGTGGCCAGTGCAGAGGGCCTGAGAAGGAAGAGGGAAGGTAGAGAGTGCAGATGGACTGGCTAATTCCTTGCAGATTTTGAAAGGTTCAGCCATGTTGTTAGTGGCTCCAGAGATGCAGGCCTGGATGTGGACCCTCAATTTGGGGCAGATGGAGGGTCAGTGTTGCCTTTGGATCAGGCAACAGGCCAGTTTGTCAGAGGATGAGCCCAAGGTCTGCCACTTCCATTTGGTAGCTCTACCCTTGCATTTTAAAGCGGCTAGATCGGAGTTGTACCAATTGTTAAGCTTAGAGGCAGGTTTCAGGTGGATGCTCATGACAGGGGAAAGAATGTCAAGAGCGTTAGTGATAGCAAGATGAAGATTTTCAAGGACAGAGTGAGTGGAAGAGTTAACAGGGGGGAAGGAGGGAGGATGAAGGTAGAGGCAAACGCAGCAACTGACACTTGTTTCATTGGTTGGATGACCACAAAGGAGGCTTGCAGTGCTGGAGGAGGCCGAGTCAGAGGGCAGAGAGGCCCAAAGTGAGAAGAAAGGAGGGAGTGGTCAGACCAGGAGAGAGGAATAGAGACAATGAGCCTCATTCCGAGTAGGGCTGTAAGGGATACCAGGCACCGGTATGGAGACCGGTGCCAGTAATCCCTTACCGCCCTACTACAAGGTCCCTTAGCGGGTCCCTCCTTTAACTCCTGGTCTGACCTGGCGTTATGGATGGGACCCGTTAAGGGACCACAGCGCAAATAACGGGCTTGACATACGCGATGAGGGCTCAAATGGGAATGGGGAATGGCATTTTCAATGGGGACTTACCGGTCCTGCAAAGGTCGGACTACACCGGTACGTCCCCATTGAACTAGACCGGTGCCGGATACGTTATTGGTGGCAGTCATGGCGCAAATAGCGCCATGACTACCACCAACCTCCGAATGAGGCCCAATATTGGAGAACGGAAGATCAGAATGAATGAAGGTATCAAGGCATCATGTAGAGGACATCTGTGGCACATGCATGCCTCTAGGCAGTACCTGACAAGGGCCCTCATTAGGAGGATGTTGGTAGGCCGTCAGTGCAACCGGTGGTCTACCGGCAACCATTGCTTACCGTTTCCACTGCCTGATCACCCGGTAACACCAGGATATTCTGGGCGGCAGAGGAATGGTAAGTTCCCATTCTTGAAAATGGGATGACTGAAGCACCGGCACGGTTACTAATAGCCAGTGTTTCAGTGAAAGATCTGCTGCTAGGGGCTTGAACTATCATCAGACTTGTAGTTTGCCTGTCAGGAAAAGGTACAGGTAACCCTTGTTACTGGCACTTTTTTCCAGACTGGCAAACCTATACTGAGGGCCAATAACATATTTTTAATAAAAATAAAAGCAGTTTGCTGCAACCTTGCCTTGTCTGACTCCCTTAGATATTATATTCATCCCTTGTTGATGAAAAAGTGATTTCAGTCACATATTTTTCCACCAGTTATTAATTTGGAAAAGCCCTGTGGCAATGTCATGAATTTCCAGGCATTTTCTGTTGTTCCTCTTGCCAGCTCTGAAGCCTTTCACTAATTAAACCAAGAATATATATTCATACGCTTGTGGAAAAGAAACATATTTATGAATAACCGTAGTCGGTCAATGTTTAATGTATTATTGCAACTTCCTATCCTCCCTGACACGTTGGCTTTGTTGTTTGCTGGGTGCAGGGAATGTCAACCCCAGGAGAGATATAATGAACGGCCTGTTCTCTCAAATGAAACACATTTACCTGAGCTGAAAATGTCAACACCTGCTATTAACAGAGAACGATTCAAAAACACATCGTACTACTACTGGCCACCTGGCAACCTCCCATCCCCTGGCTTCCTCAAAAGCATGTAGGCTTTTCAGGGGGCGCTTTTGCGCACGACTGTGATGGCTGCCTGATATGAGCTCTCCGGCCCGATCAACATCCGTATGACCATTAATCCTGTTTTTGGAGCTAACCGTGGGGTACCGAGCTGAGGAAGGTGTGCGGTGGGGAACGGTGCACACACACAGAAAATCCTGACAATGGAGGTGCTGTCCCTGCCGAGTTATGCCGTGCGAGTGATCGATCGAGACCAGGCTGGAGGGCGGGCCGTGCTGGACATCTGGAGATCTGGGGCCTTGTGCCGCTGATGCTCTGGACCATTAGAGCATAGAGAGGAGGTGCTTGCGGTGCAGAGGCGCGCAACGCTGGTGACGGAGAGAGTCGCGTTTGACGGGGTCGGTTCCCACTCGGTGCCTCACACTGGGGCTAAAGACACAAAGAAACGCACGGACCGCAGTGGTCTTGCGAACGGGTCAGGCTAACTGGTACTGCCCCGAGTTAGAGCACAGAAAACGGTGAGCCGAAGAACGGCCAGCCTGGTCCGATCCGGACAACACACTGCGGCGTAAAGAAGCGAAATAGACATCCTTTACTTCTTGAGACCGTGGAACAGCAAACACTGTACTGCCCTATTTAAAAGCGGTGGGCGAACAAGGCGGAATAATCACGAAATATGGACACACACTGAGTCATGAGCTTGCGAACAATGTGAAGGCCGTATGTTGAAGTCGCTGGGACACCGTTGATTCAAACCATATGCTGACCGGAATACATTGAACTTGGCTAAGACACGCGTTGGGGTACTAAGCTCTTTCCCCACGTTACGCAAGGACCCCGGTGACTGGGTCCATCAGCATTACAAAAACGTGGGATGAGTACAAAGATACACACTTGCGATGAACTATGGTCATGCATATATACACAGTGGGACAGCCGCGTAGTAGAGCCATTGGGATGCAGCTACACTGAGCCATACATTGGCTGAAATCCCTTAAACCTGCTGGTGCACACGTGGGGAGACTCGGTCCACTGGCCCCTCCACGCAGAGATACTGAAGACTGGGCCTGTTGGATTTGTGATCAACGTGAACCGACAACCAGAACATCTGCTCACACTGAAACCGTAAGTCAAACGTGGGTAATTAGTGGAGTGGCCACATGCAAAGATCCATTGCGAAGCTGCAAACTGAGCCATGTACTGTCTGGAACTTTTAATATCCAATACGTGCATATGTGGGAGAGCACAGTCCATTGCCCCCACCACGCGGGGAGTTCGAACACTGGGCCTGCTGGCACAGGGAACTAAAGATATATTCGAGTGGGACAGGAGCCGAGGTGCTAGGGTCCGAGTGGTCCCCTGCACAGAATTTGTCCGAAGGCTCTCCTGTGGAGCGCATTGGCCGGACAACACCTCTGTAAACTATAAATGTTTGGACCCCTCTTGACAGAGCTGCTGATTCACAGACGCCATAATCCCTTGGGCAGGTTGAGGCGGGATACCTGCTGACACGATCGCCATGGGGAACACAAGAAAAAATGACAAAATGGCGGAAGGAACAGGCACCAGGAAAAAAGGACCGATGGACTTGTACACTAGCACTCAGGCAGGGGGCTGTGAGCATGAACCACCAACAACATCCAGATTTGAACCTGGCGCAGATGGCGGCGACAGGGTCGAGAGCCTGACCACCATAGTGCAAAATGGTTTCCTATCCATTAATGTGAAATTGGACGATATTGTAACTACCATTGGGGCACTGAAAACAAGAGTGGACAAGGAAAGCCTGAGACTCACTGAGGCGCAAAACAGGATTGGGATAAATGAAGACACTGTCACATGGCATGACCGAGACATAGCCCAGCTCAGGGAAGGCATGAACAAACTCCAGAATAAATGCGAGGCTCTTGAATCGCGCTCACGAAGAAACAATGTTCCGATTGTGAGGGTGTCGGAAAAATTTGGCAAGGGCACAATGGAGCTACAGGTGGAGACACTCCTTAAAACCCTTTTTGGAGCAAACTCCTTTTCGGATAGCTTTCTGGTTGAATGGGCTCATCGCACGCTGGCCCCTGTGCCGAAGCCTGGGGCTCCACCGCGAGAGAACTTGGAAAACTGCAATACGAAGAGAGCAGCATACATACCTACCCGGATTTCGCTGCAGGAGTGCAGACAAGCCGAAGATCGTATGAACCGGTCAAGAGACTTCTTAGAGCACAGCAGGTCCCATACGCACTAATATTTCCGGCAAGATGCAAATTCAATATGGAGGGAGGATTTTTTTTTTCGAAACCCCGGCTGCTGCCCTGGCCTTTGTGGAGGCCACCATACATCTGCCCCCCAGAGGCTGTGGGCCGGACCAGAACGGAAGACTCTCACCTGCGGCCGGGGGCCAGGATCCTGCAGAGTGACCCAAGATACACATATATATCCTTTTGAGATGTAAGAGTGCTCAGCTCCCGCGCGGGGCTCCAAGTAACGTTAATGGTGGGCTGTGAGCCCGATCTGGAGGCCTCGGGATGGCAACGTGGCACAATCAGGAAAGTTCCTACAAGTTACAAGGGTTGATCGCCAAGTTGTGGAAGATGATGCGGGTGGAGGGTGGGTTTTGGAGTTTGGGAACATTGTAGACTGTTCTTGCTACCAGGACGAGTTTGGGTCTTGGGGGGAAGGATGCATGAATAAAAGTTCCAGGTTGGTTGAAATGTGGTCTCACAGATGTTGGTGCTGCGCGTATTATGTAAGACTAAGATCTACAGGTAACAATGGTATGTTATTACAATACATATACATGAAAGGTGGGTGATGGATTAAAGATAAACTTACTATCCTGGAATGTCCGTGGGTTAAACAACCCGATGAAAGCTAGAAAAGTGGGAAACTATGTCACCAAGCACGGACCACAGATTCTAATGTTACAGGAGACACACGCACAAGGCTCTGTTAATATGAATATACTGGCTAAATGGGGCAAACTGCGTTATTGCACAGACTATTCCTCTCAGTTCAGAGGGGTTATTACACTCATACACCCCACACTGGGGTTTCAGACCAAGGGATACAAGATAGACCCAATGGGAAGATATGTTCTGGTCTGGGGGAAATAGCAGACAAACAAATAACCCTGGTGAATACCTATAGCCCCAATATAGATGACCCAGAGTTTTACTTGAACATGTTTGAGGTGGAATCGTACAAAAATACAAAAATGTCGACCTGGGAACTGCGACGGCCGAAAATGCAGACTTTTGTTTTTCTTTTTAACCCCTCCCTTAGACTATATATATATATATATGTGGGGGGGTTTAGAGTATGATATTAATATGGGGGGCTGCGGGGGGTCTCCCCCCGCATATATATGTGGTGTAAAGGGTTAAAAAAAGAAAAAGTCAGCATTTTCGGACATCGCAGTGATCACATAGATTGTTGAGGTCCTCAACAAACAAGATACGACCAGTATAATATGGGGCGGGGATTTCAATGTGGTGCTTGACCCCGCACTGGATAGATCCATTAGTGTGACAAGAACACCCACTAGGATGGAATTAACTTTGGGTGAACTTCTCCCACAATTGTCATTAATAGACGCATGGCGTGTACTCCACCCTGATAGCAAGCGGTACACATATTACTCCTCCGTTCATGACAGCGAGTCACGCATAGATTATTGGTTTATATCCTCAGATATTTCACATACACTCCAGCACTGTGAAATCCTGCCTTGCACGCTATCTGATCACTCCCCGGTGCTGCTGGAACTTAGGCTGAAAGATGTCCCCAGACCACTGAGGAGAGGGAGAATGCCCAGGGGAATACTAGGTGATTCAAATGTGGTTGAGACCTTGCATGTTGAAATAACTAACTTTTTCATAGACAATGTGGGGACAGTGGATCGTGTCTCTACAGTGTGGGAAACCTTCAAAGTCTGGATTAGAGGAGTTCTGATGTCGAAATTCACAGGCCTCCTAAAGGGTGTACGTCAGGAACTCGAAGGGGTGGTGAGGGAATTAAATAACCTAGAAGAAACCTACAGTCGCACTCATAGTGGGGACACTGGCCGAAATACAAAAACTGCTCAGAGACTTTGATAGTCTGGCCGTGAGAGAGATACGGTATATAGCGGCTCCTACCCGGGCACGCAGATATGGAGAGGGGAATAAAGTGGGGAGAATGTTAGCTAATCTGGTTAAACATGAGAAACAACTGACCCGATCACTAATATCCAAATGGCACAAAATTAAATAATCATGAGCGAACAAGGCATAAACGACAAATTTGTTAAATTCTATAAGGCACTTTATGCGAATAAAGACAGGAAAAACCCCCGCTGAGATTAAAGTGTATCTAACCATGCTCAATCTCCCGACACTCCCAGATGAAAATAAAATGGGTCTCGACCAGCCTGTTACTGTAGAGGAAATCACCGAAGCAATCAAGGATCTACCCTCCGGTAAGGCACTGGGCTCAGACGGGCTGGGTGCCAAATTTTATAAAGAATTCCGTGAAGAACTAGTCCCTATAATGCTTGAAACATGGGAGGAATCCCTAGAAAAACACACATTGCCCCTGACAATGAGGGAAGCTATAATCACCGTACTGCCCAAGCCCCGTCGCCCGCCACATGATATGTCATCTTACAGACCCCTTTCACTTATAAAGGTGGACGCGAAGATCTTCGCGAAAGTACTTGCGAACCGTATGCAACCCAAAATATCCACTGTAAGAGGATTCAATTCAACACTACAGCTAAGTCAACGCCTAGTCTATAATACTGAATGAAAACCCTTATTGATATATCTTTATGTCCAGTTCATGCGTTCTGGATGACTACCCCTATATAACACCCCTCTTTTGGAATCCCCTGACCCCACTGAGCCAAGAAGTAGTTCTGTTTTGCAAGTTAAAAGGTTTATTTGATAATTTAAACAATATATATTATATCACGCTTTATAATAACTTAATAATTGGATATCACACTTAATCTGGTATGATAAAGATTAACAACGGAGAATCTGGCACTAGCACACTTCTTTATAATCACTAAGGAGTTGACATGAAATGGATAAGGTAGCACACTGGTAAATAGGTACAGAAGTATAATGTGGTAGAGAATGCTTTATAGGGTTCAAATGGATGCAATGTTGAATGAAATGCAGTACAGAAAATACTCAATATGATTTCAACAAAACAATGTAATCACTTTTCTCTGGCTATTCACTCCCCCCCTCTTTATGCAATGCAAGGAAATGGGAGGAAAGCACACAGTTCTCAGAAATGCAATCAATGTAATTCAGTTCAATCCCCAGCAAGCTTAAAGAAAACAGATAGGAGTTTTGAAAACACAGGCAAATGCTTTGATATGTGCTAGCAATGGATGAGAAATATGCTGGAAATACTTTTAATTCCCTTTCAGAGGTTCAGGGTGAGTGGTATCTAGTTAATATTAGTCCAGGCTCACCCTAGCAATGATGCAGGGATAGTTAGCAGGTTAAACGAATTTCTGGCAAATGGAAGGCAAGCAGCAGCAGTTTTTACATGTGAAGAAATTTGCAAATCGCGGTAAAATTCGCGAATGCGTGTTCCGCGATTGCGGTAAAACTATAGGGGGTAGGAATGCGGTTCTAGGTTCCTAGGAAAGCCACGATTCTAAGCTTTCTAAGGAAAGTTACTGCAAGTCTCTAACCCAAACGGTTACAGAGTTATGACCGATTTAATAGAGGTCGTTTTTGGTTTTGCAAATTTTAAAAGCTCAAAATGACAAGTGACAGCTTTGCAAATGGCAGGTGACAGTTAGGAGACAGTTCTACTTAGATTAAAATAGGATTGAATTATATTATTTTAACTAAGAGATTGGTTCTGCACAGTTTTCTAGGTACTCACACTATACTCTTGAGTGAAATGGGCCTCGCCGTGGATCTGGTCAGGTTTTAGACGGGCCTCTGGTCTCTGCACTTCACAGTGATCTGGGTCAGCTCTCTCTGGTTCTCTGGTCTGGGTCTCTAGTTCTGGATAGATTGAAGTCTCTAGTTTGGCTCTCTGGAGGTTTGATGGAGGTAAAGTATGGATTTTTCCGGCAGAGCTTCCAGCGACAGATGGATTTGAAAGTCCCTATCTGTCCTGTCTGTCTGCTTTTATGTGTTTAGAATGTGGGTGTGTTCTAGCATCACTGACCCTACCTCCCTCTCAGCTTCTAATTGGTCAAACTTCCATTTATCATTTGATTGGGGAATGAACTGTGAGTCAGAGGGATGTCATTTTATGGCTTGCAGATAGGACACTCCTCTGTCAGATTGCACACATTCTGTATTTGATAATAAAAGACATATTTCACAGTTACACAGTTGCTTGAAATTACATAAGCATGGTGTGGCTGAATTTAGCTATGTCTCTGTCCAAATCTGCTGTTTCTAAGAGCTTGCATTCAGAAATGGCACATAATTGACTTTTTAACTGATTTTTCACTTTCTGACATTGACCCAACTTTACATACATGTGTGCAGGGAGTATGGACATTAACTGATGAAGTTTCAGATTTTTAACATGCATACATTTAGAGTAATATCCACTTTTCCGCTAAAACCCCCCTGAACACGCCACCGGGTCGAAAAACCTCTTAAAATGTGGGCAGAAAAATCACAAGAATTATGGTATCATTTATAAAATTTTCACATGTCCGCTCTATGAATGATCCATCTTTTTAAAGTTATGTTCTGGCTCCAAAGGGGTGTGGTTTCCTCTCAGCACAAGATAGAAATACTGGTTTATCCAGTTCTGCCAAGCCAGCTTGCTCTCACAGGCAGTGCTCCTCCCAGCTTCTGCCAAGAGGAAGCTACATTTTACGACTGCTGTAATAAAACCTTTGCCTGAGTCAGGAGAGGCTCATTGTTCAAGAGGAAGCCATTTATGATCCTCTCAATAAACCCTCTGCCTGGGTGAAGGGAGTTGCATTGTTCACTCTCCTGCAGAGCACAGGTAATTCAATTATCAGATAGATGGCATATCCTTAGTGTGAGCAGCAAAAGGGCAGCTAGGCCTGGGAACACAGCTGTGTCTCAAGTTTCACTCCTGATGGGGGTAGTTGCCAGGCAAATTGGAATCTCTTTAAGCTGTCATTTCTGTTCCCCAGTTTCTGCATTCAAATAAAACTAAACATTTTCACATATGCAGCTAGAAGGCTGATTCTAAGTTTAAAACTATGACATTTAAACAGTTACAAAGGCATGTGACACCAAACATAGGTCACTCATTTAATCTAAACATTTTCGATTTTAGTGTCTTTAAATCCAGTGCAACTTAAACTGCTGCAATCCACAGCTCAGCCAGTCTTGTTATAAACCTTCAAGTCACTTCAGAATATCACTTTACATTGTATCCACCTCTCAGTAAGTCTTTCTTTGGCCTGCTTTGGGTTCATCCAGTTTTACACAAAAAAGTAAAATCTGGTGTGGTTTTAAAATGCCGGCTTTTGGATAGTGGTGAGTACTGGTACTGCACCCATTTTTGAGATTTAAGAAATGAATTCCCCACCATTCTAGGTTGCATTTGGCAATCAGCATTGCCATTCCCAATGGTTTCAGACTACTGTGCGGGTAGTCCAATGGTGGTTTTAAAGCGCTTTGAAGCTAACCGGCGCTACTGTTTTTCCTTTGGCAACCCATTTCCCTCATGGCAACCCGGCCTTTCATTCTCGCACTGGTGGGTGGCAAGTGAGTCAACCATTTCGGTGTGCGCACAAACTGCGCAGCTTTCCTGGATTTCGGCGCACATGTGGGTTTTCCGCCATCTTGAATTTTCTAAGCCCACAGCACCAAATGTTGTGGCATGATAGCTTAAACGTGGGTCAGGACACCCAACAAACCCCCCCCACGTGACTGCCCCTTGAATTTGAGTCGATGAGGAGTCGCGTGCACAAGGGTTTTGACCCACGCACCGGTCTGTCCGCATAATCTTCTTCCTCTTCTGTAGATTGCACAGTTCAGCATCTTCTTCTCCATCCGGTACTGATCAATGGGTTCTCCTCGCCGGTCCTGATGTGAATATTGGGCGGTCCACTGGGCCCATTGGATCTTCGTTCCCGGTCTCCGGATCGCCCTCCTTGGCCCGTCTTCAGGTTTTCTTTCTCCTAGGACGACAAAGGAAGAGCGGCAATACCTACTCATAGACGTTTTTCCACCACTGTTGAGATAGTGGGGCAGCATATGCATTTAATCATAACGAAATATTACATTCTTATTTTTTAAAAAAAACAGTATAACTAAGAGACAGTTTCATGCAAATCACAGTATTTTAGAGACTAGATGTGGTATGGTTTATGATTGGAACTGAATTAGTCTGAGACAGTACCCGCTAGGATTCCAGAGGATTCCTCCAGTTGTTGCAGAGTGTGCCTGGGATGGCAACATTTCAACTGGTTTATGTGGACCCACTTGTCTTCACCCTCTGCCGAACCGCCTTTGGGGATGTGGATTTTGTAGGCCACAGGTGAGATCTTGTCGATGATCTCAAAGGGTCCTTTCCATGTAGGCAAAAATTTGCGCTGCTTGGCCTGGTTCCTTTGGAAGTTGTATAGATAGACCCGGTCCCCCACCTGATATTCCTTCCTGGAAGTTTTCAGGTCATAATGGGTCTTCATGCTATCAGCTGATCTTTCTAGATTCCGCTGAGCATAAGCAAAAGCATGTTGAAGGTGTTTCCTTAAATTCTCCACATACTCATGAGTTGTGGAGGCATTTATCAGTGTCTGCTCTTGGGTCCTGTAGAGCAAATGCTGAGGAAGCACCATCTTGCGTCCAGTCATCAACTCAAATGGTGACATTTTGGTTGCAGATGAAGGGGTAGATCTGATGGCCATTAGGACCAGAGGTAATCGGATATCCCAACTTGGCCCAGAATCTGCCACAAACTTCTTTAATATGCTCACAATTGTCCGGTTATATCTCTCTACTGCCCCAGAAGAAGCTGGTCTATAAGCAATATGCAGCTTTCTCTTGACCCCCAGTATCTCCCACATCTTTGTCATTACTTCACTGGTGAAGTGGCTACCTCTGTCTGACTCAATCCTTTGAGGTAGACCAAAACGGGAAAAGATGTGGTTGATCATCAAGGCAGCTGCCGTTTCTGCCTTGCAGTTTGGGGCTGGGAGACATTCCACCCACTTGGTAAACAAGCATGTCACAGTCAACATGTACTTATTCCCCCTAGCCGAGCGAATCACAGGGCCTACAAAGTCGATTTGTAAATCTGACCATGGCAGGGTCATCCCCCTCTTTTGTAAAGGCGCCCGGTGTGTGAGGGATGTCGGCTGAAATTGTGCACACACAAGACAACCCTTCAAATATTGGTTGAGGTCCTGGCCCATGTGTGGCCAGTATGCAACCTCTCTTAAGATTTCCAATGTTGTGTGAAACCCCCTATGACCGGCGGTGGCCGCATCATGGGCGTGACTTAACATCAGGCTTCGGAATGAGGTAGGAACCACCCACTGGTCGTGGCCAGCTTTGGATTTCCTTACCAACAAACCGTCTTGGATCCGGAACATTTTTGGACATTTCATCAACACTCTTAGGTCCTCTTTCCCAATGTAATCGGTATCCGTCAGGGGAAAGTTCTCAGGGTCCTCAAGGTGCTGGTAAAATTTACCAATTATTGGATCCCCCTTCTGAGCAGTAATCAAATCAGCATCAGGGGTCTCCTTACTCCATTGTGCAATTGAGAGGTCGTTGTGAGCATTTGTCTGGGACCTAGTGATAGCAGCGACCTGGATTTCCCCCAACAGGGACTCAATCTCAATTAGATCCCCTTGGATGGCCCCGGTTTTGGCCAGCTGATCAGCTAAGTCATTTCCAGTTTTGTCTGGTCCCTCTACTTTAGAATGACCCTTGATCTTTTTCCAATAGATGGTCATCTCATTCGAGGTGACCAGATCATCAATGTTTTGGATCAACTTCCCATGTTTCAAGAGTTTGTTGTTAGCACATAACATGCCTCTGGTTTTCCAATTAACCAGGTGCTCCACGAACCCGTTCCGTACATAATCCGAATCTGTGATTATGACCAGTTCGTGGAGTTGATGCTGGACAGCAGTGAGGATGGCCTGATGCACAGCCATCAATTCTGCCACCTGACTACTTCGGGGACCAATTTTGTATCCAGCGGAGGGTTCTGGGGACTCATTCACCCATGCATTCCCTACGCCAGCCACCAGTTCTTTCTCCCCGTCGTTGTCAACATGGTAAGAGCATCCATCCACATAGACAGTGGGCATTCCCTCACACTTGTCTTCTTCAAAGACTTTGTGTGGGGAATTAAGGTATGCCTCCATGTTGTCCTTTATTTTTAGACTTTCGTCCTCGAGACAGTTTTCTCTGGCACAATCATGCAAGTCAGCCAGAGCTTGCGCGAGGGGACTCTTCTTGTTTTGGCCATATCTGACCTCCACAGGAAAGCCTTGCATTGACAGAATCCAGGAAGTAATTCGGGAATTACTCACATTTACGGCCCGGATTCTGTCACTTTGGAGATATTGCAGAGGCTGGTGTGGAGTCTCCACTATGATGTGTTCCCCCTGGATAAACGGGCGGTAATTCTTCAATGCCCACACCGTTGCCAGGAGTGCCTTCTCACAATCGTTGAATTTTTCCTCCACAGAGGATAAAGTTTTGCTCGCATAGGAGATTACTTTATTGACCCTGTCATGCTTTTGGTATAATACTGCCGTCAAGCACGTATTAGAGAACCCCGTCTCCAGGAACAACTCCTTGTTTCTGACAGGATAAGCTAGGCAAGGCGCTTGTGAGAGGCTTCTTTTGAGTTGTCTTACTGCCTCGGATTGTTCTGGACCCCATTCCCACTTGACCCCCCCCTTCAGGAGATGAATCAGGGGTCTGGTGATCTCTGCGTAGCCCTCAATGAACTTTCTGCTGTAATTAGTCAGTCCAAGGAGGCTCCTTAGTTCCCGCAGAGTTGTGGGGTCTTTCAGTTTCTGAAGTGCTTCCACTTTCTTTTCCTGGGGACAGAGGCTCTGAGGAGTAATCTCATGCCCCAAGAAATTAACACGGGTTCTACACCACTGTGCTTTCTGAAAGGAAAGTTTTGCTCCGGCAGCCCTCAACTGTGTCAGAACATAACGGATCTCCGCTATGTGTTCCTCCACAGATGAACTTTTGATGAGGACATCATCTAAATAAGCCAGGTTACCCCTTGCACCCAAGTCAGGCATGGCCTTGTGTAGAAAAATGTTGAATTCATTGCCGGAGTTGAGGTATCCGAAGGGAGTCCGGGTCCATGTGTACTGCTGGCCCCCAAAGGTAAAAGCCAGTTTGTATTGGTCCTCCCTGCTGACAGGCACGGTCCAGTATCCATTGGTCAGGTCTATTGCAGTGAATACCTGTGACCCCTGAATCTGGGCCAGCCCTTGGTCAATGTAGGGCAGAGGCCATCGGGAAGTATGGACCCGTTTGTTGAGCTCCCTAAGGTCGGCGCAGAGTCTCCACTGGCCGTTTGGCTTCACTATTCCCAGCACCGGATTATTGAAGGTGCTGTGGACGGGACGGATTATTCCCCGGGACTCAAGGTTCTTAATTATTTCAGTAAGGGACTCCATTGATGCGAGAGGCAAACGATATTGCTTCACAAATACAGGAGTCATGCCAGGGTCCGTGGGGATTGTTGTTGTGTGGATGTCAGTGCGACCACAGTCATATGAGTCTACCGCAAAGAGATCTTGGAAATCCAAGAAAACTTGTTTCAACTTTTGCTTTTGTTCCAGAGTCACACAGGCATCAGCTAGGTTGACTCTCTCTTCCACCATCTGCCTGAAGCCTGGAAAGACTTCTGGTTTGGCTATCTCCGCGGCCTCCTCCAGCTGGGTAGAGAAGTCCCTGGTCAGAGTGCTGATTTGGACCGGAGGCTTCAGGTGGGAAAGGCAGCCCTCATGGACCTGGAAAATCACCTCATCCCTCCTGAAGTCACAAGTCACATCTTCCTTACCATAAGGGCAAGAAGTGTACACCAGGAAGTTCCCCCCATGCCGGGTAAAAATCCTGTCTGGTGTTGTATTGTCATCACTGTCACTGTCAAAACAGTCCTTGGGGATTGGTCCTAACAGTTCATTTACAAGATCAATGGAGAAATGTCGGTCATCAACCGCCATTCCAATAATGGTGCCTGCGGCTAGAGTAATACTCTTTAAGTCGCTGTTATCCACCTCTATTAGAATGGTGTCATGTTCTATGTTGACTAATGGAGTTGGGTTTACCCCCAACCCTTGCTGTTGGAGAGAAGCATTTAGATGTATGTAAGCATCAGGGTTTTTCAACTCTTGTCCCCTTTTAACTTTCACTTCCAGGGAGAATTGTCGGGTCCTTTCTGGGATGGTGACTTCCTCTTTAACCTGGATTTCAACTGCATAAGGTAGCAATTGAGCTGACCTATGTGCTTTTTCTGGATCATCAAAGCCCATGGGATTATCCGCTAATCGGGACCAAGCTTTGAAGTTTATTAGGTCCAAACTAATGGCAAAGCGATTGAGAATGTCACTGCCTAAGTAAAAGGCGGCAGGGACGTCTCGCACGACCCAACAATTGTGGACTATGCTCTTGTTGCCAATGGAGATTTTGAGCATACACCTGCTTGGCAGGAGATGTTTGGAATTAGGTGCTTCCAGGTCCATTTCCCATTTGTCTATCAGTTTGAATGTGGGAATGGCTGGATCTTTTGGGAGTTGGCGAAACATGGCTTCGCTGATGAAGCTCTTACCATTGTTCACGCACACTCGAGCGAGAACAGAGTCCTTCCCATCATTTAACTGAACAGGGATGAACAACTGCTCTCCAATTTGCTGAATATCAGCCAGGCTTTGAGCTGATTTCACATCTTTCTGGACTATAGGAGTGGGAGTTTCAGATTGTGTATTGGTATAGAATTTCAGAGTGTTTCCTTCCAGCGTGGAATACCACTTTAGACTGGAAGGAAGGTTGATTTTCAGAAATAGAGAGGACCCCCCATCACTAGTCTGTTGTCCTACTGCTATTACTGTCACGTCTGGAATTTGGCTATTCTGGAAGTGAAATTCTACTTGGTCAGATTTTTGTTCAACCATGTGGCAGGTGCCGTTTAAACTAACATGGTTGACACTCTGTTTTAATTTTATTGGTCGGCTAGTCTGGGTCCAGAGGACCTTGTTTACACAATCTATTAGGGGTGACAACCTTCTCAGGAGGTCATTCCCTAGTAAACAAGGGGTGCCCTCTGGGGTCACAACTATGACCGGGTGTTTCAACTTATGTCGCCCAATTTTAATGTCCAAATCTGCCGTGCCCTCGACGGGAATTTCCTTCCCGTCAAAGTTCTGCAGTTGTCCAGGAAGAGAGGTGAGAGGAATTTGGTAATTCTCTCCCCTTCCTGCATTCAGTTCATCAAAGGCCCTTCTGGACAGAAGGGTAGCTTGAGATCCAGTGTCCACCAGTGCCGAGATTGTACCCTGCCCCTGTACTTGTACCGGGGCATAATATCTTCCCTCCTTCTCCTCAAGGGGGCACAGATAATGCACATTTTTGGACAACTGCTGGGCTAATTTTCTGGTTTTGGACATCGCGAGAGAAGAATTTTGGGCAGAATTCTGTGGAGAGTCTTGGGAATCTGAAAGAAAAAGTTGGCAACTGGAGATCAGAGCCATTGTGGGTTCCCCTGGTTCCGGTTCTGGGCCGCCCCCCCCTTTTTGGAGGCAGTCCCCAGGATGGGTTTGAACCAGGGGATTTTCTTGCTGTTGGTTCTGGGATGAGATGGTGGGCGGCGGTAGCTCAGTCTCCACATCTCCCCAGTCTGGATTTGCATCCCTAGGGACCCATTTTTCTTTGGGAGGAGTTCCCCCCTCTCTGAAGGAGAAGATCCTTTCCCCAGGATCCTCTGAGGATCCCTCTCCCTCAAATTGGAAGATCTGTACCTCCTCCTCAAACTGAGTCTGTTTGGGTCTTTTGTTTCTCCTACCCCCCCTCTGCTCCTTAGGAGGCAGACATTCAGGGGCAAGAGATTTCGTTTCCGGTTCCTGGGTTTCCAGGGCCTGTTTACAAGTGAGGAAGGAAGCTTCCTCCAAGGCTTTACACCCCCCTTCCCTTTGTGCCTCCTCCCTGGGAACCGGTGTGTTATCGGGGTGCTGCCCCCGTCATTGTTCTGGAGCACCAGGTCCAGAGTTGGGTACGTTCTGCGCCGGCACGCCCATCTGAGGGTTCTGCTGAGCCCTCAGTATGTGACCCAGATCCCGCGCCATGTTTTGAACCTGGCGCTCTAACTGGGAAACCCGCTCAGGCTGATACGGGGCCCTGTTTTCCCCCCTGGGCTGATCCCGGGAAGGGTAGCTGTCCCTCCTCTGGTAATACCCCGGGTTGGGAAGATTTGGGTACCCCTCCACCCTTGGCCTCCCCTCTCCCGGATTCAGTGGTCTGGGCTCAGGGAATTGGGGAAAGAAGGATGGATGATTTTGGGGTTGGAAGTCGGGTGGATATCTGGGGAAAAAGTTCTGCCCAGGGTTTGGTAAATTTCTGCCCTCCTGTGGGAAGTTTGGAGGGAAGTTCCCTGGGTTAGGTGCTTGGCTGGATCCCCCCCCTTGGGCTGGAGGAGTCCACACATAACCCAGGATGGGTCTGTTTCCCTTGTAACGGGGACTTACATAATCAGGAGAGCGAGGGACCCCATTTGTGGGGCTGCCTCCCTGGCTCCCTGTCTGTGACTGGCCCGAGGACCTTCTGGGCCTAGCATTATTAGGTGCAGGTAGGTTTTTAGGCCCCCCTATCTCCAAATCCAAAACAGGGGTGACCTTTACCTCTGCCACCTTGGCAGCAGCAGGGGTGCTGTTGGCTTTGGGGTTTTTCTGGGCATTACTTTTGCTATCTACCGGTTTCTGCACCTCATAGATCCAGGTAGCCTGTTCAATGACCCAGTCTAAAGATCTTTTCTCGTGAAAATCCCTCACAAGCTGGGTCATGATATATTTGGGCAAGGCATGGAAAAACGTATTAATGAACTCTCTACTATCTGTGCGCACCCTTCTGGTGGTTTGCGCAAAAGCACGCTTTAACTCCTGCACAAATTCTTGTGGGGCCTGATCCTCCCCACATTGCAAATTGTAGGCCGCCTTGCGAGCCTCTTGAGGATTTCTGTGAACAGAAAAATGTTTCAAGATGGCCGCCTTATAGGTGGACCATCTTAAATGATTTTGGTCCTCCAACCCCGCAAAGAAACTGGAGTATTCCGGGGAGAAGGTCCACTTTACATATTGAATACAGCTTTGGCTGTCCTTCAAATGGAAAGTCTCCATCATTTGTTCAAACAACTCTAAGTGCTCCCAAACAGAATACTTAGCGTTCTTATGGTAAGGCGTGATGACGCTCCTGATCGCCTTAATCTGCTTTAAGGGGTCCTTAAGCAAGGCCCTTTTTGCCTTATTGGCCTTTTTGGTTCGGGTAACCCTTGTCCATTCTTCGTCGGACTCAGAGGCACTGCTCCCAGAGGTTCCCGTCTGTTCTTCCAGGTTTTCCCAGATTCTGCGAGCCTGGGAATGGCTGGCAGAATGTGGGGACCTGGTCTCCTGTGTCCTGCGCAGTTCAGAGGAGTCTTCAGATTCCTCCTTGCTGCCAGGATTTGATGGGTACCCCCTCCACTGACCTAACTGGGCAGAGGTTTTCAGGATGCCCTTAATGGGCCTACTCTCCTGGGGTTCCCCATTGAACTGTACTGTACTTGGGTGCCCATACCCGGATGCCCACCCCTCCATTCCTGAGTGGTACTGGCCTATGAGCCCCATACTCTTAGCTGGATAGTAATCTGCCATCCCTGCGGCCCTGTGCTCATGTGCGCCAGGGGACATGGGGGTGGTAGAGTCCAGGGACTGGGGGAGATGAAGGCCCCTGGTGTTAGGGCTCCTGCGGTTATGGTCAGGAGTCTCTCTTTCCCAGCGGACCTCATCTCTATCCGCCCCTGCTCCCTGTTGCAATGCAAGAGCCTGCATTTGTGCTTTCAGTTCCTCTGTTAAGGCCTTACTCGACTCTATCAGTTTCTCCTGCATCGCTACCTGTTGCTGGAGCCTCTCATTGTGCTGGCAGAGAGCCTCATTTTCCCTCTGTGCTTCCTGGTTGGTCCTGGAGAACTGGGCCAGTCTTTGCTGCAGGAGGGTTACCTCCTGAGCTGTGTCCCTATTGGCCTGCTCCTTTCTTGCTAGAGCATCCTCCACCCTCCTGGTGTGCTCTAACAAGTTCTGGTGTTCTTTTTGGAGGTCACCCAGTCCCTGGTGGGCCAGGTGATTTTCTTCCATTTTCCTTTTTAAATGGCAGACTTCCTGGCCTAAGGCGTCTCTTTCCTGACTAAGAGCCTGCATTTGTGCCGCCAGGTCGTCCCTCTGCCTTTGAAAGGCACCAGCTTTCTGGCGTTCTTCATCAAACTCTGCCTGGGTATCCAGGTCTTTCAAGATCAGCTTGTTGCTCTCTACCTTCACTCTATCTAGATGACTTTGCAGGGTGGCTACCTGCTCTGTGCATGCCCTGTTAAAGTCTAATTGTTGCTCCAGCTTTTTCTGGCTCTGCAGTAAGGAGTCCAAACTGTCTTGGTGCTCCTTCTGCAGGGCCAGAAATCTAGTATCCTGTTCTACCTTTTCCTGTTGCAGCACATCCATATCCTTCTTTATTTTAATGATGTGCTGCCTACTATCATCTTCTGACTCCTGGCTCCTCTGCAGCCTCTGCTCAGAAGAGACCAGGTCAGATTGGGCCTTCTCTAACACCATCTGTTGCCTATTTGCCAGATTTTGGCTTTCAGCACATCTATCCTGCATGTCTCCCATATATAGGTACAGGTATGCTGCTATCCTGGCAATCTTATTGTGTTCCTCTTTGGCTTTAGGAGCCATATATAGTTCGCTCAGGGCCACATGTAATGGACCCTGATCTCTATATATATCTGACCCTGTTTCAGTGACCTGTTGTGTGATTGCCTGCAACCACGCATCCTGGCCCTGTTCGGTCCATTCACCTCTCACAAATAGCTTATGCAAGAGGTGCTCTCTGGCCATTTTCATGTCTACTAAGGTCGTCATTC
This sequence comes from Ambystoma mexicanum, assembly GCF_040938575.1. NCBI lineage: Eukaryota > Metazoa > Chordata > Amphibia > Caudata > Ambystomatidae > Ambystoma > Ambystoma mexicanum. The sequence continues at coordinate 994,894,661 of NC_090941.1, forward strand.
TAGAGATTGGTCTCTGTCCTGACTTACAGAAGTTAGTATTTTATTTTTGCAGAACAGAACTTTTCTTGGAGTGTCCCTTTTGAGGAATGCTTCACAGCGTAATGCAGCGTGGTGATCCGACCGGATGTATGTATCCCGTCAGTTAGCGCACTGTATTAAGCTGCACAAATGGTAAATCTAACCCAACGTCTCGGCTCGAGCCCCCAATTTGTAAGAGGATTCAATTCAACACTACAGCTAAGTCAACGCCTAGTCTATAATACTGAATGAAAACCCTTATTGATATATCTTTATGTCCAGTTCATGCGTTCTGGATGACTACCCCTATATAACACCCCTCTTTTGGAATCCCCTGACCCCACTGAGCCAAGAAGTAGTTCTGTTTTGCAAGTTAAAAGGTTTATTTGATAATTTAAACAATATATATTATATCACGCTTTATAATAACTTAATAATTGGATATCACACTTAATCTGGTATGATAAAGATTAACAACGGAGAATCTGGCACTAGCACACTTCTTTATAATCACTAAGGAGTTGACATGAAATGGATAAGGTAGCACACTGGTAAATAGGTACAGAAGTATAATGTGGTAGAGAATGCTTTATAGGGTTCAAATGGATGCAATGTTGAATGAAATGCAGTACAGAAAATACTCAATATGATTTCAACAAAACAATGTAATCACTTTTCTCTGGCTATTCACTCCCCCCCTCTTTATGCAATGCAAGGAAATGGGAGGAAAGCACACAGTTCTCAGAAATGCAATCAATGTAATTCAGTTCAATCCCCAGCAAGCTTAAAGAAAACAGATAGGAGTTTTGAAAACACAGGCAAATGCTTTGATATGTGCTAGCAATGGATGAGAAATATGCTGGAAATACTTTTAATTCCCTTTCAGAGGTTCAGGGTGAGTGGTATCTAGTTAATATTAGTCCAGGCTCACCCTAGCAATGATGCAGGGATAGTTAGCAGGTTAAACGAATTTCTGGCAAATGGAAGGCAAGCAGCAGCAGTTTTTACATGTGAAGAAATTTGCAAATCGCGGTAAAATTCGCGAATGCGTGTTCCGCGATTGCGGTAAAACTATAGGGGGTAGGAATGCGGTTCTAGGTTCGTAGGAAAGCCACGATTCTAAGCTTTCTAAGGAAAGTTACTGCAAGTCTCTAACCCACACGGTTACAGAGTTATGACCGATTTAATAGAGGTCGTTTTTGGTTTTGCAAATTTTAAAAGCTCAAAATGACAAGTGACAGCTTTGCAAATGGCAGGTGACAGTTAGGAGACAGTTCTACTTAGATTAAAATAGGATTGAATTATATTATTTTAACTAAGAGATTGGTTCTGCACAGTTTTCTAGGTACTCACACTATACTCTTGAGTGAAATGGGCCTCGCCATGGATCTGGTCAGGTTTTAGACGGGCCTCTGGTCTCTGCACTTCACAGTGATCTGGGTCAGCTCTCTCTGGTTCTCTGGTCTGGGTCTCTAGTTCTGGATAGATTGAAGTCTCTAGTTTGGCTCTCAAGAGGTTTGATGGAGGTAAAGTATGGATTTTTCCGGCAGAGCTTCCAGCGGCAGATGGATTTGAAAGTCCCTATCTGTCCTGTCTGTCTGCTTTTATGTGTTTGGAATGTGGGTGTGTTCTAGCATCACTGACCCTACCTCCCTCTCAGCTTCTAATTGGTCAAACTTCCATTTATCATTTGATTGGGGAATGAACTGTGAGTCAGAGGGATGTCATTTTATGGCTTGCAGATAGGACACTCCTCTGTCAGATTGCACACATTCTATATTTGATAATAAAAGACATATTTCACAGTTACACAGTTGCTTGAAATTACATATGCATGGTGTGGCTGAATTTAGCCATGTCTCTGTCCAAATCTGCTGTTTCTAAGAGCTTGCATTCAGAAATGGCACATAATTGACTTTTTAACTGATTTTTCACTTTCTGACATTGACCCAACTTTACATACATGTGTGCAGGGAGTATGGACATTAACTGATGAAGTTTCAGATTTTTAACATGCATACATTTAGAGTAATATCCACTTTTCCGCTAAAACCCCCCTGAACACGCCACCGGGTCGAAAAACCTCTTAAAATGTGGGCAGAAAAATCACAAGAATTATGGTATCATTTATAAAATTTTCACATGTCCGCTCTATGAATGATCCATCTTTTTAAAGTTATGTTCTGGCTCCAAAGGGGTGTGGTTTCCTCTCAGCACAAGGTAGAAATACTGGTTTATCCAGTTCTGCCAAGCCAGCTTGCTCTCACAGGCAGTGCTCCTCCCAGCTTCTGCCAAGAGGAAGCTACATTTTACGACTGCTGTAATAAAACCTTTGCCTGAGTCAGGAGAGGCTCATTGTTCAAGAGGAAGCCATTTATGATCCTCTCAATAAACCCTCTGCCTGGGTGAAGGGAGTTGCATTGTTCACTCTCCTGCAGAGCACAGGTAATTCAATTATCAGATAGATGGCATATCCTTAGTGTGAGCAGCAAAAGGGCAGCTAGGGCTGGGAACACAGCTGTGACTTAAGTTTCACTCCTGATGGGGGTAGTTGCCAGGCAAATTGGAATCTCTTTAAGCTGTCATTTCTGTTCCCCAGTTTCTGCATTCAAATAAAACTAAACATTTTCACATATGCAGCTAGAAGGCTGATTCTAAGTTTAAAACTATGACATTTAAACAGTTACAAAGGCATGTGACACCAAACATAGGTCACTCATTTAATCTAAACATTTTCGATTTTAGTGTCTTTAAATCCAGTGCAACTTAAACTGCTGCAATCCACAGCTCAGCCAGTCTTGTTATAAACCTTCAAGTCACTTCAGAATATCACTTTACATTGTATCCACCTCTCAGTAAGTCTTTCTTTGACCTGCTTTGGGTTGATCCAGTTTTACACAAAAAAGTAAAATCTGGTGTGGTTTTAAAATGCCGGCTTTTGGATAGTGGTGAGTACTGGTACTGCACCCATTTTTGAGATTTAAGAAATGAATTCCCCACCATTCTAGGTTGCATTTGGCAATCAGCATTGCCATTCCCAATGGTTTCAGACTACTGTGCGGGTAGTCCAATGGTGGTTTTAAAGCGCTTTGAAGCTAACCGGCACTACTGTTTTTCCTTTGGCAACCCATTTCCCTCATGGCAACCCGGCCTTTCATTCTCGCACTGGTGGGTGGCAAGTGAGGCAACCATTTCGGTGTGCGCACAAACTGCGCAGCTTTCCTGGATTTCGGCGCACATGTGGGTTTTCCGCCATCTTGAATTTTCTAAGCCCACAGCACCAAATGTTGTGGCATGATAGCTTAAACGTGGGTGAGGACACCCAACACCACGTTGGTCCACCCGGATCAGAGCGGATTTATCCCTCAGAGGTCCACTGCCTTAAATCTACGTAGGCTGTTTGGCATAATGGCACAGATAGACCCGGACAAACACGCGGTTGCTGTGTCCCTTGATGCCGAGAAGGCGTTTGACTCAGTCTCATGGGAATACCTCTTTTCAGTACTAGAGGCATTTGGAGTGGGACCCAATTTCATCAGATATGTCAGGCTACTGTATACCGCCCCGGGGGCAGGAGTATGTACAAATAGGACCATTTCCGAATTGTTCGAATTAGGCAGAGGCACCAGGCAGGCTTGCCCGTTCTCACCTATTCTGTTCGCCTTAACGATAGAACCCATGGCAGCTGCTGTTAGAATGTGACACAAGGATAAGGCACTCATAATGAAAGGATCCGCCCAATTAATTTCACTATATGCAGACGATCCACTATTATATATCCGTCAGCCCGACAAAAACATTGCACCCATAATGGCAGACATACACGAGTTTGCTGAATACTCTGGCTACACAATAAACAATTCTAAGTAAGAAATATTCCTGTTCACCCCCTCTACAGGGTGCCCCGGGGTGACATGTGGTCTTAAGTGGTCGGAACAACATATTAGATACTTGGGGGTGCTGGTCTCCAGGAGCAGACAAACCCTTTATGTTGATAACCATGATCAGACACTACAATCACTTAATACAAAGCTGCAGGTCTGGAGACACTTCCCTATTTCACTTCATGGCAGGATTGCAGTTCTCAAAATGATGGTACTCCCTAAGCTGCTATATTTATTTGTGAATGTCCCCATATGGCCTGGCAGGGATTTCTTCTCCAAACTACGATCAATGGTGGTGACATTTCTTTGGAATGGGAAAACGACCAGAATAGGGTGGGAGAAGATGAAGAAACCATACAGTACCGGTGGGATAGCTGCTCCGGACTTTGAGCTGTACTACTTGGTTGCTCAGGCACAATTCGCGAAATATTGGTATGATATAACAGATAACTCACCTCATACATGGATAGAGACACACACCACTTCACCCACGGACATACGATCGGTCGTTTTTGACTCATGACACAGAGACATATGCGAAATTGACTCTGTGAGCTGTACTGTTCAAGCTTGGGGGGCAATAAGTAAGAGACTGAAGCTAGAGACACCCTGTAACCCGGAGATTCCCTTGATGAACTTCCGAAATATCCCCCCTATATTTGACACAGGTATACAGGAAACCTGGGACACTAATTAGAGAAATGTAGCTGGGCTACATGTTCATAGACGGGAAGTTTGCGACTCTGACAGACTTTATGAGAGCTATGGGAGGAGGACAGCTCCGGACACTTCAATACTACCGGATGAGATCTGCGTTCCAGGCGCGATGGCCACTCTTCCCTCATGAGCCCCTCCCACACCCATGCCTACAACTGGTCACAACACAAGGAGGGCTGGGGATTTCTAAATTGTATGTATCAGTACAGACCCACACCCACACGGCAAGTCGGGTTAAAGAAGAATGGGAAGCAGATATGCAAACGCTTATACCGGATGATAAATGGGGCAGATGCTGCGCACTTACGAAAAATATATCACTCAATGCGGGCCTGCGCCAGATACAATTCAAAATCCTGAATAGATTGCACTATACGCCTGCTAAGATAGCCAAATTTGCGCCTGATGGCTCAGGCAACTGCCCCAAATGCGGTTCTCCGCACGCGGGATCTTTTCATATGTATTGGGAGTGCCCCGTCTTGGAGCGGTTCTGGGAAATGGTGGCTGAAATGCTTGCAGAAATTACGCAAATACCCCCGCATCTGACTCCTCAAAAGTATCTGTTCGGGGATATTGGTAAATGTTCTGAAAAAACTAGAAGGTTGTTCAATGTTTTATGTGCTGTTGTAAAAAGATGTATACTGCAGGCTTGGAAAAGCCCAGCGCCGCCAAACATGAACACTTTTTTGCACAAATTGACTTATGTTAACGAATGCGAGGAGCAACACGTTTTAACCCAACCAGGCACGAGCCGACCAAAAGACATCTGGGATTGTGCACAAAAATGCTACCCAGAAAACCTAAAGATTAATCTAGCATCTGTAACCTCTGCCTCCATGCAATTACCTCCGGAATACCAGGACTTTCAGGACGTCTTCCAAAAGGAACAGGCCAACACGTTACCTCCTCACCGATCGTACGATTGCCAAATCGATCTGGTGCCCGGTGCACAACCCCCTTGTAGCAGGATTTATGCCCTTACCGAACCTGAGAACCTGCATTTGAGACAATATTTGGATCAATACCTCGCCAATGGTTTTATTCGCCCGTCAAAGTCCCCGGCATCCTCGGCTTTGTTTTTCGTGCCTAAAAAAGAAGGCGACCTTAGAAGTTGTATCGATTAGCGCGCATTGAACCAGATAACGGTTAAAAACCGTTATCCTCTGCCTCTGATTCCTGAACTCCTTGACCAGGTGATGGACGCTTGCATATACACCAAGTTAGATCTCCGAGGGGCATATCATCTGGTGCGAGTAAAAGAAGGCGACGAATGGAAAACAGCCTTCCGTACAAAATATGGATTATTCGAATACCAGGTAATGCCTTTCGGGTTGTGCAATGCGCCTGCTGCCTTTCAATTCTTCATGAATGATGTCCTTCGGGAACTCATCAATGTTTGTGTTGTCGTCTATATCGATGACATTCTAGTGTACTCCTCTTTGGAATTTGATCACAGAAAACACGTTAGGGCAGTTCTGGAAAAACTGCGGCAACACAAACTATTTGCTAAACTGGAGAAATGTGTTTTCCATACCACAGAAGTTGAGTTTCTCGGTTTCATCCTGACACCCAAAGGAGTCCGAATAGACTCAAGAAAAGTGGATGCCATCCTCAAATGGCCATCACCTAGCTCTGTAAAAGGGGTTCAAAGCATGCTCGGCTTTGCCAATTTCTATTGCAGGTTTATCCCGGAATTTTCACGCATAGTACAACCCATTACTGCACTCTTGAGGAAAAATAAACATTTTGAATGGTCTGAAGAAGCCGAGCAGGCCTTGCAGGATTTAAAAGCTAAGTTTACCTCTGCACCTATATTGAAACACCCACGTCCAGATCTCCCGTATGTCGTCGAAACTGACACATCCAGCCTAGCCATGGAAGCAGTTCTGTCTCAAAGAGATTCTGAAACCAACCAACTACATCCCGTAGCATTTTGGTCCAGAAAATTCTCGGCACCAGAGATTAATTACGCAATCACTGACAAAGAACTGTTAGCCATAAAGTCCGCTTTTAAAGCCTGGCGGCATTACCTGCTTGGCGCTCGACATACCATCACGGTGATCACTGATCACCGGAATTTACAGTATTTGAAAACCGCCAAGGCTCAGTCATCACGGCAGCTCCGATGGGCTTTGTTTTTCGCTGAATTTGATTTCGTGATTACCTATGGACCTGGCTGCAAGAACGGAAAAGCAGACGCCTTATCCCGAATTGGAATGGGAGAATCTGATACAAACTCAGAACCAGTACCAATAATTCCCGAACAGAGAATTCTAGGCATGACTTTGTTACAGACGCTTGAAGACATTCAAGTCAGAGTGAAACAACTCCTGGACCCTACAGTCCTACAGGATTGGATACAAAAGGGATCAGACTTTACCATAGATAATGGTTTACCTTATTACCAAGGACGCTTATTCCTGCCGCACAAGGATTTACACGAACTAGTTATTTCAGGTTATCATGATACATTAATAGAGGGACACCCCGGTATTGCCAAGACAATGGAAAAGGTGAAACGACAATTCTGGTGGCCCTCTTGGTGAAAAGATGTTAAATCTTTTGTGATGTGTTGTGGTGTTTGCGCCCAAAATAAAGGTCAAAAGAAAAGACCAGCTGGTCTCCTTCAACCTCTAGACATACCGCCAGCACCCTGGCACACCCTATCAATGGATTTTATTACGGACTTGCCTCCTTGTTCGGGATACAATACCATTCTGGTAATTGTGGATTTGTTTTCCAAAATGGCCCACTTCATTCCTTTGAAAGGTTTACCTTCAGCTTCTGTCCTAGCCAAAGAATTCCTCGAAAATATTGTTTCGGCTACATGGATTCCCATCTATACTAATCTCTGACCGGGGAAGCCAATTCATTTCCCACTTCTGGCGCAAATGTTGTCAAATGGCACAAATCGACGTAAGATTATCGGCCAGTCACCACCCTCAGACCGATGGTCAGACCGAGAGGACAAATCAGACCCTTGAGCAGTACTTACGGTGTATGTTACAGCAATCTGAAAGCAACTGGAAAGACATTCTTTGGATAGCCGAATACGCATATAATAATTCGGTACACTCTGGAACTGGCCATAGTCCTTTTTATACCTTGTTTGGACATCACCCTCGAACCTCAAACCTCGACTCACCTCAGAACCGGGAGGGGTGCCCGCAGTAGAACATCTGCATTCTACCATTACCCGAGCCTTCAAAGAGGCAACCACGCATTTACAACAAGCCAAGAGAAAATACAAGGAGAATGCTGACCTACATCGGAGTGAAGCACCTCCGTATCAGATTGGGGATCAAGTGTGGTTAGCTACCAGACATTTACCGCTCAAAAGGCCTCGAACTTTTAACCCAAAATATCTGCGACCTTATTCTATTACGGCAATAATTAACCCAGTAGCGGTTAAACTTGATTTACCAGCTAATATGCAAATTCACCCTGTTTTTCATGTGCCACTTCTGAAACCAGTGGTCCCCAGAACCCGACTACTCAAACCTCCAGAACCTATTCAAATAGATGGGGAACCCGAATTCGAAGTGAAGAACATTTTAGATTCAAAAATGTTTAGGTCAAAGCTTTTCTACCTAATTGATTGGAAGGGGTACGGACCTCAGGAGAGGTCGTGGGAACCCAGTGACCATGTGCATGCACCTCGATTAGTCAGGAAATTCCACCGACTCTTCCCAAACAAACCAAAACCCCCGGAGGGAACAACCTTGGGAGGGGCCTTGGGGGGGAGTACTGTCACGATGCCCGCTCCCGGGGAGCCGGCTCAGGCCCTGCGTCCCCGAAAACGGACATCAAGTCCCCGGGGAAGGTCCCAGCAACCCCTTATAGGGGCCCTTTGGACAGCGTCCTGGCGCCTATGGCGCCAGGCTCATAGAAAATGTCAGTCCTGGCGCCATAGGCGCCAGGCTCATTATGAAAGTGTTTGGGTGCACTTACCTGATGCAGACCATGCTGCAGAACGCCGGCCTCCTTGAGGCCTGAAAGGAACTACTTTACCTGTGGGGCTCATTTACCACCCGGGCGTGGTCGGGGAAGGATACATACCTGATTGGAGGAAGGACACATTCTAGGAACTTCTTCCAAGGCTATTTAAACCACACCCGATCAGCCACACGTGCTTCGCGTTGTTCTGCATCTAGCAGCTGGACGCTCACCGTGTCTGCTCCTGCATCTTGACTTCTGCCACACCTGCCAGCATCCTGAATCACCTGCAAAGGAAGGGAACAAGAGAACAGAAGAAGGAAAAGGCCTCACCTGCTAAATCTGCATCCCAGAGACATTTCGCCGACAATCCTGAAAAGGAAGACATTTATTTTTAAAAGCACATCGCATCGATCACTGCAGCGCCGCATTCTACTCACCTTTACAGGGCGCCTCCATGTTCAGCAGCGACCATCCGGATTCGCAGTCGCGCCCCCGCGCCTAGTGAGGAAAAGACAAGAACAAAGGTGAGAGAAAGAAGGGAAAAGGGAAGCTAAAACTCTGTCAAGACTTACCTGTTGGGTCATTCCCTTTTCATTTCGGGTCCGCGCCGCATCCAGGCATTTTCGGACCCCGGCCCCTAAGGGGAAAAAGACATCAGCGTTAATGAGTGAATGAAAAGACATTACAAAAACACTCATTAAAGACTTACCTGATTTCCACAAGGATTTCACCGCTCACCTCTGGTCGGTGCCTGTTCCCCGGCATTCCGTACCCCGGCCCCTATGGGGAAAAAGACACTAGCATTAGAACATTAATGCATGGACACAAGGGGAACCACTTATAGAAAAACTTACCTGGAAGCCAAGCAAGTTTGGTTTTCACCCATCCGAAAATCCAGTGACGTAACTGGATACCAACGCGCCCCTGCATCAGAAGCAGGATGGAGAGCTCGTCCTTCCAGACCCTAAGGTGAGACGCTACGGGGAAGCACAGAAGGGATTTGAGGAGGGTGAGAGGGGTAAGTGGGAGGCCGATTGCATTACCCCGCAGACAGTTAACCCCCTATTCTCACCTACAGAAGGATACTTCTGCGAGTCAGACAAGCCAGATCTGGGGCCCGGACCAGTCCGTCTTCCGAACCCTGCGCATCACCTTAGACGAGGTCACAGCAGCGCGAACCAGGCCAGCGCCCCCGTGGGAGTCAGGTGAGCGTTACAACAACCCTCCAGACCAACGTTCTTCGCCTGCCAAGCCCATACAAAAGACCACATGCCAATCTGTGATGAATCAACTTCCGGTGCACCAGTGGTCCATGGGATGAATATCAGTTTCTAAACCATCAATGAGAGCCATACCGCTAGTACACCAGATGGGATCCGAACAGATTGGAACACAAGTCAATTATAAACCGCCTTGTCCAATTTTGGTAATGTGGACGGAATGGTGGGCTTATATCTGCAAGGTCGTGGATCGTTGGTTAGTTGCAACACAGCGAAAATACAATTATTACCCAATGATAAAATGGACTGTCCAGTCAAGGGAGTATACACATATCTACTTTATTATTACTACAACAGACAGTTCTAGCACATAACTAAATACAACCTACACTGTAAAGGAACACAGAGGACAGAAGTAAAAGGAAGTACTTTGAATACTGACCAGCGGTAGTTGGAAAAGTAATCCGTTTTAACTGTTCACGGTTATTTAGTTTCAGCACCAAGGGCAAAGGGTCGTGGAAGGTTGCCCAGAGCAGTGCCAGAGGCTCAAATTAATTCAAAACCTACCACCCATCACTTTTTTGGTTCTTGATTTTCTCCCTATGTGAGAGAGGGTATGCCCAGACGAGAGTCACTTGCTCGTTGTGCCATAGAGACCCAAGCTGCACCTCACAAATAAGGCCTAAGGATGAAAAATGTCTGTAGTTGCTTGTGTTTCTGTGCAGAGGCACCTGGCCTAGCTAGCAGTTCGGGCAGGACTGCACCCATTGGTGGCAGTAGTTTACAGATTTGCATATGGCTGGACCCCTTTTGCAATTGTGCAAACAGGCTAAAAAACGGTGGTGTGGAAGGTTGTCCAGAGCAGTCCCAGTGGTTTAGATTAATTAAAAACCTTCCACCCATCAGTTTTTTGGTTATAGTTTGTATCTATATGTGAGAGAAGGTATGCCCAGACACGGGTCCCTTGCTTGCTGGTCCATAAGGAACCAAGCTACACCTCACTAATGAGGTCCAACAAGGCTGAGACATGCCTGGGGTTGCTTGTGTTTCTGTGCAGAGGGGAACTAGCGTAGCAGTTCAGGCCGACCTGCTCCCATTAGCAAAACAAGAGGTGATGGCTGGAAGGTTTGGAATTACTCTAAACCTCTGGCATTGCTCTGGGCAACCTTCCAAACCAACATTATTCACCTGCCAAGCCCTTATAAAATGGGAAGGACCATGTGCAAATCAGGCTTGTACCCAGCCCAGGCTTTGGTTATAGTTTGCCTTCCTATGTGACAGAGGGTATGCCCAAATGTAGGTCCTTTGCTCGCTGTGCCATAGGGAACCACAGTGCACCTGACTGATGAGGCCCGAAAAGGCCGAAACATGCCTGGGGTTGCTTGTGTTTCTGTGCAGAGGGGACCTGGCCTAGCAGATCGGGCTGAGCTGCTACCATTGGTGGTAGAACCTTCCTGATTTGTATATGGCTGGACCCATTTTCCAGTTGCGCAGACAGGCTAAAAAGTGGTGGTGTTGAAGTTTGCCCGGAGCAGTGCCAGTGGTTCAGATTAATTCAAACCTTCCACCTATCACTTTTGGGGATATAGTTTGTCTCCCTGTGTGTGAAAAGGTATGCCCAGACATGGGTCCCTTGCTCGGTGCACAATAGGGAACCAAGCTGCATCTCAATGATGAAGTATGACGAGGCAGAAACATGCCTGGGATTGCTTGTGTTTCTGTGCTGCAGGGACCTGGCATAGCAGTTCTGACAGGGCTTCTCCCGTTGGTGGCAGTACCTTACTGATTTCCATATGGCTGGACCACTTTTGCAATGGCTCAGACAGACTAAAAATAGGTGGCGTGAAAGGTTGCCCAGAACAGTGCTATTGGGTCAGATTTATTGAAAACCGTGCACCCATCACTTTTTTGGTTGTATAATTTTACTGCAGTTTTTACCAATCCATAGGTTTTTCTTTTGCGGTCATTTTCGAAGTCCTATGGATCAGTAGAATTGGCAATAAAAATGGTGGTAAACATTTACTGTGATTTTTTCAGATTTGCTGAATTTTCGTTGATTTGACAGGCGCTCTGAGCGAGAGGAAGTGATTTATGAAACATTGATGCCTGCTCTTAGATGGCTGCCTGTCAAATCTGCCTGAAATGCCGCTAGAAAGTATTTTCATGATAGAGGAAAACCAATAGATTGCTATGGATTCCCCTTAAAATGAATGCATGGCAAAAGCTAATGGATTCCATAGGAGTCTGTTTTAAATGTTTTCTGCATTCGTTAATTGAGCGAGGCATTTATGCATTTCAAAAAAAGGCTATTATACCTATGTTTTAATCTTGATTTTTCCACGACATGCTGGAAAATAGAAACATTGTATGGAGGGGACATTTTTGCACAAAAGTGGGCATGGAGCAATTACGGCTTTGAGGAATCTAACTGCCCAAAAGAAGTAGAGAGGCGTTCCCTCTGCAAGCCCTTATGTGCCTGATTCATGGAATAGTCTGAGGGGGAAAAAAGTGACTTGCTTGCGAAATTGCGCGCGTATCCTTGCTCATCGATTCATGGAAAGCAATGCACTGACTTAACGGGGACTTGTGTGGAACCTGCTCCGGTCTGCCACGTCACTGCAACTCGACGAACACCTTGAGCGAGACTCCAAGAAGAGGGTGGGCCGGCAAGGTTGGACTAGCCCTGTGTATGTCTAGTGAGTCTTGAGTAACAACTGGTGGTTCTTTGTCTTGGTTTAAGTGAGTGGATACAGTCAAGAGGTGTTGGGATCTTTTTATATATCTTTTGTGGTCATTATAAGGGCCCGATGCCAACCTCTTTTTAAAAAAAAAAACTAGGTACTTCCCATGTTCCTTTGCTCTATGCAAATAGTGCCAATCATATCAATCACCCTTCCCTGACTGCAGGACCAAATGCCAGGGACAAACACAGAAGGTGCTCTTTCCATTGTTTCTCATTGTGCGCGCGGCAGCAAACCATACAGGGTAATTAATGGAATAAATGTGCGCCGAAAACGTTTTCGCGCGCATATGCATTCATGGAACACATTGCGCGTGGCTTACCTGAGACCTGAGCTGAATCCGCGCAGGTCCAACATGTCACTGCGACACCACGAACGCCTTGCGTGATACGGCCAGAGAAGGCGCACACTATCCAGCGCACACACCTAAAAAGGGGTGGAACATGTGAAATGGGGAACAACACGCAAAAATGTGGTTGTTACGGGGGAAAGCACCGCAGTAAAATCCACGTATTCATGGAATCGAACAGGGCTCACCGGCGCATGGCAAAAGACGTGCAAACCAGGAAACACGTACGCCAGGCGAAAGCAGGCGGAAGCGCCCCTGCGCACCAAAGCCAATGCATAAAAAAGCGCACAAACAACAACCATTCCTCTCAGCAGTGATCGTGGGACACCGCAGGAGGAGGAGGATAGCCAGGACTGCATTTTTTTACCAAGGACCAGCATTTTTGGGATGCCTGATGACCAGGTCTATGGCAGGTACAGGTTTCCACCCCATATCATCCTAGACCTGGTCACTGAGTAGGAGGATGACCTCACATCACCCACCCTGTACTCCCATGCACTGAGCCCCTTGGAAAAGGTGCTCAATGTCCTGCATTTTTTGGCCACTGGGTCATTTCAGCGGACAACTGCCATAGTTGGGGGCGACTCACAGCCCACATAGTCACGCTGCCTACACCAGGTGTTGGCAATCATGACTGCACGCCCCTCAGTCCGCAGGCACATATACATGCCCAGAACACCTACAGAAAGGTAGGCCGTAGTCCAGAACTTTTACGGGGTGGCACACTTCCCCAGAGTGCTTGGTGCCATTGATTTCACCCATGTGGCCCTACGTTCACCTAGGGCCACTGGGCACATTTATCGCAACTGCAAGCACTGGCATTCCATCAACGTGCAGGTTGTATTCAATGCCAAGGGAATCATCACCTCTGTCTATGCAAACTATCCAGGGTCCACCCATGATAGTGTCATATTCAGAATGTCACCACTAAACTGGGACCTGGAAGCTGGGAGGCATGGCCACACATGGCTCATTGGTGAGTACAAATGCCTGTGCACATGCATGCATGTCACACACAGACAAATAGACAAACCCAACTAATGACAACCATTATCACCTCCCAGAGACAGTGCCTATCCTCTGAGCACCTACATGATTACGCCAATACAGAACCCCACCACACCACCCCAGGTAAGATACAACACAGCCCATATTGCAACCAGGGCCATAGTGGAGCGCACATTCAGAGTGCTTAAGTAATGTTTCTGCTCCCTTGACCTCTCTGATGGACAGCTAATACTTGCATCCCCAATAGTGTGCAGGATCATTGTGGCAGCATGTGCCCTGCACAAAGTTGCAATACGGCGGGGCATACCAGCGGACATGGTGGTGCCCAAACATCCCCAACCACATGCACGCCCGCTGCACATGGGAGGGGAAAGGGCACGTGGCGAGGCAGCCCGTACTCAGCTTGTGGCTCAGTTTTTCACCTAAAATCCCAACCCTGCGGGGTGCACACAGGCCTGGCACATTCCGGGTGACAATCGATGATGACAAAGGGGCAGTCAACTGTCACAACCTTACCACCCTGAGAATGTGTCCTTGGAAGTGCTACATTGTGTGAATCCCTAGCTACTTAACCAAACCCAATCCGGTGTGACCAAAAGGCACACATTCAAGGTGCATAATCCACTACCCCCTTGCAATACAGCACATCCAAATGCTGGTATGTCACCTAAACCCTCCCAAACCCCATGTCACCCACCCGACACACCGTGCCATGGCATGCAATGTCAAAACAACAAAATAAATGCACAACACATGACACAATTGTCACAAAGTTCACCGTCACAAATGGAAACATCAAAATCAAACCGTACACATGAACATATATTTGCCAGCATAACATATCATGAACACAGGACCCAACAGTGACAACGTCAGACAGTGACCAATCACAATAGCACAAGTGTCTCAATGTGACAAAGCCACCACATGGACCCCTCCCATCCTGAGTGTGTCGCTGCTAGCTAAATGTGGCAGGGTACTGCATACAGCATGAAGTGCATCAACAATGGAGACAGGCATGGTAATACATGAAGGTGTTACACAAAGGTGTAACATGTAAATATGCACAATTAGCAATATACAAACAAAAATGCATGTCAACCATGCACTGGAGAAACCATCATGAATCCCCACTAGGGGTGTATACACAGTTTGGACTTCAGACTGGCCACATAAATGATGGAAGCCCAGTGTCTCTGTGTAAATTATTGTCACACGGTGCCCTCCTGCAAGCTCATGAAAAGCGGAAGCAGGAGTGGCATATATGTCTGGACCCCAAGCCTCAAACACAAACACGAGACAAGCTTGTATGGGCCCAGCCGGAACACACAGTGGATGCCTTTGGATGCCACACAAAGCAACACACTGTTACATGAATGCACAAAAAAAAGAAAATGGTCATGGTTGACCAGGGGGACATGGGTACCACCCAGGAGGGAGGAGGTGCAGATTGCACCTCAACACCCACATGCATGGATATTGAGAATAAAAATAAAAAACCTCCATGGGCAAACTGCTAGCCTATAGTGGGAGTACTGTTGTCGCATTCGTCACCCTCTGGTGCAATATGAGAAGGTGTGCGTGGTACGGGAGGCTGACCATGCATAGCCCTGGCATGCTCCTCCATGGCAGCTAGCTTGTGGGTCTGAAAGGTCTGGTCTGCAGGATGATGGTCTGGAGGTCCCCATGCAGCACCTCACGTGTAGCGCAGAGTTCTGCCTGCAAGGCCTCACGTGTTGCACGGACATCCACCTGCAAGGCCTCACGCGACACACGGGTCTCCTCACGGCTTGCCTGGAGCTCAGCCGAGATGTTGTTTGTCAGCTGATCAATCTGCTTTTTGGCCCAACTACTGCTGGCCATCTCAGGTGCAGCCAGAGTAGCTCAGGGGGAGGTGTTCTCTTCCCTCAGGGCATATCCCTGTGGGCCTGTGCCTCTGCAGCCATGGCTGTGCACAGAGCCCCCAGTTCAGCCCATCGGTCCCTGTTGGCGGCCAACATGTCCTGCCTGGGTGAGTGGCACGTGGACCGCGGTGCCTGCTGCTGGAGCTCCACCTGCCTTTCGGGGAGGAGAATGGAATTGGCGACCCTTTCCACGCCCTGAGCCATTATCTCATATGATGCCCCCTGTTGCTGTGCAATGGCATACATTGATTTCTCCCACACAGTATTACCCAGTGGCTCAAGGCAAGTGCATTACCGGACTCCACAACTATCGGGCCCAAGGAGACCTGGTCCTTGCTGTGCTGCCGCTGCCTGTGGCTGCAGGACTGCATTCCCCCTTTGATCTGCTGCCCCAGGAACAGGAGCAAATAATGTGGAGCGTGACCCTGCATCTGTAACCGCCAGAGGTGGATATTACCAACACTGAATGGCCCTTTGAGGGGTCTACCCCCACTGCAGGTGTGTCGGACAGAACAGCATCCATGCCAGAATCACTTACCTGCGACAGCACATATGGGTCAATATCTGTCATGATCTCTGCTTCCAAAAGGTCAGGGTTTTCCCAACTCCCTTGGAAGCAGATCCATAACCCAGGTTCCGAGGGCCAACCAGTCCCAATTGGGACCTTTTGGACCCAGTCCTGGCGCCAGTGGCACCAGGCTCATAAATGTGCCCAGTCCCAGCGCTGGAAGCGCCCGGCTCATGATGCTTGGGTGGACTTACCTGCAACAGACCATGCTGCTTACTTGCCTGCCAGCTGAGCCTCTGATCCTCTTCTGTTTGGAACTACTTTTCCTGTTGGGTGGGGCAGGAGCCACTCCCTAGATTCAGAACACTGGAACTCTTCTGGAAAGCAGGAACTCTTTTCTTACCTAGGCGTGGCTGTGGAAGGAGACACCTAAGCACTACAGGAGGCTATTTAAACCACACCCGGTGGATGAATCTTGCTTTGCGTTATTCTGCATCCTCTGCAGCAGAACGCTCATCGTGTCTTCTGCATCTGATCCTGGGCCTAAGGAAAAAGGCTTACCATCCTGAATCCAGTCTTCAGCAACACCTATAAAGACAAGAAAGAACAGGTTAGCATTCCGGCATCTGAAAGACAAAGGCTTACCTACTCTTCGTGCGCTCTGGAGGTCTTCACACTGCATACCGGCATCTGAAAGACAAAAGCTTACCGACTCTTCGCACGCTCCGGAGGCCTTCGGCGCTGCATCCTGCATCTGAAAGACAAAACAAGGTGCGTTTAAAGACATTGGGGAACTTTGATACTCACGTGCCATTACTCCTTTCCACATCAACCCCAGTGGGTATTCCGGCACCCTGCAGCCGCTCCGAACTCGTACCTGCAAAATAAAAGACAGTTAGAGCGCATCGTGAAGCAGGCAACAAGCGCTTACTTACGTGCTTCCAAGCGCTTCTATTCATCATACGGACTCCATCTTCAACTCACTTCAGCCCGTCATCCGCCATCGCCGGAACCTGCAAAACAAGAGACATCATTGCTAAAGACTTTAAAGACAATAGAATTACTTGAAACTTACCGTTCGTGCAGTAAACGACGGACAGCAGTCCTCTGAAGTCAAGAGGCCTGCGCTACCGATCCAGTGAAGAAACTGGTTACAGCACCCTGCCCCGAGGCAGATGGAGAGCTCGGCATTCACTTACCTAAGGTGAGAGCGTTAACCTTTGGGGGTCTACAGGAGAGCAAAAAAGGGAAGAGATAGGGACACCCCAATAACCCCAGTTCATTAATCCCATATTTTCTGTCTGCAGACATCTTACTCTTGAAGTCAGGCATACAGTGCACAGAGGTCCAGCCCAAAGAGCCAACCGGGTGCTACACATCACCTTTGAAGATACGGTAGTCGCCCAGTCAAGACCGGCGCCTGTGGAGAATCAGGTGAGCGTTACAGAACGCAAAGTCTACCGCAAAACTCTCGCCCAGGCGCTATGGAAACCTCGGATACTGACCATCTAGCCCAGTTACTTGGGGAACTAAGGGCAGAAGTGCATGCAGCTCGTCAGGAAACGAATGCTCTAAGAAGGGAACTAATTATTTCCAAGGAGAGAACAGACGGTCTTGCTAGACAATTGCTACAGTCACAAGCCGGACAAACCCCGTTACCCGCATCAGGGGCAAATCTTCCTTCAACATCCTCTATGAATCCAGTGCAGATCAACCTACCTGGGAATGTACCTCTGGCTCCGCCTGAACGATTTTCTGGTGACCCAAAGAGGTTTGCAGTATTTATCAATCAGTGCCAGTTGCACTTCTTATGCCGGCCAGCAGCCTTTCCAACTGATCAAGCTAAAGTAGCTTTTGTACTTTCGTACCTTAGTGGCAATGCGGCAGACTAGTCGATCCCTCTAGTTAATCAAGATGATCCGGTTCTCCATGATTTTCAAGCCTTTCAGCTTAGTATGGAAAAACTGTTCGCAAGACATTCACAGGGGCAGGCCTTGGACAATGAGCTTCTTTCGTTGCGACAGGGTAATCAAGACCTTTTGGCTTATATTGCATCTTTCAATAGACTAATAGTGGAAACTCAATGGCCTGAGGACAAAAGGATTACGCTGTTTTACAGAGGTCTACGTGGAGAGCTCAAAGACGTTTTAGCCCAAGTAGTGAATCCCCCACAAGACTGTTCGGATTATATAGACTTGGTCGTTCAAATAGATCATAGACTGCAGAACAGGAAGGCCGACCGTTCCAAGTTTGATGCTCGAGTATTTTCCAAACCGCCAACTCCTTCCAAAGGAGTAGACTCCGGGGAACCCATGCAAATCGGGGGTCTGAAAGGTCCTCTAACACAAAGGGAGCGGGAAAGGAGAAAACAGTTGCAATTATGCCTATATTGCGGAAACTCAGGGCACTTTCTTCGAGACTGTCCGGTGAAACCTGCCAAGAAGGCAGTAGGAGCTGCAGTTACCAAAGTTACAAACTCTGAGCAGGGAAACGACCTCGCCCGACAAGAATAGAGGTCCTCTTGCCGAGCGTGAAAACCAGTTCCGTGACCTCGCATTTCGTGATACCTATGGTCCTCATTAGCCCTGATAATCCGGATCGATTACATGCAATTGAAGCTTACGTCGACAGCGGTGCCATCGGCAATTATGTGGATCATGAAATGGTTTTGAGGATGAATCTAACTCTTTGTCCCAAGGCTGTAAAGGACGTCATTACTACAGTGGATGGTACGGAGATAGCCTCCGGGCCAGTAACGCATACCACTCAAGAGGTGACGCTAGTAAGTCAAGATGGACACCATGAGAAGATCGTGTTCGATGTGATCAAGGCCCCTCAGTTTCAGATTATTCTAGGAATACCTTGGTTAGAGAAACACAATCCTCTGATCGATTGGCGAGCAAGAACGGTCCAGTTTCCAGAATGTGTCTCTACTTGTCACCCTCCACCTGGTGTTGCACTGGCAGCAATTTCTTCAGAGACTCCCCAGTTACCTCCCGAATACCTTGAATACCAAGATGTTTTCCGGAAGGATCAGGCTAACACTCTACCTCCTCATAGGTCTTATGACTGCCAGATAGACCTGATACCTGGATCTACTCCTCCTTGTAGTAGAATTTATGCCCTAACCGAGCCTGAGAACCTTTACCTTCGACAATACCTGGATCAATACATGGCGAATGGGTTTATTCGTCCTTCCAAGTCCCCTGCTTCTTCAGCTTTGTTCTTCGTTCCAAAAAAGGAAGGAGACCTTAGAACTTGTATCGATTATCGCTCCCTGAACCAGATCACCGTTAAGAATAGATATCCGTTACCTTTGATCCCTGAACTCCTGGACCAAGTCAGAAAAGCATGCATATATACAAAGCTGGATCTTAGAGGAGCTTACCACTTGGTACGAGTAAAAGAGGGCGATGAATGGAAGACTGCCTTCCGCACCAAGTATGGGCTATTTGAATATCAGGTCATGCCCTTCGGACTTTGCAATGCCCCGGCCGCCTTTCAATATTTTATGAACGATGTCCTCAGAGAGCTCATAGATGTGTGTGTTGTTGTTTACATTGACGACATCCTCGTTTATTCTTCATCGGAATCTGAACATCGGAAACACGTGAAAATGGTCCTCGAAAGATTGCGTCAACACAAACTTTTCGCTAAGTTGGAAAAATGTGTTTTCAACGTGACTGAAGTTGAATTCTTGGGATTCATATTATCACCTGGCGCAGTACGTATGGATTCAAAGAAGGTCGATGCAGTTCTCAAATGGCCATCACCATCCTCCGTAAAAGGTGTGCAAAGCATGTTAGGCTTCGCTAACTTTTACCGCAGGTTTATCCCCGAATTCTCTCGAATAGTCCAGCCCATCACTGCCTTGTTAAAGAAAAACAAACGTTTTGAATGGTCTACCGAGGCGGAACAAGCTTTCCAGGATTTGAAGACTAAATTTATCTCTGCACCAATCTTAAAACACCCTCGCCCCGAACTCCCCTACATCGTGGAAACTGATGCTTCAAGCCTTGCCATGGGGGCAGTTCTATCACAAAAGGACCCGGTAACCAATCAGTTGCATCCCGTGGCATTTTGGTCCCGCAAATTCTCGCCTCCTGAAATCAATTACACGATTACTGACAAGGAACTTCTGGCTATCAAGTCTGCCTTTAAGGCTTGGCGGCATTATCTGCTGGGGGCCCGACACACCGTTACTGTGATTACGGATCACCGAAACCTGCAATATTTGAAAACCGCAAAAGCCCAATCCTCTAGACAACTCCGTTGGGCATTATTCTTTGCCGAGTTTGACTTCATAATTACCTATCGACCTGGTACAAAGAACGGTAAAGCTGATGCCCTTTCTCGGATGGGAGTGGAAGAACACTTGATCAACCCTAAACCTGTACCAATCATTCCCGAACAAAGAATTCTGGGTGTAATCGCCACAGAATCCATAGAGGAAGTTAAGGATAAAGCCAGGCAACTTGTAACTCCAGCAGACATACAAAATTGGCATCTGCAGGGAAAGGACTTTGCAGTAAAGGACAACTTATTGTATTTCCAAGAACGATTATATCTACCCAGCACAGATTTACAGAAAAAAGTAATCTCCTGTTATCACGATTCTTTAATGGAAGGTCATCCCGGTGTGGCCAAGACCTCAGAAAAGATCAAGCGCTACTTCTGGTGGCCGTCTTGGAAAAAAGATATTAGAGACTTTATAATGTCTTGTGGAGTATGCGCCCAAAACAAGAGTCAAAAGGAAAGACCAGCAGGCCTCTTACGCCCTATTGACATCCCACCTCGCCCTTGGCATACGCTTTCTATGGACTTCATCACCGATCTACCTCCATGTTCCGGATACAATACGATTCTAGTAATCGTGGACTTATTCTCCAAGATGGCGCATTTCATTCCGCTCAAAGGCTTGCCAACAGCAGCAACTCTGGCCCGAGAATTTCTCGAAAACATCGTCCGACTACACGGTTTTCCTTCGGTTCTAATTTCGGATCGAGGTAGTCAATTTATTTCTCATTTTTGGCGAAGTTGCTGTCGGTCGGCTCAAATTGATGTGAGACTATCGACCAGTCACCACCCTCAGACCGACGGACAAACCGAGAGGACCAATCAAACTCTGGAACAGTATTTACGCTACATGCTGCAACAAACTGAAAAAACTTGGAAAGACATCCTTTGGATAGCCGAATATGCCTACAATAACTCTGTCCATTCGGGAACTGGGAAAACACCGTTTTTTCTTTTGTACGGCAGTCACCCTCGAACCTCGGAGTTGGATCACCTCCAAGATCTTGAAACACCAGCAGTAGACTACCTGCATTCTACAATCACCCAAGCCTTTAAGGAAGCTGTTTCTCACCTTCAAAGGGCTAAAGAACAATACAAGAAAGGAGCAGATCAACATCGGAAGGAAGCCCCTCAATATCAAGTAGGGGACCAAGTCTGGTTATCCACCAAATATCTACCTCTAAAAGGGCCACGCACATTCAACCCAAGATACCTTGGTCCCTATTCCATCACTACCATAATAAACCCAGTAGCGGTCAAGTTGGACTTGCCCCCTCACATGAAGATACATCCGGTCTTCCACGTCTCTCTATTAAAACCCGTGCAACCTCAAACCCGACTAACTAAATCTCCAAAACCCATCCTAGTTGATGGAGAACTCGAGTTTGAAGTCAAAAGCATTCTGGACTCCAAGATCTCCAAATCTAAACTATTTTACCTAATTGACTGGAAAGGCTACGGCCCCGAAGAGAGATCCTGGGAACCTGCTGAATATGTCCACGCTCCTCGCCTAATCAAAAGATTTCACCGAACATTTCCTGACAAGCCAAAACCCCCGGAGAAGCCCGGTTTGGGAGGGGCCTTGAGGGGAGGTACTGTCATGATCTCTGCTTCCAAAAGGTCAGGGTTTTCCCAACTCCCTTGGAAGCAGATCCATAACCCAGGTTCCGAGGGCCAACCAGTCCCAATTGGGACCTTTTGGACCCAGTCCTGGCGCCAGTGGCACCAGGCTCATAAATGTGCCCAGTCCCAGCGCTGGAAGCGCCCGGCTCATGATGCCTGGGTGGACTTACCTGCAGCAGACCATGCTGCTTACTTGCCTGCCAGCTGAGCCTCTGATCCTCTTCTGTTTGGAACTACTTTTCCTGTTGGGTGGGGCAGGAGCCACTCCCTAGATTCAGAACACTGGAACTCTTCTGGAAAGCAGGAACTCTTTTCTTACCTAGGCGTGGCTGTGGAAGGAGACACCTAAGCACTACAGGAGGCTATTTAAACCACACCCGGTGGATGAATCTTGCTTTGCGTTATTCTGCATCCTCTGCAGCAGAACGCTCATCGTGTCTTCTGCATCGGATCCTGGGCCTAAGGAAAAAGGCTTACCATCCTGAATCCAGTCTTCAGCAACACCTATAAAGACAAGAAAGAACAGGTTAGCATTCCGGCATCTGAAAGACAAAGGCTTACCTACTCTTCGTGCGCTCCGGAGGTCTTCACACTGCATACCGGCATCTGAAAGACAAAAGCTTACCGACTCTTCGCACGCTCTGGAGGCCTTCGGCGCTGCATCCTGCATCTGAAAGACAAAACAAGGTGCGGTTAAAGACATTGGTGAACTTTGATACTCACGTGCCATTACTCCTTTCCACATCAACCCCAGTGGGTATTCCGGCACCCTGCAGCCGCTCCGAACTCGTACCTGCAAAATAAAAGACAGTTAGAGCGCATCGTGAAGCAGGCAACAAGCGCTTACTTACGTGCTTCCAAGCGCTTCTATTCATCATACGGACTCCATCTTCAACTCACATCAGCCCGTCATCCGCCATCGCCGGAACCTGCAAAACAAGAGACATCATTGCTAAAGACTTTAAAGACAATAGAATTACTCGAAACTTACCGTTCGTGCAGTAAACGACGGACAGCAGTCCTCTGAAGTCAAGAGGCCTGCGCTACCGATCCAGTGAAGAAACTGGTTACAGCACCCTGCCCCGAGGCAGATGGAGAGCTCGGCATTCACTTACCTAAGGTGAGAGCGTTAACCTTTGGGGGTCTACAGGAGAGCAAAAAAGGGAAGAGATAGGGACACCCCAATAACCCCAGTTCATTAATCCCATATTTTCTGTCTGCAGACATCTTACTCTTGAAGTCAGGCATACAGTGCACAGAGGTCCAGCCCAAAGAGCCAACCGGGTGCTACACATCACCTTTGAAGATACGGTAGTCGCCCAGTCAAGACCGGCGCCTCTGCGAGAATCAGGTGAGCGTTACAATATCCGATTCTGCACCAGAGGCATAGAGCTCCTTTGAGGTGTACTCAGAGACACCCCTTGGCAGGATGGTCGGTAGCACCAATGGATGTTCATGGGCTACCACACCACAGCCTCCACTGGTGCCTGGCTGGGTCTCTGAATACCCCACCCCCTCCGGCATCTCCTCCTCCTCCTCTGCTTCCAGTGCCTCATCACCTGCACAAAACAAAAAGAAGACACGAACATACATGTCAAAAGCATGTACCACACACATAGGTATTACAATGTTGACATCCAACACATGACTCAGACATGTCACACATGACACAAACTCAGGCATGCATGCAGTGCATTGAAGTGGAAGGGGACCCTGAAAGCAGACATGGATGAGTGTAAAATGGCAAAACAACACATATGCTGCATGGTGCATAACACCTGCATCACACACAAGCCTGTGACTGGCATGGACTTTCAACAAACATGACAGATGCCAACACACAGATGGCACGTAGCATAGCCATGGCAGAACTGTCAACCAGCCCTAGATGGTAGTTAAATACTACAGTCTGTTATCCATGTAAAATGCATGTCATCAGAAAGTACATGGAAATCACTACGACAAAACACACATGTCGCAGGATGCTACAACGCTAGTGTGTTGAAATACAGTGAAGGGAGGCACATGGATACATTAATGCTAGGTCACTTTGACATCACACAAGTGAATAGGCATGTTGAAGGTGAAATAGGGCTCAGAAGTGTGTGGGTGCAGTGCAGTACATGTGTACGGTCTCAACTATCAATAAAAAGACAAAACCAGTAATTTCAATGTTGTATCATGATGGCAGTGCAAGGGCAAGTGCAGTCATCATGTGCAAAGTGTTGGCAGTGGGTTGCAGGGATACAGTGAACCCCAACTCCAAGGGCGGGGGATGGCTTGGAGGCAGGGCATGGGTCTAAATGGTTATCCAGAGTACCCTGTTGTAGCAGACAGTGTGGGCAGGTGTCAATTACATTCTCACAGTCATCTGGGACTAGAGCAGGGGAGAGGACAGAAAGCACAACACATGAGGATGCATCAGAAGTGTCCCCAGACTGGGAGAAGCCACAACAGTAGTTGCATAGAGGCAGGGAGGCTGTACCAGAAGGAGGTATCCGCTCGACACAGACGAGAACCACAAACTAATGGCCATGTGGAGCAACTGACCCTGAGGGAGCAGGAACGGATCAAATACCATGAGAAGGAGGAAATACCGGAGATGGAGTCAGATGAGGGGCTTGCCCCGGACCCATAAGGCCTTGCTCGGAATGCACATGGTCCATGAATGAACACTCATGGCCACTTTGAGCCTGTGTCATCAGCACGGTTCGAGTGAGAGACTCTGCATCAAAGCCAAAGGATGTTCCACACAGTACAGGTCTGGCAGAGTTACAGAGGGAAGAGTGTATATTCACAGAAAATCTGGAGCAGGCCGTTGCAGTAGTCTGCCATGGGAATCACAAGTACCATGGAGACAGTGAGCTTCTGGGGGATAGAGAGGCAAGGAAGGATTCCCCTGAGGAGGATCAGCTTGCAGGGTGACTTCACAGAGACGTCAGTCATGTGACGACAGAGGGCGAGTGTTGAGTGGTAGATCATCACTGGCAATCCACAAACATGTTTTGGAGCAAGATTATGGACAAGAGAGGCTGGCCAGTGATTGGCATGGAAGGAGGATGCAGGTGTGGTGATGAGGATTGCCTCTGTGTGCAGCACATGTTCTGTATGCAGTCTGCATCACAACAAGCATGTATCAGTCAAGCATCGCATGGGTCACACATGGCAGTTATGACTACATAGCCTGAGCTGGCAGTCAATCACAACACATCACCCAAGCAAAATACACATTGCCTGGACACACATGCATGAACACTCACCGGACATCGGCTCATAATCCGGGAGGTCTGCCACGGCTTGGATCTGACCCTCTGCGATGAACCCTCCAGCGATCGCCTCATGTTCAGTGAGTTCATCGTCCTCTGGTGGTGACCCACTGCCACTCACCAGAGTAGAGACGTAATTAGAAGCCCACTTGTTTTTTGCTCAGCGTCAGAGGTCACTCCAACTGCCATCAGGCGCGAACAAGGGCTGCCTGCGGGTATGGTGACGGGTGTTGGGGGGGTCCCATGTGGTGTAGGCTGCCTGCGGGGTATGGTCACAGGTGTTGGGGGGGTCCCTTGTGGTGTGTGCTGCCTGCGGGGTATGGTCACGGGTGTTGGGGGGCTCCCTTGTGGTGTGGGCTGCCTGTGGGGTATGGTCACTGGTGTTGAGGGTCCCTTGTGGTGTGGGCTGCCTGCAGGGTATGGTCACAGGTGTTGGGGGGGGTCCCTTGTGGTGTGGGCTGCCTGCGGTGTATGGTCACGAGTGTTTTGGGGGATCCCTTCTGGTGTGGGCTGCCTACAGGGGGGTGTTCGCGGCTGATGGCAGCACGCGCGGCCCTGTCCACGCGCTTTGGCTGGCGCAAGAGGGGTACGCGATTTCGCTGGGGTACGCAAGACCCTTTTCATTCGATTTGACTGGCACGAGCGGGGTACACGATTTTGCGTGGGTTCGCGAGGCACTTTTCACGTGATTTGACTGGCGCGAGTGGGATATACGATTTTGCAGGGGTATCAAGGCCCTTTTCACGCAGTTTGACTGACGCAAGCGGGGTGCGCGATTTCGCGGGTACGTGAGGCAATTTTCACGCGATTTGGCTGGCGCGAGCCGGGTGCATGATTTTGCAGGGTACACGAGGCAATTTTCACACGATTTGGCTGGCGCGAGCAGGGTGCGCGATTTCGCAAGGGTATGTAAGGCAATTTTCACACGATTTGGCTGGCGCAAGCAGGTACGCTACAATTTTTCACTCAATTAGGATGGTGGGGGGCTTTGTGCTGCCCCACGGATGGCGCGGGGCCATGCGCCGTATGGGACATTTAACAGGCATTTTCCTGTGCAAGGGGCGGTGTTGGGGGCGTTACTGGTGCAGATGGATGTTCACTGCACGACGGCTGGTAACAGCGCAGGAAATCCATGAATGCGCGTTGCGTGTAGATGCTGCTTTGTGCCCCCGCTGGCGCACGCGTGGCGCACACTCCTTCTCTGTGCGCGGTGCTTGCGCTGCTTCTGTGCTGGAATCTATGAATCCAGCCCATAATGTGAACCCAAATTTGAAGCTTGTTAAAAAATGTCAGCACATAGGAATTGTTTGAATTGCAAAAATGGGTGCTAAATGGATGTAATTTCCTTGTTTGAAAAGAAAAGAACAGTGCCTTTTCATCTTGCAGCGAGACACCTTTCATGTTGTCCAGATTGTTGCTTATTTGATGCGATTGTAATTGGACGCAATCAAATTCACTGATATAACATTGGGTTGTTTCAGTCAGACAGCAGGTTTTCTGTGGACTTAAGGTTCCCAAGTCTATGAAATTTGCATTAGGAAACACTTTAGATAATTTTGAAGTTTGCGTTAAAAATTGTAAAGCAAATCGTCTTAGAAAAATCACAACAGTTTGCTTTATTCATTCGAGAAGTGAAGGGTCGGTTCACAAAACAGTTTCCAGATGGTATGACTGCTTCTGAAAGAATAGTGAGCCATAAGTTGCACCACATTTCGCATGCGCATGTGTGTCTGCTGCTTGTGGTGAATGCATGAATACGATAACTATGCACGTGCAATTGTTTTTTTTTTAGGTAAGTATATAAGTGGGTGTACTGTTGCCATGGAGGCATCAAGGATGGGCTGGGCCAGCATCATGAAATGTTGTGAAAATCGACAGAGCCTTACATTGGATTGGCATTCACAGATTGCTGCCTGCGGGGTATGGTCACGGGTGTTGGGGGGCCCCCTTGTGGTGTGGGCTGCCTGTGGGGTATGGTCACTGGTGTTGAGGGTCCCTTGTGGTGTGGGCTGCCTGCAGGGTATGGTCACAGGTGTTGGGGGGGTCCCTTGTAGTGTGGGCTGCCTGCGGTGTATGGTCACGAGTGTTTTGGGGGATCCCTTCTGGTGTGGGCTGCCTACAGAGGGGTGTTCGCGGCTGATGGCAGCATGCGCAGCCCTCTCCACGCGCTTTGGCTGGCGCAAGCTGGGCACGCGATTTCGCTGGGGTACGCGAGGCCCTTTTCATGCGATTTGACTGGCACGAGCGGGGTACACGATTTTGCGTGGGTACGCGAGGCACTTTTCACGTGATTTGACTGGTCGAGTGGGGTATAAGATTTTGCGGGGGTATCAAGGCCCTTTTCACGCAGTTTGACTGGCACGAGCGGGGTGCGCGATTTCGCGGGTACGTGAGGCAATTTTCACGCGATTTGGCTGGCGCGAGCCGGGTGCACGATTTTGCAGGGTACACGAGGCAATTTTCACACGATTTGGCTGGCGCGAGCAGGGTGCACGATTTTGCAGGGGTACGTAAGGCAATTTTCACACGATTTGGCTGGCACAAGCAGGTACGCTGCGATTTTTCACTCAATTAGGATGGTGGGGGGCTTTGTGCTGTCCCACGGATGGCGCGGGGCCATGCGCCGTATGGGACATTTAACAGGCATTTTCCTGTACAAGGGGCGGTGTTGGGGGCGTTACTGGCGCAAATGGATGTTCACTGCGCGACGGCTGGTAACAGCTCAGGAAATCCATGAATGCGCGTTGCATGTAGATGCTGCTTTGCGCCTACGCTGGCGCACGCGTGGCGCACACTCCTTCTCTGTGCGCGGAGCTTGCGCTGCTTCTGTGCTGGAATCTATGAATCCAGCCCATAATGTGAACCCAAATTTGAAGCTTGTTAAAAAATGTCAGCACATAGGAATTGTTTGAATTGCAAAAATGGGTGCTAAATTGATGTCATTTCCTTGTTTGAAAAGAAAAGAACAGTGCCTTTTCATCTTGCAGCGAGACACCTTTCATGTTGTTCAGATTGTTGCTTATTTGATGCGATTGTAATTGGACACAATCAAATTCACTGAAATAACATTGGGTTGTTTCAGTCAGACGGCAGGTTTTCTGTGGACTTAAGGTTCCCAAATCTATGAAACTTGCATTAGGAAACACTTTAGATAATTTTGAAGTTCGCGTTAAAAATTGTAAAGCAAATCGTCTAAGAAAAATCACAACAGTTTGCTTGTTTATTTAACACTAGGTGGGGGCGGGTGTGTTGTGTGTTTCATTCCGTTCTTCGAGAAGTGAAGGGTCGGTTCACAAAACAATTTCAAGGTGGTATGACTGCTTCTGAAAGAAAAGTGAGCCATGAATTGCACCACATTTCTCATGAGCATGTGTGTCTGATGCTTGTGGTGAATGCATGAATACGATAACTATGCACGTGCAATTGTTTTTTTTAGGTAAGTATATAAGTGGGTGTACTATTGCCATGGAGGCATCAAGGATGGGCTGGGCCAGCATCATGAAATGTCGTGAAAATCTAGACAGCCTTACATTGGATTGGCATTCACAGATGAGAAGACAGGGCCTAATGTAGTCGCACTTACTTGTACACTTACAGACACCCACGCGATGTGTGTTTACATAGTTTAGCAAGTTTACACAAGTGCACCAATTGTATTTGTATTTATTGATTTATAAAGCGCCTTACACCAAAGCTCTGTACAGTGGAACAACTTAATACATAAAAACAATTGGTGTTGATTTGCAAGCATGTGTGTAGGAAGACAGAGACACAAATCAGGTAAAACATTTTAGGTAGTCCTGAGCCCAGGCCCAGGGTGCGGGTAGGATGGGGTAAGTGCTTTCTGCTCCCATGCCAGGGGCCTCAGGCCTTGTTTTTATTTTGTTGTTAAATGTTGAACAGTGTGAATAAAGTGGGTGATGGGATCGGAGGGTCGCTGGGGTCATGGGGTGCAGTGCAGCTATAAGTAGGTTATACAGCTAAACCACCATCTGGCTGAATAGAAAGAACAATACCTCATGGAGCAAATCTGCCATTTTGCTTTGGTTTTCGACCAGTGGTCCACAAAGGTCTTATGTTCGATAAATGCTTCTTTAAAAGTGAGATTATTCCGTCCCAGTCTTGCTGCGAGAATTTAAATTATTCGGTGGCATGGGAATGTGTCCTTGTTTCATTCCTTCTGGACAAAAAGGATTTATATATTTGAATGCTCCATTTGCACCCCCAGAATGGAAACAAGGAAAGCTGTCCCTTGAAATCATAGTGACACAAAAGCGATTGGTGGACATTCTTGAGCTGGTGCTCTCTGCTGGTATGCCCCGCCCCCTATAGCATTCCATTATATCTGTTTTAGCTTCTTATTTGCCAAACAGGGATGCCCAGAGCAGGGCAGATGTTGGCCCACACTGTGTGGAGAAATGGCATGTGAGGAGGAACCGAGACCTTGTAGGTGTTGTTTTGGTATTTTCTCACCCAGACTGCCCATGGCCATGTTAATCCTTACGACCAATCCCACCCACTTCCTGACCCTCCCCACCCAAAACACATCCTCCTAAAATCTCTTTAAGCTAGCTTTATCAAACCTTCCCATCAAAATGTATGCTCAAAGGGCCTGCCAGTTCTTTTCAAAGCAGTATTCTTAGAGTTAATGACTTAATTGTAGTTGCTACTGGTGTAATAAGAAATGTCTTGACCAGGTCTGCCTTCAGCATGTCGATTTAAAGGCACTATGCGTGCACTTCACTGATGTCCTGTTAAAAAAAAAGCATTGGCAAAGCCAACGGTTTTGGCTTGTGTATAAGTATTAGGCATTTTGCCAGGCACTGCTATTATATGCCTAAATACTTACACCATTTTGCAGCCACTACCATTGATGTCCGCTTAGAACGACAGCAGTGCCTTGCAAATGCATTTCCCATACCTAATAACAAAAGCCCAAGCTGTTGGCTGCGTGCCAAGTGACAACCTGTTATTAGCAGGCTGTATGCAGAAAGGGAAATTCCTACATGGTTGTGGTTGAAGGGGAATCTGTGTGTGGCGTGCCAGTTTAGCTATGTGACGATGATGATTTTTTTAAAAAAAGAACAAAAGGAATGTTATCACTTTCTCAAGAGTTTACACAAAACATTACATGCAACAAACACCATTACCCCTCCATAAGTATCATTTTCTGTAAAGTCGTGAATTGACGCGATTCACGGATGATGTTTTGAGGGCCACTTTTTTGAGGTGAGGGGTGGGCCACTTTTTTTGGGTGTCCAGGCCTATTCCTTGTTCCAGTCCGACCCTTATGCAGCCACCTAAAAAGTGGGTGCAACATGCAGAATGAGGAAGAACAAACGAAAATGTGGCCGCTATGATGGACGTTGCACCATCAAACAATAGCACCGCCCATACGATTGCAAAATAAACGTATTCATGGAATTGAACTGGGAACCTCGAGTTGCGACAAAACATGGACAAATCCACAGACCAGCCTCTTTGGGATGCCTGATGACCGGGTCTAGGGCAGGTATAGGTTGTATCCCCATATCATTCTAGACCTGCTCAGGGAGTGGGAAAATGTCCTCACATCACCCACCTTGTTCTCCCAAGCACTGAGCCCCTTGCAAAAGGTGCTCACTGTTCTTCATTTTCTGGCCACTGGTGCATTCCAGCAGACCACCACCATAGTAGGTGGCATCTCCCAGGCCACGCAGTCTCGCTGCCTACACCAGGTGTTGGCAATCATAACTGCACAAGCTTCTGTTCGCCAGCAATATCTATGTGCCCAGAACACTGGTAGAAAGGCAAGCAGTTGTACAGGATTTTTATGGGGGTTGCACACTTTCCAAAAGTGCTAGGTGATATTGATTGCACCTATATTGCTCTATGTCCACCTAGAGCAACACGGCACATCTACTGCCACCGGAAACATTGGCACTCCAATGTTCAGGTTGTGTGTGATGCCGGGGCATCATTACTGAAGTGTATGCCGACCATCCTGATAGCACCCATGATATTCACATCTTCAGGATGTCCCCACTAGACCGGGCCCTGGAAGCTGGGAAGCATGGCAACACATGGCTCATTGGTGAGTATGAATGGCAATGCACACGCATGCATGTTGCACACAGACCAATAGACACTGTAAACAGTGGGGGACAGTGTCTACCCTCTGAGCAAATATATGACGCCCATACGCAACCCCACCACACCTGCTGAGGTAAGGTACAACACTGCCCATATTGCAACTCAGGGCATAGTGGTTCGCACATTCGGAGTGCTCAAGTGATGTTTCCGCTCTATTGACCACTCTGGTGGTGTGTTGTTATATGCACCACTAGTAGTCTGAGGGTCATTCTGGCAGCATGCGTCCTGCACAATGTTGCAACACAGCGTGACGTTCTGGTGGACATGGTGGTGGCACACCATCCCCACCCACAGGCACACCGCTTGCATATGGCTAGGCAAAGGGCACGTGGAGAGGCTGCAAGTAGCCAGCTTGTGCAATCTTTTTTCACCTAAAATCCTTCCCCGGTGGAGTGCACACGATCCCACCAAATCCCTGGTGCCATTAAATGACAATGGTCCAATCCACTGTGCCCACAAAACCACCCTGAGAAACTGCCCTTGGAAGAGCAAATGTGTGTACATCCATTAGAACTAAACAACAATGCATTCAGTGTTTCCAAAAGAAACACATTGAAGAGGGAGTACAACACTGCCACCATGGCAACCATTGAATACAATCACCCCCTAGGCACTAAAAACATCCCATATGATTAACTAACATACCCATCAAATGTGTAACCACCGATAATTCCATAAACTCACCAACTGTCATAATGGAGCTGCCAGCCATACATAGCCTTCCAAATTCACCTGTCCTCAAAATACAAGAAGCACAATGGCATATTGCTGCGCACATGTTCCATAATGTGCATGCTGTGCACAAACATGTCCCCATTGTGGTGTGTGGAAAAGCAGTGCAGTAAGGATCCAAATGTGACATAGATTCTGCACCCCATCCAAAGTATACCACTGAACAAGAGGTAATTAACAATTGTGACAAAGAGGGTGACATTCCAGAATAGCCACATCCACACATGCAGCAACTAATACAGCCATTCCATATGGATCAAGATAAATGCATATCTTACCTGTCCCCTGGACATGCATTTGACAGACAAAGAACATCCAATGAAATAGCCATCATTCCCTGATGGAAGGATGTGCAGACAATGGAAAAAATCAAACTGGGTGTAGGCAACACATCCATGCACCAAAAGGTACAGACACATGTGTCCCCCTCAGTGACATGCAACACATGCAAGCAACTCACTAGACAATCATCAACATGTGTCCCAGCACACATGCAGCAACACAGTACACTGCTTGCAATTCAAACACACAAAACACACACACTGACATACAACCACAACCACCACACTGCATGACACCCTGAATGACATGCAGCAAATGTGCATGTCACATATCCCAATTTACAAGCCGATGGTACATACACAACACACGCATCAGTCAACATGCTGCATGACAATTAGAAGATATCAGAAACGCAGATAATTGAGCTCCCAAAAAAGCAGGGAACCCCCTGTCTCCCCTGGAAGACAAGTAATGACATGACAAGGCATGCCATCAACAGCACAGTAGTGGTACAGTGCAGTCAACACAGTCATGGGAGCCCATATTGCAAAGCACAAGAAGGCCAGTACACAAATATTCACCTCTTGCACTCCATGCAGGACAATGCTGGAGGCAATATTTCACAGAGGCCGATGTCAGACTGGAAGGCTGGCCACCGAGGCAACTGCCATGGAAGACATAAGCAGACATGACAAAGCAATGTGAAACAGCAAACAAGGGTAAATGCATGCAAAAGGTAGGATGCAAGGGAAAGTACAAGGTCAATGCAGACTTCATTGGGAATGCATACAAGTAGTTCAATTTTGCATTCAATTGAATGCATCAGCACCATGCTGTGATCAACTTGAAGCTGCAAACACCATGCTGCAACATGGATTGGACATGCATATGTAAACACCAACACTGCACAACATAGTGTGCCTGTTCACAACTGAGAATCCCAAAAATGTGCATCAATGGTTCGATATTTGTGGATCATAACTGGTGCTGCACACCATAAATGGAGAACCCTGAGCAAGAGAGGCCACATGTGCTGTTGAACCATTACCCCACAAATCTTGCATGGGATGCAAAGTGTCACTCAGCACGCATGCGCGAAGTGCAATGAAACACACACCAGCACAACCATCAACACCTGTCACAGGTCACAAACAGCTGGCCCTGCCACCCACTCCCAACCACACAAGAAAGGCCCATACAGCTGGAACTCCCACAATTTGGAATCTGCAACCTGTGGCCCCATTAATCCATAGAAACCACACCATGCCCATACACATGACCAGAACCACACCATGAGACAAATGCACCCATTAAGTAGTATCAGTGCCCCACAAGCCAAGTCAATCTAAAGTGATCACACACAGTGCAAGACTCCCAGCTAAACACCACACAAGTGTATGCAAATGCCCTTCACTTACCTGCACAGGGTACCCACCTGCCTTGCATACGATGCAACCCCCCCAGTACACATATCCCCTAAATGTAAAGACATGCAGAGTTAGAACAGATAGAAACTGCACATCCATGACAACATATGAATGGATGAAAATAATATGCAGAGACCACCACTGCAGAAGGCCCACAGGGTGCAAGAGGGTGAAAGGAGGTAGATTGTGAACTGCCCATGAGGGCAGCGTAGCACAACAGAGAGAGATAGGGAGACACTGAGAGGGAATGCCAATTTAAAACCCCATTAGGGATTACACTGTCTGGATTGGAGATGGCCAAGTGCATGCACTGCACCACAGTAGGTGCTAGCACAGCTAAGTTGACTGCGGAAGGAAGACAGTGCCATGAATACCACTTTAAAAACCATCCTGGCATGGTAGCATGCAAAGCACAAAGTAGGAACCAGCCACATGCAGCAAACATGGAGAACAATGACACATGCTCAACATGCAAGACAGTGCTCATGCTTACCTGCTGACTGAGCCGGCATGATGTGAATCCTGCATCACCTTCACCAGGAACTGTGCCTCCAAATGAGTGACAGGAGGGCCAGTGGCTGGCAGGAGCATTGGGAGCATGGACATCAAAGAGTGCAGGGGGGCTGCCCTAGGCAATGACAGGAGTCATTGCCTCAATACGGATTACTGAAACAACATGGGACCAGACATAACAACAGGTATAGTTCAGTACCGTTCACACAGCACACATGTGTCAGGAAACAGCGAACCCATGGTTACCTGCACAAGCCATCCTGAGCATCACTGTGCAAACATGCAAGATGACCTCACTCTGCATGACTGCATATCCATCACTACATACGTCATGGCCTTGAGAGGGCAACTGCACAACTCAAGTAAAAAATAAAACCCAAACAAAAAAAGAAACCTGGAAAGGGCAACTCAAAAATAACATGCCAACATCCGGGCCTGGGATCTACAAAAGGGACAAAAAATGTTTTAAAAAAGCAATATCCCAGGAGGGGTAGGTGAGGGGTAGGGCTCATGGACCTCACAGCTACAGTGGACCCGGAGGCATGTCTGTGCTGGCACCCCATCCTGCATTGAATCTGCAAGTGGAAGTGGTGCTGGAGGCTGACCACGCAGTGCCCTGTCCTTGTCCTCAGTGGCAGCTGTCAGGCGTGACACTGATGAATGTACGAGCAGACTGAGGAATGTGAGGTCACTATGCACAACCTCACGGGTTACATGGAGTTCCTCTGAGATTGTCTGCCTCAATGCTAACACTTCCTGGTGGAACAGTCTTCTGGTGGCTGCATGTGCCTCACGGACTGCAGTCCTGTGGGCCAACATCTCATGCCTCAGGGCATCCCTGTGCGCACGACCCTCTGCAAGCAGGGATGCCTGTGGACACTGCAGATATTCCCAGTCGGCCCCTGATTTTGGACTCCATGTGCAGTCTGTGGGAGCGGCATGTGGACTGTATGACCTGCAGCTGTTGCGCCACCTGTGTTGCTTTCGGGGTCATGGAAGTGGCCACCCTATACATGCCCTCATCCAAACTCTCAAAGGCATCACCTTGTCGGTGGGCAGAACGCAACATCTGCTGCTCCCACTCTGTCTTCCCAGCCTGCACACGTCCCCCATATGTGCTGGGCACTCGCCTGCCTGATGCAAGGGAGCATGGCCCTTGCTGTGATGCCCCTGTCCTTGGCTGCAGGTCTGCAACCCTCCCTTCGACATCTGTCCCAGGACCAGAAACCAATAGATGGGAGGGTGGCCTTGCAGCCGCAACCTCCGCAGATGGGGGGCCACCACTGACTGGCCTTGTGAATGCACCTGACCCCCTGCAGACTCATGGGACACCACTGCTCCACCCATTGGTATACTCACCTCCACCTGCAATGAGGACTGAACATCCGTTTCAGCATCAGAGCCAGATAACTCCACGAGTCAGAAGAATCTGCAGCAAGGCTGAGGATGGTTTGGAGCACCAGTGGGTTCTTCGGCCTGCCACACCACATCGCCCACTGGTGGCCTGAAGCACCACAAACTCTTCTTCATCCTCCTCCTCCTCCTCTACATCGGGTGCCCCCTCACCTGTACATGGACAGAAAAAGACATGTGCAACGTGTCTACGGTAAACATGTGTATCACATTGCTGTCATGCAACAAAATGCAGGGCATGTCATCAGAAGAAATACAGCATCCACACACTATGGCCAACGAGCAATGTGAGCATGGCATATGCAGACTGACCACCAAATTCCCTGCTCAGGGCCGTGCTGCAAGTGAACAGATTGCCAACCAACAGGGTTGTTAAGAAGCATGCTAGGGGCCATGTTACTGCACACTGTAGACTAATAGCAGACAAATTGGCATGGACATGTGTCTCTGTGACATGCAATGCCATTACATGGCAACAGGCAGCCACACACATCCACATACTAGGCCGCTTTCATCACATGCCACACCAGTGTTGTCTTGGTACAGGGAATGGAGACAATGAGAAAATTGAGTAAATTAGAGAAACAGCAAATAGTCCCAGGTGATGTATGACTGTAAGAGGACCACCTAGGCCGGTACGTGAAGT
This sequence comes from Ambystoma mexicanum, assembly GCF_040938575.1. NCBI lineage: Eukaryota > Metazoa > Chordata > Amphibia > Caudata > Ambystomatidae > Ambystoma > Ambystoma mexicanum. The sequence goes on from NC_090941.1 coordinate 994,931,279, forward strand.
GGAGAGAGTAAGTTAAGGGAGTTGTAGATAGGAACAAAGTACAGTGACCCACAAGAGAGAGAGGGATGTGGGCACATGGAGTGTAGGCTGAGTCTGGGAGGGTAACAGGGAGCAGGCATCGCAATGATTTGTCTCTGGAGTCATTGCCATTGGGGCAGTGTGGATGTGTACAGTCTGTACATATGCACACTCGCTCAGGGCATGCAATAAGGCGTGTTGTGTGTCAGCTTAGATGGTCTATGTTGCATGGCACCACATACATACATGTGTGAAAAGAGATTCAATACCCTGCATGGCATGAATTATAACTATGATTTCTGACACATGCACATGACTTGCAGAGAACAATCACTCACATCAAGGATGTAGCAAACAACTGTCCACCTTGTGGTAAAATATTGCAGATGTTGGGGGATGCTTGTGGGGGACGAGTAGTGCCACTGATGTACAACACATGGTTTGTATCCATTATTGTGTCCACTGGACAGCAGTCAGTCCACCGCATGTCATGGTTCACCCAGGGCCGTCATTCCAATGCCCCCAGATGTGCACTACAATTATATATCTTGCTGATGCATTACTTCACATACTCAGGATGCACAATGTTGGTCACATACCGGACATCTCCTCGTAATTTTCCAGGCCTCCCACGCCTTGCACCTGCTCCAGAAGTATGAATTGGCTCATAGCCTCTCTTAATGCTGGGTCAGCTCCATCTGCTCTGGTGATCCCCCTCCAGTTGTCAGAACAGAGGCCAGGTTGGAACCCAGCCTCGACTTGGTGCGACGGTTGTGATCATTCCAGCACTTCACTACCTGTGGAGCAGTGCGCTTCTCAAACCCTAAGACGTTGATCTCGTCTGTGACATACTGCCAATGCACCATAGGCTGAGAAGATGTATGGGTGCTCCCCGGATGCTGGCACATGTCACAGTGGTGACTGGCCACGTAGTCCATAAGGATCTAGAGTTCTTCATCATGGAAGTTCCTCTTCCTCAGCGTGCTGGTGTCCTGTGCTGTGTCATGGAGTTGAGCCTGTTCCTGCTGTGCACGCTTTGCCTTCTTGCCACGGATGCCACAAGGTGTTGATGCCACCCTAGTGTGGCTGGGACCACTTTAGGATCCAGATGCCAGAACACCAGTGGCCTGGGACATGGCATGACCCCTTGGGGCTGGGGCAGCTGCTTCCACAGCACGTCCCTGACGCCTTGGGGCTGAGGCAGCTGCTTTTACAGCACGCCCCTGACTCAGTGAGGCTGGGGCAGCTGCTTCCACAGCACGTCCCCGACCCCCTGGGGCTGGGGCAGCTGCTTCCACCACACATCCCTGACCCCTTGGGGCTGGGCCAGCTGTTTCCACAGCATGCCACTGACCCCCTGGGGATGGGGCAGCAGCGTCCACAGCACACCCCTGAGCCCGGCCCTGTCTGCCCCCTTTCCCACTTGGGGCCTTTCCACTCATGTTCCAGGTGTAACAGAAATATGGAAGGCACACCAAGTTATTGTCCTGGGCAATATGAGTGAGGGGGCAGTCTACATGATGAGAGACATAGTTCTGTGGTCCAGCAAGGCTCAAATGTACCCCAGGTGCGGATAGTACGGTATGCCTAATACACAGGCACCCTGAAAATAAAAATGCCTATGCGATACCAGGTTAGCTTCCAAAATAAGAAAAAAGCAGTATGCGATACGCAGTGGCACCCAGCAACACAAAAAAAGCACACGCAAACCCATCTACCAGAAAAGTAAGAATAGTGGTACGCGATACACAGGGGCACCCAGAGTTGAAACAAATGCGTACACAACTCACTTTTAGCCTTGCAAAAATAAAAAGTCAACGTGCGTATGCACGGAGGCAATACCCCCACCAAAATAAGAATTATGTACGGTCCCTGAAGTGAAGGGGAAGGCGTGGCACCACAAAATACGCATGTACTCCACTCGTGAGTCTCCTCCCCTTCGCACGAACGTTCAGAGTTGCATTTGCACATAATTATCTATTCCCGGATATGGCATGCTCAATGCCTGTGCACAGCATGTGTCAGCTATGTTACGTGCTAAGGACCTTTCCTCTGTTTTCACTTGTCCATGGTTTTCTCTGTTTTTACGTGCAGAGTCCCTTCACTCTGTTTCCGGCTGCTTCTTTGCGAGACACGGAAGACCCACGTTCCCGCTTCCATGCCATTTTAATTGCCTCCTCCTGCCATGTGCTGCCTTCAACTTTGCCTTTTGCTGCTGCCTGCACAGTGTGTGTGCCTGCTTCCCACCTGCACTACATTTTGACTGCCTGCTGCCCATCCATTGCCTATTCTCCTGTCTCCAGCCCTGTGACCACCTCAGCTGCTTTGTTGGATTCCCACCATGCCATTCACCACCACCGCTCCACAGCCCAGCTCTAGGACCACCTTGTCCATCCACACCTGCCTTGGAGGTTGCAATGTAAGCAGCATCATCCTCGGACCAGAGTGGCAATCCTATGGCAGCGAGGCAGATGGCTATCAACTTCAGCGCCAGGGAAGTTGACATCCTGGTGGAGAAGTTCCTTGACCATTATGATACCCTCTTCAATCCTGTGATGCAATGTGGCAAGGAAAGACATCATCAGATCTGGGCTGGGATAATAAATGCCATTAAAGCAGAGGGAGTGGCAGTCTGCACCTTGAAGACCATACACACGTGCTGGGAGGATCTGAAATCCAGGAACCACGGCAAGGCCCTGTGCTACATCCAGGCTGGTGCTACCACAGAGGGGTACAATGCACGCCGGTGCAGGCTGTCGGGTAACAACTTGCGGTCCCTGTAAATGTTCTACATGGTGCTGCATTCTCAGGTCTGCGAATTACGCCAACGTCTGGAGTTGACTTGTGAGATGCCATGTGGGGCACTGCTCTATGGTGCATGCATGTTTTGCAAGTACCAGCATGTTGGCAGTGATCCCTTAGGCTTGCAGCAAGTATGTCTATGAAACGGATGTCTGTATGCATGTCCCAGACATTGCTCTCCATGTGTGCATACAGACATCTTTGGATTTTAAATGTGTTCTTACTTGAACTGTGTGTGGTAGTGCTGTCTTTGAGACTGTGCACATACAATGTTACTTATGTCTGAGTTGTGCCAGGATGGCAAGTGTGCCAGTTGAGGTAGCGTTTTCTACGTCATGTGCATGCATGATGCTCATGTGTATGTGCCCAAACTGAGCATGTGTGACTGGGCATCACTTATGCCTGGATGTAACACATGCATTCAGATTTCTGGCTTAGTCATGTTTAGGCATTGCAGTTCCCGGGACTCTGATGTGATTGGTCATGAGGCTACTTGGGCACGCTGAGTTGATGTGTGTGCATCACATGTGTATGTACTTGGTGCTATGGCATGCGCACATGATGATTGTGTGTATAGCATATGCAATTTGTTGGTTATGACAGTGGCATGTAGGTTGATGGGATTGTGTGGAGTGATGGCCAGGCAGGTGTCTGCATGCATGTGGATTGCATGTCCATGTGTGTGGGTGTGGGTGCAGAGGTTGATGGTTGTTCCTTTGACAAGTCATGTTCCTGTGAATGTTGGTGATGCGACCCCGGCTTTGGTGCAGTACAATGATGTTGCTGTTCTGTGTCTCCTTTTCCACAGTTGCATCTGATAAAGAGGGCGGAAGCAGTGCTGTGGAGCATTGATGCAGGGAGGCCTCTGCCAGACAGAGGCACAGGCCACTGCCATGCACCAGTGACAGCTCAGTGACAGCTCATCTTCAGCGATGTGGCTGTGGCAGCACCGATGACATTGGGTATGGCTGAGGGGGGGAGTCCAAGAAGGTGAAGTTGGGAGGGGACTCCTCTACAGCAGTGGGGCCTGGTGATGCCACACAGGGTCCATTCATGGTGGAAGATGCCCTGGAGTCATCCAGGTTGATGGAGGGGTTTGGGGGTGGAGGAGGTGGCCTTTGCAGCCCAGCCCATGGGGTCGAGTGGGGTGTTGAGGTGGGTTTGCTTTCTGCAGTCCTATCCCAGGGGCATGAGGCTGTGCAGGCCACTGTGGAGTGCCTGTGCAAAATCCTGTCCCTGGGGCATCAAATGCAGCAGTGCGTGCCTGCCAGGAAGCCTTCACCCAGCCCCACCCCCACTTGTCGGCTGATATGTCCACCCAGACCGACACCCCCTTGCCATCTGTTGTGTCCATCCGGGATTATGTGCCGCCCCTGCTGGCCAGGTTAACGAGGCAGACAGGTGTCATTTGTGATGATGGGCATGCTGCTCATAATCTGCGTGCCCATCATCACAGTGAGCTGTACCGCCTCGTGGCCTGGCTTGCAGCCGGTGTGCTCCCTGGTGGACTCCATGGGCTGTTCACTGCTGTGACCACCTCCTCGTTTGTGCACCAGTCATCCTCAAGGGCACCTTCCGGCCCCCTGTGCACCAGTCCCAACTACAATGCCCTGTCTGGTGGAGCTCACATCCCTGCACGAGGTGGGAGTCCCAGGCACAGCAGCTGAGGTGGTCACTGTGCCTACCCAGGCACCAACGGGGTCACAGGCAATGGAGGGACAGCAGGCACCTAGGAGCAGTGCAGGTGCCGTACGCCCCAGAGGATCGTCATTCGCTCAGAGGGCATACCAATGTAGCAGGCACTGTGCACTGTGTCAGCAGGTGGCAATGATGAGGAGGCATTATGTTGCAGGGCAGACCACCCATAGGAGGTAGGCGGAAAGTGTGAGGCAGGAGGGACACATGGAAATGAGGCACTCAATGTCTTCCGTATTCAGGCAAAATGAAGGGCAGATTATGGCAGAGAGGCAGCGGGCATGGGAAGCAAGGGTCATGATGGCTAATATTGGGCTGCGTCAGGCAAGGAGGCAGGCTCCCATCCTGGGGGTCCCTTGCAGGGCGGCGCCGGAGCTAGAAGCGCAGATGCTGGACAACCTGCAAGCCCTCCAGGCAACAACGGAGGCCCTCCTAACGGAGGAGGATGTGGAGTTGGACTCAGCCCTGGTTGAAAGCCTGAGTGAGATTGGAGATGAGGATTAACCCGCTGCCTTTGTACATAGTTATTTAGGTGTAGGTTTCCTTTTTTTATTTATTATTTGCCCCACACTTTGCAGACTTTCCTTCTACGTTTTTCATGTATATAGTTATTTAAGCGTAGGGTTGTTTTTTCATTCCATATTTTCCCCTGGACTACTTGGACCTTCATTCGCTGTTTGTGCATATTTTGTTTTTTAAATACATCTTTCATTTTGTTACATACCACGCTTCATGCAGTTAATTTTTGTGTCAGCAACTTTGATAATTCACTTTTCAGCCAGTGCATCTATCCATTGCAAGTTATATGTCTTGTGCTGTGCCTGCGTGTTGTTGCTGTGATGGTTGTGGCTGGAAAGATGCACATATGAACAACATATGGGGGTGGCTCCATCAGACGACTGGGTCTGCACTGTATGTTTCCATTTGCATTTACCTGTGCAGCATCACTGTTTGTGTGGCATCAGTGTGGTTGGGGTGGAGGGAGGTGGGCTCACTGTGGAGGTGAGCCATGGTCACGTTACGTGCATATTTGTTTGTCATTGCTGTGTTAAACCAATGTCATGCAGACACGCCCACCAGCATGTGCAGTCACACACTGCCTTTTCTCATGTGTTGCTTCACCTATACCACTGGAATTCAGTAGTGAGCCATGTTTTCTCTTTCGGTGAGGCAGCACAATTTTCATGTTTCAGTGACTCATGCACTCTCTGACTGCCCTCCCATCACCCATGCATGGCCCTGTCATGTCATTGTTCCCTGACAGGTATTTTGCCACCACTTCCATCCAGGTCACTGTTGCTCAGGATCAGATGCACCTGGTCATTGGGTATCCCTACATATTATCCCCACCAAAAATATTGCCGTACATATGGTCGTTTGTCTCGCCATAGGCAATATTTTTGTGGGGGATAACTTGTGGGAGCGGGGGTTGTGGGGGTGTCCCCCACACATTTAAAAATAGCGTGGGGTTGCGGGGGTGTCCCCAGCAAAGTCCATGGCTCAAATTTGTTGGAAAAATATGGCAATATATTTGTATCGCAATATTTTTGTGGGGATATTAACACATGGAACGGGCCATGGATCTGGATAGTTTTCTTTGTAGCTTTAATTCTGTCGTGGGCACACATTCAGTTGGTGTGCTTTGATGCCTTGGCAATGTGCCATGGCCAACATGCACATGCCACTTGGCATTGCATTCACTTGTCACATGTGCATGGGGCGGTCTGATTAAGGTCTGGAAGGGTGTGTCAGCAGATGCTCCAGTCCTGGATGGATCTCCGGTGCTTCCTGTTGATTGTGTTTGCAGTGGACATGTTCGTAGTCCACTTCCTGGTGCTAGCAGACCGCAGAGGTTCAGGTTGTTAGGCAGAATCACCTGCAGTACCCCTTGGGAACACTACAGGCAATTAGGACTATAACTGTAAGCACAATTTCACCTTTGGTACACGCCTGTACTACAAAGTAAAGTGGTAGCAATGGCTGAGCAGCCAGACTTATCTCAAGAGTTTAAGTGAGCAGTAGAACAAGTTACACAAAGGACAAACAAATACAGTGATTCAAATATACACTTACTCAAGGTTTCTTGGTTAAAGAATATACATTTATTTACTCAATCAGTTAGAAAACTTTAGACTAGCATAAGCAGCTCAATATCACACACTAATAAACCTGTAACGCTCACCTGGCTCCCACGGAGGCGCTGGTCTGGTCTGGGTTGCTGTGGCCTCTTCAAGCATGATGCGCAGAATTCGGACCACCGATTGAACAGGACCTCCAAATCTTGCTTGTCTGGCCCGTAGGAATATCCTTCTGCAGACGAGAAAGGGGATTAACTGTCTGCTGAATAATGTGCTTGCTCGCCCCTTTCCCCCTTCATTCTCCTCTGACTTCCTCCAAAATCCCCGGTTTAAGCTCACCTTATGGTTTGGAAGGATGATCTCTCCATCCTGCTTCTGATGCAGGGGCGCGCGTTAGTCCAGTTACTTCACTGGTTTTCAGAATGGCGCTGGCAAATTCACTTGACTTTACTGAGCGATACGCCGTAAGTAGGAAGATGCAAAAGTTCAAGTGTGAGCCTCCTTTTATGTTGTCCTTTTCTGTCCTTTATTTCAGGTGCAGAACAAAGGCAATGCGTTGAGGGGTTAAATTGCCGGGGTAAAATCAGGTGAGTCAGTGATGAGGGCGACCCTCTAAATGTCTTTATAATTCCCCAGTAATGTCTTTTGTCCTTTCCCCATAAGGGCCGGGGTGCGGTACCTGCCAGAGATGTGGCGTCGACCCGAGATGTGGAATGGCTCACCAAGAATAGCCAGTAAGTAATATGGCTGAAAATCCGGCTTTCCTCTTGTGTTCCCTGGCTCACCTTTTGTCTCTTCTTCTCTCCCTTAGGTGCGGTGCAGAGATGTGGCGACCGGCACTGAGAGCCGCGATGGAGCCGGGCGGCGTCTCGGGAACAGGTGAGTGAAGCGCGGCGCTGCAGCGAGCAACGCGGTGCTTTTAAATGGAAGTCTTCCTTCAGGAATGCTGGCGTGAAGATTCCGGATGCAGGTAAGAAGGTTGAAATAGTTCTTGGTTTTTACCTTTCTCTTCTCTTATTCCCTTACAGGTGTTCCAGGTTCGAGGCGGGCGTGGCTGGAGTCCAGGTGCAGGAGCAGACACGGTGAGCGTTCAGCTGCTGGGATGCAGAACAACGTGAAGCACGTGTGGCTGTCCGGGTGTGGCTTAAATAGCCTTGGAAGAAGTTCCAGGTGAGTATTCTTCCACAGCCCCACCCAAGTAACAAAATAGTTCCTTCAGAAAAATAGTCCCTCCTAAGCCTCTTTTGGCTTGGTTCTTCATGCAGCATGGTCTGCATCAGGTGAGTGTGCAGCATGGTCTGCTTCAGGTAAGTGCACCAAACACTTCCCTTTATGAGCCTGGCGCCTATGGCACCAGGACTGATGTCCAACATGAGCCTGGCGCCAACGGCGCCAGGACAGAGTCCAAAGAGCCCCTATAAAGGGCTGCTGCGCTTTTACCCGGGTGCGTGATGCCTGCTCCCGGGGGTGCTGGGCCTGGCCTGGTGCTCCGGGGGTAGGCATCATGACAAAACCACAATTACACAACCGGTAAGTACATGAACAAGTTGAGCTCCCCTGAAGTGGGAGCAAAATGGCACTTCAGATACTTATAAAAGGGGTACAAAGACAAGGTTATAAGAATAGACAGCCCAGATACATTCATAGGCAGGGCATAGGGGTTCAGCTAAATACAACCAGCAATTCTTCTCAATAGTCTTGGGCCAAAGTCAATAGTTCAGAGTTGTTTGCATAGAATAGCACAGTGCTGGTAGATAACAGTTAAGTCTATGCAACGGAGATCAGAATAATTTGGCGAGGCAAAACGTTTGATGAAAGGACAAGCCTTCATAATTGAGGAAAGTTTTACGCATTTTCTCGATGGCCGAAAAGATTTCTGGACCGCGTTTGCACAGTACCTTGTCAATGAAGAAGAGCTGTAGCTGAGGCAGTTGTTCCTGGCAGTTCGAGCAGATCTCGCTGTTCCTGTGCTTCAGTCGTTGGGACAAGAAGGAGGACGTAGGGAGGTGCCTGCACTGGCCAGGGATGTGGCCAAAGCTTTAGCAAGATGTCGGTTTAAGGTGTGAGTGCCTTAAAGTCCACAAGCTGGCTTCCTTCCATCAGGCTATCCGGTTTTCAACAGCACTCTGATGAAAATTCGACCAGATGGGGACGGTGTCCAGGTGGCTTGCGAGTTGGTTGTTCCCACCAAACTCAAGGGAAGAAGTTAACCTTGAAGGGCTACTCTGTCGATGGAGTTTCAGGTAATTAGGACCTGCAGCAGGGCTTCACCAGTCATCCAGCAGTTGCAGCAGTCCTCTTCCTTCAGCTCGTTTTCGGTTCTTTCGTTCCAGTGGTCGACTCTGCTTTCCAAGTCCCAGAGACCTGCTTTTAAACAGTTTTCCCCCATTCATTCCAGCCTGGCTGTTGCTCACACAGCAGGGTGACTGTCCTTGCCGGACAGCCAGCAGGCCAATCACGCCAGAGTGCATTCAAATCTCCTATGAAACTAAGCCCAGGGAGTTTCAGGAACCTCCCTCACATCCTGTCCACCCCAGACACTCAGGCACCAGAGGAGAGCTTCAGCACTGAAGCCCGCCAAAGGCCAATGAACAAAGGGACCAAACCTGGTTTGGCGCGCAGAGACAAACACAAGAAGGACCTTTCTTAAAAGAAATGTCAAAAAAAGATGAGTCGAGTCTGTTTTTAGAGATAGGTCTTGGGCAACTGTTAGCCAGAATTATATGCAGTACCCTTTGGGAACACTACACACAATTAAGACCACAAGTGACAGTACAATTTCACCTTTGGTACAAGCCTGTACTACACACTTATAGTGGTAGCAGTAGCGGAGCATTTAGACTTATCTCAAGAGTAAGTGAGCAGTACAAATAGTTACACAAAGGACAACAATCACTATGATTCAGGCAAACACTGACTCAAGGTTTCTAAGTAAAATAATATATATTTATTTACCCAACAGTTGTATAACATTTCACTATTCTAAGCAAGTTAAAAGTCACAATCATAAATACACCACACCACTTCCCTTAAATTCCAGACAAGTTAAGCTCACAAAAATGAAGTGGGAGCAAAATGGCACTCCAGCAATTTAAAAGGGAGGGAAAGACAAAGTTATTAGAATTTAGGCAAAACCAACAGGTAAGTACTCAGGGCACGTGAACAAGAGAGACTACAGTGAGGAGATCAGCAAGAAAAGGCTTAGGGCCAAAGTCAATGGGTCAAAAGACTTTTGCTCAAGATCACACAGTTCAGGGTAGTTCACGGTAAAGTTCGCGGCACAGATTCCGGACGAGGTTGGTTGGTAGAAAAGGTAGTTCAAAGAGAAGAGAAGGACAAACCCTCGGAGTGGAGAAAGATTTCAAACACTTTCACCGTGGCTGACCGAAACGGACAACCGTATTTGCACAGTACCTTAAAACGGAGCGGGAGCTGTAGCTGAGGCAGACGCTCCTGGTGGTTCTTGCAGCCTCACGGTTCCTGAAGCGACTGTCAGACTGACACTAAGTAGGAAGACTGGAGGGTCCTGCTCTACCCAGGGAAGAAACCAGCAGCAGAGAAAAACAACAAATAAAAGGTGTGCTCCTTAAAACACATGCAGGGTCCGACCTTCCTGGCTATCCGGCCACTGTAGCTCTGTACAGCGAATTCGGCCAGAGGAGGGGTCCTGGCTTGTAGTTTGGGTGAACTGGTTGGTCCAACCAGCTCAAGGGAAGAAGTTGCCTGGAGGATCTTCTCTGTCAGCGGATTCTGGCGATTCGGGCCTGCAGCAGGGCTTCACCGGGCAGTTCAGTCGTGGTAGGGGTCCTCTTCTTCCAGTTCCTCGTTGGTTCTTTTGTTCCAGTGGCGACTCTGTCTTTCCAGTCCCATAGACCTGCTTTTTATGCAGTTTTCCCCCATTCATACAGCCTGGCTGTCAATCACACAGCAGGGTGGCTGGCCTGGCAAGGCCAGTCCCCTTAGCCAATCAGACAAGAGTGTGACTTGGGTTATCAAGGGAACCCATGGCAGGGTTCCGAAGATCCCTCCCTCACATCCTGCCTACCTAGACTATCAGGTGCCTTAAGGAGGGCATCTGTAGAGAAGCCCACGAAAAGACAGCGAACAAAGGAGTCATCCCCGGTTTGGCACGCAGAGAAAAACACGAGAAAGACTTTAACAAAAAGAAATGGTGAATAAACCCAGCCGGAACCAAAATAAAATGTATTTGGTGAAGCGGGTTTATGATCGAGGCTAATATAATAGCCTGAACCAATACCACTGTTATATAGTATAATCGTGGTAGAAAAGTTAGGGTAGTTACCACTGCCACCAGCCAAGTCTTAATGTCAAGGGAGCAAAACAAGGCTCCAAGAGGTACAGAAAAAAAGGGATAAGAGTTAACCCTTTCCAATACTCCATGTAAGATGGGGTGTACTGGGTCTGTGGTTTAAAGTGACTATATAAAGTTAATGGCAACTTTACTTGTTTCTGGGGGACAGTAGTCAGCCCCAGAAAAAATGGAGTCAGTGGGACGTCTCAAAGACAACCATGTGTCACTGCACTGAAGGTGCTGTGTAACACACAAAAGTGGTGCACATGGAGTAGGTGAGGCTCCAGTGCTCAGGATCACACAAAAAGTGAAAACACACACAGCAAAACACATGTAAGAGTGGGGTAAAAGCCTCACACTCTTACCAGGTGAAAATAATAAACCCTAGAAATTCAGCAAAGCTGCTGGGTGACTCTTTAGGTATGGAAAATCAGCCATTTATGAGAATTCTGCCTAACACTCCCCCCCCCAGACTAAGGGACAGGAGGATTTAATCCACTCCTGGATGAATCTCTACCTCTAGTCGGTTATAAACATCCTAGGGAGACCATCAGCATTTTGGTGGTGACATCCTGCTCTATGCTCAATGGTAAAATCAAACCATTGCAGGCAGATTGACCATCTCAGAAGTTTTGGGTTCTCCCCTTTCATTTGCATTAACCATCTCAAGGGTTGGTGGTAAGTTTGAATCACAAAAGTAGATCCATACAAGTATGGTCTAAACTTCTTCAAACTCCACAAAATGGCAAAACATTCACGCTCTATGGTTGCCCACTTTGTTTCTGGTTCCTTCAGTTTCCTACTGATGAAGCAAATGGGGTGCTCCCTACCTTTCTGATCCAGTTGACTAAGGACTGCACCTATACCTATATTGGAATAATCTGTCTGCACAATGAATGGTTGGTGATAATCAGGTGCCCTTAGGACTGGAGCTTGACAAAGGGCTTTCTTCAGGCTTTCAAAGGCTTGAGTGCACTCCTCATTCTATCTAACCTTTTTAGCGAATTTTGGAGAGGAGATCATATTCAAGGGAGAAGCTATGGTCCCATAGTTATCAATTCTAGTCTCGAGACATAAGCCTTTAAACGGTTGGTGTGAAAGACTATGGGAGCCTCCTTAGGTCTGCCTAAATCCACCAAATAGTTCATCTCTCCATGTTTGCCCACAACCTTGAAGGGTCCCATCCATTTGTCCTGCAAGGCCCTCTGCCTTGTTGGCATCATAACTAGTACAAGCTGGTCTTGAGCAAACTCAACCATGTAGACCTATCACATAGTCAGTCACTCTGACTGGCTTGGGGGAAGGAGCACTCTCCAACCCCTCCTTGATCAGGGCCAATGGACCTCTGACTGGATGGCCATAGAGAAGTTCAAAGGGACTAAATCCAACTCCCTCCTGAGGGACTTCTCTATAAGCAAAGAGAAGGCATGTCAGTAGAAGTACCGACTTTCTTCTAAGGGGTTCCTCTAAAGCACCTATCATGCTCTTCATTGTACGGATGAACCTCTCTACCAATCCATTTGTCTCAGGATGGTAGGCAGTTGAGAACTTGTAAGTTACTCCACAGTTTTTCCACATTGCCTCATGCAGTGGGACATACAATTGGACCCCCTGTCAGAGATAACTTCCTTAGGAAAACCTACCCTTGTAAAAATACCAAGTAGGGCCTTAGCCACAGACTCAGCTGTAACAGTTCCCATAGGTATTGCTTCAGGATACGTAGTAGCATGGTCTACTACAACCAGGATAAACCTGTTTCCTGAAGATGTGGGAGGGTCTAAGGGACTAACAATGTCGATTCTTACCCTCTCAAAAGGAACTCCCCCCACTGGGAGAGGCACCAAGGGTGCCACATTCTTGGCTGCACACTTGCCAGAGGTTTGTCAAGTGTGACAGCTCCCACAGTACTTATCTACATCAGACCCCAACTTAGGCCAGGATAAATGTAAAGAGAGCCTGTCCTTGGTCTTCTTAAAACTTAAGTGACCAGCCAAAGGTATCTCATGGGCTAACTGTAGGAACTGGAGTCTGCTTTCAAGAGGCACTACAAGTCTTCTCTAGTCCCCTGGGATAGACTCAGTCGGTTCACTGTAGAAGAGGCCATCTTCCCAGTACAACCTATGCTTCCCTTGCTCTTGCCCATCCAGCTGGGAAGCTGCATGTTGGTGAAGACCTTCAAGAGTAGGGCACTCTCTTTGACCTCTGCTGAAGTCTGCCCTACAGGATCCACCTTCTGCCAGTAAAGACTGCAGCTCAGGATGGTCTGCAGGATCCAGATCTCTAACAGGAGTAAGGTCCTCTTCCAGCTCTGAGTCCTCAGCAGCTGATTCAACCACACAAGGTTGTACCACACACTCAGCCTCAGCTGGTGGAGGAGTCACAGGTGTGACTTTGGACATTCCTCCCGAAGGTGTCCTGGTTGGTAGCACAGGAGTGCTGGCTGGTTTCTTCCTGGAGGTTTTAGGTTGCCCCTTTTCGTCCTTCTACTTAGAAATTGCAGTCAGTAAGTCCTGTGGACTGGGAGTTATAGTTTCCTCTATAATCTCCTCTGGAGAGCCCCTTACGGTACTCTCTCTGGCCTTCCTAGTCTGCTCCTGTTTCCTTTTGCTGGGAGGCCTGGGGATGCTTGGTACAACTCCAAGAGTGTTTAAGTCATTCCCCAATAGGACTCTCCAGGGTACTTCACTCTGCACACTTACAGGTATCTTGACAGTCATGGCATTGCACTGGATGAGAGCTGGTAACTGTGGAAGCATTTGGACAGGGCCTCCAGCTAGCTTAGTTAGAAATGTGGGTGCCTTAGCAACATCCTCTTCCTTGAAAAATGATTCATCAACTACACTTATGCTGGCCCCACTGTCTCTGATGGCAGGGGTCTCCTGACCATTCACAAGAACACTGTCTTTGTAATACTCTTTAGTATCGTCTGGAATAGAGTTATACACATCTAAATTCTGTTTTTCCCACAGACCCAGGGATACTAAAGACACACTGGCTGAGATCAAGGGTTGATCAGCCAGTAAGTGAAAAATTCCACTTGCCTCTGGTACTTCATCCACTGGGGAGAAGGCTAATGTCATGGGTTTTGACCCATGTTGAATTAATAGACTGGGTAGATGTGGGGATGAGCTGTCACCGCCCATTATTCTATCCCAGAACAAACTAAATCAATAGACTGGGTGAATGTGGGGATGAGCTATCACCGCCCACATTCACGCCAGAATAGGAGTTGCGCAGTTGGCACGAGACCACTCCAAAGATACAACCTTCTTGTGGGGAATTCATTTTCTTAATCCCAAAAATGGTTGCATTACCAGTACTCACCACTATCAGAAAGCCGGCGTTTTAAAACCACCAGACTTTTGTGTAAAACTGAACAAATGAAACAAAAACAGACCAAGGAAAGACTTGCTAAGAGGTGGATACAATGTAAAACCATATTCTGAAATGACTTGAAGGAAGTAATTATTTAAGGTATATGTAAAAATTGTCAGTTTGATTTGAATGTAGAAAACTGGGAACAAAAAGTGACATTTAGCTGAAACCAGGCTTAATGAAACTGAATTCAGCCTGACAACTACCCCCGACAGGAGTTAATACTGGATCAACAGCTGTGTTCCCAGGCCTGGCTGCCAGGCCTGGCTGCATCCTGAGGTCACATGGCCCTGTTGATTAGATTAGGGGTGGAGCAGCTGGGGACTACAGGGAGTTGAACAAAGGCCTGTCCTGGACTCAGGCAAATGTTATATTGGGGGGCCGTAAAGTGGCTTCCTCTTAGGGGAAACTGGGAGGGGCATGCCTCTGCTAGCACCTGAGCTTGGGGGAAGTGGATAAACCAGTTATTTCACCCTGTGATTTGGGAAGCCACACCCCTTTTTGACCAGGGCATAATTTTAAAAAGATAGATAACTCAAAGTGCGGACTTGTCAGAATTATATAAGTAATATCATTATTTTTGTGATTTTTCTGTGAACATTTTGAGATGCGTTAGGACCCTGTGGTGTATTCTGGGGGGTTGCTAGCGGAAAATAGGGTCTCACTCCAAATGTCTGCATGTCAAAAATCTGACACTTCATCAATTAATGTCCATACTCCTTGCGCACATGTGTGTAAATTTGGGTAAATGTCTGATATTTTAAAACCAGTTAAAAAGCGCAAAATGTTGTCATTTTTGAATGCATGCCCCCAGGAAGATCAGAGGCGGACAAGCATCGACCATAAGGAATATATAATGTGCACATGTAATTTCAACAAATTGTATATCTGGGAAGGATGTATTTGAATCAAATATAGATTTGTGGGCAAACTGACCAGGGGAGGATCCTCTGACCCATAAAACCTACAGCATCACTCTGACTCACATTTCCTTCCCCCAATCATGGGAGAGGGGAGAATTGGGCCAATGACAAGTAGAGAGGGGCAGGCTTAGCTAGGCCCAGGCACACACCCATTTTCAAAACACCAACACACCGGACCACACAACATGCAGAAGATACCAGTTCCAGACTGACTCCAGCTGCATACTCCAGAACCTAGAACTTATACTTTAGAACCTAAATCAGAGGCCTAAAACCACAAGCTGAGTTCTCTGCAGCAGGCCTCAAATCATTGCAAGCTACTCACAGCCGGGCGAGCTGCTTGAATCCCTTGCCAAGAACTTTTGCCAGGACCAGTGCAGAGATCCAGGAGCCGTGCAGAGACCGCTGTATCCGGACAGACCAGACCAGAGATCCAGAGTGACCCAGACCGCTGTGAGCAGAACCAGAGAGCTGACCCAGATCAATGTGAAGTGCCGAGACGAGAACCGGAGTCCAGTCCAAAACCTGACCAGATCTGTGGCGAGGCCTATTTCAAATTTATATTGTGAGTACCTAGCAGAACTGTGCAGAACCAATCTCTTATTTAAAATAATCTAATCCAAACTATTTTAACCTAAGTAGAACAGCCTCCTAGAAATCGTGTCATCTATCATTTGTAAAGCTGCACAACTGTCACCTGTCAATTCTGAAGCTGCAAGCTGTCACCTGTTATTTTGAGTTTACTTTAAATCCTAAAAACGACCTTTATTTAATCGTCCGTATCTCTGGAACCGTTTGGGATAGGAACGAAATTTAACTCTGAAAGCTTAGAATCTCAGCTTTCCAACGAACCTAGAACCGACCTGCTACTCCTTATACTTTTGCCGTAATCACGATTCACGCACTCGCGAATTTTACCGCAATTTGGTTAAAAATCCAGCCACGTGTAACCATCAGCAGTCATTTCTTTCCTTGCTAAAAATTCGTTTGCCTCTTAATCACCATCTCTGAATCATTGCTAAAGTGAGCCTGAACTCATCCCAAGTATCTCTCACTCACCCTGAACCTCCTAAAGGGAATTAAAAGCATTTTCAGCATATTTCTCACTTCATTGCCACCACATTCAAAGCACTTGGGCCTGTGTTTTAAAACTCATACCGGTTTTCTCTAAGCTTGCTGGGGGGGAACTGAATTTCGTATTGTATTTGATTGCATTCCTGAGAACTGTGTGCTCCTCTTTCCATCTACTTCCATGTCTTACATTGCATAGGGGAGGGGGGTGAATTGCCAGAGAAAAAGTGATTATATTATCTTTTGCTAAAATCATCTCAAGTATTTCTGTACTGCATTTTATTCCTCATTGCTTTTCCCTTGAAATCAAAAAAGTATTTTTGCTACTTGATTCATCCTATACTAACTCCTCATTGATTATAAAGAAGTGTGCTAGTGTCAGATTACCCATTGTTGATTAACATTATATTTATAAGGGCAATATCGATTATTAATTTATTATAAAAGCGTGGTATCTATATTTTGTCTTATTTCTCAAATAAACCTTTTAAACTTGCAAAACAGAACTACTTCTCGGCTCAGTGGGGTCAGGGGGATTCTAAGAGAGAGGTGTTATATAGGGGTAGTCATCCAGAACTCATGAACTGGACATAAAGATATATCAATAAGGGTTTCCATTCAGTATCCCAGACTAGGCATTGACTTAGCTGTAGTGTTGAATTGAATCTTCTTACACTAAGGAGACAGTCTGGATCCCTTAAGGATTACCCTTACATCTGTGATCCCCTTTCACATGGTCAGTTGACCCACAAGCATAACATTTACTAAATGTCTTTATGAATGGTGGTTTGTTCTGACCTCCTTCCGGTTTGTCACCAGGAGGTACACTAGCCTGATTCAGTTTCCCTTGTGGCTTACCCTTGTTATGTTTGTGGCCCGCTTTTGGAGTGGAAGTATCAGAATTCTCTTTGGTGTCTTTCTTGTGCTGCTTCGGCCCATCCTTCTTCTGAGTTACCCCAGAATCCTTGTGAGTAGCTCTGTTGGCAGCCCACAAGTCAGCAGCCCTTGCTAACTTCTTGGGATCAATTTCCTTACAGTTAACCAAGTGCTGTCTCAGCTCAGGAGAGCAGGCATCATAAATAGATTCCAACATAAACAGATTTCTCATACCTTCATAAGTGTTCACTCAGTAACCCTTAACCCATCCATCTAGGTTTTTCAAACATTCAGTCACCCAGGTAACCCAAGGGGTACCATCATGCTTTTTGAGGGTTCTAAACCTAAGATAATTAGAAGGGTTCTTCCCAAATCTAGCTATCAAATCTAGCTTCACAGTTTCATACTCCTTTCTGTCTATATCCCCCAACTCCATTACCACATCAGATGCAACAGAAAAAAGCCAAGGAATCAACTGATTCCCTGTAATGTCTTGAATCCCATGGTTATATTCAAGAGCAGCCAACCAATCCAAAATATCAAGCTTAACCTCATACATACTTACTGCTTCTTTGGGCATGCAAGGCCTCTTAGGACTGGAAGACCTAGAGGACTCTGGGAGAGAAAGTGCATGATTCAATTCCATTTCTCTGAGTCTAAGCTCGTGATGCTTGCTTTCAGTTTGAGCTTGGATTCTTTTAAATTCTAACTCAAGTCTCAGTTTTTCCAAAGAGACAAATTTAGGACATAGGCTTGGACCTGTTGGGGTCCCTGTGGTCAAAGGTTGAGGCCTATGAGCAGGTAGAGGTAAGACAGGGCCTACATTCTGAGACTCTTCTGCCTCATCTAACTCATCCACAATATTAGAGCTGGGCTCTGCCATATTATCATCCTCATTAACATTTTCCACATTTGCTGCAGGTGTGGGGGTTTCAGACCGATTCCTCAGACTTTGGTATTCTAACAACTTTTCAATCAATTCAACCTTTTTGCCTTTCACAGTGAAATACCTAGCTTTACACATATCTCTCAATTGATCAACAGTTAAAGTCACTAGGGTCTCCTGTCTGTAGCTTTCCATGTCAGTCATGATAAAACAATTGCTTTACTAGTGTTGCTTAGCCTTAGGAGGATTATTTGAACAAAGGTAAAAGTAGAACTCTAAATGTAACAAGTATACTTTATCCTCACTGCAGTACATCAGTGTTAGGCGGAATCACCTGCAGTACCCTTTGGGAATGTTACAGGCAGTTAGGACTACAAGTGTAAGTACAATTTCACCTTTGGTACAAGCCTGTACTACACAGTAAAGTGGTAGCGATGGCTGAGCAGCCAGACTTATCTCAAGAGTTTAAGTGAGCAGTAAACCAAGTTACACAAAGGACCAACAAATACAGTGATTCAAATATACACTTACTAAAGGTTTTTTTTGTAAAAAAATATACATTTATTTACTCAATCAGTTAGAAAACATTACACTAGCATAAGCGGCTCAATGTCACACACTAATAAACCACAATTACACAACCGGTAAATACATGAACAAGTTTAGCTCCCCTGAAGTGGGAGCAAAATGGCACTTCAGATACTTAATAAAAGGGGTACAAAGACAAGGTTATAAGAATAGACAGCCCAAAAACATTCATAGGCACGGCAAAGGGGTTCAGTTAAATACAACCAGCAATTCTTCTCAATAGGCCTCGGCCAAGGTCAATGGTTCAGAGTCTTTTGTATAGGATAGCACAGTTCTGGTAGATAATGATTAAGTGTTTGCCACGGAGATCAGAAGAATTTGGCTAGGCGAAATGTTTGACGAATGTTAAGGGAAGGACAAGCCTTCATATTTGAGGACATTTTCGCACACTTTCTCGATGGCCGAAAAGATTTCCGGACCATTGCACAGTACCTTGTCAATGAAGAAGAGCTGTAGTGTTACGCTCACCTGGACCCCACGGGGGTGTCGATCGGACCCGGACAGCTGCGGTCTCTGTCAACATGATGCGTAATGCAGAGATGACTGTCTGGACTGGCCCGCCTAGTCTTGTCTATTGGACCCGAAGAAGTATTTTCCTTATGTTTGTAAAAGATGAGCTCTCCATCCTGCATGTCTTGCAGGGGTGCGTAGATACCAGTTACTTCACTGGTTTGAAGGCGTTGGGAGAGTTCCGGTAAGCATTGACTCTGAGGTCCCTGGCGGGATTGGTAAGTATCAAGTTCAAAGAGTTCAATGTGCCCGATGTTCACTCTTGTCCCCTTCCTTCCTTAAGTTGCAACTGAGTTCGTGAGAAGAAGGTCTCGTAGCTGCTGCTGGCGTTCAGGTAAGAGTCTGTGTTACCCAACGCTGTCCGGTAACTATTGCATGCGTTAACGTGTTGTTTTTCTCCCTCTTTACAGATGCGGCATATGAAGATATGGAGAATAATACCACCGGTAAATCAGGTAAGTCTATGGTGGTAAGAGGTATTTGTTGATTCCCTTGGCTCACCTTGTTATTCTTGGGCCCCTAGGTGCCGGAGTACGGCGAAGAAATGATGGAGACAGTGCTGGATCGAAAGATGCTGTGAGAACTGGTGAGTATGGCGCCGTGCTGGAGCTGGCGAGCAACGCACCTGCAGGACTGATGTACTTTCCAGGTCGGGAGATGAAATGGATCCAGAATCAGGTGAGGAATTTGAAATAAGTTTGTTTTCTAACCTTGTCCTTTTCTTCCTCTTTATTCTAGGAGCTCCGGATTCGAGGTGGGCGTGGCAGAAGACTGGATGCTGGCTGCAGGCATGCGGGCGTGGCAGAAGACTGGATGCTGGCTGCAGGCACGGTGAGAGTCACGCTGCTGGATGCAGAATAACACGAAGCACGTTCTGCTGTTCGGGCGTGGTTAAAATAGCCTCCAAAGTAGTCCCAGGAAAGAAGTTCCCCAGGACCACACCCGAGTAAAAAAAATCATCCCTGTAGTAAAATAGTCCCATCCAGGCCTCACGTTGGCTTGGATTTATTTGCAGCATGGTCTGCATGAGGTAAGTAATGTCTATGAGCCTGGCGCCTAAGGCGCCAGGACTGATTTTTATTATGAGCCTGGTGCCTACGGCGCCAGGACTGAACCCAGACAGCCCCTAGCTGGGGCTGCTGGGGTTTTTGTAAATGTCTGGATGCCTGCTCCCGGGGCTGATGGGCTTGATCCGGATGCCCGGGGGTAGGCATCATGACAGCACTCCCCCCCAAGGCCCCTCCTAAAGTTGTTCTTCCCCTTGGCCCTGGTTTGTCTGGGAAGTTCCGATGGAATTTCTTCACCAACCGAGGTACATGAACGTGGTCACTAGGCTCCCATGACCTTTCCTGTGGTCCGTAACCTTTCCAGTCAATTAAATAAAAAAGTCTTGATTTAACCAACTTAGAGTCCAGGATATTCTTTACCTCAAATTCAGGTTCTCCATCTATTAGGATGGGGTCAGGTGGTTTGGCAAGTCTTGTCCCGGGTTGAACTGGTTTCAGAAGTGAAACATGAAAGACAGGATGGATCCGCATATTAGAGGGTAATTACAACTTGACGGCCACCGGGTTGATAATGGCCTTAATAGTGTAAGGTCCCAAATACCTAGGATTAAAAGTCCGAGTTCCTTTTAGAGGTATGTGTTTTGTAGCCAGCCAAACTTGATCCCCAATCTGATATCGTGGAGCATCACTTCTATGTTGATCAGCATTTTTCTTATATTTCTCTTTCGCTTGTTTCAAATGTTCTGTTGCCTCCTTAAAGGCTTGTGTAATAGTATAGTGTAAATGACTAACTGCAGGCATTTCTAAGTGCTGAGGCGAATCGAGTTCTGAGGTTCGAGGGTGATGTCCATATATGGTATAGAAGGGGATTTGTCCGGTTCCAGAATGTACTGAGTTATTGTATGCATATTCGGAAATCCATAAAATATCCTTCCAATTGCTTTCGGTCTGGTGCAGCATGCAACGTAGGTACTGTTCAAGGGTCTGACCATCGGTCTGGGGATGGTGACTGGTTGATAACCTCACGTCGATTTGTGCCAATTGACAACATTTATTCCAAAATTGTGAAATGAATTGACTGCCTCGGTCAGAGACCAATACGGAAGGAAATCCGTGTATTCGAACAATGTTTTCGAGGAACTCCTTGGCCAAAATTGAAGCGGAAGGTAATCCTTTTAAAGGAATAAAGTGGGCCATCTTGGAAAAAAGATCCACAATAACTAGGATGGTGTTAAATCCATTACATGGAGGTAGATCTGTAATAAAGTCTAAAGACAAGGTGTGCCATGATGTAGGTGGAATATCCAAAGGTTGTAAAAGGCCAGCAGGTTTTTTCTTCTGACTTTTGTTTTGGGCGCAAATGCCACAAGACATCACAAATGACTTTACGTCTTTTCGCCAAGTGGCCCACCAGAACTGTCTCTTAATTTTCGCTTCAGTTTTTGCGATACCTGGGTGCCCTTCCATCAGGGTGTCATGGTAATTGGAGATGACTAGTTCTTGTATTTCCTTGTGTGGTAGAAATAGTCGTCCTTGATAGTAAGGTAGGTCATTGACGACTGAGTAGTCCGGGCCTTTCTTTACCCAGTCCTGCAGGGTTGCTGAATCGAAGAGTTGTTGGATTTTTGAATGAATATCTTCTAGTGTCTGTTGAGTAGTTATGCCAAGAATTCTTTGCTCGGGAATTATTGGCACTGGTTCCAGGTTTGCATATGCTTCTCCCATCCCTATTCGGGATAAGGCATCTGCTTTGCCATTTTTGCGGCCTGGTCGATAAGTGATCACGAAATCGAATTCAGCAAAGAACAATGCCCATCGAAGTTGTCGCGATGATTGGGCTTTGGCTGTTTTTAAATACTGCAGGTTCCGGTGATCAGTGATTACGGTAATGGTATGCCTGGCACCAAGAAGGTAGTGCCGCCAAGCCTTAAAGGCGGATTTGATAGCTAATAGCTCTTTATCGGTAATCGCATAGTTTAACTTAGGTGCTGAGAACTTTCTGGACCAAAACGATACTGGGTGAAGTTGACCGGTTTCAGGATCCTTCTGGGACAGGACAGCTCCCATGGTTAAACTGGATGCATCAGTTTCTACTATGTATGGAAGCTCAGGGTGTGGATGCCTTAACACAGGTGCTGATGTGAATTTCGCTTTCAGCTCTTGGAAGGGCTTTTCAGCCTCTTCGGTCCACAAGAAGCGTTTGTTTTTTCGCAAAAGTGCTGTGATGGGGTGAACAACATGGGAGAAGTCCGGAATGAATCTGCGGTAGAAATGAGCAAATCCGAGCATGCTTTGTACCCCTTTGACTGAACTGGGTGATGTCCACTTGAGAATTGCGTCCACCTTTCGAGAGTCCATTCGGACTCCCTTTGGAGTCAGGATAAATCCAAGAAATTCAACTTCTGTAGCATGAAAAACACATTTTTCCAATTTTGCATATAACTTGTGCTGGCGTAGTTTCTCAAGGACTGCACGCACGTGTTTAACATGGTCTGATTCTGAGGAGGAGTACACTACAATATCATCTATGTATACAACGACACAGACGTCAATGAGTTCATGAGTTCATGAAGGACATCGTTCATAAAATACTGGAAGGCTGCTGGTGCATTGCACAACCCGAAGGGCATCACCTGATATTCGAATAATCCGTACTTGGTGCGAAAGGCAGTCTTCCATTTGTCGCCTTTCTTGACACGTACCAGATGATATGCCCCTCGGAGATCTAACTTAGTGTAGATACAAGCATCCTTTACTTGGTCTACTAATTCGGGGATCAGAGGCAATGGGTATCGGTTTTTTACCGTAATCTGATTTAATGTGCGGTAATCTATGCACGTTCTAAGGTCACCTTCCTTTTTTGGCACGAAGAATAAAGCTGAGGATGCAGGAGACTTGGAAGGACGAATAAAGCCATTAGAAAGGTATTGGTCCAAGTATTGCCGTAGGTGAAGATTTTCAGGTTCCGTGAGGGTGAAGATTCTACTGCATGGGGGTTGTGCACCGGGTAGGAGGTCGATTTGACAATCGTATGATCTGTGAGGAGGTAATGTATTGGCCTGTTCTTTTTGAAAAACATCCTGAAATTCTTGGTATTCCTGCGGTAACTGCACGATTGGGTTAACGACTGTAGCCAGGCCTTTGTTCAAAGTTTTCTCCGGGTAACAGGTGTGTGCAGAATCCGGGAAGGTTATTCTCTTCTCTCGCCATTCTATACAAGGATTATGTGTTTCCAACCATGGCATCCACAGTATTATCTGGAACTGTGGGGCTTTGATTATATCAAACACAATAGTCTCTCGATGCCCATCTTGACTCAACAGTGTCATCTCTGTAGTGGAATGAGTTACAGGCCCGAGGCAATCTCAGTTCCATCAACTGTGGTGATGACATCCGAAGTGGTCTTTTTGCAAAGAGGTAGATTCATCCTTGACACCAATTCGTGGTCCATATAGTTTCCTACGGCCCCGCTATCTATGTATGCCCTTACTGCGTGCATACGTGATGGCTGCCTGGGATCAAGTAGTACCATTGGGATGATCAGATGCAAGGTCTGAGTGTCCTTCTTTAAGCTCGGCAAGCAGACCTCTACGCTTGTCTGGCATGGTCGTTTCCTGAATCAGGCTCTATGTGGCTTTTATCAGCAACTCCTACCACCTTCTTGGGTGGTTTTGTAGGGCAATCCCGTAGAAAATGTCCTAAGGTTCCACAGTACAGACACAACTGCATCTGTCGTCTTCTTTCTCTTTCCTTTTGAGTTAAGGGTCCTTTAACCCCCCCGATCTGCATAGGTTCAGATGCATCTGTTCCTTTGGGGGCAACGTTGGGTTTAACCAATAGCCGATTCTCGAACTTAGCTCGATCAGTCTTTCGGTTCTGAAGTCGGTGGTCTAGCTGGACCACTAAGTCTATAAATTCTGTGCAATCCTGAGGTGGGTTCACAACTTGAGCCAAGACGTATTTGAGTTCTCCCCGAAGTCCACGATGAAACAATGTAATTCGTTTTTCCTCCAGCCACCCGGTTTCCACCACCAACCTATTGAAGGTTGCAATATAGGTTAGCAGATCCTGGTTACCCTGTCATAAGGATAAAAGTTTGACCCTGTGAGTGTCTGGCGAATAGTTTTTCCATGCTCCTTTGAAAACCCTGAAAATCCCGGAGAAGAGGATCATCCTGGTTGACTAACGGAATGGACCAAACCGCTGCGCTGCCACTAAGATATGACAATACAAAGGCTACTTTGGCTTGCTCATTTGGAAAGGCTCCCGGTCTGCATAAAAAGTGCAAGCGGCATTGGTTCATAAACACAGCGAACCTTTTGGGGTCCCCAGCAAAGCGTTCGGGTGGAGCTAATGCAATATTTCCTGGTAAAACCACTTGCACAGGATTGCTTGATGAAACGGGGGTTGGTTTTCCCCCATATCCAGGTAGGGGCGTTTGCCCAGCTTGGTTTTGCAGTAGTTGCCTAGCCAGATCATCAGTGCGCTCCTTTGAGACAATCAGTTCTCTCCAGAGGGCATTAGTCTCTTGGTGAGCGGCATGTACTTCTGCCCTAAATTCCCCCAATAATTGGGCCAGTTGGTCAGTTTCCGAGGTTTCCATAACACCCGTGTGGGTATTTTTAGAAAGGCTTTGTGTTCTGTTACGCTCACCTGGACCCCACAGGGGTGTCGATCGGACCCGGACAGCTGCGGTCTCCGTCAACGTGATGCGTAGTGCAGATATGACTGTCTGGACTGGCCCGCCTAGTCTTCTCTGTTGGACCCGAAGAAGTATTTTCCTTCTGTTTGTAAAAGATGAGCTCTCCATCCTGCGTGTCTTGCAGGGGTGCGTAGATACCAGTTACTTCACTGGTTTGAAGGCGTTGGGAGAGTTCCGGTAAGCATTGACTCTGAAGTCCCAGGTGGGATTGGTAAGTATCAAGTTCAAAGAGTTCAATGTGCCCGATGTTCACTCTTGTCCCCTTCCTTCCTTAAATTACAACTGAGTTCGTGAGAAGAAGGTCTCGTAGCTGCTGCTGGCATTCAGGTAAGAGTCTGTGTTACCCAACGCTGTCCGGTAACTATTGCATGCCTTAACGTGTTGTTTTTCTCCCTCTTTACAGATGCAGCATATGAAGATATGGAGAATAATACCGCCGGTGGTAAATCAGGTAAGTCTATGGTGGTAAGAGGTATTTGTTGATTCCCTTGGCTCACCTTGTTATTCTTGTGCCCCTAGGTGCCGGAGTACGGCGAAGAAATGATGGAGACACTGCCGGATCGATAGATGCTGTGAGAACTGGTGAGTATGGCGCCGTGCTGGAGCTGGCGAAGCGACGCGTGCAGGACTGATGTACTTTCCAGGTCGGGAGATGAAATGGATCCAGAATCAGGTGAGGAATTTGAAATAAGTTCATTTTCTAACCTTGTCCTTTTCTTCCTCTTTATTCTAGGACCTCCGGATTTGAGGCGGGCGTGGCAGAAGACTGGGTGCTGGCTGCAGGCATGCAAGCATGGCAGAAGACTAGATGCTGGCTGCAGGCACGTGAGAGTCACGCTGCTGGATGCAGAATAACACTAAGCATGTGCTGCTGTTCGGGCGTGGTTTAAATAGCCTCCAAAGTAGTCCCAGGAAAGAAGTTCCCCAGGACCACACCCGAGTAAAAGAAATAGTCCCTGTAGTAAAATAGTCTCATCCAGGCCTCACGTTGGCTTGGATTTATTTGCAGCACGGTCTGCATGAGGTAAGTAATGTCTATGAGCCTGGCGCCTATGGCGCCAGGACTGATTTTTATTATGAGCCTGGTGCCTACGGCACCAGTACTGAACCCAGACAGCCCCTAGCTGGGGCTGCTGGGGTTTTTGTAAATGTCTGGATGCCTGCTCCCGGGGCTGATGGGCTTGATCCGGATGCCCGGGGGTAGGCACCATGACATGTAGCTGAGACAGTTGTTCCTGGTAGTTCGAGCAGATCTCGCTGTTCCTGTGCTTCAGCCGTGGGGACAAGAAGGAGGACGTTGGGAGGTTTCTGCACTGCCCAGTGATGAGGCCAAAAGCTTTAGCAAGACGTTGTTTTAAGGTGTGAGTGCCTTAAAGTCCATGAGCTGGTTTCCTTCCCTCTGGCTATCCGGTTTTCAACAGCACTCTGATGAAAATTCGACCAGATGGGGATGGTGTCCAGGTGGCTTGCGAGTTGGTTGTTCCCACCAAACTCAAGGGAAGAAGTTAACCTTGAAGGGCTTCTCTGTCGATGGAGTTTCAGGCAATCGGACCTGCAGCAGGGCTTCACCAGTCATCCAGGAGTTGCAGCAGTCCTCTTCCTTCAGCTCGTCTTCAGTTCTTTTGTTCCAGTGGTCGACTATGCTTTCCAAGTCCCAGAGACCTGCTTTTAAACAGTTTTCCCCCATTCATTGCAGCCTGGCTCTTACTCACACAGCAGGGTGGCTGTCCTTGCCGGACAGCCAGCCGGCCAATCACACCAGAGTGCATTGAGGTCTCCTAGGAGACTAAGCACAGGGAGTTTCGGGCACCTCCCTCACATCCTGTCCACCCCAGACACTCAGGCACCAGAAGAGGGCTTCAGCACTGAAGCCCGCCAAAGGCCAATGAACAAAGGGACCAAACCTGGTTTGGCGCGCAGAAACAAACACAAGAAGGACCTTTCCTAAAAGAAATGGCAGATAAAGATGACCAGAGTCTCTTTTTACAGATAGGTCTTGGGCGCCATATTGAAAAACATGGCTGACCCAATTTTTAGCTACCGTTGTTAGCTGTCGGGAAAAAACATGGTAGTTTCATCTAAAGCACTGCCACCAGACATTCAAAGTAGGAAAGGGTAACATTTTAGTGTTGCATGAGTGTTTTGCATGAGTGTTTTGACTTAGGGGAAGCTAGGCAACCCTTCCAGCACTCTATAGAAGATAGTGTGTGCTGGGTCAGTAAATTTAAAGAGACTAGTAAAGTCAATTTAACTTTACATGCTCTCGGAGACGGTAGTCAGTACCACAGAAGCCATTTAAACCTTGGGGAGTCTGAAATATGATGCCTATGGAGTGTTATAAAAACTCTGTAACCAAAGAACACAAAAGTAAAACACACCTCAAAATACATGAAAGAGTGGGAAAAAGGGCTCACACTCTTTCCAGGTAAAAAAATCAAATCCCAGCAATCCAGAAAAGTTGCTGGGGGTCTCAAAAGGTATGGGTGTCACATGTGACCTGGGCTGGTGGGTGGTATCCAGACTGGAGGGGGCTGCGTGGGGGGAGTGTCATAGGTGGTTCATCGACTATTGATCAGACAGATGTGGTCAGAAGGACTGGGACTTCTGTAGTGAGGCTGAAGGAGGACTGGACAAGTGAGGTGGTTGCGAGTACACGGTTACCATCCCATTATTCAGCACATCCAGCAGAACTAGTGGCTCTCATATTGGTACTAGAGCATAGCGTTGAGAAAAGTGTAATAATCTATTCTGACAGTGCCTATGTCACATCAGCAGTACATTCAGATCTGGCGCGATGGCTGAGGAGGGGGTTCAGATGCTCAGATGGGACCCCAGTACAGCATGCACTCTTGTTAGGCAAACTGATTGACGTGATTGCATAGCCATAAGAGATAGCCCTAGTGAAATGCCAGTGCCACACAAAAGGGGAAGACGTGATCTCAAAAGGAAATGAGGCAGCGGACTATGAGGCAAAATGTGCAGCATACTTTGGGGAACTGTGGAAACTGAATGAGAGACCCAACGCCCCAGGAGGAGTGAAGGAACATTGTAATGAGGGAAGGCTACAACAAAATACCCGAGAAACAGATTATGGAATTGCAGGAAGTGGCACCACATGAGTAGAGAGAGCTATGGGTAAGACAAGGATGTTCCATGTCCCCAACAGACACCCTATGGTGGAAAAACAGTACAGGGGTACAGGGAAGGTGGTCATGCCACTAGCTTTGTTGAAAACATCACTGGCACAAATGCATTATCCAACACACACAAGGAAAGAGGTAATTGCTGCACGCATTGGAGAATCGTGGTTTTGCCCAAATCTGAACGAACACTTAGCAAATTTCAGTATTAACTGCTTGACCTGCCAGCAGTTCACAGTTGTACACATCCTGAGAGTTGTGAGAGGAATCATAACAAGACCCGAAGGCTCCTTTCCTGCATATTCATGTAGATTACATAGACATGATACAATGATACAAGTGTGCGAAGGATACTGCTACATGATAGCAGTTGTCTGCCCATTCTCAAGGTGGATAGAGGCTTGGCCCTGTTCACATGTCGATGCCCTTAGTGCAGCCAAATTCCTGGTCTAGGAAGTATTCCCAAGATGGAGTATCTGTGAGGTCCTGTGGTCTGACAATGGCATTCACTTTGCCAATTAATAGGCCGATTCATGGAATTAATGGGCGCCGAAAATATCTGCGCAAGCGTGCAAAAGCGTGCGAATCGCAGTACAAGTGCAAACATCGCACCGCAAGCGTGCGAAAACCATGCACATCGAATCATGGAAGTCCATGCGTGTGTATATCCTGGGATGTGCGCTAAAATCCTGCGTGGCGCACGCGGGCGCACACGTCATCAAACGACGTGCGCTACGCACACAGCGAAAGCGCACATAGCGCAGCGCACACAACAAAAGTGGGCAGAACACGGGGCGTAACATGCGGAATGGGCAACAACGCGTGAGAATGTGGGCATTACGGGGGAAGTACAGGAGTTAAATGCGCGGAACGCCCACACCCGCGCCTACAACATGTATTCATGGAATCGAACAGGGGAAACGCATGCGCCAAAAAAGACGCGCTAATCCGGAAACACGTACGCCAGCAGGAAGCAGGCGTACGCGGCCCTGCGCAGCCTAAAAGTGCACGCAAACTGCAAACAAGCTCAGACGCTACGATGAATATAGCGTTCCTTGCAGCAGTGGTCGTGGGACACCACAGGAGGAGGAGGATAGTCAGGCCCAGAATTTATACAACCAGGACCAGCCTTTTTGGGATGCCTGATGACCAGGTGTATGGGAGGTACAGGTTTCCACCTCACATAATACTCAACCTGGTGAGTGAGTGGGAGGATGACCTCACATCACCCACCCTGTGCTCCCAAGCACTGAGCCCCTTGCAAAAGGTGCTCAATGTACGGCACTTCTTGGCCACTGGTTCATTTCAGTGGAAAAGTGCCATAGTGGGGGGGGTCACAGGCCACGCAGTCACGCTGCCTACACCAGGTGTTGGCCATCATGACTGCACGCTCTTCAGCCCGCAGGCACATATACCTGCCCAGAACACCTGCAGAAAGGCAGGCTGCCGTCCAGGATTTTTATGGGGTGGCACACTTCCCCAAAGTGCTAGGTACGATTGATTGCACCCATGTGGCTCTACGTCCTCCCAGGGCAACTGAGCACATCTATAGAAACAGCAAGCACTGGCATTCCATCAACGTGCAGGTAGTATGTGATGCCAAGGGAATCATCACCTCAGTATATGCCAACTATCCAGGGTCTACCCATGACAGTTTCATTTACAGAATGTCACCCCTAAACCGGGACCTAGAAGCTGGGCGGCATGACGATAGATGGCTGCTTGGTGAGTATAAATGCCTCTGCACATGCATGCATATCAGATACTGAGTAATGTCACAACCTCACTAATGATACCCATCATCACCTCCCCAGGAGACAGTGCCTACCCTCTGAGCACCCACATGATGACGCCAATTCGGAACCCCACCACACCACCCGAGGTAAGATACAACACAGCCCATATTGCAACCCGGGGCATAGTGGAGTGCACATTCAAAGTGCTCAAGTCACGCTTTCGCTCCCTTGACCGCTCTGGTGGGCAGCTGATATACACGCCCACAGTAGTGTGCAGGATCATAGTGGCAGCATGTGTGCTGCACAACGTTGCAACCCGCCGGGGCCTGCTGGTGGACATGGTGGTGCCCCCACATCCCCAACCACATTCACGGCCGCTGCGCATGGGAGGGGAAAGGGCACGTGGTGAGGCAGCCCGTACGCAGCTGGTGGCTAATTACTTCACCTAAAATCACACCCCTGTGGAGTGAACACAGCCCTGGCACATACCAGCTGACAATCAGTGATGATGACATAAGGGACAGTCAACTGTCACAACCATACCAGTCTGAGATTGGTCACCTGGAAGTGTCACATTGTGTGCATCCCTACCTACCGAAAGACAACCAATGCTGTGTCACAAAAATACACACATTTATGCTGCATGAATGACTACCCCCTTGCAAAATACAACATGAAAATAGCGCCATGTCACCCAACCCCTCCCCATCTCCACTACCCAACACACCATGGCATATCATGCAATGTGAAAGCAAACAAAGGAATGCACAACACATGACAAAAGTGTCACAAAGTGCACTGTCCCAAATGGAAATAGGCCACAGACAATATGCTCCCAGTAATCAATAACAAACAGAACATGTGACCAAATACTTACCAGCAACACAATACAGCAACACAGGATGAAACATTGCCAAAATATGACAGTACAAAATCAAAGTAGTGCAAGTCTCACAACCTGAATAAGCCAGCACATCGACCCCTTCCAACTGCAGAATGTTGCTGTCAGGCAAATGTGTCAGTGTACTGCATACAACATGAACTGCATCTGCAAAGGAGACGGCCTTGTGAAGACATGAAGAAGGTACCTGTGAATAAGGAGGAAGACATGGATGCAGAAGCACATATCAATACACCATGCAGTGTTCAATACAACAACAATCCCCACTAGGGATGTACACACAGTTTTGACTACAGACTGCCTGCACAGCTCATGGGAGCCCAATGTCACTGTGTAAGTCACTGTCACTTGGTCACACCCTTTGCAAGCCCATGGAAAGGGGAAGCAGGAGGGGTGTGTGTGTAAGGAACACAAGCATCTAACCCAAACAAAGGACAAGCCTGCATGTGCCCAGCTGGAATACACAGTGGATGCCCACGGGAGCCACACAAGGCAACAAACTGTAAAAAAATAAAATAAATCAAAAATGGCCATGTGGGGGACAGGGGTGTGGTGGGCACCCAGGAGGTTCAAGGACAGGGTGCACACCAACACCCACCTGCGTGTATGTTGCGAAAAATAAATACCTCCATGGGCTCATGGCCTGCACGGCTACGCTAATGTGGGAGAACTGCTGCTGTCGCTCTCTTCACCCTCTGCTGCTGCATCAGGGGGTGATTTGTAAGAGGATTCAATTCCGCACTACAGCCAAGTCAACGCCTAGTCTAGAATACTGAATGAAACCCTTATTGATATAACTTTATGTCCAGTTCATGCATTCTGGATGACTACCCCTATATAACACCCCTCTCTTGGAATCCTCCTGACCCCACTGAGCCAAGAAGTAGTTCTGTTTTGCAAGTTACAAGGTTTAATTGATAATTTAAACAATAGATATATATATCACACTTTAGAATAAATTAATAATTGAATAGCACACTTAATCTGATATGATAAAGATTAACAACGGAGAATCTGGCACTAGCACACTTCTTGATAATCACTAAGGAGTTGACATGAAATGGATAAGATAGCAACAATACTTTTATGGTTTCAAATGGATGCAATGTGGAATGAAATGCAGTACAGAAAATACTTGATAGGATTTCAGCAAAGACAATGTAATCACTTTCTTGGACAATTCACCCCCCCCTTTTATGCAATGCAAGGAAATGGAAGGAAGGCACACAATCCTCAGAAATGCAATTAAATGTGATTCAGTTCACCCCAGCAAGCTTAGACTACAGAAGTTGAAAACACAGGCAAAATGCTTTGATATGTGCTGGCAATGGAGTGAAAATATGTTAAAATGCTTTTAATTCCCTCTAGGAGGTTCAGGGTGAGTGAAATCAAGTTAATATTAGTCCAGGCTCACTTTAGCAAGGATCTAGGGTGTAACTAGCAGGTTAAACGAATTCTTGGCAACTGAAAGGCAAGCAGCAACAGATTTTTACATGTGGAGAAATTTGCAAATCGCGGTAAATTCGCGAGTGCGTTTTTCACGATTGCGGCAAAACTATAGGGGGTAGGAATGCGGTTCTAGGTTCGTTGAAAAGCTACGATTCTAAGCTTTCTGAGGAAAGTTACTGCAAGTCTCTAGCACAAACGGTCACGGAGATATGAGCGATTAAATAAAGGTCATTTTTCAGATTTGAAATTTTAAAGTTCAAAAAGACAAGTGCAGCTTGCAACTAGAAAATGACAAGTGACAGCTTTACAAATGACAGGTGACAGTTAGGAGACAGTTCTACTTAGATTAAAATAGGATTGAATTATATTATTTTAACTAGGAGATTGGTTCTGCACAGTTTTGCTAGGTACTCACACTATATTCTTGAATGAAATGGGCCACGCCACGGATCTGGTCAGGTTTTAGACTGGACTCTGGTCTCTGCACTTCACAGTGATCTGGGTCAGCTCTCTCTGGTTCTGCTAACAGGTCAGCTCTACTCTGCTGGTCTGGTCTGGGTCTCTGAAGTTGATGGAGGTAAAGTATGGATTTTCCCGGCAGAGCTTCCAGCTGCAAATGGATTTGAAGGTCCCTATCTGTCCTGTCTGTCTGCTTTTATGTGGGTTTTTTTATGGGTGTGTGTGCAACATCACTAGACCCTACCCCTCTCCATTTATCATTGGCCAAGCTTTCATTTCTCCCCTGATTGGGGGAGCTAAGTTGTGTCAGAGTGATGTCATTTTACAGCCTGCAGAAAGTCCACTCCTCCTGTCAACTTACACACAAATCTAGATTTGAACCAAATACATATTTGCAGAGGTACATATTGTTTTAAAATCATCTGCACCCCTCACATATCACAGGAGGTATCCCCTGTTCAAACTCTGCTCTTCCTGGGAGCTTGCATTCAGAAATGGCAATATTTTGCACTTTTTAACTGGTTTGCAATACCGGACATTACCCCAAATTTACACACATGTGCGCAAGGAGTATGGACATTAGTTGATGAAGTGTCAGATTTTTCACATGCACACATTTTGAGTAATATCCTCTTTTCCGCTAAAACTCCCCTGAACATACCACCGGTTCTAAAAACCTCTTAAAATGTGGGCAGAGAAATCACAAGAATTATGGTATCATTTATAAAATTTTCACATGTCCGCTGTATGAGTTATTCATCTTTTTAGAGTTATGTTCTGGCCCCAAAGGGGTGTGGTTTTCCCCCAGCACAAGGTTGAATTTCTGGTTTTTCCAGTTCTGCCAAGCCAGCTTGCTCTCACAGGCAGTGCCCCACCTTTGTCCTTCCAGGAGGAAGCTACATTTACGACATCTGCAATAAACCATCTGCCTGGGTCAGGACAGGGCTTTGTTCAGAGCTCCTGTATTCTGTGGGGGCTCCCCTTAATTCAATTATCAGAGAGATGGCATATCCTTAGTGTGGCCAGCAAAAGGCAGATAGGCCTGGGAACACAGCTGTGACTCAAGTTTCACTCCTGATGGGGGGTAGTTGCCAGGCAAAATTGGAATCTCTTTAAGCCAGTTTTTAGCTACATGTCATTTCTGTTCCCCAGTTTAAGTCAAGACATTTTTTTTACATATGCAGCTCGGATGCTGATTCTAAGTTTAAAACTATGACATTTAAACAATTGCAACCTATGTGACACTCAAAGTAGGTCACTCATTTCTTTTAAACATTTAGATTTGTAGTGTCTTTCAGTCCAAATTTACTTAAATTGCTGAAATCCACAGCTCAGCCAGTCTTGTTATAAACCTTCAAGTCACTTCAGAATATAACTTTACATTGGATCCACCTCTTAAAATGTCTTTCTTTGGCATGTTTTGGGTTCATTTATTCAGTTTTCTACAAAATCTGGTGGTTTTAAAACGCCAGCTTTTGGATAGTGGCGAGTACTGGTACTGCACCGCTTTTTGGGATTTAAGAAAATGAATTCCCAACAGTTATGGGTTTGCTTTTGGCAATCAGCATTGCCATTCCCAATGGTTTCAGACTACTGTGTGGGTAGTCCAATGGTGGTTTTAGGCAGTGTCCTTCTGTGCCCATAACATCGGCAAAAATGAGTGGCAGCCTATTCTTCATGCATTTCCCTGTGCATTTTCTGGGAAGCTCTGGCCATCATGATGTTTTCCATGTCAGTACTGCACAGTTTTGAGGTAGGGCTCGGATGCCTGGGTAAATACATCCCACAGGTGGTGCTATGGGAGGCAGCCCACACAAAGCCCTGGTATGGTCCTCCATGGCAGCAAGCATGCGGGTGTTGAAGGTCTGATTCTGGAGGATGATAGTGCGGAGATCCCCATGCAGCACCTCACGGGTTGCCTGCATTTCTGCACGCATGGCCTCGTGTGATGCCCGGATCTCCTCCCGAGTTGCCTGCAGCTCAGCTGAGACTGAACGTGTGAGCTGCTCCAGCTGCTGTTCTGACCTTAAATTTCTGGAAGCCTCAAGTTCACTTAGAGTCTGCCTGAGGAACTGGAGTTCTAACCTCAGGGCTTCCATGTGGCCCTGTGACTCTACAGAAATGGCTTCCTGCAGAGTCTCCAGTGCCGCCGGTCGGTCCCTGTCTGATGCCAACATGTCTTCCCTGTGTGATTGGCAAATGGAGTCTGTTGTTGCTCTAGCTGCCTTTCAGGATGGAGAATGGAAGTGGCCACCCTCTCCATTTCCTGAGCCATCATTTCAACCGATGCTCCCTGTTGTGCTGCTATACTGTACATGGAGTTTTCCCATACAGTATTGCCTGGTGGCGTACGGCCACCGCGACGGCGGGCACCACACCTGTTTGGGGCAAGGCGATATGCACCTTGCTTTGCTGGCACTGCCTGAAGCCGCAGGACTGCATTCCCCCTCTGATCTGCTGGCCCAGGAACAGGATCAGATGTTGTGGAGTGTGACCCTGCATCCGTAACCGCCAAAGGCGGACTTACCGACACTGACATCCCCATAGAGGGTTCTACCCCTGGTGCAGGTGGGTTGGACAGAACAGAATCCCTGCCAGAAACACTCACCTGCGAAAGTACATAAGTCTCATCAACCGATTCAGCACCTGAATCATAGAGGTCTGGGGAGGTGCAACCAGAGACACCCCTGGACAGTATGGACTGCAGTAAGATTGGGTTTTCACCCACCACCACACCACGTCCTCCACTGGTGCCCGGTCGTGGCTGAGATTCCTCCTGGGTCTGCACCATCTCCTCCACCCCAACAGCATCAAGTGCGTCATCACCTGCAAAAACATGAAAGACAACAAATGGAAACAGGCATGAGCACCATACCACACACATAGGCCTGACAAGACAGAGATCCAGTATATGAATTACACATGTCCCACATGACTATAAACCTGGAATGCATGCACTGACAATGAGTTAGAAGGGGAGGCAAAAAGCAGACACTGAGGACACCAAGATGGAAAAGCAACACATTTGCTGCATGCTGGGTAGCACTGGCATCACACATTAGCCTGTGAGTGGCATGTCCAATACACATACATGACACATGCCAGCACATAGATGCCATGTAGCATAGCCATGGTACATTTGACAAGTACAGCCATATGTCAGTGAATGAGTACTGTCACCCATCCATGTGAGATGGACATGATGAGATGAAAAATGCAAAATAGTGTGACAAAATATGCATGTGCCACACACTGCAACACATCCAGTTTACAATGATACAGTGATGGCATGCAGATGGATACACCAATGGTTGGTCACTTCAACATGACACGAAAAGACTATCATGTTCCACATTCAAACAGGCCCCAAAAATGTTTGTGAGCAGGCCCTTACTCAATCAGCCTGAATGGTCTAATCATTCCCATAACAAGGTAATAAATGTGGCCCAATGTGGGGTGTAATCAATGACAGAAGCATGTCACATATGTGGCATTAGGGCTGAAAAATGTGTTGGAAAAATGGGAGAATTGAAACAATCAGGCTGAATGAACACTGAAAAACTCAGAATAATGTTGTTGCCAGATGATAGTTCAAGGGCAACTGCAGTAATGTTGGCTACTGTGGTCAGAAGGGATACTGTCATACCCAAATCCAAGGCGGCTGAATGTTTTGGAGGAAGCACATGGGTGACCCATACCACTCAGGACTACACACCCTCACCTGGAACTCAATCTGAACACGTCACCCATGCAACATACACATGGATTACACACACATGCATGGGCACTCACCAGACAATGCTTTGTAATCTGGTAGGTCTCCCACGCCTTGGATCTGTTCTTCTGTGATGAAGGTTCCAGCAACAGACTCATGTTCAGTGAGTTGGTTGTCCTCTGGTGGAGACCCACCGCCAGCCACCAGAGTAGAGGCATGATTGGAAGTCAGCTTGTTCTTTGCTCTGCGTTTCAGGTCATTCCACCGCTTGTAACAATCATCAGCTGTCCGCCTCACAAACCCAAGTGCACAAATGTGGTCCGCGATGGTCTGCCAGTGTGCCCTACGTTGACCAGGTGTGGTCTTACACCCTGCAGTCACCAACATTTTGCGGCTATGTGCCGACACATAGGCCACAAGTGCATCAAGTTTGGCGTCATTAAAGCTAGGCTTCCTTGACGTGCCGCAGTGTGTAGCCGTGTCTGGGGTCTCAGCCTGTAGTGCCAGAGCACCCCTCTTCTTCTTCTTCAAAGGTGGTGCGGATCCTGAGTGGCTTATGCTGCTCTGGTCAGTAGGGGGAGAAGCGCAGGTGGACTGGGTAACAGAAGCCTGTAAATGCACAATGACATAGGTCTTGGTGCAGGCATTGGTGGACCTGGGCCGACACTGTCCCAGGTGGGAGACTCTGAGCTGGGGTGGATTGAGCTGCAGCTGCCCCTGCAGCCTCCCCACCCTGGCTACTTGGGGCAGCAGATGACATTGCTGCCCCAGATCCACGTGGCCTGGTGACAGCAACTTTCACCGCCACACGTGGCTTAGACTTGTTGACCTGGAAGTCAGCCTGGGAGTCATCCTGTGCCGGTTCAGGTGCCAAAATGGGCCGGTCCAACAAGGGCTGAGCTGGGATGGTGTCACTACGTTTCCCACAACAATTGGGGCAGGGGGCATGGGTGTCCCCGAATGGTCCTCCAAACACACAGCTCTAGGGGCACCCTGCAAATCCTGGCCACGTCCCCTACCGCGCCCACCATGCCCACCTTTTGGAGGGCGGCCACCTTTGCCTCCCTTACTGCTTGGTCGCCCCCCCGACCATGGCACTGATGTTGTTGTGCGTATGGGAGTTGCAGTAAACAATTGTCCTGGGCAATTGGGGTGAAAGGGTTAGGGTACTAGATGGAATTCGTACCTTTGTGCTCTGGCAAGGCTGTATGTGACCCCTGAGGGAAGATGATGGGTCACGCAATGCACAGGCACCCCAAAAACAAAAGCACACGTGCACGCAACCCCTGGTAGATGACGTGCGCGCAAAAATAAACCCGCACTACGCTGTGGCACCCAGAAACACAAAAAGAAGCGTATCTGTGTTACACGCAGCCTACAATGACCTCTGAAGGGGTACGTGACACACGGGGCAACCACAGTTGAAAAATACGTGCGCGATTCACCGTCTGCCTTGAAAAAAAACGTGAAAAAGACACGCATGTGCGCATTGGCAACACCCCCGCCAAAAGAAGGAAAGAACGCAATCTGAGGAAACAGGGAGTACGAACTGGAAACGTTGTGAAGTAATCGCGTGTGAACCGAGAAGAAGTACAAATACACCCGCTCGCTCTCCACAAAAAGCACGTACAAGGAAATAGCGTGATACTCAGACCTTTTAAGCCAGCCCACACGTGAAACGTCACTTACGCGCTTACGCGCTAAGGGCATTTCCTCGGATTTCACGCGGACGTGCAATTTTTTCACGTGCCAAATCACTCCATATCAAGCTGCCACGCGAATACACACGGAAGACCACGCTCCTGCCCAAAAGGCCATTTTCCTGCCCCCAAGAGCCCCGAGCACGCTCCCACCAGCCATCTGCTGCTGCCTGTCTGCTGCCCACGTGCCCTGCTATTTGGTGCCTGCACGTCAGCCATCTGCAGGGTTCCAGTTGCTGTGTCCACCCCTGCTTGAACAGAAGACTCCCGACTGGGATACCATCGCTCCACAGCCCAGCCCCAGGACCCAGTTGCCTACCCACGCCTGCCTCGGGGGTCGCCATGTCGGGGCAAACACCATCTGAGACCACTGGCGACCCCCAGCCAGAGAGGCAGAGGGCCACCAGCTTCAGTGAGAAGGAAGTTGGTGTCCTGGTGGAGCATGTCCTGGGGCATTATGATGCTCTCTTCGGAACATCACGCGCCAACACGGAAGGACGGTCGAGGATCTGGGAGGATGCAGTGGTTGCCATCAACACGGAGGGGGTGGCAACCCGCGACATCAAGCAAGTCAAGAAGCACTGGGAGGAATTGAGGTCCAGGACCCTCTACAAGGCCCGGCGCCTCAAGGAGGGAGGCCGGGGCAGCATGAGCAACATCCAGATGAGGGTCCTGGAACACGTAGCCCCAGCGCTCCACGGCTAGATCCTTCAGAGGCAGACCCATCTGGAGTTGAGCGGTAAGTGGCCAAGCATTGCTGTGTGAGACAGGGCATGTTGCAGTGTGCTGGTAGTCTGAGACTTGCCTGTATGTGTGACATAGGCTATGTATGGATGTGTGTGTGCAGGGACATCATGGTCATGCATGTGAGACCAGTAATGTGTGAACCACATGGATGGTACATTTGTTCCAATGCAACATTAGGAGCTGTATGCGGAATGCACACCTGAAAGCATGCCAGTCTCTGTTCTTGGACATGGAGGGGGTGTGAGGGATGGGCGCTGCTGTCATGTACATGTATGGTGCACATGTGTGTGTGTCTGAGAAGTGTGTGTGTGACTTTGAAACACCATGGATGCATGACACATGCCCGTGATGATGTGTAGATTCACTCATGCAGTGCTGTCACCGTTGTATCCACTGTGTCTATCCACTGTGTCTTTGGTGTACAAGCCATGATTCATGAACCTCCGGTGATGTGTGTGCATGGGATCAGTGTGAGCCATGATGCATGTGAGTTTGAAGGCAACATTTTGGTTAACAGAGGCCCTTGTACATGGATGCTGATGTTGATTGCAGGCGCCGGGACTGTTTCTGCATGTGTGTTGCGTGCATTCACCCATGTGTTGTGGAGAGAGAGGATGGAAGTGACATTTGACAGTGCCACTCATGTGTTATTGCTTTCTGTCTAGGGGAATATTGTACTGTACCCTGATGCTTGTGTTCTATGTCTCCCTCTATGCAGAGTCAAGTGAAGAAGAGGGCGGAGACGGCGCAGTGGAGCCAAGCGGCGGGGATGTATCCACCGGGTGGCGACGCAAAGCCCAGCCAGCCTCCCAGGAATTGCCATCATCCAGGAGCGAGGGGGCTGGTGCCGCGTCTGCCGCTACGGCCGAGTGAGCCCCCACAGGGGCTTACAATGGCGGAAGATGCTGTGGAGACATCCAGGTTGGTGGTCTCCACAGAGGAGTAGGAGCCCGCTACTGAGCCGCACATGGGGCCTGGTGGGGGTAGTACCGCTGGTGCAAGTGGTGCAGTCCAGGGCCAGGGTCAGGAGGTAGCACAGGTCACCGCGGGGTGGCCTGTGCATGTCGCTGTCCTTGACCCTGTGACTGCACCACCATGCACCAGCAGGGATGCCCCGTCCCAGGCCCGTCCGCAGGTAGGGGGGAGTGCCACGTCATCTGCCTCTCCACTACCTGCGGACGAGGGGTCCCACGCCCGTATGGGCTCCATCCTGGTTGGTGTCGCGTAGGGCACGCGTGACATTTGTGATGACGGGCGTGCTTCCGGGGCGGAGCACACTCGCTGTCACGAAGAGCAGCGTCGCAACGTGGCACTGTTGGGAGGGGCCCTGGTCGGTGGGTTCCTACATGTGTCGCGCAATCAGGCGGACCTCTCCTCCTCTGTAGAGGCTAGGCGCCAGTCGTTCTCCCTGCCGTCTTCCGGCCCAGATTCCACCAGGGCCCCCTGTGGACCTGGCCTGAACAACACAGCCGGCTTGGTGGAGATGCCATCCCTGCCACAGTTGGGAGTCGGCGGTCCAGCAGGGGTGGACACCCCAACAACTGGAGACCAGCAGATGGAGGATGTGCAGGCATTGGACAGGGCACATGGACAGCAGCAACAGCAGCAGGCTCTAGGAGGGAGCAATGATGGCTCGGGGCCATCGACATCAGAGGGGCAGGCATCGGCCAGAGGGCAGGAGAACCCTGGAATGGGAGTGTCTTCCGTGTGGCTGCGGTTGGACCAGAGCATAGATGCAGAGCGGCGGCGGGCGGAAGAGGCGCGTCTCACCATGGTCAAGGCAGAGTTCTCCATGCGTCGGGCGTTGAGGCGGGCAGAGTGCCTTTAGGCAACTCGCAGGGAGTTGGAACAGGCCATGAGTGCATCCCTGCGAGACCGGGACATCACAGAGTGAGCCGCAGGACTTGCCCGCCGCCATTGTATATAGTTAGATAGTGTTAGGTTTCCTTTGTTTTTCTTTTAATTTGGAGTTAGTGGACATTGCTCCACTTCGTGTGTATATAGTTTTTTCTTCATAGGACTTTTTTGTAGGTTTCCTATTGTTTGTGGATCATGAACCATTTGGACTTACATTGTATATAGTTGCAGACTTGTACATACTTTCTTTTTCTATATTCCCATGGATCAATGTTTTTTTTAAAATTTGGATTATGTTTTTATTATGGACATTGGCAATGGACCACTTTTTTATTCTACATGATTTTTTTTTTAACTTCATTGGATTTACAATATTTGTTTCTACATCGGTCATTGTAAATTGATTTTCATTTTACTATTCCTCCAAGTCA
Source organism: Ambystoma mexicanum (assembly GCF_040938575.1). NCBI lineage: Eukaryota > Metazoa > Chordata > Amphibia > Caudata > Ambystomatidae > Ambystoma > Ambystoma mexicanum. Next base: position 994,972,257 of record NC_090941.1, read on the forward strand.
GTTCTTTATGTTGTGTTCTGTAATTGGTTTTGTGCATGTCTCATTGAACATTTCCTCCGTCACGTGTTACTACTGTGTGGCTACGTTGTGCATTCCTGCATGGGCATGGTGGTTCATTTAGACTATCGTGGCATGGGTAATTTGGGAGTGGGTTCTGTGGATGGTTGCATGCTTGGATTGGGGGGCAAAGGGGATTAGGGTTGGCTTTAGGGACATGGGTCTGTTTTGTTAGGACATGTTGTTTGTTGGGACATGAGTCAGGGCCTGCTGGCAGGTGCCCCTCGCTGCTGGGTGGGTGGGGGTGCTGGGAGACATTAGTCAGGGCCTGAGGCTCACTGCTGGGGGTGGGGGTATTGGGGGACATGAGTCAGGGCATGAGGCTCACTGCTGGGTGGGTGAGGGTGCTGGGGGACATGAGTCGGAGCCTGCTGGCAGGTGCCCTTCACTGCTGGGGCGTGGGGGTGCTGGTGGACATAAGTCAGGGCCTGCTGGCAGGTGCCCCTCACTGCTGGGGGTTGGGGGTGCTGGGGGACATGATTCAGGGCCTGCTGGCAGGTGCCCCTCACTGCTGGGGGGTGGGGGTGCTGTGGGACATGAGTTGGTGATCACTAGTGGAAGGTGACATGTGTGCTGGCTGATGGGCATGCCCATGGTGGATGGGCTGCCTGCGGGACATGACTAGGGGTGCAGGGTAGTCCCCTGTGGTGTGGGTTGCCTGCAGGGGCCATGGAGGGGTAGAGGGCACACCTGGGAGGACCCACACTGCCAATTCACGTGTGGGACTCCCCGCACACCCCACTGGATACACGTACCCCGCTCTGCCAGCGAAATCGCGTGTGAATCTTCCTGCGCACCCCCGAAATCCACGTACCCTGCTCGCACAGGCCCAATTGCGTGTGAAACTTCCTGCGCACCCCAGTAAGACACGTACACCGCTCCCACAGGGCCAATCGCGTGTGAAACTTCCCACGTACCCCAGAAATACACATACCCTGCTCGGACAGGGCCAATCACGTGTGAAACTTCCCACGTACCCCAGAAATACACATACCCTGCTCACACAGGGCCAATCGCGTGTGAAACTTCCCACGCACCCCCGAAATACACTTACCCGCTCGCACAGGGCCAATGACGTGTGAAACTTCCCACGTACCCAGAAATACACATACCCCGCACGCACAGGGCCAATCGCGTGTGAAACTTCCCATGCACCCCCGAAATACACGTACCCTGCTCGCACAGGGCCAATCGCGTGTGAAACTTCCCGCACACCCCAATAATACACGTACCCCGCTCGCACAGGGCCAATCGCGTGTGGGACTCCCCGCGCACCCCAGTAATACACGTATCCTGCTCGCACAGGGACAATCGAGTGTGGAACTTTCCGCGTACCCTGGAAATACACGTACCCTGCTCGCACAGGGCCAATCGCGTGTGAAACTTCCCGCGCACCCCTGAAAAACACGTACCCCGCTCGCACAGGGCCAATCGCGTGTGAAAGTTCCCGCGTACCCCCGAAATACACGTACCCTGCTCGCACAGGGCCAATCGCGTGTGAAACTTCCCGCGCACCCCCGAAAAACATGTACCCCCCTCGCACAGGGCCAATTGCGTGTGAAACTTCCCACGTACCCCGGAAATACACGTACCCTGCTCGCACAGGGCCAATTGCGTGTGAAATTTCCCACGCACCCCCAAAAAACACGTACCCCGCTCGCACTGGGCCAATCGCGTGTGAAACTCCCCACGCAGCGGGGTACGTGTATTCAAGAGGGGTGCGCAGGGGAGTTTTACAGGCGTTTTCGTGGTTGGGGGCTTGTGCACCATGTACAGGATTTGTGCGCTGTACATGGCGCACAGGGAGGGGTTGGGGCATAACTGGAGCTGCTGCAGGGTCGCTGCACCACTCTGCGCCACGGCTGGTAATGGATGTTAAAATCCATGAATACGCTGTGCGCGGAAATGGATTTTGGCACACGCGGCTGGCGCAAACTGTCGCACGTGCACACTGTGCACCAGCCGCGTGTGCCACTTGTGCGCTGAATTCTATGAATTACCCCCTAAATGTTCCAGCACATCACAACCCTGCCAGGGATCAAACACAATTTCACCTGTGCGTACCACCCGCAAGCAAATGGGGTATGTGAACAGCTCAATGGCCTCCTGATGGAGTGCATTGCCAAAACTCAGCATAGCACCAAGGAAAACTGGCTTCATTGTTTGCCTTTGCCACTATTTTTTTATTGCGCGACAAGCCAGGGTCCGACAACCATTTAACACCCCACAAGGTGGTGACAGGATGGCACATGCATCTCCCACTGGCTCCTCCCACTAGAGTATTGGAGGACTGTGAGAGTAGTGCTGATGTGTTAGGGCAAGAGATGTTTGAATATATAAATTCCTTGATTTCTAGCACTTCTTTTATCTCTCGCCAGATCCACAGTGCAGGCCTAAAGACAGTGAAGCCACAGATTCTAATGACCAAGAGCAAAACATTGGACACCCACATCCGGTAAAGGTGGGGGACCTAGGGCTCCTAAAGAACTTTCTGCGTAGGTGGAACTCACCCAGGTTTTCTGGCCCCCACATAGTGGAAGCCGTCCCACAAAGAACTTTGTGGCTCAAGGGGAAAACCATCTGGAACCACATCCAGGACATCAAGTGCTACAAAGCAGTGGCCTCGCCCGGCAACAGAATAACAGTGATCGACAGGGCCGATGTTGAGGAGCTTGATGAACTACAAGTGCGTGCAGATCTTACAAATTTAGGGAGGCCTGTCCGTCCTATGATCTGACGATCCCAAGCAGCTGAAGTAGTGGCTGGAACACTTGTACACATTGACAGCTGAAACCCTGTTTACTGTTTTCTCTCTTCTTCCGCACATGCAGGTTGTGAATTGCAACTGGAATACTTGTGCGTATTGACAGCTGAAACACTGTGTTGTTCTCTCTCTTCTTCCGCACATGCAGGTTGATGCAAATGTTGTTAGAACTGTGAAAGGAATTGTTCTGATGTTACCTCCCACTGACCATCCAGAAGCATTTTCCAACCAATTTGTACACTATATAAGGAGACCCAGATGATTCATATCCTGATCCCCTGAAGTATACTTCCTCGTATTCATAGAGTACCTGGCCAAGCAGACCCACAAGTTGACCAAAGTGCTTACCCCGTTCTGCCCACACTCACAGATCCCTCGATAAGGAAGGTCTGGGAGGAGGTCTTTGTATTTGTTATTAGCGACTATCTAGTCCGCAGAGCTTGAGAGTGCTGACAAATACTAACACAATAACGCATATCTTGCGATTTTCAGGCGGGCAACTTTATCATCTCATCAGCTGCAAGGATCAAGCAGCGTAAGTGGTCTTGTCGGAAACAACATAATTTGGTTCAACGTTGGTGTGTTTGCTGATTCCACTGGAGTGCTGGCATTATAGTTTGGCAGCTCTATTTAGCAATGAGTGCTACCACTGTACCCCCTACTAACATTTCCCCGACCCAAGCAGGAGGTACTACCATGTCAGGTGGAAGAGAAGACACTGCTGATAAGGTAAGGAGAGGTAAGCACAGTGTTGATGCAGACATGAAGGGAGTTGACATGTATCTCACAGACACAGCACGAGTAACAAATAACACATACAAACACATGTCCAAAGTTGATGGGGTCATCACTGGGGAGAGCTGTTATGTCTGCTCCTTAATCCCCTATGTCATGAGTTCTTCTAGAATGTTCATTACAACTGAAATACCTGCCACCAAAGCACAGTGCTTGATGTATCTCGCAATGTTCCAAACACAAGGCCGATTCCAAGGGAAGACAGCATCCTTAAGATGGATGTCCAACGGAACCTTCCCATATGAAGATAGTAACATCAAGTTCCTAGAAATTATGAACAATTACTGGCAGCTCAATGAAGGGTTGCAGTACATATCAGATGGGCCAGAGAAGGGAGAAACTAAGAATATTACACTGAAGGAAGTGCCATGCCCATGGCTAAGGGTAAAAGAGACAGGAGGACAGCCCGGCTGCTGGGAGAGACCACAGATATTGATATACAGGCGTGTGTACTCTACCGATGGCTGGGAAGATGAGTTGTCGGAAGCAAGGCACTGACCTTAGCCAATTCACCAGGGAGCAAGGTGCTAGAAGAAAATGACAAATGCCTGAAGGAATGGGACAGGAGTGCAAAGTTGGTAACATGGTTAGAAAACGAAGCTGGACCAATGCCAATAATCACTTTGAATACACAGTCTCTGTGTTACCATCACAATGGTAATGAGGAAGTGGGTGAAAACGTGGGATGCAAGGTGGTTGAGATTATCCCAGCAATGGGAGTGGGAACAGCAGTACTGATGGATCACTATTAGAAAAGACTAACAAGCAAAGAGGACTGAGCAGAGTGAAAAGAGGGGGGGATTACTTTTCAGGAAAATCAGAATCAGCATTGGATGAAGTACCAGCAGAGCACAGACTGTTCAGCAGGACACAAATGTTCTTTACATCACTGATACCGGGAGTACAGACATAAGCAAATGAAAAGTGGTTACAAGTCACTCATTGGGGATTGATGGTAACAATAAACTCAACAGTGAATGTATTCAATGTCATAAAAGAAGAGCTCAGAGCAATACGGTTGGTGGCACTCCAGAACAGATAAGTTCTGGATCTCCTCACAGCAATGAAAGGAGGAGTGTGCGTAAAAATAGGGAGTTCATGTTGCATGTTCACACCTACTAACGATGAAGACAATGGAACTCTCTCAGATGCTGTTGCACGATTGGCACAAATGCATGTGAAGATGGAGGACAAAGCATGTGAAATGGGAAAAGACAAGAGCTGGCTGGTGCAACCCCGAAGGAGTGTTTTGCTACATGTACTAGTTCTTTGATGATAATACAAACTATTATGGACACCTCGGAGGAGTGACAAAGATATGGCGACTCAAAGAGGATGAGTGGTTCTTTCGTCCTCTGATGAACTCTTTCCCACTTTTCATTCACAGGCATTACCTAGGTTTTGAGAACACCTGTTTTTGAGTTGTTTTTTGGGCACCATTTAGTTTTCGTTCAGAATGTGTTGCCATCTATAATGTGCCCTCTTTGCTGCTGTGCCCTGCCCAGAGCCCATAACCTTTGTTTTGTTTTCTGTTTCCCTTTTCTGGAGAAAGTCCATAAAGAGCCCCCTTGTGATGCCAGCATACGATTCCTCTTTACTGGGACTGTGCTACAGAAAAATATTGGTTTTCATGACTTCTTTTTTGTTTTTGGTCTAATGTATTTGGAAACACTTACTTTCCTGCACCATACAATTATTCTTATTTAATTGAGTATAGAATGAGGTTAGGCTTATCAGGACCCACCACAATTAAATTTGGTTTCCTACTGATTGCAGACAGACTCCTCTGAGCCACTTTACAAGGATTTAAACCCAAGACCTGCAGGCTGTCCACAGATTGCTGAAGCAGCTGCAGGCAAACTAACTTACCATAATATCTTAGCAGATTTTAGACTTGTCACCTGAAAATAACTTACAGATCTCTGCAAAAGTTCCTTTGCAGCACTGAGCTATCTTACAGGCAGAGAGGCCTGTGGTCTGAAGAATAAACACAAGTATCTTTCGCAGGTGCATTAACACATGTTTGGGGGGTCTTTGAAACATAGAGACTCTGCACCTTAGGCTACACGTGGCATACTGTATTATGACAGAACCTGAGAATATGGGTCTTTACATGGTATATGATTACTTGACATGCCCTATGCAGCTATAATTGATATAAAATGGCAGAAAAGGCCATATGAGGCTATAGTGGTATATGCATGACTGGGCCCTAGGCCTATGTTTGTTCTGCTGGATCTACCCCTGTCATGCCATGACCCCCTCTATGGCATATCAAGGCATAATCCTAGTTAAAATGTGGTTGGTATTTAAATAAGTGTAAAGTCTTTAGTACACCTGTCAGTCACTCTGGGTGATGTAATCGGAGTGTGATGTTATTTCATGTGATGTCATGTGATGTCATCAGGGTAAAAGGGTCATATGACATCAGTTCCTGTGTTGTCCTCAAATGTGTGATGTCACTTCCGCTACTCCTGGCATATTGGTGAATTGACGTCACTGATCATGGTGCTGCACCCACAAAATACACCAGCAGCATATCACACTTTTAAAATGCAGCACACACAATACAAAATAGGATTGCCATTGTAAAATATTGTCATGGTCCTGTGCCTACAATATGCGTTAGCCTGCAGTGCTACTGTAACATGCCCTCATAATGCTGCACCCCCAATACATGCTAGCACTACCACTGTCAAATATTTTCATAATGTCAACCACAAATATATTCTGATTTCCCAATTTAAAACACTTTAATTATTTATTATTATTATTATTGTTATTATTATTATTATTATTATTATTATTATTATTATTATTATTATTATTATTATTATTATTGTTATTATTAGCATTATTAGCATTATCATTATTAGCATTATTATTGCTGCATTTCAGTTTAAAGTTAAATCTTTTGCAATAAAACAAGATTCACATCAATTTCAAATGAACATATAATGAGATAAATACATAAGAAATATAAAAGGAAATGAAAACCGGAAACAAACAGAGAAGAAGAATACACCATAATAAAATATGAATTGTTAACGCACAAATATAATAAGTACATTAGCGTTAAATTATTAGGAACAACTATTATGTATATATCCACAATTCCAGTATGTCAGCAAAAAAATTGGCAAGACTCAGTGAAGGTTATTGTAATAAAGTAAGCACCTTGGACACATCGGGTAGGTTCCATAAATTACCTTTAATCCTGTTACATTTAGCTCCCCATACCACTTTGCATTTTGCGCATGCATCTTGCTTTCATTAGGATTACTACTTTTGACACTGCACAGTACTGCACAGTACTTAAAGCCTAAAAGTCCTTGTTTCAACCAGCAACATATAGCTAAAATTCCCTAACCATTTCCCCACAAAATACTTGCTGGGCAAGACCTAACACTTTTCTATGCAATGTATATATATAATCACACTATCACTGAATGCATATACTTTTCTCAACATTCCAACTTAACTACTCCACTTTAACGTCCCCACAGACCACTGTATGGAGTGCATAAATGCTACACAAAGGATATAGGTTGTGCAATGCACACACTTTTTGTCCTTCTTCCTCTAAATCGCCACAGCTGCTCTGACTAGACTGCACATTTGGTTCTCCTCTGCACAGTACCTTAGATCCAGCTGTATAACGATAAACAGCATGATGCGTTGAAATTGAAGTTCAAGTCATTCTTCATGGGAAAAATCTGTGTCGCTCTACACGAACATCCAACTCCACTGCCACCAGCAGTTTGGGTTCTGAGCTGGTGTACTGGCACACTTCTGGGCTCCCTCCGACGATTAGTCAGAAAGAATGTGTGTGTGAATGTTGTTTTTGTTCTGTGGGCAGAAGAGATGAGTGAACATGTCATATGTGTCTTGTGTGATGGTGTGATGTGCTCGGTTGTAATGTTGTGTGATTTGGAAGAAGGGAGATGTGTTGTATTGTGCTTGGTGTGGATGCAGATGCTTGGTAATGTATGAGAGACTGTTGGTGTGTCAGTGAGAATGTTTAGGTGTGAGTGAAGGCATGCTTGAAATGAAGGTTCCATGGAGAGTTAGTTGGAGAACTCCTGCCTGGGTGATGGGAGCCAGTGGTTCAGACTCTGTGATTTTATAGCAGCTAAATGTACCAGGAATAAGACCAGCTCGTCGCCAGTGTAATAAGGTAAGTTACTTGGACGCATCGGGTAGGTTCCATAAGTTAACTTTACTCCTGTTACATTTAGCTGCTATACGATGACAGAGTCTGAACCATTGGCTCCATCACCCAGAGAGAGGTTCTCCAACTAACTCTCCATGGAACCTTCACTTCAGGCATGCCTTCACTCACACCTAAACATTCTCTCTGACACACCAACAGTCTCTCATACATTACCTAGCATCTGCATTCACACCAAGCACAATACAACAGTTGTCTTCCTTTTGTAATGAGATTCCAAATGGAATCCGACCACATATATTTAAAAGACTCGGCAAATGTCCAAATGTATAAGCGGGTATCTAACAATGCTGGCGAGGGAGGGCAGTCAATTTGGGTGTAACGGATCTACAAGCAACCAGGAAAGGAAACAGGTGGTTAGGTGGTGAGTTCCCCTAGCTGTTTTGAAGGATCCTTATATTTTGGGTGACAACATGAACATATTTTGCAGTGGCAATGTTGCCATACATTCTGTTTGCAGCATTATAAAAGTGTGTTACAGTGGAGGAAGCTCTTGAGCTCCTTCCTGAAGTGCAGAAGCGCGCAGGTGAGTCTGGTGGTGATGGTGAGGAGCTGGGGCCATAGACAGCGAAGGCCTGTTGTCTGGTTCTTTACTTCCTGCACTGTCAGAGTTCAAGTCTGCACATTCTGATGAATCTAGTGAGATCCTAACTAAAATCCGTGTATGGTCCTCCTCTCATCTGGCCAGGGGAAGGCAGCCACTACCTGCCCCTGACCCTGGGGGCAGTATTATGTGGGAGTATCACATGGGAGGAGATTCATATCAGGGGGAAGTGATGACTTCCTCAACTCATGATTCTCCTCTTCTCCCGGAAGTATTAATGGCATATTGCGAAGTAGAACAAACCAATGTAACTGCTTTGCAATCAACTATGGACTTCAATATCCATAATGCATGTGGTACTGGGACGAGGAAGAGGAACTCAGTTACTGAACATCAGAGGTACCATTGAACAGAATGTGCACTCTAGTTGTTGTAGAACAAGGCACCTGAGCAAGACATTTAAACCCAAGAATGGGATTCAGGTGAGGATAAGTGACAGGAGTAGTAGAGGCAGAAGCAGTCCGAAGTCTTGATATTTCTGCAGAAGCCAAAGGTAGAACGCCAGCAGAAGCCGACATGAGCAGAAAGGAGGGAGAGACTGCACAGCACATGTCTGAACTTATTTTCTGGGATGAAGGGCTTGAATTTCTACAAAAGGGAAAGATAGTACCAAGATGTTTGCGTCTTCTTTTCTATGTGCAACTTGAAGAGGTGTCTGACTCTGGATGTCAGGGTGTTCAGTGTTGTTGGGCAACAGTAGCAATTTGGTCATGAAGGGTTGAGCTCAAGGTATACATTTGACATCTACGACTGGATCAATGTGTGGAAGACCCTGAGCCTGTGGATTTCTTCGATGGACATCCTGAGGTAGCGATGTGTGTAATTTGCATATTGCTGGATGTGTATGTGATGTGGAGACAGGAGGTTCTAAATGGTTCAATGTAAAGGTGGAAGATCAAGGAGGATCAAATGGATCCTTGCAGGACTCCAAAGTTAATGGGTAAAGTTGAGGATCCAGTGGAATCAATTTGGATGAATTGATTGTAGTTAACGAGGTAGGATTTCCACTAGCTGAGGAGGGTCTCTCTGATCCCTGTGCTTAAATGTACAATTTCGCGGAGTCTCTGTTGGTCTACTGTGTCGAATGCAGCTCAGTGTTCAAGGAGAACCAGGAGGCAAGTTTGGCCATCATCGAGGATGTTGAGGGCATTGTTGATCACCTGGATGGTAGCTTTTGCTCTGCTGCATCTGGGTCTGAAGCCAGATTGGCAAGACTGAAGGAGGCTATTGGCATTGATGTGTTAGAGGAGTTGCATGGATATTGATTCATTAAGGGCAGCCAAGGTGATGGGGCAGTAGTTGCTTATGCCATCGTGGTCCAGTGTTGGTATTTTAAGAAGAAGGAGGATTTGTCCAGTCTTGCGAGTTGAGGGGAAGGTGCATTGAGGGATGGAGCTGTTTATGATTTCCAGGTATGGGAGGGTTGCTTTAGTTGGAAGCGTCTTGAAGTTGGTGGAATGGAGTATGCCATCCGCGCATGATGTGCCTTGAGGGATGCAAGTGTGGCAGTCAGTTCTTCCATGGCGTAGGAAGTGGTCCATGTAGTGGTGGTTTTGCAAGATAGGGTGTGTTGTGTGCTGCTAATTGTTGCATTGGTGTTTATGTACTAGTGGATTATGATGATCTTTTTGATGAAGAAAGATTTGATGGCAGTGGATTTTTTGATGGAGTGCGGTTGGAGTGGGTCGGGGAGAGGATTGTGGCAATGCTTGATCACTTTGAAAAGGGCTCTGCTTTCATTGTTTGCTTTGGCTATGATGTTCTGGCAATAGTTGGCCTTGGCAATGGGGATCAGTCATCTACATGCAGAGTTCACTGATCAGGGTGAGGTTGGAGGCGCTGCAGGGTTGTTGCCAAGTCTTTTCTTTTTTCTGATACTTTTTTGCTGAGATTCCTGAGTGCACCGGGATGCGGGAGGTTTAGGCTTAATGGCAGTTAAAGTTGGTTGCAAGGGTGGTGGTGAGTTCCTGGAGAAGTGAGTCACTGTCCTGGTTTATCTGAAGTAGACCTTCCCATGTGAGGTGGAGGTTGGTGTGGTCTTCTGTGAGAGCTTTCACTGGGATATCCTTGTTGACATTTTTTAATGTTAAGAAGTGCATAGATTTGCTACTATTAATCTCTTTTTTGCTGCATTTTGTTTTTGCACCTTATTTATAATCATGTTTCCATAATTGCCTCTGCCACAACAATGGTACTTACACACTTTAGGCAATATCTTTTAAGACTCATGCTCAAGGTTGCCTTGTGACCTTGGTAGAGGATGGGTATCTTCAAGACAGGATGTGTCAGGTTTGTGTGTGTTTGTCACAGTTATTTTGTGGGAGTGTGTTCGATGACATCTTTTGGTTTCTGTAGTTGTTAGGCTTACTGTTGTGATGGTAGGGAAATATTTAGTGCTTAATGGAGTGTGTGAGGGACTCCTCCATTGTATGTTTACGTACATTTTCTAGTGTTTTTGGTGCATGCAGATGATCATACAAGATGGCTGTACGTGCAGGAATTACCATTTTTAATGGATCAGGTGAATAGAGCAAATTACTGGTTTGGCTACATCAACACCTTCCTGGTATGATACCACCAAATATTCCCAAACTCAAAGAGTAGAAATTCCCCATATGTACAGCCTGGTTGTGACTTTTAAGAATGCACATAGGCATGTGTGGTGTTTTGGTTGTGATGATGGTGGTTGCATGAGTAGTTAGTGTGTTGTTTGAGTATTTGATAAGGTTGCAAATATTCTTGTGATATAGGAGGGACAGTGAGCCTGCGGCTTGTTTAAGTCTGATTGCTTTGTTGTATTGGGTGTAGTTTTCATATTTGTTCTGATTGTATCATAGATAGTCATAATTTTGGTAATTGGAATGGGCGTGGTATCAGTAGTTATTATTCAAACAATAGTATGTTTCTTTGTTTTGTGTGGCATGACATATGTGCTTGTTAAAGGCATGTGTGGGTTAGGGTGTGTTGGTAAGGTTCCCATTGACCAAGGAAACCTGTGAGTTCAGGTATGCCAGAAAGACATAACTAGGAAAAATGTGTTTAATAGATAATTGTGCTTCTTATTGCTAGTTCCGTGTTTGCATTTAAATAAATGAATGGACATACCGGATTCCACATTTTCTGAGGAGAAGAACTCCATTGCAAATTGCTGCGCATCACTTCTTGCCTGGCGGTTTTGTTTAGTTGCTATGCATTGCATTGGTTGTGGTGCACATTTGTAACTGATTTAGTAAATAGATTAGCATGTATAAGCTGTTGGTGGTGTTACACGATTTCAGTGATCCAGTGAATGTTTCCTGCTAATAAAGTTAATGTTTCTTACTGACACAGTTAAGGCTTCCTGGTAACACAGTGAACATGTTCTACAAACACAGTTACCATTTTCTTCCAACACATCCAATTTGCACGCCTCATATACCCATTTATGTGCCATGCACAGTTTGTTGGTTTGAAAAAATGGGTTACCACTTGAATGATATTTGTGACACTTCCTGGTTCTGTGGTGGGGTTCTTTGTGTATTACTGGCTCCTTATTTCTGTCTTGCAGGTTTGTGGGTTTTGGGTGCTGCTGGCCTTATTTCTGTCTTGCAGGTTTGTGGGTTTTGGGTGCTGCTGGCCAGTTCTTGGTGTCCTCTCTTGCCCTGTGGAAAGGTTGTGGTTTGGTGGTGGTTTTGTAATGAATGGGACAATGTACTGTTCGCTAACCATATTGAAGTGGTGTATACTGATGTTGTCACACTCTCATGGTTTAACTTAACTATTTGATAGCTAAAATTATTTTCTTACATTTTTATTGTGTAATTTCTGTGGCACCTTGACAATTGTTGGCAATGTGGTCACTTACCACAACTTGCAACTTACATGTCTATTTGAGTGTTCCAGGTGGAGGTGTTCTTTTCCATTGATTCTTTATTTTTGGTGTTCTTGGCTTTTTATTTTGCCTCAGAGGGTTTTAAATCACATATTTGGAGTTGCTGTTGGCTTCTCTTGTCCTGAAGAAAGGTGGCACTTCTGTCTTTTGCCTTTAGTATGGCTGTCTTTTGGCTCTGGTTCTATAATGAATAGTCACATGTTTGGTAACAATGCTGTAATTGTGCTTAATGTTTATCTTACATATTCATTGTTCCAGTTGTGTTTCACAATATCAATTGTTTGGCTCATTGTCAATAGTCTAATTTACCACAAATTGTCATTTGGTGTCTGTTAGATTTTTTCCAGTGATTTTAGTTGGTTTGTCTTTCAATGTTCTTGGCGTCTCATTTATTTATCTCAGGCTTGTGGGTCTCATGTGCTGTTGGCCATATGTTAGCGGCTTCTCTTTCCTGTGGAACGATATCACTCCGCCTGGCTACTTGTAGTGTGCACCTCCAGGAGGAAGACACAGGATTGTGGGATGTTTTTACCCATGCATCCAAGCCCTACAATAAAACTGTGCAGTACTGGCATGGAAAACATCATGATGGCCAGAACTCCCCAGAGAGTGCACAGGGAAAACATGAAGAATAGGCTGCCACCCATTGTTGCCTATGTTGTGAGCACAGGAGGGCACTGCCTAAAACCACCATTGGGCTACACACACAGTAGCCTGAAACCATTGGGAATGGCAATGCTGATTGCCAAAAGCAACCCAGAACTGTGCGGAATTCATTTTCTTAATCCCAAAAATGGTTGCATTACCAGTACTCACCACTATCAGAAAGCCGGCGTTTTAAAACCACCAGACCTTTGTGTAAAACTGAACAAATGAAACAAAACTAGACCAAGGAAAGACTTGCTAAGAGGTGGATACAATGTAAAACTATATTCTGAAATGACTTGAAGGAAGTAATTATTTAATGTATAGGTAAAAATTGTCACTTTGATTTGAATGTAGAAAACTGGGAACAAAAAGTGACATTTAGCTGAAACCTGGCTTAATGAAACTGGATTCTGCCTGACAACTACCCCCGACAGGAGTTGAAACTGGATCAACAGCTGTCTTCCCTGCCAGGCCTGGCTGCATCCTGAGGTCACATGGCCCTCTTGATTGAAAGGGGAGTGGCAGCTGGGGACTACAGGGAGTTGAACAAAGGCCTGTCCTGGACTCAGGCAAATGTTATATTGGGGGCGTCGTAAAAGTGGCTTCCTCTTAGGGGAAACTGGGAGGGGCAGTGCCTCTGCTAGCAGCTGAGCTTGGGGGAAGTGGATAAACCAGTTATTCCACCCTGTGATGTGGGAAGCCACACCCCTTTTTGACCAGGGCATAATTTTAAAAAGATAGATAACTCATAGTGCGGACTTGTCAGAATTATATAAGTAATATCATTATTTTTGTGATTTTTCTGTGAACATTTTGAGAGGCGTTAGGACCCTGTGGTGTATTCTGGGGGGTTGCTAGCGGAAAATAGGGTCTCACTCCAAATGTCCGATATTGCAAAACCAGTTAAAAAGCGCAAAATGTTGTCATTTTTGAATGCAAGCCCCCAGGAAGATCAGAGGCGGACAAGCATGGACCATAAGGAATATATAAAGTGCACATGTAATTTCAACAAATTGTATATCTGGGAAGGATGTATTTGAATCAAATATAGATTTGTGGGCAAACTGACCAGGGGAGGATCCTCTGACCCATAAACAGACTTCATCATGCTGACAATCCATTTCCTTCCCCCAATCATGGGAGAGGGGAGAATTGGGCCAATGACAAGTAGAGAGGGGGAGGCTTAGCTAGGCCGAGCACACACCCATTTTCAAAAAACATAAAAAGAGACTGCTGGTACAGGTAGAGACAATCAATTTCATTTGCTGCGGAGCATGCTGACCGACGACTTCACATCCAGAGATCCAGACTTCAAATCCATCAATCTCCAAAGACCAGAACTTTACTTCAGAACATAAAGCAAGGGCCTAAACCCACACACTGAGAACTCTTCTCAGCAGGCCTCAGCAACCTTAAAATCATTTGCGAACTATTCCACACCCGGGCGAGCTGTTTGAATTCTTTTGCCAAGAACAATTGCCAGAGACCAGACCAGAGATCCAGAGTGACCCAGACCGCTGTGAGCAGAACCAGAGAGCTGACCCAGATCACTGTGAAGTGCCGAGACCAGAACCGGAGTCCAGTCCAAAACCTGACCAGATCCGTGGCAAGGCCTATTTCAAATTTATATTGTGAGTACCTAGCAGAACTGTGCAGAACCAATCTCTTAGTTAAAATAATCTAATCCAAACTATTTTAACCTAAGTAGAACTGCCTCCTAGAAATCGTATCATCTGTCATTTTTAAAGCTGCACAACTGTCACCTGTCAATTCTGCAGCTGCAAGCTGTCACCTGTCATTTTGAGTTTACTTTAAATACCTTTATTTAATCGTCTGTATCTCTGGAACCGTTTGGGCTAGGAACGAAATTTAACTTTCAGAATCTAAGCTTTCCAACGAACCTAGAACCGACTTCCTTCTCCTTATACTTTTTCCGCAATCACGATTCACGCACTCGCGAAATTTACCGCGATTTGCGATTTTGGCTCAATTTCTCCACTTGTCAAAATAGCAGCTCCATTCTTTCTTTTGTTAAAATCCGTTTGCAACTTGGTAATAACTCATAGAGCATTGCTAAAGTGAGCCCGAGCTCATCCCAAGTATCTCTCACTCACCCTGAACCTCCTAAAGGGAATTAAAAGCATTTTCGGCATATTTCTCACTTCACTGCCACCACATTCAAAGCACTTGGGCCTGTGTTTTAAAACTCATACCTGTTTTCTCTAAGCTTGCTAGGGGGGAACTGAATTTCATATTGTATTTGATTGCATTCCTGAGAACTGTGTGCTCTCCTCTTTATCTCCTTACATTGCATAAAGGGGGGAGTGAATTGTCAAAGAAAAGTGATTGCTTGTTTTGTTGAAATCATATCAAGTTATTTTCTGTACTGCATTTTCATTTAACATTGCATCTATTTGAAACCATAAAAGTATTTTCGCTGCCTTACCCATCCTACACCAACTCCTCATTGATTATAAAGAAGTGTGCTAGTGCCAGATTATCCCTTGTTGATCACTGCTCATATTCTTAAGGGTGATCTCAATTATTGATTAATTATAAAAGTGTGATAGATATCTATATATTGTTTAATTTTTCAAATATACCTTTTACATTTGCAAAACAGAACTACTTCTTGGCTCAGTGGGGTCAGGGGGATTCTAAGAGAGGGGTGTTATATAGGGGTAGTCATCCAGATCTCATGAACTGGACATAAAGATACATCAATAAGGGTTTCCATTCAGTATCCCAGACTAGGCATTGACTTAGCTGTAGTGTTGAATTGAATCCTCTTACAGGATGCAGGTATGCGACAGGCACCAACAAGTACAAATGTAGAAGCATTTTATCTGTTTCAGGGTATAGGGTATAAGAAGAGGGAGAACATAGGGAACATCCTCCCCTCAGTTGTGTCTCCCATCCTAAATCACTGTCATTCATCGAATCTTGAGGGAACCCAGGGTTCCACCACTAGCCAACATTCCATGGCTTGCAATGCATATGGCAATGCAGGCCCCACACTACAGTACTTCAATGGCTTCAAGCGTTTGTACACTGATGTTGTAGTTGGGCATATTGTATATATTGTTACTTGTACTTATTACAGTACTTGGTTATTCTACTAATAAGGTTACATGGTTTGGTTATTAACATTTTCATGTTCTGTCTCTTGTATTAACACTGTTTAGTACAGTTCACAAGAAAAGGGTCTTAGAGTTTGTCCTCAAGACAGCATTGCAGTTCATCATGTATCAGGGTTACCTTCCCCAAGACTTCAACATAGCAACTTATGCTGGTCTCAGTCTTTCAATGTTTTACACAACTCCAGGTCAACTTGACACTCCTTCCAGATTGCATTAACGGTTCATTCACTGCGCTTCTCCTTGCTCTGTTTCACCATGTCTTTGGTTTTCACAATGTAGGGTTCCCTGGTCTAGGCGCAGTTGTCAGACCACATGGTCCACCCATCACAGGTGGAACAGCCAGGAACCTTAGGCTCTTCCGCTCACACAGGTTCTTCTGTATCTGCCATGTACATAGATCCACATTCATTTAGGTTTTTCTTATCAGTGTTTTGACTTTATGTGCAGTTTTACACTCTCCTGGCTTCTAATGAATGGCCTCTTGACTTTGCCACAGTATGTCACACATCCTATGCCAGTCTTGGGCCTTGTTGCAATGTATTTATTCACAAAGTTCACTTTGCGGTGGTTTTATTCTATTTCCCACATTTATGTCATGCTCTTTCACCCTTGCATTCGTATTTCATCTGTTGCTTTGAAAATGGGCGCTTTCCCATTTAACTTTCATTAACTCGTAGCTTCGCTCTCCAAGTTTTCATTCAGTTCGATATTCAAAATTTATGCTTTTTCCATCATGACTTACTTTGATGCTTAACTTCCATGCCACCCACAACTTTGGGTTCGTTCCCACTCTGTGCATGGTTTTCGGCTCACTCAGCATTCACTCTGCTTACATCGATCCCCTTGGAGCTCCCCGGTCTCCAGTGAGGCTCCCCTTCACTCACCGGTCTCTGCCGGTCCTGTCGCTGGACTCTTCTGCTCCTCTTGCTGGATTGCCTTAGATTGCGAGCCCCGCTCATATTTTTGATGCCTCTCTGGGAATGCTGACAGTTCCGCTCTGCAGACACTATTGGTGGAACGTTTTCTTTTTCCTTGCTTGCAGCTTGTTTCCCGGACTAAGGAGGCTCCCCACCCGAGTAATTACAATGGCCCAACTTCTCCTCGGGTCCATGGGTCTCTGGGTCGTCTGTCAGCATCCTGGCATTGCTTCCAGGATCAACCATGGCTGCCTCATCACAAGCAGGGTCACCTGCTGGTCTCCCCCACCCAGGCCTCCCTGTTGTTACATCCCACACAGGCCTTCCCTGTTGGTCTCCTTGCTGCTCTCTTGGTCTCCTATTATACACCCGCAACCACTTGACAGGTTGCAGGTGTGAGCTTCTAATTGGACTTGTTTGACTATAGTTGGAGGGACATGCATAACCTTCACAGTACTCTGCAGACATCCTCCTCGTTCCAGTACTAGAGTGCTGAAAGGAGTTACTTGCTTTCACTACTCCTAGTCACCTCTTCCTTGTCCCAGTACTGTCATAGGAAATATATGGGAAAATCGGGGGAGATGTTTAATAATAGCCCATGAAGGCCGGAGGAGGGTTAGGTTGGTCTTCAATAGGGAAAGGGTGATATCATTTCTCACCTGTGGGTACCCCATTCCCAATACCTAAGGACCCTCCACTCAGGTGATCTTCCTTCTCTTCTCCACCCCCAGGGTCGGGATCCAAAAGCAATGGCCTTTCCATGGCCACCTGAGAAGAGGATCCAAGGAGAGTAGAAGTGAGGATGCCCCCAGGTTTCTCACAGCTGAGACCCCCTTGAGGAAATAAATCTTGGCAGGGCCTAAACAAATGCTAGAACTGCTTATATGGTCACCCCTATGAAAGAGCTTTCTACCCCACAATGGCAATATCTGGGCTCCACAAAGGGTACAGGCCCACAGTTTGATGACCACTGCTTTAGTAATTGTTTTTAATCTGATATTTATCTATTTATAGCATCAATAATTTATATGATATCTGTATTGAATTTTGGTCGATAATCAGGTAACTGCAGTTGCACATGCACTTGCTAAATTCTAATTATGATGGCCCTCATTATGAGTACCACAGTGCAAAAAAAGTGGCAGCAAAGTGGCAGTCATTCGGCCACCATCACGTTATCAGCATATTGCCGCACTGCTGTACTATGGGTTTTTCTGTGGTAAGGAGGAGGATGTACCTCCAGCAAAAATCTGGTGATAAATCATCCACCTCACCATGAAAAATCACCAGATGTACTCTGTGTAATTACCACTTGTAAATCCACCAAAAAAATCATAGAGTCCTACAGATTCCACAAATGGGGAATTACACCACCATGCCACCTCTTGTATTCCAATGATAGGCCCACGGGAGTGAGTGGCAGTAATAGTAATCAATTATGTCCATAATCAGTAGATTTACTACCAATTTATCGATCTACATGATTTTGTCGGGTACAATTTCATTGAATGTTAATCAATCGAAAAATAACCTCTCGAAGAACAATTAGCGTGAAAGAATTATGTTTGTGTTAAATATGAAGGTGCAAATGTGACGCAAGATGTATACATCCCCAAAAAAAGTATTTGATTCAGAGCTTTCCTGTTTTGTGCAGCATTGGAAATTATATCTGGGAAGAAAGATGTGTTTTCGGTGTTCGTGAGGTGCATACAAAATCTTACAAGATTACTTGTTTTATATTTATTAGAGCGGGGGACACCCCTGCAACCTTCAGTCCCCTTTGCCTAATTCCTCCTCTATCCTGCTATGATTACTACTTTTAATCGTTCCGAGTACGTTTCAAAATGACTAACAAAGTTAAAGTAATTGTTTATTAAATGTTAAAACATTAATATACATGCTCTTGAAAACTCATTTCAATTGTGTGGAGCCCTGTGTTTTTTTGTTGGGCCATCTTGTCTCACACATACAAGGATTCATTTGGTCTGCCCGTTCTCGAAACAGACGCGTCAGCCCGTTCAGGAAGCGCTGCGTTACAAGGCAGGAGTGAGGCAGGAATGAGAGCCTCATATGCATTTTGAGGTAGGAATTTACTTGCGGAAGAAGGTTTATGCAACAAATTCGCCTATGTGAAAAACTCAGTAATAGTGCGTTCGCTAAAAAAAATTGATGTAAACTTCTTATACCCCGATTTATTACAAAGCTTGTAATGAAGCCCTATGTATTTATGTAAATGATCCTCCTACTGAAACGTGTGTCATTGTTGCTGGTATGGTCCTACTTTCCATGACATGGTAAGTGGCTCACCATATAGTAGCAATCTATACCGATGAGTGTTGAAAACTAGAGTTAAGCTATCGCAATTCAATTTCACTGTGATGATTACGCTAGGCATGATTTTCAATTGTTTTAACTTGGCTAAATTTATCAGTGACTTCAATAATTTTTATTATAAAATAATATTGTATTAAGGTAGATGTTCAGTTAACGTTTATTGTATGTATACTTGATTAACTTTGATAACCATGTCTTCATGAAAATGATCTTGTCAACATTTATGTCAATTGTAAAATATCTTTGATGTTGTGTTTTATGGAGCTTTTATTGAGTAAATAAATCAATTAACCATTAAGTAACTTCGTAAGAATGATTTTCTTCAAACTCTTGCAGAGATTTTGTTTTTCACTTATAAATAAATTATTTTTCAACTTACATTAATGATGGTGATGCCTTGTGTGTATCATCTTTACCTTTTTGGGCAGGTGTCCTGCTCCCTTTTCTACTGTGGTTTATCTGCAATATAATTGAAAATGTATATTTTTACATTTGCACTTATTGATAATTGCTTTGACTTGAATTTGTAATTATGCGCTTTAATGAATGTGTTTGCATCAAGATGGGCCACAGTCTGCAGGTGGTTATGCTTAAAATGAGTAAGGAACATATAGGGTGTTGCATCCACCTTGTTTAGAGCTTTTCTATGTTAAGAGATTATTTATATTATGTATGCCTTGAACTGGGGCTACACGTGTGATATTATGTCTTTGTCATATTTGAAATGTGTCATATGTATGAGAGTTGGGGGTTACTGGAGGTTTCCCTGTGCTGTAAGGGGTGTGAGATGTTTATTGTATTTTTGAATACTCTGGACACATGTGGTATGTTTTGTCATGCTATGTAGAAATTTGACGAATGTCTTTAAAAATGCCACATTTCTTAATAACATTTGGTTAATGTGTCGGATGTTTTGGTGTATGTTCTGTTCGCTATTCAACTGTGACACGTATTTTTATATATAAAATATTAATATTTGGGTGAAGTGGGTGAGTTAATATAGCATTTGTTTTTATAAAATGCAAATGTGAACTATATGTTGTTGACTAGGAAATTAGATCAAATGTGTGGAATGTATTTTTAATGCAGTGTACACATTTGAGGTAAATAATGGTGTTGGAGCCCCTCTACTGAGAACAAACAAGGGTCAAATACCCTGTTCTTTGGAATTTCTCTCACTCATGAGGTTATAGCCACGTTTTAGCTCACTGCACCCTTTACAGAAGAGAAATATGTACATATCAGTTTGGTCTCACCAACAGTGGCAGTCAAGCACCAAAATGCTAGACGATTCTCCTCTGAACAAGAGTAACAACAGCAACCCCAGAGGGGCACAGTGAGCAGGGGGTCAATGTCTGCATTATCCTGGGTTACTTAGGGTGAAACTCCAAGTTTTGGAAACTAAACATGGGAGTGGGAGCCCCTCTATTGAGAACAACCATGGGTCAAATACCCCATTATTTGGAATTTCTCCCACTTGGGAGGATCTGCAACCATGTGTTAGCTCACTGCACCCTTCACAGAACAGAAATATCCATGTGCATATCTGTCAGGTTCCACCAACAAGGGCAGTCCAGCACCAAAATGCTAGGCAATTCTTCTCTGAACAAGAGTACCATCAGCAACCCCAGACACGTGTTTCGGCCTTGTTGGGCTTCCTCTGTGAGGTGAAGCTGAGCCTCTCTAAGGCACAGTGAGCAAGGGGTCCACGGCTGGATTACCCTGGGCAATTAGGGTGAAATCCCATGTTTTAGAAATCAAACAAGGGATTCACTGTCTGAAAAGTTAAGCAGTCGACAAGTGATACATATGCTGTGAAATAAACAGAGAAGGCAGTTTTTGGGTGTTACATGTGTCTGTGCGTGTGTGTGTGTTTATATTACCTATATATTGATTGGAAGAACACATGTACATCCTGCTCCTCAATGCTGTGGGTTGAAAGTCCTGTGTTACTGTCGGTCATCAAGTGATTGTTTCTTGTTCTGAATACTTCACAGTGGCACAGGATTGGGAGTAGGCAATTTTGTGGACTATACAGGGAAACACCAATTTGATAAAATGAGGAAATCAGTCCAAAAAGATTCTAAATACAGTTACGATTACTACCTACAATTAAAATGAACTTTCCAAATGTTGTAAATGTCAACATTGATGATAGCAAGTCTTCCAGGTGCAAAGAGCTGTGCTTGGCTGTGCAGGCTGCCTATTGTGAGGGGTCAGAAATGTGAGGAGGACAACTTGATAAAGGTTTTTAACAAGTAGCCATTTTATTATCTTAAAAGGGTGTAACAAACGCCTCACTATCGCTAACCTAAAGAAGATTTTCCTGCCTATCAAAATAACTAAGGGAAAACACTATAACAAAAGGAATCTGTCATATACATATAGTCAACTTAAAGCTAATCACTCTATATCCTTGTGACCTGGGTTGGATCCCCTTCTTCAGATTCAAAGCAGGAATCTTAGACAACTGTTGAAATAAGAAAGATCCTTTTTGTAACATTTTTTTGTTCATAAAGTTCGTCTTGCTCCAAAAGTCTTTAACCAGCAGTTCAAATAGACGACAAGTCTTTATCTCTCCAAATACAAAAAAAAGAAAACAAATGTTCAACATAGCTTGTTTTTCTCAAGAAACAAAACACTTCCATATTTTTTCTGTATTAACAACAAGGTTTTGTCAGGTTGATTCCACCACAATTTAAAGTTCATTAAACACATTAGTGGTCTTGCAACTTTTTTTTCTCACAACTTTCACACACAATGCAGTACTTCAATGGTTTCTTCCTGGGCCACTAACATGCCAGTACTTTTACCAGAAGGTCCCTATCCTGGAATACTCGCCTGCCAGGACCAAAGCTCCTAACACTACCATAAGTACTCTGTGGCGAGGTTTACTTCAAACCTTGTATAAAGTCTTCCACTTTCAACAACTTCATAATTTACAACTTTGTCTGAGAAAGCATGAGACACATTGGGGCTGTTTGTTCCACTGTTGTATTGGCCGGAGGCCATTCACGTTACCCCCTCACCTCCCGTATAGCTTCTATCAGGAGGGCTTCTCTCCTGCCACTCTTGTTTCCCCACTTTAATATTAAACAACTGCTGACAATGTTTCTGTATTACTGTGGCTTCTCCTTGGCTTAGACAATGCGTGTTGATCTCTTCCTCGACTATTGTCTCTTCTTTATTCTTGTGATAATGGTCATACTTAGCTGACTTCAATATTGCCCTCTCTTGGCTCTGGCAATATGTTTTTCTATTTTGACTTTCTTGGGTTTGCCAATATGTGCTTCTGTTTTGATTTCATATTTCCCTTCCTCTGGTTTGACAATATTCTTGGTTTGGATGATAGTAATTTCAACCTTTCTTGTTCTTTGTCAACATTGTTACAATTAAAATATGCTTCTTTTGCATTAGTTCAGTATTCAACATTGGAGAAAATGGCAAGTCGGTGATAAAGAGCGTTCCGGGATTGCTTTGCAACAGTAAACTCACTGGATTCCTCATACATGTCTGCTCGATCCTTACTGCATCCAACTCTGCTTCTTCTGCTTCTTTCTGCCTGACCGGCGGCTTTGGTCATTTGCCCACTGCTCGTGTCTAGCAGGAACAGAGCTCTCCTTGCTCCAAAAGTGCTCCAAAAGTGCTCTTGTGCTCGCCGGCCACCAAAACAAGACATGCATTCAGGAGAGTCTCTCCCTCTACAGGGAAAGCCTTCCAGAACAGTGCGTCCTGCTGCGTCATCTGTGCAATTTCAATCTGATAACACCCTCTCAGAGCCGACATCCCCTTCAGATACAGTATTGGCTCTGCATCTTCTGTTTTCCACTTCTGCTGCTGCAACTGAGGCCTGAAAATGCTTCTGCCTCTCTGCCTTCTCGTTATAATGGCCTGCACCTGATGGGACCTTATATATTCAAAAGTCCTGCTCATGTGTGGGTCATTAGAACCACTAGACTGTGCTTTGCAGTTTTAGACTTCTGAGTCCCTTTTCCTCTCCCCAGTACTTAGGGCATTGTGGCCCTTCAAGTACCCAATGTTCTTGTTTCTTTTCCCCTCACAGGTCTCAATTCTGCAATATGCCATTAAAATCGTAGGGTTTCTAGGGAAGTTATTAAAGGGGTTCTCACAGTTTTCCTGACTCAGTTCCCCTCTCTTGTGATCCTCCTGCATAACACCATCCCCAGGGCCGGGTTCAGGAAGTGTCTGCCTTTTCCTGGCCACACGAGAAGGGTTCCAGGCCAGGGTTTCTGGGATAATTGGCTCTAATTCATAACACTAGCTAGAAATAAAACCACCTGCACCACCACAAGCTGATCTGGATCCTGCTCTTTCCCAATCCTCCCAGCAAGGCAGTTTAGAGCATCCTTTCTATATAACAAGCTTCATGGGAACAGTGCACCAGCGTCCATTAAAGCTAGTCATCAAAAAGGAGAGGCAGATTCTGCATGCGTCCTTGACCTTGACCTTTATGAATCGGGAGGCATGTGGGCTAATTTGTGCAGATCATCTTCCTCAGGTAATTTGAAGCAATCATTGGTCATTATGTAAAGAGTTACAGGATGTTTGGAGAGGATGAAGAAGACAGACGATTGCCATGTAACGTCCCTCTGGGCTCTCTGAATTCATTCATTTTTCATTGTGCCTTTACCTCAAGTTCCTGGAGGGAGGATTAAGACGAAATTAGGGTAATCATGGGGGTATGCTTCACTTTCTCCTTGTGCATAATCTTCAGGGGAACCTGCTGTTGGAAGGTTCTGTGAAGCAGGTTTTGTGCTTCTTGCTTCTTTTGAAATCTTAAGACTGCTGTTGCCCTTAAATCTTTTCTTTCCCATTGGAAGAACCTGGGTCAGATGACTCACATGGAATGTATGTAATATCAATTGCATCATTTTTTTTTTCTTTAAAAGTATCTTTCATCAGAGTATCTTAAAATGTCCTTCAAAGTTCATAATAATCTAAAATCAATAAAATAAAGTACAATCACTGCTGGTTTAGTAGTAGTGTGGGGATGAGTAGGTGGCTAAGCCACTACTCATCTCTTTACTTTGGCAGAGCAGTAGTCATGTTGTCATGTATATGACATTCTTTTTTAACAGTTCATTAACAAACCACTAGTTTCTATAAACAACAAGTAAGTATTGCAAGATTTAGCATAGAGCTGTTTATTCTCGCTATCAATATGGCATCAATTGGCATATATCAGGATGGGAAAACTCATACCTCCCATGAGAGATGCCTCTAGAGCTGCACCCGCCAAGTACTCGACCCACACATTTGTCTTTATATTACGGAGCAGTGGAGTCAAGACGCTTCCCTGTCTAATGCCTTGCCCAATTCTGAAGCGCTCTGCCAACTCTCCATCAGTGCTATTGTTTCCAAGTGAGGTACGATCAAAATATCAGGTAAAGCCCATGCTAAGTACATTACACCCAGGATGTTCCAAAGTGAGTACATATTTAGATAATGTAATTCCTAAGGTGAGGTGCATTAAGATTATGTAGCTGGTCCCTAGCGCCCATGAGGCGCCTGCTAATTCGCAAATTATGATTTTTGCCCTGGACCCTTGTTGGAACCCATGCTGTACATTAGGCAAAGAAGTCGAGCCATTTAAACTTTCAACCAGTCTACTGTGAACGAGATTCTCAAATAATGTAGAGCAGGCTCCCAAAAGCGAATTTGGTGTGTACGAGGAAGGCTTTCCCCGGTCCAATTACTTTTATATAGGAGCAAATGTGCTATTGCATGACTTTTTCCCAAGTTCAAGATGCTGTTGAAAACTTGGGTCAAAATAGGGTCCAGATCGGAGCGGGATACAAACAGCAACCTGAGGCCCCACACCAAAGAAGTCCTCCCAACTGAACCTGGGCATTGCCCGCGGCGTCCCTAGCCATCCCTGGCCCCCCACTGCGGCACCAGCCAACCGGGGCTTCCACTGAGGGAACACAGAAGAAGTTGCGGCCACCCGGGGGACAGGTTCGCGTACTGGGCCTGTCCCCTCCCCCCCCCAGCAAGCCCCAGTGTCCACATGGAACCCCTGCAAAGCATCTCCTGGAGCATCTAATAAAAACGCGAGGCCCAGACTCTGCTCTGGCCACAAAGATCATCACTGACCTCGTCAACCTACGCCCTCGAAATACGGATAAAGATCACCCTCATACAGAGTGAGGACTGACCCCGTAACACATCTTGGCACGCACCCACCAGCACCAAGCTCAGGAGAGCAATACCAAGCAAGAGGTGCAGAGCCAGGAAGAGAAAGTGGCAGACCACGGACCCTCCAAGTCCTATACACGCACCACAACAAGAGATCACGAATAGCGGCTCACACGACACGCGGTTCCCTGAGGTGCAGTGACAAAAAGAAAGGAGACAACTGCCTCAGGATTTCCAACCCAGCACATCATATGTTAAGTCTTCAGACTCTGCCATACAGAAACTACGAAAGGTGAAATCTCAACCCCAGGCACGCAAGCATATAACGGCGCACCCTCTAAATAATAGGCACATAGAAAGGCTGCATTGCGGAATCACCCGGGTAAGACGCCCCCCATACAAGAGCTGCTACTGCCCCGGCTCAGAACTATTACCATCTTCAAGATCTCCCGGACCTCATGAGCATAAAAGAGAAATTAGCCCCATTCGCCTACATCTCTTTGCCCTCTGGAATTAGCGAACTCAACATGGCAAACACAGACTCGACAGCGAGTGAATTAGCGGCCCCCAAGGGGGACATCGCAGCGTTACTAGGAGAAATTAAGATCTTGCGGGCCAACATCAGATGTAAAATCGACAAAATCGCGAATCGACTGGACAGCATGGAAGAAAGGTTGGAAGGATTGGAGAACAACCAAGCCTCCATAGACACACTGGAGGCACAGCTTGACCGGAGGATGACAGAACTAGAACGACGGGAAGAGGACTTTAAACTAAAGCTCAATGATTTGGAAAACCGTGAAAGACGAAACAACATACGCATTTTTGGTATCCCGGAACGAGAAGGGGAGACGGAGAGCGACCTGAGAAACACTCTACATGACATCATTAAACTCCATTTTGCTGATGATGCCATTGATGAACCCAAAACTGAAAGAATAAACAGAGCCGGAGGCCCACCGGGCGGACCAAGATCAGTACTAGCACGATTCAATTGCTTCCAAGATAAGACCAGAGTCCTTGAGAGGGCAAGAAACAGCGATGGAATCAAGCTCGGAGGTGCTCAGATCTCAATATATTAAGACTTATCATCAATGACACTTGCACTCCGGCGAATGTGCGGACCCCTCACAAAACACCTGAAAGAAAAGAATATAACATACAGATGGGGGTACCCCTTCTCCCTCTCCTTCGAATACGAGGGCAACAAAATAAAGCTGAGCTTGGAAAGGGAAATCAAAACATACATTTCCGACCTACTTGGCCCCCGCTCAGAAGACGATAACCGGGAAGGGCCACGACGAGAGGACAAAGGATGGTGCCTGCAGGGTCCCAGGAGAAGACTCGTGAAGGGTTCGAGGAAATTCCGAAGAGGTAATGCCTCCCTGGAGGTAGCCAGCTGAACATCCACATATTTTGGTAAAACGACATCTGTTTAAATGTAAAAGATAGAGACTTGAGTGGACAAAAATAGGGGGGGGAGAAAAAGAAAAAGAAAAAGAAAAACTTCCTTCTTGCCTGACGACAAGGTCAAGATATAAACAAGGGGGAGGGGCATAGGGGCTCAATCGAAATTGAGATGTTATACTAAGCAAGGGGACGTGAAGTAACAGTCTCCTTAGGTGGTTTGATGCTGGACCAAAGTTACCACCTGGGTTCAATCGAGCGCCATCAACTCAGGAAGCGACGAGATGCGGTGGGAAAGAGGGATAGACACTTGGAAAAGGTTGTAGCAACATCTGAATCAATCTGAAACATTAAAGGCATTGTGGGACTTGGAGAGCGAATAATCTTCTGGTCATCGAATATTAGCAACTTCCCAATAAAAACCGAAAATGGCATTGCCTGATGATCTAAAAGTGAGGGACTCTCTCAGAGTAGGGACCATAGATGTGAAGGGCATGAACTCACCAACAAAGAGGTCACTGGTGTCCAGGGAATTTCGAAGATCCAATATCGACATCCTTCTCTTGCAGGAGACAAAGTTTGCAAAGGGAGAAGAACGAAGCATCCTTGGAAAGCGAGGAGGGCTGGAATTCTGGGGCTCTGGCCCACTCAGGAAAGGAGGTGTCGGAATCCTACTCAAGATGGGAATTCAATTTGAAGTAGATAAGACATGGTCTGATGTGGGAGGACTTACTCTTCTGATAACAGGGAAAATTGCAAAAATAAAGGTAACTATTGCCACTGTATACTCACCCAACACCGGACAAGTCAGATTCCTCGAGAAGACAATCCCCAAAATAATGTTGGAAGCCTCGGGGCATATTATTCTGGGAGGCGACTTTAACCAGTGGGCAGACCCGACTAAAGACTGGAAACCCGGTAACCCCGAAACGAGAAACCAGTATAAAGGTGACCACACTGAACTGTCAGATATAATGGATATGTACGAAATGAAAGATGTGTGGAGAGTCTTACACCCCAACGATAGAGGATACCCTTTCTATTCGAACCCCCACAACACGTATTGATTATGTATTTATTACAGGGGATCTCCTAAACACCACAACATACTCAGAAATCATCCTGATAACATGTCCAGACCACGACATGGTCCTGGCAGACATTAACTGGGCGAATCTACCTGTTATGGGAGGGAAATGGCGGTGTAATGAGAGCCTGTGGAAAGATTCAGTTTTTAAAACTGATATGGAGACTGAAATTAACGAGTACTTTAAAGCAAATGATAATGGGGAAGTATCTAAGCAAACGATCTTGGAGGCCGGGAAGGCCACCTGGAGAGGCATCCTAATATGGGAAGGGTCCTCTAAGAAAAGGGATCGAAAGATCATAGAACACAGACTAAGAACTGAAATATGCCAATTAGAGGGAGAGATAAGAAAGGACCCCGAGGTAGATCTTGATAAAATGAACACAGCGCAACAAAAAAGGGAGGAACTACGATTGTTGGAGCATGAACAAGTAGTGCGTAAACTTAAACATACATTTTATGAAAACGGAGACAAGGCCGATGCACTATTAGCCGCCAGACTTAGAGAACAAAGAGCAGAGCGCAAGGTAGAAGAAATAATTGAGGATGACTCCTCCTCGACTCACACTCCTCACACCATCCCAGAGTGCTTTGCCAATTTCTTTGAGACCTTATATACCTCAGAAATAACTCCCGGCCAATTAGACAAAAACTCCTACCTATCCCCAATCAACATTCCCACGATAACGTACTCAGAAGCTGAGCTGCTCGACTCTCCAATTGTTGAACAGGAAATCCAAGATGCAATCAAAAGGATAGACCTGGGCAAATCTCCAGGAGAAGATGGTTACACTGCTGGCTTTTACAAAACCTTTAGCAAGCAACTAACACCTTTTCTGGCAGAATTATTCAACGAGATAATAGAGACAGGAGAAGCACCAGACTCCTTCAAAAGAGCACTGATAATGGTGATCCCCAAGGATGGGAGGAACCCTAAACATTGTGGATCATACCGCCCTATCTCCCTTCTTAATATTGATGCCAAAATCTACGCCAGGTTGTTAGCTGCCAGATTGGAAACATTAATGCCCCACCTAATACACACTGATCAAGTCAGGTTTATACTGGGAAGACAAGGGGTGGACACTATGCGCAAAACACTACACCTCGTCCACGCAGCACATACCCTCCCCGGTGACCCTTCCCTTTTATCGATAGACGCAGAGAAGGCTTTCGACAGAGTTGAGTGGAATTCCTAGGAGCGGTCCTGCAGAAGGTCGGAATAGGCTCGAGATTTAGAAAGGGAAAACAGGCGATATACACATCCCCCAAAGCGTCGATATTCGTAAATGGAGAATACTCCAGATGCTTCGAATTGAAACACGGAACTCAACAGGGATGCCCCCTCTCTACAATTCCCTTTGCGCTCTCCTTAGAACCCCTAGCACAAAAAATGAGAACTGACCCTAAAGTAGAGGGAATGCAACTGGGAGCGACGGAATATAAGGTAGCACTCTATGCTGACGATATTCTACTACACATAACTAACACTGTCGGATCCATCCCCCATGCCCTTCAGCTATTAGAAGAATATGCACAATTCTCCGGATTCAAAGTGAATAGGACTAAATCGATACTGTTTCCCCTTCAGGGATCCGTAGAAGAAAATAAAACCAGATTCCTCCCACTAGGCCTCAAGACTGAACATTTCACGTTGAAATACTTAGGCATACAGATCACCAAAACTCTGACTGACTTATATGAAGCCAATTTCCCTCCCCTTCTCCAGCGATTCGCCGCTGATCTAAATAAATGGAACAAACTTACGATTTCCTGTTAAGGGCGGATTAATGCCGTTAAAATGGTATGCCTTCCCCATTTCCTGTACCCCTTCCAAATGTTACCTGTTGAGATACCAAAAGGGTTCTTTATTGAGGCCAAAAAGATCATGGTAAGATTCCTCTGGCAGGGGAAGAAAGCGAGAATCCCATACAACACACTTAACACTCCCCAAGGACAAAGGAGGAGTAGGACTCCCTGATCTACGAACTTATTACAAAGCTACCCAGCTACGCATTCTAATCCCACATCTTGGAGATCATAAAAACCACCAATGGGTGCAAATGGACAACCATTATCTATCTCCAGCTACGGTATCAGAGTGGCTATGGACCCCACATAAAAGGCTACAACGCAGACTCAAAGGCCACCCAATATTAAGCACCATATGGAGTATATGGTGAACAGGAAAGAAATGCGTAGGATCACTATCTGGCCATCCCCGCTCAGCCATCTATGGTCCCCTGGCATAAATGATCACATTCCCAATGTAGGAAGGTTCCAATCATGGTACGAGGCGGGCCTGGAAAGGGTGGGGCAGTTGCAGAGAAAAGACTCTTTCATCCCACTGCCAGAACTGACTGAGGCCCTGGGAATAGGCACACTATCCACATTCCAGTATATACAACTAAAAGGTGTTCTAACGAAACCCGAATGGAAGGACAAACTAAAAAGAGACCTTACCCCATTTGAAAAACTCCTAGACTCTAAATTCGAAATGAAGGGTCTCATATCCGCAATGTACCAGCAATTAGCAATTAGGCGGTCAAGTGGCACAGCTAGTAGAGCGCTCGCTTTGACATCCGTGCAGAGCCTGCTAACGCAAGGTTCGAATCCCAGCGGGGCCAAACTCAGCCTTTCATCCTTCCAAGGTCGATAAATAAGCACCACACACTGTGGGTAATAATAAGCAGCACTCAGATACCTGAAGGTTCGTAACGCTATATAAGTGCTAAATTATTATTATTATTACCAAGAATTAATAGCTGCAGGAGATAGATCCACTGACCCTCTGAGAATAGATGGGAAAAAGACATTGTGGAGGAGATAAACTCTGACCAGGGGGAAATAATGTGTAGAGCGGCATCCAAAACGGCCATATCGTGTCAATACGAACTTCACACCATCAAACTATTACACAGGTGGCAATATGACCCACTCAGACTCTCAAAAATGTCAACAATGAGCCGAAGATGCTGGAGAAAATGTGGAGAAATAGCCAATTATTGGCACATGTGGTGGAGTTGTCCGCGCATAAAGGTGTTCTGGGATGAGGTCCTGGGTTGGAAAAAGAGTCACCGACCCCTATTTGATTCTATTTGGGCTAGACAAAAATGAAGACGACTTGATCAGAATTAATGGACTGACCCCCCAACTATTACTGGCGGCTCGGGCCTTACTGGTGATCAAATGGAAATCCATAACTGTCCCGGGAAAAAATGAATGGATCAATATAGCCTCCAACATTTACACAATGGAAACGATTACAGCCTTCCTACATGACAAAACTGCACAATACAAACTTTATGGATGGACTTCAAAAATAAACACCTTGCAACAACTTCTGATTCTCAATCTGAAGAGCCACCAGGGACTTGATGCAAGACGCGGGGATCAATAGATGGCCAGGGAAGAAAGCTCAGATCTAGTAACGGAGAAGCGACCAAACAGTAGAACTATGTCCATCTTGTTTTCTTATTTCCCACACAAATACAATGTTCGTAAGATGTATGCTCAACCAAAAGGGGGGAGGGTGCAAAGTTTCTCTTGTTAAAAGATACACCCAGAGAATGAGGATCGTTTATTAATATTTGAAAGTATAACAATATCACATGTTCCGTTCCAGTTATGTAACCATGAACTAACAATGGTGTATTATATAATGTAAACATTTTTGTTAAAAACCAATAAAATCCAAAAAAAATAGGGTCCAAATGTGCAAGACCCGTCCAGGCCCATGTATGTATACAGGGCTACTTCCTTAGAATGTATTTGACCTCACTGACAGTAATTGGTGGTAACTCACATTCTGGTGACTGGGTGTGTGCATGTTGATGCACGTTGCATCCTGAGGGCCATTTTTATGTGGATTAGATCAAACGGTATCGCAGACTGCTTTTAGCTTTAAATTGCTGCTAGGTTGATAGGCACAGAAGAAAAAACTGTTAAATTGCAGAGGAACGTTTGTTAGTTTCATTGAGGAGAATTGCACTATCATTTACTGCTTTTTGAAATCACACATTTTTAAACTGTGACAAAGTTTTGGAAACTGCATTACCCAAAATCCCCAGCACACTTGTTGTTACTGTGGCGGCGCGTTAGCCGGCCGGTTTGTGCTGGTGAGTGCGGGTGAGTGCAACGCAAAATCCCGAGTATCTGCCCTTTGGTAAGTCACTTTTGCTTCCTGCTCATATGGAATCACAATGGCATTGCCACATAAGCCTTTTATCAATGATGACAGACTAGCTAGTACCCCTTAGGCCACAATATGGCTGACGAAAAACGTTGTCAGGATCAGCACGAGCTGCTGCGATACCTACAAAATATATGTCTACGAGCTTTCAATCCACCGAAAAGCCATGGGGTCAATTATAGCAAATGATATCCATGAAGGAACAAGCGGCCCAGCTGATCTCTCCCTGGCCAATGTTGAATCTGACATCCCTGCAAACCAGATCCCAGATTTATAATTTGGGCATTCTCACCCAATCAGTCAGGCAACCAGCACAACACGGCAGATACAAATAACAACCTCTCCTTTAAACGTCATATCCACCAAACCAGTTTCGACTGCCCCCAGCGCAAACATTCCATTTATTTCAGACATTAATGTTAAACACAGATATGACCCAGACATAAATACTGAGCATATGGATATCACAGTTTCTCATTCTGTGAAAATAAATAAAACTTCATCTGGTGACTCGCCCGGCACTGGGCCCACTACGAGTTTTCAAGATAATACGACCATCTCTGTGCTTAAATGTGCTCTTTTGAACACCTTATCATTGGTGAAACAAGCTTTAGAGGTTGCCGATTTCATCACTGATTCTGGAATGGATATTCTGTTTTTAACAGAGACTTGGCTTCACCGGGCAGCTGGACCCTCCCTCTCCATTACCATTCCTGATTGTAACTGTAATTGTTTATTTGTAAACCCAATCCAAAAAAAAAAGTAAAGTTACAATTTGGTATTTAAATTCTGAAAATTGAAATGTAAACTTTGAAGCTTGCAACATAAAATGTAATATATTATTGATTTCAAATGTTTATTTTAATTAACTGTATTGCAGTTTGTCTATTCATTACAGAGTATTGAAGATGTGCTGAATATATATTGAGAATAAACTGAGGATATGTGCTACGTTGTGCGAATTGAATTGTATTTCACCAATTTGTTGTATTTATTGTACTGTCGTGGTGCATCTTTAATTAAAATATATATTTTTTTAAAGTAACAAAGATTTATGGGAAATGTCCAAGTAGGTTTAATTTGTGTTAGTCTTCACATTCCTACTGACAATTAATTATGCAAGACTAGGTTAAAATTACTAATGGAAATAAAAAGTTCCTCTTTTACTCTGGCACTTAGATGTGCACTTTCTATAGAAATGAATTGCATACGAGTTTCCTTCAAAAAGATAAACAGGATGGATTAAGTTTGGCTGTAACCAAAGATATAATGCACTTTTTGTCATATCAGACCAAAAACCAGTTAAAGATCAAATGAAGATGTGTTGTTGTCAAGTTTGTTTTAAAGTCGACCAGCAATTAAATGTCAACAGGTGTCCGATACCAACCGATACCACTCCTGACATCGCTTCTGTAGACAATAGCCTTTCTCATAGTGGAGTGAATAAAATATACAGGGTCTCATTACGAGATTGGAGGCCTCCAATAACGGTACCGAGTCCGTCCTCATTCAATGGGGACTTACTGGTCTAGTCGGACCTTTGCGGGACCGGTAAGTCCCCATTGAAAATACCATTCCCCATTCCCATTTGAGCCCCCATAGGTTTCAATGGGAATGGGGAAGGTGCAAATAACGGTACCGCAATTTGCGGTACCGTTATTTGCTCCCTGGACCCGCAAAGGGACCTCAGAATAGGGCGCAAAGGGATTACCGGCACCAGTGTCCTTACCAGTGCCGGTAATCCCTTTGCTCCAGCCTCGGAATGAGGCCCACAGATCCACCAGTTGATCAGGCGAAAAGAGGTCCCGACAGCAACCAACAGCAACCAGCACCTAAAACAGAAACACAAACAATTGCACCTGTTCTGTTATGGCCCTATTCACAGTCTCCCTGGATGCAACACTCACCTGCTCTCCAGTGTGGGCAGGATTTGATTCTCCCAGTGATGTAGGCAGCAATAGTCCATAGGCCAGACAACCGACCGCCGGAGACCGGACATCCACAGCAAAACGTACCTAGTGTCCACAAGGACATAACTCCACTGTCACGAGGACACCACTAAAATTAGGGAAAACCAAAAGAGAGCAGAAGGGTGGAGTGCATAGGTAGCAGATGCAGGAGAGTAGAAAGGTCCTCCAGGTGTGACAGGAAGGGAATTCCAGAAATCATATGAGGATAGGTTTCCAACGCAAGAAGCAAGTACCAAAAAGTTAAAACCCAAGGCAGTTTGAGGTTACCAAGACAGAACATAAACCACAAGACAAGTGCGCAGGTAAATCAGTGCCCCCACTGGAAAACTTGTGTTTTCCCGGTGCAGAAAACATGCCAGTGGCGGTATTACCACCACATTTACCGACATTTTACCTGCACTGGGAAAATTGTGATGAGTCCCATATGTTTTCCCCCTAACCGCAGGGTATTGCTTGAGCAGAGTACTGGACCTGGCTAGTATCATAGAAGGACCAATCAGGTTATTACCTCCTCCTGCCCCCAAATCAGTGACTCCTGTGCATTTATGATCCTTTGTGCTTCCCCTGCGCTATCACCCGTGTGAATCCATAAAATATTAAGGATCGCTGAACGCTAATGCTTTGGTGACTGACTGTCAATTTTGCACATTTTTGTGTTGCTTATATTTGAGGGCTCCTCCTGTACCTCTTCGTTCTCTCTCACGTGCCCTCTTTAATACTGAAGAAAGGCATTACTTCCGCTTTTGGGCTGATATATCTCTCAGGCTTTGCCTGGCCTTGAGATGCACGTGGCCGTCAAAGCACTTGATCAGGAACTCACCAGTTTCTATTGCCATTGGTGCTCACTTGCTGCCATGCCACTATTCGATTTCCACGGTGCATTCCACTGAATCTCTTTTATGTGCCTTTGCGATTGGTCCAGGGCATTTATTCAGAAAATAAAGCCTCATGATGCCAACAAATGTTTCTGAGTGGGTTGTGGTTTCTGGATAATTTGAAGGAAGCAAATGGCTTCAATCGACTTTTGTTAAAATTAACCTCTATGCAAATATTATTTTGATGAGCAGCACCTGACACAAAGCTTATTTCCTTTCCTTTCATGACTGCTCTTTGCTTTATATTCCAACAGGGAGTTGCAAGCATTTGAAGTCTGCGGTGCCTCTAAGATCAATCAGCGACTTGCTTTAACCATGGAGGCTTCCACATTGGTACCTTACAACACAACTGAGAGCAAATCCACGGTGAGTCGCGACATTAGAATCTGGATCACGCTAACCGTCACCCTGATTCTGTTTTGGGGCATCTTCCTCTTTTTCATTGTGCTGATGCTGCACGCCTTCTTCACCACGGCGCATCTGAGGACACAAATGCGCTACGTTCTCTTCATGTACACTCTTGTTAATGACACTCTGAACCTCACCACGTGCGTGCTTCTCTTTTTATTAACCTTTGCTTTATACCAAATACCAGTGCGTGGTTGCCATTTTGTTGTTACTATAGCCGCTTCCACCTTCCTCAACAGCCGGACTGGTCTGGCGGTCATGGCCCTGGAGCGCTATGCAGCCATCTGTTTCCCGTTGAGACACTCAGTGATCTGCAGCGTCGAGCGGTCCTGGGTACCCATCACTGTCAGTTCGGTGATCGGTTTCATGCCCTCTTTTATTGACATTATTATCTTGAGCACCTCAGTGCCAGAAGAATTTTTCTTTGAGCGAGTAATATGTCGTCGGGAGTATTTAATAGTGACCCCGTACCAGGCTACGCGGATGATTGTAACTGATGCCACTACATTCACGATGGTCGCTTTGATAATTCTGTACACCTACATAAAGATTATGATGGAGGCCAAGAAGGTCAATGGAGACAGTGCTTCAACTGGCAAGGCCAACAAGACTGTGGTGATCCACGCCGCTCAGCTGTCGCTAAGTTTGACCTCTTTCACTTCCCCGATTTCAGAATATCTCATGAGACAACAGGTTGCCTTCGTCAGGTTTTTCTATTTCTTTTTGTTCATGCTGTTTCCAATTTTTCTGAGCCCTTTGATTTATGGCTTCCGGGATGAGAACTTCAGAAATCATATTAAAAAGTTTCTGGCATGCAGACCTCATAAGACCAAACGTGTAGGACATACACCATAAAGTGCGATACCTGGACATGCTTTCTCATTTTGCTCAAGTGAATGCTTGCAATATCTTTTGAGACTCCTGAATTGTGTATATATCCAAGCGTTCCTTGGCAGAAAGTGCAGTTGAAATGAAGAGCAAGCTGTCCGGTTAGTCCTCAGACGACCACAAACCTTCTGTGTCATGGACTTGTCATCCACAGGGAATCAATAGGCTGTTGCATGACTGACTGGAGTTCTGGGGTGGTAGTGTGTGTCTTGTCATCATCAGCATTTCTCCTATAATAATTGCCTGAAGTTGACAAGGGTTGCCTGTGCCACCAACAGGTTCCACGATAAGATGAAAACTGAATCCTATAGTACGTCACCTAGAGCTGAGGCTCACAGGCACGCTGAACGGTACAATCCAATCAGATTACTTTAGGAGATTCCCAATAAGTATGTGCAAGAAACACTTACTTGCTGTGCACATGATAAGCTATTAGCAACTATGTATTCTTTTTAAAACCCCATCCGTTTACTCAGGGGTCAAATCCTAACAATTTAAGTGGGGGGACTCATCAACAAACGCAATGGGATGTGACATCACCAGAAATTAACATATCAAGGTGAAAAAGGCACATTTCATTAAATTGGTTTTGCATAACCACCCAAATTGAACAGGGTGAATGGCATTTGCCTTTTATGAAATAAACACACACACAAAACCAAGAGAGGATTTTTTCTTCTTATAGTGTTTTTGAAAACTTTAAAAGGTGTGCATGTGTTAAACTCCAACAACCAATCCAAATTTTTTCCCTGGGACTTGCAGTACTGAAATCACAAACAACTGAATCACCTTTAGTTGTTTGTTATTTTTCATCAAGTTATATAGTTTAGTGGTAGAGTGTCTGGCCTACGAATCTGCCAACTGCGGTTTGATCCTTGAGGTGAGCTTTAATTCAGAAATTAAAGGAGGACATTCAATGTTTCTCATTTTAGCTGGGGGCACTGAGTCCCCCCTCTGAATAAAGTGAGTGGACTCTGTGCCCCCGGGTGTACCCTCGACTTGAGCCCTGAGTTCACTCCACTTCTTTTATGATTTCACGCCATTGCAACATGAACATTATTTTCCACTGATGTGACATCACTGTAGCGTAATATGGCTTGTTCTCTGCCTCCCTCAGATATCCTCAAATCGGAGGGGAGCAGAGGAGGCCCAGCGGGCTAGAAAGCCTGCTATGCACTCCACAGTAGGTGTCTCAAAGTGTCATGGCCGGACAAAAAAAAACAATTTTGTTTGCCCAAATGTTAATTTATTTAAATGTAATTAGGAATGAGACATTTGTGGATTATTTCTTTTTATTCTAAGTCTTGAAAACAAAACATATATTTCAAACAAGTATGTTTCTAAGCCTACAGAAAAAAATAATAGTAGTGTTAAGATACATTCAAATTCAAAGCATTTTTTTAAAACTGATTTTATTAACAGCGCCATTTCAACACAATAACATAGCCACAAAGTTGCAGCACCAAACAGACATCTCATTATCAATAGACCCAGCTGTTGCAATGGGAATATCCCTCTTGTGGGATGGAAGGAAGACAGGACACGCCACGTCTATTCAACTCGACAATCATTTATTCATTAACTTTCCTTCTGTGTGCTCCTCCCCTTCCTGCTCCCGCCTCCCGTTCCTTAACCCTTTCAGCACCTTTCCTTCTCCCTCATAACACCAGCTAGAGTTCCCCCTGCCCCCCATCGCTCCAGGTCCGTTCTGTCAATTGCATACAAACCAACTTTCCCATTGACCCACCTCATGGACAGACCCTCAGTAATGCTGTATCATTGCAGTGCAACCTTTTACCCCAGCAGTATGATCAGTTATTTCGGGTCCTCAGGCTCTTCCGCAGCCTCTTTAATCTAATAAAATCTGAAGTTGCCCCAAATGCCCTTTGGCCTGACCGCCGGATGCACCATTTCCCTGTAGATGTCCTTGCGCGTGTTCGCTTTCTTGCAGTCATTGATGTTTGGATGGAGCACTCTTATCCATCCATTTCAAAGCGACACATCTTCTATCCAGCAATAAGCCAAAGCCACAGATCGACTCAATTTATTTGGTAAATGGTGGGGAGGTGAAAGGCCTAAAACACATCAGAGGGCACTGTATGGCTTCAGTGCCAGTGATGGCGGCCATTTCCTCTGCAATCTCGCGCCAGAATTCCGACAACTTTTGGGCATGACCAGGTCATATGGATAAAATCACCCCCCCACCTGCTTATATGAATGGGCATGCAGCAGTCGCTGTGTGGGGTCACATTTTTTGTTTTGTTGTTGGGATTAAGTGGAGTATGGTCAGGGCTTTAAGTGGGCCTGGGCTAATGAAAGGGGTGCCTGGCGGGGGGATAGCGACACAATCAAAAGGCAAGGCTTTTTTTGTAAAGCCTGAAGCTGTCATGTGAAAGCGAGAACTTTAGGCTTTACAACAAAAAAAATCCCTAGCTTTTCATTGTGTCTGCGACCGTCTGTTGGGCACCCCTTTCATTACAGATCCATGGCTTACCCTCAACAAGAGGTGGGTGATCCTTGTATCTCCAGTGAAAGAGGTTCCTGGCATGCACTGAGCACCGCAATTAAAAGACAAGGAAACACTTACCTGACCTGAATGGTACCTATTAGTCCTCAGCCCCTGCCTTTTTGAACAATTGAGCCAGGGCTCTTAAGGGGGCGTGGCCCAACATGTTGCCTCCTACTTGCGGCACTGACCTCCCTGCCAGGCCACGCCCCCTAAGAGCCCCAGCTCGAGTGTGCAGGCCACTTAAAGCCGATTCTAGG
The DNA here is from genome assembly GCF_040938575.1 of Ambystoma mexicanum. Classification (NCBI taxonomy): domain Eukaryota; kingdom Metazoa; phylum Chordata; class Amphibia; order Caudata; family Ambystomatidae; genus Ambystoma; species Ambystoma mexicanum. The sequence goes on from NC_090941.1 coordinate 995,011,367, forward strand.
CGTACAAGAATCGGTACTGCAGTGCCCGATGTTTATAATTCAGGGAAATGTAGCAGGACTGTCAACAGATCATGGCCCACTGTGTATCATCAATGGGGGATCTCAAATAAAGCACCCACCTTGATCTAGTCACCGAAATATCAGTCGGCATAGTAGATAAGGCCAATTTATATAACATTGAAATAGACTTACTGGCTGTGGCGGTCGACAGCATATAATGCAGCAGAGGACTAGCTTTAGGTTCAGCAGTCAGGCACGGGTATCTAGCCTCCAGATTCCTTTGGCTAAATAGTAGGGTGGTAGTAAGGGTGGGGGAGAGTTTCCCTTGAAACTTTTCCAAAGTGATAAACTTTCCATCTTGAAACAGATACTCAAATTTGGCGATCCCTGCACTATAATAATAATTCAAATTCGTATAGCGCTATGAACCCTCAGGCATCTGAGCACTGCTTATTATTACCCACGGTGTGTAGTGCTCATTTATTGACCTTGGAAGGACGAAAGGCTGAGTAAGGCCCTGCTGGGATTCGAACCTGCGTTGGCAGGCTCTACTCGCTGTGCTATCTGACCGGCTATGTAAACCACGCATGATTACTTTATCCTTAGTGAATGGGATACTCCTCAATATCGGTCAGGATGACAAGCCGTGTGTACGGAGGGTATAACCCAATCTTCTTATGTACCGCTTGAGGGGCCCATGCTGTAATGTCCATCGGGCCCAATGAGGGGCGATGGTATGCAGATTTGGCCATAAGTGTGCTCTGTAAGTTAGATGGTAGGGCCAGCATTTTCTCTATTTTTATTTGCTGCAGAAGAGATTCTGATACCAATATACTGCATGATGAATCATGCATACATGACCATAAAGCTCCACATTAGGCTCCAAATTAGGCATGTTCAGCCCACCCTGTGTAAAAGCTTCCATTTTATACTGGTAGTTTTCCTTCCCCAGATGAGAGCAGACAAAGAGGATCGTAGTGCCCAAAGAACTTACGTGAGGTGAATGGGTATGTTGGCAAATACAGAGATGCAAATAGGGAATATCATTGTTTTGATGGGTGAGATTTTAGCCATGTCGTAGAGGGGCAGCGAAATCCACCACTTAATCTTGCGCTGGATTTTCCGGAGCAGTGGGCCATAGCCCAGCATGTATAACTAGGTGGCTGAGCACGCTATATTTATTACTAGACATCGTACTTTTTTGGGGGACCATTAAAACTGTGCACCAAACGTGCCCGACAGAACCACATCCGTCAACTAAAAGAGTTCTGATTTGCCCCAGTTAACCAGCAGGCCAGAAAGCCACCCAAATTGAGTAATTCCATCAACAACTGGTTGAAGGTTACATTCTGAATGCTTAATAGAAATAGCTAAATCTTCATCTTATTGAGATAACACTACATTTTGATCAAACAGTCGAAGGCCCCAGAGTATAGAAGCCAGCAGCTCCAGCACTAAGGCAAAAAGTATCAGGGAAAGGGGGCAAACCTGCCGTGTTTCCTTTGAGAATGAGAATCGTTCCGATGTTAAGTCGAGCCATAGGCTTGGAGTATAATAGAAAAACCAGCCGTATGTAGTATGAGCCCAGCCCATTCTGGTCAGGACCTCTATTATGTATAACCATTCTAGCGAATCAAAAGCCTTTTCAGTATCTAAAAAGGTGGTAACAGTCGGATTAGATCTACGCTAAAATACCCAGATGATAACCTTTATATGATATTTATTGATTATACTGGTATGTTTAACTGCATCAATAGACATAAACTATGGCAACAATCTGAAAAATGGGACCCTCCATCTTCAATCTTAACCTCATGAAACAAATGTACCAATTTACTACAGTCAGAATTAGACTAAAAAATATGGGTACATTTTCAGATCCTATTAACACAGGCAATGGTCTAAAAAGGGGCTGTGTTTTAGCAACTGTTCTCTACAATTTCTAAATAGCAGATATGAATACAGCTGTGATACAATGTAATAATTTTCCACCTTGTATTGATACTCATCCCCTGACTTAGTTGTCTTATGCAGACGATACCGTCCTTATGGATAGGGAACCTATTGACTTGCAAAGGGCATTGAATGCTATAGTCAAATATTCTGAAGAAAATCAATTTGAGGTTAATCATTCTAAATCATTCTAAAATTATGACTGTATGTAGGAGGAAGAATACAAGCTTTAAGTGGTACATACAGTCTAACAGCATAGAAGTGGTGAGTAATTTTTTATATCTGGACATTCTTATGGTTAATAATATTACTAGTCAATACTTGAAAAAAATAGATTGTTTAAAAAAACACTAAGTAAAATTAGAGCGGCGAAACAATTTATTCAAAAAAAGGGAGGATTTTCCATAAAAGGATTAATACACCATAAACTGCATGCAATGGTTTCCTAATAGCTCTCTCTATTGGTTGAAAAAACTAGAGGGTAAGATGTGGAGATCGGTCTTGGGCATAGCCTCTGGAGCCCTGAGGAGTCTATCAGACTGAAACTTGCTCTCACTTCCCTAGTTACCTTGATAAACATTAAACAGGCTTTTCTTTACTTGAGGATTCTGTCTGATAACAATAGTAATTGTTTTGCATTTAGCCTGTTCTCTAAACTAATTAAAAGAGGAGAATCCACCAAAAGGGCGATTGTAGAATTTGCTGAACCATGTAATAGGTTTTTTATATATATTGTATTGAAAACGCGACATACATTTTAATCTTGGATTTGCAAAAAACTTTTATTAAAAAATACACTAATTTGGGAATTTGGAATATCATTTTGAGCCCATTAAAATATATCAGTAAATATAATCACCCAAGTCAGTGCTGGTTTATGATGAAATTAAGATTTGATTTGCTGCCATCCTTGTTTATTTTGGGATTGTGGAAAAAAAATGTCTGCTGAACATCAAATGTGTGGTTTTTGTAAGAAAGAATTTGAAATTATCCTTAGTCGATCCCTTTTCTTTTGCTATGAGTGAGGATAACACATTTGTTAGTGATATTAACAGGATACAAACTGATCAATTTTGGTCTTATATTAATTCAGGTAACTCGATGATTTTGTACAAATCTTTTTTCTCTTTATGGTCCCTATTACATGTTGTATTAGATGTTAAAATTAAATTATAGCTTAAGGAAATGTGATTTTTTATTTTCTTTATGTCTAATTTTATGAATGTTAAATTGTTTATACGTTTAAGACAAACGTGTAAAAGGTTTCTTATGTAACCACATACACTAATCCAAAAAATAAATAAACAATGTTTGGGGTGGGAGCCTTGAGTGAAGAGATAAGTCGGGTAAGTGATAGGCCTTAGGATGGATTTTGGGCTGGGAATGGGTATCACCCCGAGAACGTGCCTCTGAGGAGAGATGCTTCAAAGCAGGATATTACCTAAAAGTATGGATGGCTTTCAGGCTTGGGATGTGTCCCTTGGGGTATAGGCCTCAGAAAGGTTGACTTTGGGTCAGGTATAGGTCTCGGGTGGAGGTCTTACAGCAGCAGCAAGCCTCTAGTAGGGGTACAGATGGTCCGGGGGTGAGGTGTGGGGATTGGCCTAAGAAGAACGTCTGTAAAAGGAATGTGGCTGGGGAGAGAAGTGAAGCAGTATCTCTCAAATGCAAAGGGAAGGTGTCACAATAAGTAATGATATCATAAAAGGCTACTCCATCGAATGTAAAGGTCCTAATATTATATATAGCCCTTTTTACCACAATACTAAGTTTAAATGAGCAGATATTATATCAGGGTAAATGTATGGACCTGTGTAAAAGGATTCTAACCGGGCGTCACACACCGGATCAGGACTCTTGCCCTTAGCCTAGGATGTAGCGCTCAATTAGAATACTTTCTCTTTATTTTCTATAAATTCGAATTGAGCTGGCACCCAACCCGTCTCACACCTCCTTTTACAAATACCACGGGTCACAATGGACCATGAACCAGGCCGGTTGGTGGGAATACAATATTTATTAATTTTAATTAAAAAGGAAATCACACAATTTTTAGATTGGGCAGCAATCACCAATGGGGTGATAATTACAACGAAAACTACTGAAATACACTTGGGTAACCTGCAAGAACATATCCAAAACACACATGAATAAGAGCACTTTTTCATTTAGGATAGATTGCCCCAGAGTTAAGATTTCCCCCTGCAATGTTCCATCAAGCCCCAATTAATCAAATTCAGGATAGAAAGAAACAGAGGGGAATTGGGAATATGAGGCAGTAAACAGAATCAAACTCTGACCTTCCCTCACAAAATAAGAGGCAAAAACAGATTTTAAAACCTTTTGCAATGGTATAAACAACACTCAGATTTTGACAAATAATTAATTATATTTGTGTTTAAATAATGATGTACACATGTTTTATCACATTATCAGGTATGTTATATCACTAGCAACTATAAGGTAAGGTATCACAAAAGGCATATAGTTCAAAACACAACTTGAAATGAAAACACAGTGCAGACAAATTCACACGTTGAAAAGTTGCAATTTACACATTTGCAGTTTTAAATGTCAAAACGGCTTTTTTTAAAAACGGGTGTAAAACACAGAATCGGAATGCGGTTTTTAGGCTTGGTGATAGATGCACATCACAACGACAATATGAAAGTGAAAGAGTGACTACAGCTGGATAATTGGATGAGACTTTCAAGGTGAAAGGAGGTTCGGTTTGGGAAAAATAAAGCAATTGAGGAGAGAAAATTGGATTGAAAGAAAAGACACATTTCACTTACACTAGATTTAATGGCTAGAAAAGGGGAACGCCACCCATGGATATAAAAGTTACGCTGCAGTTGTAACCCTTCACGCAGTGAACCCCTTTTCTCAATTGAAAGTTTTGTTTATTTTTTCAAAATATTGCTAAAGACTTATGATCTATGCAAGACAGAAATGAAGAGAAAAGTGTTGCTAACACTTATCAGGGTATGGATAGAATTACTTAGAGAGTGGAACAAAGACAAAGTATCAATATGGGGTAGGCTATGTGTTGCTATGGGATGGGGAAATAACATCAATCCGCAATTTGGGATTTGGGACAGCCAACCGGCTTCTGGACTCAAAAGGTTCTGGTCACAGCAAGGCGGGCGCCCCTTACAGCACACAGCTGGGCCAGTCTGGTCACTGAAACAAAGGCAAAGGGCCTCATTATAATCATGGCGGTCCGGGAAGTACGGTACTGGTAAGCATGCTGGTACCGTAGTTCCTGGACCGCCATACTACGAGCTCTGCTAGTGGGCAACTGTCAGCACGCCAGGTTTGGCCTGGCGGGTAGAGCGGCATACCTGAGCGCAGCATGTCGGATGCACCGGCACCGTCCATGAACCATTTGGACTTACATTGTATATAGTTGCAGACTTGTACATACTTTCTTTTTCTATATTCCCATGGATCAATAGTTTTTTTTAAATTTGGATTATGTTTTTATTATGGACATTGGCAATGGACCACTTTTTTATTCTACATGATTTTTTTTTAACTTCATTGGATTTACAATATTTGTTTCTACATCGGTCATTGTAAATTGATTTTCATTTTACTATTCCTCCAAGTCAGTTCTTTATGTTGTGTTCTGTAATTGGTTTTGTGCATGTCTCATTGGACATTTCCTCAGTCACGTGTTGCCACTGTGTGGCTACGTTGTGCATTCCTGCATGGGCATGGTGGTTCATTTAGACTATCGTGGCATGGGTAATTTGGGAGTGGGTTCTGGGGATGGTTGCATGCTTGGATTGGGGGGCAAGGGGGATTAGGGTTGGCTTTAGGGACATGGGTCTGTTTTGTTAGGACATGTTGTTTGTTGGGACATGAGTCAGGGCCTGCTGGCAGGTGCCCCTCGCTGCTGGGTGGGTGGGGGTGCTGGGAGACATGAGTCAGGGCCTGTGGCTCACTGCTGGGGGTGGGGGTGCTGGGGGACATGAGTCAGGGCATGAGGCTCACTGCTGGGTGGGTGGGGGTGCTGGGGGACATGAGTCAGGGCCTGCTGGCAGGTGCCCCTCACTGCTGGAGCGTGGGGGTGCTTGGGGACATGAGTCAGGGCCTGCTGGCAGGTGCCCCTCACTGCTGGGGGTGGGGGTGCTGGGGGACATGATTCGGGGCCTGCTGGCAGGTGCCCCTCACTGCTGGGGGGTGGGGGTGCTGTGGGACATGAGTTGGTGATCACTAGTGGAAGGTGACATGTGTGCTGGCTGATGGGCATGCCCATGGTGGATGGGCTGCCTGCGGGACATGACTAGGGGTGCAGGGTAGTCCCCTGTGGTGTGGGTTGCCTGCAGGGACCATGGAGGGGGTAGAGGGCACACCTGGGAGGACCCACACTGCCAATTCACGTGTGGGACTCCCCGCGCACCCCATTGGATACACGTACCCCGCTCTGCCAGCAAAATCGCGTGTGAATCTTCCTGCGCACCCCCGAAATCCACGAACCCTGCTCGCACAGGCCCAATTGCGTGTGAAACTTCCTGCGCACCCCAGTAAGACAGGTACACCGCTCACACAGAGCCAATCGCGTGTGAAACTTCCCGCGCACCCCTGAAATACACGTACCCTGCTCGGACAGGGCCAATCACGTGTGAAACTTCCCACGTACCCCGGAAATACACATACCCTGCTCACACAGGGCCAATCGTGTGTGAAACTTCCCACGCACCCCCGAAATACACTTACCCCGCTCGCACAGGGCCAATGACGTGTGAAACTTCCCGCGTACCCCAGAAATACACATACCCCGCTCGCACAGGGCCAATCGCGTGTGAAACTTCCCGTGCACCCCCGAAATACACGTACCCTGCTCGCACAGGGCCAATCGCGTGTGAAACTTCCCGCACACCCCAGTAATACACGTACCCCGCTCGCACAGGGACAATCGCGTGTGGGACTCCCTGCGCACCCCAGTAATACACGTACCCTGCTCGCACAGGGACAATCGAGTGTGGAACTTCCCGCGTACCCTGGAAAAACACGAACCCCGCTCGCACAGGGCCAATCGCGTGTGAAAGTTCCCGCGTACCCCCGAAATACACGTACCCTGCTCACACAGGGCCAATCGCGTGTGAAACTTCCCGCGAACCCCCGAAAAATATGTACCCCGCTCGCACAGGGCCAATTGCGTGTGAAACTTCCCACGTACCCCGGAAATACACGTACCCTGCTCGCACAGGGCCAATCGCGTGTGAAATTTCCCACGCACCCCCAAAAAACACGTACTCCGCTCGCACAGGGCCAATCGAGTGTGGAACTTCCCGCGTACCCTGGAAAAACACGAACCCCGCTCGCACAGGGCCAATCGCGTGTGAAAGTTCCCGCGTACCCCCGAAATACACGTACCCTGCTCGCACAGGGCCAATCGCGTGTGAAACTTCCTGCGCACCCCCGAAAAATATGTACCCCGCTCGCACAGGGCCAATTGCGTGTGAAACTTCCCACGTACCCCGGAAATACACGTACCCTGCTCGCACAGGGCCAATCGCGTGTGAAATTTCCCACGCACCCCCAAAAAACATGTACCCCGCTCGCACTGGGCCAATCGCGTGTGAAACTCCCCGCGCAGCTGGGTATGTGTATTCGAGAGGGGTGCGCAGGGGAGTTGTATAGGCGTTTTCGTGGTTGGGGGCTTGTGCACCATGTACAGGATTTGTGCGCTGTACATGGCGTACAGGGAGGGGTTGGGGGCATAACTGGAGCTGCTCCGGGGTCGCTGCGCCACTCTGCGCCACGGCTGGTAATGGATGTTAAAATCCATGAATACGCTGTGCGCGGAAATTGATTTTGGCACACGTGGCTGGCGCAAACTGTCGCACGTGCACACTGTGCACCAGCCGCGTGTGCCACTTGTGCGCTGAATTCTATGAATTACCCCCTAAATGTTCCAGCACATCACAACCTTGCCAGGGATCAAACACAATTTCACCTGTGCGTACCACCCGCAAGCAAATGGAATATGTGAACAGCTCAATGGCCTCCTGATGGAGTGCATTGCCAAAACTCAGCATAGCACCAAGGAAAACTGGCTTCATTGTTTGCCTTTGCCACTATTTGAATTGCGCGACAAGCCAGGGTCCGACAACCATTTAACACCCCACAAGGTGGTGACAGGATGGCACATGCATCTCCCACTGGCTCCTCCCACTAGATTATTGGAGGACTGTGAGAGTAGTGCTGATGTGTTAGGGCAAGAGATGTTTGAATATATAAATTCCTTGATTTCTAGCACTTCTTTTATCTCTCGCCAGATCCACAGTGCAGGCCTAAAGACAGTGAAGCCACAGATTCTAATGACCAAGAGCAAAACATTGGACACCCACATCCGGTAAAGGTGGGGGACCTAGTGCTCCTAAAGAACTTTCTGAGTAGGTGGAACTCACCCAGGTTTTCTGGCCCCCACAAAGTGGAAGCCATCCCACAAAGAACTTTGTGGCTCGAGGGGAAAACCATCTGGAACCACATCCAGGACATCAAGTGCTACAAAGCAGTGGCCTCGCCCGGCAACAGAATAACAGTGATCGACAGGGCCGATGTTGAGGAGCTTGATGAACTGCAAGTGCGTGCAGATCTTACAAATTTAGGGAGGCCTGTCTGTCCTATGGTCTGACGATCCCAAGCAGCTGAAGTAGTGGCTGGAACACTTGTACACATTGACAGCTGAAACCCTGTTTACTGTTTTCTCTCTTCTTCCGCACATGCAGGTTGTGAATTGCAACTGGAATACTTGTGCGTATTGACAGCTGAAACACTGTGTTGTTCTCTCTCTTCTTCCGCACATGCAGGTTGATGCGAATGTTGTTAGAACTGTGTAAGGAATTGTTCTGATGTTACCTCCCACTGACCATCCAGAAGCATTTTCCAACCAATTTGTACACTATATAAGGAGACCCAGATGATTCAGATCCTGATCCCCTGAAGTATACTTCCTCGTATTCATAGAGTACCTGGCCAAGCAGACCCACAAGTTGACCGAAGTGCTTACCCCGTTCTGCCCACACTCACAGATCCCTCGATAAGGAAGGTCTGGGAGGAGGTCTTTGTATTTGTTATTAGCGACTATCTAGTCCGCAGAGCTTGAGAGTGCTGACAAATACTAACACAATAAGGCATATCTTGCGATTTTCAGGCGGGCAACTTTATCATCTCATCAGCTGCAAGGATCAAGCAGCGTAAGTGGTCTTGTCGGAAACAACATAATTTGGTTCAACGTTGGTGTGTTTGCTGATTCCACTGGAGTGCTGGCATTATAGTTTGGCAGCTCTATTTAGCAATGAGTGCTACCACTGTACCCCCTACTAACATTTCCCCGACCCAAGCAGGAGGTACTACCATGTCAGGTGGAAGAGAAGACACTGCTGATAAGGTAAGGAGAGGTAAGCACAGTGTTGATGCAGACATGAAGGGAGTTGACATGTATCTCACAGACACAGCACGAGTAACAAATAACACATATAAACACATGTCCAAAGTTGATGGGGTCATCACTGGGGAGAGCTGTTATGTCTGCTCCTTAATCCCCTATGTCATGAGTTCTTCTAGAACGTTCATTACAACTGAAAATCTGCCGCCAAAGCACAGTGCTTGATGTACCTCGCAATGTTCCAAACACAAGGCCGATTCCAAGGGAAGACAGCATCCTTAAGATGGATGTCCAAGGGAACCTTCCCATATGAAGATAGTAACATCAAGTTCCTAGAAATTATGAACAATTACTGGCAGCTCAATGAAGGGTTGCAGTACATATCAGATGGGCCAGAGAAGGGAGAAACTAAGAATATTACACTGAAGGAATTGCCATGCCCATGGACAAGAGTAACAGAGACAGGAGGACAGCCCGGCTGCTGGGAGAGACCACAGATATTGCTATACAGGCGTGTGTACACTACCGATGGCTGGGAAGATGAGTTGTCGGAAGCAAGGCACTGACCTTAGCCAATTCACCAGGGAGCAAGGTGCTAGAAGAAAATGACAAATGCCTGAAGGAATGGGACAGGAGTGCAAAGTTGGTAACATGGTTAGAAAACGAAGCTGGACCAATGCCAATAATCACTTTGAATACACAGTCTCTGTGTTACCAGCACAATGGTAATGAGGAAGTGGGTGAAAACGTGGGATGCAAGGTGGTTGACATTATCCCAGCAATGGGAGTGGGAACAGCAGTACTGATGGATCACTATTAGAAAAGACTAACAAGCAAAGAGGACTGAGCAGAGTGAAAAGAGGGGGGGATTACTTTTCAGGAAAATCAGAATCAGCATTGGATGAAGTACCAGCAGAGCACAGACTGTTCAGCAGGACACAAATGTTCTTTACATCACTGATACCGGGAGTACAGACATAAGCAAATGAAAAGTGGTTACAAGTCACTCGTTGGGAATTGATGGTAACAATAAACTCAACAGTGAATGTATTCAATGCCATAAAAGAAGAGCTCAGAGCAATAAGGTTGGTGGCACTCCAGAACAGATAAGTTCTGGATCTCCTCACAGCAATGAAAGGAGGAGTGCGCGTAAAAATAGGGAGTTCATGTTGCATGTTCACACCTACTAACGATGAAGACAATGGAACTCTCTCAGATGCTGTGGCACGATTGGCACAAATGCATGTGAAGATGGAGGACAAAGCATGTGAAATGGGAAAAGACAAGAGCTGGCTATCATATCTATGGTTGTGGATGCCATCTTGCCTGTCTGATGGACTTAAGGTGATAGCTGGAGCACTAGTGCTGAGAGCGGCTTACGTATGCCGAGTGAAGATATGCATTGGAAGGTGCAAGAAAACAGCAGAAAGGGCAATGGGAATGCAGATGTTGATGGATCCGAACATAGGAAGAGCAATGGATGACATTGTGAGAGAAAGAGACAGACTAAGGGAGAGAATAGTGATGTGTGATCTATATCCAGCAGGGACAAAGGTGGGCAATCCCTGTGACCCAAGGAAGTATGAAGGAAAGGGGGTCTGGTGCAACCCCGAAGGAGTGTTTTGTTACATGTACTAGTTCTTTGATGATAATACAAACTATTATGGACACCTCGGAGGAGTGACAAAGATATGGCGACTCAAAGAGGATGAGTGGTTCTTTCGTGATGTGGTCGACAAGTTGACCAGAGGGGAACTGAAGAGGGTAGGACGAAGTCTGCCCCTGCTTCCCCTCCAACCATACATACAAACTGGAAGAAGAACAAAAGGAACCATGATTGATCGTACAGTTTCGGACCAGTTTCCAATGCTCCCATAATAAGCAAAGCAAGTACGTTAAGAGGTACCCACTCAGTCAACCTTATAGCCCAGGACCAGTGAAAACATTGCCAAAGGTGGATGGGGAGCCATGAGACGCAACCAAAGACGCCTCCATTGACAGTCTCAACTAAAGCACCAAGAAGCCATGCACAATGTTGTTAGAGACACCACGACATAACAGCTTTAGACAAGAAGCACACATGCCATCCGCACATCGGGACATGATCACGCATCCGTATACATGCAGAGCACATGCGTACAGTTCTATAAGTTAGGGGACAGACACACGTACATACTGTCTTCACGTTTATTATTTTGCCATTAGCTTGACCACAGCAACGCAGAAACCGCAAGGAGCAAGAGATCCTGTCCAAAAGCTTTATGCAAATAACCCCATGGAATTACACGAGCACCTTAGGCCCCTGACATAAACAACAAACCTATGGATACTATAGAATAGCACAAACAAGTCAGATGCCGTGCCGTGGCTTAAGGAAGTTATAGTAGGCCATAATCATCTAAGTAAATGCTGAGCTGAGCTGAATTCAGTGTGAAAAAGAGAACAACCGTGTGGGACAGGGCCTGCTGCCAAGGCCACCGATATACGAGTGACATTTCATTCCCTGAACAACAGTAACACTGGCTGCAATAAATACGAATAAATCCTCATAATTCAGACTAATCCAGAGCTGCAGAGCGTGAAAACACGGTCTCTGAACACATGACCAGCCAAGCCGATGATGAACTGTGGGATGTATTTACCCATGCATCCGAGCCCTACCTCAAAACTGTGCAGTACTGACATGAAAACATCATGATGGCCAGAGCTTCCCAGAAAATGCCCAGGGAAGTGAATGAAGAATAGGCTGCCACCCATTTTTGCCGATGTTATGGGCACAGAAGGACACTGCCTAAAACCACCATTGGACTACCCACCCAGTAGTCTGAAACCATTGAGAGTGGCAATGCTGATTGCCAAAAGCAAACCCATAACTGTGGAGAATTCATTTCTTAAATCCCAAAAATGGGTGCAGTACCAGTACTCACCACTATCCAAAAGCCGGCGTTTTAAAACCACCAGATTTTACTTTTTGTAGAAAACTGAATAAATGAACCCAAAACATGTCAAAGAAAGACTTACTGAGAGGTGGATACAATCTAAAGTTATATTCTGAAGTGACCTGAAGGTTTATAACAAGACTGGCTGAGCTGTGGATTTCAGCAGTTTAAGTAAATTTGGACTGAAAGACACTAAAAAAATCTAAATGTTTAAAAGAAATGAGTGACCTACTTTTGAGTGTCACATAGGTTGCAATTGTTTAAATGTCATAGTTTTAAACTTAGAATCAGCATTCTAGCTGCATATGTAAACATTGTCTTGACTTAAACTGGGTAACAAAAAGTGACATTTTATCTGAAACCTGGCTTAAGGAACTGAATTCTGTCTGGCAACTACCCCCATCAGGAGTGAAACTTGAGTCACAGCTGTGTTCCCAGGCCTATCTGCCTTTTGTTGGCCACACTAAGGATATGCCATCTCTCTGATAATTGAATTAAGGGGAGCCCCCACAGAATACAGGAGCTCTGAACAAAGCCCTGTCCTGACTCAGGCAAATGTTTTATTGCAGATGTCGTAAAACAGCTTCCTCTTGGCAGAAGCTGGGAGGGGCAGGGTCTCTGAGCTTGGCAGAAACTGGAAAGACTGGTTTCTGTACCATGTGACCTGAAAAGACACACCTCTATAGCCAGAATATGGTTTTAGAAAAAGATGAATAACTCATAGTACGGACTTGTGAAAATGATTTAAATGACACCATAATTTCTGCCCACATTTTAAGAGGTTTTTAGAACCGGTGGCATGTTCAGGGGGGTTTTAGCGGAAAAGAGGATATTACTCAAAATGTGTGCATGTGAAAAATCTGACACTTCATCAACTAATGTCCATACTCCTTGCGCACATGTGTGTAAATTTGGGTTAATGTCCGAAATTGCAAACCAGTTAAAAAGTGCAAAATATTGCCATTTCTGAATGCAAGCCCCCAGGAAGAGCAGAGTTTGAACAGGGTGTACCTCCTGTAATGCATGATGGGTGCATATGATTTTAAAACAATATGTACCTCTGCAAATATGTATTTGGTTCAAATCTAGATTTGTGTGCAAGTTGACAGGAGGAGTGGACTTTCTGCAGGCTGTAAAATGACATCACTCTGACACAATTTAGCTCCCCCAATCAGGGGAGAAATGAAAGCTTGGCCAATGATAAGTGGAGAGGGGCTGGCTAGTGATGCTGCTCACATACACCCATTAAAAAACACATAAAAGCAGACTGACAGGACAGATAGGGACATTCATTTCCATTTGCAGCTGGAAGCTCTGCCAAAATTCCATACCTTACCTCCATCAAACCTCCAGAGAGCCAACCTAGAGACTTCAATCTATCCAGAACTAGAGACCCAGACCAGACCAGCAGAGTAGAGCTGACCTGTTAGCAGAACCAGAGAGAGCTGACCCAGATCACTGTGAAGTGCAGAGAGCTGAACCGGAGTCCAGTCCAAAACCTGACCAGATCCGTGGCAAGGCATATTTCTAAATATATTGTGAGTACATAGCAAAACTGTGCAGAACCAATCTCTTAGTTAAAATAATATAATTCAATCTATTTTAATCTAAGTAGAACTGTCTCCTAACTGTCACCTGTCATTTGTAAAGCTGTCACTTGTCATTTTCTAGTTGCAAGCTGCACTTGTCTTTTTGAACTTTAAAATTTCAAATCTGAAAAACGACCTTTATTTAATCGCTCATATCTCCGTGACCGTTTGTGCTAGAGACTTGCAGTAACTTTCATCTGGAAGCTGAGAGCCTAGGCTTTCATAGGACCCCAAAATGATATTGATAGCCCTTGTAATAGCGCCCGGCGCATTCGCACATTTTGCCGCGATTTGCAAATTTCTTCACGTGTAAAAATCTGCTGCTGCTTGCCTTTCATTTGCCAAAAATTCGTTTAACCTGCTAGTTACACCCTAGATCCTTGCTAAAGTGAGCCTGGACTAATATTAACTTGATTTCACTCACCCTAAACCTCTAGAGGGAATTAAAAGCATTTTAGCATATTTTTCACGTTATTGCCAGCACATATAAAAGCATTTTGCCTGTGTTTTCAACTTCTGTAGTCTAAGTTGCTGGGTGAACTGAATTACATTTGAATTGCATTTCTGAGAACTGTGTGCTTCCTTCCATTTCCTTGCATTGCATAAAAGGGGGGTGAATTGCCAGAGAAAAGTGATTACATTGTTTTGTTGAAATCATATTGAGTATTTTCTATACTGCATTTCATTCATTCAACCTTGCATTTCCTTGAACCCTATAAAACATTCTCTTCCACATTATTCTTCTGTCCCTATTTACCAGTGTGCTATCTTATCCATTTCATGTCAACTCCTTAGTGATTATAAAGAAGTGTGCTAGTGCCAGATTCTCCGTTGTTAATCTTTATCATATCAGATTAAGTGTGCTATTCAATTATTAATTTATTCTAAAGTGTGATATATATACCTATTGTTTAAATTATCAATTAAACCTTTTAACTTGCAAAACAGAACTACTTCTTGGCTCAGTGGGGTCAGGAGGATTCCAAGAGAGGGGTGTTATATAGGGGTAGTCATCCAGAACGCATGAACTGGACATAAAGATATATCAATAAGGGTTTTCATTCAGTATTCTAGACAAGGCGTTGACTTGGCTGTAGTGCTGAATTGAATCCTCTTACAAATTGGGGGCTCGTGCCGGATGTTTGGGTTAGATCTATCACTTGTGCAGATTAATACAGCGTGCCAGCTGACCAGATACACATATCCGGTTGGATCACCACGCTGTGTTACGCTGTAAAGCACTCCTCAAAGGAACGCTCTTAGGAAAAGGTCTGTTTTGCAAAAATAAAATACTAATTTCTGTAAGTCAGGACAGAGACCAATCTCTAGAATGACGACCTTAGTAGACATGAAAATAGCCAGAGAGCACCTCTTACATAAACTATTTGTGAGAGGTGAATGGACTGAACAGGGCCAGGATGCCTGGTTGTAGGCCATCACGCGACAGGTCACTGAAACAGGGTCAGACCTATGGAGAGATCAGGGTCCATTACACGTGGCCCTGAGTGAACTATATATGGCTCCTAAAGCCAAAGATGAACACAATAAGATTGTCAGGGTAGCGGCATATTTATATTTACATATGGGAGCCATGCAGGACAAATGTGCTGAAGGCCAAGATCTGGCGAGTAGGCAACTGCTGGCATTACAGAAGGCCCAATCTGAGCTGGACTCTTCTGAGCAGAGGCTGCTCAGGAGCCAGGAGTCAGAAAATGATAGTAGGCAATATATCATTAAAATAAAAGAGGATATGGGCATCCTACAACAGGAAAAGACAGACCAGGATACCAGATTCCTGGCCCTGCAGAAGGAGCACCAAGACAGTTTGGACTCGTTACTGCAGAACCAGAAAAAGTTGGAGCAACAGATCAATTTCAACAGGGCATGCGCGGAGCAGGTAGTCACCCTGCAAAGCCAGCTAGATAGAGAGAAAGAGGAGAGCAATAAACTGATTCTGAAAGACCTGGATACCCAGGCAGAGTTTGATGAGGAGCGCCAAAAAGCTGGTGCCTTTCAACGACAGAGGGACGACCTGGCAGCACAGATGCAGGATCTCAGTCAGGAAAGAGACACTTTAGGCCAGGAAGTCTGCCACTTAAAAAAGGAAATTGAAGAAAATCACCTGGCCCTCCAGGGGCTGGGTGACCTCCAAAAAGAAAACCAGAACTTGGTAGAGCACACCAGAAGGGTGGAAGATGCTCTGGCAAGAAAGGAGCAGGCCAGTAGGGATGGGACTCAGGAGGTAAACCTCCTGCAGCAAAGACTGGCCCAATTCTCCAGGACCAACCAGGAAGCACAGAGGGAAAATGAGGCCCTCTGTCAACACAATGATAGGCTCCAACAACAGGTAGCGATGCAGGAGAGACTGATAGAGTCTAGTAAGGCCTTGACTGAGGAACTGAAAGCACAAATGCAGGCTCTTGCA
Organism: Ambystoma mexicanum; assembly: GCF_040938575.1. NCBI lineage: Eukaryota > Metazoa > Chordata > Amphibia > Caudata > Ambystomatidae > Ambystoma > Ambystoma mexicanum. The sequence continues at coordinate 995,027,675 of NC_090941.1, forward strand.
TTGCAACAGGGAGCAGGGGCGGATAGAGATGAGGTTCGCTGGGAAAGGGAAACTCCTAAGCATAACCTCAGGAGCCCTAGTACCAGAGGCCTGTATCTCTCTCAGTCCCTGGACTCTGCCACCCCCATGTCCCCTGGCTCACATGAGCACAGGGCCACAGGGATGGCAGATTACTATCCAGCTAAAAGTATGGGGCTCATAGGCCAGTACCACTCAGGAATGGAGGGGTGGGCATCCGGGTATGGGAACCCAAGTACAGTACAGTTCAGTGGGGAACCCCAGGAGAGTAGGCCCCTTAAGGGCATCCTGAAAACCTCTGCCCAGTTAGGTCAGTGGGGGGGGTACCCAGCAAATCCTGGCAGCAAGGAGGGATCTGAGGACTCCTCTGAACACCACAGGAAACAGGAGACCAGGTCCCCACATTCTGCCAGCCATTCCCAGGCTCGCAGAATCCGGGAAAACCTGGAAGATCTGACGGGAACCTCGGGGAGCAGTGCCTCTGAGTCAGAGGATGAATGGACCAGGGTTACCCGAACCAAAAGGGCCAGTAAGGCAAAAAGGGCCTTGCTTAAGGACCCCTTAAAGCAGATTAAGGCGATCAGGAGCATCATCACGCCTTACCATAAGAACGCTAAGTATTCTGTTTGGGAGCACTTAGAGTTGTTTGAGCAAATGATGGAGACTTTCCATTTGAAGGACAGCCAAAGCTGTATTCAATATGTAAAGTGGACCTTCTCCCCGGAATACTCCAGTTTCTTTGCGGGGCTGGAGGACCAAAATCATTTAAGATGGTCCACCTATAAGGCGGCCATCTTGAAACATTTTTCCATTCATAGAAATCCTCAAGAGGCTCGCAAGGCAGCCTACAATTTGCAATGTGGGGAGGATCAGGCCCCACAAGAATTTGTGCAAGAACTGAAACGTGCTTTTGCGCAGACCACCAGAAGGGTGCACACAGACAGTAGAGAATTCATCAATACATTTTTTCAAGCCTTGCCCAAATACATAATGACCCAGCTCGTGAGGGATTTTCACGAGAAAAGATCTTTAGACTGGGTCATTGAACAGGCTACCCGGATCTATGAGGTGCAGAAACCGGAAGATAGCAAAAGTAATGCCCAGAAAAACCCCAAAGCCAACAGCACCCCTGCTGCTGCCAAGGTGGCAGAGGTAAAGGTCACCCCCGTTTTGGATTTGGAGATGGGGGGGCCTAAAAACCTACCTGCACCTAATAATGCTAGGCCCAGGAGGTCCTCGGGTCAGTCACAGACAGGGAGCCAAGGAGGCAGCCCCACAAATGGGGTCCCTCGCTCTCCTGATTATGTAAGTCCCCGTTACAAGGGAAATCGACCCATCCTGGGTTATGTGTGGACTCCCCCAGCCCAAGGGGGGATCCAACCGAGCACCGAACCCAGGGAACTTCCCTCCAAACTTTCCACAGGAGGGCAGAAATTTACCAAACCCTGGGCAGAACTTTTTCCCCAGATATCCACCTGACTTTCAGCCCCAAAACCATCCATCCTTCTTTCCCCAATTCCCTGAGCCCAGACCACTGAATCCGGGAGAGGGGAGGCCAAGGGTGGAGGGGTACCCAAATCTTCCCAACCCGGGGTATTACCAGAGGAGGGACAGCTACCCTTCCCGGGATCAGCCCAGGGGAGAAAACAGGGCCCTGTATCAGCCTGAGCGGGTTTCCCAGTTAGAGCGCCAGGTTCAAAACATGGCGCGGGATCTGGGTCACATACTGAGGGCTCAGCAGAACCCTCAGATCGGCATGCCGGCGCAGAACGCACCCAACTCTGGGCCTGGTGCCCCAGAACAATGACGGGGGCAGCACCCCGATAACTCTCCGGTTCCCAGGGAGGAGGCACAAAGGGAAGGGGGGTGTAAAGCCTTGGAGGAAGCTTCCTTCCTCACTTGTAAACAGCCCCTGGAAACCCAGGAACCGGAAACAAAATCTCTTGCCCCTGAAAGTCTGCCTCCTAAGGAGCAGAGGGGTGGTAGGAGAAACAAAAGACCCAAACAGACTCAGTTTGAGGAGGAGGTACAGATCTTCCAATTTGAGGGAGAGGCATCCTCAGAGGATCCTGGGAAAAGGATCTTCTCCTTCAGAGAGGGGGGAACTCCTCCCAAAGAAAAATGGGTCCCTAGGGATGCAAATCCAGACTGGGGAGATGTGGAGACTGAGCTACTGCCGCCCACCATCTCATCCCAGAACCAACAGCAAGAAACTCCCCTGGTTCAAACCCATCCTGGTGACTGCCTCCAAAAAGGGGGGGGGCGGCCCAGAACCGGAGCCAGGGGAACCCACAATGGCTCTGATCTCCAGTTGCCAAATTTTTCTTTCAGATTCCCAAGGCTCTCCACAGAATTCTGCCCAAATTTCTTCTCTTGCAATGTCCAAAACCAGAAAGTTAGCCCACCAGTTGTCCAAAAATGTGCATTATCTGTGCCCCCTTGAGGAGAAGGAGGGAAGATACTATGCCCCGGTACAAGTACAGGGGCAGGGTACAATTTTGGCACTGGTGGACACTGGATCTCAAGCTACCCTTCTGTCCAGAAGGGCCTTTGACGAACTGAATGCAGGAAGGGGAGGGAATTACCAAATTCCTCTCACCTCTCTTCCTGGACAACTCCAGAACTTTGACGGGAAGGAAATTCCCGTTGAGGGGACTGCAGACTTGGACATTAAAATTGGGCGACACAAGTTGAAACACCCGGTCATAGTAGTGACTCCAGAGGGCACCCCTTGTTTACTGGGGAATGACCTCCTGAGAAGGTTGTCACCCCTAATAGATTGTGTAAACAAGGTCCTCTGGACCCAGACTAGCCGACCAATAAAATTAAAACAGAGTGTCAACCATGTTAGTTTAAACGGCACCTGCCACATGGTTGAACAAAAATCTGACCAAGTAGAATTCCACTTCCAGAATAACCAAATTCCAGACGTGACAGTAATAGCAGTAGGACAACAGACTGGTGATGGGGGGTCCTCTCTATTTCTGAAAATCAACCTTCCTTCCAGTTTAAGGTGGTATTCCACGCTGGAAGGAAACAATCTGAAATTCTTTACAAATCCACAATCAAATATTACCACTCCTATAGTCCAGGAAGATGTGAAATCAGCTCAGAGCCTGGCTGATATTCAGCAAATTGGAGAGCAGTTGTTCTTCCCTGTTCAGTTAAATGATGGGAAGGACTCTGTTCTCGCTCGAGTGTGTGTGAACAACGGTAAGAGCTTCATCAGCGAAGCCATGTTTCGCCAACTCCCAAAAGATCCAGCCATCCCCACCTTCAAACTGATAGACAAATGGGAAAGGGACCTGGAAGCACCTAATTCCAAACATCTCCTGCCAAGCAGGTGTATGCTCAAAATCTCCATGGGCAACAAGAGCATAGTCCACAATTGTTGGGTCGTGCGAGACGTCCCTGCCGCCTTTTACTTAGGCAGTGACATTCTCAATCGCTTTGCCATTAGTTTGGACCTAATAAACTTCAAAGCTTGGTCCCGATTAGCGGATAATCCCATGGGCTTTGATGATCCAGAAAAAGCATTTAGGTCAGCTCAATTGCTACCTTATGCAGTTGAAATTCAGATTAAAGAGGAAGTCACCATCCCAGAAAGGACTCGACAATTCTCCCTGGAAGTGAAAGCTAAAAGAGGACAACATTTGAAAAACCCTGATGCTTACATACATCTAAATGCTTCTCTCCAACAGCAAGGGTTAGGGGTAAACCCAACTCCATTAGTCAACATAGAACATGACACCATTCCAATAGAGGTGGATAACAGCGACTTAAAGAGTATTACTCTAGCCGCAGGCACCATTATTGGAATGGCGGTTGATGACCGACATTTCTCCATTGATCTTGGAAATGAACTGTTAGGGCCAATCCCCAAGGACTGCTTTGACAGTGACAGTGATGACAATACAACACCAGACAGGATTTTTACCCGGCATGGGGGGAACTTCCTGGTGTACACTTCTTGCCCTTATGGTAAGGAAGATGTGACTTGTGACTTCAGGAGGGATGAGGTGATTTTCCAGGTCCATGAGGGCTGCCTTTCCCACCTGAAGCCTCCAGTCCAAATCAGCACTCTGACCAGGGACTTCTCCACCCAGCTGGAGGAGGCCGCTGAAATAGCCGAACCAGAAGTCTTTCCAGGCTTCAGGCAGATGGTGGAAGAGAGAGTCAACCTAGCTGATGCCTGTGTGACTCTGGAACAAAAGCAAAAGTTGAAACAAGTTTTCTTGGATTTCCAAGATCTCTTTGCGGTAGACTCATATGACTGTGGTCGCACTGACATCCACACAACAACAATCCCCACGGACCCTGGCATGACTCCTGTGTTTGTGAAGCAATATCGCTTGCCTCTCGCATCAATGGAGTCCCTTACTGAAATAATTAAGAACCTTGAGTCCCGGGGAATAATCTGTCCAGTCCACAGCACCTTCAATAATCCGGTGCTGGGAATATTGAAGCCAAACGGAGTGGAGACTCTGCGCCGACCTCAGGGAGCTCAACAAACGGGTCCATACTTCCCGATGGCCTCTGCCCTACATTGACCAAGGGCTGGCCCAGATCCAGGGGTCACAGGTATTCACAGCAATAGACCTGACCAATGGGTACTGGACCGTGCCTGTCAGTAGGGAGGACCAATACAAACTGGCTTTTACCTTTGGGGGCCAGCAGTACACATGGACCCGGACTCCCTTCGGATACCTTAACTCCGGTAATGAGTTCAATATTTTCCTACATAAGGCCATGCCCGACCTGGGTGCGAGGGGTAACCTGGCTTATGTAGATGATGTCCTCATCAAAAGTTTATCTGTGGAGGAACACATAGCGGAGATCCGTTATGTTCTGACGCAGTTGAGGGCTGCCGGAGCAAAACTTTCCTTTCAGAAAGCACAGTGGTGTAGAACCCGTGTTAATTTCTTGGGGCATGAGATTACTCCTAAGGGTCTCTGTCCCCAGGAAAAGAAAGTGGAAGCACTTCAGAAACTGAAAGACCCCACAACTCTGCGGGAACTAAGGAGTCTCCTTGGACTGACTAATTACAGCAGAAAGTTCATTGAGGGCTACGCAGAGATCACCAGACCCCTGATTCATCTCCTGAAAGGGGGGGTCAAGTGGGAATGGGGTCCAGAACAAGCCGGGGCAGTAAGACAACTCAAGAGAAGCCTCTCACAAGCGCCTTGCCTAGCTTACCCTGTCAGAAACAAGGAGTTCTTCCTGGAGACAGGGTTCTCTAATACGTGCTTGACGGCAGTATTATACCAAAAGCATGACAAGGTCAATAAAGTAATCTCCTATGCGAGCAAAACTTTACCCTCAATCTTTCAACGATTGTGAGAAGGCACTCCTGGCAACGGTGTGGGCATTGAAGAATTACCGCCCGTTCATCCAGGGGGAACACATCATAGTGGAGACTCCACACCAGCCTCTGCAATATCTCCAAAGTGACAGAATCCGGGCCGGAAATGTGAGTAATTCCCGAATTACTTCCTGGATTCTGTCAATGCAAGGCTTTCCTGTGGAGGTCAGATATGGCCAAAACAAGAAGAGTCCCCTCGCGCAAGGTCTGGCTGACTTGCATGATTGTGCCAGAGAAAACTGTCTCGAGGACGAAAGGCTGAAAATCGAGGACAACATGGAGGCATACCTTAATTCCCCACACAAAGTCTTTGAAGAAGACAAGTGTGAGGGAATGCCCACTGTGTATGTGGATGGATGCTCTTACCATGTTGACAACAACGGGGAGAAAGAACTGGTGTCCGGCGTAGGGAATGCATGGGTGAATGAGTCCCCAGAACCCTCCGCTGGATACAAAATTGGTCCCCGAAGTAGTCAGGTGGCAGAATTGATGGCTGTGCATCAGGCCATCCTCACTGCTGTCCAGCATCAACTCCGCGAACTGGTCATAATCACAGATTCGGATTATGTACGGAACGGGTTCGTGGAGCACCTGGTTAATTGGAAAACCAGAGGCATATTATGTGCTAACAACAAACCCTTGAAACATGGGAAGTTGATCCAAAACATTGATGATCTGGTCACCTCGAATGAGATGACCATCTATTGGAAAAAGATCAAGGGTCATTCCAAAATAGAGGGACCAGACAAAACTGGAAATGACTTAGCTGATCAGCTGGCCAAAACCGGGGCCATCCAAGGGGATCTAATTGAGATTGAGTCCCTGTTGGGGGAAATCCAGGTCACTGCTATCACTAGGTCCCAGACAAATGCTCACAACGACCTTTCAATTGCACAATGGAGTAAGGAGACCCCTGATGCTGATTTGATTACAGCTCAGAAGGGGGATCAAATTATTGGTAAGTTTTACCAACACCTTGAGGACCCTGAGAACTTTCCTCTGACGGATACCAATTACATTGGGAAAGAGGACCTAAGAGTGTTGATGAAATGTCCAAAAATGTTCCGAATCCAAGACTGTTTGCTGGTAAGGAAATCCAAAGCTGGCCACGATCAGTGGGTGGTTCCTACCTCATTCCGAAGCCTGATGTTAAGTCACGCCCATGATGCGGCCACCGCCGGTCATAGGGGGTTTCACACAACATTGGAAATCTTAAGAGAGGTTGCATACTGGCCACACATGGGGCAGGACCTCGACCAATACTTGAAGGGGTGTCTTGTGTGTGCACAATTTCAGCCATCATCCCTCACGCACCGTGCGCCTCTCCAAAAGAGGGGGATGACACTGCCATGGTCAGATTTACAAATCGACTTTGTAGGCCCTGTGATTCGCTCTGCTAGGGGGAATAAGTACATGTTGACTGTGACATGCTTGTTTACCAAGTGGGTGGAATGTCTCCCAGCCCCAAATTGCAAGGCATAAACCGCAGCTGCCTTGATGATTAACCACATCTTTGCCCGTTTCGGTCTACCTCAAAGGATTGAGTCAGACAGGGGTAGCCACTTCACCAGTGAAGTAATGACAAAGATGTGGGAGATACTGGGGGTCAAAAGGAAGTTACATATTGCTTACAGGCCAGCTTCTTCTGGGGCAGTAGAGAGATATAACCGGACAATAGTGAGCATCTTAAAAAAGTTTGTGGCAGATTCTAGGCCACGTTGGGATATCCGATTACCTCTGGTCCTAATGGCCATCAGATCTACGCCTTCATCTGCAACCAAAATGTCACCATTTGAGTTGATGACTGGGCGCAAAATGGTGCTTCCGCAGCATTTGCTCTACAGGACCCAAGAGCAGACCCTAATAAATGCCTCCACAACTCACGAGTATGTGGAGAATTTAAGGAAACACCTTCAACATGCTTTTGCTTATGCTCAGCGGAATCTAGAAAGATCAGCTGATAGCATGAAGACCCATTATGACCTGAAAACTTCCAGGAAGGAATATCAGGTGGGACCCCGGGTCTATCTATACAACTTCCAAAGGAACCAGGCCAAGCAGCGCAAATTTTTGCCTACATGGAAGGGACCCTTTGAGATTATAGACAAAATCTCCCCTGTGGCCTACAAAATCCACATCCCCAAAGGCGGTTTGGCAGAGGGGGAAGACAAGTGGGTCCACATAAACCAGTTGAAGTGTTGCCATCCCAGGCACACTCTGCAACAACTGGAGGAATCCTCTGGAATCCTAGAGGGTACTGTCTCAGACTAATTCAGTTCCAATCCTAAAACATACCACATCTAGTCTCTAAAATATTGTGATTTGCATGAAACTGTCTCTTAGTTATACTGTTTTTTTTCAAAATAAGAATGTAATGTTTCATTATGATGAAATGCATATGCTGCCCCACTATCTCAACAGTGGTGGAAAAAACGTCTATGAATAGGTATTGCCGCTCTTCCTTTGTCGTCCTAGGAGAAAGAAAACCTGGAGATGGGACAAGGAGGACGATCCGGAGACCGGTAGCGGAGACGCAACGGGACCGGGGTACCACCCAATCTTCCCATCAGGACCGGCGAGGAGAACCGATCGACCAGTACCGGATGGAGGAAAAGATGCTGAACTGTGCCATCTATTGGAAGAAGATGAGGAAACATCCCAGATCTTGCGGGTCCCACCAGTGAAGGATCAGATGGCCACCGCAAGAAGGGGGGCTTGTGGGATGTATTTACCCATGCATCCGAGCCCTACCTCAAAACTGTGCAGTACTGACATGAAAACATCATGATGGCCAGAGCTTCCCAGAAAATGCCCAGGGAAGTGCATGAAGAATAGACTGCCACCCATTTTTGCCGATGTTATGGGCACAGAAGGACACTGCCTAAAACCACCATTGGACTACCCACCCAGTAGTCTGAAACCATTGGGAGTGGCAATGCTGATTGCCAAAAGCAAACCCATAACTGTGGAGAATTCATTTCTTAAATCCCAAAAATGGGTGCAGTACCAGTACTCACCACTATCCAAAAGCCGGCGTTTTAAAACCACCAGATTTTACTTTTTGTAGAAAACTGAATAAATGAACCCAAAACATGTCAAAGAAAGACTTACTGAGAGGTGGATACAATCTAAAGTTATATTCTGAAGTGATTTGAAGGTTTATAACAAGACTGGCTGAGCTGTGGATTTCAGCAGTTTAAGTAAATTTGGACTGAAAGACACTAAAAAAACTAAATGTTTAAAAGAAATGAGTGACCTACTTTTGAGTGTCACATAGGTTGCAATTGTTTAAATGTCATAGTTTTAAACTTAGAATCAGCATTCTAGCTGCATATGTAAACATTGTCTTGACTTAAACTGGGTAACAAAAAGTGACATTTTATCTGAAACCTGGCTTAAGGAACTGAATTCTGCCTGGCAACTACCCCCATCAGGAGTGAAACTTGAGTCACAGCTGTGTTCCCAGGCCTATCTGCCTTTTGCTGGCCACACTAAGGATATGCCATCTCTCTGATAATTGAATTAAGGGGAGCCCCCACAGAATACAGGAGCTCTGAACAAAGCCCTGTCCTGACTCAGGCAAATGTTTTATTGCAGATGTCGTAAAACAGCTTCCTCTTGGCAGAAGCTGGGAGGGGCAGGGTCTCTGAGCTTGGCAGAAACTGGAAAGACTGGTTTCTGTACCATGTGACCTGAAAAGACACACCCCTATAGCCAGAATATGGTTTTAGAAAAAGATGAATAACTCACAGTACGGACTTGTGAAAATGATTTAAATGACACCATAATTCTTGTGATTTTTCTGCCCACATTTTAAGAGGTTTTTAGAACCGGTGGCATGTTCAGGGGGGTTTTAGCGGAAAAGAGGATATTACTCAAAATGTGTCCATGTGAAAAATCTGACACTTCATCAACTAATGTCCATACTCCTTGCGCACATGTGTGTAAATTTGGGTTAATGTCCGAAATTGCAAACCAGTTAAAAAGTGCAAAATATTGCCATTTCTGAATGCAAGCCCCCAGGAAGAGCAGAGTTTGAACAGGGTGTACCTCCTGTAATGCATGATGGGTGCATATGATTTTAAAACAATATGTACCTCTGCAAATATGTATTTGGTTCAAATCTAGATTTGTGTGCAAGTTGACAGGAGGAGTGGACTTTCTGCAGGCTGTAAAATGACATCACTCTGACACAATTTAGCTCCCCCAATCAGGGGAGAAATGAAAGCTTGGCCAATGATAAGTGGAGAGGGGCTGGCTAGTGATGCTGCTCACACACACCCATTAAAAAAACACATAAAAGCAGACAGACAGGACAGATAGGGACATTCATTTCCATTTGCAGCTGGAAGCTCTGCCAAAATTCCATACCTTACCTCCATCAAACCTCCAGAGAGCCAAGCTAGAGACTTCAATCTAACCAGAACTAGAGACCCAGACCAGACCAGCAGAGTAGAGCTGACCTGTTAGCAGAACCAGAGAGAGCTGACCCAGATCACTGTGAAGTGCAGAGAGCTGAACCGGAGTCCAGTCCAAAACCTGACCAGATCCGTGGCAAGGCATATTTCTAAATATATTGTGAGTACATAGCAAAACTGTGCAGAACCAATCTCTTAGTTAAAATAATATAATTCAATCTATTTTAATCTAAGTAGAACTGTCTCCTAACTGTCACCTGTCATTTGTACAGCTGTCACTTGTCATTTTCTAGTTGCAAGCTGCACTTGTCTTTTTGAACTTTAAAATTTCAAATCTGAAAAACGACCTTTATTTAATCGCTCATATCTCCGTGACCGTTTGTGCTAGAGACTTGCAGTAACTTTCATCTGGAAGCTGAGATCCTAGACTTTCATAGGACCCCAAAATGATATTGATAGCATTCGCATATTTTGCCGCGATTTGCAAATTTCTTCACGTGTAAAAATCTGCTGCTGCTTGCCTTTCATTTGCCAAAAATTCGTTTAACCTGCTAGTTACACCCTAGATCCTTGCTAAAGTGAGCCTGGACTAATATTAACTTGATTTCACTCACCCTAAACCTCTAGAGGGAATTAAAAGCATTTTAGCATATTTTTCACGTTATTGCCAGCACATATAAAAGCATTTTGCCTGTGTTTTCAACTTCTGTAGTCTAAGTTGCTGGGTGAACTGAATTACATTTGAATTGCATTTCTGAGAACTGTGTGCTTCCTTCCATTTCCTTGCATTGCATAAAAGTGGGGGTGAATTGCCAGAGAAAAGTGATTACATTGTTTTGTTGAAATCATATTGAGTATTTTCTATACTGCATTTCATTCATTCAACCTTGCATTTCCTTGAACCCTATAAAACATTCTCTTCCAGATTATTCTTCTGTCCCTATTTACCAGTGTGCTATCTTATCCATTTCATGTCAACTCCTTAGTGATTATAAAGAAGTGTGCTAGTGCCAGATTCTCCGTTGTTAATCTTTATCATATCAGATTAAGTGTGCTATTCAATTATTAATTTATTCTAAAGTGTGATATATATACCTATTGTTTAAATTATCAATTAAACCTTTTAACTTGCAAAACAGAACTACTTCTTGGCTCAGTGGGGTCAGGAGGATTCCAAGAGAGGGGTGTTATATAGGGGTAGTCATCCAGAACGCATGAACTGGACATAAAGATATATCAATAAGGGTTTTCATTCAGTATTCTAGACTAGGCGTTGACTTGGCTGTAGTGCTGAATTGAATCCTCTTACAGAACTGAAACGAACAGCTGGGAAAGTGGAGCAGTCTCACGCAGCCAGACAATGGCTTGGAACTAAATTGTTACAGAAGAAGCTGAGTGTCGCATAATGAGAACAAGCACTCTCATAGTCTGTGGTGGCACACAACCGCTACAATGCAGACACATAGTTGCTCTTATTACCTTGATGTCATGCTGACGCAATAGTCCTACAAAACTGGCCTGTGAGCCAGAGATGACTGAGATGACCGAGGAGCCTATTCCTTGTTCTGATCCTTGTTGGTTTGGGCTGTAATAAACCACAGTTTGAACTTGCTGTCTGTCTGGGCCTGCATTCCTTTTGGGAAGGGAGGGAGTTAGGCCTTTCATGGGTTTGGGGTCCGTAAACTCCTGGTAGCCCTCCTGCCTACCTGGGAGTTTATCCTTGCAATGAAAAGGCTTGTGATGAGGTGCTAGGGTCTTTCTGTGCATAAAGCAGCTCAAACACAGCTTGCAGGAATGCTGAATGTTAGACATGGATGCCAGGCTTGCCCTATTCACAATGATTGCTTCCCTGGCATGCCTACCCAGAAGCCTTCCAAGCACACAGTCCTTCCTGAAAAGTCTCAGAAGTGCATGTGCTGCCCTCACCCTCGGGGAAGCAGCCCTGTGTTGGCGAGGGCAGCAGCATGTTCTAATATCTTTAGTTTGATAGACCAGCCATGCATGCCTTGCTATCAATAACTAAGCAATTAATGTCAAAACATTATCTTAGTCACTAATGAGTGGCTGAACCCCGGGGAGCTGCGCGAGAAAGGTCTGTGCTACCACTCTCTAAAGCTCACTATCAATGCTTCTGGGGACACAGGTCTCCTGCTATATATATATATATATATATGTATATATATGCAGCTCCAGGGGTGCCCATGCCCAGACAGCCGTGTGATGGGAGCTGCACGTCTGCAAGGGCTGCTGGATTAGAAGATGTTACCAGTGGAAGGTACACCAGGGCTGCACGTCACCCACCGCACTTACTTGCATATATTCACCTGAGCTCCTGGGCCGTTGAGTGGATATTGCACACTGTGACCAGCAACATCCCACACACTGCTTTTAAAGATTTTAGGAAATGGATTTACTTATGACTAGTGCTAGAAGTAGGCCTCAAGCATTAATATCAGTGTGGCAGGAAACACATGCTCAAGCTGACCAGCAGTGTGCACGATTCCTGGGCACAAGGGCAAGTGTGGGGCCACTCGATGGCTCCATGTCATAGAGTACCACGTTTTTACACTAGTGCATTCTGGGGGCTGTGGTTTTGGGGATGTGTAAAAGGTAAGTCTGTATCTGAGAAGGTGAGTCCTGAAGACTGGTAGTCCTCTGGTCACTGCAGAGAGGGGACCGCGTCGGCAGTCTGCACCCTCTCGAACAGCCTGCAGATCACCCTCGCTGTCAGAATAAAGACATGTGCTCACATACAAGGGAAAGCAACGGTTGTTTAGAAAATAGGCAGAGCAACAGAAAGCATTGCATGGAAGAAGGTAGCTTTAAGTTGTGCAAAAACGATTCTATTTCACCAGAAAGTCTACTTTCCAAATGAAGGTTTTAAAGTCACGTGCAGTGATTCTTTCTCCTTTTTGGCCTTTGCATTTTAGTTTGGCCGATTCAACACCTAAAAACCGAAACTATTGCATTAGAGTACAGATAGGGAGAAAAACCATATGAGGAGGGACACACAGCCTGTAGGTGTTGTTTGGTTATTTGCACCCACATTGACTGCCCATGCTAATCCCTATGGCCGTTCCCACCCAGTTCCCGCCCCTCCTCGCCCAAAACACCTCTCTGTTGGACTTCTTTCAGATTACTTTTTCAAACCTTAGCATCAAACTTTGCACTCAGAGTGCCACCATTTTTTTTAAAGCAGTCTTTTGAGAGTTAATAATTTAATTGGAGTTGTAAACCCACTACTGGTGTAATATAAATCTCTTTACCAGGTCTGCCTTCGGGCACTTGATTTATGAGCACTCTGCATGTCTTTCACTGAAGTCTTGTTAAAAATAAGCATTGACAAAAACAACAGTTTTGACTTGTGCATAAGTATTAGGCATTTGCCAGTTACTGCTATTAAATGCCCAGGTACTCGCAACATTGTGCACTTGCTGCCATCAATGGCCATTTAATACCACTATGGTTGTGCCTGGCATGTTCCTTTCCCATGCCTACACAAAAGTCCAAACTGTTGGCTTTGCCAATGCGTGTTGGTCGCATGTAAACGCCCCCTAACATTGAATTAGGCATGTGCCGCTCCACTGTGCTTACACATGTTTTTCAACGCTGTGTGTGGCCCTGCCTGCCAATATCAACGGTTCTCTTTGGAACTGTACTTTATACAGACGTTATGAAGTAGTGGCGTAGTGGCATTACTGCTTTACCTCCCCTTGATATGCCTGTTTCATTTACCCAAGTGGCGTGTTCCATTCATTTGGCCACTGCCACTCATATGTGCTCCTGTATTATCACACCCCGGTGATATCATAGCACAGTTAATTACCAACCTTTCTTAGGTCTGGCTACTTGCACACAAAAGAGTTCTTTCCAGAAGGCCCTCTTACACAAAAACACAACATAGTGATTTTCTCCTCTGGATAAATGAAATCAGTGACAATGCTACTAGGTTCTGGGAACGCGTGCGACTGAGCGAGGGGCGCAAGCTGGCCACTCCCCTTTTATTAGAGGGAACCAGCGAAAGCCAGAGGCTAGACTACAGCAATGGCATTTACATAAGGCTTAACAAAGTTCACATCATTCAACTCTGGCTAATGCCACGGACGCCATTATACCAAAATGCCAGGGGTAGCGGAAGTGACATCACACGACCCTTGGCCTCTCAGACCCCACCCTGAAGTAATTTCGCTGTAAGTGATGGAACACGACCTTTCACCCCTTGACTAAACAGCAATGGCATCACATAGCATTGTTCCTAAGGACACTGCGAAAAAGATGGTTACGATATCACTATAATGTGATATAGATTTCGTACCAGAATGGATCGCCATATGATCATTAAGATCAGTTTGTATAGGCCCATATTACCAAATTACCGTGAATGCAAGCAGAGCTTCATGGCCAAATGATAATGATGTGTTTTTATATAGCACTTACGCGTAAGCCTTTATGAAGAAAAAATATACTTACAATATCACCCAACCTTAACGGCCTCAGAAGGATGAAACGCTGAGTTGAGGTGTTTACGAACAGACTAAATCAGTGACTCACCTCCTGAAGTGTGCCTGAAATGAAGCTTTGAGTCTACGAATTATTTCATCGAATTCCAGGAAGACACATTTTTTGGTATTCCTATTCTTTCTTATTTAGGGTCTCTGCTGAAAGTGTTAGACTTGTGGAACCCGTTTTTTTTTTTTTTTAAAGATGCCTGAACAAGAAAGTCAGCCATTCCAGAAGCAAAGAGCCACATGTCGCTGGCCACAGGCCAGGAGCTTGCATTAAAAAAACGTAAAGGAAATAAATACACTTTTCATTTTTTTTAGGGGTAGCAAGGGAGACCACAGGGGTAGCAAGGGAGACCTCAGGGGTCGCAGTTGCGACCCCTGGCGACCCCTAAATGACATCCCTGGCAAATACATGACTGGGTCCCAGAACCTATTCTGGGTCTTAAGGCGTGCAATCATATGCCAAAAGATCTGATAGCACTGCAGTGGCTGCCCCTCCAGCCGGCTTGACATATCGCTGGGGTTTGGGCTAGAGCTTGTAACCTCAGTCAGCAATGTATTTTGGTTTCCATTCTCTCCACTTTTGGACCCATTGTAAGTTTGGCGGTAATCCCTTTTCTTAGCTGTCACTGCCACTAGGTCCTGCCGATGTACCACGGGATTACTAGTGGGAGCAAAGGGGAGCTAGTCCATATTGTTTTGATCAATATGACTGCATAGGGATTATGGTCGTTTTACCTTGAGTGGTAATTGAGTAAATCCGATGGTTTTTGGATATAAAGTGGAGGATTTATCTCAACTACATGCTGGGATATAACCTCTACTTGACCTCTGAGGTCCGATTTTGTCAGTGCAGGAAACTGGAGGAAAAGTGGCAGTTAATCCGTTACATGTGCTTTAACGTCATTGTTTGCCACCTTGCTGACCTCATATTGAGGCCCTTTGTGTCCTATATCCAAACTGGTCTAGATGCTTTAGCACTTAAGTCCTGATTCAAAGAACGTTTTCCAATGGGGTTTTGCCATTATAAAACACTTCTGTGAATTGTTATGTTATGTTATGAATACTTATTACGCGCGCGTGAGCCCGAAGGCACCATGGCGCGGAGTAGTACATAGGAGAACCACATAGAAAGTGCAGGAAAATAAAATCAGCAAAAGAGTGCAGTCTTAAGAAGACCGACTTAAACTTGAGGGGGAGACTATTCCACAGCCTACCCGCAACCACAGAGAAGGCTCTGCCACCCAGAAGAAAGACTTGGGAACAACCACCAATCGCTCACTCATAGAGCGAAGGCCCGGTTAGGGGCATAGGGCAGGAACTTATCCTTAAGAAATTTCTGCCCCACTTGAAAAACTGCACAGTGAACAATGCATAATGAACGCGGACGGGTCCAGATGGGCTTAACTATGGCTCAACTTTGGTGCGCAGCAGACTCGCCTGCTCCGCACAACGACTGCGCTGTCTGTGAGGGCAGCACGTAAGTGTCGTTTCGGGAGTCACTTGACCGCGAGGAAGAAGGCCAGCAGATAAAGACTCTGCAAAAGGCTAGAGAAGAAAGACTCCGCCTCAACAGTATATTCAGGCCACAGCCCTTCAATTCACCACCACAAGTACACATTAATGGGACATTTGGGGAATAGGATGACATGCACACAAAAGGTTATATAAACAGTTATTTAAAATTAGGCTTTCAATAATTAAAAATACTGGTAGTGCTTTGCGCCGCAATTCCACCAGTATACTGAATTAGGACCTTAGCATGTAAGTCCTCTAGCCACATTGGACAATGTGTTGATGATGACTGTGGTTTCATACATATTGTCTGCACCCTGGTGTGCCACATTGGACAATGTGTTGATGATGACTGTGGTTTGATACATATTGCATGCATGGCATCCCTGCACCCTGGTGTGCCCTCCCACACCCTGCTGTTCCCTCCGTGCATCCTGGTGTGCCCTCCCCACACCCTGCTGTTCCCTCGCTGCACCCTGTTGTGCCCTCCCTGCACCCTGGTGTGCTCTCCCTGCACCCTGCTGTTCCCTCCATGCATCCTAGTGTGCCCTCCCCGCACCCTGCTGTTCCCTCGCTGCACCCTGCTGTGCCCTCCCTGCACCCTGGTGTGCTCTCCCTGCACCCTGGTATGCCCTCGCTGCACCCTGGTGTGCTCTCCCTGCATCCTGCTGTTCCCTCCCTGCACCCTGGTGTGTTCTCCCTGCACCCTGCTGTTCCCTCCCTGCACCCTGGTGTGCTCTCCCTGCCCCCTGATGTGTTTCTTTCTCTGCTAGCTTCCAGGAATCTGTGACTATGCTTAGTTTCCAACCATCAGTCATCCAGTCTACCCTTACCCTCAGTCTTTCTCTCAGCACCCCTGTTCTTTGCCTTACGGTTCCTAATGCACTTACATGATTTTCTGTATCTGTGTCCTTTACTTAACGCAAATGAAATTAAACATACAAATGCATCTAGAAGTCTTTTTAGACCCGCTCACCATTATGACTTCAAACACTAAAGTGTCAGCGCGCCAGTGCCAGGTTCACTTGCAGCTGATGTAATCGGACAACCCACACCTAAGGGAACCTCCTCCCTGCGCTCTCTGGACTCTGATGAACGCCTCTGTCGGTGGTAAAGGTAGCTTTTTAAAATATATTTATTGTTATTTGGTGAACAAGTAACCTTTACCTAAACATAGAAATTCATTAAAATAAGATTGCATAATATAATGCATATTAAAATACAGAGTTACAAGATGTATGGTAGAACACAAGGCAAACAAGGAAACCAAAATAAGGAAGGGACTAAGAAAAGTAGAGTGAGAGACATACATGTGAGAGCCTACAGATATGAACATGAGTCAAGTCATTGATCCCCCTTCCTCTTGTTTCCCCGCTTCTAAAACTTTTTTCATAAAGCGGATGGCAGCGACCAGCCAATCATTGCGGCCATAGGAATACATAAGGTGGCCTTTGGTGTGGGTCAGTGGAAATGGGCTCCTCAAAGGGCATGGCCATTCTAAATGATTCAAGGTCAGCGGTGGATGTTGAACAGTTTAATGACGGGGCATTCATATTTTCCATAAATTAGCATAAGTGACTAATCATAGCGATGCAGCTCCATGTGATACAGCACAATTGTTGAAGGTTCTCCCAGAGAAATGTTTTAAACTATTTTGGTGGAAATGATGACTTTTTTTACATCACATTTAATAAAGTATGGCAAAATCCCGTGCAATGTACAGTCGGCCATGTAGGATGCACAGGACCAGCCTGCAACACTTTTATGATGCCTGTCCTCACAATATCTGTTAGCCAGACGTGCAACTATGGTAGACCTTTATAATGAACTATGAAGCATATGCCATCATTTCCACTTAAAAATATTGTCATAATGTTGTCCAAAATATATGGCAACATTGCAGACTGTAAAGTATTTTCATGATGCTGTGCCCACTATGAGTGCCAGCAGTTACACTGTAACATGCTTACATGGGGAAGCATCCACAGTATATTGCAGCCAGCAGTGCTGCTGTAAGGCACTTTCATGATGCTGTGCCCACTATGAGTGCCAGCAGCTACACTGCAAAATGCTTACATGGGGAAGCATCCACAGTATATTGCAGCCAGCAGTGCTGCTGTAAGGCACTTTCATTATGCTGAGCCCATTACATATGTCAGTATTCTCACTGTCACAGACTTTCATGGTGTTGCACCCACAATATACGCCAGCCTTCCCACTTTTTTATTTTTTATTTTTTATTTATTTATTTGTTTTTTTTTCAAACCTTTAAAAAATCAACAGAGCTTTCAGGACATGTAACAACCCACATCTCTTAGAGTCTTATTACATATTTTTGGCCCACCGCATACAACATCGAGTCAGTAATCAAACCGTCTTGCCCGTCTGATCAGCCAAAGTAGCATGTAAACGATCCTTTACCGCCTGAAGAAAGGAGACCAAAGCATACAGCACAGGTCTGTTTGACCCATCAAACAGAGCTTTCCACCAGTCGTCTCGGGTTAGAAACTGAAAGTTCTTTGTAACAGTGCCGAAGATGCTGTTTCTTTCTTGCTCTAATCCGGAACATACCATGATGTTTGAGCGTTTCATTTGAGGTTTTACAGAAGCGACACGTAAGGTCTGAGTCAGGTGACTGGGACCAAAAACAGAGTCGCTCTTTGGTTGGCAGGACATTAAGCCTAAACTGCAAGTATAAGGGTCTCAGCCACTGGTCCGGGAAACAAGACAGGTATGCCAGAACGCAGCCATAAGCTCTCGACTCTTCAGGGGCTTCTTGCATTGTCCTTGTTGTGGCTCTTAAATTGCAGGTATTGATCCAGTCGGTTCTCCACAGCTTTAGTTTGGCGGCATCGGGATTTTCAAGCAGCATTTGCATCGTGATGTCATATGAGGTAAGAACCTCGTGGCATAATTCGTTCCATTGGTACAGTATAGTGGGAGCTTTCTCGTTCTCTGGTTTATGAAGAATTGCAATTTGGGGCGTCGGATTCGTTAGTTTGGATTTCCTGAAAAGATTTAAGAGATTCCAGGCAACCCTCGCTTGCAAGGAGATGTACCCAAGCTCATATTGTACGCAGGCCGTAGAGGTACCCTTAGGAAGGTGTAGAACTTTGGACCAGAAGATATTTTCAAGCGAGTTCCATACTTAATTTCCACAACCAAAAGCATTTTCGCCGGCGTAGATCAGTGAGGGAACCACCTTCTGTTGGAAAAAGTTTATCGATGGTTTCAAGGAAAATTTTCCACATTTTTGGTTGATTAGGGACGCCTGGCATGCCATTTGACGACATTTTCTCTTTACTGCTTCTACCCATGGTGCGTCGTTTCTGCTTGCATTTATTCGCATTCCTAGATAGCTGGTGTTTAGCACACGCCCAATAGGTTCTTTGTCCAAGTACCATTTGATTTTCTGCCTGTTAGTGTTCAAGCCTTGCAATTTTTCAAAGACGATAATTTCACATTTCCCCTTGTTGATAATCAGGCCGTTCTCTGTTAGATATTTTTCCACAGCAGTGAGTTTACGTTGTAGACCTATAGGTGTTGAGTCTAGCAGAATAATATTGTCCGCGTAAACTAGATAATCAACATGAGAACCATGAATTTTGGGTGGAAACGTGTGTAGACCGTTAAATACGTCTTTGATATCTGATATAAACAAGTTGAATATGCCTCCTGCTAAAGGGCAGCCTTGTTTGACACCTCTAGAGGTGTCAATTGGAGCTGATAGATTGCCCTTTTGGTCCATTCGGACTCTGATTGAGGTGTTTGTGTGGAGTTCACGAATGGCAGCCAACAGGCTAGGTGGACAGTTCCATTTGGTCCTTTTTTCCCATAATAGATCTCTGTTTATGCTGTCAAACGCCTGTGATAGGTCTACCAGCGCAAGATAGATCTTAGAGTTTGATCAAAGAGCTTCCACCTTCAGTAGATTTAGCAAAAGGAGATTAACGCAGCAGCCCACACCCTTGACAAAACCTGTCTGTCTCGGATCCACCTGATTGCAGTTGGTGGACCACTCCAGAAGTTGTTGTTGGAAAAGCGTGGCATACACCTTTCCCAGCACATCAAGTAGTGCTATTGGTCTATAGTTCTTAGGGTTTCTGTGGTCTCCCTTTTTAAAGATTGGTATAATCACAGCGGATTTCAATGAGTTGGGGGTCTTGCAGCACTTAATAATCCTGTTGAACAACATCTCACAAAAGGCTGCCCATTCTTCTGGCTGATGCTTGATCGTAAAGTTTGTTAGCCCATCTGGGCCAGGTGCTCTGGGGTCGTGCACGTTCTTAATAACTCTCAAGATGTTCTCGTAATCAAATGCAAGATCCCAGTGTGTTAAGTTTGGAGATTCCCATTCATTATTGTGATTGCCCTGTAAAAAAGATCAGCGTAGAAGGCTATCCACTCGGACTCAAGGACCAGATTGGCCTGTAGGGCGTGTTGTGGGGCAAGATTATCGTTTATAAGTCTCCAATAATCAGCTGAATTGGAACTCTCCATTTTTGACAGCATAAGCTCTGTGTCGTTTTGCAGCATGATGGCCTAATCATACTTGAGCCAGTTCTTATAACCCTGTTTAAACATTCGTGCTTGAGGGCTGTCATCTATGGGAAGTTGTTTTCGTGTAGTTCTCAGCTGCCAGCGAAGAAGGCGTTTTCATTGTTGAACCTCAAGGTCAAATTTGTGTTTAGGTGTAAATTGGGTGGTTCTTAGTTTATTCCTCTGTTCTCGATATTGCGTCAGAAGATGATCATACTCCAGAGTTTCAGAGGATTGAAAACTCGTCAAAATGTGGCCCACCTCACTGGAGTCGAGGTTTAAACGAATCCGGCCGGTTCCCATTCTAACTGAAAAAGCCCATCGATCCTGGAGGGGTCGTGCATTTGAGGCAAATTTTAGAACCACCATGTCATGATCGCTATGGTTCATTTTTGTGACTACGAGACTATTGGTTCTCGTGTGGATCTTTCCGGAAACCAGAATGTAATCAAGTGTAGAACTTTGTTCCCCTCTTCTCCAGGTAGGAACCGCCGGGATGTCCTCTGGGGTTTGGCCGTTAAGCATCGTCAGCTCACGTAGCTCCATTTCCAGGCACCACTGTGTTGTCAATTGATGTACCAGGTTATTGTCTCTATTCTTGTTACCAGGTAAGTTTAAATGGCTAATACAGTCGATGTTAAGATCACCGCAGATAATCAGGTCATGTTGAAGACCCGATTCCATGAGATCGTTAAGCGCCGTTGTAACTTCATCAATGAAGAATTTAGCTTCGGTGGCTCCATGTTTCTAATAGAGGTTAATGATGCAAAGATTGGGAACCAAGTCTGCGATTGTCCCTACAAAACCAACCGTTACCACCTGGATAAAGGGCGAGACGTTGGCAGAGTTCAGGATCCGTAGACCTGAGTCAATCCTGAATGCCACCAGGAGACCAGCCATAGGTCTACCCTTAATCTGTTTGATGGCTGGGTTATGGGTAATTTCAAAGCCCTCCAGGATTGGTCTTTCACACAACCACGTCTCCTGTAGACAAATGAGATCCAATTCAACAGTCCAAGCAGTGTTAAACAGGTGACTAAAGCCCCTGGTGTTCCAAGATCCTAGTGTGTAGTTTTTACATAGATTGGAGGCCTGGCGTTAACATGACCATTCGTTGTTTAAAGTTTCGGCAACCCAGGACCAGTCGTTTCCGTTCGCCCTTTTCGACGAGCGATGTTCAATCGAATCCGCTTTAGAGGGTACTGGATTCGTTCCTTGAATTGTTATTTTTATGCTGTTGTTGCTGGTTAGCTCAAAAGGTGTTTTCAAGTCAGTAGATGCAGGGCAATGTGGGTTTGCGAAAGCTGTTGATTTGGCAAATTCACTCATCCCCGACATGTACAATTGGTTAATTTCACCAGCGTCTGCCATGTTATGCGCTTCTTTGGTCGCACTAGTTGAGTCACGAGATGGTGCTAGGGAGATGTCGAACACCGACGACAATAGCACCGGACCGGCTTGAAGAAGTGCGTCAACTATAAGTTTAGACTGAACATGTAGTATAACTGCATTGTTTTTGGTGTCATTGAAAAATTCCACAATTTTTAAGTCTCCAGATTCAATTGCTCTGAGGCTTGGTACACGATGACATAGCCACAAGACGTTGCGACGATTCATAATTAAATCATCTGCAGAGTCAATACGTTCCAAGAGTACTTGATGGAACAGTGGTGCATTTTTTACGTGCTTTACCTTGTTGGAGTCGTTTGGTGGATTTTTTCTGGTTGTGGATCTTATTGATAAGCTCCCATTTGTTTTGGGCTGCAAAGACGTGATCGCTATGGAGTCCCTTGTATGTTTGTTTGTGGAGACCGACATGGCAGACCCAGATAGCGGCAGCTTTCCACAACAGTCCAGCGCTGTAGGAGTCCCGGAATCTTCAAGTTGGCAGGCCAATTTGTTAGGTAAGGTTGACGTCTTACAGCGTTTTTCGTCCAACATCATGAACGTCTTCTTTTGGGAATCCGAGCCATCTACTACGGCTGTTGTAGGGTGACTGACTTCGCACATTCTTACAACTCTGTTAGGTTGCTGAGATGGTACACATGTATGGATCTTGTTTGAACAAGGGGGTTTTACAACAGAGGCAACGTTGGCATCCAGTTGTGGGCAGGCTAGTGCCGGGGGAACAAAGACATTGCCAACAGACTCGGCTGCGTTGGTAGGGCCGCCGTGCAGGGGATTTGTTTCATCTACCCCGCCCAGGTCCTCAACCCCTGCATCTTCATATACTGACATGTTCAGCAAGCCTTCAGGTATATCTCCTAAGATAGTTTTTGGTCCGGTAGACTGATCCAACTCGATGACAACTTCGTTAGTCTCGAGTTCTGACTCTCCACTTGTATCTTTCGTGATTGTTCTGTTAACGGTTACATTCATTGTTTTTAGATTTCTTAGGAATTTCCTAGAGTCATTGCCTTGTTTCATTTTTTTCAAAGGCAGGTTTTTAGATTTTTTTGTCCCATTGCCTCTGCAATTTTTTGCTCTGGTACCAGTTGTTGGAGCGTTCTTAGAGGACTTGAATATGTCAAAGACTTCTGAGGCACCGACATTCACCTCTTTATGTGCAGGTTCCAGCTCCACACCAACCAAGTATAGGCTTTTATTTAGATCAGATGAAGAAGCCGTTTGGGGATCTAAGAGAGCCAGATTTCCTGAGGCTTGGCTTTCCAAGAGGATATCATGGAAATGTGGTGGGTTTCTTTTCTCCGTTCCAGCCAGGATTTGAGCTTCCTCTGATGTTTGGGCTCCTGATTTACTGACAACGTTGTCACTCGCCGAGGTAAGCACATCTTGAATGCAATTAGAAGAGGCTTTTTCAGTTGTGGCCGGCAAAACATCATTGTTTCTGTTTACGTTTTCAGTGGCCGCTGAGGGCAAGGCACGTGAGGCCTTGGGCAAGCAGTTTGGGGAGCCAGGTGACAGAACTTTTAAGTCACAAGCGACCCCATTTCCTCTATCGTCCCGGACACCATTTCGGGGGCTAGTTTCTGGCTTTTGTTGAAAAAGGTTTATCGCTTGTTTCGCCACTTCTGACAATAATTTCCTGTCCAAGTTGGCATTTTTGTTGCAGTCCATTAGAGACCCCATCGCCAGCTCAGCCTTGTTTTTTGTGTTCAGCACTGCATCCATATGGAGCATATGCATGTTTTCAAGAGCCACAATCTTTGAATTCATGCCGGAGACTACGGCTATCAGATCTTTTAGGCTCTCATTTAAATGCTCATACATTTTGAGAAAAGGCGCCAACGACAGCGTCGTTGAGGACAAGATAGTAGTCTGAAGATCTTTCATGTCTGGGATTTGGCACGCATTAACATTGGCCTCTGTTACATGACCCGTTTTGCGCTTTGTGCCCAAAGGAAGGCGTCTGATTTTTGGAAAAGGGCGCTCCATTAGAGATGAATCCGAAGATGAAGAGTCAGACTTGGAAACAGGGCGCACGTGATCGGCAGAGAGCCCTGCCTCATCCTGGTATGATGCATTCAGTGAACAGTTTTGCAGCTGATTTGAAACATCCACGCCTGTTTTAGGGATCTTCCTCTGTGAGCATTGAACGCTCAGTGATATAGTCGAGCAAACTCTTCTTCTTCCCCCCCCCCCAAGTCATTTTTGTAAGAACTCAGCGATTGGCCTTGACTTTCCAGCGCGTTTGGATTCATGCTGGCCAGGGATTCAAGTGTGTCCACTGATGATTCCGAAGCTCTCGTCAAAGTATCCTTTGTTGTCGAGTTATTAAGTCTGCCTTTGTTAATCTGTTTATGATCTGTTAGCAGCTTATTGACAACATCCAAAGAGTTTCTGCGGTTGTTGTCGCCTTTGTCTTCCGATTTTTTTGATGTTTCCCATGTTGCTCTTGCAGAAAAAGGACAGTTAAACGTCTCTAAGCAAGGTTCAAGACCAGGCTCAGCAACGTCCTTGTATGTAAAAACAGCACTATAAGTGTCTGCAGCATGAGACGTATTAGGATCCATCACAGGCGAAGGTACCAATTTGTCGTACGCACTATAGAATCTCGGTCAAGGCGAACCACTACTTATTTCTTCATGTGGTATAGTGCGCGTTGTATCCAGAACACGTGTGCCCACATTGGGCACTTGGTCGCCAGTGACCAGACAAGTGAACACTGGCGTCAGACCATTTGCTCTGGTCACTTAATAAAGTACAGGCAGGAGGCTGGTTGGAGCCGTGACCTGCCGCCATATTCATATTGCTTTCACGGGCTTCGTTTTGGGTGGCGATATCGTTCAACGAGCAGGAAGACATGACATCACGCGTAGCACATCTTTCAGAACTTTCAGAAGAGGGTATTTGGGCAGGCAGGACGAAAGCAGAGGCTGTTGTAGTTCGCAAAACAGGTAAGTCCAACACGAGATCTTGACTCGAGCCCCTGCCGCACCCCCGTCATCACAATACAATCATAAATTACGGAGACTAATGTCGATGGTGTAGACACACATACACTTACTTTGGTGTTATTCATTGGTGTCGATTTTGATGTCGGCTGCATCAGCTTCAAGGCAGGATCAGCCGAGACCGGTGCCAAAGCCGGGGCGGGCTCACGTGACTCCCCGGGGGCCGCCTGCCGGGGAGCCTCAGGAGACTCCGCCGAGAGCCAGGAACGTTCTGATTCAGGGCATGGTGAGTCCCGCGTCCGCTTCCTTTGGGCACGGGTCTTCACGGATACACTCGATGCACACGCTGTCTTTCCTTTGGCTACAGCCGCGACAGTTACACGCATCGTGCACTCGGTGGCAGCAAGCCGCGGTAAATTGGTTTTGGGAAGGGGAGGAGACCAGAGAGGAGTCCAGGATTCCACGGACTTCCTCGGACTCCTCAGACTCTGCCAGACTCCGCGCCCGCTCCGCGGGGAGATACAGTTTATGAAGGCCCTCCAGTAGCAGCAAGGCACTCCCACAATGAACACAGTAGAGTTACTGGCAACTCCTCAGACTCTGCCAGACTCCGCTTCACTGCCTTCCCACTTTAAAGCATTAACATGGTCATGGACGTCATTTGGGGGTTGCAGCTGCGACCCCCGGTGATGTCCCTGAGACCCCTGGCACTGCCGCTGCGATCCTCTGCCAGCTGCCGTGTGAAAATGAAAATAAAATGGGCTCTTAGAACCTGTTTTATTTTCGGATATCACTCGGTAAAGATAGCTTTCACCAATGAGGTCTATTCGGACTCGGCACCAGCTCTAGGTGTGCACCAACACAGGAGTACAACTTTGCACACAGGACTTCAGGACTTGTTTACTGATACACTTGAACATGATTATTTTTTAAGTGTGCACAAGTGGAGTGTGGGTTATGCAGCTATATCGTCAGCATCGTCCCATAAAAACACATTTATCAAAGACTGTGGGTGGGCTCAGCTTGTTTCTGAAGCTCCCGGAGGGAGTGGAGGCAGGCAGAGGTGGCTCACAAGAGGATACCAAAACAGCAGCAGCCACCTGGCGCCAGCGCAGGACCTGTGCTGGGTCAGAGACAGCAGAAAAGCTACGCATGCATGCAGAGTCTGGATATTCTTCCAAATACATCTTATTTCTTCCTGCTTTCTAACGTCACTTGACTCCAGCAAGGTCAACAGGTAAGCAAGGCAACTGTTCTTTTTTAATGTATGTGGCTGCGTGTGGTAGATCTATTTGTTTTGTCTCCTCCCGTCCATAGTTCATTCTTTATCGTGATCCTGAATTCCTGAATTAAACAGACCTCTATGCATTACAGTATAGGTGGGTTTCTGAGCATGTGCTGAACTGTACTTGTTGCTGCTGCAGAGCTCTTGCTTATCACCTTCAATTCTAGTCTGGCCTGGCTAGCACCCATTGAAAACATGAATTGTTTTCTTTGGCACTGCAGGCTGCAAGTGCACAGAAACTTGCACTCCATGCTTGACTCATGTAAGTATATATAATATACCACATTCTATACTATAAACTAATACCTGCAGTGCTTTTTGGTGACCGATGCATTGCTGACTTTAACTTGCACCTCACAGAATGCTGTATTTTTGGTGAGTGCTTTTGCAGTGACAGGGACAAATCTACTTACTATATTAGAATGGGGATATCAACAGTAAGTGGCTTGTGCTCTGACAAGGCCTTGCGTTTGTCTTTGCTTCCACAAGCACTGATTGCCTTAGCTCAATATACTTCTTATAATTGGTTAGCGAGAAACAAAAACATGAGCAATGTAAGTACACATATTGCTGTCCACAAGAATTTCCAACTGAGGTATTACCCCATTAAAAATAAATGGAACAGGAAAATTAAAATGTTAGGAGCCTTGACTGCCTGTCTCTCTATTTGATGTCCACAAGCGGTAGGTATGCAATGCCCTGGTAGTGGGTCTTTATTTTCTCTTTCCCGAGTGCTGTATCACTTCCTGTGGCCCTCCACAGGTCACATGTTGATGTAAGTTAGCTCAGTGGGGTAATGCATCTGCTGTAGATGACATAGAAAGAGAGAGAGAGAGTTTGTGTGTGTGTGTGTGTGTGTGTGAGAGAGATGTATAGATGGCTGTGCGTAACCGGAATGTTGAAAACGCAAACCATGGTAAATTAGCTCAAAGGATTAATGTGCCTGCTGCAGAGATGTAAATGAGTTTGTGTGTAGTGTGCAGGTCACAGTTACAAAATCCAGTAGACAAGTTATCATTCAGGGTCAAATATTATGATACTGATTAGAAATAATGAGATTAGGGTTGCTAAATACATAAATATGTACTTTGAAGGCTAGCATATTTTTGTATGGTTTCATATTGTACTTGTAGATTTCTGTTTTCATACTTGCCAGGGAATGCAGATCTGCTCATGCCTTCTTAGGAACAACATCGTTTTTACACAGTGTTAGCTGACACAATCCTACAGCCCCATGGTATCACAATTAACAATCAATGTTTTTTATCAGGTTTGAGAAGACAATGACGTAATCATTCACCCTATAATTGTATCCTGTGACCTTGCAGCTTTCCCAAGTATCTCTGCAGCAGATGCCGCAACACCTTAAACCAATGTAGGAGCTACACAATGTACACACATCTTTGCAGCAGGTACATTGACTCCATGGGGCATTTCACCAGCTTAGAACATTGAAATGGCTTATGTCTTTTCTCATACTGTATCACTTACATGAGCGTCCTCTGATGAACTCTTTCCCACTTTTCATTCACAGGCATTACCTAGGTTTTGCGAACAGCTGTTTTTGAGTTGGTTTTTTTTGGCACCATTTAGTTTTCGTTCAGAGTGTGTTGCCATCTATAATATGCCCTCTTTGCTGCTGTGCCCTGCCCAGAGCCCATAACCTTTGTTTTGTTTTCTGTTTCCCTTTTCTGGAGAAAGTCTATAATGAGCCCCCATGTGATCCCAGCATACGATTCCTCTTTACTGGGACTGTGCTACAGAAAAATATTGGTTTTCATGACTTCTTTTTTTTGTTGTTGGTCTAATGTATTTGGAAACACTTACTTTCCTGCACCACACAATTATTCTTATTTAATTGAGTTTAGAATGAGGATAGGCTTATCAGGACCCACCACAATTCAATTTAGTTTCCTACTGATTGCAGACAGACTCCTCTGAGCCACTTTACAAGGATTTAAACCCAAGACCTGCAGGATGTCCACAGATTGCTGAAGCAGCTGCAGGCAAACTAACTTACCATAATATTTTAGCAGATTTTAGACTTGTCACCTGAAAATAACTTACAGATCTCTGCAAAAGTTCCTTTGCAGCACTGAGCTATTTTACAGGCAGAGAGGCCTGTGGTCTGAAGAATAAACACAAGTATCTTTCGCAGGTGCATTAACACATGTTTGGGGGGGTCTTTGAAACATAGAGACTCTGCACCTTAGGCTACACGTGGCATACTGTATTATGACAGAACCTGAGAATATGGGTCTTTACATGGTATATGATTACTTGACATGACCTATGCAGCTATAATTGATATAAAATGGCAGAAAAGGCCATATGAGGCTATAGTGGTATATGCATGACTGGGCCCCAGGTCTATGTTTGTTCTGCTCGGTTTACCCCTGTCATGCCATGACCCCCTCTATGGCATATCAATGCATAATCCTAGTTAAAATGTGGTTGGTATTTAAATAAGTGTAAAGTCTTTAGTACACCTGTCAGTCACTCTGGGTGATGTAATCGGCGTGTGATGTCATCAGGGTAAAAGGGTCATATGACATCAGTTCCTGTGTTGTCCTCAAATGTGTGATGTCACTTCCGCTACTCCTGGCATATTGATGAATTGACGTCACTGATCATGGTGCTGCACCCACAGCTGCTATATGATGACAGAGTCTGAACCATTGGCTCCATCACCCAGAGAGAGGTTCTCCAACTAACTCTCCATGGAACCTTCACTTCAGGCATGCCTTCACTCACACCTAAACATTCTCTCTGACACACCAACAGTCTCTCATACATTACCAAGCATATGCATCCACACCAAGCACAATACAACAGTTGTCTTCCTTTTGTAATGAGATTCCAAATGGAATCCGACCACATATATTTAAAAGACTCGGCAAATGTCCAAATGTATAAGCGGGTATCTAACAATGCTGGCGAGGGAGGGCCGTCAATTTGGCTGTAACGGATCTACAAGCAACCAGGAAAGGAAACAGGCGGTTAGGTGGTGAGTTCCCCTAGCTGTTTTGAAGGATCCTTATATTTTGGGTGACAACATGAACGTATTTTGCAGTGGCAATGTTGCCATACATTCTGTTTGCAGCATTATAAAAGTGTGTTACAGTGGAGGAAGCTCTTGAGCTCCTTCCTGAAGTGCAGAAGCGCGCAGGTGTGTCTGGTGGTGATGGTGAGGAGCTGGGGCCATAGACAGAGAAGGCCTGTTGTCTGGTTCTTTACTTCCTGCACTGTCAGAGTTCAAGTCTGCACATTCTGATGAATCTAGTGAGATCCTAACTAAAGTCCGTGTATGGTCCTCCTCTCATGTGGCCAGGGGAAGGCAGCCACTACCTGCCCCTGACCCTGGGGGCAGTATTATGTGGGAGTATCACATGGGAGGAGATTCATATAAGGGGGAAGTGATGACTTCTTCAACTCATGGTTCTCCTCTTCTCCCGGAAGTATTAATGGCTTATTGCGAAGTAGAACAAACCAATGTAACTGCTTTGCAATCAACTATGGACTTCAATATCCATAATGCATGTGGTACTGGGACGAGGAAGAGGAACTCAGTTACTGAACATCAGAGGTACCATTGAACAGAATGTGCACTCTAGTTGTTGTAGAACAAGGCACCTGAGCAAGACATTTAAACCCAAGAATGGGATTCAGGTGAGGATAAGTGACAGGAGTAGTAGAGGCAGAAGCAGTCCGAAGTCTTGATATTGCTGCAGAAGCCGAAGGTAGAACGCCAGCAGAAGCCGACATGAGCAGAAAGGAGGGAGAGACTGCACAGCACAGGTCTGAACTTATTTTCTGGGATGAAGGGCTTGAATTTCTACAAAATGGAAAGGTAGTACCAAGATGTTTGCGTCTTCTTTTCTATGTGCAACTTGAAGAGGTGTCTGACTCTGGATGTCAGGGTGTTGAGTGTTGTTGGGCAACAGTAGCAATTTGGTCATGAAGGGTTGAGCTCAAGGTATCCATTTGACATCTACGACTGGATCAATGTGTGGAAGACCCTGAGCCTGTGGATTTCTTCGATGGACATCCTGAGGTAGAGATGTGTGTAATTTGCATATTGCTGGATGTGTATGTGATGTGGAGACAGGAGGTTCTAAATGGTTCAATGTAAAGGTGGAAGATCAAGGAGGATCAAATGGATCCTTGCAGGACTCCAAAGTTAATGGGTAAAGTTGAGGATCCAGTGGAATCAATTTGGATTAATTGATTGTAGTTAACGAGGTAGGATTTCCACTAGCTGAGGAGGGTCTCTCTGATCCCTGTGCTTAAATGTACAATTTCGCGGAGTCTCTGTTGGTCTACTGTGTCGAATGCAGCTCAGTGTTCAAGGAGAACCAGGAGGCAAGTTTGGCCATCATCGAGGATGTTGAGGGCATTGTCGATCACCTGGATGGTAGCTTTTGCTCTGCTGCATCTGGGTCTGAAGCCAGATTGGCAAGACTGAAGGAGGCTATTGGCACTGATGTGTTAGAGGAGTTGCATGGATATTGATTCATTAAGGGCAGCCAAGGTGATGGGGCAGTAGTTGCTTATGCCATCGTGGTCCAGTATTGGTATTTTAAGAAGAAGGAGGATTTGTCCAGTCTTGCGAGTTGAGGGGAAGGTGCATTGAGGGATGGAGCTGTTTATGATTTCCAGGTATGGGAGGGTTGCTTTAGTTGGAAGCGTCTTGAAGTTGGTGGAATGGAGTATGCCATCCGCGCATGATGTGCCTTGAGGGATGCAAGTGTGGCAGTCAGTTCTTCCATGGTGTAGGAAGTGGTCCATGTAGTGGTGGTTTTGCAAGATAGGGTGTGTTGTGTGCTGCTAATTGTTGCATTGGTGTTTATGTACTAGTGGATTATGATGATCTTTTTGATGAAGAAATATTTGATGGCAGTGGATTTTTTGATGGAGTGCGGTTGGAGTGGGTCGGGGAGAGGATTGTGGCAATGCTTGATCACTTTGAAAAGGGCTCTGCTTTCATTGTTTGCTTTGGCTATGATGTTCTGGCAATAGTTGGCCTTGGCAATGGGGATCAGTCATCTACATGCAGAGTTCACTGATCAGGGTGAAGTTGGAGGCGCTGCAGGGTTGTTGCCAAGTCTTTTCTTTTTTCTGATACTTTTTTGCTGAGATTCCTGAGTGCACCGGGATGCGGGAGGTTTAGGCTTAATGGCAGTTAATGTTGGTTGCAAGGGTGGTGGTGAGTTCCTTGAGAAGTGAGTCACTGTCCTGGTTTATCTGAAGTAGACCGGCCCATGTGAGGTGGAGGTTGGTGAGGTCTTCTGTGAGAGCTTTCACTGGGATATCCTTGTTGACATTTTTTAATGTTAAGAAGTGCATATATTTGCTACTATTGATCTCTTTTTTTGCTGCATTTTGTTTTTGCACCTTATTTATAATCATGTTTCCATAGTTGCCTCTGCCACAACAATGGTACTTACACACTTTAGGCAATATAATTTAAAGACTCATTCTCAATGTTGCCTTGTGACCTTGGTAGAGGATGGGTATCTCCAAAACAGGATGTGTCAGGTTTGTGTGTGTTTGTCACAGTTATTTTGTGGGAGTGTGTTCGATGACATCTTTTGGTTTCTGTAGTTGTTAGGCTTACTGTTGTGATGGTAGGGAATATTTAGTGCTTAATGGAGTGTGTGAGGGACTCCTCCATTGTATGTTTACGTACATTTTCTAGTGTTTTTGGTGCATGCAGATGATCATACAAGATGGCTGTACGTGCAGGAATTACCATTTTTAATGGATCAGGTGAATAGAGCAAATTACTGGTTTGGCTACATCAACACCTTCCTGGTATGATACCACCAAATATTCCCAAACTCAAAGAGTACAAATTCCCCATATGTACAGCCTGGTTGTGACTTTTAAGAATGCACATAGGCATGTGTGGTGTTTTGGTTGTGATGATGGTGGTTGCATGAGTAGTTAGTGTGTTTTTTGAGTATTTGATAAGGTTGCAAATATTCTTGTGATATAGGAGGGACAGTGAGCCTGCGGCTTGTTTAAGTCTGATTGCTTTGTTGTATTGGGTGTAGTTTCCATATTTGTTCTGATTGTACCATAGATAGTCATAATGTTGGTAATTGGAATGGGCTTAGTATCAGTAGTTATTATTCAAACAATAGTATGTTTCTTTGTTTTGTGTGGCATGGCATCTGTGTTCGTTAAAGGCATTGTGGGTTAGGGTGTGTTGGTAAGGTTCCCATTGACCAAGGAAACCTGTGAGTTCAGGTATACCAGAAAGACATAACTAGGAAAAATGTGTTTAATAGATAATTGTGCTTCTTATTGCTAGTTCTGTGTTTGCATTTAAATAAATGAATGGACATACCGGATTCCACATTTTCTGAGGAGAAGAACTCCATTGCAAATTGCTGTGCATCACTTCTTGCCTGGCGGTTTTGTTTAGTTGCTATGCATTGCATTGGTTGTGGTGCACATTTGTAACTGATTTTGTAAATAGATTAGCATGTATAAGCTGTTGGTGGTGTTACACGATTTCAGTGATCCAGTGAATGTTTCCTGCTAATAAAGTTAATGTTTCTTACTGACACAGTTAAGGCTTCCTGGTAACACAGTGAACATGTTCTACAAACACAGTTACCATTTTCTTCCAACACATCCATTTTGCACGCCTCATATACCCATTTATGTGCCATGCACAGTTTGTTGGTTTGAAAAAATGGGTTACCACTTGAATGATATTTGTGACACTTCCTGGTTCTGTGGTGGGATTCTTTGTGTATTACTGGCTTCTTATTTCTGTCTTACAGGTTTGTGGGTCTTGGGTGCTGCTGGCCAGTTCTTGGTGTCCTTCCTTGCCCTGTGGAAAGGTTGTGGTTTGGTGGTGGTTTTGTAATGAATGGGACAATGTACTCTTCGCTAACCATATTGAAGTGGTGTATACTGATGTTGTCACACTCTCATGGTTTAACTTAACTATTTGATAGCTAAAATGATTTTCTTACATTTTTATTGTGTAATTTCTGTGGCACATTGTCAATTGTTGGCACATTGTCAATGTGGTCACTTACCACAACTTGCAACTTGCATGTCTATTTGAGTGTTTCAGGTGGAGGTGTTCTTTTCCATTGATTCTTTATTTTTGGTGTTCTTGGCTTTTTATTTTGCCTCAGAGGGTTGTAAATCACATATTTGGAGTTGCTGTTGGCTTCTCTTGTCCTGAAGAAAGGTGGCACTGTCTTTTGCCTTTAGTATGGCTGTCTTTTGGCCCTGGTTCTATAATGAATAGTCACTTGTTTGGTAACAATGCTCTAATTGTGCTTAATGTTTATCTTACATTTTCATTGTTCCAGTTGTGTTTCACAATATCAATTGTTTGGCTCATTGTCAATAGTCTAGTTTACCACAAATTGTCATTTGGTGTCTGTTAGATTTTTTCCAGTGATTTTAGTTGGTTTGTCTTTCAATGTTCTTGGTGTCTCATTTATTTATCTCAGGTTTGTGCTGTGGCCATATGTTAGCGGCTTCTCTTTCCTGTGGAACGGTATCACTCCGCCTGGCTACTTGTAGTGTGCACCTCCAGGAGGAAGACACAGGTTGCAGGTATGCGACAGACACCAACAAGTACAAATGTAGAAGCATTTTATCTGTTTCAGCTATAGGGTACAGGGTATAGGGTATAAGAAGAGGGAGAACATAGGGAACATCCTCCCCTCAGTTGTGTCTCCCATCCTAAATCACTGTCATTCATCGAATCTTGAGGGAACCCAAGTTCCACCACTAGCCAACATTCCATGGCTTGCAATGCATATGGCAATGCAGGCCCCACACTACACTACTTCAATGGCTTCAAGCGTTTGTACACTGATGTTGTAGTTGGGCATATTGTATATAATGTTACTTGTACTAATTACAGTACTTGGTTATTCTACTAATAAGGTTACATGGTTTGGTTATTAACATTTCCTGAGGACCTTCATGTTCTGTCTCTTGTATTAACACTGTTTAGTACAGTTCACAAGAAAAGGGTCTTAGAGTTCGTCCTCAAGACAGCATTGCAGTTCATCATGTATCAGAGTTACCTTCCCCAAGACTTCAACATAGCAACTTATGCTGGTCTCAGTCTTTCAATGTTTAACACAACTCCAGGTCAACTTGACACTCCTTCCAGATTGCATTAACGGTTCATTCACTGTGCTTCTTCTTGCTGTGTTTCACCATGTCTTTGGTTTTCACAATGTAGGGTTCCCTGGTCTAGGCGCAGTTGTCAAACCACATGGTCCACCCATCACAGGTGGCACAGCCAAGAACCTTAGGCTCTTCCGCTCACAAAGGTTCTTCTGTATCTGCCTGTACATAGATTCACATTCATTTATGTTTTTCCTATCAGTGTATTGACTTCATGTGCAGTTTCACACTCTCCTGGCTTCTCCTGAATAGCCTTTTGACTTTGCCACATTATGTCACACATCCTATGCCAGTCTTGGGCCTTGTTGCAATGTAATTATTCACAAAGTTCACTTTGCGGTGGTTTTATTCTATTCCCCACATTTATGTCATGCTCTTTCACCCTTGCATTCGTATTTCATCTGTTGCTTTGAAAATGGGCACTTTCCCATTTAACTTTCATTAACTCGTAGCTTTGCTCTCCAAGTTTTCATTCAGTTCGGTTTTCAATATTTATGCTTTTTCCATCATGACTTACTTCGATGCTTAACTTCCATGCCACCCACAACTTTGGGTTCGTTCCCACTCTGTGCATGGTTTTCGGCTCACTCAGCATTCACTCTGCTTACATCAATCACCTCGGAGCTCCCCGGTCTCCAATGAGGCTCCCCTTCACTCACCGGTCTCTGCCGGTCCTGTCGCTAGACTCTTCTGCTCCTCTTGCTGGATTGCCTTAGATTGCGAGCCCCGCTCATATTTTTGATGCCTCTCTGGGAATGCTGACAGACCCGCTCTGCTTCCGCAGACACTATTGGTGGTACGTTTTCTTTTTCCTTGCTTGCAGCTTGTTTCCCGGACTAAGGAGGCTCCCCACCCGAGTAATTACAATGGCCCAACTTCTCCTGGGCTCCATGGGTCTCTGGGTCGTCTGCCAGCATCCTGGCATTGCTTCCAGGATCCACCATGGCTGCCTCATCACAAGCAGGGTCCCCTGCTGGCCTCCCTGTTGTTACATCCCACACAGGCCTTCCCTATTGGTCTCCTTGCTGCTCTCTTAGTCTCCTATTATACACCCGCAACCACTTGACAGGTTGCAGGTGTGAGCTTCTAATTGGACTTGTTTGACTATAGTTGGAGGGACATGCATAACCTTCACAGTACTCTGCAGACATCTTCTTCGTTCCAGTGCTAGAGAACTGAAAGGAGTTACTTGTTTTCACTACTCCTAGTCACCTCTTCCTTGTCCCAGTACTGTCATAGGAAATATATGGGAAAATGGGGGGAGATCTTTAACAATAGCCCATGAAGGCCGGAGGAGGGTTAGGTTGGTCTTCAATAGGGAAAGGGTGATATAATTTCTCACCTGTGGGTACCCCATTCCCAATCCCCAAGGACCCTCCACCCAGGTGATCTTCCCTCTCTTCTCCACCCCCAGGGTCGGGATCCAAAAGCAATGGCCTTTCCACGGCCACCTGAGAAGAGGACCCAAGGGGAGTAGAAGTGAGGATGCCCCCAGGTTTCTCACAGCTCAGCTGAGACCCCCTTGAGGAAATAAATCTTGGCAGGGCCCAAACAAATGCTAGAACTGCTTATATGATCACCCCTATGAAAGAGCTTTCTACCCCACAATGGCAATATCTGGGCTCCACAAAGGGTACAGGCCCACAGTTTGATGACCACTGGTTTAGTAATTGTTTTTAATCTGATATTTATCTATTTATAGCATCAATAATTTTTATGATATCTGTATTGAATTTTGGTTGATAATCAGGTAACTGCAGTTGTACATGCACTTGATAAACTCTAATTATGATGGCCCTCATTATGAGTGCCACAGTGCAAAAAAAGTGGCAGCAAAGTGGCAGTCATTCGGCCACCATCACATTATCAGCACATTGCCGCACTGCTGTACTGTGGGTTTTGTGTGGTAAGGAGGAGGATGTACCTCGAGCAAAAATCTGGTGATAAATCATCCACCTCACCACCAAAAATCACCAGATGTACTCTGTGTAACTACCACTTGTAAATCCACAAAAAAATCATACAGTCCTACAGATTCCACAAATGGGGAATTACACCACCATGCCACCTCTTGTATTCCAATGATAGGTCCACGGGAGTGAGTGGCAGTAATAGTAATCAATTATGTCCATAAATCAGTAGATTTACTACCGATTTATCGATCTACATGATTTTGTCGGGTACAATTTCATTGAATGTTAATCACTCGAAAAATAACCTCTCGAAGAACAATTAGCGTGAAAGAATTATGTTTGTATTAAATATGAAGGTACAAATGCGACGCAAGATGTATACACGCCCAAAAAAAGTATTTGATTCAGAGCTTTCCTGTTTTGTGCAGCATTGGAAATTATATCTGGGAAGAAAGATGTGTTTTCGGTGTTGGCGAGGTGCATACAAAATCTTACAAGATTACTTGTTTTCTATTTATTAGAGCGGGGGACACCCCTGCAACCTTCAGTCCCCTTTGCCTAATTCCTCCTCTATCCAGCTATCATTACTACTTTTAATAGTTTGGAGTACGTTTCAAAATGACTAACAAAGTTAAAGTAATTGTTTATTAAATGTTAAAACATTAATATACATGCTCTTGAAAACTCATTTCAATTGTGTGGAGCCGTGTGTTTTTTTGTTGGGCCATCTTGTCTCATACATACAAGGATTCATTTGGTCTGCCCGTTCTAGAAACAGAGGTGTCAGCCCGTTCAGGAAGCGCTGCGTTACAAGGCAGGAGTGAGGCAGGAGTGAGAGCCTCATATGCATTTTGGGGTAGGAATTTACTTGCGGCAGAAGGTTTATGCAACAAATTTGCCTATGTGAAAAACTCAGTAGTAGTGTGTTCGCTAAAAAAAAATGGATTTAATCTTCTTATACCCCGATTTATTACAAAACTTGTAATGAAGCCCTATGTATTTATGTAAATGATCCTCCTGCTGAAACGTGTGTCACTGTTGCTGGTATGGTCCTACTTTCCATGACATGGTAAGTGGCTCACCATATATAGCAATCTATACCGATGAGTGTTGAAAACTAGAGTTAGGCTATCGCAATTCAATTTCACTGTGCTGATTACGCTAGGCATGATTTTCAATTGTTTTAACTTGACTATATTTATCAGTGACTTCAATAATTTTTATTATAAAATAATATTGTATTAAGGTAGATATTCAGTTAACGTTTATTGTATGTATACTTGATTAACTTTGATAACCATGTCTTCATGAAAATGATCTTGTCAACGTTTATGTCAATTTAAAAATATCTTTGATGTTGTGTTTTATGGAGCTTTTATTGAGTAAATAAATCAATTAACCATTAAGTAACTTCGTAAGAATGATTTTCTTCAAACTCTTGCAGAGATTTTGTTTTTCACTTATAAATTATTTTTCAACTTACATTAATGATGGTGATGCCTTGTGTGTATCATCTTTACCTTTTTGGGCAGGTGTCCTGCTCCCTTTTCTACTGTGGTTTATCTGCAATATAATTGAAAATGTATATTTTTACATTTGTACTTATTGCTAATTGCTTTGGCTTGAATTTGTAATTATGCGCTTTAATGAATGTTTTTGCATCAAGATGGGACACAGTCTGCAGGTCGTTATGCTTAAAATGAGTAAGGAACATATAGGGTGTTGCATCCACCTTGTTTAGAGCTTTTCTATGTTAAGAGATTATTTATATTATGTATGCCTTGAACTGGGGCTACACGTGTGATATTATGTCTTTGTCATATTTGAAATGTGTCATATGTATGAGAGTTGGGGGTTACTGGAGGATTCCCTGTGCTGTAAGGGGTGTGAGATGTTTATTGTATTTTTGAATACTCTGGACACATGTGGTATGTTTTGTCATGCAATGTAGAAATTTGGCCAATGTCTTTAAAAATGCCACGTTTCTTAATAACATTTGGTTAATGTGTCGGATGTTTTGGTGTATGTTGTGTTCGCTATTCAACTGTGACAAGTATTTTTATATATAAAATATTAATATTTGGGTGAAGTGGTGAGTTAATATAGCATTTGTTTTTATAAAATGCAAATGTGAACTATATGTTGTTGACTAGGAAATTAGATCAAATGTGTGGAATGTATTTTTAATGCAGTGTGCACATTTGAGGTAAACAATGGTGTTGGAGCCCCTCTACTCAGAATGAACAAGAGTCAAATACCCTGTTCTTTGGAATTTCTCTCACTCGGGAGGTTATAGCCACGTTTTAGCTCACTGCACCCTTTATAGAAGAGAAATATGTACATATCAGTTTGGTCTCACCAACAGTGGCAGTCAAGCACCAAAATGCTAGACAATTCTCCTCTGAACAAGAGTACCAACAGCAACCCCAGACACGTATTTCGGCCTTGTTGGGCTTCCTCAGTGAGGTGAAGCTGAGCCTCCCTAAGGCAAGGGGTCAATGTCTGCATTACCCTGGGTTACTTAGGCAGAAACTCCAAGTTTTAGAAAGTAAACATGGGAGTGGGAGCCCCTCTATTGAGAACAACCATGGGTCAAATACCCTGTTATTTGGAATTTCTCCCACTTAGGAGGGTCTACAACCATGTGTTAGCTCACAGAACAGAAATATCCATGTGCATATCTGTCAGATTCCACCGACAAGAGCAGTCCAGCACCAAAATGCTAGGCAATTCTCCTCTGAACAAGAGTACCATCAGCAACCCCAGACACGTGTTTCGGCCTTGTTGGGCTTCCTCTGTGAGGTGAAGCTGAGCCTCTCTAAGGCACAGTGAGCAAGGGGTCCACGGCTGGATTACCCTTGGCAATTAGGGTGAAATCCCTTGTTTTAGAAATTAAACAAGGGATTCACTGTCTGAAAATGTAAGCAGTCGACAAGTGATACATATGCTGTCAAATAAACAGAGAAGGCAGTATGTTTTCTGTTTGATTTTTGAGTGTTGCATGTGTCTGTGCGTGTGTGTGTGTTTATATTACCTATAAATTGATTGGAGGAACACATGTACATCCTGCTCCTCAATGCTGTGGGTTGAAAGTCCTGTGTTACTGTCGGTCATCAAGTGATTGTTTCTTGTTCTGAATACTTCACAGTGGCACAGCACTGGGAGTAGGCAATTTTGTGGACTATACAGGGAAACACCAATTTGATTAAATGAGGAAATCAGTCCAAAAAGTTTCTAAATACAATTACGATTACTACCTACAATTAAAATGAACTTTCCAAATGTTGTAAATGTCAACATTGAGGATAGCAAGTCTTCCAGGTGCACAGAGCTGTGCTTGGCTGTGCAGGCTGCCTATTGTGAGGGGTCAGAAATGTGAGGAGGACAACTTGGTAAAGGTTTTTAACAAGTAGCCATTTTATTATCTTAAAAGGGTGTAACAAACGCCTCACTATCGCTAACCTAAAGAAGATTTTCCTGCCTATCAAAATAACTAAGGGAAAACACTCTAACAACAGGAATCTGACATATACATATAGTCAACTTAAAGCTAATAACTGTATATCCTTGTAACCTGGGTTGGATCCCCTTCCTCAGATTCAAAGCAGGAATCTTAGACAACTGTTGAAATAAGAAAGATCCTTTTTGTAACCTTTTTTTGTTCATAAAGTTCGTCTTGCTCCAAAAGTCTTTAACCAGCAGTTCAAATAGACGACAAGTCTTTATCTCTCCAAATACAAAAAAAAAAACAAATGTTCAACATAGCTTGTTTTTCTCAAGAAACAAAACACTTCCATCATTTTTCTGTATTAACAACAAGGTTTGGTCAGGTTGATTCCACCACAATTCAAAGTTCAATAAACACTTTAGTGGTCTTGCAACTTTTTTTTCTCACAACTTTCACACACAATGCAGTACTTCAATGGTTTCTTCCTGGGCCACTAACATGCCAGTACTTTTACTAGAAGGTCCCTATCTTGGAATACTCGCCTGCCAGGACCAAAGCTCCTAACACTACCATAAGTACTCTGTGGTGAGGTTTACTTCAAACCTTGTATAAATTCTTCCACTTTCAAGAACTTCATAATTCACAACTTTGTCTGAGAAAGCATGAGACACATTGGGGCTGTTTGTTCCACTGTTGTATTGGCCCGAGGCCATTCAGGTTACCCCCTCACCTCCCTTATAGCTTCTATCAGGAGGGCTTCTCTCCTGCCACTCTTGTTTCCCCACTTTAATATTAAACAACTGCTGACAATATTTCTGTATTACTGTGGCTTCTCCTTGGCTTAGACAATGCGTGTTGATCTCTTCCTCGACTATTGTTTGTTTGTTTTGTTTATTTTATTTAGTATAGCGCTCCAGACCCAGGGGTAAATGGGCGCTTAAGGACAAGTTACAAGGAATACAGTAGAAAAAACAGTTATACAATTATGGCGGAGAAATGCCATATATGGTGTGTACAGGCAGGAAATAGGAAACATATCAAAGTATGTACAATATATACAAAAAAGTACTGAGCTTAGTCTATCTGAGGTTTACACTCTCCAGGAGCCAACTAATGACTAGTTTTCTGAGCAATTGGAAGGATTTTGCCAGTTTAATATTCAGTGGTAAGGTGTTCCAGAGTTGAGGGGCGAGAACCGTGAAGCTCGAG
Source organism: Ambystoma mexicanum (assembly GCF_040938575.1). Taxonomy (NCBI): domain Eukaryota; kingdom Metazoa; phylum Chordata; class Amphibia; order Caudata; family Ambystomatidae; genus Ambystoma; species Ambystoma mexicanum. Next base: position 995,068,414 of record NC_090941.1, read on the forward strand.
CCTCCCGCTCTTTTGGCTGTGAATCTGGGCACGATGAGGCTGAGAGTATTGGATGATCTAGTGACTCTTATGTTAGGTTTGAGAGTAAGTTTGTTGGTCAGGTACTGTGGGGCTAGGTGGTTTAAGGCTTTGTAGGTGAGGCAGAGGGTTTTTAGGTCAATTTTTTGCTGAATGGACAACCATTTACAAGATATTCTTGTGTGGGAGATATGCTCTCTCTCGGGAACATTTAGTGCTGCTCTCAACGCGTTATTTTGGAAGATCTGAAGTTTCTTGATTATAGCTAGGTTGGCACCAAGATAAAGGCTATTACAGTAGTCAAGCTTTGATTGTATGAGGGCCCTCGCCAGAATGAGGCAGCTGTTTGTAGATAGAAAGGGTCTACAGGCCCTGATTAGTTTTCCTGTGTATGCGGTGGCTGAGGCAGTCATATTGACTTGTTTGGCAAGGTTGGTATTGGCATCGAGGTAGAAGCCTAACGTTTTCACACTTTTCACAACTGGGATGATGTTGCCATCTATGGTGAAATTCGAATATTCAGGGCTGAGTTTCTGTAGATTATTAGGGGACCCGAACAGGAGGAGTTTGGTCTTCTCATCATTCAGAGGCCGTGTGAGGCCATCCATGCCTGAATGATGGAGAAGATTTCGTTAATCCTGGTGGTGTCAGTGTTGTAGTTGCCAGAGATGGTTAGGAGTATCTGGGTGTCATCTGCGTAATTGGTGTAGGTGACACCCAGATGGTCCAGTTTATCAAAATGGGCTTTGTGAAGATGTTATAGAGGGTAGGGGAGACGCAGGAACCTTGTGGGACAACACAGGTAATGGGGATGGGGTCTGCTGCAGCCACCGATGAAAAGACCCTCATGGTTCTGTTGGTTAGGAAGGATTGTATCCATATGACAGCCGAGGGGGAGAAGTGGGCTGCAGAAGAGAGGTGGTTGCAGAGTATTTTGTGGTCACCCAGGTCGAAGGCTGCTTAGAGGTCTAGGAGGAGTAGGATGGCTGCTTTGTTTTTGTCCTTGATGTCATCAATCTGGCTTTTAAGGTCAACAAGGGCAGTTTCCGTTCCATGTTGAGGGCGGAAGCCAGATTGACGCAGGCCTAGCAGTTGATTGGACTCCAAGTAATCCTGGATTTGCAGATAGGCAACTCTGTCGAGGATTTTTAGCAGGAAGGGGACCGTGGTGATGGGCCTGTAATTGGTGGGAATGGCCGGGTCGAGAGATTGTTTTTTTAGAAGAGGGAGAACCCAAGACTGTTTTAGGTTGTTAGGTACAGAATTGGTAGAGAAGGATAGGTTTACTAGGTTGGAGATGAAGGGGGCAAGGTCTCGCGCCGCGTCTTTATGATCTGAGTGGGGCAGCTGTCCCCTTTACAATTAGAAGGTTTAAGGGATGCTATGATTTTTTGAATTTCGGGTATAGTAACTGGTTTGAATGTAAAGCCGGAAGTATTGCTAGTAGGGGTAGGTGTGCTGGGTGTGAAGGCGTTACTGTTTGAGAGTTGTAATCTTTTGGATTCGATTTTGTTTTGAAGACCAGTGATTTTGTTAGCTAGGGCATTTTGGATGCTGGTACACCATGCCTTGTCCTTCACGCAGGTATCTGTTGGAGGATTCGGATTTTCTAATTCCTTCAGAATGGTGAAGAGTTCTTTAGTAGAAGATTGGGCATTATTTATTCTGACATTATAGGCTTCTTTTTTAGTCTGGATTATCTCATTCTTGTAGTGGGAGGAAATGGTTGTGAGATTAGTTTTGTTTTCTGCAGAGGGGTTGGTTTTCCATAGGGTTTCCATCTTGGCTTTCTTTTTTCTAATAATTTTGAGTTCCGGTGTGTACCAAGGGTTCAAGTGAGCTATGGGCTTGCATTTGCGTTGCTTTAGTGGGGCAACGGCATCAATGGTGCTAGTTAGGGCATCATTGTAGGTGTCGACTAGAAGGTTAAGGTCGGGGGTAGCTGGGATAGTGTTTAAAAGGGGGAGGATTAGTGGTGTGAGGGTCTCTGCGGTGATGTTGCGCTTGTTTCTGGTCAGGCACGCTGGTGCATAAGGGCGCTGTTTTAGGTTAGGGTTGTTATGGGAGATGTCGAATAATATGAGGAAATGGTCCGTCCATACAAGAGGTTGCGGGGCTTTGCAAGTGATATTGCAGTTGTGGGCTAAGACCCAGTCAATAGTTCTGCCCTTCTGGTGGGTAGGTAGTGTAACGACTTGGGTGAAGTCATGCTCGGATAAGGCGTTAGCCAGGGAGGCAGCAGGAGAGTCGTTAGGGTCATTAAGCCCTAGGTTAAAGTCTCCTAGAATGATATTTTGGGAGTGGGGCTTGAAATTATCTGCTATGAGAGAGATAATGTCTTCCTCGAAGGAGCTTAAGGGGCCTGGGGGCCTGTATATAAGTTGCAGGGAAATGGTACTCTTAGGGGTAGTTTGTACTTTGATAGTGAGGTGCTCACAGGACTTTAGAGGTAGGGCGGTGATAAGTCTGAAGTCAAGAGAGGACGTGAATATTATTGCTACGCCTCCTCCGTGAGCATTAGGTCTGTCCTCTCTGAGGATGGAGTAGTTATCGGGAATAGCAAGAGTGAGGCAGGGTCCTGTTGCTTCATGTAGCCATGTTTCAGTGGTAGCAAGGAAGTCAAGGTCTCCTGAAAGGATGATGTCGGCAATTTCGGTGGGGTGGGCTACTAGGGATCTAACGTTGAGTAGTGCCCCTTTTAGTGGGGTTGAGTTAGTGGCCTTAATGCTGTCCTTAGTTGAGGTCTTGGTCGCAGGTAAGGTAGCCGGCTTGGCGAATGTGGTAAGGAGTCTGGCGCCGAGTCTGTTATTGCGGTCCTGGAGGGTAGGCTTGCTTGTGGGGCAGTGAGCCAATGGGTTGGGATGTTGAGGGTTGAGGGCAATTTGGTCAGCTTTAATTATATTAGAGGTGTTGGGTAGGGTAGTAGCTGGTGTGGCATTAATTATAGCAGTAGGGTATTGGACAGAGGAGTGTGGGAAAGGTGGGAGGGAAGGGAGGAAGGGTGTGGGACAGGGGATGGGGTGGTGTCTAGGGCAGCCTAGTTTAGCTAGACCATTGTTATATGGTATATAACTGTTGCTACTTCATGGAATGCTATTGTTTATGATGCAAAACGGGAGCATGGTGAGCATGAGCCAAGGGAGTGGGCAGTTTGGTTGTTAGCAGAGCAGAATGCATAGGAGGTAGTTACAGTAATTGCAACGACAGGCGGGCATAGGCTGAATTCGAAATTGCTCCTATGGTCACAGAACGAGCGGTTCTAGTAATGCAACAACATGTGGGCGTAGGATCAAAAGGGCAATTCTTGTAGTGCAGCTACCAGTAGGCATAGGCTAAATTCGGAATAGTTACTATGGTGGAAGAAGGGCAGTTCTAGTATTGCAACAACATGTAGGCATAGGCAAAATTTCAAGTTACTACTATGGTGCAAAAGGCAGTTCTAGTATTGCAACAACATGTAGGCATAGGCGATTGTCTCTTCTTTATTCTTGTGATAATGGTCATACTTAGCTGACTTCAATATTGCCCTCTCTTGGCTTTGGCAATATGTTTTTCTATTTTGACTTTCTTCGGTTTGCCAATATGTGTTTCTGTTTTGATTTCATATTTCCCTTCCTCCGGTTTGACAATATTCTTGGTTTGGATGATAGTAATTTCAACTTTTCTTTTCTTGTTCTTTGTCAATATTGTTACAATTCAAATATGCTTCCTTTGCATTAGTTCAGTATTCAACAATGGAGAAAACGGCAAGCGGTCGATAAAGAGCGTTCCGGGATAGCCTTGCAACAGTGAACTCACTGGATTCCTCATACATGTCTGCTCGATCCTTATTGCATCCAACTCTGCTTCGTCTGCTTCTTTCTGCCTGACCGGCGGCTTTGGTCATTTGCCCACTGCTCGTGTCTAGCAGGAACAGAGCTCTCCTTGCTCCAAAAGTGCTCCAAAAGTGCTCTAGTGTTCGCCGGCGACCAAAACAAGACATGCATTCAGGAGAGTCTCTCCCTCTACAGGGAAAGCCTTCCAGAACAGTGCGTCCTGCTGCGTCATCTGTGCAATTTCGATCTGATAACACGAAGACCCTCTCAGAGCCGACATCCACTTCAGATACAGCATTGGCTCCGGCATCTTCTGTTTTCCACTTCTGCTGCTGCAACTGAGGCCTGCAAATGCTTCTGCCTCTCTGCCTTCTCGTTATAATGGCCTGCACATGATGGGACCTTATATATTCAAAAGTCCTGCTCATGGGTGGGTCATTAGAACCACTAGACTGCGCTTTGCAGTTTTAGACTTCTGAGTCCCTCTTCCTCTCCCCAGTACTTAGGGCATTGTGGCCCAGCGTCCATTAAAGCTAGTCATCAAAAGGAGAGGCAGATTCTGCATGCGTCCTTGACCTTGACCTTGATGAATCGGGAGGCATGTGGGCTAATTTGTGCAGATCATCTTCCTCAGGTAATTTGAAGCAATCATTGGTTATTATCCAAAGAGTTACAGGATGTTTGGAGAGGATGAAGAAGACAGACGATTTCCATGTAACGTCCCTCTGGGCTCTCTGAATCCATTCATTTTTTATTGTGCCTTTACCTCAAGTTCCTGGAGGGAGGATTAAGACCAAATTAGGGTTATCATGGGGGTATGCTTCACTTTCTCCTTGTGCATAATCTTCAGGGGAACCTGCTGTTGGAAGGTTCTGTGAAGCAGGTTTTGTGCTTCTTGCTTCTTTTGAAATCTTAAGACTGCTGTTGCCCTTAAATCTTTTCTTTCCCATTGGAAGAACCTGGGTCAGATGACTCGCATGGAATGTATGTAATATCAATTGCATCATTTTTCTTTTTTTCTTTAAAAGTATCTTTCATCAGAGTATCTTAAAATGTCCTTCAACGTTCATAATAATCTAAAATCAATAAGATACAGTACAATCACTGCTGGTTTAGTAGTAGTATGGGGATGAGTAGGTGGCTAAGCCACTACTCATCCCTTTACTTCGGCAGAGCAGTAGTCATTTTCATGTATATGACATTCTTTTTTAACAGTTCATTAACAAACCACTAGTTTCTATAAACAACAAGTAAGCATTGCAAGATTTAGCATAGAGCTGTTTATTCTCGCTATCAATATGGCATCAATTGGCATATATCAGGATGGGAAAACTCATACCTCCCATGAGAGATGCCTCTAGAGCTGCACCCGCCAAGTACTCGACCCACACATTTGTCTTTATATTACGGAGCAGTGGAGTCAAGACGCTCCCCTGTTTAATGCCTTGCCCAATTCTGAAGCGCTCTGCCAACTCTCCATCAGTGCTATTGTTTCCAAGTGAGGTACGATCAAAATATCAGGTAAAGCCCATGCTAAGTACATTACACCCAGGATGTTCCAAAGTGAGTACATATTTAGATAATGTAACTCCTAAGGTGAGGTGCATTAAGATTATGTAGCTGGTCCCTAGCGCCCATGAGGCGCCTGCTAATTCGCAAATTATGATTTTTGCCCTGGACCCTTGTCGGAACCCATGCTGTACATCAGGCAAAGAAATCGAGCCATTTAAACTTTCAACCAGTATACTGTGAACGAGATTCTCAAATAATGTAGAGCAGGCTCCCAAAAGCGAATTTGGTGTGTACGAGGAAGGCTTTCCCCGGTCCAATTACTTTTATATAGGAGCAAATGTGCTATTGCATGACTTTTTCCCAAGTTCAAGATGCTGTTGAAAACTTGGGTCAAAATAGGGTCCATATTTCGGCCACCAGGGGGCGAAGAGACAGCCATGCTCTCTGCGTGAGCTCCGTTCCCAGAACCCCGAAAAGTGAACTGAGCCCCCACTTGCTGGACCCCCTCATAGGTAAAAAAAGAAATGCCTGCCGTGGGAACACCCCCCCCTTCAAGTGGGCGAAATTTCAAAAGAAATCGGTGGAGGAATTCCTGTAAACTCGACGAGACGCGGAATGGCCTCACCAGGCGGGCCAATCCGAAAGTGAAACGTCCAGGATACGATACGTGGCCACTGAGGTGCGCCACCCGCTCCCCCAAAGATAATTCCCAGGTGCTCCTCGAGCACAGCAGTATGCCTCTTGCGACCACAGTAAAGGAGGGACCTGCAGCTGTAATACCGGTCCCCTGACAAGCCGAAGAGGTGGGTGCACGCTTCCGCGCACCGTCCGCCCCGCTTGTCGCAGCAGATGTCTGCGGCGTGCTCCTGCTTTCCTGCGAGGCCCGCTCCGGAGCCCAGATCGGAGCGGGATACAAACAGCAACCTGAGGCCCCACACCAAAGAAGTCCTCCCAACTGAACCTGGGCATTGCCCGCGGCGTCCCTAGCCATCCCTGGCCCCCCACTACGGCACCAGCCAACCGGGGCTTCCACTGAGGGAACACAGAAGAAGTTGCGGCCACCCGGGGGACAGGTTCGCGTACTGGGCCTGTCCCCCCCCCAGCAAGCCCCAGTGTCCACATGGAACCCCTGCAAAGCATCTCCTGGAGCATCTAATAAAAATGCGAGGCCCCGACTCCGCTCTGGCCACAAAGATCATCACTGACCTGGTCAACCTACGCCCTCGAAATACGGATAAAGATCACCCTCATACAGAGTGAGGACTGACCCCGTAACACATCTTGGCATGCACCCACCAGCACCAAGCTCAGGAGAGCAACACCAAGCAAGAGGTGCAGAGCCAGGAAGAGAAAGTGGCAGACCACGGACCCTCCAAGTCCTATACACGCACCACAACAAGATATCACGAATAGCGGCTCACACGACAAGCGGTTCCCTGAGGTGCAGTGACAAAAAGAAAGGAGACAACTGCCTCAGGATTTCCAACCCAGCACATCATATGTTAAGTCTTCAGACTCCGCCATACAGAAACTACGAAAGGTGAAATCTCAACCCCAGGCACGCAAGCATATAACGGCGCACCCTCTAAATAATAGGCACATAGAAAGGCTGCATTGCGGAATCACCCGGGTAAGACGCCCCCCATACAAGAGTTGCTACTGCCCCGGCTTCGAACTATTACCATCTTCAAGATCTCCCGGACCTCATGAGCATAAAAGAGAAATTAGCCCCATTCACCTACATCTCTTTGCCCTCTGGAATTAGCGAACTCAACATGGCAAACACAGACTCGACAGCGAGTGAATTAGCGGCCCCCAAGGGGGACATCGCAGCATTACTAGGAGAAATTAAGAACTTGCGGGCCAACATCAGATGTAAAATCGACAAAATCGCGAATCGACTGGACAGCATGGAAGAAAGGTTGGAAGGATTGGAGAACAACCAAGCCTCCATAGACACACTGGAGGCACAGCTTGACCGGAGGATGACAGAACTAGAACGACGGGAAGAGGACTTTAAACTAAAGCTCGATGATTTGGAAAACCGTGAAAGACGAAACAACATACGCATTTTTGGTATCCCGGAATGAGAAGGGGAGACGGAGAGCGACCTGAGAAACACTCTACACGACATCATTAAACTCCATTTTGCTGATGATGCCATTGATGAACCCAACACTGAAAGAATACACAGAGCCGGAGGCCCCCCGGGCGGACCAAGATCAGTACTAGCACGATTCCATTGCTTCCAAGATAAGACCAGAGTCCTTGAGAGGGCAAGAAACAGCGATGGAATCACGCTCGGAGGTGCTCAGATCTCAATATATTAAGACTTATCATCAATGACACTTGCACTCCGGCGAATGTGCGGACCCCTCACAAAACACCTGAAAGAAAAGAATATAACATACAGATGGGGGTACCCCTTCTCCCTATCCTTCGAATACGAGGGCAACAAAATAAAGCTGAGCTTGGAAAGGGAAATCAAAACATACATTTCCGACCTACTTGGCCCCCGCTCAGAAGACGATAACCGGGAAGGGCCACGACGAGAGGACAAAGGATGGTGCCTGCAGGGTCCCAGGAGAAGACTCGTGAAGGGTTCGAGGAAATTCCCAAGAGGTAATGCCTCCCTGGAGGCAGCCAGCTGAAAATCCACAGATTTTGGTAAAACGACATCTGTTTAAATGTAAAAGATAGAGACTTGAGTGGACAAAAATAGGGGGGGAGAAAAAGAAAAAGAAAAAGAAAAACTTCCTTCTTGCCTGACGACAAGGTCAAGATATAAACAAGGAGGAGGGGCATAGGGGCTCAATCGGAATTGAGATGTTATACTAAGCAAGGGGACGTGAAGTAACGGTCTCCTTAGGTGGTTCGATGCTGGACCAAAGTTACCACCTGGGTTCAATCGAGCGCCATCAACTCAGGAAGGGACGAGATGGGGTGGGAAAGAGGGATAGACACTTGGAAAAGCTTGTAGCAACATCTGAATCAATCTGAAACATTAAAGGCATTGTGGGACTTGGAGAGCGAATAATCTTCTGGTCATCGAATATTAGCAACTTCCCAATAAAAACCAAAAATGGCATTGCCTGATGATCTAAAAGTGAGGGACTCTCTCAGAGTAGGGACCATAAATGTGAAGGGCCTGAAGTCACCAACAAAGAGGTCACTGGTGTCCAGGGAATTTCGAAGATCCAATATCGACATCCTTCTCTTGCAGGAGACAAAGTTTGCAAAGGGAGAAGTACGAAGCATCCTTGGAAAGCGAGGAGGGCTGGAATTCCGGGGCTCTGGCCCACTCATGAAAGGAGGTGTTGGAATCCTACTCAAGAAGGGAATTCAATTGGAAGTAGATAAGACATGGTCTGATGTGGGAGGACTTACTCTTCTGATAACAGGGAAAATTGCAAAAATAAAGGTAACTATTGCCACTGTATACTCACCCAACACCGGACAAGCCAGATTCCTCGAGAAGACAATCCCCAAAATAATGTTGGAAGCCTCGGGGCATATTATTCTGGGAGGCGACTTTAACCAGTGGGCAGACCCGACTAAAGACTGGAAACCCGGTAACCCCGAAACGAGAAACCAGTATAAAGGTGACCACACTGAACTGTCAGATATAATGGATATGTACAAAATGAAAGATGTGTGGAGAGTATTACACCCCAACGATAGAGGATACCCTTTCTATTCGAACCCCCACAACACACTCACACGTATTGATTATGTATTTCTTACAGGGGATCTCCTAAACACCACAACATACTCAGAAATCATCCTGATAACATGGCCAGACCATGACATGGTCCTGGCAGACATTAACTGGGCGAATCTACCTGTTATGGGAGGGAAATGGCGGTGTAATGAGAGCCTGTGGAAAGATTCAGTTTTTAAAACTGATATGGAGACTGAAATTAACGAGTACTTTGAAGCAAACGATAATGGGGAAGTATCTAAGCAAATGATCTGGGAGGCCGGGAAGGCCACCTGGAGAGGCATCCTAATATGGGAAGGGTCCTCTAAGAAAAGGGAGCGAAAGATCATAGAACACAGACTAAGAACTGAAATATGCCAATTAGAGGGAGAGATAAGAAAGGACCCCGAGGTAGATCTTGATAAAATGAACACAGCGCAACAAAAAAGGGAGGAACTACGATTGTTGGAGCATGAACAAGTAGTGCGTAAACTTAAACATACATTTTATGAAAACGGAGACAAGGCCGATGCACTATTAGCCACCAGACTTAGAGAACAAAGAGCAGAGCGCAAGGTAGAAGAAATAATTGAGGATGACTCCTCCTCGACTCACACTCCTCACACCATCCCAGAGTGCTTTGCCAATTTCTTTGAGACCTTATATACCTCAGAAATAACTCCCGGCCAATTAGACAAAAACTCCTACCTATCCCCAATCAACATTCCCACGATAACGTACTCAGAAGCTGAGCTGCTCGACTCTCCAATTGTTGAACAGGAAATCCAAGATGCAATCAAAAGGTTAGCCCTGGGCAAATCTCCAGGAGAAGATGGTTACACTGCCTGCTTTTACAAAACCTTTAGCAAGCAACTAACACCTTTTCTGGCAGAATTATTTAACGAGATAATAGAGACAGGAGAAGCACCAGACTCCTTCAAAAGAGCACTGATAATGGTGATCCCCAAGGATGGGAGGAACCCTAAACATTGTGGATCATACCGCCCTATCTCCCTTCTTAATATTGATGCCAAAATCTACGCCAGGTTGTTAGCTGCCAGATTGGAAACATTAATGCCCCACCTAATACACACTGATCAAGTCAGGTTTATACTGGGAAGACAAGGGGTGGACACTATGCGCAAAACACTACACCTCGTCCACGCAGCACATACCCTCCCCGGCGACCCTGCCCTTTTATCGATAGATGCAGAGAAGGCTTTCGAAAGAGTTGAGTGGAAACTCCTAGGAGCGGTCCTGCAGAAGGTCGGAATAGGCTCGAGATTTAGAAAGGGAATACAGGCGATATACACATCCCCCAAAGCGTCGATATTCGTAAATGGAGAATACTCCAGATGGTTCGAATTGAAACACGGAACTCAACAGGGATGCCCCCTCTCTGCAATTCCCTTTGCGCTCTCCTTAGAACCCCTAGGACAAAAAATGAGAACTGACCCTAAAGTAGAGGGAATGCAACTGGGAGCGACGGAATATAAGGTAGCACTCTATGCTGACGATATTCTACTACACATAACTAACACTGTCGGATCCATCCCCCATGCCCTTCAGCTATTAGAAGAATATGGACAATTCTCCGGGTTCAAAGTGAATAGGACTAAATCGATACTGTTTCCCCTTCAGGGATCCGTAGAAGAAAATAAAACAAGATTCCTCCCACTAGGCCTCAAGACTGAACATTCCACGTTGAAATACTTAGGCATACAGATCACCAAAACTCTGACTGACTTATATGAAGCCAATTTCCCTCCCCTTCTCCAGCGATTCGCCGCTGATCTAAATAAATGGAACAAACTTACGATTTCCTGGTAAGGGCGAATTAATGCCGTTAAAATGGTATGCCTTCCCCTTTTCCTGTACCCCTTTCAAATGTTACCTGTTGAGATACCAAAAGGGTTCTTTATAGAGGCCAAAAAGATCATGGTAAGATTCCTTTGGCAGGGGAAGAAAGCGAGAATCCCATACAACACACTTAACACTCCCCAAGGACAAAGGAGGAGTAGGACTCCCTGATCTACGAACTTATTACAAAGCTACCCAGCTACGCATTCTAATCCCACATCTTGGAGATCATAAAAACCACCAATGGGTGCAAATGGACAACCATTATCTATCTCCAGCTACGGTGTCAGAGTGGCTATGGACCCCACATAAAAGGCTACAATGCAGACTCAAAGGCCACCCAATATTAAGCACCATATGGAGTATATGGTGAACAGGCAAAGAAATGCGTAGGATCACTATCTGGCCATCCCCGCTCAGCCATCTATGGTCCCCTGGCATAAACGATCACATTCCCAATGTAGGAAGGTTCCAATCATGGTACGAGGCGGGCCTGGAAAGGGTGGGGCGGTTGCAGAGAAAAGACTCTTTCATCCCACTGCCAGAACTGACTGAGGCCCTGGGAATAGGCACACTATCCACATTCCAGTATATACAACTAAAAGGCGTTCTAACGAAACCCGAATGGAAGGACAAACTAAAAAGAGACCTTACCCCATTTGAAAAACTCCTAGACTCTAAATTCGAAATGAAGGGTCTCATATCCGCAATGTATCAGCAATTAGCAATTAGCCGTTCAAGTGGCACAGCTAGTAGAGCGCTCGCTTTGACATCCGTGCAGAGCCTGCTAACGCAAGATTCGAATCCCGGCGGGGCCAAACTTAGCCTTTCATCCTTCCAAGGTCGATAAATGAGCACCACACACCGTGGGTAATAATAAGCAGCACTCAGATACCTGAGGTTTCGTAGCGCTATATAAGTGCTAAATTATTATTATTATTATTACCAAGAATTAATAGCTGCAGGAGATGGATCCACTGACCCTCTGAGAAATAGATGGGAAAAAGACATTGTGGAGGAGATAAACCCTGACCAGGGGGAAATAATGTGTAGAGCGGCATCCAAAATGGCCATATCGTGTCAATACAAACTTCACGCCATCAAACTATTACACAGGTGGCAATATGACCCACTCAGACTCTCAAAAATGTCAACAATGAGCCGAAGATGCTGGAGAAAATGTGGAGAAATAGCCAATTATTGGCACATGTGGTGGAGTTGTCCGCGCATAAAGGTGTTCTGGGATGAGGTCCTGGGTTGGAAAAAGAGTCGTCGACCCTTATTTGATTCTATTTGGGCTAGAAAGAAATGAAGACGACTGGATCATAATTAAAGGACTGACCCCCCAACTATTACTGGCGGCTCGGGCCTTACTGGTGATCAAATGGAAATCCATAACTGTCCCGGGAAAAAATGAATGGATCAATATAGCCTCCAACATTTACACAATGGAAACAATTACAGCCTTCCTACATGACAAAACTGCACAATACGAACTTTATGGATGGACTTCAAAAATAAACACCTTGCAACAACTTCTGATTCTCAATCTGAAGAGCCATCAGGGACTTGATGCAAGACGCAGGGATCAATAGATGGCCAGGGAAGAAACCTCAGATCTAGTAACGGAGAAGCGACCAAACAGTAGAACTATGTCCATCTTGTTTTCTTATTTCCCACACAAATACAATGTTCGTAAGATGTATGCTCAACCAAAAGGGGGCTAGAGGGTGGGGGTGCAAAGTTTCTCTTGTTAAAAGATACACCCAGAGAATGAGGATCGTTTATTAATATTTGAAAGTATAACAATATCACATGTTCCGTTACAGTTATGTAACCATGAACTAACAATGGTGTATTATATAATGTAAACATTTTTGTTAAAAACCAATAAAATCCAAAATAAATAGGGTCCAAATGTGCAAGACCCGTCCAGGCCCGTGTATGTATACGGGGCTACTTCCTTAGAATGTATTTGACCTCACTGACAATAATTGGTGGTAACTCACATTCTGGTGACTGGGTGTGTGCATGTTGATGCACGTTGCATCCTGAGGGCCATTTTTATGTGGATTAGATGAAACGGTATCGCAGACTGCTTTTAGCTTTAAATTGCTGCTAGGTTGATAGGCACAGAAGAAAAAACTGTTAAATTGCAGAGGAACGTTTGTTAGTTTCATTGAGGAGAATTTCACTATCATTTACTGCTTTTTGAAAACACACATTTTTAAACTGTGACAAAGTTTTGGAAACTGCATTACCCAAAATCCCCAGCACACTTGTTGATACTGTGGCGGCGTGTTAGCCGGCCGGTTTGTGCGGGTGAGTGCGGGTGAGTGCAACGCAACATCCCGAGTATCTGCCCTTTGGTAAGTCACTTTTGCTTCCTGCTCATATGGAATCACAATGGCATTGCCACATGAGCCTTTTATCAATGATGACAGACTAGCTAGTACCCCTTAGGCCACAATATGGCTGACGAAAAACGTTGTCAGGATCAGCACGAGCTGCTGCGATACCTACAAAATATATGTCTACGAGCTTTCAACCCACCGAAAAGCCATGGGGTCAATTATAGCGAATGATATCCATGAAGGAACAAGCGGCCCAGCTGATCTCTCCCTGGCCAATGTTGAATCTGACATCCCTGCAAACCAGATCCCAGATTTATAATTTGGGCATTCTCACCCAATCAGTCAGGCAACCCGCACAACACGGCAGATACAAATAACAACCTCTCCTTTAAACATCATGTCCACCAAACCAGTCTCGACTGCCCCCAGCGCAAACATTCCATTTATTTCAGACATTAATGTTAAACCCAGATATGACCCAGACATAAATACTGAGCATATGGATATCACAGTTTCTCATTCTGTGATAATAAATAAAACTTCATCTGGTGACTCGCCCGGCACTGGGCCCACTACGAGTTTTCAAGATAATACGACCATCTCTGTGCTTAAATGTGCTTTTTTGAACACCTTATCATTGGTGAAACAAGCTTTAGAGGTTGCCGATTTCATCACTGATTCTGGAATGGATATTCTGTTTTTAACAGAGACTTGGCTTCACCGGGCAGCTGGACCCTCCCTCTCCATTGCCATTCCTGATTGTAACTGTAATTGTTTATTTGTAAACCCAATCCAAAAAGAAAATAAAGTTACAATTTGGTATTTAAATTCTGAAAATTGAAATGTTAACTTTGAAGCTTGCAACATAAAATGTAATATATTATTGATTTCAAATGTTTATTTTAATTAACTGTATTGCAGTTTGTCTATTCATTACAGAGTATTGAAGATGTGCTGAATATATATTGAGAATAAACTGAGGATATGTGCTACGTTGTGCGAATTGAATTGTATTTCACCAATATGTTGTTTTTGTTGTACTGTCGTGGTGCATCTTTAATTAAAATATATATTTTTTTAAAGTAACAAAGATTTATGGGAAATGTCCAAGTAGGTTTAATTTGTGTTAGTCTTCACATTCCTACTGACAATTAATTATGCAAGTCTAGGTTAAAATTACTAATGGAAATAAAAAGTTCCCCTTTTACTCTGGCACTTAGATGTGCACTTTCTATAGAAATTAATTGCATACGAGTTTCCTTCAAAAAGATAAACAGGATGGATTACGTTTGGCTGTAACCAAAGATATAATGCACTTTTTGTCATATCAGACCAAAAACCAACTAAGTTAAAACAGTTAAAGATCAAATGAAGATGTGTTGTTGTCAAGTTTGTTTTAAAGTCGACCAGCAATTAAATGTCAACAGGTGTCCGATACCAACCGATACCACTCCCGACATCGCTTCCGTAGACAATAGCCTTTCTCATAGTGGAGTGAATAAAATATACAGGGTCTCATTCCGAGATTGGAGGCAGCCATGGCGCTAATAGCGCCATGGCTGCCTCCAATAACGGTACCGAGTCCGCCCTCATTCAATGGGGACTTACTGGTCTAGTCGGACCTTTGCGGGACCGGTAAGTCCCCATTGAAAATACCATTCCCCATTCCCATTTGAGCCCCCATAGGTTTCAATGGGAATGGGGAAGGTGCAAATAAAGGAACCGCAATTTGCGGCACCGTTATTTGCTCCCTGGACCTGCAAAGGGACCTCAGAATAGGGCGCAAAGGGATTACCGGCACCAGTGTCCTTACCAGTGCTGGTAATCCCTTTGCTCCAGCCTCTGAATGAATGCCCACAGATCCACCAGTTGATCAGACGAAAAGAGGTCCCGACAGCAACCAACAGCAACCAGCACCTAAAACAGAAACACAAACAATTGCACCTGTTCTGTTATGGCCCTATTCACAGTCTCCCTGGATGCAACACTCACCTGCTCTCCAGTGTGGGGAGGATTTGATTCTCCCAGTGATGTAGGCAGCAATAGTCCATAGGCCAGACAACCGACCGCCGGAGACCGGACATCCATAGCAATACGTACCTAGTGTCCACAAGGACCTAACTCCACTGTCACGAGGACACCACTAAAATTAGGGAAAACCAAACGAGAGCAGAAGGGTGGGGTGCATAGGTAGCAGATGCAGGAGAGTAGAAAGGTCCTCCAGGTGTGACAGCAAGGGAATTCCAGAGATCATATGAGGATAGGTTTCCAGGGCAAGAAGCAAGTACCAAAAAGTTAAAACCCAAGGCAGTTTGAGGTTACCAAGACAGAACATAAACCACAAGACCAGTCTAGGAAGAAAAACCGGCTAAATGCCAGAAATTCAGTCCAAAAACACCAAATCCAATAAGGGATGATGCAGGAGAAAAATCCAGCCATAAAAATAGTTACAACAGGTATCCAGGAAAGCATTCAGGAGAGAACACAAAGGTCCACACAACGCTGTCCACAGAAATGTTGAGATGCAAGGATCATAGGGCCTCATTACAAGTTTGCCGGTCTGGAAACAATGGTACCGGTAAGCTTGCTGGTACCGTTGTTTCCAGACCGGCAAACTGCGAGTTCTGCGAGCGGGTGCCTTTCAGCATGCCAGTTCTGACCTGACGGGTGGACCGGCACCCGCTCGCAGAACTCAACGGATGCACCGACACCATTCATGAATGGTGCCGGTGCATTTGTACTCCCCATTCCCATTGAGTCCAAGGGAACTCAATGGGAATGGAGAGTAATAATTACCGGCACCCGGCAATGGGGATTTACCGGGTCAGCCAGGACAGTAATGCCTCAGTAAGTCCCCATTGCTGGGTGCCGGTAAATTCAAGACTCTGGGGGCAGCCGTGCCAGTGTTTACCGGCACAGCTACCACCAGGGTCGTAATGTCTTTCTGTGGCTTTTAGCAGCCCGGCTTCTGGGAGCGGTGAATCAAGTCCTCCAATAGCGCCAATATTATAATACGTCATGACCTCATGCAGCACGGCCTCCCAATGGCCGTAAATGGTGCAGGATGTAATGGATGTCTCACGCCACCAGGGTCGCCGAGAAACAGAGTCCCATAACCAAACTCCTGACAACAGGGGTGTGAAATGAATTAACTGGGGTACAGTAGCCTTGGAAAAATTGTAAAAATCAGGGATCCTCAGCTCAGATGGCTAGATACTGCACTTCTCATATCACTTAGGTTTCTTGGATTTAGGGATCTTGCAAGGAGTTCAAAAAAGTACCCAAAAATAAATAAAATAAATCAAATTTGGAGGGTATACTTAGGATAATCATCTAGGATAGAGGAGCGCGTGTTCGCCAACAAAAGCCCTAAACCCAAAATGTACCCCAATGCCAACAGACTTTCTGAAAGAGATGTGACAACAGAGACCACATAGGTGCATAAACATATAGAGCATCTCACTTTTTAAAAATGCTATTTTTCAGACAATTTATCACAGGTTTGTATTCTTGAGTTGGACAATCTGTCTGATAAAGATTCTCTATGTGTTATGCTTTGATCGGGTGCCCTGGGGAGAAAGCTCATGACCTAGATAGTCAACCTTGGTGTGTCTGAATTTGCATTTCTCTATAGCTAGAGTAAGCCCGGTATCACCTAATATTTGCAGGACATTTCCTCGGGCTATTGTGATGCTCCATATTATTTTCTCCCCAAACCAGAAGGTCGTTGGTAAATCGGGAGGAATACCACCAAAATGGTAGTACCATTACCGGCACTTGGAATGATAGAATTACTGGAATAGTCCAAGTGCCGGCAACGGTGGTAAATCCCCATTCCATTCATTCCCATAGGACTCCATGGAGGGAATTGCCAGAATTACTAGCACCGGAATTATCGGTGCTGGTAATTGCAGCATTTCTTTGCTGGTGGGGGCACAGGTAAATCAGTGCCCCCACTGGAAAACTTGTGTTTTCCCGGTGCAGAAAACATGCCAGTGGCGGTATTACCACCACATTTGCCGACATTTTACCTGCACTGGGAAAATTGTGATGAGTCCCATATGTTTTCCCCCTAACCGCAGGGTATTGCTTGAGCGGAGTACTTGACCTGGCTAGAATCATAGAAGGACCAATCAGGTTATTACCTCCTCCTGCCCCCAAATCAGTGACTCCTGTGCATTTATGATCCTTTGTGCTTCCCCTGCGCTATCACCCGTGTGAATCCATAAAATATTAAGGATCGCTGAACGCTAATGCTTTGGTGACTGACTGTCAATTTTGCACATTTTTGTGTTGCTTATATTTGAGGGCTCCTCCTGTACCTCTTCGTTCTCTCTCACGTGCCCTCTTTAATACTGAAGAAAGGCATTACTTCCGCTTTTGAGCTGATATATCTCTCAGGCTTTGCCTGGCCTTGAGATGCACGTGGCCGTCAAAGCACTTGATCAGGAACTCGCCAGTTTCTATTGCCATTGGTGCTCACTTGCCGCCATGCCACTATTCGATTTCCACGGTGCATTCCACTGAATCTCTTTTATGTGCCTTTGCGATTGGTCCAGGGCATTTATTCAGAAAATAAAGCCTCATGATGCCAACAAATGTTTCTGAGTGGGTTGTGGTTTCTGGATAATTTGAAGGAAGCAAATGGCTTCAATCGACTTTTGTTAAAATGAACCTCTATGCAAATATTATTTTGATGAGCAGCACCTGACACAAAGCTTATTTCCTTTCCTTTCATGACTGCTCTTTGCTTTATATTCCAACAGGGAGTTGCAAGCATGTGAAGTCTGCGGTGCCTCTAAGATCAGTCAGCGACTTGCTTTAACCATGGAGGCTTCCACATTGGTACCTTACAACACAACTGAGAGCAAATCCACGGTGAGTCGCGACATTAGAATCTGGATCACGCTAACCGTCACCCTGATTCTGTTTTGGGGCCTCTTCCTCTTTTTCATTGTGCTGATGCTGCACGCCTTCTTCACTACGGCGCATCTGAGGACACAAATGTGCTACGTTCTCTTCATGTACACTCTTGTTAATGACACTCTGAACCTCACCACGTGCGTGCTTCTCTTTTTATTAACCTTTGCTTTATACCAAATACCAGTGCGTGGTTGCCATTTTGTTGTTACTGTAGCCGCTTCCACCTTCCTCAACAGCCGGACTGGTCTGGCGGTCATGGCCCTGGAGCGCTATGCAGCCATCTGTTTCCCGTTGAGACACTCAGTGATCTGCAGCGTCGAGCGGTCCTGGGTACCCATCACTGTCAGTTCGGTCATCGGTTTCATGCCCTCTTTTATTGACATTATTATCTTGAGCACCTCAGTGCCAGAAGAATTTTTCTTTGAGCGAGTAATATGTCGTCGGGAGTATTTAATAGTGACCCCGTACCAGGCTACGCGGATGATTGTAACTGATGCCACTACATTCACGATGGTCGCTTTGATAATTCTGTACACCTACATAAAGATTATGATGGAGGCCAAGAAGGTCAATGGAGACAGTGCTTCAACTGGCAAGGCCAGCAAGACTGTGGTGATCCACGCCGCTCAGCTGTCGCTAAGTTTGACCTCTTTCACTTCCCCGATTTCAGAATATCTCATGAGACAACAGGTTGCCTTCGTCAGGTTTTTCTATTTCTTTTTGTTCATGCTGTTTCCAATTTTTCTGAGCCCTTTGATTTATGGCTTCCGGGATGAGAACTTCAGAAATCATATTAAAAAGTTTCTGGCATGCAGACCTCATAAGACCAAACGTGTAGGACATACACCATGAAGTGCGATACCTGGACATGCTTTCTCATTTTGCTCAAGTGAATGCTTGCAATATCTTTTGAGACTCCTGAATTGTGTATATATCCAAGCGTTCCTTGGCAGAAAGTGCAGTTGAAATGAAGAGCAAGCTGTCCGGTTAGTCCTCAGACGACCACAAACCTTCTGTGTCATGGACTTGTCAGCCACAGGGAATCAATAGGCTGTTGCATGACTGACTGGAGTTCTGGGGTGGTAGTGTGTGTCTTGTCATCATCAGCATTTCTCCTATAATAATTGCCTGAAGTTGACAAGGGTTGCCTGTGCCACCAACAGGTTCCACGATAAGATGAAAACTGAATCCTATAGTACGTCACCTAAAACTGAGGCTCACAGGCACGCTGAACGGTACAATCCAATCAGATTACTTTAGGAGATTCCCAATAAGTATGTGCAAGAAACACTTACTTGCTGTGCACATGATAAGCTATTAGCAACTATGTATTCTTTTTAAAACCCCATCCATTTACTCAGGGGTCAAATCCTAAAAGTTTAAGTGGGGGGACTCATCAACAAACGCAATGGGATGTGACATCACCAGAAATTAACATATCAAGGTGAAAAAGGCACATTTCATTAAATTGGTTTTGCATAACCACCCAAATTGAACAGGGTGAATGGCATTTGCCTTTTATGAAATAAACACACACACAAAACCAAGAGAGGAATTTTTCTTCTAATAGTGTTTTTGAAAACTTTAAAAGGTGTGCATGTGTTAAACTCCAACAACTAATCCAAATGTTTTCCCTGGGACTTGCAGTACTGAAATAGGACATTTCACCTTTAGTTGTTTGTTATTTTTCATCAAGTTATATAGTTTAGTGGTAGAGTCTCTGGCCTACGAATCTGCCAACTGCGGTTTGATCCCTGAGGTGAGCTTTAATTCAGAAATTCAAGGAGGACATTCAATGTTTCTCATTTTAGCTGGGGGCACTGAGTCCCCCCTCTGAATAAAGTGAGTGGACTCTGTGCCCCCGGGTGTACCCTCAACTTGAGCCCTGCGTTCACTCCACTTCTTTTATGATTTCACGCCATTGAAACATGAGCATTATTTTCCACTGATGTGACATCACTGTAGCGTAATATGGCTTGTTCTCTGCCTCCCTCAGATATCTTCAAATCGGAGGGGAGCAGAGGAGGCCCAGCGGGCTAGAAAGCCTGCTATGCACTCCACAGTAGGTGTCTCAAAGTGACATGGCCGGACAAAAAAAAACAATTTTGTTTGCCCAAATGTTAATTTATTTAAATTTAATTAGGAAGTCTTGAAAACAAAACATATATTTCAAACAAGTGTGTTTCTAAGCCTACAGAAAAAAATAATAGTAGTGTTAAGATACATTCAAATTCAAAGCATTTTTTTAAAACTGATTTTATTAACAGCGCCATTTCAACACAATAACATAGCCACAAAGTTGCACCAAACAGACATCTCATTATCAATAGACCCAGCTGTTGCAATGGGAATATCCCTCGTGTGGGATGGAGGGAAGACAAGACACGCCACGTCTATTCAACTCGACAATCATTTATTCATTAACTTTCCTTCTGTCGCTGTGCTCCTCCCCTTCCTGCTCCCGCCTCCGGTTCCTTAACCCTTTCTGCACCTTTCCTTCTCCCTCATAACACCAGCTAGAGTTCCCCCGCCCCCCATCGCTCCAGGTCCGTTCTGTCAATTGCATACAAACCAACTTTCCCATTGACCCACCTCATGGACAGACCCTCGGTAATGCTGTATCATTGCAGTGCAACCTTTTACCCCAGCAGTATGATCAGTTAGTTCGGGTCCTCAGGCTCTTCCGCAGCCTCTTTAATCTAATAAAATCTGAAGTTGCCCCAAATGCCCTTTGGCCTGACCGCCGGATGCACCATTTCCCTGTAGATGTCCTTGCACGTGTTCGCTTTCTTGCAGTCATTGATGTTTGGATGGAGCGCTCTTATCCATCCATTTCAAAGCGACACATCTTCTATCAGCAATAAGCCAAAGCCACAGATCGACTCAATTTATTTGGTAAATAGTGGGGAGGTGAAAGGCCTAAAACACATCAGAGGGCACTGTATGGCTTCAGTGCCAGTGATGGCGGCCATTTCCTCTGCAATCTCGCGCCAGAATTCCGACAACTTTTGGGCATGACCAGGTCATATGGATAAAATCACCCCCCCACCTGCTTATATGAATGGGCATGCAGCAGTCGCTGTGTGGGGTCACATTTTTAACTTTAAGTGGAGTATGGTCAGGGCTTTAAGTGTGCCTGGGCTAATGAAAGGGGTTTTCGGGAGGGGGGATGGCGACACAATCAAAAGGCAAGACTTTTTTTGTAAAGCCTGAAGCTGTCATGTGAAAGCGAGAACTTTAGGCTTTACAACAAAAAAAACCTAGCTTTTCATTGTGTCTGCGACCGTCTGTTGGCACCCCTTTCATTACAGATCCCTGGCTTACCCTCAACAAGAGGTGGGTGATCCTTGTATCTCCAGTGAAAGAGGTTCCTGGCATGGGCTGAGCACCGCAATTAAAAGACAAGGAAACACTTACCTGACCTGAATGGTACCTATTATTCCTCAGCCCCTGCCTTTTTGCACAATTGAGCCAGGGCTCTTAAGGGGGCGTGGCCCAACATGTTGCCTCCTACTCGCGGCACTGACCTCCCTGCCAGGCCACGCCCCCTAAGAGCCCCAGCTCGAGTGTGCAAGCCACTTAAAGCCGATTCTAGGCGTACAAGAATCGGTACTGCAGTGCCCGATGTTTATAATTCAGGGAAATGTAGCAGGACTGTCAACAGATCATGGCCCAGTGTGTATCATCAATGGGGGATCTCAAATAAAGCACCCACCTTGATCTAGTCACCGAAATATCAGTCGACATAGTAGATAAGGCCAATTTATATAACATTGAAATAGACTTACTGGCTGTGGCGGTCGACAGCATATAATGCAGCAGAGGACTAGCTTTAGGTTTAGCAGTCAGGCACGGGTATCTAGCCTCCAGCTTCCTTTGGCTAAATAGTAGGGTGGTAGTAAGGGTGGGGGAGAGTTTCCCTTGAAACTTTTCCAAAGTGATAAACTTTCCATCTTGAAACAGATACTCAAATTTGGCGATCCCTGCACTATAATAATAATTCAAATTCGTATAGCGCTATGAACCCTCAGGCATCTGAGCACTGCTTATTATTACCCACGGTGTGTAGTGCTCATTTATTGACCTTGGAAGGACGAAAGGCTGAGTAAGGCCCTGCTGGGATTCGAACCTGCGTTGGCAGGCTCTACTCACTGTGCTATCTGACCGGCTATGTAAACCATGCATGATTACTTTATCCTTAGTGAATGGGATACTCCTCAATATCGGTCAGGAAGACAAGCCGTGTGTATGGAGGGTATAACCCAATCTTCTTATGTACCGCTTGAGGGGCCCATGCTGTAATGTCCATCGGGCCCAATGAGGGGCGATGGTATGCAGATTTGGCCATAAGTGTGCTCTGTAAGTTAGATGGTAGGGCCAGCATTTTCTCTATTTTTATTTGCTGCAGAAGAGATTCTGATACCAATATACTGCATGATGAATCATGCATACATGACCATAAAGCTCCACATTAGGCTCCAAATTAGGCATGTTCAGCCCACCCTGTGTAAAAGCTTCCATTTTATACTGGTAGTTTTCCTTCCCCAGATGAGAGCAGACAAAGAGGATCGTAGTGCCCAAAGAATTTACGTGAGGTGAATGGGTATGTTGGCAAATACATAGATGCAAATAGGGAATATCATTGTTTTGATGGGTGAGATTTTAGCCATGTCGTAGAGGGGCAGCGAAATCCACCACTTAATCTTGCGCTGGATTTCCCGGAGCAGTGGGCCATAGTTCAGCATGTATAACTAGGTGGCTGAGCACGCTATATTTATTACTAGACATCGTACTTTTTTGGGGGACCATTAAAACTGTGCACCAAACGTGCCCGACAGAACCACATCCGTCAACTAAAAGAGTTCTGATTTGCCTCAGTTAACCAGCAGGCCAGAAAGCCACCCAAATTGAGTAATTCCATCAACAACTGGTTGAAGGTTACATTCTGAATGCTTAATAAAAATAGCTAAATCTTCATCTTATTGGGATAACAATACATTTTGATCAAACAGTCGAAGGCCCCAGAGTATAGAAGCCAGCAGCTCCAGCACTAAGCCAAAAAGTATCAGGGAAAGGGGGCAAACCTGCCGTGTTTCCTTTGAGAATGAGAATCGTTCCGATGTTAAGTCGAGCCATAGGCTTGGAGTATAATAGAAAAACCAGCCGTATGTAGTATGAGCCCAGCCCATTCTGGTCAGGACCTCTATTATGTATAACCATTCTAGCAAATCAAAAGCCTTTTCAGTATCTAAAAAGGCGGTAACAGTCGGATTAGATCTACGCTAAAATACCCAGATGATAACCTTTATATGATATTTATTGATTATACTGGTATGTTTAACTGCATCAATAGACATAAACT
Source organism: Ambystoma mexicanum (assembly GCF_040938575.1). Lineage (NCBI taxonomy): Eukaryota > Metazoa > Chordata > Amphibia > Caudata > Ambystomatidae > Ambystoma > Ambystoma mexicanum. Next base: position 995,091,958 of record NC_090941.1, read on the forward strand.
ATGGCAACAATCTGAAAAATGGGACCCTCCATCTTCAATCTTAACCTCATGAAACAAATGTACCAATTTACTACAGTCAGAATTAGACTAAAAAATATGGATACATTTTCAGATCCTATTAACACAGGCAATGGTCTAAAAAAGGGCTGTGTTTTAGCAACTGTTCTCTACAATTTCTAAATAGCAGATATGAATACAGCTGTGAAACAATGTAATAATTTTCCACCTTGTATTGATACTCATCCCCTGACTTAGTTGTCTTATGCAGACGATACCGTCCTTATGGATAGGGCACCTATTGGCTTGCAAAGGGCATTAAATGCTATAGTCAATGATTCTGAAGAAAATCAATTTGATGTTAATCATTCTAAATCATTCTAAAATTATGACTGTACGTAGGAGGAAGAATACAAGCTTTAAGTGGTACATACAGTCTAACAGCATAGAAGTGGTGAGTAATTTTTTATATCTGGACATTCTTATGGTTAATAATATTACTAGTTAGTCAATACTTGAAAAAAATAGATTGTTTAAAAAAACACTAAGTAAAATTAGAGCGGCGAAACAATTTATTCAAAAAAAGGGAGGATTTTCCATAAAAGGATTAATACACCATAAACTGCATGCAATGGTTTCCTAATAGCTCTCTCAATTGGTTGAAAAAACTAGAGGGTAAGATGTGGAGATCAGTCTTGGGCATAGCCTCTGGAGCCCTGAGGAGTCTATCAGACTGAAACTTGCTCTCACTTCCCTAGTTACCTTGATAAACATTAAACAGGCTTTTCTTTACTTGAGGTTTCTGTCTGATAACAATAGTAATTGTTTTGCATTTAGCCTGTTCTCTAAACTAATTAAAAGAGGAGAATCCACCAAAAGGGCGATTGTAGAATTTGCTGAACCATGTAATAGGTTTTTTATATATATTGTATTGAAAACGTGACATACATTTTAATCTTGGATTTGCAAAAAACTTTTATTAAAAAATACACTAATTTGGGAATTTGGAATATCATTTTTGAGCCCATTAAAATATATCAGTAAATATAATCACCCAAGTCAGTGCTGGTTTATGATGAAATTAAGATTTGATTTGCTGCCATCCTTGTTTTGGGATTGTGGAAAAAAAATGTCTGCTGCACATCAAATGTGTGGTTTTTGTAAGAAAGAATTTGAAATTATCCTTAGTCGATCCCTTTTCTATTGCTATGAGTGAGGATAACACATTTGTTAGTGATATTAACAGGATACAAACTGATCAATTTTGGTCTTATATTAATTCAGGTAACTCGATGATTTTGTACAAATCTTTTTTCTTTTTATGGACCCTATTACATGTTGTATTAGATGTTAAAATTAAATTATAGCTTAAGGAAATGTGATTTTTTATTTTCTTTATGTCTAATTTTATGAATGTTAAATTGTTTATACGTTTAAGACAAACGTGTAAAAGGTTTCTTATGTAACCACATACACTAATCCAAAAAATAAATAAACAATGTTTGGGGTGGGAGCCTTGAGTGAAGAGATAAGTCGGGTAAGTGATAGGCCTTAGGATGGATTTTGGGCTGGGAATGGGTATCACCTCGAGAACGTGCCTCTGAGGAGAGATGCTTCAAAGCAGGATATTACCTAAAAGTATGGATGGCTTTCAGGCTTGGGATGTGTCCCTTGGGGGTATAGGACTCAGAAAGGTTGACTTTGGGTCAGGTATAGGTCTCGGGTGGAGGTCTTACAGCAGCAGCAAGCCTCTAGTAGGGGTACAGATGGTCCGGGGGTGAGGTGTGGGGATTGGCCTAAGAAGAACGTCTGTAAAAGGAATGTGGCTGGGGAGAGAAGTGAAGCAGTATCTCTCAAATGCAAAGGGAAGGTGTCACAATAAGTAATGATATCATAAAAGGCTACTCCATCGAATGTAAAGGTCCTAATATTATATATAGCCCTTTTTACCGCAATACTAAGTTTAAATGAGCAGATATTATATCAGGGTAAATGTATGGACCTGTGTAAAAGGATTCTAACCGGGCGTCACACACCGGATCAGGACTCTTGCCCTTACCCTAGGATGTAGCGCTCAATTAGAATACTTTCTCTTTATTTTCTACAAATTCGAAATGAGCTGGCACCCAACCCGTCTCACACCTCCTTTTACAAATACCACGGGTCACAATGGACCATGAACCAGGCCGGTTGGTGGGAATACAATATTTATTAATTTTAATTAAAAAGGAAATCACACAATTTTTAGATTGGGCAGCAATCACCAATGGGGTGATAATTACAACGAAAACTACTGAAATACACTTGGGTAACCTGCAAGAACATATCCAAAACACACATGAATAAGAGCACTTTTTCATTTAGGATAGATTGCCCCAGAGTTAAGATTTCCCCCTGCAATGTTCCATCAAGCCCCAATTAATCAAATTCTGGATAGAAAGAAACAGAGGGGAATTGGGAATATGAGGCAGTAAACAGAATCAAAATCTGACCTTCCCTCACAAAATAAGAGGCAAAAACAGATTTTAAAACCCTTTGCAATGGCATAAACAACACTCAGATTTTGACAAATAATTCATTATATTTGTGTTTACATAATGATGTACACATGTTTTATCACAGTATCAGGTATGTTATATCAATAGCAACTATAAGGTAAGGTATCACAAAAGGCATATATTTCAAAACACAACTTGAAATGAAAACACAGTGCAGCCAAATTCACACGTTGAAAACTTGCAATTTACACATTTGCAGTTTTAAATGTCAAAACGTTTTTTTTTTAAAAACGGGTGTAAAACACAGAATCGGAATGCGGTTTTTAGGCTTGGTGATAGATGCACATCACAAGGACAATATGAAAGTGAAAGAGTGACTACAGCTGGATAATTGGATGAGACTTTCAAGGTGAAAGGAGGTTCGGTTTGGGAAAAATAAAGCAATTAAGGAGAGAAAATTGGATTGAAAGAAAAGACACATTTCACTTACACTAGATTTAATGGCTAGAAAAGGGGAACGCCACCCATGGATATAAAAGTTACGCTGCAGTTGTAACCCTTCACGCAGTGAACCCCTTTTCTCAATTGAAAGTTTTGTTTATTTTTTCAAAATATTGCTAAAGACTTATGATCTATGCAAGACAGAAATGAAGAGAAAAGTGTCGCTAACACTTGGAGATCAAAGACAGGGTGCACAGAGAATTCTAACAGTTTTAAACAAGTTATCAGGGTATGGATAGAATTACTTAGAGAGTGGAACAAAGACAACGTATCAATATGGGGTAGGCTATGTGTTGCTATGGGATGGGGAAATAACAACAATCCGCAATTTGGGATTTGGGACAGCCAACCGGTTTCTGGACTCAAAAGGTTCTGGTCACAGCAAGGCGGGTGCCCGTTACAGCACACAGCTGGGCCAGTCTGGTCACTGGAACAAAGGCAAAGGGCCTCATTATAAGCATGGCGGTCCGGGAAGTACGGTACTGGTAAGCATGCCGGTACCGTAGTTCCTGGACCGCCATACTATGAGCTCTGCTAGTGGGCACCTGTCAGCCCGCCAGGTTTGGCCTGGCGGGTAGAGCGGCATACGTGAGCGCAGCATGTCGGATGCACCGGTACCGTCCATGAACCATTTGGACTTACATTGTATATAGTTCCAGACTTGTACATACTTTCTTTTTCTATATTCCCATGGATCAATGGTTTTTTTTAAATTTGGATTATGTTTTTATTATGGACATTGGCAATGGACCACTTTTTTATTCTACATGATTTTTTTTAACTTCATTGGATTTACAATATTTGTTTCTACATCGGTCATTGTAAATTGATTTTCATTTTACTATTCCTCCAAGTCAGTTCTTTATGTTGTGTTCTGTAATTGGTTTTGTGCATGTCTCATTGAACATTTCCTCAGTCACGTGTTGCCACTGTGTGGCTACGTTGTGCATTCCTGCCTGGGCATGGTGGTTCATTTAGACTATCGTGGCATGGGTAATTTGGGAGTGGGTTCTGTGGATGGTTGCATGCTTGGATTGGGGGGCAAGGGGGATTAGGGTTGGCTTTAGGGACATGGGTCTGTTTTGTTAGGGCATGTTGTTTGTTGGGACATGAGTCAGGGCCTGCTGGCAGGTGCCCCTCGCTGCTGGGTGGGTGGGGGTGCTGGGAGACATGAGTCAGGGCCTGAGGCTCACTGCTGGGGGTGGGGGTGCTGGGGGACATGAGTCAGGGCATGAGGCTCACTGCTGGGTGGGTGGGGGTGCTGGGGGACATGAGTCGGAGCCTGCTGGCAGGTGCCCCTCACTGCTGGGGCGTGGGGGTGCTTGGGGACATGAGTCAGGGCCTGCTGGCAGGTGCCCCTCACTGCTGGGGGGTGGGGGTGCTGTGGGACATGAGTTGGTGATCACTAGTGGAAGGTGACATGTATGCTGGCTGATGGGCATGCCCATGGTGGATGGGCTGCCTGCGGGACATGACTAGGGGTGCAGGGTAGTCCCCTGTGGTGTGGGTTGCCTGCAGGGGCCATGGAGGGGGTAGAGGGCACACCTGGGAAGACCCACACTGCCAATTCACGTGTGGGACTCCCCGCGCACCCCACTGGATACACGTACCCCGCTCTGCCAGCAAAATCGCGTGTGAATCTTCCTGCGCACCCCCGAAATCCATGTACCCTGCTCGCACAGGCCCAATTGCGTGTGAAACTTCCTGCGCACCCCAGTAAGACACGTACACCGCTCGCACAGGGCCAATCGCGTGTGAAACTTCCCGCGCACCCCTGAAATACACGTACCCTGCTCGGACAGGACCAATCGCGTGTGAAACTTCCCACGTACCCCGGAAATACACATACCCTGCTCACACAGGGCCAATCGCGTGTGAAACTTCCCACGCACCCCCGAAATACACTTACCCCGCTCGCACAGGGCCAATGACATGTGAAACTTCCCGCGTACCCCAGAAATACACATACCCCGCTCGCACAGGGCCAATCGCGTGTGAAACTTCCCGTGCACCCCCGAAATACACGTACCCTGCTCGCACAGGGCCAATCGCGTGTGAAACTTCCCGCACACTCCAGTAATACACGTACCCCGCTCGCACAGGGCCAATCGCGTGTGGGACTCCCCGCGCACCCCAGTAATACACGTACCCCGCTCGCACAGGGACAATCGCGTGTGGGACTCCCTGCGCACCCCAGTAATACACGTACCCTGCTCGCACAGGGACAATCGAGTGTGGAACTTCCCGCGTACCCTGGAAATACACTTACCCTTCTCGCACAGGGCCAATCGCGTGTGAAACTTCCCGCGCACCCCCGAAAAACACATACCCCGCTCGCACAGGGCCAATCGCGTGTGAAAGTTCCTGCGTACCCCCGAAATACACGTACCCTGCTCGCACAGGGCCAATCGCATGTGAAACTTCCCGCGCACCCCCGAAAAATATGTACCCCACTCGCACAGGGCCAATTGCGTGTGAAACTTCCCACGTAACCTGGAAATACACGTACCCTGCTCGCACAGGGCCAATCGGGTGTGAAATTTCCCACGCACCCCCAAAAAACTCGTACCCCGCTCGCACTGGGCCAATCGCATGTGAAACTCCCCGCGCAGCGGGTTACGTGTATTCGAGAGGGGTGCGCAGGGGAGTTTTACAGGCGTTTTCGTGGTTGGGGGCTTGTGCACCATGTATAGGATTTGTGCGCTGTACATGGCGCACAGGGAGGGGTTGGGGCATAACTGGAGCTGCTGCAGGGTCGCTGCGCCACTCTGCGCAACGGCTGGTAATGGATGTTAAAATCCATGAATACGCTGTGCGCGGAAATGGATTTTGGTACACGCGGCTGGCGCAAACTGTCGCACGTGCACACTGTGCACCAGCCGCGTGTGCCACTTGTGCGCTGAATTCTATGAATTACCCCCTAAATGTTCCAGCACATCACAACCCTGCCAGGGATCAAACACAATTTCACCTGTGCGTACCACCCGCAAGCAAATGGGGTATGTGAACAGCTCAATGGCCTCCTGATGGAGTGCATTGCCAAAACTCAGCATAGCACCAAGGAAAACTGGCTTCATTGTTTGCCTTTGCCACTATTTGAATTGCGCGACAAGCCAGGGTCCGACAACCATTTAACACCCCACTAGGTGGTGACAGGATGGCACATGCATCTCCCACTGGCTCCTCCCACTAGAGTATTGGAGGACTGTGAGAGTAGTGCTGATGTGTTAGGGCAAGAGATGTTTGAATATATAAATTCCTTGATTTCTAGCACTTCTTTTATCTCTCGCCAGATCCACAGTGCAGGCCTAAAGACAGTGAAGCCACAGATTCTAATGACCAAGAGCAAAAGATTGGGCACCCACATCCGGTAAAGGTGGGGGACCTAGTGCTCCTAAAGAACTTTCTGCGTAGGTGGAACTCACCCAGGTTTTCTGGCCCCCACATAGTGGAAGCCGCCCCACAAAGAACTTTGTAGCTCAAGGGGAAAACCATCTGGAACCACATCCAGGACATCAAGTGCTACAAAGCAGTGGCCTCGCCCGGCAACAGAATAACAGTGATCGACAGGGCCGATGTTGAGGAGCTTGATGAACTGCAAGTGCGTGCAGATCTTACAAATTTAGGGAGGCCTGTCCGTCCTATGGTCTGACGATCCCAAGCAGCTGAAGTAGTGGCTGGAACACTTGTACACATTGACAGCTGAAACCCTGTTTACTGTTTTCTCTCTTCTTCCGCACATGCAGGTTGTGAATTGCAACTGGAATACTTGTGTGTATTGACAGCTGAAACACTGTGTTGTTCTCTCTCTTCTTCCGCACATGCAGGTTGATGCGAATGTTGTTAGAACTGTGTAAGGAATTGTTCTGATGTTACCTCCCACTGACCATCCAGAAGCATTTTCCAACCAATTTGTACACTATATAAGGAGACCCAGATGATTCAGATCCTGATCCCCTGAAGTATACTTCCTCGTATTCATAGAGTACCTGGCCAAGCAGACCCACAAGTTGACCAAAGTGCTTACCCCGTTCTGCCCACACTCACAGATCCCTCGATAAGGAAGGTCTGGGAGGAGGTCTTTGTATTTGTTATTAGCGACTATCTAGTCCGCAGAGCTTGAGAGTGCTGACAAATACTAACACAATAAGGCATATCTTGCGATTTTCAGGCGGGCAACTTTATCATCTCATCAGCTGCAAGGATCAAGCAGCGTAAGTGGTCTTGTCGGAAACAACATAATTTGGTTCAACGTTGGTGTGTTTGCTGATTCCACTGGAGTGCTGGCATTATAGTTTGGCAGCTCTATTTAGCAATGAGTGCTACCACTGTACCCCCTACTAACATTTCCCCGACCCAAGCAGGAGGTACTACCATGTCAGGTGGAAAAGAAGACACTGCTGATAAGGTAAGGAGAGGTAAGCACAGTGTTGATGCAGACATGAAGGGAGTTGACATGTATCTCACAGACACAGCACGAGTAACAAATAACACATATAAACGCATGTCCAAAGTTGATGGGTTCATCACTGGGGAGAGCTGTTATGTCTGCTCCTTAATCCCCTATGTCATGAGTTCTTCTAGAACGTTCATTACAACTGAAATATCTGCCGCCAAAGCACAGTGCTTGATGTACCTCGCAATGTTCCAAACACAAGGCCGATTCCAAGGGAAGACAGCATCCTTAAGATGGATGTCCAAGGGAACCTTCCCATATGAAGATAGTAACATCAAGTTCCTAGAAATTATGAACAATTACTGGCAGCTCAATGAAGGGTTGCAGTACATATCAGATGGGCCAGAGAAGGGAGAAACTAAGAATATTACACTGAAGGAATTGCCATGCCCATGGACAAAAGTAAAAGAGACAGGAGGACAGCCCGGCTGCTGGGAGAGACCACAGATATTGGCGTGTGTACACTACCGATGGCTGGGAAGATGAGTTGTCGGAAGCAAGGCACTGACCTTAGCCAATTCACCAGGGAGCAATGTGCTAGAAGAAAATGACAAATGCCTGAAGGAATGGGACAGGAGTGCAAACTTGGTAACATGGTTAGAAAACGAAGCTGGACCAATGCCAATAATCACTTTGAATACACAGTCTCTGTGTTATCAGCACAATGGTAATGAGGAAGTGGGTGAAAACGTGGGATGCAAGGTGGTTGAGATTATCCCAGCAATGGGAGTGGGAACAGCAGTACCATAGATCCATAGATGGATCACTATTAGAAAAGACTAACAAGCAAAGAGGACTGAGCAGAGTGAAAAGAGGGGGGGATTACTTTTCAGGAAAATCAGAATCAGTATTGGATGAAGTACCAGCAGAGCACAGACTGTTCAGCAGGACACAAATGTTCTTTACATCACTGATGCCGGGAGTACAGACATAAGCAAATGAAAAGTGGTTACAAGTCACTCGTTGGGAATTGATGGTAACAATAAACTCAACAGTGAATATATTCAATGCCATAAAAGAAGAGCTCAGAGCAATAAGGTTGGTGGCACTCCAGAACAGATAAGTTCTGGATCTCCTCACAGCAATGAAAGGAGGAGTGTGCGTAAAAATAGGGAGTTCATGTTGCATGTTCACACCTACTAACGATGAAGACAATGGAACTCTCTCAGATGCTGTTGCACGATTGGCACAAATGCATGTGAAGATGGAGGACAAAGCATGTGAAATGGGAAAAGACAAGAGCTGGCTATCATATCTATGGTTGTGGATGCCATCTTGCCTGTCTGATGGACTTAAGGTGATAGCTGGAGCACTAGTGCTGAGAGCGGCTTAAGTATGCCGAGTGAAGATATGCATTGGAAGGTGCAAGAAAACAGCAGAAAGGGCAATGGGAATGCAGATGTTGATGGATCCGAACATAGGAAGAGCATTGGATGACATTGTGAGAGAAAGAGACAGACTAAGGGAGAGAATAGTGATGTGTGATCTATATCCAGCAGGGACAAAGGTGGCCAATCCCTGTGACCCAAGGAAGTATGAAGGAAAGGGGGTCTGGTGCAACCCCGAAGGAGTGTTTTGTTACATGTACTAGTTCTTTGATGATAATACAAACTATTATGGACACCTCGGAGGAGTGACAAAGATATGGCGACTCAAAGAGGATGAGTGGTTCTTTCGTGATGTGGTCGACAAGTTGACCAGAGGGGGGACTGAAGAGGGTAGGACGAAGTCTGCCCCTGCTTCCCCTCCCACCATACATACAAACTGGAAGAAGAACAAAAGGAACCATGATTGATCGTACAGTTTCGGACCAGTTTCCAGTGCTCCCATAATAAGCAAAGCAAGTACGTTAAGAGGTACCCACTCAGTCAACCTTATAGCCCAGGACCAGTGAAAACATTGCCAAAGGTGGATGGGGAGCCATGAGACGCAACCAAAGACACCTCCATTGACAGTCTCAACTAAAGCACCAAGAAGCCATGCACAATGTTGTTAGAGACACCACGACATAGCAGCTTTAGACAAGAAGCACACATGCCATCCGCACATCGGGACATGATCACGCACCCGTATACATGCAGAAGACATGCGTACAGTTCTATAAGTTAGGGGACAGACACACGTACATACTGTCTTCACGTTTATTATTTTGCCATTAGCTTGACCACAGCAACGCAGAAACCGCAAGGAGCAAGAGATCCTGTCCAAAAGCTTTATGCAAATAACCCTATGGAACTACACGAGCACCTTAGGCCCCTGACATAAACAACAAACCTATGGATACTATAGAATAGCACAAACAAGTCAGATGCCGTGCCGTGGCTTAAGGAAGTTATAGTAGGCCATAATCATCTCAGTAAATGCTGAGCTGAGCTGAATTCAGTGTGAAAAAGAGAACAACCGTGTGGGACAGGGCCTGCTGCCAAGGCCACCGATATACGAGTGACATTCCATTCCCTGAACTACAGTAACACTGGCTGCAATAAATACGAATACATCCTCATAATTCAGACTAATTCAGAGCTGCAGAGCGTGAAAACACGGTCTCTGAACACATGACCAGCCAAGCCGATTATGAACTGAAACGAACAGCTGGGAAAGTGGAGCAGTCTCACGCAGCCAGACAATGGCTTGGAACTAAATTGTTACAGAAGAAGCTGAGTGTCGCATAATGAGAACAAGCACTCTCATAGTCTGTGGTGGCGCACAACCGCTACAATGCAGACACATAGTTGCTCTTATTACCTTGATGTCATGCTGACGCAATAGTCCTACAAAACTGGCCTGTGAGCCAGAGATGACTGAGATGACCCAGGAGCCTATTCCTTGTTCTAATCCTTGTTGGTTTGGGCTGTAATAAACCACAGTTTGAACTTGCTGTCTGTCTGGGCCTGCATTCCTTTTGAGAAGGGAAGGAGTTAGGCCTTTCATGGGTTTGGGGTCCGTAAACTCCTAGTCGCCCTCCTGCCTATCTGGGAGTTTATCCTTGCAATGAAAAGGCTTGTGATGAGGTGCTAGGGTCTTTCTGTGCATAAAGCAGCTCAAACACAGCTTGCAGGAATGCTAAATGTTAGACATGGATGCCAGGCTTGCCCTATTCACAATGATTGCTTCCCTGGCATGCCTACCCAGAAGCCTTCCAAGCACACAGTCCTTCCTGAAAAGTCTCAGAAGTGCATGTGCTGCCCTCACCCTCGGGGTAGGAGCCCTGTGTTGGCGAGGGCAGCAGCATGTTCTAATATCTTTAGTTTGATAGACCAGCCATGCATGCCTTGCTATCAATAACTAAGCAATTAATGTCAAAACATTATCTTAGTCACTAATGAGTGGCTGAACCCTGGGGAGCTGCGCGAGAAAGGTCTGTGCTACCACTCTCTAAAGCTCACTATCAATGCTTCTGGAGATACAGGTCTCCTGCTATATATATATATATATATATATGCTCCAGGGGTGCCCATGCCCAGACACCCGTGTGCTGGGAGCTGCACGTCTGCAAGAGCTGCTGGATTAGAAGATGTTACCACTGGAAGGTACACCAGGGCTGCACGTCACCCACCGCACTTACTTGCATATATTCACCTGAGCTCCTGGGCCGTTGAGTGGATATTGCACACTGTGACCAGCAACATCCCACACACTGCTTTTAAAGATTTTAGGAAATGGATTTACTTATGACTAGTGCTAGAAGTAGGCGTCAAGCATTAATATCAGTGTGGCAGGAAACACATGCTCAAGCTGACCAGCAGTGTGCACGATTCCTGGGCACAAGGGCAAGTGTGGGGCCACTCGATGGCTCCATGTCATAGAGTACCACGTTTTTACACTAGTGCATTCTGGGGGCTGTGGTTTTGGGATGTGTAAAAGGTAAGTCTGTATCTGAGAAGGTGAGTGCTGAAGACTGGTAGTCCTCTGGTCACTGCAGAGAGGGGACCGCGTTGGCAGTCTGCACCCTCTCGAACAGCCTGCAAAATGCAGATCACCCTCGCTGTCAGAATAAAGACATGTGCTCACATACAAGGGAAAGCAACGGATGATTAGAAAATAGGCAGAGCAACAGACAGCATTGCATGGAAGAAGGTAGCTTTAAGTTGTGCAAAAACGATTCTATTTCACCAGAAAGTCTACTTTCCAAATGAAGGTTTTAAAGTCACGTGTAGTGATTCTTTCTCCTTTTTGGCCTTTGCATTTTAGTTTGGCCGATTCGACACCTAAAAAACGAAACTATTGCATTAGAGTACAGATAGGGAGAAAAACCATATGAGGAGGGACACACAGCCTGTAGGTGTTGTTTGGTTATTTGCCTCCCCATTGACTGCCCATGCTAATCCCTATGGCCGTTCCCACCCAGTTCCCGCCCCTCCTCGCCCAAAACACCTCTCTGTTGGACTTCTTTCAGATTACTTTTTCAAACCTTAGCATCAAACTTTGCACTCAGAGTGCCACCATTTTTTTTTAAAATCTGTCCGTTGAGAGTTAATGATTTAATTGGAGTTGTAAACCCACTACTGGTGTAATATAAATCTCTTTACCAGGTCTGCCTTCGGGCACTTGATTTATGAGCACTCTGCATGTCTTTCACTGAAGTCTTGCTAAAAATAAGCATTGACAAAAACAACAGTTTTGACTTGTGCATAAGTATTAGGCATTTGCCAGTTACTGCTATTAAATGCCCAGGTACTCGCAACATTGTGCACTTGCTGCCATCAATGGCCATTTAATACCACTATGGTTGTGCCTGGCATGTTCCTTTCCCATGCCTACACAAAAGTCCAAACTGTTGGCTTTGCCAATGCGTGTTGGTCGCATGTAAACGCCCCCTAACATTGAATTAGGCATGAGCCGCTCCACTGTGCTTACACGTGTTTTTCAACGCTGTGTGTGGCCCTGCCTGCCAATATCAACGGTTCTCTTTGGAACTGTACTTTATACAGACGTTATGAAGTAGTGGCATTACTGCTTTACCTCCCCTTGATATGCCTGTTTCATTTACCCAAGTGGCGTGTTGCATTCATTTGGCCACTGCCACTCATATGTGCTCCTGTATTATCACACCCCGGTGATATCATAGCACAGTTAATTACCAACCTTTCTTAGGTCTGGCTACTTGCACACAAAAGAGTTCTTTCCAGAAGGCCCTCTTACACAAAAACACAACATAGTGATTTTCTCCTCTGGATAAATGAAATCAGTGACAATGCTACTAGGTTCTGGGAGCACGTGCGACTGAGCGAGGGGCGCAAGCTGGCCACTCCCCTTTTATTAGAGGGAACCAGCGAAAGCCAGAGGCTAGACTACAGCAATGGCATTTACATAAGGCTTGACAAAGTTCACATCATTCAACTCTGGCTAATGCCACGGACGCCATTATACCAAAATGCCAGGGGTAGCGGAAGTGACATCACACGACCCTTGGCCTCTGAGACCCCACCCTGAAGTAATTTCGCGGTAAGTGATGGAACACGACCTTTCACCCCTTGACTAAACAGCAATGGCATCACATAGCATTGTTCCTAAGGACACTGCGAAAAAGATGGTTACGATATCACTATAATGTGATATAGATTTCGTACCAGAATGGATCGCCATATGATCATTAAGATCAGTGTGTATAGGCCCATATCACCAAATTACCGTGAATGCAAGCAGAGCTTCATGGCCAAATGATAATGATGTGTTTTTATATAGCACTTACGTGTAAGCCTTCATGTAGAAAAAATATACTTACAATATCACCCAACCTTAAGGGCCTCAGAAGGATGAAACGCTGAGTTGAGGTGTTTACGAACAGACTAAATCAGTGACTCACCTCCTGAAGTGTGCCTGAAATGAAGCTTTGAGTCTACGAATTATTTCATCGAATTCCAGGAAGACACATTTTTTGGTATTCCTATTCTTTCTTATTTAGGGTCTCTGCTGAAAGTGTTAGACTTGTGGAACCCGTTTTTTTTTTTTTTTAAAGATGCCTGAACAAGAAAGTCAGCCATTCCAGAAGCAAAGAGCCACATGTCGCTGGCCACAGGCCAAGAGCTTGCATTAAAAAAACGTAAAGGAAAAAAATACACTTTTCATTTTTTTTAGGGGTAGCAAGGGAGACCACAGGGGTAGCAAGGGAGACCTCAGGGGTCACAGTTGCGACCCCCTGGCGACCCCTAAATGACATCCCTGGCAAATACATGACTGGGTCCCAGAACCTATTCTGGGTCTTAAGGCGTGCAATCATATGCCAAAAGATCTGATAGCACTGCAGTGGCTGCCCCTCCAGCCGGCTTGACATATCGCTGGGGCTTGGGCTAGAGCTTGTAACCTCAGTCAGCAATGTATTTTGGTTTCCATTCTCTGCACTTTTGGACCCATTGTAAGTTTGGCGGCAATCCCTTTTCTTAGCTGTCACTGCCACTAGGTCCTGGCGATGTACCACGGGATTACTAGTGGGAGCAAGGGGGCGCTAGTCCATATTGTTTTGATCAATATGACTGCATAGGGATTTTGGTCGTTTTACCTTGAGTGGTAATTGAGTAAATCCGATGGTTTTTGGATATAAAGTGGAGGATTTATCTCAACTGCATGCTGGGATATAACCTCTACTTGGCCTCTGAGGTCCGATTTTGTCAGTGCAGGAAACTGGAGGAAAAGTGGCAGTTAATCCGTTACATGTGCTTTAATGTCATTGTTTGCCACCTTGCTGACCCCATATTGAGGCCCTTTGTGTCCTATATCCAAACTGGTCTAGATGCTTTAGCACTTAAGTCCTGATTCAAAGAACGTTTTCCAATGGGGTTTTGCCATTATAAAACACTTCTGTGAATTGTTATGTTATGTTATGAATACTTATAACGCGCGCGTGAGCCCGAAGGCACCATGGCGCGGAGTAGTACATAGCAGAACCACATAGAAAGTGCAGGAAAATAAAATCAGCAAAAGAGTGCAGTCTTAAGAAGACTGACTTAAACTTGAGGGGGAGACTGTTCCACAGCCTACCCGCAACCACAGAGAAGGCTCTGCCACCCAGAAGAAAGACTTGGGAACAACCACCAATTGCTCACTCATAGAGCGAAGGCCCGGTTAGGGGCATAGGGCAGGAACTTATCCTTAAGAAATTTCTGCCCCACTTGATAAACTGCACAGTGAACAATGCATAACGAACGCGGACGGGTCCAGATGGGCTTAACTTTGGCTCAACTTTGGTGCGCAGCAGACTCGCCTGCTGCGCCCAACGACTGCGCTGTCTGTGAGGGCAACACGTAAGTGTCGTTTCGGGAGTCACGTGACCGCGAGGAAGAAGGCCAGCAGATAAAGACTCTGCAAAAGGCTAGAGAAGAAAGACTCCGCCTCAACAGTATATTCAGGCCACAGTTAGCCCTTCAATTCACCACCACAAGTACACAGTAATGGGACATTTGGGGAATAGGATGACATGCACACAAAAGGTTATATAAACAGTTATTTAAAATTAGGCTTTTAATAATTAAAAATACTGGTAGTGCTTTGCGCCGCAATTCCACCAGTATACTGAATTAGGACCTTAGCATGTAAGTCCTCTAGCCACATTGAACAATGTGTTAATGATGACTGTGGTTTCATACATATTGCATGCATGCCCTGCCTGCACCCTGGTGTGCCACATTGGACAAAGTGTTGATGATGACTGTGGTTTGATACATATTGCATGCATGGCATCCCTGCACCCTGGTGTGCCCTCCCACACCCTGCTGTTCCCTCCCTGCATCCTGGTGTGCCCTCCCCACACCCTGCTGTTCCCTCGCTGCACTCTGTTGTGCCCTCCCTGCACCCTGGTGTGCTCTCCCTGCACCCTGCTGTTCCCTCCCTGCATCCTAGTGTGCCCTCCCCGCACCCTGCTGTTCCCTCGCTGCACCCTGCTGTGCCCTCCCTGCACCCTGGTGTGCTCTTCCTGCACCCTGGTGTGCCCTCGCTTCACCCTGGTGTGCTCTCCCTGCATCCTGCTGTTCCCTCCCTGTACCCTGCTGTTCCCTCCCTGCACCCTGGTGTGTTCTCCCTGCACCCTGCTGTTCCCTCCCTGCACCCTGGTGTGCTCTCCCTGCCCCCTGATGTGTTTCTTTCTCTGCTAGCTTCCAGGAATCTGTTACTATGCTTAGTTTCCAACCATCAGTCATCCAGTCTCCCCTTACCCTCAGTCTTTCTCTCAGCACCCCTGTTCTTTGCCTTACGGTTACTAATGCACTTACATGATTTTCTGTATTTGTGTCCTTTACATAACGCAAATGAAATTAAACATACAAATGCATCTAGAAGTCTTTTTGGACCCGCTCACCATTATGACTTCAAACACAAAAGTGTCAGCGCGCCAGTGCCAGGTTCACTTGCAGCTGATGTAATCGGACAACCCACACCTAAGGGAACCTCCTCCCTGCGCTCTCTGGACTCTGATGAACGCCTCTGTCGGTTGTAAAGGTAGCTTTTTAAAATATATTTATTGTTATTTGGTGAACAAGTAACCTTTACCTAAACATAGAAATTCATTAAAATAAGATTGCATAATATAATGCATATTAAAATACAGAGTTACAAGATGTATGGTAGAACACAAGGCAAACAAGGAAACCAAAATAAGAAAGGGACTAAGAAAAGTAGAGTGAGAGACACACATGTGAGAGCCTACAGATATGAACATGAGTCAAGTAATTGATCCCCCTTCCTCTTGTTTCCCCGCTTCTAAAACTTCTTTCATAAAGCGGATGGCAGCGACCGGCCAATCATTGCGGCCATAGGAATACATAAGGTGGCCTTTGGTGTGGGTCAGTGGAAATGGGCTCCTCAAAGGGCATGGCCATTCTAAATGATTCAAGGTCAGCGGTGGATGTTGAACAGTTTAATGGCGGGGCATTCATATTTTCCATAAATTAGCATAAGTGACTAATCATAGCGATGCAGCTCCGTGTGATACAGCACAATTGTTGAAGGTTCTCCCAGAGAAATGTTTTAAACTATTTTGGTGGAAATGATGACTTTTTTTACATCACATTTAATAAAGTATGGCAAAATCCCGTGCAATGTACAGTCGGCCATGTAGGGTACACAGGACCAGCCTGCAACACTTTTATGATGCCTGTCCTCACAATATCTGTTAGCCAGACGTGCAACTATGGTAGACCTTTATAATGAACTATGAAGCATATGCCATCATTTCCACTTAAAAATATTGTCATAATGTTGTCCAAAATATATGGCAACATTGCAGACTGTAAAGTATTGTCATGATGCTGTGCCCACTATGAGCGCCAGCAGTTACACTGTAACATGCTTACATGGGGAAGCATCCACAGTATATTGCAGCCAGCAGTGCTGCTGTAAGGCACTTTCATGATGCTGTGACCACTATGAGTGCCAGCAGCTACACTGTAACATGCTTACATGGGGAAGCATCCACAGTATATTGTAGCCAGCAGTGCTGCTGTAAGGCACTTTCATGATGCTGTGCCCACTATGAGTGCCAGCAGCTACACTGCAAAATGCTTACATGGGGAAGCATCCACAGTATATTGCAGCCAGCAGTGCTGCTGTAAGGCACTTTCATTATGCTGAGCCCATTACATATGTCAGTATTCTCACTGTCACAGACTTTCATGGTGTTGCACCCACAATATACGCCAGCCTTCCCACTTTTATTTTTTTTAAATATTTTATTTATTTATTTGGTTTTTTTTCAAACCTTTAAAAAAATCAACAGAGCTTTCAGGACATGTAACAACCCACATCTCTTAGAGTCTTATTACATATTTTTGGCCCACCGCATACAACATCGAGTCAGTAATCAAACCGTCTTGCCCGTCTGATCAGCCAAAGTAGCATGTAAACGATCCTTTACCGCCTGAAGAAAGGAGACCAAAGCATACAGCACAGGTCTGTTTGACCCATCAAACAGAGCTTTCCACCAGTCGTCTCTGGTTAGAAACTGAAAGTTCTTTGTAACAGTGCCGAAGATGCTGTTTCTTTCTTGCTCTAATCCGGAACATACCATCGTCAGATGTTTGAGCGTTTCATTTGAGGTTTTACAGAAGCGACACGTAAGGTCTGAGTCAGGTGACTGGGACCAAAAACAGAGTCGCTCTTTGGTTGGCAGGACATTAAGCCTAAACTGCAAGTATAGGGATCTCAGCCACTGGTCCGGGAAACAAGACAGGTATGCCGGAACGCAGCCATAAGCTCACGCCTCTTCAGGGGCTTCTTGCATTGTCCTTGTTGTGGCTCTTAAATTGCAGGTATTGATCCAGTCGGTTCTCCACACTTTAGTTTGGCGGCATCGGGATTTTCAAGCAGCATTTGCATCGTGATGTCATATGAGGTAAGAACCTTGTGGCATAATTCGTTCCATTGGTACAGGATAGTGGGAGCTTTCTCGGTCTCTGGTTTATGAAGAATTGCAATTTGGGGCGTCAGATTCGTTAGTTTGGATTTCCTGAAAAGATTTAAGAGATTCCAGGCAACCCTCGCTTTCAAGGAGATGTACCCAAGCTCATATCGTACGCAGGCCGTAGAGGTACCCTTAGGAAGGTGTAGAACTTTGGACCAGAAGATATTTTCAAGCGAGTTCCATACTTCATTTCCGCAACCAAAAGCATTTTCGCCGGCGTAGATCAGTGAGGGAACCACCTTCTGTTGGAAAAAGTTTATCGATGGTTTCAAGGAAAATTTTCCAAATTTTTTGTTGATTAGGGACGCCTGGCATGCCATTTGTCGACATTTTCTCTTTACTGCTTCTACCCATGGTGCGTCATTTCTGCTTGCATTTATTCGCATTCCTAGATAGCTGGTGTTTAGCACACGCCCAATAGGTTCTTTGTCCAAGTACCATTTGAATATCTGCCTGTTAGTGTTCAAGCCTTGCAATTTTTCAAAGACGATAATTTCACATTTCCCCTTGTTGATAATCAGGCCGTTCTCTGTTAGATATTTTTCCACGGCAGTGAGTTTACGTTGTAGACCTATAGGTGTTGAGTCTAGCAGAATAATATCGTCCGCGTAAACTAGATAATCAACATGAGAACCATGAATTTTGGCTGGAAACGTGTGTAGACCGTTAAATACGTCTTTGATATCTGATATAAACAAGTTGAATATACTTGCTGCTAAAGGGCAGCCTTGTTTGACACCTCTAGAGGTGTCAATTGGAGCTGATAGATTGCCCTTTTGGTCCATTCGGACTCTGATTGTGGTGTTTGTGTGGAGTTCACGAATGGCAGCCAACAGGCTAGGTGGACAGTTCCATTTGGTCCTTTTTTCCCATAATAGATCTCTGTTTATGCTGTCAAACGCCTGTGATAGGTCTACCAGCGCAAGATAGATCTTAGAGTTTGATTTAGCAAAAGGAGATTAACGCAGCAGCCCACACCCTTGGCAAAACCTGTCTGTCTCGGATCCACCTGATTGCAGTTGGTGGACCACTCCAGAAGTTGTTGTTGGAGAAGGGTGGCATACACCTTTCCCAGCACATCAAGTAGTGCTATTGGTCTATAGTTCTTAGGGTTTCTGCGGTCTCCTTTTTTAAAGATTGGTATAATCACAGCGGATTTCCATGAGTTGGGGGTCTTGCAGCACTTAATAATCCTGTTGAACAACATCTCACAAAAGGCTGCCCATTCTTCTGGCTGATGCTTGATCGTAAAGTTCGTTAGCCCATCTGGGCCAGGTGCTCTGGAGTCGTGCACGTTCTTAATGACTCTCAAGATGTCCTCGTACTCAAATGCAAGATCCCAGTGTGTTAAGTTTGGAGATTCCCATTCATTAGTGTGATTGCCCTTGTAAAAAAGATCAGCGTAGAAGGCTATCCACTCGGACTCAAGGACCAGATTGGCCTGTAGGGCGTGTTGTGGGGCAAGATTATCGTTTATAAGTCTCCAATAATCCGCTGAATTGGAACTCTCCATTTTTGACAGCATAAGCTCTGCGTCGTTTTGCAGCATGATGGCCTTATGAGACTTGAGCCAGTTCTTAGAACCTTGTTTAAACTTTCGTGCTTGAGTGCTGTCATCTATGGGAAGTTGTTTTCGTGCAGTTCTCAGCTGCCAGCGAAGAAGGCGTTTTCATTGTTGAACCTCAAGGTCAAATTTGTGTTTAGGTGTAAATTGGGTGGTTCTTAGTTTATTCCTCTGTTCTCGATATTGCGTCAGACTCCAGAGTTTCGGAGGATTGAAAACTTGTCAAAATGTGGCCCACCTCACTGGAGTCGAGGTTTAAACGAATCCGGCCGGTTCCCATTCTAACTGAAAAAGCCCATCGATCCTGGAGGGGTCGTGCATTTGAGGCAAGTTTTAGAACCACCATGTCATGATCGCTATGGTTCATTTTTGTGACTACGAGACTATTGGTTCTCATGTGGATCTTTCCGGAAACCAGAATGTAATCAAGTGCAGAACTTTGTTCCCCTCTTCTCCAGGTAGGAACCGCCGGGATGTCCCACGGGGTTTGGCCGTTAAGCATCGTCAGCTCACGTAGCTCCATTTCCAGGCACCACTGTGTTGTCAATTGATGTACCAGGTTATTGACTCTCTTCTTGTTACCAGGTAAGTTTAAATGGCTAATACAGTCGATGTTAAGATCACCGCAGATAATCAAGTCATGTTGAAGACCCGATTCCATGAGATCGTTAAGCGCCGTTGTAACTTCATCAATGAAGAATTTAGCTTCGGTGGCTCTATGTTTTGAATAGAGGTTAATGATGCAAAGATTGGGAACCAAGTCTGCGATTGCCCCTACAAAACCAACCGTTACCACCTGGATAAAGGGCGAGATGTTGGCAGAGTTCAGGATCCGTAGACCTGAGTCAATCCTGACTGCCACCAGGAGACCAGCCATAGGTCTACCCTTAATCTGTTTGATGGCTGGGTTATAGGTAATTTCAAAGTCCTCCAGGATTGGTCTTTCACACAACCACGACTCCTGTAGACAAATGAGATCCAATTCAACAGTCCAAGCAGTGTTAAACAGGTGACTAAAGCCCCTGGTGTTCCAAGATCCTAGTGTGTAGTTTTTACATAGATTGGAGGCCTGGCGTTAACATGACCGTTCTTGTTTAAAGTTTCCGTTCGCTCTTTTCGACGAGCGATGTTCAGTCGAATCCGCTTTAGAGGGTACTGGATTCGTTCCTTGAATTGTTATTTTTATGCTGTTGTTGCTGGTTAGCTCAAAAGGTGTTTTCAAGTTAGTAGATGCAGGGCAATGTGGGTTTGCGAAAGCTGTTGATTTGGCAAATTCACTCGTCCCCGACATGTACAATTGGTTAATTTCACCAGCGTCTGCCATGTTATGCGCTTCTTTGGTCGCACTAGTTGAGTCACGAGATGGTGCTAGGGAGATGTCGAACACCAACGACAATAGCACCGGACCGGCTTGAAGAAGTGCGTCAACTATAAGTTTAGACTGAACATGTAGTATAACTGCATAATTTTTGGTGTCATTGAAAAATTCCACAATTTTTAAGTCTCCAGATTCAATTGCTCTGAGGCTTGGTACACGATGACATAGCCACAAGACGTTGTGACGATTCATAATTAAATCATCTGCAGAGTCAATACGTTCCAAGAGTACTTGATGGAACAGTGGTGCATTTTTTACGTGATTTACCTTGTTGGAGTCGTTTGGTGGATTTTTTCTGGTTGTGGATCTTATTGATAAGCTCCCATTTGTTTTGGGCTGCAATGACGTGATCGCTATGGGGTCCTTTGTATGTTTGTTTGTGGAGACCGACATGGCAGACCCAGATAGCGGCAGCTTTCCACAACAGTCCAGCGCTGTAGGAGTCCCGGACTCTTCAAGTTGGCAGGCCAATTTGTTAGGTAAGGTTGACGTCTTACAGCATTTTTCGTCCAACGTCATCAACGTCTTCTTTTGGGAATCAGAGCCATCTACTACGGCTGTTGTTGGCTGACTGACTTCGCACATTCTTACAACTCTGTTAGGTTGCTGAGATGGTACACATCTATGGATCTTGTTTGAACAAGGGGGTTTTACAACAGAGGCAACGTTGGCATCCAGTTGTGGGCAGGCTAGTGCCGGGGGAACAAAGACATTGCCAACAGACTCGGCTGCGTTGGTAGGGCCGCCGTGCAGGGGATTTGTTTCATCTACCCCGCCCAGGTCCTCAACCCCTGCATCTTCATATACTGACATGTTCAGCAAGCCTTCAGGTATATCTCCTAAGATAGTTTTTGGTCCGGTAGACTGATCCACCTCGATGACAACTTTGTTAGTCTCGAGTTCTGACTCTCCACTTGTATCTTTCGTGATTGTTCTGTTAACGGTTACATTAACTGTTTTTAGATTTCTTAGGAATTTCCTAGAGTCATTGCCTCGTTTCATTTTTTTCAAAGGCAGGTTTTTAGATTTTTTGTCCCATTGCCTCTGCAATTTTTTGCTCTCGTTCCAGTTGTTGGTGCGTTCTTAGAGGACTTGAATATGTCAAAGACTTCTGAGGCAGCGACATTCACCTCTTTATGTGCAGGTTCCAGCTCCACACCAACCAAGTCTAGGCTTTTATTAAGATCAGATGAAGAAGCCGTTTGGGGATCTAAGAGAGCCAGATTTCCTGAGGCTTGGCTTTCCAAGAGGATATCATGGAAATGTGGTGGGTTTCTTTTCTCCGTTCCAGCCAGGATTTCAGTTTCCTCTGATGTTTGGGCTCCTGATTTACTGACAACGTTGTCAGTCGCCGAGGTAAGCGGATCTTGAATGCAATTAGAAGAGGCTTTTTCAGTTGTGGCCGGCAAAACGTCATTGTTTCTGTTTACGTTTGCAATGGCCGCTGAGGGCAAGGCAAATGAGGCCTCGGGCAAGCAGTTTGGGGAGCCAGGTGACAGAACTTTTAAGTCACAAGCGACCCCATTTCCTCTATCGTCCCGGACACCATTTGCGGGGGCTAGTTTCTGGCTTTTGTTGAAAAAGGTTTATCGCTTGTTTCGCCACTTCTGCCAATAATTTCCTGTCCAAGTTGGCATTTTTGTTGCAGTCCATTAGAGACCCCATTCCCAGCTCAGCCTTGTTATTTGTGTT
The DNA here is from genome assembly GCF_040938575.1 of Ambystoma mexicanum. Classification (NCBI taxonomy): domain Eukaryota; kingdom Metazoa; phylum Chordata; class Amphibia; order Caudata; family Ambystomatidae; genus Ambystoma; species Ambystoma mexicanum. Next base: position 995,114,434 of record NC_090941.1, read on the forward strand.
CAGCACTGCATCCATATGGAGCATATGCATGTTTTCAAGAGCCACAATCTTTGAATTCATGCCGGAGACTACGGCTATCAGATATTTTAGGCTCTCATTTAAATGCTCATACATTTTGAGAAAAGGCGCCAACGACAGCGTCGATGAGGACAAGATAGTAGTCTGAAGATCTTTCATGTCTGGGATTTGGCGCGCATTAACATTGGCCTCTGTTACATGACCCGTTTTGCGCTTTGTGCCCAAAGGAAGGCGTCTGATTTTTGGAAAAGGGCGCTCCATTAGAGATGAATCCGAAGATGAAGAGTCAGACGTGGAAACAGGGTGCACATGATCGGCAGAGAGCCCTGCCTCATCTTGGTATGAAGCATTCAGTGAACAGTTTTGCAGTTTATTTGAAACATCCACGCCTGTTTTAGGGATCTTCCTCTGTGAGCATTGAATGCTCGGTGATATACTCGAGCAAACTCTTCTTCTTTCCCCCCCCCAAGTCATTTTTGTAAGAACTCAGCGATTGGCCTTGACTTTCCAGCGCGTTTGGATTCATGCTGGCCAGGGATTCAAGTGTGTCCACTGTTGATTCCGAAGCTCTCGTCAAAGTATCCTTTGTTCTCGAGTTATTAAGTCTGCCTTTTGTTAATCTGTTTAAGATCTGTTAGCAGCTTATTGACAACATCCAAAGAGTTTCTGCGGTTGTTGTCGCCTTTGTCTTCTGATTTTTTTGATGTTTCCCATGTTGCTCTTGCAGAAAAAGGACAGTTAAACGTCTCTAAGCAAGGTTCAAGACCAGGCTCAGCAACGTCCTTGTATGTAAAAACAGCACTATAAGTGTCTGCAGCATGAGACGTATTAGGATCCATCACAGGCGAAGGTACCAATTTGTTGTACGCACTATAGAATCTCGGTCAAGGCGACCCGCTACTTATTTCTTCATGTGGTATAGTGCGTGTTGTATCCAGAACACGTGTGCCCACATTGGGCACTTGGTCGCCAGTGACCAGACAAGTGAACACTGGCGTCATTCCATTTGCAGGTCGCGGACCGCTCTGGTCACTTAATAAAGTACAGGCAGGAGGCTGGTTGGAGCCGTGACCTGCCGCCATATTCGTATTGCTTTCACAGGCTTCGTTTTGGGTGGCGATCTCATTCAACGAGCAGGCAGACATGACATCACGCGTAGCACATCTTTCGGAACTTTCAGAAGAGGGTATTTGGGCAGGCAGGACGAAAGCAGAGGCTGTTGTAGTTCGCAAAACAGGTAAGTCCAACACGAGATCTTGACTCGAGCCCCCTGCCGCACCCCCGTCATCACAATACAATCAGAAATTACGGAGACTAATGTCGATGGTGTAGACACACATACACTTACTTTGGTGTTATTCGTTGGTGTCGATTTTGATGTCGGCTGCGTCAGCGTCAAGGCAGGATCATCCGAGACCGGTGCCAGAGCCGGGACGGGCTCACGTGACTCCCCGGGGGCCGCCTGCCGTGGAGCCTCAGGAGACTCCGCCGAGAGCCAGGAACGTTCTGATTCAGGGCATGGTGAGCCCCGCGTCCGCTTCCTTTGGGCACGAGTCTTCATCGATACACTCGATGCACACGCTGTCTTTCCTTTGGCTACAGCCGCGACAGTTACACGCATCGTGCACTCGGCGGCAGCAAGCCGCGGTAAGCTGGTTTGGGAGGAGGAGGAGACCAGAGAGGAGTCCAGGATTCCACGGACTTCCTCGGACTCCTCAGACTCTGCCAGACTCCGCGCCCGCTCTGCGGGGAGATACAGTTTATGAAGGCACTCCAGTAGCTGCAAGGCACTCCCACAATGAACACAGTAGAGATACTGGCAACTCCTCAGACTCTGCCAGACTCAGCTTCACTGCCTTCCCACTTTAAAGCATTATCATGGTCATGGACGTCATTTGGGGGTTGCAGCTGCGACCCCCGGTGATGTCCCTGAGACCCCTGGCACTGCCGCTGCGATCCTCTGCCAGCTGCCGTGTGAAAATGAAAATAAAATGGGCTCTTAGAACCTGTTTTATTTTGCGGCTATCACTCGGTAAAGATAGCTTTCACCAATGAGGTCTATTTGGACTCTGCATCAGCTCTAGGTGTGCACCAACACAGTAGTACAACTTTGCACACAGGACTTCAGGACTTGTTTACTGATACACTTGAACATGATTATTTTTTAAGTGTGCACAAGTGGAGTGTGGGCTATGCAGCTATAGTGTCAGCATCGTCCCATAAAAACACATTTATCAAAGACTGTGGGTGGGCTCAGCTTGTTTCTGGAGCTCCTGGAGGGAGTGGCAGCAGGCAGAGGTGGGTCACGAGAGGATACCAAAACAGCAGCAGCCACCTGGCGCCAGCGCAGGACCTGTGCTGGGTCAGAGACAGCAGAAAAGCTACGCATGCATGCAGAGTCTGGATATTCTTCCAAATACATCTTATTTCTTCCTGCTTTCTAACGTCACTTGACTCCAGCAAGGTCAACAGGTAAGCAAGGCAACTGTTCTGTTTTAATGTATGTGGCTGCGTGTGGTAGATCTGTTTGTTTTGTCTCCTGTTCATAGTTCATTCTTAATCGTGATGCTGAATTCCTGAATTAAACAGACCTCTATGCATTGCAGTATAGGTGGGTTTCTGAGCATGTGCTGAACTGTACTTGTTGCTGCTGCAGAGCTCTTGCTTATCACCTTAAATTCTAGTCTGGCCTGGCTAGCACCCATTGAAAACATGAATTGTTTTCTTTGGCACTGCAGGCTGCAAGTGCACAGAAACTTGCACTCCATGCTTGACTCATGTAAGTATATATAATATACCACATTCTATACTATAAACTAATACCTGCAGTGCTTTTTGGTGACCGATGCATTGCTGACTTTAACTTGCACCTCACAGAATGCTGTATTTTTGGTGAGTGCTTTTGCAGTGACAGGGACAAATCTACTTACTATATTGGAATGGGGCCCTCCACAGGTCACATGTTGATGTAAGTTAGCTCAACATAGACAGAGAGAGAGAGAGAGAGAGAGAGAGAGAGAGAGAGAGAGAGAGAGAGAGAGAGTGTGTGTGTGTGCGTGCGTGCGTGCATGCGTGAGTGCGTGCGTGCGTGCGCGCGTGTGTGTGTGTGTGTGTGTGTGTGCGTGTGTGTGAGAGAGAGAGAGAGATGTATAGATGGCTGTGCGTAACCGGAATGTTGAAAACGCAAACCATGGTAAATTAGCTCAAAGGATTAATGTGCCTGCTGCAGAGATGTAAATGAGTTTGTGTGTAGTGTGCAGGTCACAGTTACATAATCCAGTAGACAAGTTATCATTCAGGGTCAAATATTATGATACTGATTAGAAATGAGATTAGGGTTGCTAAATACATAAATATGTACTTTGAAGGCTAGCATATTTTTGTATGGTTTCATATTGTACTTGTAGATTTCTGTTTTCATACTTGCCAGGGAATGCAGATCTGCTCATGCCTTCTTAGGAACAACATCGTTTTTACACAGTGTTAGCTGACACAATCCTACAGCCCCAGGGTATCACAATTAACATTCAATGTTTTTTATCAGGTTTGAGAAGACAATGACGTAATCATTCACCCTATAATTGGAACCTGTGACCTTGCAGTTTTCCCAAGTATCTCTGCAGCAGATGCCGCAACACCTTAAACCAATGTAGGAGCTACACAATGTACACACATCTTTGCAGCAGGTACATTGACTCCTTGGGGCATTTCACCAGCTTAGAACATTGAAATGGCTTATGTCTTTTCTCATACTGTATCACTTACATGAGCGTCCTCTGATGAACTCTTTCCCACTTTTCATTCACAGGCATTACCTAGGTTTTGCGAACAGCTGTTTTTGAGTTGGTTTTTTTTGGCACCATTTAGTTTTCGTTCAGAGTGTGTTGCCATCTATAATATGCCCTCTTTGATGCTGTGCCCTGCCCAGAGCCCATAACCTTTGTTTTGTTTTCTGTTTCCCTTTTCCGGAGAAAGTCTATAATGAGCCGCCATGTGATCCCAGCATACGATTCCTCTTTACTGGGACTGTGCTACAGAAAAATATTGGTTTTCATGACTTCTTTTTTGTTTTTGGTCTAATGTATTTGGAAACACTTACTTTCCTGCACCACACAATTATTCTTATTTAATTGAGTTTAGAATGAGGATAGGCTTATCAGGACCCACCACAATTCAATTTAGTTTCCTACTGATTGCAGACAGACTCCTCTGAGCCACTTTACAAGGATTCAAAGCCAAGACCTGCAGGATGTCCACAGATTGCTGAAGCAGCTGCAGGCAAACTAATTTACCATAATATCTTAGCAGATTTTAGACTTGTCACCTGAAAATAACTTACAGATCTCTGCAAAAGTTCCTTTGCAGCACTTAGCTATTTTACAGGCAGAGAGGCCTGTGGTCTGAAGAATAAACACAAGTATCTTTCGCAGGTGCATTAACACATGTTTGGGGGGGTCTTTGAAACATAGAGACTCTGCACCTTAGGCTACACGTGGCATACTGTATTATGACAGAACCTGAGAATATGGGTCTTTACATGCTATATGATTACTTGACATGACCTATGCAGCTATAATTGATATAAGATGGCAGAAAAGGCCATATGAGGCTATAGTGGTATATGCATGACTGGGCCCCAGGCCTATGTTTGTTCTGCTGGATCTACCCCTGTCATGCCATGACCCCCTCTATGGCATATCAAGGCATAATCCTAGTTAAAATGTGGTTGGTATTTAAATAAGTGTAAAGTCTTTAGTACACCTGTCAGTCACTCTGGGTGATGTAATCGGAGTGTGATGTTATTTCATGTGATGTCATGTGATGTCATCAGGGTAAAAGGGTCATATGACATCAGTTCCTGTGTTGTCCTCAAATGTGTGATGTCACTTCCGCTACTCCTGGCATATTGGTGAATTGACGTCACTGATCATGGTGCTGCACCCACAAAATACACCAGCAGCATATCACACTTTTAAAATGCTGCACACACAATACAAAATAGGATTGCCATTGTAAAATATTGTCATGGTCCTGTGCCTACAATATGCGTTAGCCTGCAGTGCTACTGTAACATGCCCTCATAATGCTGCACCCCCAATACATGCTAGCACTACCACTGTCAAATATTTTCATAATGTCACCCACAAATATATTCTGATTTCCCAATTTAAAACACTTTAATTATTTATTATTATTATTATTATTATTAGCATTATTAGCATTATCATTATTAGCATTATTAGCATTATTATTATTAGCATTATTATTGCTGCATTTCAGTTTAAAGTTAAATCTTTTGCAATAAAACAAGATTCACATCAATTTCAAATGAACATATAATGAGATAAATACATAAGAAATATAAAAGGAAATGAAAACCGGAAACAAACAGAGAAGAAGAATACACCATAATAAAATATGAATTGTTAACGCACAAATATGATAAGTACATTAGCGTTAAATTATTAGGAACAATTATTATGTATATATCCAAAATTCCAGTATGTCAGCAAAACAATTAGCAAGACTCAGTGAAGGTTATTGTAATAAAGTAAGCACCTTGGACACATCGGGTAGGTTCCATAAATTACCTTTAATCCTGTGACATTTAGCTCCCCATACCACTTTGCATTTTGCTCATGCATCTTGCTTTCATTAGGATTACTACTTTTGACACTGCACAGTACTGCACAGTACTTAAAGCCTAAAAGTCCTTGTTTCAACCAGCAACATATAGCTAAAATTCCCTAACCATTTCCCCACAAAATACTTGCTGGGCAAGACCTAACACTTTTCTATGCAATGTATATATATAATCACACTGTCACTGAATGCATATACTTTTCTCAATATTCCAACTTAACTACTCCACTTTAACGTCCCCACAGACCACTGTATGGAGTGCATAAATGCTACACAAAGGATGTAGGTTGTGCAATGCACACACTTTTTGTCCTTCTTCCTCTAAATCGCCACAGCTGCTCTGCCTAGACTGCACATTTGGTTCTCCTCTGCACAGTACCTTAGATCCAGCTGTATAACGATAAACAGCATGATGCGTTGAAATTGAAGTTCAAGCCATTCTTCATGGGAAAAATCTGTGTCGCTCTACACGAACATCCAACTCCACTGCCACCAGCAGTTTGGGTTCTGAGCTGGTGTACTGGCACACTTCCGGGCTCCCTCCGACGATCAGTCAGAAAGAATGTGTGTGTGAATGTTGTTTTTGTTCTGTGGGCAGAAGAGATGAGTGAACATGTCTTGTGTGATGGTGTGATGTGCTCGGTTGTAATGTTGTGTGATTTGGAAGAAGGGAGATCTGTTGTATTGTGCTTGGTGTGAATGCAGATGCTTGGTAATGTATGAGAGACTGTTGGTGTGTCAGAGAGAATGTTTAGGTGTGAGTGAAGGCATGCCTGAAGTGAAGGTTTCATGGAGAGTTAGTTGGAGAACTCCTGCCTGTGTGATGGGAGCCAGTGGTTCAGACCCTGTCATTTTATAGCAGCTAAATGTACCAGGAATAAGACCAGCTCATCGCCAGTGTAATAAGGTAAGTTACTTGGACGCATCGGGTAGGTTCCATAAGTTAACTTTACTCCTGTTACATTTAGCTGCTACATGATGACAGAGTCTGAACCATTGGCTCCATCACCCAGAGAGAGGTTCTCCAACTAACTCTCCATGGAACCTTCACTTCAGGCATGCCTTCACTCACACCTAAACATTCTCTCTGACACACCAACAGTCTCTCATACATTACCAAGCATCTGCATCCACACCAAGCACAATACAACAGTTGTCTTCCTTTTGTAATGAGATTCCAAATGGAATCCGACCACATATATTTAAAAGACTCGGCAAATGTCCAAATGTATAAGCGGGTATCTAACAATGCTGGCGAGGGAGGGCAGTCAATTTGGCTGTAACGGATCTACAAGCAACCAGGAAAGGAAACAGGCGGTTAGGTAGTGAGTTCCCCTCGCTGTTTTGAAGGATCCTTATATTTTGGGTGACAACATGAACATATTTTGCAGTGGCAATGTTGCCATACATTCTGTTTGCAGCATTATAAAAGTGTGTTACAGTGGAGGAAGCTCTTGAGCTCCTTCCTGAAGTGCAGAAGCGCGCAGGTGAGTCTGGTGGTGATGGTGAGGAGCTGGGGCCATAGACAGAGAAGGCCTGTTGTCTGGTTCTTTACTTCCTGCACTGTCAGAGTTCGGGTCTGTCCATTCTGATGAATCTAGTGAGATCCTAACTAAAATCCGTGTATGGTCCTCCTCTCATGTGGCCAGGGGAAGGCAGCCGCTACCTGACCCTGACCCTGGGGGCAGTATTATGTGGGAGTATCTCATGGGAGGAGATTCATATCAGGGGGAAGTGATGACTTCTTCAACTCATGATTCTCCTCTTCTCCCGGAAGTATTAATGGCTTATTGCGAAGTAGAACAAACCAATGTAACTGCTTTGCAATCAACTATGGACTTCAATATCCATAATGCATGTGGTACTGGGACGAGGAAGAGGAACTCAGTTGCTGAACATCAGAGGTACCATTGAACAGAATGTGCACTCTAGTTGTTGTAGAACAAGGCACCTGAGCAAGACATTTAAACCCAAGAATGGGATTCAGGTGAGGATAAGTGACAGGAGTAGTAGAGGCAGAAGCAGTCCGAACTCTTGATATTGCTGCAGAAGCCGAATGTAGAACGCCAGCAGAAGCCGACATGAGCAGAAAGGAGGGAGAGACTGCACAGCACAGGTCTGAACTTATTTTCTGGGATGAAGGGCTTGAATTTCTACAAAAGGGAAAGGTAGTACCAAGATGTTTGCGACATCTTTTCAATGTGCAACTTGAAGAGGTGTCTGACTCTGGATGTCAGGGTGCTCAGTGTTGTTGGGCAACAGTAGCAATTTGGTCATGAATGGTTGAGCTCAAGGTATACATTTGACATCTACGACTGGATCAATGTGTGGAAGAACCTGAGCCTGTGGATTTCTTCGATGGACATCCTGAGGTAGAGATGTGTGTAATTTGCATATTGCTGGATGTGTATGTGATGTGGAGACAGGGGGTTCTAAATGGTTCAATGTAAAGGTGGAAGATCAAGGAGGATCAAATGGATCCTTGCAGGACTCCAAAGGTAATGGGTAAAGTTGAGGATCCAGTGGAATCAATTTGGATGAATTGATTGTAGTTAACGAGGTAGGATTTCCACTAGCTGAGGATGGTCTCTCTGATCCCTGTGCTGAAATGTACAATTTCGCGGAGTCTCTGTTGGTCTACTGTGTCGAATGCAGCTCAGTGTTCAAGGAGAACCAGGAGGCAAGTTTGGGCATCATCGAGGATGTTGAGGGCATTGTCGATCACCTGGATGGTAGCTTTTGCTCTGCTGCATCTGGGTCTGAAGCCAGATTGGCAAGACTGAAGGAGGCTATTGGCACTGATGTGTTAGAGGAGTTGCATGGATATTGATTCATTAAGGGCAGCCAAGGTGATGGGGCAGTAGTTGCTTATGCCATCGTGGTCCAGTATTGGTATTTTAAGAAGAAGGAGGATTTGTCCAGTCTTGCGAGTTGAGGGGAAGGTGCATTGAGGGATGGAGTTGTTTATGATTTCCAGGTATGGGAGGGTTGCTTTAGTTGGAAGCGTCTTGAAGTTGGTGGAATGGAGTATGCCATCCGCGCATGATGTGCCTTGAGGGATGCAAGTGTGGCAGTCAGTTCTTCCATGGTGTAGGAAGTGGTCTATGTAGTGGTGGTTTTGAAAGATAGGGTGTGTTGTGTGCTGCTAATTGTTGCATTGGTGTTTATGTACTAGTGGATTATGATGATATTTTTGATGAAGAAAGATTTGATGGCAGTGGATTTTTTGATGGAGTGCGGTTGGAGTGGGTCGGGGAGAGGATTGTGGCAATGCTTGATCACTTTGAAAAGGGCTCTGCTTTCATTGTTTGCTTTGGCTATGATGTTCTGGCAATAGTTGGCCTTGGCAATGGGGATCAGTCATCTACATGCAGAGTTCACTGATCAGGGTGAGGTTGGAGGCGCTGCAGGGTTGTTGCCAAGTCTTTTCTTTTTTCTGATACTTTTTTGCTGAGATTCCTGAGTGCACCGGGATGCGGGAGGTTTAGGCTTAATGGCAGTTAATGTTGGTTGCAAGGGTGGTGGTGAGTTCCTGGAGAAGTGAGTCACTGTCCTGGTTTATCTGAAGTAGACCGGCCCATGTGAGGTGGAGGTTGGTGAGGTCTTCTGTGAGAGCTTTCACTGGGATATCCTTGGTGACATTTTTTAATGTTAAGAAGTGCATAGATTTGCTACTATTGATCTCTTTTTTGCTGCATTTTGTTTTTGCACCTTATTTATAATCATGTTTCCATAGTTGCCTCTGCCACAACAATGGTACTTACACACTTTAGGCAATATAATTTAAAGACTCATTCTCAATGTTGCCTTGTGACCTTGGTAGAGGATGGGTATCTCCAAAACAGGATGTGTCAGGTTTGTGTGTGTTTGTCACAGGTATTTTGTGGGAGTGTGTTCGATGACATCTTTTGGTTTCTGTAGTTGTTAGGCTTACTGTTGTGATGGTTCGGAAATATTTAGTGCTTAATGGAGTGTGTGAGGGACTCCTCCATTGTATGTTTACGTACATTTTCTAGTGTTTTTGGTGCATGCAGATGATCATACAAGATGGCTGTACGTGCAGGAATTACCATTTTTAATGGATCAGGTGAATAGAGCAAATTACTGGTTTGGCTACGTCAACACCTTCCTGGTATGATACCACCAAATATTCCCAAACTCAAAGAGTACAAATTCCCCATATGTACAGCCTGGTTGTGACTTTTAAGAATGCACATAGGCATGTGTGGTGTTTTGATTGTGATGATGGTGGTTGCATGAGTAGTTAGTGTGTTTTTTGAGTATTTGATAAGGTTGCAAGCAAATATTCTTGTGATATAGGAGGGACAGTGAGCCTGCAGCTTGCTTAAGTCTGATTGCTTTGTTGTATTGGGTGTAGTTTTCATATTTGTTCTGATTGTATCATAGATAGTCATAATTCTGGTAATTGGAATGGGCGTGGTATCAGTAGTTAATATTCAAACAATAGTATGTTTCTTTGTTTTGTGTGGCATGACATCTGTGTTCGTTAAAGGCATTGTGGGTTAGGGTGTGTTGGTAAGGTTCCCATTGACCAAGGAAACCTGTGAGTTCAGGTATACCAGAAAGACATAACTAGGAAAAATGTGTTTAATAGATAATTGTGCTTCTTATTGCTAGTTCTGTGTTTGCATTTAAATAAATGAATGGACATACCGGATTCCACATTTTCTGAGGAGAAGAACTCCATTGCAAATTGCTGCGCATAACTTCTTGCCTGGCGGTTTTGTTTAGTTGCTATGCATTGCATTGGTTGTGGTGCACATTTGTAACTGATTTTGTAAATAGATTAGCATGTATAAGCTGTTGGTGGTGTTACACGATTTCAGTGATCCAGTGAATGTTTCCTGCTAATAAAGTTAATGTTTCTTACTGACACAGTTAAGGCTTCCTGGTAACACAGTGAACATGTTCTACAAACACAGTTACCATTTTCTTCCAACACATCCAATTTGCACGCCTCATATACCCATTTATGTGCCATGCACAGTTTGTTGGTTTGAAAAAATGGGTTACCACTTGAATGATATTTGTGAGACTTCCTGGTTCTGTGGTGGGATTCTTTGTGTATTACTGGCTTCTTATTTCTGTCTTGCAGGTTTGTGGGTCTTGGGTGCTGCTGGCCAGTTCTTGGTGTCCTCCCTTGCCCTGTGGAAAGGTTGCGGTTTGGTGGTGGTTTTGTAATGAATGGGACAATGTACTCTTCGCTAACCATATTGAAGTGGTGTATACTGATGTTGTCACACTCTCATGGTTTAACTTAACTATTTCATAGCTAAAATGATTTTCTTACATTTTTATTGTGTAATTTCTGTGGCACATTGTCAATTGTTGGCACATTGTCAATGTGGTCACTTACCACAACTTGCAACTTGCATGTCTATTTGAGTGTTCCAGGTGGAGGTGTTCTTTTCCATTGATTCTTTATTTTTGGTGTTCTTGGCTTTTTATTTTGCCTCAGAGGGTTGTAAATCACATATTTGGAGTTGCTGTTGGCTTCTCTTGTCCTGAAGAAAGGTGGCACTGTCTTTTGCCTTTAGTATGGCTGTCTATTGGCCCTGGTTCTATAATGAATAGTCACTTGTTTGGTAACAATGATGTAATTGTGCTTAATGTTTATCTTACATTTTCATTGTTCCAGTTGTGTTTCACAATATCAATTGTTTGGCTCATTGTCAATAGTCTAATTTACCACAAATTGTCATTTGGTGTCTGTTAGATTTTTTTCCAGTGATTTTAGTTGGTTTGTCTTTCAATGTTCTTGGTGTCTCATTTATTTATCTCAGGTGTGTGGGTCTCATGTGCTGTTGGCCATATGTTAGCGACTTCTCTTTCCTGTGGAACGGTATCACTCCGCCTGGCTACTTGTAGTGTGCTCCTCCAGGGGGAAGACACAGGATGCAGGTATGCGACAGACATCAACAAGTACAAATGTAGAAGCATTTTATCTGTTTCAGCTATAGGGTACAGGGTATAGGGTATAAGAAGAGGGAGAACATAGGGAACATCCTCCCCGCAGTTGTGTCTCCCATCCTAAATCACTGTCATTCATCGAATCTTGAGGGAACCCAGGGTTCCACCACTAGCCAACATTCCGTGGCTTGCAATGCATATGGCAATGCAGGCCCCACACTACACTACTTCAATGGCTTCAAGCGTTTGTACACTGATGTTGTAGTTGGGCATATTGTATATATTGTTACTTGTACTAATTACAGTACTTGGTTATTCTACTAATAAGGTTACATGGTTTGGTTATTAACATTTCCTGAGAACCTTCATGTTCTGTCTCTTGTATTAACACTGTTTAGTACAGTTCACAAGAAAAGGGTCTTAGAGTTTGTCCTCAAGACAGCATTGCAGTTCATCATGTATCAGAGTTACCTTCCCCAAGACTTCAACATAGCAACTTTAGCTGGTCTCAGTCTTTCAATGTTTAACACAACTCCAGGTCAACTTGACACTCCTTCCAGATTGCATTAACGGTTCATTCACTGTGCTTCTTCTTGCTGTGTTTCACCATGTCTTTGGTTTTCACAATGTAGGGTTCCCTGGTCTAGGCGCAGTTGTCAGACCACATGGTCCACCCATCACAGGTGGCACAGCCAAGAACCTTAGGCTCTTCCGCTCACAAAGGTTCTTCTGTATCTACCATGTACGTAGATTCACATTCATTTAGGTTTTTCCTATCAGTGTATTGACTTTATGTGCAGTTTCACACTCTCCTGGCTTCTCCTGAATAGCCTCTTGACTTTGCCACAGTATGTCACACATCCTATGCCAGTCTTGGGCCTTGTTGCAATGTAATTATTCACAAAGTTCACTTTGCGGTGGTTTTATTCTATTCCCCACATTTATGTCATGCTCTTTCACCCTTGCATTCGTATTTCATCTGTTGCTTTGAAAATGGGCGCTTTCCCATTTAACTTTCATTAACTCGTAGCTTTGCTCTCCATGTTTTCATTCAGTTCGGTTTTCAATATTTATGCTTTTTCCATCATGACTTACTTCGATGCTTAACTTCCATGCCACCCACAACTTTGGGTTCGTTCCCACTCTGTGCATGGTTTTCGGCTCACTCAGCTTTCACTCTGCTTACATCAATCCCCTCGGAGCTCCCCGGTCTCCAGTGAGGCTCCCCTTCACTCACCGGTCTCTGCCGGTCCTGTCGCTGGACTCTTCTGCTCCTCTTGGTGGATTGCCTTAGATTGCGAGCCCCGCTCATATTTTTGATGCCTCTCTGGGAATGCTGACAGTTCCGCTCTGCTTCCGCAGACACTATTGGTGGTACGTTTTCTTTTTCCTTGCTTGCAGCTTGTTTCCCGGACTAAGGAGGCTCCCCACCCGAGTAATTACAATGGCCCAACTTCTCCTGGGCTCCATGGGTCTCTGGGTCGTCTGCCAGCATCCTGGCATTGCTTCCAGGATCCACCATGGCTGCCTCATCACATGCAGGGTCCCCTGCTGGCCTCCCTGTTGTTACATCCCACACAGGCCTTCCCTATTGGTCTCCTTGCTGCTCTCTTAGTCTCCTATTATACACCCGCAACCACTTGACAGGTTGCAGGTGTGAGCTTCTAATTGGACTTGTTTGACTATAGTTGGAGGTACATGCATAACCTTCACAGTACTCTGCAGACATCTTCTTGGTTCCAGTACTAGAGAACTGAAAGGAGTTACTTGTTTTCACTACTCCTAGTCACCTCTTCCTTGTCCTAGTACTGTCATAGGAAATATATGGGAAAATGGGGGGAGATCTTTAACAATAGCCCATGAAGGCCGGAGGAGGGTTAGGTTGGTCTTCAATAGGGAAAGGGTGATATAATTTCTCACCTGTGGGTACTCCATTCCCAATCCCCAAGGACCCTCCACCCAGGTGATCTTCCCTCTCTTCTCCACCCCCACGGTCGGGATCCAAAAGCAATGGCCTTTCCACGGCCACCTGAGAAGAGGACCCAAGGGGAGTAGAAGTGAGGATGCCCCCAGGTTTCTCACAGCTCAGCTGAGACCCCCTTGAGGAAATAAATCTTGGCAGGGCCCAAACAAATGCTAGAACTGCTTATATGATCACCCCTATGAAAGAGCTTTCTACCCCACAATGGCAATATCTGGGCTCCACAAAGGGTACAGGCCCACAGTTTGATGACCACTGGTTTAGTAATTGTTTTTAATCTTATATTTATCTATTTATAGCATCAATAATTTTTATGATATCTTTATTGAATTTTGGTTGATAATCAGGCAACTGCAGTTGTACATGCACTTGATAAACTCTAATTATGATGGCTCTCATTATGAGTACCACAGTGCAAAAAAAGTGGCAGCAAAGTGGCAGTCATTTGGCCACCATCACATTATCAGCACATTGCCGCACTGCTGTACTATGGGTTTTGTGTGGTAAGGAGGAGGATGTACCTCCAGCAAAAATCTGGTGATAAATCATCCACCTCACCACCAGAAATCACCAGATGTACTCTGTGTAACTACCACTTGTAAGTCCACAAAAAAAATCATACAGTCCTACAGATTCCACAAATGTGGAATTACACCACCATGCCACCTCTTGTATTCCAATGATAGGTCCACGGGAGTGAGTGGCAGTAATAGTAATCAATTATGTCCATAAATCAGTAGATTTACTACCGATTTATCGATCTACATGATTTTGTCGGGTACAATTTCATTGAATGTTAATTAATCGAAAAATAACCTCTCAAAGAACAATTAGCGTGAAAGAATTATGTTTGTATTAAATATGAAGGTACAAATGCGACGCAAGATGTATACACGCCCAAAAAAAGTATTTGATTCAGAGCTTTCCTGTTTTGTGCAGCATTGGAAATTATATCTGGGAAGGAAGATGTGTTTTTGGTGTGGTTGAGGTGCATACAAAATCTTACAAGATTACTTGTTTTATATTTATTAGAGCGGGGGACACCCCTGCAACCTTCAGTCCCCTTTGCCTAATTCCGCCTCTATCCTGCTATCATTACTACTTTTAATAGTTCGGAGTACGTTTCAAAATGACTAACAAAGTTAAAGTAATTGTTTATTAAATGTTAAAACATTAATATACATGCTCTTGAAAACTCATTTCAATTGTGTGGAGCCCTGTGTTTTTTTGTTGGGCCATCTTGTCTCACACATACAAGGATTCATTTGGTCTGCCCGTTCTAGAAACAGACGCGTCAGCCTGTTCAGGAAGCGCTGCGTTACAAGGCAGGAGTGAGGCAGGAGTGAGAGCCTCATATGCATTTTGAGGTAGGAATTTACTTGCGGCAGAAGGTTTATGCAACAAATTCGCCTATGTGAAAAACTCAGTAGTAGTGTGTTCGCTAAACAAAATGGATTTAATCTTCTTATACCCCGATTTATTACAATACTTGTAATGAAGCCCTATGTATTTATGTAAATGATCCTCCTGCTGAAACGTGTGTCACTGTTGCTGGTATGGTCCTACTTTCCATGACATGGTAAGTGGCTCACCATATAGTAGCAAACTATACCGATGAGTGTTGAAAACTAGAGTTAGGCTATCGCAATTCAATTTCACTGTGATGATTACGCTAGGCATGATTTTCAATTGTTTTAACTTGACTATATTTATCAGTGACTTCAATAATTTTTATTATAAAATAATATTGTATTAAGGTAGATATTCAGTTAACGTTTATTGTATGTATACTTGATTAACTTTGATAACCATGTCTTCATGAAAATGATCTTGTCAACGTTTATGTCAATTGTAAAATATCTTTGATGTTGTGTTTTATGGAGCTTTTATTGAGTAAATAAATCAATTAACCATTAAGTAACTTCGTAAGAATGATTTTCTTCAAACTCTTGCAGAGATTTTGTTTTTCACTTATAAATTATTTTTCAACTTACATTAATGATGGTGATGCCTAGTGTGTATCATCTTTACCTTTTTGGGCAGGTGTCCTGCTCCCTTTTCTACTGTGGTTTATCTGCAATATAATTGAAAATGTATATTTTTACATTTGTACTTATTGCTAATTGCTTTGGCTTGAATTTGTAATTATGCGCTTTAATGAATGTGTTTGCATCAAGATGGGACACAGTCTGCAGGTGATTATGCTTAAAATGAGTAAGGAACATATAGGGTGTTGCATCCACCTTGTTTAGAGCTTTTCTATGTTAAGAGATTATTTATATTATGTATGCCTTGAACTGGGGCTACACGTGTGATATTATGTCTTTGTCATATTTGAAATGTGTCATATGTATGAGAGTTGGGGGTTACTGGAGGATTCCCTGTGCTGTAAGGGGTGTGAGATGTTTATTGTATTTTTGAATTCTCTGGACACATGTGGTATGTTTTGTCATGCAATGTAGAAATTTGACCAATGTCTTTAAAAATGCCACGTTTCTTAATAACATTTGGTTAATGTGTCGGATGTTTTGGTGTATGTTGTGTTCGCTATTCAACTGTGACAAGTATTTTTATATATAAAATATTAATATTTGGGTGAAGTGGTGAGTTAATATAGCATTTGTTTTTATAAAATGCAAATGTGAACTATATGTTGTTGACTAGGAAATTAGATCAAATGTGTGGAATGTATTTTTAATGCAGTGTGCACATTTGAGGTAAACAATGGTGTTGGAGCCCCTCTACTCAGAATGAACAAGAGTCAAATACCCTGTTCTTTGGAATTTCTCTCACTCGGGAGATTATAGCCACGTTTTAGCTCACTGCACCCTTTACAGAAGAGAAATATGTACATATCAGTTTGGTCTCACCAACAGTGGCAGTCAAGCACAAAAATGCTAGACAATTCTCCCCTGAACAAGAGTACCAACAGCAACCCCAGACACGTATTTCGGCCTTGTTGGGCTTCCTCAGTGAGGTGAAGCTGAGCCTCCCTAAGGGAAGGGGTCAATGTCTGCATTACCCTGGGTTACTTAGGCAGAAACTCCAAGTTTTAGAAACTAAACATGGGAGTGGGAGCCCCTCTATTGAGAACAACCATGGGTCAAATACCCTGTTATTTAGAATTTCTCCCACTTAGGAGGGTCTACAACCATGTGTTAGCTCACTGTACCCTTCACAGAACAGAAATATCCATGTGCATATCTGTCAGATTCCACCGACAAGAGCAGTCCAGCACCAAAATGCTAGGCAATTCTCCTCGGAACAAGAGTACCATCAGCAACCCCAGACACGTGTTTCGGCCTTGTTGGGCTTCCTCTGTGAGGTGAAGCTGAGCCTCTCTAAGGCACAGTGAACAAGGGGTCCACGGCTGGATTACCCTGGGCAATTAGGGTGAAATCCCATGTTTTAGAAATTAAACAAGGGATTCACTGTCTGAAAATGTAAGCAGTCGACAAGTGATACATATGCTGTCAAATAAACAGAGAAGGCAGTTTTTGGGTGTTACATGTGTCTGTGCGTGTGTGCGTGTTTATATTACCTATAAATTGATTGGAGGAACACATGTACATCCTGCTCCTCAATGCTGTGGGTTGAAAGTCCTGTGTTACTGTCGGTCATCAAGTGATTGTTTCTTGTTCTGAATACTTCACAGTGGCACTGCATTGGGAGTAGGCAATTTTGTGGACTATACAGGGAAACACCAATTTGATTAAATGAGGAAATCAGTCCAAAAAGATTCTAAATACAGTTACGATTACTACCTACAATTAAAATGAACTTTACAAATGTTGTAAATGTCAACATTGAGGATAGCAAGTCTTCCAGGTGCACAGAGCTGTGCTTGGCTGTGCAGGCTGCCTATTGTGAGGGGTCAGAAATGTGAGGAGGACAACTTGGTAAAGGCTTTTAACAAGTAGCCATTTTATTATCTTAAAAGGGTGTAACAAACGCCTCACTATCGCTAACCTAAAGACGATTTTCCTGCCTATCAAAATAACTAAGGGAAAACACTCTAACAACAGGAATCTGACATATACATATAGTCAACTTAAAGCTAATAACTGTATATCCTTGTAACCTGGGTTGGATCCCCTTCCTCAGATTCAAAGCAGGAATCTTAGACAACTGTTGAAATAAGAAAGATCCTTTTTGTAACCTTTTTTTGTTCATAAAGTTCGTCTTGCTCCAAAAGTCTTTAACCAGCAGTTCAAATAGACGACAAGTCTTTATCTCTCCAAATACAAAAAAAAAAAACAAATGTTCAACATAGCTTGTTTTTCTCAAGAAACAAAACACTTCCATCATTTTTCTGTATTAACAACAAGGTTTGGTCAGGTTGATTCCACCACAATTTAAAGTTCATTAAACACTTTAGTGGTGTTGCAACTTTTTTTTCTCACAACTTTCACACACAATGCAGTACTTCAATGGTTTCTTCCTGGGCCACTAACATGCCAGTACTTTTACTAGAAGGTCCCTATCTTGGAATACTCGCCTGCCAGGACCAAAGCTCCTAACACTACCATAAGTACTCTGTGGTGAGGTTTACTTCAAACCTTGTATAAAGTCTTCCACTTTCAACAACTTCATAATTCACAACTTTGTCTGAGAAAGCATGAGACACATTGGGGCTGTTTGTTCCACTGTTGTATTGGCCTGAGGCCATTCAGGTTACCCCCTCACCTCCCTTATAGCTTCTATCAGGAGGGCTTCTCTCCTGCCACTCTTGTTTCCCCACTTTAATATTAAACAACTGCTGACAATGTTTCTGTATTACTGTGGCTTCTCCTTGGCTTAGACAATGCGTGTTGATCTCTTCCTCGACTATTGTTTGTTTGTTTGTTTGTTTGTTTTGTTTATTTTATTTAGTATAGCGCTCCAGACCCAGGGGTAAATGGGCGCTTAAGGACAAGTTACAAGGAATACAGTAGAAAAAACAGTTATACAATTATGGCGGAGAAATGCCATATGTGATGTGTACAGGCAGGAAATAGGAAACATATCAAAGTAGGTACAATATATACAAAAAAGTACTGAGCTTAGTCTATCTGAGGTTTACACTCTCCAGGAGCCAACTAATGACTAGTTTTCTGAACAATTGGAAGGATTTTGCCAGTTTAATATTCAGTGGTAGGGTGTTCCAGAGTTGAGGGGCGAGAACCGTGAAGCTCGAGCCTCCCGCTCTTTTGGCTGTGAATCTGGGCACGATGAGGCTGAGAGTATTGGATGATCTAGTGACTCTTATGTTAGGTTTGAGAGTAAGTTTCTTGGTCAGGTACTGTGGGGCTAGGTGGTTTAAGGCTTTGTAGGTGAGGCAGAGGGATTTTAGGTCAATTTTTTGCTGAATGGACAACCATTTACAAGATATTCTTGTGTGGGAGATATGCTCTCTCTTGGGAATATTTAGTGCTGCTCTCAACGCGTTATTTTGGAGGATCTGAAGTTTCTTGATTATAGCTAGGTTGGCACCAAGATAAAGGCTATTACAGTAGTCAAGCTTTGATTGTATGAGGGCCCTCGCCAGAATGAGGCAGCTGTTTGTAGATAGAAAGGGTCTACAGGCCCTGATTAGTTTTCCCGTGTATGCGGTGGCTGAGGCAGTCATATTGACTTGTTTGGCAAGGTTGGTATTGGCATCGAGGTAGAAGCCTAACGTTTTCACACTTTTCACAACTGGGATGATGTTGCCATCTATGGTGAAATTCGAATATTCAGGGCTGAGTTTCTGTAGATTATTAGGGGACCCGAACAGGAGGAGTTCGGTCTTCTCATCATTCAAGCAGAGGCCGTGTGAGGCCATCCATGCCTGAATGATGGAGAAGATTTCATTAATCCTGGTGGTGTCAGTGTTGTAGTTGCCAGAGATGGTTAGGAGTATCTGGGTGTCATCTGCGTAATTGGTGTAGGTGACACCCAGA
This sequence comes from Ambystoma mexicanum, assembly GCF_040938575.1. Lineage (NCBI taxonomy): Eukaryota > Metazoa > Chordata > Amphibia > Caudata > Ambystomatidae > Ambystoma > Ambystoma mexicanum. The sequence goes on from NC_090941.1 coordinate 995,133,928, forward strand.
TGGTCCAGTTTATCAAAAAGGGGCTTTGTGAAGATGTTATAGAGGGTAGGGGAGACGCAGGAACCTTGTGGGACAACACAGGTTATGGGAATGGGGTCTGCTGCAGCCACCGATGAAAAGACCCTCATGGTTCTGTTGGTTAGGAAGGATTGTATCCATATGACAGCAGAGGGGAAAAGTGGGCTGCAGAAGAGAGGTGGTTGCAGAGTATTTTGTGGTCAACCAGGTCGAAGGCTGCTTAGAGGTCTAGGAGGAGTAGGATGGCTGCTTTGTTTTTGTCCTTGATGTCATCAATCTGGCTTTTAAGGTCAACAAGGGCAGTTTACGTTCCATGTTGATGGCGGAAGCCAGATTGACGCAGTCCTAGCAGTTGATTGGACTCCAAGTAATCCTGGATTTGCAGATAGGCAACTCTGTCGAGGATTTTTAGCAGGAAGGGGACCGTGGTGATGGGCCTGTAATTGGTGGGAATGGGCGGGTCGAGAGATTGTTTTTTTAGAAGAGGGAGAACCCAAGACTGTTTTAGGTTGTTAGGTACAGAATTGGTAGAGAAGGATAAGTTTACTAGTTTGGAGATGAAGGGGGCAAGGTCTTGCGCCGCGTCTTTGATGATCTAAGTGGGGCAGCTGTCCCCTTTACAATTAGAAGGTTTAAGGGATGCTATGATTTTTTGAATTTCGCGTATAGTAACTGGTTTGAATGTAAAGCCGGAAGTATTGCTAGTAGGGGTAGGTGTGCTGGGTGTGAAGGCGTTACTGTTTGAGAGTTGTAATCTTTTGGATTCGATTTTGTTTTGAAGACCAGTGATTTAGTTAGCTAGGGCATTTTGGATGCTGGTACACCGTGCCTTGTCCTTCACGCAGGTATCTGTTGGAGGATTCGGATTTTCTAATTCCTTCAGAATGGTGAAGAGTTCTTTAGTAGAAGATTGGGCATTATTTATTCTGACATTATAGGCTTCTTTTTTAGTCTGGATTATCTCTTTCTTGTAGTGGGAGGAAATGGTCGTGAGATTAGTTTTGTTTTCTGGAGAGGGGTTGGTTTTCCATAGGGTTTCCATCTTGGCTTTCTTTTTTCTAATAATTTTGAGTTCCGATGTGTACCATGGGTTCAAGTGAGCTATGGGCTTGCATTTGCGTTGCTTTAGTGGGGCAACGGCATCAATGGTGCTAGTTAGGGCATCATTGTAGGTGTCGACTAGAAGGTTAAGGTCGGCAGTAGCTGGGATAGTGTTTAAAAGGGGGAGGATTAGTGGTGTGAGGGTCTCTGCGGTGATGTTGCGCTTGTTTCTGGTCAGGCACGCTGGTGCATAAGGGCGCTGTTTTAGGTTAGGGTTGTTATGGTAGATGTCGAATAATATGAGGAAATGGTCCGTCCATACAAGAGGTTGCGGGGCTTTGCAAGTGATATTGCAGTTGTGGGCTGCGACCCAGTCAATAGTTCTGCCCTTCTGGTGGATAGGTAGTGTAACGACTTGGGTGAAGTCATGCTAGGATAAGGCGTTAGCCAGGGAGGCAGCAGGAGAGTCGTTAGGGTCATTAAGCCCTAGGTTAAAGTCTCCTAGAATGATATTTTGGGAGTGCGGCTTGGAATTATCTGCTATGAGAGAGGTAATGTCTTCCTCGAAGGAGCTTAAGGGGCCTGGGGGCCTGTATATAAGTTGCAGGGAAATGGTTCTTTTAGGGGTAGTTTGTACTTTGATAGTGAGGTGCTCACAGGACTTTAGCGGTAGGGCGGTGATAAGTCTGAAGTCAAGAGAGGACTTGAATATTATTGCTATGCCTCGTCCGCGAGCATTAGGTCTGTCCTCTCTGAGGATGGAGTAGTTATCGGGAATAGCAAGAGTGAGGCAGGGTCCTGCTGCTTCATGTAGCCATGTTTCAGTGGTAGCAAGGAAGTCAAGGTCTCCTGAAAGGATGATGTCGGCAATTTCGGTGGGGTGGGCTACTAGGGATCTAACGTTGACTAGTGCCCATTTTAGTGGGGTCGAGTTAGTGGCCTTAATGCTGTCCTTAGTTGAGGTCTTGGTCGCAGGTAAGGTAGCCGGCTTGGCGAATGTGGTAAGGAGTCTGGCGCCGAGTCTGTTATTACGGTCCTGGAGGGTAGGCTTGCTTGTGGGGCGGTGAGCCAATGGGTTGGGATGTTGAGTATTGAGGGCTATTTGGTCAGCTTTAATTATATTAGAGGTGTTGGGTAGGGTAGTAGCTGGTGTGGCATTAATTATAGCAGTAGGGTATTGGACAGAGGAGTGTGGGAAAGGTGGGAGGGAAGGGAGGAAGGGTGTGGGACAGGGGATGGGGTGGTGTCTAGGGCAGCCTAGTTTAGCTAGACCATTGTTATATGGTATATAACTGTTGCTACTTCATGGAATGCTATTGTTTATGATGCAAAACGGGAGCATAGTGAGCATGAGCCAAGGGAGCATAGTTGGGGTTATGCAGTGAGTGGGCAGTTTGGTTGTTAGCAGAGCAGAATGCATAGGAGTTAGTTACATTAATTGTAACGACAGGCGGGCATAGGCTGAAATCGAAATTGCTCCTATGGTCACAGAACGGGCGGTTCTAGTAATGCAACAACATGTGGGCGTAGGATCAAAAGGGCGATTCTTGTAGTGCAGCTACCAGTAGGCATAAGCTAAATTCGGAATAGTTACTATGGTGGAAGAAGGGCAGTTCTAGTATTGCAACAACATGTAGGCATAGGCGAAATTTCAAGTTACTACTATGGTGCAAAAGCCAGTTCTAGTATTGCAACAACATGTAGGCATAGGCGATTGTCTCTTCTTTATTCTTGTGATAATGGTCATACTTAGCTGACTTCAATATTGCCCTCTCTTGGCTTTGGCAATATGTTTTTCTATTTTGACTTTCTTCGGTTTGCCAATATGTGTTTCTGTTTTGATTTCATATTTCCCTTCCTCTGGTTTGACAATATTCTTGGTTTGGATGATAGTAATTTCAACCTTTCTTTTCTTGTTCTTTGTCAATATTGTTACAATTCAAATATGCTTCTTTGCATTAGTTCAGTATTCAACATTGGAGAAAACTGCAAACGGTCGATAAAGAGCGTTCCGGGATAGCCTCGCAACAGTGAACTCACTGGATTCCTCATACATGTCTGCTCGATCCTTATTGCATCCAACTCTGCTTCTTCTGCTTCTTTCTGCCTGACCGGCGGCTTTGGTCATTTGCCCACTGCTCGTGTCTAGCAGGAACAGAGCTCTCCTTGCTCCAAAAGTGCTCCAAAAGTGCTCTAGTGCTCGCCGGCGACCAAAACAAGACATGCATTCAGGAGAGTCTCTCCCTCTACAGGGAAAGCCTTCCAGAACAGTGCGTCCTGCTGCGTCATCTGTGCAATTTTGATCTGATAACACGAAGACCCTCTCAGAGCCGACATCCACTTCAGATACAGCATTGGCTCCGGCATCTTCTGTTTTCCACTTCTGCTGCTGCAACTGAGGCCTGCAAATGCTTCTGCCTCTCTGCCTTCTCGTTATAATGGCCTGCACATGATGGGACCTTATATATTCAAAAGTCCTGCTCATGTGTGGGTCATTAGAACCACTAGACTGCGCTTTGCAGTTTTAGACTTCTGAGTCCCTCTTCCTCTCCCCAGTACTTAGGGCATTGTGGCCCAGCGTCCATTAAAGCTAGTCATCAAAAAGGAGAGGCAGATTCTGCATGCATCCTTGACCTTGATGAATCAGGAGGCATGTGGGCTAATTTGTGCAGATCATCTTCCTCAGGTAATTTGAAGCGATCATTGGTTATTATCCAAAGAGTTACAGGATGTTTGGAGAGGATGAAGAAGACAGACGATTGCCATGTAACGTCCCTCTGGGCTCTCTGAATCCATTCATTTTTCATTGTGCCTTTACCTCAAGTTCCTGGAGGGAGGATTAAGACGAAATTAGGGTTATCATGGGGGTATGCTTCACTTTCTCCTTGTGCATAATCTTCAGGGGAACCTGCTGTTGGAAGGTTCTGTGAAGCAGGTTTTGTGCTTCTTGCTTCTTTTGAAATCTTAAGACTGCTGTTGCCCTTAAATCTTTTCTTTCCTATTGGAAGAACCTGGGTCAGATGACTCACATGGAATGTATGTAATATCAATTGCATCATTTTGTTTTTTTTCTTTAAAAGTATCTTTCATCAGAGTATCTTAAAATGTCCTTCAAAGTTCATAATAATCTAAAATCAATAAGATACAGTACAATCACTGCTGGTTTAGTAGTAGTGTGGGGATGAGTAGGTGGCTAAGCCACTACTCATCCCTTTACTTCGGCAGAGCAGCAGTCATTTTGTCATGTATATGACATTCTTTTTTAACAGTTCATTAACAAACCACTAGTTTCTATAAACAACAAGTAAGTATTGCAAGATTTAGCATAGAGCTGTTTATTCTCGCTATCAATATGGCATCAATTGGCATATATCAGGATGGGAAAACTCATACCTCCCATGAGAGATGCCTCTAGAGCTGCACCCGCCAAGTACTCGACCCACACATTTGTCTTTATATCACGAGCAGTGGAGTCAAGACGCACCCCTGTCTAATGCCTTGCCCAATTCTGAAGCGCTCTGCCAACTCTCCATCAGTGCTATTGTTTCCAAGTGAGGTACGATCAAAATATCAGGTAAAGCCCATGCTAAGTACATTACACCCAGGATGTTCCAAAGTGAGTACATATTTAGATAATGTAACTCCTAAGGTGAGGTGCATTAAGATTATGTAGCTGGTCCCTATCAACCATGAGGCGCCTGCTAATTCGCAAATTATGATTTTTGCCCTGGACCCTTGTCGGAACCCTTGCTGTACATCAGGCAAAGAAGTCGAGCCATTTAAACTTTCAACCAGTATACTGTGAACGAGATTCTCAAATAATGTAGAGCAGGCTCCCAAAAGCGAATTTGGTGTGTACGAGAAATTACTTTTATATAGGAGCAAATGTGCTATTGCATGACTTTTTCCCAAGTTCAAGATGCTGTTGAAAACTTGGGTCAAAATAGGGTCCAGATTTTGGCCACCAGGGGGCGCAGAGACAGCCATGCTCTCTGTCGAGCTCCGTTCCCAGAACCCCGAAAAGTGAACTGAGCCCCCACTTGCTGGACCCCCTCATAGGTAAAAAAGAAATGCCTGCCGTGGGAACACCCCCCCTTCAAGTGGGCGAAATTTCAAAAGAAATCGGTGGAGGAATTCCTGTAAACTCGACGAGACGTGGAATGGCCTCACCAGGCGGGCCAATCCGAAAGTGAAACCTCCAGGATACGATACGTGGCCACTGAAGTGCGCCACCCGCTCCCCCAAAGATCATTCCCAGGTGCTCCTCGAGCACAGCAGTACGCCTCTTGCGACCACAGTAAAGGAGGGACCTGCAGCTGTAATCCCGGTCCCCTGGCAAGCCAAAGAGGTGGGTGCACGCTTCCGCGCACCGTCCGCCCCGCTTGTCGCAGCAGATGTCTGCGGCGTGCTCCTGCTTTCCTGCGAGGCCCGCTCCGCAGCCCAGATCGGAGCGGGATACAAACAGCAACCTGAGGCCCCACACCAAAGAAGTCCTCCCAACTGAACCTGGGCATTGCCCGCGGCGTCCCTAGCCATCCCTGGCCCCCCACTGCGGCACCAGCCAACCGGGGCTTCCACTGAGGGAACACAGAAGAAGTTGCGGCCACCCGGGGGACAGGTTCGCGTACTGGGCCTGTCCCCCCCCCCCAGCAAGCCCCAGTGTCCACATGGAACCCCTGCAAAGCATCTCCTGGAGCATCTAATAAAAACGAGGCCCCGACTCTGCTCTGGCCACAAAGATCATCACTGACCTGGTCAACCTAGGCCCTCGAAATACGGATAAAGATCACCCTCATACAGAGTGAGGACTGACCCCGTAACACATCTTGGCACGCACCCACCAGCACCAAGCTCAGGAGAGCAACACCAAGCAAGAGGTGCAGAGCCAGGAAGAGAAAGTGGCAGACTACGGACCCTCCAAGACCTATACACGCACCACAACAAGATATCACGAATAGCGGCTCACACGACAAGCGGTTCCCTGAGGTGCAGTGACAAAAAGAAAGGAGACAACTGCCTCAGGATTTCCAACCCAGCACATCATATGTTAAGTCTTCAGACTCCGCCATACAGAAACTACGAAAGGTGAAATCTCAACCCCAGGCACGCAAGCATATAACGGCGCACCCTCTAAATAATAGGCACATAGAAAGGCTGCATTGCGGAATCACCCGGGTAAGACGCCCCCATACAAGAGCTGCTACTGCCCCGGCTTCGAACTATTACCATCTTCAAGATCTCGCGGACCACATGAGCATAAAAGAGTAATTAGCCCCATTCACCAACATCAGATGTAAAATCGACAAAATCGCGAATCGACTGGACAGCATGAAAGAAAGGTTGGAAGGATTGGAGAACAACCAAGCCTCCATAGACACACTGGAGGCACAGCTTGACCGGAGGATGACAGAACTAGAACAACGGGAAGAGGACTTTAAACTAAAGCTCGATGATTTGGAAAACCGTGATAGACGAAACAACATACACATTTTTGGTATCCCGGAATGAGAAGGGGAGACGGAGAGCGACCTGAGAAACACTCTACACGACATCATTAAACTCCATTTTGCTGATGATGCCATTGATGAACCCAACACTGAAAGAATACACAGAGCCGGAGGCCCCCCGGGCGGACCAAGATCAGTACTAGTACGATTCCATTGCTTCCAAGATAAGACCAGAGTCCTTGAGAGGGCAAGAAACAGCGATGGAATCACGCTCGGAGGTGCTCAGATCTCAATATATTAAGACTTATCATCAATGACACTTGCACTCCGGTGAATGTGCGGACCCCTCACAAAACACCTGAAAGAAAAGAATATAACATACAGATGGGGGTACCCCTTCTCCCTCTCCTTCGAATACGAGGGCAACAAAATAAAGCTGAGCTTGGAAAGGGAAATCAAAACATACATTTCCGACCTACTTGGCTCCCGCTCAGAAGACGATAACCGGGAAGGGCCACGATGAGAGGACAAAGGATGGTGCCTGCAGGGTCCCAGGAGAAGACTTGTGAAGGGTTCGAGGAAATTCCCAAGAGGTAATGCCTCCCTGGAGGCAGCCAGCTGAAAATCCACATATTTTGGTAAAACGACATCTGTTTAAATGTAAAAGATAGAGACTTGAGTGGACAAAAATAGGGGGGGGAGAAAAAGAAAAAGAAAAACTTCCTTCTTGCCTGACGACAAGGTCAAGATATAAACAAGGGGGGGGGGCATAGGGGCTCAATCGGAATTGAGATGTTATACTAAGCAAGGGGACGTGAAGTAACGGTCTCCTTAGGTGGTTCGATGCTGGACCAAAGTTACCACCTGGGTTCAATCGAGCGCCATCAACTCAGGAAGGGACGAGATGGGGTGGGAAAGAGGGATAGACACTTGGAAAAGGTTGTAGCAACATCTGAATCAATCTGAAACATTAAAGGCATTGTGGGACTTGGAGAGCGAATAATCTTCTGGTCATCGAATATTAGCAACTTCCCAATAAAAACCGAAAATGGCATTGCCTGATGATCTAAAAGTGAGGGAATCTCTCAGAGTAGGGACCATAAATGTGAAGGGCCTGAACTCACCAACAAAGAGGTCACTGGTGTCCAGGGAATTTCGAAGATCCAATATCGACATCCTTCTCTTGCAGGAGACAAAGTTTGCAAAGGGAGAAGAACGAAGCATCCTTGGAAAGCGAGGAGGGCTGGAATTCCGGGGCTCTGGCCCACTCAGGAAAGGAGGTGTTGGAATCCTACTCAAGAAGGGAATTCAATTTGAAGTAGATAAGACATGGTCTGATGTGGGAGGACTTACTCTTCTGATAACAGGGAAAATTGCAAAAATAAAGGTAACTATTGCCACTGTATACTCACCCAACACCAGACAAGCCAGATTCCTCGAGAAGACAATCCCCAAAATAATGTTGGAAGCCTCGGGGCATATTATTCTGGGAGGCGACTTGTCATGATCTCTGCTTCCAAAAGGTCAGGACTTGCCCGACTCCCTTGGAAGCAGACCCATAACCCCGGTTCCGAGTGCCAGCCAGTCCCAATTGGGACCTTTTGGACTCTGTCCTGGCGCCAGTGGCACCAGGCTCATAAAGATGCCCAGTCCCAGCGCTGGAAGCGCCGGGCTCATAATGCTTGGGTGGACTTACCTGCAGCAGACCATGCTGCTTACTTACCTGCCAGTTGAACCCCTGATCCTCTTCTGTTTGGGACTACTTTTCCTGTTGGGTGGGGCAGGAGCCACTCCCTAGGTTCAGAACACTGGAACTCTTCTGGAAAGCAGGAACTCTTTTCTTACCTAGGCGTGGCTCTGGAAGGAGACACCTAAGCACTACAGGAGGCTATTTAAACCACACCCGATGGATGAAACTTTCTTTGCGTTATTCTGCATTCTCTGCAGCAGAACGCTCATCGTGTCTTCTGCTTCTGATCCTGGGCCTAAGGGAACAAAGGCTTACCATCCTGGAATCCAGTCTTCAGCAGCACCTGTAAAGACAAAGGAAGAACAGGTTAGCACTACGGTCTTCAGTGGCAGCGCATCTCTTACCTGGTCCATCGGTTGTCACCAACGCCTCGCGCTGCACTCCGGCATCTGAAAGACAAAGGCTTACCTACTCTTCGCATGCTCCGGAGGTCTTCGCACTGCATTCCGGCATCTGAAAGACAAAAGCTTACCAGCTCTTTGCACGCTTCGGAGGCCTTCGGCGCTGCATCCCGCATCTGAAAGACAAAAGAAGTTGCATTTAAAGACATTGGGCAACTTTGTTACTCACATGCCATTACTCCTTCCCACGCCGAATCCAGTGGGTATTCCAGCACCCTTCAGCTTCTCTGAAGCTCCGAACTTGTACCTGCAAGAAGGGACAGTTAGTGCGCATCGTGAAGCAGGCTAAAAGCGCTTACTTACGTGCTTCCAGGCGCTTCTATTCCTCACGGAGGTTCGATCCTCAACTCTCATCAGCCCGCCATCCGCCATCGCCGGAACCCTGCAAAACAAGAGATATCATTACAAAAAACTTTTAAGACATTTGAAGTGCCCAGAACTTACCGTTCGTGCAGTTAACGACAGACAGCAGTCCTCTGAGGTCAAGAGGCACCCTTATCCAGTGAAGAAACTGGTTACGGCACCCTGCCCTGAGGCAGATGGAGAGCTCGGCGTTCACTTACCTAAGGTGAGGGTGTTAACCTTTGGGGTTCTACAGGAGAAGAGAAAGGGAAGAGGAGAGGGACACCCAATAACCCCAGTGCACAGAGGTCCAGCCCAAAGAGCCAACCGTGTGTTACACATCACCTTTGAAGATACAGCATTCACCCAGTCAAGACCGGCGCCTCTGCGGGAATCAGGTGAGCGTTACAGAACGCAAAGCCAATCGCAAAACTCCCACCCAGGCGCTATGGAAACCTCGGATACCGACCAGCTAGCCCAGTTACTTGGGGAACTAAGAGCAGAAGTGCATGCAGCCCGTCAGGAAACAAATGCTCTAAGAAGGGAACTGATTATTTCCAAGGAGCGAACAGACGATCTCGCTAGACAATTGCTACAGTCACAAGCCGGACAAACTCTGTTACCCGCATCAGGGGCAAATCTTCCTTCAACATCCTCTACGAACCCAGTGCAGATCAACCTACCTGGGAATGTACCTCTGGCTCCGCCCGAACGATTTTCTGGTGACCCAAAGAGGTTTGCAGTATTTATTAATCAGTGCCGGTTGCACTTCTTATGCCGGCCAGCAGCCTTTCCAACTGTTCAAGCTAAGGTAGCTTTCGTGCTTTCGTACCTTAGTGGCAATGCAGCAGACTGGTCGATCCCTCTAGTTAATCAAGATGATCCGGTTCTCCATGATTTTCAAGCTTTTCAGCTCAGTATGGAAAAACTGTTTGCAAGACATTCACAGGGGCAGGCCTTGGACAATGAGCTCCTTTCATTGCGACAGGGTAATCAAGACCTTTTGGCTTATATTGCGTCTTTCAACAGACTGATAGTGGAAACTCGATGGCGTATGGACAAAAGGATTACGCTGTTTTATAGAGGTCTACGTGGAGAGCTCAAAGATGTGTTAGCCCAAGTAGTGAATCCCCCGCAAGACTGTTCGGACTATATTGACTTAGTCGTTCAAATTGACCACAGACTGCAGAACAGGAAGGCCGATCGTTCCAAGTTTGATGCTCGAGTATTTTCCAAACCACCAACTCCTACCAAAGGAGTAGACTCCGGGGAACCCATGCAAATAGGGGGCCTGAAAGGACCACTAACACAAAAGGAGCGGGAAAGGAGAAAACAGCTGCAATTATGCCTCTATTGCGGAAACTCGGGGCACTTTCTTCGAGACTGTCCGGTGAAACCAGCCAAGAAGGCAGTAGGAGCTGCAGTTACCAGGGTCACAAACTCTGAGCAGGGAAACGACCTCGCCCGACAAGAATAGAGGTCCTCTTGCCGAGCGTTAAAACCAGTTCCGTGACCTCGCATTTCGTGATACCTATGGTCCTCATTAGCCCTGAACATCCGGATCGATTACATGCGATTGAAGCTTACGTCGACAGCGGTGCCATCGGCTATTATGTGGATCATGAAATGGTTTTGAGGATGAATCTGACTCTTTGTCCAAAGGCTGTAAAGGACGTCATTACTACGGTGGATGGTACGGATATAGCCTCCGGACCAGTAACGCATACCACCCAAGAAGTGACGCTAGTAAGTCAAGATGGACACCATGAGAAGATCGTGTTCGATGTGATCAAGGCCCCTCAGTTCCAGATTATTCTAGGAATTCCTTGGTTAGAGAAGCACAATCCTCAGATCGATTGGCGAGCAAGAACGGTTCAGTTTCCAGAATGTGCCTCTACTTGTCACCCTCGACCTGGTGTTGCACTGGCAGCAATTTACTCGGAGGCTCCCCAGTTACCTCCTGAATACCTAGAATTCCAAGATGTTTTCCGGAAGGATCAGGCTAACTCTCTACCTCCTCATAGGTCTTATGACTGCCAGATAGACCTGATACCTGGATCTACTCCTCCTTGTAGTACAATTTATGCCCTCACCGAGCCTGAGAATCTTCACCTCCGACAATACCTGGATCAATACCTAGCGAATGGGTTTATTCGTCCTTCCAAGTACCCTGCTTCCTCAGCTTTGTTCTTCGTTCCAAAAAAAGAAGGGGACTTTAGAACTTGTATAGATTATCGCGCCCTAAACCAGATCACCGTTAAGAATAGATATCCGTTACCTTTGATCCCTGAACTCCTGGACCAAGTCAGAAAAGCATGCATATATACAAAGCTGGATCTTAGAGGAGCCTACCACTTGGTACGAGTAAAAGAGGGCGATTAATGGAAGACGGCCTTCCGCACCAAGTATGGGCTATTTGAATATCAGGTCATGCCCTTCGGACTTTGCAATGCCCCGGCCGCCTTTCAATATTTTATGAACGATGTCCTCAGAGAGCTCATAGATGTGTGTGTTGTTGTTTACATTGACGACATCCTCGTTTATTCTTCATCGGAAACTTAACATCAGAAACATGTGAAAATGGTCCTCGAGAGATTGCGTCAACACAAACTTTTCGCTAAGTTGGAAAAATTTGTTTTCAACGTGACTGAAGTTGAATTCTTGGGATTCATATTATCACCTAGCGGAGTGCGTATGGATTCAAAGAAGGTCGATGCAATTCTCAAATGGCCATCGCCATCCTCCGTAAAAGGTGTTCAAAGCATGTTAGGCTTCGCTAACTTTTACCGCAGGTTTATCCCTGAATTCTCTCGAATAGTCCAGCCCATCACCGCCTTGTTAAAGAAAAACAAACGTTTTGAATGGTCTACCGAGGCGGAACAAGCTTTCCAGAATTTGAAGACTAGATTTATCTCTGCACCGATCTTAAAACATCCTCGCCCAGAACTCCCCTACATCGTTGAAACTGATGCTTCGAGCCTTGCCATGGGGGCAGTTCTATCACAAAAGGATCCAGTAACCAATCAGTTGCATCCCGTGGCATTTTGGTCACGCAAATTCACGCCTCCTGAAATCAATTACACTATTACTGATAAGGAACTTCTAGCTATCAAGTCCGCCTTTAAGGCTTGGCGGCATTATCTTCTGGGGGCCCGACACACCGTTACTGTGATTGCAGATCACCGAAACCTGCAATATTTGAAAACCGCAAAAGCTCAATCCTCTAGGCAACTCCGTTGGGCACTATTCTTTGCCGAGTTTGACTTCATAATTACCTATCAACCTGGTACAAAAAACGGTAAAGCTGATGCCCTTTCTCGGATGGGAGTGGAAGAACATTTGATCAATCCTAAACCTGTACCTATCATTCCCGAACAAAGAATTCTAGGTGTAATCGCCACACAATCCATAGAGGAAGTTAAGGATAAAGCCAGGCTACTGGTAACTCCAGCAGACATACAGAATTGGCATCTGCAGGGAAAGGACTTTACGGTGAAGGACAACCTATTATATTTCCAAGAACGGTTATACCTGCCCAGCACAGATTTACAGAAAAAGGTAATCTCTTGTTATCACGATTCTTTAATGGAAGGACATCCCGGTATGACCAAGACCTCGGAAAAGATCAAGCGCTACTTCTGGTGGCCGTCTTGGAAAAAAGATATCAGAGACTTTATAATGTCCTGTGGAGTATGCGCCCAAAACAAGAGTCAAAAGGAAAAACCAGCCGGCCTCTTACGCCCTATTGACATCCCGCCTCGCCCTTGGCATACGCTTTCTATGGACTTCATCACCGATCTACCTCCATGCTCCGGATACAATACGATCCTAGTAATCGTGGACCTATTCTCCAAGATGGCGCATTTCATTCCACTCAAAGGCTTACCAACAGCAGCAACTCTGGCCCGAGAATTTCTCGAAAACATCGTCCGACTGCACGGTTTTCCTTCAGTTCTAATTTCGGATCGAGGTAGTCAATTTATTTCTCATTTTTGGCAGAGTTGCTGTCAGTCGGCTCAAATTGATGTGAGACTTTCGACCAGCCACCACCCTCAAACCGACGGACAAACCGAGAGGACCAATCAAACTCTGGAACAGTATTTGCGCTGCATGCTACAACACACTGAAAAAACTTGCAAAGATATCCTTTGGATAGCCGAATATGCCTACAATAACTCTGTCCACTCGGGAACTGGGAAGACCCCGTTTTTTCTTTTATACGGTAGTCACCCTCGAACCTCGGAGTTGGATCCACTCCAAGACCTTGGAACACCAGCAGTACACCACCTGCATTCTACAATCACCCAAGCCTTTAAGGAAGCCGTTTCTCACCTTCAAAGGGCTAAAGAACAATACAAGAAAGGAGCAGACCAATATCGGAAGGAAGCCCCCCAATATCAAGTAGGAGATCAAGTTCGGTTATCCACCAAATATCTACCTCTAAATGGACCACGCACATTCAACCCAAGATACCTTGGTCCCTATTCCATCACTACCATAGTAAATCCAGTAGCGGTCAAGTTGGACTTGCCCCCTCACATGAAGATACATCCGGTCTTCCACGTCTCTCTATTAAAACCCGTGCAACCTCAAACCCGACTAACTACATCTCCAAAACCTATTCTAGTTGATGGAGAACTCGAATTTGAAGTCAAAAGCATCCTGGATTCCAAGATCTCCAAATCTAAACTATTTTACCTGATTGACTGGAAAGGCTACGGTCCCCAAGAAAGATCCTGGGAACCTGCAGAATATGTCCACGCGCCTCGTCTAATCAAAAGGTTTCATCGAACATTTCCTAACAAGCCCAAACCCCCAGAGAAGCCCGGTTTGGGAGGGGCCTTGAGGGGGGGTGCTGTCATGATCTCTGCTTCCAAAAGATCAGGACTTGCCCGACTCCCTTGGAAGCAGACCCATAACCCCGGTTCCGAGTGCCAGCCAGTCCCAATTGGGACCTTTTGGACCCTGTCCTGGCGCCAGTGGCACCAGGCTCATAAAGATGCCCAGTCCCAGCGCTGGAAGCGCCGGGCTCATAATGCTTGGGTGGACTTACCTGCAGCAGACCATGCTGCTTACTTACCTGCCAGTTGAACCCCTGATCCTCTTCTGTTTGGGACTACTTTTCCTGTTGGGTGGGGCAGGAGCCACTCCCTAGGTTCAGAACACTGGAACTCTTCTGGAAAGCAGGAACTCTTTTCTTACCTAGGCGTTGGTGTGGAAGGAGACACCTAAGCACTACAGGAGGCTATTTAAACCACACCCGATGGATGAATCTTGCTTTGCGTTATTCTGCATTCTCTGCAGCAGAACGCTCATCGTGTCTTCTGCTTCTGATCCTGGGCCTAAGGGAACAAAGGCTTACCATCCTGGAATCCAGTCTTCAGCAGCACCTGTAAAGACAAAGAAAGAACAGGTTAGCACTACGGTCTTCAGTGGCAGTGCATCTCTTACCTGGTCCATCGGTTGTCACCAAAGCCTCGCGCTGCATTCCGGCATCTGAAAGACAAAAGCTTACCAGCTCTTCGCACGCTCCGGAGGCCTTCGGCGCTGCATCCCGCATCTGAAAGACAAAAGAAGTTGCGTTTAAAGACATTGGGCAACTTTATTACTCACGTGCCATTACTCCTTCCCACGCCAAAGCCAGTGGGTATTCCAGCACCCTTCAGCTTCTCTAAAGCTCCGAACTTGTACCTGCAAGAAGGGACAGTTAGTGCGCATCGTGAAGCAGGCTACAAGCGCTTACTTACGTGCTTCCAGGCGCTTCTATTCCTCACGGAGGTTCGATCCTCAACTCTCATCAGCCCGCCATCCGCCATCGCCGGAACCCTGCAAAACAAGAGATATCATTACAAAAGACTTTTAAGACATTTGAAGTGCCCAGAACTTACCGTTCGTGCAGTTAACGACGGACAGCAGTCCTCTGATGTCAAGAGGCCTGCACCCTTATCCAGTGAAGAAACTGGTTACGGCACCCTGCCCCGAGGCAGATGGAGAGCTCGGCGTTCACTTACCTAAGGTGAGGGTGTTAACCTTTGGGGTTCTACAGGAGAAGAGAAAGGGAAGAGGAGAGAGACACCCAATAACCCCAGTTCATTAATCCCATATTTTCTATCTGCAGACATCTTACTCTTCGAGTCAGACATACAGTGCACAGAGGTCCAGCCCAAAGAGCCAACCGTGTGTTACACATCACCTTTGAAGATACAGCATTCACCCAGTCAAGACCGGCGCCTCTGCGGGAATCAGGTGAGCGTTACACGATTTTAACCAGTGGGCAGACCCGACTAAAGACTGGAAACCCGGTAACCCCGAAACGAGAAACCAGTATAAAGGTGACCACACTGAACTGTCAGATATAATGGATATGTACGAAATGAAAGATGTGTGGAGAGTCTTACACCCCAACGATAGAGGATACCCTTTCTATTCGAACCCCCACAACACACTCACACGTATTGATTATGTATTTATTACAGGGGATCTCCTAAACACCACAACATACTCAGAAATCATCCTGATAACATGGCCAGACCATGACATGGTCCTGGCAGACATTAACTGGGCGAATCTACCTGTTATGGGAGGGAAATGGCGGTGTAATGAGAGCCTGTGGAAAGATACAGTTTTTAAAACTGATATGGAGACTGAAATTAACGAGTACTTTAAAGCAAACGATAATGGGGAAGTATCTAAGCAAACGATCTGGGAGGCCGGGAAGGCCACCTGGAGAGGCATCCTAATATGGGAAGGGTCCTCTAAGAAAAGGGAGCGAAAGATCATAGAACACACACTAAGAACTGAAATATGCCAATTAGAGGGAGAGATAAGAAAGGACCCCGAGGTAGATCTTGATAAAATGAACACAGCGCAACAAAAAAGGGAGGAACTACGATTGTTGGAGCATGAACAAGTAGTGCGTAAACTTAAACATACATTTTATGAAAACCAAGACAAGGCCGATGCACTATTAGCCGCCAGACTTAGAGAACAAAGAGCAGAGGAGAAATAATTGAGGATGACTCCTCCTCGACTCACACTCCTCACACCATCCCAGAGTGCTTTGCCAATTTCTTTGAGACCTTATATACCTCAGAAATAACTCCCGGCCAATTAGACAAAAACTCCTACCTATCCCCAATCAACATTCCCACGATAACGTACTCAGAAGCTGAGCTGCTCGACTCTCCAATTGTTGAACAGGAAATCCAAGATGCAATCAAAAGGTTAGCCCTGGGCAAATCTACAGGAGAAGATGGTTACACTGCCGGCTTTTACAAAACCTTTAGCAAGCAACTAACACCTTTTCTGGCAGAATTATTTAACAAGATAATAGAGACAGGAGAAGCACCAGACTCCTTCAAAAGAGCACTGATAATGGTGATCCCCAAGGATGGGAGGAACCCTAAACATTGTGGATCATACCGCCCTATCTCCCTTCTTAATATTGATGCCAAAATCTACGCCAGGTTGTTAGCTGCCAGATTGGAAACATTAATGCCCCACCTAATACACACTGATCAAGTAAGGTTTATATTGGCAAGACAAGGGGCGGACACTATGCGCAAAACACTACACCTCGTCCACGCAGCACATACCCTCCCCGGCGACCCTGCCCTTTTATCGATAGACGCAGAGAAGGCTTTCGACAGAGTTGAGTGGGAATTCCTAGGAGCGGTCCTGCAGAAGGTCGGAATAGGCGCGAGATTTAGAAAGGGAATACAGGCGATATACACATCCCCCAAAGCGTCGATATTCGTAAATGGAGAATACTCCAGATGGTTCGAATTGAAACACGGAACTCAACAGGGATGCCCCCTCTCTGCAATTCCCTTTGCGCCCTCCTTAGAACCCCTAGCACAAAAAATTAGAACTGACCCTAAAGTAGAGGGAATGAAACTGGGAGCGACGGAATATAAGGTAGCACTCTATGCTGACGATATTCTACTACACATAACTAACACTGTCGGATCCATCCCCCATGCCCTTCAGCTATTAGAAGAATATGGACAATTCTCCGGGTTCAAAGTGAATAGGACTAAATCGATACTGTTTCCCCTTCAGGGATCCGTAGAAGAAAATAAAACCAGATTCCTCCCACTAGGCCTCAAGACTGAACATTCCACGTTGAAATACTTAGGCATACAGATCACCAAAACACTGACTGACTTATATGAAGCCAATTTCCCTCCCCTTCTCCAGCGATTCGCCGCTGATCTAAATAAATGAAACAAACTTACGATTTCCTGGTAAGGGCGAATTAATGCCGTTAAAATGGTATGCCTTCCCCTTTGCCTGTACCCCTTCCAAATGTTACCTGTTGAGATACCAAAAGGGTTCTTTATAGAGGCCAAAAAGATCATGGTAAGATTCCTCTGGCAGGGGAAGAAAGCGAGAATCCATACAACACACTTAACACTCCCCAAGGATAAAGGAGGAGTAGGACTCCCTGATCTACGAACTTATTACAAAGCTACCCAGCTACGCATTCTAATCCCACATCTTGGAGATCATAAAAACCACCAATGGGTGCAAATAGACAACCATTATCTATCTCCAGCTACGGTGTCAGAGTGGCTATGGACCCCACATAAAAGGCTACAATGCAGACTCAAAGGCCACCCAATATTAAGCACCATATGGAGTATATGGTGAACAAGCAAATAAATGCGTAGGATCACTATCTGGCCATCCCCGCTCAGCCATCTATGGTCCCCTGGCATAAACGATCACATTCCCAATGTAGGAAGGTTCCAATCATGGTACGAGGCGGGCCTGGAAAGGGTGGGGCTGTTGCAGAGAAAAGACTCTTTCATCCCACTGCCAGAACTGACTGAGGCCCTGGGAATAGGCACACTATCCACATTCCAGTATATACAACTAAAAGGCGTTCTAACGAAACCCGAATGGAAGGACAAACTAAAAAGAGACCTTACCCCATTTGAAAAACTCCTAGACTCTAAATTCGAAATGAAGGGTCTCATATCCGCAATGTACCAGCAATTAGCAATTAGCCGGTCAAGTGGCACAGCTAGTAGAGCGCTCGCTTTGGGCCAAACTCAGCCTTTCATCCTTCCAAGGTCGATAAATGAGCACCACACACCGTGGGTAATAATAAGCAGCACTCAGTTACCTGAGGGTTCGTAGCGCTATATAAGTGCTAAATTATTATTATTATTATTACCAAGAATTAATAGCTGCAGGAGATGGATCCACTGACCCTCTGAGAAATAGATGGGAAAAAGACATTGGGGAGGAGATAAACCCTGACCAGGGGGAAATAATGTGTAGAGCGGCATCCAAAATGGCCATATCGTGTCAATACAAACTTCACGCCATCAAACTATTACACAGGTGGCAATATGACCCACTCAGACTCTCAAAAATGTCAACAATGAGCCGAAGATGCTGGAGAAAATGTGGAGAAATAGCCAATTATTGGCACATGTGGTGGAGTTGTCCGCGCATAAAGGTGTTCTGGGATGAGGTCCTGGGTTGGAAAAAGAGTCGTCGACCCCTATTTGATTCTATTTGGGCTAGAAAGAAAAGAAGACGACTGGATCAGAATTAAAGGACTGACCCCCGAACTATTACTGGCGGCTCGGGCCTTACTGGTGATCAAATGGAAATCCATAACTGTCCCGGGAAAAAATGAATGGATCAATATAGCCTTCATCATTTACACAATGGAAACGATTACAGCCTTCCTACATGACAAAACTGCACAATACGAACTTTATGGATGGACTTCAAAAATAAACACCTTGCAACAACTTCTGATTCTCAATCTGAAGAGCCATCAGGGACTTGATGCAAGACGCAGGGATCAATAGATGGCCAGGGAAGAAAGCTCAGATCTAGTAACGGAGAAGCGACCAAACAGTAGAACTATGTCCATCTTGTTTTCTTATTTCCCACACAAATACAATGTTCGTAAGATGTATGCTCAACCAAAAGGGGGCTGGGGGTGGGGGTGCAAAGTTTCTCTTGTTAAAAGATACACCCAGAGAATGAGGATCGTTTATTAATATTTGAAAGTATAACAATATCATATGTTCCGTTACAGTTATGTAACCATGAACTAACAATGGTGTATTATATAATGTAAACATTTTTGTTAAAAACCAATAAAATCCAAAAAAAATAGGGTCCAAATGTGCAAGACCCGTCCAGGCCCGTGTATGTATACGGGGCTACTTCCTTAGAATGTATTTGACCTCACTGACAGTAATTGGTGGTAACTTACATTCTGGTGACTGGGTGTGTGCATGTTGATCCACGTTGCATCCTGAGGGCCATTTTTATGTGGATTAGATCAAACGGTATCGCAGACTGCTTTTAGCTTTAAATTGCTGCTAGGTTGATAGGCACAGAAGAAAAAACTGTTAAATTGCAGAGGAACGTTTGTTAGTTTCATTGAGGAGAATTGCATTTACTGCTTTTTGAAATCACACATTTTTAAACTGTGACAAAGTTTTGGAAACTGCATTACCCAAAATCCCCAGCACACTTGTTGTTACTGTGGCGGCGCGTTAGCCGGCCGGTTTGTGCGGGTGAGTGCGGGTGAGTGCAACGCAACATCCCGAGTATCTGCCCTTTGGTAAGTCACTTTTGCTTCCTGCTCATATGGAATCACAATGGCATTGCCACATGAGCCTTTTATCAATGATGACAGACTAGCTAGTACCCCTTAGGCCACAATATGGCTGACGAAAAACGTTGTCAGGATCAGCACGAGCTGCTGCGATACCTACAAAATATATGTCTACGAGCTTTCAACCCACCGAAAAGCCATGGGGTCAATTATAGTGAATGATATCCATGAAGGAACAAGCGGCCCAGCTGATCTCTCCCTGGCCAATGTTGAATCTGACATCCCTGCAAACCAGATCCCAGATTTATAATTTGGGCATTCTCACCCAATCAGTCAGGCAACCCGCACAACATGGCAGATACAAATAACAACCTCTCCTTTAAACATCATGTCCACCAAACCAGTCTCGACTGCCCCCAGCGCAAACATTCCATTTATTTCAGACATTAATGTTAAACCCAGATATGACCCAGACATAAATACTGAGCATATGGATATCACAGTTTCTCATTCTGTGATAATAAATAAAACTTCATCTGGTGACTCGCCCGGCACTGGGCCCACTACGAGTTTTCAAGATAATACGACCATCTCTGTGCTTAAATGTGCTCTTTTGAACACCTTATCATTGGTGAAACAAGCTTTAGAGGGTGCCGATTTCATCACTGATTCTGGAATGGATATTCTGTTTTTAACAGAGGCTTGGCTTCAACGGGCAGCTGGACCCTCCCTCTCCATTGCCATTCCTGATTGTAACTGTAATTGTTTATTTGTAAACCCAATCCAAAAAAAAAATAAAGTTACAATTTGGTATTTAAATTCTGAAAATTGAAATGTAAACTTTGAAGCTTGCAACATAAAATGTAATATATTATTGATTTCAAATGTTTATTTTAATTAACTGTATTGCAGTTTGTCTATTCATTACAGAGTATTGAAGATGTGCTGAATATATATTGAGAATAAACTGAGGATATGTGCTACGTTGTGCGAATTGAATTGTATTTCACCAATTTGTTGTATTTATTGTACTGTCGTGGTGCATCTTTAATTAAAATATATATTTTTTTAAAGTAACAAAGATTTATGGGAAATGTCCAAGTAGGTTTAATTTGTGTTAGTCTTCACATTCCTACTGACAATTAATTATGCAAGTCTAGGTTAAAATTACTTATGGAAATAAAAAGTTCCTCTTTTACTCTGGCACTTAGATGTGCACTTTCTATAGAAATGAATTGCATACGAGTTTCCTTCAAAAAGATGAACAGGATGGATTAAGTTTGGCTGTAACCAAAGATATAATGCACTTTTTGTCATATCAGACCAAAAACCAACTAAGTTAAAACAGTTAAAGATCAAATGAAGATGTGTTGTTGTCAAGTTTGTTTTAAAGTCGACCAGCAATTAAATGTCAACAGGTGTCCGATACCAACCGATACCACTCCCGACATCGCTTCCGTAGACAATAGCCTTTCTCATAGTGGAGTGAATAAAATATACAGGGTCTCATTCCGAGATTGGAGGCAGCCATGGCGCTAATAGCGCCATGGCTGCCTCCAATAACGGTACCGAGTCCGCCCTCATTCAATGGGGACTTACTGGTCTAGTCGGACCTTTGCGGGACCGGTAAATCCCCATTGAAAATACCATTCCCCATTCCCATTTGAGCCCCCATAGGTTTCAATGGGAATGGGGAAGGTGCAAATAACGGTACCGCAATTTGCGGTACCGTTATTTGCTCCCTGGACCCGCAAAGGGACCTCAGAATAGGGCGCAAAGGGATTACCGGCACCAGTGTCCTTACTAGTGCCGGTAATCCCTTTGCTTCAGCCTCTAAATGAGGCCCAAAGATCCACCAGTTGATCAGGCGAAAAGAGGTCCCGACAGCAACCAACAACAACCAGCATCTAAAACAGAAACACAAACAATTGCACCTGTTCTGTTATGGCCCTATTCACAGTCTCCCTGGATGCATCACTCACCTGCTCTCCAGTGTGGGCAGGATTTGATTCTCCCAGTGATGTAGGCAGCAATAGTCCATAGGCCAGACAACCGACCGCCGGAGACCGGACATCCATAGCAATACGTACCTAGTGTCCACAAGGACCTAACTCCACTGTCACGAGGACACCACTAAAATTAGGGAAAACCAAACGAGAGCAGAAGGGTGGGGTGCATAGGTAGCAGATGCAGGAGAGTAGAAAGGTCCTCCAGGTGTGACAGGAAGGGAATTCCAGAAATCATATGAGGATAGGTTTCCAGGGCAAGATGCAAGTACCAAAAAGTTAAAACCCAAGGCAGTTTGAGGTTACCAAGACATAACATAAACCACAAGACCAGTATAGGATGAAAAAACAGCTAAATGCCAGAAATTCAGTACAAAAACACCAAATCCAATAAGGGATGATGCAGGAGAAAAATCCAGCCATAAAAATAGTTACAACAGGTATCCAGGAAAGCATTCAGGAGAGAACACACAGGTTCCACACAACGCTGTCCACAGAAATGTTGAGATGCAAGGATCATAGGGCCTCATTACAAGTTTGCCGGTCCGGAAACAATGGTACCGGTAAGCTTGCTGGTACCGTTGTTTCCAGACCGGCAAACTGCGAGTTCTGCGAGCGGGTGCCTTTCAGCATGCCAGTTCTGACCTGGCGGGTGGACCGGCACCCGCTCGCAGAACTCAATGGATGCACCGACACCATTCATGAATGGTGCCGGTGCATCCGTCCTCCCCATTCCCATTGAGTCCAAGGGAACTCAATGGGAATGGAGAGTAATAATTACCGGCACCCGGCAATGGGGATTTACCGGGTCTGCCAGGACAGTAATGCGTCGGTAAGTCCCCATTGCTGGGTGCCGGTAAATTCAAGACTGTGGGGGCAGCCGTGCCAGTATTTACCGGCACGGCTACCACCAGGGTCGTAATGTCTTTCTGTGGCTTTTAGCAGCCCGGCTTCTGGGAGCGGTGAATCAAGTCCTCCAATAGCGCCAACATTATAATACGTCATGACCTCATGCAGCACGGCCCCCCCAATGGCCGTAAATGGTGCAGGATGTAATGGATGTCTCACGCCACCAGGGTCGCCGAGAAACAGAGTCCCATAACCAAACTCCTGACAACAGGGGTGTGAAATGAATTAACTGGGGTACAGTAGCCTTGGAAAAATTGTAAAAATCAGGGATCCTCAGCTCAGATGGCTAGATACTGCACTTCTCATATCACTTAGGTTTCTTGGATTTAGGGATCTTGCAAGGAGTTCAAAAAAGTGCCCAAAAATAAATAAAATAAATCAAATTTGGAGGGTGTACTTAGGATAATCATCTAGGATAGAGGAGCGCGTGTTCGCCAACAAAAGCCCTAAACCCAAAATGTACCCCAATGCCAACAGACTTTCTGAAAGAGATGTGACAACAGAGACCACATAGGGGCATAAACATATAGAGCATCTCACTTTTTAAAAATGCTATTTTTCAGACAATTTATCACAGGTTTGTATTCTTCAGTTGGACAATCTGTCTCATAAAGATTCTCTATGTGTTATGCTTTGATCGGGTGCCCTGGGGAGAAAGCTCATGACCTAGATAATCAACCTTGGTGTGTCTGAATTTGCATTTCTCTATAGCTAGAGTAAGCCCGGTATCACCTAATATTTGCAGGACATTTCCTCGGGCTATTGTGATGCTCCATATTATTTTCTCCCCAAACCAGAAGGTCGTTGGTAAATCAGGAGGAATACCACCAAAATGGTAGTACCATTACCGGCACTTGGAATGATAGAATTACTGGAATATTCCAAGTGCCGGCAACGGTGGTAAATCCCCATTCCATTCATTCCCATAGGACTCCATGGAGGGAATTTCCAGAATTACTGGCACCGGAATTATCGGTGCTGGTAATTGCAGCATTTCTTTGCTGGTGGGGGCACAGGTAAATCAGTGCCCCCACTGGAAAACTTGTATTTTCCCGGTGCAGAAAACATGCCAGTGGCGGTATTACCACCACATTTACCGACATTTTACCTGCACTGGGAAAATTGTGATGAGTCCCATATGTTTTCCCCCTAACCGCAGGGTATTGCTTGAGTGGAGTACTTGACCTGGCTAGTATCATAGAAGGACCAATCAGGTTATTACCTCCTCCTGCCCCCAAATCAGTGACTCCTGTGCATTTATGATCGTTTGTGCTTCCCCTGCGCTATCACCCGTGTGAATCCATAAAATATTAAGGATCGCTGAACGCTAATGCTTTGGTGACTGACTGTCAATTTTGCACATTTTTGTGTTGCTTATATTTGAGGGCTCCTCCTGTACCTCTTCGTTCTCTCTCACGTGCCCCCTTTAATACTGAAGAAAGGCATTACTTCCGATTTTGGGCTGATATATCTCTCAGGCTTTGCCTGGCCTTGAGATGCACGTGGCCGTCAAAGCACTTGATCAGGAACTCACCAGTTTCTATTGCCATTGGTGCTCACTTGCCGCCATGCCACTATTCGATTTCCACGGTGCATTCCACTGAATCTCTTTTATGTGCCTTTGCGATTGGTCCAGGGCATTTATTCAGAAAATAAAGCCTCATGATGCCAACAAATGTTTCTGAGTGGGTTGTGGTTTCTGGATAATTTGAAGGAAGCAAATGGCTTCAATCGACTTTTGTTAAAATTAACCTCTATGCAAATATTATTTTGATGAGCAGCACCTGACACAAAGCTTATTTCCTTTCCTTTCATGACTGCTCTTTGCTTTATATTCCAACAGGGAGTTGCAAGCATTTGAAGTCTGCGGTGCCTCTAAGATCAGTCAGCGACTTGCTTTAACCATGGAGGCTTCCACATTGGTACCTTACAACACAACTGAGAGCAAATCCACGGTGAGTCGCGACATTAGAATCTGGATCACGCTAACCGTCACCCTGATTCTGTTTTGGGGCATCTTCCTCTTTTTCATTGTGCTGATGCTGCACGCCTTCTTCACCACGGCGCATCTGAGGACACAAATGCGCTACGTTCTCTTCATGTACACTCTTGTTAATGACACTCTGAACCTCACCACGTGCGTGCTTCTCTTTTTATTAACCTTTGCTTTATACCAAATACCAGTGCGTGGTTGCCATTTTGTTGTTACTGTAGCCGCTTCCACCTTCCTCAACAGCCGGACTGGTCTGGCGGTCATGGCCCTGGAGCGCTATGCAGCCATCTGTTTCCCGTTGAGACACTCAGTGATCTGCAGCGTCGAGCGGTCCTGGGTACCCATCACTGTCAGTTCGGTCATCGGTTTCATGCCCTCTTTTATTGACATTATTATCTTGAACACCTCAGTGCCAGAAGAATTTTTCTTTGAGCGAGTAATATGTCGTCAGGAGTATTTAATAGTGACCCCGTACCAGGCTACGCGGATGATTGTAACTGATGCCACTACATTCACGATGGTCGCTTTGATAATTCTGTACACCTACATAAAGATTATGATGGAGGCCAAGAAGGTCAATGGAGACAGTGCTTCAACTGGCAAGGCCAGCAAGACTGTGGTGATCCACGCCGCTCAGCTGTCGCTAAGTTTGACCTCTTTCACTTCCCCGATTTCAGAATATCTCATGAGACAACAGGTTGCCTTCGTCAGGTTTTTCTATTTCTTTTTGTTCATGCTGTTTCCAATTTTTCTGAGCCCTTTGATTTATGGCTTCCGGGATGAGAACTTCAGAAATCATATTAAAAAGTTTCTGGCATGCAGACCTCATAAAACCAAACGTGTAGGACATACACCATGAAGTGCGATACCTGGACATGCTTTCTCATTTTGCTCAAGTGAATGCTTGCAATATCTTTTGAGACTCCTGAATTGTGTATATATCCAAGCGTTCCTTGGCAGAAAGTGCAGTTGAAATGAAGAGCAAGCTGTCCGGTTAGTCCTCAGACGACCACAAACCTTCTGTGTCATGGACTTGTCATCCACAGGGAATCAATAGGCTGTTGCATGACTGACTGGAGTTCTGGGGTGGTAGTGTGTGTCTTGTCATCATCAGCATTTCTCCTATAATAATTGCCTGAAGTTGACAAGGGTTTGCCTGTGCCACCAACAGGTTCCACGATAAGATGAAAACTGAATCCTATAGTACGTCACCTAGAGCTGAGGCTCACAGGCACGCTGAACGGTACAATCCAATCAGATTACTTTAGGAGATTCCCAATAAGTATGTGCAAGAAACACTTACTTGCTGTGCACATGATAAGCTATTGGCAACTATGTATTCTTTTTAAAACCCCATCCGTTTACTCAGGGGTCAAATCCTAAAAATTTAAGTGGGGGACTCATCAACAAACGCAATGGGATGTGACATCACTAGAAATTAACATATCAAGGTGAAAAAGGCACATTTCGTTAAATTGGTTTTGCATAACCACCCAAATTGAACAGGGTGAATGGCATTTGCCGTTTATGAAATAAACACACACACAAAACCAAGAGAGGATTTTTTCTTCTAATAGTGTTTTTGAAAACTTTAAAAGGTGTGCATGTGTTAAACTCCAACAACTAATCCAAATGTTTTCCCTGGGACTTGCAGTACTGAAATAGGACATTTCACCTTTAGTTGTTTGTTATTTTTCATCAAGTTATATAGTTTAGTGGTAGAGTGTCTGGCCTACGAATCTGCCAACTGCGATTTGATCCCTGAGGTGAGCTTTAATTCAGACATTCAAGGAGGGCATTCAATGTTTCTCATTTTAGCTGGGGGCACTGAGTCCCCCCTCTGAATAAAGTGAGTGGACTCTGTGCCCCCTGGTGTACCCTCGACTTGAGCCCTGCGTTCACTCCACTTCTTTTATGATTTCACGCCATTGGAACATGAACATTATTTTCCACTGATGTGACATCACTGTAGCGTAATATGGCTTGTTCTCTGCCTCCCTCAGATATCTTCAAATCGGAGGGGAGCAGAGGAGGCCCAGCGGGCTAGAAAGCCTGCTATGCACTCCACAGTAGGTGTCTCAAAGTGACATGGCCGGACAAAAAAAAACAATTTTGTTTGCCCAAATGTTAATTTATTTAAATTTAATTAGGAATGAGACATTTGTGGATTATTTCTTTTTATTCTAAGTCTTGAAAACAAAACATATATTTCAAACAAGTATGTTTCTAAGCCTACAGAAAAAAATAATAATAGTGTTCAGATACATTCAAATTCAAAGCATTTTTTTAAAACTGATTTTATTAACAGCGCCATTTCAACACAAATAACATAGCCACAAAGTTGCACCAAACAGACATCTCATTATCAATAGACCCAGCTGTTGCAATGGGAATATCCCTCGTGTGGGATGGAGGGAAGACAGGACACGCCACGTCTATTCAACTCGACAATCATTTATTCATTAACTTTCCTTCTGTCGCTGTGCTCCTCCCCTTCCTGCTCCCGCCTCCCGTTCCTTAACCCTTCCTGCACCTTTCCTTCTCCCTCATAACACCAGCTAGAGTTCCCCCCGCCCCCCATCGCTCCAGGTCCGTTCTGTCAATTGCATACAAACCAACTTTCCCATTGACCCACCTCATGGACAGACCCTCAGCAATGTTGTTTCATTGCAGTGCAACCTTTTACCCCAGCAGTAGGATCAGTTAGTTCGGGTCCTCAGGCTCTTCCGCAGCCTCTTTAATCTAATAAAATCTGAAGTTGCCCCAAATGCCCTTTGGCCTCACCGCCGGATGCACCATTTCCCTGTAGATGTCCTTGCGCGTGTTTGCTTTCTTGCAGTCATTGATGTTTGGATGGAGCGCTCTTATCCATCCATTTTAAAGCGACACATCTTCTATCCAGCAATAAGCCAAAGCCACAGATCGACTCAATTTATTTGGTAAATGGTGGGGAGGTGAAAGGCCTAAAACACATCAGAGGGCACTGTATGGCTTCAGTGCCAGTGATGGCGGCCATTTCCTCCGCAATCTCGCGCCAGAATTCCGACAACTTTTGGGCATGACCAGGTCATATGGATAAAATCACCCCCCCCACCTGCTTATATGAATGGGCATGCAGCAGTCGCTGTGTGGGGTCACATTTTTAACTTTAAGTGGAGTATGGTCAGGGCTTTAAGTGGGCCTGGGCTAATGAAAGGGGTGCCTGGCGGATGGATGGCGACACAATCAAAAGGCAAGGCTTTTTTTGTAAAGCCTGAAGCTGTCATGTGAAAGCGAGAACTTTAGGCTTTACAACAAAAAAAAACCTAGCTTTTCATTGTGTCTGCGACCGTCTGTTGGGCACCCCTTTCATTACAGATCCATGGCTTACCCTCAACAAGAGGTGGGTGATCCTTGTATCTCCAGTGAAAGAGGTTCCTGGCATGGGCTGAGCACCGCAATTAAAAGACAAGGAAACACTTACCTGACCTGAATGGTACCTATTAGTCCTCAGCCCCTGCCTTTTTGCACAATTGAGCCAGGGCTCTTAAGGGGGCGTGGGCCTACATGTTGCCTCCTACTTGCGGCACTGACCTCCCTGCCAGGCCACGCCCCCTAAGAGCCCCAGCTCGAGTGTGCAGGCCACTTAAAGCCGATTCTAGGCGTACAAGAATCGGTACTGCAGTGCCCGATGTTTATAATTCAGGGAAATGTAGCAGGACTGTCAACAGATCATGGCCCAGTGTGTATCATCAATGGGGGATCTCAAATAAAGCACCCACCTTGATCTAGTCACCGAAATATCAGTCGGCATAGTAGATAAGGCCAATTTATATAACATTGAAATAGACTTACTGGCTGTGGCGGTCGACAGCATATAATGCAGCAGAGGACTAGCTTTAGGTTCAGCAGTCAGGCACGGGTATCTAGCCTCCAGCTTCCTTTGGCTAAATAGTAGGGTGGTAGTAAGGGTGGGGGAGAGTTTCCCTTGAAACTTTTCCAAAGTGATAAACTTTCCATCTTGAAACAGATACTCAAATTTGGCGATCCCTGCACTATAATAATAATTCAAATTTGTATAGCGCTATGAACCCTCAGGCATCTGAGCACTGCTTATTATTACCCACGGTGTGTAGTGCTCATTTATTGACCTTGGAAGGACGAAAGGCTGAGTAAGGCCCTGCTGGGATTCGAACCTGCGTTGGCAGGCTCTACTCGTTGTGCTATCTGACCGGCTATGTAAACCACGCATGATTACTTTATCCTTAGTGAATGGGATACTCCTCAATATCGGTCAGGATGACAAGCCGTGTGTACGGAGGGTATAACCCAATCTTCTTATGTACCGCTTGAGGGGCCCATGCTGTAATGTCCATCGGGCCCAATGAGGGGCGATGGTATGCAGATTTGGCCATAAGTGTGCTCTGTAAGTTAGATGGTAGGGCCAGCATTTTCTCTATTTTTATTTGCTGCAGAAGAGATTCTGATACCAATATACTGCATGATGAATCATGCATACATGACCATAAAGCTCCACATTAGGCTCCAAATTAGGCATGTTCAGCCCACCCTGTGTAAAAGCTTCCATTTCATACTGGTAGTTTTCCTTCCCCAGATGAGAGCAGACAAAGAGGATCGTAGTGCCCAAAGAACTTACGTGAGGTGAAGGGGTATGTTGGCAAATACATAGATGCAAATAGGGAATATCATTGTTTTGATGGGTGAGATTTTAGCCATGTCGTAGAGGGGCAGCGAAATCCACCACTTAATCTTGCGCTGGATTTCCCGGAGCAGTGGGCCATAGTTCAGCATGTATAACTAGGTGGCTGAGCACGCTATATTTATTACTAGACATTGTACTTTTTTGGGGGACCATTAAAACTGTGCACCAAACGTGCCCGACAGAACCACATCTGTCAACTAAAAGAGTTCTGATTTGCCCCAGTTAACCAGCAGGCCAGAAAGCCACCCAAATTGAGTAATTCCATCAACAACTGGTTGAAGGTTACATTCTGAATGCTTAATAAAAATAGCTAAATCTTCATCTTATTGGGATAACACTACATTTTGATCAAACAGTCGAAGGCCCCAGAGTATAGAAGCCAGCAGCTCCACCACTAAGGCAAAAAGTATCAGGGAAAGGGGGCAAACCTGCCGTGTTTCCTTTGAGAATGAGAATCGTTCCGATGTTAAGTCGAGCCATAGGCTTGGAGAATAATAGAAAAACCAGCCGTATGTAGTATGAGCCCAGCCCATTCTGGTCAGGACCTCTATTATGTATAACCATTCTAGCGAATCAAAAGCCTTTTCAGTATCTAAAAAGGTGGTAACAGTCGGATTAGATCTACGCTAAAATACCCAGATGATAACCTTTATATGATATTTATTGATTATACTGGTATGTTTAACTGCATCAATAGACATAAACTATGGCAACAATCTGAAAAATGGGACGCTCCATCTTCAATCTTAACCTCATGAAACAAATGTACCAATTTACTACAGTCAGAATTAGACTAAAACATATGGGTACATTTCCAGATCCTATTAACACAGGCAATGGTCTAAAAAAGGGCTGTGTTTTAGCAACTGTTCTCTACAATTTCTAAATAGCAGATATGAATACAGCTGTGATACAATGTAATAATTTTCCACCTTGTATTGATACTCATCCCCTGACTTAGTTGTCTTATGCAGACGATACCGTCCTTATGGATAGGGCACCTATTGGCTTGCAAAGGGCATTGAATGCTATAGTCAAATATTCTGAAGAAAATCAATTTGAGGTTAATCATTCTAAATCATTCTAAAATTATGACTGTATGTAGGAGGAAGAATACAAGCTTTAAGTGGTACATACAGTCTAACAGCATAGAAGTGGTGAGTAATTTTTTATATCTGGACATTCTTATGGTTAATAATATTACTAGTCAATACTTGAAAAAAATAGATTGTTTAAAAAAACACTAAGTAAAATTAGAGCGGCGAAACAATTTATTCAAAAAAAGGGAGGATTTTCCATAAAAGGATTAATACACCATAAACTGCATGCAATGGTTTCCTAATAGCTCTCTCTATTGGTTGAAAAAACTATAGGGTAAGATGTGAAGATCGGTCTTGGGCATAGCCTCTGGAGCCCTGAGGAGTCTATCAGACTGAAACTTGCTCTCACTTTCCTAGTTACCTTGATAAACATTAAACAAGCTTTTCTTTACTTGAGGATTCTGTCTGATAACAATAGTAATTGTTTTGAATTTAGCCTGTTCTCTAAACTAATTAAAAGAGGAGAATCCACCAAAAGGGCGATTGTAGAATTTGCTGAACCATGTAATAGGTTTTTTATATATATTGTATTGAAAACACGACATACATTTTAATCTTAGATTTGCAAAAAACTTTCATTAAAAAATACACTAATTTGGGAATTTGGAATATCATTTTTGAGCCCATTAAAATATATCAGTAAATATAATCACCCAGGTCTGTGCTGGTTTATGATGAAATTAAGATTTGATTTGCTGCCATCCTTGTTTATTTTGGGATTGTGGAAAAAAAATGTCTGCTGAACATCAAATGTGCGGTTTTTGTAAGAAAGAATTTGAAATTATCCTTAGTCGATCCCTTTTCTATTGCTATGAGTGAGGATAACACTTTTGTTAGTGATATTAACAGGATACAAACTGATCAATTTTGGTCTTATATTAATTCAGGTAACTCGATGATTTTGTACAAATCTTTTTTCTCTTTATGGACCCTATTACATGTTGTATTAGATGTTAAAATTAAATTATAGTTTAAGGAAATGTGATTTTTTATTTTCTTTATGTCTAATTTTATGAATGTTAAATTGTTTATACGTTTAAGACAAACGTGTAAAAGGTTTCTTATGTAACCACATACACTAATCCAAAAAATAAATAAACAATGTTTGGGGTGGGAGCCTTGAGTGAAGAGATAAGTCGGGTAAGTGATAGGCCTTAGGATGGATTTTGGGCTGGGAATGGGTATCACCCTGAGAACGTGCCTCTGAGGAGAGATGCTTCAAAGCAGGATATTACCTAAAAGTATGGATGGCTTTCAGGCTTGGGATGAGTCCCTTGGGGGTGTAGGCCTCAGAAAGGTTGACTTTGGGTCAGGTATAGGTCTCGGGTGGAGGTCTTACAGCAGCAGCAAGCCTCTAGTAGGGGTACAGATGGTCCGGGGGTGAGGTGTGGGGATTGGCCTAAGAAGAACGTCTGTAAAAGGAATGTGGCTGGGGAGAGAAGTGAAGCAGTATCTCTCAAATGCAAAGGGAAGGTGTCACAATAAGTAATGATATCATAAAAGGCTACTCCATCGAATGTAAAGGTCCTAATATTATATATAGCCCTTTTTACCCCAATACTAAGTTTAAATGAGCAGATATTATATCAGGGTAAATGTATGGACCTGTGTAAAAGGATTCTAACCGGGCGTCACACACCGGATCAGGACTCTTGCCCTTAGCCTAGGATGTAGCGCTCAATTAGAATACTTTCTCTTTATTTTCTACAAATTCGAATTGAGCTGGCACCCAACCCGTCTCACACCTCCTTTTACAAATACCACGGGTCACAATGGTCCATGAACCAGGCCGGTTGGTGGGAATACAATATTTATTAATTTTAAATAAAAAGGAAATCACACAATTTTTAGATTGGGCAGCAATCACCAATGGGGTTATAATTACAACGAAAACTACTGAAATACACTTGGGTAACCTGCAAAAACATATCCAAAACACACATGAATAAGAGCACTTTTTCATTTAGGATAGATTTCCCCAGAGTTAAGATTTCCCCCTGCAATGTTCCATCAAGCCCCAATTAATCGAATTCGGGATAGAAAGAAGCAGAGGGGAATTGGGAATATGAGGCAGTAAACAGAATCAAAATCTGACCTTCCCTCACAAAATAAGAGGCAAAAACAGATTTTAAAACCCTTTGCAATGGCATAAACAACACTCAGATTTTGACAAATTATTAATTATATGTGTGTTTAAATAATGATGTACACATGTTTTATCACAGCATCAGGTATTTTATATCACTAGCAACTATAAGGTAAGGTATCACAAAAGGCATATAGTTCAAAACACAACTTGAAATGAAAACACAGTGCAGCCAAATTCACACGTTGAAAAGTTGCAATTTACACATTTGCAGTTTTAAATGTCAAAACGGCTTTTCTTTAAAAACGGGTGTAAAACACAGAATCGGAATGCGGTTTTTAGGCTTGGTGATAGATGCACATCACAAGGACAATATGAAAGTGAAAGAGTGACTACAGCTGGATAATTGGATGAGACTTTCAAGGTGAAAGGAGGTTCGGTTTGGGAAAAATAAAACAATTAAGGAGAGAAAATTGGATTGAAAGAAAAGACACATTTCACTTACACTAGATTTAATGGCTAGAAAAGGGGAACGCCACCCATGGATATAAAAGTTACGCTGCAGTTGTAACCCTTCACGCAGTGAACCCCTTTTCTCAATTGAAAGTTTTGTTTATTTTTTCAAAATATTGCTAAAGACTTATGATCTATGCAAGACAGAAATGAAGAGAAAAGTGTCGCTAACACTTGGAGATCAAAGACAGGGTGCCCAGAGAATTCTAACAGTTTTAAACAAGTTATCAGGGTATGGATAGAATTACTTAGAGAGTGGAACAAAGACAAAGTATCAATATGGGGTAGGCTATGTGTTGCTATGGGATGGGGAAATACCAACAATCCGCAATTTGGGATTTGGGACAACCAACCGGTTTCTGGACTCAAAAGGTTCTGGTCACAGCAAGGCGGGCACCCCTTACTGCACACAGCTGGGCCAGTCTGGTCACTGGAACTAGGCAAAGGGCCTCATTATAAGCATGGCGGTCCGGAAAGTACGGTACTGGTAAGCATGCCGGTACCGTAGTTCCTGGACCGCCATACTACGAGCTCTGCTAGTGGGCGCCTGTCAGCCCGCCAGGTTTGGCCTGGAACAAAGACAAAGTATCAATATGGGGTAGGCTATGTGTTGCTATGGGATGGGGAAATAAACACAATCCACACTTTGGGATTTGGGACAACCAACCGGGTTCTGGACTCAAAAGGTTCTGGTCACAGCAAGGCGGGCGCCCCTTACAGCACACAGCTGGGCAAGTCTGGTCACTGGATGGCAAGGGTACAGCGGGCATGCAGGTAGTGGGCACAAAGCTGGTCTGGGGACAGGAGACTTCCCAAAGGGTACCACACCTTTCCCCCTTTGTTGTTGGGATTTTAGTGGGGTTTCTGGATCAATGGCCTTGCTGGGATAGGGTCAGCAATGTTTTGGCCTGGCAGTATGGTCTGGAATCTTGCAAAGGTGGATATGGAATGGCTGGATATGCAGGTGCTGCAAATTCAGGAGAGAGTCCCTGTCCCTGTGAGCTCCCACCCTTTATATAAAAGCGGGTGACATCACTGGGTTTATTGATGGGCAGAACTGAGCTAGACCTACCCACAAGAACCGGATAGGTCAGCCAATGTTGGTTGCCTCTTATATGAGGGGACTTAGTTTATGGGGTTGTGTTTTTATGAGGTGCAAAGCCTACCCACAGTCCTTTTTGACAAAAATCAATCTTAACATAAATTACACATTTGTACAGTTGTGGCACGTTCGCAAATTACATAGGCAGATTTTATACAGAGCATGGTGTTCCCACTCCCAGGTCTGTACACCATTGTTTCGCTCTTCTAATAGTTTTTCACGATTTTAGTGAGAACCGCTTCATCCAAAATCCCACAATTGTAGGTGTGTGTGCATATTATCACATAATATTACATTTCAAAGTGGCACCATATACACTTTCCTGAGAATATCCAATTCTCTGCCAATTCTGTCCCTTATATGCCAGTGAAGGCTACCATGTCTTGTTTAAAAGCCACAAAAATGACATGTAAGCTGTTAACTTTTTACATTCCTGTGAAGTCCTGTTGCAGAGATAAAAGTCTTAAAAGTTTATTAATAAAATAGTCGTTTCAAACAAATGGTCAGCATTGTCTACCAAATAAGGGCATAGCTTACAAGGCTGCTCTGGAGTTGGCTTTGAAGCTCCCCAGTAGAAGTTGAGCAGAGGTGTTACTTGAGTTTTCACATGTAGGCATCCCAGAATCTATTGTGTCAACCTGGAGCACAGACAGAAGTATGACCAGCGTGTGATATTTCTTTCTAGTGGTCTATTCAGAGCTTCCAAGGGCACAATTAGCACATAGGTGTCCCAGAATCTAGTGTGGCTTCTTTTGGGGGGTAGGCCTGTCCTGTTGCTAGCAACCCCCCAAGCAGAAAACCTGTTTGGCAAGTTCCACAATACCTTAGTTATTTTTGTTTTTCTGCTTCAGAATCATGTCTGTTGAAACAAAACATTCCATATAGGTTTTTTTACCCCCACACCCTCCCCTGACATTCATCGGCAAGGCAAGGGCTTTATTCAAAATTGTACTTTTAAAACAGGCATTTTTCTTGCTTTGCAAAAACACATTTTGACACGTGGCAAATGCTGCTGGGATTTCCCTTTCACATTCGGTTTTCTCTTCCCTATGGATTTCAAACATTGTTTGGAGCCCTAGTCAGTTTCATTGATACATCAATCTGTTCAAGAAACATATCCCCCTGAAATTGACATGTGCCCTTAGAGCTAGGGTTTCTTTTGAAGCATTGATTTTTGACACTTTGTAGCCCAAAAGTCAAGCGTTTTCCCATGCGACTGAAAGTAAAGCTTCTGTTGATTTCCCAGACTTGGTCTGACACAGCCTGCCATTCAGGAATAAGGTTCTCTTCTGCTGGAGCACATATCTGAATATGGATGGGCATGGCAGGGCCTCACCTATAAAAGCAGAGTAATGTAGAACAGATGCAAAGAGCATCCAAGCGGCATCATTATAAATGTAAAATATTTCCCTTTTTCAATAGGGAAACTTTGGGCTAGCAGCAAAGCAGCACTGCTTTTTCACTCCACTTCTATAGTACACACCAGAACACACCATGGCAGTCTTTCTTGGTGTGCTCCCAGTTCCAACTTGCCCAATGGTGCTTGGCAAAACAGTGCAGCCATCCTTTTGTAGCTGCAAAACGCTGTTTTGAAGCGAGGCAGTGGTGCTCAAAGGAGCCAGCGCCCCCATTTTGCGGTTAACTGCTGAAGTGCAGCTTGGTTATGGTTGGGATTTCTGCTGAGTGGGTCAATGTATCCGACAAATCCCCCCCGACTCTTCTGAAACTACTTGTCGAGGGAGAGTAGGGCAAAGTGGGATTCATCAGTAGGGCAAAGTGGGGTTCATCAGGTGGAGTCCTTCTTCCATCAGGGAGCGGTACGCCATGATCCTCCCATTGTCTCTTTTTGGAGTGTGGAGCAACACCCACAGCTTTCCCTTAGGTCTTTCCTTGTGGTGTGGAGCAACACCCCAGATTTTCTTTCGATCTTTCTATGTGGTGTGGAGAGACACCCCTGGCTTTTCCTCCGGCCTTTCCTTTCCAGGTCCCCGGGGACGTTCTCCTTGGTCTAGAACTTGTATTAATCTAGTGAATAACTAAGAACCAGTTACAACATTTTCCCACTCACTGCCTTCCCGGAAGGTTGACAGCAGTGGGACACACATACATTATGATCATTACAGTATGGAGATAATCACAACACATAATCCTTCACAAGACACAAGACTCAGATATTTATTGACGTTTAGAAGAATTTCTGGTGATATGAAAAAAATATCTATACTCCCTGTTAGATAAATATCTATATGAACCTACCTGTTCCATTCTGGTTCTTCTTTTTCTGGTTCTCATTCTCCAGATGTCTCCTCTATTTGATTTTCTCTGGGCTCCTCCATTAGCTGCAAAGTGTGCCTGGGGTGACAACTGTTTCGCTGATTAATATGGACCTATTCCTCTTCTGAGGTTACAATTGAATAGGTCCAAGAGAAAAAGTGCTCCCAGAATACTCCTGATTTCTATCAACCTCTGCATCAGGGATGCCATTTGGGGGTCGCCAGGGGTCGCAACTGCGACCCCTGAGGTCTCCCTTGCTACCCCTGTGGTCTCCTCTGCTACCCCTAGAAAAAAAATATTTACTTATTTCTTTGTAACTTTTTTTTTTTTTTAAATGTAAGCTCCTGGGCTGTGGCCAGTGTCATGTGGCTCTTTATTTTTGGAGTGGCTGTTTTTATTGTGCAGGCCTCTTAAAAAAAATAAAATAAACGGGGTTCCACAGGTGTATCACTGTGAGCAGTGACGCTAAACTAGAAAGAATAGGAATAACACATAATTTGTCTTTCTGGAATTCTATCAAATAATTGCTAGACTCATAAAGGTTTATTTCCGGGCACTTCAGGTGGTGAGTCTCTGATTTAGCCTGTTCTTAAACACCTCAACTCAGCCTTTCACCCTTCTGAGGTCGATAAATGAGTACCAACACAAGTACAGAAAATATTTACAACACACGAAACCAAAATGTTTCTTGGCACAACAACCACTTTGTGTGTGCAAGACAAACTCAACCTCAGGTGTCATTTGCCATGAAGTTCACATAAAACTAGCAAACACATAAACAGACATTTGTAACATCACATATAAATTTCAAGGACACAAATAGTTTTCTCTGTGTTAGGCAGCGTGCATATACTGCAGTTGGGGGTAATGCGTCTACACCACAGTGTTTCAGCCGTTTCTAGGTGGGCTTGATGTGCCACATCTGGTGTACGGCCTTCATCAGGACGGGGGTCTGTACTGTATGATGTCTGTGCTGCAGGGGAAAGGGAGACTGTTGTCAGGGGAGTATTCAAGCACCAATTATTTAAAGAAAGGAATGAATCATGCACTGTGGAGTATCAAAAACACACACAGCTTACCTATGGGTATATTAATTCCACAGGTTCTGTTGCTGGGAGATACACTAGCCACACGGGCTGGCCTCTATATGATCCTGTTTTCAAAAAACAGAAAAAACAGGGTTTCTAATTAATGTTTGTGGTTCAATGAAGCTCGACCAAAGCGGGCACTGTTTACATGGAAGGAATCTTACCTCTCCAATGAAGGTGAAAAATCACTCTAATGTCAGCCTGGTTGCTTTGTTATCTCGAGTCGCCCTACAGGAAAAACACCTAGAGGGAGCGAGGGCATCTGATTATTATTGCTAGCATGACAAAACTCACAATTCTGTACATGTGCAGGGAGCGCGCTGTGCAGAATTACCTGTCTGTTTTACCTAGCCATTTTGTTTGTTTACTTTTTTATTGTTTTCAATGGCTGCCCTGGAAAGGGAAAACAGACCACGTTTTCCCTTCCCCGGCGGGCATTTCTTTTACTTTTTATTTTTTCTGTTCCCGAAATGCCACAGCGTTTCGGAACAGAAAAGAAATGCTTTTAGTAGCCCGGTCATACAGGCCTGGGTACTAATAGCAATAAGCCTGTTGCAGGGGGAGCATTACCACTTTAGGTAATGCCCTGGGGCCTTCGTTAAGGCCCTTGCTTCGCTCAGGCCTGTAACTATGGGCCCCGGGGCATTACCTGAAGTGGTAATGCCGCCCCTGCTCGGGCCTTATTGCTTAAGTAGTTGTCATATTGTTTCTTGTAAATGTTTCTTACTACCAGTAATGAGATACCTGAATTGTAGACAATGTTGGGTGGCATATCTTTATGTCATGCAGCCCCAAGAT
This sequence comes from Ambystoma mexicanum, assembly GCF_040938575.1. NCBI lineage: Eukaryota > Metazoa > Chordata > Amphibia > Caudata > Ambystomatidae > Ambystoma > Ambystoma mexicanum. Next base: position 995,172,089 of record NC_090941.1, read on the forward strand.
CCAAGGATCGGTTTGGGTCTGGAAAGTGTTTTGGTTGCAGCTATGAAAATTAGAGAGAGGAATCGTAATTCTGTATAGATTTCAATTAAAGATGTTCACTGCATTTTTATGTTACTGCTGTTTTTATATTTTTAATTATATTTCGCTCTCGGTTCGTTCCATCAAATGGGCATGGAACCTAAATCGGAAAATAAACTATAACCAAGAATTAAAAAGGCTTCCACTTCTGTCAAGCGCTTACTGTAAACGATTTTGGAGGAAGTGTGTAATACCACAATATCAATTCTATCATAGTCAACAAACTCAACTTGTGCTATATCGCTTGAATCTATAGACAGGTTATAGTTGACAAAAGGAATAAAATGGTTCTACGTTGATCCATTGGAGTGATTTACTTTGTGGTAGTTCACTTCGATACATTTACTGCAAATGCTTTTTTTAAATAATTGGGGGTTCTTCCCCAGACCCCCCTTCTTGCATCCCACTAACCCTCTACCCTTCACAACCCAGCCTTAACTCTTACCTCCAATGATACATATTTAAATTACTTCCCTGCGAAGTAAATGCATTGAAATGAATTACCACAAAGTAATTCACACAGCTGATAAAACTGCACACCAATAAAACATTAGCACGATTTAAGACTGTACGGACCTTGAGCCACAAAACTAGCTTTGAACCCCAAATATAAAATCCTGGATGATGAGAAGGATGTCACTTAGATGAAGCCTCTTAGAATAATGAATGGCTGCTGACATTTGATCTAGTGGCTAAGGTTTTCTTTCAGTCACAAAAGGTACCGTTTGAGCCACATTCTCCATTGTGACACTTGACTGGGGCCCTGAGGCAAACGATCGTCAACAAATTCTTGCAGATCAGTAGTCAGAGAGTCCATTGAAAGAAGTGATTCTTCTTTGCTGCGGCCCTCCTCATGATCTGTTACTAGGGTCATTGTGAAATAGGGTAATCTACCTTCTTTTTTCCCCAACTGCTGTTTCTATTATTGATATATATATATATTTGTTCTCAGTTGACTTGGTTGTTCCCCTGCTAAATTTAGTGTGGACGCACATCCATCACCTTTTTGGTTGTAGTTTATCTCCCTATGTGAGAGAGAGTATGCCCAGACGTGGGTCCCTTGCTGGCTGCGCCATAGGAAACCAAGCTGCACCTCGCTGAGGAGGCCCAATAGGGCCGAAACATGTCTGGGGTTACTTGTGTTTCCGTGCAGAGGGGACCTGGCCTAGCAGTCGGGCTGGGCTGCTACCATTGGTGGCAGTACCTGACTGATTGCATATGGCTGGACCCCTTTTGCAATGGCCAGATGAGGTAAAAACGGTGGTGCGGAAGGTTGTCCAGAGACATGCCTGTGATTCAGATGTATTCAAAACCTTCCACCTATCACTTTTTTGGTTGTACAGGGCCATCATTCCCCAGAAGTAACAATATAGAATTAGTGTTAAAGTTTAATGTGTGCAAACATTTACTAAAATTACTTCTCCTATTTAGTTGAAGATTCTTAGTTAACTGTTGTCTTGGTTTATAATCGTCAGTTTAGCTTGATGATGTCCAATAATTAGACCATCATTGTAAGGACAATGTCAACATCTGAAGCAACCTGATTCGCAAGCAGGATCTCTAAATTAAGGACTGATGGTGTGATAGGAGTCTGTACATCAACATAACCCTCTACAGGGGTAGACTTAGAAGTTGCTTGGTCTACATGGCTGATGTCACTCCACTGGGCAACCTACTTAGTTTAACACTGGAAGAGAATAAGTCCAGCTTCTCTTGTATATGTTTCATGATAGTGTAATGGCTCTGAACCACCAAACTGATGTTGTCATAAAGCCGAACTAGAGATTCGAAAACCAGATTAACCTAAATTGATTGATCCATAAGATCTCTACAAGGTTGACGCTGAGTTCAAAGCACTGCCCTGTGTGGTAAATTGTGGCAATTGGCAGTATCACATTTTTCCTGTTGTTCAGAAATTTGGGAAGTAAGAGCCTGCTTTATCGAAACAATAGGAGAGTCTAGCAAAGGCAATAATTAGTTGTTTAAAGGTAGTGACAGTTTCATGTTCCAAACTACCTCAGAAATGCAGAGCAGAAGCCTCATCATCTGGAAGAATAGAGGTAAGAGAGTGGGAGTCTTGAAAGGAGCCTGAATTACTCCCATCATTAAGCAGCCCAGTGCAGGCGAGAAATAGGACAGTTGGATATTTACAGATTTACTGCTCAGGTTATACATGGAATCCAAACCCCATGGCATTGTCCCAAACGAAGTAGTAAACACATGTAGCAAACAATCCCTTAATGGGACAATTTAAAACAATCTAAAAATTACTGTTATGATTTATTTTGATGCATTAAGTAGCAAGAATGATGGGACTGGATTATAGACGCTTGAGGGTTTAAATTACCCTTAGTTCCAACATCTTGGTGAGTTTAGCCTTGATGTAATTCCAACCTTATCTGACATTCTGTAACTTCTGTTTATTTAGATATGATGTCTACAGTGTCAATATCACACCTGCAGTACAGTATAAGACCTGGTGCCAGGGAATAGAGAGAGACAGCTAGATTTATCAAAGCCTGATACTCCTCTTGTGGCCTGGATGCTATTTGCAGTAAATGTTTGCTCCGTCCACAAAGTCTTCTGTTAGCTTGCTTTGATCGAGGACAGGAGAGACACATTTTCCTCCTCCTCCTTCTCTGATACCAATGGAAGACAAGCCATTTTCTTATACATGAGCAGTTCACGTGGAGCACTTGATGGGCGCGCCGAAGAGTTTGAATTTTGGCTCAGTAGGTGACCACATCTATCTGCTGAAGAACAGTGCACAAGCCAGTCCACTTCTTCCTCGAAGCCCAGGTCTTTGTCAGGTCTATCATGAGGAACTCATGGTACTCCTGTTACCCAAACATAATTGTCTTATGGTCATTCCACTCTTTCACTAGGCCCTAACTGACATTCCCCTTCTTCTTTGATTTAGCTGAGACATTAAGTATTTATGGGGGACCAACACACAGCCTAGGGCTGGGCGATATGGACCAAAGGTCATATCTCAATATCTTTGGGCTATATCTCGATATACGATATATATCTTGATATTGTTTATGTGGGTTAAATGTTCAGTTGTAAGCCGCCAACTACATGTGAGATGACATAAACACCTTAATTTATAAGACATTGATCAAAATAACATGCAAATGCAGGGTTCCTCTTCCTGTTTGAGAATACAAACAGCTGTTTAAATATCAAAATTTAAATAAAAATTGTAGTATTTGTAATAATGTATATATATGTATATATCTCAATGTTAATGATATTGTCTCATATTGATATTGAAAATATATCGATATATCTCCAAAACTCGACATGTCGCCCAGCCTTAACATAGTTCAACACAGCATGGGTTGGCCTTAGATTCTTTCCTTTCCTCTCCTCTCCAATAGGAGATCCCATTTTCCTCTCAGAGGTTGTTCCAAAACAACCCCTTGCTTTCCAACACTGCTCCGAGAGGGGGGTAGGTAGAGACTTCATGTAACTCCACACCAAACCCATCCTCCATGAAAGATGACAAAGCTTGAACTTGGTCTGCAACCAACTACTAGGAGAAACCACCAACCCTCATGACAATCTCAATGAGAGCTTTTGTTACTGCAACTGTTACTGGTTCTCAGGGGCACCACCTTAGGTTACCCGGTCACATGGTCCACTAAGATGCACCAGTTATTTGTATCACTGGCAGTGGCACTACGTGTCTTTTAGGGCGTGCACCAGACTTGCTAGTCAATGGCAAGCTCCCTACCTTGACCAATGTCAGGCCAGTAGAAGTGGGGCACTATCCTCTCCAAAGTCTTCCACAATATGAGGTAATCAACTCCTCCTGAGCTCATTCAAATAGGACGGCTTTCTGGCTCGCTGTGTGCCGTTCGATTTGATGCACATTGCCCCTAGCAGATGTATCCATTGCTTGCCATAAACACACTCAACACTGAGGGCTCTCTCTCAAACTGGAAAACTGTTATGTCATTGTCTTTTCTCACGAGAACTTCAAAAAATGACACTGCATCTATGTTTGAAAGGATGGCAATAATTGCTGTAAATTCATGCAGTAGCACAGTACTGCATGCACCAATTTTCTATTGATGATAGCGAGAGGGAGTATCAAAGACACTAAGTATGGGCACAGGGGCAGAAGCAGAGACAGATGCCACAAGGTAAATTTGATATTTTCAAGTTATCTAGGTATCCTTGCTGGTGCACACAACCCAAAACAGGTCCTGGACTCTGACACACCGCTTAGCCTCTTTTTCTTCAATCATGTTGTAAGGTGGAACATTCGGGGTGGTAACCATCCAACAAAAACCAGGAGAATTCTCCAATATCTCCGTAGACACAAAATCAATGTCGCCATACTGCAAGAGACCCATCTCCTCCCTTCCTCGGAACAACACTGGGCCAAGTCCTGGGGATGCCATAGATACTTCTCGTCTTACTCATCTTATGCAAGGGGAGTCACAATCCTAATCAATAAAAGAGCAAACTTCAGCCTAATCGACTCAAGGAAATACGCAGAACGTAGAGCCCTACTAGTGAGGGGGTGTCATGATCTCTGCTTCCAAAAGGTCAGGGTTTTCCCAACTCCCTTGGAAGCAGATCCATAGCCCAGGTTCCGAGTGCCAACCAGTCCCAATTGGGACCTTTTGGACCCAGTCCTGGCGCCAGTGGCACCAGGCTCATAAATAGGCCCAGTCCCAGCGCTGGAAGCGCCGGGCTCATAATGCTTGGGTGGACTTACCTGCAGCAGACCATGCTGCTTACTTGCCTGCCAGTTGAGCCTCTGATCCTCTTCTGTTTGGAACTACTTTTCCTGTTGGGTGGGGCAGGAGCCACTCCCTAGATTCAGAACACTGGAAATCTTCTGGAAAGCAGGAACTCTTTTCTTACCTAGGCGTGGCTGTGGAAGGAGACACCTAAGCACTACAGGAGGCTATTTAAACCACACCCGATGGATGAATCTTGCTTTGCGTTATTCTGCATCCTCTGCAGCAGAACGCTCATCGTGTCTTCTGCATCTGATTCTGGGTCTAAGGAAAAAGGCTTACCATCCTGAATCCAGTCTTCAGCAACACCTATCAAGACAAGAAAGAACGGGTTAGCATTACGGTCTTCAGTGACAGCTCTTCACTTACCTGGTCCATCGGCTGTCACCAACGCCTCGCGCTGCATTCCGGCATCTAAAAGACAAAGGCTTACCTACTCTTCGTGCGCTCCGGAGGTCTTCACACTGCATTCCGGCATCTGAAAGACAAAAGCTTACCAACTCTTCGCACGATCCGGAGGCCTTCGGCGCTGCATCCCGCATCTGAAAGACAAAACAAGGTGCGTTTAAAGACATTGGGGAACTTTAATACTCACGTGCCATTACTCCTTTCCACATCTAACCCAATGGGTATTCCGGCACCCTGCAGCCGCTCCGAACTTGTACCTGCAAAATAAAAAGACAGTTAGAGCGCATCGTGAAGCAGGCAACAAGCGCTTACTTACGTGCTTCCAGGCGCTTCCATTCATCACACGGGCTCCATCTTGAACTCACTTCAGCCCGTCATCCGCCATCGCCGGAACCCTGCAAAACAAGAAACATCATTACTAAAGACTTTAAAGACATTAGAATTACTCGAAACTTACCGTTCGTGCAGTAAACGACGGACAGCAGTCCTCTGAAGTCAAGAGGCCTGCTCCCCTTATCCAGTGAAGAAACTAGTTACAGCACCCTGCCCCGAGGCAGATGGAGAGCACGGCGTTCACTTACCTAAGGTGAGAGCGTTAACCTTTGGGGTTCTACAGGAGAAGAGAAAGGGAAGAAGAGAGAGACATTCAATAACCCAGTTCCTTAATCCCATATTTTCTATCTGCAGACATTTTACCCCTCGAGTCAGACATACAGTGCACAGAGTCCAAAGAGCCAGCCGTGTGTTACACATCACCTTTGAAGATACGGTATACGCCCAGTCAAGACCGGCGCCTCTACGGGAATCAGGTGAGCGTTACAGAACGCAAAGCCTACCACAAAACTCCCGTCCAGGCGCTATGGAAACCTCGGATACCGACCAGCTAGCCCAGTTACTTGGGGAACTAAGGGCAGAAGTGCATGCAGCCCGTCAGGAAACGAACGCTCTAAGAAGGGAACTGATTATTTCCAAGGAGCGAACAGATGATCTCGCTAGACAATTGCTACAGTCACAAGCCGGACAGACCCCGTTACCTGCATCTGCGGGAAATCTTCCTTCTACATCCTCTATGAATCCAGTGCAGATCAACCTACCTGGGAATGTACCTCTGGCTCCGCCCGAACGATTTTCTGGTGACCCAAAGAGGTTTGCAGTATTTATCAATCAGTGCCGATTGCATTTCTTATGCCGGCCAGCAGCCTTTCCAACTGATAAAGCTAAAGTAGCTTTCGTGCTTTCGTACCTTAGTGGCAATGCGGCAGACTGGTCAATCCCTCTAGTAAATCAAGATGATCCGGTCCTCCATGATTTTCAAGCTTTTCAGCTCAGTATGGAAAAACTGTTCGCAAGACATTCACAGGGGCAGGCCTTGGACAATGAGCTTCTTTCGTTGCCACAAGGTAATCAAGACCTTTTGGCTTATATTTCGTCTTTCAACAGACTGATAGTGGAAACTCAATGGCCTGAGGACAAAAGGATTACGCTGTTTTATAGAGGTCTACGTGGAGAGCTCAAAGATGTGTTAGCCCAAGTAGTGAATCCCCCACAAGATTGTTCGGACTATATAGACTTAGTCGTTCAAATAGATCACAGACTGCAGAACAGGAAGGCCGATCGTTCCAAGTTTGATGCTCGAGTATTTTCCAAACCGCCAACTCCTTCCAAAGGAGTAGACTCCGGGGAACCCATGCAAATAGGGGGTCTGAAAGGTCCTCTAACACAAAAGGAGCGGGAAAGGAGAAAACAGTTGCAATTATGCCTCTATTGCGGAAACTCAGGGCACTTTCTTCGAGACTGTCCGGTGAAACCTGCCAAGAAGGCAGTAGGAGCTGCAGTTACCAAAGTTACAAACTCTGAGCAGGGAAACGACCTCGCCCGACAAGAATAGAGGTCCTCTTGCCGAGCGTGAAAACCAGTTCCGTGACCTCGCATTTCGTGATACCTATGGTCCTCATTAGCCCTGATAATCCGGATCGATTACATGCAATTGAAGCTTACGTCGACAGCGGTGCCATCGGCAATTATGTGGATCATGAAATGGTTTTGAGGATGAATCTAACTCTTTGTCCCAAGGCTGTAAAGGACGTCATTACTACGGTGGATGGTACGGAGATAGCCTCCGGGCCAGTAACGCATACCACTCAAGAGGTGACGCTAGTAAGTCAAGATGGACACCATGAGAAGATCGTGTTCGATGTGATCAAGGCCCCTCAGTTTCAGATTATTCTAGGAATACCTTGGTTAGAGAAACACAATCCTCTGATCGATTGGCGAGCAAGAACGGTCCAGTTTCCAGAATGTGTCTCTACTTGTCACCCTCCACCTGGTGTTGCACTGGCAGCAATTTCTTCAGAGACTCCCCAGTTACCTCCCGAATACCTAGAATACCAAGATGTTTTCCGGAAGGATCAGGCTAACTCTCTACCTCCTCATAGGTCTTATGACTGCCAGATAGACCTGATACCTGGATCTACTCCTCCTTGTAGTAGAATTTATGCCCTCACCGAGCCTGAGAACCTTCACCTTCGACAATACCTGGATCAATACCTGGCAAATGGGTTTATTCGTCCTTCCAAGTCCCCTGCTTCTTCAGCTTTGTTCTTCGTTCCAAAAAAGGAAGGAGACCTTAGAACTTGTATAGATTATCGCTCCCTGAACCAGATCACTGTTAAGAATAGATATCCGTTACCTTTGATCCCTGAACTCCTGGACCAAGTCAGAAAAGCATGCATATATACAAAGCTGGATCTTAGAGGAGCTTACCACTTGGTACGAGTAAAAGAGGGCGATGAATGGAAGACGGCCTTCCGCACCAAGTATGGGCTATTTGAATATCAGGTCATGCCCTTCGGACTTTGCAATGCCCCGGCCGCCTTTCAATATTTTATGAACGATGTCCTCAGAGAGCTCATAGATGTGTGTGTTGTTGTTTACATTGACGACATCCTCGTTTATTCTTCATCGGAATCTGAACATCGGAAACACGTGAAAATGGTCCTCGAAAGATTGCGTCAACACAAACTTTTCGCTAAATTGGAAAAATGTGTTTTCAACGTGACTGAAGTTGAATTCTTGGGATTCATATTATCACCTGGCGGAGTGCGTATGGATTCAAAGAAGGTCGATGCAGTTCTCAAATGGCCATCACCATCCTCCGTAAAAGGTGTGCAAAGCATGTTAGGCTTCGCTAACTTTTACCGCAGGTTTATCCCCGAATTCTCTCGAATAGTCCAGCCCATCACTGCCTTGTTAAAGAAAAACAAACGTTTTGAATGGTCTACCGAGGCGGAACAAGCTTTCCAGGATTTGAAGACTAAATTTATCTCTGCACCAATCTTAAAACACCCTCGCCCCAAACTCCCCTACATCGTGGAAACTGATGCTTCAAGCCTTGCCATGGGGGCAGTTCTATCACAAAAGGACCCGGTAACCAATCAGTTGCTTCCCGTGGCATTTTGGTCCCGCAAATTCTCACCTCCTGAAATCAATTACACGATTACTGACAAGGAACTTCTGGCTATCAAGTCTGCCTTTAAGGCTTGGCGGCATTATCTGCTGGGGGCCCGACACACCGTTACTGTGATTACGGATCACCGAAACCTGCAATATTTGAAAACCGCAAAAGCCCAATCCTCTAGACAACTCAGTTGGGCATTATTCTTTGCCGAGTTTGACTTCATAATTACCTATCGACCTGGTACAAAGAACAGTAAAGCTGATGCCCTTTCTCGGATGGGAGTGGAAGAACACTTGATCAACCCTAAACCTGTACCAATCATTCCCGAACAAAGAATTCTGGGTGTAATCGCCACAGAATCCATAGATGAAGTTAAGGATAAACCCAGGCAATTTGTAACTCCAGCAGACATACAGAATTGGCATCTGCAGGGAAAGGACTTTGCAGTAAAGGACAACTTATTGTATTTCCAAGAACGATTATACCTACCCAGCACAGATTTATAGAAAAAAGAAATCTCTTGTTATCACGATTCTTTAATGGAAGGACATCCCGGTATGGCCAAGACCTCAGAAAAGATCAAGCGCTACTTCTGGTGGCCGTCTTGGAAAAAAGATATCAGAGACTTTATAATGTCCTGTGGAGTATGCGCCCAAAACAAGAGTCAAAAGGGCACAGCAGGCCTCTTACACCCTATTGACATCCCACCTCGCCCTTGGCATACGCTTTCTATGGACTTCATCACCGATCTACCTCCATGCTCCGGATACAATACGATTCTAGTAATCGTGGACTTATTCTCCAAGATAGCGCATTTCATTCCGCTCAAAGGCTTGCCAACAGCAGCAACTCTGGCCCGAGAATTTCTCGAAAACATCGTCCGACTGCACGGTTTTCCTTCGGTTCTAATTTCGGATCGAGGTAGTCAATTTATTTCTCATTTTTGGCGAAGTTGCTGTCGGTCGGCTCAAATTGATGTGAGACTATCGACCAGTCACCACCCTCAGACCGACGGACAAACCGAGAGGACCAATCAAACTCTGGAACAGTATTTACGCTGCATGCTGCAACAAACTGAAAAAACTTGGAAAGAAATCCTTTGGATAGCCGAATATGCCTACAATAACTCTGTCCATTCGGGAACTGGGAAAACCCTGTTTTTTCTTTTGTACGGCAGTCACCCTCGAACCTCGGAGTTGGATCCCCTCCAAGATCTTGAAACACCAGCAGTAGACTACCTGCATTCTACAATCACCCAAGCCTTTAAGGAAGCTGTTTCTCACCTTCAAAGGGCTAAAGAACAATACAAGAAAGGAGCAGATCAACATCGGAAGGAAGCCCCTCAATATCAAGTAGGGGATCAAGTCTGGTTATCCACCAAATATCTACCTCTAAAAGGGCCATGCACATTCAACCCAAGATACCTTGGTCCCTATTCCATCACTACCATAGTAAACCCAGTAGCGGTCAAGTTGGACTTGCCCCCTCACATGAAGATACATCCGGTCTTCCACGTCTCTCTATTAAAACCCCTGCAACCTCAAACCCGACTAACTAAATCTCCAAAACCTATCCTAGTTGATGGAGAACTCGAGTTTGAAGTCAAAAGCATTCTGGACTCCAAGATCTCCAAATCTAAACTATTTTACCTAATTGACTGGAAAGGCTACGGCCCCCAAGAGAGATCCTGGGAACCTGCTGAATATGTCCATGCTCCTCGCCTAATCAAAAGATTTCACCGAACATTTCCTGACAAGCCAAAACCCCCGGAGAAGCCCGGTTTGGGAGGGGCCTTGAGGGGGGTTACTGTCATGATCTCTGCTTCCAAAAGGTCAGGGTTTTCCCAACTCCCTTGGAAGCAGATCCATAACCCAGGTTCCGAGTGCCAACCAGTCCCAATTGGGACCTTTTGGACCCAGTCCTGGCGCCAGTGGCACCAGGCTCATAAATATGCCCAGTCCCAGCGCTGGAAGCGCCGGGCTCATAATGCTTGGGTGGACTTACCTGCAGCAGACCATGCTGCTTACTTGCCTGCCAGTTAAGCCTCTGATCCTCTTCTGTTTGGAACTACTTTTCCTGTTGGGTGGGTCAGGAGCCACTCCCTAGATTCAGAACACTGGAACTCTTCTGGAAAGCAGGAACTCTTTTCTTACCTAGGCGTGGCTGTGGAAGGAGACACCTAAGCACTACAGGAGGCTATTTAAACCACACCCGATGGATGAATCTTGCTTTGCGTTATTCTGCATCCTCTGCAGCAGAACGCTCATCGTGTCTTCTGCATCTGATCCTGGGCCTAAGGAAAAAGGCTTACCATCCTGAATCCAGTCTTCAGCAACACCTATAAAGACAAGAAAGAACAGGTTAGCATTACGGTCTTCAGTTACAGCTCTTCACTTACCTGGTCCATCGGCTGTCACCAACGCCTCGCGCTGCATTCCGGCATCTGAAAGACAAAGGCTTACCTACTCTTCGTGCGCTCCGGAGGTCTTCACACTGCATTCCGGCATCTGAAAGACAAAAGCTTACCAACTCTTCGCACGCTCCGGAGGCCTTCGGCGCTGCATCCCGCATCTGAAAGACAAAACAAGGTGCGTTTAAAGACATTGGGGAACTTTAATACTCACGTGCCATTACTCCTTTCCACATCTAACCCAGTGGGTATTCCGGCACCCTGCAGCCGCTCCGAACTTGTACCTGCAAAATAAAAAGACAGTTAGAGCGCATCGTGAAGCAGGCAACAAGCGCTTACTTACGTGCTTCCAGGTGCTTCTATTCATCACACGGGCTCCATCTTCAACTCACTTCAGCCCGTCATCCGCCATCGCCAGAACCCTGCAAAACAAGAAACATCATTACTAAAGACTTTAAAAACATTAGAATTACTCGAAACTTACCGTTCGTGCAGTAAACGACGGACAGCAGTCCTCTGAAGTCAAGAGGCCTGCTCCCCTTATCCAGTGAAGAAACTGGTTACAGCACCCTGCCCCGAGGCAGATGGAGAGCACGGCGTTCACTTACCTAAGGTGAGAGCGTTAACCTTTGGGGTTCTACAGGAGAAGAGAAAGGGAAGAAGAGAGAGACATTCAATAACCCAGTTCCTTAATCCCATATTTTCTATCTGCAGACATCTTACCCTTCGAGTCAGACATACAGTGCACAGAGGTCCAGCCCAAAGAGCCAGCCGTGTGTTACACATCACCTTTGAAGATACGGTATACGCCCAGTCAAGACCGGCGCCTCTACGGGAATCAGGTGAGCGTTACAGGGGGATTCTGGCAGGGAAGGAAGTAGTGATAGTGAACTCATATGCTCCTAACACCGATGGGCCAAGCAACTTCAACTGGGTGATAACCCAACTAGGAAAGATTAATGCAGCGGCCATCATCTGGGGAGTGGACCTTAACACTCCACTAGATCCCAGAATCGACAAATCACACACCACGGCAGTAAACCCATCCAAGGCAAGCCTTCAAGTCAAAGAGATTTGCCATGCATTCAAACTATCTGACACGTGGAGATGCAAGAGAATATACTTTCCACTCAGCTGTTCATAACACCAGCTCCCGGATAGATTATATTCTGGTGTCTACCCACAGCCCATTCAACTGGGGCATGAGCCAGATACTTCCACGATCCTTCTCAGATCACTCAATGGTGACACTCAAGCTCACACTATCTGGCACCACAACACCTGGTCTCAATTGGAGGTTCAAGCCAGGCTCACTAGCTGACGACGTGTTCGCAACAGAGCTACGCCAAGAAATAACATCATTTCTAGAAATAAATCAGGGCTCGGTGGACTCAGCTAGTACCTTATGGGAAACAATAAAATGCCATATACAAGGAATTTGCCTGGCGAAGGAGAGTGGCATGCTAAAACTAATACGCAATGAACATGCCAGCAGTGAACAGTGCCTGAAGGAGCTAAAGCTCAAAAACACCACCACCCCAGACCTAAATACCCAAGCTGAATTAAAAGAGGAACTACTGAAGTTTAAAGAAATAGCCGAACGTGAACTGAAATTTCTAGGGCACAAACACCAGATCCGTCAATACGGAGAAGGTCAAAAACCGGGTGCACTGCTAGCCCGCCTATTAACAATTGATAAGACCCCCTCCCGCGTGGAACGCATCAGAGATGCACATGGAACACTAGTCTATACGGAAGAAGAAATAGCCAACGTGTTTCGCAACTTCTATCAAAGCCTGTATAGTTCCAAAGGAAACATAAGCCCAGCAACAATACAAGACTTCCTAAATGACACTGAACTATACTGGGTACCCAATGAGCTAAGGGAACTGCTAAACGCTCCGATATCACTAGAAGAAATTCTGGAAGTGATTAAATCTCTCCCAAATACTAAAGCGCCAGGCCCCGATGGACTCACGGGGGAGTTCTACAAAGCCCACGCAGCCATTGTAGCCCCTATCCTACTCCATATCTATGAAGAATCTACAGAACGTGGGAGCTTCCCCCCACACTGTGGGAAGCCAACGTAATTGTCTTCCACAAAGTAGGCAAACCCCCAGAAGACTGCCCATCATACAGACCAATCTCCCTGATTAATCTGGACAATAAGATTCTGGCCAAAATCCTGGCAACGCGGCTACTCCCCCTAATGCCAGCCCTAGTTCTTGGCGACCAAGCCAGATTCATCCAGGACGCAGTACCACCTACGGCATTAGAAGACTATTCAGCGTCATAGAGGCCCTTGATCCAACACAACAGGCAATAGCAGTACTGCTTGACGCCGAGAAGGCATTCGATTCAGTGGAATGGCCTTACATTTTTATAACGCTCAGACAAATGGGGTTGGGGAACTTTTTAATTAAGCTAATATCGTTGCTATACAACTACTCACAATCCTACATCACACTAGGGAACACTAGATCCTTAAGTATCAAGCTAGAGCGTGGAACGAGGCAAGGTTGCCCCCTATCAGCTCTCATCTTCGCCCTGGTAATGGACCTCTAGCCTTGCGGCTTAGATCCAACCAACTGAACAGAGGCCTGAAGCTAGGTCCCCATAGTCTAGTAGTCTCCCTCTATGCCGACAATGTAATGCTATTCGTGAGTGACCCCCAAACTAACCTCAATCCAATAATGCGTGAAGTGATCAAGTTCAGCCAAATGTCCGGCCTCAAGACCAATCATTCGAAATCGGTGGTGTTCCCTCTGACTCCAAGTACCTCTGAGCTCATAGACGATCAGGGCTTCAAATGGGAAAAATCAAAAGTCCAGTACCTGGGTATCTACATGTCACTCAGTCACAATGATATATACAAAGACAACGATGTAACAACACTAGGCTCCTTACAGGAACGGGTTCACAGATGGAAATCACTGGCGTTAACATTATGGGGCAGTACCTCACTGATTAAGATGGTTGTCCTCCCCAAACTTCTCTATATATTTACTAATATACCATTGCTTATCCCAAAGTCCTTCCTCCAAAAGGTCAAGAGACTCATCCTAAAACTACTATGGGCGGGAAAGCCAGCAAGAGTAGCATACAAAACACTAACATTACCAACCTCAAATGGTGGTCTGGCACTCCCTGACATAGAGAAATACTACTGGGTAGCCCAAGCTCAATTTCTGAGCCACTGGTACACGACACATTTCATTCGCCCACACGTACAAGTGGAACGGGCCCTCGCATCCCCCAATTTATTAAGAGCCATTATTATCAGTCACATCCCAGTACCACATAACACACTTAACACAGTCTTATCCACGTAAGCGATCTGGAAAAAGATTGCCCGCAAATACGAGATAGAAATAAGATTCTCCCCCCTAATGCCAATTAAATTCATCCTGAACATTCCGTTCACAAATGAAAAAGCATTCCTTCTGTGGGTGGACAAAGTCAACATCCAATCCTTCGGAGACCTATTCCCAGAGGGCACCTTTCTTACCCCACAGATGGCCAAAGACAGGGGGGAAACACCTCACTCGATATATTCCTATATTTCAGGCTACGCCATACCCTACAATCGCTGTTCCCTTCATTCCCCAAACAGCCACCAACATTGGATTTACTGCACAACACAATCCAGACCCAGGGAGAAGGGAGATTAGTGTCAATAATATACAAATCCCTGCTGTCCGACACAGAAAAACTTGATTCCCGGGTGAAGCAAAAATGGGAAACGGCCATTCAGGAAACAATACCCACAGATGACTGGGTCTATATTCTCCGTCAAACCCAAAAGGTTGCATTAAATACTTGTTACAAATTAATCCATTTCAATTTTGTGCATCAAACCTGCTACACCCCACTCAAAAAGCAGAGACATCAACCAGAAATGTCGGCACAATGCGAAAGATGCAACACCGCAAATGCAGACTTCTTCCACTTAGCCTGGAACTGCCCCGGAATACGCCGATTTTGGACCACCGTCCTGCAAATAACAGCTGACATCATAGGGGAAACAGTGACCCCACTTCCACTGGGGGCCTTACTACGGTTGACCAAGTACCTGCAAACCGCAACACGTAAACTGGAAGCCCTCCTTTTGGTACTGGCACGGAGGAAAATCGCTATGACATGGGGCCGCGGCCTACTACCCACGATTGAAGCCTGGAAAAAAGACATTCTATACTGCCAAGATATGGACAACGAATTTATAAAGACACTACCACTTCATGCACGCCCCCCTGACATCTGGGGGCCATACATACTATACCTGATAAACAGCGCCGGGTCATCAGACTCAGAAGGACCAACAACATAGTCACAGAATATGGAACAGCGAAACTTAGAAACGGTGCTAGAGACTGATCGCATCGAGGTGGACGAGAATCAACTTTATGTTGACCCAAACGGGCGAGGGAGGTGGGGAGCATCTGAGCAGGGACACTTGAAAGTTGTTATTGTTTTGAGATCACCCGGTTGGTGCAAATGTACATGGTATATATGCAAATAAAAATAAATCATGTTGTAAGGTGGATTTGTAGCAGTGCAAGGTAATGTATTGGTACCGGATCAAAGCAATGCACCCCAACAAACCAAAACTGAAAGGGAGTTTTCTACTTTTGCGCTGTCCCCAATACAGTGCCTTTCAGTTTAAATAGAGTTTTAGAAAAGCAAAGGCAGCATTTAGGCATGGCACATTAGTGACAGTTCATTGGAGAGGTAGACAGCATGTGTCATAGTCCAGCATGCCAACACAAAAGGCAAACCTCTCATGGGATTGTAATACAAACAACAATGGCCACATGTACAAGCAAAATTCTTTTCACAACATCAATATACCACTGGTGTTCTCATAGTTGGAAATGCAGGGGCAGCTCTGAGATAGGTAACATAGCACAGGATCCTCAAACGGTTTATACTCTCTCCCACTACACTTGCCCATGCCGAAAGCTGCCAATGAACAAGTAGCAATGATATCCGTACATTTATTTAGACGGGCAAGTGCCAGGAAAACCTCAAATGGAGCCTTCAGTCTGCTCTAACTCCAGGCCCATTTCTAATGCAACTTCCCAGTTGAAAATTCTAGATATGGTACAAACTTGAGCCCGTACTGAAGGTATAAAACGCATTGGTGAGGGAGAATCATGCTTTGGACCTAGTAGAGGGAGAGAGACCACCCTGTTAGATGTCAGGCCGAACCTTCTCCAGCTGTGAGATGTGCATGTATTTGGCATGGTCTTACTGCCGGATCTATTAGGCACTTTTGATGTGGCCAATCATCTCGTGCTCATGGACAGAATGGAGGAAGAGATGGGTTTGGCCCATACTGCGGGGAAATGGCTGAGGTTCTTTCTTAATTGAAGATCCTCACGAATGAAATTGGATCTTTTTTAATCTGACTTTTCACCTATTGCATGAAAACTTCTACAGGGATCTTTTTTTGTGTCTGATTGTTTTAATAATAATTTATTAATGTGATTTAGTTTGTACAGTAAACTTTACACATAATTACATAAAATCCAAACATAAAATACACAAAAAAAATGTTGCCAAAGAAAAAGAAAATAAATACAAATTATAAAAAGAACTATACATTAGAATATTAAATTGATAATTCTTTCATGTAACACTCCATTTATTTCTTACCCTACAGTCGACAACACATTATATAAACCCTTTTAGGATTTTGTTGTCTCTCAACGAGATCCATATAAATAACCATATGCGAGAAAACGAATAAGACTCTAAAATGGAGAATAAGAAAAAGGAACTGGGTCCCAAGTGTTCCTATGTTATTAGTATATAATTCGTCTCCTGAATTCTCAACTTGATGGAACATTTTCCCCATAGTGCATCAATGCCACTACAGTAGAAAATGAATTTAAATCAAGATACTACCATTCATTATATAGAAATACCCAATCGGGTTTCAATCCTCAACCGGACGTTGTACAATGCAGTCAGCAATCGAATGCTCCTGGTGTTGATACAACGGAGCCAAAAGGACATCTCACCAATTGTTTCCAGACTGAACATAAGTGCCCAAAAAGTACTCATATGTTTTAGACATTTTAGGGCATTCAGTCAGAAGATGTTTAGCAGACTCTGGCGTTTCTTGATCATTACAGAGTCGACAAAAATGGTCTTCCTTAGGAATTTTACTGATAATGCCCGTAACTGTCAAGGTGGGAAGTTGTGCTAATCTCATTAGTAATATGAAATGCCTGAGTCTCTTAGAGGGGCAGAGGTTAAGGTAGCACTGAGGCTTCTTGAATGTATGTAGCAAATATGTCACAAACTGGTATTTTTTAGACAACTAAGATGCATGTAATTCTCCAGCCAATCCCAAAGTTCGATTCGCTTTGCTAGAGAGTTCTGCATTTTCGCTAAATCATTCCCCCATCTAGGTGACCAGCATATCTTAGTGTAGAGTTTGTCCATGGCCTCTTTCAATGTACAAGTGGAATGCAATTTTAATGTTTCCTGGTGAATAGCTGTCAACAAAGCATTATTTGTGTTGCAACACATCTCCAGGTAAAGATCTGCTCTCTTTTTCAGGACGATTGCTTTTAAGGAAGTCAAGCCCAGTTCCAATCTTATAATAGCCATCGGGACACAAGCCAGTAGGCCAAGGATCTTCCTCCAGAACTTATCCTCAATGACCTGAAGCCATTTAAGATCTATATGCAATAGGGCTTCTAGCACATAGGTTATCATGGGAACAAAGACTTGGATATACAGTTGACGGGTACCCCACCAAGTGAAACCTCCTTGTTTGTTAGTCAAATTATGGATCGGTGCAGTAGCCTGTGCAGCTCTGGTGTTTCTTGATTGTTTACATGTAATGTAATCACCATTAGGATCAAATTTAATACCAAGGTATTTATAATGGGAGGCATATAGAATTTCTGAGTTGCATATAGTGAGTCTTCAGCAAGCAATTTTCTTGTTAGTAAATATCATAATCTGGGTCTTTTCACGATTGATTGTACGACCGTGATTATCTGCGTATTCCCATAAAGCTAGGGCTGCTCTACGTAGGCCACAAAATGTATGATAGAATATTACCAGGTCGTCCGCGTAAGTTAAAACACAGCAGGAGACCTGTCCTATTCTGGAGGGACAATTATGGGCTAATGCAATCGCCTCCGGAATATCATAAACGTAAAGATTGTAAAGTAGGGGGGCGGTAACACAACCCTGTTTTACCCCTCTGCTCAGCATTACCTTATCCGTCATGTTGCCCTCCTGATCAAACTTGAGTGACACAGAGGTGTTTTGATGTAGTAATCTAAGGTAATAGAGCAGTCCCTCAGGCAGCCCATAGCCTTTAGTTTGAGCCATAGTTTTACTCTTGGTATTGAATCAAATGCAGCTTTAAAATCTACCTAGAGAGCATATAGTGGAGGGTTCCCGGTCTTCTTAGCTCTAGAACTCAGTAAATCCATGATGGCAAGGTTATATGTGGTGGAGTAACCTTGTCCGAATCCACTTTGAAATGTACATAGAAGGCATGACTTATCAACCCAAGATTGTAATTCGGTAAGTAGAAGGGTAGCAAAATGTTTGCCAGTAGAGTCAAAAATAGACAATAACCTATAGTTACTGGGGTCCAGCCTATTACCTTTTTTAAACACTGGAATTAATATGGCAGTCTGCCAAGATGGTGGTATTTTACCTTCAGAAAAAACGTTCTCAAACATTATTGTTAACAATCTGGTCCAAAATTCTGGGTTGCTCTTAATTGCACTATTACCCAGCCCATTTGAGCCAGGAGCATGAGATGTTTTTAGCTTCTTGATTTTTTCGAGCAATAAGTCATAAGATACATCAAATGGAGGAACAGAAGGAACTAAGGTCAACGGGACTAGATGCTCTTCGTTCTCAGGTGCATTACAACTCTCGAGAAAGCTATCCCATTCCAGTGGTCCTATTGGATTAATCAATTGGCTGTGCCCTGTCCCCCTGGCTTCGCCTAAAAGGGACCAGATACTCTTAGTATTTTTTTAGCAGATAGTTTGTACCAATTTCTGCCGTCGTAGGTTTCTCTCAAAACTTCTCCTATGTTTGATAGCCGCTCTGTATCTATTTTTAATAGTCCTAGCAGTGGCATAATAGAACTCAATAGATACGCTTGTTTTCTTGGCCGCTCAGAGTTCGGCCTTTAATTGTCTTTTGGAATCCCTAATTTGTCTATCATAGGGCAATTTCTTGTTAGCTTCCCTAGAAATTATACCCACTACAATGGATGCGTGTGCACCACAAAACGAACAGATCCAATTCTCAATTGCATTTGCCGACATTGCATAAAACTGGGAAAAGTCAATAAATCTATCTTCCGATAGTGCACCAGCAGCTTTCTTTATTTTCCTCTCCGACCAGCAAATTCGCGCCCCAGCCCGATTTGCATGCAGGTTCACCATGGACTTACAATCAAATGCTTTTTATAAACATTTAAAGTACAGCGTAAAGCCTTGTGGTCAATCCATGCATTAGGCTTTACTCTCATGTCATTAACCTGCAATGCCATTCTCGGCTGACAAATATATAGTCCAACATACTACGACGCAAACCTCTCTTCCAGGTGTATTTACCAGGACTATCATTAGTAGTTCTACCATTGACCATCTCAAGCTCACAATAATTGAATAACTTCAACCAGCATAGACCCTCAGTATCATTCTTAGTATGGGGCATAGAACATTTAGCTGTCAGTTTGGCCTTTGATGATGTCCCCCCGGCAAAGGCAAAGTCTCCTAATACCACCACAGCTCCATTACTAGGGACTAAAGTCCAGAATGTCTGTAGGTCATGCAAGGCTTCTTGTATTTTCTCCCTCAATGCAGCTCCAGGAGGATTATACAGGCTAACAAGTAAAAACCTTTCCGGGCTCCCATAGGGATAATATTCCACTTCAACGGCAATAAGATTGTCATCATAACTGGTAAGTACACATCTAGAATGTATCGTGTGTGCAACCCCAATAAGTAAACCACCGCAAGGTCTACCTCGCTCGCCCTTCTTAGCGAGTGATAGAAAGGTTGTATAGCCATCTAACATCATAGGTGTTGTTGACCATGTTTCTTGTAAACATATACACGTATGATTAATTATAAATGGAAGTGAGCCTGCGGGAGATAGCAAAGGAGGGAAGCCTCTGAAAAGATTGAAAACGCTCAGTGCTTTAAAATTACTTCTGGAAGTGAGTCTGCCAACCATTCCAGGACGTTCTGGATATCCACCATCTCTTCTTCTTTGCCTTTTGGTAGTGTAAGGACTATGTCCACTTTCATAGTCTCTTCTTGGTCAATTCTGGGCCAATTTGGATCTTCTTTGTTTGGGTCACCATCAATTTCCACATCAACTGCCATCAAGTCCTCCCTGTAGGTCCTAAGCATTTGAGGTGTAGCTAAGAATTCACAATGTATAGCTGACACATTTGAATGTATACCCTTTAATGGCTCAACAAATTGGAAGTCATCAGATTTCAGCACTCTCAATTGGGGTACTGAATGGAGTCTGACAAAAAATACCGATCGTGAAAGCCACTTGTGGTCCTTATCTTGATATAAATTCTTTATTAGACAAATACAGTTGCCAGAGGGTTTTACTTACTACAGGTATTACAGGTGGAGCATTTAGTATGGGGGCTGGTCTAGGGGTCTTATTAGGGGTAGATGAGTTATTATCCTCCTCATTCTGAAGGTCATGCATAAGGGTGTCCACTTCTTGTGACTCGTTTCCTTTTTCTGACATGAGCTAACTAGTTAGGCATCCCTCTCCGTTGGCATTCCGTTTCCTGGAACTAGCAGCTCTTTTCTTAGCTTTCCTAGAGCGTTTTTCCGGATGCCGGTCTCCGCCAGTGGAGAGGCAACCACGCAAGGTCTTTTACTCATTGATGCCCTTTTTGCCATGCAGCGTTGTTTGCGTGAATTAGAATTGGAATCTAAATCCGAATTTACTCTTATGTCTTCAGCGATATGTATCGCCTCCGATAAATTACAATCGGCTTTGTCTCTGACTTTGTCAATTGAAATGTTAGCAGTGGGAATGTTATTCGTGTTTGCCAGTATACACCCACACATTTTCAAGAGAAACTTTAGTGCAAACTGCAGGGCCGCCAAAGATGACTGAATGTCTGCTATATCAGTTGAGCCTGGAAATCAACCTTCTGTTGCCTCAGCTTCACTTTCAGGAATAATTTCAGTCGTGTTAATAACTAAATTAGATGACGTCGATAATCTGTAGGCACGCTTAGGAAGATTGAAAGGTTTAAGGAGATCTTGGGCCTGAGGCTCCATGTCCGAATTGTTCCTGATGGTATAGATATTGCCGGAGTCATTCCCCTCTGAATGTTCAAGCAAAGTTCAAGCAAAGAGTTGTTGTCAATATCGCCAAAATTAGTCAAATCCTGGGCATTACTTCCATTGCTTTCGGGCAATTCTACCTCCTCCGGTGCAGTAAAGTTGGTTTGCGGCTGGGGATTTACTGGGAAGAAGCCAGTGATTACTCCTTGATTAGGTGGTAATAATTTTCTTGCGTTCTTATTTAATTTGGGATTGTCAGCCGCGCTCTCTTCAGGATTTGCTTGCTAAGTTTTAGACAGGCCCTTTTGTTTGCGAAGGTTGTACTTCGAATGCGATCCCTTCTTGGTGGATGCATTATGGGGGCCGGATATGCCAGTCCCCAGAAGTTAGGGCACAATAAATTCCACGTCAGAGACCTATCAAACGGATTAGTTGTCAAATATATACTCGAGTAATTTAAAAGGGCTCTGTAGTGTTGCCCAAAAGGTCTAAAGTCTTACTGGATTTAGTGCTGAGGCCAGGATCAAAGGCAAGAACGCCCACAGAGTCCCAGCCTCACTCAGTTTGTCAGAGTGTTTGAGGCGATGCTTGTATCCAGTAAGGTCCAGATATTAGATTTCTTTACCTTATGTTGGAGAGCTTGGGTGGTAAGGTAAACTGAGAAACAAAGGCTAATTGCCTATCATCTATGCAAATTTCTTTTAATTCACAAGGCCGAGCTCAATGCTCATCCACTTCCGCTATGCTTCAGCAGTGGAAATTATATTTTGAGAACAGAGGCCTCTCAGCTGCAGATCCCTGGGCAAGCCACTCTTCCTTGCTCGTAATAGCAACTGATAAAAACAGCACCTCCCACTGGCAGCAAACAAACGGTCAAGCCGGCGACAAGGGCGTGTGCTTCAATAGAGCAGATCGCAAACCAGAGGCAAGTATTAACCAGCTAAGTCCCTGTGTCAAAAGGCAGTTCAACATGCTTCCCCACTTCATATATATGAGAAAAAACAAATATCTTGAAATATCCCTCCGTATTTCAATGCTCGGCACGCAGTCAGTTGTACTCCAATTCCAGTAGCGTTTATACAGCTGCAGCTCAGAATCTCTATGTACAACTGCACCTCCCTCACCTAACAGCAAAAAACAACAGCAAAGTTGCACATGTCTCTGCAGCCGGACTAACTAAAGTGACAGTGACAACGTTTGCCTTCGTTTTGCATCCCACCTTAAGGTGTCCTCAGATCAATTACACATGCCCGCTGGCAGGTGTGACTCAAAGGGTGCGGCCCCCACAGCCGTCACCCCGCCAACGGAAGTGTTAAAAACAAGTTGCAAGTTGCAAATCACAACTATTCCAGCTGATCTGCACAGAGCAGAACGACACACCGAGGGCACTTATCTAGAGCTGGGCTGGCGAGCAGACGTCTGCACGGCTGGTCACAGTCACTCCTCACTCCTTATACTGCTGGCGCTGCACCGGGGCGGCACGGGGTTTGGCTCCACAGGGTCAGCTCCACGCAGAACCCCACAAGCTGCTCTCCTGCAACCGTCTCCTGCAACCGTTGCAGTCACGCTACTACTGAGTAAAGGACATTGGCACGTTACACGCTCCACATCAGGCCGTCAAGCCGCACCTCTCTCCACTCTCTCTCTCTCAAATCTCTCAGAGGCCGCTTCCGACATCCAACTTCCGACATCCGTTCTTCTATCATTAATTGTTTTAACGTCTACCTCGAGCCCCTTCATGACTTGCTGGTTAGGGAGCCAGTGCGGTTCCACAATTAAGTGGGTGACACGCAGATCCTGCTTTAGCTTACAGGAGGCAATCTGAGCCGCATTCAAATGTCATTTGAGTTTTTCGGGGGATGGTTAAAAGATAGTTGGTTCAGTCAGAATCACCCCAAGATGAAATTCCACCGTGCTACCATGCAAAACCTGGAGGAAAATACAAGAGCTCTCTACTCTCTTCTCCCCATCACCAACGTGAAGTTTAGCACTCAGTAATAATGAAAGTCTTTAGGGGTAATCCTTGATTCTAGTCTACCTATGTTTGCACAGGCCAATGGCAGCATGAGTTCCTAGAATGTGCATCTTATGCTCTTATGAAAAATCCAGGCCTTCCTTTCTGTGTCTGATTTAGCAACCACAGCACACAACATTATTAGTGTGAACCTTGACTATTGTAATGGTCTGTTTCCTGGCACTGACCAGAATACTTTTCATCGATTTCAGCTTCTGCAGAATAGGGCCTCCAGGAGGGTTACTAATAGTCATGAAATGGCCCAGATCTCTCCAGTTCCTAAATAAATGGCACTGGCTCCCAGTCAAGGCACGCCTTTCCTTCAAAATCCTCACATTGGCCCATAAAACTTGTAGTGATCTGCACCTAGTTCCCTACAGGATAACGCAAGATGGTACTGTCCAGTCGAGATATCAGGTCTGCTCTGTATTCACTCTCCACCTGACCCAATTACCCTCTTCCTCCCTGCCCCTTCCACTAACTTTTGTGCTGGCCACCCCCCATCCCCTCCGCCCTGCTCTGTACGCCTCACTTCAGTGGGTTGTTTGCACTTACCTATTATCCACCTGGAAGACATTTCTTGTCTATGTTTTGAATAGGTTGCTCTTCCCTTCTCTGAATCTCCCTTGAGCAGTGACCGATCGACTGTCATGTCTCCTCCCTTCGTCTTTGTCCAGGGAGTGCTGCAAAGTGACATTGCTGCAATCAATAATCAGTAAACAAATATGTAAATTAAAGACAAGTGCTGGATTGCTATCCCTGTGGCAAATTCACAAAAGCTATAAACAGTTCCCTTTCGGGGGCAGGTAGAAAAGCTATGTAACTTTCTCCGAGGATGCTTGCAGTATCCAAGATCTCTTGACCTTTGAAAAAAGGGGAAATCTATCCCCTTTCAGTAACTCTTTCTTTGCTGATGTGCTTTGTCCACTTAGTGCTGTGGAACCCGATGTGTCGTTTGCGCTCTGTTAATTAACATGAACATTGAGGAGTTTGAAGAAATGTAAAGTAGGAAGGGAGTGGGAATCATTTTGATGGATATCACACATCATTCCCAGTTGCACACATTCTCTGGTCATCATCCCTCAGGGATTCCCTGGCAAGGCTGAATAAAGTGACAGGAGAATTCGCCACATCCCTCAGGGATTCCCTGGCAAGGCTGAATAAAGTGACAGGAGAATTCGCCACATCCCTCAGGGATTCCCTGGCAAGGCTGAATAAAGTGACAGGAGAATTCGCCACAAATACCTTAAGCTATACTGAGAATACTGACCAGATCCCTAAAAGGTAATGTGTTCCATTATGTTCTATCCTGTTACACAAGCTACTGAGAGGCCCTTCTAATTAGAACTAGTAAGCAAGGAAACATTATTTGGCCACAGATTCCAGCATCACAGAAATTGTTTTCTGGGTAGGGAAACAGGTTTGCTGGGTCACAAGAATCTGGATCTGATAGCCTCGTTTAGGCTTTCCTCCGAGGATGTTTTTGAATGTTTACACTTACTCTTATGCCTTCTTTTAACCAAACATGGTCAACTCCCACAAATCACACCTTCCAAACTAAATAACATGCTTAGAAGGATGTTGTTGTAAGATACCACATTGTTCCGATAGGATAGCTCAGCGGCAACGTGCTCGTCTTGGAAACAAAACGACACAACGCAACAAAGGTTCGATCCTCGGGTCCGCACTTAAAAACCTCAGGGTATTAAGCCCATTATAAATACGCAACTAAGAGACATAGGGCCTCATTACGACCCTGGCGTTCACGTAATGAAGGGTGCCAGTACGGGACCGGCACTCTTCATTACGTGAACGCCTATTACGAGGTTCCCTTTGAGGGACCCGGAACCGACGTCTGGTAAAACCAGACGTCCTTTCCGGGTCCTGCGAGGGCAGCGGGAGCTAATAACGGGCCGTTAGTAACATTCCCGTTATTAGCTCCCTCCCCATTCCCATTGAGCCCTAATGCGAATGGGGAATGGTTCCTTCAAGGAGGAATTGCCGGGTCCTCCAATGTTGGAATGACCCGGTTATTCCCCATTGATGGAACCCGGTATTGGAGCCGGATATGGAGGCAGCCATGATGCTAATAGCACCATGGCTTCCTCCATACTCATAATGAGGCCCATATTCCTGTAACAGCCCCTCGGTGCACCCGGGTTGTGTGAGCGCTTTAAAAAATGCATTGATTTCCACCCTGTCAGGACTCCAACAAACATGGGAAGAGAAATGAGGTCTGTAAAAGGAGGATGGTCTGACATAGTCATGACATATCACCTGGCTCCTCTACCCTCTCAGAGACTAAAATGTGCATGCCTCAAAGAGGCACAGCCGGCACATGTTTTGACCACAGATCTTTCTCCAGGCTGGTATCCACATAATATAAAAGTCATAACACATACATGTCATCAAAGGACATCAGCTTGCATTGTTAGGAGTGAGGAAAAAAGTACAACCTGAAGTTTGTGAATTCAACTGCCAGAAGGATTCTAGAGGAAGGGAGACCCCTTTCCTGGTGGACCTTTATTTCATTTCTATTCTGCACCTCACAACTTTATGTTGAGAATTGTTGAGAATTTTGGAAGAAAGCTACAAATACATAGCTTACCAGAATAGAGTGTAAGGGTCACTTTAGGATTTTTGGACACAGGACGGAGGACACAGTTTTGTTTAACATCCTGACACACACATTCCTTAGTTTTTCTGAGGAAGGGAAACACATTTTAGGTTTAGGCACAGATAGGACTTTCCCCAACTCTTTGTGCTCTAGCACCTTGAAGCGTCTCTTGTGCTAGATGTAATTACCATTAAAGATCTCAGACCAAATAACCAGACAGACTCAAGGAATATGGCAAAATACTACTTTATTCTAAATTTAATAAAGCAGGGTACCACAACAGACATCAGCTAATGGTACACACACACACACACACACACACACACACACACACTATTACACAGAGGTCTTAAACCCCAATATACATCATCTATGACGACGTCCTACATGGCAAAATTGTAAAACCTACTGGTGGGAGGGATTGGTAAGGGGAACCTATAGAAAGTATATGGATTAGTACATCATTGGCAGTCTCCTCTCTGTAAGACACATCTCGAACTACCACTAAATACATATAATACTGATTATAGAGGACAAAATGGCAGCGGATTAGTCTATGAAACATTGTATAGCAGGTTGCCCCATAGACCCACACTGTCAGGAGTCAGGGTTTGGGCACAAAGAGGCGTGTAATGTGCAAGTAAAGTGTGGGAACTACACTTCCCAGTAGGCAAAGGGGCATTGTGTAGTTCCCTATCCGCGCCACTAAGCAGCTGCAGGCAATCTAAGGGGCGTGCTTATAACCGCCATCCGCCCGCGCTCCGGTGCTGATGATTAATGTTGGAGAGCACAGGCGGCGGTGAGGCAGCAGACTGAAGATGCAGTGAGGCTGGCAGGCAGAAGGAACGCTCGAGGGGGCGTTGGACTAATCGCTCCCAGGTTCTTGCAAGAGCTGTTCTGGAAGAGACTCGGGTCGCGGTGGTGAGATGAGGTTGCAGAGTTAAAACTCTGTGTCAATTCTTCAGGTCCGGGCCGCCTCAAGAGGCGCCCGGAAACCCAGTTTAGTGGCTCACGCATTGTTATATGCTTCTATGCTAATCTGCTAATGCCTGGGTCGCGGCGGTGAAAGGAGGCGGCCAGGCTCAACTCTCCGCTTCATTACTTCAGGTCCGGACGGCCTCAGGAGACGTCCGGCCATGCAGTTAAGTGTGTCTTACAATATGCCTATGTCATTATTGCCCATATGTCAGGAATTGAGAGGTGGCCTGAATCGTATCACTTGCAAAAGAAACATTTGTAGCTCATGCATGCCTGCTGTGCCTGCACAGTCTTACTGACAGGCATTTTTGGTTAAAAAAAGAAAAGGACTGGTTCATTATTGAGGCGTTGAGAGAACAAGAGAGACCAGTTAATAGCCCTTTTGCACACACAATGCTTATTTCAACTACATGTACAGCGCTATGTTCCTTGTTTTGTGGCTTCTGCTTGCCCATTTAGGGCCATGTGTCTCTGTCATAGTCATTACAGGGAATTCCCTGGTTTGGGCCATCATGCTTACACAATATTACGTTCAGTGTATGAAGAGCTGGTTATTGGTGTTTGTTGCATTTAAGTCATGACCACTAACCTATATGTTCTATGCGCTACTAAATATGTAATTCTCTACTAGTTCTATGTACTAAGGTTAAAGGTCCAGGGGTAGAGAGTAGAATTCATGTGGTATAAAGTCAGGAGCTGGTTTGTCAGGCAGAAGTTATGCGCAGTTAGGTTTTTCTATGTATGCATGTTCTTTGTTTACCCTTCTTTCCCTTTGTCATTCCATCCCCTTTCCCTAACTCCGTCTTCCCCCCATTGGCTGCCACGTGGTTCCCAGTATTATTAATATTCAGGTGCCCGTGCCAACCACGGTGGGAGGGTCGATCTCTTCGGCTTCTGTGGTTCGGGAGAGGGGATTGATATCCTCCTCCTTTATGAATTATTGACAGAATCATCAGCCCCCGATTTCGGGATTATTGAACGACCCAGGCCAAATGGAGAACCGTCCCTCTTTAGCGGATGTGCTAAAAGCATTACAAGAAATTCAGGTGGAATTAGTACATGTTAGACAGGAATCAGGCACTCTGAAGGTGCAAGTGCAGGGGTTAATAGCGCAAGGTACCCCTTTGGAGGAAGCAGGGTCCTCTACAGGAAGGGCAGCATCTAGATCACCTACTGTAATTGTCCAACCTCCAAGTAGTGTTCCTCTGGCGGCACCTGAAAGATTTTCAGGGGATTTAAAGAGGTTTATGATGTTTTTGACACAGTGCAGATTGCATTTTTTGTGCAAACCTTCAGCATTTGAGACTATTCAAGCTAGGACCGCATTCGTCATATCATATTTAACAGGAGATGCAGCAGCTTGGGCCATGCCAATGGTGCAGAAAGATGACCCGTTATTATATCACTGGGACAATTTTTTGGCAGAATTTGGTCGATTGTTTGACTGCAGGGAAGTTTCTTTAACACAAGACAAAGAATTATTGCCATTAAAACAGGATACACACGATTTGGTTTCATATGTAACCCAATTTAATAGACTGGTAATTGAAACAGATAAGCTAGAAAATAAACAGACAGTTCTATTTTATCAAGGCTTAAGAGAAGAGTTAAAGGATGCTATGGCGCAGGTAGAGCCCCAGCCCAGTAATTGTACGGCCATGATTGATTTGGCGCTATGGTTGGACCATGGTATGAATGAGCGCAAGGGAGACAGGAAAAAACATGAGGTGGTACCATTTGTAAGATTGGATAGGGGAAAGGTAAACAGAAATGGTGAAGGAGAACCATTGCAGATTGGAGGGGTCAGAGGTCCATTATCGACAGCAGAAAAGGAGCAGCGAGAACCTAATAATTTGTGTCTGTACTGTGGGCAGCCAGGACATTATATTCAGACTTATCCGAACACACCAAAGAAGGTTGCTGGTGGGGAAAGGAGCAAGGGGGAGTTGGGAAAATGATTGGGCCGTTCTTAGGGGGGACTCAGGTGTCAGGCCCAGTGGTAGGAAGGTTCCCCACTTGGGTTGCAAATACTACACGAAAGGGTAACTCCCAATTGTACATTTTGGTAACTTTATTTTTTGCGTGTACAAAACAGTTGGTGTCAGCTATGGTGGACTCTGGGGCAACAGGGAATATCATTGATATTAGTTTGGGCAAAAGATTGGGGTTACCGTTGAGAGAGAAGACACAGGTGGAAGGGGTGCAGTCGGTGGATGGTTCACCCATAATTTCAGAGCCCATTTGTCAGCAAACTGAACCCCTAAAAATGAGGTGTGGGTCAGGGCACGTGGAAGAGATTGTACTGGATTTGATAGTGGTAACCCAGGTTGGGCTCATTTTAGCCATTCCTTGGTTAACGCAGCATATTCCAAGGATTGATTGGGTTACTGGAGAGGTTTTTTGAGGATCAAGAATGTATGGGCCACATGGAAGAGGAGTTGGGCCCTGCTTTGTTTTTGGCAGACCAGCCATCTGCATTCCAAGTTGTGGGTGCTGTGGGATTAAAGGTTCCTGATCAATATAAAGATTTTGTGAGTGCTTTTGATAAAGGGGAGAAGAAAGATTGCCGCCCCACAGACCATATGATTGTGTAATTGAGTTAGAACCGGGGGCTAAATTGCCTTGTAGCTGGATATATGCTTTGACAGAAACAGAAAATCAACATCTTCGAGAGTACTTGGACGATATGCTGAAAAAGGGGTTTATTAGACACTCCACATCACCAGTCTCATCTCCATTGTTTTTTGTTCCGAAAAAGGAAGGAACACTTGGAACATGCATTGACTACCGTGCTTTGAACAAAGTGCCGGTAAAAAATAGATATCCATTGCCTTTAATTTCAGGACTGTTAGATCAGGTAAAGACAGCAGTGGTGTATACCAAACTTGATTTACGAGGAGCATATCATTTGATTCGAGTAAAAGAAGGGGATGAGTGGAAGACTGCATTTCAGACTAAGTTTGGATTATTTGAGTATTTGGTTATGCCTTTTGGTTTATGTAATGCTCCTGCGGCTTTTTAGTATTTTATGCAGGAGGTATTGAGTGAATTATTGGACATTTTTGTTATTGTATGTATTGATGACATTTTGGTTTACTCCACTTCAGAGGAGCAGCATGTGGGCCATGTGAGGGCTGTGTTGAAAAAATTGCAAGATTATCAGTTATATATAAAATTCGAAAAATGTGCCTTTCACGCCACACAGGTAGAGTTTTTTGGGTTTATTCTGACTCTGGAAGGAATAATCATGGACAAAAGTAAGGTACAGGCAGTTTTTGATGGGCCCACACCCCAATGTGTTAAGGATATCCAGTCTTTTTTGGGTTTCGCTAACTCCTATAGAAGGTTTATTGACGATTTTTCACAGACTGTTCCACCTATAATGAAATTGTTAAGAAAGGCAACGAGTTTTTGTTGGAATCAGGACGCGGAAAGGGCTTTCCAAGAGTTGAAGAAGGCGTTTACGTCAGCACCAGTATTAAGACATCCTGATGTGTCAAATGTGGCGGTGGGGGCTGTGTTATCTCAAAAGGATCAAGAAGGGGTTTGGCACCCAGTGGCTTAGTATTCGTGGAAACTCACTAACTGGGAGCAAAATTATTCCATCACAGATTAAGAGCTGCTAGCCATTCTGGCGGCCTTTCTGGAATGGAGGCATTATTTATTGAGAGCCAAGCACCAAGTATTGGGTGTTACTAACCATAAGAACTTACAGTACTTCAAGACAGCCCATACGTTGAGTCCCAGGCAATTGCATTGGTCACAATATTTCAATGAGTTACATTTTTTGGTGACGTTCAGGCCAGGGAAAAGAAATGGGAAAGCAGATGCATTATCACGCCAGCAAAATCTAGAGAATATGGTGACTGAGGTAATGCCCATAATTCCAGCAGAAAAAGTGGTAAGAGCTGTGGTGACAAAGTTATTGAATCAAGTGAAACAAGAAATGAAGAAACAAAAGAATCGGGACTGGGGAGTGAATGATCATTTGGAAACTTTTAGAGATAAGCTTCCCTATTATGATGGACGATTATATTTGCCCACATTTGAGTTACAAAAGAAAGCAATGCATTGGTGTCATAATTCGCCCTTGGCAGGTCATTCGGGCAGTAAAAAGACGCAGGCTATGTTAGAAAGATATTTTTGAAAGCCCAATTTGAGACAGGATGTCAATAAGTATTATTTATTTATGTATTTATTTATTTATTTGTAATGCGTCGGTAGCCCGCAGGCATCAGGGCGCAAATAGACAGATTCATGCTAGGCAGGAGGAAGGTTAGAAGCTAGGGAGTAGCACGTTATTTAAAGAGGTGGGTCTTGAGATTTTTTCTAAAGGTTGTAAGGTTAGGATCTGATCTCAGAGCTACTGGGAGGTTGTTCCACTGCCAGGCTGCCCAAACCGGGAAAGATTTCCCAGCACCCATGGCTCGGGTTGCTTGTAGTATCTGTAACTTGCCTAATGTTTGAGATCTTAGGGTCCTGTTTGGGGTGTATCGTGTGAACTTGGATCTAAGGTAAGATGGGGCCGCACCATACCGACATCTGTGTACTAGTCATGGATTTAAAGAGGATTCTCTCCTCAACTCTAAGCCAACGGAGGGATCTTCTGGCCTCTGTCACGTGGCTTCTTCTGTTGATCCCTTTTATGACCCAAACTGCATTGTTTTCCATTATCTGACATTTACTAATGCATTTTTTAGATGCTCCCAGCGAGAGTGAGTTGCCGTAGTCAAGGCGCGCGAGTATAGTGGCCATGGTTATTGTGACCGCATTGTTCTCATTTAGAAGAGGGCGTATAGCTCTCAAGAGCCTGGTGTAATATGCGTTGTTTTTATGAAGATTGTTTATTTGAGATTCCGATCCCAGGGAAGCCTCCAACATCATCCCAAGTGTTTTAACATGAGAGACCACCTTAATACATCAGTCTTTAATAGTGAACTCTTTGAATTCTTTACCTAGCTTACCCCTTGCTTGATTGGAGCCAAAAATCATAAACTCAGTTTTTTTGCTGTTCAAGCACATCCAGTTGTCTTCCATCCATTTGTCTATCGGATTATAGATGGTCATAATCTTTTCCTTGTATGATTGATAGTCACCCTCCAATTCAAACACTAGATGCGTATCATCGGCCTAGTTAGTAAAATGAACGCCAATGGTTTCTAAGAGTACACATAGACGTTTCATAAATAGATTAAAGAGAAGAGGGGAAATACTGGCTCCCTGTGGTACCCCTGCACTTATAGAGGTGGGTGTTGAAAACTTCTTCCCAGTGTATTCTAGCTACGCGGTCTGTAAGGAAAGATGCTAACCATGCCAGGGCTGCCTTAGAGCATCCCGCAGTTTTCTCTACGACTTGTTGTAACAAAGGATGATCAACAAGGTCAAAGGCAGCATTAGGTCAAAAAGCAATAGAATCCCTATCCCTTGGGAAGGTAGATCTCCTTAGCAGTTTCTCTGGCCAGGATGATGGCTTCTCTGGCTTTTTGGGTTTTATCTTCAAAAGCCTTTTTTACAATTTTGCAGTCCTCCTCCGTTGGAGTATATGGGGGGGCAATAGATTTTGGTTTCTCATGTAGTTTGAGAATGTCAAAAAGCTTACTGGCTGCGTTAGGTGCAGCCTCGATCAGCTTATTGTAATATTGTGCTTTAGCATTTCTAATGCCATTTCTATATTTGACATTAGCCTGGTTCCATTGTTTTTTGGATTCAGATGATAGATCTTTTTGCCAGATTCTTTCCAGTCTTCTTTTCTCGATCTCAAGGTCACGGTGTGTGCTGTTGAACCAGCTTTGATGATTACTAATTTTTCTGACCATTTTAGATTTGATGGGGGCATATCGATCTACCATCTCTGATATGTGATTCGTGTAGTGTTTCAAAGTATGTGCAAAGATGTGAAACATGTGCATGAAGTAAAACTGATCATACTAAAAAAGCAGGGTTACTTAAACCATTGCCTATTCCGGAGAAAGTGTGGACTCATATATCCATGGATTTTTCCACGGATTTACCTCCGGATGATCATTATGACACTTTATGGGTGGTGGTGGACTACTTGTCTAAAGAAGCTCATTTTGTGCCCTGTAGAGGAATTCCAGGAGCAGGGAAGTTGGCAGAACTAGTTTTGCAATATGTAGTTAGGCTACACGGATTACCGTGTAGAAGGGTATCAGATAGGGGTCAATCATGCTGGGTGTTATTGCTCCTTTGGGCTCTAGAGTCTTGCTCACTCCATTTTATATGAGCCTCATTCACTGTTAATTGTCCAATTCTTGGCTTTTGCACATTTTTCTTAGTCATGTTGAAAATAGCTTATGAGATCAGGTTTATGATTCATTAAGGCACCTTGGTGCAAAGTCTGTGAACAAACCCTAAAGGTTAACACAGTGTTGTTCTGCAACACACCAATGAGTGGTGGCGGTGAGCCTAACCTTGTAAATCTCTACTCCATCCATTAGTGGCATTAGAAGAAAAATGTCTCATCAGGACGGCCAAACCCCTCTGTTGCACACCCATAAAGTAGTGCAACCGTGCATCGTGGGTCACTATCTGGCCTTACCAGTACTCCACTGCTAGTCATCTATCTGCAGGTCACTGCTTCTTTATAAGTGTTTGCACCCTTTGACATGCACATTTTCTGTCTGCTTCAGATGCAAAATGGTAATAAGCCCTGATTAAGGTGCCAGATCTTGATGGCTGTACTTAACAATGAAACCGCAGATTATCACATGCCTTGTGTAGCCCTCCTCCTATAATTTTTCCTGTATATCTATTTCAGACATGCATTCACCAAAACACCATGGGGTAGCGGAAGTGACATCACATACCCAATGACATCACAGGAAGTGGAACCACATGACTTGTGGTCCTGATGACATCAGAGGACGTGATTAATTTGGCCATAGGTCCTGGTGACATCACACATGTAAAAAACATATCTACAATAAGATCATGATTGATATAGAAACAAAGTGTACCAAAGCAGAGAAAAGGTTACTTTATATACCAACCATATGATAACTATGTTGCTGGACCCAGCAGAACACTCATTGGCCAGTAAAACTGCCTTTTTATGTCAATACAGTCTCAAATGACCATTACTGCACTCTTATGCCAGCTTTAGCAGTGTAACAGCCATAATCATAATATTACAAATGCAACCTCACAAGCCCAGGGAGTGCAACAGTATGCTAACTGCAGAATCGTATAACAAAGCAGTGCCTTGTTATGCCAAGTTAAGCCTCACACTCCATGTACTGTCATCATCATGTGCAAGGTACAGACAAAGCCTGATATGCCTGGTTAAGTGCTATGTAAGGTACTGCTTCACATGCGCAGGTGTTTCAATCACATGGCAAGTGTGGGCTCATTTGCTGAGGCAGATGCCTGGGCCACTGTGCCTGCTATGCCCCTCGTCATTGACAGATTTAAGTCAAAGCGCTCTCGTCAGAAATTGAAAAAAGGTCTGAAGTGGACAGGTTGTGGGGTGGAGGAGGATTCGCTTTTGGAGATGAGCTGATGCATTTTAGGGGTACATAATTCTGTTTGTAAGTCCGCAAGATGAGTCAGCTCGGTTTGAGCTGTTAAGGAAAATAAAACCCACTGTGGAAAAGTGATTTGGCCCGGGATCACACAATTTGGTTGAGTGGTGAGGCAAGAATTTGAGACCAGGTGTTCATTTTTTTCTGCAATCTCCAATTCACCAAGAAGACCACATCTCTTGCCAGCCTTTATGTAGCCATTTTTTCCTTGAACCAGTTGCTTGTGTTTAATAAAGAATAACAAAGAGGCTTTACAAAGCACTTAAACACCTTCCAAATCAAACTCAAAAAATAAAAGAAATCTTTATCGAAACTTGACAGAATACATTATTTGTTTGTTTGTTTAGCGCCAAGATATTCCGGCGTCTAAGCTGTTCTTTATACATTCCACATTCATTCTTTCCTATACAACACTTGCTAATATAATGTTTACATTTTTTAGCCTCGTAAATGACAGGTATTAATGTTATCTATGTGACAGTACTTGAATTGAATTGTAAAGATGAAAGGCTGCGTCTGCTCTGCTGGGATTCATACTGGCAACAGGATGGGCACAATTTTAAGAAGCAATCCCTTAGTATACTGAATGACCCATGACATCCCTTTCTACATACTTTAGGAAAAAAGGTCAATTTCAGACCCTTGCAAAAGTACATTGACATAAGTGTCATGCGCAAGACATAAACCTTCACACTTGGCCCCATTGCAAATACACACACTTACATAGAAATTATGCAGACGGATAATGCTCCTCACAGAAAATCAATTCTGGTGATGTCATAGCAAGTGGAAAGTGTTCAGTTTCTTTGTGGCAAGAGATGAAGCAAACAATCCCGCATGAGCTCCTTGTGGGGGCGATTCCCACTAAACAAGCATGTGTAATGTTATACATGTGAATGGGGTCACACACAGTTATACTGTCAAAGCACAGGTATTTATTTCAGGGCTATAGTGCTTTTACCCTGAGTGATACACCACCTAATGACATATAAGTGTGAAGGCCACCACGCCAGGGTAGCAAGGACATTGCCAAGAGTAGCAGTTGCTAACCTTAGGTACCCCCAAATGATGTTGATCCTCTCATCAAATAGTCGAAATGCTTAAATAACAGTTCCCAAGCACTGATAAGCATGTGCCTTCTACAACGAGCAGTTCAATAATCATCTAAGCATTGAGTCAAACACTTATACAATGCCCACTGAGTGTTTTTTTTTTTACTAATTTGAATTTGTTATAGCATGCAAATGGCTAGGTAGGGTTTTATACATGCTTACATAAACCATTTTAAGCACTTTATGTGCTCAGTAAATGCTTAAGAAATGCCTTTCATCTTGACTAAGGATTGTTGCATAACTAACATTGCACTAAACAACACGTCCTTATTTAAACCAGTTATTGAGTCAACTCCCTCGCACCATGAAATTGCCTACACTAGGATTTAAAAACCCGCGGCAGCTATTAAAACCGAAATCAAGTGAAAGAACGAGTAGGTTATGTAAAGGGGGCAATGAGTATACTAATATGCAGATGGACCTACAGACAACACAAGTGATGGAATCAATGTGGATATGTTAGGAAAGACCCGCCAGGGGGGGTTTGTGGGGTGTAAGACTTGATCAGGCATTGTTCAAAACGTTGCTTCTCATCACTAGAACGGCGGTAAATTCCGCACTAATTACGCTGTACGAAATGACTGTTACCGCCATGGAGTGCAGCGGAATTAGCACCGAATTATGAATGCAAGTGCGCATGCAACAACTATCAACGGTAATTCCACTGAGAGGAATTAGCGCACAAAACAAGTACCATTTGTTAAATTCCCCCACTTTTCAAGGGGATTAGTGTTACTGGTAGAAAAATATAGGAATTATTGAGCAGTAATTCTGACAGTGAAGTTAGTGCAGAGTGGAAATGCAACAAAAAGGAAGCTCAGCGGCGGCCATCTTTAAAAGCTCAATCCATTCAGAATCACCCATTTCCGGTTGCCATCAAAATCCAGAAGCAGTTCCAAACGTGGTGAGAAAGGAAAAGGCAAAGTGCCTGAAAATGCAGGTCAGAAAACCAAATTCAGTGATGCAGAGGTCTGAGTCTGTGTGGACAAGGTTGTTAGTCATGCTGAAGAGTGAATCCGGGCAAAATGTGGAAAAACCTCTGTCCAGAGAAAGAATTCCATCTGAACAGAGATACAGGAGAAAGTCGTAGTGCTTGGCACTATACTCCAGGACAACCAAGATTGTCAAAATCAGTGGGCTGACCAGAAGGCCAGGTATGGATCCTACCCTCCATCCATCAGTGGGAGACAGCAACCACAGAAAGTGGCAAAGTTAAACCACTTACCCTGATGTCCTGGGAGAAAAAGGCCATCCGGTTCCTCTCTATGGCTGGCGCCAAGGGAATGGGAGGAGCAGAGGTGAGTTGGAATGCAACCTAGCCAATATAAATACATGAGATGACTCCTTATCCTAGGAGTCTGAATAATATTGAGCTGCACCACAATATTGCAGAGCACCAGCTGCTATCGGAATTTAGGGATGCTGTGTAGAGATCATCTCCCTATATAGCTAAGGAAATGCCACCTTCACTCAACAGCATCAAATACAGTTGTGGGCCGGAAGGTCAAAGTGCTGACGGAGCTATCGGCAGGTGCAGAGCACTTGCAAAGTACCCAACTCGGGCCAGGTTCAGAACCTCCAACTTCACTCACCCCCACAGAAGCCTCAGTGCCTGGCAGCGAACTGCCGTTGGTCTCAATGATCTGTGGCATGCACACACACAGGCTGAGCAATCTGGCATGCCAAAACTGTCATGCAAATGAGGCTGCAGTACATGTGACACTCATGCTAGGCACAAGGGAGGTCGGAGGGCAAGGATGTTGGGGAAGAGGGAGGGAAGAGTTCAAGGGTGTTGGGGATGTGTAAGGTGGGAGGGAATGGGGCTTGGGGTGAGGGAGGTGGGAGTGCAAGGGTGTTGGGGAGGAGGGAGGTGGGAGGGCAAGGGTGTTGGAATGAGGAGGTTGGGAATGCAAGAGTGTTGGAGATGATGCAAGTTGGAGGGTAAGAGAGTTTTTGTAATGAAAATACATTCACATAAACAACTGCACAGATGCGAGCACAGTCATCTTTGGGTGATTGTGACAGATTTACTGTG
The DNA here is from genome assembly GCF_040938575.1 of Ambystoma mexicanum. Taxonomy (NCBI): domain Eukaryota; kingdom Metazoa; phylum Chordata; class Amphibia; order Caudata; family Ambystomatidae; genus Ambystoma; species Ambystoma mexicanum. Next base: position 995,209,812 of record NC_090941.1, read on the forward strand.
TGACCACATATAATCCTGTGAGGTACGTGTAATGAAATGTCCTCATCTGGGGGTGCCATGTTGACATCTGAGGGCAGGGGGCCGTGTCTACATATGCACAAGTTGGCACACTTCACAAAAACTGTGCCCACCTTGTCTGGCTTGTACGTTAGGGTGCCTCCTAACTGCTGGGGACACCCATCCTGTCAACATTTGACCACCAACAGTCCTCACGCAACAATGCTTCAGTCCACGCCCCACCTATAAATCCCAAATGAGCTGCATCAATCAACATCTCCCTCATTCCCACAGGGACCACTACCTTTCCTGATCTGAACAACCCTACTCCTTCTACCCTTAGCTCATCTTTAACCTCATAGTAGCTTCTCTCTTCACCTTACCTTCCAATTTACTCTTTGATGGCCACTCCTCTTCAACATATCTCACAACCTTACATACACCATCATCATCTCTTATACCTCTCATCCACTACTCACACATAATGATGCCATCACGTGTCATAAAAGCTTGCTCCAATTTTTCCTCTTCACAGCTTGTTTCATGCAGTCTTGGTAAATGATCTGCAAGAATATTCTCACATCCTGGCACCACCTCAGCGGTAACGCTACAAGACCATTATATTAAAAAAAGACAGTCACTGCATTCGTGGCTCAAAATCAAAGCTCCATACAACATTGTGGGACCATTTCTACTCCCCAAAAGCATGCCAGTTCCACTTTCTCCACCACAGAGCACTGCCTTTCTGGACCCTTTAGTACTCTGCCCTCATGAGCTATCACTTTATCCTCTCCACTCACCTCAATTTGGTACAATACTGTCCCTATGCCAATGTCAGCTTTAATGATGCATTGAAATGTTCAAGTGCCCTGTACATGTCAACTTCTTCTTTCATCCTCATAAATTCTTCTTGGCACTTATCACTCCACACAAATGCATCGCCTCTCCTCAGTAATGTTCTCATGCAACACACCTTTTCTGCAAAGTGTCTGAAAGATTTCTGATAGAACTCGACCATTCCTAAGAATGACCGTAGTACACCTTTATCTTTTGATAGATCCACTTTCTTTATTCATTGCGCCAACTGTTTCTTGGGTCTTATACCTTGCCGGAAAATTCATGTCCCGGATATTCAACACTCTCCTTTCGAAACACACACTTCTCCTCCCTCAAAGTCATCAGGCTAGTCCCCACGATCTCAAGTACTTTTTTCAGTGTTTTGTCATGCTCTTCCACTGTTTCTCCACTGATTAGAATTTCATCTTCGAAACTTTGGACATTCTTTACCTTTCCTAATAGCCTGCACACTTCTGGAACGCTGAGGGAGCTGAAATCAATCCAGACGGTATTCGTTTGTAGCAGAAAAAACACCGTCATCGGTGACAAACCCTGTGAGATCCCTTGATTCTTCATGTAGAACAATTTGATTTAATGCCAAAATTAAATCAAGTTTTGTAAATGTCATTGCCTTAGCAATATAATACACCATCTCTCTCATAATGGGCAGACGATGCCTCTGCGCGATTATACACTAAAGTATAAATTTAGAAAGTATAAAGTCGAATTTAGAATTGTCCTCACCTGCATTAGAATTGTACCCAATTGCATTTAGAAGCTGCGCCCAATAGCCTTTCTGCGAAAGTTGAATTTAAATCCGTTACCACCCGCATTAGAACTGCTCCCACCTGCTCCTGGAAGTGTATCCAATTAGAGTTGGAAGTTGCGCCGGTTAGCCTCTGTGAGAAAGTTGATTTAGAACTGTTCTCTCTTACATGTAGAAATGTACCCAACGGCATTTAGAAGTGTACCCAATTGCATTCAGAAGCTGCACCCAATAGCCTCTCTGTGAAAGCTGAAATTTAGAACTGTTCCCACTTGCATTTAGAAGTGTACCCAGTTGCACCTGAAAGTTTGCACCCAATAGCCTCTCTGTGAAAGTTGAATTAAGAACTGTTCCCACTCGCAACTAGAACTGTACCCCGCACCTCCTCAGAGAAAGTTGAATTAGAATTGTACCCTCTTGCAATTAGAAGTGTATCCAACAGCATTTTAGAAATATACCCAATTGCATTTAGAAGCTGCACCCAATAGCCTATCTGAAAGCTGATTGTAAAACGGTTCCCACCTGCATTTAGAAGTGTACCCAATAGCATTTATAAGTATACCCAGTTACACTTGAAAGTTGCACCCAATAGCCTCTCTGTGAAAGTTGAATTCAGAACTGTTCCCAGCAGCGTTTAGAAGTGTACGAGGGTGTGAACTAGACGATGATAATGACTGAACGCATGTGTGGAGCGGACGAATATGAGGAACGGACGAATATGTACAACAGACGATGCTTAATATGCTTTGGAATGAAGGAAACACTTGAAAACATACATCATTACCACACCCCACGCTTACTCTCCCTCTTACACCACCACTCATCTAGAACACACAGATACTATGACACCATTCGGTATAACTGTTCTCATATCCACATCTCCCTCTTACTCCACATCACTCTAAGTAATCATTGCTGGATTCACACCCCTCAGCCAGGCGTTCTCCTCAGGCCTAACGCAGCCACACTCGTTCTGGGTAAAACCGACCAGAGCAAACACATACTCCTGACCTCTCAACCACCACACCTACAACTAAGAAGCAGCTACCACTCGATTTCCGCACCAGCTGCACACATACCTAGTGCGCACACGCACTTTTGGACTCCCTCTACTCTCTATACTGACCTGAACTTCGGTTCCCAAGGGCGTTCAACCTACCAGCGCCTTCAGACCATACCAATGGTATATAAGGCGCTATATAAATGCAAAATAACAATAACAATAACTAGTTGAGCTGCCTGAGATCAATACTGGATCACCATTTGCTTTCTAAACCACTACCAATTGGGATATCCATTCATCCGCACCAGCTCCCCGATTATTCCCTCAGCACACAGTCGCTCCAGGTCTACAAACACCATTTTCCTCAGATTTATTGGCACAGGTCTTAGCTTCACTGCCACTGGTGCACTGTTTTCTCTAACCTTAATTTGGTGCAGGATCCTTTTAGTCTCCCCACACCATCTCTAAATAGACTCTCTTCACAATGATTTTCATTCACTCTCTCCGCATTTACATGTAAGACCTGCTCAGTAGTGTTGGGGTCAAGTCATACGTATAATTATAATTCTGCTTCCTCCACCACAACAATGAAGCACCCTTCACAGTCACATATAGTTGGTTCTACGTTATTTTGGCGCAGTATTATTCATCGCAGGTTTTTTCATCGCCGTTTTTTTTCGAAAAATAAAAACGACGATGAAAAAACACGCGATGAAAAATACCGCGTGTATGCCATATAGTTTTCCTTCCATCTTCCTGCCCTTGAACTCCAATTTTCCAACTAAATATCCAATATGCTTTATCTTATCCTTGTTGTAACCCCCAGGGCTGATGTCAGGGGTCATTAGGTCCTCCACACATCCTGTCACATCATTATCGAAAACATTGTTTTAAATTAGGGCTATTTTTGCCAGAGAATCAGCCATCATTCATACCACTTTCCCATTCATCGCTACATCGGCCATCGGACTCTCATAGTTCTCTTCTTCACCAAAATGTACAACATTAACAGCAACACCTTCTCAACTCCCTTCTTCTTCATCCTCAACTTCCTCTTCATTGACTCCGTCTTCAATTCTTTGTACTGTTCTGAAAGGTATTCCCACCAGCTGTAAATTCTCACAGTAAATGGCACATGTACCCATCTTTTGCGGTTATATACGAATTGTTCGAACTACAATTGTTCAAATTACAATTGACCTTTGCACAATTGACCGAATTGTGAAGGTCAATTGTTACATATATATATATATATATATGAAGTCAATTGTGCAAAGGTCAATTTGGACCCTTGACTTTCGGTCAATTAGGTAATTCGAACAATTGTGTTCGAACAATTTGGGTAATACCTCTTTTGCATCGATTGCATGTTATTTTCCTCGCTGAAGACACACTTGAACTAGCAGAAAGTTCCATGCTTTCGCACCTGAACCATGCCCTACTGTTTGAGCCACTTCTTTCCATTGTAGGCATTGCTTTATTTGCTTTTTCCATTTTTCTCTGCTGTTTCCTCGACTTCTGGGTGTCCTCATCCGCTGCTTGTACCGCGGTTTCCTCGTACTAATACTTCTGGTACTGGCTCCCAGGTATTTGTTTTACTTATTTTCACCACACACTCAAAGGAGTATTCTACATGCTTAGCAATTTGTAGGACTTCATCCAGGGATGGGTCATTTTACAACCATAACTCCTCCCTTATTTTATGGTCACTCTGCGAATTGGGATGCAGTAGAATCCTCACTCCACGTTCCATTTAAGCCTTCACAACACAAAGTAGTCCAACATGTCATTGAGAACAAATCAGTGCAAGAGAACCATTGACATGACATTAAAGGAAGATAAGTACAAGCAATACCAAATATCACATCTGCCAGCACAGTACAGTGTCTTACAGTGTGAGCATGTGAGAGTCTGAGATATCACAATCCTAATGCAAGAACCACAAGTAGGCATTAGATCAGTGTCTGTGTAATGACAACATGCCCAGGACCACCATCTTCATCTTAGTCGGTTATCCAGTCATCTTTGTGGGTGTGTCTTCCAGTCTTTCCTACCAATAAATACCTGGATATTTGGACCAGTACATAGGAAGAGTTCAGTATATAAATGAGTTACCACCAACCCAATTAAGCAGGATCAGCATGTAGTCATGAGTTCAGAGTCTTCATAGTGCTAGTAAAGTCCAGGAACCAAATCTTCACCATCTGCCAAGAGCTATCTTAAAAGTGAGAGCTTCAGCCATTTTCTGAAGTGGAGAAAATTGTGCAATGACTTCAGGGTAATGGGGAGGTCATTCTATAGGGACCCTCCTGCAATGCACAGAAACCAGCCACTGTATTTCATTTTCATAGCCTGTGGCAGTATGAGGGAGAAGGAGATGAGAGAGCTTAAGAACCTAGTGAGGCAGTACTTGGTGGTTTTCTGCTGGAAATAGTCAGGACCATCTTCCCAGTAAACATGCTACACAAATAAACACATTTTTAAAAGATAGAAAATAAAGAAATAAAAAAAATATGCAGTGCTCAACGGCTGACCAACGTAGTGATAGGAGAACTGGCATGACCTGGTCTCTTGGCTTCCAGCTGAGGATACGCCGTGTTCTTGATCACTTGCAACTAGCGTGTCAAGTAGAGGCGTAGCCAGGATTGTCTTATAAGTGGGGCCTGAAGCTAATGTAGTTGGGCCTTCCCTGCTCAGGCCCTACCCTGCCTATTTATTTATTTATTTATTTATTGGATATTTATAAGGCACTTATACAGCAAGCGAGTGTTTCAAAGCGCCACAAGGCACAAAAGAAGGGAACAAGGGAGCAAAAACAATGAAAATGGCAATGAATAAATGGAAAGGAACAGCAGTCCTACTAGGCCTTGTGACATTTGTGCCGTGAGAAGAAGAAGGGGATAGGGAGTGAGGGTAAGTGCATTTAGGGTCCGCTAGTGGAGTTAGTGCCTGAGGTGCCCATTCAAGTGCATGGCGGAGACATCCCAGGCGAGGGAGGTCTACCGCCCAACAGCTAAGTGCAGGTTGGAGGCAAAACACCAGCCGACGGGTGTGCACCCAGAGGGCAGTGCAGGGGGCGATTGGGCAGAAGGCCAGGACCCAATTGGACTCATGAGGGACCAGGCTGCCAATTACAGTGACAGAGGGGATGATTAGCATGGGAGGGGGAGAGGGAAGGAGGAGGAGAAAAGAAAGGCATTGAGTTATTTGCAGAACTCGAGGTGGTCCAGTTCAAGATGGAGAGAGAGAGGGAAACTTTTCCAGAGGAGGGAGCAAGCTGAAGAGAGAGATCTGCCCCCAGCTCTCTGCATGGAACAGCTTTTGATCAGCAGGGAGTTGGAGCCAGAAGATCGAAGAGATCTGGAAGGAGAGTATTTAGTAAGAGAGAGTTGCAGGTAGCATGGTCCCATGGCTCCAGACAGCCTTGTGGATGATGCAAAGGGTCTTGAATTTGATCATTGCAGCAACAAGGAGCCAGTAGAGAGATTTTAGAGATGCAAAGATACGCTTCCAGGGTTTGAGTCCAAGGATAAATCTTGCAGCCCCTTTCTGGATTAGTTGAAGAGGATGGAGTGAAGAAAGAGGCAGGTTGAGGAAGAGGCTGTTGCAGTAATATAGCCTGGAGACTATGGTGGTAGTCACTTCCAATTTATTGGACGTGTTGAGGAAGGGTAGAATAGGATTTCCCTGCAAAAGCGTGGGTTTTAGTGGTGAATGAGAGCAAGCCTTTAAATGTTATGCCTAAGTGTTTTGCTGCTGGCGCAAGGATTTGCATCTCCACTTTGCTTTCCTCCTCCTTCTTGGAAAAGCACCTGATTTGGCGCCAACATGAGATTTTGATGCAGGCATAAAACCGACCGATTCCTGTGCAATACAGCTCACATTTGCACCTGCAAAATAGCAGGCAGATTCCAGAAGGAACATTACAAAAGGCTGCCTGCAGAGCATAATTTACAGGCAGTGTTTTTATTTTTACCAAACTGAGCATAAAAGTGAAGTGTAAAGGCGATTTTGCCTCGTTTTACTCTTCACAATTAGATTCAGCTTTGTAAATTATGAAAATTGCATGCAGGGTACCCAACAGCATGTAAGTGTTAATAATGGTGGTCTCCTGCATGCAATTTACATTTTCTTTCAAAATGACCCCTAGATAAGCTTTCAGAATAGAAATTCAGGTAAAACTGCTCCTTACCAAATGTAACCCATTTGGATTCACTAATTGGAATTAAATCTTGTTTAGAACGATTGCTTTATTCCTCATTCAGCAGAGCCCGAAATCTCCTAGTATCATTAGAAGGGATCATAGATAACAAGTCTTGCTGCTTGTAATATACGGTCACCATTGTATGGGTAATCATCCAGTTTTTAAAACTTTGTTTTAAAATATGCTTTTTCTCATGATATTCTTCCCAAGTTAGGTCATCATACAATAGGGATATGAAGGATTTTCAAAATGCTTAATTCTTCAATGGTACTTCTTGATTTTAACAACTCCCTAACCAGGTCCGATGTAATGGGAATGTTTATTTCAAATTGGCCTGCAACAGCTGTCCATAAGACATTCTCTTAGAAAAGATGAGCAGATGTTGGGTATAGTTTACAAACAAGCAAACCATTGTAAACACAAGGTTTTGCACGTAGTTTTCATTGTTGAAAAATGTTTGCAAAACATAGTGTAAGCTCATTCTCATGTTGTGTAAACTCCAAGTAGACATTTTGTTTGCAAATTGTTTGCAATAGTTATGTAAACTGTTGCAAAGTTGAGGTTACGCAATGGTTTACCAATCTGAGAACATGGGTAAACTATTGTTTTCATGCAGAGATTTACTTAGAAAAGCTGAGCAGATGTAGCCACCAAGACCGTAGAGACTTGTTCCAAACTGAAGGAGGGAAATTAGTCTGTATGCAAATCGATAATTTAGCAATATTCTTCGCAGCCCAAGAAACATGGTTCTTTCAGTTTTTTACCCCAATGTCACCTGTCCACAAAAACCTCGATAAGACACCCCAATCAAAATCAAGCGTGGCAATCAGGAAGGCATAATCACTCAAAGTTGTATCTATTACAGTCAAATGCCAATTTGCATTTAAAAAATGATTACTTACAAAAACATAGTCATGTGTTGATTATATTTTTTCTCTTCACCATGGATAAGATTGGGGATTATCAAGCTTCCCTTGACCATTGACAATAATTAGACCACAGGCATACATTACGTCAGTCCAAGGCACCCTGGGGCACTTTGTACACTGGATAACATCCTGGCCTGTGGGAGACACAGAAGATCACCATTAGCTTTTAGAATTCCCCGGCTCCTAATGTTTGTCTTGAGTCCTCAGTGTCCCCTTACAAGGAATTCAGTTACAAAAAGTTGAAAGACAAATTGGGCCTTAGCAAGAGATATCTTTCAGAGAAATCCAAGAGCCTCATGGAGTGGAGAGTGCCTTGAGAGCAAATGCATTGCTCTGAGTGATGCAATGCGCATCAAAGTGGGCTCCAAGTGGCTGTTGGGCCACTTGGAGCGGAATTGTTTGTGTGTAGTGGATTGTCTGCACGAACTGAATTGCTGAATTTTCCTACGCGCCGTCTATAAGAGGAAGCATCTTGTCGGCGAAACGCCTCTGCATTGGACCGCATATCAACCACTCCACTGCTTGGCTCGAAATCCCACCCACCCTCGGCGTCCTGCCCCCGGCCGTGTCTCACTTCCCATATAACTTCATGCGCACGCGCATCCCGCGCGCGCGCATCGAAGTGGGTTCCAAGTGGCTGCTGGGCTACCCAGAATTGTTCGTGTGTAGTGGATTGCCTGCACAAACTGAATTGCTGAATTTTCCTACGCGCCGTCTATAAGAGGAAGCATGTTTTCGGCGAAACGCTGCTGCATTGGACCGCAGATCAAGTAATGGACTAACGGCCTCTATCATTTGGACATACTTTCCTTATAGGTTGTGTATGTTGCACTGCTACACATTTTTTAAGTGTGACCACATCTTCTCTTTTTTTTTCTTTTTTTCTAGCCACTCCACTGCTTGGCTCCGCCTCCCAACCACCCTCGGCGTCCTGCCCCTGACCGTGTCGCACTTCCCATATAACTTCATGCACACGCGCATCGATGTGGGCTCCAAGTGGATATTGGGCTGTTAGGCTGAGAGGTTGTGGAGGTGGGCCCTGGCTTATGTATGTTTGTGACTTACTTTCATATTAGCTCAGGTGCTAAAGGCTGTTTGTTTATTGAGGCCGTGAGGCTATTTTGCTTGACTGCAGTGATATAACCTTAAATGGTTTCAAGTCTGCGCAGCGGTCGTGCTCTTAACTCACCTCCTGCTAAGACAGTGACTACGAACAAAGCCTCCAAAAGGAAACGCATGTCATTGTCAAAGAGTACTGGGAAGAGCATAGCTCCTATGCCCTGCAAGGTCACTGGTTTACCTGCAATGTGGGGCCCTGTTACAGATCAGGATCTGGTACGCCATGAGGTAGCCTTCTCTTATGCGCGTGCCCAAGCATTTGCGGCAGCTAATAATGGGTCTGCCTCGATTCCTTCTAGTCCAACCCCAACTAATGTTCTCTCAAAGCCGCCTCGCAAGAGCTTTCCTAGTATGCGTATGGATGATTTGAACCCTGCTCCCGATTGCTTAAATGAGGAACCACCTTCTTCGCCCTCCGACAATTCTATACTTGCACCCGTCGTACTTGCTGCCCTCGAAAAATGGGTGCGGCTATCTGTTGGTCCCTCCACTCCAGTCACACTTCCTAGTTGCAAAAGAGCTGATGTGCATATTCATTGCAAAGATGTAGCAAACATGGCTAATTCAAATACTTTTCCAGGACCCGATATACACAAAACAAATCCATGTAATCTTCCTTCCTCCAGTTCCGGTCCTTCCTCGCCAATCTTAAATCCAACTGTATCTTTAGATCCCTCCTTGGATCTTTTGTTTTAACCTACTAAAAAACAGATTAATCATCCCTTCGGATTTGATTTACTAGAACCCACAGAGAACATGCAATCCCTGGAAGCCTAGTATCCTGTATTAACAAGGATACTTAATTTATTAGATCAAGGCCACGAATACACTCATTATGAGATCAGGGATTGCAAGTCCTAATTGACGGAAATTCTAGTAAAAATCAATAAATTGGAGGGATTTATTTTTGCTGATAGTCTCAGACAGGAATCAGGTGTTCAGCAGCTGCTGAAAGTAGATGTGCCTTGTTACACCTCTGTGACCATGCAAAAAGTGGGTCTAGCTGCCCCTGAGAATAAAATACTAAATCGGAATGTTCCTTGTGCTATTTACTCATTCCGCCAATCATTTGCCCAAACCGTACTTGCTCCATGAGCTGAAACCTCTTGCAAAATTCTCACACATGCACAACTATGTCTTGAAGTTGCTTCACACGCTGAGAAATTGGAACAGGTCTTATTCTTCTTACAATCTGGACCTGGGGAGCAAAATGAGGAAGCTGCTCCAAGTAATACAGAAGAGTGTCAAACCTTCCATCCTGATAGTCCTTCAGCCTTAACAAAATTGTTGGAGGTAAATGAACAATCTGATTCTGTCGCTAACCATATTGTAACTGCATCTGTTGAAATTCCTTCGACTGATTCAGGGCGTTCCTTTATCTCAAGGAAGACAAAAGACTTTTCTTCCGAGCCTTGAAAAGGAAAGTTGATAGAAAAAATTCAGTCCAAAACCCTTGTATAGGTGTAGCTGGACAAATCAAATCGAGTGAAAAACCTAAAATAAAATAGTAAAGTGCAACGATCCGATAACTTCCATGGGTACTGATGGACAGACAGTCGACCAGGAACAACCAGGCATCAATTTGGAAGAACTGTCTGCGGATTCGAAAAAAGGACTTCAACATCTTAGTCCAGACGAACAGAGAATTCCCAAAGGTGGTTTGGACCTTTGTCCAACTCATCCTAAAAAAACTCCAAAACTCTACTAAATCAACAGATTCATATTAATACAGAGGAGAAAGTGCATTCGTCCTCTCAGACCCATTTACCTAACTTCTTTAAACCCCTTGATAACAAAATCACTCAAGTAGGAAAGGCGGTGGGCACTACATCTTCTATCAGTAAGACGGATATTGATAATGATCCTTCTCTTAGGGCCCAGACACCTAATGACATCCCCCACCAGTTCCAAAACCCCGTGAGTCGCGGTGAGACCATGAAGAATTTTTCTCTCTCGCAGGGTCACATGGAGGGAGCACAAAAAAAGTCAATGGGGGTGAGGATGAAGCTTCGGGAGAAACGAGTAAACATTCTACGATCATTATAGGATGGGAAATTATTTCGGACAAAATGGTATAAAATGCCTAAATCGATCTGCATTGTTGCAAGCTTTCAGTAGAATTCCAGCTCTTCGAACACTAAACACGACAGACATAGAGTGGGTTACTTTGCCCCCAATTCAGAACCACCGAATGGTGTGTAAGGTGCAATCGGCCATCATTACCAACCTGCTGATTCAATATACAGAAGAATTGCGTTTTATTAGCCTGATGCCGCATCTTTTCGATTCTATCGATGATGCCATCTGTTTTAACGAAACTCCCGTTTCGACCACTACTACGAATCTGCCAAAGATAGCCTCTGGCGACGCTCAGTGTGGTTTAAATGCAGATGTAATTGCTCAACTAGTAGGTTTATCTAACATCAGCAAGGATTGGTTGTGGCTATCTGCCCTACATAATACTCTAAACCCAGCGATGGACAACATCCCCCACTAATCACCCCCCTACCTGGTTAAATTTAATGACAAACAGCCTAATCCTTTGCTCATTGTATGTATATATCACAACCCTGCATCACTAAAGCTATCAATTGTTTTTCAAGAACTGGATAATCTTTTTGATGAAGCTTTAACAGTATATCCTACTTGTGGTATAGTGCTAGGAGGAGATCTTAACGCCTATTGTTTGAAATTAAATAATAACAATGTGACTGCTGAGGCTCATAATCATGCGGGGCACAGAGGTCAATTATGCCAGGATTACTTGGCATCCTGGGAACTAGATTTTCTTCCTTTTGAGGGTAGTGATGGCTGTCACACATGGAGAAGAGGTAATGCCTGCACCTGTATTGACTATTTTGCCATCTCTCGGGATTTGCAGCCAATATCCAGCAAAATTGTTATTCATGATCCCGGTTATAGTGACCATCGCATGATTCAATTGAAATTAGAGGTAGATGTGCCTATGCTATCTAAGGGCCACCAACAGGCACTCCTGGAAGGAGACCGGCCTGGGCACTCAATTCGATGGGCTACGAAACTCTGTGACAAAGTGAACAATATGATTTCTGCACGATTTACGCATCATTACAGTTTTCTTCATCAAGACGAACTCGGTTGTCTATCCAAAATTATAACTGCGGTAATAAGTACATTGCGAGCAAAGTCTAATCACCCAATTTCTGATTCCATTAACCATAATTCTAATCTAATTCTCGAAGCAAAGAAAACTAAGAACATGGCTCTTCGAGAACTTCGAAAAAACTCTCTTTCTTGGGAGGGATTTCTGAAGGGAAAAAAATGATTTTGAATTCTAATCGTAACAAATGCAGAAATCATAAGCACTTCATGCATAATTTGATCAACCAACAAATGTTTAGTACTCTTTGTCACAGAGATAGACAATCAACATGGGCTATGCTTAGGGCTGCAACAAACGCACTACCCACGGATCAGACATCTATGATATCGGCGGACTCTTGGAAAGTATTTTTTGAAAACATGTTTTCACTCCCTGTAGTCTTTGCAAAACAAGGGATAAAAAGTGTTGACTTGGATATTCCTTCTTTTTCTCCATGGTCCATGTGTAGCATTGAAAACACGATACATGCATTGAAGTATTCAAAAGCAGCTAGCCCGGACGGTATTCCCGCTTGTGTTCTAAAATGAAACCCAGCAATATGGGCTCAGATTTTTTAAAAACTGTTTGACAATATTCTAACGACCTAATTTATTCCCCCTTCTTGGTTAGCTTCCATTATTGTACCCATATACAAAAAGGATCAAGATCTGACCCCTCCAACTTCCGATCTAACGCTCTAATTGATACCGCCGCAAAAGTTTTTGCTGTATTACTTCTTGGAGAGCTCCAATCAGTGATTAGACAGCTTAAGATCCTGTCTCGGTATGAAATTGGATTTCGGGGGAGGATGGGTACTGCACTTAATGCAACAATAATGGCGCATTTGCTAGCGAAAACTAAAGTGCGGAACTTTGGTCCCTTGTATATGGGATCGATAGATCTTACATCTGCCTTTGATTGCTTCATACGTTCACTACTCTGGGAAAAAATGGCTTCTATGAATATACCTCCATACATCATACAGCTAGTCTCTAAACTTCACGCTAACACCACTTATCTTGTAAGAGTTAACAATGAAGGTGGTACAACAAATGCAATAAAAATTGATGTTGGTGTGAAGCAGGGATGCAACCTAGCAGCCACCCTTTTCAATCTTTATTTATGTGGCATAAATGATATTTGGGACAAGCAGATCTCTTATCCGGCGAGACTTGGTCACCTAAAAATCCACTGGCTAGCTTTCGCCGATGATATAGTTATCTTTGACCGCACACCGAAAGGTTTACAAGTTAAATTAACTTTATTCGCCTCCTACTGTTACAATCATAATCTAAAATGTAATGTAGAAAAATCAGATATTGGGGTTTTCAGGAATTTCAAGAGAAAATGCACCTCCCACAAATGGACAATTGAAGATTTTCCTATTACCATAGTTCCCACGATCCGATATCTTGATTACAAAATAACCGATTCTAATTCCTTGGCAATGTGGAAAGAGGTACTGAATAAGAAAGCGACCCCTCTTGCGACCCAAATACAGATGGTCTATATCAAGTACTGTAAATACTCTTTACTTCCATTAATACAATTCTACATTTTGAAAGTGGAATCAGTACTCCTTTTTGCCTTGGATATGTGCCTTGCTAATATTTGTATCTTTCTTGACCAACTGCAAGGTCGTATATGAAGGGGGCGCTGCGCCTGGCAACATTTATTCCCAATATGGTAGTAAGGCAGGAACTTGGTTTTACTGCCCTATCTGCGTGATACAAAAGGGCGGCTATTGTCTAACTTAGCCAATATATTATATCCTCCAGCTAATTGTTTATATGAGGATCTTGGTCAATTGCTCGTCGCCTCCTCCCCCTCCTCTTTTACAAGATACTATGAACGAATGGTCCTTTTACTTGACGAAATTGCACTTAAACCATCAGATTTGGAATTCAGATTAATTCATGTCAAATTGCGCATGTTTGAGCATGATTGGTGTAAAACCTTAAATGGCATATCTGAATTCAAATTATATAAAGAAGCTGCTAAATTCAGTACCCCAAGACTTCTGCATAAACCCTATTTAATTCAATTTCCATGTAACAAGGCCAGAGAAATGTATCTCCGATTCAAATAGAATCAATCACTAACTCTTGAAAGAATTAGATGTTGGCATCCACTTTTGAAATCTGATAGTGTTTTGGGATGTAGTCTTTGTAACAATGAAATTATTACAGAATCCATAAAACACTTAGGCCCTCATTAAGACCCTGGCGGAAATCGGAAAACGATGGCGGAGATGCAATACCGCCATCGAATAGCGCTCGGTGCGACTATGACTCGCCACCGCAAAGTACGAAGTCATTAGCGACACCGTAGTGAACGCCAACGCTAACTGCACCAATTACGCGCGCGCGCGCCATGCCAAACCGTAAATACCACCATGGCGCAAGGGTACGCCAATTCCGACCCTAGCGGACATGTACCTAACGCCATCAAGCATGGCGGAAAGCACCATTCCGCCATGGTGAGAAGTACGGCATCGCGAATCAACCGTAAACGGCCCCACTGAGTGCCTGTCCACCGCTCCCTGCCCACAAAGCACAACTCCTCGTAGGTGCAATGAAGTCACAATGCTACCAGTGAAATGTACAAGTCACCCATGCATGCCAACGAACTAAAGATCCACAAGAGGGGCCAATGGGAGCTGCAGGGCACAGATGGCACGAATACAGAAGCCATTCCAATGGACATGACCACAATCCCCCCCCGAAACGCACGCAAACACAGGCACCTGTGACCAGCAATATTCCGAAAATCACAACATTCCACCAGTCCACCTGGCTGACCGTCGTCTGTTACACAAAACCCAATCCCCCGCCCCTGAGCATGACAACATCCAAACAGTCATATTGGCATCCCCCATCCCTGACCTCACTGGGCTCCGTAGGCAAACGCGCCCAGCACAGTACCATGCGACTATACTCCGAAACCGGAACCCAATGCAGATCTCCTCACAATACATCGCTCCCCAAATAGAAATATGCCACATCACTCGCAAAGAAGAACGCTACACGTCCCATATCAGATTAGAATTTTAATGCACAACTAAATCACCAAGCTCATACAGCCATCAGTCCATGAACTCCAAAACACATATCACCATTGTGGGCTGCATCCGCAAGGAATGACCAGCTACTACTTGTGTGACGCCCTGTCCCATCATGGTACACAGAGCCACATTCACGTACGAAAAGGCAACATGGAAGCGCACAGAACCGCATGCCCGTCCCAATGGGGAGGCACTAGTCCAACTGAAAGGCCGAAATGTTGCTCCGAGCCACTAGTACTGCGTAAGGGCATGTGGGCCATTGGCGATCGTCCCATAAGATCGTAATGCTGCTCCACTGATTAACACGAAGCAGCAGGTGTCGGGAGTAAAAGCCATCTGCAGGAGTGGCATACAGATGGCAGTGGCAAAAGGGTAGGAGATACCTGTCAACAAAAAGAAAAGAAAAAGAACAGAATGGCCATCAGAACTACTTTCGAAGAACTCACTCCAATGACCACACTAAATCCACAGCCATATGCATGCTAGCCCACTCCAAAGGATCATCACCACCCCAAAACCACTAGCCACTCATAACTATCTATATCGAGGTGTAAACACCATCCCAAACGAGTGTACCTGTGCATGCGTCTGTCAAAACAGATTCCATCAGATGGGAATGTCAACGTGCATGGACACAAGTGTCTGAAGGCGCGTCGAGACAGGGAGGGCTCAACAAGGCCAGATAGACGATGGTTCCACTATGGCAGCCCTGCATCACATAGCGCAGGGGAGGCGGATAGATTCCAACAAGCCCTGTACATGGCAAACCCTGTATCAAATCACCTGCCCATGCATCCATTCATCATTCCCTCATCCTGTTATAAAAACGCCTGAATATTTACTCACAAAACATTCGGGATTTCCATTGAGTCTGTGCGTTATGCAGCCAGCAAAATCCACAGTGTCCCAGCCCGTAATTTCAGTGTTGTGAAGTTACATGAAATTGGGAACGTCCGGCCTCATCGGCCACGTCACTATAGCGCATCCCAAACTATTCATATCAATCATTGCTTCCTCGCCATGGCCTCTGTCTCAAGGACATCGAACAATAGAACATTATATATGCAGTCAGACCTGTGGGCAACTCCTCTCCGCTAGCCGAAAACCGAAAGCGCCGGCCTTCGAATTCCTCATTTGCAACATCACGTCGAAAAGGCATCTGTGGCCGTTTGAAATCACAAATTAATCCATCTAGTGCAGCTGTGTGTGAAAACCTCAACTGCCATCACCCACTAATGGGACGGGCCGGCTGTCGTTGCAACTCTGTACAGTGATGCATGAGGGCCCACCGTTACTCGAGTACTACGTTCCACTGACCCATCACAAGTCTGTTCGCGACTGCAAAGATTGTATGTGAAACAATGGGACCATAGCCGAATGTACATATCAACAAATGTTACACGGCCATCGGGTACAAATACATGATAGCAATAGCAAGATGCCGTTCCTCGAATAGCAGCGTTGTGTGCGGAACGTGCTCGCCCAAAGGGGAGAGCAGCTTGCACAGGTGGAATGAATCACCACAGGTGGAGGCCATACAGCCTGAAAACACATAAAGTGCACACCCAGTCTCCTCCCACAACCACACCCACTCCGAAATGCTACCGGCAGGACTCGCGATGTTGGCCCTGGGGGACCTGATAGCACTGCAAGTACTCCGACTCCAAGAAGAAGACGAACACCAACTACAACCGGCCGCACGGAGGAGACGCAGGAGGAGGAGGAGGCCATGGCAGGGCCCGCAAGGGCCGCCAGCACAGCCACTACCACCACGCAGGCAGCCCGCAATCCCACGCCTCCGAGCACATCCGTTCAACCTCACTGATGAGCAGATCCACACCCTCTACCGTTTGGACCGGAACACCATAGCCGCAATAGTGGACATGACACAGGCTGACCTTGTCAGCATGATAGATAGCCCAACCGCCATCCCACCCCTACTGAAGGTGGTGTCTGTACTCCACTTCCTGGCCACGGGCACCTACCAGCACACAGTCGGACAGTTGCATGGCATTTCTCAGCCACTGTTCTCACGGACACTATTGCAAGTGCTCGATGCCCTCCTGAAGCACGCAGACGACTACATCTCTCTACCACGCTCGGAGCAGGACATTACCAACACTAAAGTGGGATTCCATGCACTTGCCGGCATACCGGGTTGCATTGGTGCCATCGACTGCACCCATGTGGAATTGGTCGTCCCACATGCCATGGAGGCCCAGTACCGCAACCGAAAACAATATCATTCCCTGAATGTACAGATGGTGTGTGACTCCAACAGGATCATCACACATTGTTGTGCCAGATTCCCTGGATCAACCCATGATTCTATGGTCTTGAGGAACTCTACTATACCACGCTACATGGAGCGACACGCAGGGAACAGATCCTGGCTACTCGGTGAGTCTCTTTTCATGCATGATGATGTGGGGTATGTGATGCGGCAATGACCTGGCAGGAAGGGGGGGGGGGGTGTGCGTACGTAGCAATGGCATTCCACATCATACGTTTATCGTCCACATACAGGTGATGCTGGGTATCCACTGAAGAGATGGCTCCTCACACCAGTCCGGAACCCACGGGACCAGCATGAGGAGGACTACAACCATGCCCACTCACGTACCCGTGTAGTCATTGAACAGGCATTCGGCCTACTGAAGACCCGTTTCCGCTGCCTCAGCAGGTCTGGCGGGGCACTCCTGTACCGCCATGAGAAGGTTGCAAAGATGGTGATGGCATGTGTCATGCTCCACAACATGTGCGTACGTAGAAATGTGCCCATGCCCCCAGACGCAGAACTGCAAGCACCTGATGATGGTCATGATGAGGGTGGGGATGTGGCAGCACCTCAAGGAGTCTGCGAGGCACCGGAGGGCCGTGACATTCGTCAGCATGTCATTGATGCATGCTTCTAGCACTCACGCCTGGTGGCTGATACATAGACACGGGACTCGTGGCACTGTGTGTGTCTGGTACATGCACAATATGGACTATACGCCTAGGATGGCCTAGTACATAATGATCATTGTCGACACATCTCATTGGTTGATCGTGCACTTGTTTATGGCATATGTGATATCATGTTGAACACCCTATCGACCCGCCACCCAAGTGAGCCCAACACACCCCCTCCACCCTCCTACCTCCCCCCCGAACACCAGTGTCCAAAGATGCTCATTGTCAGTGGACTGTCGCTATTGCAAGCCCCCTCTGCGGGTGTCAGGGGCACCCCTGCCTGTGGAGCGCAGGTTCCTCCCAGATCTACGTTGGGGGCTGCCCTGGACGGAACTAGCAACGGAAGATGTCTCTGCCTGCTCACGTCCATGCATGTCCCTAAGGGTTTGTGAGAGCTCCGTGAGCACACGGCGCACTGCAGCAAGTTCGGCACATACGTCTTTGGACGTCGCATGCAGTTCCCCCCTCAGGCTCTCGGTGCTTCTCTCCATTTGGACTCTCAGGCTCTCGGTGCTACTCTCCATTTGTGCCCTTAGTGTCTCTGTACCTCTCTCCATTTCTGCCCTGAGTGTCTCAGTTGATGTTTCTATGTCTGCCTTAGTGCCCCCACATTCATCGGCATGGTCCTTGAGGAGCGTGGCCAGTTGCTGCTGTTGCCCGATTAACTTGTCGAGGGACTGTTGCCTCTGCTGGGCCATGGCCATTTGCGGGGGTGTCAGAGAGGGGCTGTTGACCTCATGTTGCCTTGCCACAGGGCTTGGGGGGGATGGCCAGTCGTCGTCTTGTGGGTGCCCCTGCGTGGTATTCTCATGTTGTACGGGATGGGACAGACAGGGGGATTGGGACAGGTCATGGATGGATCTGACTTCGACATCCCCGTCTTCTGTGTCGGAGCATGCTGCCATCATTGGGGTGTCACCTATGGTGCTGCTGCCACCAGAGCCAGTGCCTTCTGTGGCATCCGTTGGGGGGACCTGTGGTGGTGGTGTAGTGGGCATGCTGGCTGCTGGGGTGCCTGTTGATGTTCCCTCCTCTGTGCTGCCACCTAATTTGTGCTGCTGCCGTGTCTTGATGCGTGCAGCTGAGGTGGAGGGTCTTTGGCCGTTGGTCTTGGCCCTCTTTGCAGGTGTGCTGGTAGGGGTGTCCTGATGCTCGTCGTTTGGATCGGACCCTGTGGTGGAGTAAAGGAGGGCGAGGGTTATTAATGGGTCTGTGGGTATTGGAATGGCATTGTATCACATGCATTGGGGTGGTACATGAGGGTGATTTGGGTCGGGGCCTTAGAGGTGCTTTCATTTGTGTGTGGGGTGAGGGTGCAGTTGTTTGGCAGCCTGCAGTTAGGGTGTGCCTGCTGGACGTGTGGTGGGTGTTTTAGGGGTTTTTATTTATTTATGTATTTATTGTGGTTTTAAGGTGCGCTATGAGGGCGATGTGTGTGGACGTTCTCCTGGACATGTGTTCCTGTTGCACTATGTGGACACATGGTACTTCACATGATGGGACATTGTGGTTTTAGCATTGTTTTTTCTGGCCCACCTACCTGATTCTTCTGATGTCTGCACTCCTTTCTCCATCCCTCCGACTCCCTCGATGCTCTCCATTCCGATGGTGGAGGCACAGATTTCTTTCCAGGGGGTCAACTTGATGGGTGATTCAGGACCTCCCCCGGTGGCTGTGGCAATGTTGCGGTTGGCAGAGAGTATGCTGCGGACGCGTATCCGCAGGTCGTCCCACCGCTTTCGGCATTGTTGTGGTGTGCGGGGTGCGGTCCCCACCGCGCTTACCCGCTGTGCTACCAGAGCCCATATGGCCTTCTTGTTCGCAAGTGCCGTCCTGGTCATTTGCGTGGAGAAGACGACGGCAGCATTCTCCTGGAGGGTCTCTGTTAGCACGGTGAGTTCCTCACGGGAGAAGTGGACCTGCCGCTTGCGGTCGCACGCTTTCTTCGCTGCTTTTCCCATTTTTCTTGGTTTCGCTAGGGTGGATGACGGGTTGGGGTGTGTCTCAGGGTAGTGTTTTTAGTGGTTGTGTGGTTTTAGTGGTTTTATAGGTGTACGGCGGGTTGTTTCCCGTTCCGGGCCCATGTTTTTACTTCCGTTTCCATATATTTCCGGTCACCGTACTTTCCGGTAGGCGCACTCTGCGGTGTCCGCTGTGATGGGTGGCGGTATTGCACCTAGGGCGACGTACGGCGGCGGTGTGGGGCGTTTTGGGGACATTTGCGCCATCGCGGACTTTGCACTTCCGCCATGGCGTGGTGCTCGTGCCCGATGGGTCGGAATGGTCCGCTCTTTGCTCCTTCGTGCAATGGCGGAAACGCTATTTACGCTGTTGCGGTCCGGTCAGTCACTTTCCGCCAGGGTCGTAATGAGGGCCTTAGTCATCTTTTGCCCTCACTTTGAGGCAACTCGCCTGTTAATACTGGATACAGATGGTGCAGGCTTGGATTCTAGCAAAAGAGAATGGCTTTGGATAGCCTGCATGTGGGGTAATAGAACGAGCCTGGTCTTATCCTTATGTAGATTTTTAATAATCATTAACCGGCAACTTGAGATTATGTACCAAAGTCTAGAAGGTGTGAATTAATAACTTGGAGTAAACTTCTAGTGTGTGTATTGTCATTTGCAAAAATTACTTTAAAAAAAAAGAAAAAAAAACACGCAGCCACTAGTGGAAGTTGTCTGTTGACTCATCTTCTAAGTGCTCTTTTGCCTTCATTGTACCATACCGTCTTTATATCCTTGACAAGTTATGCATAACCGCCCAATGTTGATTTGATAATCTGTTGAACATGTCTTCCTAAACAGAGTCCAAGTGGACTGATTGAAGCAATATGACAGATGTAGTATTCTTTCTTTTTTACAAATGTACATATGTAGTAAAACACTTACCACAATGTAATTTTAGTACATGAAAAAGCTTCAATTGCTAGAATTCTTATTATGTACTAAACTGTATAAAGTTGTTCTTTATTAGAATCTAAGCAAAGTGAATATAAATCATATGTAAATATTCAATTGTAAGAACTATGAAGCATATAACAAAAAAGTTGCAAAAGTTTGTTGATCGAACTAATAAACAATGGTTTGAATAAAAAAAAAGATGCTTTATTAGTTTTGATTATTGGCTATAAGCCAAAACGATTGCATTGCAGTACCGCTTAAAGGGAGATGGCATAGGTGGAGACACACAGCTTGTGGGGGTTGTTTTATTATTTACCCACCATCTGACTAGCTATGGCTATCGTAATGCTGTCAGGAATCTGTCTACATCTACACTCAGGGAGCCTCATGGACATAAAAGAAACCATCCATATCTCCTGAAACATCCCATGTCCGGAAGCACACGCACCCTACTTTCTGAAAGGTGTTCCCTGCACCGACGGAGAGCACCGTTCCTTGTGCATTGGGGGTTGCGTTGGATACGGTGGAAGCCTTTCCACGTGCAACGTCACACGTCTCGATTAGGGAGGCACGTCACGTGACACATTGAACTGAAGACTGCCTTCATCAATGGTCCGGTGCTTCTGATTGAAGTTGTACCCTTGACTCTCTGTTGTGCATTCTCTATCTTGTATTATTCCCATTGCTTATCCTTGTTTTTGCCTTCCGGATTCCGTTTCTCCCTTACCCCTGGTCCAGTTTCTGCTTCCACAGTTAACCGACCCCTCCCTGTTCCATCGTACTGCTCTGCCTCACAATTTGGATTGCTGCTGCCCGCTTAACGCTGACTACGGGCACGGCCCCTGGATTGTTTTGCCTCCGATTCATCCTTGACCTACCTGCACGTTAACAGATCTTTTTTTGCTTCCTGGACTTCCACGCCGCTTCACGGCCAACTCTTCTTGGGACTCCTGTGTTGCTACTAACCTCATCGTGCACGGACTAGAGACATTCACTGGATGTGCACGTCCTTGTGCCGTCAGGTTAGGTTTCTTCCACGCTTCTGCTGCTGAATTTCACAGAATCTCCAAATACTCTGTGGCTTATGTTGCCAAACCTGGTAAGAAACGTTGTCCCTTATTATGTACACTAGCTCCTCATTACTTATCAGGAATTCTCTATTCTAGGCATATACACCCATTGGGAAGTACGAGGGGCCCTGCTGACTGTTACCATCTTCTACCAGAGTAACTCCACCCAAAGTGTTATAGGGGATCCCGCTTCTTGTGTGAAAGTTAGCTTGACCTGATCTCTGTATATTGATCTGTGATTCCGTTGACTGAACTCTAATCACAGTGTTCTTGTTTTTGCAACCGGTGGTGTCCTGTGGTGCGTACCATCATCTTCCAATTAATAGACACCTCTGGTTGTTGGTATCAAACAACAGAAGGGTATATTGGTAGAAAGAACTCGTTGTCAACTATGCGAGTTCTGCTGCATTCTCCCCGTATTACTGGCTTCCGGACTGCTCCTACCATGCTGAGAGGCAGCACAGGTGGCGAGCCCTAACATAATCAGAAGCCTTATAAATGGACACCTCAGACAACGTGGCTACCATTGTTCAAATGGTCTATGAGCTTCTTGCAGACATGACAACTGCACATGAAGCCACGCAGCATCGTATTCACGCCTTACAGACCACTACACAACCCCTTCGGAGCTGAGGCATCTACTCCTGCGGTACCCTCTGATTCAGGCTTTCAGTTACCCAGACAGGATCCTGTGCCCGTACTTATGTCTGCTCAATCCCATTGGCCCCTCCTGAAAGATTCATCGGAGGCCCGAAGCAGTTTAGAACCTTCATAAATCAATGTAGGCTCCATTTCTTGTGTCGTCCAGCTTCCCTCCCTGATTCGACAACCAAGGCCGAATTGTATTGTCTTATTTGGGTAGAACTGCCACTACATGGGCCAATCCTCTTCTTGAAGAGGGAAGCTACATGCTTTATGATTGTGATGTCCTAATCACCACTTTGGGTCGTGTCTTCGACACTCGGTATAAAACACAGGCCACAGACTTAGAACTGCTTGGCCTGCAACAAGGAGACACTCCTCTGCTGAAGTATTTAGCAAAATTCCACCAATTGGGTGGCTGAGACAGGTTGGCTGAGGACAAAAAGGCGTTTATATTTTTACAGAGATTTTAACCATTCCCTAAAGGACACCCAGGACACTGTTCCTGTGGTTCCTACTGCCTTCCCCAAGTTGGTCTTCCTCATTCTTTGGATTGATGCAAGAAAGGCTGAAAGGAAAGGTGAGAGGAGACCCCTTCACCTGATCTCCACATGCACAGCCACCTCACCTGCTGGAGAAAGCACGCCCATGCAGATAGGTGCAGTACGGGGTCCTTTATCTCCTGCAGAGAGGGAAAACAGGAGGAAGAACAACCTCTGTCTCCATTGTGGTTCTGCAGAACATTTTCTACGGTCTTGCCCCAAATGGCCAGCTAAGAGGCCGGGAAACACCAAAGCTCAACAATAGACAGAGTCAAATTGTTGAGCAACCAAACCATGGACTCTGATGTTTTGGCTCCTTTTACGGTCATGGTCGTGTTTTCTTTTCCTTCGGGTGAACCCTCGTACACGTTGGCAGTTGTTGACTCTGGAGCTACAGGCAATTACATCGACATGCATTATGCCCGTGAGGTGGGGATTCCCGTCGTCCCTAAACCATGCCCTGATGTCGTTAATGCATTAGATGGCACCTCCTTGATCTCTGGCTTGATGACAGAACGCACTATCGACCTTGAGATGTCCACTGAATGCGGGCATTCTGAATCTATTGCCTTTGATTTAATCTTTGCACCACAGTTCAAGGTTATTTTGGGTTTCCCATGGCCCATTCAGCATAACACGGTAATAGACTGGCAGTCTCATACAGTCCGTTTCCTTTTGGAACATTGTGGGTCACATTGTTTCGGCCTATGCAAAACCCGGCAAAACTCCTTGCATGTCATGATGCCTACCGCCGGGGACCTTGACCAAGTCCAGCAACCCCGGAAGCAGGCATCAAGTTATCCTAAGCAAGCCCAACAACCCCTGCTAGGGGCTATTTGGGTCCACTCCTAGCGCCTATGGCGCCAGGCTTATATGGAGAGTCAGTCCTGGCGCCATAGGCGCCAGGCTCATAGATTAAAACTTACCTGATGCAGACCATGCTGCAAACTTACCTGATGCAGACCATGCTGCAAGAGCTCCAAGCCATAGGAGGCTTGGAAGGGCTACTTTACTTAGGGACTATTTTTTACTCTGGTGGGGCTGGGGAGGAATACTTACCTGGGACTACTTTGGAGGCTATTTAAACCGCGCCCGAAGAGCAGCACACTCTTCGTGTTATTCTGCATCCAGCAGCGTAACGCTCACCGTGCCTGCAAGTCTGCATCCAGCCTTCTGCCACGCCCACCTTGAATCCAGAGCTCCTAGAAAAAGGGAGAAAGAAGGAGAAAAGGTTAGCACAAGAGCAATACCTTTGATCCTTACCTGAATTCCTGATCCATCGCGCCTTCGAGCTGGAAGAAAGAAGTTATTTTATGCGCGTCGCCTCGCCTGCTGCAGCGCCGCGCTGAACTCACCGGCCTTCGAAGCATCTTCACATTCCACCGCATCCTCCTGCATGTTCCCGCCGCACTCCGGCACCTAAGGAGAAGACAAGAATAGCAAGGTGAGCCAAGGGAATACACAGAGGAATATTAGTTACCACCCCAGAGACTTACCTGATTTTACCACTGGGGGTACTGTTCCTCTTCACGGGTCGATGCAGCTTCCACTGCATCTTCGCCGGACCCCGGCCCCTAAGGGGAAACAAAAGGACAGCAAGGTGACACAAAGGGACTAACAAGGGGAACCCTCCTCACCACAATAGACTTACCTGATTTTACCGCCGGAGGTATTATTCCTCGAGACTTCATACTTTCTCTCTTTGCCTGAATAAGGGAGAAAGCAACAGGTTACATACTGACATTATTTTATCGAACTGTGTTGGAAAATACAAATCCTTACCAGAATACTACCGGTTGCCACGAGGAACTCTTCATTAGGGTCAAGCTGCAACCTGCAAGGAATCGGACAATAGTGAAAGTCAGGCATTTGAACTCTTACGAACTTTATACTTACGGCGTCTTGCCGGGAATCTCGGAGTCAATATTGTTCTGGAACTCACCAATTCCTTCGAGCCAGTGAAGCAACTGGTTATCAACGCGCCCCTGCGCTCAAAGCAGGATGGAGAGCTCATCTTTTCAAACCATCAGGTGAGACTATAAGAGGGGACATCAAAGGTGATCTGTGGGGAGAACAGCGGGGGTGGGGGATTTACGCTCAACTCCACGGGTGGTTAATTCCCTTTCTCCATTTGCAGAAGAATATTCCTACGGGCCAAGCAAACAAAGCTAGGTGGGCCAGTCCAGTCCGTCATCTCGGCCCTGCGCGTCACATTGGTGGAGACCGCAGCTGTCCAGTTCTGATCGACGCCTCTGTGGGAGCCAGGTGAGCGTAACAGAACGCAAAGCCTACCCACAAATTCCCACCCGGGCGTTATGGATACCTCAGAGACTGACCAATTGGCCCAATTACTAGGGGAACTGAGGGCTGAAGTGCATTCCGCCCGTCAAGAAACCAATGCTCTTAGGAGAGAACTGATTTTGTCAAAGGAGCGAACTGATGACCTTGCTAGGCAACTATTGCAAAGCCAGGCTGGACAAGCACCCGTACCTGGTTCCGGGGGAAATCCAGCTCCTGTGTTATCGAGTAACCCTGTGCAAATAAACCTACCAGGAAATATTCCATTAGCTCCACCCGAACGCTTTGCCGGAGATCCCAAAAGGTTCGCCGTGTTTATGAACCAATGCCGCTTGCACTTTTTATGCAGACCTGGAGCCTTCCCAAACGATCAAGCCAAGGTAGCCTTTGTATTGTCATATCTCAGCAGCTGTGCAGCTGATTGGTCAATTCCACTAGTTACTCAGGATGACCCAATTCTTCGGGATTTTCAGGGCTTTCAAACGAGCATGGAAAGACTATTTGCCCGGCACTCCCAATGACAGGCCCTGGATAACGAACTTTTGTCCCAACGACAGGGTAACCAGGACCTTCTGTCCTACATCACAACCTTTAATAGGTTGATAGTGGAAACTGGATGGCCTGAGGTAAAACGAATCACCTTATTTCATCGAGGGCTTCGAGGAGAACTCAAGGATGTCTTGGCTCAAGTCGTGAACCTACCTCAAGACTGCGCAGAATATATAGACTTAGTAGTCCAGTTAGATCACAGATTTCAGAACAGAAAGGCTGATCGAGCCAAGTTTGAGAATCGGGTGTTGGTCAAAACCCACGCTAACCCCAAAGGAGCTGATGCTTCAGAACCCATGCAAAATCGGAGGGGTTAAAGGATCCTTAACCCAGAAGGAAAGAGAAAGGAGACGGCAAATGCAATTGTGTCTATATTGTGGAACTTCTGGGCATTTTCTACGGGATTGCCCTTTAAAACCACCCAAGAAGGTGGTAGGAGCTGCTGATAAAAGCCATATGGAGTCAGACTTGGGAAACAACCACGCCCGACAAGCGTAGAGGCCCACTTGCCGAGCTTGAAGAAGGATACTCAGAACTCGCATTTCATCATACCAATGGTCCTCGTAGATCCAGGGCAGCCATCGCGTATGCACTCAGTAAGGGCATACATTGATAGCGGGGCCATAGGAAACTATGTGGACTATGAATTAGCTTCCAGGATGAATCTACTTCTCTGCCGAAAAACCACCTCAGATGTCATCACCACAGTCGATGGAACTGAAATTGCCTCTGGGCCTGTAACTCACTCCACCGCAGAGATGACACTATTGGGTCAGGATGGTCATCGAGAGACTATTGTGTTTGATCTAATCAAAGCCCCACAGTTCCAAATAATACTGGGGATACCTTGGTTGGAAACACATAATCCTTGTATTGATTGGCAAGAGAATAACCTTCCCGGATTGTGCACAAACCTGTTACCCAAAGAAAAGTCAGAACGCAGGCCTGGCCACAGTAACCACAGCAGTCATGCAACTACCTCCAGAATACCAAGAATTCCAGGATGTCTTCCAAAAAGAACAGGCAAACATCTTACCTCCTCACAGATCGTACGATTGTCAAATCGATCTCATACCCGGTGCACAACCCCCTTGTAGCAGGATCTAAGCCCTTACGGAACCTGAAAACCTTCACCTACGACAATACTTAGAGCAGTACCTTGCCAATGGCTTTATTCGCCCATCCAAGTCCCCTGCATCTTCAGCTTTGTTCTTCGTGCCCAAAAAGGATGGTGACCTCCGAACGTGCATAGACTACCGCGCATTGAACCAGATAACTGTTAAGAACCGATACCCATTGCCTCTGATCCCTGAACTACTAGACCAAGTGAAGGACGCTTGTATATACACTAAATTAGATCTCCGGGGGGCATACCATCTGGTACGTGTAAAAGAAGGCGACGAATGGAAGACTGCTTTCCGCACTAAGTATGGGTTATTCGAATACCAGGTGATGCCTTTCGGGTTGTGCAATGCACCAGCAGCCTTCCAATACTTCATGAACGATGTCCTTCGTGAACTCATTGACGTTTGTGTTGTCGTATATATATCGATGATATTCTAGTATACTCCTCTTCAGAATCTGACCATGTGAAGCACGTCCGAGCAGTCCTTGAGACATTGCGCCAGCACAAACTATATGCAAAACTGGAAAAATGTGTTTTTCATGCCACAGAAGTTGAATTTCTTGGGTTTATCCTGACCCCAAAGGGAGTCCGAATGTACTCACGAAAGGTGGACGCAATCCTTAAGTGGCCATCACCAAGTTCAGTTAAAGGAATACAAAGCATGCTTGGCTTTGCCAATTTCTAACGCAGATTCATCCCGGATTTTTCAAATGTTGCACATCCCATCACAGAACTCTTGCGAAAAAATAAACGCTTTATGTGGACTGAAGAAGCTGAAAATGCCTTCCAAGAGCTGAAAGCAAAATTCACGTCTGCACCTGTATTAAAGCACCCGCGCCCTGAACTTCCATACATAGTGGAAACTGATGCATCCAGTCTAGCCATGGGAGCTGTCCTGTCTCAAAAGGACCCTGAAACTGGCCAGCTTCATCCAATAGCATTTTGGTCCAGAAAGTTCTTGGCACCCGAGTTAAACTATGCGGTTACCGACAAGGAGTTATTGGCCATTAAATCCGCCTTCAAGGCTTGGCGGCACTATCTTCTCGGTGCCAGGCATACCATTACTGTGATCACAGATCACCGGAACTTACAGTATTTAAAGACAGCCAAGGCCCAATCATCACGTCAACTCCAATGGGCATTGTTCTTTGCCAAGTTCGATTTCGTAATAACCTATCGACCAGGTTGTAAGAATGGTAAAGCAGACGCCTTATCCCGAATAGGGATGGGAGAGGCAGAAGTGAACCCAGAACCAGTACCTATAATTTCTGAACAAAGAATTCTTGGCATGACTACTCTACAGACACTAGAGGACATTCGGGTAAAGATCCAGCAGCTCTTTGATCCTACAGCCCTGCAGGACTGGGTTAAAAAAGGCCCGGACTACTCTGTCATCAATGATCTGCCTTATTACCAAGGGCGGCTATTTCTGCCACACAAGGAACTAGAAGAGCTAGTCATTTCCCGTTATCATGATTACCTAATGGAGGGGAACCCAGGTATTGCAAAAACTGAAGCTAAAATTAAAAGACAATTCTGGTGGCCCACCTGGTGAAAGGAGATTAAATCATTTGTGATGTATTGTGGCATTTGTGCCCAAAACAAAAGTCAAAAGAAAAAACCAGCTGGACTCTTACAACCTTTAGACATTCCGCCTACACCATGGCACACCTTATCATTAGACTTTATTACTGATCTACCCCCATGCAATGGATTTAACACCATTCTAGTTATTGTGGATCTTTTTTCCAAGATGGCCCACTTTATTCCTTTAAAGGGATTACCTTCAGCTTCAATCCTGGCCAAGGAGTTCCTCGAAAACATTGTTCGCATGCACAGATTTCCGTCCATATTGGTCTCTAACAGGGGCAGTCAATTCATTTCACATTTTTGGAAAAAATGCTGTAAATTGGCGCAAATCGATGTGAGGTTATCGACCAGTCACCACCCCCAGACCGATGGTCAAACGGAGAGGACCAACCAGACTCTCGAACAATACCTGCGTTGTATGTTACATCAGTCTGAGAGTAATTGGAAAGACATTCTTTGGATCGCTGAATATGTATACAATAATTCAGTATACTCTGGAACTGGACAAAGCCCCTTTTATACCTTATATGGGCACCATCCTCGAACCTCAGACCTTGACTCACCCCAACACTTAGAAATGCCCGCAGTGGACCATCTGCACGCTATGATTACACAAGCCTTTAAGGAAGCAACTACACATTTAAAACAGGCAAAAGAAAAATACAAGAAAGATGCTGATCGGCATAGAAGTGATACTCCACAATACCAGATAGGGGACCAAGTATGGTTAGCCACAAAACATATACCTCTAAAGGGAACACGGACCTTTAACCCCAGATATTTGGGACCTTACTCTATTAAGGCCATTATCAACCCGGTGGCTGTCAAGTTGGACTTACCTGCTAATATGCAAATTCACCCCGTCTTTCATGTGTCACTTTTGAAGCCAGTGCCACCAGGCACAAGACTAACCAAGCCACCAGACCCTATCCTTGTAGACGGAGAACCCGAATTTGAAGTTAAGAACATCCTGGACTCCAAGCTGATAAAGTCAAAACTCTTTTATTTAATCGACTGGAAAGGTTACGGACCACAGGAAAGGTCATGGGAACCTAGTGACCATGTTCATGCACCCCGATTGGTGAAAAAATTCCACCGAAATTTCCCAGACAAACCGAAACCACAGGGAAGAACGACTTTAGGAGGGGCCTTGGGGGGGAGTGCTGTCATGATGCCTACCCCCGGGGACCCAGACCAAGTCAGCAACCCCGGAAGCAGGCATCAAGTTATCCTACGCATGCCCAACAACCCCTGCTAGGGGCTGCTTGGGTCCAGTTCTGGCGCCTATGGCGCCAGGCTCATATGGAGAGTCAGTCCTGGCGCCATAGGTGCCAGGCTCATAGATTAAAACTTACCTGATGCAGACCATGCTGCAAGAGCTCCAAGCCATAGGAGGCTTGGAAGGGACTACTTTACTTAGGGACTATTTTTTACTCGGGCGGGGCTGGGGAGGAATACTTACCTGGGACTTCTTTGGAGGCTATTTAAAGCACGCCCGAAGAGCAGCACACACTTCGCGTTATTCTGCATCCAGCAGCGTAACGCTCACCGTGCCTGCAAGTCTGCATCCAGCCTTCTGCCACGGCCGCCTCGAATCCAGAGCTTCTAGAAAAAGGGAGAAAGAAGAAGAAAAGGTTAGAACAAGAGCAATACCTTTGATCCTTACCTGAATTCCCGATCCATCGCGCCTTCGAGCTGGAAGAAAGAAGTTATTTTATGCGTGTCACCTCGCCTGCTGCAGCGCCGCGCTGAACTCACCAGCCTTCGCAGCATCTTCACATTCCAGCGCATCCTCCTGCATGTTCCCGCCGCACTCCGGCACCTAAGGAGAAGACAAGAACAGCAAGGTGAGCCAAGGGAATACACAGAGGGATATTAGTTACCACCCCATAGACTTACCTGATTTTACCACCGGGGGTACTATTCCTCTTCACGGGTCGGCGCATCTTCCACTGCATCTTCGCCGAACCCCGGCCCCTAAGGGGAAACAAAAGGACAGCAAGGTGAACAAAGGGACTAAGAAGGGTAACCCTCCTCACCACAATAGACTTACCTGATTTTACCGCCGGAGGTATTAATCCCAGAGACTTCATACTTTCTCTCAGCGCCTGAATAAGGGAGAAAGCAACAGGTTACATATTGACATTATTTTATTGAACTGTGTTGGAAAATACAAATCCTTACCAGAATATTACCGGTTGCCACGAGGAACTCTTCATTAGGGTCAAGCTGTAACCTGCAAGGAATCGGACAAGAGTGAAAGTCAGGCATTTGAACTCTTACGAACTTTATACTTACGGCGTCTTGCTGGGAATCTCGGAGTCAATATTGTTCTGGAAATCACCAATTCCTTCGAGCCAGTAAAGCAACTGGTTACCAACGCGCCCCTGCGCTCAAAGCAGGATGGAGAGCTCATCTTTTCAAACCATCAGGTGAGACTATAAGAGGGGACATCAAAGGTGATCTGTGGGGAGAACAGTGGGGGCGGGGGGATTTACGCTCAACTCCACGGGTGGTTAATTCCCTTTCTCCATTTGCAGAAGAATATTCCTACGGGCCAAGCAAACGAAGCTAGGTGGGCCAGTCCAGTCCGTCTTCTCGGTCCTACGTGTCACATTGGTGGAGACCGCAGCTGTACAGTTCCGATCGACGCCTCTGTGGGAGCCAGGTGAGCGTAACATTGCTATCCACCTTGCGGCAACACCTCTTCCCGTGGAGTATGAAGGGTTTAAGGACGTTTTTGACAAAGGCAATGCTGAACAGTTGCCTCCACATAGACCCTACGACTGCCCCATTGACCTAGTTCCTGGAGCCAACATTCCTTCTGGATGTGTGTACTCCCTTACTCAGAAGGAAAATGTGATATCGAAAGAATACATTGACAAGGCTCTGCTCACTGGGTTCATTTGCACGTCCCGGTCTCCAGCTGCCTCGCCTCTGTTCTTTGTTCCTGAAAAGGAGGGAGACCTAAGGCGCTGTATAGATTACAGGGCTCTCAATGCTGTCACTATACGTAACCTTTGCCTCTGATTTCAGTTCTGTTGGATCAATTGGGTGCCTTTGTTCTGTTCACAAAACTGGATCTGCGTGGGGCCTACAACCTCGTCTGTGGTCTGTATGGGGTGATCTGTGGTGTTGACTGTGGTCTACTGTTCTCATGCTATTGATGGAATTATGTTTTTCTAAGTGAACTTAGTTTCTAACCTGCTGGCTTGACCATTGTTTATTATTGCAAATTGCTTCCCCTTCTTGCCAGTGAAGTAGGGGACACCCATCTATTTAGTGCTATGTGGGTGGTCGTGGGGCAGAAATAAAGTGGTTAGTGTATGTGGGTGGTCGTGGAGCAGGAGTCAAGTGGCGAGTGTATGTGGGTGGTCTTGGAGCAGGAGTAAATTGGTTTGTGTATGTGGGTGGTCGTGGAGCAGGAGTAAAGTGATTAATTTAAGTGGGTGGTCATGGAGCAGGAGTAAAGTAACCCCCACTTGCAGGCAACCCCACAGGTGAGAGGGCAGGAGCCCATCTCCCTCGTGTGCCCAGCCGACCCCTCCTGCAGCACGAGAGACTGCAGCCACGACGACTGCAGCAACAGAGATCCACCTGGATCAACCATCTACAGCCCCAGCAGCCCATGCCTACCATCTGTCCATGCAGATCTGCACATTTCTTCGTGCCTAAATCGCCCGAGGCACCCGATCCCACACCGCGCTGCTGCCTGCCTGACCCTCCAAAATGGCCGGCGCAACGCGGCATGAGAGTGAGGCTCTCGGTTGCTAGGCAACCCAACAATACATCTGCGATCCCGCCCCACCGGCAGGCGGAAGCCGGCGGCGGAACAAGGCCAGGATAAAGGCCATCGCCCCCTGTTTGCCCCAGTGAGCCCCCCACTTGCAGGCAACCCCACAGGTGAGAAGGCAGGAGCCCATCTCCCTCGTGTGCCTAGCCGACCCCTCCTGCAGCACGAGAGACTGCAGCCACGACGACTGCAGCAACAAAGATCCACCTGGATCAACCATCTACAGCCCCAGCAGCCCGTGCCTACATCTGCCCATGCGGATCTGCACATTTCTTCGTGCCTAAATCGCCCGAGGCACCCGATCCCACACCGCGCTGCTGCCTGCCTGACCCTCCAAAATGGCCAGTGCAACGCGGCATGAGAGCGAGGCTCTCGGTTGCTAGGCAACCCAACAATACATCTAAGAGCCCAACCCACTTTCAGGCGGAAGCCGGCGGCGGAACAAGGCCAGGAAAAGGCCATCGCCCCCTGTTTGCCCCAGTGAGCCCCCACCTTGCAGGCAACCCCACAGGTGAGAGGGCAGGAGCCCATCTACCTTGTGTGCCCAGCCGACCCCTCCTGCAGCACAAGAGACTGCAGCCACGACAACTGCAGCAACAAAGATCCACCTGGATCAACCATCTACAGCCCCAGCAGCCCGTGCCTACCATCTGCCCATGCAGATCTGCACATTTATCCGTGCCTAAATCGCCAGAGGCACCCGATTCCACACCGCGCTGCTGCCTGCCTGACCCTCCAAAATGGCCGGCGCAACGCGGCATGAGAGCGAGGCTCTCGGTTGCTAGGCAACCCAACAATACATCTGCGATCCCGCCCCACCGGCAGGCGGAAGCCGGCGGCGGAACAAGGCCAGGATAAAGGCCATCGCCCCGTGTTTGCCCCAGTGAGTCCCCCACTTGCAGGCAACCCCACAGGTGAGAGGGCAGGAGCCCATCTCCCTCGTGTGCTGACCCCTCCTGCAGCACGAGAGACTGCAGCCACGACGACTGCAGCAACAGAGATCCACCTGGATCAACCATCTACAGCCCCAGCAGCCCGTGCCTACCATCTGCTCATGGAGATCTGCACATTTCTTCGTGCCTAAATCGCCCGAGGCACCCGATCCCACACCGCGCTGCTGCCTGCCTGACCCTCCAAAATGGCCAGCGCAACGCGGCATGAGAGCAAGGCTCTTGGTTGCTAGGCAACCCAACAATACATCTGCGATCCCGCCCCACCGGCAGGCAGAAGCTGGCGGCGGAACAAGGCCAGGATAAAGGCCATCGCCCCCTGTTTGCCCCAGTGAGCCCTCCACTTGCAGGCAACCCCACAGGTGAAAGGGCAGGAGCCCTTCTCCCTCGTGTGTCCAGCCGACCCTCCTGCAGCACGAGAGACTGCAGCCACGACAACTGCAGCAACAAAGATCCACCTGGATCAACCATCTACATCCCCAGCAGCCCGTGCCTACCATCTGCCCATGCAGATCTGCACATTTCTCCGTGCCTAAATCGCCCGAGGCACCCGATCCCACACCGCGCTGCTGCCTGCCTGACCCTCCAAAATGGCCAGCGCAACGCGGCATGAGAGCGAGGCTCTCGGTTGCTAGGCAACCCAACAATACATCTGCGATCCCGCCCCACCGGCAGGCGGAAGCCGGCGGCGGAACAAGGCCAGGATAAAGGCCATCGCCCCGTGTTTGCCCCAGTTAGCCCCCCACTTGCAGGCAACCCCACAGGTGAGAGGGCAGGAGCCCATCTCCCTCGTGTGCCCAGCCGACCCCTCCTGCAGTACGAGAGACTGCAGCCACGACAACTGCAGCAACAAAGATCCACCTGGATCAACCATCTACAGCCCCAGCAGCCCGTGTCTACCATCTGCCCATGTAGATCTGCACATTTCTTCGTGCCTAAATCGCCCGAGGCACCCGATCCCACACCGCGCTGCTGCCTGCCTGACCCTCCAAAATGGCCAGCGCAACGCGGCATGAGAGCAAGGCTCTTGGTTGCTAGGCAACCCAACAATACATCTGCGAACACGCCCCACCGGCAGGCAGAAGCTGGCGGCGGAACAAGGCCAGGATAAAGGCCATCGCCCCCTGTTTGCCCCAGTGAGCCCTCCACTTGCAGGCAACCCCACAGGTGAGAGGGCAGGAGCCCTTCTCCCTCGTGTGTCCAGCCGACCCCTCCTGCAGCACGAGAGACTGCAGCCACGACAACTTCAGCAACAAAGATCCACCTGGATCAACCATCTACAGCCCCAGCAGCCCGTGCCTACCATCTGCCCATGCAGATCTGCACATTTATCCGTGCCTAAATCGCCCGAGGCACCCGATCCCACACCGCGCTGCTGCCTGTCTGACCCTCCAAAATGGCCGGCGCAACGCGGCATGAGAGCGAGGCTCTCGGTTGCTAGGCAACCCAACAATACATCTGCGATCCCGCCCCACCGGCAGGCGGAAGCCGGCGGCAGAA
This sequence comes from Ambystoma mexicanum, assembly GCF_040938575.1. Taxonomy (NCBI): domain Eukaryota; kingdom Metazoa; phylum Chordata; class Amphibia; order Caudata; family Ambystomatidae; genus Ambystoma; species Ambystoma mexicanum. The sequence continues at coordinate 995,244,770 of NC_090941.1, forward strand.
CAAGGCCAGGATAAAGGCCATCGCCCCGTGTTTGCCCCAGTGAGCCCCCCACTTGCAGGCAACCCCACAGGTGAGAGGGCAGGAGCCCATCTTCCTCGTGTGCCCAGCCAACCCCTCCTGCAGCACGAGAGACTGCAGCCACGACGACTGCAGCAACAAAGATCCACCTGGATCAACCATCTACAGCCCCAGAAGCCCGTGCTTACCATCTGCCCATGCAGATCTGCACATTTCTTTGTGCCTAAATCGCCCGAGGCACCCGATCCCACACAGCGCTGCTGCCTGCCTGACCCTCCAAAATGGCCGGTGCAACGCGGCATGAGAGCGAGGCTCTCGGTTGCTATGCAACCCAACAATACATCTGCGATCCCACCCCACCAGCAGGCGGAAGCCGGCGGCGGAACAAGGCCAGGATATAGGCCATCGCCCCCTGTTTGCCCCAGTGAGCCCCCCACTTTCAGGCAACCCCACAGCTGAGAGGGCAGGAGCCCATCTCCCTCGTGTGCACAGCCGACCCCTCCTGCAGCACGAGAGACTGCAGCCACGATGACTGCAGCAACAAAGATCCACCTGGATCAACCATCTACAGCCCCAGAAGCCCGTGCCTACCATCTGCCCATGCAGATCTGCAAATTTCTTCGTGCCTAAATTGCCCGAGGCACCCCATCCCACACCGCGCTGCTGCCTGCCTGACCCTCCAAAATGGCCGGCGCAAAGCGGCATGAGAGCGAGGCTCTCGGTTGCTAGGCAACCTAACAATACATCTGCGATCCCGCCCTACCGGCAGGCGGAAGCCAGCGGCGGAACAAGGCCAGGATAAAGGCCATTGCCCCCTGTTTGCCCCAGTGAGCCCCCCACTTGCAGGCAACCCAACAGGTGAGAGGGCAGGAGCCCATCTCCCTCGTGTGCCCAGCCGACCCCTCCTGCAGCAGGAGAGCCTGCAGCCACGACGACTGCAGCAACAAAGATCCACCTGGATCAACCATCTACAGCCCCAGCAGCCCGTGCCTACCATCTGCGGATACAGATCTGCACATTTCTTTGTGCCTAAATCACCCGAGGCACCCTATCCTACACCGCGCTGCTGCCTGCCTGACCCTCCAAAATGGCCGGCCCAACGCGGCATGAGAGCGAGGCTCTCGGTTGCTAGGCAACCCAACAATACATCTGCGATCCCGCCCCACCGGCAGGCGGAAGCCGGCGGCATAACAAGGCCAGGATAGAGGCCATCGCCCCCTGTTTGCCCCTGTTCACCATCGTGAGCCCACCAGAGACCCTCCGACCTCGGGAACGAGCAACAATCTCACATCATCAGTCCAAACCACAGAGGACTTGAAACACAATGGTAAGGTTCACCTCCCTACCCGAACTAACCCTAAAAGGACTAAGCAACTCTGTCCTACTGTTACACTACCGTGTGCTCTAGCGACATACAACAAACACTATGCAATTCCTCACTATGCTACCTCTTGTTTTACTAATGTCTAACTCTCCCACTACGGGATTTAACTCTACAGCCGCCTGAGAGGATGTAGCCACCCTCCCTCCCTCTTTCTCCATCATGTACATGTTCCTCCGGTAAGACCGCCACCTTTCAAACCACCAATGTTCTTGTAACGTAACCATGATTCCTGTGACATAGCTAAAATCTGCTACCATAATGTAACTAAGTAAGCTGTCCTATGATGTAACTAAGAAAGTATGCCTGCCGTGCAATTATAAAAGTATTTTTGGAAATGTAACAAACTAACTATTATCATAACGTAAATGAAAAGTATTCCTGTCCTGTAACTAAGAAAGTATTCATTCATGCGATGTAACCAAACAGCATTGTTGTCATGTGTCCCTGTTACCCCTCCCTGGAACTAAGATGCTTACAAGTAACAGCGCCACAATGCCCGAGGGCTGCATATGCGCAATACAAATTTAAATAAATAAAAATAAAAAAATAAAAAAAGTGGTTAGTGTATGTGGGTGGTCGTGGGGCAGGTGTAAAGTGGTTAATTTATGTGGGTGGTCGTTGAGCAAGAGTAAAGTGGTAAGTGTATGTGGGTGGTCGTGCAGCAGGAGTAAATAAAGTGTTTATTTTATGCAGGGGGGCCGTGGAGCAGGAGTAAAGTGGTTAGTGTTTTTGGGTGGTCGTGGAGACAGACTAAGTGGTTAGTGTATGTGGGTGGTCGTGGGGCAGGAGTACAGTGGTTAGTGTATGTGGGTGGTGGTGGAGAAAGATTAAAGTGATTAGTGTATGTGGGTGGTGATGGAGCATGAGTAAGGTGCTTAGTGTATGTGGTTTGTCGTGGGGCAGGAGTAAAGTGGTTAGTGTATGTGGGTGGTCGTGGAGCAGGAGTAAAGTGGTTAGTGTATGTGGGTGGTCGTGGAAAAGGAGTAAAGTGGTTAGTGTGTTTGGGTGGTCGTGGGGCAGGAGTAAAGTGGTTAGTGTATGTGGGTGGTCATGGAGCAGGAGTAAAGTGGTTAGTGTATGTGGATGGTCATGGAGCAGGAGTAGAGTGGTTAGTGCATGTGAGTGGCAGGAAGTGGATGGTCATGGCAGTATGAGAGGGGCCCCCATTCAAATTAAAGGGAACAGGTCCTTGGAAATCTAACACTTTTGGTCTATAATTTTCTTTTTTTCTACAAATCACATAGATCCTTGCAAACAATCTTCCATGTTAGACCCCACCCCCACATCTTCTACTACTTTAGAGTGAATCTTGTTCTTAAATCAAAATGGCGCATTGCCTGGCACCTTGCCTGGTGCTACTCTGCTGGTGGCACCCACGGCAACTCTGTTTAATTGCCTTATTGTAGCCCTGGTTCTGTGCCCAATTAAGCCCATCCATGTCTTGATTCTGGCTCCCACACACCTATATTTTATGGTTTTAAGCCAAAATGGCAGTGCCTGTCGCCTGACTGCTGTTGGCATTACGTGCTTAATTGCCTTATGTTAGCAGTGGTCTTTCATCTAAAGCAAGCCCCTTCATGATCCGCATGGTTGTTGCCTTCACTCTCATTGGCTCAGAGCAAGACACCCCGTCAGCAGTGTCACATGTGTCTTCAATTCGCCAATCTTCTGTATCTCCTGGGTTGTCACTCTCATTTCCATCACATCCTCCGATTTAGAAGACTCCAGTCATCCTTTCGGCTGTGACAATTGACCCTTTCACCCGAGTAAAAGTGGAAGGTTGAGGATCAAATGCCGGCAAAGCCTTGTGGTAGTCGCTTCACTAAAACCATGTCACCGGCATTCAACGTCGCTGGTTCCAGCTTAAGATTCTGTTAGATAGAATTTCCTTTTTGGGTGTAATTCTCCTCACTTGCGAGCCCCCCAGCACTTTTTGCTGGACTCCTCAATTTTTTTTACCAATTCTTGTAAGTGGGAACCTTTTTCCACACTCATTCAGTCTTTTACTCTCCCTGTGGGAACTCTTTTCAAACCTTGTGGTTGTATCTTTTTGGAGTCATGCTTTACTCCAACTTTTAAGGCATCTGCAATTATTGCAGCACACAGCACTTTCTGTGCTGTGTTGCTGAGAGCTCCTTGAGCTTTACTTATTATTTTCCTTGTGATAACAAACGTTACCAAGGACAGGGACAGGGGGATACTTTTTATCCTACCTATGCTTTTCTTTTGTGTAATCATGTGGAGTGCTTAGTGGACATACCGTATTGCTTTTCTCACTTCTCCTGTAACTTTCCAGTTACAGTTGCAAATCTGAGTGGCTGGTTGCAGTGGATATGATCTCCCGCTTTCGTGAATTTTACACGCAGGCCGCTGTCACATCTGCGGTAAGGGACACATGGGTCACCATTGACGTAAACAGTGCCTTACCTCTTTCTGCGCCAACTCACAATTGCTTGTCCTTTCTTGAGCCGTCCTGTGCTAACCTGGGTGGGGGGGGGAGTGCTGCTCACTCCATTGTCGTTGACGGGCTCCCATTGAGCAGCCCGCACAGAGATACCCGTGTGTCTGGGAGGACAAGAAGCTGGGAGGACACCGAAACTCCTCAGGTCTTTGTCCTCCAGTATGTATGCTTAGATCCAGTTTTAGCTGAGTGCCTGGCTGTCCCCTCGTGACATGCACCACCCAAAGTCTGAATATTGCATGCATGCTGATTGACTGAGTTTCTGCATCAAAGGTGAGGGTCTTGATGCTGAAGCCAGAGTCGACCACTGGAAGTTCCATTCCAAAGAAGAAGAAACAAGAAGACGTCTGCAGCTACCTCCACCCACCGCCAAAGCCGACTGAGTGACCTCTGTGGCTCCAGCCCTCTCTTCTGTACAACAGGGAAGATCCAGACCAGATGGCTTCCTCCCTTGAACTGGTGCGCCTAACCAGTCTTGAGACCAGCTACAGTTTGAGCCATCCCACAAAGTACTGTAACCTTCCAGGCCTGCAATACCCGAATACCCTGGGACCTCTGGCACTGCTGTAGTGCATCATCTGGTCAAGCGTGGTTCTGGCTGCAAACCTGTGGGCATCTTTCTGGGCCTACAAAGACTCCATTCTGATCATACAAGTGCTCTCAGAAAAGTGTTGAGGACCGAGAGAAGGAAGAAAGTCTGCCAGATGACAATCGTCACTGCAACAAAGCCCGTGTCGAGCCACCACAACCAGAAGCTGTGAAGATCATCAGCTAGGCATCCCTGTGACCGTGTCTGACCATCTGATCCCACCTCCTTGAGCTACCAAGGCCAGAGACCTGGGGACCCGGCAGTGACATCATTGTTCTTCATCATAGAAGGTACTGTCTCACTCCTAGGTACTTTATATTGGCAGTTGTTGTGTTGCTGTTCGCTCCTCCTGATCTTCTTGAGTCACGTTGGGGTGGACGACCCACCCCTGTTCTCCCAGGCTTAGGACATCCGCCCTTTAGGCTGAAATCCTTCAGGTGGCCTATCTAGTCCTACTGAACCCTTTGAATCCAATTGCATTACTTGCTTGCTATGAATAGCATCATCTGTGAATTTGACAACATCTGCTTTCCTTTGTTCTGCTGCCCCTGGGTCACAGGTCCCCAAGTGCCCCCATCTGACTTTTGAGACTCTCATTCCTCAGATAGGGTTGGACTTCTAAAGTTTAGGTCTACACAACGTTATCAAAACATACCAGTATTGCCATTTGGTAACTGTTGGTTAATTAATGATTTGCTAACCTTAAGCCAGTCTTGATACTTACCTGCTTCCCATCTAAAGGTCCACCATTGAATTGAGTATTGATACAGCAAATGTCCTACTATATATATGTGTGAACTGTTCCTTACTTACCCGAATTGCATTTTGAGTTTAACATTGCCCTAGTGTATATAATAAATAAAGATATTTTAATATAACAAAAGTGTGTAAGTGTTTCCTTGACTCTAAGTGTACTCAAAGGACTTTGTACTCAACAACAGATGTCCTCCCTCCTAGTCTAATCCTGGCTGCTCGACCATAGCTGCCAAACCTTTTTTGTAGGTCAGGCCTAGTAAAGGCCTAGTAAAGGCCTGACCTAGTAAGCTAGTAAACTCCCTAACAGATTCCATTTTCTTTTTTTGATAGCCATCTCTGTGTCACAACTGCTTGCATGACAAGGAATCTAGGAATCGGTTCACAGATGTGGAATTCTCATATGCAGAAAACCAATGCATCGGTGCTAACGCACACTGATTGGTGGTTCAATGTAGGATGCTGGAATAATCTCACAACAGATCTGAATGATCTTCTAAAAATGTCCCATGAGCCCTTTCACCAGCCCATTTGCTCAAGCCCATCAGCAGAGTGATTTTAAAATGATGAAAACCAGGATAAGCAACAAATGGCTTGAACTCTAGCCCATTAAAAAATGAACGTTTACAAATGTCCCCTGTTGATGTTATAGGCTAATACATGGGACTTCTTTTGCAATGGCAAGAGCAGTAATATTGTATAGAAAAATAAAAATGTGCAAAATAGCATTCATTTACCATTTCATCATCCTGCCTTTCATATTCATGCTACAAGGTGGCATGATATAGTTAAAGAAGTAAGGTTTTTTTTGTGCCAGGGGATCCAAAAGCTGAAGCAACCTTTCTCCCTGAATACATCTGTGGTGCACTATGAAAGCTCATAGCAAATGAAAGCCTACACATCATCAGATTATACTTTGGTGGTCCATGACAACACCCACCTCTGCCTGAGTATCAGACACCACAGTGGAGGCCGGTAGCCTAGAATGGGCCTTATCTACATGTGAGCACCATTGGAACCTGTGCTTGGGCTTCATCACCTGAGGGAAAAGAACCTGTCTTTCAGTTTTCTCTTTGTCTTGAAGTATTTGTATTGTCTTTCTCACAGCCTGTTGTCAGCTCTGTAATAATGTCTATCTTTCTCCCAAATAGGTGTGATTGCGGCCGAGCAGAGCTACAGAGCATGAGGTGGTTCCAGATGAGGAGCGGAGGATCCTGCAGCGGTCCGGCATCAGGTAAGTGAGCTTTTAAGGATGAGCTCGAAGAATTTTGCAAGCGCGACCTCAAACTGAAAGCTTGTAATGTCTAACCTTACCTTTTGTCCTTTTACGGGGTCCGCCTTCATGGATGAAGAAGATGTCGTGCTGCGGTGCCCAGAGCTGAAGTCCTGCATGCCGGAGGATGAAGAAGATGTCATGCTGCGGTGCCCAGAGCTGAAGTCCTGCATGCCGGAGGATGAAGAAGATGTCATGCTGCGGTGCCCAGAGCTGAAGTGCTGCGTGCCGGAGGATGAAGAAGATGTCGTGCTGCAGTGCCCAGAGCTGAAGTCCTGCATGCCGGAGGATGAAGAAGATGTCATGCTGCGGTGCCCAGAGCTGAAGTCCTGCGTGCCGGAGGATGAAGAAGATGTCGTGCTGCAGTGCCCAGAGCTGAAGTCCTGCATGCCGGAGGATGAAGAAGATGTCATGCTGCGGTGCCCAGAGCTGAAGTCCTGCGTGCCGGAGGATGAAGAAGATGTCGTGCTGCAGTGCCCAGAGCTGAAGTCCTGCATTCCAGAGGATGAAGAATGGATGCCAGGTTCAGCGGTGAAGAATGCAGGTGAATGCTGACTCCAAGAGGTAAGCGCATGGGCAGGAGACTGGATTTCCAAAAGTAAGTGCTGCTTTATCCCAGGTGGAGATGAGTGTTATGCTGCATGTGAATGCAGATTAACGTGAAGCGTGTGCATTGGGGTTGGGTTGGCTTTTATAGCTAAACTCTTAAAAACATGCCAGCTAGTTCTGTTCTGCTTGCCACACCCTGCCACTCCTTGAAGGTGCACATGCCGCCCATAGATGGAAAGCTGCACATGCAGCTCAAGATGGAAAGCCACACCCGTACTGACTGCACACATGTAGAAAGTTCCTGAAAAGCACTCCTGTCCATAATAAAGAGTCTTGCTTATGTTTCTCCATGAGCCTGGCGCCAAAGGCGCCAGGACTGAGTTGAACCGGGCCCTCTGTGTATAAACGTCCCAAAGGGACGTGCGTGAACCATGCCACCCCCTGCTCCCACAACCAGATGTTGCAGCTCCTGTGATCCTGGGCAAGTAGCCATCAAGGACCCTCTCAAGGGTGGTCCTCCTCCTGGTCCTGGTTTGGTGGGGCTGTCACAATGGAACTGCCTAACCAATCGAGGAGCATGGACATGCTGGGTTCCCAGGTTCGGTCTTGAGGTCCATATCCTTTCCAGTTTAGGAGGTAGTATAATTTGGATCGGACCACCTTAGAGTCCAGGATTGTTTTGACTTCGTACTCCGGCTCCCCCTCAATTATCTCAGGATCTGGTGGAATGCCGCCACATGTCCCCGGTTTCATTGGTTTTAGAAGTGAAACGTGAAACACTGGATGAATCCGCATGTTGGATGGCAACTCCAATTTCATGGCGGCAGGATTGATTATGGCTTTGATTGTGTAGGGTCCCAAGTATCTGGGGCAGAAAGCTCTTGGTCCTTTCAGAGGGATGCTTTTTGATGCCAACCAGACCTTGTCTCCGATTTGGTAACTGGGAGCTTCTCTTCGATGTTGATCTGCAAATCTTTTCTGTCTCTCCTTGGCTCTGGCCAGATGCTTGGCTGCTTCTTTAAAAACCTGGGTGATGGCTTTGTGCAGGTTTGCTATTGCTGGCATGTCTAATGTGTTGAGTGGATCGAAAACAGTTGTTCTGTACACAGTAGAAAACTGACTTTGCCCTGTACTGGTGTTAATGGAATTGTTATATGCGTACTCCGCCAACCAGAGGATGTCTTTCCAGGAGTCTTTGGATTGTTGTAACATGCATCTTAAATACTGCTCTAGGGTCTGGTTGGTTAATTCGGTCTGGCCATCGGTTTGAGGGTGATGACTTGTGGACAGCCGTAGGTCGATTTTGGCAATTTTACAACATCTTCTCCAGAATGCTGAAACAAATTGAGTTCCATGATCCAATATTAATACTGATGGGAACCCATGCCGTTGCACAATCTGTTACAGAAACACTGTCGTGAGAGCAGAAGCGGTGGGGAGTCCTTTCAAAGGAATGAAGTGGGCCATTTTGCAGAACAAATACACAATAACAAAGATGGTGTTGTAACCGCTGCAGGAAGGGAGATCTGTAATCAAACCCATGGACAGAGTGTTCCAAGGTGCTGGCGTTTTCATCAATGGACGTAGTAGACCAGCAGGATTTTGCTTTTGGGATTTGTGTTGAGCGCAGACACCACAGGTCGCAATCAAGTGGGTAATGTCCTTTCTCCAAGTGGCCCACCAATAGTGCTTATTTACTTTAGCCTGAGTTTTTGCTATTCCTGGATGTCCTTCCACCAAGGAATCATGATAGTTGGCGATGATTTGGTTTTGCAGTTTCTTATCATAGCTTGCAGAGATCTCTATGCCTTTTGGGGTATGGTCCAATAGGAACAGGCTGTCAGCATAAAGCAACCATTGAATGATTTCCTTCTCCAAAGTAGGTGGAAAGGCTCTTATTTCCTTCACCCTGTCACCTAAATCCGAAATGTACAGGAAGGAGCTAGGACGCAGCCCTCTCTCAAGACATCAAATACAGCGTCAATACCAGATAAGGTACCATGCCTATTTAAACAAATCTTTACAGGGAAATTGAAATTGAAGCTCTGGCGAGACGATTGGATTAAAACTCAGAAGGAAAAGAAAACACACATTGTCTCCTAAAAGCACTTAGTAACGAGACCAAGAAGGGGGACGAAGTATTAAAATATCTTACTAAGGCCCCCAATCTGTGGTACAGGAACCAGTTTTTACGCTTCAGATTTGATCTATTTCCAACAAACCAACTACTTCAGACCTATGGGAAATCCGTCACAGCGGGATGCAGATTCTGCTCAACTGCAAAGATCAATGAAACGTTGAAGCACGTAAAACTGTTTTGTCGTGGTTTGACGAATATCAGAACCAGACATATGATCAAACTGATTGAGGATCGTCAATCGATGGAGGCAGTTGAAATGTGGACCTTTTTCCTGAAAGGCGAAAATCTATCCGCCTCTGTTTATCTGTTGACATTTTTAAAAAGAGGTTTTTGGGTTAAAGGTCTAAAAGTACTGTTCTATCCATGACAGGAAGTATTACTTTTTGGAAACTGTCCTAGATGCTAGAGAAGATGCAATAAAAATGCTTGATGCATGTATGATAAACGTTTGAAACAAACCATAAATCAATGGAAATAAATTAAAATATATGTGTATATATATATATATATATATATATATATATATACACACACATATATAAACATATATATACATATATATATTGTAAAAGCTTTGTACCGCAATACAGAATGTTTGGAGTGCACTCTAAGAGCAGTCCATAGGAGAAAATGTTCACAGAACCCTGAGTCCAATCACCAGAAGTATGCCAGGCAAAAAGTCCTTTATTAATTATAATGTCCTGGATAAACGAAAGAAAGCACTGCAAAAATGATGCATTTTGCGGTATACACACCGCTTGGTCTTGATGATATATATAAGGTCTCAGAACTTCCAGAGATCTCTGTAGGCCTTTTGGGATATTGTCCAATAGGACCAGGCCGTCAGCATAAAGCAACCATAGAATGCTTTCTTTCCCCAAAGTAGGTACAAAGGCTCCTATTTCTTTCATCCTGTCTCCCAGATCCGAATACGTACAGGTTAAATAAGGAAGGAGTTGGACGCAGCCCTCTCTCAAGACATCAAATGCAGCGTCAATACCAAATAAGGCACCATGCCTATTTAAACAAATCTGTAAAGAGGTGTCATTGTGAAAGTCCATCAGAGGGGTCAAAAGAGAATTTGGAATACCCCACTTAGCTAACTTCCACCAGAACCTGGTTCTATTTAACTTATCAACGGTGAGATCTATAAAGGTAGTATAGATCGCCTTACGCTTTGACCAGGCCGAGTGTTGGAACAGCTTTAGAATCATTACATTTGTGAGGCTCTATTTGGCATTTATAAAATTACCAGAAATAGTGGCGCAGGTCACCAGATGTTTTAATATAAAAGCGGCAAATGTCTTTCCAAGGACATATAGAATTGCAATGAGCCAATAGTTACTTGGATCCTCCCCATTCCCTGATAGGATTTTTTCCTAAAATCACACTTCTGAGTAGGGTTTCAATTATTACCATCCGCAATATCTGCATCTGATTTGATAACTAAGTTATGTGTTGGAAGGAAGACAGTAAGTGACATTGGGATCGGGGGCGTTGGGCATTCCAAACACGGGGAGCGGCCATACGAAAGCAGCCTTTCAGAACAAGTGATAGTTTCGCTTTGGCGATCACCAGTGGGAAAGTGTTTTTCTTAGATCTAAGCGTGCGCCTGATTGTGAGCCATTCAAGGAGTGATGAAAGATAGGTTGGACTTTTTCCAAAGAGACAGTTTTGGATGATACAAAGTGTGCGAAACACCACACGCTTCCTAATCGGAAGCCAGCGTAAAGATTTCCTGGATGAAGATATTTGTGCATGTCTCTGCAGCCCACAAACAACCCAGACTGCATTGTTATGAACCACCTGAAGATGATTAAGTTCTCCTTGTCCCACGCCCTGTGGGAGACTTGCACTGTAATCCAGGCTTGACCCAATGATGACCTGAGCAACCGTGACACAGCTATTAGGATGGAAAAACAGATGAAAGAGTGCTAGACGCTTTATCTGGTAGGATGAACAAGAGATCAGATGACTAACAGGAACTTTCATATTTAACTCTTGATCTAGTATAACACCTAGAGATTTTGCTTTGGGTAAGGCCTTAAGTGAACAGTCTGCCACTTTAAAGGATTTGTACAAGGAGTCAAGTTTGCAAAGCCTGTGTGACGTGTCCTCAATCATTAATTCAGTTTTTGTGTTGTTTAGGGCAAGTCCATTTAACAACATACAGCTGTATATATAGTTGTAGATGATATTGATTGTCTAGTGTTTCTTTCATAGTCGTCAGTGAGGGGTATCAGATACTGGATGTCATCTGCGTAGTTGGCGTATATCCCTCTCTTGGCGTCCAACATTTTGAACAGATACAGGGTGAAAATATTGAAGGTGTAGGAGACATACACAAACCCTGTGCAACACCACGGGACAGTGTGAAGCCTTCTGCCACTGCTTCTTGCAATAACACTCTAGCTGTTATATCTGAGAGGAAAGACATGACCCAGTTTGCAGCTTCCACAGAAAAGGCGGCAAAGTCTTGTCTACCAATCTGGCGGATCAACCAGATGAAATGTCGCTGTTAGGTCCAGAAGCATCAGAAGGGCAGTCTGACCCCCCATCAAGAAGTTTAAAGATGTCTGTCTTCAGATCCAGCCAGGTGGATTCTGTGCTGTGGTGACTTCTAAAATGCGACTGTTTTGAGCCTAGAATGTTCCTGCTATTTAGAAACACCTGTATTTGTTTGTGAGCAATTTTGTCAACGGTTATTAGCAGGAATGGTGTGTTTGTTATCGGCCGGTAGTTGCCAGCCACTGAATGATCCAGTGCAGGCTTGTTTTAACAGGGGGGCAATCCACGCCTGTTTAATAACTTTAGGAACATGGCAATCTCTGAATGAGAGGTTGACAAATTTGGTGATCATGGGAACCAGGAGACTGGCACAAGATTTGACAATTGATGCTGGGCAGATATCACCCTTGCAATTGGTTGGCTTCAGTTTTCTGTGCTGCTCTCTGGGGTGGTATTCAATAGGGAGGTTGAGTTAGCGGCAATATCAGCTTTGATATTTTCCACGTTTTTACGCATAGAGTTCTGTATATTGAGGCACCATTGTGCATCATCTTTTTTAAAGGTGTTAGGGAGAGGGCAATGATTTTTTTATTCATTCAGGATCTGGAAAGGTTCCCTAGAATTGGACGAGGCACCGTAAATCCTGCTCTCATAGAGAATTATTTTAGCTTCGCAGATGGCTAATTTATGGGATTTGACAGCTTCTGAGTATATTGACTTGCCCTGTGGACAGAGATTTTTGCCAGTTTTTAAATGCTCTGGGCCTCATTACACGGTAGGCGGTGAGCCATGGCGCTATTGGCGCCATGGCTCATGCCGGTAAAATACCGGCACCGCCTTGGCGGAAAGGGGATTTACCGCCCCATTCCAAGGTTGGAGGGGCGGTAAATCCCCTTTCCGCCATTGCCCTTCCCCATTCCCATTTCTGCCCCATAGGGCTCTATGGAAATGGGGAAGGCGCTAATTACGGCACCGCAATTTTGCAGTGCCGTAATTAGCTCCGAGGTCCCTTAGCGGGTTGGATTTTAACGCCTGCAAGAAGCAGGCGTTAAATCCTCCAACCCGCAAAGGAACCTCGTAGTACGGCGGTAAGGGTTAACGGTCACCGTTGCCATTAACGGTGACCGTTAACCCTTACCGCCGTCCGTGTAATGAGGCCCAGTCTTTTTCAAATTTCAATTTGCGAATGTCCTCTGAATACCAATGCTTGGATGGATGAGATTTTACCAGTATTTCTATTAATGGAGCCAGGTTGTTCACTGCCTGTGACAGAAAATGTCCATATGTGCCTGCCAGTTTTGTTGCAGAGTCAAAACTGTTCAGAAATTAAGGGATGCAATGTGGTGGGTGTCAGTTTGTGCAGATTGCGGCATATTGATTTTTGAGTTGTGCATCTTTTCTTTACAACTGGAGGTATGCTGGGAAGTTGAAAAAGGATGAAGTAATGATCAGACCACAGGCATGGGTTGACGGTAGCATTGTTCACGTCCAGGCAATTGGAGGCCACTCAGTCAAGGATTCTACCACCTGTATGAGTTGGCTTCTGCATATGTTGTTGAAAGATCAGCCCCTCTAGGGTTGCTTGTATGGCTTTAGCTAAGGCATCATCAGGGTCATTAAAGCCCGTATGCATATCTCCCAGCACCAGCACCTTAGATTGAAGTTTTATAGATGCTGAGATCCAGTCACTAAATTAGATTAGGAATTCCGGCATATTAAGTGGAGGACTGTAGATCAAAAAGATGTTTAGTGTGGTGTTGGGGCCCACTAGCAATTTTGCGTGCAAGGTCTCACAGTCGTCAATAGTGGCCATGGTGCTCACGAGACAAACATTTAAGGATTTATGAACAAAAAGCGCCACCCCACCACCCTTTCCAGCAGCTCTATCTGCTCTTAGGATCATGTAGTCCTGAGCAATGGCTAGGGTTAGTGCAGGGCCTGCTGCATTATGAAGCCATGATTCAGTTATAGCACAGATGTCGATTTCATGCTCCATTAGGAAGTCGGCGACCTCCAGGGCTTAATTCAGGCCCTGATGTGATTCAGTCCAACATAATGGACTGTGACCATGCAGATGTTGATGTTGCTCACTGTACCTGCCCTCATTGATTTTCCGCAAGGTGTTCCTAACGGGAGCTTTCCTATGGGACTATTTTCACCAACCACTTGCTTAGTATTCACGGCTGAATGTCTCACCTCTTCCCCGTATTTTCCCACTCTGATTTGGGACCAGGAGCTGCACGCTATCCAATGACAGAAATGTTGGCCCACACTGTGGTGCTTTGTGGTGTCTCCCCACAATGATGTTGCATGAGATGCAACTGCTTTGATGTCGATTCAGGGAGGCCCGAAGATTCTTAACTACTAAATTCAAATGTGCCACAGGCATACCGACTATGCCACTCAGCAAGTGAATACCCATCCCAACAGACCTCTTCAACTAACGAACGCATAACAATCCTGGGCAACGCATCCTATCTCGACTGGCAAACAAGAGACCATGCAAGTGGCCGTAGAGTACATGTTAGACCCCAGAACATAACATAACATCATAGGTTTGGTGATGCGTTCTCAAGTCTATTGAAGTGTCTCCTGGAACTCTATGCCTTGCTCATGCGCTGAACAGCTTTACTCTCCTAATCTTATTAAAGCACCTCGACTGAACCATACAGGGCTGCTGAGGACATTGGTCAGCCATTATGGACTATCTATTATTATTATTATGGTATTTATTGAGCGCGGACCAAGCTTTGAGAAGCAATAGAGCACTCTTAAGAGGTATACACTAATACAGGTACACTGCGGAGCACTTTACATCAATATGCAACAGTACAGAGGCATAAAGGAGCACTTTTCAGAGGTAACAGAACAAATATACAGCAGGGGTAGGTTACAGAGGGGCACAAAGGTGGGGTACGGCTGTACAGGGTGGTGAGGAGGAGAGGGGCGGACGGCATCTAGCGAGTCAGGTGGCGCAAGGGGCGAAGATGTTGAGGAGGAGAGACTCCTTGAAGAGGTGGGTCTTGAGTTCTTTTCTGAACTTTAGGAGCCAATCAAGCCAGTGCCAAAACCAAGATCCATCAATATGATAGGCGTGTTAACCAATCCAAGTGCATTGCGTATAAAGATTTTGATCGCAGGTTATTTGGTCATAAGTCTTACAGAACTACGGCTGATTATTTGGTTATATTCCCCTCATCCACCTTTCGCAAAAAAAAGTTTCTCCATTTTCGATTAAATCTATGGCCAACTTTAGATGTCACGGCAAGGAGGAAACAAATTGCGATGGAATTAAATATCTGCCGATTCTGTAAAACCCCTAACCAAAGGGAAACTTTGGAGCACCGTTTGGTTTATTGTTCCAATTTAGACTCTTTGCGAAAAGTCCATGAAAAAAAATATTATGAAGTCAGATATTTGGCCACGAATTTTTTAATCTTTCATCACCTAGGTTGGCCATAAAAGTGGCAATTGTACAGTTCCTGGATATAAAAATTCCTCAAATCTAACTTAATAATGTAAACCATCCAGGAAATGAATTTCCTATTTCGTCAAGTCAAGCCTGGGAGTATTTGATACTGTGTGTTAATTGATTTTCAAGTTTATTCCATTACAATTGTCTTAGTTGAAGAATAACTAGTTTTCTCTTTTATGGTTTTGTACAATGTCAAATCAAGCGATTTGTTGAACTAATTACTCATGTTGAGATGTTAATTTTATTCACATGCTGATCACATTTAGATTTGACACAGGAAGTTTTAATTTTGTGTTTAATGTAATGTTCATTGATAACATCTAACTTAAATTTTATCTGAACTGAACTGTATGACTTTTTGTAAATTTGAAAGGTTGATTTTATCAACTAACCAAATAAAAATAAAAAAAAGAATTGTAGGAGCGTGGGGACGAGTCTGATTCTGACGGGGAGGAGTTTCCTTAGTCATGGGGCGTAGGCAGAGAAGGCATGTTTTCTGGTCCTTTCCTTTGCACGTGTCCTGGCTTTTGGTGGTGCCCTTGGAGTTCCTTCCCTAAAACCCACAATGCCTCACTGAAAAAGCAGCATTGGTACATTTTTGGTTGCAGCTTTGTTGATGATGAAAGAGCGTTTAGGAGCTTGTTTTGTCTTGACAGTTTGTTGGCCATAGAGATTGTGTCTTTTCTGGAATTCTGAAGGCCCATTGTGGGTTACTTTTAAGCCTTTGCGAGCCCCTGCGGTCTCCTGCATTGCTCATACAGCGTCTAGTAATGACATAGATGTGCCTGGGGAAGAGCCACCCTCAGTATCTAGCTTTGGGGGATCCTACTGCAACATCCTTCAGAAGCACCCATCTGATTGCACCAAAGCTCACCCAAGCCTAAAGCCACATACCCATTTGCTCAGCTGGAGAATGCTGTCCCATGCAAATATGTTCATAGCATGTCAAAAAGTCCTGTTACTTAGCTCTACATCTTTGCCCTTAAGCCTATGGGGATCTGTACAGTGTTTGAGGTAATGGTGAAAAGGAGATGGTATTTCATATCCCTCCCATCACAGGTTCAGAGGTGTATGAATCTACTGGCATTCCCAGGCATTACCATTGATGAGGAATAACACCGGATTGCAGGGGGGATTTCCAGAATTAAAATCCACCCATTTTTACCCCAGAGCTGGAGGAAAGAATTGTAAAATGTGCCCTGGTGAATGTAATCGTTTTTCTTCTATACAGAAGGAAAGCAAAAGTGCTTCCCTTCATTGTAGGACAAACACTGTTGTCGTGTGAACATGATAAGGGGGTGAGAAAGTGAACATATCTGATGTCCTCCTACTCACCATCTTTCCCATGAATGCAAACTAGGGTCAGAAATGACCTTTCTGTGCAATAAGAAATGTACACTAGTCATCCGCTTCAATGTTGTACAATATCCATGTCCTCTATTGTATTCAAGATGGGAATGGCCAGAAAAAATATGTTTTTAAATACAGCAAGTGGTATTGCTGCAA
This sequence comes from Ambystoma mexicanum, assembly GCF_040938575.1. Taxonomy (NCBI): domain Eukaryota; kingdom Metazoa; phylum Chordata; class Amphibia; order Caudata; family Ambystomatidae; genus Ambystoma; species Ambystoma mexicanum. Next base: position 995,261,426 of record NC_090941.1, read on the forward strand.
TACCGGCAGTATTCCAGCAACACCACCACCGTTATTACTGAGCCAATCCACACCGTGTTGCCAACAAAGGAACTTTTGCTGACCACACAAAGTAGTCCATAAGTGATACCTAACTTTATCAATATTATTCTGATCATTTTTCACACTCATTTTCCTTGCTTACTAATGCGGTGTGGATTTGCATATTTTGACTTCAGTTTGACCTTATGTGATTGGTTTAATGCGTTCTGAATTCCCGTAGCTTTCTTTTGAATGTGTGTCAGCCAGCCTTGTGGAGTGCTTTGTGTGGCATTTTTGTGGTTTTCACCGTTTTGGGTGTGTTGCAGAAATGTAATCTTTTCTGTACTTTACTGGAACACATTTTGACTAACGTGCTCTGGGTTCTTTTGTTTGGCTTTTGGTGTGTGTGTGCGGTGGGAGTGCGGAGAGAGTGTTGACTTGCTTTTCAGCAGTACTGCATGGATGGTATTATTGTACATCGAATCAGTCAGTGCCAGGCCTTGGAGCGCTCCATAGAACGTCTGTATGTGGAGAATTGTCTCCAACCTTTTGCACGGGCACCACCAAAGCTGAAATTCCTGTTGACATGGAGGGGCCACCTCCTAGATCTTGTGTGGGGAATCTAGGTAGCACAAATTTAGTGCCACCTCGGGTGACGGAAGAAGAAGGCAACCATATCACTATCATAGACTTGGCGACCCCTTCCGAGTCTGTGCATGTGTCTGACTCCACCCTCAGAGCCATTCCAGCAACTAATAGTATTATCACAGCGCCGATGGCTGACCCAATATTAGCCACAACGGCGTCCCCTATCAACCGAAGCCAGCACGTTAGGACTAGTGCAGAGTCAAGGGAGCAGATTGACTGTCACTGTTTGACACCGTAGATTGGGCATCGAGACTGAATATGATGAAGAAGGCTCCCAGAGGAAGAAGACTAGCACCATCCAACGCCAGTGCTGTAGCCCTTTTTTAGCATCTTAAATCCCCAAGGATTTCAATGGGCGGAGAAAAGTTGAACATTCTACTGTTTCGAGTGCAGAGGAAAGGCTCCTAGAAAATCGTCTGGGGCGCATTGAGTCTACCCTGGTAATGGTCAAAGGAGAGCTGGACAATTTGTCTGCGTCGATAGCAAGGGACGAGCTGCGCTTCGAAAGGTGCGTAGACACCATAATCAAAATGGCGGAAGGCCAATGTGGATCAGCACGATTGGGTCATGAAGCCATCGTAAAAGCTAAAGGAGTTGACGCCAGCTGCCACTACAAAATCAGGAGGGCAATTGTGTTCAAAGCAAAGCCACCCAGCGGGGAGATATCCATGCAGTGAACGATACTGGCAGCCCCCTCTTAGTGATTCCGCAACCGTTTCCACCAATGGCCAGGGAAGCTGCATGACAGTAGTGTCTGAACAGCTGTAGAGAATAAAGACTCCTGCTAATAATTTTAGTCAGCAACAAGCATGCAAAAGAAATAGTGGCTTTGCCCGTGGCGGCTTCCAGACAACCCAAAGCGCATTTGGCCTCTCAGAATCTATATCGGGCCATATTACCTAGGGAGAATGAGGTTGGTGGTGAGGTCGACCTGGAGAAAGCACAATATCATCTGTTGCTTTGGAGGCCTTGCACATGGGAATAGAAACTTTCATTAAGGCCTTAGCAGTGATTTTGGGTGTCTCAGAGATATCTTTTAAGGTTTTTACAATGACTAGGATTTTATCAGATTGTATGTTGTGTGGGGGTTGCATTGTGCGCTTTGGTCTTTCTAACTTATTTTTTTGCACATTACATAGTGAATCATATTACGACGCTATCATACAGACAAATAGAGGTTTATCAAGACTCGAAGAACAACATCTGCAACCTACACGATACGTGGCATGAACCTCTATTGGCTTTTCACATTCATGACTTACAATATTGTGGGGCAAACCAGCCGGGGTACCCACCATTCCCTTATCTTGGACTTAGCAAAGACCAAATTGGACTCCACGCTTAAAAAAGGGAATGTAATGAGTCAGGGTGGTGTGTCAAGTTGTGTCACTGAGGCGGTCCATGGTTGCATTTTGCATGTGTCGTCTGTTGTACTTTAATAGGGGCTATATGGTGTTGACATTTTGGAGAATTATAATTACGCAAGTATCTGACATAAACCAAAGCTTGTTGAGCCAAAACTGAACCTATTATCATGGAATATCTCAGTAGTTATGAGTAAAAGGAATGATGTGGTTTGGCAGCAATTTGTGGATGATTTTTAAATTATTTTCGTGCAGGTGACATGGCTTTTCCTTCCAGAGGAAAAGAAGGGATACAACTCTTGTAATATACCTTGAGGAAATCAGCTAATGGCCGCCTGAGTGTGGGTCTAACAACATGTCTCAAAAACACTTTATCCGGCTCCAATACTTTGGCTCACTCTTACTCTCCCAATACTTTAACTCTGAAATGGAACATTGATGTCCGAACGGCTACTTTTATTGTTAATATATATTTAAGGCTTAATGAGAAAGCCATAGATGCCTTATTATCTCATTTAGAAGATTTAGAGACTGCAGTGATATTATTTAACATGCGATTGCAAACAGTCAATAAGTCTACGCTGCACTGCTCAAGGCCACATAGTACATGAAAGACATACTCCCTGTCTCCATGCTGCAGGCACTTATGACTGAATAAGAATAACTCCACCTGTACCTGGTAATCATTAAAGAGCTCCCTGACTCAAGGCACTTTCACCTGAATCCTCAAGACTGGAAAAATCATCCGGCTTCCTCAGCAACTATCGGCCTGGCCTATAACCTATTTTCCCTTCCTAGGTAAAACTCTTAAGCAAGCAGTAGCCACGCAGTTCCTTTGACAAATCCACTTCAACCAGCACCTTCGGTCCTACCAATCTGTCTTCAGACCCAGAGGCTGCTTGAAAATGGCTGTCGTCAAGGTGATTGACGATGCCCTGAAGATCCTCAGTGATTGCCATCCCTGCTTTCTTGTTCTCCTCAGCCACACCCATCACCGTAGACCATAAGACACTCAATAGCATTCTAAAGCACTGCATGGGGAACAGCAAGGCTGTCTTTAGCTGATTCAAATCCTACCTTACTAACCACCACCAATTAATTTCCAGATGGATTCCTCCAGATCATTAACTCTACCCATCACATGTGGAGTCGTGCAAGGATCCATCCTCTCCCTTTTGATCAGTAACCTTTACAAGGAACTGCTCTGCGCACCCCTGGCTCCACACAACATCTGCACCCACCAATATTCAGATGACGTGCAGTTCTGCCTCAAGATATCTTACATGAAAGAAATTCACACACTAAAGGCATGCCTCACATTGATTCAGCCCTGGATGTTCAGTGCTTACCTGAAGCTCAACCTCCCCAAGATTGAATGGTTATGGCAGACCAACAACAAGAACACCCTGACATCCAGACCTGGCTCTCCGCAGTGAACCTCGAGGGCTTCACACCCAAGCTGACCACCTATTCTAAGTCCCTTGGGTTCTACATTGACTGTAATCTTCCCTTCAGGAGCACATAGCAAAGAAGACACAGCCGGATTGGTACCAATATTCCCTCCTGTAGATAATGAAGCCCTTCATTCCAGCAATCAGCTCTAGATCTGCTGTTCAAGCCGTGGCCCCCTCAACTGGATGTTGAAAATCCCTCCTGGAAGGCCTTTTGTGGACCACTCTTGCATCCCAGAGATGTGTCCTTCATGCTGCTCTACAAATGATCAAATGCCTCTGACCTATTCCACCACATCTCCTTGCCCCCATCAACCTTCACTGGCTCCTACTGCAACCATGTATCTGTCAAGAATAGCCATCTGGCAAGGGTGCAAAGTCATGGCCTTTTTTAATTTGTATTAAATGATAAAATGATATGGGTAGTTCCCTGATAGGGTAATCTGCTGATCAAATTCCCCTTTTCAGAAGCTGCATGACAAAAGCATAGTATGTATATGTGCCCTGTTGTATCAGTATCCTCATCCTCAACGCCTACTCTACCCGTGGCACAGAGCAGTGTCAAATGTTGCAGATGCCTGATTGACAGCAGCAGTGACAGATAAGTTTCTGCTGCACAGGGGCTGCACTTAAGATATGCCCCCCGTACCAAAACTACTATGATCATACGTAACCTATCATGGTGGCAGGATAATCTGTAAAACAAAAGCTATACCTAAGTTTAGGTATTGTGCATGACACTACTTATGATCGTGGCCACCACATTCCAATTGATTTCACACATGTGTTAGCTCCTGTGCGTCAACTCTTCTATGGAAGGTGATGTTTATTCTGGTGAGCCAGGAGTAGCCTGTCAAATGGCAGGATTGGAACCGGCAGGGCTTGGCCTCCTCTTTGTGAGGGTAGGTAACACCCTCCATCTGAGACAGCCACACTGCAGAGCTTCCTGGGGCCCGGGCATCAAGGAAGCACATCCATTCAAATGGAGTAGCCTCATTCCCAGGTGCTGCATCTCTAAAGTCCTTTGTTCTCAGGGAGCAGGGAAGGTGGCAGGAGTTTCATAGGCAGGACCGCTCTGGTCAATGTAAAGAGACTTCTATCATTTTGGTTCTCACTTCCCGTCTTTCTTGTTCCTGTCCCCTTCCCTTCGTCTGGAGCAAAGCACTTTCGGTGTGACATCAGAAGGGCAACTTACACTCTGTTCAGGAATTGGACCACTAAAGCAGGCCACCTCTAGTCCAATCAACTGGGGACTTCTGCCGTTTAAAGAAGGGGTCTCCTAGCCCTTCTTCAGATGCTCTCAGATCGTCTCTCTGATTCTGACTTTATCTGTTATTTTTCTACTAAAGTGACACTTCTTCTCCCCTGTGTCATTTCTTCTCCTCCTTCTGTGCACACTGCCTTTTCTTGCACTCCCCCTTTCCTCCTCTCTCTACATCCCATCCTACAGACACCTGTCTGATCCCCTACCTTTTTACTTAATTCCCAAGTCCCCTCACTTCTTTCACATCTCACAGCGCTGTGTAATTCTTCTTTACGCACTTCTACCTTTCCTTCATCCTTTAGGCATGACTTTACACTTTCTATTCTAAATCATTCCTCACTTGGCCCCTCCTTACCCTCAAACTATGAACCTAGTTCACTGCTTCATTTTCTTTCAAAGCGTCTTGAGCGTATTGTTTACATTCTTATTTCTGCTCATCCAAATAACTATACTCTTCTCCCACTCTATAAATCTGGTGTCTGCTTTTTCCATTCAACTGTAAATACTCTTCTCCCTTTCTGCAAATCCCTTCTCTCTGCTCAGTATTCTCAGCAATCCTCCTTGCTTGCTCTTAACCTGTCAGCAACATTCAATAACGTCAACCATTCTATTCTTCTGTTCTGCACTTCACATTTGTTTTGAGGGGCTGTCGACTTAATTTGTACCAATCTTACCCTTCTTACTAAAGGCACATGTACCTGGGACCAGAGGATAGCTCAGTGGCAATGCATTGGAAGCAAGATAATGCAGAGCAGCATAGGTTCGAATCCCGAGCCAATGCTTAATCAAATATCAATGAATTCATTGTTCTGCTTTTTCGGTGGGACAATCTTCATCCGTCCTTTCTCTTCCCTATACTGTTCTGCAGGGCTCAGTGTTGGGCTCTATGCATTCCTCTTGCTTCTATCATCTCTTCGTTTGGTTGATCGCACACCTTCTATGCCCAGCATTCTCAGAATCTTCTTTCGTTCTCTTCTTTCTCTGATTCTATTTACTGTACCCTTTCCGCCTGCTTGCTGGCTTTCCAGTCTTGGATATTTGAACATTTTTTATCTCTTAATCCATCTAAGATTGAGGTCCTTTTTCTTCCCGGACTCGACCATCCCTCCAGCCCCATCTCGTCGTTCAATCTCTTTTCCCCCTTCTTCTCACCTGATTTCCTCTCCAGCCCCTTTCCTTGGAGCTATCTCTGACTCTAATCTCTCATCTTCCTCTCACATTTCCACCACTGCCCGCTCCTGTCCTTTTCATCTTTTTAACATCTGGAAAGCTTGCTTATTTCTTTCTTTTAACGCTATGAAAACCCCTGGTCTCTGTTGGGGGGGCTGCTCCGATCACCGGGCAGCCCCCATACTCACGTCGGGAAAACCCAACACCGTCAGTGGGGCCGCGGTCATGCCGCAGATCAAGGTGTGGGGGTCACCCCATTCGCTCCAGGTCACTGGAGCTTCACACGTGGCTGGGGACACCCAGCATACGACGGCCCTGGGTCTGGAGCACCCAGGCCGGGGTCGCAACAGGAGCCATGATCACATGGCCTCGAGATCACCCTGGGACGGCGTTGCCCAGCACGGGCACCGTCCTCGAGCTGGGCCCCATCCTTGGGCCCAGCGCATGCGGTGTGGCACCAGCATGGTGCTTCAAGAACGACACTGAAGCCTTGTGATGGTCTGACTGACGAGCCGGAAACAGCTCGTATGTTTTATTAACTTGGTCACATGGGGAACCATGTGGCCACGGAACACACACTGGGAGATACCATGTCTCCCTACAGGGGGTGCCATGCAACAGTCTCTTCCCTCGTCATTTCTTGGCTTTTCCATTGCTCTCGTCTTCATCTTGATCTTCCTGTCTATCAGCTAGCACCTCTTGCTTCTAGCTGAAATTCCTCTATGTGCTTTCTTTTCTGTCTAACCCCTCTTGATTCTGTATCCTCTGTGTTCTCATCCCTTTGTTGGCTCTATTTTCAATCTTGTTTGTTCAATTTGCTTCGTATTGTGTTTAAATGCCTTCATGGTATGGCTCATTTCTACCTTACTTCTTAGATTTCTTTCTACTCCCCCCTCCCGTTCTCCTCCTTCACAGTGCCAACTCCAGCGATCCGTTCCTGGACCACCATGTGCTTTGTCTCGTTTTCGCTCGTTCACTTTTCTTGCACCTAAACACTGGAATGCAACTCCTCTTCCTCTTCTATGCTTGGCTTCTTTTGCCCAGTCTCGCTCTCCTCTGGAGGATCATTTTTGATCGGCTTGGATGTTCATTTAATTGATGTGTATATTTTGTGTACCAGTGTTTCCTGTTTGTTAAGCACTTTGGCATATGGCGCCATGTAACTTCAATACAGTACAAATACGAATTTCCCATGCAGCCCCACCCAGAGCAAAATGTGTGCACAGCAGCGTGCTGCACTGTGGTCAGTAGCCCCCATGGACGGTATTACCAAAAGTTTGCACCAGAGCAAGGGACTCATCACGAGTTGGGCGGTAACGCCGGCAGTATTACCGCTGGTGGTATTAGCCCTACCACCAAACCCCCCGGCGCTATTATTGCCGGATCACGGGTTTGACGGTAATGGAATTCCCCATTACTCACTGAGCCTATTCGGGAATGCCCCATTCCCTATTGGGCTCAATGGGGAATTTTCGCGCTCTTAGCGCTGGCGGATTTCCCGCCGGCTCAGAGCTGGGGAGAAATCCGCCGAAGCCCTGATTTGGCGGACCCTTAAATCCGACGGTAATAGTGCGACCGCCAGATTTAAGGGTTACCGCCAAACTCGTGATGAGTGTGATAAGTACTAGGGAAAGAATTGCCTTTGTGTAAAAAAAACATTCTTTCAATGGGCTATGTTTGCCCTAGTCCTTTTCCCTGTTGCAAAATGTATTGGAAGAATATGTCTGTTGTACTAGGATCATTGTTTACCCTATTGCTCATTGGACTGGCACCAGTGCAATGTTTTTAATATTTTGGCTAAAGTGCCCACTACTTACTGGGTGTATATGTGTTTTGAAGAAGAGGGTTGAACATGGATGCTTGGAGATCCAGGCTTGATTGTTTAGGAAGGGCTTTTTGAATTGGCCTCAGCCGAGAATCACTTCCCCCCTTCCACACTGCCAATGCCAGCTATTGCTCGCCTCCCCCCCACGCCCGAAATAATATGGAACAAGAAAAATACCATGAAAGTATGAAAATCACACATGTCCTTTCAATCCAGCAGTCAAGACTGATGCCCATCCTTGACAAGCCTCCTATGCACACGCCCTGCCCTACACCCGAGGGGAGGGACCGGGTAGACAGGGAAACTGATCTTTAATGTGTCTGGCCACTGGCCGATAATGCATATGGTGTGCGGCGCGACATTTCCAATCACTTTCTAGCCCTTAATCAACCTAATGAGTTCTGGGAACCTTAGGGAGCTTTGCATTACATCAGACACTCTTGGCGCTTCCATTAATAGAGAACACTGCAGGGGCCATGTGCAGCCAAAGCATATATAATGTGCTGTGGATGTAGGTGGCCTGGGAGAAGCTATTGTGCCATGGTGAGAGATGCCGGCTGAGAAGGTGCAGCTTGTGGGAGCTCCATCAGGCCGGCTCATTATCGATTTCATTGATTTGGATGTGTAGTTGTACCTCGTAGCAGATATTCACCTTGTTTTAAAGTGCATATTTTAGGAGCTGCCTCTGATCCACTGACCTTTGAAGCCATTTGAGATGCCAGAATGCCCATAATATGTGCATAGGGCGGGCACTGAACTCCGCTGTACGTGCATTTCTATCACATGTATTCATTGTCGATATCCTGAACACCTGAATGGGTGTTACCATTCAGTGGGCTGATGAGCCCAGTCTTTAGGATAATGCTTTTTCTCCTGGACTGATCATGATGTGCTCTCCATCACTCATAGCCAGCTTTGTTGGCTTGGGCAGTGATTATACGGATGGTGGCTGGTGCTAGAGTTGGGAGCTTGTCCATCAGTGGGCCTGAACCCAGAGCAGGATGGCGAGAGGGCATTCCAGAATTCAGGCTCCTGCAAAGCACACACTTATGCCTGGCATCCTGTTTTGAATTTATGGCGATTATTTTGACGAATTACTAAGAAATGCCCCTGTGGTGAATTGATTAAGTAGCAATTAACCATGCTCACCACTGGTCTGCATGGCACAAGGGAAAAGTAAGTAGTAATTTGCATTTGTATCGTATTTGTATTAATTTTATTTTAAGTTTGCAGGCACAAGAAATACAGGTGCAAACCATTGAAATTGACCCATTCTGGGTGAATCAACGTTTCCGATCCCACCTGCGTGAGGATGAGTTGCATGGTTGCTGGAACCCTGCATTGGGCTCTCACACAAATGCATGAAATCCTCTTGCTGGTGGGACAGGAATGAGAGATGCAGAACAAACTCTGGGCCTCATTATAAATTTGCCGGTATCCTGGTGGTAAATCTGACAGGATACCTGCAAACAGAATTAAAGTTACCGCCACATGTTCTGGAAAAATTACTGCCAGATTACAAGTGGTGGTAAATGTGGTGAATCCCCATTCCATGGGTTTAGCCAGTAGGGTAGTGGAATTACCTCCAGCTGTTAGCTGGAGGTAATTCCTCCACCCTACCTGCAAACTTGTAGTTGGTGGGTGCGGTTTCGTAATGGTAATACTGGCTATTTTTACTGGTAGGGTGTCAGAAATGCGATAACATTCCAGTAATGCCAGCTATTTTTGCCGGTAGGGTGTCAGAATTACCTCCAGCGGTTAGCTGGAGGTAATTCCTCCACCCCACCTGCAAACTTGTAGTTGGCCGAAGCAGTAACGTGCCGGTATGTGTTAATACCGCCACGTTATTACTGCACCGGCCAACTTCTAATGTGGCCCACTATCTCTGCAAAAACACAATGCCCCCCCACAACCTTCCACCAAATGCACCGACTCCTCTAACACACTGTCCCCAACAAACACATACATATACAGCCCAACCCACACAAACACACACTGGCACATATACTGCCCCATACAAGCACACTTTGTGTGCTGCATGTTGACAATGCTTGTCTATTGATAAATGTAATATGGGTTATACCTCCCTTGCTACAAAATGGTACCATTTAAATGTCTTGTAAAATGACAAAGGGCTCTATCAGAGTCTTGGTGGTATCCCGGCGATAATGCCGCCGGGACACTGCAAATGCAAATAGCGTTTCAGCTACTCGTTCCGGAACTGTTTGCGCCGGATCACAAGTAGCGGTGCAGCAGTAAGTTCCCATTCCCCACTGGGTCCATTCCACTCAATGGCCCTCATTACGACCCTGGCGGAGAACCATGGTGCAATTTGCACCATGGTCCATGGCGCTAAGCTGCCAATTCCGCCATGGTGGTTGGCGGACTTACCGCCCCATCCCGACCTTGGCGGGGCGGTAAGTCCCCAATCCCCATTTTGCCCTTCCCCATTCCCATTCTTGCCCCATAGGGCATAATGGGATTGGGGAAGGCGTTAATTACGCCACCGTAAATTACGGTGGCGTAATTAACAACAAGTCCCGTAGCGCCATGGATTTTTCCGCCTGCAAAAAGCAGGCGTAAAAATCACCATGGCGCTACGGGAACTCGTAGTCAGGCGGAAAGGTACGCCATGCTCTACGCCGGCGTAAAGCCCTTTCCGCCAGGGTCCTAATGAGGCCCAATGGGTTTGGCAGGAATATCGCTGGCGGTAATAGCGCCAAAAACGGACGAAACCAGGAGGAAAGCTTTTTGCCCAAATCAAGATTGGGTGGACCCTAAAATGCCACGGTAATAGCGTTACCGCTGCATTTAAGGACTACTGCACAACTCCCAATGAGCACCATTGAGTTCCTTCTGGGTTACTTTTTTAGTTTTGTTCTTTATGTGTTGCTAAAGCACGACCCATTAATTAAAACTATTTCATTGTAGTACAGCTAGGAAGGAGCTGGGATATGAGGGACACTAATCTTCTAGTTGTTGTTTGGGTATTTACCCACCCATTGACTGCCCATGTCCATGCTAATCTCTATAGCCATTCCCACTCACTTCCTGCCCCTCCCCACGCAGAAAACATCCTCCTAGAATTTCTTTGAGATAGCTTCATCAAGCAGTGACATGAAACTCTGTTCTAAAAGTTCCTTTAAATGTTATTTCAAAGCAGCCTTCTTAGAGTTAATGACTAAATTGCAGCTGTAAATGCGCTACTAGTGTATTAAAAACAAATTAACCAAGTGCGCCTTCAGCCATGTGATTTATAATCAGTATGTGGCTCTTCACTGAAGTCCTGAAGTCCTGTTTATACCAGCTTTGGCAAAGCCAGCAATTTTGGCTTGTTTATAGGCATTTGCCAGGCACTTCTATTAGATGCCCAGGTACTTGAACCATTTTACAGCTGCTGCCATTAATGGCACGTTAGTACAATTACAGCAGTGCCTAGCAAATGCCTATCCCATGCCCATCCAATGCCAAACCTGGATGGTATTGCCAATGCCTGTTTCACAGATTGTCAACCCCTGATCCCAGTGGGCAAATGTATATCAATTTTTAGTTTGGGCTATTACATATCGCTTGCGACACCTATAAACCGAAACTATTGCATTGGAGTACAGGTAGGGAGGAATGGGGAAGGAACACAGAGGAATGACATTTGAGGAGGGACACAAACTTTGTAGGTGTTGTTTGGTTATTTGCCCAACCATTGACTGCCCATGGCCATGCTAATCCCTATGGACATTCACACCCATTCCTGCCTCTCCTCGCCCAAGACACCTCCTCATTGGAACTCTTTGAGCTCCCTTTAATCAAGCCTTACCATCAAACGTTGCACTGGCAGTGCCTCAAAGCAGTCTTCTGAAAGTAAATGATTTAAGTGTAAACCTGCTACTGGTGTAATAAAAATGTCTTACCAGGCCTGCCTTCAGCCACTCGATTTATAAGCACTCTAGATGTCCTTCACTGAAATTCTGCTACAAATAAGCATTGGCAAAGCCAACAGTTTTGGCTTATGTATAAGTATTACGCATTTGCCAGGCACTGCTATTAGATGGCCAGGTACTCGAACCATTTTGCACTTGCTACCATCAATGGCCAGTTAATACCACTACACCAGTGCCTGGGAAGTGCCTTTGCCATGCCTACACAAAAGCCCAAACTCTTGGCATTGCCAATACTTGTTTTGAATATCTTTAAGACCAGTGTGTGGCTGAGAACAATGTACTAAAGAATAGGTGAAATTGTTGGGCTTGCTTTAAATAATGAAAGGCTATGGGAGCATAATTGTGTTCAACTGATATCTGTCAACATAATGGTAGACAGTGTATTGCTGACAGTGCTCAGAAAGGCACAGCGTGGACGTGTTTGCTTGAGGTTTTACTCTATGGGACAAGACTGTGTGAAATAGCAGGCTACTTAAGCTTTAATCACTAATAGGTTTCCCGCAGATGCTTTCCATTAACGCCAACAGGCCATGAACAGGTTAAAGAATGCTGCAAGAGAAAGCAAGTGGATCCCTGATAGTGTGGCTGCACTGGGATGTAGGCCTCTTGTAAACTGCAGCTTTCTCACAGCAAGAACGGGTAAGTGCAGCCAAACAAGTACACCTTTTCCCGCCCAGCACCACTTTGCACCTTGCAGGGTATTAGCAGTCTAAGTCATTTCGTTTTGTGACACTGGTTTTTCTCAACGTTTTCCAGCATGATGCGCCCACTTGCTGATAGAGAAGCAAGTTTTTGTAGTACACAGTTCCATATTCTGGGGGTTATTCTGAGTATGGCTGAAATACAGTGATAATACCTCCTTGGCGGTATTACCATTACCGCCAGCTTGACCAGCAGTACTACTGCCGTATCATAGCCTGGTGGACGCACGCAACCCCATCCCCCAGTGAAAAAAATAATACCGTCCAGCGATATTAGTGCCGACAATGGCCATCGGGTAGTAATACTGCCGAAACACAACCATCTTACCATTACCACCGGCACACCCGGTGGTATTACCACCAGCGGATAAGGTCACAGCCGGAACAGGAACCCCGCCGGCAGCCATCTTAAAAAATTCAATCCACTCTGAATCTCCCATATCCTGTTACCTTCCGGACACCATACTTGGAAGCAACATATCTCAAGACAAGGGAACGGCACGCCTCCCAGAACTCAGGCTGCGGAAGCCTAATTTCATGGAATATGAGCTCACTGCACTGCTGATGCGATTGTCGATCATGCTGAGGAGCTGTTTGGGAGCAGGCAGAGGAAGACCACTGCACAGAGGAAGACGGCCATGTGAACAGACTTCATGGCAAAGTTGACAGCAGTGGGCACTGTTCCCTGTGATGCAGAGGACTGCCGCGAGTGGTGGAACAACCTCAAGGGGAGGGTCCATGGCTGGATCTCATGACACTGGATAGAGAGTGCTGCCACAGGAGGTGGCACGGTGGAACCCCTCACCCTCATGCCGTTGGAGGAGAAAGCCAGCTCCATCCTCAACATGGAGGGCATTGGGAGTGCTGAGGCCGGAGCAGGAAGTCACATCGATAGCGGTAAATCTATCAGACCCCACGTACATGTGAATGCAGTGGCCAATAGCATGCGTTGCAGAACACACTGCTGCCATCCCTGCTCTGGCTGCAAGATGCCAGGGTACCAGTACACCCACCTCTCAAACACGGACAGTGCAGCCACCAGTCCATCATGGCACAGGCTGTGTCGAATACCACCGACGAGGAGGAGGGGGATGAGCAGGACATGGGCTTCCACTCTCCATGCTTCAGCCCTAACCCTCCACACAGCTCACCACCTCTGCCCAGGCACAATATGGTGGCTGTATAGGCAAGATTCGATGCCATCAAGCACAGTCAGGCATCTATGGAGACACTTGCGGGCCAGCAGTTCCAACACATGCATGCCAACCGTAACTGCCTGCAAGGGTGTAGCCGGCGGATGTCCCGTTCCCTCGGCCAGGCCACCGCTGCCATGACCTCACTAGGCCAGAGAGTGCTGGAGGACACAGAGGCGGCGTCAGCTTCTGCTGAGCCACTGAATCAGTGCATGCAGCTCACCCTGCAGTATATTTGGGCCCAGGGGTCAGAGCGCTCCACCTCTGTTACCTGCACAGCAGGCTCAATGCCCAGCACCCCAAGGTGCCGCTCACAGGTGCTGGAGCAGGACTCTTTGCCCAAGAGGCACTGAAAGGAACTGTCAGACACTGCAAGGGTGTTTTGGGGATGGGGTTTAAGAAGGGTTTCTTGGGGGGGGTGGGCAGGTGGAGGTGTTTTAGGGACGGTTTTTGGGGAGAGGAGAGGTATTTTGGAGATGCTGTTTCGGGAGGGTTTTTGGGGAGGGTGGTTTGCATTTGCACATTAAACAGTTGTTCACGTAAAGGAATGCTTGGACATTCCTTATTGTGTGCAAGTGTTTAATATATAATGTGACTATATACAGAGGTGCATAGCAAGTGCATTTCAATTGTTATCAAAAGAAATAGTCAATCAGTTCTTGCCAAACCAGACAGCCAACCCTATCCTCATCCCGCTCACTGCGTGACAGTACAGCACCCATATGTGTTGAGTCCTCCTCTTCTGGGGGTGGCATGTCCTCATCAGGGGGCAGAGTAACATTCTGTCTGATGCAAATGTTGTACAGCATGGCACAGGTAAGAACAATTTGTCCCACCTTCTCCGACCTGTACATTAGGGCCCCTCCTGAATGGTGTAGGCACCGGAGACAAACCTTCGACAGGCTGATGGTCCACTCGATGCAGAGCCTGATCTGGATGTGTACAGGCCACCCCCTGCAGCGTCTGTGGATTCTACACTGGTGTCATCAGCCATGGAGTCTGCAAGGGAAAATGTCATAGGTGTCAGTCTGTGTATGCATTTCACAGATATTGTCACACAATATGATTTACCATTCCAGCACTTGCATATGGTGTCATTCACTCAGGGGGTACATTGCTCTGTACAAAACATTATACACACAGCTCACAGCCAGCACTCTTCGCTTTCAGGGGCTTTGATTGACAGGGCAGCATGCCATGGTGCCTGTGTTGGGCCTGTTCATTGCTCCCATGCATGTGCCCTGATGTTCAGTTGTACTAGTGCAGGTTGTGTGCGTATTTTCCACGATGGCTTCACATCCATAGTCACCTAAGTATATGGAATTACTTCTACCTCTCCTTCCCCTCTTCCTTCTACTCCTCCTCCCCTCTGCACTCTGCTCTTCCAGCCTCTGCAGCTCAATGCAGAGCCGGAGCAGCTGCATGTCCATGTGCACAGATTCCAATGGCACCATGATGGTTTGGGGAAGGTGTGGGCCTTATATACTCTCCCTGAGTGGATTGGGTGCACCCGTGGCTTCATTTCCATCACCGGTATGCATTTACCTCCACCTTATAGAGATGGAGGTAAATGCACTGTGATTTTGGCGGCATTACTGCCCAATTTCAACTATATTACTGCCATTTCACAACTTGTGATACGGCGGTAATACTGTTTTGGGCTTTCAGTGGTAATACTACCAATGGTAATACTGTTGCGTTAATTCCGCCAATGGCATTACCATTGGTGGTATTACCACTGACGGTATTACTGTTGTCTCCTAATTTGGCAGAACGCTAAAAGTGACAGTAATACTGTTACCGCCGCTTTTAACGTATACTGCCAGACTTACAACGAGCCCCACTGAACTGAATTGATTTTATTCCCAGGAGTGAATGGTAAGGTATGTTTTCCTGTTTTAAATAAGCAGCAGGAGCTCAGTGATTGGCATGGCAGTTTAGCAGTCTTGAGGAACCGGATTCATGAGCACGTGTCTATTTTCTTAACCCGCTGATGGAGGGGTGCAGCAGGGGCACAGAGACCAGCCCTCCAAATGGAATGGTATTCAATGTGCTTTCCTGAGCTCAGTTTTTCGAAAAGTCGCTAAATGCAGTGGTGAGATTTTCAATAATGATAAAGTTATTCATCATGTGTAATGCAGTCTATTGTCTAGAGATTAATGATCACAATGACACGCACCATAGTTGTTTTGCAGCACTTTTTCCATTAAAATGGACAGGTTGTACTAATGGCACATCATCTTCATCTGGGAAAATGCCTGTGTTGCTGGTCCCGAAGACATTTGACGAAATAATTCCACAATGGAATGGCAATGGGCCATAGAACTGGTTCTATGCGCTTGATCATGTTTCCTCTAATTAATTCAGATTATCACTGTTGGAAAATGAAAGGTATTTTTACATGCACTGTGTGCATTCTATGTCGAAAATGTTTAAATGATTCTCACGTCTTGTAGCATTGTAAAAGATAACTATGTTTCAACAATAATTACCATAAAAAATGGTTTTACTAATGTCACATTGTAATGTAGTACTTGGTGACAATGTTTATTTCATTATAACTGTGAGGTTGGTGATGACTGGTAATTCATGCCAGAGGGTGGTCGACCCAGGCATTTCAGGGCAATCCGTGGCAATGATGCTAGTACTTGGATATATGTTTACAAAACCTGCCAAAGGGTGTGAGCAGCTAGGCAAGTAATACCTGACAAGTGATTATACAGTGCCCATACAAAAGCCCAACTATTGACTTTGTTTCAGGCCCCAGCCCCACCCCCCCAAATTCACTCCTGCCACCCTCGCTCCCTCCCCGCTTCCTGGTTGTCGTCCTCCCGCCTCCATAACCGCCCTCTGCCCCTAATTGGTCCATCAGCTAGTGTGTGAAAGGTCTAGCGACCCGATCCTACACCAAGGCCCTCATTTGTGTGCGGCACAACCAGCTGAGAAAATCAGAGCATTTGTACTTATTTGGTTAATCCTCAGTGCTCTCTGCCCAAAAGTCCACTTTTCAGGCCCCAGCCCCGCCCCCCGAATTCACTCCCGCAACCCTCGCTCCCTCCCCGCTTCCTGGTTGTCGTCCTCCCGCCTCCCGAACCGCCCTCTGCCCCTGATTGGCCCTGAAGACCGTGTCACCCAGGCCATTACCGACCTTCTCAGGGCAACCCTCTGCCTGTGCAGCCCTCTGACGAAGGGCCCAAGATAAAGGGTGGGTCCAACAAGGCGGCTCCAGATCATATCTGCAGGTATCCGCAGGAGAAGCAGGAAGCTAATAACCTGACATCAACCACCAACAACCAACAAGTAAGTGTGGCAGGGGTGGGGACTGAAGCAATTACTTCACGCCATACAACCCTACCACTCAAAACTACAAACCCTACTGTCACAATTCTGCATCTAGACTATATTCCCAAACAACATTGAATATACCTAAACCACCCCACTGTGTTGAGTCTCACCTCTAGGGAGTCTGGACTATTATCTTTGAATGTGGCATAATATCATCCTGTGCCAAAGTTTGAACTTAGAAAGTACGAGAAATATCATCCTGTGGTATAGTTGAACTTAGAAAGTGTGCGTAATATCATCTAGTGCCAAAGTTTGAACTTAGAAAGTGTGAGTAATATCATCCCGTGGTATAGTTGAACTTAGAAAGTGTGAGTAATATCATCCTGTGGTATAGTTGAACTTAGAAAGTGTGCATAATATCATCCTGTGCCAAAGTTTGAACATAGAAAGTGCGAGTAATATCATCCTGTGGTATAGTTGAACTTAGAAAGTGTGAATAATATCACCCTGTGGTATAGTTAAACTTAGAAAGTGTGAGTAATATCATCCTGTGGTATAGTTGAACTTAGATTGTGTGCGTAATATCATCCTGTGCCAAAGTTTGAACTTAGAAAGTGTGAGTAATATCATCCCATGGTATAGTTGAATTTAGAAAGTGTGAGTAATATCATCCTGTGGTATAGTTGAACTTAGAAAGTGTGCGTAATATCATCCTGTGCCAAAGTTTGAACTTAAAAACTGTGAGTAATATCATCCCATGGTATAGTTCAACTTAGAAAGTGTGAGTAATATCATCCCATGGTATAGTTGAACTTAGAAAGTGTGAGTAATATCATCCTGTGGTATAGTTGAACTTAGAAAGTGTGCATAATATCATCCTGTGCCAAAGTTTGAACTTAGAAAGTGCGAGTGATATCATCCTGTGGTATAGTTGAACATAGAAAGTGTGCGTAATATCATGCTGTGCCAAAGTTTGAACTTAGAAAGTGTGAGTAATATCATTCCGTGGTATAGTTGAACTTAGAAAGTGTGAGTTATATCATCCTGTGGTATAGTTGAACTTAGAAAGTGTGCATAATATCATCCTGTGCCAAAGTTTGAACTTAAAAAGTGCGAGTAATATCATCCTGTGGTATAGTTGAACTTAGAAAGTGTGAGTAATATCATCCTGTGGTATAGTTGAACTTAGAAAGTGTGAATAATATCACCCTGTTGTATAGTTAAACTTAGAAAGTGTGAGTAATATCATCCTATGGTATAGTTGAACTTAGATTGTGTCGTAATATCATCCTGTGCCAAAGTTTGAACTTAGAAAGTGTTAATTTAGAAAGCAGCCCTAAATAGCGTTACTGTAGAATAGTTGAACTTAGAAAGTGACCATAATATCATCCTGTGGTATACTTGAACTTAGAAAGTGGGCATAATATCATCCAGTGGTATTGTTGAACTTAGAAAGTGGGCATAATATCATCCAGTGGTATCGTTGAACTTAGAAAGTGTGAATAATATCATCCTGTGGTATAGTTGAACTTAGAAAACATCTGTAATATCATCCTGTGCCAATGTTTGAACTTAGAAAGTGTGAGTAATAACATCCTGTGGTATAGTTGAACTTAGAAAGTGTGAATAAAATCATCCTGTGGTATAGTTGAACTTAGAAAGTGTGCGTAATATCATCCTGTGCCAAAGTTTGAACTTAGAAAGTGTGAGTAATATCATCCCATGGTATAGTTGAACTTAGAAAGTGTGAGTAATATCATCCTGTGGCATAGTTGAACTTAGAAAGTGTGCATAATATCATCCTGTGCCAAAGTGTGAACTTAGAAAGTGCGAGTAATATCATCCTGTGGTATAGTTGAACTTAGAAAGTGTGCGTAATATCATCCTGTGCCAAAGTTTGAACTTAGAAAGTGTGAGTAATATCATTCCGTGGTATAGTTGAACTTAGAAAGTGCGAGTAATATCATCCTGTGGTATAGTTGAACTTAGAAAGTGTGCATAATATCATCCTGTGCCAAAGTATGAACTTAGAAAGTGTGAGTAATATCATCCTGTGGTATAGTTGAACTTAGATAGTGTGAGTAATATCATCCTGTAGTATAGTTGAACTTAGAAAGTGTGAATAATATCACCCTGTGGTATAGTGGAACTTAGAAAGTGTGAGTATTATCATCCTATGGTATAGTGGAACTTAGATTGTGTGCGTAATATCATCCTGTGCCAAAGTTTGAACTTAGAAAGCGGTAATTTAGAAAGCAGCCCTAAATAGCGTTACTGTAGTATAGTTGAACTTAGAAAGTGAAAATAATATCATCCTGTGGTATACTTGAACTTAGAAAGTGGCATAATATCATCCAGTGGTATAGTTGAACTTAGAAAGTGTGAATAATATCATCCCATGGTATAGTTGAACTTAGAAAGTGTGAGTAATATCATCCTGTGGTATAGTTGAACTTAGAAAGTGTGCATAATATCATCCTGTGCCAAAGTTTGAACATAGAAAGTGCGAGTAATATCATCCTGTGGTATAGTTGACCTTAGAAAGTGTGAGTAATATCATCCTGTGGTATAGCTGAACTTAGAAAGTGTGAATAATATCACCCTGTGGTATAGTTAAACTTGGAAAGCGTGAGTAATATCATCCTATGGTATAGTTGAACTTAGATTGTGTGCGTAATATCATCCTGTGCCAAAGTTTGAACTTAGAAAGTGTTAATTTAGAAAGCAGCCATAAATAGCGTTACTGTAGTATAGTTGAACTTAGAAAGTGAAAATAATATCATCCTGTGTTATACTTGAACTTAGAAAGTGGCATAATATCATCCTGTGGTATAGTTGAACTTAGAAAGTGTGAATAATATCATCCTGTGGTATAGTTGAACTTAGAAAGTGTGCGTAATATCATCCTGTGCCAAAGTTTGAACTTAGAAAGTGTGAGTAATATCATCCTGTGGTATAGTTGAACTTAGAAAGTGTGCATAATATCATCCTGTGCCAAAGTTTGAACTTAGAAAGTACAAGTAACATCATCCTGTGGTATAGTTGAACTTAGAAAGTGTGCGTAATATCATCCTGTGCCAAAGTTTAAACTTAGAAAGTGTGAGTAATATCATTCCGTGGTAAAGTTGAACTTGGAAAGTGTGAGTAATATTATCCTGTTGTATAGTTGAACTTAGAAAGTGTGCATAATATCATCCTGTGCCAAAGTTTGAACTTAGAAAGTGCGAGTAATATCATCCTGTGGTATAGTTGAACTTAGAAAGTGTGAGTAATATCATCCTGTGGTATAGTTGAACTTAGAAAGTGTGAATAATATCACCCTGTGGTATAGTTGAACTTAGAAAGTGTGAGTATTATCATCCTATGGTATAGTGGAACTTAGATTGTGTGCATAATATCATCCTGTGCCAAAGTTTGAACTTAGAAAGTGCGAGTAATATCATCCTGTGGTATAGTTGAACTTAGAAAGTGTGAGTAATATCATCCCATGGTATAGTTGAACTTAGATTGTGTGCGTAATATCATCCTGTGCCAAAGTTTGAACTTAGAAAGTGTTAATTTAGAAAGCAGCCCTAAATAGCGTTACTGTAGTATAGTTGAACTTAGAAAGTGAAAATAATATCATCCTGTGGTATACTTGAACTTAGAAAGTGGCATAATATCATCCTGTGGTATAGTTGAACTTAGAAAGTGTGAGTAATATCATCCTGTGGTATAGTTGAACTTAGAAAGTGTGCATAATATCATCCTGTGCCAAAGTTTGAACTTAGAAAGTGCAAGTAACATCATCCTGTGGTATAGTTGAACTTAGAAAGTGTGCGTAATATCATCCTGTGCCAAAGTTTAAACTTAGAAAGTGTGAGTAATATCATTCCGTGGTAAAGTTGAACTTAGAAAGTGTGAGTAATATTATCCTGTTGTATAGTTGAACTTAGAAAGTGTGCATAATATCATCCTGTGCCAAAGTCTGAACTTAGAAAGTGCGAGTAATATCATCCTGTGGTATAGTTGAACTTAGAAAGTGTGAGTAATATCATCCTGTGGTATAGTTGAACTTAGAAAGTGTGAATAATATCACCCTGTGGTATAGTTGAACTTAGAAAGTGTGAGTATTATCATCCTATGGTATAGTGGAACTTAGATTGTGTGCATAATATCATCCTGTGCCAAAGTTTGAACTTAGAAAGTGCGAGTAATATCATCCTGTGGTATAGTTGAACTTAGAAAGTGTGAGTAATATCATCCCATGGTATAGTTGAACTTAGAAAGTGTGAGTAATATCATCCTGTGGTATAGTTGAACTTAGAAAGTGTGCATAATATCATCCTGTGCCAAAGTTTGAACTTAGAAAGTGCGAGTAATATCATCCTGTGGTATAGTTGACCTTAGAAAGTGTGAGTAATATCATCCTGTGGTATAGCTGAACTTAGAAAGTGTGAATAATATCACCCTGCTGTATAGTTAAACTTGGAAAGTGTGAGTAATATCATCCTATGGTATAGTTGAACTTAGATTGTGTGCGTAATATCATCCTGTGCCAAAGTTTGAACTTAGAAAGTGTTAATTTAGAAAGCAGCCCTAAATAGCGTTACTGTAGTATAGTTGAACTTAGAAAGTGAAAATAATATCATCCTGTGGTATACTTGAACTTAGAAAGTGGCATAATATCATCCTGTGGTATAGTTGAACTTAGAAAGTGTGAATAATATCATCCTGTGGTATAGTTGAACTTAGAAAGTGTGCGTAATATCATCCTGTGCCAAAGTTTAAACTTAGAAAGTGTGAGTAATATCATTCCGTGGTAAAGTTGAACTTATAAAGTGTGAGTAATATTATCCTGTTGTATAGTTGAACTTAGAAAGTGTGCATAATATCATCCTGTGCCAAAGTTTGAACTTAGAAAGTGCGAGTAATATCATCCTGTGGTATAGTTGAACTTAGAAAGTGTGAGTAATATCATCCTGTGGTATAGTTGAACTTAGAAAGTGTGAATAATATCACCCTGTGGTATAGTTAAACTTAGAAAGTGTGAGTAATATCATCCTATGGTATAGTTGAACTTAGATTGTGTGCGTAATATCATCCTGTGCCAAAGTTTGAACTTAGAAAGTGTTAATTTAGAAAGCAGCCCTAAATAGCGTTACTGTAATATAGTTGAACTTAGAAAGTGAAAATAATATCATCCTGTGGGATACTTATAAAACGTCTGTAATATCATCCTGTGCCAAAGTTTGAATTTAGAAAGTGTGAGTAATATCATCCTGTGGTATAGTTGAACTTAGAAAGTGTGAATAAAATCATCCTATGGTATAGTTGAACTTAGAAAGTGTGCGTAATATCATCCTGTGCCAAAGTTTGAACTTAGAAAGTGTTAATTTAGAAAGCAGCCCTAAATAGCGTTACTGTAGTATAGTTGAACTTAGAAAGTGAAAATAATATCATCCTGTGGTATACTTGAACTTAGAAAGTGGCATAATATCATCCTGTGGTATAGTTGAACTTAGAAAGTGTGAATAATATCATCCTGTGGTATAGTTGAACTTAGAAAGTGTGCGTAATATCATCCTGTGCCAAAGTTTGAACTTAGAAAGTGTGAGTAATATCATCCCATGGTATAGTTCAACTTAGAAAGTGTGAGTAATATCATCCTGTGGTATAGTTGAACTTAGAAAGTGTGCATAATATCATCCTGTGCCAAAGATTGAACTTAGAAAGTGCGAGTAATATCATCCTGTGGTATAGTTGAACTTATAAAGTGTGCGTAATATCATCCTGTGCCAAAGTTTGAACTTAGAAAGTGTGAGTAATATCATTCCGTGGTATAGTTGAACTTAGAAAGTGTGAGTAATATCATCCTGTGGTATAGTTGAACTTAGAAAGTGTGCATAAAATCATCCTGTGCCAAAATTTGAACTTAGAAAGTGCGAGTAATATCATCCTGTGGTATAGTTGAACTTAGAAAGTGTGCATAATATCATCCTGTGCCAAAGTTTGAACGTAGAAAGTGCGAGTAATATCATCCTGTGGTATAGTTGAACTTAGAAAGTGTGAATAATATCACCCTGTGGTATAGTTAAACTTAGAAAGTGTGAGTAATATCATCCTGTGGTATAGTTGAACTTAGATTGAGTGCGTAATATCATCCTGTGCCAAAGTTTGAACTTAGAAAGCGTGAGTAATATCATCCCATGGTATAGTTGAACTTAGAAAGTGTGAGTAATATCATCCTGTGGTATAGTTGAACTTAGAAAGTGTGCATAATATCATCCTGTGCAAAGTTTGAACTTAGAAAGTGCGAGTAATATCATCCTGTGGTATAGTTGAACTTAGAAAGTGTGCGTAATATCATCCTGTGCCAACGTTTGAACTTAGAAAGTGAGAGTAATATCATTCCGTGGTATAGGTGAACTTAGAAAGTGTGAGTAATATCATCCTGTGGTATAGTTGAACTTAGAAAGTGTGCATAAAATCATCCTGTGCCAAAATTTGAACTTAGAAAGTGCGAGTAATATCATCCTGTGGTATAGTTGAACTTAGAAAGTTTGAGTAATATCATCCTATGGTATAGTTGAACTTAGATTGTGTGCGTAATATCATCCTGTGCCAAAGTTTGAACTTAGAAAGTGTTCATTTAGAAAGCAGCCCTAAATAGCGTTACTGTAATATAGTTGAACTTAGAAAGTGAAAATAATATCATCCTGTGGTATACTTGAACTTAGAAAGTGGGCATAATATCATCCAGTGGTATAGTTGAACTTAGAAAGTGTGAATAATATCATCCTGCGGTATAGTTGAACTTAGAAAACGTCTCTTATATCATCCTGTGCCAAAGTTTGAATTTAGAAAGTGTGAGTAATATCATCCTGTGGTATAGTTGAACTTAGAAAGTGTGCGTAATATCATCCTGTGCCAAAGTTTGAACTTAAAAACTGTGAGTAATATCATCCCATGGTATAGTTCAACTTAGAAAGTGTGAGTAATATCATCCCATGGTATAGTTGAACTTAGAAAGTGTGAGTAATATCATCCTGTGGTATAGTTGAACTTAGAAAGTGTGCATAATATCATCCTGTGCCAAAGTTTGAACTTAGAAAGTGCGAGTGATATCATCCTGTGGTATAGTTGAACATAGAAAGTGTGCGTAATATCATGCTGTGCCAAAGTTTGAACTTAGAAAGTGTGAGTAATATCATTCCGTGGGATAGTTGAACTTAGAAAGTGTGAGTAATATCATCCTGTGGTATAGTTGAACTTAGAAAGTGTGCATAATATCATCCTGTGCCAAAGTTTGAACTTAAAAAGTGCGAGTAATATCATCCTGTGGTATAGTTGAACTTAGAAAGTGTGAATAATATCACCCTGTTGTATAGTTAAACTTAGAAAGTGTGAGTAATATCATCCTATGGTATAGTTGAACTTAGATTGTGTCGTAATATCATCCTGTGCCAAAGTTTGAACTTAGAAAGTGTTAATTTAGAAAGCAGCCCTAAATAGCGTTACTGTAGAATAGTTGAACTTAGAAAGTGACCATAATATCATCCTGTGGTATACTTGAACTTAGAAAGTGGGCATAATATCATCCAGTGGTATTGTTGAACTTAGAAAGTGGGCATAATATCATCCAGTGGTATCGTTGAACTTAGAAAGTGTGAATAATATCATCCTGTGGTATAGTTGAACTTAGAAAACATCTGTAATATCATCCTGTGCCAATGTTTGAACTTAGAAAGTGTGAGTGATATCATCCTGTGGTATAGTTGAACTTAGAAAGTGTGAATAAAATCATCCTGTGGTATAGTTGAACTTAGAAAGTGTGCGTAATATCATCCTGTGCCAAAGTTTGAACTTAGAAAGTGTGAGTAATATCATCCCATGGTATAGTTGAACTTAGAAAGTGTGAGTAATATCATCCTGTGGCATAGTTGAACTTAGAAAGTGTGCATAATATCATCCTGTGCCAAAGTGTGAACTTAGAAAGTGCGAGTAATATCATCCTGTGGTATAGTTGAACTTAGAAAGTGTGCGTAATATCATCCTGTGCCAAAGTTTGAACTTAGAAAGTGTGAGTAATATCATTCCGTGGTATAGCTGAACTTAGAAAGTGCGAGTAATATCATCCTGTGGTATAGTTGAACTTAGAAAGTGTGCATAATATCATCCTGTGCCAAAGTATGAACTTAGAAAGTGTGAGTAATATCATCCTGTGGTATAGTTGAACTTAGATAGTGTGAGTAATATCATCCTGTAGTATAGTTGAACTTAGAAAGTGTGAATAATATCACCCTGTGGTATAGTGGAACTTAGAAAGTGTGAGTATTATCATCCTATGGTATAGTGGAACTTAGATTGTGTGCGTAATATCATCCTGTGCCAAAGTTTGAACTTAGAAAGTGGTAATTTAGAAAGCAGCCCTAAATAGCGTTACTGTAGTATAGTTGAACTTAGAAAGTGAAAATAATATCATCCTGTGGTATACTTGAACTTAGAAAGTGGCATAATATCATCCAGTGGTATAGTTGAACTTAGAAAGTGTGCATAATATCATCCTGTGCCAAAGTTTGAACTTAGAAAGTGCGAGTAATATCATCCTGTGGTATAGTTGACCTTAGAAAGTTTGAGTAATATCATCCTGTGGTATAGCTGAACTTAGAAAGTGTGAATAATATCACCCTGTGGTATAGTTAAACTTGGAAAGCGTGAGTAATATCATCCTATGGTATAGTTGAACTTAGATTGTGTGCGTAATATCATCCTGTGCCAAAGTTTGAACTTAGAAAGTGTTAATTTAGAAAGCAGCCATAAATAGCGTTACTGTAGTATAGTTGAACTTAGAAAGTGAAAATAATATCATCCTGTGTTATACTTGAACTTAGAAAGTGGCATAATATCATCCTGTGGTATAGTTGAACTTAGAAAGTGTGAATAATATCATCCTGTGGTATAGTTGAACTTAGAAAGTGTGCGTAATATCATCCTGTGCCAAAGTTTGAACTTAGAAAGTGTGAGTAATATCATCCTGTGGTATAGTTGAACTTAGAAAGTGTGCATAATATCATCCTGTGCCAAGGTTTGAACTTAGAAAGTGCAAGTAACATCATCCGGTGGTATAGTTGAACTTAGAAAGTGTGCGTAATATCATCCTGTGCCAAAGTTTAAACTTAGAAAGTGTGAGTAATATCATTCCGTGGTAAAGTTGAACTTAGAAAGTGTGAGTAATATTATCCTGTTGTATAGTTGAACTTAGAAAGTGTGCATAATATCATCCTGTGCCAAAGTTTGAACTTAGAAAGTGCGAGTAATATCATCCTGTGGTATAGTTGAACTTAGAAAGTGTGAGTAATATCATCCTGTGGTATAGTTGAACTTAGAAAGTGTGAATAATATCACCCTGTGGTATAGTTGAACTTAGAAAGTGTGAGTATTATCATCCTATGGTATAGTGGAACTTAGATTGTGTGCATAATATCATCCTGTGCCAAAGTTTGAACTTAGAAAGTGCGAGTAATATCATCCTGTGGTATAGTTGAACTTAGAAAGTGTGAGTAATATCATCCCATGGTATAGTTGAACTTAGATTGTGTGCGTAATATCATCCTGTGCCAAAGTTTGAACTTAGAAAGTGTTAATTTAGAAAGCAGCCCTAAATAGCGTTACTGTAGTATAGTTGAACTTAGAAAGTGAAAATAATATCATCCTGTGGTATACTTGAACTTAGAAAGTGGCATAATATCATCCTGTGGTATAGTTGAACTTAGAAAGTGTGAGTAATATCATCCTGTGGTATAGTTGAACTTAGAAAGTGTGAGTATTATCATCCTATGGTATAGTGGAACTTAGATTGTGTGCATAATATCATCCTGTGCCAAAGTTTGAACTTAGAAAGTGCGAGTAATATCATCCTGTGGTATAGTTGAACTTAGAAAGTGTGAGTAATATCATCCCATGGTATAGTTGAACTTAGATTGTGTGCGTAATATCATCCTGTGCCAAAGTTTGAACTTAGAAAGTGTTAATTTAGAAAGCAGCCCTAAATAGCGTTACTGTAGTATAGTTGAACTTAGAAAGTGAAAATAATATCATCCTGTGGTATACTTGAACTTAGAAAGTGGCATAATATCATCCTGTGGTATAGTTGAACTTAGAAAGTGTGAGTAATATCATCCTGTGGTATAGTTGAACTTAGAAAGTGTGCATAATATCATCCTGTGCCAAAGTTTGAACTTAGAAAGTGTGAGTAATATCATTCCGTGGTAAAGTTGAACTTAGAAAGTGTGAGTAATATTATCCTGTTGTATAGTTGAACTTAGAAAGTGTGCATAATATCATCCTGTGCCAAAGTCTGAACTTAGAAAGTGCGAGTAATATCATCCTGTGGTATAGTTGAACTTAGAAAGTGTGAGTAATATCATCCTGTGGTATAGTTGAACTTAGAAAGTGTGAATAATATCACCCTGTGGTATAGTTGAACTTAGAAAGTGTGAGTATTATCATCCTATGGTATAGTGGAACTTAGATTGTGTGCATAATATCATCCTGTGCCAAAGTTTGAACTTAGAAAGTGCGAGTAATATCATCCTGTGGTATAGTTGAACTTAGAAAGTGTGAGTAATATCATCCTGTGGTATAGTTGAACTTAGAAAGTGTGCATAATATCATCCTGTGCCAAAGTTTGAACTTAGAAAGTGCGAGTAATATCATCCTGTGGTATAGTTGACCTTAGAAAGTGTGAGTAATATCATCCTGTGGTATAGCTGAACTTAGAAAGTGTGAATAATATCACCCTGCCGTATAGTTAAACTTGGAAAGTGTGAGTAATATCATCCTATGGTATAGTTGAACTTAGATTGTGTGCGTAATATCATCCTGTGCCAAAGTTTGAACTTAGAAAGTGTTAATTTAGAAAGCAGCCCTAAATAGCGTTACTGTAGTATAGTTGAACTTAGAAAGTGAAAATAACATCATCCTGTGGTATACTTGAACTTAGAAAGTGGCATAATATCATCCTGTGGTATAGTTGAACTTAGAAAGTGTGAATAATATCATCCTGTGGTATAGTTGAACTTAGAAAGTGTGCGTAATATCATCCTGTGCCAAAGTTTAAACTTAGAAAGTGTGAGTAATATCATTCCGTGGTAAAGTTGAACTTAGAAAGTGTGAGTAATATTATCCTGTTGTATAGTTGAACTTAGAAAGTGTGCATAATATCATCCT
Organism: Ambystoma mexicanum; assembly: GCF_040938575.1. Classification (NCBI taxonomy): domain Eukaryota; kingdom Metazoa; phylum Chordata; class Amphibia; order Caudata; family Ambystomatidae; genus Ambystoma; species Ambystoma mexicanum. The sequence goes on from NC_090941.1 coordinate 995,289,476, forward strand.
GTGCCAAAGTTTGAACTTAGAAAGTGTGAGTAATATCATCCTGTGGTATAGTTGAACTTAGAAAGTGTGAGTAATATCATCCTGTGGTATAGTTGAACTTAGAAAGTGTGAATAATATCACCCTGTGGTATAGTTAAACTTAGAAAGTGTGAGTAATATCATCCTATGGTATAGTTGAACTTAGATTGTGTGCGTAATATCATCCTGTGCCAAAGTTTGAACTTAGAAAGTGTTAATTTAGAAAGCAGCCCTAAATAGCGTTACTGTAATATAGTTGAACTTAGAAAGTGAAAATAATATCATCCTGTGGGATACTTATAAAACGTCTGTAATATCATCCTGTGCCAAAGTTTGAATTTAGAAAGTGTGAGTAATATCATCCTGTGGTATAGTTGAACTTAGAAAGTGTGAATAAAATCATCCTATGGTATAGTTGAACTTAGAAAGTGTGCGTAATATCATCCTGTGCCAAAGTTTGAACTTAGAAAGTGGTAATTTAGAAAGCAGCCCTAAATAGCGTTACTGTAGTATAGTTGAACTTAGAAAGTGAAAATAATATCATCCTGTGGTATACTTGAACTTAGAAAGTGGCATAATATCATCCTGTGGTATAGTTGAACTTAGAAAGTGTGAATAATATCATCCTGTGGTATAGTTGAACTTAGAAAGTGTGCGTAATATCATCCTGTGCCAAAGTTTGAACTTAGAAAGTGTGAGTAATATCATCTCATGGTATAGTTCAACTTAGAAAGTGTGAGTAATATCATCCTGTGGTATAGTTGAACTTAGAAAGTGTGCATAATATCATCCTGTGCCAAAGTTTGAACTTAGAAAGTGCGAGTAATATCATCCTGTGGTATAGTTGAACTTAGAAAGTGTGCGTAATATCATCCTGTGCCAAAGTTTGAACTTAGAAAGTGTGAGTAATATCATTCCGTGGTATAGTTGAACTTAGAAAGTGTGAGTAATATCATCCTGTGGTATAGTTGAACTTAGAAAGTGTGCATAAAATCATCCTGTGCCAAAATTTGAACTTAGAAAGTGCGAGTAATATCATCCTGTGGTATAGTTGAACTTAGAAAGTGTGCATAATATCATCCTGTGCCAAAGTTTGAACGTAGAAAGTGCGAGTAATATCATCCTGTGGTATAGTTGAACTTAGAAAGTGTGAATAATATCACCCTGTGGTATAGTTAAACTTAGAAAGTGTGAGTAATATCATCCTGTGGTATAGTTGAACTTAGATTGTGTGCGTAATATCATCCTGTGCCAAAGTTTGAACTTAGAAAGCGTGAGTAATATCATCCCATGGTATAGTTGAACTTAGAAAGTGTGAGTAATATCATCCTGTGGTATAGTTGAACTTAGAAAGTGTGCATAATATCATCCTGTGCAAAGTTTGAACTTAGAAAGTGCGAGTAATATCATCCTGTGGTATAGTTGAACTTAGAAAGTGTGCGTAATATCATCCTGTGCCAACGTTTGAACTTAGAAAGTGTTAATTTAGAAAGCAGCCCTAAATAGCGTTACTGTAATATAGTTGAACTTAGAAAGTGAAAATAATATCATCCTGTGGTATACTTGAACTTAGAAAGTGGGCATAATATCATCCAGTGGTATAGTTGAACTTAGAAAGTGTGAATAATATCATCCTGCGGTATAGTTGAACTTAGAAAACGTCTCTTATATCATCCTGTGCCAAAATTTGAATTTAGAAAGTGTGAGTAATATCATCCTGTGGTATAGTTGAACTTAGAAAGTGTGCGTAATATCATCCTGTGCCAAAGTTTGAACTTAAAAACTGTGAGTAATATCATCCCATGGTATAGTTCAACTTAGAAAGTGTGAGTAATATCATCCCATGGTATAGTTGAACTTAGAAAGTGTGAGTAATATCATCCTGTGGTATAGTTGAACTTAGAAAGTGTGCATAATATCATCCTGTGCCAAAGTTTGAACTTAGAAAGTGCGAGTGATATCATCCTGTGGTATAGTTGAACATAGAAAGTGTGCGTAATATCATCCTGTGCCAAAGTTTGAACTTAGAAAGTGTGAGTAATATCATTCCGTGGTATAGTTGAACTTAGAAAGTGTGAGTAATATCATCCTGTGGTATAGTTGAACTTAGAAAGTGTGCATAATATCATCCTGTGCCAAAGTTTGAACTTAAAAAGTGCGAGTAATATCATCCTGTGGTATAGTTGAACTTAGAAAGTGTGAGTAATATCATCCTGTGGTATAGTTGAACTTAGAAAGTGTGAATAATATCACCCTGTTGTATAGTTAAACTTAGAAAGTGTGAGTAATATCATCCTATGGTATAGTTGAACTTAGATTGTGTCGTAATATCATCCTGTGCCAAAGTTTGAACTTAGAAAGTGTTAATTTAGAAAGCAGCCCTAAATAGCGTAACTGTAGAATAGTTGAACTTAGAAAGTGACCATAATATCATCCTGTGGTATACTTGAACTTAGAAAGTGGGCATAATATCATCCAGTGGTATTGTTGAACTTAGAAAGTGGGCATAATATCATCCAGTGGTATCGTTGAACTTAGAAAGTGTGAATAATATCATCCTGTGGTATAGTTGAACTTAGAAAACATCTGTAATATCATCCTGTGCCAATGTTTGAACTTAGAAAGTGTGAGTAATATCATCCTGTGGTATAGTTGAACTTAGAAAGTGTGAATAAAATCATCCTGTGGTATAGTTGAACTTAGAAAGTGTGCGTAATATCATCCTGTGCCAAAGTTTGAACTTAGAAAGTGTGAGTAATATCATCCCATGGTATAGTTGAACTTAGAAAGTGTGAGTAATATCATCCTGTGGCATAGTTGAACTTAGAAAGTGTGCATAATATCATCCTGTGCCAAAGTGTGAACTTAGAAAGTGCGAGTAATATCATCCTGTGGTATAGTTGAACTTAGAAAGTGTGCGTAATATCATCCTGTGCCAAAGTTTGAACTTAGAAAGTGTGAGTAATATCATTCCGTGGTATAGTTGAACTTAGAAAGTGCGAGTAATATCATCCTGTGGTATAGTTGAACTTAGAAAGTGTGCATAATATCATCCTGTGCCAAAGTATGAACTTAGAAAGTGTGAGTAATATCATCCTGTGGTATAGTTGAACTTAGATAGTGTGAGTAATATCATCCTGTAGTATAGTTGAACTTAGAAAGTGTGAATAATATCACCCTGTGGTATAGTGGAACTTAGAAAGTGTGAGTATTATCATCCTATGGTATAGTGGAACTTAGATTGTGTGCGTAATATCATCCTGTGCCAAAGTTTGAACTTAGAAAGTGGTAATTTAGAAAGCAGCCCTAAATAGCGTTACTGTAGTATAGTTGAACTTAGAAAGTGAAAATAATATCATCCTGTGGTATACTTGAACTTAGAAAGTGGCATAATATCATCCAGTGGTATAGTTGAACTTAGAAAGTGTGAATAATATCATCCCATGGTATAGTTGAACTTAGAAAGTGTGAGTAATATCATCCTGTGGTATAGTTGAACTTAGAAAGTGTGCATAATATCATCCTGTGCCAAAGTTTGAACTTAGAAAGTGCGATTAATATCATCCTGTGGTATAGTTGACCTTAGAAAGTGTGAGTAATATCATCCTGTGGTATAGCTGAACTTAGAAAGTGTGAATAATATCACCCTGTGGTATAGTTAAACTTGGAAAGCGTGAGTAATATCATCCTATGGTATAGTTGAACTTAGATTGTGTGCGTAATATCATCCTGTGCCAAAGTTTGAACTTAGAAAGTGTTAATTTAGAAAGCAGCCATAAATAGCGTTACTGTAGTATAGTTGAACTTAGAAAGTGAAAATAATATCATCCTGTGTTATACTTGAACTTAGAAAGTGGCATAATATCATCCTGTGGTATAGTTGAACTTAGAAAGTGTGAATAATATCATCCTGTGGTATAGTTGAACTTAGAAAGTGTGCGTAATATCATCCTGTGCCAAAGTTTGAACTTAGAAAGTGTGAGTAATATCATCCTGTGGTATAGTTGAACTTAGAAAGTGTGCATAATATCATCCTGTGCCAAAGTTTGAACTTAGAAAGTGCAAGTAACATCATCCTGTGGTATAGTTGAACTTAGAAAGTGTGCGTAATATCATCCTGTGCCAAAGTTTAAACTTAGAAAGTGTGAGTAATATCATTCCGTGGTAAAGTTGAACTTAGAAAGTGTGAGTAATATTATCCTGTTGTATAGTTGAACTTAGAAAGTGTGCATAATATCATCCTGTGCCAAAGTTTGAACTTAGAAAGTGCGAGTAATATCATCCTGTGGTATAGTTGAACTTAGAAAGTGTGAGTAATATCATCCTGTGGTATAGTTGAACTTAGAAAGTGTGAATAATATCACCCTGTGGTATAGTTGAACTTAGAAAGTGTGAGTATTATCATCCTATGGTATAGTGGAACTTAGATTGTGTGCATAATATCATCCTGTGCCAAAGTTTGAACTTAGAAAGTGCGAGTAATATCATCCTGTGGTATAGTTGAACTTAGAAAGTGTGAGTAATATCATCCCATGGTATAGTTGAACTTAGATTGTGTGCGTAATATCATCCTGTGCCAAAGTTTGAACTTAGAAAGTGTTAATTTAGAAAGCAGCCCTAAATAGCGTTACTGTAGTATAGTTGAACTTAGAAAGTGAAAATAATATCATCCTGTGTTATACTTGAACTTAGAAACTGGCATAATATCATCCTGTGGTATAGTTGAACTTAGAAAGTGTGAATAATATCATCCTGTGGTATAGTTGAACTTAGAAAGTGTGCGTAATATCATCCTGTGCCAAAGTTTGAACTTAGAAAGTGTGAGTAATATCATCCTGTGGTATAGTTGAACTTAGAAAGTGTGCATAATATCATCCTGTGCCAAAGTTTGAACTTAGAAAGTGCAAGTAACATCATCCTGTGGTATAGTTGAACTTAGAAAGTGTGCGTAATATCATCCTGTGCCAAAGTTTAAACTTAGAAAGTGTGAGTAATATCATTCCGTGGTAAAGTTGAACTTAGAAAGTGTGAGTAATATTATCCTGTTGTATAGTTGAACTTAGAAAGTGTGCATAATATCATCCTGTGCCAAAGTCTGAACTTAGAAAGTGCGAGTAATATCATCCTGTGGTATAGTTGAACTTAGAAAGTGTGAGTAATATCATCCTGTGGTATAGTTGAACTTAGAAAGTGTGAATAATATCACCCTGTGGTATAGTTGAACTTAGAAAGTGTGAGTATTATCATCCTATGGTATAGTGGAACTTAGATTGTGTGCATAATATCATCCTGTGCCAAAATTTGAACTTAGAAAGTGCGAGTAATATCATCCTGTGGTATAGTTGAACTTAGAAAGTGTGAGTAATATCATCCCATGGTATAGTTGAACTTAGAAAGTGTGAGTAATATCATCCTGTGGTATAGTTGAACTTAGAAAGTGTGCATAATATCATCCTGTGCCAAAGTTTGAACTTAGAAAGTGCGAGTAATATCATCCTGTGGTATAGTTGACCTTAGAAAGTGTGAGTAATATCATCCTGTGGTATAGCTGAACTTAGAAAGTGTGAATAATATCACCCTGCGGTATAGTTAAACTTGGAAAGTGTGAGTAATATCATCCTATGGTATAGTTGAACTTAGATTGTGTGCGTAATATCATCCTGTGCCAAAGTTTGAACTTAGAAAGTGTTAATTTAGAAAGCAGCCCTAAATAGCGTTACTGTAGTATAGTTGAACTTAGAAAGTGAAAATAATATCATCCTGTGGTATACTTGAACTTAGAAAGTGGCATAATATCATCCTGTGGTATAGTTGAACTTAGAAAGTGTGAATAATATCATCCTGTGGTATAGTTGAACTTAGAAAGTGTGCGTAATATCATCCTGTGCCAAAGTTTAAACTTAGAAAGTGTGAGTAATATCATTCCGTGGTAAAGTTGAACTTAGAAAGTGTGAGTAATATTATCCTGTTGTATAGTTGAACTTAGAAAGTGTGCATAATATCATCCTGTGCCAAAGTTTGAACTTAGAAAGTGCGAGTAATATCATCCTGTGGTATAGTTGAACTTAGAAAGTGTGAGTAATATCATCCTGTGGTATAGTTGAACTTAGAAAGTGTGAATAATATCACCCTGTGGTATAGTTAAACTTAGAAAGTGTGAGTAATATCATCCTATGGTATAGTTGAACTTAGATTGTGTGCGTAATATCATCCTGTGCCAAAGTTTGAACTTAGAAAGTGTTAATTTAGAAAGCAGCCCTAAATAGCGTTACTGTAATATAGTTGAACTTAGAAAGTGAAAATAATATCATCCTGTGGGATACTTATAAAACGTCTGTAATATCATCCTGTGCCAAAGTTTGAATTTAGAAAGTGTGAGTAATATCATCCTGTGGTATAGTTGAACTTAGAAAGTGTGAATAAAATCATCCTATGGTATAGTTGAACTTAGAAAGTGTGCGTAATATCATCCTGTGCCAATGTTTGAACTTAGAAAGTGTGAGTAATATCATCCCATGGTATAGTTGAACTTAGAAAGTGCGAGCAATATCATCATGTGGTATAGTTGAACTTAGAAAGTGTGCGTAATATCATCCTGTGCCAAAGTTTGAACTTAGAAAGTGTGAGTAATATCATTCCGTGGTATAGTTGAACTTAGAAAGTGTGAGTAATATCATCCTGTGGTATAGTTGAACTTAGAAAGTGTTAATTTAGAAAGCAGCCCTAAATAGCGTTACTGTAGTATAGTTGAACTTAGAAAGAGAAAATAATATCATCCTGTGGTATACTTGAACTTAGAAAGTGGGCATAATATCATCCAGTGGTATAGTTGAACTTAGAAAGTGGGCATAATATCATCCAGTGGTATAGTTGAACTTAGAAAGTGTGAATAATATCATCCTGTGGTATAGTTGAAATTAGAAAACGTCTGTAATATCATCCTGTGCCAAAGTTTGAACTTAGAAAGTGTGAGTAATATCATCCTGTGGTATAGTTGAACTTAGAAAGTGTGAATAAAATCATCCTGTGGTATAGTTGAACTTAGAAAGTGTCCGTAATATCATCCTGGGCCAAAGCGTGAACTTAGAAAGTGTGAGTAATATCATGCCATGGTATAGTTGAACTTAGAAAGTGTGAGTAATATCATCCTGTGGTATAGTTAAACTTAGAAAGTGTGCATAATATCATCCTGTGCCAGAGTTTGAATTTAGAAAGTGCGAGTAATATCATCCTGTGGTATAGTTGAACTTAGAAAGTGTGCGTAATATCATCCTGCGCCAAAGTTTGAACTTAGAAAGTGTGAGTAATATCATTCCGTGGTATAGTTGAACTTAGAAAGTGTGAGTAATATCATCCTGTGGTATAGTTAAACTTAGAAAGTGTGCATAATATCATCCTGTGCCAAAGTTTGAACTTACAAAGTGCGAGCAATATCATCCTCTGGTATAGTTGAACTTAGTAAGTGTGAGTAATATCATCCTGTGGTATAGTTGACCTTAGAAAGTGTGAATAATATCACCCTGTGGTATAGTTAAACTTAGAAAGTGTGAGTAATATCATCCTATGGTATAGTTGAGCTTAGATTGTGTGCGTAATATCATCGTGTGCCAAAGTTTGAACTTAGAAAGTTTTAATTTAGGAAGCAGCCCTAAATAGCGTTACTGTAGTATAGTTGAACTTAGAAAGTGGGCATAATATTATCCTGTGCCAAAGTTTGAACTTAGAAAGTGCCATAATATCATCCTGTGGTATAGCTAAACTTAGAAAGTGTGCGTAATATCATCCTGTGCCAAAGTTTGAACTTAGAAAGTGGAGTAATATCATCCTGTGGTATAGTTGAACTTAGATTGTGTGCGCAATATCATCCTGTGCCAAAGTTTAAACTTAGAAAGTGTGAGTAATATCATTCCGTGGTAAAGTTGAACTTAGAAAGTGTGAGTAATATTATCCTGTTGTATAGTTGAACTTAGAAAGTGTGCATAATATCATCCTGTGCCAAAGTCTGAACTTAGAAAGTGCGAGTAATATCATCCTGTGGTATAGTTGAACTTAGAAAGTGTGAGTAATATCATCCTGTGGTATAGTTGAACTTAGAAAGTGTGAATAATATCACCCTGTGGTATAGTTGAACTTAGAAAGTGTGAGTATTATCATCCTATGGTATAGTGGAACTTAGATTGTGTGCATAATGTCATCCTGTGCCAAAGTTTGAACTTAGAAAGTGCGAGTAATATCATCCTGTGGTATAGTTGAACTTAGAAAGTGTGAGTAATATCATCCTGTGGTATAGTTGAACTTAGAAAGTGCGCATAATATCATCCTGTGCCAAAGTTTGAACTTAGAAAGTGCGAGTAATATCATCCTGTGGTATAGTTGACCTTAGAAAGTGTGAGTAATATCATCCTGTGGTATAGCTGAACTTAGAAAGTGTGAATAATATCACCCTGTGGTATAGTTAAACTTGGAAAGTGTGAGTAATATCATCCTATGGTCTAGTTGAACTTAGATTGTGTGCGTAATATCATCCTGTGCCAAAGTTTGAACTTAGAAAGTGTTAATTTAGAAAGCAGCCCTAAATAGCGTTACTGTAGTATAGTTGAACTTAGAAAGTGAAAATAATATCATCCTGTGGTATACTTGAACTTAGAAAGTGGCATAATATCATCCTGTGGTATAGTTGAACTTAGAAAGTGTGAATAATATCATCCTGTGGTATAGTTGAACTTAGAAAGTGTGCGTAATATCATCCTGTGCCAAAGTTTGAACTTAGAAAGTGTGAGTAATATCATCCCATGGTATAGTTCAACTTAGAAAGTGTGAGTAATATCATCCTGTGGTATAGTTGAACTTAGAAAGTGTGCATAATATCATCCTCTGCCAAAGTTTGAACTTAGAAAGTGCGAGTAATATCATCCTGTGGTATAGTTGAACTTCGAAAGTGTGCATAATATCATCCTGTGCCAAAGTTTGAACGTAGAAAGTGCGAGTAATATCATCCTGTGGTATAGTTGAACTTAGAAAGTGTGCGTAATATCATCCTGTGCCAAAGTTTAAACTTAGAAAGTGTGAGTAATATCATTCCGTGGTAAAGTTGAACTTAGAAAGTGTGAGTAATATTATCCTGTTGTATAGTTGAACTTAGAAAGTGTGCATAATATCATCCTGTGCCAAAGTTTGAACTTAGAAAGTGCGAGTAATATCATCCTGTGGTATAGTTGAACTTAGAAAGTGTGAGTAATATCATCCTGTGGTATAGTTGAACTTAGAAAGTGTGAATAATATCACCCTGTGGTATAGTTGAACTTAGAAAGTGTGAGTATTATCATCCTATGGTATAGTGGAACTTAGATTGTGTGCATAATATCATCCTGTGCCAAAGTTTGAACTTAGAAAGTGCGAGTAATATCATCCTGTGGTATAGTTGAACTTAGAAAGTGTGAGTAATATCATCCCATGGTATAGTTGAACTTAGATTGTGTGCGTAATATCATCCTGTGCCAAAGTTTGAACTTAGAAAGTGTTAATTTAGAAAGCAGCCCTAAATAGCGTTACTGTAGTATAGTTGAACTTAGAAAGTGAAAATAATATCATCCTGTGGTATACTTGAACTTAGAAAGTGGCATAATATCATCCTGTGGTATAGTTGAACTTAGAAAGTGTGAGTAATATCATCCTGTGGTATAGTTGAACTTAGAAAGTGTGCATAATATCATCCTGTGCCAAAGTTTGAACTTAGAAAGTGCAAGTAACATCATCCTGTGGTATAGTTGAACTTAGAAAGTGTGCGTAATATCATCCTGTGCCAAAGTTTAAACTTAGAAAGTGTGAGTAATATCATTCTGTGGTAAAGTTGAACTTAGAAAGTGTGAGTAATATTATCCTGTTGTATAGTTGAACTTAGAAAGTGTGCATAATATCATCCTGTGCCAAAGTCTGAACTTAGAAAGTGCGAGTAATATCATCCTGTGGTATAGTTGAACTTAGAAAGTGTGAGTAATATCATCCTGTGGTATAGTTGAACTTAGAAAGTTTGAATAATATCACCCTGTGGTATAGTTGAACTTAGAAAGTGTGAGTATTATCATCCTATGGTATAGTGGAACTTAGATTGTGTGCATAATATCATCCTGTGCCAAAGTTTGAACTTAGAAAGTGCGAGTAATATCATCCTGTGGTATAGTTGAACTTAGAAAGTGTGAGTAATATCATCCCATGGTATAGTTGAACTTAGAAAGTGTGAGTAATATCATCCTGTGGTATAGTTGAACTTAGAAAGTGTGCATAATATCATCCTGTGCCAAAGTTTGAACTTAGAAAGTGCGAGTAATATCATCCTGTGGTATAGTTGACCTTAGAAAGTGTGAGTAATATCATCCTGTGATATAGCTGAACTTAGAAAGTGTGAATAATATCACCCTGTGATATAGTTAAACTTGGAAAGTGTGAGTAATATCATCCTATGGTATAGTTGAACTTAGATTGTGTGCGTAATATCATCCTGTGCCAAAGTTTGAACTTAGAAAGTGTTAATTTAGAAAGCAGCCCTAAATAGCGTTACTGTAGTATAGTTGAACTTAGAAAGTGAAAATAATATCATCCTGTGGTATACTTGAACTTAGAAAGTGGCATAATATCATCCTGTGGTATAGTTGAACTTAGAAAGTGTGAATAATATCATCCTGTGGTATAGTTGAACTTAGAAAGTGTGCGTAATATCATCCTGTGCCAAAGTTTAAACTTAGAAAGTGTGAGTAATATCATTCCGTGGTAAAGTTGAACTTAGAAAGTGTGAGTAATATTATCCTGTTGTATAGTTGAACTTAGAAAGTGTGCATAATATCATCCTGTGCCAAAGTTTGAACTTAGAAAGTGCGAGTAATATCATCCTGTGGTATAGTTGAACTTAGAAAGTGTGAGTAATATCATCCTGTGGTATAGTTGAACTTAGAAAGTGTGAATAATATCACCCTGTGGTATAGTTAAACTTAGAAAGTGTGAGTAATATCATCCTATGGTATAGTTGAACTTAGATTGTGTGCGTAATATCATCCTGTGCCAAAGTTTGAACTTAGAAAGTGTTAATTTAGAAAGCAGCCCTAAATAGCGTTACTGTAATATAGTTGAACTTAGAAAGTGAAAATAATATCATCCTGTGGGATACTTATAAAACGTCTGTAATATCATCCTGTGCCAAAGTTTGAATTTAGAAAGTGTGAGTAATATCATCCTGTGGTATAGTTGAACTTAGAAAGTGTGAATAAAATCATCCTATGGTATAGTTGAACTTAGAAAGTGTGCGTAATATCATCCTGTGCCAAAGTTTGAACTTAGAAAGTGTGAGTAATATCATCCCATGGTATAGTTGAACTTAGAAAGTGCGAGTAATATCATCATGTGGTATAGTTGAACTTAGAAAGTGTGCGTAATATCATCCTGTGCCAAAGTTTGAACTTAGAAAGTGTGAGTAATATCATTCCGTGGTATAGTTGAACTTAGAAAGTGTGAGTAATATCATCCTGTGGTATAGTTGAACTTAGAAAGTGTTAATTTAGAAAGCAGCCCTAAATAGCGTTACTGTAGTATAGTTGAACTTAGAAAGAGAAAATAATATCATCCTGTGGTATACTTGAACTTAGAAAGTGGGCATAATATCATCCAGTGGTATAGTTGAACTTAGAAAGTGGGCATAATATCATCCAGTGGTATAGTTGAACTTAGAAAGTGTGAATAATATCATCCTGTGGTATAGTTGAAATTAGAAAACGTCTGTAATATCATCCTGTGCCAAAGTTTGAACTTAGAAAGTGTGAGTAATATCATCCTGTGGTATAGTTGAACTTAGAAAGTGTGAATAAAATCATCCTGTGGTATAGTTGAACTTAGAAAGTGTCCGTAATATCATCCTGGGCCAAAGTGTGAGTAATATCATCCTGGGCCAAAGTGTGAGTAATATCATGCCATGGTATAGTTGAACTTAGAAAGTGTGAGTAATATCATCCTGTGGTATAGTTAAACTTAGAAAGTGTGCATAATATCATCCTGTGCCAGAGTTTGAATTTAGAAAGTGCGAGTAATATCATCCTGTGGTATAGTTGAACTTAGAAAGTGTGCGTAATATCATCCTGCGCCAAAGTTTGAACTTAGAAAGTGTGAGTAATATCATTCCGTGGTATAGTTGAACTTAGAAAGTGTGAGTAATATCATCCTGTGGTATAGTTAAACTTAGAAAGTGTGCATAATATCATCCTGTGCCAAAGTTTGAACTTACAAAGTGCGAGCAATATCATCCTCTGGTATAGTTGAACTTAGTAAGTGTGAGTAATATCATCCTGTGGTATAGTTGACCTTAGAAAGTGTGAATAATATCACCCTGTGGTATAGTTAAACTTAGAAAGTGTGAGTAATATCATCCTATGGTATAGTTGAGCTTAGATTGTGTGCGTAATATCATCGTGTGCCAAAGTTTGAACTTAGAAAGTTTTAATTTAGGAAGCAGCCCTAAATAGCGTTACTGTAGTATAGTTGAACTTAGAAAGTGGGCATAATATTATCCTGTGCCAAAGTTTGAACTTAGAAAGTGCCATAATATCATCCTGTGGTATAGCTAAACTTAGAAAGTGTGCGTAATATCATCCTGTGCCAAAGTTTGAACTTAGAAAGTGGAGTAATATCATCCTGTGGTATAGTTGAACTTAGATTGTGTGCGCAATATCATCCTGTGCCAAAGTTTGAACTGGGAAAGTGTGAATAAAATTATCCTGTGGTATAGTTGAACTTAGAAAGTGAAAATAATATCATCATGTGGTATACTTGAACTTAGAAAGTGCCATAATATCATCCTGTGGTATAGCTGAACTTAGAAAGTGTGCGTAATATCATCCTGTGGTATAGTTGAAATTAGAAAGTGTGAATAATATCATCCTGTGGTATAGCTGAACTTAGAAAGTGTGAATAATATCATCCTGTGGTAAAGGTCAAATTTAGAAAATATACCTAATAGGGTAGTTAAGCTAAGAAAGTGTGCACAGCGTCGTTCTGTGCCAAAGTTTGAACTTCGAAAGTCTATAGAACATCGCCACGCCGTATTATTGAATAGCTGAACTTAGAAAGTGTGCCTATCTGTGGTATAGTTAAATCTAGAAGGTGCGCCTAATAGCGACATTGTGGTATAGCTGAATTTAGAAAGTGTGCCCAATAGCGTCCCCATAATATAGTTGATATTTTAAAGTGTGCTTAATAGCGTCATTGTGCTAAAGTGGAATTTATAAAGTGTGCCTAATAGCTTCACAGTGCCAAAGCTTGAAATCAGAAAGTGTGCCAAATAGCTTCACTGTGCTAAAGGCGAATTGATAAAGTGTGCCTAATAGCATCACTGTGCTATAGTTGAGTCCAGAAAGTGTGCCTAGTAGCGTCCCTGTGGTATAGTTGAAATTTAAAATGTGCCTAGTAGTGTCCCTGTGGTATAGTTGAATCTAGAAAGTGTGCCTAATAGCAACTTTGTGGTATAGTTGAACTTAGAAAGTGTGCTTAGTAGCGTCCCCTTGGTATAGTTGAAATTTAAAGTGTGCCTAGTAGTGTCCGTGTGGTATAGTTGAATCTAGAAGGTGTGCCTAATAGCGACTTTGTGGTATAGTTGAACTTAAAAAGTGTCCCCAATAGCGTCTCCTTAGTATAGTTGAATTTTTAAATTGTGCCTAATAGCACCCTGTGGTATAGCTGAACTCTTAAAGTGTGCCTAATAGCGTCACTGTGCCGTAACTGAATTTATAAAGTGTGCCTAACTGCTCCACTATGCCAAAGCTTGAACTTTGAAAGTGTGCCGAATAGCATTCTCTGTGCTAAAGTTGAATTTATAAAGTGTGCCCAATAGCGTCACTGTGCTAAAGTTGAATTTATACAGTCTGCCTAATAGCTCCACTTTGCTAAAGCTGAATTTATAAAGTCTGTCTAATAGCTTCACTGTGCCAAAATTAATCTTATAAAGTGTGCCTAATAGCGTCACTGTTCCAAAGTTTGAACTTAGAAAGTGTTCCTAATAGCGTCACTGTGGTATAGCTGAATTTAGAAATTGTGCCAAATAGCATCACTGTGCCAAAGCTTGAATTTAGAAAGTGCGCCTAATAGCGTCACTGTGCCAAAGCTTGAACTTAGAAAGTGTCCTAAAAGCATCACTGTGGTATAGTTGAATTTAGAAAGCGTGCCAAAAAGCGTCACTGTGTCAAAGTTTGAATTTAGAAAGTGTCTAATTTAACAGCGTCACTGTGGTATAGTTGAATTTAGAAAGTGTGCCTAAAATAGTCACTGGCCCAAAATCTGAATTTAGAAAGTGTGCCTAATAGCGTCACTGTGCCAAAGTTTGAACTTAGATAGTGTACCTATGCAGCATCACTGTGGTATAGTTGAATCTAGAAAGTGTGCCCAATAGCTTCTCTATAGTATAGTTGATTTAGAAACTGTACCTAATAGCGTCACTATCCCAAAGTTTTGAACTTACAAAATGTGCCTAGTAGCGTAACTGTGGAATAGCTGGATCTAGAAGGTGGTCACTGTCGTATAGTTGAACTCAGAAAGTGTGCCCAATAGCATCACTGTGGTATAATTGAACTTAGAAAATGTGCCTAATAGCGACTCTGTAATATAGTTAAATCTAGAAAGTGTGCCCAATAGCATCTGTGTAGTATAGATGATTTGAATGGGCACCTAATACCATCATTGTGCTAAAGTCTAATCTAAGAAAGTGTACCTAATTAGCGTCATTGTAATACAGTTGAATCTAGAAAATGTAATATAGTTGAATCTAGAAAGGGTGCCCAATAGCATCTCTGTACTATAGTTGATTTGAATGGGCACCAAACATCATAATTGTGCTAAAGTCTAATCTATGAAAGTGTGCCTAATTAGCGTCATTGTAATACAGTTGATTCTAGAAAATGTGCCTATATAGCGTCACTGTGGTACAATACAATCCTTATATCACAGTGGTATAATAGAATCCTGATATCACAACCAAGCCTAACTCTGCCCTCGCCACGTCATGAGTCCACCACGCCAAGCAAGGTCCGAGAAAGAGCCTCACTCTAGAGCGCCTCCCTCCCCCTTCCCCTATTTCCCCCCCACCCCAAACCCTCCCACCCCACCACACTCTCAGACCTCCACCTATCCCACTCGCAAACCAGAAGAACCCTCCCATCCCAGAACACACCAGCCTCCCCCACACCCCCACCCCGCCCCCTATCCAACCAACCATCAAGCCAGAGGAACCCGATGGCGCGCCGCCAATCCCAAGACCCCTGTCCCTTGCAACCCTTACGACCACCCACCCCCACCACGCCCGCACCCCCTACCCCTACTTACGACCACCCACCCTCCCAGAGAAATGCAAAAGACCCACCCCACCAAACCCACCCCATCCCACCACTACCCCCTGCCCTTTCCTCGCGTCAACTCCCTCTCACATCTTTCACCGACCGCATACCTTCCCCTCCCTAAAAACTGCACCTCTCGGCCTTGCAAGAACAGTGATGGCATCCCCATCACCCTCCGACCCCCCTACCCTCTCACACACACCTACTGCATTAAAAACCTTAAAAAAAAAAGAAACAGACCTGGTCTCCTACAATATCCCACTATGCCTCACCCCTCCTGTCTCAACCCATCTCCTCAATCTCTTAGTCTCCACCATCACCACCAACCCCCTACCCCCCTCCTCATCCTGTTTTGAACCCCTCTCCCTCGAATTTCAACCAACCACACCTAGAACCCATAACCCATTATGCCTCATCCGCTAAATCCCCAGCCCGAAATCAGTCTTCACAATCAACCACCAACACACCCCCGTCCAACCCCATCCTCCCTGCACCCACCTCCTCCTCCGCCCGCCTACTCTTCCCTACCACCGTCGACCAACCCGCCTCTCTGACCTCCCAAGATCCACTCACTCCCCTCACTCCCCGCCACCGCTCACCCCTGCCCCCTCCCATTCAAACCACCCACCCCCTCACCACCAACCCTACAACCATCACAACACCCCCCTTACCGAAGTAAGATGCATCCTTTTTAATGCCTGATCTGTAGCAAAAAACAGACACAGCATCTTCGACCTCCTTGCCTCAGAAAAACCAGACCTAATCTTGATCACGGAAACAACCCCACAAGATTCCCAACAACCCCATGACCCACTCGCTGGTCGACTGCCTAGATGCACTTAACCTCCGCCTTCACACGAACGGCCCAACTCACTCCAAAGAACACATCCTTGATGGCATCTTTAGCTCCCATGACCAGATACATCTAAGCCCCCCTACACCTATCATCTGGTCTGATCACTTCACTGTGCCTTTCACCATTCGCTCACCCGCCCCCCTCCGCTTACCTGAACCTGAACCCCCAAAACATCGCAAATGCTGGAAAAAACTGAAAATCCTCTCTGACCTAGCCGAAGCTCTGCTCCAAACTCCCCCGTCAACCACTGCACGTAACTAACCCTTAACCATCGACTCCTTTGACTCATGGCTCAATACCTCATTAATTCCCCTCACCCCCGCTTGCCAATCCTCCAATCGCTGTGGCCCTTATCCCAGATGGTTTACACAAGAACTAAAGACTACAAAACAACTGTATAAATCCCTCGAACGCAAATGGCAGAAAGATAAAACCAACCTGTGCAGATCCACCCTGGCCCGCCACCATCACCACTACAAAGCCGATAAGCAAATAAAGTCCACTCAACTGTGAAAACCCCAGCAAGGAACTCCACAAAATCATCTCTGAATTCACCAAACCAACCTGTACCACCACCCAATCCACTTCTACGCCACTGCTCTCGACAGAACAAATTCTCACAACAACAAACTTGCCCTCCTGTCCCCGCCACATAATCCACCCACCCTCCCAGTCACCCCCCTGCCTGCCTCAGCAACTACAACCCACCCCACTTTTGACTCGTTCACACTAATATCAATAGACCAATTTCTCAAACTTCTCTCTGGCCTGAAACCACACAGATCCCCCCTAGGTCCCTGCCCCGCCTCAATCCTCAAAGAAAATTTCTCATCCACCTGCGCAGGAGAGTACGCAAGAACCATCATAAATGACACCCTCTCCTCAGGAATCTTCGCCGAAACCTTCAAAACTGCTCACGTCAAGCCTCTTCTAAAAAAAACTTCCCTTGACACTCTCGACCCCAAAACTACCACCCGATCTCAAACACCAGGATCCTTGCGAAACTCATCGATCGAACTGCATACTCCCAACTAAATGCCTGTGTCGAATCCAACAATCTCCTAGACCCTGCACAATCAGGCTTCAGACCTCGACACAGAACCGAAACCACTCTGATCTCAATCTGGGATGAACACCGCAGACTCTGCAGGATGCGCTGCACTAATCCTTCTTGACCTCTCCGCCGCCTTCAACACAATCAATCACTCAATCCACCTCGACTGCCTCCACTCCCTTGGAATCCGTGGAAACGCTCTCAAGTGGATAGATCAGCCCGACCAGTCAATACCGGAGTTCCACAAAGAGCATGCCTATCAGCCCTCCTGTTCAACCTCTATATGTCCACCCTCCCAGGAATAATCCGCCCGCACAATATCCTGTGCTATCACTACGCTGATGACATTGATCGCTGGATGACCACAAACCACCTCCTCTTAAACCCCACTAAAACTGAAATCCTGGTGGATGGCAACACCGAGCTTCTCCCCCACCGTCTTCGATGGCCATCATCCATGGGCAATCCACCCTCCACCTCGACCACAGTAAAAAACCTTGGATGCACTCTCGACTCCGACCTAACCCTCTCTCGCCAAATCAACAATGTCTCTAAGTCCTAGCATCACCACCTCAAAATTCTTAGACGCATTTTCCCATACCTGTCCTTGCCAACCGACTCGCCTGTGTCCAATCTATTGTAATGTCGAGACTGGATTATGCCAACTCCCTCTACCTCGGGGTCCAAGCATACCACCTCATTAAACTACAAAGAGCACAAAATGCGGCAGCCAAATTACTTCTAGCACTTGGCCCAAGAGACCACACCTCTCCAGCTCTCAAAACTCTCCACTGCCTCCCGGTTGGATGAAGGATGACCTTCAAAACCTTATGCATCTCCCACCGAGCAGTGAATAAAACTGCCCTTCTATACCTACAGGAGAAGCTAAAACCCTACCTCCCACCGCGCACCCTAAGATCAAGCTCCGCCCTCCTTTTCGTGATACCAAACACCAACTCAGTCAGGTTAGGAGGATCATCATTCTCAGCCTTGGCCCCCACTCTATGGAACTCACTTCCACCCCACATTCGACACACCAAAGACTACCTGTCATTCCGCAAATCACTGAAAACATGACTCTTCCCTTAATGAATTGACGCATAAAGCAAATGGAATGAAAAGCCACAACAAACAAAAATCCAAAGCTGTTGGAACAAAGAATAAAAAAGAGCAATGGGAGACGATGGAACCGATAGAAAGACTAAAACAGATAGTGTAACTAAAATGGATAGAGTTAGTGAAATGGATGGAATATATGGAACAGAAAGAGTAGATGGAACAGATAGAGTAGATGGAACTGAAAGAGTAGATTGGAACGGATGGAGTGGATGAAGTGTCCAAAGTGAATGGAGTGGATGGAGTGGATGAGTGGATAGAACGAATGGGGCGGAGAAAGCGGATGAAGCGGATGGAGCGGATAAAGCGGATCGAGTGGATGAACCAGATCGAGTGGATGAAGCAGACCAAGTGGATGAAGTATCTCAAGTAGATGGAGCGGATCGAGTGGATGAAGCGGATTGAGTGGATGGAACGGATGGATTAGGTGGAGTGGATGGAACGGTTGGAATGGTTGGAACGGTTAGAACGGTTGGGATGGATGAAACGTGATGGAACGGGATGGAACGGGATGGAACGGATGTAGCCAATGAGGGCTCGAACAGTGAGGGGACAGAACCAATAAAGTGAACAGAACGGAGGGAGTAGATAGAATAGATGACGTGAACAGAACGGATGAAGAGGTTGAATCGGACGAAATGGATAAAAAGGATAGAGTAGATTGAACGGATAGAATGGACGGAACGGATGAAGTGGATGGAGCAGAGGAAGTGGACGTGAGGGATGAAATGGACGGAATGGATGAAGTGGATCGAACGGGTGAAGTGGATAGAACAGATGAAGTAGATGGAATGGGTGAAGTGGATAGAACGGATGAAGTAGATGGAACTGGTGAAGTCAATGGAATGGGTGAAGTCAATGGAACGGGTGAAGTGGATTGAACGGGTGAAGTGGATGAACAGAATGGAACGAATGAACAGAATGGAACGGATGAACAAAATGGAAAGGATGAACAGAATGAAGCGGATGAAGTGGATGGAACGGATGAAGTAGATGAATAGGATGAAGTAGATGGAACCAACAGAATGTATGAAGCGAATTGAACGGATGGAGTAGTTAGAAAAGATAGAGTAGATGGAATGAATAGAATGGACTGAATGGATGAAGTGAATTGAACAGATAATTGGATGGAATAAACTAAGAGAATGGAACCGATGAAGTGGATGGAACGGACAGAGTGGATGGAACAGACGGAATGTATGGAACGGATGGAGTGGATGGAACGGATGGAGTGGAAGGAACGGATGGAGTGGACATAGTGGACGGAGTGAACTGACTGTATGGAACGGACAGAGTGGATGGAACGGATGGAGTGAATGGAACGGATGGAGTGGATGGAACAGATGAAGTGGATGGAATGGATGGAATGGATAGAATGGATGGAATGGATGGAACCGTTGGAGTGGATGGCATGGATGGAGTGGATGGAACAGATGGAATGGATGGAACAGATGGAATGGATAGAACGGATAGAATGGATGGAACGGATGGAACCGATGGAGTTGGATAGAACGGTGGGAGTGGATGGAATGGTTGGAGTGGATGGAACAGTTGGAATGGTTGGAACAGATGGAATGGGTGTATCGGATGGAGTGGGTGGAACGGATAGAGTGGGTGGAACGGTTGGAGTGGATGAAACGGTTGGAGTATGTGGAACGTTTGAGTGGATGAAAAGGTGGAATCGATGGAATGGTTGGAGTGGATGGAACAGATGGAGTGGATGTAACGGACAGAGTGGATGGAACGAGCGGAGTGGATGGAACGGAAGGAGTGGATGGAACGGATGGAGGGATGAAATGGATAGAGTGCATGTAACGCTTGGTGTGGATGGAACAGATGGAGTGGATGGAACGGTAGGAGTGGATGGGAACGGGTGGAGTGGATGGGAACGGTTGGAGTGGATGTGAACGGTTGGAGTGGATATGAACGGTTGGAGTGGACGTGAACACTTGGAGTGAACATGAACGGTTGGAGTGGATGTGAACGGTTGGAGTGGATGTGAACAGTTGGAGTGGATGGAACGGTAGGAGTGGATGGGAACGGGTGGAGTGGATGGGAACGGGTGGAGTGGATGAGAACGGTTGGAGTGGATGTGAACGGTTGGAGTGGACATGAACGGTTGGAGTGGACGTGAACACTTGGAGTGGACGTGAACGGTTGGAGTGGATGTGAACGGTTGGAGTGGACGTGAATGGTTGGAGTGGACATGAACACTTGGAGTGGACGTGAATGGTTGGAGTGGATGTGAACGGTCGGAGTAGATGTGAATGGTCGGAGTGTATGTGAACGGATGGAGTGGATGTAAATGGTTGGAGTGGATGTGAACGGTTGGAGTGGATGCGAACGGTTGGAGTTGATGGTTGGAGTGGATGTAAATGGTTGGAGTGGATGTAAACGGTTGGAGTTGATGGAACAGATGGAACGGATGGTCGCAGGCACTTTACTGATAACTACCATTCACACTACTACGCTTACCCTCTCCTATACACAATTAATCAACTATAACACAGCTACGCTATGACACATTAGGCCAAGCTGTTCTCATACTAACACAACCCCATGAACACCTCATCATCCTAATAAAACACAGCTAGCTGAGCACATTCCGGATAGCTCAGGCGTCTCCTCAGGCTTAACGCAGCCAGAACCCAGTCTGGGTGTCCACCCTCCAGACCAAACACATCCAACTGATTTCCTCAGCACCACACCTACTGCTAAGAAGCAGCTATCATGCAATAACCACACCAGCTGCACACATATCTGGTGCACCCACGCACCATACGACACTCTCTCTCTCTACTGACTCGAACTGTGGTTCCCGAGGGCGTTCAACCTACCTACCAGCGCTTTGAGATCATACCAATGATACATAAGGCGCTATATAAATGCCAAGTAACATAACATAACATAACTTGTTTAGGTTTGCTATTGGGTGGCACCAATGAAGCCAAATTTATTTCCATGGATATAGACTATACTTGGGAGATGACACGTGAAGAGAGACACATAGCCTGCAGATATTATTTGGTTCTGTACCTTCTCCATTGATGCCCATTGCCATGCTAAGGCCTATTTGCATTCCATCTCCCTTCCTCTCAATCTGTGCCCACCAGATACTCCTTTACTATGTTGTCAAACAGCTGACTGTCTCACACATATATTAGTTGTGATGTGGAGTTTTTTGACATTAGGAGAAAAGGAGAAACTGAGGCACATCCTCTCTGATCCTATTAAGAGGGCACTGGCAGGCCAAGTCCTGATCGTTCTGTTTATGTTTTATCTAACCTATTTGTTTCATTTTATGATATGGGATTTGGGAATGGCCTTTTTCTGCACTGATAGACTTTTAACATGTTTGCCCACATTTTGGGAGTTTGTAGATCAATAAGTATACGGGCAGTCCTGAGCTGCTTGGATCTTTTATTTGTGTGAGCGGGAGGTTCACATGACAGTGAAACAGGAAACATTTTAAAAAATATCTTGAAAGATCTTCTACATTCGACTTTTAGTTCCCCAACTTCTGTGTTGTGCTTCTAATTTGCCTGCACATTGTACTTAGTGTGTTTTGAACACTGATTCGTTCATTTCCTCTGATGCTGCTTGGTCATACTCCGGAACTGCAAATCCCTTCGGGTTTACAGTCTGGATGTTTTACTTAATCTTTGGTCAGGTGCGCCAGAGCGTCTGGGCCAAGCAAGTCTGCAAGTATAAAAGGCTTGCTTGCCCTTGCGCTTACCGCTATGGTTTCTATGTTGTTTTAACCTGTGTAATGGTCCTGATATTTTACCATTTAGCCTAGAGTGTTTGTGCCTACCTTTAGAAATATAGGACCTGTTTTAAAAAATATCTTGAAAAATCTTCTACATTTGAAATTTTAGTTCCCATCTGTGTTGTGCTTTTAATTTGCCTTTACCTTGTTTGTTTCATCTGACGCCGCTTGTTCACACTCCGGAACTACGAATCCCTTCGTGCTTGTAGTCTGGGTGTTTTACAAAATCTGTTGTCAGGCGCTTCAGCAGATGTGCGTCTCGTCAAAGCAAATCTGCACAATTCCGCATCTGGACACGCTGTATCTTGCCGAGCCCCTTGCACACTGGGCTTCATTTGGTTTTTATTGCAGTTAGTGGTTCTATGAACTTGTCCCGGACACTCGCCACTCTAGTGGACATCCAAGGCCTACGGCGTGAGACCATAGTACGCTGTTATCTTGATCAGCTGTTGGTGAGTCTGCAGGCTGGTAATATCCAAAATGTTCATTGCGTACCTGGTTTAGAAGTGGTCTCTTCCGTACCCGGTATGTTGGCTACCCCTATGCCTGTTGGAAAAGTCCTGTGCTGCTCAAATTTATCCACCGGTTATGTTGCCCTGGAAGGATGTAACCCCCCTGGCCTAGTTGCTGCCGGATTACCAGACAGAGCTTCTAAAAACCTCTGGGTTATGTCCATGGTAAACGACCCAGTCATAGAGTTACAGCCTGAGATGTTAAATCTTGTCCTTCTCAAGATTGTTGCCTAAACATGCAAAGGATATCCACCATTATATAGTGGACAATCACGTGGATATCATGTGTCTCACAGAGACTTGGTTATTAGATTTTCATGACCCTAGAAATGAGCAAGCTACCCCTCCTGGTCGTGTCTATAATTTGCAGGAAAAAAACTAGGGATGTATGTATCCAAGACGGATTGTGAAGGCTGTGAAATTTTACATGTAAAGATCACGCCTAATCACAATAGTAGTGTGAATTATATTTAGGTCTATAGGCCCCCTATTGATATGCCTTCTTTAAATGAATGTATCTTTCATTTCTTATCTCCATTACACAAACCAAATTATGCCACAGTATTATTGGGGACTTGAATCACTTTATAGAAGATTTGAGGGACAAGTCAGCCAAGGATCTCAAGTTTATATGAAATAATATGGATATGTGTTTACATAATTTTGACCCTTATCGTATAAAAGTCATAGGGCCTCATTCCGACCCATGCGGTAAGGGGTTTACGGCAGCGTAAACAGCGCCGACCCTTACCGCCTGATTCCGAGGTCCCTTAGCGCCATGGAGGATTTAACACCTGCTTCTAGCAGGTGTTAAAATCCATGGCGCTAAGGGACCTTGTTGTCAATTACGCCACCGTAATTTACGGTGGCGTAATTAATGCCTTCCCCACTCCCATTATGCCCTATGGGGCAAAAATGGGAATGGGGAAGGGTAAATGGGGATTGGGGACTTACCGCCCCGCCAACCTTGGAATGGGGCGGTAAGTCTGCCAACCACCATGGCGTAAACATAGTTTACGCCATGGTGGTAAAGGTACGACCCAGGCGGTAACTTACCGCCTGGGTCGGAATGAGGCCCATAGCCTTTACTGGCTCTTCATCAGGAATATGAGGGTGGTAACCGTGAATATGGCACCATGTATATGCTTGCATCATATTTGTTTTATATTATGAGCAAGGCGCAGTTACCATTACCTCAGCAATGCAAGCAGGGGATTCCCTGTCAGGCTTATAGCAGGAATTTTCAGAAGATTACGTCACTTGATATGGCCAGTTGTCTGGGGGAACCTATGCTTCGCATGACAGACCAGGACTTCCCTGACATGCTGGTGGAGAAATATCAAGTACATTTGGAAGCTTTTCTTGATAGAATTGCTCCACTAAAATTCCAAACAGTTAGAGACTGCCCTAATCACCAGAGCTGGTATTCTCGAGATCTGACACTGCTTAAGCAGATTAAAAGACAGGCGGAATGCATTTGGCTAAAAAGGAAAACACAGGAAAATAAAGAAAGTATATAAACAAAAGATCATTGAGCCAGAGAAGAATTGTTATAATGAGCAAATCATTAGAGCAGAAAATGAAACAAAAACAAAAACTGTTCAAAATCTTTAAAGATTGGAAAAGTACAGTGTCTTAAATAGGCCTACAGAGCTTGATAGGGATGATTGTCTTCGTATAAAGCAAGCTTTTGAGGAGAAAATACTTTTGGCTCTAAGTAAACTTTCTAAAGATTTGGACATACTAGTCAATCTAGGACCTCAAGATATGGAAGTGACTGAGGAAGGTCGGGACCCCCATGAATTATTTGATTAATGTCCGGTGTCGGAAATTGATATGGATAATCTTTTGAGGTATATGCACGCAACCCGTTGTCCCAGAAATCTTTTACTTTCTAAAATCATCCAGGAGAATAGGGGATTGTTTGTCCCTTTTTCTTAGAAAATGTACTAACTCCTCCTTTGCACAAGGAGTGATTCCAGTGGCCCTTAAAGATGTGGTGGTTACCCCAAAACCGAATCAGATCGTAAGGATGAAGCTAACCTTAGGCCTATAACAATTACTCCATTCTTACTTATAGTTATAGAAGAAATAGTGACCATCCAGTTTCAACATCACATGGAGAACACTGGACTTCTTCATCAGAAACAATCCGGGTTCCATAAGGGAACCGAAAGTGCCCTCCTGGATTTACAAACCTAGATGTTAAATACCTTAGAGAGGAATGGTACAGGGCCTGCTGATTGATCTTGATTTGTCAGCAGCCTTCAAACTACTTGATCACAAACGGTTTTTGAACACCCTGGCTCATACCGGTCATTGTTTGGAGAATGTGATCAAGTGATGAACTCCTTTCTTGGTCATCGGAGAGCAAGAGTCTGTTGGGGAGATGCCTCATTGGATCCTTATCAGATTTTCTCTGGGGTCTCACAGGTTGCTTGCTTGCTTGTGTCATTGTTCAATGTTCATATCAAGCCCCTATACGTTCAAATGGAGAAACTTGGATTACAATTCACAAACTATGCTGATGATTTTCAGTTACTAATGGAGCTTAGTGGCAACCACGAAGCAGATCAGGAAAAGTTTAACAAAATCTACAAGATCATCAAAGATTGGATGACCTTGAATTGCTTATGTTTAAACTCATGCAAAACAGAACTAATGGTTTATGGGTCGAAACATGCAAAGGAAATGCTGAGCCCTGCCTACAAGAGTTTTTGCATTGACAGAGGCTGTATTTTGGTGATGGACAATGTAAAAACACATGGAAGCCTCAATTCATGCTGATTACCATGTACATTATGTAGTTCAAAATGTCCATTTTTATTTGTGGGTCTTGAGACACATTGATCCCCTGGTCATTGTCAGGGAAGCATCGTATCACAAGTAGACACTGACACAAGAGTTGAACGTTTCAAAACCTTTATTGTTAGTTTCAAGGGGGTTGGAAAAACTCCTGCCTGGATCTATAACTAAGATGGGAGTAATCTCAACCATCAAATAATGAAGAAACAGTCCTAGTCAGTCTTAGTCAAACAATAACGGCCTTTACTAACAAAAACCTAATACCTGCCCTCACTCTAATACAAACTAAAATCAGTGGTGAATCGAAATGTCAGAATGGGAATATAAATCAGTATTAATTCTCGTCCCCACGTTGTATAGCACAGGGTTAGATGGAACACTTGATGGATGAATGCACTTTGATTTATGAACACAGCCAGACGGCTGGCTCTGCCCTCCAGACCCTTCTAGGTCATTCAAGTCTGAGTCACAAGTTCACGTGTCTAACCTCTCAGGTTCTCATCACACAAGTCCATGTCACCCTTCAAGCTTCAATATAGTTTCAACAAAAAAGTTTCTAAGTATAGTATTTGGTCTCGGTTCACTATAGGTTTCCCTCAATCGGGCTCAAACCTTTTCTCCCTGATGGTTCCCTTCCCCAAGCTTTCTTCACATTCCACACATGTGCTTCCCTCTTTCGGGGTTTGAGCCACCTTTCGTGTTTTGACTTCACTGTCGAAGACTTTCGAAACTGGGAGGACTTTTGCTCTCACCTCCACATGACCACTTTGACCTTGCTCACTTCCACTTTACATATTTTCCTTCAGTTCCAATGCCTCTTGGAAAATGTACTTGCCACGTATGGCTTGCTTTCATATCAACTGCTCCTAGATCAAGTCTTTCAAACTTTTCTTTCATGCAGCTTTGTGGTTACTATCCTTTTCTCGCTTCCCGCTGCCTCTGCAGCTTTAAAGGATTTCACAGAGACTTTCCATTGGTCAATCTCACTTCGCCGGACCACTCTGCTACTTTGTCTTTCTTATTCACAGTTCTTAAGAATGAATTCACTTTCTCTCAGGTTTTTGGCCCTCGCATAACCTTCATCCCTCGGATGCTTTTGCAAGCATTTCAATTAAACACAGACCGGGCTTTCTTTGCTTCCCTCAACTCACCGGTCATGTTAAAATGCTTTCTTTCTTTCGTGTCTTTGATGTAGGAGTCCAGGTTGTTACCACTGCTGCTTCAAACCCACTGCCGCTTCAAACCCCTCATTGTGTCGCTCTACTTCGCCTCATTTGGAACTGCTCCTTCTCATGCACCACCTTGCTCAAAGTGTGTCTCAGTGTTCAAACTTTAAACCATATGGGGAGAGTTAATTGGTATTAGGTGTGCATGATTAAAGTCAAGTGCCTGGCCCTGCCTGATCTCGTTAGAGGGACATGTCCAGTGTATTGCATGGGTGTCAATCCTTTCAGCCTTAGACCTCCTCTTCTTTGACTCAGTGTTTGTGTAGAGAAGGGGGGAGGGTATCTGGGAAGTTGGAATATACCATAAAATAGGATTGGATAGGGTATTGGAAAAGGGGGATACCACGTCTCGCCATCGGGTGTCTCTTAGCCACTCCCCGAGGACCCCTCACCCAGGTGATCCTCCCACACTTGTCCACCCCCAGGGTCTGGATCCAAAGGCGATGGCCATGCCCTGCCCACCTGAGTAAGGGATCCACGGATTATGGGCAGTGAAACCCCCTCTGGTTTTTCACATCACCCAAAATAACCTTGAGAAGCTAGTTCGAGCTATCATTTTACTTAGACTCCATTCCTGTAACTCCCTTGTGGCAGGGCCAAGTAAGGCGAGCTTGAGGAAGTTACAAAGGATCCACAATGATGCAGTTTGTGTGGTTTGTAACATTGCAAGGAGGGATCCGGTGCCAGGCGCCCGTAAAGAGGTTCATTGGCTCCCTGTCACTGAAAGAGTAAAATTTAAGATACTCATGATGGGCCATAAATGCCCATTTGGAAATGCCCCTATCTACTTCAAGGACACATTGGAAATGTATAAACCTGGCCGTAACCTCAAACATATGGTCTTACTGATGCCCGATTTAAGAGAGTTAGGGGAAATGATGGTTCTTTCCCAGTTTTCATTGTGCATGCATGGAAGAGATTACCCATTGGATTGTGAAAGAAAAACAACTGTATTGCCTTTAGGAAGGGCTTAAAAATGATCCTATTTGTCTAGAAACATATAGCCTTCTGTCTTCCTCCTGTTAGTCTGCTCATTTTGTGTTGTGTTGTTTGTGCAAGTACCCTGATGCCTATGGGCTTTGGCGATCAATAAATAGACATAACATAACATAACAGTGTGGAAATAATTTGTTTAATTCTGGTAGCTGCACTTCTTTCTCTGCTGATATGTTCTCCAGCTTCGTATCTGATATCTGTTTTGTGGGAGGCAGACGTCTTCTAAAAAAAATCTCAATAAAGCACACTATCTGTCATCTGGGCCCTTGCCCCATCCAACAACCACGAACCACATGCACATGCCCTTTCATGTGATCAATGCTCGCTCAGCAGTTGCTCACACTACAGAGATTGCTGACCTCATCTTGCACAGCAACCTTGATGCCCTGTTCATCACTGAAACATGGTTTACCCCATCCTCTCCACATGTTTTCGACATTCTCCTACCCCAAGGCTACTGCATCCAACATACTGACTGGCCAGGAAGAGCAGGATGCAGAGTGGGAATCATTCACAGGACCGATGGGCCATGCTTCATCACCCCGTCTCCCAGAATAAGCTAATTTGAATCACCCGCCTGCCGGTTCCCTCGGTCTCACAAGAAATCCATCAACTTCCACCTCAAAGGAGAGACTCTTTCATTCCAGACATCTTCAACTTACTCTCCTCTGCCAAATTAGCACATTCAAATAATGTCCTTCGCAGTATTTTTAATGTCCCAAAGTCACAGGCTCACAAACCCAATCAAAGCACGCTTTTTCGTACTGACCACTTTCATGGACCTTAAGCAAATTGTGCTCTTCCCCACGCACAACAAAGGCAACACCCCAGACTTTAATCCTCATTACACGGATGGCGGAGAACCATGGCGCTATTAGCGCTAAATGACTCCTCACTCAATGCTGCTCATTCAAAACCTTCCCGGTCAATGAGCTAGACTTCCTCACCACAGGGAATACCTCAGGCTCATTACATGAGTCCCTGACAGGCAGGATGCCATCGCCCATCCAACCCCAGCTTGCTAGAAATATCAAGCACATGCAGGGAGAACAAATCATTTCCCCATGAGCACACAATTCGGATCAAACATGGACATTAGCGCAAAACCGGCACCTTCTTAGCAACTAGGTCACATCTAGTGGTAAGAGCTTGAAGAGACGGAAGTTATTGGGGAAGCTATAGAAGAGATGTGAGATCCATGAACGGAGGGAGGCGTAGAGGCCTTGGGAGTGATGAGTTCATTGAGAGAACTGAGGGTGATGCGAGTGCTGAAACCAGAAATTGTCATTCTCCCTGGGGACCTGCATAATGGGCAACCTGAGACAGAGGCATGAGTAGGGAGAAATGATCCAATGAGAAGGGAATAATCACAGTAATTTAATTTAGAATTATAAGCACACAAATAAACAAAGCAGTGACAAAGGTTTAGGCTGAAGGCACCATCTGGACAGATGGCCTAAGAGCTAGCAATACAGTCTCTGAGCCCTAACTCAAAACTGACCCTCTCTAGAAGGGACAGTCACAGTGCTACGAGAAAATGAATGAATCATAACAATAAAGATTACCCCTTCTAACTGCACAGGGAGTATTAATTCTAATAAAGATTAGGAGGCGAGAATTATGCTTCAACTTCATTTATTACCAAAAATTAAAAACAAAGAAATGTCCCATGTGACTTTCACTTTTAAAACTAATAATCCCATAGTCTCTGTAGTCCTTGACACTCCAGCTCAGCTATGACCACTTCCTGTCCCTGAGCTCCTCCTCTCTTTTACGTGCTCTCAATGTCCTTCAACCATAAACTTTTCTTGTCTCGCCAACCGAGTGAAGACTTCCTGAACTCCAACAGATTAACAATTCTTCTGGCTGTACTCTCGCCTTCTTCTTTCTAGTTGTCTCACTCAACTGTTCTTCTGCTCTTCCCCTAGGGAACATAAAATATAATATCAGGGTGGAGTCTAGTTTGTTATCATATCATTACAAAACCATATACAATATGATTAGCAAATAGCAGTGGGTGGGAACTAAAGCTCGCCTCCAAGTCTTTAATAGAATTAATACTCCCTGCGCAGTTAGCAGGGGTAATCTTTATTCTATGACAAGACTGGAGGTGAGCATTATGCTTGTTCAAAGCTGTCCCAACACCATACTTGCTATACTCTCAGCTGGTTTAAAATAAAATTCCCTGAAGGTACGCTCATTCGCCCAGTCTGCTGCTGACATAACATCCTGCAATGGAACTTCTGTCCTATATGCTTTGGACGCCATGGCCCCTCTTACTGAATGGGCACCATACTTCTGTAAATCAATACCTGCTGCTAGCATTATTTCTCTGACCCATCTTGCAATAGTAGCTGTCTTTATCGCATGGAAAGGCTTCCTACGGGCTATTAGTAACTGCGTCGTACTCACTGCTCTATTCTCTGCTGTCCTGGCTTCATACTCTTTGATGCAGCTTGCTACGCACCATTTGATATTATTTGGAAAATACGGATAGTGCACCGTGGAGGTGCTTGATTTAGGCCTTTGTACTACTACAAAAGTCACTCCTTCTGGTCCAAATGTCCTCCTATTGACCTCTAATGCTTTAATATCCGACACTCGCTTACAAGATATGAGACATAGCAGCATCGCTACCTTGCCCGACAACTGTTTGAGAGATAAATATCTATTAACTGGCCAGCTTTCTAATAATCGCAGTACTACTGTCAAGTCCCATAAGACTGTGTATCTAGGTTCTGGCGGAACTTTAAACTTAGCTCCTCTGATGAGCCTACAAACAGCTGGGTGTTCTCCTGCTGGCACTCCTTAGATTGATACATGTCCCGCAGAGATTGCTGATCTATACACTCCTATAGTGCGAAATGCTTTCCCATCTTGCAGAAACTGTGCTAGGAAGTTCAGTATCGCTACTAAAGGTGCTGAAATGGGATGAATACCTCTCTCTCTACACCAACTAGTCCACTTGGCCCAAGCCGCGTCGTAGCTCCTCCTAGTCGATGGAGCCCAGGATTCAGCAATGAGTTCTGCAGCCTGCATCGAAATGCCTGGCAGTTCCCATCGATGAGCGGGAGTGTCCCTCTCACTCTCGGAGGATGACACTGCCCAGCTGGGTGCGTGAGCAGTCGCTCTCCTTCTGGGAGGACTCTCGGCAGATCTATTAAGCGTTACATCAGCACCGGGAACCATACTTGAGCTTTCCACAAAGGCGCTACTAGTACCAGCTCCGAACTCTCCCTTCGACACTTCGCTAGCACTCTGCTCAGCATCATGAAAGGAGGAAACGCGTAATGAGGGCCGCCTGCCCAATCCTGCAGGAATGCGTCTGTACCTTTTGAGTCTGGGTCTAGCCTCCAACTGAAATAACTGGGTGTCAGTGCGTTGAGGCGAGACGCAAACAGATCCGTGTGTCAGGCCCCACTTCTGATCCAGTATCTGAAATACTGCTGGGTCCAGCCTCCAATCGCTGGAGTCCGTGAGGTATCGGGAATTCCAATCCGCTACTACGTTCAGTGCCCCGGGCAGATACTCCGCTGTCACTGATGTCCCTGTCTGCAGGCAGTAGTGCCAAAAATCCTTTGCTAGCTCTGCTAGCATCCTGGATTTCTTCCCCCCTAAGTGGTTTAAGTAACGTACTGCCGAAATGTTGTCTATTGTTAGCAGGACGCAAAACTTCACTTTGTCTCTCGTGAAGGTTTTTATCGCGAAGGAGCCTGCCAGAAGTTCTAGGCAGTTTATGTGCAAATTCAGCTCCTCTCCATTTGCCTCCTGTCTGCAACTCTCCACACCACGCTCCCCAGCCTAGATGACTGGCATCTGACTCTATTATGAGATCCAGCCGGTCTCCGAATATGGCACGCCCATTCCAGGAATCCATATCCTGCAACCACTATTCCAGCTCTGTGATAGACTCCTGATCCAATGGTATCGATTGATGATATCTCAACCCTTGTTGGAGGTGTCTTATCTTCAACCTTTGTAAAGCTCGATAGTGTAAGGGACCTGGAAAAATGGCTTGTATGGAGGCTGCCAGGAGGCTCACTAATCTCGCTAAAACTCTCAGTGAAATCACTTTGTTCCTCAAGCATGCTCTGATCTCTCTCTTGATATCTTGTATCTTCCTTGCTGGCAGTTCCAAGGTGGCTTTCCTCGTGTCTAGAATGAAGCCGAGGAAATCCAGCCTCTGCGCCGGTTTGGTATCAGATTTCTCTATGTTTACTAGAAATCCTAGTGACTGCAACAGGTCTAGGACCCACTTCGTCTGATACTCCAGCACTCCTTGATCCTCTGCCAGAAGCAACAGATCATCTAGATATATTATTAACCTTATGCCTTTCTCTCGAATAGCCGCAGCTACTGGTTTCATAATTTTCGTGAAAGCCCAAGGTGCTGACACAAGCCCGAATGGCATCGTCCTGAATTGCCAGAGCTGTCTCCTCCAGTGAAAAGCTGGGAACCTCCTGAAATGCTTCTGTACTGGAATCATCAGGTAGGCATCCTTTAGGTCTAATCTGGTCAGCCAGTCTCCCTCTCTCAGAGAGTCTCTGAGCTGATGGATCCCTTCCAATTTGAAATGATGGTAAACTATTCATCCGTTCAACTCTTTTAGATTTATTACTGGGCTCACTTTCTCCTTCCTGTGAACGAGAAACATGTTGCTTATGAAGCTCGGGGCACTGGAGCACCTTTTTATGGCTCTTTTCTTCACTAATAGCTCTAATTCGGCATTTAGGGCTTCCTGCTCTGCTTTTGCTAGCAGCGGGCCCTGGGGTACTCTGGTTTGCACTGGAGTTTGTATAAATTCTCACTGCAGACCTTTGATGGTTTGCAAAATCCAGGCATCGCTGGAAAGCACATGCCAGTTTTCCAAGAACATACTTGTTCTCCCTTCAACTGGAGGGTAGGTTATCGCTCTTACCTGGTGTAAATGCTTGACCCCGTCCGAAGCCTCTGCCTCTGCGCCCTCTGGTATTGCGAAGTCTAGCTGGAAAGAACGAGTCCTGTTGCCTGTTCTCCCAGTACTGGGCTCTGTGATTAGGGGGTCTTTCTCCCTCCTTGTTGGCGACAGGCCGAGTGACCCCTGTAACGGCCGGTCCCGGCAAAAACTCTCTGCGGAAAGATCTTACGTATGGATGCTTGCGCCTTCTCCAGTGATGTGTACGTGCCTACAAAGCAGCCCATCTCGTTCCCGAATGTTTCACCAAACAAGAGTCCTGGGGCTGCCTCTCCAGCCTCATAGGATGCCAGGTCACTGAGCTTCGAGTCTATCTTCAACAATAGCCCTTTTCTTCTCTCGGAAGCTATAGCACAATTCGCGTTCCCCAAAAGGCAAACTGCTCTTTGCGCCCATCCTGCTAGGACTTCTGGGTCCACTTCCTCGCCTGTGTCCCTCGCTCTTTCTGCTAAATTCATAATCTTAGCGAGTGGGACGGCCAAGTCGAGTATTTTTTCCTGGCAACTTTCCCATGATCTATCTATCCCTTTACGGGGGTCCTTACTGGTCTTTGATACAAAGGTAAGCATTTTGTGGTCCAATTCGGGAACTTCTGCCACTTTCCCTGGTGAGACTGGGTGGGGGCATTCCGCCCAGAGGCGCGGTCTCACCTCCTTATCTAATGCTTTTCTCAGTCTTGCTGTCATATATTGAGCCACTCTTGGAGATGGCTGCCAGTCGGAAGATCTCGGATTCCTAATACTCTCCAGATCGAACATATAGTCCTACTCCTCTTCGAGGTGCTTCTCTTTGCAGGTCCTTTTTCCCCCGCTGGGCTTTGCCCATTCCTCCTCGACTGGCTCCTCCGGCTCTTGAGGGGATAGGCCCCCTTCTTCTGGCTCCTCTTCTGAGCCTGGGTCTTCATCTCCTTCATTCTCTTCCCCAGGAGAGGGGGTCGTGAGGTCCGGCACTGCCTGATGCTGCAAATATGCTTTCTTAAGCTTCGCGAAAGTGTCGGCGATCTCCGGGGCCTTGTCTTCTGCCCCTTCCATAGGGTCCTGGGGGTCTGTAGAGGCTTTTCTTTTGCGGGCCTGGATACTCCTCTTATACCCTGATCCAGAGGGTTCAATGGGCAAACCGTGTGTCCTTTTGGTGCTTTCTTCAGGCTGGTGGAGAATTGCTTCCAAGGTCTCCAGCCTTTTTTGCAGGGGTTTCACCCCTTGAGTCACTGCATCTACTAGGGAATTCCCCAGCACCTCCTTAAAACTTGAGGCTAAATCTAGAGGCTGCTCCTCCTCGCTCCATTCGAACTCCGACATGTTAAGCGGTGCTGCATGCCTTAGTACCTTGTAGGAAGGTGTCTTTGCTGCCCACTTCCTAGTAGATGCCTATTGGAATATAGGTCTGTATTCTCTTACTTAAATTCCCTTTTTTTTATGTGGCTGCACCAGACTTTCTGAATGCCTGTGATGGCTTATGGTCTCTGTCCACTTGCTGAGAGGCTGCTGCCTCGTGCGTGTGCTTGTTTGTTCTTTCCTTCATGAAAGAGCTTCTCACTCCCTTCAGCTTCTGTCTCACGTGCACATTATTCACTCCGCCTGGGCTGTCTCACCAACGTACGGCAGGAAGAGCTAGAGCTCTATAATTCTCATCAACTCTTAATCGATCGCTCGTGCTACTAGAACCCCCGGATGCTGCGAGCCGCGTCGCCTAATGAGTGCGACGCAGCGCGGGCACCCGGCTAGCTCCGCCCCAGCGAGGGTGGGGGCCGGAGTACTGCCAGTCAGCCCTCTTCCCAGGATGTGCGCGCTGGGTGCCTGACTCCTTCCCTGCAAGGGTGGGGGCTCGCGCTGAGACGCGCTCGCTCTGCTCGAAAGGGAGGTACTGAGTATTATAATGGGAGCTCCACGGTTCCACGGGAACCCCTGATGAGCTGGAAATATGGCACGGGGCCCCTGGACGCACCGACGGAGCTCATCGGCTACTGGTGAACGACTGTGGATAACTTCGGCGGTTTCACTATGAAGTCCGAGATGTTCCTGTTACGAACTACACGCTGTACAAATCACGCACTCGATCCTTATCCGTTGCCTGAGGCTGCGCGCTTATATAAACAGTCTCAATGACAATCTACCTTGTAATAAATGGCATAAGGCCCTCTATGCCCACTATATATTCACCATCTAAGCTAATGTCATGGAAAAATTCACATTAACTGATCAAAACTATAGGAAACTTCTCATTAACTGGGAGGAAAAAGAAATGTCACTTATCTGCTTGAAGATCAGTAAAAGAAGAGAAGGAGCTCAGGGACAGGAAGTGGTCATAGCTGAGCTGGAGTGTGAAGGACTACAGAGGACTACAGAGACTATGAGATTTGTAGTTTTAAAAGTGAAAGTCACGTGGGACATTTCTTTGTTGTTGATTTTTGGTATAGTTTGTTGACACTGCTGAAGAGTAGTAACAAATGAAGTTGAAGCATAATGCTCGCCTCCAGTCTTGTCATAGAACTAGCTTTGGTAGCTTGGTAGCTTCCTAAAGCATCATGGATATATGAAAATCGTTCCAAAACGGGTAGTTCAGGTTCTTTAGGCACCATCATTGAGGTGAAGCTTCAGACTCTGGAAAAAGCAAGCTCTGAAAAACAAAGGACAAAGCATGTGCCACTGGGTTTCGATGAATTCAAAAGCTTTTCTATCAATCAGCCTTCAATGTTATGAAAAAGTGTCACTCTTCTAAAGCACAGATTCACCAATCCAGCAAAACTCTACAGATACACAATCTAAAGTAATTGAAATCTGAAATCCGCTCTGAGGAATTGCGTCTGTATCAGGTGCCTTCAGTATATACAGTAGGCAGAGATATATCCCTTAATGTGCAGGAGGAGATGCCAACAAATGACATGCATTGTCTACAATACATGCTCTCAGGTCAGAAATGTGTCAATGCATTGTAAAGCTAAGTAGAAGTGAATTGGACTGTGGATCAAAGTTTTCCCATTGTTCCGGTTAGTTCAAAAGTACACTGTGCATTTTAGGATGAAATGATATGTTATTTTTGAGGACCTCAAGACTGCTTCCGACAAGTCCTCCCGCAAAACGCTTCGACATGTCTTGAGGATCAGGAATGTGCCCGCACATTCGACTTCAGCAATCCAGGTATTGCATAGCATCAATGAAGTAGTGTTGCTCTTTGGGGTGGCCCATGAAGTTACTGACCCCGTTAATGTCTACAAAGGTATAAAACAAAGATGTGTCCTGGCCCCCCTATTATTCTTTATTTACTAAGAAGAAATTACTGTTTTATTGTTGTGGGAAGGTATGGATTGTCCTAGAATGGGCTTGGACAAGTATCCCATTCTATTTCACGCAGTATAGCCGTGCCCACAGGTCTTTCTTTATGAGACATGGCAGAAGACTCAGTATGTTTGGAAAGAATAGAGAACAATTTACTTCCTATCTCTCTAGGCTCTCCCAATGTGCTGTTAAATCTCAAGCTTGATGCGTGTCAAGTTGGAGAACAAGGCTCCCAGTACCGTGAGCACCTTTAAGGAAAAATGAAAGAACCCCCCCCAATTAAACCCATATGCGATCCTTTTGACTTTAGAATAAATGCTACAAAGTACAGGAAAACCCCTTGTGATTTAAACATAAGTCAGATAAATTCACAATTACTAACATGAAATGTGAGTGAAAATAACCAGAGACACCATAAAGAATGTGTAAGATTATGTTAATTAGTATTTCTTGAGTGCAACTGTTGCCACCTGGGCTGCCTTCATGGCACTGTATCATGAACACTGCCAGAAATATAGAACGATAAGTAACATTGGAAGGCCCAGACAATAAGAATGGTTTTAGGCATTTTCTGAAGGTTGATTGGTACTAATGGCATCATATTTCAAGCAGTAGAGTGTTCCATAGGTATCCTCCCATTCCTCACCTTCCCCCAGAAACTCAATGCCTCCAGAGCTCTGATACTGTCTAGGCTGGATTACTGCAACAGAAGAGGTAAGTAAACACAATTATCACATTAGACAGTTCTTCAAAGTCGATACCTAGCTTATGCAGTCCAGCCCTACGAAGTAGGGAGCCTTGTGCTCAAATGTACTGCACTGTGTTAACAGTGCGCGGTCGTGCACAAGTGCATAAGTGTGAAAACAGGTATGCTTCAGGGAGCTGTAGCAGTTCAGGAAGAGGGTTGAGGTGATGAAGAATAAAGCCCTATTATTTGAAGATGGTCTATGCTTGCAGGCAAAGCAATTTTCGCAGTTCGGGAATACCGAGGGAGTGCAGGCTAGCCCAGCTAAGGTGAGTATCTTTTCATGGATTCTCATGCGTCAAACAAATGGATGTGTCAGGGGGCCACAGGTAAGTGATGCAAGTACTCCCCAACCCTCGACACAGTCCGGTCCAAACTTTGCCAGTCTAGTCCAGGCCACTTGTAGATTTAACCCCTGCAGTTACACGTCACTCCGGCTTTCAGCAGCTGCGGAACGATTGTCTGTGGCGGGACAGTAGCCTTTTCTCTGCTCTTGAAGAAGAAAGGAAGACAGTTCCAATGCAGCACATCTCAGGGCACAGCAGTGCAGGTCTGCGAGGTACCTACAGTGACCGTCACCAAAGCGGGGTGACCCAGGGAATGCAAACGCTTGCGGCATGGCACACTCTTGTAAATCGCGACCCAGAGGAGCTAAGACACTGACAGGAGAGGATCCAGGACCACAAGACAGCGATTTCCAAAGTGTTGAGTCTCAACTCAGGATGGCAGTGCTCCTATACAATACCCCGGGTATGAGCTGGTAAGTTTGCTGGATGGCCCAGGAACACTTCAGAAGAGACTCTTTTCTAGGGTAAGCAGGAGGTGCCAAGAGTAGTTGGTCCCACTACCCCAAGGGGTTGAAGCACCCTTGCAGGCCTATTTGGTTTGATGCAAATGCAGGGGTCCAATGGGACGACAAGAGGGTCAGGGTGCCAAACTTTCCAGTGCATCTCTGGTGGTTCCACAGGTCTGTTCTTTCATTTCAGGATACTTGGCTCCTTCTGTAGTTCGGTGTGAACTTTAGTTGATGAACCTGGAATGGATGTAGAGCTCCTTCTTCTATCCAAGATTCATTTTGTGCTCAAATCTGGGCTAGACAATGGAAGATATGCTCTCTTGCATCCATGGTGGTTCCAGTCATCCAGGCATACCAGACATACTGGCACCAGTAGTGTGGATTGGGACCAGACAGTCCCAACCCTCTTCCTGGACACTGCCTGTAGATAAACAACCCCATGTACATCTTCCTGTGCCAGTGCTTACACAGCGAAATACGAACACTTCTTATCAATAGCCACAGGCCTTTTGTTTTTGCTTGGGTCTGCAAAATGCATAAATATCAGTACGAACCATCTGTTCCAAAATGCTGCATTAAATAATCCATTCATGAGCTGCGTAAAGTAATGCACAAAATACTAACCCCTTCTTATCAATACAAACACACACACACATGTGTTTTTTTGCTAGTGTCTGCAAAAAGGCCATCGCAAACCATGTTGTTCCAAAATATCACGACTCACTGCATTACATCATCTGTTCGTAAGCTTCTCCCTTAGCAGCCCTTTAAAAGGCAAACACTTCTCGCTGGCTAACAAGAGATGGGTTCTGCCTCTAATATTTTCTATCTGACAAAGAACTGCTTGTGCTGTTCATGCAGTGGTCTTTCTCATTGGCTCTGTAAACCATACTTTACATATAAAGAGCAAATTGTTCTCACTATTTTTTTTTAAACACACTTTGTCCAGGACAGCAGTCTTCTGTGTAACTCTGGTGAAGACATTTTCCTTATAAAGTGAAATGCTTTCATTATTTAAAAGAAACACGCATTGTCAAAGACAATAGTCTGAACTTTTATACAGGCTCTGTGAAACACACTTTTCTTATAAAACTATTTCTTTTCATTATTTAAAAGAAACACACATTGTTAAAGTCAATAGTTTGGACTTTTGTATAGGCTCTGTGAAATACACTTTGCTTATAAAGCACATTATTTTCATTATTTAAAAGAAACACACATTGTCAAATGTTGATAGTTTTGTTTAAACGTTTCATAATTCAGTACAAAAAGAAACACTCATTCTCCAAAGCCAGTAGTTTTGGGTCTTTTGTATTAGCACTATATACCACACTTTGCCTATTAAGTGAATTCACATAGGGCTGATGTGCCAGCCTCTATTTGCACTCTCTATCAAAGCTATAGCCAAGTGCAATCTTAATAGTCATTGAAGTCTCTAGCCTGTGTCATTATAAAATCATGACATCATCTATACTATACATACAATTTATATGTGCTTCAAATAATATTAAAGGTCAAACCCTGCTCCAGTGTCATCACTGCGTCATTCTGCAAAACCCTAAGTTCACAGTCCCTGTCTTCAGAGCTCCTTCACCCTCAATAGTAGTCCAAACCGCACCAGCACCGGCTGCTCGAATGTTTATGCACATTTTATATAAAATGTATATTCACTTTATTTTTTTTTAATTTGATTAAACTGTGTTTTTTTCACAGTTTTTACAAAAGGGGTAAAATATGTTCTACCATTTGATCCTTTAGTGTCCTTTGTTATTCTTGCTATGATTTGCTTTCCTAAGTTGTTTTCAGATTGTTTCCTCTCTTGCCAAGTTTATGTTCTGAAAGAACTGTCCGACTGCTATTACTCTTTTGGTGTTGTCACCCGACATCAAAATGTTCCACCAATAGTCTTCTTCTCTGCACCATCTGTTTTTAAAGAGGTGTCCCATGTGGGTCATTCTTTTAGAGGACAGTTCAGGGCATAACAGTAGAAGGTGTCTCACAGTTTTGACTGTACCTGTTTTATTGCAAAATCTACACAGGTTGTTAGAGGCGAAACCTCTGATGAATAGAATTTCTTTAGTGTGTAGAAGGTTCAACCTAGCCCTTAGGTATGTATTTCTGATTTGCTTGCTGGGACCTTTTAACAAGTAGCTCATAGGCTTGTTTTGTTTTTGATGATTAGCCGGTAAGTCGAAGGCAAATTTGTATTTCGAGATGCCTTCTAATGTTGGAATCCAGTCCATTTCCTTGAATTATTTGGAAGTTTTGTTTGGATTGCCTTCCAGTTTTCCCAAGAGCTTCCTATTTCATCAAGTGTTTCTGTGTTTCTTTGCTCCCATGTAGAAAGAATGGTGTTGGTGCCTTTGTTTAGGACCTTAAAGATCTTCTCAGAGGATAGTCTAATTTTCAAATGCAACATCAGGGTGTTCAGTTTGACTCTTCCCCTTAGTGATAGGACGTTAATTTCTCTACGAATTGACGCCATTGGTGTTCATTTTGGGAGCGCCAAAAGTTTCCTCCAGAATAGGCCTTCGAGTTTCGTCCAGATTCTCTCTGGTATCATAGGCATCGCCTCTGCACCGTAAGTAATAGCAGGCACAGCTGTTGCTATGTAAAAATTCAGGGCTGGTTTCAAGGAGAATTTTCAGAATTTTTTATCTATGATTCGAGCTTGTGTCATCATAAGTTTTGTTTTTGCGATCATGGATTCTTGCATAGGGGTTTCGAAACGGCTTGAATTGATCCTGACTCCCAGGTATCTGAATGATTTTATTTTTTCCAGTCTTTCTCCTGCCAAAGACCATTTCGATTTTTCTTTTCGTGTTGTTGTTTTTTCCAATGTCATTGTTTTTGTTTTTGCTGAGTTAAGAATCAGATTGTTGGCCTGGAGATATTCTGAAAGTGAGTTGAGTTTGCGTTGTAGACCTATGGCAGTTTGGTCCAGTATTAGAATATCGTCAGCATAGAGTAGTCTGCTAACAGTCTCATCCCCAATGTTCGGTGGAAATGTTCTAACTGTGGGGTACCAGTTTTGGTAATCTCCAATAAATGCGTTGTACAGTGTGGGGGCCAGTGGGCACCCTTGCTTCACCCCTCTGTGGGTGCTGATTTCCTCTGAAAGTTGACCCAGGCCATTAAGTCATATAGGTTCCAGAGTACAGCTCGATGATTGGATTCAGAATTGATGGAGGACACTTCCAGGTCGTCAATTTGCTCCAGAGTCTGTCTCTGTTGACTGTGTCAAAGGCGTGAGAGAGATCTATGAATGCCAGGTGTAACTTTGGACATCCCTCTAAAACCTTTGCTTTGAGTATACTTAATAGCATTATGTTGGCCATTGTTCCAATGTTTTTTACAAAGCCTGTTTGGAAATGGTTGTGAGCTTCAGAAGTAACTGCCCATATCTTGAATGTATCCAAAAGGAAGGCGCCGAATAGTTTCCCAATAGTGTCCAATAAGGCGATTGGTCGATAGTTTGATGGATTCCCTTTGTCGCCTTTCTTGAAAATTGGGACAACGTTTGCTGTTTTCCAAGATTTTGGGATAGAGCAGGTGTCAGCGTATTGTTGGAATATTCGTGCAATTAGGGGTCCCCATGATTCTGTGTTGTTTTTTAGGTCTGCTTTGGAGATTCCATCTGGTCCGGGTTCCCAGGAGTTGTTCAGTTTCTGGATTTTCTCACAGATTTCCGTTTCGTCACATTCTATGTCCCATCGGTCTTTTTGGGCCCGTGAAGAAAGAGATCCAATGCTTCTCTCCAATTGAGTTAGCTAAAGCATCCTTGGAGTTGTTTCCTTTCGGGTCAATCAGAGCCCAGAAAGCTTTGGATTGCTTCCCACTTAGAATCCTTAGCATGTTCTCTGAGTCCTCTTGATGTAATATGGCACGATGCAATTTTACCCAATTTTTGTAAGACTTTTTTGCGAATGTTGCTGCCTCAGCTGTTTGTAGTGAAGGGCAAGATTTTGCTTTGCGCAGAATTCTTCTAATTTCTCTTCTTTTTTCCACCAGTTGCTTATTACTCGTGTGTTGCGGATTTTTTGTAAACGCTTGAGGTTTTTTTTGTTGTTTATAATGGATCAGTAGGGGTAATAATCAGGAGTTAATGACCCCACTGATTCGCCGATTGATCTTTCGTAATTGTTTGTAATTGCTCTTATTGCCTCACTGGTAAGTCTTAGTCTTGTCCCTGCACCATTGATATCAATTGATGGAGTCATATTCTTTCTTTTTTTCTCCAGTTTTGGTTCTGGGGCTGACCATGTAGCCTTCAAAAGGTTGTGGTCACTGTTTTTTGTTCTTATCACTTCGAATGCAGTTGTCTTTGAGAGCAAATTTCTGGATACGTATATATGGTCCAAGAAGGTTTTGAGGGTTCCTTGCTCCCAAGTAGGGATGAGGTTGAGTGTAGGAGAAGTCAGATAATAGAGGTTATGAAGGTCAAGTTCGTCCATAAATGTCTCCCAACGCTTGCCTCTCTGCTCAGATTCTCGGATTGTTGGAAGTACTTGAGTTACCGATCCAAGATTTGTGTCACCCTTTTTTATGTTCTGGCCGATATTTGCTAGGGTCAGGTTTAAGTCCCTGCAAATTATGATGTGATCAATGGCCATCGTGTTTATACAAGTCTCTATCGTTTGTCCAATGTTTGTCAGCAAAGTTGCTCCATTCAGAGCTTTTGGATTCCAATATATGTTTATCACTAAGTATGATATAGGCTTGTCCAGGTTTTCGCCTGCTGCAGTCGGCTGCCCGGAAACCAAAGAAGCTTAGATGAAGGAGCTGCTTAATAGTGTTTTTTTGAGTTGTAGACCACTGCAGGCTCTGACAGCTGTCAAGAGCCCTGAGCTGAGCCTGCCTGTTGTACCTTGCATTGCTGGTGAAAAATCAATTTCGAAACCGTCAATTGTTGGCTTCTTGAGGAGCCACGTTTCCTGTAAGCAGAGAAGATCGAATGATCCCAAATTCAGGTCGGATTTAGATGTCAGGTGGGTGAAGCCTCTTGTGTTCCACAAGCCCATTATAAGATTGGTTGGAGCGTGGAGTGATCTGTATATTCACTTTATATCAAATCATCTCAACATCCTATCAAAACATTTTGATAACCGTATCAAAAGGGGGAGGGACTAAGACCGGAAGTAGGGGTCATTCCCAACTGTGAACATTTTGATGCGTGTGAAAGGGGTCCCCATACACTACTAACCATGTATACCTTTAAACTTCACTGATTCCACTGAGAATGGTTAAATAATTTACAAGCAGGGTTACATTAAAAGTGATGGTATTAGACAATGTCTAGTTGTTTCTTAAGGGTTTTAATGAGCCAAATGTCCAATAATTCGACCCTCTGCTTAGGGCTCTGCTCCAGAAATGTTTAAAATGAAGTCTGCCCATGCCCCCTGGCTGGTGAGAGATTTGAAGTCTGTGCTCACTTTAACTGTCCTCTCCTCTTTGCGTTTTGCAGTCGCCTGTGGGTATCTGCCTGGAAACTTCAAAAGTGATTAAGAACCTTGGGATTTTTATAGACAGAAGACTGAACCTGGAACCACATACCATCGCCTTAGTAAAGAAATGCTTCTTCCTTCTATGCTCAGTTGTTGCTATTCCTCATCTTCCCATAACAGACCTTTTCTATCATGTCACTA
This sequence comes from Ambystoma mexicanum, assembly GCF_040938575.1. NCBI lineage: Eukaryota > Metazoa > Chordata > Amphibia > Caudata > Ambystomatidae > Ambystoma > Ambystoma mexicanum. Next base: position 995,332,608 of record NC_090941.1, read on the forward strand.
GTTTTATCAGAAATCGACTATGCCAACAGCATATTCATCAGCATGCTGGATTACTCTACTAAGAAACTTCCATGCATCAAGAACACAGAGGCAAGTGACGATTTACTGCTAGGGACCACACTCTAGACCAGAAAGAGACACAGACTATCAGATTTCTCCAACATCGTGCCCAAACTCTAGAAACCTATCCAAAGGTAAACTGAACATTCCGGGATGACCTTATTGTCTGGAAAACATGAAAAATCTAGCTTTTCTGTACCAAATTGGCACAGGCTGCTCACAGCAAACAGAGGCTCATCAGCATTACTCACGAGATATCAACTCGGACTGAGCCCATGGTATGTATCCGCAGGCAGGCGAGCATCCTCCAAACAACTAAGGAGTGCCGGCCTGCTCCATTCCACCACAACATAATTCATATACTACAATGTGACCTCAGTTCCTGATTGATCAACAGAATTCTTGCCCTGTTGTCCCACTGGAGCATGTTATGTTATTTTATATTTGTATAGGGCCCACTGCCATTAGTACAGCCTCGAAGTGCTGTGGTGGATAAAAACCCTTTTTTACACCGGCTGTGCTGTCTTTACTGGCGCTGCTTTATTGTAGGAGCTAAGGCCAGTACCACAGCAGCAAACACTCTTCCCTGCATTGGTTATCAACACAGGAGAGCCCCGGGTACCTCTGATACACAACGCAGGTTTCTCCAGCTTTAGTCCTAGGTCTTAGGTTTCTTATTTTCCAAGGTTCACGAAAGTAACGGTCTGAAAAGGTGAAGGGCACTTCCCTCCTTGCAACACTTTCCAGTCTTGTCGTCTTTCTCCTCGTATTAAACTGCAATCTTGCAACGGCTGCATCCTCATGTGCTGTGCCTTGCTCAGAGTGTGCTTTCGTGGTCCCCCTTTTATCTGTGTGGGAAAGTGTGATGGAAGTCAGGTGTGTATAATGATCAGTATTTGCCTGACCTTGCCTGACCAGTGTATTGGGACATGTCTGTTATACGTCTCTAGTGTTAGTTTGTTTTCACTCACAGTGAGATGTCCATGAGAAAGGGTTTGTGTCAGGAAAGGGGGGGGTTGAGTTCCTAAGTAAGGGGAAAAGGTGTTACAGGGAACGCAATACCGCATCTCACCATCTGGTGTCCGACTCCCCGAAGAGCCCTCATCCAGGTGATCCTCCAGCAGTGGTCCACCCCCAGGAACTGCAACCAATAGTGATGGCTTTGTCCTGTCCACCTGGATGACAGATCCCAGGGGACTAACGGGTGAGACACCTTCTGGTTTCTCACAGAGAGGTATCTAGATCTTCAGACTAAATTTTTGCTGGTTGTGCATTTCTTTTAAGATTATTCAGTGTGCAGAAGGCATAGAAAGGTCTGAGTCTCGGAAAGTCTGATGTTTCCCAACCAAATTTGGTCTTTCAGGATGACAGCTCCCTGTCCCTTGACTCAGGTGTGGTATATTTCAGTATGGTGGATCGTATGGTCATGTACTTCAGCCATTCCTTTGCAGTGAGAAGGAGGGCCGCTTGCATTGGAGAAGACTGCAATGTCGATTAGTCACTTATGTCCATAATTCTCACGTTCTGCAAGTCAGTGGATTGCATTGGCCCCTTAGGTAAGCTTTAAAGGAATCCCAACATATAAGCGTGGAATAGCCATCTTCAAAATTGTTCAGCCAGAACTCTTCTGTGTCATCGTTTAAGCAGTCAACGAAGTCGGGATAACCTAGTGACATTAATTTAAGATGCCATGCAGGGGAGTGCTGGAGTTCTGTAGAGCGAATGAGTTTCATATGGACAAGCGCATGGTCTGAGAGTGTTGTGGGTAGGATATTGCATGTATCAACCACGTGTACAGTATTACAGGAGTAGTGCCCATAATCGAGGCAGTAATAACTGCAGTGGTGCTGTGAGAACAATGTGAACATTTTTTTATGCCTGTGTCTATGTCTCCAGACGTGTATCTGTTTGAGATCCACCATCAGTGAGAGGAGCGTCTGTAATTTGTTCCGTTGATTTGTTATGTTTCTTGTTGATGCCTGCCTATCCATAGTTGGGGAGTGTGTGATATTAAGGTCCCCCCACTTATGGTCAGATGCCCCATGTAAGATATGCACGTGGCAAATGAGTATGTGAAGAAGCCTGGCGTGTCTGCAGTGGGAGCGTATATATTGATATGCATAATACGTTGTTTATATAGGAGACCATATAGCATTGCATATCTGGCTTCTCTATCGGTTTTTCTTATTGGTGACAGTGCGAAGGACATTTTTGTGGACAAGGATAGATACAACCCCCTTTGCCACGATACGTGCAGTGTACCGGCAATCCAACCCACCCCCTGCATAATTTGGCTGATTTAGCTGCACTGAGATGCATTTCTTTTAGAAAGAGGACATCTCCCCTGAGGTCTCTAATGCAATTAAGCACCCTTTGTTGTTTTCTTGGGTGTCCTAGCCCTTAGATATTACGCGATATACATGTAAGTGATGTAATACCTTCAGAGGGATGCAAGGATCCCGCCAACCCCGACAGTCGGCGTACGTAACGATATTAGGAACTGAAGTACTATATAAATATGCCATTTGACAAAGTGGGCGAGCCAGATTATCTGTCCAGGGACCATGGCAGTGGTGTTTCTAATCCTTACTGTGAAAGCGTGACACAGGACATGGTGGGTCCAAGAATTGTTGTCTGCGTCTAATAAGACATACCATTGCAGGAAGTATATCTGGACATCCTGTGTTTATTGGCTGAGACGAAATACCCCCCCCCCCCCTCCAGCCCCCTGGAAACCACAATATTCAAACCCAAACAAACTAGGATGAGAGCACATTGAAGCCCATGAACTTGGCCAAAATACAACACCAATAGAGCCAGCACCATAAGAGTTGGGTGGACAGGTGCTAGTGCCATCCAGACTACGTGGCAACCAACTCACCCCATTACGAGGCAGTACTAAGAAACATAGTCACCAGTATAAATGTACATGGACATGGCTAGAGATGGATTCCAAGCAAAAAAGTGAACATTACTGTAGCCGATCAAATCACAGGGTATACGGACCATAGGTCATCCGGCTGAGGTCCTCCTGCCGTACCACAGGTGAGTGTGATTTCCACCCAGAGAGGCGCATTGCGGATACAATAACAACCGATGAATAAGCTGAATGCACATGGAAACATGAGGACATCAGAACATGAAACCGCGCCATTGCATAGTTTGGAACCTGGATAAACTATTCAATGTGTCAGACCAGTAAACATCACAGTATCGACCCAATAGGCTTGTGGTGAATCAGCATAGTTACTGTAAAAGCATCCTAAGATGTCCAAAGCAGGTGATAACACATCTATTCATCACTTGGGTCAGCACATCGGCCTACGATTGCACACCAAACCTCTAGGTGGGTGGGCAGTTCTCTTACAGGGGTTACTTATAGTCTTATACCATTGGGCTGAGGATTCAGGTGGGTTTGACGAAGGCCACTCCAGATCGCCAGGTGGTTCTTCCTATGAGACAAAATCGTGTTCCTTCAGGAATTGCCATGTCTCCCCGAGGTCATTGATGTGCAAGCTGAATGCACCACACCACTGGGAATCTGAGATAATGGCGAAGGTCGTTACCCTTCAGGGCTTCGAAGCTGGGCTTGAAGCCTTTTCTGTGTTAGGACACTTCCACCGACTAATCATTAAATAGCCGTACCATCTTGTTGGCTAGTTGTATGGCACCTTCAATATTGCCACCTTATTCTGAAAGTTCAAGAGGAGTATTGTGATGATAAGTGGTCAGTCACCAGCTTGCAGTGTAGGTATGGGTGCACGATGTGCTCATTCACTAATATGTATGCGAGGGTCTTCCAATTTCAAGTGGTTTTGGAAGAAGCCATAGAGAACGTTTTCTAGACTGGACGAAAATATTTGCACCATGATCTGTTCTCTTGGTCCTCAACCTATGCTCCAAGGCGCTGAATGGACTTCTTTGATAAGCGTGTCGACATCAGTTGCAGTGGTTTCGTGGTTGTCTTCAAGTGCGCTGATGTGATGCTCATTATCAGTAGTGCATTCAGTCTGAACCTCAAGTCGACCATTAATGTCTTTCAACTCTTTTATGATGTTTTGCACCATGCTATGGGTGTCCTTGGTGAGCTGACCAATATTCTGTCAAGATGGTTGTATTTGTGCATGGACGTCCATCTTGCCTCTGTGTTTGATGACCTATGTTAGAGGCGCTTTTGGAGCAGTAGGCTCAGCTATGTGCTTGGACATTAAGGAGAATCCAAAGGCACTCTTGCTTTGGTTACCCCATTGAACTGTCTTCTAGCAGATGCTGGATATTCCATTGCCGACCTACCTCCTGATAGTTGCACCATCCAGACAGCTGAAGTGGTTCCACACCCATGACCAGATGGATTGTGTAGTCATGTGTGTGGATATCGTCTAACCTGACTTCACACTGTTGAGAAAAGCCATATTCTGCCTTTCCTGCTTTGTACAGGACGGCAATGGTGCAATGGTCCCAGTCTAGTACTCTTGAGCCATCTGCTGGGACACCATCTCCAGATCCTCTGCCTGGTGATCTCCAGTTTCCTGCATCAAAACCACATCCTTGTCTCCCCCCTTCTGATCTTCGCCCCCCTTCACCAGCCCCTTCTACGCTGGGAGTATCACTTACTGCCTGACAACTATCAGGTCAAGGCACCACCTTCTGCAAGTACTCCTTGAGTGATTCAGCAAAACACCACAACCTTATTAGTATTGGTAGGGAAAGGAAAATCATCTTCTCCAAATAATCAGTTTGGAATAGTTGGTAAATGTCTTTAATGGCAAACAGCAGACATAGCAAAGCAGACATCACATGACATCACTCCAGGACAGATCCAAATGCATGAACCCCCTCCCCTCTAAACATCTATTACTATAGCTTCTTTAATAATAGTTTATATTGGGAGGGCAAGCTTAGCTTATCACATTTAGGTGGTACTCAGTGTCCCGCCTGTCTGGTCATACTTCAAAGAAGCATTCATGAAATTGTCAACTCTCCAACTCCCCGTTTGTAGGATTCACACAGCCTTATCTAGTTCTAACTACATTTGAGAAACCTTCAAGTTCCAATCTCATTGATTTAACTTTACAAGTGCAAACAAATGACCTTGTCACAGTTAAGTGGGAACAATATGAAAAATAAATCTTTGCTTACTAAAGCCAAAAGGAAATCCGTATTAGGCTAAGATGGATGCAGAATAATTGGCAATGCTTTCTCTAGACAGACCTGTTTGTTAATACATCCACTGGGCCTATCCTACTCACAGCAGCAATATATTGGTTTGCAGTTATACTTTCTCGATCCACTTATCCTATTGATTAACTCTGACTCTATTATGGATAATACTTTATTATATTCATTTTAGTCTACATTATATTGGTATATCATGTTCTACCACACAAGCCATATCTTCCTCCTCACCTACTTTCTCCTATCCTCAACCACAGTATCCATATCAACACCTCTTTGCCTCTCAACCACTATCTCGGCCTCTTTGAACACCATCTACCCTTCTTCAACAAATGTTGACCCCGCCTCAATCACAGTGTTCCCCCTCCTCAACCACGGTCTTCCTCTCCTCAAACTCTATAGGGTCATTCCGAGTAGGGCGGTAAGGGTTAACGGTCACCGTTAACGAGACTGGTGCCGTTAAACCCTTACCACCCTATTCCGAGTTCCCTTTGCGGGTTGGTACTTAACGCCTGCTTTTTGCAGGCGTTAAAAAACCAAGCCGCAAAGGGACCTAGGAGCTAATTACGGCACCGTAATTTACGGTGCCGTAATTAGCGCCTTCACCATTCCCATTGAGCCCTATGGGGCAAAAATGGGAATGGGGAAGGGCCCTTGGTGAATGGGGAACGCCAACCTTGGAATGGGGTGGTAATTCCGCCATTCACCATGGCGGAGTCGGAAAAATAATGGCGTCAACCAACGCGCTAATAGCACCTTGGTTAACGCCAGGGTCGGAATGAGGCCCATATGTCATCCTCCATCGACCCTCCTAGGCGAATGCATGCTTCGACACATAAGTTGAGGAGTAGTCCTGCTCCTCATCTTCTCCCCTCACCCCTGTCTCCAAATGAAAGGGAATTTTGTCTTAGTGGTTGATGTTTCAAAAGTGTCTAATGTGCCTAAGGTATTCATGTGCAGAATGCAAAAGAAGTTTAGTTTAGTTTTATTCATTTATATTGTGCCTTAGGCCCATAGGCAAACGGGCGCAGATACAAGCAAAGTTCAACAACAAAAAAACAAACTAAACAACAAAAGTCTTAAAAACAAAATAAAATAAGCAAAGTTTTGGACCTAAAAAATGAAGTTAAAAAGTATGATGATACATAACCGTATGGCTATGTTTACAATGGAAAAAAAGGGAGACAACCACAAAGATCAATGTATCCGCTACAGCATGATGTTACAGGAGAGACAAAGATACCCTTACCTTAACTGAATTCACTGTGTGAATTATATATAGTCAACCACAATTTCCATGTCTGACGATACATCAGCCACGTTTTTAATAATGCTCAGGAAATCGGGGAGATTACTTTTACCACATCCAATGACAATACAGTCTCTGTTATCAGAACACCATTCCTCAATCTGTAGCCTATGGCAGATTTTAAGGTCGTACAATTTTAAGAGTGTATTACCCAGTTACTGACGCAACCAGGCCAGAACTTTACATCTCAATGCTTCTCTAGGTTAATTTCTGGATGGCTTTTCCACGTTAGTGATAATTATGTTGCTCCCATTCTGTACCAGATCGCTTATTTTTCCTGTTTGCGATTGTTGGCATTTTTGCTTTTCTTAAGCAGAGATCTTTGCCTCTGACCAGTAGTTTCAGTTCTGGATAAATTTCTTGCAAGTTCACGTGATTGGCCCACCATGCTGGGCGATGACATTGGCAGGTAAGGCCTAGATAGAAAAGAAGCATCCTCACCCTGCCATTTCTCTCAAATCTGACCCCCTGCTACATTACTACCTCTGGCTGTTGGTAAAATAGATAAGGTAGTTTGATAATGATTATCCACCATTGTTTTGGGACCCTGGGACTCATCATGGTTGACAGTCGCAAGCCGCTGCTGAAACTCCTTTAGATTGGCAGAGGCTGTGTTTTTATATAATTGAAGTAGAGCAGGTCCCCAGGCCCATCAGGAGATACACAGGTAAGTTCCCTTATTGTAGTGCTTCAGGTTACATTAGGTTATCTCTTAGGAGCCAATTGGAACCCATCAGTCAGGCAAGATCATTCCAACTGCCTAGGTATAGAACCTTATACCATAAACACTCACCCACTCATACATCAACCTGCTCACAGCATTCTCTCTGACATCATGAGTTTCATGCATCCATCCAAGCACTATACAACACATCTCCTTTCCTTTCCCAGCTCTCACCACATGCCAACCAAGCGCTACAAAACAATAATACTCTCCCTCATGGAGTGGCAATCAGATAAATAATTTTGCTTAAAGCCGGTCGTTTTCTGGGTAGAAATGACTTGCAGTCTGATGGCCTTTAATGCGTCTTCTCCAGCCAAAGTCTGCTCCTGTGATCCTGCTGTAGATATATGTTGATCAGGGACATGAGTAGGAAGCAGATATTGTACACTGTCCCTAGAACGCAAGCCATTCTCTTGAATCCTGCTGTAACTTCTAGGACTGGACTCTTCAACAGATGTTTCGGCTCTCTCAATATTACCCCTGCCTACTACTTTGTGCTCTCTCAAACGTCTCCTATCCAAGACGTCTGAGATCCGACTCACTCTCAGCGATGAGGAGGTAGACAGGGCTACAGGCTCCAATGGGGATTGTTTAGCCACTTCATGGTCTTGGGAGTACCTTCCCTGAACAAATGATTTGGTTTCTGCATTATTCACATTTAATCAATCATCACTTCTCGCTCTTACATGAGCGTTTGAGCATGCAGATATGGATTTCAAAACTGTGTTGAAGACATTATTTCCAAAAGAAGTGACAAAGATAAACACAGTGAGAATGGTAAGGGTTCTAGAAACACAGAAACATTAGGGAAGGTAACTGAGCACAGAACAGGAAGACTTCTTACATCTTCATAATCAATCAAAGATTTATCCACAAACACACAAAACCTTTTTTTAAACAAAGCCTAAAGAACAAACACAAATTGACAAAAGGTAGCTGGTCGAACTACTCTCCTGAGTCTTCAGCCTTGTAATTGGACTCCAGACCCCAAACTCCTCAGGATTCAGCCCCGGGAAATCCTCTGGCAATCGTGTGGAACAGGTCGAACTTGCCAAGTAAAACTTGACTTTCCAACAGAGCACATTTTGGGGAGTTAAAGTACTCTTATTCAATGCCAGTGGCAGTGGCAGTGGCAATGCCAGTGGCAGTGGCAATGTCAATGGCAGTGCAACCTACAGCCCATCAATGTATAAACTGAATAATGATGATGCTAAAAGCACTTCTTTGGTGGCACATCCTCATCTAACCAGGAACGGGTCTGTCTTTTCACCACTTAGCTAGCATCATATTGATGCCCTAAAATGTAGTAAATCAGAATGCTGGAGTTAAGTAGAGAAATAACAACTGACATTGGGAAGAATGTGTCACAGAGAGTTCTCCTATCAGCACGGTTCAAGTGATGGGCTAAAATCCATGAATCTGAAGCATAGGCTACTTCCTCTTAAGTAATGCAAAATTGTTCCAATGGGCCCAGTCTATGTATTGAACCATTATCTGGAGTCCCACAAGCGGAACATATAGGATACGGGACCAGTTTAAGACGGTCCAGAAAAAGATAGGTTTATGTTCTGCGGTGGCAAGACAAGTCTTTAGGGGAAGATCGTAAACAATTCATGTGACTGGTCAAGTCTGTCGGTTTGTTTTATGTGATTTTCTAAAAGTATGATGATGTCCTAGTTGAAGAAAAAAATGTATGATAGAGAAGTGCGAAGGTGAGAAAAAGAAAATGGATTGTTTTTAAATTATATTTTGATGGTTGTTTTTTAGCAAGATTTAAGTCAAATTGTGTTTTGACGGGATTGGAGCTTGCAACGATTGGTGCTCACTCATATTGTATTATTTTCTTGAGATGCAATTTTAAAAATCTGCGATTAAAAATGAGTACCAAACAAGTTAAAAATAGACAAATCAAGAATGGTGGATGTTACTCCATTAGTGCATCTCTGCAAGCAATTGCTGAAACATGCGCTCAAAGTTAGACAATACAGTGCAGAATGGGTTAAAGGAACCACAGACAAAATGTTTATGCTGTGGCCACAAGGCGGATCATTATCGAAGGCAGTCCTGCAGCATATGACAACATATTTGCATGCAGCGTATACGGGGAAGAAGCTAGAAAAGCGCCTAGCGAGCCTAGAGCTTTGGAAGATGAATCAACAAGAGAAGGAGGAGGAGCCTCCTTTAGATTGGATACTCAATGTATGCAAAGAGGGGGGTGAAGAGCCTTCTGCTCCGCCCGCCCTGCCTGAAATAGAAGACGCGACTAAGAGAGATGATGGGTTATACCCACTAAGGGAACTTAAAGCAGTGGCAGGATATAGCAATCCATCATATGAGTCAACTACGCAAAGAAGTGACTAGGAACCAGAGAAAAATACTGAGAAAAATGTAACCTCCAAAGTCCCGACGGACAAGGGGAGACGCGATAAGGAGAGAAGTGATCAAGCAAGCACGTCTCTAGATATAGGAAGAGAAATAAAGAGATGGAAAGGAGAAAGAGATAAAACTGATGAGATAGCTCTCTTACAGAACGAAAGGATGGGAGGTCGGATTTTACTGAAACGCAATGGTAAAGGCATCGAGGATGTAAGACGAAGGGGAGATGAAGACGAACAAGATAGAAAAGACAAAGAAAGAGAGGAACGATTGAAAGATGAAGGAGTGAAAAGAAAAGATAGACAGACGAGAGCAGTTATATCAAGATGAACTAAAATACAAGAAAGAGCAAAAGAGCAAAGAAAACATGACAATAGACAAAGAACAGCTGATGAGCAGGAGCAGCTAGAAAGGAAAAGAATAGAAGAGGAAAAGCAAAAGATAAGAGAAAAAAGAATAAAGAGACGAAAGGATGAAGAGATACGAAGGGTAAATGGAAGAAGGGATATGAAAAAGAAAGAGGAAGACAGAGTGAGAGAGGAAGTGAGAAAACGCAGAGAATTCGATGATGACATGGAACTTAAAAGAAGGCAGAGAGCACGCAATGTCGATTATTTGGAAAGGGGAGTAAGAAATCCCGGTCCACAGGTAGCATGGGAAGAAATAGGGGAATTTTTCCCCGAATACAAGTCTTTACCAGGCACATCTGGAGCAAATCTAGAAGATGAGTTTGACTCAAGGAGCATTGGGGGAATGATCAATAACATATACCATGACATGAGAGTTCAGAAGGAAGTACAGGTGAAGGGAAAACATGATTGTCTTGAGAGCACTGAATTGTATGACACAGAGGAAGCCTCATGTAGTGCAAGACATAAGGAGCTGTCTTTAGACAGACTGACTCTGAATAGAAATGAAGACGATAGAAGTTGCACAAGTTGGGCACAGGAAATGTCAGAGGAAGAGAGGGAAACCTTCCAGGGGGAAGAGAGAGATAATGTATGTGGTCCCGAAGGATGTTCTCCTATGGATAAGGGAGTAAGATGGTCGGATTTAAAAATGCCTGTGCCTAAGGCACCAGAGCCACTGACACAGTCAGACTGACATAGGGGGCAACCCCACGGTGAGAAGGGGGTGTCTCCGCCTTATGTAAGCAGGTTAAGATCATTGCCAGGTAGACAGCAATGTGAGAATATCACCTCAGCGGTGGATAGACAAATGATGAGAGATCAGAATGAGTTTGGAGCTTCGCAGTTTCCCTTGAAAAAGGAGGGACAAGGCCCCATTATATACCATGGCCTCAAATGGACAGGGATAATTTGAGGTGCAAACACCAGAGTCTGACTTCCGGTGCTGGGAAATGGATACATGAATTAGAAAAGATAACAGAAGGGAATACAATGGCTATAGGGGATGTTAAAGGTCTTCTTATTGCCATACTTGGTGAGAGAGCTGGCGATGTATGGATACGTGCAGGGTACCATGGTGTGACTACAGTCAACACTGGGCATGATGGAGCGCCATTCAATAACTGTAGGGTAGCAGTTTCGAAAGCGCTTTGAGTACTATATCCGGATACGTCCGATATGGGAGCTATAATGACGAAAAAGATGAAGGAAGGAGATGATTCGTTAGTTTACATTCACAATTTCCAAGAAGCTTGGGCACTCGAGACTCGTGAGGCTTGGGGAAAATCTATACCAGTATTTTATCATATATTGTGCCAAGGGCTGCCAGAACAAGTACAGAAACAGCTCAAGAAATGAGTGGGGATGGAAGCAAAACCATGGTTTGAAATCCAGTTAACTATTGCACATTACTGCAGACTACTACACGAAAAGAATTGCAAAAAGAATGATACGTGGAAAAGCGAGGAAGCAAAATTGGTGCCGAAAATACTATCCAAGTACACCATTGAAGGGGCAATGTTAACTAGCGTAGACGGATCAAACTCACAGCAGGCAATGAGCATGCCGCAGGCGAATAACCAAAGACAGTTCGATCAAAACAATAGTGGATATGCTCCACGAGGAAGGGGATTTCGAGGAAGAGGTTGGCAAGGTAAACAAGGGAATTGGCAGAATAATCAGGGAGACTTTCAAAATAATCACAGTGGGTTTTAAAATATGCAGAATGGTAATCAGAGTTTGGAAAATGAGCAGATGGGGAAACCACCGCCTATATGTTGGACGTGTGGAATGACAGGGCACGCTGCTCGTATGTGTAGAAGCCAAGGGATGGTGCAGAATGACCAGTTTTCAAGAAGGGTAATGTCAAATCCACCTGCATATTCGCAGCAGAATGGAGATGGATTTGCGCAAAATCAAATAGTGCAGCAGCAAGTGCTGAGAGTGCAGCAAGGCTTGCAACCACAGCAAATAGAAGGTAACCCGCTGCAAGGGCAGTCGCAACAGTCTCCTATGCAGCTTCAGCAAAACACAAACACAGAACAAGTATTGAATCCTAGAGTAGGGAGCGTCACTGTTGATGGATGGAATCCTTTTACAAATAATGGGACAAGGCTGGACCCGCAATAGGACAGCTCACTGGGAGACCTGATGTGTTCTATACTATCCGTGACACCAAACACCCATGAGGAGCCAAGGGTGGATGTCAGTATAGGAGGCAAAAAAAAATGTGTTCTTAGTAGACACGGGTGGAACGCACTCATGTATACGAGCGGGTACATTTACAATGTCCGGCAGTTCCATGAACACTCAAAGTTTCATGAGAGCTACAAGCTTAATTTCTTTTACTGAACAATTACCAGTCTCTATAGCAGAATGTGACATGAAGGTGACATTGCTTTATTTGAGGCAATCATCTGTTAATATATTAGGACGAGATTTGATGACTTAATTAAATATGACGATCTCATTTACTGACGAAGGCATAATACGCTCAACGGCAGGAATGCATTACATAAACATGTGGGAAATGATTATGGCATTCGCAGGACAAATGGCTATGAGAGCAATCCCATTAGAACCAGAGAGTGTTCAATATGGGGTATGCATATTATTGTCCTGGCTACCAGGACTAGCAGGCAAAACGATGAGAACTCCTGATGAGTTTCTGTTTAGACCAAGGCTACCTATGCTCGAAGAAAAGGGACAAATATTTCTCCTGATGATACAAGCAGCCATAGTGCGAGGAGAAATGGCATTTCTTGATGGCTCTGATGATGAGGGCAGACAATAGTGTGCAGTGATCGCCATTGGAGAAGGTTACAGATCTGTTTGAAGATCTCCCATCTGATGACAAAGTAATATTTGAAATGAACATTACTTATTGGGTAAGAGCAATTAAGAAGTTCCTCAGAGAATGATGTTAGCACAAAAGCGTCCTGAATATTTTGACAAAGACATGGCGAAAGGGCCAGTTTTACTATGGACCACTGGCCCCTATTACGTAGGCCTACTAAAGGGGTTTGGGAAGTGAAGATTAAATTAAAACCAGGAGCAATTTTACCTCGAGCACAGCAGTATCCCATGTCTCGAGAAGCGGATGAAAGAATTTTCAAGACAATTTCCGCCATGATGGCCACGGTATCTTAGTGACGTCAGAGTCACCATGTAATACGAGAGTGTATCCGGTGAAAAAAAGTAAAGGAGTTGTGGTGTATAATCCAGGACCTTCACCCAATAAATCAAATTATAGAGGCCAAGTTCCCTCTAGTCCCGAGACCGTCTGCAATTCTATGTAATATACCTGTTGATGTATGATATTTCACGGTGATTGACTTGAAAAATGCATTTTTCTCAATCCCATTGCATAAAGACTCACAAGATCTGATGTCATTTACGTTCAGACAAGTTTACCTGAAAAGCACTTGTTTGCCCCAGGGGTACTGTGAGTCCCCATCAATTTTCAATAGAGTCCTTCAGATGGACTTGAGCAAAATATTGCCTTAGAAAGTGTTGTGCTGCAATACGTAGATGACATTTTAGTTTGCAGCACCAAAGAGGAAGAGTGCAGACGCGATTCTGTTCAGCTAATGATTGTACTTGCTAACAAAGGATACAAGGTTGACAAGGAAAAGTTACAATATTGTCAACAAGAAGTGTTGTACATAGGCCAATTGATTTCACATGAAGGAAAGAAAGTTACTCCTGAAAGAGCTGAGGCCATTTTAAAAACAGCTAAGCCACACACAATAAAACAGATGCAGAGCTTTTTGGGACTATGTTATTTTTCCAGAGCATGGGTCTTTGACTATAGCTCGTATACAAGGCCTCTTTTACAGGCCTTGAAGAAAGCACAGACAGCGCAAGAAAAATGCAATGGAAGAAGGGTTTGATGAATTGAAAAAAGCAATTTGTACAGCCCCAGTTTTAGGGATTCCTAATTATGCAGAGGAATTCATTTTATTCTTGCATACAGATGGTGCTGTTATGACAGCAGTACTCACACAGAGAACCACGTTGGGGTCCAAACCCCCTGCATATTACAGTAGAATCTTAGACCCAGTAATGAGAGGTCATTTCCCATGCGAACAAAGTTTGTCAGCCGCCGCGTTAGCCATAGAGAAGGCTAAAAGCAAGGGGCTTCTGCCTACGATGTAGTTTTATCAAATCCAGCGATCAAAATAGTCTGATTTAAAATAGTGAATCCAGCTATGTTTATAGCCGAGCCAATAACAGAAGGAGAGCCAGTTCACGATTGCGCGAACTATGAAGAGTTCTGTGATGAACGCCCTAAAATAAAGAAGAATGGATTAACAAGGGGAGACGGGTCTTTGAGAATCGATCAAAATGATGGACAAAGGTATACAGGTGGTGCTGTGGTAAAGCATGTGGCTAATGGGGAATTTTGGGTGCTTGTTAGTACTCGATTGCCATCTCATTATTCAGCACAGGCTGCAGAATTATTGGCGTTGATACTCGCGATTGAGAATCACGCAGACCAGGAAGTAACAGTGTACAGTGACTCCACCTATATGACGTCGACGGTGCACACAGGACTAGCACGTTGGAAAAGGAGGGGCTACCTCCAAGCCTACAGCACCCCAGTGCAGCATGCCACTCTATTGGAAAGGCTTGTCAAGACACTACAATTCCCAGTAGGCATATCAGTTGTTAAATGCGCAGCTCACACCAAAGGGACAGATTTTATCTCACATGGAAATCAAGCAGCAGATGCTGAGGCCAAGCACGTAGCAAATACAGATATAGGGATGATGAATGTTGAGACTCTTGAGGTGAATGAAAGGATGACTGTAATGGGAGGATATCACCATTTGTCCAAAACGTAGATAGTGGAGATGCGGGGGAGGCATCTCAAGAGGAAAAGAATTTATGGACGCAAAGAGGGTGTTCTTTAAACCCCTCTGAAGCATTGTGGTGAAAAGACAGCACTGGTAAACCAGTGATGCCTATAACCTTATTAAGGGTTGTGCTGGAACAGCTACACTACCCCACGCACACAACTAGGAAGAATATTGCTTCAACTATTGCTGAGGAATAGTTTGTACCAAACCTAATGGAACATGTTGCATTTTTTATGGCATATTGTATTGTGAGTCAACAATTCATGGCTGGGCATACACTGCGCACAGTTAGGGGAGTAATTCTGAGACTCAATGGCCCTTTTCAGCACTTGCATATCGACTATGTCGACATGATACAAGTATGCAATGAATAAAGATACCTGATTGTTGTAGTATGTCCTTTTTCAAGATGGATAGAAGCAGGTCCATGTACACACCCAGACTCTACCTGTGCTGTCAAATTTTTAGTACGGGAAGTATTTCCTAGATGGGGGGTAGGTGTGGTAATATGGCCAGATAATGGTCCTCATTTTGTGAATCAAATATTCAAGCAGATCAGCTTGTTGCTTGGTATAAAGCACACGTTTTCTTCGGCTTATAATCTGAAAGGAAATGGGATCTGTGAGAGACTCAGTGGCCTGTTTAAAGCCAAATTGAAGCTTACCTTGAAGAAAGGGTGGTTGCATTGCCTACCACTGGCATTATATGCCTTGAGGAACCAACCAGGTTCTGACAACCATCTTACGCCGCATGAAATCGTGACAGGAAGGCAAATGAGAACCCCCCTAATGGCTCTATCCAGAGTTAGTGTGATGCTCAGCTGACCGCAGAACTGTTAGGATTGGAATTGTGTAATTATTTGAACTGTATGACTTCCAGTATTTCTGTCATTTCAGGACAGTTGCAGAGATGAGGGTGTAGGGCAGTACAGAACACAGAAAGAGATGCTTCAACAAACCAATCTCAAGACGTTCGTGTTCCCCAACTTTACCTCGGAGACGCCGTCCTAGTGCGTAACAACACAAGGAAAAAGTGGGACGAAGCCCACTTTAACGGTCCAATTATCGTTGAAGACGTCACACTGTCTGCTGTCAAATTGCAGGGCAAGGGTGCTTGGATCATTTTGGGGGACACAAAGATCTTCTCTGAAGAAACTCCTCTGCCCGCACCCCTACGCGAAGAGACTACAACCATCGGGGAAGAACCACAGCACGTGCAGACGAAGGATGCAGAAGCTGACAAGCGAAAAGACTAAAGAACGTTATTGGACTGTGGCTTGATTCTGGACACTCCCTTTTGAGCTATTAATAAAAGGGTTAAAGCCAACAAATTTGAACACTCTGTGCATCCCAGTTGCAGAGTTAAGGGAAAATCAGCATTCATAAAGCCACAGTAGCTTGTTAATTTGGACTGAGGCACACTTAAAGCATTGATAAGAACAGGAGTATGCCAGACTCCGATCGTGGATACAGCAATTGGAAAAGGGTACAGTACCCTGATGCGATCCACACTGAGTTCTTGTTTGGATTTACTCATGATGTTGCCCAGACCTTCCTACTCACATATTTCGAGTTGGTGTTGCGCTCTTATCCTTCGCTCGTGGGGAGAACTTGTCGCATTGCAGCTTTTATTCAAGATCCTGAAAATGAAAAAATTATAAGGAGACTGCTTATAGTCATCACTGAACAATACTTGCAGCTACCTGAGTACAGCAAGAAGAGTACAAATGCCCCGATCAGACACAGCAGCTCATAGACTAGTTAGTGTAGTGTTCTTTCGTCTAATTGAAGAGTACCCGCATCTTGTTGGGAGGCACACTGATGTGCGCTCGTTCCTGAGGGATACAAGAAATGCTGCAAATCTGAATGTAATCTTGGAGGGCATCATAATCCAAGTGAGCATCTATTCTGATAGAAATCACAGGGTGGTGTAGAAACTTTTCATCCGAGGGCAGATCGAGAAGTTGCTGATGAAAAGAGAACTTTGGCCCCCAGTGGAAGAAGGTCAATATGTCTTCAGGGCTAAAGCAGATTCGTGGCACAGACTGCGAGCTAATCTATGTAGTAGATCTTACATAGACTTGCCGAGGTCATTTTTCTTCACGTTAAAAGGACATTTACATGTCGATTGGTGAAAAAACTGGTTCCAGAGATACAGAGAAAGTTGTTCTTATCATTCAGTGAGCAGACAACTGATCAAGGACAAGTTACTGAATAAAGGCAGCAGCTCCCTAAAGCAATCCATAGTGCAGAAATATTAAAAATATATTTTTCCTTCCTTAGGTAATCAAAGATGGGAAACTTCAACAGCAACCTGGTTTTACCCAACGAAGAAAGGTGGTCATATTGTCCTAGAAGTAAATGTTGTAAGGTGACATATCATTGCATCATCCACACTTGCATTGTGTTCATAATCATACAGCTTTCACTGACTGTGAGAAACGCATTTTATATAGGTGCAAATGCAGCTCAGACTCCTGTGTATCTTCCTGAGCATAAAGAAAATGTACGTGTGGCAACTACAAGGCAGCCTAGATCCTATGTAGTTATTCCTGTCCCAAGAAAGGATGGTAAATTGCCTGAGCTTGAAATGGATGTTATAAGTAATCATTTATATACAACACTTTTAAACGGCGGTGAAAGGTTTTCAGATCAGGCAAGGGGTTGATAAAGGTTGAGCCTACACGAATAATGCATGCTAATACACCAGGTCCAGTGACAATTGACCAAGAACATTTCCCAAAGGAAAGTCACTTGGGGAGATTTTACAAGACATTTTTTATGCCTAAATGGGCTGTTGAGCATACGAGACAACCTGAACTTTCTCACACACAAGAAGCACCTGTAGATGTGTCCCATCCAATGATGGATGTGCCTATGATTCGTCCAGAAAGCAGAAGCTACATAGGTAGGCTTCATGACATGATCATGGAAGCTCCATGAAAAGGATGAGATCTAAAAGAAGCACACAGGAAGATAATCATGAATTAAATGATTACCTGACAGCACGGCCCATTGGGGAATAACATATGGTACTGACACATGAAAGAAATTGGAAGAAGGACGTCAAACAAAGAATGCTTTGTATGTGCACTCCTGCCATACAGTATGGGAAAATTGAAAATCTTCATAGCTATTCAAATAGATGTCCAGAAAGCACATTGGGCCTCCTTACAAGTTTGGAGGTAGCCATGCCATTTTTACTGGCATGGCTACCCCCAAACTTGGGTCCGGGTCCCGAAAAATGGGAATTACAGGGCCATTCCGACCTTTGTGGGCCCGGTAATTCTCATTCTTCGGGACCCGGACACAGTACGTCCCCATTCCCATTTGAGCCCCCATATGAACGGTACTGCTGCTACCATCCTGGTCTGCTCGAGGGTGCCGGTATGCAAACCTGGTCAGACCACACGTGCAGTCCGGCATCCGCGAGCAGAACTCATAATGAGGCGGTGAGGCAAGAACAGCACTGGTAGCACTACCAGTGCCGTTGTTGCCTTAACGCCAGGGTCGTAATGAGGCCCATTGTTTTTCACACAACGCACTTTGCAAAACAAGTGACCAGTTCATAGGTCGTGATGCCTACCTCAAATGGCAACTAAATGGACAGATCCAGATGAAGATGACCATATCCAAGACTCAAAGACAAGAAACAGAGAACAAACAAAGAATCACGTCATCGGATATAATAAACCTGGAGTAAAAGGAGCAGGGATCAGATGGGAAGTGAACAAAAAACTTAAGACCAGAGGAAAATCTGCAGAAGATAGTCGAAGATGGAAAAACAGAGGTCAAATGCAGACCTGGGGATCTGTGCTATCACCAGACAGATGGAAAGAAGGAGTAGTGCTCTGCAGAGCCTGGGTGGTCATTGGCTGTTATCAACATCCCATTGACATGGTGCAGAATAGATGCAATACTTGCTAAGCTACTGACATGGGTCAAAGACAGAGGAGGACCCTTGCAGATAGTACCATTGGAGAGCTCTAAGCTGTGTTTCAGAAACAATGGAATTAGGAAAATAGGAGAGAATCAGAACTATGGTTGAATATTTGATGTGCCAGGAATGGTGCATGGAACAGCAGTAATCATGGATACTTATTTGGGCTTGCAGATCCAAAGCATACATAAGGCTACATAAAGATTGAGGAGGAATCTGCACACTGGTGAATGTCCATGTTCCAGCATTAGTGATTCCAAAAAGTGATCTGAATCTTGGCAGTTTTCCAAAAGCAGTTGCTCACCTGAGGAAGAAGAGATCTGTGGAGTTTATGAAGAGAATGAAGTGGGAGAATTACTTCTCAGCAAAATCAATAGCAGCATTTGACGCCATCCCATATCAACAGAGACTGTTCAGCCAGACTTCTTCAGTATTCACGTTGATATTCATGCTAAGGATCCAGGTAGGAGCAAATATCAAGTGGCTCCAGATAACAAGATGGGAACTGTTGCCGACAATTAACACTACTATAAAGGGTTTCAATGCAATCAGAGAAGAGATGAGAGCTATAAGACTGATGACCCTCCATAACAGAGATTTCCTCGACATGATCACAACTATTGATGGAAGTGTTTGTGCAAAAATAGGAGAATCATGTTGCACGTTCATACCTTCTCATGATGATGAGAATGGGATCTTGACGGAGGCCGCAGACATGCTGACAAAACTCCATGGCCAGATGATAGATGAAGTAGAAGACATTGCTGATGACAGGTAGTTATGATCACTCTTCTATTGGGTTCCACAATGGATAGCAGACATGTTCAAGTTCCTTGGAGCCCTGTTAGTATTGGTGATGCTTGGATTCTCTGTGATCAAGATAATAATCTCACAGTGCAAAAAGACAGCAAAGAAAGCAATATGAATGAAGATCATGATCGATGTTGAACCAGGATAGAAGCCCAAAGATCTGGCTGATGAAGAAATCAGGGACTTTGTGAAGCCCAGTATCCATGCACCTGAGGGAGCAAAGTTCCTGTATCCAAAGGACCATATGAAGTATGTGGGAAGATGGATCTATTGCAGTCCAAGTGGACAGTGCATGCTCATGTCATGGCAAAAGAATGAGCATTTGAAATCAGCTGGATGCCTGAAGGGAGTCATAAAGATATGGATCGCTAAGAAGCATTTCTTCAGACCAGGATGTCTAGATATGAAGGATGATGTGAGAGTGGTCGATGAATCGCCCAGAGGAGGGAGTGTAGAGGAGGAGCCAAGTATTCCCACTCTAACTGCCCCGCCTCCATTACCTGAAAAATGGGAACCAATATATGTGACGTATACAGAACAGCTGTACCAGCAAAGAGCAGAGCGTGGACTCTGTGCAGTACCCATAAGAATACCCATACCTAAGAGAATCTGGGAGGTACAATACCCATTGAGAAAACCATACCTACATACAAGACAATATGATGGCCATTTTAATTAAATTCCTGAAGAAACAAGGAAGATGACTGATGAAGACGAATAGTGATGTCACACAGAACCAAATGGACACCGATACAAGAGATAAACAGACCATAGAATGAAGACAATCTATAAGACATCAAGGAAGCACCAAGGATAAGTGACATCTTGGGTTCAAGGTGAAGAAACATATGCCACAGATCTGATGAAGATACTTAGTTTAAACGTGTACTGATGCAACAGAAACACAAGCAGCAAAGCAATCATGAAGCTAACCGCATGCTTTGAAATAGATAGACCGCAGCAAGTGCCAACATTTACATATATAGATAACATATTGACAAGTAAAGGATGGATATTTCCACTAGGTATTATAAGCAGTACTGGACAAAAGCAAGAAGGCCTCAATTTTCAGTGTGTCGCAGTTAACAAAGTAAGTGAATTTACAAAATGAATCTAAGCTAAAGGAGTTCACAGAGCCAAGAAAGCCAAGGTCTTATCAAACTGGAATTGGCTGACATTGGATATGATTCGTGTGAAGGAACAGAGACTCCTGTTCAGAAAGGTCGAGCAAAACAAAAGACGTCAGAGGAATATTGGAGAATAAAATCTAATACACAAAAAGCTAAATTTCATGGTGTCCAGTCACGTGGTAGAAAGAAGTTGGACGATCGAGGTGGTCACACCTAGGCACGAAGGTAGGCTGTCCCCACACTCCTTAAAATTCAGAGAGCACAGTACAAACTCAAGGCCAAACTTCGAAGCACTAATTGACACTGGACCATTGAGGTGATGATGGATGGATGGATACAGTAATTGGTGGGAAACTAGTGTTAGGACGAGCTCACCCGTACCTAGCTGTTCAGTCTGCATGCTGCTAGATGTAGGTGGACAAGTGCTGACGGAGGTTAGAAGTCAACCAATTATAGGGGACTGCGTAATTAAGGGTCCTATAGATTATGTAGCCAGTGGGACGTTGTACATTTAGAAACGTTCATAGTGGACATTTTGAGGGGAGGGCTTAGTTGCCCCACCTGATGTTAATTATCCTATCACCTTCCTCCACTGTTCTATAGGGATATATAACTCTTACTTAGATATCCACTTAGAACCAATCACACCCTCCGTTAGGTTTTTGTAGTTTATCATGTAAGATGATGTTGGTAGCAACGTAGGTTAAACGTCATTGATGACCAATTCTGGGTATAAAAGGTCCGTTTTTTATAAAGTAATATGAGTGAGAGGTTCGAGTGATTGCTGATGTTAGTTGTGCTCCCTGTTTTATATACTTTATAATAAAACAGACTCACTTTGCCAAACTATTTGAGTCATCTTGAGCAGTGATGTATGAATAAACTCTGCATCCCCATCCATCTCCAGGGTATTGCTACTCATCTTAAAGGGATGTCTGAGAACACCCAGCTCAGTTTCCGTGGTAGGACTTAGGTATTGCAGATTTGTGTGTTGCTCCCATGGCCAATGAGTAGTCCAATACTGAGAGCAACAGTGGTGGATTGTAATATTGCCTGGGCTTTTAAGAACACATGGACCATTGTTCAGGCTGCAGAGACATGATCATTGAGGCATCCCCCAGAGAGGGACAAAACAAAAGGTGAGGTGTGTGCAGATTGGTGGGAAGTAGATTGGCCAAAGCCAGGAATCCCTTGCACTAATTGTATTCCTTTGATCTGCGTCTTGAATTTGACGAACCGTAAGATGCAGCAGGTCTATATGTATCGTCCGCCTAATCTATATGTGATGAAACAGGCTGGCAGGTGCCCTGCCTCCAGCAAACATAATTCCATATCGACACTAGAATTTCATTTTTTTAAGTGCAAATAACTTTGCATTTGGTAGGCCTTAGCCAATGAATTCCAAAATGAAAGTTCCATGACTCAGACCAGGTATACCAGGCCATCTCTGTACCTATTGTACAGACTCGAAAGTAAGCACACACCATAATCATAAAGGTTGGGCTCTGCAAACTGCACTTTCTGGATGATTTGGACTTCAACTCCCATCAGCCCTCACCATTGACCATTGGCCATGCTGGCTATGGCTGAAACAAGTTGCAGTATAAAACATCTGGAGAGCCACAGGTTAAAGTTCCCTTATTAATGAAGTGACAGGAAAGTCTTAATGCTCAAATCTAGGGAGGAAGGATAGTTCAGGGGCAACGGGTTTGTCTTGGAAACATGACAGCGCGGCGTAGAAACCACACGCTGGTATTAAGCGAGTTATAAATTAACATTAAACCAATAAAATCTGTTTTTACTTGGATTTTTGTAAATGATGTAAAGCTACGTGATTACAATAGAAAAGGAGCTCCTACTACACCTGATCATTTGAAAAGTGTCATCTTAGATTTTTGTTCACTAACGTTTCATAATTCTTATAATTATTTTGTCTTCATATTTCACAGGAAGGTTCACGAATATACAGTGTATGCTCCCTGTTGGAACACAAGCACAGTCGCTGCTATCAAGATGGAGACCTCAGCATCATTATCTGATAACTCAACACGTAGCATTGCAACCATTGGCCCAGATGTTAACATGTGGATCACGTTAACCATCCTGCTGTTGCTGTTTTTGAGTGTTTTTCTCTTCTTCATCTTTCTGATGCTGCATGCCTTTATTACCACTGCACTACTGAGGGCGCAAACCCGCTACGTCCTCTTCATGTACACCCTGGTCAATGACACCTTTAATCTTATGACGTGTGTGCTTCTGTTCTTATTGTCCTTCGCTTTATACAACATACCAGTAAGCAGCTGCTATGTTCTTTCCACGATAGCCACATCAACTTTCCTCAGCAGCCGGACTGGCCTGGCGGTCATGGCTCTAGAGCGCTATGTGGCCATCTGTTTCCCGCTGAGGCACGCAGTGATCTGCCAGGTGGTGAGGTCCTGGGGGCCGATCATGGTCAGTTCTGTCTTTGGGTTAATGCCATCTTTAATTGATATTGTGGTCCTGAGCTCCTCGGAAAAACGCACCTTTTTCTTTCAGACAGTGCTATGTCAACGTCAGCTTTTAATAGTGACCCCCCAGCAGGCAATGCTGAGACTGATAGCTAATACCACCACTGTTACCATGGTGGCTTTGATCATTCTGTACACTTACATAAAAATTGTGCTGGAGGCCAAGAAGATCAACGGGGACGACTGTGATGCTCCACGCCGCCCAGCTGCTGCTAAGTCTGACCTCTTTCACAGCCCCCATTTCAGAAAATCTCATGGAAAAAAAGATGTTCTATATCAGGTTTTTTAATTTCTTTCTGTTCATATTGTTCCCAATTTTTTTAAGCCCTTTGATTTATGGCCTCCGGCATGAGAACTTTAGAAATCATATTAAAATGTTTCTTACATGTCATCGTCATAGAATCTGCCCCAGAGACCACAATACATGAAGCCTGATGCCCCACCTGCCACCCGGTTTCGCTGTATGTCATTCAAGGGATTGCATTATATAGTCCAGGCCTCCTGTTTTGTCGCATACATCCAGTCATCATGATGAAAATGCATACTGGTTTCTCACTATAGAGGCAGGACAGCCACCAATGTTTACTTATTTTCTTTCCTTGCAATACTCGTCCTGCAGCCGCCACAGAATGCAGTACAGCTGTGGGACGTAAGAGTGTGGGATGCTACAGAGAAGGTACATGCAACCTGAGTCACCCAGCAGGTGCACTATCCTAAGTTTGATATAGTTTTACTTACTATGTGCCAGATAGAACAGGAAGGTTGTCAAATCCTAGCTGTGTTGGTCTAATGATAGTAGAGTAGATAACCTTCAAGCCACTCCTGGACTTTACTGTCAGCCAGTGTACTGTGGTTGTGATGTGGTCTCTGCACTTTGGGTTGAGGGTAAGTCGTGCAGAAAGATGGCCTTCCTTTGTAGTTTGTCTGGGGCCTTTCCTGGCAGATCTGCATGAATGGAATTGCAACAGTCGAGCCTGGACAGGACTATTGCACATAACAGAGAGCTCCTGGGACTGGTTGATAGGAGACGAGGGAATCCCGGCAGAGCCAGAGGGGAGGTCAATGATTGTATTACCCTAGCTGCCTGTACGGAAAAAGAGAGGCCCATGTCCAAGATTTATTTAATTGTTTTTTTATAACGCACCTACTACCGTACCTGAGTTTGGTTTCTATGCGAGGATCCAGGATTCGAACCACTGTTACTCTGCATGGTCTTGCTTCCAAGACCAGCGTGTTGCACCTGTGCTATCCTCCATGCACAGACCACACCCAGATTTCAAGAATCAAGTTTGGGTTCAGTCCAGTGGCTAGTGGATATGGCCATTGGAACTATAGCATACAATGCCGATTTTAATTTCTAGATGATAGGCTTATAGTCATGCATAAATACCGCAAGAAAATGGCAGTGAATCAGTAGTCTGACACTGACTGTAGTTTTGCAAAAATGGTTCTACTCACAATCACTGATTTCTGTGCAGTACCAAATTCAATTGTTGTCTTCATATCTTAAGACTCTTGGATATTAGGAAAAATGTGTGGTCCTAAATTACCAAGCTCATACTGTGCTGTGCCTCTTATGCATAGTATGGTAGACTCAAAACTGTTCCCATGGTATTCTAGACAAGGCTGATTTCGGGGGTCACTGAAGCTTAAATTCCAGACACGTTTTCACCAAAACCATAGTGGATCTATATGAGGTAAGCTTACCTATTATACATTTGAATAAAGATCAATGCATAATGTGGTGGTCATTATAGTGCTCTCGATGCATGAGCTATCACTTTATCCTCTCCCCTCGCCCCACTTTGGTACAATACTGCCCCTATGCCAGTGTTGGTTCTAATGATGCATCAAACTGGTCAAGTGCCCTGGACATGCCAGCTTCATCTTTGGTCCTCACAAATTCTTCTTGACACTTATCATTCCACACAAATTCCTCACCTATCCTCAGTAATTTTCTCATAAACACACCTTTTCTGCAAAGTTTCTGACACATTTCTGATAGTACACAACCATTCCTAAGAATGACCGTAGTTCACCTTTATCTCTTGGTATTTTCACTTTCTTTATTCCATGCACCAATTCTTTCTTGGGTCTTATACCTTTCCTGAAAATTCATGTCCCGAATATTCAACACTCTCTTTTCGAAACACATACTTCTCCTCCCTCAAAGTTGTTGCGCTAGTCCCCAGGATCTCAAGTACTCTTTTCAGTGTTTTGTCATGCTCTTCCACTGTTTCTCTACTGATTAGAATTTAATCTTGGAAACTTTGGGCATTCTGTACCTTTCCTAACAGCCTGCACATAACCTTCTGAAGCGCTGAGGGAGCTGAAATCAATCTGAACGGTATTCGTTTGTAGCAGAAAAAACACCATCATGTGTGACAAACACTGTGCGATCCCTTGATTCTTCATGTACAACAATTTCATGGTATGCCAAAATTATATAAATATCATCGCTTACCAATTAGACACACCATCTCTCCAGTGAATGCATCTCCACGATTGCACACTTATTGAGTTGCCTGAGATGAACACTGGATGTCCCCATTAGCTTTCTTAGCCACTACCACTGGGCCCACCCGTTCATTCGCACCAGCACCCCCTATTATTCCCTGAGCACATAATCTCTCCAGCTCTGCAGACACCATTTTCCTCAGATTTAATGACACAGGTCTTAGCTCCGCCAGCACTGGTGCATGGTTTTCTCTAACCTTAATTTGGTGCATGAACACTTTAGTCTCCACACACCTTCTCTAAATAGACTCTCCCTGCATTTACATGTAAGACCTGCTCAGTAGTGTTGGGGTCAAGTCATACGTATAATCATGTTTTTGCTCCCTCCAGACCAACAACGAAGCACTCTTCAAAGTCACATAAGCTTTTCCTTCAGTCTTACTGCCCTTAAACTCCAATTTTCCCACTAAATATCCAATATGATTTATCTTATCCTTGTTGTAACCCCCATGGTTCATGTCAGGGGTCATTAGGTCCTCCACACATCCTCTGACGTCATTCTCAAAAACACTCTTTCAAATTAGGGCTATGTTTGTACCAGAATCAGCCATCATTCTTACCACTCTCCCATTTACCACTAGATCGGCCATCGGACTCTCACAATCCTCATCATCAAAATCTACAACATTAACAGCACCATCTTCTCGACCTACATCTTCTTCATCCTCATCTTCCTCTTCATTACCTCTGTCTTCAATTCTTTGTACTATTTTGAAAGGTCTTCTCACCGGCTGAAAGTTCTCAAAGTAAATGGCAAATGTCCCCATTTTTGCATCTATTGCACGATATTCTACTCCCTGGACACACACTTGAACTAGCAGAATGTTCCATGCATTCACACATGAGCCATGCCCTACTGTTTGAGCCACTTCTTTCAATCTCAGGCATTTGCTTTATTTCATTTTTCCATGTTTCTCTGCCATTTCCTCTGCCTCTCCCCGCACTGCGTTTTCCTCGTACTAATACTTCTGGTGCTGGCTCCCTGGTATTGTTTTGACTTTTTTTCGCCACACACTCAAGGGAATTTTACACAAGCATAGCCATTTGTAGCACTTCATCAGGGAGGGGTCATCGTTCAACCATAACTCCTCCCTTATGTTACTGTCACTTTGCGATTCGGAATTGCAGTAAAATCCTCACTCTGGATTGCACTTAAGCCTTCACACCACGAAGTACATGTAATTGAAACAGATAAGTGCAAGAGAACCATTGACATGACATTAAAGGAAGATAAGTACAAGCAATACCAAATAGCACATCTGCTGGCACAGTACAGTGTTTTACAGTGTAAGCATGTGAGAGTCTGAGATATCACAATGATAATGCAAGAACCACAAGTAGGCATTAGATCATGGTCTTTGCATTCCCAGGACCACCATCTTCATCTTAGTCGATTATCCAAAGTCATCTTTGTGGGTGTGTTTTACAGCCTTTCCTACCAATAGCTACCTGGGTATTTGGACCACTACACAGGAAGAGTTCTTTGAATACACAGGAGTTACCACCAACCTAATTAAGCAAAACCAGCAGGAAGATAGGCGTTCAGAGTCTACTTAGTGCTAGACAAGACCAGAAACCCAATCTTCACCATTTGTCAAGAACTATCCTAAAAGTGAGAGCCTTCAGCCATTTTCTGAAGTGGAGAAAAGTGTCTAATGACTTCAGGGTAATGAGGAGATTATTTTATAGGGAACCTCCTGCAATGCACAGCAACCAGCCACTGTATTTCATTTTCATAGCACGTGGCAGTATGAGGGAGAAGGAGTAAAGCAGTACTTGGTGGTCTTCATTTGGCTATAGTGAGGACCATCTACCTAGTAAGCATGCTAAACAAAAGTACAAATATTTATAAGATAAAAAAATAAAGAAATAAAAACTGGCCCGTCAAGCCCTAATGGAGACCCAATTGCAGAATGTTGCTTTGTTGATAGGAGGAAGGACTAAGGACGAAGTCACCTCTAATTTATTGGACATGTTAAGGAAGGGTAGGGTAGGATTTCCCTGCAAAAGCATGAATTTTAGTGGTGAATGAGAGCAACGCTTTAAAGGTTATGCCCAAGTGTTTTACTGCTGGCCCAAGGATTTGCATCTCCACTTTTCTTTCTTCCTCCTTCTTGGAAAAGCACCTGCTTTGGCGCCTACATGAGATTTGGATGCAGGCATAAAACCGACCGATTCCTGTGGAATACGGCTCACATTTGCACCTGCAAAATGGCAGTCAGATTCCAGAAAGATCCTTTACAAAAGCTGCCTGCAGAGCATAATTTACAGGTAGTGTTTTTATGTTTACAAAACGGAGCATAAAGTGATGTGTGAAGGCGATTTTGCCTTGTTTTACTTTTCACAATTAGATTCCATTTGGCAAATTTTGAGAATGACATGCAGGGGACCCAACAGCATGTCAATGCTATTGATGGTGGTCTCCTGCATGCAATTTACATTTTCTTTAAAAATGATCCCCTAGATAAGCTTTCAGAATAGAAATTCTGGCAAAACTGCTATGCACCAAATTGAACCCATCTGGATTCACCAATTGGAATAAAATCTTGTTTAGCATAATTGCTTTCTTCCTCATTCAACAGAGGCCGAAATCTCCTACTATCGTTAGACGGGATCATAGATCACATGTCTTGCTGCTTGTAATTTACAGACACCATTATAAGCGTAATTCATCCCGTTTTTAAAACATTGTTTTAAAATATGTTTTGTCTCATGATTTTCTTCCCAGGTTAGGTCCTCATATAATAGGGATATGAAGGATTTTCCAAATAGTCCATTCTCCAATGGTATTTGATCTTAACAACTCCCTAACCAGGTCCGATAAAATGAGACGTGCTTATTTCGAATTGACCTACAATTAGCTGTCTATGCAGACATTCATGGCATGAAAATGACGGTTTACAAATTTGGTAAACAGAATGCAAACCTATGCAACCTATATGTTTTCAAGGGTTTGCAACTTGTGTGCACATTTTTGGTTTTCATTGTGTTTACACATAGGCAAACCTTGTAGTTCTGCAAGTCCATTCAGACTTTGTTCCGGACATTTGTAAACCCTAAGTTTTCCATAGTTTACAAAACAGGAATACTTTGTAAACCTAATGCACACTTAGAAGCCGATTCATGGAATAATTAGCGCGGCGCAAGTGGGCAAAAACGTGTGAATCGCAGTGGAATAGCGAAAATCGCAGTGCAAGTGCGAAAATCGCACGAAAAGCAGCGCACATCGATTCATGGAAGTCCGTGCGCGAGAAAACCAGCGAATGTGCGATAAAAAAGTGTGCGGCGCACGTTGGCGCACAGGCCATCTAACAGCGTGCGCCAGGTCACAGCGAAAATCGCACAGGCCACAGCGAAATTCGCACATAGCGCGGCGCACGCAACAAAAGTAGGCGGAACACGGGCGTAACACTCGGAATGGGGAACAACTTGCCAAAACGTGGGCGTCACGGGGGAAGTACAGGGCACAAGTGCGCGGAAGGCCCACACGCTCGACTACAACACGTATTCATGGAATAGAATAGGGCAAAAAAGCGCACGCTCAAACCAGCGCACAGGCACAAACACGACCGCCACAAGAAAGCAGGCGGTAGCGTCTCTGCGGCTGTAAGAAATGTGCGCCAAAAGGTGTGCCAACAAATAGCACCTATATACTGCCATGATGAATGTCCTATACTGTGGCCCTCCAGGACAAATGACGTGCAAAGGGGTACCCACAAACACGGACACCCGCTGACAAAAAATACGTGTGCGTGTATACCGGGGTGCGCGGGAAGTCTCACACGCGATTTGGCCGGGTACGTGGATTTCAGGGGTGCGCGGGAAGTTCCACACGCGATTTCAGCAGGGTACGTGTATTTCAGGGGTGCGCGGGAAGTTCCACACGCGATTTCATCAGGGTACGTGTATTTCAGGGGTACGCAGGAATTTCCACACGCAATTTCAGCAGGGTACGTGTATTTCAGGGGTGCGCGGGAAGTTCCACACGCGATTTCATCAGGGTACGTGTATTTCAGGGGTGCGCGGGAATTTCCACACGCGATTCCAGCAGGGTACGTGTATTTCAGGGGTGCGCGGGAAGTTCCACACACGATTGGCCCAGTGCGAGCAGGGTACGTGTATTTCAGGGGTGCGCGGGAAGTTCCACACGCGATTTCAGCAAGGAATGTGTATTTCAGGGGTGCGCGGGAATTTCCACACGCGATTCCAGCAGGGTACGTGTATTTCAGGGGTGCGCGGGAAGTTCCACACACGATTGGCCCAGTGCGAGCAGGGTACGTGTATTTCAGGGGTGCGCGGGAAGTTCCACACGCGATTTCAGCAAGGAATGTGTATTTCAGGGGTGCGCGGGAAGTTCCACACGCGATTTCAGCAGGGTACGTGTATTTCAGGGGTGCGCGGGAAGTTCCACATGCGAT
Source organism: Ambystoma mexicanum (assembly GCF_040938575.1). Lineage (NCBI taxonomy): Eukaryota > Metazoa > Chordata > Amphibia > Caudata > Ambystomatidae > Ambystoma > Ambystoma mexicanum. Next base: position 995,362,842 of record NC_090941.1, read on the forward strand.
TGGCCCAGTGCGAGCAAGGTATGTGTATTTCAGGGGTGCGCGGGAAGTTCCACACGCGATTTCAGCAAGGTATGTGTATTTCAGGGGTGCGCGGGAAATCCTCCACCAGGCCCCCACTCATGTCTCCCACCACCCCCACCCCCCAGCCACCAGGGGCAGCCTCCACCAGGCCCCCACTCATGTCTCCCACCCCCCCTGCCCCCCAGCCACCATGGGCATCCTCCACCAGGCCCCCACACATGTCTCCCACCACCCCCACCCCCCTGCCACCATGGGCAGCCTCCACCAGGCCCCCACTCATGTCTACCACCACCCCCACCCCCCAGCATCCGGGGTCACCCTCCACCAGGCCCCCACTCATGTCTCCCACCACCCCCACCCCCCTGCCACCATGGGCAGCCTCCACCAGGCCCCCACTCATGTCTACCACCACCCCCACCCCCCAGCATCCAGGGTCACCCTCCACCAGGCCCCCACTCATGTCTCCCACCACCCCCACCCCCCTGCCACATGGCCACCCTCCACCAGGCCCCCACTCATGTCCCCCTGCACCCCCACCCCCCAGCAGTGCAGGGGCAGCCTCCACCAGGCCCCCACTCATGTGTACCACCACCCCCACCCCCCTGCCACCATGGGCAGCCTCCACCAGGCCCCCACTCATGTCCCCCTGCACCCCCACCCCCCAGCATCCAGGGTCACCCTCCACCAGGCCCCCACTCATGTCTCCCACCACCCCCACCCCCCTGCCACCATGGGCAGCCTCCACCAGGCCCCCACTCATGTCTCCCACCACCCCCACCCCCCAGCATCCAGGGTCACCCTCCACCAGGCCCCCACTCATGTCTCCCACCACCCCCACCCCCCTGCCACCATGGGCAGCCTCCACCAGGCCCCCACTCATGTCTACCACCACCCCCACCCCCCAGCATCCAGGGTCACCCTCCACCAGGCCCCCACTCATGTCTCCCACCACCCCCACCCCCCTGCCACCAGGGGCAGCCCCCACCAGGCCCCCACTCATGTCTCCCACCACCCCCACCCCCCAGCCACCAGGGGCAGCCCCCACCCATGTCTCCCACCACCCCCACCCCCCAGCCACCAGGGGCAGCCTCCACCAGGCCCCCACCCATGTCTCCCACCACCCCCACCCCCCGGCAGTGCAGGGGCACCCTCCACCAGGCCCCCACTCATGTCTCCCACCACCCCCACCCCCCTGCCACCATGGGCAGCCCCCACCAGGCCCCCACTCATGTCTCCCACCACCCCCAGCCACCAGGGGCAGCCCCCACCAGGCCCCCACCCATGTCTCCCACCACCCCCACCCACCAGCAGTGCAGGGGCAGCCTCCACCAGGCCCCCACTCATGTCTCCCACCACCCCCACCCCCTGCCACCATGGGCAGCCTCCACCAGGCCCCCACTCATGTCTCCCACCACCCCCACCCCCCAGCCACCAGGGGCAGCCTCCACCAGGCCCCCACCCATGTCTCCCACCACCCCCACACCCCAGCAGTGCAGGGGCAGCCTCCACCAGGCCCCCACTCATGTCTCCCACCATCCCCACCCCCTGCCACCATGGGCAGCCTCCACCAGGCCCCCACTCATGTCTCCCACCACCCCCACCCCCCAGCCACCAGGGGCAGCCCCCACCAGGCCCCCACCCATGTCTCCCACCACCCCCACCCACCAGCAGTGCAGGGGCAGCCTCCACCAGGCCCCCACTCATGTCTCCCACCACCCCCACCCACCTGCCACCATGGGCAGCCCCCACCAGGCCCCCACTCATGTCTCCCACCAACCTCACCCCCCTGCCACCAGGGGCAGCCTCCACCAGGCCCCCACCCATGTCTCCCACCGCCCCCACCCCCCAGCAGTGCAGGGGCAGCCTCCACCAGGCCCCCACTCATGTCTACCACCACCCCCACCCCCCTGCCACCATGGGCAGCCCCCACCAGGCCCCCACTCATGTCCTCCTGCACCCCCACCCCCCAGCATCCAGGGTCACCCTCCACCAGGCCCCCACTCATGTCTCCCACCACCCCCACCCCCCTGCCACCATGGGCAGCCTCCACCAGGCCCCCACTCATGTCTCCCACCACCCCCACCCCCCAGCAGTGCAGGGGCAGCCTCCACCAGGCCCCCACCCATGTCTCCCACCACCCCCACCCACCAGCAATGCAGGGGCAGCCTCCACCAGGCCCCCACTCATGTCTCCCACCACCCCCACCCCCCTGCCACCATGGGCAGCCTCCACCAGGCCCCCACTCATGTCTCCCACCACCCCCACCCCCCAGCAGTGCAGGGGCAGCCTCCACCAGGCCCCCACCCATGTCTCCCACCACCCCCACCCACCAGCAGTGCAGGGGCAGCCTCCACCAGGCCCCCACTCATGTCTCCCACCACCCCCACCACCCTGCCACCATGTGCAGCCTCCACCAGGCCCCCACTCATGTCTCCCACCACCCCCACCCCCCAGCCACCAGGGGCAGCCTCCACCAGGCCCCCACCCATGTCTCCCACCACCCCCCAGCAGTGCAGGGGCAGCCTCCACCAGGCCCCCACTCATGTCTACCACCACCCCCACCCCCCGGCCACCAGGGGCAGCCCCCACCAGGCCCCCACCCATGTCTCCCACCACCCCCACCCCCCGGCAGTGCAGGGGCAGCCTCCACCAGGCCCCCACTCATGTCTCCCACCACCCCCACCCCCCTGCCACCATGGGCAGCCCCCACCAGGTCCTCACAATCCCCAATCATGTGCGTAATGGACAGCCTCCACAGCCAAAAAGCCCTACCAAGTAACCCATTCACCCACATGGAAATGGAAATCACATGTTACACCCCCAATGTTCATGAAGCTAATGAACCCATGTCCGTCACACACAATGGTTGCAATTGAATGGGAAAACACACAACATGACATGCATGAAACCAATGAGATGATACCACACAGTGAAGTATGGAAACCAAATTGTATTGAAAAAAGTAAAGAATGCTAAAGAAAGAAAACAAACTACAATGTGAATGAGAAAAAAAAAGCTGCATGTCCGTATAAAAACACAAAACTGGAAATCCGAATCCAAAAAAATGTTGTCCAAAGTCAAATGAAAACAAATCTCCATGCAATAAAGAACTATGTACAAAACTACCAAGGGTCCATGAGCCCAACTGAACAAAGGAAACCTACTAAAAAACCTACCTAAAAATCAACTATATACAAAAAGTGGAGCAGTGTCCGTCGACTCCAAATCATAATAAGAAAGAAAGGAAACCTAAAACTAAAGAACTATATACAAAGGCGGCGGGCAAGTCCAGCGGCTCACTCCGTGGTGTCCCGGGCCAGGGCATCATCGAACTCCTGTTCGATGTCCCAGAGGCGGTCCAGTTCCATGGCCCCGAGGGTCCGCAGGGACGACGCCGTGTCCTCCTCCAACCCCCTGCGGATTGCCTCGAGGCACTTGGCCCGCCTCAGGGCCCTCCGCATGGAGTTCTCCGCCCTGACCATTGTGAGCTGCGCCTCTTCCGCCCGCCGCCGCTCCGCACCTATGGCGTGGCCCAACCGCTGCCACACGGAAGACACTCTCTGTCCTGGGTCCCTCCGGCCGATGCCTGCCCCTCCGATGTCGAAAGCCCCGAGCCTTCATGTCTCCCACCATGTTGCTGCTGCTGCTGCTCTGCCTCTGCCCGTGCACTGCCTCCTGCTGCCTGCACATCCTCCGCCGGCTGGGGTGCACTTGTGGATGTGGCCACCCCTGCTGGACCTCCGACTCCCGACTGTGGCAGGGATGCCTCCTCCACCAGCCTGGCCGCACCGTCAGAGGCAGCTCCACAGGGCACCCAGGTGACTGATGGGTTTGAAAATGGCACAGAGGACGACTGGCGCGTAGGGGGTCCAGTTGAGGAGGGGGTCGGAGCAAGCCCCATCAGACAGCGGAATCCGGCCTGGGTGACCTGTCCCAGCAGGCTGACGTGGTCAACGAGCCATTTGAGATGACGTGCAGTCTCTCCATGAAAAGACTGCAGGTCACCTTGCATGGCCCGTTGACGCAACGCCACACCAGCCAGGACAGGCTCAACCCGGACCTGGATGGCCACGTCCGCAGGCAGAGGAAGGCCAGTTGACGTCAGCTCATCCCCTGCCTGAAAACGGGTCTGGACGTAGGCATCCCTGCTGGTGCAAGATGATGCAGGGACAGGATCGGGGACAGGATTGCACACAGGCACCTCCGCGGCCGCCTGTGCTGCCTCCTGTCCCTGGTCCTGCACTGCACCACTAGCACCAGTGGGATCCCCACCTCCAGACCCCGTCTCTGGTGCTTGCGCGGCCCCCTCCTCCACCAAACCCCCCACCAACCTGGGTGACTCCGTGCCCTCTTCCCCTGTTGGGCCCTGTGGGGTCCCAGCTGCCCCTTCTGCTGCCGAGGAGTCCAACTGCAACCTCCGCCTCTTGGACCTCCCCCCGGCAGCTGCGGCCTGGGACGCGGCACCGGACTCCTCACTCCCCGACGAGATGACAACACGGGAGGGGAGCCGGGCCTTGCGTCTCTGGCTGGCGGTCGGATCCCCGCCGCTGTGCTCCACAGCACCTTCTCCGCCCTCTTCATCAGTTGACGCTGCAGACAGGGAGAAACAAAACACAGGCATCAGGGCACTGTACAATGGACACATACACGCATGACAGTTGCACATGAGTGGCATTGGCAAACCTCAGACATGTCATCACAATCCCCAACACACATGTCATTGCAACTGGTACACATGAGCCATACCACAGCCATATCGCAACTGCCACCACCATCCCTACACATACAACAGCATCAGCAGCCAAAGGGGAGCCAGACATCACATGCAACACAGGAAGTGCACCACACATGTACACACACCACCACACTTGCATGCATGTCTACACCTCTGCCAAGTGTGGCACTGTTCAGACGGGCATCCATGTCACATCTGCCAATCAGGCTTCCACATACCGCTGTCACATGCATCCATGTTGCATCACTGTTGCACCCTTGACAAATACACACACATGTACACAGTGCTCATACATGCAGCCGAAAACAACATACATGCCTGACATCACGGACATGTCTACTTACATACACATTCATCCAAACATGTGTGCACGCACAACTGCATTTGCCATGCAAGCCCACACACACAAGCACCATCCATGTCTCACACATTACAGCCCTCGCATGTGTCAGCCCCACGGCCCTGTACACCCCCACCCATACTCGACCCCATACAAACAGATGTGCAACCGGCACAATGCCGAATAATCACCACACGCACTGCTCACAATCAGGATGCATGTACACTCACCGCTCGACTCCAGACGGGTCTGCTTCTCTAGGACCTGGACGTGGAACGCTGGGGATATGCGTTCCAGGACCCCCATCTGTTCTTCCGACAAGTGGCCCCGGCGCCCCTTGGCATCCGCTGCCTTCAAGAGGCGCCGGGCCTTGTTCAGGGTCCTGGACCTGAAGTCCTCCCAGCGCTTCCTGACATGTTGTAAGTCCCAGACTGCCACCCCCTCCGCGTTGATGGCAGTCACGATGTCAGTCCAGATCCGAGTCCGTCCTTCCTTGTCGGTGCGGGAACTTCCGAAGAGGGCATCATACTGCCCCAGGACTTGCTCCACCAGGACACCAACTTCGGTGGCACTGAAGCTGGTGCCCCTCTGCCTCTCTGGCCGGGGGTTGTCAGTGGTCACAGATGGTGTTTGCCCCGACATGACAACCCCAGAGGCAGGAGTGGGTGGGCAACTGGGTCCTGGGGCTGGGCTGTGGAGCGATGGAATTCCAGTCGGGAGTCTTCGGTTCCAGCAGGGGTGGTCACAGCAACAGCACCCCTGGCTGATGTGCAGGCAGCAAATGGCAGTGCACGTGGGCAGCAGGCAGTCAGGCAGCAGCAGATGGCAGGTGGGAGCGTGCTCGGGGCTCTGGGGGGCAGTAGTTCGGCCTTCTGGGCAGGAGCGTGGTCTTCCGTGTGCTTACGCGTGGCCAGCTTGGTACGGAGTGATTTGGCACGTGAAAATCCTGCACGTCAGCGTGAAAACCGAGGAAAGGCCCTTAGCGCGTTAGCGCGTCAGCACGCATAAGCGATTCTATTGGACCAAAGGCCCTCAGCGCGTAAACGCGTCGCCAGCGTATGCGCGTCTATGAAGTCACGTGCACGTTGAATTGGGCACACGTTTGAAAATGTTGCGTGTGAAAAAAATGAATGAACCTATAGGTTAGTGGGTTTAAAAGTTAATGAAAATGTTGTATGCTGAACATTAGGTATATAGAGGCCACTGGCAAATGTAATTACAAAAACACTGATTAAGCCAGATGAGGTCCTACAGCACATAGAAGAGAACTGTAGGTGAAGCTAATCTATGCTATATTGGAAACACATAATAAAAGCATTTTGAAACACATGGTCCTATATTTAGAGAAGCCCAGCATATTAATCTCCTGGCCTGCTAAAGTACTGGTGTGCCCCTCAACCCTGCTTCAACGGGGAGCACCAGCTCTCACCTCCCAGGGGTGTACTCAAAATCACAATTCTTATCCCAGAAAGTATCCAACATGATTTCTCATCCTATGATTGGAGTAGGGAAATCTGAATAAAACACAAGCAACTTACAAAGCACACGCATTCAAAACAGAGTGATGGCATTTACAATGGGCCTCATTATGATTTTGGAGGTAGCCATGCCCTTAACAAGGGTCAGGGTCTTGGTCCTGCAAAAGGGGACTTACCGGGCCATTCTGACCTTGGAGGGTCCGTTAATTCCCATTCGCGGGACCTGTACCTGCTACGTCCCCCCAGCAGGGGTCAATGGGAATTAATAACGGTACCGCTGCTACCATTCTAGTCTGCTTGTGGGTGCCGCCCTGCACGCCTTGTCTGACCAGCCGTTCAGAGCGGCACCTGCGAGCAAACTCGGAATGTTGCAGCAAGGTAACAACGGCGTTGGTAGCACTACCGGCGCCGTGGTTGCCTTACCGCAACACTCCTAATGAGGCCCAATGTGTCTGACTGGTTAAGTAGTTGTACAAAGGGAGCCTTCCAAGTATTGGGGCACGTTGAATGTGGTCCTTAGAAACATAAAGACAAACCTATGGGCAGCTAGACACATCTGCTCTGCCAATTCAATGCAGCAGCAACGATATAGTCATTTTAGCTTTTACATCAGCCAGCAATTATTTTACAGACTAATTAAATAGTGATATTAACCACTTACAAAGGAAAAATAACGAATAATTCCATCTGGAGTCCTAAAGTGGTCAGAGCATGCAATCGTTTTTTGGAAGAATATTTCCTGTTGGAAAGTAAGGCCATTTGTGGCATAAAAAAAATTAGAGACTAATAGAGATAGTGATTTGTCCAAGATCAGCGATTTGTCAAGTGGGGGACTTACACATATGGGGCCTCATTAGGACTCCGGCGCTAAACCATGGTGCTATTAGCACCATGGTCCATGCCGGAGTCCGCCATGACGGAATGGGGAATTACCACCCCATTCCGAGGTTGGTGGGACGGTAATTCCCCATGCCGCCATGGCCCTTCCCCATTCCCATTTTTGGGAATGGGAAGGCGCTAATTACGGTACCGCAAATTGCGGTACCGTAATTAGCACCAAGGTCCCTTTGCAGGTCCCTACTTTAACGGCTGGTAAAACCAGCCGTTAAGGTCAGGTCCCGCAAAGGGACCTCGTAATTAAGCGCTAGGTGTTGAACGGCGCTGCAGCCTTTTACGGCGCCGTTAAACACTTAGCGCCTGGGTCATAATGAGGCCCATAGTCTGCTAATTCTCCAGTTTATTGAGGCATGTCACTTAGTCCTTCTTTTGAACCAGGTATCCATAGCACTATGTGCTGGCAATTCCCAGGAGAACGCAGCCACAATGGAATGAGACAAGCAGATACTTTTGAAGCCAGGGAGCCAGGTATCTGGGGGCGAGCTGGGAATTGTCAGGGAATTAGGAATTAAATGCAGTTAAATAAAATTCAACCACAGTCTGATACAGCTTTTTTCAAATTACTTTTGTCAGCTGGGTGTGAGAAGAGGGCTGAAGGCTAGGGAGCGTGCAAAAGGGAACCAATCAACGCAGAGGCTTTGGTGTCCCTAAGATGCAACAGTGTTTGTGTCCTTGATGATGTCCACGAGGCATGCTATTGGTCGGATGCAGTGTGAATGTCTTGCCCCTTGCCATTTCAAGTTTTTTTGTGTAGTGCCATCCAATGGCAGAAAAGTAAAAGTTTCAACTGGTCAGTCAAATCATGTATTTACAGGGTGATGTGGGGTGGTTTGTGACATCACAAGGGGTGGTAATGTAATTGGGGTCAGAAAATGTCTTATCCAATCAGGACAATGCAACATATGTTCGGATATAGGGGATTGATGGGCCTGCACCAATCCACTCTTGGGATCTGCCTACAAAACAAAGCTAACTCGTATTAAGCCAATGTTGATTCTATGGTTTAATAGGTTTTCCCACATTGGGGGTTGTTGACTGTGCATTTCATTCAGTGCAATTCCACGGGACTGTCTGAACTGTTTCCTGGATGGATTTTGGGGCTAATAAATTGAGTTTCTTCTTTCCTGGTGTATGCTCCTTTTGGATCACTTTTTGTTCCTATCATTACTTTCGATGGTGGACCACTTATACAGCCATTAGTCATGTGTGCCGCATTTTAGCTCCCCCTCTGTATTCAGTGGTCTCTGCTGCCACACTGCTTTGGTCAACCTCTAACACATCTCCTGCTAAGTTTCTTATGTCACCAAACATTGAGGCACACTCTCAAGCTGGAATAATAGCAAAGAAGGCGTCCATACTGCAATGTGTTGGCAGAAAAGTACACCATTCGGTTTCACTTGGCTCTGCTGTGCAATTACCATTTTGCTACTCACATCCCTTTATCACTCGTCCACCTTGCAGTTTCCCCATTTTTTCTATGCATCCCCCTCTCCCTAATATCATGTAGAATTCACATATATTTCTGACATACCACCCCACTGGTTTCTTTACACTGCATCCTTCCCTCTACCTTCTCCTAAACTCTGATCTCGGTCTCCTAGTGTACACAGTTGCACTTCCCTACATTGGAGTCCGTCTGTCATCTTTTTTTCTCAATTTGTCCACGTTTTGCATCCTGCCAGAATAAAGAGGGAGGGTGGGGGGGTAAGGAGTGTCACATCCTTGTCAGTCAGGGCTCAATGGAAGCAAATATATCCACATTTATGCACCCCAGAATGTGTTTCAAAGCATCCCCAACCCCATTTTGTCATTTTAAGCCAATGTTCACTGAAAACTGGAAAACCTGGTCATCAGCATGACACTCTGTGCCACTGCATAAAGTCCTATTACAGAGTTTGGTCTTCACCCTCTGGCAACTGCAATTTTTCCAATGCTGCATTACCCAGGGGCCATCTCGGATCAAAACAGGATGTTATGGGGCAATGTCGGGGTTTCATACCTTGTGGGGATAACAGTGATGTGGGAAATTATTCTTGGCTGCGGTTTGCCTTAAGAGGTAAATGTCTCACATATACCGAAAAGTAACCAGGAGGAGGTGACATAGATTGTACAGCATTATAGCCAGATGAATCCAAAATTGCATTAAAAAAACCTGCAAATATGAAATGTGTTCTGTGAATCATAGAATAACTAAACAGTTAACAGCAGGAGCATTGCAACCCAAATGAGGATGTTTTCCATTCATCACAGTGCACTTTAAAGTGTAATTATAAATCCATCTGGTGCGCATTCAATACCCATTGAACTCCTTACACTCTAAATGACAATCAGGAAGTTGTGAATACTATTCATGTAACCCCTGGCCAAATAAGGGCCTGGCCATTATGTGCTTACATTCTTATAACACCTGCATGGGGTAATAAACCATGCTTGATGTGTATGTTGAGATAATGTGCATTGGTGCTTTCATGCTTCTCTTAAATAGGGTTGACTTTGAGTCTTCAGGAACGTCAAAGGGCAGGTCTCCCCTGTTCATAGGGTGTGGACCACCCCTCTATGTGAAGAGCAGAGGGAGCATTGAAAAAAGCGTTAATGTGTTTGAAAAAATAAAAACAAATAAAATGAGACAAAGAGTGAAGCTGACGGATATGGTTCAATGGGGTGCCCTGGCAAAGAGTGCCCTTACAGGGCATGGCAGCAGTCTGAAGAGACGAGCCCAGTGAACTGTCCACATGGGCCACATCAGCAGTGTGGTTCGGGTGAAGGTTTTGAGATGGCCCAGTAGAAGAGGTTCATCAGAAAGAGCCAGAGACCGAGCAGGAGCTGCAAGGAGCAATAACAGGTCAGTTCACACTAACACAGAACGAAGCCATGGGAGGGTAGGACTTAAAGGTGATTGCGCTGTAGGCCATCAGTCCTCAGAAGCCCAGGCCATGGGGGCATCCTGGCAAAGAGAGGTGGCTCTCATTGCAAGAGCAAGATATGGCACGTGCTTCCAGCCTCCGAACTGCAGAAGGGTGGGCTCGCCCACTTAGGCACTGTCAATGGGCAGGCGGGCACCACCCTCTGACCTGAAGCCATGACACCACTGTGAGGCTGTTATACACATCCTCAGTGGGGCGAGATATTGTGCAAGTAGTCCATGACAGTATGAAGGGCATGTCCACCTGAGCACCCCTCAGGCCCTGAGTCAAGGAGAGGGTGGGGCCTGTCCACTGGAGGAGGTGATCACGTCAGTCAGATGCTTTCATGTGAGGAGCAAAGCTCAGCCCTGTCAGTGGGTGGCTTTCGAGCACTAGCACAGGTGTGGGTTTAGGAACCAACAATGTGCACAAACTGTATTGGCAATCTTCTGCTGCCTTTAGTTAGGGTTACTTATGCACTGGTTATGGAAAAAAGTGCTCAACTCTACACAAGTTACACAGGGCAAAGAGTGACAGTGAGGTGGCAATGATATGGGAGGTGAACTGCTTTAGGCCGCAGTGGTTGATTAGATCCCCAGAGAGCCACCTCCTAGATCAATGATCAGGGTTAAACCAAAGAGAGTGATAGACATGGAATAGGCTCTTCTCAGGTACGCCCTCAAGGGAATTGCCCATGTGTCGTCCTTGAGGAAGGGGTAAGCACAGCAGGACTTGCAGGTCTGATTAGTGCACGATATCCCTTAGGTACATGCAGAATATAAGCCTACATGCACATTTATAACAATTCAGTACTATACGTAATCAACTCTTGTTTTGAACTGCTTTAGCTCTTGTTTTAGTAAATTATATCACCCCTATGACATCCAGCAGAGTGCAACATTATTTTGCAACACTTTATACTCTGGCTGCTGCCACTCCCATCGCACCTAAGGACACTAACTCCTCACACCACAAGCACCTCCATCTTGCAAAACAGTAGAGACCAACACTTACCACTACACCCCCTACCATCAATTCTTACTGCCATCAACACTACCAACTTCTCTTATCCAACCACCTACTTACCCAATCAATAACAAAAATAACAGTCAGCTCTGTCACCAAGAACCATTGCCAGCATCTGCCACCTCTGAGGCACATCAATAAATGTCCTTGTTTCAGCCAATTCTCCCTTCATCTCCTGCCACCTCACCCCTTTCTATACCCAGCAAATGCAGGAACCTGACTCATGCCACTGTGCTCCACTCCACCACCAGTCAGTACATGCTTCGATCACACCCACACATCGAGGCCCAACTGCATGACACCACCAGGAACACCAGTTGATAGCTACAGCCACACCACTCCACCATACCCCACTAAAATGCTTACACCAGTCCTTGTCTTCTGCCACTCAGCACCGACACAGCACCTTCTTCTGACCCCCTCCAAGGTCATGTCCTACAACTAATTCAACACAAAATGCATGCCTCTTGCTCATCACCACCACTCACCTCCTACTCACTGCAGTACTTCTATTTCTCTCTCCCCACCAAAACACATCAGCACCCAGCTTCAGCTGTCATCCATCCTCCCAAACTCCTGCAAACCCTCTCCCTTTGCCCAAACTCACAATGGCAAACCTACCAGCCCTTGTCTGTCCCCAGAAGGGGAGTACTTAATTTCTGCATCCTTGCAGCACACACGAGAAGCAAGACTCTTCTGTACACCACCCACTGAAAGAAAGTTTCGGTGCCCTTGCTCCGTATAGCACACACATCCACCCCCTCCCCAAAGGCCATTCTGTACAAAGGACTCCCCCCTCCACACACCCTGCCTATGCCTGGCAATCTTGCTTGGGTTCATCCATTTCATTGTTAGTGTATATTTACGTGGTTCAGTTCTATAGACCATTAATCAAGTTTGTGTTAATTCAGGGTCTGGCAAAGTGACAGGTCTTGAGTGTTTTCTGAAAAGCGAGGCGGTCCTGAAGTTTGACAATGTCTTTCAGCAGAGTGTTTAAGATTGGTGGTCTTAATTGTGAACAAGGAGTCTCTGTATCATTGCCTGAAGTAGCAAGGCATTGTAGGAAGTGCGGCCATGCCAGAACATGAAGGCCTTAATTGGATAGTAGAGGTGATCATCCTTTGGATAAATTCTGCCCCATTCCTTGCATTTGTTCCTCGCACTGAATTCATGTTAAAAACAGTCTTGGCCCTTGCATTGACATTTGTCAGGCACTGACATAACATGGCCAGGTACTAACAGTGTCTGCGAGTCATTGACATTCCATGGCCCTGCAGTGCCATTATGGCAGTCCCTGGAGAACACAGATCTGAGGTCTACACACGAGCTAAATGTTTGGTCTGTCAACGATTGTTACCTTACCGCCGAACTATGAGTTTGGAGGTAAGTGTAGGAAAAACTTCCAAGAAAAAGCTGGCAGTAATTCCACTACCTTACTGTCAAAAGTCTGCGGAAATCCTGATGGAGTCAGATGGACTCTATAAACGGGGATTGGCACTGCCACTTGGAACTGGGAAAGTGGTATATTAACACAGGCTTGATGTATACACGGTACACGAGATATGATGATTTGCCTGTTTTTTATATTATTTTGTTTTACTTCTTTTAATCATACTTCTTTTCTTTTTTTTTACGCTTCGTTTTGAAGGTTGAAACTTGCCTCTATTTGTTTGTTTAATGATGGAGACCATGGTGGTCAAAGGTTGTCAAAAATGTATAACCAATATGACCCACCTAAATAAATAAAAATAAAAAATCTGTTTGGTGGTATCTCTGCGTATTTACGCCACAATGCCACCAGCCCTGCAATGAGGTGCCATGTGTGTGTCATCTGCCTAATTGTTTGTGGTGGTATGTTTGCTGATACGCTTTAGTAGAGGAGGCATTTGAATGTGGAAAAAAGTGGAGATGGGTGTGATCCATGTGGTACTTCTCAGGTGATGTGAGGGGTTAACCCAAGAGGGAGATGTAGGAAGTTGAATAGTTTTAGTCCTGTCTGTGAGGAATTATGTCATCCTGAGTTGTAGTCTCCCATTAAAAATGGAAATGCATGATAAACCCCCCATATATAAGGAATCGTACAAAGCTGAAATTGCTGAATAACAGCGAAGCAAATATCCTTGCGAATGTATTAGCAAATTGCCTGCTCAGGGTGATGCCAGTGATATTGATATTGATATTTTATTTCTATCGCGCTCATACACAAGTGTTTCAGAGCGCGACAAGGCAAGGGAAGGGAACAGGGGAGAACAAAACAACGATCTTACAACGTGCATACGGCCAGTGCGGTTTCATGCCAAGGTGGTCAACAAGAATGATCTGTTTGTTTTTGTTTTGTTTTTGTTTATTTATATAGCGCTACGAACCCTCAGGTATCTGAGCGCTGCTTATTTCCCACGGTGTGTGGTGCTCATTTATCGACCTCGGAAGGATGACAGGCTGAGTTTGGCCCTGCCGGGATTCGAACCTGCATGAGCAGGCTCTGCACGGATGTCAAAGCGAGCGCTCTACTCGCTGTGCTATCTGACCGGCAATAGACATTGACTGACTGACATTGCAATAGACAGGGCCAATTCGATTGAATCCCCAGCACCTATTCTATCAGTGGACTTCGAGAAGGCATTTGACTCAATCTCCTGGCAGTTCCTATGGGAGGTAATATCGGGATTTGGTGAAGAATATATGAGGTGGGTGAAGCTCCTCTATCATGGGATAATGGCATTGATCAGAGTTGACAGCTGCTCTTCTTTGGCTTTCCTATTGGAAAGAGGCATGAGACAGTAGTGCCCTCTCTCCCCCCTACTCTTTACATTAGCAAACAAACCCTTGGCACTGTGGTTTCAGCCAGACCCAGGTTGGACGGGCTTGGTGTGGCTCAGCAGTCATGAAGATCTGGTTGTCTTGTATGTCGATGACTTCCTTTTATTTGCTGGATATCCGGCAACCTCTTTACCAAGTATTATTGTAATTCTAGGGGTCTTCGAGAACTGTGGTGGCCTAAGGGTGAACTGGGATAAGACCGTCCTCTTTCTGATACGTGAGGGGCACACAAGATGCATGACGGGTACGGCGACCGGTTCAAGCCAAGCGTTTTAAAATATCTAGCCACACAAACCTGCTGAACCCACAAGGATTTCTTCTGAGAGAATTTCGAACCGATTATCAAACACCTCCAGGGGGACACGATTCACAGGGCTTCTCTCCCATTGTCCCTTCTGGGGCGAGCATCCCTTTTCAAATGCTCCCCAGATTTTAATATGTGGTGCAGAACACACCGGAGGAGGAATTTTGATAGGATAGGTGCAGTGATCCGTGCGTTGCCATGGCAACACTCCCAATCATGCATTTTACACGGGTATCAACCCCAAGATGTCTTCCCAGGAATGCTGAGGAGATAGGTGAGGTAGGAGGAAGACTAAGATTTCACTTGCATATTGACTGAGAAAATAAAGCAAGATCCTGCAACTCCCACCCTCAATTCCAATGCCTATAATAAGACATGAAATAGCAGTACAATCAATCAGCTCGATCGTCCTATGGAAACATCTTGATCTATACCGCAAGCTGCTAGCAGATGAAAAAACACCAGCAAGCCAAATCCTAAGATCACACCCGAACGCAATGAACAATACCATCTTACACAAATGGAAAGACAACCTTGATCGACATCTGATAGACAAGGATATTTCCCATGAAATGCCCCAACAATCAAAGGTAAAGCTGATGAGAAATGATTGGATAAAAACAATCAACCAGAAAAGAAAATACAGTTTGAATGTAGAATTCAAAATGGACATAAGGACAATCAACGAGCTTCCAGCTTACTTGACTATTTTCCCAGACAACAAGATTCTATCAACGTATCTGAAAATACGAATGAACACCAGACCTACTTGTTTGTACTTAATAAAAACAAGGCTGATCCCTTCAACAGAACAATTCTGTTGCTTCTGTCCAGAGACACAGAAACCAGAAACGCTACACTATCTTTTGATGGAATGTGTCAATCTCTCAGAACAAAGACTTCGATTCAGCACCTTCTTTAAGATCTCTGAACAGAACATGGATGCAGAAGAAAGATGGGCACTGATGCTCAACGGAATTTCAAACAAACTGATTTTCACGATATGTCAATTTCTTCAATAAATACTAGAGCTAGACAAAGATACCAATATACCGTAAACACACAAAATGGAAAATCTTTTAGAAATTGCGATAAATGAAAAGTTTAAAAATTAAACTATATCATTTAAAAAAAAACATTATTTTAATAGGGGTGTCAACCAACTGTGTTTTTTACTCAAGGGGTGGTTTTGCCAGACCAGGTTTGGGATCAGATTAAAGCACTTGAATGGTTCCAGTCCCACTTTTTTTCCACTGAAGAGGCAGTTCCAGGCAGTGTTTGATGGCCACCTGATGCAAATCCACTGACATAGAAGCACAAACATTAATATTAAACATTCGAATAGCAACAAATTGGGCAATGAAAGTCAACCAAAAAATACAAATTGATTTTGAAGCCTAGTTTATACCTATGACGGCTTCTAGTTTGCCACAAGGGGTTTCATTTTATTTGGATATTCAAATGTGTTGAACACCATGCTTAGAAGAAGATATTATTCACCTCTGAAATGGGGCAAGCCCGTACTTCCCCAGTTCGGGGACCCAGTTGAGCCCAAGGCATGCAATCATGAGTTAACCAGTTCTGACATTACTTTACAAACCAGTGGCATCTGCGTTTAAGCCCCATTTCTTCCAGCGAATTGTCTTGCAGTCGTAGGCGGCACAAGTCAGAAGAGTCAGAAGATTTGCCCTGTGGACAAATAAGTGGTGCTAGCCAAGAATATAAGGTGAAGGTAAAACACTGAAGAAGCGAACTCCTGCTTGCAGAAGCAAAATGGGACGTGGCACCAGAGGTCATGGACAGTGGATTGACACTGTGGGGTACAAAGGGAAGCTCTGGAAGATGGAAGTGGCTGGCGGTGGGCATCGCTCTCCTTGTACCAAGAGATGCCCCAAAGGACGCACACCTTGAGTTTTTTGCATTGAGTACTTTGTAAATAATAAAGCCTATGGCCAACAATTTTATTTCATACAAACCCCAGTGCAGCATGGTTCATTTTCAGTATTGGTTATACACATGTATTATATCCCTAATCGGCTTGGAATTGCTGGAGCATTTCCCCCTTCCCCTGTCTTAAGACACCCAGCCCATGTCCTTGCCTCCTCTCTAAGGGTGTCTCCCAACTTATAGTACTATAAACATTGTGTTTGCAAATATTGGAAAATGCTCTTTTGTCAGTATAGAATTCTATGTATTTACTTTGGCAAAACCGGATATGTAAATGAACTACCCCCGCACAGTGCCACTCATCTAGGGACATCTCCCCCACACATGAGCACTCATCGAAGGACATTTCACCCAGCACACTATCATCATCCAGGGACATCTCCCCCGCACGAGCCCTCATCCAAGGACATATCACCCTGCACACTAGCACTCATCCAGGGACATCTCCCCCCCACGAGCCCTCATCCAAGGACTCTCCCTCTTGAGTACTCACCCAAACAGGCATTCACCCAAAGACCCCCCTCCCTAGCCTTCAAGGAGCCATTCACTTCCCAGCCCTTCAGCCCCGAGGAAAGCAATCCTGCATGGAAGTCTGTTAGACCCTGAGCTCTCAACTGTCCCATGTCCATGCATGAGAAGGCCATCAAGTCATGTTTTTGTTTGGAATTCTTGGACTTGCAGTTTTCCTAAATTTCAAAAGAGAAGGAAAAAAATACAAATCCCAGAATCAAAATGGGGAAACACAGGACCGGTTGTTCCCCCCCCCATCCCCCTCACGCACAGTCATGGGAACAGAGAGACCTCCTATGTAAACCCCTGTCCGTGCAGTGCCCATAACTTGCCATCTCTTCATTAAAAACGTGCACATTCTTCTCCGCTCTAGTGGCATTCCTTTCCATGGGAGCCGTCTTTGCAAATACACTATTGAACATTCTGCAAATTACCCAGACTGCCTCCTTTCCCTCCCCATGCGGCTAAAAGGCATGCAATCATTTGTCACAAGCAGCACTGACTCCAGCCTGGGCAACGCAACTCTTTATGGGTGTGGCCAGCAATTCCTCCTCCCTTTCCGTCCAACACAAGTAGGCTTTTTCTTCAATCACTGTTGCCAACACTTTGCTGTTTGTGTGTATCCATCACAAGTGTGTCATGGCCGCACTGCTGCCATAGGAGTGATAGCGAAAGGCCTAGAAGGTGTGTGAGCAGAATTGTGCGGCACCAGCGTACATCAACATCCACACTGCAGAAGAGCACATCACTTCAACTCAAGGAGCACATCACTTGAACCCTAGGAGCACATCACTTGACCCCAACCAATAGGATTGATGGCAATTGCACAGCACCTGGGAAACAGAGATCCATCACCCATTAATGAAACAAAGCATTGCTTTGTTATCACAAATAACTCCACACACTATCATAAGTCTATTTTCATTACTCTGCCTAAATTCGAGTCACAGGAGGGGGTAATGAATAGGTCAGTTTGGAAGGTGTGTGAGCATTCTCACCAGACCCCGCTCAGGCCATCATATTGTAAAAAAACTAACTTGCTGTGTCCCATGGCAAGGACTGCTGGTCCGGCAATAACAGCAGAGGACATAAAACAACAAGTACCATAATGCACAGAAAGAGTTGATGCGCTAAAGCAGAATTGACATAGCACTCGTGGCACAAGATGAGCTGAGCTTTCTTGATTGACAGGTGCAAAATCAACACATTTAAGTTATCGAGGCGGCTTGTACTCGTGCTGCCACGCCTGCTGTCTCTTCAAACCTTCTCTGCTGCAAAGGCTTGGAAACTAACTCCAGCGGCATCGATCCCTCTACAGGCTGGGCTCCAACTTATTTCATCACCAAACTATAGGGCATGCTGGCACTTATATCATTTCCAAGGCAATGTCATTTTTCTTCAGCCCAGTTTGGTTCAAACAATGGAATTTTATTAGCAGGACAAGTGAAACGCAGTGATGTATATGAAGAGTCTAATGGCCCCTGTAATAACTGACAGTGACGACGAACAGAAACAAAGAAAATGGAGGAGGCACCCCGATAACTCGGGCGGTGTCCTCCTCCTGTCCTCCCTCTTCCCCTTTGGGACAAAGGGAAGGCGCCGGCGGAAAGCACGGCAGAAAATGGAAAAGCCCACAAAGGGCTATGACGGAAAGGGGCGGAGCTACCCCTTTATAACGGGTGGGCACCTTACATTTGTCATTTTGTCATTTTATTTATTTGTAAAGCGCAGCCAGGCCCGGGGGCATATGGGCGCATAAGTTAGATCTGGTTACAGTTACAATAAAAGGCAGTCAACAGTAGTTACGTTACAGTTACAGAAGGTACAAAGATAGTGTTGCAAGTGTGTACAAATATACATAAATTACATGGTGTGCCGGCATCAGTCTAGCGTGCTAGGATCCGGAGGATAGGCTGTCAAGGAGTCCAAATTGTGAAGCCAGCACCTCGTGTTATGTTTGAACAGGTTGAATGAGGATTCTGCACGCAAGGGCGCGGGGATAGTGTTCCATAATTTGGAAGCTTGAACAGGGAAGCTAGCTCCACCTGAGTTATGAAGTTTGAATCGCGGTATGGTCATGGTATTAGTTTGTGCTGCCCTGAGTGGTCTTGAGGAGGTGTGGGGTGTAAGTTGGTTTGTAAGGTATGCTGGGGCAAGGTTGGCCCTGACTTTGTGTATGAGGGCCAATGATTTAAGAGCTATTCTGTGCTCGACGGGGAGCCAGCGTAGTTTAAGTATGGTCTCGGATATGTGTGCTTTTTTGGGGATGTTGAGGGCAGCCCTGATGGCATTGTTTTGGACTACTTGCAATTTGTTGATGTTTTTGTGACTAGTGCCCAGGTAAAGGGCATTGCAGTAGTCTAATTTGGATAGGACTAGTGCTCTGGCAAGAGTAATGCAATTGGGTGTGGAGATGAACGGTCTACATGCAGTCATCAGCTTGCAGGTGTATGCGGCTGAGGAGGCTACTGCATTGGTTTGTTTGTAGAAGGATAAGGTGGCATCAATGTAGATACCAAGAGTTTTAGTGTTATTTGACACAGGGATGAGGTTACCATCTATGGTAAAGGCTTTGAATGAGAGATTGAGATTTTTAAGTTTGGCATGAGTACCCAGGATGATTAACTCAGTTTTTTCATCATTGAGACACAGTCCATGATGTGCCATCCATGCTTGTATTACCGAGTAGATTTCATTAAGGGTGGTACTGTCAGTTACGTAATCACCCGAGATAGGAATCAGTATCTGGGTGTCATCCGCGTAATTAGTATACGTGACACCCAGAGCGTCAAGGATATCAAAGAGTGGTTTAGTGAATATATTGTAAAGTGTCGGGGACACGCAAGAGCCTTGCGGGACTCCACAAGGTACTGGTGAGGGTTCAGCAGAATCCGTAGCAGAAAAGACCCTCATGTTTCTGTTCGCCAGGAAGGAGCTAATCCAGGCCGTGGCTGCGTCTGAAAAGTGTGCTGCAGATTTCAAGTGGTGACAGAGTGTTTGGTGGTTGACCAAGTAGAAAGCTGCTGACAGGTCAAGCAATAGAAGGAGTGCGAGTTTGCCATTGTCTTTCAGAATATGGATCTGAGTAGTAAGGTCTATTAGTGCAGTTTCCGTACCGTGTCTTGGTCGGAAGCCTGATTGCCTAAGTCCTAGGAGGTTGTTTGATTCTAAGTAGGCCTGTATTTGTAAGTAGGCTGCTCTGTCTAATATTTTTAATAAGAACGGTACCGTCGTTATAGGCCTATAGTTAGACGAGTTGGCTGGGTCAACAGTAGGTTTTTTGAGGAGAGGAATGACCCAGGCGTCTTTAAGGTTATCAGGTACTATTCCAGATTTAAATGAGGCATTAATGAGGTTGGTGATGAAAGGTGCTAGGTCGTGCGCGGCCGCTTTGATGATCGGGGCAGGGTAGACATCACCTTGGCAGTTCGAAGGTTTGAGTTTCCTGATGATGTTTTCCACTTCCCAAATAGAAAGGGGTGAAAAGTTGAATGGTTTACAAGTTGATTTGAAAGTGGATGGTCTGTTAGGTAGTTGTGTATAGTCATGGTCAGCTAGTAATAAGGATTTTTTTGCGTTAATTTTGGCTTGTAGGCGAGCTATTTTGTCTAATAAGGCCTTCTGAATATTGCTACACCATAGTGTGTCAGTAATACATTTGTCAGTGGGGGCAATAGGGGATTCTAGTTCTTTCAGAATCTTGAAAAGTTCTTTAGTGTTCGATTCCGCTTGTGTAATCCTTTTGTTGTAGGTGTCTTTTTTAGCATGCAGTATGGCCTCTTTGTAACTGGAAGGGGCTAGGGTAAGCTCTATCTTATTGGATGCTGTGGGTTGTTTTTTCCAGTGAGCCTCGGCGGTTCTTTTAGTTTTGCGTAATTCTCTTAACTGCGGCGTGAACCAGGTGTTAAGGTGACGCTGTGGTTTAGGTTTCCGCAATTTTAAACGGGCAATGGTGTTCAGTGCTTTGAGTATAGCCTGGTTGTAGATATCTACTAAGACTGTGGGGTCAACATCTGAATCGATATTATTCAGAATAGGGAGTAATATGGGTAGGAGATTGTCAGGAGTAATGTCTTTCTTATTTGTCGTGCAGGTGGCGGGGGCGATGATGGGCAGCGCGGGGGGTAAATTGGCTTTGATAGCAAAGGTTAATTTGTGATGATCCGACCAGATGCAAGGGTCATTGGATAGGAGGTCGATAGGACAGTTGAGGTGGGAGAGCCAGTCTAGTGTTCTGCCTTTGATATGAGTAGGTTTGTGGATAATGTGTGTATGACCGAGTTCGGATAAGGTGTTGGCTAGGTCATGGGCGTTAGTGTCCTTGGGATCGTTGAACCTGAGATTAAAGTCCCCAAGTAGGATGATTTGAGAGTTAGGTTTGGTGTTTATGGATATAAGTGATGCAATGTCCTCTATAAAAGAGGAAATGGGTCCTGGTGGGCGGTAAATAAGGTGCAATGATGCCGTGTGGTTGGGTGAGAGAGGGAGCTTAATTGATAGGGATTAAGCTGAGGGGATTTGAACGTCTTGGATGATTTTGATGTCGAAGGTATTTCTGAATATGAGGGCGAGACCGCCTCCCTTCGTTTGGGTGGTATTTCTGTCAGATCTAATGATAGCATAACCATCAGGTATGGCGAGGGCCACAGATGGGCCGGATGCAGCATTGAGCCATGTTTCTGTGACTGCGAGGAGATCAAGATTTTCATTAGTTATAAAGTCAGCTATATCAAGAGCCTGGGCAGGAAGAGACCTAGCATTCACTAAGGCTGCTTTAATTAGTTTGTCTTTTTTGGGAGATTTTTCAAGTCGTATCTGTAGAGGGCTGTGGGCTAGGTAGTCTGAGTCGATGGGGAAGCTGGCAAGGTTACTATGGACTCTTAGTCTAGAGTTTCTGGTTAAGATGCTGGGGTGGTGAGAGTAAGGATAGGTCGGAGTACTAGTTCTGGAATTCAATCTAGTGTTTCTGTTCAATAGGCTGCTAGGGTAGTGAGGGCATATATGAGTAGGTGGTCTAGTTCTAGTATTCAATCTAGTGTTTCTAATAGCTGTGGTTGGTTAGGTGTTGGTCTAGTAGCAAAGTGGCGTATCCAGAGTGCTTACTGCAGGCATCATCCATCCAGCCTTTGCAGAAGGGGGCCTGCCCACAGTAACCAGGAAGAGGATTTCGTTTTGGATTTTGTTTTATTTCTTGAAGTTCTGTTGTTTCAAGGAGGTCACCGAGCAAAGGGTAGCAGAGGCGGAGGAGCATCAGACAGCAGAAGAAGAGGGCTTGCTGGCGCTGCTTGGACATGATCAGCTGGAAGAGCCGATCAACCGGACAGAGAAAAGAAGTGGAGCCGGGGACCCACGGCATGCCAGCAGCGGCAGCGGAGTTGCCGCGGCGCCAACAAGAAGGCAAGAAGAAGCAGGCCAGGTACAGCCGAAGGGCAGGTGTTGACGGCAGCAGGAAAAGCAGTTTGGCATGCGGCGGACACAGGCGGAAGAAGGGACAGCAACAGGTGAGGCAGCCGCAAGGGGAGTGTTGCGCGGCGCCTACCTGCAACGAGAGCATGGCGGTCTATGGGTAACACGTGACACGGGCTGGGAAAAAGGTGAAAGAACTTGGCAGCGGTTGCCGAGCTGGCATCTTCACTACCTGGGGGGACAGAGGAGATTGTCGGGGCAGCCATCCGTGAACAGAAGAGGGGCATTGAGATCGCACCTCGCCCTATCCACTCACGCTCCCCATCCCCGGCACGGTAAGACATTGCGGGCAATAATCCACAGGAGCAATCACACATCTTGCCTTTAGAGGGGCGCAGAGATCACCCCAACCCCCCTCAAACATTGGAAATAGTAATGGAGCTTCAACAGGACCAAAGGGACACAGAAAGGGGGATACCTTACCACAAGGGGGGTGCGGTGCAGGACTGAAAAGCCAATCATTTTACACATTGAACCTCTGTTGTGCAAATATAATCATGGACTTGGCAGCATTCATGGAAATGGCCAGGTTGGCAGCCACTAAACACGGGCCCAACTGGATGGAGGCCCTGATCCCACAGCCAAAGGGGGAACCAGCAGGGCCCGGTCAGAGGCCTGACTCCCCCCTGATGTTCGCAGACAACGAGGAAGGGCAAGGCCAGGAGGGGGAAGAAGGAGCAGAAGAGCAAGGCGAGGAAGAGGAAGAACCAGCAACAAAAAGAAAGAGGACCATGACGCAAAAAGCCAAGGCGAGCAAGGAGCAGGCCAAGAAATGCAAGAAGCCCAGGGCGACTGGGGCAAAAAGCAAAGGAAGGACACAGGAGAATGTAGCCGTCCCAGCATCTACACCTGTGGGGGTGCCAGGGAACCGGGTTCCACCCAGCACGCCTGCAACCAGACTGGTGGCCGTGACTGAAGATGGGCCAGCATCCTTGGAAGCAGTGAGAGGTATGATAATGCAATGTATACAGGCCTGGGGCAATGGGGGCAATGGGCAATTATTGAGTGGTAATGTGAATGATTTCAACCAAATTGCAAGTGAGGCGGCAGTAGTTCAACAGAGAGGGGTGTCTCTGGGGCTAGGGGGCTGGGCTCAGGGGGCTATCAAGCAAGTAATCTGACCAGCACAGGGTTGTCGGGGGGGGGGGAACCAGTGGGCAGGTAAGCATCCTAGCGCTGGGTTTCCTGGGGGGGTAGTGCAGTTGCCTCAGAGGCAACAGGTCACAGCACTGGTCAACTCTAACTCCATAGGGGGGGTAACTCAATGACCCAGGAAGGTACAGCACTGAGTGGGGCAGTTCAGGCACCAACTTGGTGGGGGCAAAGGTCAGCAGGGCCAGGGGTAAACCCAGTGACCAATACCATTGGCATGCAAGAAGGAATATGGGGGCCTAACATGACACGGTATGGAAGGCCGATGCCAGGCTTTGCACCGGTCCGGGTGTCGGTGAGCTCTTTGTCATGGCTCATACCAGGGGCCACCAAGGAGAGGGAATGGAGGAAAGAGTTTATAGAAATCCTGGATTTTGTAGGGATGGAACCTCTGGGTGAAGGGATAAAGGACATGTCAGAAAAGGAGAAGGAGAAGAGGGACAGGGAGAAACCCAAGGTGGAACCATCAATACACAACTGGTTAAAGGCTTTCAAAGTGCATATGTCAGTCATG
Organism: Ambystoma mexicanum; assembly: GCF_040938575.1. Classification (NCBI taxonomy): domain Eukaryota; kingdom Metazoa; phylum Chordata; class Amphibia; order Caudata; family Ambystomatidae; genus Ambystoma; species Ambystoma mexicanum. The sequence continues at coordinate 995,386,955 of NC_090941.1, forward strand.
TTAGAAAAATATCCGCAGGATGCATTGTCAATGATAGCGTATGAACAATATATACATGATCTATATCTGAAACATGGGGGTGAGGGATGGTTACAGTATGATCGGGGATTCCGGTTGAAAATGCAAGTGTGGCCAGCTTTTACTTGGGATGAGATGGACGTTGGGGGATTCTTAGACAAAATGGTGCCCGCAGGGGAAGGGGGGGAGAGAAAGCCCCAGGAGAGAAGCCTCAGGTTTGGAGGGGCAGGGGAGGGTACACCCGCCGGGGGTGGGCGTCCTTTCGCGGGTACTCCTCCTGGAACAACGGAACCAGCTACCAGGGGCACCAGGCAGATTTCTGGAGGGTTAACGCGGAAGGGGGTTGCCCCTTTGGCAAAACATGTCGCTTTAGGCACCCTAGGGGTAAAGATACCGAGGACCGCAGCTCCTCAGCCAGTGAGGGGAAGCGTAGGAGCAGCCCCAAAGCAAAGGATAATGTCAAGAGGGAATGAGGTTAAAAGCAACATGTAACAGGCAACACACCCTCAGATGTTTAAGAATATGAATAAAGATTGTCTACCAGCGCCAGTTAACCTCCAAGCAATGACTCCCTGGTTAAATACTTATCACAACTGCGGTGATGCAAAACTGCTCTGGGAAGGTTTTAGGTGGGGTTTCAAAATCCCATCTTCAGTCACGGCCACCAGTCTGGTTGCAGGCGTGCTGGGTGGAACCCGGCACAGAGGTTAAGAAGGGCAAGGAGGCTCGTAATTTGCGGTCAGCACTCGGGATACCGGAGGTGGTGGCACTTAAAATAAACAAGGAGGTCAAGTTGGGTAGAGTGGCTGGTCCATTCACATGTCCACCTATGAAGAATCTGGTAGTTTCGCCTTTGGGTCTGGTACCTAAGAAAGAGGAAGGGCAGTATCGCCTGATTCATCACCTCTCCTTCCCTGAGGGTGAGTCAGTTAATGATGGCATAGCCGAGGATCTGTGTCGAGTGCATTATTCATCTTTTTAGGATGCAGTGGAGGTTGTGAGGGCGGCGGGAAGTGGGGCCCTGATGGGGAAGGCTGACATAGAGTCAGCATTCCGGTTGTTACCCATTCACAAAGAAAGTCAACATTTGTTAGGGTTCAAGGTGCAGGATCAGTACTACTCTGATAAGTGTTTGCCTATGGGGTGCGACATTTCGTGTGCACATTTCGAGGCCTTTAGCACGTTTCTGGAGTTTACAGTCAAACAGGATGTCAAGAAGGGGCTGTAGTTCATTACCTAGATGATTTCCTTTTCATTGGCAAAAAAGGGACCAGGGAGTGTGGGTCCCTCATGAATACATTCCAGGGGCTGATGAACGTGATGGGGGTCCCACTAGCCAAGGAAAAAACTGTGGATCCAGTAACCTGCTTGACTTTCTTAGGGATAGAAATTGACACAGTCAAGGGGGAGTGTAGGCTTCCGCAAGACAAGGTGAGGAAATTGAAGGAGACTATCAAAGGTTTGAGGGGTAAGAATAAGGCGACCCTGAAAGAACTCCAGTCGCTGGCAGGTAACCTCAACTTTGCAGGGAAGGTCATCCCGGTGGGTAAATTGTTTGCGAGGAGCATCAAACTCAAAACTGTGGGGTTACAACATGCAGGGCAGCATGTCAGGTTGGGCGCAGAAGTAAGGGAGGACTTGGGGATGTGGGACAATTTCTTGGACAACTTCAACGGTGTACTCCTGTGGAGAGGGGACTGGAGTAGCAATGACAGGCTCAAGCTATTTCCAGATTCCTCGGGGGCCCTGGGGTTTGGGCAATATTGGACACCAATCAGTGTGGCATGGCATGGCCGGTGGAGGGGCACCGGCAAGGTATCACCAGGGACATCACGTTGCTCAAATTCTTTCCCATAGTGTTAGCGTTCAAACTTTGGGCGGAGCAGCTGAAAGACAGAAAGGTGTTGCTCTGGTCAGATAACCTGGCGGTAGTCCAGATCATAAATCAAGGGTCAGCCAGTAACACAAGGGTGTTGCAGTTACTGAGGGAGCTCAACAAAAGCATGCTGGCTCTTAACATTGAGGGGCGGGCAAGACATATACCTGGGGTCAAAAACACGGTTGCTGATACTCTCTCTCGTTTGCAGTGGGAAAGATTCTGAGAGAGTTGTCCTGGAGCAGACAAGGTGATGACCCCGTTCAGAACTCAGTGGTGGGACATGAGTGGGGCGATCTGAGTTCTCTGATTCATACGGCACTAGCACCAGGCACGGCAAGTAGATACAAGGCATGCTGGAAACGGTTCTTGGCTTTCCAGAAGGAGGTACTGGGGAAGGGCAGAGGGAACTGCCGGTAAGGGCCTTTGTGGGCTGGGGCTGGCACGAGGGGAAGACCAAGTCATGGATGGCCTATCACCTGGCTGCAATCACCCATTATTTTAAACTGGAAGGTAAAGGTGACCCCACTAAGGAACACTACATTCTAATGGCCATGAAGGGCTGGGCCAAGCAGGGTGTGCCAAAGACAGATGAAAGAAGGCCCATAGACATAGTCAAGCTGCACAAGCTAGTAGGATGCCTGGAGGAAGTGTGCCGTGATGGATTTGAAGTGTCTTTGTTCACGGGGGCTTTCACATTACCTTTCTTTGGGGCATCCAGGTTGAGCGAATTGGTACCAGAGAACAAGGGGGCCAAGGGAACGGGTTTCTTACAATTGGGGGATGTACACTGTTCAGAAGGATGTTTGACCCTGTTTCTAAGGAGATCGAAGACAGATCAGGAGGGCAAAGGGTGCACAGTGGCTTTCCAACCCATCGCAGGAAGCATAGTCTGTCCTGTCAGGGCAGTGGTGGGCTTTCTCGGGAAGAGACCGCCCTCTGGGGGGCTCCACTGCTCATTCACCGAGATGAGTCCGCACTTAGCCGCTTCCAGTTTAGAAGGGTTATGGATCTAGCATTGGGGAGAATTGTGGAGACAAGGGGAATGTTTGGGACACACTCATTTCGGATAGGGGCAGCCACGTCGGCCGCAGCCATAGGCCTAGGGGCTGTAGCTATCAAGCAGATTGGGAGATGGAGGTCCGGGTGTTTTAAGAGATACATCAGACAGGAAAAACTGTAAAGTTGACATGCTGCCTTCTCATCCCATTAGAACCAGCCCGGAGGAGAAGGAGATCTGTCTGGGTGATAGGACACTCATTTGTGTCTAGGGCAGGGGCAAGCTGGATGGCGGAGCAGGAGGAGTTGACGGCCGGCGAGTTCAGGATTGGGTGGCACGGGGTGCCAGGAATGAAATGGGCGCAACTGCAGGGGCAGGTGTGCAAGTTGCTGGGAAACAGCAAAAGCCGGACATACTAGTCATACATCTGGGAGGTATTGATTTGACAAGCCTGGGGAGGGGGGCTTTAATGTGGGAAATGATGTTCTCATTACAGGAGCTGGCAGGACAACTGGGAGAAACGGAAATCATCTGGTCAGAGATAATCCCGAGATCAGAATGGAGAGGCGTGGATAATCACGCAGCCGTGGAGAGATCCAGGCGGAAGTTGAATTGCGCAATGGCCAAATTCTGCAGGGCCAGAGGATTTGGGCAGATCAGGCATGGCCTGATTAACTTGAAATCCCCAGAGTATTATCTCAAGATTGGGGTGCACTTGTCACCAATGGGGATGGATCTTTGCACCAAAATCCTGAAAATGTGAGGGAGGATAAGGGGGAGCCACGGTGGAAGGTAACCCACTTGTGGCGTGGCAGTGTTTGGGCGACCAAGCACAAGAGATAGACTGCGGATGACTGTTGGACCTTCTACTGAAGACCCCAACTCAAATCGTAGTATTAGGGGGGAAACTCCTAAAGTAGGTAAGGTTAGATCTAAGAGGAAGGGGAAGCAGGTACATTGCCTAACCCCAACCCCTCCAACTAAGAGGCCTAAGACCCAACCTGCTCCCACAGGAGAGGGGGTGAGGAACCTTGGAGGCCCCTCTAGATCTAAGGGAATCCTTTATAAGGACCCCTTGAAAAAGCCTAACCCAGGTTTAGAAGTTGTAACCACTTCTGAGGGACTGGTCAACCAGGTCCCCTATAACTTTAAAAAGACTGATGTTCCTCAAAGGATTTGTAGGTCATATAGCTTGCAAAGGAAAACCTTTGATTTGACCATAGAACATAGGTCAAGGTGTCACCATCAAAATGCCGATGGACTCTCTAGGATTTATGTCATCGACTAGAGGTAGGAGGTTCATCCAGGAGTGGATTAAATCCTCCTGTCCCTTAGTCTGGGGGGGGGCGAGTGTTAGGGAGAATTCTCTGTTTGGGCTGAATTTCCTAACCTAGTGAGTCCCCCAGCAGCTTTGCTGGATTTTTGGGGTTTATTTTTTTCTCCTGCCAAGAGCGAGACTCTTTTACCCTCACTCTTGGGCATGATTTGAGTGTGTTTCTTTGAATCTAGATGTGTTTAATGGGCTATGGGGTCTTTTACCCCATAGGGCTTCATGTGTTTTTGTGATGAGTGTTACACAACACCCTCAGTGCAGTGACACAGGGGTGTCATAGTGACCCCCCAGTATAGGCTCCATACCCTGGGACTGACTACTGTCTCCCAGGGCATGTAAAGTCACCATTGACTTTACTAGTCTTAAATTCTGAACAGAACCAGTACAAACCATCATATTGTGGATGTACTGGCTGGGGCAATTCAATTGCCCCGGGGTCTCTTAGTCGAGGGGGCACGTCTCCGTCCCCCCTGATCGAGTTTTGGCTGGTGGCAGTGGATACTACTTTTTATATTCAACCGCGAATATTTTCCTATGGGATTTCCCATTGTTTTAGGCTACTATCTTTATTTAATTATTTACGGTAGCCTCGAACATACCGCCGGTTTATTTAATTAATATTAATTCTCCGGTTGGTATTTTTTGCCAAAACTTGATTCTAAAATGGTGTTTGTGTTCTCTTCTGTGACTCCAACCCAAGTCGAGTCCTTTGTTCCACTTTTTGGCGGGCTTCTCCACAGAAGCCCTCCAAAGTGGTGCCACTCTGTCTGGGGTACTTAGGAGGGGTGGAGGGAAATTTAGGCACCCTGGACTGAGTTGCCTAGGCAACTCAAGTCGCACTCCATCCTGATTGGCCCAAGTGGTGAGCCGACCGGCTCACCACTTAGCATGTTTGAGTGACAGCTAGGCTGAGTGAATGGGGGTTTGCTGCATAAAAGCAGGGCTTTGGGGACTGGAACTTCAGAAGTCGCCACAGGACCTAAGAATCCGACGAGGGAGAAGCTGAGCTGAGCTGCCATAACACCACCACCGGTGGAGCCCTGCTGGACTGCCTCACCACTTTTCCCAACGACAGAGGAGATCTCCCGCCGGAGAGTCTTCTTCCTTTGACTGGTGGGGATAACCAGTTTTACCATCTTTTCGCCTTCCCGACGTACCTCGTGGCCGCCTTGCCTGTGCCAAGCACCCCGGCAACCGGGATACCACATTTTACCACGATCGCCAAAGAAAGGTACCACCTTTAACCGGAAAACTCCACGGCTGGTTTCTTCCCTGGTAGTGCAACGAAATTCATCTTTCCTCCAAGTCAGGATCTTCTCTTCCCCTGGACGAAGACGCAACTTGCACCCACTACCAGGAACAACTGCCACCGCTGGAGGATCCTTCCCACTTAAGGTACCGTGTCCCGCCTGGCTTCCCTTGCTACCGACTGTACGGGGTAGATTTAGCCCCCGGCTTTCAAACCTGGGTTAGTCTGGGACACCCTGGCTAAACTTTCTTAAAGCCTCTCTAAACTCTTTTTGAACCCTCTGCAAGACTTTCTAAGCCTAGTGTAACTGTGTGATCTTGGGCGCATGTGTGCTCTGCTCTCTCTAAGAGTGGGCCCAGCCTTTGGACTTTGGCTCACCCGTGACTTTTGCTCTTCTGCTTGCTAACAGTGTTCCTGAATCTTAGAGTGGTGTACCTTTCCATATTCTGTCTTTTTCCCTCCCTTTCTCACAAACTTATCAGAGTGCAATCTAGTTAAGCGCTCACCTCTGTATGAAAATAAGTGGTGTTTTACTGTGATTTATCCGATAAGGGAAAAGGGGTGTATATTACAATAGTAATTGTGTTTAGAATATTTTACAATAAGAGTGCTGGAGTGTTTCAAACTGTGTGTTTTTAAATAAATAATTATATACTTTGATACCAAAGCTCTGGTCAGTGTTTGCTTGTATTGTTGTATCTGAGTGCCTATTGTGTATACTTTGCATACTGCCTAACTCTTCTTGAGGGAAGTCTGACTGCTCAGCCACAGCTACCAGGTAAATCTGGTTGGTACAGACTGCTACCAAGTGGGTTTACTGCCAACACCTGTAGACTTAAATCTTTTGCAGTGGTCCCTAAGGGAACTGCACAGGTTTCTGCCTAACACAAAGACATTGTTTTTGACGTTATCATGTCCCCTGCATACAAAGTGATACTTGGCATTCCATGGCTTCGGTTACATAATCCTGCTATAGACTGGGCTTTGGGTTTAATCCAGTTTCCTTCCTTGTTCTGCAACAGTATGTGTCTTTCTACTCTTGGGATCGCTTATGGGGTCCCTAGTCAAGCCTTATCTACCATACCTGCATGCATCGGGGCAGTCACACACATCCCAACTCCGGCTGTCCCCGCCGAATATGCCAAGTACCTTGATGTATTTGATAAAGGGAAAGCTGAGTCGCTACCCCCCCACCGAATATACGACTGCCCTATTGATCTCCTCCCTGGGGCTAAAATTCCATCTGGTCGTGTTTATTATTTAACTTTGAAGGAAGACCAAGTATTAAAGGATAATCTGGATAAGTCCCTTGCTATGGGGTTAATTCGCCCCTCCAAATCACCTGCTGCCTCTCCATTATTCTTTGTGCCCAAAAAAGAGGGCGATCTACGTCCTTGCATCGATTACCGAGCCCTGAATGAAGTGACCGTCAAGAACCAGTACCTGCTACCCCTGATTTCAGTTTCGGTTGACCAGTTGGGTACTTCCAAAATCTTCTCTAAGCTTGACTTGCGTGGTGCCTACAATCTTGTTCGTATTCGAAGCGGCGATGAATGGAAAATGGCATTCAAGACACGTTTTGGTCTCTATGAATATCTGGTCATGCCGTTCGGCCTCTGCAACGCCCCTGCCACCTTTCAGGCGTTCATGAACGACGTATTTCATGACATCCAAGACCAATACGCCGTAATTTATCTTGACGATATCCTCATCTATTCAATGTCCTTGCAGGAACATGTACAACACGTCTCTAATGTTCTGCAAAGGTTGAAAGACAATCATCTGTACGTAAAGGCTGAAAAGTGTGTTTTTCATGCCACAGAAGTGGAATTCCTGGGCTTTGACATCACTAATCAGGGAATTCAGATGAGTTCCTCCAAGGTGAAGGCAGTGTTAGAATGCCCCATTCCTAAGATGGTGAAAGCGTTACAATCCTTCCTAGGGTTCGCTAATTTTTATCGCCGTTTTATCCAATCCTTTTCGGCCATATCAGCACCACTTACTGCTCTTACCAGTTCTAAAGCCGCATTCTTGTGGACTCCTGCAGCTCAAACGGCTTTTGATCAGTTGAAAGAGGCTTTTACTACGGCTCCGGTTTTGCAGCATCCCAATCCTGATCTGCCCTTCTTAGTGGAAGCAAGCTGATGCCTCGTGTTACGCTATAGGAGCAGTACTGTCCCAGTCTTGTCCACAATCAGGGGAGACTCACCCAGTTGCTTTCTACTCTTGCAAACTATCCAATTATGAGAGAAACTATTCCATCACGGAACTGGAACTTTTGGCCATTAAGGACGCCTTCATGGAATGGAGACACCATCTTTTGGGGACCAGACATGTAGTCACTGTCTATTCCGATCACAGAAGTCTCCTCGCTTTCAAATCCATGAAGTGTCTTACTGATCGCCAAGCCCGTTGGCATTTGTTCTTTTCACAGTTTCAATTCATTATCACGTACCGACCGGCACGTTTGCATGTCCCTGCAGATGCATTGTCAAGGCAGACTGATATGGTCCAATCCCAAGTAAAGAATCCTGTTGCTCTTCTACCTGAAAACGTCATTTGTGGCTGTTCTGTGCAACCTTCATTGCGTTCCATTATTGAGGACTGGGTATTATCAAGTCCAGCAGAACTGGATTCTTTTAACCTCGTCATCCTAGATGGTTTGCCCTTTATTCAAGGTTGTGTCTTTGTACCGCCAGGCCAGGCACGCTTGCACGCCTTACAATTGGCACACAACTCTGTTGTCGCGGCACATCCCAGTCATCAGAAGACATTAGAGTCACTCTGGCGTTGGTCTTGGTGGCCTTCGATGTCCCGAGACGTTATGGACTACCTGTCAACCTGTGCTGTACGTGCCGAATGCAAACCATCACGATCGAAGCCTATGGGTCTTCTGCAACCCCTTCCTGTTCCGTATAAGCCATGGCGGATGTTGTCTATGGATTTTGTGGTGGAACTTCCTCCTTCTGTTGACAGATTCGACACCATACTGGTTGTCATTGATTACTTTACCAAGTATGCCATTTTTGTTCCATGTTCTGGACTTCCGTCAGCTCCTGCTTTGGCCACACTCTTTTCCGCATTTATTTAGACGTTTCGGTCTCCCTTCTATTGTTGTAACTGACAGAGGTTTGCAGTTTACTTCAAAGTTTTGGAAGGCCCTTACCTCGTCTCTTAATATCGAGGATCGGTTTTCTTCCGCCTTCTATCCACAGACGGATGGTCAGACGGAACGTCTGAATTCAACCATGGAGCAGTACTTACGTGCCTATGACTGCAGTTTCAGTGCACGTGGCTTTCCGCCTTACCTCAAGCAGAATTTGCTTATAGCAACTCCCTGCACTCAGCCTCGGGTTCTTCTCCATTTTTTGCTTTACATGGGTTTCATCCCTGCTCTTTGCCACTCGAACCGTCCTTGCCTTCAGTCAACCCGACTGCTTTTGCCTCCATCCGGGATATGGATCAGGTGAATCGAGATGTTCGTCTGCACCTTCTACGCGCCCAAGCCAGGGCTAAGAAATACGCGGATGCCTGTCGATCTTCGGCCCCTACTTACTTGCCCGGTATGAAGGTTTGGTTATCCACACGGAATTTGAAAATTCCTGGAAAGAAACTATTAATGCCTAGGTTTGTGGGTCCTTGTCTTGTTGCTTCTGTGATCAATCCGGTGGTGGTCCACCTAACTTTGCCCCCCTTTTGGCGGATACACCCGGTCTTTCATGTTTCACTGTTGAAGCCTTGCCATGCTGGTACCCGGCTGTTGCATAGACCTGACCCTATCTTGGTTGTTGGAGAGGAGGAATTTGAGGTTTCCGCTATTCTTGACGTCCGGTTGTCCATGGGCAAACCGTTCTATTTGGTAGATTGGAAGGGTTAGGGGCCTGAGGACCGGACCTGGGAACCTTTGGATCATATTCATTCGTCAGATTTACTGCGATCCTTTCATTTTGCCAGGGGGTTGCCCTGGCCTTTGGGGGTGGATGCTGTAACATTTCGGACCCCGCGCTGTAGGTGCACGGCCCGTTTAAATACATTCAGACGGTTTGCGTCTCCATTCCTCCAACATTGGAGGTTGCCGTTGAGACGCAGGGCTCGCCTCTCTCACCTCGGCTCCGAGTCACGTGGAAGTCAGCTAACAGCAACATACCGAGGCCGCGCCCCCCCAGCAAAGCATTCATAAACGCCAACCGCGCATCAGAACGCTGCTTCTAATTAGCGTTCCTCACTTTTTCTAAATACAAAACTTGATTCCTGTTACCAGACTTCGGACCTCGACCCGACCTTGCTGCTTGTTACTCCCTTGGATTTTGTCAAACTGGTTCCGGTTTCCATACCGGTCTTTTGGAGGTAATTCCTCCTTAAAGTCTTCCCTGCCTACTGCAGCGTCCTGGACTTTTCTTTTTGCTTGCTGCCTCTTCCGCTGTTAATATTCCATTCGGAGCTTTATTCATTCTCTCCTCCAGCGGCAACAGGCAACCTAACATCACCTCCAATACTTCTCTTTTGGAATTCTTGACAAAGTCCTGTCAGCCTCAAGGTGAGATCCCAATCCTGTTTTTGTCAATGCTGTATTACCCCTGTATTACCCCTGCAATAGATTCATAGTACCGCTTAGCTAACCCAAGGGTGGGTTGCCCTTATTTCTTGACACTCTTCTGGAAATCAACCCACCTGTTTCCAAGTGGACCTTTTTGTTCTAATCACCTAGTAGTGACTCTTTCTGTGTGGAACTGTATGCCTTGGAACCCTTGTGTACTGTGGATGCTATCCTGTTGTTAAGTGAACCATCCCGGCTCTAGTTTGCGTTCCGCTTGTCGTCCAGGGTACTTCCCGCTACTAACCTTCCTATTTGTTGTTTTCTCCTGTCGTTGTTTCGCAACCTCTTGGCCCTTCCTGCCTCACCAAGGGTAAGAACTTAATAGGGTACTTATATAGGCATTATCCTATCACCTAAGGGGTAACTGGTTCCTTCTTGTTTTATCTCCTTTTTGTTCCAGTTGTTGGCTATTTGGTAGAGATCCATTCCTATTGAATCCCAAGTTCTGTCTAGGGGAATACAGGTAGTTTAACTTACTACCCCCATTTGTTCTGAAGGTAGACCCTTTTCATCTGACTAACCTGTTGTTGTTTTTTCCTTACAGTCTTGGCGTAGCGGTGTGGGTATCTCCGCTCTTTTGAGTAAAGCACCATTCTGTCTGTCATCCTACACAGCAGAAGGGTATATTGCTAAAAAGAGTTCCTCGAGTTGAGGTGGCCTGGTTCTGGGTGTATTCCCTTTTGGGAAAAACACCACAGCTTGGGCTGAACTATTATCCGGAGCAGCGCCCTCTCATTTGTGCATTGAGGTTGAGCAATGCCCCGGCCTGTTCAGCTATCGGTGAGTTACAGCAGAGACTTTGAGGTCCTTCCAGATCACAATCAGTGTGGTTTTTGTTCTGTGGTGCAGACAGAAGCCTGATTTTGCGGGGTCTAGGAGGTTGTTGGATTCCACTAAATAGTTGAACTGAGAGTATGCAGAGTGGTCGAAGAGCTTTGCCAAGAATCGGGTGCTGAACATGGACCTATAATTGATTGGTTGCACAGGGTCAAGGGATGCTTTCTTTAGAAGGGGTTTGACATGTGCTATTTTGAAGGGTTCTGGGAAGATGCCTGAGGTGAGGGAGTCATTAAGTATGTACCTCGCCAGTTCTCCTGCACAGGTGGAGACAAAGATTTCTTTGAGGAAAAAGGTGGGACACGGGTCAAGGGGGGAGTTGGAGGGTCGGCTAGTGGATAGTAGTTTGATGAATTCCTCGCTTGAGATAGGGTTGAAAGAGCAGAAAGCGCAGAAAGAAGTGGTTTCGCAGGGAGGATGGTGAATTCTTGAAGAGTGGGTGTTGAGTGGGGGGTGAGGTTGGAATGTTTGGCATTGAGGATGGCTGTCCTGTCTAGGGCTGTGTTGTGAAAGTGTTCAGGGAGGGAGTGGCAGAGCGTTTGCGTGGTGGTGGTCGGGCAGAGGTGCAAGAAATCTTCAGTAATTCCGTGATGATCCCGTGGAGCTCTTTGCTGCTGCTGTGGCAGCTCAGGATTCTTTTCTTGTAATAGGCTTTTTTGGCCTTTCGCTTCTCAGATTTGAAGTTTCGGTGATGGTGAACGAACATTGACTTGCTTAGAGGGGCTCTGGAGGGCTGCCTTTTGCAACCGAAGGAGCGATTTTGGGTTTGGAATGCCTTTAGGTGGGGGGTGAACCACTTGGGGGTTGGTCCTTTGCAGGAGGTAGCAGAGCTAGAGGGGGTGAGAGGAAGGAGTGAGTTGTTAAGCTAGGAGTCAAAGGACTCAATGGATATGGCTCTATCCGTGGCCCTGAGTGCAGTGTAAGGGAGGCATGGTATCACAAGTATGACACTGACACAAAAGGTACAGTTTGTAAAACCTTTATTACATTGTTGGGGTTTGGAAAAACTCCTTAGCTAGGATGAGAGTAGTCTCTATCATCAAATCGTAAATAAAACAGTTCTAGTTGAGTCTGTCAAATCAAAATGACCTAAACTAACAAAACCTAATGGTTTTACAAAGGTAGCGGGCGCCCGCTACCTTTGTATAACAAAACCTAATGCCTACCCTATCTCTTGTATAAAAAGTGTGTAAAGGAGAATATGTATGCAAAAGAATATCAGTGTTAGAATATAAAGAATAAATGTCACGTTCGGTACCACGGAGGATGGTGGTCCCTGAATACAGGATGACACACTTTGGCTCAGGCTCTCAAAACAAAGGCAGTTCAAAAACATGGATCGAAACCCCCAAGGCCTTTCACGTTAAAGTCTCTCTATCCAGCTTTCAAAACACAGTTCAACAAAAAGTTCACGTTGGTCTCTCTCGATCGGGCTTGGACCATTCAAAGCAACAAGCTCATGTAGGTATCCCTCAGTTAGGCTTGGACCTTTCAAAGCAACAAGTTCATGTAGGTCTCAATCAGTTGGGCTCTGACCTTTCAAAACACAGGGCTCAGACATTTTCCTGATGTCGAAGACTTTCGAATGTGCATGGCTTTTACTATAAACCTCCGCAGGACCACTTTGAATTTTCTCCTCAACTTGCCCCAGTATCTCTTGGTCGGGGTAGTCCGATGTCATAAACACAAAAGTTCAACATTCACCTTTTTGCTTCCCCCCTTTTCCCATGGTTAATTTGGATCACTTTGTTTCTTATAGCTCATTCACTGAATCTTATTATAACAAAAACATTTTACCTCTCACAGAGACTTTTGAATGTGCTAATTCCTTTCGCCGGACCACTCTGCTATTCAGTAAAGCTGTTTTCATAGCTATCAGTAAATTAAAGTTCCCCACAGGTCTGCCTTCCTTTGCATCTCATGCACACGTGTGCAGCCTTCAATTGCGCAATATACTGTTGCAACTTCAATCTTTGCACACCAGTCATTCATGTCGCTCACCAACTCACTGGCTGTGTGCAATCCTTTCTTGTCTTTGCAGTTTTAATTCACAAATCAAGGTTAATACCACAGGCTTGGCCTCATCCCCAACTCTGCTGTTCACCCGGCAGGGTCACTAGCATCTTTGAAGCACAATGAAGTCTTCTTGTCTGGGATACAGCCTTCTCCACGTGCCTTTCACAGACCTTTGGGAGCAACAACCTCCTGCAGGGAACTCCTGGGGTCATCTACCCTTTGCTCTCATCCCTTTGTCTGTCATTCTGCTCCAGTAGGTTCGCCTTTGCCCCAGAAGTTCTGCATTTGCTCATGTTCCACCTTGCTCAAAGTGTGTCTCTACGTTCCAACTTTTATCCGTGTGGGGAGAGCTAATTGGTATCAGATGTATGTACTTAAAGTCAAGCACCTGACTTTGCCTGACCCGATTAGCGGGACATGTCCAATGAGATATGTAAGGATTAGCTTCTCCACTCTCAGTCGCCCTCTTCCTCGGCCCAGTATTTGTGTGGAAAAAGGGGGCGAGGTTGAGACATTGGAGAATCCTATAAAATAGAATTGGTCATGTGTACGGGAAAGGGGGGAATACCGCGTCTCACCATTGGTTGCCTCATCCCCACTCCCCGAAGGGCCCTCACCTAGGTGATCCTCCTGCACTGGTCCACCCCCAGGGTTTGGATCCAAAGGTGATGGCCGTGCCCTGGCTACCTGAGAGAGAGATCCCCGGGGACTAGAAGGTGAGACACCCTTTGGTTTCTCACAGCAGGGAGGGTGTGTAGCAGGCTTCCGCCAGGTCAGATTGAACCTTGACCTTGTTCCAGCATTTGAGATCATGTGGAGGGACAGGGGGGCCTTGGGAAATGGGTTTGGTGTGCAGAGAGAGAAAGATATGACTGCGTGGTCTGTCCAGATGAGGGGTTTGGGGGTGGATGCTGAAACGAGGTCGGAGGAGCTGAAAATCACATCAAGGGTGTGGTCTGCAATGTGGGTGGGTCCTGTGGTATGCCAGGAAAGGTTGAGTGCCTCTAGACTGTCGACCAGGGGTTGAGTCATGGAGTTGTGGGGCACATCAAACCAGATATTAAAGTCCCCCAGTAGGGTGAGTGCTGGGTGGTTAATTAGTGTGGTTGCTAGTGAGTAGAAGAGGCTGTTGGCGAAATGTCTGTCATATCCTGGTGGCCTGTAGACGAGTAGGAATCTATGTGAGAGAGTGGGCAGCAGAGAGAGATTGACTAGAAGTGATTCGCAGTTAGCTGTGCAGGGCTGAGTTTCAGTGAGTGAGATGGAAATGTGAGGTTTGTGGACGACGGCTACTACGCCTTCTCTGGAAGGTCTATTGTGGAAGATGAGCGAGTAGCCTGGAGGGAATGATTTTTGTGAGTTTGGTTTGAAATCGTACAAGAACCAGTTTCAGTGATGAAAATAAGATCAGGATTGTCAGATTGTGGTTTTTGGCCAAGGAGAGGGAATTGAAAAGGAGGCAGGTGACTTGATGGAAGTGGTGGGGGTGCTGTTTTCCCACGTGTCTGGGCCTGGAAGGACTTGGTTGTTCAAAGTGGCCGGTGGGCAGGTGTAAGTCACAGGGGCGGTTGGTGTGGACGGTAGGATCTGGTCAGTCGGTGTGACTGGAGGGAAGGTGTTGGTTGGATTGAGGCATTCTGGTGGTGGGAGCAGGGATTTAGAAGGCAGATAGGAAGTGGGAAGCGTGAGCAGGCGGAGGCCACCTTGTGTGAGAATAAAGGCAAGGGATCAGAGGATGGAGGGTGGGAGTGAGTGGAGCCGGTGCAGTGGCGTTGTGCTTGGTGCTGTAAGGGATTTGTGACCAGGTGGATGGTGAGGTGTAGATGTGGTGGGGGAAAGGTTGCGTTCAAAGAAGGAAATGGGGTGCATGGGTGGCAGGGTGCTCCTGACAGAGGGGCTAGTAAAGGTGAGGTGGGTGGACCAATGCAGGGGTGGTAAGGCATGAAGAGTAGAGGGCGAGGGGCGATCTCTGCCTCTTAGTTTTGTGTGTTTGAGTGCAAGAGGTGTGTGCAAGAGGGTGGGGGGTCTAAGGGGAAAGGGGTTGAAGTGACGGTTCTGGGAAGGGAAAGACATGCCATGCTGAGTGAGGGGAAAAGGATAGTCTGGTGTTGGAGGTCAGGGTGTGGAGTAAAGGAGAAAGGGGCATGTATGTAGGAGGGGGAATGGGCGGGGCAAGTGAAGTGGCGGTTGGGCCAAATGAGGCAGAGGTGGGGAGTGATGTTAGTGGGTTATGGCTGTCAAAGCATCTCCGGAGTTTCCTGGAAGTGGGATTGGGGGAGTGGGATGGGTCTGAAATGAATGGGAGAGAAGGTATGAGTACTGGGGTGGAGGAGGTGAGTGTGAGTTTTTTGCATGAAGAGGAGCTTCCCTTGTACAAGAGTTTGATGAGGTGTGCTCTGCGGAGGTCCTTGGGGTGCTGGCTAAGCCGGAGAGGGATGGGAGCGGGGGGACTGGAGGGAGAGTTCCTGAAGTGTCATGCAGGGTTTCTGGTGGTGGCGGGGTGGTTGTGTTGTTTGGAGTGCTAGAGGGCTCCTCTTGTTTGAGAGTTGGATGCTGGGCGGTGTGTGGAAGTGGAAAGGTGTAGGTCTTCCTGACGGGAGAGAGGGAATGGGAGTGAGGAGAGGGTGGGCAGAGGTGTTTGGGTGAGGGGCAGGAGAGGGTGATTCTTGGTGTGCCAGAGAGCTCCTCTGGTCTGAGAGTTGGAGGGGTGTGGTGAGTTGAGGTGGGGTGGGGTCAGTCAGAGTGTACTGTACATGTAGAAGGGTTGGAGATGAAAGGTTTCTGCGGCGTGCAAGGAGGGTTCATGAAAGAGGGTGCAAGGATGAAGGAAGTAGAGCAGATGGGGTGCTTATTGGACTGCAAGAGAGCTCCTCTTGTTTGTGGGTCAGAAGGTGTGTGATGAGTGGCTGTGTTCAGGGGTGTTACTCTGGCTGAGTGTTGTGCTGATTGGACCAAAGTTGTGAGGAGGGGTGGTGGTCTTCGTTGGAGTGGGGTCCAGGTCAAGTTGAAATCGGCAGTCATGATCATGTAAGGGAACACCGCAGCAAGTGGGAAACGCTGAAGTCTGAGACAACAGCAGTAGGTAAAAACAGTTTGAAGTGAGATACCTGGGCAGTGGAAGAAAACGCCCAAATCTAAGACACAGCAGTAGATAAAAACTAATTTGAGATACCTGGCTAGTCGGAGAAACACCCACACCTGACACAACAGCAGCAGGTAGTAAACAGCTAGATGTGAAATACCTGGGTACCAGGTAAATGCCTACATTTGAGACAACAGTAGGAATGTAACAAGCAGCTAGATGTGAGATACCGAACAATTTGGAAAAAGGCCTAAATTTGAACACGTCAAACACGGACTGGTGCTGCTTCTACAGGATCTGCCCTTTGCCTTGGGGCCCTTAGCCTGGAAGAGTATCTTAAAAGGACTAGAAAGCCAACCACGGGAAGGAGGGCAGGTTGGGAGGCGGGGATAAGGTCTGAGACCAGGAAGCGACACAGGAGTGTGGCAAGGTGTGCAAATGCTGACTTTGGGCAGAAACAGGCTACACATTAACTTTAAAGAAAGTGGATGCAAGCTTAGGCGCAGGGATTTCACTCACTGTTCGGCTCACTGCAATATAAGTGGCCTCTGTGTTTCAGCATGAGTGCTAGATCTTTGTTGGTGCTCTCTGTAGCCTGCAGTAGGCCAATCACAGGACGGAGGGTGGGTTTTGAGGTGGGGATTAGGTCAGAGACCACAAAGCAACATGGCAGTGCAGCGAGGCATATAAATGCCACCTTTGGGAAGAAATAGGCTACAATTTACCTTTACAGAAAGAAGAAACACTTAGTGCTCGATTCATGGAATTTATTGCACGGTTCAAAGTGACTTTGCACTGCTGAAATGTGACTTGGCACTGCTGACACAAACCCTGATTCATGGAACTGTACTAAGTGTATTTTAATAGTGTGATGGTATTACCCTAATATGTTTTTGGGGAGTAGGCTGGTGATAACTGTAATTTCTTCGGAGCTTCACCAAGGGTGCAGCCGGATTTTACTTCCCAATGTAATGTTTTGGTAGCTGTGGGGGATTAATGCGTTTTTTAAAGCCCCACTCTCTGACGTTTTATTATCTTGTCCCTTTGTCTTCGAAAATCACAAGGAAGGTCTAAAACGGCTGTTGTGCACAGGTAAGCTCATGTGGCGCTCAGCCCTGCACCCCCTAACGTGGTTGAGATCATGGCCCCTCTTATGTGGGTGACAGATTGGCAGTTTGCGGGGCCAATCCAATTGTCTGGCTGCCAAAACATTTGTTAGGTGCCCTGATGTTTAATTGGAGGCCCATAAGTGTGTTGGTGATGTGGGAAAGACCCTGATCCCGCCTTAAGGTCTGTTTGCTTTATCTGAGAGTTTGGATGAACTCGGTAGGTTTACCTACTTCCTGGAGGACGTTTGGGCTTAAGAAACTGCTGCTGGTGACCAACAGGGGGCGCCGAGCGCAACGGCGGCCTGAAGCGTGGCTCTGTACCCTGCAGGGACTAAAGAGATGATAAAGAGCTGTTTTCCATCCTTCAACTGAAACACAACTAGGAGAAATACGTTCCGGAACTGTGTGGGCAGAGACCAGACCTCGTGTAATTGGGGTAAAAGTGGGATAAGGGGAGAAAACCAGCAGAGACCCCCTCCCCCCAACGGGACGTGGAAAATGGCGGGCAGCCGTAACGGCCGCTGATCAGAAAGCGGAGTGACAGATCACTGCTAGTGGCGCCAGGTGAAAGAACGCCCAGAACGGAGGGAAGCGGATGCCACGACCCCAGATGGGGCCATCCTGAATCCAGTGGGCCGACTGGTGATGATACGGCGTACGGCACCTGTGGAGAAACAGTGAAGCCGGGGAAGAAGATCGCAGCTGTGCCCCAAGCCCCCCGCCGGGCGAGGAGAGCTCAAAATGAAAAGGGGCGAAGTGTGACCCCGCCCCGGAGAGCCACGGAGAAACTTCACTGGCCGAAGAGGCAAGTGTGGGAGGTTGGTGGTGGTGCATAGCTCTCAACTCACACGCTTTTGGCGGGTGTCACGCGCCTTGTAAAGTGTGGACTCACCCGCCAAGCCTCCTGAAGGCCCATTCATTTCAATGGGCCTCTCACCCGCCAAAAACAAAATCGGGTGTTTTCACCCGCTTTTGCGACTCAAATGGTTGAGAGCTGTGGTGGTGACATAATCCGCTGGCGGGGCTGCACTAAAAATGGACAAGGCTGTAAGAAGGCGAGGCATAGCCCACCCAGTGGCCACACACTACCTAGAGAGCGGACAGCGCTCGAGGAGAGTGGCAGCAACGATTGGGCTGGGTGGAGGACCGCTGGCAGTGACCCGTGGTCGGAAAGTGCTGAGCAACAGAGCCCCAAGAGGTACGAGGTGCTTGCAGGGCAGCCGACCCGCAGGGGAACAGACCATAAACAGCAGGGATCACGCAGCAATCGTCAGCCCACTAGGAAGATTGGTGAGACCGGCATTTGGCCTGCGAAAAAGAACAGAGGGATAAGCAGGAGGAGAACCCACAAGAAGACGGCAATCCAGGGTGACAGTGAGAGTGGAACAGCGAAGCAGCACGGCGGCTGTGCCACGCGAAAAGGGGAAAATGACATATGGTGAGAACCTGCATGTACTGGTAAACATGAGCCCTTAGGAGAGGTGAAAAAGCCCTGCTGGCTGAGCTGTTGAGAGTAAACGGGGAAGAGGTTAACAAATTGAAGAAATCAAAGCCGAAGAGGCACGCCCCCCGCATCCCCACCATCGGCACTGGCACCTGAGGTTGAGACGTACACCTGAAAGAGTCTCCGGAGGTTAAATAGGTACTGGCAGAATGACTCTTCGGAAGAACCCCATGCCACAAACAACGGTGGCTGCAGTGGTAACGCCAGTCTATCATGGAGGTGAGTGGAACAGGCACGAGATGAACGAAGCAGGCTACAGCAACCTGGCGAAATAAGTGGCCATAAATAAAGCAGAAAGGACAATAGGAAAGACAGTGAAGGGTGGAAGTAAAGGCTCAAGAGGCGCTAAACCCAAATCGAAACACAGACTGATAACAAGGAGAAAAGCCTGGGGTGGGCATCACAGTCGTCAAGAGACATTAAAGAAGAAAGCGTGCTAAGTACCCAGGGATAACCAATAGGATTAGTAGACACCTGCCAACAATCACAATACACCATGCGGAGCCCTGGAAAACTAAAAGAGTGCGGCCAGAAATACAAATAGAATATACAGGTCTGAACCCAGGTATTGAGGGCTGCTGGAATTAGTATCCATCCAAAGTAAGGCCTCTAAGAACAGAAAGGTCTGAAAGGTACCGGGCGGGCCACTATGAGGGAAACATAGTACCCTAAAGAACACCTGGTCGCCAGACAACAGGGGGAAGACAGGATCACAGGAATTGCTGATATCAAAAGCAGGGCTGGTGGAAAAGCAGGGCAACAACACAAACTGAATACCACAACTGGTCAGGGGAGAGGACCAAAACGAAAACAAAAGAATGCAAACAGAAAAGGGAGTGTAATTGAAAGGGGTGACCCGCCCGGTGAGGATAAAACGATATGCTGAATTTACACCAGGAAGGAAGCCTACTTAAGTTACAGCAATACAGGAGAGAGCGCCCTAGGGCCCAGGAAACGCTACGAGAGAAGGGGATTGCTGAAATCATGGCAGTCACAAAAGAAGATATAGCAGGGATCCTGGCGGAAATAAAGGTGTTGAGGTCCGATATACAGACATCTATATCTGAAATAAGGGGCAAAGTGGAGCGCATTGAAGGAAAGGTGGAAAACCTAGAGTACAACCAGGACAACATTGACTTAGTTGAGATGAAACTCAACGTGAGAATGACCGATATTGAACTGCGGGAGGAAGAAATTATGCTAAAAATGGATGACATGGAAAATATGGAGCCCAGATCGAACCTACAAATTTTAGGACTGGCAGAAAGGGAGGGAGAAACCCTTCAGCAGGTAGAACGTAAGGTCCAGGACATTATCAATCTCCTGTTTGAGGAGGAAGGAGGAAAGCCGGTAACAATAGAACAGTCTCATAGGGGAGGTAGGACTTTTGGAGGAGGCCCGCGCTCAATTGTTGTCAAATTCCTTAGCTATAAGGAAAAAACTGAAATCCTCATCAAAGCCAAACAAAAGCAGGACATTCAATTCCAAGGCTCAAAACTCAAAATATTCCAGGACCTCTCGAGTCTGACCCTGGCCAGAAGAAGGGCATGTAGGCCACTTACTATATGGCTTACTGAACAGAAGATGAGATATAGATGGGGCTATCCTTTTGGTCTGACCTTTGAGTTTCGGGGTGAAGACTACAGTATCACCACACCAGAAGAAGCAAACCAAGTCCTTAAGGGGTTAAGAGAACAGAAAGACATGTGATGCCCTGTAGGCCCACAAGAAATCGCACACTCCCAACCAGGCGAACAAAGCAGCACCCCACTCAATCACCTGAGGGCCAAAATGGGCAGAAAATACTTTAAACAGAACACTGTGTCGCCAGCGAAGCCACCGTGACAAGAAAAAGAAAAAAGTCACAAAAAGGTATGGTTGAGGGGGGTCAGAAATAAGGTTGCAAGAACTGCACAATAAACACACAAACACGGAATTAAAACTTTGGAAGGGAATCAGGATCTGAAGGCATGGAAGACTAACGGGTTCCCCGTGGGGGGCGGTGGACAAAACCTAGTGGCCCTCAGTTTTGAGAGGGCATCTCACAACACAGGAATAAACCAGTCGCTCTCGACTGCGTCTCAGTTTATCGGATTAATTCAGTTTACTGTTAAGGGGAGTTGGAGGGGTGCGGGTGGAGGGGATGGGACAGGAACAGGATAGCTAATGGGGAAGGAACATACTGGACAACACGGGAGAGAAGTTAAAAACGCGCTGGGAGACAATTAGAGCCAGCATAGAAAGGACAAAGCAAAAACGCCAAGATGGAGGGAAACCAATATTAAAGGTGGGCTCCTTAAATGTTGAAGGACTAAATTCACCAACTAAAAGGTCCTTGTTGATTAGGGAATTTTCAAGAACGGAGCTGGATATCCTCTTTATACAAGAGACAAGACTGAAAACTGGGGAGGAGAAGCCGTTGAGGGGTAAAGGAATAGGGCAAACATTTTGGGCTTCAAGGAAACAAAAAAAGGGAGCAGTGGGGATTCTCCTGAGTAAGCGGGTCAGATTAGAAAACCCTTCAGTTGATGGATCGGCAGATGGCAGCCGAATAGTTCTCTAGGGAGAATGGGAGCCAACGCGACTTACCTTGGTAGGGGAATATACGCCCAATCAAGGGCAAGCGCCCTTTAATGATCTGTCGCTCGCATCTCTGGGAGGCAACATAGAAAACTTGGTGGTGGTAGGGGTGGACTTTAATACGTGGACAGACCCGCAAATGGACAGACAGCAGACAAGGGTCCATGCTATGTGACCTTTCCAGGGGGAAACCAGTCGTTTCTGAGCGACTTTGAAGGAGGAGGACTTGGTGGATCTATGGAGGGCATGTAACCCGGGGAAAAGAGGATACATTTACACGTATTGATTAACTGTTGATCATTGAAGAACATGAATCCAGGGTGCAAAACTCTATGATTCACCCAGTAGCATGGACAGATCATGATATGGTAATTGCCAGAATAGAGATTGAGGGGATGGATCGGAGAAGCACTAAATGGAGGTGCAATGACTCATTGTGGCTAGATAAGCTGGACACCCAGGAGTTGAGGGAAGCAATAGAGGAGTATACTTCCAGATGAAGGACAATGGTGTGGTAGATATGAATAGGGTGTGGGAAGCGGGTAAAGCAGTGTGGAGAGGTCACCTTATAAGAGAAGGGGCTAGACGAAAGAAGGAACACAAACTAATCGAAGATAAGCTGAGGAAGGATATCACAGTCTTGGAGCGAAAGCTACACACCCAGGGATCATACCATAAAGAACACCTAAATACCCTTAAAGAGAAACGTGAGGAAATGAAAAAGCTGGAGAATGGGGAGGTGATAAGGAAGCTGAAGTTCCTCAGACAAACATTTTATGAAAAAGGGGACAAAGCAGACAAGATGCTAGCCAATAGGCTCCGGGCGCAAAGGGAGGAAAGATGGATGAAGGAACTCCAAGTCAGTGGGAGGGAGTCAACCAGAGATGCAAAGGAAATTGCAGGCCAATTTGCTAAATACTATGAATCCCTTTACACTGCAGAAGGGACACGATTAGGTTGGGAAATGAGACAATACATATCGAAGGCGGGGCTGACCCGATTAACAGGGGCAGAGCATACCCTTATGGAATCAGACATAACCCCGGAATAGGTGCAGGGGGAGCACCGGGAGAAGACAGATATGGCATGAGATTTTACAAACAATTTGGAGACATCCTAGCCCCACACTTGGAAAATCTATTTAACCATATACGGGAAGGGGGTACAGCTCACCAACGTTCACTAGAGCACACATTGTAGTGATCCCTAAGTCAGGAAGGGACCCGGTTTCATGCAAGTCCTATAGGCCCATATCGCTTCTGAACACAGATGCTAAAATATACGCAAGAGTGCTCTCCACACGGTTGGAGGACACCATGCCGCGCCTGATTCATCCCGATTAGGTAGGGTTTATAAAGGAAAGGCAGGGAGCAGATGCAATGCAGGAAACCCTAGATATAATGGACTACACCATGGGACTAGAGGGAGACCATGGTCTCCTCAGTGTGGACTCAGAAAAGGCGTTCTATAGGGTTGAATGGGATTTCTTGTGGGCTGTACTGAGAGATATGGGATTTGGTGAGACATTTATAAAAGGGGTACAGGCTCTATATAAAACCCCAAAGGGGAGGGTGGTGGTAAACAACAACATTTCCGATGAAATCACCATGTCTAGGGGGACGAGGCAGGGGTGTCCCCTATCGCCGCTGTTGTATGCACTGTCTATTGAACCGTTGGGGAACAACATCAAAAAGAGTAAAGATATCAGAGGGGTCAAAATAGGGGCAGCGGAATATAAGATTGCAATGTTTGCAGATGATATTTTACTGTATTTGGCAAAACCCCATGAAGACATACATAAGGTCCTCCAAGTAATACAGCTGTACTGGAGGACGGAGCGACCTCTGAACGGGCCCATGAGATTCAGAGCTCGCCCTCCGGCACCTTAAAATGAGATAGCTGCACCTTGAGGAGGATGGGGTGCAGGATTCTCTTACTCCAACACCAATCAATAAGGACAAGTCAATGGTTTGGCAAAGGGAATTCCGTTTAATGACAAGTACAAAAACCGGGGAAACAAATGGAAATCATCAGAGCTGCGATCGCCTGTCTCGCTTCAACTTCCAAATTCTTCATTCAGACAGTGGCCCTCATTACGACCCTGGCGGAAAGCAACTGACCTGACCGCCATAGCGTAAATAGCGTTTCCGCCATGGCACGACAGAGTAAAGTGCGGCTAATTCTGACCCATCGGGCACGAGCACTACGCCTTGGCGGAAGTGCAAAGTCCGCGATGGCGGAAATGTCCCCAAAACGCCCCTCACCGCCGTCGTACGGCGACCTAGGTACAATTCCGCCACCGTACATAGCGGTCACCGTAGAGAGCGGCAATCGGAAAATACGGTGACCGTAAATATACGGAAACGGAAGCAAAAACATGGTCCCGGAACGGGAAACAGCACGCCGTACACCTATAAAATCAGAACATTCACACAACCATTAAAAACACTACCCTGAGAGACATCCCAACCCGTCATCCACCCTAGTGAAACCAAAACAATGGGAAAAGTAGCGAAAAAAGCGTGCGACCGCAAGCGGCAGGTCCACTTCTCACGTGAGGAACTCACGGTGCTCACAGAGACCCTCCAGGAGAATGCTGCCGTCGTCTTCTCGACGCAAATGACCAGGACGGCACTTGCGAACAAGAAGGCCATATGGGCCCTGGTGGCACAGCGGGTAAGTGCGGTGGGGACCGCAACCCACAGCAATGCAGAAAGCGATGGGACGACTTGCGGATACGCGTACGGAGCATACTATCCGCCAACCGTAACATTGCTACAGCTACCGGGGGAGGATCGGAATCACCCATCAAGCTGACCCCCTGGGAAGAAATCTGTGCCTCCACCATTGGAATGGAGACCATAGAGGGAGTCGGAGGGATGGAGAAAGGAGTGCAGACATCCGAAGAATCAGGTAGGTGGCCCAAATAAAACTATGCTAAAACCACAATGTCCAATCATGTGAAGTACCATGTGTCCACATAGTGCAACAGAAACACATGTCCAGGAGAACGTCCACTCACATTGGCCTGATAGCGGACATTAAAAGTCAAATTAAATAAATAAATAATTAAAATTCCTAAAAACACCCTCTACACGTGCAGCAGGCACCCCCTAACTGCAGGCTGCAATACAACTGCACCCTCAATCCACACAAAAATGAAACCTCCAAGGCCCTGACCCAAATCACCCTCAGGTACCACCCCAATGCATGTGATACATTGCCATTCCAATTTCCACAGACCCATTAATAACGCTCGCCCTCCTTTACTCCACCACAGGGTCCGATTCAAACGACGAGCTCCAGGACACCCCTACCAGCACACCTGCAAAGAGGGCCAAGACCAACGGCCAAAGACCCTCCACCTCAGCTGCACGCATCAAGACACGGCAGCAGCACAAATCAAGTGGCAGCACACAGGAGGGGACTTCAACAGGCACCCCAGCAGCCAGCATGGCCACAACACCACCACCACCACAGGCCCCCCCAATGGATGCCACAGAAGGCACTGCTTCTGGTGGCAGCAGCACCATAGGTGACACTGCATTAATGGCAGCATGCTCCGACACAGAAAACGGTGATGTCGATGTACGATCCATCCATGACCTGTCTCAATCCCCCCGTTTGTTTCATCCCGTACAACATGAGGATACCACGCATGGGGCACTCACAAGACGACGACTGGCCATCCCCCACAAGCCCTGTGTCAAGGCAACATGAGGTGATCAACACCTCTGTGACACCACCGCAAATGTCCATGGCCCAGCAGAGGCAACAGTCCCTCGACCAGGTGATCGTGCAACAGCAGCAACTGGCCACGCTCCTCAAGGACCATGCTGATGAATGTGGGGGTACCAAGGCAGCCATAGAAACATGTACAGAGACACTAAGGGCAGAAATGGAGAGAAGCACCGAGAGCCTGAGAGAACAAATGGAGAGAAGCACCGAGAGCCTGAGAGTACAAATGGAGAGAAGCACCGAGAGCCTGAGGGGGGAACTGCATGCGACGTCCAAAGACGTATGTGCTGAACTTGCCGCTGTGCGCCGTGTGCTCACTGAGCTCTCACAAACCCTTAGGGACATGCATGGACGTGAGCAGGCAGAGACATCATCCGTTGCAAGTTCCGTCCAGGGCAGCCCCCAACGTAGATCTGGGAGGAACCTGCGCTCCACAGGCAGGGGTGCCCCTGATACCCGGAGAGGGGGCTTGCAATAGCGTCTGCCCACTGACAATGAGCATCCTTGGACACTGGTGTTCGGGGGGGAGGTAGGAGGGTGGAGGGGGTGTGTTGGGCTTACTTGGGTGGCGGGTCGATGGGGTGTGTAACACAATTTCACATTTGCTATAAACATTTCACAATCATCCAATGAGATGTGTGGACATTGATCTTTGTGTACGAGGCCATCATAGGTGTACAGTTCATAATGTGCATGTTCCAGACACACACAGTGCCACAACTCCCGTGTCCATGTATCAACCATCAGGCGTGAGTGCTAGAAGCATGAATCTATGATAATCTGACGAATTTCACGGGCCTCCTGTGCCTCGCGGAATCCTTCAGGTTCTGCCACATCCCCACCCACATCATGACCATATTCTGGTGCTTGCAGTTCTGCGTCAGGGGGCATGGGCACATTTCTACGTATGCACATGTTGTGTAGCATGACACATGCCATGACCATCTTAGCAACCTTCTCATGGCGGTACAGGAGTGCCCCGCCAGACCTGCTGAGGCAGCGGAAACGACCCTTCAGTAGGCCAAATGCCTGTTCTATGACTACACGGGTACGTGAGTGGGCATGGTTGTAGTCCTCCTCATGCTGGTCCTGTGGGTTCCGGAGTGGTGTAAGGAGCCATCTCTTCAGTGGATACCCGGCATCACCTGTATGTGGACAATAAAGGATGTTTGAGGAATGACATTGCTACGTAAGCACCCCCCCCCTTCCTGGCAGGTCATTGCCGCATCACATACCCCACATTATCATGCATGAAAAGAGACTCACCGAGTAGCCAGGATCTGTTCCCTGCACGTCGCTCCATGTAGCGTGGTATTGTAGAGTTCCGTAAGACCATGGAATCATGGGTTGATCCAGGAAATCGGCACAACAATGTGTGATGATCCGGTTTGAGTCACACACCATTTGTACATTAAGAGAATGATATTGTTTTCGGTTGCGGTACTGGGCCTCCATGGCATGTGGGACAACCAATTCCACATGGGTGCAGTCGATGGCACCAATGCAACCCGGTATGCCGGCAAGTGCATGGAATCCCACTTTTGTGTTCGTAATTTCCTGCTCCGAGCGTGGTAGAGAGATGTAGTCGTCTGCGTGCTTCAGGAGGGCATCGAGCACTTGCAATAGTGTCCGTGACAACAGTGGCTGTGAAATGCCATGCAACTGTCCGACTGTGTGCTGGTAGGTGCCTGTGGCCAGGAAGTGGAGTACAGACACCACCTTCAGTAGGGGTGGGATGGCGGTTGGGCTATCTATCATGCTGACAAGGTCAGCGTGTGTCATGTCCACAATGGCGGTTATGGTGTCCCGGTCCAAACGGTAGAGGGTGTGGATCTGCTCATCAGTGAGGTTGAACGGATGTGCTCGGAGGCGTGGGATTGCGGGCTGCCTGCGTGGTGGTAGTGGCTGTGCTGGTGGGCCTTGCTGGCCCTGCCTTGCCCTCCTCCTCCTCCTGCGTCTCCTCTGTGCGGCCGGTTGTTGTAGTAGTTGGTGTTCGTCTTCTTCTTGAAGTTGGAGTACTTGCAGTGCTATCAGGTCCCCCAGGCCCAACATCGCAAGTCCTGCCGCTAGCATTTTGGAGTGGGTGTGGTTGTGGGAGGGGGTTGGGTGTGCAATTTATGTGTTTCCAAGCTGTATAGCCTCCACCTGTGGTGATTCATTCCACCTGTGCAAGCTGCAATCCCCTTTGGGCGAGCACGTCCCGCACACAACGCTGCAAATCGACGCATGGCATCTTGCTATTAATATCATGTATTTCATCCCGATGGCAGTGAGATCTTGCTTCATATGTTAAATCTGCTATGCTCCCATTGTTTCACATACTATCTTTGCAGTCGGGAACATACTTGTGAAGGGTCTGTGGAATGTAGTACTCGATTAACGGTGGACCCTCATGCAGCGCGGTATCGCGGTTCACCGACGGGCGGGGCGTCCCATTTGTGAGTGTAGCCAGTTGCCATTTTCACACACTGCCGCACTAAATGGATGGATTTGTGATTTCAAGCGGTCACAGATGCCTTTCCGACGTGATGTTGCAAATGAGGAATTCGAAGGACAGCGCTTTCGGTTTCCTGCTAGCGGCGAGGAGACGCCCACAGGTCTGACTGCAGATAGAAAGTTCTATTGTTTCATGTCCTTGGGACAGGGGCCATGCCGAGAATGCAATGATTGATATGAATAGTATGGGATGCGCAATAGCGTAGTGGAGGATAAGGCAGGACGTTCCCAAATACATGTTACTTCACAACACTAGAATTCCGGCCTGGAGCACAGTGGATTTTGCAGACTGCATTTAGCACAGATTCAATGGAAATTTCTAATGTGATGTGAGTAAATAATCAGGCGTTTATATACCGGGATGAGGGAATGATGTATGGATGCATGGACAGATGATTTAATAGAGAGTCTGCCATGTACATGGCTTTTTGGAATCTATCAACTTCCTCTGCGCTATGTGATGCAGGGCTGCCATAGCGGGACCATCAACTATCTGCCCTTG
This sequence comes from Ambystoma mexicanum, assembly GCF_040938575.1. NCBI lineage: Eukaryota > Metazoa > Chordata > Amphibia > Caudata > Ambystomatidae > Ambystoma > Ambystoma mexicanum. Next base: position 995,414,892 of record NC_090941.1, read on the forward strand.
TTGAACCCTCCCTGTCTCGACGCGCCTTCAAACACTTGTGTCTATGCACGTTACTAATCCCATCTAATGGATTCTGTTTTAACAGACGCATGCACACAAACACTCGTTTGTAATAGTGTTTTCACCTCGATTTATATGGTTATGATTCGCAAGTGATTATTGGGTGCGAATGATCCTTTTGAGTGGGCTAGCATGCATATGGCTGTGGATTTAGTGTGATCTTTGAAGTGAGTAATTCAAATGGAGTTCAGATGCCCATACTATTCTTTTTCGTTTCATTTGGGTGACAGGTATCTCCTCCCCTTTTGCCGCTGCCATCTGTATGCCACTCCTGCAGATGGCTTTTACTCCCGACACCTGCTGCTTCGTGTTAATCAGTGGAGCACCATTATGATCTTATGGGACGATCGCCAATGGCCCACATGCCCTTACGCAGTACTAGTGGCTAGGAGCAACATTTCGAGCTTTCAGCTGGACTAGTGCCTACCTAATGGGACGGCCCTGCGGTTCTAGGCGCTTCCATGTTGCCTTTTTGACCGTGGATGTAGCCCCTGTGTACCATGGAGGAACAGGGCGTCACACAAGAAGAAGCTGGTCATTTATTGCGGATGCAGCCCACAATTATGAGATATGATTTGGAGTTCATGACCTAATAGCTGTATGGCCCGGGTGATTTTGTTGTGCATTAAATTTTGATCATGATATTGACCTTGTAGCGTTATTCTTTGCAAGTAATGTAGCATATTCCTATTTGGGGAGCGATGTATTGTGAGGAGATCTGCTTTGGGTTCGGCCTTCTGAGCATAGTCGCGTGGTACTGTAGTGGGCGCGTTTGCCTACGAAGGCCAGTAAGGTCAGGGATAGGGGCTGCCATTATGACTGTTTTAATGATGTCATGCTCATGGGAGGGGGATTGGCTTTTGTGTAACAGATGCCGGTCAGCCAGGTGGATTGGTGGAATGATGTGATTTTCAGAATATGGCTGGTCACAGGTGCCTGTGTTTGCGTGCGTTTCTTTGAGGGAGACTGAGGTCATGTCCATTGGAATGGCTTCTGTATTCGTGCCATCTGTGCCCTGCTGCTCCCATTGGCCCCTCTTGAGATGTGCCTGGCTGCTCAGTCACTCTGCCAACTTGTGTGGTACATGCTTATGCTGCTGGTTGGTTTGTTTACTGGCAGGAGTACAGGGCTGGTGCAGTCTCACTCAGGATACTGCTTTGTATGTTGCCTTGCACTGGTGTCAAGCGATGGGGGGCCTGTTTTTGTTTGTCTCAGTTTTCAGTTCATGTTGCTGTACTTGGAGCTTCACATGCCTGTGCTGCATCAGTACGGCAATGGTGCCATGGCTAATATGGATGGCCACTCACAAGGCACTTGGAGCCCCTACATTCATTTGTTCGTTGGCATGCATGGGTGACTTGTACATTTCACTGGTTGCATTGTTTGACTTCATTGCACCTACGAGGAGTTGTGCAATGAGGCCAGGGAGTGGTGTACAGGCACTCAGTAAGGCCTTTTACGGTTGGTTTGCGATGCCGTACTTCTCGCCATGGCGGAATGGTACTTTCCGCCATGATTGATGGCGTTAGGTCCATGTCCGCTAGGGTCAGAATTCCCGTACCGTTGCGCCACGGTGGTAATTACGGTTTCGCAGTGCGCGCGTGCGCGTACTTGGTGCAGTTAGCGTTGGCGTTCACTACGGTGTCGCTAATGGCATCGTACTTTACGGTGACGGGTCATAATCGCAACGGGCGGTATTCGATGGCGGTATTGCATTTCCGCCATCGTTTTTCGATTTCCGCCAGGGTCGTAATGAGGGCCAGTAACTTTTATAGCAAATTCTCAACATCATTGTGTCACGATTCCTGCCACCAGCCCCCTGCATATCAGGCTGGAGCCAGGTCACGGCTACTTAGTCGGCACCTAAGGGCCTCTCCATCTCCCCAGACACCTACTTGGACTCAGACGTGGCGCCTTTGGCACCAAGCTCACACACAGTCTTGAGATCCACTTAGTATTGGACTTGCAATGTATTATGGGGCAATGGAGGCCCCCATGTAATTCAGTTCCTTGAACTGGATGAGCGGTCTAGTCTTTCGGGTGTGGCTCAGCCCAAGGATACCTGGGATACCTACAGACTATTTAAACCACACCCGGCCTGAGAAACATGCTGTGCGCTTCTCTGCACCTGCAGCGTGACACTCGCCCTGCTCAGATCTCCTGAAGAGGCCCACTTCTTTCTTCAGCGCCAGCGCACCTGCAAGAATAAGAACTTTGTTGCCAATACTCACCTCGAAGAGCATCCAACTTCTGTCCAGCTCTTCCCAGTCTTGCGGATTCCTACGGCAGAGTCATCTCCATCTCGGCACGTCACGCCCTACCAAAGGGGAGAAGAATGGAAGAAAAGACGTTAGTAAGCATTCTGCAATACTTAGCTCCCTCGAATTTGCAAATAGAGTTTAATCCTTACCTGAACTCCCATCGATCAGACAACTTCTGCTACGGATCATCCCGCCGATCTGAAAAAGGTGGAAAAGACACATCAGTGTAGCGCAAAACATTTAAGAGGTGCCGCACATTGCGCTTTCGCACTGCAGCTCATCTCCTCAGCTCGCTTCCATGCTGAGTTACTGCGGCACCTAGAAGGACACAGAAAAGGCGAACATTGGTTAGTGCTAAGGAAGCCAATAAGCGTCACGCGCCGCATTCCTACTTACTTCAGCAGCGCATCACCATCCCCAAGACCTTCATCAGGAAAGAAAGACACAGTATTAAAGGGACTAGAGCCATCAGAACTTTTGTAAGACTCATTCCAATTACCGGTCGGGCTGAAGCCGCAGCAAGCCCCATCCGCCGGGCCCATGCCAGTGAAGCAACTAGGCACCCTCCAGCCTGCATCGCCCAACGCACCCCTGCATCGAAGGCAGAACGGAGAGCGCCCCACATCAAAAAACAAGGTGAGGAGAGGTCCGGGGGAAGGTTGGGACCCAGGGAAGAAAAGGGGGGCCAGACAAGCAAGACCAATAGGGAATTGACCTCTAATAATACTGTGTTTCAGGCCCAGTGCTTGGTTGAGCAAGTCCAGGGAAGGGTTCGAAGTGGTCGGAAGTCCGGACCAGCTGAGTAGCGTCCCCGTGGATATCAGGTGAGCGTTACTCATTGACGTGTAAAACTCATAAGTTTGTAATGCAATTCTATTGGTCAGGAAAGGTAACTTAAGTATAGGTACTATATCTGTATATGGTAACAGAGTGTGGGGATTGGATAACTCTTATTGGGTGGGCGTCTACGCCCATCCCTCTACATCACTTGTGATAGACGTCACCAAAAGTATGACGTCTTATTGGTTCTACTTGCTATAGGACCCTAGATTATTTGGTCCATCGTGATTGGGTTGATTACACCCCTAGACATAAATCTCCACTTTAATTAGCTGCATGCAGAATGGTTGCCGAGGTGCAGGATGCCCCACGATTCACCCTGCCTCCCTTCCATCAATCACTACCTTCAGGCCTATGTGTCAATTAGTTGGCTGAGAATGGCCTCGGACTGTAACTTCTTATCCGGAAACGTTATGGCATCCTCTGGGTTTGGATGACATCAGATGTGGGCACCTCTCCGCGCCAGGTTGGTCACGTGTCAGTTCACCGTGAATCGGCTTCATTTTCCCCCTATTTGTGTGTTAGATCCTTTGTTCGCCCTCGCCATCTGCCTGGGCCTCCTTATCTCGACCTTCACAGGCTATGCTTCACTGCTCTTAAGTTTCGATTCTTCGGAGCTGCTGCTCTCATCCCTTCCTCGGGTTGACCACAAATTCCGAGTCATGAGCTGCTTCTTGCTGAGTTTCAATTCTGCTCTTCTGTCTGACTTTGAGCTGACTTATGTATCCTGGCCTTTCCGTCCTCTATCATCTTAGGTTTAATTCTGCTTTTGTAAAATGGAGTCGCACTTGTATAATGTGCTTTTTGAGGTAGATATATAGTTGGCGCTTGCCGCTCTATTCTTCTACTTAAGCATTGCTAGCAGTATCAGTTCCTTAGCTTCTTGCATTCCAAGCCTGTTTACAGTCATTTCGCCACTAGCATACTTCCATTCTGCTTAAATGCTTACGTTTCTTCATAGTTCATCATCGTATCTTCTTTTATGTTCATTACACCCTTGTTCGCAACATTTCATCTTTGTTTATCGTTTTTGGTTGTCGTTTCTTTCATCTGTGAGTCTGTCCGGACCATTGTGACATCAGCATTCGCCTCCAATAAGAGACCTTTGGGTCTCTTCCGGGACAGTTTGCAAGTAGTCTTCATTTCGCGTCAGCTGCTGATATGGTTGTCTCAATGGGTATCGTGTGGCCCATGGTTGTCTGGTTATTGGTGCTTCAATAGGTATACAAGTTCTTCTGATGGGCACTGGACAGAGCCCTACTGTGGCTCTTTGTCGGTTTATTTGCTCCTTATAAGTCACATATCTTGCAAGTATGCTTCTAGCATCTCAAAATGGGTGGCTGGAGTGCAGACCGTATTTGGGACCTCCTCTACACCCCACCCCTATGGTCGTTTTATCGACCACTTCTTCTTCCTCCTTTAGATTACTCTTACTTGGATCTTCAGCATCCAATTTTTCATCTTCTGGGTTTGTACATGAAGGTGTGAACGTGTGTTTCTTTGGAGTCCGTATTTTTATCACTTCTTTCAGGCTTCCTGCTGATTTTACATGTTCGTCTTTGTTCCAGGTCATAAACTGACACAGACCGTTTGGGCTACAATAGATCAATTTTTCTTCATAATGTCTACATCTTCTGGGATACACAAATTTTGTTCCTTCTGGCACAAATTCGCTGGCCTTCACGAAGTCTCTTATTTCTTCATCTGTTAGGTCTCTCGGCTTCCATCCTGGTTTGACGTCAATCATGATCTTCATCCCAATGGCTTTCTTCGCACTTTTCAGGCATTGTGTGATGATTATCTTGATAACACAAAAACCTAGTAGTATCATCAATAGCAGGGCTCCCAGAAACTTGAATATGTCTGCCATCCATTGTGGGACCCATGAAAATAGTGTTCCAAATCAGCTGTCATCATCAACTTCGTCAGTTTCATTGATCATCTGGTTCTGTAGGTTTGTCAGCATACTTATGGCTTCTGTTAAGGTTCAATTTTCTTCATCATGCGAAGGTATAAATGTGCAACACGATTCTCCAATTGTTGTGCAAACTCCTCCATCCATCGATGTGATCATGTCAAGTACATATCTGTTCTGGAGGGTCATCAGTCGGATTGCTCTTAGTTCTTCCTTAATAGCATTGAATCCTTTTATGGTAGTGTTGATGATCTGCAATAACTCCCATCTGGTTATCTGCAACCATTTAGTATTTACTCCAACTTGGATCCATGGCATGAGGATCGTTGTGAGCACTGATGAGGTGAGGCTGAAGAGCCTGTGTTCATACGGGATTGCATGGAATGCCTCTTCTGATTTGGCAGAAAAGTAGTTTTTCTCTCTTCATTCGGGATACCAGTTCTGCAGATCTCCTTTTCCTCAGGTGGGCATCTGCTTTCAGAAAGCTGTCTATATTCAGGTCACTTTTCGGGATCACTAGTGCAGGAACGTGGACATTCACTATTGTGCATATGCCTCCCCAGTTTCTCGGCAGCCTTATGTATGCTTTGGATCAGCAAGCCCAGTAATGATCCATAATTAATGCGGTTTCGTGAGTCATACCTGGAGCTTCACAGATGCGTCCGCAGTTCTGATTGTCTCCCATCTTCCTCGTGCCATTGTTCCTGAAGCACAATTTTGGGCTTTCCAGTGGCACTATCTGCAATGGTCCTCATCTATCTTTGACCCAGGTTAGTAACTTTACCAACTTTGGCCATAGAGGATTGCACAGTTTTTGTGAGTTTTCTACTGCTTCTTTGCAGGCTCCAAGGACCATCCAGGCTCGCCATATCACTACTCCTTCTTTCCATCCGTCTAGTGAAAGCACTGTTCCCCAAATCTGCATTTGGCCTCTGTTCTTCCAAATTTGGGCTTCTTCTGGAGTTTTTCCTTGGACGTTCAGTCTCAGGTTAATTTCCCATCTTGTTCCTGCTCCTTTTACTTCTGGCTTTTCATACCTGATCACGTGATTCCTGGTATGAGCTCTGTTTCTTGTCTTAATGTCCTGGACAAAATCATCTTAATCGGGATATGCTGTTTCAGTTGCCCATATCAGTGATATATGATATATGTGATATATGATATGGCATTTGTAACGCGCCTATACACAAGTGTTTCAAGGCGCGACGAGGCAGGGAGGGGGGAACAAGGGGAGACAGACAAACGATCCTACTAGGCCAGGTGTCATTCAGATCGCGCAAGTGCATGGGTAGAGGGGACGGGAAAAGTGCAAGGGGGAAAGGGAGAGGGGAAAGTGCAGTACAAAGTGATTAGTAAAAAACAAGATAAATAATAAGGGCCAGCTGGTGGCAAGTGCAGTATAAGTGCACACAAGTGCCCAGAAGGGGGGCTGTAGGGATACAGAGACAGTCCCGCAGTGCAGGGGTTGCCAGGGAGGCAGTGCAGGGGAGAGTGGCTGGGCCAAGGACCAAGATTGGTGATTGGCCCAGTTGCTGATTCAGTACAGTTTCAGTGATTTATCAGGGGAGAGGTGGAGAGAAAGCAGAAGCAAAGAGGAAGGTTTTGAGGTGCTTCCGGAACCGGAGATGGTTCTCCTCAAATTTCAGGGAAGCAGGAAGGCTGTTCCAGAGGGAGGCCCCTGCTGCGGAGAGAGATCTCCCCCCAACTCGTTGCTTGGAGAAGCGGCTGACCCTGAGGGAGTTGGAGGCGGATGAGCGAAGAGCTCGAGAAGGAAGATATTTAGGAAGAGAGAGTTGAAGGTATTTTGGCCCAAGGCCAAAGAAGGCCTTGTGGACAATGCAGAGGTTGGCATCAATGGGAGGCATCTTTTCCCATAAACTGTCCTCTGGTGTTGCACATTGCTATGTGTGACAAACAGTGTGCAGTCGGGACATCGATTTCTACAGCCAGGAAGATCTTGGATTTTCCCATGCTGTATTATGGTAGAAGTGCACACACGAAGCATTCTCCTTCTGAATTTCGTCTTCCAACTTCTTTCATGTGCTGATACCAAATATTGTTCCCCAGATGTGCTGTGCTGTCCAGGTAATCGTTCAATTCATTGTTATCTTCATGTGGGCTTCTCTTGATTCTTAATGTCTTCCTGTAGTTAGCTATAACTACATTTCTAAACGCGTCTGTGTGACTCTTCCATGCTTGAGGGCTCTCAGGCAAATCAATCCATGGTGCAGGCTTTTTCATCTGTGCCATTTGAGTGGACACGATTCTGCCTGCTCCTTCCTGGTCCTCATGCATCTTTTGTTTTCTGCGTGTAAGTGCCCATGTTATCCAGCCTGACACAGGTCTTGCATATGGCTTCATAGTAGATCTGATGCTTGTCCCTTGGGTTTGAACTTGTGTGTTTGTCGGTACAGTCTCTGCGGGTTTATCTTTCTGTTCCTCATGGAGTTTCTTTGTTCTAGCTATGAACGGGAATACATGATCTATCAACATTTGTGTCCTTGCAGTGTATTCTCTCGTAGCCGCTTCTGTCTTCTCGAGGGATTTAGCTATGTCTGCACTAGTCGGCTTTCCGCTTGCTTTCCTTTGGTCTCTCTCATTGTTTTCTGAGGCTGATTGTTCGGCAGGCAGTCTTGTGCTCTCTGCTGCCTTTGCTTGAGGTTCTGCAGCCTTTGACACTTGCCCTAGTTCGTGTGCATTTAGTGTGTGGGTGCGTGTAGTGGTGAGTGCTATGTTTTCATTCGTTCAGTGCTGATCCTGTCTCCAGCTTTTCTCTTTATTCGTTAACTCAAGTGTGTCTGAATTACTGCTAATTACATTCAATTTTAGTTCATTTACCATACCATCGGATTTTCTCGGGACTGGAATAACTATATAGGGTCTAGGCGCTTGTGTGGGACTCGTGCGTAAATTATTAGGTGGGTGCACTGCAATTGGACCGCTTCGTGCACCAATAAAGAATGCAGTTCTGATTGTTAATGACAGAAAGACAATGATAATCACCATGCATATGCATATGATTGTGCGGTAAGACAGATGGCAGCATTTCCTTCCAGGGAAGCGGGGCGCCCCTCTGCTGCTGGGATGACCAGGTTACTGTTCTGGACCCCCATTTCAATCATACCAAATTGTCACTGTTCTATTCTTTTCGCTCACCCCATTATTGGTTCTCAAAAGTTAGTGTCTTAAAGTGTCTGGTGCTTCGCAAGTGTCCCCCCTCTTGTGGGTGACAATTGTCTCTGGATATGGGATACAGTTCCTTTGCTAGACTATGGAAAATAGATTAGATTAACACTTTTGGCGAGTCACATTCATTGTGCATATTCAAAATAGGTGAGATCCCAGTCCACACCCCGAATCTGCTTCAATACTGAAGACATGCTGAAGTCTGTTCAATGTGATACAAAAATAGAAAAAAATTGAATAAATGACAGTTAATCAAAATAAAAGGTGAAGTTCTTGTCTCTGTCCTCTTGATCTCTCGATCTCTCCCTCGGCGGAAAGATGACTTGGTTGGTTCTGCTCCTTCGATCTGTCCCTCGGCGGAAAGTTCTCTGGAATCTCCTCAAGTACTCTCTTTGAAAGTTGGACAGCTCCACTTGGAGCATGATACCATGGAGGAGCATTCCCATATGCACAACATTAGCTCTATGTCTGATGAAGGTGATGACATCAACCTCGGCAGGTCTCCACCACCATTTCTGGAAAGTCAGTGACTAGACAAAACAGGACGTTGTGCGCCAATCGGCTGTCCTCAGGGGACAGGGACATTTGTCCTGCTTGCTGGGTTCTGGATCACAGGCCCTTCTTTTGACATGAACAGTCCCTGCATTTTCCTGCTGTGAGGATTGCTACTGTTTGACCCACAGCTGGTTCAAATGTTCAGTGTTTGTTGGATCTCTGATGAATGTAAGCGTGTCAGTGGTTCTTCCGACAATAGCTGGACACTCTTCTATGATGCGGAATAAGAGTGTATTGACGAGTTCATCTATAATTGCCTGTGGTGGAAGCATTTGTGTCCTTATCACTGTATTCAGGTAAGTGAATGTAGGCTTCTGCGATGTGAGTTAGCAGTTACCAGATTACTTTCTTGTTGGCAGGATCTTGAATAAAGTCTGTGATACTGGTGACTCTCCCTACAACTGATGGATATGTCTCCAGAATTAGTTGGAACAGGACAACACATCCCTTGTGATATTTCTGCTAGGTGACACCATTGATGCTGCAAAGCGATGTCCTGCTCTTTGATGAGTCGGGATGCTGTGTTTAGCTCTTTAGGTGAAAGTCTTTGATCACAATCTATTTGAGTCTTGTTTTCTTCGACGCTTCAGTGTGGTTGCTTTACAAGTTCGAGTCATCAAACGTTTTGTGGCTTAGATGCACAATTATCTTCATCACCCTACAACTGAGATGCATAGAGTGTACGTTATGTCCTTATCCCCTTTTTTGCTTAGAGGAACTGTCCAGTTTAAGCCACAACTTGCAAACGGGTTCTTTGTCTTGGTTTTTCTGCTCATGCGTCCTTCTTCTTCGTCATGGATCTTGTCTGCACGTGCTAGGTTCTTCCCCGTTGTCTGTAGTTTCTTCGTGGTGGGGTGCAGCTTGAGGGCTTTCTCTGATATAGGGGTTAATGTCATTGAGACAAATCCATGCTCAGGAGAGGAGCCCTGCAATTTGACTGCTGATGGAGTGCAGTCTTCTACAATGAAAGGACCATTGAATCTCAGCTCGTCCCACCTTTTCCTCGTGTGGTTCTTGATTAGGACTGCATCTCCAGGGAACACGAGCGGTGTACAAAGACCTTGAGCTGGGTCTGTTGCAGAGTCATTGCTTTGTGCTGTGCTGCACCCTTTTCGTCACCGCTGCAGCTGGTCTGAAATTACAGTAAGGCTAGATGTCATACAGTTCAGGTATTGTGACAATTCGGTTCCCTGGATCTCTTTGGTTGGCTGGGCATCACATCTAGCTCTATCTCATGGGGTGAGAGGGGTGTTCATTCTCCTTCCCGTGACTATCTTGTGCGGCGTAAGATGATGGTCGGAGCCTGGTTGGTTCCGAAAAGAGCATACAATGCCAGTGGAAGGCATTGCAACCATCCCCTCTCTAGAGTAAGCTTCAACTTGGCTATCCTTTCCTTTAACAAGCTGTTGAGCCTCTCACAAATACCATTACCTTCCGGATGATACGCCAACGAGAAATTATGCTTTATACCAAGCAACAAGCTGATCTGTTCAAAGACCAAGTTAACAAAATGAGCCCCGTTGTCTGACCTCATCACCTCGCACACCCCCCATCTAGGGAACACTTCCCTCACCAGGAATTTGGCCGCACATGTTGAGTCTGGGTGTGTACAGGGACCTGCTTCTCTCCATCTAGAGAATGGACACACCACTACAATTAAGTACCTGTATCCGTTACACACTTGGATCATGTCGACGTAGTCGATATGTAAGTACTGAAAAGGCCCATTTGGCCGGGGATGACTCCTTTCACTACTTTTAATGTGTGCCCAGCAGTGAATTGCTGGAAGATTATACAGTTCACCATAAAGAATGCCACATGCTCTGCTAAATTCGGTATAAACCAGTCTTCCGCGAGCGTTGCTGCTAGATTCTCTTTTGACATATGTAAGGGGTAATGCAATTGTTCCAGTGTTATTTTTAATAGGGCTATAGGCATGACTGGTTTACCAGTGCTGTCTTGCCGCCACAATCCGTCGGAGGGGTTTAAAGAACACCCTCAACGTTTACAAAGATTCTTTTCATCTTGTGGTTCCTCCCCTTGTAGCTACATTAGTTGTGTCTGCCCCATATTACTATAGGCTTCTTGTGTGGTTTGTGCTACCATCATTCGTTCATGGGTGCACGCCACTTCCATGATCATCTCACTTTTGGATGCCATACGCTTGGTTTCCGTGTCTGCTGCATGATTTCTGCGCGACACAAAATCTGTCCCGTGAGTATGGGCGGCGCATTTCACGACTGCTATGCCTACTGGGAGCTGTAGTGCCTTAATCAACCTGTCCAATAAGGCTGCGTGCTGCACTGGCGTGCCGTCTGCTCCTAGGTAGCCCCTCCTTTTACAGCGTGCTAGGCCTGGGTGCACTGTGGATGTCACATAGGTGGAGTCACTGTACACCGTTACTTCCTGGTCTGCGTGACTCTCAATGGCGAGTATCAATGCCAATAACTCTGCAGCCTGTGCTGTGTAGTGAGATGGTATTCGTTCACTGATGAGTACTCATAATTCTCTGTTTGCTATGTGTTTCATCACGGCAACGCCTGAATATCTTTGTCCGTCTTCTTGGTCGATTCTTGAAGAACCATCAATGAAAATGAAAACGATCTCTCCTCCTGCTAGGGCGTTTTCTTTTACCCATGGGATTTCAGCATAGAATTCTTTGCAGTTTGCACAGTCATGTATCGGCTCTCCTTCAGTGACTGGCTCAGCTATGAATGTAGCTGGCTTCACTGTTTTACATCAAACTATTTTGATCGATGGGTTAGATATAATCACCTCATAGGCAGAAGCTCTTTGAGTTGTCAGCGTACCCTTTGGTTTCTCTAAAATGGCAAACAATGAGTGCTCGACGTATAACGTCATGGAACATCCCATTACAATGGTTGTCGATTTCTCTATGGCGAACGCTGCAGCAGCTAATCTTTGTTCGTATGGGAATTGGCCACTCATTACAGGGTCCAGATTCCCCCTGTAATATGCCAGAGGCTTGTTCCCCAACAAGGTTTTTTGAGCGAGCACTGCCGTCATAACGCTGCCATTCGTCTGCGAGAACAGGTAGAATTCCTCTGCATAATTAGGAATCCCGAGAACTGGAGCCGTGCAAAACGCTCTCTTGAGTTCTGTAAACCCCTTTTCCATTGCCGCGGTCCACTCAATCTTTTCCTTTGTCATCTGGGCCTTTTTCAGGGCCTGGAGCAAGGGTTTGGTATACGAGCTGTAATCGAAGACCCATGCTCTAACATAGTTGCACAGGCCTAAAAAGCTCTGCATTTGCTTTACAGTGAGTGGCTTTGCCGTGTTCATGATAGCTTCAGCCCTTTCTGGGGTTACCTTTTTCCCCTCATGCGAAATTAACTGGCCCATGTACAGCACCTCCTGTTGACAATATTGTAGTTTTTCCTTGTCAACCTTATAACATTTCTCAGCCAGTATACTCAGTAGCTGAACTGAATCGCGCCTGCATTGTGCTTCTGTCGTGCTGCAGATTAGAATGTCATCCACATACTGCAGGACGATGCTTTCTACTGCAATATTGCTCAGTTCCATCTGGAGGACTCTGTTAAAGATGAACGGGGACTCACAGTACCCCTGTGGCAACCTTGTGCTTTTCAGACGCATTTGTCTGAATGTGAACAACGTCAGATCTTGTGAATCAAGAGAACAACGTCAGATCTTGTGAATCACGGTGCAACGGGATTGAGAAAAAGGCATTTTTCAAGTCAATCACCATGAAATATTTTGCCTCGATGGGTATATTACAAAAAATCGGCGAAGGATTAGGGACTAGAGGAAACTAGGCTTCAACAATAACTTTTAACGCTCTTAAATCTTGGATTAAACGCCAAGACCCTCCTTTTGATTTCTTGACAGGATAAATCACTGTATTACATGGTGACTCTAACGTCACTAAGATGCCCTGGTCCATCATGGCGGAAATGGTCTTTGTAATTCCTTCATCCGCCTGGATATGGGATATTGTCGTGCTCTTGGTAAAATTGCTCCTGGTTTCAATTTAATTTTTACTTCACCCACCCCCTTCAGGAGGCCTACATCATAAGGTCCTGTGGTCCATACTGAGACAGGCACCTGGGCCATGTCGTCATCAAAGTATTCTGGACGTATCAGTGCCAACATCATTCTCTGGGACACTTCTCTTTTGATTATTTTTACCCAAAATATGAGACTCACTTCTACCCTTGTCTCTTCTGAGTCTGGTAGTTCTTCAAACAAATCGTCATCAGTGACGTCGGTCATTCGATATCCTTCTTCAATGGCGATAATCGCACACCATTGTCTGCCTTCATCATCGTAGCCTTCAACTAATGCTATCCTACTTCGCACTGCTGCAGCATATATCAAGGGAAATATTTGTCTCTCCTCTTCATGCATTGGTATTCTCGGCCTGAATAAAAATGTGTCCGGTGTTCTCCTGACCTTGTCTGCAAGGGCTGGTAATCCCGCCATAAGTACACAATTTTGTCATTAGATCTCGACCCAGAATGTTTACTGGGGTCTGATGCGAATACAACAAAGGTACATCCATTTAGCATTCCCCTATGGAGACTGGGAGTGTGTCTGTAAAGGGAACTCGACTGTGAGCTCCTGTAAAACTCTGAGTATCTATAGCCTCTCCGGACAAGGAAAATTTGCCTTCTCGTGTGCACGAGCGTGTTGCCCCTGTGTCAACTAAGAAGGAATATTCTTTACCCCCTATGGCGACATTCACCATAGGTTCCCTATTAGGGTCTGGTGTCACTGATAGGATAGAGCACATCAGGGTTCCCAGTGAGCTGTCCTAGTTCATATATAAGTTAGGTCCACTGTACACTTGTGGATTTTCTCCATTCCCGGGGTTGCTTCCCCTAGCAGAGTTTGTGCCCTGCGACAATTGCGGTGGTGCCTGTTGGACTTGCCCTTGTGGCAAGTTCCCCATTCTCAGGGGTTGAACCCCTGCTGCGCACCCTGCTGCATGCCTGGTGCTTGCTGCTGTACTGTGTGATTCTGTGCACCACCCTGTTGGGAGAATGCAGGTGGATTCACTGTGCCTGTTCCCATCCCTTGGCTATTTTGCCACGTTCCTTGGCTTCTGCACGAGTACGCCAGATGCCCCGTCAATCCACAAAGCCAACACACCGTCAGTGGTTGGGCTATTTGTCCATTTGACATATCTGGACTGCCCATCTGCACGTTTTGAAAGCCTCCTTGGTTACTCTGGAAACCTCCCTGATTACTCTAAATCCCCTTCCCCTTGGGTATTGTCCTATGAGACCCTGGCTATTCTGCTGTGGGATAGCCACCTGTTGTGCGTTCTGTTCAGCTGGGCTAGTTAGCATGGCTCCTTCAAGAGCGTACTTGGATAATTTCTTTTGCACCAGCTTTGCTTCCTCACCTTTTCGAGTTGCCTCCTTTTTCCGATTCTTTTCTTGCAACAGTCTACAATAATGTGCATTCGTCAACTGTATTTCAGCCCAAGGTTTAGCCTCAACTCCTACCAATTTCTTAAGCTGTTTTTGTACAGGCTCTAGTAACCCCTGGCATAAAATGTGGTAAAACACAATATAGATTTCGTCCAAGATTCATGCGTTTCGAGCACCCACACATCTTGGAAATTCTGGATATAAATTAACGGATCTTCTGACTCCTTCATTTTGCGAGTCATTATAGCTCGCATATCGGAAGTATCTGGGTAAAAGCACTCGTAGCGCTTTCCATACTGCTGCTCTGCAATTGTTGAATGGTGCTCCATCATGGGCAGTGTTAATTATGGTAACACCAGGGTACCCAGCCCGTGCCCATACATCATCTGCTCTCTCACCGAGTATTGCAATCAGGAGACCTTTAATGTCCCCTATAGCTAATGTGACATCCCCTGTCATCTTTTCTAACTCGTGTATCCACTTCCCAGCTCCCGATGTCAACATTTGAAGCTTGTTTTTCAAGTTCTCTCGATCCATGAGTGGCCATGGAATATATTGCGGTCTCGCTCTCCCCTTTTCTAGAAGCGGAAATTGGAACGTGCAGACTCCTTTCTCTTTCCCTATAGTTCTTCTGTCTACCGCTGGGGTAATATTCCTGCATCGCCGTCTACCTGGCAATGTTCTCAACCTGTCCGCATAGGCGGGCGCCGGCACCCCCCTCTGACCATGGGGTGTTCCTTTGTGTCGGTCAGACTGTGATGTAGATTCTGATGCCCTTGGTGCGGACTCGCTAGCGTCTGACCATCTTACCCCGTTGTCCCTTGGGAGCCGCTTTTCACGCCATCTCCCTTCTTCATTTGTCTCGCGCTCTATATCCTCTCCGGAGTCGGACATTGATTGTTCCCAATTCACGCAACTCCTTACGTCATCTTTGTTCTTACTGATTCCTAGCCTATCCAGGGACAGTCTCCTGCTCCCACTACTTTGGGTGACGTCCTCAGTGTCTGTCACCCCCAAGCTCCAAATTGTCCTCTTCCTCTCCTATCTCCAGCCCTCCAACCACCTCCTCACCTGTAGAGCTGGTCTCCTCTGGCTGTTCCAACCTTTTCTTCCACCAAGCTGTTTTTTTTGTCGGAGGATAGGGCCTACCCCGGAAAGAAGCCACCCTGACCGGGTACAAAGAGGTCTAGTGGGGACTTCCCTGCCGGAGCAGACAAAGTGGGGGAAAAAGCCTAACGGCATAAAAAACCCCCAATCCAAGCTGGTGTGAGCGGGTACAGTCGTAGGGTAGAAGCCGGAAATGCAGGTTGAGCGGTAGAGATGAACCGAAGTAGAAGGGAACTGAGCGTCGGAGTGTAGGAAGGGAAAACAATAGGAAGGCAGGATGGAACGGAGGTAAACAAGCAGTCTGGTAGGAAAAAGCCAACTGAGGACAAAACGAAAGTACAGGAGCAGGAGTACAGGGCTGAGGAAGTATTAACAACGGCAGAGTTAGCAAAATAGGAGTACAGGGCAGAGGAAGTATTAACAACGGCAGAGTTGGCAAAAATAGCAGGGAGGGAAAGAAGGCGAAGAAAACACGGAGAAAAACCGTAGCGTCTCACCCGAAGCCTGACGCGAGAGGGTTGCAACGCGCAGGCTTCCGGGTGAGATGGGAAGATAAGGCGTTCCGCGGCTGACGTCGCGGAACAACTAGACCGCTCTCCCAGTACGCGGCGAGACGCGATGGGCTGCTAATGGCGGCGCAGTCTCCACCGCGACCATATCCCCCAATGCTGGCGGCGCATGACAGTGTCATACAGCTGAGTACTTTCCAAGTGCTCCTCTTCCTTTCCCCTTGGGATATTTGTTCTAACCCCATTTCATCATATATCTTATCGATCGTTTCCCCGATGTTTCTGGTGTCGAAGTCATCTTCAATATTTGCCCCACTAACGCCTGGTGCTGAATCGTACACAGGGAAGAATTCTTCACTGTCTTCCCATTCTACAACAGGATTGGGTTTTTTAACTTCCCGCTCCAGATATTCGAGATCGTGTGTTCTCTGTCTACGCTTACGTTCAGCATCATCAAATTCTTTGCGCTTCCTCGCCTCTTCTCTGACCTTATCTTCTTACCTTCTCCTTTCATCTCTACGTTCATTTGCCCTGTGAAATTCCTCATCTTCTCGTCTCTTTATTCTTTTTTCATGTGCTCTCTGCTCTTCCAGTTTTTTCAGGTTCTGCCTGTACTGGTTATAGGCTACACTCTGTTTGCGACTGAGCGGCTTTCCTTGCTCTTCTCGATATAGCTGTTCTCGCCTTAGCCTATCTTTCCTTCTTATTCTTTCATCCCTTATTTCCCTTTCCTTCTCCTTTCTTTGTGTCTCATCTCCTCTCTCTCGGTCTCACATCATCACTTCCTTTTCCATCGAGTTTCAACATTATCTGTCCTCCCATCCATTCGTACTTCACGAATGTTATCTCATCAGTTCTGTTTTCACTTCCTTTCTATTTCGTTCCCTCACAATCTTTATCGAGAGATGCACTAATCTGTGCCTGGTCCTTCCTCTCATCATCGCATCTCTCCTTGTCCCTCGGGACAGCGGAGGTAATATGTTTATCCTGATCCTTCCCCCTATTTTTGTCACTACTATACATAGGTGACTCATATGCGGGGTTGCTGTACCCCATAGCTGCTTTGAGCTCTCTTAATGGGTAGAGTCCCTCTGCCTTACTTCCCTCTGTTTCTGGCTCAGGCAGGGCAGGTGGCGCGGTAGGCATCTCACCCCCCTCAGTGCATAATTTAATATCCAGTCTGCAGGTGGTTCTTCCTCTTTCGACTGTTCGAACATTTTCCAAAGTTCTAGAACAGCAAGGCGTTTCTCTAGTTTCTTGCCTGTATTTGCTGCATGTTATATTCATTTCTATCTGTGTCATAACAATTTCAACCCAGGCTATATTCATTTCAATGATTGTCATATTCATTTCAATGCATGTCATATCCATTGAAATGCATGCTCGGATTACTAACTGGTAATCTTCATTACTCCTAGTCTTACTCCTCCTCATCCCAGTACTTACCTTTGAGTATGTTCCGTGCTCAGTGGAACTCCTCTCATTTCAAGCCCGCCCCTGCCCTCCCAGGAGGTATAACCTCCCAACTAACCAGCCCACGGCAGTAATCCAAAGGTGGGCATGGGAACCTTCATTCAACGGGCGGGAGGGAAGCGAAGTCCGTACTGGGGCGAGGAAGAGTAAGACTAGTATGGTATGGCATAGTATGGTAATGTTTATTTGTAAAGCGCCTATACACAAAGCATGTGTTTCAAAGCACTAAAGGAGGGAGGGGACAAGGGGAAAAAGCAACAGTCATTGAGAGGACTTGAATTTCTGAACGAGACAAATCTGCACAGGCAGAGTAAGTGCATATAATACAATTAACAGTATAGATGACAGCAAATAGGTCTGACGACGATTCTGCTTTTTTCTAAGTGCATTGAGGCACCACCATGCAAGGAGGGGACAAGGGAAGACAGATAGACGAATCTTCAAGGCATGGTACATTCAGATCATGCAAGTGCAAGACAGTACAGGAGAGGGGAGGTGGGTGGGGGAGGACAAGTGCAGGGGCAGGGGGAGGGGGAGTCCAAGTGCACCCAGTCAGTAAGAAGCTGAGGTAAGTGCTGAGAGATGGCACTCTCATGGGTCATTGACCGAGTGCAGTAATGATGAGACAAGTGTAAGGCCCAGAGGCAAGTGCGAGAGGACTGGCAAGGGTGCCCGGGACCTGTGAAACTCTGAGGCACACCTGGCGGCCAGTCAGCAAACTGTGCGGAAAAGGAGGGATAGAGGGATAGAGCGGAGAAGGAGCTTAGCAGGGTAGAGGGATAGAGATGGAAGAGGAGAAGAGGAATGTCTTAAGGAGTTTCCGGAATTTAAGGAGATCAGGCTCAAGATGGAGGGCAGTATGGAGGCTATTCCATAGGGAGGCCGCTGCTGAGGATAAAGATCTCCCTCCAAATCTCTGCTTGGAGAACCAGCTCACTCGCAGAAGGTTGGAGGTAGATGAGCGGAGGGCTCGGGAAGGACGGTATTTAGGTAGGCATTGTTGCAGATAGGTAGGTCCCATGCCCCAGAAAGCCTTGTGGACAATGCAGAGGGTCTTGAACTTGATCCTTGCAGACATAGGGAGCCAGTGGAGGAATTTCAGCGCTGGAGAGATGCCGTCCGTGGGCTTGAGGCCAAGGATAAGTCTTGCGTTTATGTTCTGGATGAGTTGCAGAGGGCGCAGAGCGGAGGCAGGGAGGTTGAGAAAGAGGCTATTGCAGTAGTCCAGCCTTGAGAGAACAAGGGATCTGGAGACAGTAAGTCGCTGGGGGAAGGTGAGAAAAGGAAAAGTATCTCTGAGGAGGTGCAGCTGGTAGTTGGACTTTTTAGAGATATCCGAAATGTGAGTGAAGAAGGAGAGAGTGCAGTCGAAGATGACCCCAAGATGTTTTGCCTCACAGGTGGGCGCAGGTGCAGGGCCAATGGAGGCTGACCAGAAAGAGAGTGGGAATGTGGGAGCAGGAGTCCCGATGAGAACGATCTCAGTCTTACTGGCACTGAGGCAGAGGTAGTTTGCAGTACACCATGGCTGAATTGCGGACAGACAATCAGATATGAGCAAGGTATAAGAGGTTGCTCAGGGTAGCCTGAAGGAGAGTTGCATGTCATCAGCGTAAAACTGGAAGTTAGAGATGAAAGAGACAATCACATATGCCAGGGCAGCCATGTAGACGTTGAAGAACCAGGGGGCTAAGTTAGGACCCAGGGAAACACCACAGGTTGAAAGAGTGATAGTAGAAAGAAAGGACCCAAGTTCCACCTGGGATGGACGGTCGGAAAGGAATGAGGTTACCCACGCCAGAGCCTGACCTGTGATTCCCAGGGTGCCACGGAGACGTGCAATCAGGATCTTGTGGTTTACCATGTCAAAGGCAGAGAAGAGGTCAAGAAGAATGAGGTCAGAGGGGTGTTAGTGTTGAGATTTAAGAGCAGGTCTTCACAGGTATTCAGAAGAGCAGTTTCTGTGCATCTGGATGTTTTAAAGCCATACTGATTTTCGTGGTGGCACCCTTGCAAATTCAGTGTTGAGGGTGAGCTGAGAGATAGCCAGCTTCTCTAAGAGTTTGTCCAGGAAGGGGGTGATAGAGATAGGGTGGTAGTTTGCTGGAATGGAGGGGTCGGCAGAGGGTTTCTTAAGCAGAGAGTGAACAATGGAGTGCTTAAGAGAAGATGGGAAAACTCCAGTGGCAAAAGAGAGATTGCAGAGATCAGCCAAGGCAGGAGCAAGAGTGTCAATGTTGTACTTAATGGTTTTGGAGGGGCAGGAGTCCACCTGTTTGGATGAGGCCTTCATAGATCGGACTTGTCTTGCGACCTCATCAGGTGTAATGGGATTGAGAGAAGAGAGGAGAAGTGGTAGAGTGGCAGAGGGAGGCTCCAGAAGTGTTGGTGTATGATGTGGTGTGGAAGTGAGAGAGAAAAGGATGTCTTGGGTTTTTTCAGTGAAGTGTGCAGCCAGGGCCGAGCAAAGGTCCTGAGTGGGTGTGACAGAGGAGGAGGAGGGGGAATATTGAAGATTACCAGTAAGTAATCTGATTATGACCTCCACGTCCCTCTTTCTCCTCCAGGTACTTACCTTTGAGTTGTACGAAAGCAGAAATGGGAAGGACGCCCATGCCCATCACAAAAGACACAGACACCAAGGTTAATGCGAAACCCACCCAACACCAATTTATTCAGGATACAGCAAAAAGCCAAAGGCATGCTGACCATGACTCCTATCACCACCTCAACCAGACACAGCCTCCAGAACAGACACACCAAAGGAAGTAGAATGGAGCCCCTCCATGTTGAGTTGGTAATGCAGAATTAATGTATTAGGTGTAGCCCATGTGGTAGCTCACCAAATATCCAACAAAGGTAGCCCCCGCAGGCGTGCCCAGAGGACGGTCAGCCCTCTTGTGGACTGACCCTGGACACACCGTGCAGTACAGAGGGCCACAGACTCATAGAATCAAAGATTGAATCCACCGGCTAATCGTTGGAATGGAAGCCTGGCGACCACAGCCCCCTGCCCCTGATCAGTGAGACAAAAGGACTATCTCTGGGACAGATAATGTAAGACCGCCTGCTTGGCATCCAGACAATGCCAAGCCTCCTCCTTAGGAGAGGATGGAGCAAGAAAGAAAGCAGATAGAATAACCTCCTGAGACCGATGGAACCAAGAGGCGACCTTGGGCACGAATAAGGGGTCATAGCCCAGAACCAAAGCCTCCTCACTGGACCACCAGAAACAGTGGCCTACGCAAGAGGGCCCTGATTTCCCCCAAATGCTGAGCCAAAGTAATGGAAGGTAGTCTTCAGCGTCAACTATTTCAACTATCTCCTCCCGGGGCTAAAATGGAGGCTTCTGCAATATGGACAGGACCAAAGGAAGGTCCCACGGGGAACCCCAACTGGACCCAAAGGATGAGTACCTGCTACCCCTTTCAAGAGCGTTGAGACCAGAGCCTCGCCCCCTACCGGAGAGGACCAGGAAACCTGGAAAGCCCGAATGGCAGACCACTGAGAACAGAAAGTAGAGACCACCAACCCCTTCTTCGCCCCTTCATGAAGAAATTGCAAAATATCTGGGACGCCACACTCCAGTGCCAGGACACACTTCAGGTAACACCAAGCCAGAAAATTATCCCATTGACGGTGAGAGGACTTAAGTGTAGAGGACTGACGCGCCCTCTGCACCATACCAACCATTGTAGTTGAAAGGCCTAATGCCAGGAGTACCCTCCTCTCCATTTCCAGAACCCACAACGGATGAGAGAGGAGAAGGGGGACATTGACCACCCGCAATGGAGATGGCCACCTGAGCAACACCCAAGGAGAAGCTAAAAGCATCTCCAGAAGGCCCGGGAGCCACCCCCTCTGAGGCCAGTAAGGGACCACCAGGATGAACACGCACAGAGATTATCCGATTGTGCTGATGACCTGCAGAATCAGGTGATTTGGAGGAAATGCATAAAGAAGCAATGGGGGCCAAGTCAAAGGAAGAGCGTCCCCCTCCCAAGGCCCGATGGGTAGAGTCCTCAAGCAAAACCAGGAAAGTTGAGATTTGCAGGGGGATGCAAATAGGTCCATCCAGGGATTCCCGAACAACCGACACACCTCCTGAAAAACCTTGGGATGAAGAGAAATCTCCCCTGAGACCGGAAACACCCTGCTGAGCTGGTCTGCAGTCACATTGTCCAGACCCTGGATATGGACCACTCTCAAGGAGACCAGTTGTGCCGCGGCCCAGGTCCAAATGGACAATGCCAGATCCTACAGAGAGCGGGATCCTGTACCCCCTGATGGTCGATGTAAGCCAAAACTGAGGGGTTGTCTGTCCGTTCCAGAACATCCTTCCCCTGGATCGAAGACCTGAAGACCACCAAAGTCCTTATAACACCTGCCAACTCCTTCCAATTGGAGGAGGCCAGCTTGAAAAGAAAAGAGTTCCAGTGAGCATGGAAGGTACTCAAACGTAGGTACTGGGAAGAGGAAGAGGGACATGGAGGTATTCTCTCATTCATTCAATTGGATGTTATATTAATTTTAATATATATTACATTCACTTCAATATGTGTCATATTCATTTCAATGGGTTTCATATTCATTCCATTGCATGTCTTATTCACTTCAACATGCATCATATTCATTTCAATGGGTTGCATATTTATTTCAATGCATGTCTTATTCATTCCAATGCATGGTATATTCATTCCAATGCATGTCTTATTCATTCCATTGTATTTCCTGTTCACTTCAACGTGTGTCATATTCACTTCAACATGCATCATATTCATTTCAATGGGTTACATATTTATTTCAATGCACGTCTTATTCATTCCAATGCAATGTATATTCATTCCAATGCATGTCTTATTCATTCCATTGCATGTCCTTTTCACTTCAATGTTTGTCATATTAATTTCAATGGATGTCATATTTATTTCAATGCATGTCCTATTAATTTCACTGAATGTATTATTCATTCCAATTCATGCTATATTCACTTCAATGTGTGTCATATTCATTTCAATGGGTGTCATATTCATTCCAATGCATGTTTTAGTCACTTCAACGTGTGTCATATTCATTTCAATGGGTGTCATATTCATTCCAATGCATGTTATATTAATTTCAATGCATGTTACATTCACTTCAATGTGAGTCATATTCATTTCAATGGGTGTCATATTCATTCCATTGCATGTCCTATTCACTTCAAAGTGTGTCATATTCACTTCAACGTGTGTCATATTAATTTCAATGGGTGTCATATTCATGCCATTGTATGTCCTATTCACTAAACGTGTGTCATATTCATTTTAATGGATGTCATATTTATTTCAATGCATGTCCTTCTCATTTTAATGCATGTCTTATTCATTACAATGCATGTTATATTCACTTAAAGGTGTGTCATATTCATTTCAATGGGCGTCATATTCATTCCATTGCATGTCCTATTCACTTCAACGTGTGCCATATTTATTTCAACTTGTGTCATTTTCATTTCAATGGGTGTCATATTCATTCCATTGCATGTCATATTCACTTCAACGTGTGTCATATTAATTTCAATGGGTGCAATATTTCAACGTGTGTCATATTCATTTCAATGGGTGTCATATTCATTCCATTGCATATCGTATTCACTGCAATATGTGTCATATTCATTTCAGTGCATGTCTTATTCACTGAATTTCAGTGTATGTCATACTCATTTCAATACATGTCATACTCATTTCAATACATGTTATACTCATTTTGATACATATTATAGTCAGCTCAATGTATGCCTTACTCATTTCATTGCATGCTGTATTCATTTCAATATGTCACATTCTGAAAGGTGTAATTTTGACCTGAATGGCTTCCCATATCCAATGGTTTCTTAGCCATGATTTAAAGTTGCTCTGTAAAGAAGCGATCTTCTTCTTCAGCTCCGCTTCTGACCACTCATGTTTTTCTTTTCACCTTTCTTATAGTGGATTTAGTTCTCTCTTTTTCCTTGTAATAAACTGGTCATAACGTCGGCCTGGTCGGAGGTTATTATTCACCACCGCTTTCCTGGACAACGGCACCTCCAGAGTAACCCTACAGAGAACATCAGCCATGGTTTCTTGTATCCGGGGCCCCCCACTGGCCACTACCAGGTTTCTAAGTAGAGTATTGTATTTAGTCGTCATTCTGGTTGACCAGCGAAGGCGATTGCTTCCAGGATTCACCTCAGGTATTCCTTTCCAATGACTTTTTGAAACTAAATTTATTTTCTCCACAGTGGTAATTAACATTACATAATCACTAGTGTTGTTGTTCTTTATGACTAGTGTCAGGAATACAAACCCTGTTTGTTTATTCATGAATATAAAATCTATCCTCGAAGATAATTTACTACTAGCCCAGGTAGGCATATTTATCCCATTGCCTAGTTGAATTGGGATGAGATCAAATTCAGCCATTGTTCTTAGCCAATCCCTTGCTCTCTGGTCCCCCCTTACCCCACTATTCACAGTCATTCCCCCATTTCCTTGTTGTGTCTGGCCGCAATCCACATTGAACTCCCCGGCTACCACCACCACCCCTCCCGAGTGCCTTGCTCTCCATTCTTTGAGAGTTCTCAACATAATGCCCATAATTTCTGTGGTCAGTATTCAACCTGGGGGAACGTAGAGTGTCGCCAGCAACATTGGTAGGGAACTATCAAGGGGGTCCAAAATGGCTGCAGCCAAAAAGTTTGAATGCGGGGGGCCCACAGTTTGTTCCATCATATTACAGATAACTTTAGTCCCTAGGCATAACCCGCCCTTTGGTCTGCCCATTGTCTGCAATTTTGCCTTTCGAAATATTAATGTGTAGCCATCTAAAGCAAAAGAGTCACACAGATAGGTTTCCTGGAGACAAAAACAGGTCATGTCTCTCAATATCCTCAATGAATCAGCGTTACATAAAAATGACCTGTACCTTCTGGAGTTCCATGATAAGATTGACATCCCTTTGGAAAATGACACAACCTTTGGTCAAACAAGATGTACAGGGATATCTTCCCAACGGCCCGGTTGCCTCCTAGAATCAGATTTTGAACCATGTTCTCAATACTGGACCTCCGTTCCCAAAAAGTTGGATCTTTATGGTAGTTGGTTTATGCACTGCAGGGATAAATATTTGTATCTCAAACCCCTTCTGATTTAAGGCAACCGTGTTCCTACAAATCCTATCCACAACTGTTGGGGACGTGCAGGTCATCACCACCCAATTCTCAATGTTGTCAAATTTAGGCAGTTCTAATTTTGTAAAATCTTTAGTGGAAATTAGCGCCAAGTCAGGAATCATGTGTAATAGTTCCAAAAGCCACTTTCTATTTAAGAATGGGCTATTTGTTGTCACATTTTTCTTGGCCAATTTGATGTGTGTTTAATCCACACACATTCATAGGTCCTTAGTTTGAGGTTCCTGTATTGCTGCCCTAGGTCTTAGATGATTCACTCGACCTACCCAGGTAGTAGGGAGGCCTGTCACACGAAACTCCTCCCCTGGGGTTTGTACCACCATTGAGCATTGTGTCTTTAAGGATTCCGCTGGTAAACCTGCACTTCTTCTTGGATTGCCAATTTTCCCTTCAGCCATCTTGATCAGTTCAGGGGGCTGTAGTGATGATGGTTGTACCTCCACCACTTGCGACCCATGCTCATCCCTTGACGGGACACTTGACCCCTGAGTTTCTATACATACTGGGGCAGACAGTGGTTTGGAGATCCAACCATCCAAAGGGCCTCTCAAGAGGACTTGCCTCGTCTCGCCTCCTGGAAACTTATTTGTAACTCTGGTTAGGGGTTTTCCCATAGAATGTATTGTCTGTTTGGGACTGGCTTCCGTTTTTTGTACAACAATACTTTCTAGGGAGTGATTCAGGGGCATTCAAAATAGATAGTTCGGCACAAATAACTTATAATGTCCTTCTATCTGATTCAGCTATAACATAAGCCGTTTCTTTCAAATGGTCTTGCTTTCTCTGAGAGGATGTTATTGTCCTTACATGAATGGTGTTCTCATTACCCTTTCCTTCTACAATGGGAGCCTTTAGGTTTTTCAATAAGAAAACTATTTTGGTGATTTCCAATCTTGCTGATTTTTGTTCCAGTGCCATAGATGCACATAGCTGAACAGGAGCGTCAATTTTTGACTCAAGGGCATCAAATGCTCTCATCTCAGGCACAGGACCTCTCATTTCATCATGAATTTCACTTCCCACAATTTCCGCCATTTCTCCTTGTAGGCTCTCCCCCTCACCATCAGTTACGTCCAATACTGACTAGGAAGAGGTCATACATTTTGCAAGTCCGGGGTGCCAGATAAATTGGAAGATAGCGGTTTATCCTGTTCCAAGTCCCCTGGCATCATAGAGGTCCTTCTAGCCACTTTGAATAATTTAAGTAGTGAGCCATTATTATCTATGGAGATAATAGACTCTTATTCGGCGGTGTCAGGAAATGGTTCCAAGGACTCTTGCACTTCAACCGTTTTCGGGGTGAAGAAAACCTTTATTTTGTCCTGTGCAGACATTGGGATGGTAGTGATGCTGACAGCCTTTTTTTCCTGGGGTGCTGTACTAGCACTTGCTCATTGATGTTAGGGCTCCTGCCCCTTTTTCCCTAGTTTCCATGTTTTCGGGTTTAAATTATTTGCTACCAATCTTGATTTTCCCCTCAAGCAGCGAGCCATGTCAAATACAAATTATTATTATTTTTTTTATTTTCTTTATTTTATTTATGTATATATCTTATTAGATTTTTACAAAGGATCTTCCTGAGAAGAAACAAAAAATTAAAAAAAAAGGTCGTTCGTGAACAGTAAAGTTTACGGTAAAGTATAAGCCGGTGCCGTAGGGGGTCTAGTGTTTCAAGGAAGGAGTTTGTTACCCCGTTGTGGTTGGTGTTGATGTTTTTTAAGGTTTTGATTGACCTTTTCCATGATGTTGTTTAGGAATTTTGCCACTGATGTTATCTGTCTACTTTTTGCTCCTGTGATAAGTCGATCTTTTCCATGATGATACTTAAGAATTTTGCTGCTGGTATTAACCATCTAGTTTTGGCTCCTGTGATAAGACGATTCCACCATATCACTTCGTCATCAACGAATGAGTTTGTGAACAGTGGACCAAGGAAGGTATTTCGCTCTTGTTCTATTGCCGGACAGATCATCAAGAGATGTCTGATTGATTCTGTAGTTTGCTGATCTTTACAGAGTCGACAAGCTTTGTCTTTGGTTGCAGCTCTAATTGCTAAGATTTCCTGGGTAGGTAGTAAATTGAGACGAGCCTTCATAAGGGTTCTCATTAAGGTCTTGCTCGGATATTTTGTACAGTACTCCATGGGTTCTTTGAGTTTGTTGAAAACTGGTGGCAAATGGCTTAGTAATTTGTTTGATTCTGGTTTCTCATTGGTTTTTATCCAGTCTAAGGATTCCATTTTTGCTTTTATCCGCAGAGGATTTTGAAGTAGTTCATCTTCTGAACAGACTATCTTGTGTAGTGTTTGTTTTTGGATGCTAGCTCAGTCGTTAAGGGTTTGTTACTACCTTTGTCGATCTCCTCGGCGATCATGCGTTAGATTTGAAGGCTCGCTGGGTGGCGAATTAAGAGTTGAATTGAACTTTCGGCCACAGTTGCACCTAGGGAAAGTAAACCGAGTTTGCTTCTTATGGCTGCAGATGATGTAGATTTTGGAAGTCCAAGTACTGCTCTCCATATGAAACCTTCCAGTTTTGTCCACAACGTCAGGGGAATGGCAGGAATAGCGTCCATGCCATAGGTTATTGACAGAACTACTTTTGTCTTATAGTACTGGATTACCGGTAACAGACTAAATTTGCCATATTTTCTGTCAACTGCTCGCATTTGGGCGGTTAAGTTCTTAGTCTTTGTCCATAGGGTTTGCTGCATGGATACTGCTTTCTTGGAGCTGTCAATTTCGACCCCCAAATATTTAAGATTGAACAATTTAAATTTTTGACTAATGGAGAAACCACTGTAAGTTTTCTTTCTTTTTGTTCCTTTGTTTCTGGAAGATCATGATTTTCGTTTTTGATTTGTTGATCTCCAAATTGTTTTTCTTAATGTATTGCTCGAGTTTGTCCAATTGGCGCTGGAGGCCGACCTGTGTTTGGTCCAGTATTATCAGGTCATCGGCGTATAAGAGCCTGTTGACCTTGACGCTTCCGACTTTAGGAGGAAAAGACCTAATCAGATCTTGAGAGTCTTTAAAGACACCAAGATAGGATATGAAAAGTGCCGGAGCTAGCAGGCAGCCCTGTTTTACTCCACGTTGTGAAGGTATTCGGTCAGAGAGTAATCCTTGGTTATTTAAACGAACAGCCACACTGGTGTTAGAGTGTAGGGAGATTATTGGATCAAGAATTTGTTCAGGGCAGTTCCATACCTTTAGCTTATTCCAAAGCTTTTGTCTATCGACTCTGTCGAAAGACTGGGATAAGTCCACAAAGGCTAGAAAGACTCGAGGTGCTCCTGAGAGGACCTTTTTATTTGATGATGTTTAAGATCATTATGTTCACTCCAGTACTGGCGTTTTTCTGGAAACCTAATTGAAGAGGTCAGCACATGGTGATAGACAGGCCCATTTCTGAAAGTGGCTCAGGAAGATCATTGCTAAGACCTTGCCTATGACATCGAGCAGTGCTCTAGGGCGGTAGTTGGAAGGGTCTTCTCTGATACCCTTTTAAAAATCAGAAGAATGACTGCTTGAGTCCAAGAGTCTGGTAGTATTTTCCGATCTTTACAATCTTTATAGATCATACTCATTACCGCTGACCAATCGTCTGGATATTGTTTTAAGTCTAGTTAGCTAGCCCATCTGGGCCAGGGGCTCTTGATAGTTTCAACTTTGAGATGACTCTTTTTATTTCATCTTCGTCAGAGAGATCCACCCAGTTTCCAACTGTTGGTTGAGTTGGTAAGTCGTGGAGAGTGTGGGGGTCTCAAAAAGTTGCGAAAAATGCTTGATCCATTTTGCCTCCGGAACTGCGTTGGTCATTTGAGTTTTGGAGTGATGGTTTGTTTGGTTAACTAGTGACCAAAAATCTCGGGATTTTTTGTTCGCTAGGGCCTTAAGCATGTTTTCTGCGTCAAGTTGGTAAAGTGCGAATCTGGTGTTTCTAAGCCACTGTTTGTAGTTTCTCCTCTCCATGTGATAGGCTTCCCATGTCGTTTGTGTGTCCAAGGACGCTGCTTTTTTCTTTGATTTCCTCAAAGATCTTCGTTTGATTATCAGGGTCCGACTATAAACATGATTGTGATTCGTTGTAGGGTTTTGTAGATGCATCCGTGGTTTTTTGAATGGTAGCAGCAAGGGGATATAGCTGTCTCTTAAGGTTGCTTCTTGGACCCCAATGTCTAAAGTTAAGCTTTTGTATTTGTCAGACAATGTTCTGATGTCTTTGGATGTCATGCGCAGGCGAGTTGATTGGGAGTTAGTTTCAACCACTGGTCTACAGAATTGGTGTTCTCGGACCTTGCTTTTGCATGTAAGGTTTAGTAGATTGTGGTCGCTTGCTTTTGTTCTGATTACTTGAAAGGAAGTGATACGGTGATATATTTCTTCTGAGACTAAAATATAGTCAAGAGTTGCTGATGACCCTTCGCGCTCCCATGTAGGTATCAGTTTGGTCACTCTTTATGCTTGCTGCGTTGTAAAAGTTTCTAGACTTCATTAAATTCAGCCATAGTTTTCCCCTTGCCTGCGTAGAAGTTGAGGTAACTGGGTTCGTCTTCAGTAAGTTCGACGGGGTGCAACTTGCATTAAAGTCTCCACAGATGAGGATGTTTGAGATCCGATGCTCAATCATGATTTCATCAATAATGTTAGCTGCTGCATCACAAAAGTTTGACGGTGTTGTTTTTTGAGGGTTCCAATAGGCGTGATGATAGCAAGAGAGTCTTGAGGGGAGTTGCTTTCCCTTGGAGTTTCCTCTGTCCATGAAGCTAGGACTACCAGGAGTCCGTAACTTGCTTCTATTTTCTTAGTGATGTCAATGCCTGATCCTAGGTGAGTAGCTATCATTAGGCCTGATGATGGTCGGCCTAAAGGGCCTTTAAAGGCAGGTGAGATCTCTATTGAGTATCCATCCAGGGTGGGCTTGTCTAGCAACCATGCTTCCTGGAGGCATAGAATGTCATGGACTCCCAATTTATAGCTGTCTGATTTTGTTAAACGGTTATGTCCTCTGGTGTTCCGTGAGGCTATACACAAGGTTGGTTTTGAAAAAGTGTTGAAGTTGCAACAGAGTAGCTCTGATGGTAAACTGACTCCCCGAGTTTGCTGCTATCTTTTGAGACCGGGTGTCAGGGCATCTCGTATCCATGACCAACTGCTCTTTTTTGGAACCTCTTTTGGAACTGTAGAGGAACAATCTGATATTTATTTCCTGCTTTCAGCGTGGTGTTCCGGAGCAGACCTTCGCACTTGATGGTGGACTCTTGGAGAGTTAAGAAGGGCTTGGTGTCTCTCAAAATCTTTGTGGTTTGTAGACTCTCTTCTTGTTTGACTTCTTCTTCGTTTTCAGTTGAAATATGTTTCGGGTGGTCGGCCGTGTTTGTCTGCCCCCAAGTTAGTCTCCTGTAGTTTGATTGTAGATTGTAGTTGGTTTTTCTTATTGGCGAGTAGGTTT
This sequence comes from Ambystoma mexicanum, assembly GCF_040938575.1. Taxonomy (NCBI): domain Eukaryota; kingdom Metazoa; phylum Chordata; class Amphibia; order Caudata; family Ambystomatidae; genus Ambystoma; species Ambystoma mexicanum. The sequence continues at coordinate 995,444,878 of NC_090941.1, forward strand.
TCCACCTTCTTGGTGATCTGTATAGGTCTTCCGTTCGAGATTTGTATCTGGAGTTTTTGGTGGGGGATCTCTTGTGGGTCTCAGCCTGTTTGTTAGTTGTGTCCTGAACAGCGATCTCATTAAGGATAAAACCCAAGTGAGCTAGTTCCGTGTAGATTTCTTGAGAGATCTCCCGAAGAGCCAGATTTTTGATGTGGAGGTAGGCCTTTGCTTGCTTGTTCCTATGATAAGGCTCAATTAAGATGAAGTCATCTTTCACTGTAGTCACACTCGTGGCGTGAATCTGGGCTAGTGTCCGCATGGGGACTCAGATCATGTTTGTAGCTGCCATCGGAACACCCCCCTGTGGGTCCCCCAGCAAGCCTACCGTCTGCTCGAAAGGAGATGGAAAGGGGAGTTCGCTGCTGGGGGTGCAGCACGCCTCGAGTGCTTCCCGCGCGGAGACCAGACCTCCTGGGAGCAGGCCCTCGCTCACCGCAGGACTCTCCACCACCCTCCCAGTCAGGGCCAAAGGCACAGGGGAGGAGGCCGGCTGTCCTCCGACAGCCGAAACCTCTGCCCCCTCTCGCCACCATGAGGGCCTGGCGGGAAGGCTCTGCAGGCCGAACGTGGGACGGAGGGGAGTCCAGGACCAGCACCACAGGTAAGGTGGAAATGGCGGAAGGTGTGCTCGGGCGGTTTATTGACGTCTTGGCTGCGGGGAGAATTATTGAATTAAGATCGAGTGCTGGAGCAACAATGTTCAAGTCTATGAGCTACAATGGTTTTTGCTGTTTACAACCTCTGAGAAAGGATTTATTGGAGAGAGGTGAGGAGCTCGCTGAGAAGTGTCAAATGGTTTTTCAAAAACAAACAGCGTTTTAACTGTTTTGTTTGAGGAGCTGGTTGTGATTGATGGCGTGCTTGATCCAGGCTGTGCCTCTTTCGTTTTTCTAAATGGAGGTTTGTGTGATTTCACTTCAGCGGTCTTATGGTTGCTCCTGAGTCTCCGCGCCTCGGGCAGCTCCGATGGAGATTTTGTAAGACACGGGAGAGCAAGGGGGGGGGCCGGTGACCACACTTTCAGCAGCAGGCTCCTTGGGCTCCATCCGGGTTCAGCCGCGGACTGCCGAAGACTGCACACCTCTGCACCTCTGCACAAGCTCCGCTCACCGCTCCGCGGTAGACGCTGGGTTTATGTGGATCCTCCCACTGAGAACGAACAGAGTAGAGAGACTGCCGAAGACTGCACACCTCTGCACAAGCTCCGCTCACCGCTCCGCGGTAGACGCTGGGTTTATTTCATCCCTAGATGCTTGGCTAGGACCGCCTGTTTGTAAATATTTACACCATGCTCTTTCCTGGCAACCTTTTTCGCAGTATTGACACAGACAGCTGCACTGTCCAATTAGGACACTAAAGTTCAGATATGGTCAGCAATGTTTTTCGCAGTTAAGTCAATATTGTTATGGTGTTCCTTCTCTAGCTGTATCAGCTGTTAGGCATGCACCGTGGTCACACACTAGAATGCAAGCCGTATTCAATGATGCACATTATATTTATTTTTCAATATTTGAAGACTTACTTGGCTCGTGCTCGTCCTCTTGGCCTCCACCGCCAAAAACTACCAAACACTTCTGCCACACTTCCGCTACGCTCCGTGAAGCACAGAAGTTTTTTAAGTGGGCAGGTGTTTGGATTGTTAAAGGAGCCGTGCTGTATTTTCTCCCGGACTCACAATGCAATATCTGAGAAAGTATTCACACACAAATAACAGGTAGCAGGATCCTGTGCAGCAAAGCAGGAATAGCTCCAGTCAGCAAGCAGAAGGCACACTACCAAACACTTCTCACAATAAACACATTGCATTTATTGTTACCCACTGTATTTATGCGTTGGTTGACCTAGATTATTATTTTGCATGCTGTATTTATTTATTGGATTTTATTGTTGCCCTGGAATAACTATTCCACTAATATATACAGCATTAACTGTTTTTCTTGTTGTCATTTTGGTGCCAAGTTGTCCTAGATCAATTCTCTGATGCACTGTATTTGCTCCTTAGATGCCCTTGATTACCTATGTGCCCACTGTATTAATTGGGATGTACTGCTTGCCCTAGATTAAATGTCCCCCCTGTTGTGCTAATTGCTTCCCCACTGTATTTTGCAACTTGATTGACCTAGATTATTTCCACCACAGTATGAGATGGTGTGCTCCATTGGAGTTTGCTCCATGGTTGCCCTTTATCTGTCCCCGTTATCTAACTCAATGGTTGCCTCACATTGTTTGCCCGCAATACCCCCATGTCATTGTAGACCAATTTGCTCAAGGACACTAGGTCCCAATTTTGTAACACATGTCCTCGCAAATATCCCCACCACATTAATTGTTTTGAACCGTATCTTGGATAATTGAACCTCCCCCATTGTATTCTCCCCCCCATTGCATTTTGAACCTTGGTTGACCTAGATTAATCTACTTGAAATATTTGATGAGGAACCTTTGACAGTGAAGGAACTACTCACAGCCCTTACTGCCATGAAATTCACAGTTAAAGGGTAACTCAGATGGTAAGGCTGAGTCTTGACTACAGGCACCACCAGAATTGGCCTCAACATCAGAAAACAAGATACACCCAACCTGATCAATGTCTCCTCTATGTCCAAGCACATAACATAGATCCACAAGCTTTTCAGTGACAGAGGCCCTGGCAAACTGTTCCACATGGAAACCTGGTTATCAGATGCACATTAAACCATTACAACCAATTTTAAATTCCTGCTATACACCCGAGAAGGAAAAAGAGAAAGATGGAGAGCCATGGTCGACAAGGAGTATCTGAGAATCCTATAAGCACCACTTTTGGATATCCCTGACTATGAAATGTTCCTGCTTTACCTAGATCTCCACACCCAGACTAGGTTATCTTTCCTGATTATATGTCGCCCATTTACAATCCCACCTTCACAGACAGGCTATTTCTGACCTCTTGGTGAAACACGAGCACCAAATTACACTCGGAGATTTTAATCTTTGCTTAAAAGAAGAAAGGAACCTTCAGCCAGCTCCAATGTGTCCAGACAACTGATGGTCAACGGTCCTAGCAAGACCTATTTTGGACGCAATTTTTCCAAAAAGAAGGCCTGGCTTGAACCTTTCCTTCTGTGGAGATACAACCTCATGGTCCCATTTGTGATCAACATACCAACACGCACACTCCCAACTCAGCAACGAATAATCACTGCCGCCTGGAGATGCTGAAGAACCCTTAACTCAGACACATTTGCAACTCTAGCGCTGCGCTAGATGCCAAACCAATCATTTTACAGCCACATCTACAGCTCGATAACTGACTTGGGAAGCCCTGGACACCCCCATACATATAATACAATTAATCAAATCAGAGAAAAGGGGCAGCAAGGTGATTTACATCGCAACTTTGAACCCTGAGGATAACCAATCAGAAACTAGAACAAGTATGGACAAGCCCCTGACATAAAGACCAAGAACCTACGTTATGCCAAATACATGAGAATACCAATCAATCTTTAGAAGAAAGAAATCAAAACCATGGAGATGAGAAACATGACTTTCTGCAACAATAGCCCTGCATCCTTTCAAAAATATTGGGACATCAGCTCCAATTATTTCAGAAACAAGGTAAAAACACCCAGCAAGCAATAGACGTACTGGCGTCCTCATGTCAGATCGTGTTTGTAACACAACTACCGACTTAAACTGACTTCCGCCATCTCGTCGAGCGTGTAACTTTGCAAAGTTTATACCCACATACTGGGTTAATGAATGCCGCCGCTAACTGCAGGCACAAGACTGAGACTAGAGGTCGCCATCCGTTGTTTGGATTCAGTCACCTTACTCTCTACAATCGTATACACGTACCGTTAGGACACGTCTCCTTTGACTTTATAGAAACTATGAACGCATGTTCTCAGTAATGAGGAATTCACTTCCATATGTTCAGTGGCACTTTCGCTATTTGTTTTCACCTTTCCTGCACTACGTGATTGAGACCACATGTCCTTAAGGAGTCCAAGTCTGGCCATATGAAGAAGAGGAAAACATCTTTGAAACGCGTCGCCAATTGAATCGGACTTCATTACCTCTCTAAATTTGGTGTTGCTTATTGATACTATTTTGTTTCTTCGTTTGTATATAACTTTTCAAAAATTTGAACTACTTTGTTTTGATATAAATATGTTTGGTCTTACACAACTGTATTTGTTTATATTTGTCACAAACAGAATTTATGTGATCTCTTTACATTTTGTTTAAATAGCAGTATTGAACTTGTCCAAACATTTGAAAGTGTGCAGGGGACGGGAGGATTCCCAGGCTGAATTCTCTTCCTTTTCACTATTCTGGACTGTGAGACACTGCACTGCACATACAGAACAGAGACTAAACCATTTCCGTTGAAACTCAGTCTGCTCTCAAACATGGGTATAGACTCAGTGGCTACAACTCAATGGATGACACCCTCAATGGCCACCAGCAAGTACACAGATAACTCCCTGGCCAATTGCAAGGCTCAAGCGAATGCCTGGATGGCTTTCAATAATCTCAAACTAAGCCTGAAACCGCTCACGCCAAGATGGAAATCTTGACTGTTGCTTCACATGCCCACCACTGTGGCCCACAGACACAGGTGCGTGCCCAGAAACGTCAAAGGTGCTCAAGACCCTTGGGGTTCTTCTTCTTATTATTATTATTATTTATTCGGATTTGTAAAGCATGCAGCAGCCCAGGGGTATCGTGGCGCTTGTTACATACATATCTTAGTTACAAATACATTGTTATACAGCAATGTTATGATGCATCGTGGCGCTTGTTACATACATATTTTAGTTACATATACATTGTTATACAGGAATGTTACAGGTAAGGCGATAATGTACATATTTACAGGACAGTTTTGAGTAAAGTTACATTTTACTGTGCACAGAGTGAGATCTTTGGTTTCCTACGGAATGTAGTGAGTGAGAACTCCGCTCTGATTTCTAAGGGTAATGCATTCCAGGATTTGGCAGCAATGTATGGGAAGCCTAGGCCGCCAGCTTTAGCTCTATTGATCAGTGGGATGTGGAGTTGGTTGGTGTATAGAGTCCTGGTGGGCGTGAAGATGAGGATTGGGAGATAGTTTCAGATAGGTATGAAGGTGCAGAGAGAGTGAGGCATTTGTGTGTGAGGGTAAGTATGTTGAGGATGATATGCTCCTTGACCGGGAGCCACTGAGCTGATTGTCTTGCTGGGAGATATGCTCTCTTCTAGGGATGCTTCGGGCGGCCTTGAGAGCATTGTTATGATTGACTTGTAGCCTGTTTAGGTTTTTTGCCGATGTGCCTGCCAGGAGGGCATTGCAATAGTCTAGTTTGGCTCCAATGGTTGCTCTAGCTATTGATAGGCAGTTAGGTTTGGATAGGTATGGTTTTCTGGCGTAAATGAATTTGGTGGTATGCGCGAAGTAGGACGTAATCGCGCTAACTTGTCTGTTCATGGTTAATGAGGAACAGAAAAGGGGGCTCCAACCACAGATATAGTTATTGACACTACCCTTATGTCGGGTTGCCTAGGTAGCTTTGTTCAAATTATTTCGACGTACTGCTTCAAGTAGTAAGCCAAGTATATTTACAAATAAACAATCAGGTTACCAAATGCACTCAATATATATGACAAAAGCACTTATTAGTATAATAGTAATTATTTTATTCAATTTGTTAGTTTTTTTCCCGTTTTTCTTTTTGGAACAAAGTAATAAAAAATGAATAATTGTAAAGGACATCAATACAATGCAAAAAATATAAATCGTAAAAAGAAGAGAAATTGCAACTCTTCAAAAAAATCTGTTATCCGATTTCCACATAATTAGTGAGTTAGTATCATTTAAGTGCTGCAAAGACATACTGAAGCATGTAGAAAAGGAAAGCAGAAGGGAATATTTTTGTTGTATACAAAGACAGTTCAACAGTTATACAACACAGGTAAATAAATATAGTGACCAGTTCATTGGTCCACAAGTTCTAGCAAGGCTAGCTAGTTGGCCGGCTATACTACGAGAGCCCAAAGAGTCAAATTTACAAACTGAAGTGAATTCAATCGAGACAGGACCAAAATCATTGGTCCAAATGCGTGTCACCAATTTAAAAGCAAAGAATCCCCAATTGTTAGGGCCTCAGGTATAGCAAGGTTGACCGGCTGCCTAGCTCTGCTGTGAGGACCGGAAGAATCAAACCAGTGGAATGAAATAAATTCAACAAACAGAGGACCAAAACCATCGGTCTACGCCAGGGGGAGGGGCCCCCTATCTAGTTGGAAAGGACAGACAAGCACACTAAGCGCTTTGTCCTGTGGCGTTTTGGCTGATTGTTAGAACGCCTTCGTCTGGGCCTCCGGATTGGAAATCTTTGAAAAGATAAGTGAAACAAAAATAGGGAGGAGGGTGAGAGAGGGAAAAGGTAGATGAGATCTATGATAAGTCTCAAAACCTAGTAATAGCAATAAATACAGTATAAAATAAAATAGTGCTACCTAAAAATGCAGCCATAGTAAAGGATACTTGTATTTTAGCAACAACAATATCAGCCGTAGTCTGATGTGTTCATGTGGAACTGAGTAGAGGCTAACCTGTGGGAAAGGGACCGCTGGGCAGGGCTGCGAAGGGGCGGTGTCCTGGAATCACATTATCAGGTCTTTAGCAGGCAGAAGGAATTCTGCTGTCGTTTGTAAAGGAAGCTTCATGTGGGCTTAATCTAGAAGCTAGCGATGATGTTCACGGTAAAATAGTGAGGCTAGAAGAATATGGTGGAAAAACAGATAGAACGAAGTCAACAGGTGTACTATCTACACGGTGGGAGCACATAACACATGTGAAGTGCAGTAGAGAGAAGAATGCGATTATGTGGCCATACCTGTATGTTAGGTAGCAGAATTAATGCTGTCCAACAAGGCAAAGAAGTACGATCAATCTTACTTCTGGAAAACTTGTCTCTGTGGCGATACATCACATGTAGATAAATGCGAGGCCGATGGATGAAAACATCAACATTGGAAGATAAGTATGGCTCTGCGTCTGGGTTGCAGCAACACAGGGCAGAGGCCGCACTCCAAATGGCTCTATACCTCATAGTTGCTTACCTTTAGTTCAATTCAGCCTGATAACCCGAGTCAATCGCTGGGGTCTGCGTTCTGTCAGACCGCGAGTCTCTCCAGCAGCCGCAGGAGAGCTGCATCGTCAGGGATTATGTTGCGCATGCGTGTGGGGCTAGTATACGTGCCCTCACACATGCGTAGAGTGTAGGTTTGCGTCTAGTCGTCATGGCAACGCTAGTTTAGTCAACGCCGCTATTCGAAAAGCTAATCAGTGCGGCGCGAGTGCACAGACTCCTAGCCTAACCCGGACTCGTGTTGGTCAGGATTAACGGGTCCTGGACTCACAAGAAGAATCAGGTGACCTCGTACATGAATTAAAATAAAAAATTAAATTTAAAAATGTATCTGCATTAGCATGTGTGTTACGTGGGTACAGAAGTACCAGAGATGGTGCTAAATGTAATAAACATAATGTGGACATCGGGATGTTGTCGGATAGAGTTTTAAGCAGAGCTCGGTCAATGTAGCATGAGACCAGAGTGTCTGGTGTATGTGGGTCACCATACCTTGGAATGTATATAGGTATTGTGATGTGGGATACAAATCCCAAACAGAGCAGTAGAAACCAGCCCTGTATCAAGATGCCAGTCAACGGCCGCCTAAATGAGTAGGTGTAGATGGTAAATCAAAAAGGTCAGTGTGCGTGAACGGGCAATGCACATAGAGATTGATGTCGGGTGTTACTCCCATGTAACCTTGGCCTCATTAAGGCCATGAGTTATTGTCTGCAGTTTAAAAATCCAGCACGCTTCTTTATGTTTCAGAGCGTTCCTGATGTTAGTATTGCTCTCCACCTTATCGATCACCCACCAAGTGAAGTAATCTGGGCCATGACGGAATTCCAGGAAGTGTGCAACCATTGGGGCATTGTGTGTCTTGCAGCGTATGCGTGAGCGATGCTCGCTTATTCTTTTGTTGACAGGTCTTTGGGTCTGTCCGATATACCTTAAGCCACAAGGGCATTCAATTAGATAGATCGCATTGTTGGTCTTACAGTTCGAGAAATGTTTAAGCACCCAATCCTTGTTGCCAATCTTAAATGTTTTAATCTTCTTTGTGAATTTGCATGCTACGCATTGGCCACATGGATGGTGGCCTGAGAGGTCCCTCAAATTCCACAGTGTAGTACGGGTGGTTTTCTTCAAGCGAGCATGGGTCAGATGTTCTTTCAAGTTTCTGGCGCGTTTCAGTGCCATTCTTGGTGGTGCTTCTTTGGGCAAAGTCAGTTGTATTAAAGGCCTGAATTTTTTAATTATCTGTTGCATTTTAGTGGTGTTTTGTCCGAAGGTTGTGACACATGTTATTCTTTCATTGTCCGTATTCCTGGTTTTAGGAGTAAGAAGGGCATCCCGTGGGGTGTACAGTGCTCTCTTGTTGGTATTCCTTATCAATTTCTTAGGGTACCCTCTTGCCCTCAGTCTATGTTCTAGCTCAGCTGCGTGTTCTTTGTACTGCCCTGTTTCTGTACAATTACGTTGTACCCTCAGGAATTGCCCATAGGGCAAATTATTCCGTAGATTTCTGTGATGATTGCTGTTGTAATGCAATAGGGTATTGCGATCAGTCTCTCTTCTAAATAGATTGCAGGAAAGTTTGTCTTCGTGTGTCTCTATTTGGAGGTCTAAGAAGTTAATACTTTCCATGGTTAATGAGCAGTCTAGGTATACTCCCAGTGTCTTAACGGCTGTAGATACTGGGATAATAGAGTCGTCAATGGTAAAGTTGGCGTATAATTTATCAAGTTTGGTTAGGGTGTTCTTTAGGCCTAGTATCATGATTTCTGTCGTCCCCATTGAGACAGAAGCCATTTAATGCCATCCAAGCCTGGATGGTGGAGTAGATTTTATGGAGCGCCTTGGCGTCTTCGTAGTATGAGCCTGAGAGGGGTAAAAGTACTTGTGTGTCGTCAGTGTAATTAGTATACACAATGCCAAGTGAGTCCAGCTTGTCAAAGAGGGGCTTTGTGAACAAGTTGTATAGTGTGGGAGCTGTGCAGGATCCTTGAGGGACTCTGCAGTTGATTGTCGTGGGTGTAGCATTTGCTATGTCTGAGAAAACTTTCATGGCTCTTCCTTCGAGGAAGGAAGTGATCCATCGTGTTGCTTCCTTAGAGAAGTTAGCTGTGAGGGTAAGGTGTGATGTAAGAGTCTTGTGGTCAACCAGATCAAAGGCGGCTGAGAGATCTAGGAGAAGTAGTAAGGCTGGCTTGCCTTTGTCCATGATTTGGGTGATCTGGCTCTTTGGATCCACCAGAGCTGTTTCAGTGCCGTGACCTTTCTGCAACCCTGATTGCCTGGTCCCTAAGATGGAGTGGGATTCTAGGAAGTGTTGGATTTGGCTATGAGCGGCTTTGTCCAGTAATTTCAGGAGGAATGGCACTGTGGTTATCAGTCTGTAGTTGTTTGGTTGTAGAGGGTCGAGAGTCGTTTTTTTTAGGAGTGGGCGCACCCAAGCCTCTTTGAGGCTGGCTGGGATAATGCCTGTTTTGAAAGACACATTGATGAATGCTGTGAAAAGCAGAGCGAGACAGTCTGCGCAGTCCTTTATGAGGTTGGGTGGGCATATCCCCCCTTTACAGGGGGAGGGTTTGAGGTTTTTGAGTAAATTAATAACTTCTTGTTCAGTGACGTCCCTGAAGGAGATCTCAGGTTTGGTAGAGTTAGTTGAGGCGGGAGTAGAAATGGTAGGGTTGGAACCAGTTTGCGGTGGTAGGGCTTTGCAGTGGTCCTTAAGTTTCTTTTGGAGGAGGTCATTTTTGTGTAACATGGCAGATTGGATACTAGCACACCATGCTTCGTCTTTAACTATTTCATCAGGTGTATTGGGTGGGGAGATTAGCTCATTGAAAATGGAGAAGATTTCTTTAGAGTGCGATTTGGCATTGGAGATGCGTGTGTTGAAAGCGTTGGCTTTAGCTGAGGTGATAGCTCCTTTGTATTGGTGAGAGATTAGTGTTATGGGCAATTAACTTAATTTGGAGCCACAAATCAATGCATTGATAAAGGAATATTTCCACCACCTGTGCTCGATCAGGTGGATAATGCCCTTCCTTACATTTCCAGAAAGGACACTCTATGCAAGCAGCGCACACCACAGCATGCGGGGCAACCCCACTAGGAAAGTTTAAAATGGTTCATTTGAAAGCACTCTGCATCGTCGCTAGTTGCTTTCAGGGCCATTGAGCATTCCAGGAAAGATCATCCCTTACCAACCAAGGAACATGCTGAGATCCAGCAGCAACACCCCAAAAAGAGATGTGTGGGATCTGCCCCATCTAACATTGCAGCAAAACTCCAAAGCCCCTTCCCAAAAGGAATCTGCACGATCAAGGATCAGTTAACTTTTAGCATAACCTTTTTTACACACTGATCTCTCCATGGAATAACGCCAGCAATCTGCCATCATCGCATGTGACCGATGCTCCAAACACCTACCTGGCCTTTTGCTAATTCCCCCATTAACAACATGAAACTCCCACTCTCCAGGGCATTGCATGCATACCTTAGTACTCCAAAGGTCCCTCATATGAGACCAACACAACACTATACCACTACCATTAACTTACATACCAAAGACCCCGTCCAATGAATCGAAGCACCGTGGACACTCGAGTTCCCCCTTTTAAAACAAATCCCTCAGTGCCCAAATAAGTAACACCTCGAAAAACATCTGAATCCAAAGCTCACAATACTTCTGGCCTTCAAGCATCAACACAACAGCAAAGTTATCTTGCACTTCTCCCTCTAACGTAAACCCTCACATGCTGTGTGAGATCTGCAAGAGCACTTAGAGACCATGCAAATGGCAGCAATGCATGGTGTAAATCCCATTAAAAACATAACATAACATAGTATAGGAAGTGGCATAACATAAGATAATGTGAACCAAAGTAATATAACATAACATGACACTCCTTTTTTGCCTTCTTAAGCAGCCTTGCAATGTTTTTTCTTCTGCAGTTGGTCAGCAGGTGCAAGTGGATCTAGGTGACATGGTTTCTGCTCCATCCACCTGTCAATCACTACTAATCGCTTGGTGACTTCTTGTTTTGCCAGCATGTTTCCCCCTACTTCAGCAACCTTCCAGCCTCCTTTAATTTGCAGTTTCTCAGCTGGTGTAGGGGGATCTCGGTCACATGACCTTTGCTCTTCCCACCTGCTAAGTCCGTCCCCTTCCTACCCTTTCTTAACTATTAGATCACAGAGTATCTCCTGTCCATGGGTCTGAAGCAAAGGGCAGACAAAGGAAAGGGCAATTCTTGATTGGACCTGTTCGGACTGGAAAGGCCTAGGATCAGAGCCCTGGCTCCTCAAGTATCAGGCAAATTCCCTTCAATATGTGTTTCCCTTCTCTCTCCCAACAGCTCATCACCACCATCACCACTCATCGCCAATTTCACCCACATCACCATAGGCCCCATCAGCACTCCATCATCCACCACTATCCAAAAAACCGATGCTCCCCAAGGTCCTCTCAGCAATCAACCATGCAGCACACATTTCCAGCCTTCCTGCTTTTAATACCCAGGGAAACTGATCTTCAATTTGTCTGGCCAGTGGCCAATAATGTATACGGTATGCGGCGCAACATATCCAGTCCTTTTCTAGCCCTTTGTCAAACTAATGAGTTCTGGGGAACCTTAGGGAGCTTTGGTTTACATCAGACACTCTTGGCGCTTCCATTAATAGAGAACACTGCAGGGGCCATGTGCAGCCAAAGCATATATAATGTGCTGTGGATGTAGGTGGCCTGGGAGAAGCTATTGTGCCATGGTGAGAGATGCCGGCTGAGAAGGTGCAGCCTGTGGGAGCTCCACCAGCCCTGCTCATTATCTATGTCATTGATTTGGATGTGTAGTTGTACCTCATAGCAGACATTCACCTTGTTTTAAAGGGCATATTTTAGGAGCTGCCTCTGATCCACTGAACTTTGAAGCCATTTGAGATGCCAGAATGCCCATAATATGTGCATAGGGCGGGCACTGAACTTGTACGTGCATTTCTATCATATGTATTCATTGTCGATATCCTGAACACCTGAATGGGTGTTACCATTCAGTGGGCTGATGAGCCCAGTCTCTAGGATAATGCTTTTTCTCCTGGACTGATCATGATGTGCTCTCCATCACTCATAGCCAGCTGTGTTGGCTTAGGCAGTGATTGTAAGGATGGTGGCTGGTGCTAGAGTTGGGGGCTTGTCCAACAGTGGGCCTGAACCCAGAGCAGGATGGCGAGAGGGCATTCCAGAATCCAGGCTCCTGCAAAGCACACACTTATGCCTGGCATCCTGTTTTGAATTTATGGTGATTATTTTGACAAATTACTAAGAAATGCCCCTGTGGTGAATTGATTAAGTAGCAATTGACCATGCTAACCACTGGTCTGCATGGCACAAGGGAAAAGTAAGTAGTAATTTGCATTTGTATCGTATTTGTATTAATTATATTTTAAGTTTGCAGGCACAAGAAATACAGGTGCAGTCCATTGAAATTAACCAATTCTGGGTGAATCAATGTTTCCGATCCCACCGGCGTGAGGATGAGTTGCATGGGTGCTAAAACCCTGCATTGGGCTCTCACACACATGCATGAAATCCTCTTGCTGGTGGGACAGGAATGAGAGATGCTGAACAAACACTGGGCCTCTTTATAAGTTTGCTGGTATCCCGGCGGTTACCGTTACTGCCCCTTTGGTCTGGCGAAATTACAGCCGGATTACAAGTGGCAGTAAGGGTGGTAAATCCTCATTCCATGGCGTCCCATTCGGCTCCTTGGGGGGATTTGCAGGTATTACCGGCACAGGTAATACTGTGCCGGTAATACTGGCTATTTTTGCCAGTAGGGTGTCGGAAGTACATCCAGCTCCTAGTTGGAGGCAATTCCACCACCTCACCAGCCAACTTGAAGTTGGCTGGTGCTGTAACTTGCCCGTATGCATTAATATCGGCACGTTCTTGCCGCACCAGCTAACTTATAATGAGGCCCACTGTCTCCGCAAACATAAACTGCCCCAACACTTCCCCCAAATGCACTGACCGGTTTAACACACTGCCCCCACACACGCACATACATACACCACCCCACCCAATCAAGCACACACAGACACATATACTGCCCCCTACAAATACACATTGGGCCTTATTGCTAGTCTGGTAGTAACCCGCCAATGCTACCGGCGGGTTGCGGCCGAACTCGTAACCCCCTTCTGTGCCTGATATCCCGGTGTCCGGGATGTCAGGCGGCGGAAACTTTAAGTCCCCATTCACGTGGTTTCCGGTATATGGGAATGGGGACACGGAAGCACTGGCGCCATTGCTAATGGCGCTGGCACGTCCATGAAGACCATGTCTGCAGGCAGACTTGTAGTCTGGCGGTCCATAAAGAGTGCCGGTGAGCTGCTACCGGCACCCTTATTTCCGGACCGCCAGGCTTATAATGAGGCCCAATGTGGGGTGCATGTTAAGAATGCTTATCTATTTACAACTGTAATATGGGTGATACCTCCCTTGCTACAAGATGCTAGCATTTATATGAATTGTAAAATTATAAAGTCTTTTTCGATGAGTTCCTTCTGGGATACCTTCTTTGTTTTGTCCTTTATGTGATGCTAAAGCGCCACCAATAAGATACAACTATTTCACTGTAGTGCAGCTAGGAAGGAGCTGGGATATGAGGGACTCAACTCTTCTAGGTGTTGTTTGGTTATTTACCCACCCATTGACTGCCCATGTCCATGCAAATCTCTATAGCCATTCCCACTCACTTCCTGCCCCTCCCCACGCAGAACACATCCTCCTAGAATCTCTTTGAGACAGCTTTATCAAACAGTGACATGAACCTTTGTGCACAAAGTCCCTTTAAATGTTATTTCAAAGCAGCCTTCGTACAGTTAATGGCTACACTGCATCAGTAAATGTGCTACTGGTGTGTTAAAAACATATCAACCTTCAGCCATGTGATTTATAATCAGTATGTGGTTCTTCACTGAAGTCTTGTTTAAACCAGCGTTGGCAAAGCCAAACATTTTGGCTTGTTTATAGGAATTTGCCAGGCACTTCTATTATTTGCCCAGGTACGTGTACCATTTTGCAGCTGCTGCCATTAATGGCCATTTGGTACCATTACAGCAGTGTCTGGCAAATGCCTATACCATGCCCACCCAAAGGCCGACACTGGGTGGCATTTCCAATGCTTGTTTCACATATTGGCAATCTCTGATTCCAGTGGGCAAATGGATAAGTGTCCATTTTTAGTCTGGTCTATTACGTATCGCTTTCGACACCCCTACTCGAAACTATTGCATTGGAGTACAGATAGGGAAAAACCGGCTTATGAAAAGGGACGCAAAGGAATGACGTATGAGGAGGGATACACGGTCTGTGGTTGTTGTATGGCGATGAGCCCACCATTGCCTGCCCACGGCCATACTAATCCCTTTGGCCGTTCCCACCCATTCCTGCTTCTCCCCGCCCAAAACTCCCCCTCAAGGGAACTCTATGGGCTCACTTTAATCAAACCGTACTGCCACTGCTTGTTGCAAAAGCCCCACGTTAATCGGCTCAATGGGCTACTAGCACCCCTGCCAGACAGCCTTTTGTAGAGATCAGCACCCTCTCCCAATGGGCGAGAAGGTGCTGATCTCTGCATTTATATTCTATAGGCTTGCCTGGCAGGGGACAATGCCCTGCCTATTCAGCCAGCTGAGGAGGGTCAGTGTCACCATTACGGCTGAAAGGGTGAGGCCACTGGAAGCGGAGGTCGTTTTCCTGAAGACTGAAACTCCCGCAAATGCGTGCGCCCCGGTCCACTTAAAGCCCTGCCTTGTTGTGATTTGTCAACACAAAAGGTGTCTGTCATTTGTTAACCGTTTTGCCACAGCGTGATGTTTCCCATTAGCAGCCCCAGGAGTTTCAGAGCAGCCTCTGGGATGACCATTTGCACTCTGGCCCCCACTCCTCTTCCTCAATTATGTGCGATTAGGCTCAGTGTGTTGTGTCAAGGGGAGGGTTCGCAGCGCTCAATATCTGTTTAAGTACAAAGAGAACACGCTTAGACCCCCAGTTTTTTGTTGCAAGAGAGACAGGAGTCTGCGCAAAAGTTAACTAGTGTTGAGCTGTTTCAAAAAAGGTAGCAGGCGCACCTCTCCAGAAAGCATATGGCATGATAACCTGTTCTGAACATGGCATAATAACCTGTTCTGAACATGGCATGATAACCTGTTCTGAACATGGCATAATAACCTGTTCTGAACATGGCATGATAACCTGTTCTGAACATGGCATGATAACCTTTTACTGTTTAGCTGTTAACTGTTCTTATCGACTCGCCTTCCTTTCCCCTCTGGAAAAGTGCCATTTGAGTCCAGTGACGACGGGCCGTGTTTTACACAGCATGTTCATAAACCAGTCCTTACTGGTGCCAGATGCAGGTCCTTGGGTGAAATGTCCTGACACATTCACGTGTCCCTGATGATATGTGACATGTTAGTGTCTCCTGGGGTTCAGATTGCACATTGTTTCAACTCATAACAAAAGCTTTCATTCTGTTTACCAGAAAACGCCCACACAATACGGGTGAGTGAGCTGCTGTCTGAGAGAGTGTCCGACCCCATCTCTCTCATTCGCTGCTGTCTTTCCCACTTTCTCCTCAGCTACAGACTCTAGAAAAAAACTCTATCAAGCTCCGCACCGGTCACCCTCTCCCTCTTGCCTACCCTCTCGCCGAATTTCCCCAATCTGCATTTCGTTGACGCTCTCTCTCAACTCCCCCAATCTCTGCACCACTGTCACTCCCCTCTCTCTTCCTTTCTCTCTCTCCCAACTGCCCAATCTCTGCATCTCTGGAACCCTCCCTCTCCCTTGCTCTATCTCAAGTCCCCCAATCTCCGCACCTGTCCCTCTCTTACTTTCTCCTCCTTTCTCACTCTGCCCCAACTCCCCCAATCTCTGCACCTCTGTCACTCCCCTCTCTCTCCCAACTCCCCCAATCTCTGCACCTCCGTCACTCCCCTCTCTTCCTTTCTCTCCCTCCCAACTCCCCCAATCTCTGCACCACTGTCACTCCCCTCTCTCTTCCTTTCTCTCTCTCCCAACTGCCCCAATCTCTGCATCTCTGCCAACCTCCCTCTCCCTTGCTCTATCTCAAGTCCCCCAATCTCCGCACCTGTCCCTCTCTTACTTTCTCCTCCTTTCTCACTCTGCCCCAACTCCCCCAATCTCTGCACCTCTGTCACTCCTCTCTCTTCCTTTCTCTCTCTCCCAACTCCCCCAATCTCTGCACCTCTGTCACTCCCCTCTCTTCCTTTCTCTCTCTCCCAACCCCCCAATCTCTGCACCTCTGTCACTCCCCTCTCTCTCCCAACTTCCCCAATCTCTGCACCTGTCCCTCTTACTTTCTCCTCCTTTCTCACTCTGCCCCAACTCCCCCAATCTCTGCATGTCTGTCACTCCCCTCTCTTCCTTTCTCTATCTCCCAACTCCCCCAATCTCTGCACCTCTGTCACTCCCCTCTCTCTCCCAACTCCCCCAAACTCTGCACCTCTGTCACTCCCCTCTCTCTCCCAACTCCCCCAATCTCTGCACCTCCGTCACTCCCCTCTCTTCCTTTCTCTCCCTCCCAACTCCCCCAATCTCTGCACCACTGTCACTCCCCTCTCTCTTCCTTTCTCTCTCTCCCAACTGCCCCAATCTCTGCATCTCTGCCAACCTCCCTCTCCCTTGCTCTATCTCAAGTCCCCCAATCTCCGCACCTGTCCCTCTCTTACTTTCTCCTCCTTTCTCACTCTGCCCCAACTCCCCCAATCTCTGCACCTCTGTCACTCCTCTCTCTTCCTTTCTCTCTCTCCCAACTCCCCCAATCTCTGCACCTCTGTCACTCCCCTCTCTTCCTTTCTCTCTCTCCCAACCCCCCAATCTCTGCACCTCTGTCACTCCCCTCTCTCTCCCAACTTCCCCAATCTCTGCACCTGTCCCTCTTACTTTCTCCTCCTTTCTCACTCTGCCCCAACTCCCCCAATCTCTGCATGTCTGTCACTCCCCTCTCTTCCTTTCTCTATCTCCCAACTCCCCCAATCTCTGCACCTCTGTCACTCCCCTCTCTCTCCCAACTTCCCCAATCTCTGCACCTCTGTCACTCCCCTCTCTTCCTTTCTCTCTCTCTCAACTCCCCCAATCTCTGCACCTCTGTCACTCCCCTCTCTCTCCCAACTTCCCCAATCTCTGCACCTGTCCCTCTCTTACTTTCTCTTCCTTTCTCACTCTGCCCCAACTCTCACAATCCCTGAATCTGTTACCCTCTCTCTTCTTTGTCTTTGCTCTCCCTCTCCACACCCCAAATCTCTGCACCTCTGTCACCCTATCTCACCCTTGCTCTCACAACTCCCCTATCTCAGCACATCGGTCACCCTCTCTCTCCCTTTTTCTCTCCAGTCTCTGCACTTTTCACCCTTTCTCCCTCTCCCATCTCCCCCAGTCTCTGCATCTCGGTCAACTTCTTGACATCGGACGTTGCACTCGAAGTGCCTGCCAGCGTTCATTTTGTAATGTTTTACTGTAGCCATTCTTCTCACACTGTTCAACACATCCTAAGCATCATCTCCCCGATAAGTAATGCTATGTTTGGGCACATGAAGCCCCCGACCCATCTAACCTGGTTTAAACAGCTCAAAGTTCTATCTCTGAAAAAGAAAACGTGGCATGCATGGAAGCCCCGCTGCAGCTTCCATGTTATCCAACACATTGAAAATAAATAAATAAATCCATCCATCCATCCATCCAGAGAAAGCGTTGCAAGCTTAGAGTTGCTAACCGCTTTACAGATAGAAAAAGACAAGAGCTTGTTTTCTCTCATTTCTGCTCAAAGCTTCCCTATGGGTGAAGAAAATGTTTGCTTGAAACCGCAGCACCACCCCAGTAATGTCTGCTGACACAGCTAAAATGTCCTTCAGACGTCTGCTGAGATTAAACGTCTTTGCAGCTGGGGGTGCTGGGGGTGCGGGGAAAAAATACTTAGAAAAAATAGGATTCCAAATGGCAGGGACTGTGCAGGGGCCTTTCGGGTTTTTCAGCTGTAATGGGCTTTGAGCCTCAGTCTTATCATAAAGCAAAAATACTTCTTTAATTTAATATTTTAAATGTGTGCTTTGCAACGTGAAGTTACAGGATGCTTTTTCCTTAGGCTGTCGCCTGCCTTGTTCCTTGCAGAATCCAGCAATGTTCTTATTACCTTGTTGCCTTTTAAAAACAGTTTTAACTCCATGTTCACCCTGCTGACACAAAGAGCTTAATAGCTGCTCACTGGACATTTAGCATGTGTGCTCCCACTGAATACCTTTCTTTGATCTGTGCAAACGTCAGTACACATTCCCCATGATAATCTGCAACCCCCTCCCTGCATTCCTTTATCTCTCCATTACAAGGTATGCAGCCCACTGGTGATTCGCCTGCTTTTCCCAGCTGCACACAAGCCCACCCCCACCACCATCATCATCATTTTAAAATGGGAAACCACGTAAACCAACACATCTTCAGCCACCCTGCCAAAGTGAGCGGAAAAAAACGATTTGCTCAATTTTATTTATTTTTCTATTGAGCATCTGTTAGGTGCTTGTAGAACAAAAAAGTGTTTCAAGGCGCCACAAGGCAAAGGGGGACGGGAACAAGAGGAGTAAAAAATAATGGCAAAAGACAGAAATTATACAATTGTGGTGCTACTAGGCCTTGTGACACTCAAATGTGCAAGGGCTGTGAAGAGAAGTGCAGGAGAAGGTGGAGGGGAGGGTTCAAAGCATGGTGGGCAAGTGCTGGTGAGAGCCCTGGCGGGAAGTGCCAAGGGTGCCAGGGGGGAACCGCTGGCTACGTTTGAGGGTGGGGGAATCCTACGGGTGGGATGCATAGCTGCCTGGTAGGGGGCCTGCAAGGGCAGTGCTGGGGGGCAGGGTTCTGTTGTCGACTGGGCAGGGGCCTGGTACCTGTGAGATTCATTAAGGACCAGGCCGCCAGTCTCAGCGGCAGTGGGGTGATTAGCAGGGAAGGGAAAGAGGTAGAGAAAAGCAGAGTTTTGAGAAGTTTCCGGAATTTGAGGAGGTCTGGCTCAAGTCTGACAGGGGCACGGAGGCTCTTCCAAAGAGAGGCACTTGTCGAAGAGAGAGACCTGCCCCCCACTCTCTGCTTGGAGAAGCGTTTGAGAAGCAGAGAGTTGGAGTTGGAGGTGTGGAGGGCTCTAGCAGGGAAATATTTAGGGAGAGAAAGTTGGAGATAGTGTGGTCTCAGGCACCAGAAAGCCTTGTGGTATTATTTATTTATTTATTGGGCATTTGTAAGGCGCTTATACAGCAATAATTGTGCTTCAAAGCACCCGGGATGATGCAGAGGGTCTTGAATTTGAACCTTGCGGCCACTGGGAGCCGGTGGAGAGAATTTAAAGCTGGAGAGATACGGTCCCTAGGCTTCAGGCCAAGGATATGTCGTGCAGCCCTATTCTGGATTCGCTGAAGGGGGGTTAAGTAGGAAAGGCGGAGATTGAGGAAGAGGCTGTTGCAGTAGTCCAGCCTAGAGAGGACCAGAGCTCTGGAAACATTGAGCTTCTGGGGAAAGGTGAGGAAAGGGAGAATGACTCTGAGGAGGTGAAGCTGGAAGTGGGCCTTCTTGGCAAGGTCCAAGATGTGAGGGGTGAAGGAGAAGGAGGAGTCGAAAATGACACCAAGGTTTTTGGCCTCAAGGGAAGGTGAGGGTGGTGGGACCAAGGAGGGCAGGTCAGAGGGTAGGAGGGAAACAGGGCGCAGGTGTCCCAATAAGAAGGATCTCAATCTTACTGGCATGAAGGCAGATCTTGTTAAACGCACACCATGTCTGGATAGCAGTGAGACAATCAGGGATGAGAGAGGAGGAGGAGACAGTAGAGGGAAGTTTGAAGGAAAGCTGTGTATCATCAGAAGAACACTGGAAATGAGGAGAGAAGGAGGAAATCAAGTGAGCAAGACGGCAAGATAGATATTGAAGAGTCATAGAGATAGGATAAAGCCATGGGGGAGGCTGCAGGTAGAGAGTGAGATGGTGGAGGAGAAAGGGTCCAGCTGCATCTGGGAGGGAGGTTAGTGCGGAAAGAGGTCAGCCAGTCCATGGCCCGATCTGCGATGCCAAGGGTATCATGGAGCTTTTTTATGAGGATAGAAAGTTTGACCGTCTCAAAGGCAGAGGAGAGATCGAGTAGAATAGACTTTTAATATTTTTGCCCACAGCCTGGCATTGTGTAGATCAAGAAGGAAACGGGCAGTGTGGAGATGCTTTGGTCTTTTATTTGTGTGAGTGGGATAATAATAATAATAATAATGTGACATTGTGGACATAACTTGTTTCATTCTGGTTGTTGCACTTCTTTTTCTACTGGAATATTCTCCAGTTTCTTAACTGATTTCTGTTTTTGAGGAGGGAGATGTCTTCTATACAAAACCTCAATATAGCCCACTATATGCCATCTGTTACTCACATGTAGTGCCGCCCCACAAGACATGTGAGCAATGAAGTAACAGGGAATGTATAAACAAGGCACCTTTCCTGGGTCACTGGCTTAGACATTTCAAATGGTTAAGTTCATTTTGTATTCCTAATTGGTTTACGGACACAATGCAAGAAGAGTGGTCAGTTCTGACGCATGCAAACAATATGAGAATGAAACTAATTCACCCTAGACATGCGCCCGCGTGCGCGCGCACAGACACACACACACACACACACACCATTCCCTGCCCCGCACAAACACTGCCCTCCAGACACACACGTTCCCAGGGCCGGCTTTAAGGACAGCAGCGCCCTGGGTGAAATAGCACCCCCCCTCGTGCACCGCGCGCCCCTGGTTAACAGGGGGCAGGGTGAAAGGGGGCGGGGCCAGGATGGGCAACTTTATTATTTATTTATTTTTTTAACCTCCTCGCCTAGGCTAGGAGGTTAAATAGGGCGCTTTAGCACCCCATTGTCATTGAATGAGCCCGCTGCTGTGGGTGCATTAAATTACAATGAGGCGCCCGCCACCACACTGGTGTGGTGGGGGGCTAATGGTGCCTTTTCTTATGAAAAGTGCCCGCGGTGGAGGGGTGCATTTCAATGCACCCACCGCCGCGGCCACATTTTACAGTAAAAGGCCGCCTCCCAGTGCCTTCTCCCACAACTCCAGCTCGGGGGAACTCTTGAAAGACTCCCCCGAGCTGGTGTGTCGGAGGCTAATGGCGCCCTGGGGGCGTGGCACCCCGGGCGGTCGCCCGGCTCCCCCCTAAGGCTGGCTCTGCACGTTCCTCACAAACACACACGCACACACACCGTACCCCACACATTGCCTTTCACATATACACACTATGCACACCTCCGCACCCACTGCACCAATACACACTGCCCTCTTACATGTTCTGTCTACACACACTATGCCCCATATACTACCCCAGACATACTGACACCCATTACTGCCCCTCATATGCACATTGCCCTCACCCACTGGCCCACAAAAATACACACACTCGGCCCCACTCTGTCCCACCCCAAACACAGACTGTGCCCCCAAGTACAGAGTATGGCCCTCGTGCACTCACTGCCACACCATACACACACTGCACCCCACATCCACACACACCCACACACACTACCCCCACAAAAACACTGCCCCACACACTCACTGCCCCATACACATTGCCCCTTCCCGACACACACACTGCCCCACACAAACACTGCCACCCACACACTGCCCTCACACAAACAATGCCCTCACTCACTGCCCCACATACACACATACTGCACCCTCACATGTACTACTGCCCCCACACACTGCCCCCATAAACACACATGCATGCCTCCCACACACAAACACAGACCACACCCACTTCCTCCCACACAATACATGCCCCCACACACTGTCCACACACATACTCTATATACACTGTCCTCACATACACTTCCCCACACATTGCCCACCCACACACACTTTGCCCCCCATGGACACAGCCACCAGAGACGGCACACACACTGTTCACTTCTCACACACTGAGCACACACTGCCCTACCCATATTCCATACACAATGCCTCCACAAATGGTACCCCACATACACTTCTTCCCACACACACACAAGCCTCCATACATACGTCCCCCACTCTTCACTGATGTACAAACACACACACTGCCTACACCCAAAATGCCACCACACACAATTCGCCCCCACACACATACTGTCCTCTCCCACACACACATTGGCTGCCCCCATTCACTGTTCTTCACCACACACACTTCCCCCATACAAACCTCTTCACACTCTTCCGCATGCACATTGCGCTCCCCCACAAACTGCCCTCTACACACGCCTGCCCTCAAACACAGCCCCCACACATCCTGTCCCAGACACATTTTGACCCCACAAACCAACCTCTCACACACTACTTTCGCACCATACACATACGTGCACACAGGCACGCAATTCCCTTTTACATCGGGAGACTCATGAAAGAGAGGGCCCTCCTCCACTGTTGCTGGTAAGGCATGTGACTCTCGAGCTGCTTGGTGCACTCAGTTTTTATTTTGTTTCTTCACTGCGCTGCCAGCTCTGACTGTAAGCATCTGTACCTTCCTTAGTGTTTCCCCAGCGCCTCCCTTCCCACCCCCACCCCCTCACTGATTGGCTGTAGCTTCAAGGAAGTACACCGTTTAGTGAGGCCTCTGGGAATCCCTCTCCCTTTACATTGAGAGACTTGTAAGAGAGAGGACCCGCCTCTACTGCTGCAGGTAAGGCTTGTGAACCTCGAGCTGTGTGGTGCACTCCGTTTTTGATAGCCTTAATTTTTTTTCTTCACTGCACTACCCGCACTCACTGTAAGCATCTGTACCTTTTTTGTGTTTCCCCAGCTCCTCCCTCCTCCCTTCCCATGCCCACCACTTCCCTGATTGGTGTTAGCTTCCAGGAAGCACAATGTGTAGTTGAAAACCCCTAAGGCAGCCTTGCTTGGGCAGCCAGCTAAGGGCCATGCAAAGGGCACATCTATAGGGTACCTCCATTGCCTGTTTGCCTGTTCACCCTGGGCCCCCTGCAAAGCCATCTGCAGCAACAATCAGGTATGGTGGTAGAAATTGGGAGCAGAACCAGTGCTGTACCTCTAAAATCTTGCCACTACTTTATTACTACCATTTGATGGTAGCATTTTGTTGAATCCCATTGCCTTAGGAATTTTGCCATTGCTTTAAATCTTGCTGCGCTCTGAGGTTTTCCTTTGTGTTGAATCTAGCTGCCCTGTGAAGTTTGCCATTGTGTTGAATTTAGCTGCCCTGTGAAGTTTGCCATTGTGTTGAATCTAGCTGCCCTGGGAAGTTTGCCATTGTGTTGAATCCTGCTTCCTTAAGAATGTTGCCATTGCTTTAAATCCTTCTGTGCTCTGAAATGTGCCATTGTTTTTCATCTAGCTGCCCTGGGAATTTTACCACTGCCTTTAAATCCTGCTGCACTCTGAAGTTTTCTATTGTGTTCAATCTAGCAGTCCTGCGAAGTGTGCCACTGCTTTAAATCCTACTGTGTTCTGAAGTGTGCCATTGTGTCGATCTAGCTGCCCTGCAAAGTTGCCACTGCTTTAAACCCTGCTGCACTCTGAAGTTTATACTGTGTTGCATCTAGCTGCCATGTTAAGTTTGCCATTGTGTTGAATCTAGACGCCCTCTGAAGTTTGCCACCACTTTAAAACCTGCTGCGATCTGAAGTTTACAGCTGTGTTGTATCTAGCTGCCCTCTGAAGCCTGCCATTGTGTTGAACCTAGCTACCATGTGAATGTTTATCACTCATTTGAATCCTGCTGCCTTTTGGGTGTTGCCACCTTTTAAAACCCGCTGCCATTCAAAGTTTACCACTGCATTGAATTTTGCTGCCCTAATAACTACTAACCGCCCGTGCTCCTCGCCCCTTTCCTGCATACCTACCACATACCACACACACCCATATGGGCCAGTCTTACTACACACAGACACACAAGCCACACATCTGCCACAAGCTAGTGGATTTGACAACGTTGGAGGATTAGTCTCAACAAGAGATTGGGAAAAAAATTAACTGATTGAAACAGAGGGCTGGTGAGCCTCTGTTAACATAGATGGTCAGATTATTTGATGGGGTGCAGCAGGTCTTCTTGTAGATCCGACCGATTCTCCACAGTTTCTGCCATTGTCCCATGAAACTAATATTCAGGAGGTATTACGTGCAGGGCCGCCTCCTGATGGCCAGGGAAGAGATTCAATGATTTCTCTAATACACTTAGCTGCTCAAGGGTGTAATCGCAATTATCCGATTACATCGGACTGGCCTAGCGATGAGAAGAAGTGGTACACACTGAGAAAGGCGATTCAAAGACTCAGGGAGCATGCCATGGAAGAACCATATTGATCCGGAACATATGGGCGTAGTGGCATTATCATTCTCAGCATGAAATACAATCAGTCGGACTGCACAACCGGCATACAAAAATGTCATTATGACCCTGCTGGTGGGTATGACTGGTAAACTAACAGATGAAGTGGTGGATGCTATCAGACAGTTAGCGGACCTAGGGAAATGGGACAAAACAGAAGAAAGGCCCAGAGACAGAAAGAGAGGGGTGAAGTGATAAACGGACCCCTGGAAAGAGGTTCGATCGTAGAGAATCACGTGTATCCAGAAAATACATGTTTTTGGTGCTGCTAAAAGATGAAGTGCCGCACGAAGATGTTGACGGAATTGAGACTCGCGAAATGTATCAGCTGTATAAGAAGCTAGGTCTTGACGGGAAAGAGCTGGATAAACAAGTGAAATGGCAGGATGTGAACAAGCAAAGTGGGGATTAGGGATGTAACGGTATTACGCTATACCGTTAAAGTTACCGTGAACCAATTCATTGAACAATAATAACCGTCACATTGTTTATACCGGTATACCGTTCATACCGTTAAGTGTGCTTTTCAATCTGATTTGGAAAGGCTGCAGTAAGCAAGTGCTGCCCAGTCTTGGTCTTGCACTGTTGGATGTGCCCTCTGCCAAGTAGTTTCAGTTTGAGCAGTTTTTAATGCCATTCCATAAACCACATGTCCCTGACACAAAATCAATATGTTAGCAATAGGAAGAATAAATACAGTGCTAAGAAGGAAAAGTTTTTTTTTTTAAAGCGCTCACACAGCCCGCGGGCATCGAGGCCCTGTTAAAGACATAGTTTTTGTTTATTTAGTTGCATAATTGTTTTTGTCTTAGTTGCGTATTTATAACGCGCTTAAACACCCCGAGGTTTCTAAGCACGGACCCAGGGATAGAACCTGTGTTGCTTCGTGTCGTCCTGCTTTCACGTTGCTGCTGAGCTATCCTCCCGGGACTTTGGGTTGGCGGCTTTGGGGTTTATATATTTATAATGGATAATGTTTTCTAAACATATGACAATGGGGGATTTCCCTGGTTCGATCATTGAATTTACATATAATAAGTCACACTGCAAAATGTACTCATCTCTGTGGGTATTCCCTGCAGCCATACCAAAGGGTAACATGTCCACGATTACTGAACACCTTTTGGCCTGGAAGTAAACTAAAGGCTGTAACGTAAAGAGAGAGTGCCTGTGCATGTGTCTGTGTGTATGCGCATAAGCGTATACGACCATCAGACTCCATTGATCTGTGGCATGCAGGTTATCAAGATGGCAACATGTTCATCTTCACCAGTAGCCAGTGGGGGAGATAAAAGCCTAAATTACCACTTAAGAAAAGCTATTCAGTTTGCTTTTCCAGTCGCAGCAAGGCCCCCCCTCCTCCTCCTCTCCACACGTGTGTTTGTGTTTGGTGGAAGCAAGGGGTGGCATTTCAGTGAAAAGTATGTTGAAAAGCCCAATTCTGGCCCTGGGTGCCTGGTTTTGTTTGTGATGATAAATCTGACAATTTATAACCTTTTAGAAAACATTTGTTAAGATTAGTTACTCCACCTGCTATACCGCGATAACCATGATATACCGTCATTTGGCAAGAAGGTTATTGTACCGTCATAAAACTAATACCGTGACACCCCTAGTGGGGATCAATCCACTTCGGCGCCACCTGAGGAGGAGATGGATGACGGCTCCATGTGGATGCCTTCACCATATCAGCCGACTTATGCTGATTTACGGAAAGTTGTGAGTAGGATGTTGGAGACAGAATCCAAATTCACGCATTCGAAATATGAATAGGATTGTGGTCAAACTCTGGTAGCGTCTGCCCGGATTAAGGTAGACAGACGACCTCATGTGAATGTGAAATTATTTTGGCAATCAGGAAATAAACAAGAGTTCAAGCATTGATTGATACCGGGGAGGAGGCCTCATTGATTCATGGCAATCCTTTGAGATTTAATGGCAGATATTTCACCATTACTGGACTGGGAGAGAAAGAGACCCCCGCAGTTCAAACGAAAGTTGATATGAAGATTGGTAATTTGAGAAGGAATACATATCAAGTGTTGATTGTTCCCATACCTGAATATATTATTGGCTTTGATATCCTGGAGGGATTGACTTTAGGACTGGGAGGTAAAACGTATCAGTTTGGGGTGAGTGCACTGACGTGTACCTCCGTCATTGTAGGAAAATTGAGGATGCCCCCACTGCAGATTCCTTTGACCATGAAACGTGTGTCAATGAAACAATATTGCATTCCTGTGGGGCACAAGGATATCTCAAATACTATCAAGGGATATGTTGAAGCAGGCGTGTTACGTCCTGTGACTACGGCTTGGAACAATCCGGTCTGGCCGGTTAAGAAGCCAGATGGAAGCTAGAGGATGACTGTGGATTATCATGAGTTGAATAAGTACACTCCTCCGTTAATACCGCAGTCCCAGATGCGGTTACCTTGATCGAAAAAGTGCAGAAGTTCGAAGGAACTTGATACGCAGTAATAGATTTGGAGAATGCATTCTTCACCATCAGGCTCTACACAAGGGATGCCCGCTACAGCGACTAGAGATCAGTTTGAAAAACCAAGATTAGAATTGAATCTCGCTATCAAACTTCCTAATCCATCAATACAAAAGTTGACAGGTCCCTTTTTAACACTTGCTGAAAAAAGGCTGATGATTTCCCAAAAAGCAAGCCTCCCTTCAGAGGATATTCTGATAGTTGATTTCCCTGTGGAGCAAGTTACAGATAAAGTTACCCTCCATCGTAGATGTAGGGGGACTAGATCATCTCTGTTAGAGGTAGCCCATCTTTTCCTGCCTATGGGTTTTGAATGTATGGCCTCCTCTTTCAAGCCTGTCTCCGAGCAACTGAATAGACAGATGGAGGATGTTCCAGAACTTTCTCAGTGCAATAGAACAAAGCTGAGGCAAATACGTGACTTACAGTTCAGCCCGAAAGAGTCTCCGAATGACATGAGGTGTCCTAAAGGGCAGTCCTTGGGACCAGCTCCGGCTGAGAATCCATCAAATATATCTACGATACCTGTCACAAAAGCAAATCGTTCAGTCACCTCATCCAACGCAAGACCGACATACAGTCTTTTGAAAATTACGATCAATAATATGACCTTTCCTAACGACCCACCTAACCCGGACAAACCGTGGTACAGAGACAATTCTTGTGCAGTGACAATGCAAAATGTTCAATTGACAACTAGGCTCTGCGTGGAATTTAGCCTTTTGGAACACTCGGGAATATGCTCATCTGCCCACGGACTCCACCCTGTTCTCAGGTGATCTAGATATTTTCTGTATCCAAGAAACCTGGCTCTCCTATTAGCCCGCCCTGGATGGATATACTTCCCTCCTTAATCCTGCTTAAAAAGGCTCGAGAGGTCGGCCAGCCTCTGGTCTTCTGACGCTCGTGAGAAACGGGAGGGGGCTCTCAGTTGGACTAACAAGTAATCCTTGTCCCTATCTACAAGTTATTGGAATTCACTGGACGCTCCCTAAGGATGACGAAACTCAGCAAGGATTGATTTTCAAAGTATACTGGAACCTGACGGGGACAACCACTAAGGCCTTCATGAGTCTGGTGAGACAAGCCATGGATGATGCCATCTATCAACATGACCCGCATTTCATAATTATAGGGGGTGCTTTAAACTGTCCCTGTGTTAAAGACTTGACCATAGACCTATTACAGCAAAATGTGACAATCTCTAACTGCAATGAAAGAGCTGCTCCGTGGTTGGAGATGATGACCTCATACGATCTTCCCAAATGGACAAAGGAGAGAAGACTGTCCTCCTAGACCCACTTGGTCTAATGGCAAAGTAACTTGTTTTCTGGATGGTTCTATGTCATTTCATCGACACCCGTTTTTACGATGGGTGTTTTGCCGCAGAATGTTTGCCACTCATCATTATTAAAACATATTTACCTGGGGTATTCAAAAGGCTTTTTCCAAAGATTACACTCTTCATCACTGATGCTCTGCTTTAATAATGTTTTCACTCTGGTCAATGGACTTCTTTAGCCCAACAAAATCATTGTCATTATCGATGTACACGTACCACTATCTAAAACCTTTCACACATATTCAAGAAGAGCACCATTGCCTCAGGGGAACAGGCTAAGTCCTAAACGTGCCATCATTAGATGGAATTCAAAAGTGTCAAATACATCCCAAGTGCAGTCCCATCTTCACAACCAATGCTGTCAAGGGGCTTGGTTCGTAGAAGGACAGTATCATTATTAAGAATGTGTAGATGTTCCTCTGATAGGCCATTTTAGGTCAGTCTATGCTCTTTTTCCAATGCTTATGTGGGGAAGCCCTCAACTAAAAGTAATAGCACACAGTGGTCATTTGAATCCATACATACAAGCATTTAACAGGGCTCATATGTGGCTAACCAAAGTAACCTAACTCAGGGGAGTTGCTAGGTCTGGAAAAGACCCGGGGCTAAGCTGATGTCGGAACTGTTGGGACTGGGGGTTGGCTAGACTTTTGGCTGTAGCTCCTGAGATTCTATCCGGGGCTACAACCAAAAGATCAGGGGCTATACCCCCTTTGGCCCCCCCTAGCAACGCCCCCTAACTACAAAACACTAAAGCAGTCTGGGCTGCCATTCTTCTAGCAAATGTATTATTTGATATGTAGATCTAGATCAAATCAATTGAATTGATAAGTAATATCGCGCCTGCAGTGCTCTTAGTATTATTTGATCCAAAACAAATCCCCATAACATACGGTCACCGTAAAAAACACAACAAATAAATACATTGCATGATGGAAATATGTCAAATGCAGGCATTTAATGAGATATATTTCGTTTTTACATGCTCCTGGACAGTACAACACAATTTCTTCTTCTTTGTGTCTGTCTTACCTCCACCGTCTGCTCTCCAGTTGTCTGTATGCTCTGGAAGGTGTTAATCCAGGGGTTCAAGGTCAATCCTCTTTAAAGGATGTTTTAGTTGTGTGGAAGGTGTTGGAAATCAGTGCCCTCTCTATACATCACTGACCGCCAGCCATGAATGTCTCTTTGCATTTTAGAAGTGTATTTAAGTAGACTAAAACAGGCTTGCTAGCTGAGTATATTGTCAGTCTGGAGAAGTGGAGATGAACCCTTCATCCCGTGCTCAGAAGCCATCACCTGATTACATGGGAACGCTACAAGGAACCTAACTAAGAAAATTGGCCGCAATGCCAAAGTTCGGTTTCCACTATATTGGCTCTACCAACAGTAATGCACTTTTCAATCAAGCCAACTATATTAATTGTAGGCCACTGTAGAGCAACAGTAAAAAAGAAAATACATGAATAATGAGTAATTAAATTTTTAAGATGTCAGATTTTGCCTTATGCAACCAAACATATTATTATTTTGCTTGAATTATAGGCTATTATAGGTCGTTCTTATGAATAAACATTTCCAATAAAAAGAAGTCTCCTTCCTTTTTTAAATATAGTGCTCAAACCTCTACACTACCAATTCCATCCTCATGAAGTACCGATAAGCATATATAAGCTTAAATTCAACACCGGAATCTCATTATGGACTCAGCACTATCTTGTGTATGGCAGTGAGTACTTACTCTACAGGACAGTGGATAGTTGTGCATGGGCGTTGCGGTTTGCGTCTAGCACTACACCATGGACTCAGTGGATAGGTGCAGTTAGTTTGCCTTTTGGCCTATTGGCGTAAGGAAAATGAAATATATATATCTATATATCTGTGTGGGAGGCTGCTCACCAAGACACAGAGGGGTTCATTATGAGTTTCCCGGTAATTCCGGCAGGATACCGGGAAACTGACCATATCATTACAGGCACCGGATATCGTGGTATTACCGGGATATTCCATGTGCCGGAATGGTGGTAAATCCCCATTCCATGGAGTCCCATAGGGCTCCATGGAGGGAATTGCTGGTATTTCCAGGATCGGTAATACCAGTGTCGGAAATACCAGCTGTTTTTTGCCGGTGGGGGCCTGATTTACCTCCAGCTCTTGCCTGTGCCAGAATTACCAGGAATTTTCCCAGCATTTTTTCCAGAACGGCAAACTTGTAATGAGGGCCACAGTCATGTATCAGAGCAAAGGGTGCACTGCTTTTTTGCCGATATCGCAAACACTGATGACAAGTACAGTGTATACAAAAACTGAGAAAGAAAACTTTCCTTCCTGCAGTATCCTCCTAAAAATTATTTGTTGGCTTCAATCTCCAAATATTTCATTGTCTCCATTGAACACGAATCACCCAGAAATTAAGGTGATTCAAGTGTGTGCCTTACAGGTTCCCCCAGCACCATTTTCAAGCATGTTAATGTAGGCTTGAGAACAGAGCAAAACCAGCTGTTCTTCAGAACATTCTTGGAAAAAGAGCTTTCCGCGCAATACAAAAAGCAATCACATCTCCCAATTTGCAGCATCCGGCTCAGTGTTTATTCATCAGAGAGTCATGAGGCATCAATGATTTTTGACATGTATGTTTTCTGAACAATATATACAAAGCAGATGGTCTTATCATGAATCCTAAGGACAATCCTAAGGACGATGCACCTACATGACTTAAAGAGTGTCATCTAGAAAAGAAAATATTTAATTTACTACTTAACTGTAATAATGTGACTTTTTTATATTCCTCAGGAAGGTACAGTCACTTCAGGCGTGTAGCCCTTGATGGCCCACAAGCCGAGAATATGTTCTGAAGATGGCGAGCCTGGCATCATTGTCTGATAACACGACCCATAGCATTCCAACCATTGGCGCATATGTTAACATGTGGATCACGTTAAGCATCCTGCTGTTGCTGTTTTTGAGTGTTTTCCTCTTCTTCATCTTTCTGATGCTGCATGCGTTTATTACCAATGCACTCCTGAGGGCGCAAACCCGCTACATCCTCTTCATGTATAACCTGCTCAATGACACCTTGAATCTTATGACATGTGTGCTTCTGTTCTTTTTAGAGTTTGCACAATACAACATAGCAGTAAGCAGCTGCTATGTTCTTATTACGATTGCATTTCCTCAGCAGCCATACTGGTCTTGCGGTCATGGCTCTAGAGCGCTATGTCGCCATCTGTTTCCCGCTGAGGCACGCAGTGATCTGCCGGGTGGAGAGGTCCTGGGTAGCCATCATTGTCAGTTCTGTCATTGTGCTGATGCCATCTTTAATTAATATATTGATCCTGAGCTCCTCGGAGCAACATAACCTTTTCTTACAGAGATTAAGATGCGCTTGTGAATTTTTGACAGTGACCCCCCAGCAGGCAACAGTGTTCTTTTCAGCTAATGTCACCACCTTTGCCACGGTGGCTTTGATCATTTGTACACTTACATTAAAATTGTGCTGGAGGCCATCAAGGTCAACGGGGACAAAGCTTCATCTTCCAAAGCCAGTAAGACTGTGATGCTCCACGCCACTCAGCTGTTGCTAAGTTTGACCTATTTCACTGCCCCCATTTCACAAAGTCTCATAAAAAATCAGGTTATCTATGTCACGTTTGCTAATTTCTTTCTGTTTATGTTATTTCCAATTTTTCTAAGTCCATTGATTTATGGAATAAGGGATGAGAACTTCAGAAATCATATGAGAAAGTTTCTCTCATGTCAATCTCATAAGATCAAGTGGGGAGAACACACACTATGATGCCCGCTACTCTGAAATGCCTCACTGTCTTGTCACTGTCTATTCACTTTTAATGTGTTACACATTAAAAATGATTGTCTACTATTTGTGCATTTCCTGTGTGCACATATACACCCACGCACACACACATGCACATACACAAATGTGCATACACACACACACACATTATCTATATTTCTGGGGTACATTGTGAGATTATTGAACCGGTTACAGTTGACTTCATAGGAAAAAGAGAACGCATGTTCCTGTGTAAACCTTAATCTCAAGTAAAGACAACTCAGGGGGGTCCTCCCCTTCATAAGCTCGAATCCACCTTTCCAGCTCTGAGTGCCCGTATTTGGGACAAGGCAACAAAGAAGCCACCAATGCATCCCCTTCTAGAGTAGGCAACTCGGGAGACACTGGACTGACCCATGTTGCTGCAGGTTTTCTTTTCTTCCTAACCCTTCTGATTTTGTTGAACGCACAGCTCTGAGTATTAGGGTCTGTTACATGCTACTCACCCTGAGCTTTGGTCTATGATTTGCAAATCACTGCCTTGCCAAAATGGACTTCCTCTCAATCCCCCCTCAAACTCCTGGTATCTCCTTTGGCTCTGCACTCATTCTACACAAGGAGCATAGGAAAGTCCAACACCTCCTGCCACCCTCATAAACTCCTTTATAAAGGGCTCATGAGCCAGTTACTTTCCATGGGGGTGAAACTTTTCAGGCTCTGTCTCGCTTCATTTGGGTATCTTCTGGCAAACCTAGCATCATTTCGCCCACCAAAAGATGGGTGACCCAGTGATAATGGCTCCCACCACTTTTGGATTGTTTTAAGAGGGCTGCAAAATCCTCCGGTGACTATTCCCACATTTCAGATTTTAGCATCTGTGACGAATCTGAACATGTTGTCTCTTTTTCCATTGGGGGACACCTTTTTCCAATGGGGCCAGTGTGCTGTGTCCACAGTAAAATAATCTCCCTGGGGGTGGTGCACCAAGGGAGGATGACATGGGGAAGTAAGCGGCCTATAGAATTAGGGATGATTATTCTCAGAGAACGTGGTATTCCTCCACCTTAATAACCTCAGCCCCTTCTCCAATACCACGCCCCCCTTTGTTAGGAGAACTAATATACTCTGTTGTAAGGTTAACCACCTTAATATTTATTTTGATTTTATTTATTGAACATTTGTATAGAAGCTATACATCAGAAAGTGTTTCCAAGAACCAGTACCCTTGAGAAACCAGAAATTTCCAAAGACTTTAAGCATCCTGCTTCAGAAGGAAAAACTACTACTGGGACGACGAAGAATACTTGAAATAAATGAAGTGAGCGGTCTTGTTTATTCCGAGATGTCAATTTCCAGAATAGAGGCAGCTGACTGGCACAGGAGTTTTAAAGAAACTCAGCTGTCAAACAGCTGAGAGAGGAACCTGAGCGGGACGAGCCTCGGAGAACGAGTCTCGAGAGATTGTGTCTCTGAGAAAACCCAACGGGTTGCCTGCACCAAGAGAGCAGAGGGAAGCCGAACGGGAAGCCAAGGAGTGAGGTAGAGAAAAGGCTGACAAAGGTCCAGGCTTAAATTACCAAGTACGTTGGTGTTGGTACTTACCTCAAGGCTACCCGAGCTCCAGTGCACCACTTGCAGCACAGGACGTGCAGCCGGGAGAGGAGAGATGCTACCCGAAGCACTGCAGAACACGCCTCTCTCCAAAAACCGCCAGAGCCTCACCGAGCAAAACAGGGACTGGGGAAACTGTGGCACTGTTCAAGAAGAAGAGAACAGTTATGTGGGTTTACCAGAAGTTGTCAGAGGTCCAGGAAAGCTTAAGAGAGGGTCTAGGACCCGAAACGAAAACCAGTTACTCACGGAGAGCAAACCAAGGGAGAGTAACGTCACTGTGCGAGCCTGAGACCCACACCCAAAAGAGAATCAAATCCAGTTGCTCACTTGGCGGGAGTATGAACCAAGGTGGAGTAATGCCATTCTGCCTGAGAGCCGCACCCATATCAGAAACCAAGGTCTAAACACAAGAGGGTCTGGGACCCTATGAAAGAGACACTTATTGGGGATTACTCAGTTTTGCAAGAGAGGACAGCAAACCATCATTGTGAGTCTGTGCCCATAACCACAAAGAAGATTGGAAATCAGGGGGATAAAAGACGCTGGGAGTAATACATAGAATCCTATACTTGGTGTAGAGGAATCCAGAGTCAATAGGATATAAGGCCTGGAAAAATAAGAGACTTTACCTTATCTGTGATCTTGGAATATTGAAAGAAGAAGAAGTCTAGGGGAAAGGAGCAGTACCGCAATCTTGGAACTTTGTGGTTTTGAACATTTCTTTTACCATCTTACTACCAGATAATTTGGGATCTTCTCTGTTTATCGAAATCACTACGAATATTTCGAACTTTGTGGCTTCGAACATTTCTTGTTATCACCTTACTGCAAGCTAATCTGGGAACTTTTCTGTTTATTGAGAACACTAAGAACATTGTTTCATTTTGTAAAGAATACACAGTTATCTAAGGATGTAAATGTTAGGGACAGAAGTAGGGCTTGGACACGATGGTGGAAGACCATTTGCTTTCAGACTTCCTGACATTGTAATTAGCTTGCTTTGAGCAAGGTAAACCCCTCGTATGATTTATGGATAGAGAGGCATTTCCCCAAACCTTTTGTGTTAATAAACGTCTTTGCCCAAAAATATGCCACCAGAGTGTCTGACTCATACTTCTGCACCCTTACACACCCTTGTTAGCATTTAGTGGTAAGGGCTCTGCCTTTATTCTGTTTATCTTGACCCCCTTCAGCAGGATGTGACCCTCGCAAGAATTCCCTTACTTCAAGGAACCTCTCATGTCCGTCGGTGGCCTCATCAAACTGCTTGAATGCTGTGATATGGAAGGCACATAGGAGACTGCATGGATTACGCACCAGGGTCATCAGTGACAGGCTCATTGGTGATCTCATTTATTTTAGAAAATGTGCATTGTATTCTGCCATGATGTCAATGAACGTCACACAATTAGTGACACTATAAATACAGTTTTAGGATGGCAGCAGTTATCCCAAACAGGAGTTACCGCTGCCATGGGAGATTGAAATTCAATGAAATAGTCTCATGAGCCAGTTCAGGTAAAGAACTATTAGCAAATGAAATACCAAACTTCTTTAAATCCTAGTGTCACTATAACGACTACAACTTTATTTTTGGATTGACATGGTAGAAATCTGAGAAGGGTTTCTTATTAACTGTTTTAGCAATCCTAATCAGGAGACAGAATGTAGCATGCGGATCATGAAATATTCTAACTAACTAAAACGCATAGAAATGCTTTGGAAGCAGAAACCGACCATGGGTAAATTAATTTTATTAATTTGGAGACCATCACATTTTATGATCAATTATCAAGTTTTGGAAAAGTGGGCTGTAGTGGGTACCCACCTAAACATATGTGCAGTTTTACTGTACAGCATAGAACAAGTGTGGAAATTACAAAAAACGCAAGCAGCAATTTGAGAATATGCAAAGGCATCCTAGCTAGGTAAGAACTTTTTATTCAATAAGGAAAGATTGCTAGGCCTATATGAAAGACAGTCAAACACTACTACTATGATATAGTAGAAATATTATAATGGGTTAGTAGAGAGTTTGAGTAGCGGTAGTCACCATTACTTTATTTAGAACATTTGACTACATGGCATAACTAATAGAATGTTGGGGGTGTCATGACAGGGGTGTGGACCTGGAACCCAAATTAAACTTAATCGTATATATTTATACTTTTATGTTTTAATAGATGTACTTGTTACTTGAGTGATGAATTGGCATAATTCTTTTCCTTGATATCTCATAAATCTACGAATACATTTTTTCCCCTTTTCTTTTAGATAACTATCTCAAAAGACTATGGAGTTAAGACTATGGAGTTAATTATTGGGATTAATACTGATAAATTGTACATGTGAATTAAAAATGTGGTTTCTGTAGAAAATATTTACTGCCTGTGTGTAACAAAAGGAATTAATTTAACTACCTAAACAAAGCCCACTTGGGCAAAACATTGGCACGTGCTGTCTAAACAGTTATTGTAGGATATTCCAGTTATGTTGATTGATGTATGGATATTTCAGTCATGTTAATTGATCTTCTATAAATTGTGAACCACAGGGCATTAGTGTCTGGATTTTGTCTTTTGTTTTTTCTTTACTGTATGGTACTCCACCTACATTATTAAACATAATTTCTCAAAAGGCTATAAAAATAAGGAAATAAAGACATCACACAGTACATAACATAGCCACAAGAATTATTGTGAAAGAATGAATGCACTGTTCTGTGTTCTGTGCATTAAAAGTTTTTCTCGCTAGCAATGTCTATCTTACATAATGGAAGATTCCCATTTTCTTTTATCAACGTTTAGCTTCTGCCACTCTTTATCATAAACACACTGCGTTATACCATAAATTGTAGAAATATTTGCGATGATGATCGTGTGGATGATAGGGGCTGTTTAGGATTTCCAAAAAATGTGACAATATCAATGTTGTGTCTTATTAGAGCTGCATAGGATAAAAATATATATGTAAATAAAATGAACAAATAGAAATGTGTGCAATGTTATAAGCAACATAAAGCGTCTTGTGGGTTCTTCTTTTCTTCAAAACATTGTCTCTTTTAACCTAACCGAAATAGATCTGTGAACACTGCAAAGTTTGTTCGTTTCCCTTTAAACTTGGGAATAATCGTCAGTTCAAATAGTTTTTACTTTGATGAAACTTGTTGGCTCTGGGTAGTCGATCAGGTCTGCATATGCAGAACTTCGTCTCTTGCTTCACTGTCAAGGGCTGCCAGAGGGGAAGGGTCCTCTCCTTTGTAGAACTTTACGCCATTCAGGTGCATCAAGGGTTGTCTTCCTTCCATCCTTACAGCTGTGGGGCTGACCTCCTCTTCTAGGTACAGTCCTTGAAAACAGGGGTTATTCAAAGTGAAAACCACATTTGTAATGAGCACTTGGTCTCCAGGGTACTAAGTAAGTGGCTTTAAAAGTTTCAATAGGGTTGATCTTCTTCAATCTTCTTCGACCCTTCCCTCAAATTTTTGCACTGCTGAAAATTAAAAGAAACACTAGCGGTCATATTTGTTAAATAATCATGCATCTCACCCGCTAATGTATTTGCTAGACTATGGGCATCAGTTTTTATTCGAGTTGGAGGAGCAAGGGGTTCTCTCAGGCGGCGTCCAGTCACCAACTCATAAGGAGTCAAGTGGTGATCTGAACCAGGATGGTCTCTCAATGCAGACAGGCAGGGGTTAGGCAATATAGTCATCCCTTCAACAAAGTCATCTTAATCTTCGCTATCCTTTATTTGAGTCCATTTAATCGTTCACAAATATCATTCATCTGTGGGTGATAAGTAGATAAAAATGTATGGTTTATGCCCAATAGAAGAATGATCTGTTCGCACAACTCATTTACAAAAAGCAGCCCATTATCTGACTGCAGCACCTCGCAGACACCCCATCTAGGAAACACCTAATGTATTTGTATTTATTAAGTTTATATAGGGCTTTAATCAACATACTACCACAAGCATATACCTATATCCGCTGCATGTTTGCAACACAGCCACATAATCTATATGTAGATGCTGAAAAGGTCAATTTGGGCTGGGTATTGCTCCTCTCACTGTGTGTATATAGTGCGCAAGGTATGCTCTGCTGTGAACCTTTGGCGGACAATGCAGTTCACAATAAACTGTGCAACGTGTTCTAATAAATTTTCTGAAAACCAGTCTTCGGCGATCATGGCAGCAAGACTCTCTCTGGTTGTATGAGCAGGATAGTGAAGCAGATCAAGCATGACTTTCAATAATGCTGGAGGCATAACTGGCCTTCCAGCACTATCTTGTCTCCATATAGCCTCTGTGAAGGATAAAGATCACCCCAGTCTTTTCCATATATCGAGTTCTTCCTGTGGTGCTCAATCTTCCAGCTCAACTAACTGTACGATATATAACATATTAAAGCCTTCCTTCATTATCATGCAGGGATTGAAATTAAGGGGAGTTGGGAGCTATTTAGCTCCTGCTTATAGCCTAGACGAGCCTGGCACCAACACAACAGTTAGCCAGGAGATACTTTTGGCTCCCCAGGCCAACCGGTGCCTAAAACACATGCCTATTAAATTTAACTCTGCATTTGGGACAATCTATAAATAAACATTAGGACATATCTACATGGCATTGAAAGCTAAATGGGGGCTCAAATGGGAATGGGGAATGGTAAACTGAATGGGGTCCGCACAGGTCAGAATATCCCGGTAAGTCCCCATTCTGCCAGACCGGACCCGGACCCGGGTTTGGAGGCAGCCATGGCGCTAATAGTGCCATGGCTGCCTCCAAACTCGTAATGACCCCCCAAGATTGGCCAGTTCCTTGCAGATTCGTCCGAGTTGTTAGATGCCACAGAGACATGGGCTTGGATGTGAGCTCTCTTCTTGGTGTGGACAGAGAGCCGATATTGCCTTTGGAGCAGGCGGCAGGCCAGTTTATCAGAGGATGTACCGGAAGCACACCATTTCCTCTCATCCACCCTGCACTTGCGTTTGAGGGTGAGGTCTGAGTCATACCAGGAGTTACACTTGGGCTTCAGGTGGATCCTCAAAAACTGAAAGGACCACGAGGGTCTAAACACATCCACTCACCTGGGCAAGCCCGGGAGACAACCGCAATGCCGGCACCAGGCCAGGACAAGGAATACTACTGATAAAAGTTGCAGTAGCTTTCTGCACATACTCAGAATCAATATCTCACTTCTGAAGCTGGTTATATAGAATTTGAACATGGAGCATTATGTTATTGAACAAAAAAGGAAGAAAAGGAGCTCCTTCTCTTTCAGAGTTCGAATGACTCCCCGGGCCTCACACACAGTAACTCTCTCAAAATCATCCAGTTTTTCAATGATCTGAAAGAGTGCGTCCCTATGCTGATATATGGCTTCTACTACCCGAATATGGTAGATCCAGCGAGTGGGAGATGGTCTTGGAAGTTTTTTATCCGATACCTCCTCTAGAACTTTGTTTCTTTTTGGTGAACGATTTTTTTTTTTACAAAAGCCAGAAATATCAGTAAAGAAAATTCGAACTTCTGATATTTTGGCAACAGCATGTTCCCAGATTGTTTAAGCTGGTGTGCATAGCAATGTACATGATTGTTACGCTCACCTGGTATCCACGGGGATGCCACCCTTCTCTGCCGTTCCCAGGTGTGACCAGCGGGGAAGTTCTGCCTGGAATACAGGTGGGCAATGTTCAAGATTGGGCGACTGGGGTAAGCAGCCCCCCACCACCCCATATGCCCGCAGCCCCTCTAGACCTCTCCTCACCTTGTTGTTAATTTAGGTGTGCTCTCCGTCCTGCCTTCTTGGCAGGGGCGCGTTGTCCTTTGTGGGCAAATGCGATCTAGTTACTTCACTGATGCCGGCCCGCTTTGAGTCTTTCAGGTAGGTCTTATTACTGTTGTATATTGTTTTTATTCTTGCATGCCTTTCTTGTTTCAATAATGTCTCTTTCTCTTCCTTAGGTGCGCAGAAGTCCAATGTGATGCATTGGCTAAATTGGGTCTCGCCGGTAAATGATGGCGTATAAAGAGCGCTATGATGCGGTAAGTAGACGCTATGCGCAGCGCTATGATGCCTTGCCTTTGCTAACCTGTGGTCTTTTTTTTCCCATAGATCGCGGTGCTCACCCGGTGTATGAAATCCCGAGGCGATGCTGGTCGAGGGGGGACTTGCGAGGTAAGCTTTTCAGCACAGTTCGTTATGTTGTAAAAGTGTCTAATGTCTTGTTTCGTCCTTTTTTGCAGATCTGTCGGTCCGGGAGACGCGCTGATCCTAGGATGCTGTTCGCAGGAGCTGCGGGCAGCTAACAATGAAAATTACAGGTAAGCTGCTGCTGCTAACAATGTCCTTTTGTCTCTTTACAGATGCTGTTCTTCCGAGGTTCGCGGGTACAACTGAACACGATGAGTGCCACGTTGCAGGATTGCAAAGTAACGCAAAGCGTGTTATCCAAGTCGGGTGTGTTTTAAATAGCTTCAAGAAAGTAGTCCAGGTAAAGTAGTTCCTAGGGTGCCACACCCAAAACACTATACCGCATAGCTTGGTTCCAAGGAGCCAAGCTATGTGGATGCCTCCATGTTGGCTGGCACTTGAAATAAAGTAGTTCCCTACATACAAGTCTTTATTAAGTATGAACCTGGCCCCAAG
The DNA here is from genome assembly GCF_040938575.1 of Ambystoma mexicanum. Taxonomy (NCBI): domain Eukaryota; kingdom Metazoa; phylum Chordata; class Amphibia; order Caudata; family Ambystomatidae; genus Ambystoma; species Ambystoma mexicanum. The sequence goes on from NC_090941.1 coordinate 995,485,350, forward strand.
AGGGCCTAGGCAAAGGATGCCTAAGTTTGTTGGAGACCTGAGCCAAGACCCCTCCTGGCCCATGGGCTTGCCAGGGGGGTTTCTGGATGTGGGTCGTGACAGCACTCCCCCCAGGTCCCCTCTCAAGGTGTTCCTTCTGTCCGTCCCAGGTTTAGTTGGAAGGTTTCAATGATATTTTTTGATCAGACGTGGTGCATGAATGTTTTCACAGGGTTCCCAGGATCTATCTTGGGGTCCAAATCCTTTCCAATCAACTAGATAGTATAGCTTTCCCCTTGAGTACTTGGAATCCAGGATGCCTCTGACTTCGAATTCTGGTTCTCCGTCAATAAGTATGGGTTTGGTGGTGTCCCAATCCGTGTACCGGGCTGCATGGGTTTTAAAAGGGACACATGAAATACCGGGCGGATTTGTAGGTTAGGTGGTAAATCCAGTTTGACAGCCGCTGGATTCATAATTGCCTTGATGGTGTAAGGTCCTAAGTACCTGGGTTAAAAGGTACGGGTTCCTTTGATGGGTACAAATCTGGTGGCCAGCCAAACCTTGTCTCCTACCTGATAGTAAGGGGCTTTTTTCCGGTGTTGGTCGGCTTTTGCTTTTCTTTTCTTTTGCGAGAATAAGATGTTCTTTGGCCTTTTTGAAAGCCTGAGTGATGTTGGTGTGAAGGGTTTTTACTGGTGGCATTTTCAAACTGGTTGGGAGATCCAGTTTTGAGGTACGTGGGTGTCTACCATAAAGGGTATAAAAGGGTGTTTGTCTGGTACTGGAATGCAAGGAATTGTTATATGCGTACTCAGCTATCCATAGTAAGTCTTTCCAGACTCTTAGTTCATGGTGCAACATGCACCGTAGGTATTGCTCGAGGGTATGATTGGTCCTCTCGGTCTGACCGTCCGTTTGGGGGTGAAGGCTAGTGGATAGACGAACGTCAATTTGCGCCATTGCACAACACTTTCTCCAGAAGTTGGAGACGAACTGGCTACCTCGATCGAAGATCAGGACTGATGGGAAGCCATGTTGTTTAACAATACCATCCAGGAACACTTTGGCTACAGTGGATGCGTCAGGGAGGCCTTTGAGTGGAATAAAGTGTGCCATCTTTGAGAATAAGTCCACAGATACAAGAATGGTGTTAAACCCTTGACTGGGAGGTAGGTCAGTGATGAAGTCGAGGGAAAGAGTGTGCCATGGAGGGGGAGGAATGCCAAAGGTTGCAGAAGACCAGATGGTTTTTGTTTTTGCGACTTATTTTGTGCGCAGACTCCACAGGACTGAATATATTGGATGACGTCTTTACGCCAGGCAGGCCACCAGAAGTTCTGTTTTACCTTGGCTAGAGCCTTGGTGATTCCAGGGTGCCCTTCGATCAGAGAATCGTGATAACCTGAAATGATTTGTTGTTGTAAGTCCTTGGTGGGTACATACAGACAATCCTTAAAAAAGGGTAAGTGATCTTTGATGGAATATTGTTCCCCCTGCGTTTGCCATGCAAGGAAAGTATCTGGATTCATGGTTCGTTGAATCTCGTTTCTCAGTTCTACTTGGGTTAAGGCTGTAGTGAGGCCCAAGAGTTTGTCTTCCGGTATGATGGGAACTGGGTCTGGGGTCGTATATACTATGTCATCAGTGCCTGTACGAGAGAGTGCGTCAGCTTTTCCATTCTTGACCCCTGGTCGAAATGTGATGACATAATCATATTCGGCGAAGAAAAGGGCCCTCCGCAATTGGCGTGAAGACTGGGCTTTAGCTGTTTTAAGATATTGCAGGTTTTGGTGGTCCGTGATAACTGTAATGGTGTGCCTGGCCCCGAGAAGGTAGTGCCGCCAGGCTTTAAAGGCGGATTTGATCGCCAAGAGTTCTTTGTCCATGATGGCGTAATTAATCTCTGGAGGTGAGAATTTTTTCAACCAGAAGGCCACTGGGTGTAGCTGGCCAGTTTCTGGATCTCTTTGTGAGAGGACAGCTTCCATTGCTATACTGGAAGCGTCCGTTTCCACAATATAAGGAAGATCTGGGCGAGGATGTCGCAGGATTGGCACGGAGGTGAACCTTTTCTTAAGTTCCTGAAAAGCTTTTTCTGCTTCTTCGGTCCAGGCAAATCTTTTGTTGTTTTTTGTTGCAATACGGTGATCGGGTGTACGACCTGAGAGAAGTCTGGTATGAACCGGCGATAGAAGTTCGCAAAGCCCAACATGCTTTGTACCCCTTTTACTGACGTTGGTGATGGCCATTTCAAAACGGCGTCTACTTTGTGCAGGTCCATTCTGATGCCTCCTGGAGTAAGAATAAAACCCAGAAACTCAACTTCGGTGACGTGAAAAAAACACTTTTCAAGCTTTGCATATAAATGATGTTCACTGAGCTTGGTGAGGACTGAACGGACGTACTTGATATGATCCTGTTTTGAGGTTGAGTACACTAGGATATCATCTATGTGCACTAGGGCGCATACATCAATTAACTCTCTCAAAACATCATTCATGAAATATTGAAATGCTGCGGGAGCGTTGCATAACCCAAAGGGCATGACTTGATATTCGTACAAACCGTGTTTGGTACGGAAAGCAGTTTTCCATTCATCTTTGCTTCCGACCCAGACCAGGTGGTACGCTCCTCGAAGATCCAATTTGGTGTAAATCTGGGCATCTGTGACCTGGTCCAACATTTCAAGGATAAGTGGCAAGGGGTAACGGTTCTTCACGGTGATCTGGTTTAATGCGCAGTAGTCAATACAGGTTCTTAAATCCCCTTCTTTTTTCGGTACGAAGAACAAAGGACTGGCTGCAGGGGACTTTGATGGATGGATGAATCCATTTGCAAGGTACTGGTCTAAATAAGACTTCAGATGAAGGTTTTCAGGTTCCGTAAGAGCATAGATTCTACCGCAAGGGACTTGAGCACCTGGAACAAGGTCGATCTAACAGTCATAGGGCCTGTGCGGCGGTAGCGTGTTTGCTTGGTCCTTCTGGAATACATCCTGGAAATCGTGGTATTCCTCAGGCAAGGTATTAGTTACACCCAGGGTTGATGCTATCGCTCTGGGAGTCGTAGGGATACTGAAAGCAGGTTTCTGTTGTTGATAATAACAGGCTGGGGAGCAGTCGCTGGGGAAGGTTAATTTCCTTGCCCGCCAGTCAATCAAAGGGTTGTGAGCGACTAAGCATGGCATCCCTAGTATGAGCCGGAATTGAGGCCCCTTGATGAGATCGAACGAAATAAGTTCCCCATGTCCATCCTGGCACAGCAAGGTTATCTCGGCTGTGCATTGGGTTACCGGTCCGGAAGCGATTTCTGTCCCACCCACCGTAGTTACCTTGTCTGTAGTCAGCTTGGAACATAGGGGAAGCCCCATCTCTGCAGCCAGGTCTTGATCTATATAATTTCCGAACGGCTCCGCTGTCGATGTATGCTTCAACGGCATGCATTCTTGACAACTGTTGGTTATTAATTAAGATCACCGGTATTGCAAAGTGTGAGGTCGGTGGCTCTTTTCTCTCACTCGACAAACTGACCTCTACGTTTGCCGAGCTGGGTAGTTTTCCGACTTAGATTCCTTCTCTTCATCTTTTTCCGTGGCCCAGACGTTCTTCCTTGGAGGTTTCACTGGGCAGTCCTTCAGGAAATGCCCTGGTTTTCCGCAATACAGACATAGTTCTTGTTGTCTCCTTTTATCTCGCTCTTGTTTTGTTAGTGGAGGTCGTACCCCTACGATTTGCATGGGCTCCACAGTATCTTCTTGCACTCGAGTTACATTGTCTCTAGATCGAACGTACACAGCCTGAGGGTCCATTTTGGAATGGTCTGCTTTACGGTCTTGCAACCGGTGGTCTATTTGTACGACCAAATCTATGAATTCAGAACAGTCTCTATGAGGATCAACCACTTGAGCTAGAACGTCTTTTAATTCGCCTTGTAAGCCCCAATGAAACGACGTGGTTCTTTTGTTTTCAGGCCACCTAGCTTCAGCAACCAATCTGTTGAAAGTAGCAATGTACGTTAACAAGTCCTGATTCCCCTGTCGGAGGGAAAGGAGTTCATTGTCCACTGCTTGCTCTCGGGTATGGCGAGCAAACAGTTTTTCCATTTCCCTCTGAAATCCCCCAAAGTCATGTAATAAAGGATCATCATGGGTCACCAATGGTACCGACCAATCTGCTGCGCTACCACTCAGGTATGATAAAACAAAGGCTACCCGAGCTTGGTCATTTGGGAATGCTCCTGGCCTGCAAAGAAAGTGAAGGTGACACTGATTCATGACAGCTTAGTATTTCCGTGGATCACCTGCAAACCTCTCTGGTGGTGCCAAAGGAACTGTTCCCAGTAACATGATTTGTACCGGAGTAGAGGTAGTGGATGGCATGGTATGATTTTGCATTGTTGGGTTGTTTCCAGGTAGAGGTGTCTGTCCTGCTTGTGATTGCAGGTATTGCCTGCTAATTTCTTCAGTGTGCTCTTTAGTCACTAATAAGTCTCTCCGGAGAGCATTAGTCTCTTGTCGGGCAGAATGAACCTCAGCACGAAGTTCTCCTAGCAATTGGGCCAATTGGTCTAATTCTGATGCCTCCATGGCGCCCAGGTGGATTGGTTTGGTAGGCTTCGCGTTCTGTTACGCTCACCTGGTATCCACGGGGACGCCACCCAGCCATAGGGACCCTGGTATCCTTCTCTGCGGTTCCCAGGTGTGACCAGCGGGGAAGTTCTGCCTGGAATACAGGTGGGCAATGTTCAAGATTGGGCAACTGGGGTAAGCAGCCCCCCACAACCCCGTATGCCCGCAGCCCCTATGGACCTCTCCTAACCTTGTTTTTAATTCAGGTGTGCTCTCCATCCTGCCTTCTTGGCAGGGGCGCGTTGTCCTTTGTGGGCGAATGCGATCTAGTTACTTCACTGATGCGGGCCCGCTTTGAGTCTTTCAGGTAGGTCTTCTTGCTGTTGTATATTGTTGTTATTTGTGCATGCCTTTCTTGGTTTAATAAATGTCTCTTTCTCTTCCTTAGGTGCGCGGAAGTCCAATGTAATGCATTGGCTGAATTGGGTCTCGCTGGTAAATGATGGCGTATAAAGAGGCCATGATGCGGTAAATAGGCGATGTGCACAGCGCTATGATGCCTTGCCTTTGCTAACCTGTTGTCTTTTCCTTCCCATAGATCACAGTGCTCACCCGGTGTATGAAATCCTAAGGCGATGCTGGTCGAGGGGCGACTTGCGAGGTAAGCTTTTCGGCACAGTTCATTATGTTGTAAAAGTGTCTAATGTCTTGTTGCTTCCTTTTTTGCAGATCCGTCGGTCCGGGAGACGCGCTGATCCTAGGATGCTGTTCGCAGGAGCTGTGGGCAGCTAACAATGAAAATTACAGGTAACCTGCTGCTGCTAACAATGTCCTTTTGTCTCTTTACAGATGCTGTTCTTCCGAGGTTCGCGGGTACAGCTGAACACGATGAGTGTCACTTTGCAGGATTGCAAAGTAACGCAAAGCGTGTTATTCAAGTCGGGTGTGGTTTAAATAACTTCAAGAAAGTAGTCCAGGTAAAGTAGTTCCTATGGTACCACACCCAAAACACTATACCGCATAGCTTGGTTCCAAGGAGCCAAGCTATGTGGATGCCTCCATGTTGGCTGGCACTTGAAATAAAGTAGTTCCCTACACACAAGTCTTTATTAAGTATGAGCGTGGCGCCAAAGGCATCAGGACTGGCACCAAGAGGGCCTAGGCAAAGGATGCCTAAGTTTGTTGGAGACCCGTGCCAAGACCCCTCCTGGCCCATGGGCTTGCCAGGGGGGTTTCTGGATGTGGGTCGTGACAATAATGGGCATTTGCATACACTCCCTCTACTTTCTTTTGGGCTCCACCAGACACCCCCCTCATTACACTCGCACCATCATGTGTTTGCACAATTACTTTTTTTTGTGGCAATCTTCAGGGAATACTTTGGCCCATTTTTCCATTATGGCAGTAGCAAATCTCTGCACACTAGACTAATTCAGATGGGTAAATCCATAAAACCTTCCAACAATTCTGTATCATTAATCAATGTAGCGATAGACTAGCACAGACTGAGTCTTAGTGGAAACATCGGTTGTGTCATCTGCTTGAATAGCCACATAATCTGTGCGTTTTAACTGCTCTAACATGATCTCTCTAGTGACCATGAGCATGCAGTACAGCAGCTCATTCCGAATTGTTTTTGAAGTGCCCTTGAATACTGTTGCATTCTTTAAATGCAACTCCATTGCAATGTCTATGCTGGATAGAAAATCCACCAGGCCTCTAAATACACCAGGATACAAAGATTCTTCATTTTCATCATGGTCAGGTAAAGCCAATTCAATTGCACCGCAAAAACACACACAGTCGATTAACTTTGACAATATGTATTCGTTTTTAGCCACATCCTCATTATGCTTCATCACGATCCAGCGATAGGCATCGTCCAACAGTGTTGCAATGTTTACACTTCCCAACATGTGCAGCTGTAATATATAATCAATATGAGATCTGCACAATTCATGTCTCTTGCTTTTTTCAGTCAGTGTCTCCTGTTTTTGTCCAGGCCATTTCACCTCCAAACAGCAGGCAGGGGAAGCAGAACAAAGACCGCTTAGCAATGCAACCAGTGAGTCATGTCTTCTTTTCATACCAAACCATGGAAAATGTGTGTGTATAGACCTTTCCCCTATCTTTTCTGGACTGTTCAATTTTTAAATCTGGCCGAACAGGCCCTAGGTTTTTCACCTCCAGTTTTTCACTGTGTGCGAGTCCGGAAAATGGTTTTGAGAGCAATTTATCCACTGAATTAATTTTGAGCAAGAGTGACGGCTGTTAATAAGCAAAATTATTATGTAAATATGTATATGGGATCATGTAGTAATTGTACAAATGTATGCTCTTTAATAACACAGAAGTATAATTTGTTGCTACTAGGCACAGATAACATCTGCAATTATCCCATCTCAGCCAGTACAGTTGAGTTGGGTCTAATTGCTGATGGTATCTATGCATGAGTTAACATACTTGCCCATTAACAACTCTGACACCAGCCATACAGTATGTATTGCAGCGTGTTTAGCAAATGAGTGCTTATGGAAGAAATTAGGCTAGTTTGTTCTGTTAATTTTGTTCTAATAAAACATTGTTTACAATGTGGGGAGAAAGACACTTTGATTTTTCTGACTGCATCATGACTCCTACCCCTCCCAAGCACTTTGGGAGCAATGGTAAAGATTAGAAAGAAGGCATTCTGATGTTTCAAAGGTTGTGGGATTTTTCAGCTATAAAACTGAAATCACTGTATACCATTCAACTGGAGGGCACCAGGACATCATGAGGTAACTAGGAACCACCACCCAATCCTATCCTTCGAAAAACAGTTTCCAAACGGACAATAAGTTTGCTTCCGTTGACCCATAAGCAGGCTTTTTAGTATTATATGTCTTTTGACTTTCCATTTTCACATGCTACCCTCTCAGCTAGCCATATATACCATTCTTTAGTCCGTACTGTTTATCAGATGTTCCCCACCTCTTTGATCCCCACAAACATGGGCTTCTTTTCAATTTTTTTAAGCAAGATAGCTGTGTGCCTTCTTTACTAAAGAACCCAAACAGAGTTGGTATACCACTAGCACCCAACCCTACAAAAGACTCATGCTACCTCACCTGCATTGTCATTCTGGAGGGTGGTCCCCAATGAACGCCTTCTCAGGATATGGGAAAGAATCTGGAAGGTGCACTCACTATGGAGGTTGAAGTTCGATGTTTTTAGTTTCACAATTATCCTGGACTGGTTGAATTTGTTCATGCAAGGTGTTTGATGGTCTGTAAAGAGAAAGCGAGAGACTGATCTGAGAAAGGGCAACATAGGCTCAAAGCAGTATTAGAATGGTTTCAGACGTGAAGGAGAGAGTTAACTGCTTGTAACATTGAAGCTGCACCAGAATAGTGTCATTACAATGTGTAAAGAAAGAAGTTAAATACCCTCACACAAGTGAGTTTGCCCTTTCCCCAATGTCTCTGAAGTTACCCTTCTCACATTTTAAGGGTTAGCTCATCCACCCCACCGAAATGTATTGCCTTATTTATAAAAATAACACAACAGAACAACTTAGATGTTATGGTTATTTACCCACCCATTGACTGCCCATGGCCAAGTTAATCCACATGGCGATTCCCACCCACTTCCTACCCTTCACCATGCAAAACACAACCTCGTAGGATCTCTTTGAGCTAGCTTTATCAAGCTATCTGCTCAAAAGGCCTGCCAGTGTTTTTTCAAAGCAGTTTTCTGATAATGAATGACTCGATTGCAATTGAAGCAAAGTGGTGCATTATTGCCCAGCCTGGGGTATCTACGGTGGGCGGACAGCAGGAAAAGAATGAAGGAGAGGACGACGTAGACAGAATAGAGAGCTGTTATTTTATTTGAGCTCCCAGTAGTCAAATGCCCACTCAGCAAACACCCTTGTTCAAAGTGAACACCCACTGAAACCCTGCCCTTGTGCTTCAGAAGTCAGTGATGTGCATCATTGCTGCCACCCCCAGCCGGGGGTGGCAGCTACAACATAATCAACACTTAAAACCATTAACTTCAGGGACAAAAATGATTAAGACGTTATATTGGTTCAATAATTAGACATTGCTTTCAAATGTTCATTTTTCTAATGAAATCAAGCATGTTTAGTCACAACAAACCTTTTCACATTACACTGGTAATTCTGGGTCATTTATCTTGTGATATTCTCGGCAATGGCAGTCTGGTCTAAGCTTCTTTGGACCCCCTTCTCTCGTTGGTAGCATTTTATTTTTGTGGGGAATATCTAAAGCTAGGCCTGTTGCTTCCCTTATATTGCTGCTTGTAACCCATGTGTGCTGATTTTCATACTCTGTGGTTTAACTAATCGGGGGCTTTAATGTGCGCTTTGCGGAGCTCACATTACAAAATTAATTTGCTGCAGCCCTTCAGGCCGTCACTTGGACTGGCCTATAGGGCAATAGACCCATGGCTCAAACAAAAACACAAAATTCTGGTTTGGGTTGCAGGTTGATGATAAGTAACTTCACAATGAGGCTACTAGTTTTGACCAGTATTGCTGTTGCTGAGCAATTATTCTTTAAAATGCACAATTTGCATCACATTTTATCAAAAAACTCCACCTTGGGTAATATTCAAACAGGGTATAAAAAAAAGGTGCTGCCATTTGCATCTGTGGTGGGCCGCTTTGTCCATTGGTGCCCGAGACAATTTCATGGTCACAATCTCCGCTCAGAGGTCCACACCCACCACCACCCGGTGGCACGCTGCACAGGGAGCTAACCGCCAACCCATGTGCTGACTGTCGGAAACGATCTAAACCCCCGGACGGGGGAGGGAGGGGCAGCAAGAGGGGTGACCAGCCTGAATCACCACCAGCAAATCGTTGCGAAATGCCTTCTACAAATGCAGCTTTCTTGTTATCTGTGCTCAATAAATAGGCTGTTGCGTTGCATTGCTCCTTACATCCACATGTTTGTAAAGCAGGCCACATACAGACCTGCGGACCTGCACAAGCCTATCCTTCTATGTGTGGCACGTAATGTGTTTCTAACTCTCTTCTTCTCTGTTCTACCTGCAAACGGCCATCCATTCCCTGCAGGTGGCATGTACGATTCATCAGCTGCTGCAAAGTGTCTGCTTTAATCAATACGTTTATAATAATGGAGTTACCTCCGACCACCCATGCCTGGGCAGAGTTCTCTCATAAAAGAGTAGTTGTTTACTTAGGAGCAAATAATTTAACCCTTTGAACACCAAGCATAAACCTATTGCTTGACTTCTTTCCAGTTTGAACTCATCTCCTCTGCAACACTTACAGAACTCGGATGATCTTTCCGGAATTCTGCCATATGTCATTACACATGTTGTATGAACATTGGCATGGAAATAACTTTGTGAAGCGGGCAGGAGCTGTTGCTCACCGAGGGATGAAGAGACACTGCTTGCTCTTTGTAAAAAGAACACAAAAAAGACGAGATATTGCAGAGATGAAACAGTTATCAAGTTAATCCAGGCTTTTGTCTGTACCCTGAAACGAGTGCAGAGATTAGGCAAAGCATCCTTTGACTGCGCTAAAACGTGCTTTCAAAGGCTGTTCAGAAGACCATGGCGCATTCCTTGGTAAACAATAAAAACGTCAAACAATATTAGATTCTTGTTAGAGCTTCCCTTTCACTGCAGAGCACACAAGTGAAGGCCTGACCCACATCCAGACCCCCCTCGCTATCATTTAGTCGGTAAAACCCAGGCCAGCACAGACATTTAAACACTCAAAACCCATATCTTCTCAGCAGGTGCACACGCTCCACCAAGAGAAGCTGAATACTCCTTTTCTTAAAATGGCAACTACATCTCCTATGTTCCCTATAATTAAATATCAGAGCATGCATTCTTTATATTGCAACATATTTTCCTTTGTGAATAAGAGAGTGGGAAGGAAAGAGACGAAAACACGCCAATTGCCATTAGCTGTTGCCTTTTGTTATTAAAACATTTTCTCCAACTCTGATCTGAATTCTCCTTTGTATTTCAAGTACTTTTGAATTCTTTCTGCGAGTTGCAAAATAGAATAATGTCGCTGCCTGGGATTTCATTACCATGGGCATACAGTACTCTATGCATCCTTGATGTTACTAAAATATAACACTCAAATGAATGGCTCCCTCGCAATAGCTACATCATTAATGCTGCCCCAGATTGGATGGACCATGCATAGTATTTCCTAAACAAGAAAGCGTTTCCTAATAGTGAGCTCCTTGCCTTTGGACTTTGGGTTATTGACCACCCCACACAACCAACCTCGGCTAGCTTCTGGCGTTGGCACTTCAATAAAGGGAAGTTAGGGAACAGGGGTTGAAAAAAGTAAAGATTTCAGCCATTACATACAGTCCTTATCCACTACCGGAGCCGACTGACCGTGCCATATACAGCCTCTCCAAGCGGCCGAATCACCTCTCGCAGCCAGCCACCATCTCTGGCTCAATCTTGATCACGGTGAAGGCCCCACGGCTCACTGTGGATTGCTGCAAGTGTACTGGGCACTCAGTCCAGTCGTGGGGGCAAATCAAGCCGGGATCAGCCATCTCCGGGAGTCCAGGGTCAGAAAGAACATTGCATAAGCCGGTGGGAGAACTGTGTTTTGCTGCAAAGCCTCACTGCAGCGGAAACAAGCAGAGGCAGCCGGGCTGGGGGTTAGAGAAAAGAACTACAGGTCGTCAATCAGCCGCACCACACAGAGTTCAGTGCTTACACAGCTCAAGGAAACCAGCACTGTACAACGAGTGGCCGCTTCCGACACCTAGCTATCCTAAATTAGGATAGCTAGGTGTCATCGGAAGCGGACAGAATTCACACCAGCTGAGCCGACATTGATCACCGGTCCTTAAGCTTCGAGCCGGGACCGAGTGAGCCTCCGATGAAGCAGGCAAGCCTCGCCTGCTCTGCTGTCTTATCTTTAAGGGTACAAGAACAGGCTCGGAGGCACAACAAGGTCACGATGCAGCCTGTTTCTGTAGCAGTAATAGAAACGTGACCTTCTGCATTTTAATGTGGGTAAAAAGAGGTATCTGAGGCGGGAGCCTCTTGCAAGTGCCATTCCTAGCCATGGCGGCAGCGCAGTGCTTGGTACGAGACCCGGCCTCAGGAGGCCTTTTCTGCACATTTCACTGGCACGTGCACCGAGCCGGGTTTTTAAAATGAACATGTCTCCAAGGGCGCTCACCACGCACACCTCAACATAGTGTTGATGCACACATAGGACGTGGCGGTCCCAGGAGCTCGGAGTGAGAATATAGAGTGGTTTGTTTGTTTGTTTGTTTATTGATTTGTATGGTGCACCGAACCCAAAGGTAACTGGGCGCAACAGAGAACAGAATACATGGACACTTTAAGCTTAGTTACAGAGTAAGGCACAATGGTACAAGAGAAACATTGCAAATAAGTAGTTGAACAAATCTATTGAGAGGCTGTACATATGTACAAACCAAGAGGGTTAGAATGAGGATGAAATTCCGAGGCTAAGATAGTTCACGGTTTGGCCTGGGGGTCGTTGGAGTGTAGCCATTTGAGAATGTTACGTCTGAAGCTATAATAGGATTGATCTATTCTAACGTCTAGTGGGAGTGCGTTCCAATACTGGGCAGCCTTAACCGGGAAACTACTGCCGCCTGTTTTTTTTAGCCTGAATCTTGGTATTTGTAGGCAGTAGGAGTAGGCAGCTCTGGTGGGGCGGGTAGATGTTCTCCTCACTATTCTCTTTGCAAGGTAGGGGGCGCTGCATTATTAAGGCATTTGAAGGTTAGTGAGGCTGTTTTAAGTGAAATTCTGTCGCTAATTTTTAGCCACTGTTGTTCTCTTCTTATATTAGAGATGTGTTCTCTAGTGGGTAAGTGAAGGGCAGTTCTAAGGGAGCTGTGATGTAGATATGGGCCAAGGTGCGAAGTGGGGCGGCTGATGGATGTAGCTCGGATGTGCTGCCTTTTCACCCACCCTGGGCAAACACGGAACAGACATCCCCATACTTTAGATCAGGCTTCAAATTGCTACAGAGCATTCTGCATTTATTTCAGCTCTCTTAGGTTAACAGATCGTGAAATTCCCCCGGGATCACACAACTGTATTGACATGTAGTAACTATTATTGGTACGAGAGCTCTCCTGGTTAAAAGTCAGGATCTTTCACGGTTTCGCAGTTAGTACCTGCATTCAAATGCCAGATGTTTTAGGCAATTGAAATCTGAATGGTGGGTTTAGTACTTGCATGCCAGGGGAGTGATTGGAAGGGTAGTGAGGAAACAGGAGACTGCGCCATGTACTGCACTCTCCCCCCGGTCCTAGGCCAGCACTTTCCCCCTTCCCCATTCCCATGCACTTGCGCAATCTGAATGACACCTGGCCTAGTGTGATCGTTGTCTGTCCTCCCTTTGTTCCTCCTCCCTTGCCTCGTCACGCCTTCAAACACGTGTGTATAAGTGCGTTATAAATGCCATATCATATATCATATCATGTCCTGGGAGGCGGCCCCACTTGGAGTAAAAAATAGTGCTAAATATTTTTTCCCCAAACAAAATGAAAGCATTTTATTTCTTTTTAAATTGAACTCTCTATTGAAAAGACATTATTTCTGTAACAGAAATTATTTCTTTATGAAGGCAGAGTGACTACAAAAAGAATCTTTCTTTTTGAAGTTCGAGGGCTCACCACACCCCATGACATGGATGACCCTAGGCTGGAAGCCTCCATGTCATGGGGTGGTTCGGTCTTTAACAGAACTAATTTCTTTATGCAGTCAGAGTGACTTCAAAAAGAAACAATTTCTTTTTGAAGTAATAGGGCTCCCCTCAACCCCATGATGTCTGCGTGTGTGAGTTCATGGTGAAAGTGTGCACAAAAATGTATGGGTGGATGGGTGCGGGTGTGTATTTGTACGGTGAAAGGGTGCACACTTAAATGTATGGGTGGGTGTCTGGGTGTGTGTGCATGTATGGTGAAAGGGTGCAAACTTAAATGTATGGATGGCTGGGTGTGAGTAACGGCCAGCAGGTGGCAAGTGCAAGTTTCTGGGAGGCAGGGAGGCTGTTGCAGAGGGAGGCCCCAGCCGAGGAAAGAGATCTACCACCAACTGGTTGCTTGGAGAAGCGACTGACCCTGAGGGAGATGGAGGCAGATGAGCGAAGAGATCGAGAAGGAAGATATTTAGGAAGAGAGAGTTGAAGGTATTTTGGGCCCAGGCCCCAGAAGGCCTTGTGGACAATGCAGAGGGTTTTGAACTTAATCTTCGCAGCCACTGGGAGCCAGTGCAAAGATTTTAGTCCTGGAGAGATACGATCCCTGGGCTTGAGGCCAAGGACAAGTCTTGCAGTCCTGTTCTGGATGAGTTGTAGCGGGCGGCGAGTAGAGGAAGGCAGATTTAGAAAGAGGCTGTTGCAGTAGTCCAGCCTAGAGAGAACCAGAGCTCTGGAGACAGTGAGCTTCTGGGGGAAGGAGAGGAAAGGTAAAATACCTCTCATGAGGTGCAGCTGGTAGTGGACTTCTTAGAGACAACAGAGATGTGAGGAGAGAAGGAGAGTGTGGAGTCAAAGATGACCCCGAGGTTTTTAGCCTCACAGGTTGGAGCAGGAGAAAGGCCAGGAGAGGCCAGCCAGAGAGTGACAGGAAAAGAGGGAGCGGGTGTGCCAATGAGGAGAATCTCAGTCTTACTGGCATTAAGGCAGAGGTCATTGGTGGCATACCACTCCTGGATAGCAGACAGACAGTCAAAGATGAGAGACGGAGAAGAGGTGGCAGAGGGTAACCTGAAAATGAGTCATGCGCATAGCACTGAAAGTTAGGGCAGAAAGCGGCAATACGGTGGCCAAGAAGTGCCAGGTATAGGTTGACTATCCAGGGAGAGAGGTTAGACCCCTGGGGGACACCACAGGTAGAGAAAAAGATGGCGGAGAGGAAGGGCCCAAGTTGGACCTGGTGAGGGTCGGTCAGAGAGCAAAGAAGTCAGCCACACCAGGGCCTGACCGGTGATACCAAGGTTATCACAGAGACATTTGAGCAGGATGGCATGGTTGACAGTGTCAAAGGCAGAAGAGAGATCAAGCAAGATGAGGACACAAGGGGTGTTAGAATAAAGGTTGCAGAGCAGGTCTTCACAGATGTTCAGGAGAGCAGTTCCTGTGCTGCTGGCACCTCTGAAGCCGGACTAATTGTCCTGTAGACAACCAACAGATTCAGTGTGGAGATGAAGCTGGGAGATAGCCAGTTTTTCAAGGAGTTTTCCCAGGAAGGGAGTGATGGATATGGGGTGATAGTTAGCCGGGCAGGAGGGGTCGGCAGAGGGTTTCTTAAGAAGAGGGTGCACAAGGGAGTGCTTCAGGGGGGATGGGAAGACTCCCTTGGTGAAGGAGTGGTTGCAGAAGTTGGCCAGGGCAGGATCCAGGGAGTCAATGTGGTCCTTGATGGTTTTGGAGGAACAGGGTGAACCTGTTTTGACGAGACTTTCATGGATCGGACTTGTCTCGAAACTTTGTCAGCTGAGAACAGGGGAAAGGCAGAGAAGGAGGGAGGAGAGGTGGCTGTAGAAGGGCCAGAGGAAGTGCAGGGAGTAGAGGGAGGGAGGGGAGAGGTGGAGAGTGAGGGCAGGATGTCCTGAGTTTTAGAGATGAAGTGAGAAGCCAGTTCTGTGCAGAGTGCCTGGGAAGGGACAGGGGCGGTAGAGACTGTGGCGGGATTGGCCAGTTCCTTGCAGATTTTAAAGAGTTCAGCCGAGTTGTTAGATGCCGCAGAGACGCAGGCTTGGATGAGAGCCCTCTGCCTGGTGAGGACAGAGAGGTGGTATTGCCTTTGGAGCAGGCGGCAGGCCAGTTTGTCGGAGGATGTACATGAAGCAAGCCATTTCCTCTCGGCCACACTGCACTTGCATTTGAGGGTGACGAGGTCAGAGTCGTACCAGGAGTTGCACTTGGCTTTGGGCTTCAGGCGGATTCCCATGACAGGGGCAAGAATATCCAGATGATCAGATATAGCAGAGTGGAGCAAGAAAAAAGGGCTGTGTCAGGGTGAGAGTCAGCCAAGGGGGGAGGAGTGGGAGAGAAAGTGGCGGCGAAAGCCTCAACTGACACGCGCTTCATGGGTCGGATAACCGAGAAGGTGGGTGACAATGAAGGTAGTGGCTTGGCCTTGAGGGGTAGAGAGAGTGAGATGGGAGGAAAGGGAGAAAGTGATCACTCCAGGAGAGAGGAGTGGTAGAGGGGCAGAAAGGGGAAGGTCAGAGGAGATCAGAACATCCAGAATGTGCCCTGCTGAGTGAGTCGGTCAAGAGGGGAGAATAGAGAGTGAGAGAGAGTCGCAGAGATTGCGAAAAGTCCAGAGGGAGGACATGAAGCATCCAGGTGGATGTTGAAGTCTCCAAGAAGGAGGAGTTGAGAGGTCAAAACCAGGAGTGAGGAGGAGAGGTCCGCCCACTCAGAAAGGAAGAAGGATATCTGACCGGGTGGACGATAGATAGTAGCCACAGAAAGGGAATGGCTAGGGGAGAGAGAAAGCCTCCAGACGAGGAATTCAAAAGAGGAGTAGGCCTGCGTAGGAATGACAGAGGCAGGAATCCATTCGGGGAAAATCAGGGCTACCCCCCCACCCCCACCGGAGCGGTTGGGCCTGGGCGCGGAGAGGTTCTTGTAGCCGTCAGGGAGGAGCGTGTCAAAGCTAGAGACAGAGCTGGCCGTGAACCATGTCTCGGTGAGACCAAGGACATCGAGTCCAGTTCCTCAAGAAGGCGGCAGATGTTGGAGGAGTGTTTGACAGCTGAGCGAGAGTTAAGAGTTGCAATATGGAGAAGGTTGCCATCTTTGAAGTGACTTCCGGGAGAGGTAAAAATCTGAGGTACGACCTGCGAAGGTGTAGGAGGAGCCCGAAGGGGGGCAGAGAGGGAAGGAGAGGGAAAGGTAGCCGAGCAGGATGCAGAAAGGGGAGACGAGGGTGCCGTGTAGGAACTAGAGGGGACAGCAGGAGAAGAAAGGAAATTGATAAGGCGTGGGAAACGTCTATCGAAGAGGTGAAGGTTGGCCTGAGGGCCTTTGACCAGGGCAGTGCCATTCACATAGACATTGATGATGACCTTAGAGGAGTGGAAGGAGGCCAGGAGGGCATCCCACCGGGTGCGACCATTAATGGGAGAAGAAGAGAAAGGAGAGAGCACAGAGACCATACCTAGGGTCCGTAGGTCAGGAGAGGGAACGACAAAGAGGATGTCTGTGAAAGTTTCCCTGGAGGAGAAACTGGTATAGGTGTCAGCAATAGGGCGACCGGGGTTGGAGACCCGGATGTCCTTTTTAATCTTCTTCCTACCAGATTTCGTGAGGGGGGGCAGGATAGTCAATAGAGAAGCAGTTAGAAAAGATAGGAGAGACCGAGAGCACCATAGAGTAGAATGGGAGAGGAGAGAGAGGGAGGGGAGGATACTAGGGAAGGACACATGGCAGGTTGCAAGCAGACGAGACAGCTAGAGGCAAGACAGTCGAAGCAAATTGTACAGGAAGACGATACTCAGAATGTAGGAACTATCACAATGCAAATTTTAAAAGACAGGAGAAAACACACCTAAGTTTGAGAATCCTGAATAGAGGGGGAAAGGCCTAGGTTTCACAATGCAAATTGAAATATTGACACAGTGCAATTTTAGAACGGGGCGAAAACACACCTACATATGAGAGTGCTGAATAGAGGGAGAAAGGCCTGGGTTTCACAATGCAAATTGAAATACTAACACAGTGCAATTCTAGAACAGGGGCGAAAACACACCTAAGTATGAGAGTCCTGAATAGAGGGAGAAAGGACTAGGTTTCAAATGCAAATTGAAATACTGACAAAGTGCAATTTTAGAACAGGGGCGAAAAACACACCGGAGTATGAGAGTCCTGAATAGAGGGAGAAAGGCATAGGTTTCACAATGCAAATTAAAATATTGACAAAGTGCAATTTTAGAACAGGGGCGTAAACACACCTAAGTATGAGAGTCCGGAATAGAGGGAGAAAGGCCTAGGTTTCACAATGCAAATTGAAATACTGACACAGTGCAATTTTAGAACAGGGGCGAAAACACACCTAAGTTAGAGTTAGCTAGGTGAGAGATGGCTGGCAACTGGCGTCCCCTGCGGACACCTGCAGACACCAGGAGTCGCCTAAAGGGAGCTGCCCTTTGCCAAGGGCCATTAGCCAGAGGGGCTGCCGGGCAGAGAGCTTGTCTTGAAATGGGGAAAATCTTCCTCGGGACCCGCCCTTGAGAGCAAAAATTACCCAATTCAGCCCAAAATACAGGTTCTATTGTGCCGAGCAGTGCACTCATGCTAGTGACAAATGACACCTTCAAAAGGTTTTAGCATTTATTCTAAACAGTGAATTTCAGCAACATCTTGGGATTCAAGTTAGAGAAGATTACAAAACACAAACTTAGAGAAATACAAAATATAGAGAAACATAGAACTTAGAGAAACATAGAGAAACACAGTCTTACGCCCCTTCAATCAGCACTGGGAGACCTTGGCCCTCATAAGCTAGCTGTAGCAAGCCCGCTCAGAGGACAGCGCTGCAGGGTGCCGACAGAGCAGCAGGTTCCGGACACTCGATTTTGCTCGAACCAAGTCCACAGATCGATCTCCCACCTGAGTCATGTGGGGATGCATTTTTATAATCTCGTGCTGTCAGTCCATGACGCACAGTTCCAGAACTTTCCCTGTGCAAAATATAGGCTTGCTCATGGAAACACCCAACTCTGTGAATTTCCACTATGCTCCTTTCTGTGCCCCTCCCTGCTTGGAGCCCATCTGCTCGAAAGCTCAGGAATGTCTTATCAGTGCCTTCCCAGAGAAAGAGGATTTGTTTACATAGCCATGCAGGGCTACAGTTAGAAAGGCAGAATATTCTAAGAGAAGCCCAGATGAATTAACCCCATGTGAGCAAGCTCTAAAAGGCATGCACTCATAGCTTAGTGTTCATAGCGCTTAAGATTGGCTATCTAAGCGCTATATAGGTGCCATAATGTTCCACACACTCCAATAATGTCTATTAGCTACAGAACTGGGCCTTCACCCTGCCTGTCTATCTACAATGCATAATGTGACCTAGCACTCCTACTAGGCCTGCATATTCCTTGTAGCTCACTACTGCGTAACGAAGGTGCTACAACAGACTACTGTCAGCATTTTTGGCACATACTTTGAATAAACTATTGGCTTTCAGCGGCTAATGCTGTCATCTAAAGCCCTGATTGGCAAATTTGCAATTTTGTGTATCACTACAGAGCTGCCCTGGGAGGGATCCTCAAGAGGGCCCAACGGGCCAATGGGAGGTGCTGGGTGGAATGGGAGGTGGGTGGAGAGGGGACAGGGAAGAGGGGATTGGAGGAGCAGCACAACAGGGGAAGAGGGAAAAATAAATATACAAAAAACAAACACACACAAAGGAACGCGGGAGGATTCACCTACCTCCAGGCCACGGTGCCAAAAGGTGATGTAAGGCACACAGAGGTCTCAAGGCATGCCAAGCGGCACTGCGCTCTTCCCCGCAGACAGGAGAAATGTGGTGGCGGGGCCCACTGCACCGCAGGGGCTGCAGAGTCCCCACATTACGCCAGGGACTGGGGAGTGCTCTGTTTGCTGGAGAGTGGAGGAGAGAGGCCATGGGGGGCAATGTGGGAACAGAGGGGTTAGTTCACACAGAACCCTGAAAGGTGAAACCCTCAAATTTTAGCATGTCACTGAACTTTTGGAAATTTCATGAGTCACGTTTGGTGGAGTTCAAGCACCATCATGTACTTTTTTCAATGACCCAGTGTATTATACAGTGTATTATATTTTAAAGTTTATACCGTATAAAAATATTTCATTTTTTATCAAACTCATTAAAATAAATACATTTTGTTAGAAAAAGTGCACCTGAACAATTTATCACAACCTATTGTCCATTTTTGTAATCATGTCCAAATATTGCAAGATTGCCAAAATTAGCACCATTAAATGTCTCAAGAATTGATATTTTTTAAGTCCTAACACATAATGTTTGCAAATCTTCTAATTATAGAACATCTCAGGGCATGTAACTTTGCACATTGTATATAAAGATTTCTCAAGCCTGGTTACGAGGTAGGAGGTAACCATGGTGCTAATATCCTGGTAAAACCAGGCGTTATGGAAGGGACCTACTAAGGGACCTCGGAATAGGGTGGTAAGGGATTACCGGCACTGGTGTCCTTACCGGTGCCGGTAATCCCTTACCACCTGTCTCCAGTTCTAACACAATACCCAGAGGACCACAAAACATGTGGAATGAAGGCACATGTGCCCATTATTTCCTTGGTGCCTAAATGGTTATAGCAAAGTAGAGTAAAATATTGCATGTGAATAAGTGAAAGTAAAGATCAGGTTGGCCAAATGAAGGGAACGATTGATGTATTTTGCAACACTAGGCATACAAGTTACTATTTTGCCAATCCCAGATTCTCATAGCTTATGCAATGGGGTTCTGCTCACTTAACCCCATCAATGCATAAGAGATGTCCCTCAGGCTTTGAAAGTCTGTATATATTGAAGGTGGTTTACAGACAGGTGTATTTACGTGTTTGGCAGTAAATCTGCGGTAAATCCGTTGATTAATCCCCAAACTCGGTTACCATTACTGCCACTCGATCCCTTGGTATTACGAGTGGTGGTCGGGCAGCGTAAATTCCCATTTTTGGAGTCCAAACAAATCCATGGGGATTTTTGAGGGATTTACGACAAGCATTAACTATGTGCAGTAAATCCAATTTTTGGAGGTAAAGTGGAGGAACTACCTCCAGCTTTTTGCCAGTGGTGAATCCCACACTTTACCTTGAACTCAATTCGGCGGTGAGGTAAAAGGGGCAGCAATTCTGTTACAGCAAAAAAATAGTGGCTGTTACGGAATTGTCGCCCACCTTTTTACTGCACCGTTGAACTCATCATGACGCCCACATTCCTTTTGAATCAGGTTCAACAAATTGGAGATTTTGTATTTAAGAATCTCAGTAGAGAAATTAAGAGGAGTTGTTTTGGCTCTATATTTTCAGGAGAGGCATCAATGGAGCCAATCCTATATTTTTGTTTCCAATTATTTAAGCCATCTCATGTCTTTATAAGCACTCATCTCTGCACCAATAAGAATCAGTGTCGATTTTGTTAAAATATGTACCCAAATAATATGTTGACTGTGTAAAAAAATCTTCAATGACTCCAACCTCTTTGCGTCTTCGCATAGTATTCTTTTTAAATAACAAAGCTCCAATAGTAATTAATAACGTTAGTGAAACCTTTAAATGCATTTACACACAAGCAGAAAAACAAGCTAAAAGAAGCGTGTATTTAACATTTGAGTGACCTCATTTCAATGGTCACATGATTGATGTGTCTTATGGGTGCGTATACGAGTTTCCATGGACGCTGCTGGTGCATCTGGCATGTTTATGGCAGAGGCACCCATTCCGGATGATATTACCTAATACCTCTTTGTATCTTGGAATGGTATCCAGTCAAATTTTCGAAAACACATTTTTTCGAAATGCCATTTTGTCAAAATGAAATGCCAAAAAGAAATTCTGAATGTTTTTTTTATTTTATATGATTTATTTTGGTTTAGTTCGTAAAAATGTGTCAAAAATAAAAAAAAAACTGGAGGTTGGTGGGGGAACCCCCCATTTAAATAAAAAAAAAAAAAAAATGTGAACATTTTTCTTTTCCGGCATTTTGGTGTTGAAAAAATTGTATTTAAAAAATGTGCCATTCGAAAAAGTCACTATAAACCTCTTGGAATTTCCTTTTTAAGATGGAAACAAGCTGTTGTGACACCTTTCTTGAAAACAATTACTTTAAACCGACAGCTCAGCAACTTATGACCATTTTCGCAACTGTCAGACCAGGTGAAGTAATTGGAGCACATGGTGGGATGCCAATTGGAGCAATACAAGGAATATTCCAATCCACCTGATAAATGCAGTAAAGAGCTTGTGGCAACGCCCACTTGGATCATTTAAGAGACGAAGTGGATGGTGCTGCAGCTGGGGTACAGCTCTTAATTGTCGATGGCATTCGACACTATAGATCACTAACTTCTTCTCCCCAGGCTACATCACTAGAGTATCCCTGGAACAGCACTGTAATTCAGTCTCTTTTAACTAATCGTACACAATGGGCCTCATTACGAGGGGCTCAATGGAAATGGAGAATAGGGGGAATGTTATAAACGGTGCCGGTGCATCCGACATGCTCTCCTCATGGGTGCCGGTACGGCCACCAGGACAGACCTGGCAGACGTAAAGGCACCCACGAGCAGGACTCATAGTTTGCCGGTCTGGGAACTACGGTACTGGCATGCTTACCGGTACCGTAGTTCCCGGTCCGGCAAACTTGTAATGTGTAGAGCCGAGTGCCTTCTCATCAAAACCCATACCACTGAACTGTGAATCCCCATGCGGCTCTGCATTTTTTACCTTTATTATGTAATCAATGTATTGGCCCTTTCATGGACATAATCCAGCATTTTGGATGCTACTCCTTTAGTTATGCTGATGAGAAGAGACACAAGGGCAGCAAAAGTGCAGTAATGTTTGATTTCCATTAAGAACTAGATGAACAAGAGCTCCTTGAAAATAAGTCCTGACCAGTTAGAAATACTGTCTCTCAATTCAGCTACAAATCCTTGGGACTCATCCTTCTGGACAACTTATTCGGCCCATGCCACACCCCAAAGGAAGCCGTTACATTTTGGGTATCATTCTGTATCCTCAAGAAACAGGGAAACGTCAGTCAGTACACGCTGAATGTAATTACATTTATATTTTGACTCAAGAGAGGTTAGCAAGGAGGAGTAATATAACACAGCATGCTTGTTTTCATTGTAATGCTTTAACTGAAGAAGGGTGGACCGCCCAAAAGTTATACTTTTTCTGAGCTGGGTAAATGGTTAACAAAATAAAATAAAATAATATTTTGGATTTTATAAATAAGCTCGTGTTCAAACAAAAGTTTGAAGAATTTAGGCTGTTGAGTCCTTCTTTGAAAATCATGGAGAGCCACCACCAATAGTGGTGTGTCACCACTTTGAGTTTTGTTGATAGATTGAGAGAGCAACAGAAATACTCTTGGAGCACTTTTCAACATTTTCCAGGTGCCTAGGTGTGTTCTCACAGAATTGCTAAACTTTGGAACTAATATGACAAAAATTGTTAAAATTCTCCATCGAGAGATTGGGACTAGACTGGGATCAGCAAGGAGAGATATCCAAACTTGTGGTGCCCTGACATGGCCCTAGCTGCCACAAGGTCCCACTAAATGTTCACATTGGGACTGAGTGACATCACTCCTAATTACTGCTCTGTATGCTTAATTGCACGCAATACAATCCTGCGTAACGTGTGCCCCCTTACCTTTATTCTTACTAACAAATAGTACAGAGCTCTGCTACTTCTCCAAGTTAGGTCCATGCTCAATAAATATCCCAAATAAATATATACAATGAGGAGAGCAATACTATGTCAAGAATGAAAGCAGTACATTTGCTGCTTGCCTCATTGGATTCCTCCAGTACTTATACTAATTGAACAGATTCTCTGGCCTTGCTACGAGAAACAGTACCTTGGTCTACTGGATGTTCTCCAGTCACAATATGTGACAAATATAATAACTTGATGAGCAGGTCTATAATGTCTTCATGCGTTAGTACCCAAAAGATGGTCTATTTCATTGGGGTCTAAAATGCTACATTGGATTTCAATGCAAATAACCTGCTCCTGTTTCCAAACCATGAAATTGCACATTTATTTATGCAGATAATTTTGTCCAAAAAATGTACGGATTTCATGCACAATTTTATATTACAGATTTTATGTTGTTCATATTGGATCAGCTCAGCGTTCACATTGCCTTATCAATTTTCTTGCTTAAATATCAGTTTTCAGTTCATTATCATATCCCTTTAATTGTCAATTCTTGTGATAAGTTTTATGTCTTCAGATTCTTTATAAATTGTCTTAGTCAGTCCTTAAACCTCACCATTTATCTTAATCAGTTCACATAAGCCTGAGACGTCAGTTCCTGATTTGTGAATCAGGGCATTAGGCCAAGCAGAGCGATTCTGAGTTCCAGTAAAGTAATCTTTCTTATATCTGTGTTCAGAGTGGGCATTTCAAGATGATGGGCAAGCAACTAATTGATTACCATTTCTTGGTGACAGATATTTGCACGTTCATGGTTCAAGTGGGGTGTGTATTCAGCAGGTGACAAGATAGAGCTGCATGACAGCTCTTCTGTTCCTCTCAATTGCTGCCTGACACCTTACATTTGTGTTCTTTATTCTTCTTTGGGCAGAACTCCAGGTGGGTTTTGCTTGTAATTTGTTTTCTGCCTAGTACATTTACCCCCAGTGGACAACTAGGTGGGAATCCAGTTGACTTGACCTCTGTATTTCTAGTAGAGAAGGCAGAGTGGCAATGGGGAAGGGCCTTCCTGTTCTGCAGAGGAAATAGTTAAGGGAACCCCTCCGATGCATTCAGACTTTGACACTCTATTGTGGCTACTGTGGCTAGTGCAGTGGTTGTCATGGTAGGGATGTTCAAGATGGTGTTTGCAGGGGTTCTGAAAGTGGTGAAGGTAGAGGTTGCAGTGGTGGAGGTGGTGAAAGTTGTGGTGGAGACAAGCACTTGCTAGAGGTGCATTGTATTTTAGTGCACTACAGTGACGATCATCGGGTCATGGCCATTCCCTTCATCAGGGGTGGATTATCTTCGCCGTAGGTTTGTTCCCTACCCTTCAAGTTGAGCTCTCTGTTCTGGCAGCGCTTGCCTAGTCCTGGTTCCTAGGTTTTGCCTTTCTAGGGTGGGGTCCAGGCATTCTCAATTGCTGCCAGCAGGTTGTAGAATGAGCTACCCTTTGCCCTTAGATGCACTCAAAATCATCTGGAATTCAGACGCCTTCTGAAGACACCGCTCTTCTAGGTCTGGTCACAGGATGGCCACTTTGTGGGCCTCATTATGACTGTGCCGGTCTGGAAATACAGGGGCCGGTAAGCCTACCGGCACCAGTGTTTCTGAACCGGCACAGTACGACTCTGCAGGCGGGTGCCGTCCCACTCGCCAGGTCACACCTGGTGGGCTGAACGGCACCTGCCCGCAGAGTTTCACAGAAGCACCGGCACCGTTCTAAACAGTGCCGGTGCTTCCGTGGTCCCCATTCCCATGGAGTCCAATGGGAATGGGGATTTACAAATGGACCGGCACCGGACTTCGTGGCCGCCAGGGTCGTAATACCCCGGTGTTACCGGGAAGCCAGGCGCCGGTAAAATTTGCAAGTCCAGCGGATTACCGGCACGGTTACCGTCGGACTTGTGATGAGGTCCTGTGTGTTTCCTAGCACCAAGATGCCTTTGGTGGAACAAGCAATTTACAAAATCAGCTAACATAACATAACATTCCTTCTGATGCCCTTCACAGTTGGACAGAGGCTCCTGAAGCAGTGTCATATGATTTGTACATCAGAAACATGATTCCATTCCATGGTGTTAATAGTCATTGGGCCTCCATTTCAATCAATCTCACAATGTGGGTTTTTGAAAGGCCATGTGTGTGGGGATCAGGCCAATAGTGCTACATCAAAGGACAATGCTGGACAGGACATACATGTTTCTTACCGCGTGGAATGTGGTCATGTGCACAAATATGACAAAGATGTCTGCTGTATATGCACTCTGTGTATGTTCTGTTTATATGCACTAATTTCCAGCTGTAGACGTCCTGTTCGACGTTATTGTTGCCAAATATTTACAGACCACTGTGACAAAGTCACTCTGCCCACACCAGCAGATGAAGATCGGGAAACTCTGGAGGCCAGGGGTAGCCACCCGCTCAGTTATGCAATCTTTGGCGGTAGTACATTGGCATCCTAATCGATCCCCCTGGTGTGCCGCAGCTGATAGTAAAGGGCAGAACAAGGGAAGTACCTATAAAAGGTGTCCAACAAGAGCCCGATAGCTGGTGAGGGATCTCAGAGAAACATACAAAGAGTGATTTAATGCAGCGTGCAAGACAACAAGAGGCCAGCTAATAATCTGGATTGGAGTCACAGCTCTGAAGTTATCAGTAGGACACAGCCCAGAATGAATGCTTAGCAGGTCTGAAAGAATACCTTGCTGCAGAAAGGACAGAGACAGGATGCAGGTGCTTGCTCTCGGTGCATGAACTCAGACTGAAGTTTACAGTTACAGAATGACAGACATCAGAATCAGAGAGAGGAGAGGCAGTTCACCATGAACAACACAGTGTAGAATACGACGAAAATCCGCTGCTTGATCTTGCTATGGGGACCTGTACGTGGTGTGAGAAACCAGGTGTCTCACCCGCTAGTCCCCGGGGATCTGTCATTGAGGTGGCCAGGACAAAGCCATCGCTTTTGGAACCAGTACCTGGGGGTGGGCCAGTGTGGGAGGAGCAACTGGGTGAGCAGACTTTGGGGAGTGGGACACCAGATGGTGAGACGCGGTATACTTAGCAACTCAACCCCCCCATTCACAATACCAACACTTTTTCACAGACAGCTCGCCATGAGAGAAAAGAGACTAACACCCGACCCGTATATCTGACATGTCAAATACAATGGTCAGGCAGGGTCAGGCAATTACTGACCATCACACACACCTGACTTCCATTACACTTCCCCACATAGATAAAAGGCAGAGCACGAGAGCGCACTCTGAGCGAGGCAACGAGGAAACAGCAGTTCCAAGATGGCAGTTTAACACAAGGAGAAAGATTGCAAAACATATGGGGATCACAAGGAGCGAAGTGTCATTGATCTTTTCAACATGGAACCGTTACTTTCATGAAACCTCAGAAATAGAAAGCGTAAGACCAGGAAACCAGGCTGAAGAATCCTGCATTATGTGTCGGAGGTACCCGGGCCCTACTGCGTCGATAATCAAGGCAGGGAGAATCGCCTGCTGCCATGTCACTGTCCTTGGCTCCTACAACAAAACAGTGTCAGTGAAATCAACCTAGCCGGTGAGTTGCGGAGACCGATACCAGACCGGTCTTTGTTGAAGCCAAGTTTGCAAGCAGCAACATTGTATGGTGAACGCTGAAAAGAACAGTGAATGAAACACATGTGATAACCAATGCGAGTAAAATTGAACAACAGATGAGTGATTGAACTTTGAAACCACGATACAATACCTTTGACAAAGTGGTCTGGCACTGTGTGCGTGCTCATTCGAAGGTCTCTGGAAGGTATCCAACTGAGAGTTGATAAAGGTGAACGAGTGGCAAAGAACTGTGCATTGAAGTGGTCCTCCGACGGGTTAAGCAAAATCCTATACACAATCAAAATTCTTCGATGTTGATGCTGCCAAGAAAGTTGATGACTAAGTAGATTAAATTGGTCCAAGCCCGAACGCGAGAGATCAACTGAAAGGTTTTGGGTTAAAGCAAGTTTGTGTTACAGTGAATTCAATTGTTCAGAGCCCGGCGGAGGGAAACTGATTGAACATTGTCTTAAAACGGATCTGAGGCTGGCTGAGGGGGATCCAGGGTGAACCATGAATCACTCAAGAAATTGGATACATGAAAATCCTACGAGCATTGTCTTAAAGGAGATCTGAGCCCTGCTGAGGGGGATCCGAGGTGAATAGTGAATCACCTGAGAAATTGAGTATGTGTGAGATCCTAAGAGGAAAATAACTTATTGTTTGTTTTTCACATCAGGCCCTCTGAAAGAAGAGACTTTGAAAGGCAAAGAGACTTGGGCACGGAAGGCCCTGATGCTAACGTTTAAACTGTACCCTTGTGCTAGAGAAGCCAGAGATTGTGTTAAACTCGAGTGTACCACCTTGTCCCGTGCTGAAAATGTGGGAAAAAGAGCTCAACGGCCTGAATATCCTTACATATCATTTCTTGAACACTGTAACGCTCACCTGGTTCCCACGGGGGCGCTGGTCTAGTCTGGATTGCTGTGGCCTCTTCTAGCGTGATGCGCAGGACCCGGAACACCGATTGGACAGGACCTCCAAATCGTGCTTGCCTGGCCCGTAGGAATATCCTTCTGCAGATGAGAAAGGGGATTAACAGTCTGCAGAATAGTGTGCTAGCTCCCCCCTTTTCCCCTTCCCCCTTCGTTCCTCTCTAACTTCCTCCAAACCCCGGTTTAAGCTCACCTTATGGTTTGGAAGGATGAACTCTCCATCCTGCTTCTGGTGCAGGAGCGCGTGTTCGTCCAGTTACTTCACTGGTTTTCAGAATGGCGCTGGCAAAATCCACTTGACTTTCCTGAGCGATGCGCCGTAAGTATGAAAGTTCAAAGTTCAAGTGAGGCCCCCTTTATGTTGTCTTTCTAACCTGTGATCTGTCCTTTATTTCAGGTGCAGAATGAAGGCGATGCGTCGAGGGGTTAAACTGCCGAGGTGAGTAGTGATGAGGGCGATCCCTCTAAATGTCCTTATCATTCCCCAGAAATGTCTCTTGTCCTTTCCCCATAGGGGCCGGGGTACGGTACCTGCCAACGGGGCGGCGCCGACCCGAAATGTGGAAGATAAGCCAGTAAGTATTATGGCTGTTAATCAGGCTTTCCTTCTGTGTTCCTTCTGCTCACCTTTTGTTTCTTCCTCTCTCCCCTAGGTGCAGAGATGTGGCGTCCGATGCTGACAGCCGCGATGGAGCCGGGAGATGTCTCGAGGACAGGTGAGTGAAGCGTGACGCTGCAGCGAGCAACGCAATGCTTTTAAATGGAAGTCTTTCTTCAGGGATGCTGGCGAGAAGATTCCGGATGCAGGTAAGAAGTTTGAAATAGTCCTTGGTTTTCACCTTTCTCTTCTCCTACTTCCTTGCAGGTCTTCCAGGTTCGAGGCGGGCGTGGCTGGAGTTCAAGAGCAGGAGCAGACACGGTGAGCGTTAAGCTGCAGGAAGCAGAACAACGCGAAGCATGAGCTGCTGTATGGGCGTGGCTTAAATAGCCTCCAAAGAAGTCCCAGGTATGTATCCTTCCCCAACTAGGTATGTATCCTTCCCTGGCCACGCCCGAGTGAAAAAATAGTCCCTATGAAAAAATAGTCCCTTTCAGGTCTCAGGGAGGCCTGAAGCGTGCAGCATGGTCTGCATCAGGTAAGTGCACAAAACACCTCCCTTTATGAGCCTGGCGCCTATGGCGCCAGGACTGATGTCCAACATGAGCCTGGCGCCAAAGGCGCCAGGACTGAGTCCAAAAAGCCCCTATAAGGGGCCGCTGGGCTTTTACCCGAGGGCATGATGCCTGCTTCCGGGGGTGCTGGGCCTGGCCTGGTGCTCCGAGGGTAGGCATCATGACAAACACTTCTTTCTATTACATAACATTATTTCCCACACTATTTGTATTTAGAGGTAAGGATTGGCAATAGTTTTTTTATTATAGCCCCTTTAATTTTGACAAGACACCACTAGGTCGGCGTGATTATTATTTGATGGTCGTAGCTTGCTCTCATCTTTAGATTTAGGATTATATAGGCGTTTTTCAAACCGCTTTTTGAAGTTCAATCAACACCATTGAACTGTGATCACTTGTGACTGTCTTACTGTTGATACCATGCCTTCCTTTCATGTGGTGTGAGAGGGGGATTTGATTTAATTGATACAAATTGAGAATCCATGCTGATAATCATTGTACCACCAAAAGGGGGAAATAGAATCATTCAACTCCTTGATGCTGGATGTGTATCCACTCTTAAAGAGGTTTTGCTCTCTCTGCTGCGCATCTCAACTGGCCACCAAGATTTGTTGTTTTGAAACCCAGGTCTTATTAGATACCCATCCATTTTCCCACTGTAACATCCAACAGTGGGATCGAATAATATTGAGCAACGGCCAGGCCAGATCTTCATTAGACGTAGTCCCCTAAATCCCCCATGTCCCGATCCTTATTTATTCGGTACCAAGTTACCGTCAGTCCCTGGTCCATCAGGTTTAGAGACCAATCTATCTAAGCCTTTCCCTTCGGTGGAATCAGACTCAGAGGGGTCAGACGACTTTGGAAATCTATCAGAAGGAGTCAAGACCCGTTTCTTTTCTGATCCAGAAAAAATGACAGAAGTTACCCTTATCCCACCGCAAGAAATAGCGGATCTGGCAGCTGTCATGGCCCAGTTGGCCACCCATCAAATTCAGGCAGAAGCTAGACTTAAAGGAAACTTGACAAAAATGGTTGAGTTACAAGCAAGACCCTGCTAACTCAAGGGATAATTCAGCCTACCTAGAGGGTGAAGATCTAGAGAACTTCTTTCTGAATTTCAAATGATTAGCCGAGCAATTGGGATGGGAAGAAAATCCAAATATTTTTTATCTGGGACCTCTGCTGAAAGGGGAGCTACAGACCGCCTGCTAGCTACTTAATCTTGCCCAGGGAGCCACCTTTATATTCATAAAAGAAGGGCTGTTGAAAAGAGTAGGTAAAACCTGTAACTTCTATCAGCAAAAGTTAAGGGCCATTAGATTAAATCCCAGAGAAACCCCCCTTGAAATGGGAGTGTGAACTAAAAATACAATCGCTCTTTGGATTAACATCAAAACAATGGAAGAATTGGTAGAAATTATTACTTTAGAACAATTCACCAATTCTTTATCCCCTTCTTTGAAAAAGGCAATTTTACAACTAAATCAACCTAGGCTAGCCATAGCCATTGAGACTGCTCAAAACAATTTGGATGCAGCCAAACATTTCCTCTCAGTACACCGAGGTGAGGAACGGAAAGATCAAAAACCGACTCACCGGCCCCAACACCATGTGCTAGATAGGGGAGGGGGATCCTATAAACTAAGGAATGGATACCGAAAGACAGAATGGAAATTAAAAGATCGGACCCTAGAAGTAGAGAGGAAAGTAAAAGTGAAGAACCTAAGGGAAGCAAACCATATACTCATATCTGCTTTTCATGTAGAGAAATTGGCCATTTGTCAAGCACTCTCCAAAAAATTAAAAGGAAGAACCCGAAGAAGCTCTGGAAACCTTTAGCATATGTTTGTGTCAGTCCTCTGCTGACTTCACATATGAAAAGGCCTGGGTAAATGAGAAACAAGTAAAAGCATTAATTAACTCAGGTACCAAACAAGCTGCCATAAGGGCCGATGTTGGGAAGGAAACAAACCTTTCCCACCCCCCCTAAGCATTTCAGAGTAAGGCAAGACCCATAGATAGATGTGAAATGTGCCATGGGGAGAGGGCCGTGCTAAGAAACCCTGCACAAACACAATACTGCATGAATTGCAGATGTATATACCTAGTGCGCGCATATAAAGAGACGCCATTTTGTAGATATGTTAGAAATATTCAGTCCTGCATGGCCGCATGGTAAACGTAGGCTCGATGGAGAAACCTGTAGTAGAGAATGTGTGGGTTAGCATGACCATGTTCCTCCCCCTGTGCCAGTCCCCAGGTTTTCCAGGTGCATACCATAATGATGTAGTAATGTTATCGTAAAATAGTAACCCTGTAACAGCAACATGTGAAAAGCCTGACCTTCAGTCCCTGGAGAGACGAGCCCAGCTGACCCCAAGTGAGGGGGAGACAAGCGGACGAGACTGGAGCCAATGATAGCATGGCATTCCCTAAGGAGCAGGCCCATGCATAGGGTCTCACCAACCAGCCGTGCGAGTTCCAACCATATGTAATGATGTCACTGATGACGCTGTGTACCCTTATAATGTGTTGCTCATGCACACTCTGGCAGAATATTCTCGAGCAGCAGAGTCCTTTGCTTGCACCTTCACATTGTGTACAATTAAAATTGTTATCGGTGCACGCAATCTGTTGGCCTTTTTTTGCTAGCGGGTTGTATTCATTTTGGTGTGAGCGTACAGGGGTGTGCCTTCAATTGGTAACCCCAATGTGATCCCAGCCCCCCCCCCCCCCCCCCCATACCTGCAGAGATATCCAGGAAACCTCTCTGGAAGGGCAGCGGGGTGCGGCCCCAAGGAGAGGTGCAGGCCAGTGTTGGAACCCCATGAACGGAGGAGTTCGGGTGAATGCACGCACGTGAGTATAACCTTGCAAGGGATAATAAGTTGGGGCAGAGGTTTGGGGTAGTGTAAAAAGTGTGAATATGCAGCAAATGAATTGGGAGTGTTGCATGCCTGTAAATTTTGATCTTTTTGTGGTTTTATGAATTTTTAAGGAGAATAATAAGGAAAAGGAAAGCAGAAGATAGGGAACCTCCCCGAGTGAGGGTGGAAGGTGCGCCACAACCATTGTTTAACAAAGGAGAAAAAGCAGAAAATACATAGGAGCTTGCTATAGTTACAAAGCTCAGGCATAGTCGTGGTTGTTATTTTAAACTTGTTATTTTATGTTTTTTTGTTGGTTTTATTAATTGTTAAGGAGAATAATAAGGAAAAGGAAAACAGAATATAGGGAACCTGCCCGAGTGAAGGGGGAAGGTGGCGCACAATCATTGTTTAATAAAGGAGAAACAGCAGAAAATACATAGGAGCTCTGTATAGTCAGAGAGCTCGGGCATAGAAGTGGTTGTTATTTTAGCTTGTTATTTTAGTTTGCACATTAGCACAGGCGTAGCTGGACTAAGCAAGCACATGGGAGACGGGATCATGGGGGGAGAAATGCCGATAGAGTACATGTGCAAGGCCCTTCTGCTGTACTGCGACAGGATTAAGAAATATCACAACCACTGGGTGACTGAGACTAGAGGAGGGAGAATGCCCATGGCCAGAGCAGGGCTCCTTTGACAGGAGTATGCTAGAACACATGTCCATCTTTCTGATGGCAAAATACAAAGGGAAACAATTACAAACAGGAGGGAAATATTGAACCTATGAAAGATGTTTCGAGGATACAGAGGGGAAAGGAAGGGAGCGCAACAGTCAGTCGTAGAGGCGCAGGCGCAGAGAAAGATGGTGTTACACTCACCTGATCTCTGCGGAGGCGTTGGGGCACAGTTGCAGCCCTCCCTGATCTTGAATCACCCCCTTGTCGTGCTGCGGTGCCAAGATGAAGATTTCAGCGTTCCGGAAAGTGTAAAGATGAATGCATGGTTCGCTGGAGAGATGGACAGGTAAGAAAAGCTTCCCCCAGTTGGTACGTATGCTGGCAGGAAGCAGGATGTCCAGGAAGCAGGGTCTTCAAAAGGTAAGCAGGTCTGACCTCAGGCGACGGTAAGCGTTACGCTGCTGGTAAGTGCAGAGTAACGCGAAGCGTCTGTCTTGAGGATCAGAGCAGCTTATATAGCTGTGAATCCATTAGCAGCCACACCCAAGAATACACTTGGGGCTGCTTAATAGATGGAATGTTCAAGGTTAATGCATCTGAAGTGCTTAACAGATGGAATGTTCAAGGTTAATGCATCTGAAGTGCTTAATGGATGGAATGTTCAAGGTTGATGCACCTGATGTCCATAATAAAAGCTTTTTGGTGTTAAATGGATGTTCTTGTTTACTTTTGTTCATGAGCCTGGCGCCAAAGGCGCCAGGACAGTGGGCACCCAGATCTACTGTGCATGGAACCCCTGCATGCCTGTGCCCCTGATTTCATGACCATGACAGATGGGAAGGCATCGACAGGACATATGGGAATGTATCCTTTAGCAGCCCGTCCCACAGTGGGATATGCAAACCCAACGTATGTGACAACAGGGTCAAATGTACTGACACCAGCGACACCAGCCCCTCTCCCATATGTCCCCCTCCAGCGATCAGAGCACATGCTGATGTGTGCTCAAGAGACCTAGAAGTAGCACTGGCCTTGACACGAACAGAACTAGCCAGACTACCAGCGGTGTGTGACGTAACAAAGGCAGACACACCGGTGCAACCGGCGATGTATGAGTGGAAGTCAGGACATTTTTTATTCAGAGTAGACATTGTGGCTATAAAAGCTGCACACGTACAGCGTGATGGCGACACGGATAGCTTGGGTTGGAAGAATGTCGGGTCGAGTGGGGGAGATGAAGATGAGTGGAGCGAGTTCAATGAGGTTGAGGACAGTGAAGATGGAGAAGCTGAACATGTGCCTCAACCCACCCCGAGGGTAGAGAGCTTATGGGACGGCAGGTTGAAGGAGAGGTTTGGCAGGATGGCAGTAGCAAGAAAAAAGAGAAGTGTAACCAAGGGCGGAAGGAACAGACTGAAAATTCAAATTCCCCTAATACACAAGGGAGCAGGGAGGCCACAATATGTACCGTGGGCGCAGATGGACAAGAATAACCTAATAAAGATGCTTCCAGCACTCACAGCGGGGAAGTGGATATATGCTTTTGAGAAGCACACTGCAGGAGTACCCCTAGCAATAGGAGACATGAAATGCCTATTGGGCGCCATAATTGGGGATCAGGCTGCCGATGTGTGGGTGATGCCAGGGTACTCGGTAGTAACACTGAGGAATGACGCTCACAATGGAGCATTATTTAACAAGATCAGAGCAAAGGTTTGGGATGCACTGCGGCAAGCGTTTCTCAGACACGCCAGATTTACAGTCCATTATGCAATGTACAGTGGGCGACGATGAGGATGCCGCACAATTCATTCTTAAAGTCCAAGAGATGTGGAGGGCAGAAACGGATACCACCTGGGACCAGTCGATACCCTTTTTCTATTTTATAGTACAACAAGGCTTACCCAAAAAGTGCAAAAGGCGCACGCCAAAATCATAGGGATCAAGACGAAAGGCTGGCCTGAAATTCAAAGCATTATAGTGCATCACTGTCAGAGAATAAAAGAGCGAGATAAAGAAATGCTTCAGAGACGACAGGCAGAGGAAGCAAAACTGGTAAAGAATAAATTAGCCAAAGTAGCTGTGGTGGCACGGGACCGATGCCAACACAGATAGAGGAGGGAGGATATACCCCTAGTTTCACAAATGCAAGAATAGCCGCAGTGTGGGTTGAAGGAGGACAAGGAGAGTGGGGTTGAAACCCGCAATACTCTGGGCCACAGTGGCAAGAGGGACAGCAGTGAGAACCAGGTGGGTTCAGAGGATCAAGGGGTGGAGGGTTTGGGGGAATGGGACCCAGAGGAGTAGGAACAGGGCAACGTTGGTCATGTGGAAATTGGGGACATTGCTCAAGGGAATGAAGGACTAGACAAGGTATGGGGTATATCTGTGGCCAACAGAACTATGGCCCCATACCCCAAGGGACCCCCCAAGGACCGCCCCCCAGAATGACCTCAATACTATATGAGATCCACCAAGCTTGCACTCAGCTGCCCCCGCAGACCGCTGGCCTTCACCCACCGCAACATCCCCAACAGGTAGTGCAGAAGTACCAGCCCCACTCCAACATGCAGCAGGTGGGGAACACGAGTGCCTTCGGTAGCACGCCCAATGGTACAGTGGCCTCGTTTCAAGGTGCTACAGTGCTGGAGGGAAATCCTTTCTCTTTCCCAGGAACAGACACCTAGCCTGATTAGGACAGCCCACAGAGAGCACTTGCGTGTCCAGTCCTGTTGATGACCCTAAACCCAGAGGAGGAACCCCTGGTGGGGGCAGAGATAGGCAACAAACAATTCATCTTTACGGTAGATTCAGGTGCTGAGAAATTATTTATCGGTGAAGACGACTTCACGCTATCTGGCAAAACTCTCGACACACAGGGATTCCTTCGGGCTGTTTTAACGGTTCCATATACAAAAGACTTAGATGTAAAGGTGGGAGGAAGGTTAGTATGTGTCCCCCTATTGTATTCCGTCAACTTGCTTTGCAGGGATCTGCTTAGCAAATTGAACATGACAATCTCATTCACAGACAACGGCATTGTGTGCGCCATGCCAGGCATGTGCTCAATGAGAGCGATGCTCTTCATTACCGCCATGGCACGTGTTGTGATGGTGCGAGGCATCCCCATTGACCCAGACATGTTAATCTATGGCATAACAGTGCTTGTGCAGGCAGTGCTGCAAATTACCAAAACCTGCTGTAGAGTGCCAACTGATTTCATTTTCCAACCTGTACTGTCCCCAGAGTTAGTGACAGGCACCATATTGTCCCTAGATCTGCAGGGGTTGTTAGTATTAGACAAAAGAATGTTGGTCCTAGGTACAGACACTCATGGAGGCCACTAATGGGTGCATTGATCCCACTATACCCCTCAAGGAATTAACATGTGCAGAACATTTAGAGGATAATGACAGCGACAGGGAAATACTATTTGAGATTTGCATCCCCTGCGATATCATGGTGCAGCATAGGAGAGCGAAAAGCCCCCTGATGGCCGTTGTCGCCCCGCCCCCATTCACCCAAGGCAACTTACAACATGTGCCGATATAGTTGTGGACAACTAACCCACATGATGTAGGGCTCCTAAAAGAAGTTACCCCAGTAAGAATCACACTAAAAAATGGAGCAGTATTACCCGAGTGAAAGTACCCACCAAAGGATCAAAGTACCTCTACCTCACCATGCAACACAGCAATATACCCTTTTAAAAAGGCAATGGGGGAAGGTGGAGAATGATCCAGGATCTCTGCCCCCTCAATGATGTAGTACAAGGTATTTCCACTTGTTCCAAACCCGGCCCCCATCTTGTGCAGCATCCCCAAAGAAGCAACAGACTTCACAGCGGTCAAACGCCTTTTTCTGAATACCATTGCACCCCGACTAACAGTATCTCAGAGCATTTACAGATAGCAGAAAGTGCTATGAGCACACTCGTTTGACCCATTAGTATTGCAAGAGTCCTAGCATATTTAACAGGATATTGCACGAAGGTAGCTTGGTAGGTGGTCAAGACTAAGTCTCAGGAGGGGTGCGAGTGACCGGAAGCCCACAACGAGCACACACAGTAACAAACGACAAATGACTTTTAGACCGGTGTATATGAAAAATATCAATACATTTATTGTCGGCCAAACCAATAGACACAAGTACACTTTAGCTATATCAAACAGTTATCATACAAAATCCTTATACTAGATAACATATATACATTACGTTTCCTAATGTGACACAGTAGTAAAACACAGAAACCTGTAAAGAGAGGGTTCAGTTAACACATTAAGCACATTAGGCAATTCTCCAGATTTGTTCCCTAACTTTCGAGTCCAGTCCTAAGAAGAGGGGAGCCTTGTGCTCAACAGTACAGATATGCGTAAAAACGCACGATCTCACAAGCAACTCAAATAGCGGGTCTTCTTGCGAGGGCTGTAGCAAGTCAGGAAGAGGCTTGAGGCGGTGAAGAATTGGTTCCCACTATTTGAGCAGGGTCTGCCCTTGGCGGCAGAACAGTTTTCAAAAGCAGAGAATAGCTAGGGAGCGCAGGCTAACCGAGCCAAGATCGAATACCTTTAAGGGATACTTGTGCATAAAAATGATTGGTTGTGGAAGGGGGCCACCGGTAAGGGATGCAAGTACCCACCGACCCTTGGCACAGTCCGGACTAAACTTAGCCAGTTTAGTTGAAGTCACTAGTAGATTCGAGTCCTGCAGTTTTGCAGCGATCCGGCGCTCAAAAGCTGCGGGGGAGCGCTGTGAAATGATTGTCTGTGACGGGACGGTTGCCTTTTCTCAGCTTCCAAAGGTGGTATGAAGAAAATTCCGGTGCAGTAGGCTTTAGGGCACAGGAGATAAGAATAGCAAGGGACCTACAGTGACCGTTACCAGCAGGTAGTGATGCAACAATCACAGATGCAGGCAGCATTATACACTCTCTTAATTCGGTACCCAGATGAGCTAGGCATACAGAATTTGGTGGCAGAATGTACAGGAACAGAAGCAAGCAATGTTCCAAGTCCTGGGTTCGCAATCAAGACGGTGGCGGTTTGGCAGGATACCCTGAGTTAGAGCAGGACAGTTCACTGGATGGCCCAGGAAAACTTCGGAAGGGGCTCGTTCGGTGGGTAAGCAGGGGCACCGAGTGTAGTTATTCCCACTACTCCATAGGGGTGAAGCGCCTTGGCAGACTTTTTTGATCAAAGAAGAAAGCAGGGGTCTGACTTGACAGCAGAGGGCAAAGGATTCCAAAACCTTCCAAAGCATAACCAGCAGTTTCATGAATCATGAATCTGTGTCTTTGTGGAGGAGTCTTGGCTCCTTCCATAGTTCACTGAGAACTCAGGTGATCAACCTGTAATGGATGCAGAGCCTCTTCTCTCATCCAAGATTAGCTTTGCGCTGAAATCACGGACTTCCAATCGAAGGTCTGCTCTCATGCAGGCATCCCAGTCATGGAACAATCATGGTCCACAGTGGTCTCAGTCATTCAGGCACTCCAGACATTCTGACACCAGTAAAGTGGATTGGGACCAGGCGGTCCCCAACCGCCACCTGGGCACACACACTTGACAGGCAGAAGCCTGCAAAAGAAACCGGTTTTCGTGAGAGGCTGCATGCCCAAATAAGGAAATCCCAGGTTACTCCACCTGGGTGAAAGCAAAAGACAAAATGGCCATGGGACAGAACAAAAGACTTTGTGGCTCAGCCATTTCAGACCTGGCCACAGTCTTGAACCAAACGCAGTAAACGCGATGTGATTCAGTAAAAAGAAGTAAAACACTATAAAAAGTCATTGCTGCCACCAGTTTGTCCCAGGCACACTCGTAAAATCACCAAAACGGGTGTCTAGGGCCATAAAACATAAAAGACCCCCGCTCACGGTACTGGAAGTTACATTGTGCACTGTTAAAAAGTAACCAAGAAATGGCAACATAGTCAAAGACTAAGGGAAACATAGCTTGCCAGTACTGACAGTCTGAAGGACGTGTCAATTCCCCCATAACAAGTGAGCAAAAGCACAGGGAAGCACAGCTGAAGGTTTGGCTCCACTGGTAAAAGTCAATATAGGAAGCGAAACAAAAGCAAAAGGTTTCGGGGTCCATAAATGGATAGAAAATTACAGATAAATGAAATCTTTCCTAACACTAGGTAAAATCGATGTGACCAGCACGGTCATACAATACGTAGATGATTTATTGCTGTGCAGTAAAAGTGAGCAGGACTGCAGCAGAGACTCCATCGCCCTGCTGCAAGGTTAACAGGGTTGATAAGGCCAAGCTCCAATACTGCCAGCTTGAAATACTGTATCTGGGGCAGCTGATTTCAGCGGACAGCAAGAAAATTAAACCCGACAGAGCAGCTACAGTGCACACCACACCTAAGCCAGTTACAGTAAAAGACATGCAGAAATTCCTGGGGTTGTGCAACTACTGCAGGGCTTGGGTCTGAACTATGCACTATACACAAACCTACTCTTACAGATCCTCAAGGGAGCACAAAAAGGCAGTCATAAACTGGAATGGACAGCAGACACCTGGTGCAAAGATTCAATGAACTGAAGGAAGTGATTTCCACAGCTCCAGTTCTCGTCACCCCAGACTACACACAGGACTTTTACATATTTTCACACTCAAATGGCACCCTTAGGACAGCTGTACTGACACAGAAGAGCACAATGGGCCATAAGCCACTAGCCTACAACAGCGGTAAACTAGACTCAGTAACGCAAGGACAGTGCACATGCGAACAAGCTCTCAGTGCTGCTGCCTTTGCCGTTGAAAAAATCTTGTATTGGGTGCTCACTAACATTGGACAGAAAGGCATCAGCCTACGTGATTATTATCTCAAGTCCAAATATCCACATTGTAAGATGCAAAACAGTGAACCCTGCCACATTCCTAATGGAATCAAGACTTACAGCATCATGACTGCACCACCAATGTCCACTAGAGGAGGGTGAAGTGCTCTTTATTGATGGGTCGGCGACAATCGCCCAGGACACGGGACAAAGACATACTGGCGCAGCAGTGTTGCGCTTAGAGGCGGGGAGTATGAAACACTAGTTATGAAAAGATAACCTATGCATTAATCAGCACAAGTAGCAGAGTACATAGCGCTCATAGAAACGCTTCGAGAATCAAAGGGGTGTAATGTAACCATTTATTCAGACTCAGCATACATCACCACAACAGTGCATACTGGTCTTTCATGCTGGAAAAGAAGGGGCTTCAGACGGGCAAACGGATCACCTGTGCAACATGCAGTGTTACTAAATGCTCTAATCTCTGCACTGACTGAGCCATCTGCAGTGGCGGTCATCAAATGCACAGCCCATACTAATAACACTGATGACATTTCTTTGGGAAACGCAGCTGCAGGCGCAGCTGCAGACGCAGCAGCCAAAGCAGCAGCGTGTCTCCCAGAGCCCACACCTACTGAGTACGTCATCACTACCATTTCCACACGACCAGAGAAGGACCTGTAGACAGCACTGCCCACAGCACAGGTAGTAGAGCTCCAATTTAGAGCACCACAGGAAGAGAAAGATATTTGGCTCAAGCGTGGGTGCGTACAATCACCAACAGATCTCTTGTGGAGACAACAATGTACAGGGAAGGCAGTAAGTAATGCCCATGGAACTACTACACATAGCCTTTGAACAACTATACTACCACTCTCACAGCTCAAAACAAAACATCGCAGATGACATACAGGAGGACTGGTTCTGCCAAATCTCCAAGAACACCTCTCAGCCATGGTCATGCAATGCACTACATGTCAAGTGTTCAGCACTGGAATGACACTCTGCATGTTACGAGGTACCTTGCCCTGCACCATTGGGCTGTTCCGCAAGCTCCATATTGATTATACAGAGATAGGAGAGAGATATAATGGAGCTCGATGCAACATTTTAGTAGCGTGTCCATTCTCGCAGTGGATTGACGCCAGGCCCCTGTGCCCACCCCAATGCCAAATGTGCCGCAAAATTAATCATACGCAATGTGTTTCCCCGGTGTGTAGTGTGCAATGGTTTGAGATTTGATAATGGCACCCACTTTTTTAATGAACTCTTCAAGGAAATCACAGCACTATTGTCATATATAATGAAAGTCATCATATTAATTCCACTATAAACAACTGGCAGGTTACCCCAAGGACTCACCGTTACCTCTGTTCCTCCTCCTCCTATGACTGACACCTTCCTGCAGGGGAAGACTCTTCTTCTTCCAAGCGGAGAGATGAAAGTGAAAGTCTCCCAAGTACCTCTTCCCCCTCCCAGATAAAACCAGGTAGGAGAAGAAGTCCCAGGGAAACCCTCTGGGGAAGAAAACCCTGTGCCGAAGGTAGCGGTATGATGTCTTCAGTTGCAGACGGAGATTCAGGTGAAGTCCGGAGGACGTTCGTCTTGAAAGAGAAAGAGACTGGTAAGTATCAGCAGGTAAGTGAAATATGGATATGTAAGATGTAGAGAAATGTTGATTACCCTAAACAGGAACGATGTGTAGGAAAAGGTGCCAGTCAGAACCCTCAGAAAACTTCTAAGATTATAAGAAAGGGTTTGATGAGAAATAGTGAGATAACTAGAAGGAATAATGGGAAGCCACGGGGAAATCTTTACCTGAGAGGCTAGCAGGGCGGAGCTAGGAGCTGTTTTGATGGAGCAGAGTCTTGCACGGGCGATCGTAATGCCGGGGTGACATAGACCTGTAACTATGCGAAGGAAGGGAGAATAGTAAGCCGGGAAAGAAGGAGAAACGGGAATAGATATACCGGAGAATTCCGAATGAAGCTTACCGCGGTCCGGAACGAGACCGGAAGGCAAACTTGGGAGAGAGAGAGACGGAGTCCGTGGAATCGGGAGACAGAGAGGCAGTGAGAGCTGCACTAAAAAGTGGGACAGAGCAGGAAAGTTTTAGAATGCTGAAATGCAGTGTTTAGCAAGCCGTATCAGGAAACCTAGAAGCGAACTTACGTAGCGTTGTTGTAGCGGAGTAGCAACGCAACTCTGTGCTGGTCTCAGGAACAGATATACCTACACTCGGGTAGGGAGACAGCACTTCCTGGAAACCGGGTTGTGCAGAGGCTAGACCCGCAACTCCAGTTACGGCGGCCATCTTGTTAGTAAAAATGGCTGACACCCGCCGTCCTAAGGTCCATCGATGCCACAAGGACCACTGTCTTCGAAGGGGCGTGACAGTATGCCCCCTCAAATACCCCGGGCCACCCGGTTTAGTTGGATGGGACCGAAAAAATCGGCGGACCAGAGCCGGAGCATGAACAGCCGATACAGGTTCCCAAGAGCGATCAGCCGGAGAATACCCCTCCCAGTCAACCAAGAACTGCAGACGTCCCCGAAAAAGACGAGAATCACAAATACCAGCCACTTCATATTCGGGACCCATCGGGGTGATGACAGGAGGGGGTACACCCATCCGTGCACGGGAAAAACGATCCACCACGTCCTTCTTTAATTGCGACACATGGAAAACAGGATGAATCCTGGACCAAGACGGAGGGAGCTTGAGCTTGTAAGCAGACGACCCCATTCGTTGCAAAATGTGAAAGGGACCGAAGTATCTCGGGGACAATTTGGACGGCACCAGATGACAAGGTAAAAATCGAGAAGCCAACCAAACTACATCTCCTGGCACCAATCTCGGAGCTGGAGTGCGATGTCTATCAGCAGAGCGTTTGACACGGGCCTGGGCCTCCAGAAGAGAGGTCCTGGCTGTTCGATGTCCCATCTGAATAGCATTGATGAGAAGGTCCACATCGGGAAACCTAGATGCGGAGACCGGACCGCTGGGAAAACACTGAGGGTGATATCCGTAGGAGCAAAAGAAAGGGCTGAACCCCAAGGCTGAGTGTCGAGAGTTATTATATGCGAATTCCGCCAAAGGCAACAAGGAACACCAGTTATCTTGTGAGGAGGAGATGTAACAACGCAAATAACCCTCAAGGGTCTGATTTAGACGTTCCGTCTGACCATTTGTCTGTGGATGGAAACCCGAGCTCAATGCCCGGGAGATATGCAAACTCTTGCATACTTGCTGCCAATATCGAGATGTATATTGTGAACCTCGATCAGAAACGATGGTCTCAGGAAGTCCGTGAAGAGAGAAAATCCGTGAAAGAAAAATCTTTGCCATCTGGGCTGCGGTGGGAATCCGCGGAAGTGGAACAAAATGTGCCAATTTTGTGAAGTAATCGATTGTGACCATGATTACTGTACAACCGTCTGAGGGTGACAGATCGACAATAA
This sequence comes from Ambystoma mexicanum, assembly GCF_040938575.1. Classification (NCBI taxonomy): domain Eukaryota; kingdom Metazoa; phylum Chordata; class Amphibia; order Caudata; family Ambystomatidae; genus Ambystoma; species Ambystoma mexicanum. The sequence goes on from NC_090941.1 coordinate 995,527,860, forward strand.
AATCTGTGGAAATCATTTGCCAAGGACGGTTAGGAACTGGCATTACTGAGAGGAGACCCGACGGGGCAGATCGCGGGCATTTTGATTGCAAGCAGATGGCGCAAGCGGATACGTAATCTATGATGTCTCGAGTCATTTCCGGCCACCAGAAATTACGCTGGACCAATTCTTTAGTATTAGCCACACCTCTGTGACCAGCTAGGTAGGAGTCGTGACAAAGATTCAGAACCGTTCTACGTAGTTCACTCGAAGGGAGGAAGAGCATTTTGTTATTATACGCACATCCTTGGACCAAGGTAAGTTTCCAGGTTGCCAGAAACTGTGGATTCAACTGGATAAATTGCAAAGTTGAGTTAGCCACGTTTTGTAGAAATGTGGTAACCACCTGCACGAATGTGGCTCTGGGAAACAGAGGCTCTGTTCGGAAAGGCGTAGAGGAGTTATAATCCTTTCTAGACAAAGCATCAGCCTTGAGATTGACTCTCCCGGGAATGAAGGTGAAAACAATCTCATACGGTGAAAAGAAGTGTGCCCAACGTGCCTGTCGGCTATTTCGGGTCTGAGCATATTGTAGGACGCGTAAATTGCTGTGATCAGTCCGGACCTCAACTGGGTGTCTTGCCCCCAATAGTAGGTGTCTCCACTCTTCGAATGCCCTTTTTATAGCTAGTAGTTCTTTTTCAAGCACTGAATAATTTATTTCAGAGGGAGACAGTGTCTTAGAAAGATAGGCTATAGGACATTCTATTCCTTGGTCATTTTCTTGTAGCAGAACGGCCCCAAGGGCCTGATGAGACGCGTCAGATTCAACGATGAATCTCTTGGCTTGATCTGGGGAAATCAAAATGGGTCCTGTGAGGAAATGTTCCTTCAGTCTCTCAAATGCTAGTTGTGCCTCCTCTGACCAAAAGAATCGTACATTCTTTTTCAGAAGAGCCGTCAGTGGGAGTATTTCTTGCAAATAATGTGGGATGAAAAGTCTGTAAAAGTTTGTAAATCCTAGAAATCTCTGCAGATCTTTGATGCACGCCGGCATAGGCCAATCAGTAACAGCTGAAACTTTCCTAGGGTCCATGGCTACCCCATTTGCAGAAATTATGTATCCTAGATAGGCAACCTGGTTTCTGTGAAACTCACATTTCTCTAGTTTGCAATAGAGATGATTGTTAAGCAGTCTCCGTAGGACTTCTTTCACGTGCTGACGGTGTTCTGATGGGGATGTAGAGAAAACCAGAATATCATCTAAATAGACAATAACTGTGTGAAGAAGAATGTCTGAAAATAGGTGGTCCATAAAGCGTTGGAAGACAGCGGGGGCGTTGGACAGGCCGAAAGGCATTACCTTGTATTCATAATGTCCCAAAGGAGTACGGAAAGCCGTCTTCCACTCATCGCCAGCTCGTATACGGATGAGATGGTAAGCCCCGCGGAGATCCAGTTTTGTAAAGATGGTGGCTCCTTTAACGGCTTCGAGTATATCTGGTATGAGAGGCATAGGATAGCGATCAGGGATTGTGATCTTATTCAAGCCCCAGTAATCGATACATGGTCTGAGTTCCGTAGATCCTTTCTTGGGGATGAAGAATAGGGAAGCTCCAGCTGGTGAGGTGGATTCTTGAATAAGTCCATTGCGAAGATTCTTTTGTAGATATTCCATAAGAACTTCACGTTCTCGTCCTGATAGGACATACATGCGACCGAAAGGAATCGGTGCATCAGGAATTAGTTCCAAGGCACAGTCATCTCTCCGATGTGGAGGTAGTTCTGCATATTCTGAATCAGAGAAGACTGTTTGAAATTGTCTGTATTCGAGGGGTAACTCCTGGATTTGGTTCAACATAGAGATGGAACCCGAATTTTCCAACATGGAGATAGTAGGACGAAACCCGACCGCTCCATCCAAGAGACAGTGCGTCAAACAATGTTCAGAGCCCAAAAAAACAGTGCCCGCCTTCCAGTTGATATAAGGATTATGAGCACGAAGCCAGGGTAGCCCTAAAATTACTGGATAGTGTGCTGTACGGATTACATCAAAGACAATAGATTCTTGATGGGAGGAAATATTCATCCGCAAAGGTATGGTTTGTTCCTTTATGGGTCCTGAAGTTAACGGACTACCATCCACCGACTCGACTGGAATAGCCAAGGTCTTAACTGAACACGGTATATTATGAGTGGTCTTCCAGAGGGTATCAACAAAATTTCCCGCGGCCCCACAATCTATTAAGGCCGTGACCAGAATGGGTTCTGAATCTCCCCATTTGATTTGGACTTGCAAGGCCAACATAGTAAGATCGGGGATCTCTGTTACTTGTGATGGTATCATAGAGGATGAGGAACCTGTTACTGATTCCCTAGCCGCGGTTCCCCTTGCGGTTGGGTAATGGCGTTTCCCTGTCTTTTGATTGGGATGAGAGGACAATCTTGAACTGTGTGTTCCTTGGAACCACAATACATACACAGGCCCCTGACCCGACGTCTATTGCGCTCTTCTGGAGTAAGACGACCTCTGGTAGACCCTATCTGCATGGCTTCTTCCGTCTGAGATTTCCCTAAACTAGTATAGAGTATGTAATGGGTTGTCTCACGGAACGGCCGCAACGTCGTTCCTTTAATCTTTCTTGCAGTCGGTAGTCCATCTGCATGACCATGGTTATTAATTCCGCCAAATTTGGAGGTCTGGGTACTCGGGAGATCTCATCTTTTAACTCTTCGTTTAATCCTCTGCGGAAGATAGTGATCAGAGCATCGTCCGCCCATGACGTGCCAGCTGCTAACTGCTTGAAATTGGTGATATAAGATAACAGATCTTGAGATCCCTGTTTGAAATCTAATAACTGTTCTTGGGCTGAAACCGTGATCTCCTGACGGCTAAACATGGCTCTAAGACTGTTCAAAAAGGCAGGGTAAGAATCTAATAAGGCATTATTTGTAGTAACAAGAGGCGTGGCCCATGCTAAAGCGGGACCTGATAAATTCGCAATCATGTGTCCTACCTTATCACGGTCGCTCTGAAAAAAGGCTGTCTTGAATGAGAACTGAACGGTACAAGCCTCAATAAAGGCCTTAAGTTTATGAGGGTTACCATCGTATAAACCCCCTGGAATTGGGCCAGGAGGTATCCCAGAACAACTAGGAACTCTGCCTACCTGTTGTCGGAGATAGGCATTCTCCTGTTTTAAAGCCTGCACTTCAGCCGTCAACGCCTGTACTGCAGTGACTAATTGTTGCTGTTGGGATGCGTCCATGTTTACTTGTAACTCTGAACCCCTGAGATAACCTGCTCAGAATATATTTCGAAACTCAATAATATTTAAAGGGCGTTGCTAACTGTCATATATAATGAAAGTCATCATATTAATTCCACTATAAACAACTGGCAGGTTACCCCAAGGACTCACCGTTACCTCTGTTCCTCCTCCTCCTATGACTGACACCTTCCTGCAGGGGAAGACTCTTCTTCTTCCAAGCGGAGAGATGAAAGTGAAAGTCTCCCAAGTACCTCTTCCCCCTCCCAGATAAAACCAGGTAGGAGAAGAAGTCCCAGGGAAACCCTCTGGGGAAGAAAACCCTGTGCCGAAGGTAGCGGTATGATGTCTTCAGTTGCAGACGGAGATTCAGGTGAAGTCCGGAGGACGTTCGTCTTGAAAGAGAAAGAGACTGGTAAGTATCAGCAGGTAAGTGAAATATGGATATGTAAGATGTAGAGAAATGTTGATTACCCTAAACAGGAACGATGTGTAGGAAAAGGTGCCAGTCAGAACCCTCAGAAAACTTCTAAGATTATAAGAAAGGGTTTGATGAGAAATAGTGAGATAACTAGAAGGAATAATGGGAAGCCACGGGGAAATCTTTACCTGAGAGGCTAGCAGGGCGGAGCTAGGAGCTGTTTTGATGGAGCAGAGTCTTGCACGGGCGATCGTAATGCCGGGGTGACATAGACCTGTAACTATGCGAAGGAAGGGAGAATAGTAAGCCGGGAAAGAAGGAGAAACGGGAATAGATATACCGGAGAATTCCGAATGAAGCTTACCGGGGTCCGGAACGAGACCGGAAGGCAAACTTGGGAGAGAGAGAGACGGAGTCCGTGGAATCGGGAGACAGAGAGGCAGTGAGAGCTGCACTAAAAAGTGGGACAGAGCAGGAAAGTTTTAGAATGCTGAAATGCAGTGTTTAGCAAGCCGTATCAGGAAACCTAGAAGCGAACTTACGTAGCGTTGTTGTAGCGGAGTAGCAACGCAACTCTGTGCTGGTCTCAGGAACAGATATACCTACACTCGGGTAGGGAGACAGCACTTCCTGGAAACCGGGTTGTGCAGAGGCTAGACCCGCAACTCCAGTTACGGCGGCCATCTTGTTAGTAAAAATGGCTGACACCCGCCGTCCTAAGGTCCATCGATGCCACAAGGACCACTGTCTTCGAAGGGGCGTGACAACTATTAGGTATTAAGTACTGTATGTGCTCCATTTACAACCCCAAGCAAATGGCATTGTGGAACGAATAAATGGCCTTCTCAAGAGTAAGCTTTCCAAACTTTGCAACACCCTAAAAAAGAACTGGGTGCATTGTTTACCCCAAGCCCTGTTCAATTTGTGCACTCATCCCAGCAAGGACCACCACCTCTCACCACATGAGATAGTAATGGGAAGGCACATGCACACACCCATCCCCCCTGTGAGAAGAGCATCAGACGCTCATAGAGCTGCAACAGTTCTGGGAGAGGAGTTCAAAGGATACATGACAAACTTAACATGTGATTAAATGTGTCTCGCACCAAATCGCATCACCTCACCCAGTTAATACCCAAAACACTACAGATCAACTTGCAGACACAACACCCGCCCAGCCAATGTTGCCAGGGGAGCTAATGTATGTAAGGAGCTTTGCACATAAGTGGAACAACCCCAGGTTCCATGGGCCCTACGAGTGTTGTTTTCCGCCCCTCTCGCAGTTAAGGTGAAAGGGCTTCGATGTTGGATGTACCTTTCAGACATTTGCAGTGCATCGTCAAATTCCTCACCATTACCCTAAACCAACACAACCAGTCTACCTCACCTTACTTAGCTTACTGATGCCAATCTAAGTGCATGTGCAAGATACCAGACATGCGTTGCTACTAAAAGCATAAACTCTGTAAATGTAAACAACCTCTCTCTCTTTCTCTTTCTCTTTCTCTCTCTTTCTCTCTCTTTCTCTCTCTCCTCTCTCTCTCCTTTCTCTCTCTCTCTCTCTCTCTCTCTCTCTCTCTATTTCCCTCTCTCTCTGCCGCTCTCTCTTTTCCCCTTCCCTCCTACATTCCCTTCCCGCTTCACTCCCCTCACCCAACCATCCCTATTTCGTACCCATTTTTGTTCCCATTACAGGAGAATGAAGATGAATCATTCAACGTCAAATTGTTCATTGCATAACTATAGAAATGTCATTAGTTCTACTAGAATGTATTCTTATCAATGTGACTTGCACTTTACTTCTATCCTGTTGACCTTCCTTATGATGAAGTTGGGAATATATTGGGGTTTGTCTTTTATCTGGGCAAGTTATCTAAAAGTGGGTGGAGGGGGAACCCAAACAAAAGTACACCACTCAATATAACCGAAATGCCAAACACAACTGTATATATGTATAATAAGTCCCAAGCAACACCAGCGACTGTATGACTGTATGTATGAGTACAATCTTTGAAATATTACTTCCCACTATTAAAAGCCTCTTTTGTAGCACAAATAGTAGTAATAGCACCACTATTAGCAGGGGCATATCACAAGGAGGTATATATTGTGCCATGATAGGATGAAAAGACAAGCGTGTGGGCCCAAATATGATGTATACCATGCCGCTATGTAGGCTAAAAGGCACCTTCCAAGTTCATAATGTGCGTCTACAAATTGTCAATCCAGAATCCCAGAAATGCAAAGCCAATCCGACAAACAGCAACTGTCTAAAGCATGCATGGGCCTCATTACAAATTTGCCGGTCTGGAAACAACAGTACCGGTAAGCTTGCCGGTACCATTGTTTCCAGACCGGCAAACTACGAGTTCTGTGAGCGGGTGCCCATCTGCCCGCCAGGTCTGACCACCAATGGTGCCGGTACATCCGACCTCTCCATTCCCATTGAGTCCAATGGGACTGAAATGGGACTGGGGAGTAATAATTACACGGCAATGGGGATTTACTGGGTCCTCCGGGGCTGGAATGCCCCGGTAAGTCCCCATTGCCGGGTGCGGGTAATTTCATGATTCTACCGCCTAAGTCAGTATGAGGCCCCACATTTGTTGATCGAGGGAGCAAAGTATGTGAATAACAGGTGGCAGGGAACAACCCTCACTTGCCGAGCTGAAGGCCTCCTGGGATACCAAGAAAAAACCTTGGCCCTCGTGGAAAGAACATGTGCACAAATATGGACAGAGCAGGTTAAAAAAACTGACATGGATTGCAGCAATGGAGCATCCAGTGAAAGTGCACCAGGAGCAGAACTATGAGTTATGCTTTTTCAGCGAAGGAACTGTCTTTGTCAGCTCCAACGAGCGATGAAACAGAAAATTGCTGATTCCAGATCTAAATAGAGGCACAGCACTGATGGACTACTACTGGGTGTGGGGCCAACACCTCCCACCATCATGGAGGGGCTATGGTTCGCTGTCCACGCCATGCTACACACAGCACTACTAGCAGTCCCAGAAGAAAACTTGAAAGGGGGGCGCCTGCCTGATGAGGCATCGACAGTATCCCTAACGATTGCAGAACAAAACACGCTGCCATGGCCAGAATTTTGCATCCTCCCAGGGAATAAGCCATATGAGCAGCTGCAGAGAAAAAAGAACATCAAACTATCAATCCAAAGACTCATCGACACTGCTTGAAGAAATACCTGAAGAATACAAGTTGTTCAGCTCAGCAGAGACATTATCCGCATCACTATTTCTACCCGGTGTACAAGCACGAGCAAATGCTAAATGGCTCCAAATTGTGCACAGGGATCTGGTCCAGTTGGGAAATGACACTGAGCAGGGGTTCAACATCATAAGGGTCAAGCTGCGTGCACTGATGCTTATGATGATGCAGAACCATTATGTCTTGGATTTGCTGACGGAAATGGAAGGAGGTGTGTGCTAAAAGATTATGCCTTCTGAAGATGCAGAAAATGGGTCCCTGTCACACGTCATAGCGGCAGAGCATGACCCAGGGGCCAAGATGAAGAAAGAAGCTGGTGTTCAAGCGGAGGACTGGTTTACAATGGCTTTCAGCTGGGCCCCGTCATGGCTGGGATGACTGGTGAAGATGTTGGTGCCCATCATTGTGTTTATCCTAGTTCTTTTTTGTACGTGCCAATTGGTGCTCCTATGTTGTGCCAAAGTAGTACCTAATAGCGCAATAATGATGGTTTCAAAAGTATCTCATAATACAAAAGAGATAGAAATACAAACTGACCACCCTATCCCCCACATGGTCCCCATACCCTATGGAGATGAGGTAGATAGATTATACCACACCATTATTGTTCCCCCTGACTCTGAGAATTATAAAGAAGTGTGGGTAGATTTAGGAGGGGATGGTGGATGAATCTACATGACATGCACTCCTAAAGAGAATGCACAAGTGGGAGAAAGCCTGCAAGATGTATGTAGGGCATGGATGCCAATAAAGGGAACTCCACCATATGAAGCTGCGATAAGGAGAGAAAATGAATGCAATCATGCAGAGGAATTTGTTACTGTAGAAGTAACAAAAGGGGGACTGTTGGGAAGGAAATTAAACTTTTCCACCCCATAGGTGCTTCAGAGTGAGGCGAGTGCCATAGATAGATATGCGATGTACCAGGGGGGAGAGGGCCATGCTAAAATACCCGACACGAACACAATACTGCATGATTTGCAGATGTATAGAAAAGTGTGCGCATGTAAAGAGATGCCATTTTGTAGTTATGGTAGACATATTCAGTCCTGCACGATTGCGTGGTAAACATAGGCTTGATGGAGAAACCTGAACAGGCCCAAGCGCTGCTAATTCCCATAGAAGCTTCACTTTGTACCTTAACTGTTACAATTACTTTTATTCCCGAAAAGGAATGCGCCCTGCAAGGCCACGAGACAGCACCAGGCTCCTCGCTTCACACATTCATCACAGCCAGGTCATCAGTAGACCTCCAATCCCCACCCAGCCCACCAGGAGTAATGGCACCCACAACTGACCCAGTCCAAGATCCCTGCTTTCTGCGATAGTGGGCGACCTCCAACCACCAGCAATAAAACCGATGGCCATAAAAGATCTAAACGAGCACAACAATTTCACCTTATCCCATAAATACACGCTTTGTAGTACGAGGTACACAGAGGAATGAGTTATAGCTCAAAATGAGGGTGGAAGCATTGGGTGTGTAGAGTGCGATATGAAGCAAGAAGAGAATGTGTGGGTCAGAATGACTGTGTTCCTCCCTCTGTGCCAGTCCCCAAGTTTTCCAGGCGCATGTCATAATGATATAGTAGTGTTATTGTACAAAAGTAACCCTGGAACAGCAACATGTGAAAAGCCTGACCTTCAGTTCCTGGAGAGACGAGCCCAGCTGACCCCACGGGAGGGGAGACATGCAGACGAGACTGGAGCCAATCATACCCTGGCATCCCCTATAGAGCAGTCCCATGCATACGGTCTCACCAACCAGCCATGCAAGTTCCGACCGTATGTAATGGTGTCACTGATGACGCTGTGTAACCTTATAATGTGTTGCTCATGCGGACTCTGTCAGAACGTTCTCGAACAGCAGAGTCTTTTGCTTGCAATTTTACTCTTTGTACAATTTAAAGTTATTATCCTTGCAAGCAATCGCTTGGCCTTTTTTCCCCAGTGGTGTGGATTCATTCTGGTATGAGCGTACAGGGGCGTTCCTTTACTGACTTGGTCACAACAACGGACCTTGAGAATGACACCCTAGTGAGAGTTACATGTGTACACAGGGATAACAAAATATACAGTAAACAACCTGTGTACATTATCATCAGAGGCGAGTCATGTCTGATATCATCAGCCATCATTCTTGGGCTGCCTGAAGAATTCACTATGGGAAAGTACTTCCCTGCATTCTCCACCCTTTTGCAGGAATCCCCAACTCCCCATAGGGAATTTATACCTCAAGACTTCTGGCACTCTAACTGTTACTCCCAAATCTCTCCAATATGGGATTGTAAGGAGACAGAAGACATAAATCCAGGGTCACCCCTTCAAGGCCAGTTTATGGCATACATTTGAGAGACAAATAGACACACCTCGTCTCTGCCAACACAGAGGAAAAGAAACCCATGGAATATGCGCAAGTCCTTCTTGTTCTTGACAAGGCCTTCAAATTGAAGAACATAGACAAAGCCCAACTATATCCACATCTCATATGGGAAGTGCATGTGAGAAACCATAAGGTGTCTCACCTGCTAGTCCCCAAGGATCTATCATCTAGGTGGCCAGGATGGTATATGGTCATTGCATCGAATTCCTTTTATCTAAATGCATTTGCTTAAAATTTTTTCCATCTAAGAAATTTGCATATAATGGATTTTTGGGGGGGACCCTCCCTAAACCCCTGTTTTTTACCCTTTAAAAGCCTCCTGAACAAAAATGAACCCTTTCAATGCTCATTGTTTTGATGGAAAAAATGAGATGGAATGGCATTAGATGGAATGCCATTATATGCAATGACCAGGACACGGCCATCGCTTTTGGATCCAGTTCCTGGGGGTGGACCAATGCGGGAGGATCACCTGGGTGAGGGTCCTTGGGGAGTGCGTGTGGAACACCAGATTGCAAGACGTGGTACGCCCTTCCCTGTAACACCTTTACCTCATCCTACCAGGTAGCATACTTAGGAACTCAACACCCCCCCCCTTTAACAACACAAACACTTTCTCACAGACAGCTCGACATGAGAGAAAATGGCTTAACACCCAGTCCATATACCTGACATGTCCCAATACAATGGTGAGGCGGGGTCAGGCAATTACTGCCCATCACACACACCTGACCTCCATTAAACTTTCCCACATGGATAAAAGGCAGAGCACGAGAGAACACTCCGAGCGAGAAAAGCACACGAGGAAACAGCAGTTCCAAGATGGCAGTTTGACACGAGGAGAAAGATGAAGATACAAAAGGGTATAGCAAGAAGGGAAGTGCCCTTGACCTTTTCAAGAAGGAACCATTACTTTCACAAAACCTCGAGAATAGAAAGCGTAAAAACAGGGTACGAGGCTGGAGAATCCAGCATTGTCCAAGGCCTCCTGGGTCGATAATCAAGAAGCCAGAGACTTTGCTAATCTTGCGTGTACCACATAGTCCCATGCTGAAAATATGGGGAAGGGAGGCCAACGGCCTGAATATCTTGACATATCATTTCTTGAACACTTCTCTCTGTTACATAACATTGTTTCCCATACTATTCGTATTTAGAGGTAAGGATTGGCAGTAGTTTTTCTTAGTAGAGGCACTTTTGTTTTGACAAGACACCACTAGGGCTGTCTTATTATTTTATGATGGTCAGAGCTTGCTCCCATCTTTAAATTTAGGATTAGACCCTTGAGCTGTGGTCACTTGTGTCTGTTTTACTGTTGATGCCATGCCTTCCTTACAATGGCCAGACTCCAGAAGCACATCATTTAAAGCACCTGCAGTTAAGAATGCCAGGGCATGCCCATTTGTGGAGATGGTGATTCCACCGAGCCATGGTCAATAAGGCCAGTGGATTATTTGAGCTCTTGTGGGTGGAGGCAAAGAAGCAGATTCTATTTTGTAACCCAAAATAACAATCCCGAGAAAGCAAGGGTTGCACATGCACCTTTTTCCTTCTCATGCCTTCCTGAGCAGCTTATCTATCCCTCGGCCTCATCCCAACTATCTACCGGAATTTTCTCATCTCTACCACTACTGAATGTTCTATCATAAGTACGCAAACAGCTAAAAGGGTGAAAATAAACGACCCAAAAACAGGAACCACTATACATGATGTGAGAACAAATAAAGCCACCGAAAAAAAAAAAATGCCATAAGGGCACAGCATGATGTGTCTGGGATTCAGGCAGAAGGGGATTCAACAGATGGCCTTACTGGAAACAACAACGTTAATGATATAATGAAAAATGTAATTACGGTTGTTTATGTGGAAGTGGAAAGTGTGGGGGAAAAAGAACGATTTATGAGATATCCAAAAATAAGAAAGACCACAGAAGGTGGGCAATCAGTTATCAGTTGATAACAATGTAATTGAGGATGAGCAGCATAAATGTAAAGGAAAGAAGATTATGAAGCGAACACGACCCAAAACAAACGTATTGTGAGCTTTTCTACGAAATCTTTCGGGACCAGAACCAGAGCGAACTCTAAACAGCCAAGTTAAGCCAAAAACTGTAAGGGCTTAATTAGAGGCGAAAAAGCAAAGAAATAGGTAACTTGGTTCATGCTCCGCCTGTGAGGATCCTAAGGGTGACAAGTAATGAGACAGAGTATGACCCTTTGGACAATCTTTCAGTATTATTAGAAGAGAATGAATTTATGGACGAGACATGCATTGAGATAACACATGAAGGCTCATTGACAGAAGTAAGAGAGTAAAGAACTTCATCCACGGGAAACAAACACCCTCAAGTCAACAAGAGAGTTCTAAGAAATGATGAGTCAAGTCAGGATTTCAACTCTATCAGCGAAAAGGAATCGCTTACAAAGCCACTTCAGGGCGGGAAAGTCTGTTCTCACAATAAATAGTGTGCAAATAATCATGGCAAAGTGGAATCCAACTAAACCAAAATCAGAGAGAAATCGAGAACAATCGGCCATACCTCAAGAGAGGTACTTTAACCGCACTGAACAGAAAGTCACAGAGAAGGTGCTGACTTAAAAAATTAGATAAATTTGAACAGGAGGAATGTGATGCAGTTGTTTAACTGTGTACCTGATTAAAATACATTGCGTCTGATGAAATAGCCATTATCGAATATATGAGTGAACTTAGTCTAGGTTGGGTATGTTTCCACATAAAATCCAAAAGAGACAAAACAATGTTACTACAGGCTAGAGAGGCACTTCTACCACTTGGTTTTGAGGTGAGTGAATATGAGGTGAGTGAATATAACGAGAGATCAAATGATCACTAAGAATCTACTAAAAGACCAGAAGAGGAAAGAAAGCTAAAAATATCAGGCATAGATTTAAAAAATGAATGACAATTTTCAATCACTTTCAAAAATAATATAAATTCCAGAATCAAAATACAAGGATCAGCCTAAAACAAACAATAACAGCAAAAAAGCATAAAATTGGTGTTGGCTGCCATGTTCACTAATGGTCGAAAGACAAAATTAGCATTAGAAATAGGAGATGTATCAAAAGGTTCCTTAATCTCCTGGAATACTAGAGGTTTTCAATATCGCTGTAGACCAAACACAGTAGACTTGAATAATGTGACAGTGATTTGCTTAGAAGAGACATGGCTTCACAAAGCGCCAGAGAGAGAAGGCTATGTGACCTTCATAAATCCTGCATTGAAAGGTCTAAAAGAAATACCCTCCTCTGATCTATTGACACGCATTGAAATTAGTGCCGGTTTTAGGATTAAAGAGTCGTTCAATGTGAACCCCTTTATCCAGGTCACTAAGAAGAAGTGACCATGGAATTCCCGAAAACCGCTGTGATTATGAACATTTTTCTGGAATCCCAAAATGATTACAACAAGATAGTTTATGACACAAATTAACAAAGTGGTTGATCATTTTTAATATTGAAAATAAAAATGTGCAGAAAATTATCTGTGGTGACATGAATGTACATTGTCTGGATTCAGAAGAGGGCCCAATCGACTTTGACTGAAGCCAGAAAACATTAAATGAGCAATGTAACACCATTTATCATGTACCATGAATGATCTAAATTGGAGTATGTTAAATGGCCAGACATCTGGCGATATCCCTGAGAAAACAACATGGGCGAACAAAACCAAAAGTTCGACAATAGGTTATATATAGAGTTCCCGTAATTATCTTCACTTGATAGAACGTCTTGACATTATAGGTAAAACAGAGAGTGACATGCTAAGAATGACATGGAAACTACGGGAAAAACCAAAATAAAATTCACCCATTAGGTCAAATGCTGATAAATCAAGGAAAGAACCGACTAAAAATACACAAAAGTAATGTAGTGAATCTAACTGGACATTTTCAAAACCTAATACAAGGAAATGAGGCAATGGTTATCGCGTCTAGCGGCTATGGGACCCACGCCAAAGCTATCATTGTATATGGGTGTGGGGTGGCGCCTTGCTCCCAGGCAGGAGGTGGGCCTGAATATGTTTTCCGGGGGGGGGAGTTGTGCCACTAAGACTCTTTTTTAATTTATTTTGTATTTTGCCTGATTTCTAAATGGCGGGGGGGCTCAGAATTATTTGGTTTTGTTGTTGATAGCTGCTCTAGTGGAGGCAGACGTTGGTGGCCTGGTATGACGGCATCTCATTTGTCGCAGGCAGTCCAGGCATGCAGGGTTGGAGAGGGGGTAAATTGGGGAGTTGTTTAGTGTTACATTGGGTTACTATTGGTTCAAAACATCGAAAGTGGGTCTGAATCCATTGAGGACCACTTAGTTCAGCAAATACTCAGAGATGCCGGCTCAGGGGGAGAAGTCGGGGTACACCCGCCCACTTACAGGGCTGTGCAGAGCTGACTACCCGCCTGATGGCTGATGCCCTATTTTCGCTGGCATTGTGTTCGCTAAATGTCCAGGGTCTGAATTTCCAGAATAAGAGATCTCAGGTGATGAAGGAGTTCAACAAGTTAAGTCTGCATTTTTTGTTTTTGCAGGAGACCCACTGGGCAAGGGTTAGGGAGATGGCGCTCAGGTCCAGATCCATTCAGGAGGTTTTCCATGCCTCAGCCCCGACCAAATAAAGAGGGGTAACGATTGTAGTGTTTCCTAAAGCTCTCTTTAAACTGAAAGCTCAACGCGCAGACCCCAATGGTCGGTTCCTAATGGTGAAAGGGGAGTTAAAGGGGGAGGAAAGTGACCCTGGTATCTATTTATGCCCCTAACGAGGCCCAGGACCAATTTTGGGAGGGGGCAAAAACTAAGATCATGGGATTTACAGAGGTGCTTCTCCTGTTGTGGGGTGATTTTAACATGGTTCTCCATCCAGAGTGGGACAGAAAATCAGACCGTCAATACTCACACCTGCAGTCCCAGAGGAGAATGGCCTCATCTTTCCATGCCACAAATGAGGCGTTGGGCCTTCTAGACTCCCACACGACACGTCAGGCACGGAACCCTCTCTTCACATCCTTTTCTAACTCGCGCTCATCTTTCACTAGGATCGATTATGTCTTGCTTGACAAAGCCCTCCGTGATAGTATTATGGGTTCGGGGTGGAGTTGATCCAGTGTTCCGACCACGATCTGGTCCGAGTCCATGTGGGTATCTCCCCGGGCTCCCCTGTGTCCACAAGATGGACATGTAACAATCTCCTGTTGAAGGATAGGGAAACCGTTCAGACCCTCCTCATGAATATTAAGGAATACTTTGAGCTCAACAACAATGGGGAGGTGGGGGAGGCGGGAGTTGGGAGGCCTTCAAGACTACAATCCAGGGGGTCTTAATTGGACTTGGAGTGTCAAGGAAGCGGGTCAGAGTCATGGAGGAGAAATCTCTCAGAGATAAAATAAACGCAATACAGCCAGGGGGTAAACTTCAATCCTAAATTTTTCCAGGTAAATGGGCCGAGTTTCAACAATTTATGGCAAAACTAGCAACACTCATGGCTGGGTAAACCGAGAGAAAACTGTCTTTTCTACAACAAAGGTATATGGAGAGGGGGGAGAAGGCGGAAAGAATTCTGGCTTGGATGTTACGGGAACATGGAAGCAGTAGAAGAGTGGATGCGGTGCGCCGTCCGGGGGGTGAAAAATGCCTGGAAGACCCAGGGATAGCAGAGCAATTCTGTGCATTTTATAAGCGCCTCTACACATCAGAGTGATCAGGGGAAGGACCGCAGGCCGACAGGTTTCTTGACTCTCTTCCTATCCCCCGCCTCCCTCCCAAGAAGGCGGACCACCTAGAAAAGCCTGTCACGGCCCAGGTGGTAGTGGATACTATTGGCTCCATGAAGAGGGTACCACCCCTGGCGAAGATGGCGTCACAATCCTCTTTTATAAGTCCTTTCGCTCCACTCTAGCCCCATTCCAGTCCAAATTATTTAACACTACTCTGGACTTGGGACGCTCCCCCAATCCAGGCTATCAGTCTGTATTGTGATTATCCCAAAAGAGGGTAAGGACACAGCGAATTGCCAATCTTATCACCTCATCTCCTTACTGAACACCGATGTGAAGGTCTTAGCGAAACTCCTTGCAAATAGGTTAGCTCAGCTTCTTCTTTCGCTTATCCATGGTGACCAGGTTGGGTTTATCCCTGGGAGGCAGGGGCCTGATAATATCAGGAAAATCTTGGATCTGATACATGAGGCGGATAGTAACAATATAGAAGTGTACCTTTTGTCGTTGGACTCAGAAAAGGCCTTCGACCGGGTGGAGTGGTCCTATATGGGCAAAGTCTTGCAAAGGATGAGATTAGGTGAATGAATCCGTGGGTGGACTTCTGCTCTGTATAATGGCCCATTTGCCAGGGTGTTGGTCAATGAGGTAGTCTCTGTTCTGTTCCCCCGGTCCCGAGGTACCCGGCAAGGATGCCCAATTTCTCCCCTCCTATATGCCCTCGCAATGGAGCCTCTGGCTACAGCTGTAAGACAACATCAAGGGATTTCTGGGGTTAGATGCAGAGATCTAGACTTTAAGCTATCGCTATTTGCAGATGACATTCTTGCTTATATAACTGGAAGAATCTCTCCCGATCCTCTTGAATCTGATCCAATTTTTTGGGGCCTTCTTCGGACTGAAAATTAACCCATCGAAATCACGCCTCATGCCAATGGGGGGAATAGACAGGCTCATCAAAGGGAAAGACTCTGTAGGAGGTATTAAGGTTGAGCGGGAGGCTACACCCTATTTGGGAGTTTTACTCCAGAGAGACTTGGGAAATCTTTTCGTGCTGAACTTTCCCCCTACCCTCTCCAAGATGCGTTTGAACATCCAAAGGTGGTCCCCTCTTACTCTCTCATGGTTCGGGCGCATTGTATCCCTAAAAATGAATATCCTTCCTCGCCTCCTCTACCTTTTTTCTTCCGCCCTCCCTACAATAGTGCCAGACACCTTTTTTAAATCCCTGCAATCCATGGCCTTTTGGTTTGTCTGGAATGGAAAAATGCTAAGGATCAAGTTTGCCACCCTGACTCTCCCGAAGTCTCAGGGAGGCTTTGGACACCCAGACTTCCGACAGTACTACAAGGCAGCCCAGATAAGGGTCATGTTAGAACATTTGAAAGACGAAATACGGACCTATTGGTCATATATAGAGGACACCCACATGCACCCCAGGAAAGTAAGAGATCTCCTGTGGACCCCGACCAGAGACCACCCTGACAGAGTCAGAAACCACCCGACTCTGGCAGTCTCGTGGACCCTATGGAGGCAAGATAAGCTCAATGCTCTCCTTTCTTCCTGGCCTCCCCCCTCTGTCTTCCCTGTGGGGGCCTCCCTCGATCTGGGAAAGAGAGGCTTCAGGGACACCCAGAGGTGGTCTGATATGGGTTTGGAACGAGCCGCTCAACTATTCCAGAATGGCGCCTTCATTGAGAACAGTGCCTTAGCGGAAAATATGGGGGAACACCCGATGTCCATCTTTGATTACCTTGGAATAAAAGGGTTCCTGACTAGCCCCAAATGGGCACGACCCTCATCCGTCCCCTCAAACCCCTAGAGATATTGGAAGAATTATCCTGGTCTAAACTCTTGGGGTGCTCTTTTTAGGTTCCCTCTACACGGCAGCCATGGAGCATAATTTTAAAATCCTTCACACGCGGCATTTCCCCCCCTCCCCGAGAGGTTATCTAAAATGTTCCACAGTACTTCCCCTCTCTGTCCCAGGGGATGTGGCTTAAGGGGGTCCTGGTATCACCTGTGGTGGGAATGCCCATCAATCCAGATCTTCTGGTCGGAGCTCTTGAGCTGGATCAAAGACATACTGGGTCTCATGCTTCCCTCCCTTACGCTCTATTGACCTCCTGTTTGGTTTCCCCTCCCCTGCCCCAGATTCAGGCGTCTATCCCAGGGTGGTTCAGGCCATGTTGAGAGCGGGGAGACTAGCCCAGAAGTGGAGAAGCAAATCAGTTCCATCCAGAGCTGAATGGCTGGCAAAACTCTGCTGCATCTTCACATACGAGAAATGAACAGCTTTGGTATACGACACAATGGATACCTTCCTGTTGGATTGGACAGTAGTACTCTTGCATGAAGACTCTGGTACTATGAGGCTTTGCGGACCCCTGCCTAGAACCACGCCATCTGTTGGTCTCCCTGTGTATCACTCCTCATCGCTTATAGGGTGCCATCACCAATGAATCCAATCTGTCAGCCTATCCACACTGAAAGGTCCTGTGGTTGATCTCTTTGGAATCCCTAAGGCCCGTTTGGGGCTGGTGTATTATGTGTGGGGGGAGGGTTTAAGAGGGAGGGCGGGAGGGAATACTTTTGCTAGCATTTCCTAAAAGTGTTTCTTTTGTTTAAGTAAAATGTTAATAAAAACTAAATGGGAAGAAAAAAAATCACAAATGAAGGTCCTAGCATCGCAAGGCTTGATAATACATGCCCGCTATTGGAAATTTACATTTATCCCAATAGTAACCTTCTACAAACAGAAGAAAATACCAGCAGTGGCATTTGGCAGTGAAACAGGCCTGATGATAAAAAGCAACATCTGGAACATACTTGAGGGTATGTTCTGGAAGAAAGTGCTGCATATACCAAAGGGAGTACGTATGGCAGCAATAAGATGCAAACTAGGACTTCAATCATTACACTCTGTCTCAATGTGGAAAAGTCTAGCACTGTTTAGAAAAACTATAATGCAAGACGCTGCAGCACTGTACAAATTATTATGAAATAAGGAACCAGGAACCCAAACATGACCTTCGGGAGAGAGGCAGTGGTTATGTAGGAACACAGCTAGATGCCACTTCCGATTTATTGATAACAAATCCAGTGAAAACCAAGGTAAAAGACAAGGACTGGATTATTTCACAAAACATTAGGAACCAATATAAGTTGTTGAACCTGCTCCCATGGGCACCAAGGGCCTTAAAAAAATTGTAATCTTACCTTATGAAATGGCCCTTTACCTACCATCAGGACCAATTCTTACGTTTGAAATTAAACCTTCACCAAACTAAAGAAGTAATGTGTAAAAGCAATGCGGACACTTAGATAATAAATGCAGATTTTGTGGAAAAGCGAATATGATTGAGTCAGCTAAACACCTAATGACCAGTCGTGAAGCCTAACAAGGGAAGGAACCAACTACTTAGCAAGACATGTAAATCATGCTCTCTCACTAGCACCGGACCAATGTTGGTCTCTGGATTTACAAGGGAGAAATGTAGCTTGGTTATGCGCTGGAATTGACTTCTTGCATAAAGTGCTCAAACCCCCCTGATGGTATGGGGAATAGTGTGTAGAGAGCCGACATGTTGATACTGTGCGGGAGAACCAGATATTGGAATCTAAGGACAATGAATAATATTAACACTGTCAAGTAAACAGAATGTGATGATATGAATGAACTTTAGGAAGTGAAGTTGTAAAAATGTTTTCTTTTAAACTGTAATACAAAAAATAAAAATAAAGAATGGTCTATCATACTCCACCTTTTCCTCTCTAACAGGCAACATTGCTTCAACACCATAAAATAATGGAGTAGGCACTATACAAATGCAAGATAACATAACAACAACATGACACTGTGGCAGACTCACAAGTCTGACCAATCAGAGCCAATGACCTTAAGTACTCTGCCCAGAAGAACAAAACTACGTAGGGTTTTAGTAAAAAAAAGTAATCCTTTTGGTAGCTATGACCTGCCTGCTTTTTCCTGGTAGGTCTACAAAGATCTACAAAATGCTTAGGCACACAATGACAATGTGGCAGACTCACAAGTCTGACCAATGCAGAGCCAATGGCATGCTTTGTGTCCTTGTGCACTGTGCACAGAAGCACCAGCCTAGTCTTCGCTTGAGTATCATAAATAAATCAAAACATGTGTAAAGAAACTCAAAGGATGATCCATCACTCCCCCACCAAAAAGGACCTGAATCTCCTTGCTCTTGCCGTCAGAGTTAACACATCTTAGATAATGGAGGAATGGCACTTCTCAATGAAAGGAAACGGCAATTTGCCCCAGGGCAGAGCAAAGGAATGGTGTGAGGGGTGGAGTCCCTCACCTTTGAAGACCCAGGGCTCTGTCCTACAAAAAAGCAGCCATTTACATCTGCAAAACAGTTAATCCGCAAAAGCAGCAGAAGACTTCAAATCCATAAAATGTGCATCTGGAGCAAAGTGAGTGTGTGTGTGTGTTTGTGTTTCTGTGTGTGCATGTAATTGTGTGGGTGTGCGCACTCGTTTGCATGTTGTGACTAATCACTGGAATTCGTCCCTTCTCCCCAATGGGGAGCCCCCCACTGTGAGGGTAGGAAGGTGAGCCCGGTCCGCAACACCCTCCCTAGGGGTTGAGGAACAGGGGACCTCGCAGGGAGAGACTCCACCTTTGCAGATAAGGACTTTCCTTGCTGTGAGGAACTCCCTAGAAGACCTTCCAACCAGACCTCTTCAAGTATATCCTACAAAGAAGTATGTGAAGAAATTATTGTGTGTTATTGTTAGCCAAAAACTGTAAAAAACCCTGAAAAGGAAAAGACACCTGTTACTGGGACGAGGAGGCTGACCTATGAAGGAAGAGAAAATGTGAAATAAACAGAGAGAAAGGAATATGAGACTGCACCAGGGAAGTCCAATCGCTATACAGTATATGAGAAGGGAGGAGACTGCATATGGCGAGAGGAACCCCGAAAGTTATAAATCAGCTAACCTGCCTATCTAAAAAAGAGGCTGAATGCACGACATCGTGTGGCTGAAAGAAAGCAAACCGAGAAGACAGACATGCAGCATATGAGATGCGAAGTGGGGAGAGAAACCAAGTTGGACGCACAAAATGTCTGAATGCTGAAAGAGAGAGACTACAGAGTGGTGGCGTGAACACAACAGGCTTGTGGTGGACCAGGTGTCCCTTGAAGAATGCTGATAGCGCTCTGCTACAGCAAACGCAGAACCTACTCGTCAATGAAATACCGAACAACAACTGTATGCAGGAAAACAAAGGGAAGAGAATAAAAGGAACATGAAAAGTCAACCTGACAAAATGGAGAGAGGACATCACACTAATGTTAAACCCAGTGACGTTATACTTAACAACTAAAGGTAACAGGGAAAACAGGAGACATGGGAGGGGGACAGAATATCATTATTTGAATGTGCATACTCTTCCCAGTCAAGATTAGATTTGGACTCCAGGGAAGTGAATGCGAATCACTATTGGAGTACTCATACTAGTCCCAGACAAGATAAGATATTGACTCAGAGAGAAGTGAATAAGAATCCCTATTGGAGTACTCATACTAGTCCCAGACAAGATAAGATATTGACTCAGAGAGAAGTGAATAAGAATCCCTATTGGAGTACTCATACTAGTCCCAGACAAGATAAGATATTGACTCAGAGAGAAGTGAATAAGAATCCCTATTGGAGTACTCATACTAGTCCCAGACAAGATAATATATTGACTCAGAGAGAAGTGAATAAGAATCCCTATTGAAGTATTCACTGTGACGATTCATGGGATCTCGTCACTTCCCCCAAGAGGGGATCCCTTCAGCATGAGGATAGGGAGATAAAACCGCTACCCAACAGTGCCCATAGGGGTGGTAAAAAGCGGGAGGACCTCATAGGTAGATACTACCATCATGGGGATAAGGACTCGCGTCCCATTAAATACCTCCCTAAACCCTTGTTGGCACAAAACATGGCCCTAACGACTCCTTCTCCCTCCCACCCTGAAACTACTACGGTGTTGTTGTGAAGTTTCTACTATTGCATCTGCAAGACCACATAGGACTGAGATGAAGAAGGATTTAAGAAACCTACAGAACAACAGTAAAGGGAATTATCTAAAAACTGGAACGAGTAGTAAGCATAATGAAAGGTGTTAGATAAAACAAATGACGAGATCGAATTGGGAGAAGGTTAGCTATTGAAAGATCTTTTATTTCCCAGCACTGCAGAAGTCAAACAAAATCACTGACAGAGAGAGCCCCCTGGCAGCAATAGAGTGAGCTCCTCACCCCATACAAGCTTTTATGCCCCATTATTTACATAGGTTTGAATACAAGAGAGTGGAATATTATTAGGACTTCAGAGGAAGGAACAATCTCATTACTACTCCAGTTGTGTACGTTGTGGGCGCCAAACAGTCCTGGTATCTTCAAGCTTGATAGCTCAAACAAGGCTAGATAAACATGCAGCTGGGCGACAAATTGTTTTTTCCAATGTTAGCAGAGGTCAGAAGACGTTAGTTAACAGTGTGATCATAATATAATTTGGTGCTGAACGCATTTCTAAAACTAAGTGTGCTGGCATAGCATAAAAAAACAAAAAATGTGCAAACGAGTACAACATTTCTTTTTTCTTCTCGTCTTCACTTGCGTTTCCCATGCTAAGCGTGCCCCAGACAAGATGGTGCCTGTGTGGCCACACTTTCATCCCAGTGTTCTAAATCAACACACCTCCTTATTCACAATAAGTGTGCAATATGCTTTTAAATTCAACTTCGAAAACAAAGGGGAGTTTGATGCTAGGAAATAACATTATGAATAGCCACATAACAAGATGTCCTACTAATATCGAGACATATAACATACTTTGCCACTCAACATTATTAAAACATATTTACATGGAGTATTCAAAATGCTTTTTCCAAAGACTACACTCTTCACCACTGATGCTCTGCTTAAATAATGTTTTCACTCTGGTCAATGGACTTCTTCATGGACTTGTCATCATCATTGAGCACCATTGTCTCAGGGGAACAGGTTAAGTCCTAAACGTGTCATCATTAGATGGAATTCAAAAGTGCCAAATACACCCCAAGTGCAATCCCTCCTTCATGCCCAATGCTATGAAGGGTCTCGGTGTGTAGAGGGGCAGTATCATTATTAAGAATGTCTAGTTCTTCCTATGTTAGGCCATTTTAGGTCAATCTATGCTCTTTTTTGGAATGCTTATGTGGCGAAGCCCTCAACTAAAAATAATAGCATGCAGTGGTCATTTGAATCCATAATCACAAATATTTTTCTGGGCTCAGATGTGGCTAACCAAAATAACCTAACTACAAAATACTAAAGCAGTCTGGGCTGCCATTTCTCTAGCAAATGTGTCATTGGATTTGTAGATCTGGATCAAATCAATTGAAAGGATAAGTAATATCGCGCCTGCAGTGCTCTTAGTGTTATTTGATCCGAAACAAATCCCCATAGCATATGGTCACAGTAAAAAACACAACAAATAAACACATTGTATGATGGAAATATGTAAAATGCAGGCATTTAATGAGATATATTTCGTTTTTACATGCTCCTGGACAGTACAACACAATTTCTTCTTCTTTGTGTCTGTCTTACCTCCGCCACCTGCTCTCCAGTTGTCTGTATGCTCTAGAAGGTGTTAATCCAGGGGTTCAAGGTCAATCTTCTTTCAAGGATGTTTTAGTTGTGTGGAAGGTGTTGGAAATCAGTGCCCTCTCTATACATCACTGACCGCCAGCCATGGATGTCTCTTTGCATTTTAGAAGTGCATTTAAGTAGACTAAAACAGGCTTGCTAGCTGAGTATATTGTCAGTCTGGAGAAGTGGAGATGAACCCTTCATCCCTGCTCAGAAGCCATCACCTGATTGCATGAGAACGCCACAAGGAACCTAACTAAGAAAATTGCTCGCAATGCCAAAGTTCAGTTTCCACTATATTGGCTCTACCAACAGTAATGCACTTTTCAATCAAGCCGACTATATTAATCGTAGGCCATTGTAGAGCAACAGTAAATAAAAAAATACATGAATAGTGAGTAATACAAATTTTTAAGATGTCAGATTTTGCCTTATACAATGAAACATATTATTATTTCACTTGAATTATAGCCCATTATCTGGCATTCTTATAAATAACCACTTCCAATCAAAAAAGTCTCCTTCCTTTTTTAAATATATTGCTCAAACCTCTACACTACCAATTCCATCCTCATGAAGTACCTATAAGCAATATAAGCTTAAATTCAACACCGGGACCTCACTATGGACTCAGCGCTATCTTGTATATGGCACTGAGTACCTACTCTCCAGGACAGTGGATAGTTGTGCATGGGCGTTGCGGTTTGCGTCTAGCACTACACCATGGACTCAGTGGATAGGTCCAGCTAGTTTGCCTTTTGGCCTATTGGCATAAGGAAATCGAAATATATATCTGTGTGACAAGGACTGACAAGGACTGTGTATACAAAAACTGACAATGAAAACGTTCCTTCCTGCAGTATCCTACTAAAAATAATTTGTTGGCCCTAATCTCCAAATATTTCATTGACTCCATTGAACATGATTCACCCAGAAGTTAAGGTGATTCAAGTGTGTGCCTTACAGGTTCCTCCAGGACCATTTTCTTTTTTTTTATTGGTTTTGAAATACATTACTCATTCAATACATTAAACATACAAACTTTAAAACGTACACACATTTACATTGGATAGCATACACCTAAGGGTATTTGTCCAGGTAACTCTGCAGATCGTATGTAAACCATGATCCCATATGAAAGTTATAATTCAAGTCTTTACGGCAGTTCATTACACATTATGCTTTGTCAGTTATTGTCTTTAGTTGTCTTCCCATTTTTGACAGATCTTGCGTGCTTTCTCAAGGCAGCCTGCGGTGGTATATACTCTTGTTTCCATTATTATGCATGCGTCCACATCCGTTACCCATTGATCATATTGTGGGGAGGAGGGTGAGCACCATAGCTGAGCTATATTTCTTTTTGCCAGGCCTGTTGCTGTTGAGAATAGAAGCTTTTCAAATCGAGATAGCGCGATGTCTTCCTCTATTCCCAGTAGTAGTAGTTTGGGGTCCCTTGGTATTTCCTGGCCGGTGACTATTGAGAGTCTGTTACAGCATCTCTGCCAGAAGGTTTGGATTTGTGGGCATTCCCATAGGATGTGGAAGAAGGTCCCTCTCTCTCGCCCACATCTAAGGCAGTTGGGGTTTGTTGCTCACCCCCTTCGGTATAAATCTTCTCTCGGATAATATATGTGTAGTATTTTGAGCTGGATCAGTCTGATTCTGGCAGATATGGCTGTTTCTCTGGGATACATAAGAGTCGTAACCCAATCTTCTGGTTGTATTAGTCCTACGTCCTGTTCCGATTTGGCTTTCAACCCGTGGAGCTCTGGTGTTGCAAATGAGGAGATCGCGTTATACATTGTGGAGGTTACCTTATTATTTATTCGCTCAAGTACAATGTTTCTCTCTATTGGTGTGGACTCAGGCATATCAGTCAGATCTGCTGTATATGTTGTGAGCGCGTGTACCAGCTGCCTGTAGTGGAAGTGTTCTGTCATGGGTAGGTCAAACTTCTCTCTTAGGGATTGGAAGGACAGCACTGCGCCGTCTTTTATTATGTCTCCAATCCTGGAGATCCCAGCTGTTTCCCAGGTTGCCCATCTCGGAAGCCTGTTAAGTTCAGGGAGATACCTATTCCTCCACAGTGGTTGCACCGGTGTGATTTTCACCTCCCAGTCTAAATGTTTATGTACATCTCTCCATATCCGTGTTCTATGAGCTTTGATTGTGTTTGGGGTTTGTCGTGGTGTATGTTGGTATAGGCTCTCTAGTGGGGAGGATCCCTGTCTTGCTTGTGTGTCCGCTCGAATATGTGGCTGCTCTGGGTTGCTGTGTAGGATGTCATTTACTATTGCCATCTGGGAAGCCCAATAATATGTCTGAAGATGGGAGAGTCCGATCCCTCCCTCCCACGTGTAGCGTTGCAACGTGCGCAGGGCTATTTGCGGGTGACCACCTCCCCACAGCAGTTTCCTAAGAATTGGAGAATTCTGTTTTATGTATGGATAGCGGTGCATTCTGCAGGATATATAGAAAGCGCGGGAGAGCTAGCATCTTAAACAAGGCCACTCTGCCCAGTATAGTTAGAGGCAGGGCCATCCAATGCTTCACATCATTAGTGAATTTATCTATGATCGGGAAAAGGTTTTTGGGGACATATTCTGTAAGATCAGTTGTGATTTGCACGCTGAGGTACATGAATTGTGTGGTTACTACTTGGAATGGACAGTTATTTGGGATTGCCTCGTTTAGTCCCTTAATTGGGAATAATATGGATTTGTGGTAGTATACCTTCAGCCCACTAAACGTCCCGTATCTATTCAGTAAGTGAGTGACAATAGGACATGATTCTTTCGGGTTGCTCATATAGATGAGCAAATCATCGGCGTATAGGGAAACCCTATCCTCCCATCCCTGGGCCCAGTGGAATCCCTTCCATGACTGTGTATCCCTCAGCATTATTGCCAGGGGTTCAATCACTAGCGCAAACAGCATTGCGAATAAGGGGCATCCTGGCCTTGTTCCCTTCCCAAAATTAATACTGCGTGAGGACCATCCGTTTACTCTAATCACAGCTGTCAGGGCTTTATATAGGAGTTTGACCCAGCTCATAAATTGACCGCCGAATCCCATTTTGTTCATTATGACCCACAGAGCCTCCCAATGAACGGAATCAAATGCGTTTTCAAAGTCAATGGTGAGAAGGGCAAGTGCCTCTTTTAGTGTTGGTGCTCTTTCAATGGTAACGTGTAATCTATGGATGTTCATCCGCGTGGATCTCTGCGGCATAAAGCCGCATTGGTCTGGGTGGATGAGGGTCGTTATCACCTTTTGCAGCCTATTTGCGAGTATCTTCACTAGGATTTTAGCCTATGTGTTTATAAGCGAAATCGGTCGATAGGAACTACATGTATCTGATGGTTTACCTTCTTTGTGTATTACCACTATGCAAGCCTTTCTTAGATCTAGAGGGAGAGTCCCTTTTTCCTTCGCATGTCGAAACATCTTGAGCATGTGTGATGCTACCTCACTACTCCCTATTGCTTTCCACGTTTCCGCTGGGAAGCCATTGGGTCCAGGAGTTTTCCCGTTTTGTAGTTGGGATAGGGCTGTTGTCAATTCTTCTGTGATTTCTGCTTCTAAATTCAGTCTTTGAGTATCGTCCAGGGACAGGAGGGTGATTTCGTCCAATATGGCGGGGTCTATCGGGGTTGGCGGGGCGGCGTATAGTGTTTCATAGTAGGCTGCGAAGCATTCTGCGATTTCTGAGTCAGTCGAGGTCTGCTCTTTATTTTCCTTATTTATTCTTCTGACCTGAAGGTGCCCTTCATCTCGTTTCTCCAGCCATGCTAGCATCTTGCTGGCTTTGTCCCCGGTCTCGTATAGCCTGGCTCTCATTGTTCAATGTGCCTGGTTTGCACAGGTTAGGGTTAAGTTCTGTAGTTTCCTTTGCGCTAGGATCAGGGCTCTATTGTCTTCAATTGTTCCTGAGTTAATGTATTATTCTTCTGTATTTTGCACCTCGGTTTCTGCATCTTCTACATCTTTTCTATGCTGTTTTTTGTATGCTGCTGTCAAGCTCAGGACCACTCCCCTCAAACTTGCTTTGTATGCTTCCTATAATATCCCATTATCGGATACCGAATTTTGATTTATCTCAAAGTATGTGGTTGTTGCTTCTTGTATTACTTCCACAAGTTCGGGAAGGCCTAAGTAGTATGGATTCAGTCGCCAGATTGATGGGGTCTGTGGACTTTCAGTTTCCAGCTGTATCAGTAGGGGTGAGTGGTCTGATATCCCTCGTGGGAGTAGGGTTGCTTCTACTACTTTATGTATATTCACAGCAGGAAGAAAGAAGTAGTCCAGCCTAGACAGTGATGTGTGTGCGCCTGATAGAAACGAGTATTGTCTTTCAGTTGGATGGAGATCGCTCCATGCGTCTCTTAATCCTAGTGCTGTTGCAAAGGTAGTTAGTTTGGTTGGTACCGCTGGATTTCTTCCTCTTATGTGTGTCTGACCCATGTTAATATTCATTACTTCATTGAAGTCTCCACCTATTATTAGGGTGTCAGCTGTGTTATTTGCTATTATTGATGTGATATCTTCTAGTAGGGTCGTCATGAGAGCCGGGGGTGAATAGATCACTAGTATGGCGAAGGTTTGGTTCCATAAGGTGCCCTGTACGAGTACATATCTTCCTCCTGTATCTTGGAGGATGCTGGATACCGTAATGGGAATTTTCTTGTTTATCAATATTAATACTCCTCTCGATCCCATGGAGAATCCTCCATGCACTGCTGTGCGATATTTAGTTCTCTTAAAGAACTGGCATATTGTACCTGCCAGGTGGGTTTCTGTTAGGAGGACTATATCTGGATTCTGCCGGTTTAGGTATTGCGTGACCAGTCTTCCTTTGATGCTGTTGCCTAGACCATTTACGTTCCACGTTAGGAGGGATAGCTTTCTAGTGTTGGATTCTGTTTGAGGCATTGTGTTTTTCTTGGTATACTGTGTTTCGGTAAGCATGGTTTCCGTGTGTGACATCAATTTTTGATGCAGTCTGGAATTCTTCTTTCCTTCTGACATGAGCAGGTGTGCCGTGCATGTTTTGTAACATAAAATAACACATTTTAACTCCCAACTCCCCCTCCCTATACTCCTTCCCCAACTGAAGCATCTGTCGCCCATTCAACCAACTTTCTAACAATTAGTCAATTTGTTTAGTGTCTCTTGCTATTCAAGCATTAGGGATGTTGGATAGGACACTTGAGTAACCTTGTCCGTGTTTCTCGCCGTCTGTTTTGACGCTTTTTCTGACACTTTTTCTGGAGGGGGGCCTGTTTTGGGACACCATTTTGTTGATTTGTGGGGAAATCTGATGGTGCATTGTTGGCGGGTTTCTTGGTTTGGGTTTCAATGTAGTTATTGGTGGTCATGTTTTTGTCTGATTGTAATTATTTACATCAGTCGGCTTCTCTCGGTAGTAATTCTTCTTGCTCTTGTATTGGCTGTGCGTTTGGTTGCCCATTCGGACGTGGTCTGATGCGTTCACGTTCCCATCTGTTCAGCGGGCCCCAGTCCCCTTCCAGGTTACGTTCCGCCCAGTTCCATGCTTCTTTAGGCTCATTGAAATCCACAGTTGTACCATTATGATAGATTTTTAACTGTGCTGGGAACAGGAGGCCATATTTGATGTTTTGCAGCTGTAGTGATTTTTTAAGCTGGTCGAAGGATCGTCGTGCTCTTTGTACTTCCCAAGTAAAGTCTGGGAAGAAGGCGATTTTAGGGCCGTTATAGGTTATAGGGCCTTTGGTTCTTGCCATTTGTAGTACTGTGTCTCGGTCTCCATATTTTAGAATCTTGGCAATCACTGTGCGGGGTGGGGCCCCAGGAGCTGGCCTGCCCGTTGGGACTCAGTGGGCACGTTCAATGGAGAAGAGTTTTGAAAACGTCTTCGGGGCGTACAGGTCTATGAGCAGTTGTTCAATAAATAGCTCCATGGAGGGGCCTTCGCTTTTCTCGGGCAGCCCCAAAATTCATATATTGTTTTGCCTAGAGTGGCCCTCTCCCTCCTCCGCCCGTTCCTCTAGCACTTTTACACGTTGCAGTACTCTGGTCATCTGTTGTCCTATGTTCCGGAGACCATCTTCCGTATTGGATATGCGAGTTTCTGCCTCTCCTGTGCGAGATGTGTGTTTTTGCAGATCAAGGCGTAGGAGGGATACCTCTGTGCTGATGCCATCTATTTTTATTTCCATGGATGTTCTGGAGTTGGCTATGGCATTCATAATGTCTTTAAGGGAGGGTTCGGCTTCCTCGTCTTCAGCAGACATGGTTTTCTCTTGTGTCAGGTCTATGGCCGTTGTGGGTACTGCATATTGCTCCATTTTGCTTTGTGTTGTGCCTCTTCTGCCCTTATCTTTACCCATGTCTGCCTCTGTGCCTAGTGCAACACTAGGTGGGGGATTACCTGCCACTTTCAAGGTCTCCACGTGGCTGGATGGTGTTTCTGGCTTTCTTTCCTGCCTCCCCATCGTTTTATTTCAGTGTGCTTGTGTTCCTCCGTGTGTCATTCTAGAGAAAGAGATATCCATTCCACCTCCTCACCGTGGGCTGGTTGGAGCCGGGGAGGGAGAAGGTGAGGCCTAGTTGGGCTTCCTTCTATTATTCAGCCCCTCTATGTCTGCCGCCATGTCTCTTTGCCGCTCGGGGGCACTATTTCTCAGGATTCGTCCTCTACACGGGAGGCTCTCGTGGCAGGCAGCCTGTACGTGTCCAGCCTGTCCCTCGTTTATTTTCTGCACACAGTGGAATCGGGGGCATGTCCCTTGAGGAGGTCACTGTCGAGAGGCGATAAGGAAGTTTGATGTAAGTTATGCGATAGACGGCGGGGAGCGGGCAGACGGGGAGGGATCTTCGGATAGTCTATTCTGTCTCGGTGTTTCCACTGCTCGTCTCCCACCCTCCCTTCTCCTTACCGCCTTGTGGGCCTCGACATCCAGGTTTCAGCTCTCTGCACCACCGTCCGCTGTCCTGGGTCAGCAGGCGCTCGACGCTAAGCGGAGCGCCCTCGGTCGTTCGGCTCGCCTTGGATTGTAGTTGCTGCTGGAGTGGTGTTACGGAGATAGCAGCCGGGGGTGAGGGGGAAGATCGCACCCCCGCACCGGGGCACGTCTGTGTGGGCCTCAGCGTTGTTTGCCTCCCCGCCGTACGGTCGCTCGGTGCCAGCGTCTTTTTGCCTCTAGGCAGGGCCACGACACTTCTGTCTGGCGCGGAGGCACTTCCCTCCCCACCGCCTCTCGCGGGCCGCCGCTCCCTATGTTGGTGTCAGTTGGGAAGTTATGCCACGTTGCCGTCGGCCATCTTCTTTCAGTTTTGGCGGCGGCTACGTTACTTCTTTCACACTGCAGTTATCTTTGCTTCTGCGCTTCGTTTGAATTCAGATTTACTGCAACTCGTTCCGCTAGATTTCCGCTAACCTTATATTTTATTTTAAGGGTGTCTTAGGTCAGAATCCCCAGGATTTTCCAGGATATAGTTGGTGGCTCCAGGAGCTCCGCAGGCTCACGTCTCCATCGGTCGCTCGCTGGCCACGCCCCTCCAGGACCATTTTCAAGCATGTTAATGTAGGCTTGAGAACAGAGCAAAACCAGCTGCTCTTCAGAACATTCTTGGAAAAAGAGCTTTTCAAGCAAAACAAAAAGCAATCATATCTCCCAGTTTGCAGCCTCTGGCTCAATGTTTATTCATCAGAGAGTTATGAGGTATCAATGATTTTTCACATGTATGTCTTCTGAACAATATATACAAAGCAGATGGTGTTATCATGAATCCTAAGGACAATCCTAAGGACAATGTACCTACATGACTTAAAGAGTGTGATCTAGAAAAGAAAATATTTAAGTTACTATTTACAAATGTAATAATTTGACTTTTTTATATTCCTCAGGAAGTAAAAGTCACTTCCTGGCCCACAAGCCGAGAAGATGTTCTGAAGATGGAGAGCCTGGCATCATTGTCTAATAACTCAACCCATAGCATTCCAACCATTCCAACCATTGGCGCAGATGTTAAAATGTGGATCACGTTAAGCATCCTGCTGTTGCTGTTTTTGAGTGTTTTCCTCTTCTTCATCTTTCTGATGCTGCATGCTTTGATTACCACTGCACTCCTAAGGGCGCAAACCCGCTACATCCTCTTCATGTACAACCTGCTCAATGACACCTTGAATCTTATGACGTGTGTGCTTCTGTTCTTTTTAGAGTTTGCACAATACAACATAGCAGTAAGCAGCTGCTATGTTCTTATTACGATTGCATTTCCTGGGCACATATACACCCACGCAGGCACACACACACAGACACAAATGTGCGCACACACACTAATACGCATTTCATATATTTCTGGGGTGCATTGTGAGATTATTGATCCGGTTACAGTTGACTTCATAGGAAAAAGAGAACACATGTTCCCGTGTAAACCTTAATCTCAAGTAAAGACAACTCAGGGGGGTCCTCCCTTTCATAAGCTCGAATCCACCTTTCGAGCTCTACATGCCCCCATTTGGGACAAGGCAACACAGAAGCCACCAATGCATCCCCTTCAAGAGCAGGTGACATGGGAGACACTGGACTGACCCATGTTGCTGCGGGTTCTCTCTTCTTCCTAACCCTTCTGATTTTGCTGAGCACACAGCTCTGAGTCTTAGGGTCTGATACATGTGACTCACCCTGAGGTTTGGTCTAGGATTTGCAAATCACTGACTTGCCAAGGATGGACTTCGTCTCAACCCCCCTGAATCTCCTGGTATCTCCTTTGGCTCTGCACTCATTCTACACAAGGAGCATAGGAAAGTCCAACACCTCGTGCCTCCCTCAGAAACTCCTTTACAAGGACTCAAGAACCAGTTACTTTCCATGGGGGTGAAACTTTTCAGGCTCTGTCTCACTTCATTTGGGTAACTTCTCACAACCCAGCATCATTTCGTCCACCAAAAGATGGATGACCCAGTGATAATGGCTCCCACCACTTTTGGAATGTTTTGAAAGGCCTACAAAATCTTCCAGTGACTACTCCCGCATTTCAGATTTTGGCACCTGTGATGAATCTGATGATGTTGTCCCTTGTCCCCTATGGGGAGACCTTTCCCATGGGGCCAGGGTGCTCTGTCCGTAGTACAATAGTCCCCCTGGGGGTGTTGCACCAACCGAGGATCACACGGGGAGGTAAGCCCCCTATGGAAATAGGGATGATTATTCTCAGGGAATGTTATATTCATCTGCCTTAACAACCCCAGTCCCTTCTCCAATACCACATCTTCTCCCCCTCTTGTAGGGAGAACTAATATACTCTGTTGTAAGGTTTGCCACCTTAATATTTTCTTCAGTTTTATTTATTGAACATTTGTATAGAACCTATACATCAGAAAGTGTTTCCAAGTGCCAGTACCCTTGACAAACCTGCACTATCCAAAGACTTTAACCATCCTGCTTCAGAAGGAAAATGTAGTACTGGGACGACAAAGAATACTTCAAATAAACAAAGTGAGCAGTCTAGTTTATTCTGAGATGTCAATTGCCTGAATGGAGGCGGCTGGTCAGTGCGGGAGTTTAAAAAAACTCTGCTGTCAAGCAACTGAGAGAGAAACCTGAGCGGGACGAGCCTCAGAACGAGTCTCGAGAGAACGGGTCTCTGAAAAGGCACAGCAGGTTGCCTGCACCAAGTGAACAGAGGGAAGCCGAACTGGAAGCCACAGAATGAGGTAGAGGAAAGGCTGACGAAGGTCCAAGCTTGAAGGACTAAGAGTGTTGGTACTCATCTCGAGGCTACCCGAGCATCAATGAACCACTTGCAGTGCAGCACCCACAGCCAGGAGAGGAGAGATGCCGCACGAAGCACTGCACAACACGCCTCTCTCCAAAAAGCTGTCAGAGCCTCACAGAGCAACGCAGAGACTTGGGCAACACTGGTGCTGTTCAAGAAGAGAACAGGTATGTGGGTGTACCAGAAGTTGTTAGCAATCCAGGAAAGCTTAGGAGAGGTTCTGGGGCCCTGTAAGAGAAAGAGGGCATGCAATGGTGGGAGAGAGCGGGAGGAGGGAGGAAAGGGAGGGAAAAGGGAAAGGAAATGGCAGTAATGGAATGGAGGACTAAAGGGAAGGTTGGACTAGATAATGGCTCCTGTACAATCATTTGGTGTGCGTGATGCAGCCCCACGGGGTGGGCAACAACTGGCAACGAGGCCAATGAGCCCCCACCCTGTACCACAGCCGGCATGGAGGGGTGAGGAACACCCAGCAGGACGGCGGCCCGGTAGAGCCCAGCAGAAGAACCCACATCGGGCAACGAGCCCAACAGGAGGAGCAGGCAGCACCGTCTGCAGCAAAGGTTGGTCGTCGGACCCTACAGCAAACAGGAGGACCACGGTAGTGTAGGAGCAGTGTGTGCTGTGATGCCAGAGCGTCTCACAACTGAAATAAATTGCTCTTTGTACCCTGGTTTTACGGGCCAGAGTACTAATAGCAATAAGCCCCAACCAGAGGGGAATTACTGCTTCTGGTAATGCCCCAGGGCCTGCATTAAGGCCCAGGCGATTGATTAAATAACACAAATGATTGGGGTAGTGTTCAAGTGTTATTTACACAGTTCTCATATTTTGGGGGTGTGAGCAGCACAAGCAGTCCATTTACAGATCAGATCACTCACTCTGCTGCTACCTTTCTGACTAAATCTGGATTCTATCCAGATGAAGTATAAGAAGAAGCAAAGAAAAACGATACTCCATGGCTGTGAAAAACACTATATTTGAGCCTCCTGTTCCAGCACTTGAAGGTCAGGTCCCATCCAACAGGACTGGATATAATCATTGCTCCAGACCCATCTCCAACGCCAAGGTAAAAAAGGAGCATGAAGAAACCCCTACAGTCACTACAATGCTATTAAAGCAAAAACGGTAAACAACCTCAGAGCAAACAGTGCACACAGATTGGGAGTTCCTAGGGAAAATTAGATCTTGCGACTGGGAGGGTTGGAGTGTAGTCCAGTTATAGAGTCTAGAAGATCCTGCCCTGTGGCTTGGCCAAAGGACAATTTAAGATGCAGATTTTTACTGGGATTCAAGGTAGACATAATGCATGAACCTGAAGAAAAATATATCAGTGCAGATGACCCCCAAGTAATTTCACTGGATTTTTGAGGCTGTGTCAATAGAAGGTAAGTTCACAGTTTGTAAACTGGGGACATTGACAGATTTCCATCAGCAAGGGAATCCTCCCAGATTTCTTGTCATTGTATGAGTTCCAGTGACTGAATTCTGCGTGAACATTAGGCATGCTTACTGGTCTCACTTTGCATAAGTGCACTGTGACTTAAAAAGTGGTGTTAGCAATTTCTCTCCAGGTGGACATGTCAGCCTGTATGGTGCGTAACAGAATCCTTCACATCCATTTACAGGCACACATGTACACTCTCTGCTGGTCCTGGATTACTAACACACCAGCAACTCATAGGCAGCATAGCAAGTACTCCCGAAAGATGCTACATACAGCAAATAAATGTGCACATTATATGCTGAAGAGTAGTTCCCACATACTGTCTTTTAAATGCCTACTGGCATTAAGAAAGGGATTTAATATTATAGTATACAGTTGTCAATTGGCTCCCCTGATCTTAGTAGTATAAAAGCTGTTAAAAAGGGAAAGTGTATTATTAATCCAAATGAATACAATAGTGAAAAGAATTAATTATATTGTGCTTATCAGTGACGAACTACAGCAGTACCACCATAGGTGTTTCTTGTATAAGTAATAGAGCTGCAGGCTTAGGTTAATAGAAGGACCTCCCAGATCAACCCCTTCACAGCCCCATCCTCTCTCTCTAACTGCCAAAGCAGGATCCCTCACCACCTTCCAGAACCTGTGCTCTACAACCTTTCACTAATGGCAAACACTCTAAAGGGCACCTTCTATGAATAAAACACTTAGGGCCTCATCATGAGTTTGGTGGTAACCCTTAAATGTGGCGGTAACTCTATTGAAGCCGCATTTAAGGGTCCTCCAGATCACGGGTTTGGCAAATCCACTACAATTCCGCTGATTTTCGGCGCTATTACTGGCAGCGCTAATACCACCAGCAGTAATAGCGCCACACATTCCCCATTGGACCCAATAGGGAATGGGAAATTCCCAAATGGGCCCAATGCAGAATGAGGACTAACCATTCTGCCAAACCCGTGATCCGGCGCTTATAACGCCGGGGGTGTTGGCGGTAGGGTTAATAGCCCCGTTGGTAATACAGCCGGGGTTAGCGCCCAACTCGTGATGAGCCCCTTAGTACTGTGGCAGAAAAGAATGCATATATGAAACCCCAACATAACACAGTGCTTAAGCATAGTGGGGCTTATTTTAAAAGTGCAGCCCCATGGTAAACACATGTTGGTGTTTAAGTTAGTTTGACCTTTATGGGGAGAGTGCTTTACTAGCCTCAAAATTGAATGCTGGACAGACATAAAAATAAAACCACTTACCTCGAAGGATTTGGCTTTGATAACATCCTAAAAACAGCCTGTAGGTGACTGAAGCTGGGTTACTGCGGGAATGGGTCATTGAAATGACTCAGGTCGGACACTTATTGCCTTAAAGTAAATATCCTTTATTAAGGTTTAACAGTTCCACTGGATGTGGAACGCAATATACCTTGTTGCTCACTGGGGTTCCGATTCTGTGGTGTCCAGTATGGATACCGTCTTTTTGCCCTCAGGGGTGGCACTCTAGTAAGCCCAGTGAAACCCTTAATTCTCCTTCTCGTAACGCTCTCCTTCCTTCCCGGTTTACAAATTGTGTCCAAAGGGAAAAGAAAATAACTTTATAGTCCTTGTAATCAATTGGTCCCGTCCGACCCCTGACCAATCACCGGTTTTGCTGGACGCCAGCGAACGTACGGCATCCCAGCTGACCTTGTGCCTCCCCCTATGGGCATACCGACCCGTGAGCTGAGCTACACCATCTACGCCCAGCTCCATTCAGGAGTGACACCGGATCCTACAAGGTGCAAAGATTGCCTCAATGTCACCATGGGAAAGCGTACGGGAGACGGGTCGACCCCCCTCCTAAACAGTAAGTATGGATTAACCACATCCCGGCCATGACGTGTATGTCTGGTCTGTTGAGGAATAGAACGTTGTGCCAGAAACCCTTCCAGTGGTTGTGCCAGAAACCCTTCCAGTGGAACAGGGGATTCAAGACTCCGGGTGGCAATATGAAGCCTCTGGCAGTCAATGGGTGATCTCAGCTGTAGGATAGCCATTGCAACCTCGTAAATCCCCACCAAGGGACCGGGCTGTTCGGGCGGGTCCTCTTACTTGAACAGATAGTCAGCCACAAGCTGGAATTTACCAATCCTGTGTACTGTGGAGAAGGCAAAAGGCTGGAGAGTAAGGAACCAATGCAGGACCCTGTGGTTGGAGTCCTTCTGTAGGCCAGTCATCGCAAAGGGGCATGTTCAGTATATAGGGTGAAGTGATGTCCCAACAGGTAATATCGTAGTGCATCAATGGATCACTTGAATGCTAGACTCTCCTTTTTAATCGTAGAGTAGGGTAACTCATGGGGCAATAGCTTTCTACTAATGAAAGTGACTGGTCGGAGGTCAGTCTCGCTGCCCTGAGACAACACGGCACCCAGACCACAACCTGAAGCACCGGCCTTCGAAAAGAAAGGCTTGGAGTAGTCAGGACAGTGAAGTACAGGACAGCAGGAAATGGATGAAACCAGGGTATTGAAGGCCTGGACAGCCTCATCCTGCAGAATCCCTGGATGATTTGCTCTAAGTGCATCAATCAAAGGGGCTGCAATGGTAGAGAAGTGCAAAATGAAGCATCGATAATAGCCTATGAAGCCCAGGAAGGCCCAAATTTCCCTCTTTGTGGTGGGGACGCGTGGTTTCTGGATCGCCTGGATTTTATCAGTTGGAGGGGTTATCACCCCACGCCTAACAGTGTAGGCCAGATATCAGGTTGTCTCTGCAGCTAGACAGGTTTTTGTCAGGTTTATATGTAAACCCTCCTCTTTGAGGGAAGTGACAACCTTCAGTAGATGTTCAAGTTGTTGTTCCCAAGATGAACTGTATACCACAATGTCATCTAGGCTGCGGCATAGGATTTCTGTGGTCGCAGGACTCTGTTGACACAAAGGGACCAAAGGGGGGGTCTCATGCCTGAGTGTACCCTTATGTATTCGCACAATAGAGGACTCAGGTTGATCAGTTCTGTGGGGGATATTGTAGTCAAATATTTAATTTTTAATTTGGGTTCGCCCTCTTGTTGACTCCCCTTCAAAAAAAGATGGGAATCACTAATATTCCTATCTGGACTCTGAAAAAATTATGAAAAAGACCAGAGCAGAAGAAACAATATGGGAGATCTGAATCTCTAGGAAATTTTGAAAAATGAATACAAGTATCCATTAGAAATACACATATATGTATTCTCTTTTTATAACCTGCGGATGGAGAAACCTAATTAAAAAAATCTTTTTTCATCTGTGTCGCAGGACTCTGTCCATCAATGTCTGGAAAGTGGCGGGTGCCCCATGTAGTCTGAAGGGAAGGACTGCGAATTGGGATAGACCCTGTTGAGTAGCAAAAGCAGTCTTCTCTTGGTCTTTTTGAGTTTAAGTGGAATTTGCCAGTAACCCTTTGTTGGATCTATCGTACTGAGATACATAGCAGACCCAAGGTTTTCCAGCAGTTTGTCTACCCATGGCATTGGGTAGGCCACATAATGGATGATGGCATTCAATAGTCGGAAGTCCATACAAAATCTCGATGTTCCATTAGGTTTAGGGACTAACACGACAGGGGAGCACCAGGCACTCTTAGATGGTACTATGATAACCATTTTCAACATTTAGTTGACTTCTCTGGAAATGTCGGACTGGCTTCAGGTATGCAATAGGGTCGAAGTCGGACTATCTTGCCAGCTTCTGTTCTGATTGAATGTTCCACTTGATCGGTCCAGCCAGGTATGCTGGAAAAAGTGGAAGCTACGGGGGATATAACCCTTTATAGTTCCTTCCGTTGGACTTTGGTCAACTGGTCCCCTAATTGTACATCCCTGATATCTTTATTTATTAATAATGTGTTACAGTTTATTTTAAACTTTACACATAAAAAAAGGAAAAAGAGTTATTCTAAACATTAGTCGTTAATAGGATTGCTCCTACACAAATATAAAATATAAAATTGCTCCTACAAAAATATAAAAATCAACCAAACCTCAATAGAGTCAATATCATCATATCAAACAATTCATATATATATGTTCAAAGTTCTTTCAATTACCAGCCATACTCTATAGGTAGCAATCTGCAGCTGCCGACTTTGTGTATTCATAAGGCGAAACCAAAATTCAAGTTCCCCAATGGATGCCGTATCGTGGACGGAATTGTTATAACTTACTTTGTAAGTATCCATCATATTTACACATTTAGTTAATACATGATTAGCAGTTTCTTTGCATCTGTTATCCTTACATAGTCGGCAATACCTCTCTGTGGAAGATAAACCATTATATTTACTTTTATTAGTCACCAGCGGTAAATTATCTACCCTCAATAGAAGTAAAAATCGCCTGAGTCTGCTTGATGGACAGAGGGTTAGATATGGCTGCATTTGCTTAAAGGAATAGAGCATGTAGTGGATGAATTTGTATTTAGGAAGCTTATCCAAATGGGCGTAGTTTTCCAGCCAGTCCCAGAGGGCTATTTTTTTGGACAGTGCATTTTTTTGGGGTTCATCGAATTTTTCTCCACTCTTAGTCCAGTTTATTACTCTCAGGAAGGCTTCAGTCTCCTTTTTAAGATGGCATTTGGTAGTTTCCTTTAAAGTTTCAGTAAATTCTTTCAGTAAGCGATTCTCTGGTTGATTAGAGATTCTAAGATAAAGTTCAGCTCTCCTTTTCAGAACAATGGAACCTAAAGAGGAAACCCCCATTTCCAGTCTTAACAATGCCATTGGAATAGATTGGGGAAGTCCTAAGATTCTTTTCCAAAACTTCCCCTCTATAATTTGCAGCCAGCTTAGGTCCATTTGCAGCAGGGCTTCCAGCCCGTAGACCACCTTAGGGGTTAACACCTGGGTATATAATTGACGGATTCCATACAATGTAAATCCACAGTTCTGTCTTGCAAATTGGCTAATCAGCGACGTTACTTGAGCTGCCCGATGTTGTCTCATTTGTATACAGGAGTTATAGCCCGGCTTGGCATTCATTTCAACCCCAAGATATGTATATTGCTGGGTGTACTTAATTTCTATTTCGCGCAGTAGAAGCCGAGGGCGAGCAATCTTCTTACTTGCGAATAACATCAATGCAGACCACTGAACGTGTGATCCATAATTATCAAATCGTCAGCATATGCTAGCACTGCACAGTGGATTGTGCCGACGAGAGGAGGACAATTATGGACACTTAAGATGGCATCTGGTAGATCATATGTATAAAGGTTGTACAAAAACGGGGCCGTCACGCAGCCCTGCTTGACTCCATGATTCTGGGGGATCTCTACAGTCATATCCCCCTGATTATTGTGTCTGCAAGCGACTGTATTGTCCTCATGCAATAATTTTAAATAAGGTAGGTATAATAGTGGGTACTCCCAAATTTTTTGTTATCGGGGGGTCAGGTCTGTCGACAGGGAGAGTAAAGGGGAATAAAGACGTAAAAGGCAGACTGACTACCCCTCTCTCAAGGTCTGGCAACACAACAGGTACAGGTGCTGAGAAGCTGGCATATAGATCTACAGCTATTGTCTTTTAAGAGAGACAGTTGGTATACAGAAACCGTAATACAAATATCAATAAATCTCTTTAATAGTTAAAAGTAAAATTTCATAGAAAAATATACACTTGATAGGCTTTATCATATCTCACTCATTCCATTCATACCAATTCACTCATTCTGTGACATCCGGGTTAGGCTATTGACAATTTCTTAGCGCATATTAATTATTATTAATATGTATGACAATTGGAAAACACACAATTGGATTTTCTGTAGGTCGACATATGTTTCGGCCCCTTTTCCATAGTCCCATCGTTGTCTACGGTGGTCTAAATAGTCAGTGTTGGGCCATCTTCAGGACAATCATGATTTAGTAAGAGCTTAACGTCTTCACCCTGCTTCCATATGAAAAGCCAAATCTATAAACAAGTTAAAAACAAATTACAATGTATACTGGTCTGGTCTCTTATAATTGATCTCACGATGATGGCTAGATAACTATGCCAGAGAATATGCACCTACCTGTGGCCGAGAACGTAGTTGTGGACCACGGAGAAGAAATAATGAAGTGGAGGGTATTTTCTGTATTACCCTAGTCTATAACCCTAATGAAAGGAGAAAAGACAACGCGGCAAATTACTCCCTTGTGAGTTAGATATATTGCTATATGGCTGCAAAGCATTTTGTTATAAATTGGCATTGCAGAGCAACTTCACAGATACCTTTTCATAAGTGGGTGGAGCTTCAAATCTCTTTATCTCCATCTTATTTCATGGGCAAATTTCAAGAGGGACTTGCTTCCTTCGACACTTGAACACGTAGTGTCTGTAAAAGAGAGATGTTGAATAAATTACCTTGCTCAAGTCTAATTTCAACCACATTTCCTTGAGCAGGTTCTCATTTAAATGTGGTGGACAAGCGTGGGCTAGTCACGGGGCTACACTCACTGTCAGAGCTAAGATATTAATCAGGGGAAAGACATGTATGTGTATGTGTCTATCTATCACGAGGAGGCTTAGATTATCGGCGGCCTGTTAAACAACGCGGATTTTCTTAGACGCTACGTGTAATGTAACTAGTAGTGCTAACGCACCTATCGGGCGGTTCTCTTTACTGCATAGCGGAGTATGACTTCCACTCGCAACTCTGTTAGAGAGTGCTGTTCCTCACTCTTCTGGTTCATTGGAACGAACCAGCCGAGTAACTCGGGTAGCGTCTGCTGACTTGTGAGTGAGTTGCATGGGCTTGTGTTCGCAGCTTTATGAACGAGCGCTGTTCCTCACCTTGAAATTAGTTCGAACGAAGCAGCGAGGTTGCTCGAGCGGCGTCTGCTGACTTGTGAGTCAATCGCGTTAGAGTAGGGGAGGAGCTGAGGCTATTTAAAGATCACGTGTTGCCAAAAGAAACGTGCAACTACGTGGTGCTGACACAGCGAATAGTTTGTAGGTTACGCTACCCAGCAAGCCTGGAACGAACCATGGACGCTTATGGGGATTTCAATAAAAATTGTCATTCAACAGGTGTCTTGATTTTAATTGAAAGAGCTACGCAGTGTCTTTGTGATAATGAATCGACTTCGCCATAATCTCACTTATGACAAATGAGTGCATCGTAGTTGTATAAGATCACAGACAAGAGTGTTTAACAGTTGCAATTGTCAGAAGAAAGACCGCGCGGTACAAGATAAAATAAACCGTGTAGGTTTATTATATTTACTAATGTATCACCACATATTACGGAAAGGAAAACAGGGTCCCTAATGCTCTTTGGTGTAGTGTCATATTAATATGTTGTGAGTATAACCCCTCACGCTGCTGTAGACTCAAAATTGGAGCTCTTCAGAGAAAAGCACTCCATTCAATGGCTGTATTTAGTCCATTTTGGACTGTTTTCAGATTGTAGATCCATTTTTGTTCCGCTTGGGTCAGAATTTTATCTTTGTCCCCATTGCGGCGGGAGATTTGTACAACTTGAATGACACACCAGAGAAAATCTGTGCATTTGTGTTGTTTTTTGGTGAAATGGGCCACTAGTGGTTTATTTTCAACTGCGTTACGAATGCAGGATTTGTGCTCATTTATCCGTTGGCGGACTGGTCGTTTGGTTTTGCCTATATATACCATATCACATGGACATATAATGGCATATACCACCCATGGTGTGAGACAATTAGTGAACTCTTTCAGGTGGATAGTATGGTGACATAAAGTGATTTGTTTCAGAGTGGTTGTCTGTGGACAAACAGAGCAATGTCCGCACCGATGATGGCAGGTTAAAGGCGGTAGACCCCACAATGTTGTTTGTGCAAATTTCTTGGATTTAACAGGTAGGTACGAATGTACCAAATTATCTTTAATGTTGGATTGCCTTTTAAATGCAAACCTTGGAGCTAAAGGGGTGAAGTCTTCTGTGTAGATCATCTTCCAATGTTTACGTATGATCTTTCTAAAGATATTGCTAATCGGACTATAGGTGCTTACACAGGTGATCTTATCTTCTTGATGTTTTGGTGTAGGTTCTAACGTACTCGAGCGATTCGTGTGCAACACACGTTTGTATGCTCGTTGTATCGTTTTGTGGGGGTAGCCTCTTTCTTTGAGTCTCAGCTTCAGACTTTTGGCATGTATTTTGTATTGTTGTACGTCTGTACAGTTTCTGCGAATACGCAGGAACTGACCATAAGGTAAACCCTCTTTCAAGCTAAGCGGATGAAAGCTAGTATAGTGCAACAGAGTATTTTTGTCAGTTGGTTTTCTATAGAGAACTGTTTCAATAGAGCCTCCTGTGGTTTTTTGAATTTCCAAATCTAGGAACGGTATTTTGTTTGGATCAATGTGAATTGTAAATTGAATGTGAGAGTTTTGAAGGTTCAACCACTGATGAAACAAAGTTAGTTGCTCTAGGGTACCACTCCAGATAAGGCAGATATCGTCAATGTATCGTAGCCAATTTTTAATGAGATTTTGAAAAGGATTGCGAGAGCTGTAGATGGATTGTTGTTCTAAATTATCCATGTACAGATTTGCCAGGTCTGGAGCAAAAATGGCCCCCATACTTGTTCCTTTCAGCTGATTGAAAAACCGATCTTTGTATAGAAAAAAGTTTTCGGTGAGAGCTAACCTTATGCATTCCAAGATGAATGCAGTCGGAACTTGGTGTAGGGTTTCAGTGCGTCTCTCTAGATATTCAGCCATCACATCACAAATGCTCCGACGAGCAACAGGACCTACGGGTCTTCATTGGGACTGACCATTACCCTGGGCTCTAATGGTTCTCCAGGACACCCCTCAGTCCTCCACCGGATTCTCGCCCTTCAAACTTGTGTTTGGAAGGCACCCAAATACCACCCTGGATGTGCTAAAGGAGTCCTGGGAAACACAAGAGGAACACCAACGTGATGGATTACCTATGTGACCTTCGAGACCACTTAGGCCATTTAAAAGAGTATGCCCGGGTCAACTTAAGACAAGCACAGTTACAGAATGAAGAACAATATTACAAAGCCAGCTGTCCAGTCATTTGATCGAATACAAAGGATCGAATGACAAAAAGTTTGAGTCAAAAGGATCGAAAAAAAAATTTTTGAATGCATTTTTTTAACATTTTTTTTAATTTTATTTAATATAGTTAAAAACATTTTTTTTAAAGAAAACAGGGGGTTAGGGGGCAACACCCCCTATAATTTTTTTTTTAAAATACATTCAACCATTTTTTTCGGTCCCTTTGACTCAGAAAAATAGCATTCCATCCTTTGTATTTTGACCCTTTAACCTATAACCACAAAGCAACTCGAATGCATTCCTTTAAAGTAGACAATAAGGTATTTGTGTTACTCCCTACTAGTGAAAATAAACTACTGGCTCAATAGAGAGGCCCATACATGGTTGTCATGGTATTGGGACCAGTGAAGTATGAAATCGAACAACCAGACCGGAGGGCAAAACTATTAAACTATCAAATCAATCTATTCAAGTACTGGAAGGACCCTACGGTGCCTGTGATGGTTGCTACTAAAGTAGACTGATCCCTACCAGAACATATGGTTCCAAGAAGTCAAACTGATATCAGGGATTTTCAGTGCGGCTTCAGGAAAGGCTACTCAACGATCCATAACATAATTATTCTGGACACTTTACGCTCAAAGGCCATGAAGAAAGGAAATCCGCCACTATATGCCATGTTCGTCGATTTTAAGGCAGCTTTTGATTCGGTCCGCAGAGAAACACTGTGGGCTAAACTCGAGCTATTAGGCTGCCCTGAGATACTTCTGTATTATTTAAAATTATATAAAGACGTAAAAGGCAGACTGACTACCCCTCTCTCAAGGTCTGGCAACACAACAGGTACAGGTGCTGAGAAGCTGGCATATAGATCTACAGCTATTGTCTTTTAAGAGAGACAGTTGGTATACAGAAACCGTAATACAAATATCAATAAATCTCTTTAATAGTTAAAAGTAAAATTTCATAGAAAAATATACACTTGATAGGCTTTATCATATCTCACTCATTCCATTCATACCAATTCACTCATTCTGTGACATCCGGGTTAGGCTATTGACAATTTCTTAGCGCATATTAATTATTATTAATATGTATGACGCTCTGTGTCCACCGTGGAGGGCTGGTACTCGCTTCGTTGTAGGACCTTCCGGAGTGGCTGAAAAAACTCTGGTTATACCTGCCTTTTGATTAGCTGTTGCTACATCAATGACTTCAGGTAGTGACAGATGGTGGTACCCATCGTTCCCCTTATTTGTTTAATAGTGGCAGTACTGGTCGGGAGCCACTTCTAGGCAAGAACTTGGATTCTATGGAAAAGGGAACAGGGACTCTCACCGGATTTCAAACGGGTCTGTCTGTATTGCAGTCGGCATGTTTCTTCAACTATACTGAGTCTTTCCAGTATGGTTTTCTTTAAGTCTACATAGGGTATACCTACGGTTGGGTTGGTGGCTTGATGAGCTCCTTGCATCACACCAGTAAGAAGGGAGGCA
The DNA here is from genome assembly GCF_040938575.1 of Ambystoma mexicanum. NCBI lineage: Eukaryota > Metazoa > Chordata > Amphibia > Caudata > Ambystomatidae > Ambystoma > Ambystoma mexicanum. The sequence continues at coordinate 995,572,253 of NC_090941.1, forward strand.
AGATAGTACCACATCGATCAGTGGGTCATCGTGCTGCTGTGGCAATTCGCTCGAAATTAACAACCAAAAAAATGGGGTCATCACCGGTCTAATACTTCTGCAGAATTGCAGGGGGTATGGCTGGATGTGTTTTGCTGGCAGTGACGGCCTCCCCCAGCAGACGAAGAGCTTTCCGGCTTTAGTCTTGGGCTGTCCCTTGTATTTGTAGTGCTCGCTGTAGCGAGTGGCGGTCTGCCTACGCTTGGTGTCCTTCAACCTGGAGCAGCTGCTGTAGTTGTTGATGGCATCTGCCAGCATTTTAGGGGGTGTTCCCTTATCTCACCACTGCCACCACTGTAATGACTCAGGTCAGACACTTATTGCCTTAAAGTAAATATCCTTTTTTCAGGTTTAACAGTTCCACTGGATGCACAATGCAATAGTCCTTGTTGCTCACTGGGGTTCCGATTCTGTTGTCTCCAGTATAGAGGCTGTCTTTTTGCCCTCAGCAGCGGCACTTTAGTAAGCCTATTGGAACCCGTTGTTCTCCTCGAAATGCTCTCTTTCCTTCCAGGTTCAAATTGAGTTAAAAAGGGAAAAAACAAACATTACAGTGCCCAGAATCAATTGGTCCCCCCCGACCCATGACCAATCACCAGATTTGCTGGACACCGCTGAACGTACGGCGTACCAGCTGACCTTGAGCATGCAACTAGGGGCGTACCCTCCTGTGAGCTGTGCTACACCATCTACATGCAGCTCTGTTCCGGAGTGACACTGGATCCTACATGTCCATTCTCTTAATGCACACCGTGAACATAAAGAACATCACTGGCAGAACACTGGAGTTGCCTGCATTGAGGACCAATAGACCAGCACAGTTAGGTACTGAGTGTGGAGAAAGTGTGTCTAGTGGAATTGGCTGCAGGCAGTGCAAAATAGAACACTAGCTCTTTGTGATTCTCTTGGGTATACCAGAGCACTCTTCATGTATTACTCTTTAGGAAGTAACTCTGACACTTGCTGTTGCTCCACAATCCTAAATAAGACTTCTAGTCTTTTTTGAGACATTAAGAAATCTTCAATCCATGATCCAGCTACAATATGTTTGATGTACCTAAATGCCTTCTGCAGTTTAGCTACAGTTATGCCTGTTAAGCTTCCCAAGAAAGTTAGTCGAGCCATCCTGTTCATTGGGCCTCATTACGAATCCGGCGGTAACCGATCCGGAAAAACTGGCAGGTTACCGCCGGACTCGTATTACCATTCCGCCTCCGTGATTCCCGGAATCACTGGGGCATTATGACCCTGGTCGCCCGGGAATTCCGGAGGCGGAATTGTGTAAGTCCCCATTCCCATGGAGACCCAGAGGACTCCATGGGGATGGGGACAATGGAAACACTGGTTCCGTCTATGACTGAGCCAGTGTTTCCATTTCTGCCTGCAGGCGGGTGGTGTTAAACCCGCAAGGTCAGACCTGGGGGGAGTGATACCTCCCGCCTGCAGGACTCGGAATCAACCGGTCCGGAAAGAACAGTGGTGCCGGTAGTACCACCACCGTTCTTTCCGGACTGGCTGACTCATAATGAGGCCCATAGTCTTGACTTCAATAAACAAGTCTCTTTGAGCAACTCACCTCATCGGGAACTCTCATTCCAAACATTCGGCCTTCCAGATGCTTTAAGCCATGCTGACTCAAAACCATTATCCCAGTACCCAAATGTTGCTGAGCCTTTAAACTGCCAATTTATTGGTACACACTGCCGTGCACCAGTAGTATTGAGATCACTTTCCACCCTTAAACCGGTGCTCAAACACATTTGAAGTTCCTCAAACACATGCTTGTTGCTATCAAGCCCCATAAAAGGGACTGTGAGAGTGAACTTGTGTTTTAGGAGGCTTGTTCCAGGATTCCATGAGATTCCGTTTGAAGCCCAAAGCCAAGCGCAACTCCTGGTATGACTCTGACCTCATCACCCTTAAACGCAAGTGCAGGGTGGCTGAGAGGAAATGGCTAGCTTCTTGCACATCCCCTGACAAACTGGCCTGTCGTCTGCTCCAAAGGCAATACCGGCTCTCTGTCCACACTAAGAAGAGAGCCCACATCCAAGCCCGCGTCTCTGCAGCATCTAACAACTCAGCCAAACTCTTTAAAATCTGCAAGGAGCTGGCTAATCTTGATGCAGTCTCTACCTCCCCTGTCCCCTCCGAGGCCCTCTGCATGGCCCTGGCTTCTCATTTCATCTCTAAAACCCAGGACATCCTCTCCACCCTCGCATCATATCCTCCTCCTCTCTCTACTCTCTCTACATCCGGCCCCCCTGTGGCCACCTCTCCGCCTGCTTACTCTTCCTTTCCTCTGTTCTACCCTGACAAGGTTTCTAGACAAGTCTAATCTATGAAAGTCTTGTCAAAACAGGTTCTTCACTGTTCTTCCAAAACCATCAAGGACCACATTGATACCCTCTCTCCTGGACTGGCTGAGTTCTGCAACCACTCCTTTGCAACTGGATCCTTCCCTTCCCCCCTGAAGCACTCTCTTGTGCACCCTCTTCTCAAGAAAACCTCAGCCGACCCCTCCTGCCCGGCGTACTATCACCCGAGCTCCATCACTCATTTCCTTGGCAAACTCCTGGAAACGCTATTCATCTCCCAGCTTAATCTTCACACTGAATCTGTTGGTTGTCTCCATGACCATCAGTCTGGCTTAAGAGCAGCCAGAGGCATGGAAACTGCCCTCCTGAACATCCGTGAAGATCTGCTCTAACGTTGATTCTAATCTCCCCTTTGTCCTCATCTTACTCGATCTCCCTTTTGCCTTTGACACGGTTAACCATGTCATCCTGCTCCTCAATCGTCTCTGTGATAACCTGGGCATCACCTATCAGGCCCTGGCATGGCTGACCTTGTTTCTCTCTGATCGACCCTCCCAGGTCCAACTTGGGTCCTTCCTTTCTTCTATCTCACTCCCTACCTGTGGTGTTCCCCAGGGGGGTAACCTCTCTCCCTGGCTGTTCACCCAATACCAGGCACCTCTCACCCACCGCATTGCTGCTCTCTGCTCCAACTTTCAGTGCTATGTGGATGACAGTCGAATCGTTTTCAGGCTCCCGTCTCCCACTTCTTCTCCTTCTTTCATCTCTGACTATCTGTCTGCTATCCAGGAGTGGTGTGCCACCAACGATATCTGCCTTAATGCCAGTAAGATGGAGATTATCCTCATCGGATCATCTGCACCCTCCTTTCTTGTCACTCTCTGGCCGGCCTCCCTTGGCCCTCTTCCTGCTCCCACCAGTGAGGCTAAAAACCTCAGGGTCATCTTCTACTCTACATTCTCCCTTTCTCCTCAAATCTCTGATGTCTCTAAGAAGTCAAACTACCAACTGCACCTCCTCAGAGGTATTCTTCCTTTCCTTTCCTTCCCGCAGAAGCTCACTGTCTCTAGAGCTCTGGTTCTCTCTAGGCTGGACTACTGCAACAGCCTCTTTCTAAATCTGCCTGCTTCTACTCTCTGCCCTCTGCAACTCATCCAGAACAGGACTGTAAGTCTTGTTCTTGGCCTCAAGCTCAGGGATCGTATCTCTCCAGCACTGAAATCTCTACATTGGCTTCCAGTGGCTGCAAGGATTAAGTTGAAGACCCTTTGCATTGTCCACAAGGCCTTCTGGGGCCTGGTTCCTCCAGGTCATACCTCCAACTCTCTCTTCACAAATACCTTCCTGCTCGAGCTCTTCGTTCCTCCACCTCCAACTCCCTCAGGGTCAGTCGCTTCTCCAAGGAAGGAGTTGGTCGTAGATCTCTTTCTTCAGCTGGGGCTTCCCTCTGGAACAGCCTCCCTGCCTCTCTGAAACTTCAGGAGAACCATCTCCGGTTCCGGAAGCACCTCAAGAACATCCTCTTTACTTCTGCCTTCACTCTTCCTCTCCCCGGCTGATTTCCTGTCTGATACTTCACTGGTCACCTGACTACCCACTGATTACGGGCCCAGGTCCCTGCCCGCCCATTTGCACAACCGCACCTCGTCACGCCTTGAAACACTTGTGTATAGGCGTGTTACAAATGCCATATCATATCATATCATAACAAAAGGAACTGTTGGTTGGGATGTTCCATCTTTGACATGACCAATACAATACCTGACCTGGGTAGAACATTACTCTGCTTTATGTGCCAAACCTGTGAATGATCCAACCATCTGTTTTCAAAATGGACATTACAGAGACAGTGGGGATATGCTTTGAACGCAGGATGACGTGTTATGGGCTATAGCAAAATCTGAGCCCTCTAGGGCTCCTGACCTGGATGGTCTTGCTTCAGCTACTATCAAAGCTGATCTAGTTTTATGGGCAGGGATCCATAAGGGCTTATTTAAAGCGACATTGGTAAGGTGTTGTGTTGCTCCATCTTGATTGGAGTCCATTATCATTCCAATCTATAAGAAGGGGGTAGTTGCTAAACCATCTAGTTATAGGACAATAGCCCTCCCAGACACTACCAGCAAGATCTTTGCATCCTTATTACTTAGAGATTTCAACAAAGGGGCAATTCTTTTTGAAATTCTCTTAAAGTGTCAGGGTGGCTTTAGGCCCTGTTTGGGAACCTCCCTAAATGCCAGCATTATGTCTCATCTCTTGGCAAAAGTTAAAAAGGGAAATATGGGAACATCTTACATGGCCTCAATGGATATCTGTTAGGGAGAAGTCTCCAGAATGGCTAATTTCCCTTACCTACTGAGTCCCTCAGCAGCTTTGCTGGGTTTCTGGGATTTATTTTTTTCACCTGGTAAGAGTGTGAGCCTTTCATCCCACTCTTACATGTGTTTTGCTGTGTGTGTTTAACATTTTCTTGTGTTCATAGACTGTGGAGCCTCACCTACTCCATAGGCATCATCATTTTACTGTGTGTTACACAGCCCCTTCAGTGCAGTGACACAGGGTTGTCTTTTTGGCTTCCCAACTCCGACTCCATTTTCTGGGGCTGACTACTGTCTCCCAGAACATGTAAAGTTGCCATTGACTTTATTAGTCTCTTTTAAAACTCACACACCCAGTACAAACTATCTTCAATAGAGTTCTGGAAAGGGTTAATACTTATCCCTTTTAGTCCGTTTCTCTTGGAGCATTGTTTCACTCCCTTTTCATTAAGACTTGGCTGGTGGCAGTGTTAACTACCCTATTTTTCCTAGCGCGGTTATCTTAAATAGCCCTGGTATTGTTTTAGGCTATCTTGGTAGCCTCAAACTTAAACCGGCTATACCATATCCGTTTTTATACGGTTCCGACTGGGTTTAGTCACCATTTCTTTTTGTGAAAGTCTTTTTTGTGTTTTACTCTGTGCGCCAAACCAGGTTTGGTTCCTTTGTTCACCGTCCTTTCGCGCGGTTCTAGACAGAAGCCCTCCCTAGGCGCCTGCATGTCTGGGGGGGACAGGATGTGAGGGAGGGGTTTAGGACTTCCTGCACAGGGTCTCCTTGGAGACCCATGTCGCACTCTGATCTGATTAGTTGTGGTGACTGTCCCGGCTGGACAGCCACCCTGCTGTGTGATTGACAGCCAGGCTGTGTGAATGGGGGAAAACTGCATAAAAAGCAGGTCTCTAGGGCTAGAAAGGCAGAGTCGCCACTAGAACGAAAGAACCGAAGAGGAGCTGACAGAAGAGGACCCCGACAACGACTGAATCGCACGGTGAAGCACTGCTGCAGGTCCGAAATTTCATACTCCAACGACAGGGAAGATCTTCAAGGAATCTTCTCCCCTTCAGCTGGTGGGAACAACTACTTTACCAAACTGCTCACCAGGTCTCCCTTCTCTGGTTAAATTTGCTGTACAGAGCTACAGTGAACCGGATAGCCAGGAGGAACGGACCCTGCTTGCATTTTAAGGAGCGCACCTTTTATTTGTTGCTTTGCTCTGCTGCTGGTTTCTTCCCTGGGCAGTGCAGGACCCTCCAGTCTTCCTACTTCGTGTTAGTCCAACAGTCGCTTCAGGAACCGTGAGCCTGCAGAACCTGCCAGGAACGTCCACCTCAGCTACAGCCTTCCTCTCCATTTAAAGTACTGTTCAAATCTGGTTGTCCGTTTCGTTCAGCCGTGGTGAAAGTGTGTGAAACCTTTTGCCAATCCGAGGGCTTGTCCTTCTCCATTCTTTTAACTAACTTTTCTGGCGACCAACTTCGTCCTGAACTCTTGGCAAAGACTTAACCGCGAACTTCCCTGAATTGTGTGATCTTGAGCAAAGACTTTGGTCCATTGACTTTGGGAAAGGCCCCTTGAATTTGATTTACTCACTGTAGTTCCTTTTTCTAGATTGCCCTGCTTACTTACTTGTTGGTGCTGCTCAATTCTTGTCTAACTTTGTCTTTCCCTCCCTTTTAAATTGCCGGAGGGCCATTTTGCTTACACTTCATTTTGAGCCTAACTTGTCCAGAATCTATTGGGTGTGGTATAGTGTATTAAGAGTGTGATTTTTCAACTGCTTTACTTTAGTGAAATGTTTTACAACTGATGTGTAAATAAATGTATATTCTTTTACTCAGAAACCTTGAGTCAGTGTTTGTTTGAATCATAGTAATTGCTGTCCTTTGTGTAACTATTGATACGGCTCACTTGCTCTTGAGATAAGTCTGGCTGCTCAGCAATCGCTACCACTCTACTGTGTAGTACAGGCTTGTACCAAAGGTGAATTTGTACTTTCACTTGTAGTCTTAATTGTGTGTGGTGTTCCCAAAGGGTACTGCATATAATTCTGCCTAACACTTTCGACATGGCCAATTGAAATATTTTGTGCAATATACTATTGGTGATGCGAATCCCATATCCTTTGGTTAAAGTCATCTCTGTCCTGCTTGGTATTACTAGCATAAAGATCAGGCTTACTAAAGAGGGATTGCTGTCTAGATCCATTGAGACTTGCATCAGCTTGAAGCAGGACTCACCTCAGCATTTTTCAAATTATACATTTCTGATATCGGCAGCTTGTGGTATCAGGATATTACCTTCCCCATCAAATTAAGCCATCTCAAATTGAATTGATTGGTTTTTGCACATGTCCTGATATTTTTTGATTGCCTTCAGGGGAAACTGAACTTGTTTTCAGATTATGCCATCAGAAACTACTGGGTAGTGAATGGTGCAATATCGAAAATTATAATTTACACCACCAAGACCAAACCTAAAACAATGGTTTGGATGGTCGTCGACCAAAGGTTGGGAAGGGTTTCATCGATTAAGTACCTGGGGTTTAACTTGTCTAACGCAATGTCTATATGTCATAGACGAGGTCCTGAGAGCCAAGTTGAAATTGAATTAGCCCAATTAAAAAGGATTTATTATAAGTTGTGAACATATTCCCTTCTCCCATTTCCCTCTCCCTTTACAGCAGTATTATTTGGCTAAAGTAAGTGGAACCAGTACTTTTGCATGGCTTCTATATCACTCTATTGGACATAGGGCCATACTTAAATAGTCTTCAAGGTATCACCTGGAAGGAAACCTTAAATCTGTCTTTGTCAGTTCAATGATCCGCCATGAATTTGGACTGACTTCATTACAGTATAAGGTTTTATGGAGACAATTATGCATTTATACCAAAATAATTTGCCCACCGTTGGATTCTAGATATGTTGATCTGGGAGAGATAGTACATGCGCAGTCTCTATACTCTTTTCACTGCTTTAAAGAGCGCATGTCCAGGCGTCGTCGCATAATTCAATCACAAGAAAAGGAACTTATTTGTCACCCTATTAAGGTTAACTGTACACAATTGATTGGTGTGAAACGGTAGACCTATTTAACTCATACAGAACCTGTAATAGGCTCAATATAGTAAAAGAAGAGAAGTTCAAGCTACTTATTTTCTCAATTTTCCAAGCACCAATGTAAGAAATGTGTACTTCTGTTTAGCTTATTGGTGTGAGCAGTTCTTGGGCGGGTCAGTCTCGCTCTTGCAGACTGTGTAAGAAAGATTGTGAACTAGAAACTCTTAAGCACCATACCATCCATTGTAAGGCAATTAACAATTTAAGAGTTTCTCATTTCAACCCTTATGTTTATGTTCAGTTAAATACAGACAGGTGAACATTTATGGCCCTGCCTTATGCAGAAAATGGGATTTCTTGAATTTTAACGCTTTGTAGATTCCTGTCTGTTGTCTGTGCTCTTTTACATGTGCAGATTTAACTTGTCTGATTGCATGAACTATGCATTTATTAGGTAATGTTAACCAGCCAATGTTTCTTGTCACCCTGTTTTTTAGATTTCTTTATGTCAATTGTTATTTTAATTATATTATGTTTTCTTTTTTATTCACTTGTGAAAGGTTTGCTTGTTTTATGAACCACATCACAATTTTTTTAAAATGGATTACGTTAGAGAGTGAATACATCTCTTGTAGCCACATAGACTTGGTTGGGAAAGTTGCAGATTTCCAGTTTCACAGAAATAATCCTCTTGGCTCCCATGGAAGCCCTTAAGAACCAGGTTGTCTGTCAGTGGGTTAGATCCTGAAGCCTGGCATATCCCCCCAGGATCAGAGTGTCAAAGTCATATTCCATGTCCACACCCAGAACCTGGTTCAGAATTCCGGTGACTTCCCTCCAGTAGGTCCTGACTTTATAACAGTCCCATAGCATCTGCTCCAGTGTTCCATCCCTTCATTTACACCTCCAGTAAGCTTCAGACATACTTAGGCCTTGTTTGCACATCCTCACTGAGGTCCAGTGTACTTTTCATGTTGCCCTCCACCTGCCCACCTTTGTAGAGATGGTTGAGAGACCACTGTGTGGGGCACAGGAGGCTCTGAAGTTGCCCATATCTTACACAAGTGCTTGAGGGCAGAGGTGGTGACACTTATGTGTGTGGAACACTAGCAGTGTCAGCAGCCAAAGATGCATGTGGCAGTGTCAGAGCTAACTGATCCAACGAGACACTGACGCCCACATTAATAGTGAGTGTTAATCATTACTATAATTCTATAAGGATTGGTAAAAGTTAAACATTTCAAAAAATGTTGCATTTCAAATTAGACACACGACAATTTCTTGAGGGCCTACTCTGAGCCGGTTGTAGAATTTGCAGAGTTTGATGAGCCAGCACCTGGGAAATGATCCTTGACAGCCTTCATTCAAGCAGTGCAGGTGGGATGATTTGAGATGTAGCACCAGGGGTACTTTCTCCAACTCTTTGTTCATGCAATACCAGTGGGACCCTTTGAGAGTTGGCAATGTGTATATTCACCATGGCATCCTTCCCTCAGGGAGTGCGGGTGGGAGGTTTTGAGAGACAGCACTGGGGTACTCTTCCTGACCCTCATGCAGTGCTGGTGGAACATTTTTAGATGTAGACTTGGGGGGTAAGGTCTCTGACACCCTTCCCTCAGTTAGTTAGGGTTTGATGATTCAGACACCTCGGGTGGGAGTTTACAGCTGCATCACCGGGAAACGCTCCCTGTCCACATTCCACAGGCAGTGTGGGGTCCCTACTCAGCGCTCTTCCCTTTTTGGAAATCAGACAAACATGATACTATTTTGAGAAGGATTTGTTGAGGAGACAAAATGACGAATCTGTAGAATCAACCATCCAATCCCACAGTTACTAGAGTAAACAAAGATAAACTCCTACCACTACCGCCATCATCAACGACCTACACACCCTGAGACCATCCTGCAATTTGTGTCGCTTTTCGCTTTTGTGGCCCTTTGCTCTATATGTTCCAGTGAGCAGTGAGTTTGCTCAAGCACTTTGAATATCATGATAGCTAATCACCTGCTGGTTTAATGTGATCTGTTGGGAAGCCGGGCTCCTTTCAGGTAAAGCATGCTGCAAGCACACACAATGACATCTTTTTAATCAAAGCATGAGCCATTTCAAGCATGAATTGAATAAAGTCAGATGCTCGTAGGTGAAATTAACCAATTCCAACCTGCGTTTGCACCAGAGTAGTGTTAACATCTAGGTCCCCTGCCTCTTCTATCTTTGCAGTTTTGTGCATTAAGGATTCTGTGAATGTTTTCATTGATACATTCTGGTTTCACCATCACCGGCTTGTGGCCAATGCTGGATTTGACTTTTATGGACTTCATTGATTCACGGTGCATCACCCTTTCTCAACTCTCATGCTGGACTTCCTTTGCATCTTGGACTCATGGTGGCCCTGAATCATGCTGTTCCCATCTTCATCTTGTATCCTGGCTTGCAACAATATGTTTTTGACTGCTTATTCTCTGTTCTCTCCTCCTCTCCCTTTCTCCCTTTTCCTTCCTCCTCCCTCCTTCCCTCCTGCCCTTACTTTCTTCTGTGCACTTACTCTATCAGAATTGTCCCTGGACCTAGTATGGTAGCAACCTCATCTGTCCCCCCACCTTTTTATTCCCCACCCTAGCACTATCTGAAATGTCATCAGGCTAGTACGATAGTGGCTTGTTTTGTTCCTCCCCTCCCTTTCTGCACCCCTCTGCCTCACCTTTTGTTTTCCTCCGGCTCTACCAGAAATGTCGTCGGCCCTAGTACGGTAGTCGCCTGTCTGTTTACATTTCCTTCCTACTCTCCCCCTCCCTTACTTATCTATGTCTTAGCTCTTGCACTATCTGAAATGTTGTCAGCCCTAGTACGGTAGTGGCCTGTCTGTTTTTCATTTCCTTTCCACTCTCCCCCTCCCTTCCTTATCCATGTCTTAGCTCTTGCACTATCTGAAATGTTGTCAGGCCCAGTACGATAGTTAATTTCACATCCTTACTGTTCATGGCCTGTAAGAAAGTCATTGTATTTTCCCTTGTTCCCTCCCTTGCCTTGAAGTGCTTTGAAACACATAGAAATAGATGATCATATCCGAGCATTGTTGAATGAAAGCACAGCTGGCTGAAATCAAGCGCTTTTTTCCAGAACACAATGATTATCTTCAAATTTCATTTTGTCCATGTCATCTGTTAGTTGTACATATGTCACTTTCATTTAAAGAGATTTTCATTTTGGCAGCCTCGGAAAAGTTGAAAGTCTTAAACTGCTGTTGAGTTGTTTGAATATGACCTTTGACAGATCTTGCAACATGTGCTTTAACCAGAGGAGCAATCTTACTGGACCGTAGGCCTTGTACGGGGCCCAAAGTTTCTTCAAAGCAGACCTACCCACAACATTTACCGCTTTAATGTTATGCGTGAGTGTTCTCATGTGCAATGACTGGTCTCCCCTCTGCTTCGCTAATTAGTTGTTTGTCAGAATTTCCCAAACAACATGTTTACTAATGAGTGTCCATGACCTTTGGGAAGGATTCTTTCAGGGCCAACAGGCCTAAACCCCAAGCCTAGTAAGCCTGCAGCTGCTCTGCAAAATATGCCCTCTAAGGGCAGGTTGCCTGCAGTGGCATGGAAGAGGGCAGAGTATAAATGCCAGGTCTCCCCACAGCACACTGCCTTCTATGAGAAGCGTGCAGTGATCCAGTGACTGTGGGCTGCCAAGGTACTACATTAACTTCAAGGTATGCAAAACCAGCCTCCTGCCGACAGTGAGTTTTTAAAAACATTATTTTATTTGATCAGACAAGTAGAATTTAGAATGCCTGGGCTCCAATCCGCGTTAACCTACAACAAAGGTCCATATCGTACAGGCTGCTTTACAAAAAGATTTGGTGAAAGCCGCATTGAGCCTCAGTGCATAGATTAAGGATGAGAAAAGATGAGCTCCTCACACTAAAATGTAAACTGTTAAACCAGAAACACCGGTTTCGATTAATTCTTCCCCACTTCAGCTGATGATGTGATCCTGAGCAAAATGTGTTGTTTACTTATTGTTGTTTTGTAAGGTGCCAACAGAGAACACAGTCGCTTTGTGTCACCCAAATAGAAGAGTGTGGGCGAAGAGGGGGGGGGGAGGGGAGAAGAGGTGTGAGTAGTCAAAGCCTTGAAACATTCAGAAATATGTAAGTGCCCTGGAAGGGGGAAGGATACAAGTGCAGCAAAATCAAGTCAGAGCAAAAATGCATGAAACAACATAGTGCATAAGATCAAGTGCAAACGTGGAGCAGAGGCCTCACGCCAGGCAAACTGTAAGTGCAATGGAAGGGCAAATGTGCTCTATCACCTTGAAACGTCTTGTGTGCTAGATGGAATTACAATGATAGATCTTGCACCAAATAATCGGACAGACTCAAAGAGTATGGCAAAGTACTACTTTATTTCCAGTTTAATAAATCACAGAGACTTGACAAACATCCGACTGATGCATGCACACTCACAAAGTAGCTTGATTACATGGAGGTCTTATACCCGCAATATGCGTCATCTATGATGTCATTATACGTGGCAAAATACAAAACATAACGAGGGGAGGGATTGGTGAAGGGAACATATATACTTATAGAATATATAAGGATCAGTGCTTCATTGGCTACCCCTTGTCTGTGGGGCACGCCTTGAACTACCTCGAAACACATACAGGTGCTGATTATATTGAACAAAACATCATTTGATAGGCTGCTGCAACTTTGTATGTTATGTTGTCCCCCAACCACAGTGAATGGTTGGCATGTTATCCCAACCTTGGACATTTTTTAACCCCTTATTAGCACGTACGTGAAATGAAACCTAGGTATTTGAATCCCGTCATCCTCATTTTCCCAATTAGTCCATCATCTGTCATCGGTAGGCCATCAGCCGAAGTCTTTCATTTGTAGTTGACCTTGTTGCTGCTCACCGTTCTGGAACATCCAATGGAGTGTGAGCACATCACTATCTTTGCTGAAGGATTTAACAGATAGCCTTTGTTTTCGACTTCTGAATCATGTGTGAAAAGAGCGCAAATTGGTCCATTTCAGCCTTCGATTTACTGCTATTTGATGTAATTATGCATAGTGCTGTTGCTCCTCTTGGACTCTAAAGACTTGCTCACTCTATCTTATATAATTATAATAATAATAATTTAGCATTTATATAGCGCTACGAACCCTCAGGTATCTGAGCACTGCTTATTATTACCCACGGTGTGTGTTGCTCATTTATCGACCTCAGAAGGATGAAAGGCTGAATTTGGCCCTATCAGGATTTGAACCTTCATCAGCAGGCTCTGCACAGATGTCAAAGCGGCGCGCTACTCGCCGCGCTACTCGCTGTGCTATCAGATCGACTATATGAACTTTATACACTTTTAATTGACCAACAATTTGGCTCTCACAGATGTTTTCGTCTTCTTCCATCTATAAAGAATGTCCCACATTCAAAGCTTATCCATCTTACTCCCTTTGTGCTTTGCGCTAATCCCTCTAAAATAGAATCTTCGTTCTGGACCAACCTTGACTCATCACCGGGTCTGCTCACAAAGCTGTCTTTCTGCGTCTCCTGATTCTTACAGCCTCTGCCTGTTTCTGAGGTAGCTTGGCTAAATTCGATGTGAGCTGTCATTCATTTCCCTACTATGGCCGTCCTTGCCACGTTATATATTCCTCTATAGCAAGCTTCTATACATTGTCTTTCTACCTTGTGTTACTGCGTTTCTACAGTTATTGGTCAGTAAGTTACTTCATCTTCTTTAGATCCAAGATTACTGGAGCTTTATGTACATGTTACTCTTAGAGTTTCATTTACACCGTTACTTCTATGTATTTTCATATCTTTCAGCATAAGTTCATATATCTTCTTTATGACATCACTTCATCCTCGTCAGATTTTATTTAACGTCCATCCACGGTATTCGCTGATGCATTCCAACATCTTGGCAGGCGTCATCCTTCCATGTAGCTTTCTTCATGCCACATCCTTCCACATCATCATTGCGAGGGTACATTCTGTATGGCTGTCAGAGTGCATAACGTTTCTCATACACTCGATGCAGTATAGGAACAATACAGGGGGTCCCATCTATGACTTTTCTTAGACTGTTCCAATATGATGGTGGCGAGGGTGCGGGAACTGGCAAGAACACTTTTACCTGCTCATCTACACAATGGTCAGTGCAGATCCCACGCAAGACAAGTACTGTCCATTTTAGAGAAGACACGTAATAAGTGTGGTATGATCACTCACCCCTTTTGAACCTTCCATCGAGCCCTCACCCAAGACCTTCACGCAGGGAGTATTGCACTTGTAAGTCAGAAACACCTTAGCATCAACAACTGATTTGAGGCCAAACAGATCATATCCCAACAATTTCAGACTCACCCACTGGTCCCACACCATATTTGATACCATCTCGGAGTAGAAATAGCTCACCATCAATTTGTTATTCACTCTAGGGAGTGAAATTCCATCTATATTTTATTTTTATTTCATGCATTTGGTTGTATGCCCAAACCCTGGGGTATCACGGCGTAGGTTACAAGATTAAATAGATACTTAGTCATTACATGTTAACAAATTTGCAGGCATACTTAATCAGATGCAGGGAGTTACGAGAATACTTAGATACATAGGGCATGATCACGACTTTGGCGGTAACGCCGGCAGTATTACCGCCGGCGGTATTAGCCCTACCGCTGAACTCCCCAGCGCTAATAGCGCCGGAGCACAAGTTCGGCGGTAATGTAATTCAGCATTCCCCATTGAGCCCATTTGGCAATGCCCCATTCCCCATTGGGCTCAATGGGGAAAATTTGCGCTCTTACCGCCGGCGGATTTTCCGCCAGCGGTAATAGTATGAATTTTCGGCGGATTTTCCCCCAGCTAATAGCTGGGGGAAAATCCGCCGAAGTCCTGATTTGGCGGACCCTTAAATCCAGCGGTATTAGTCGGATTTAAGGATTACCGCCAAAGTCGTGATCAGGCCCATAGTCATTACATGTTAACATATTTACAGGCAAATAGTGTTATTACTTGAACAGATGCAGGGAGTTACAAGAAAGAATGGCTTGACATGCGTGAAATTTAGTGGTTACTCAAAAATTCAGGTTTCCACTCTTACAGTCTTAGTATTTACAATCACAGGTAATTTGTGTAGTGGAGATGTTGTGGCTATTTTTGAATTTATTAAAGATTCAAGTTTTGAGGAGTTTCTTGAATTTTGGGAGGGAAGGCTCATTACAAATAGTGGCTGGTAGTGAGTTCCATATTCTGGGGGCTGCTACTGGGAAGCTGGAATGACCTGTTCTCACATTCCTGAAGCGGGGGATGCATAAGTGCGTGTCTGTGTTGGATCTGAGTGTTCTAGTTGTAATTTTGTGGGTTAGGCATTGGTTGAGATAGATAGGTGCATTACCCGATACACATTTGTGTGCGATGGTAAGGGTTTTATGTAGTATCCTGGCTTGTATGGGCAGCCAGTGGGCCTCTCTCCTGTGTTGTGAAATGTGATCCCTCTTTTTTGTGCCTCACGCTGCTCTCAATTCTTTGTTCTGAAGTAATTGCATTTTGTTTATATTTTTTTTTTAGGTCCCTAATGGCCAAAATGAGGGCTCTGGCAAGCGTGATGCGGTTTTGGGGCGTGAGGAAAGATCTACTTAGGGCAATAAGTTTGGCCGTGTATGCTGTGGATGAGGCGAGTGCACTAATGTGTTTGCACATGGGAAGGCTAGAATCAAGGTAGACCCCTGAGGTTTTAACTTGGTTGGAGATGTTTATTGGGGTGCCGTCTATGACTATAGCTGAGTATTGTGGGTGGAGCTTATTTAGTGCGTCTGGGTAGCCTACTATGAGAATCTCAGTTTTTTTCTCCATTGAGGCAGATTCTATTTGTAGTCATCCAGTTCTGGATGATGGAGTACATTTTATTAACACAGATGGTGTCCTGTTCGAGGTTGCCTGAGATAGGGATAAGTATTTGTGTGTCATCCACGAAGTTGGTATATATTACTCCCATAGCATCTAGTGCTGCTAAGAGTAATTTGGTATATGCGTTATAGAGCGTCGCGGAGAGGCAGGATCCTTGAGGAACTCCCAATGGGACTGTTATGGGATCTGCTGATACATCACCTATTGCTACTCTTGATGTACAGTCTGCGAAGAATGACTTGATCCAAGCGGTAGCGTCCTTAAGTTGTTCGCTAAGGTGAGGCATAGTTTATTGTGGTCTACTAAGTCGAAGGCCATGGATAGGTCAAGTAGTAATAGGATACATAGTTTCCCTGAGTCCCTAATAGCGTCCGTCTGGTTTTTTAGATCCAGTAATGCTGTCTCCGTACTGTGTCTTGGGCGGAAGCCTGATTGTATTTCACCTAATAGCTGGTTATTTTCAAGGTGGGATTGGACTTGTGTATAGGCGATGTTGTCTATGATTTTGAGGAGGAAGAGGACTGTAATGATGGGCCTGTAGTTGGTGGGGGTTGTGGGGTCTAAGGAGGGTTTTTTGGGGGTGGGGTGACCCAGGCTTCTTTGATATTGGCTGGGATGGTGTTAGTATTGAATGAAGCATTGACACAATTGGCTAGTGTGGGGGAGCAGCCCTTGACTAATTTGGTGGGGAAACTGTCTCCTTTGCAGTTGGAGGGTTTGAGTGATGCTATGGTTTTAAGCACCAGGTCAGTGTTCACTGGCGTAAAGTGGAATTCAGGAATATTTGTTGTGGTGTGTGTCAATGCTGGTGTGATTGGCTCAATGGTAGGTAGTAGGAGTTTTCTATGCAGCGCTATTTTGTTTTGGAGTGTGTTTATCTTAGAGGCTAGTGCGTCCTGGATGGTGGTACACCAGACCTTGCTCACTTTGGCTAGACTAGGAGGGGGATGGGTGTTTCTAATTCTCTGATTATGGAGAATAACTCTTTGCTATTCGAGGTGGCCATGGCATTGGTAATGCTTTGGCTCAATGAGTTGGCCTTTTGGGTAAATACTTCTGGTGTGTAGTCTTTGGATATTAGCTGAAGTTCTTTTTTGGACTCGCCAGTAGGGTTTTTTCTAAAATGCTGTTCTAATGCCCTTTTTTTCCTTCCAAGTTCAATGATGTCATCGTTGAACCATGGGTTGCTACGCTTAGGCTTGAGAAGTTTGGGTCTGAGCAGGGCTATTTCCTCGATGGCTGATTTAAGACAGGTGTGGTAGTGCAGTGAGATGTTGTCCGGGTCGGAATCCGCTGGTGGATGAGCATTCAGTAACTTATTTAGCAAGCTGGATACATTTTCAGGGGTGAGTTTCCGTGCATTCATCACTAATATAGGTGCAGGGGTGGAGTGCAGTGGGTGAGATGGGGTCCTTAGTTACAGTAATGTTGAATCTGATGAGGAAGTGATCCGTCCAGGATATCTTTATGATATCTTCTAGGAGGGCTGTGGTGCTCACTGTAAGAATCCAGTGTAGGATTTGCCCTTTGAGAGGGTTGGGACATTAACAATTTGCAAGAATTGCATTTCTAAGAAAGCATTGTGGAAAGCGGAGGCTTTGAGGTCGGAAATATCGTTATACCCCAGACTAATGTCTCCCAGGAGGGTGAATTTGGTATTTGGCTTGAGGAGTGGGGAAATGAGAAGAGGTAGTTCGATGTCCGGGTTGTAATTTGAGCTGGGGGATCTGTACACTATTAGAAAGTAGAACTAGCAAGTCAAGTTTGTATTCAAGAGAGCTGTTGTGACGTAATATGCCTAGGAGAGGCGTGGTGATGGGTTATATGGGGGCGATGAGTGGTGCGGTAATGAAGGCTGTTATATTAGGCAAAAATGGGATGGGGCAGGGTAGGGGGTGGTGTCTAGGGCAGTGTAAGCGTGCTAGGCCTGTGCCTATCTGGATGAATGTACCCTCTGGAGCCTAGAGTGTAAATAGGTTGGTGTCAATTTTGTTGGACAAGGTGCATAGGTGGTGATGCAAGGCTACAGTGGTGGTGCTAGGGAGATGGGGTTGCTGGTGGTCATGCATCATTAGTAGTAGAAGGGTTGCCAACGCGCCTAGCATTGCGCTTGATGGCTTGCAATGCCTGTGATACATCTGGCAGATGTTACTTCCGGGTGTAGCAGGGGGCGTGGTGGGATAGATGTTAGGTTTAGCAGGCGCTTTTAAGGGAAAATGCAATATAAGCGTAATACATAATACATTACCGTACACTTAGAACACAACACTATGCTGTGAGTTATACTAGTTAGTGGATGCTAACAGGAGGATACCTGGTGTAGTCCTAGGTACCACGTTATACAATAGAACACATTTGGCTAATTGCAGAGTTCTTGCAAAGCATACATGGTATAAACATGGTGCAATAGAAAGCGTTTGGCTAGCTATAGAACTCTTGTTGAGAATAGTCAGTATTACAACATGCAACAATCATGAGGAATTTGTCGTTTTTCTTACTAACGACTGTTACATGTCGAATACGTGGTGCAATTCAATCTATGTAATACATTTTGGAATAGAGATAGTTTCCTAGCAATCCGAAGTTTGCAGGGAAATCCCCAGAGCATACACAAATACACTTTGAGGTGTCGTGCAGTACAGCGGAGATGGAACATTGGTATAGAAGGACATTTGAATTGAATACAGGGCAAGCTCTAACAATACGTAGACCTGAACTATAATGATTGTCTTGTGTCTGGGGTAGGTTGGCAGGCGAATCAGACACTGGTGGCCAGTGCAGAATGTGGCAATGCGGTACCCAGTACTGTCTAAGTGAATTACGACACAGCTAGAGTCTAGAGTCAGGGCAATACAGTTCTTACCACATCGCATGTGCAGGATCGCTGTGAATCATCCAGCAAGGGGTGAATACCGGTTGGAAACAGAGCATAGGTAATGATGGTGGCTCTGTAGATGTATCGTAGGGGGAACAGATACGGTTTAGGGCAGGGGTCCTGCCGTAGGCATACGGTTGTCACGGGACAGGCACAGGACAGGTGCCATAGTGGTGTGCCTTGTTGGGGGGGTGGGGACATCTTACGCCTACCGGTGCCCCAGGATAGGTTATCTAGGCAGGCAAAAAGGATGTAATTGACCTCAACTGTGGGATCTCTTTAAAGATGCCCAGAAGTTTGGTCCTGTTGAGCCTAGATGAGTCGTTGCTTTGGTTTGTTGGCTCCCACCCCAATATTTATGAGGGGCACTGTACTGACCCGTCTGCACACTGGTTGCTGGTGGGAGATTGCATTGTCTCCAAGCTTTCATCACAGCCTGGTTTATTAGTAGCCTTAAGGGGAACAGTTAAAGGAACCCCTGCCTCCACTCCAGAGGGATTAATATAAGGCCCTATAGGCCCAGTCCCCCCCACCATCCAGTTCTGAGGTCTGACTAGCCACAGTAACCAGAGCATATGATCTGTTTGTGATCTTCTGAAATGAGGTGATCTTAGTTTGTTTGGTGTGAGGCTGGTCCAGGGATCTATTTCTGGGCCTCATAGGATCACGGACATTAGCCAGTGGTCGAGTTTCATGAGACCCAGTACTAGATTTATTTACCTGGGACTCATGAACCTTCTCCATAGCCCTATCCAGAGTTGCCAGTCAGCCAGTTAGCTGATCTACCATCCAGTGTAGGTGAACAGGCCTTGATGATAGCACCCCCCCCAGGGTTCACACTCCCCTTCTGAATACTATCATTACGAGAATGGAGGTAATGAAAAAAGGAAGGCGGAATGGTAATACCGGCATAGTTAACGGGTCCGGGGCATTACGACCCGACAACCCGCCAATACCGGCACCGCCCGCACTGTACCCCTCATATTGGCATGGGCGCGTACACGCGCCCCTTCGCGGAGTAAATACCGGAATGCCGGTAATAGGAGGACATCACAACTCACGCGGGCATGCAAATACCGGCATCCCAAAGGTGGTAATTAGGGCCTGCACGATGGTGGCAATACAGGCATCGCGGCCCACCCGTAAACAGCAATCAGCAATCAAGTCAACTGCCACAGGTGCACACAATCACCACAGGTGGAGTCAATGGAGCCTGGCCCAGTATAAAAGGAGTACACCCACACACCACACCCCTTCCTACACCAAAATGATACCACTAGCTGTTGCAATCATGGCGCTGAAGGACATGCCTATACTGCTACAACTACAGCAACAACAGCAACTACAGCAACAATTACAGCAGCAACAACAGGCAGCACAGAGGAGACACAGGAGGAGAAGGAGGGTGAGACAGGCCCAGCAATTACCACCAGTGCAGCCAGTAGTACCTTGTAGGCAGCATCAATCCCTCGCATCAGACCCAGTCCATTCAATCTAACCCCTGACCAGATCCATACCCTGTACCGCTTGGACCGGGACACCATCACCAACATAGTGGACATGATAGGCAACGACATTGCCAGCCTCATAGAAGTACGCACTGCCATTCCCCCGCTACTAAAGGTGGTGTCTGTGCTCCACTTCCTGTCCACAGGCACCTACCAGCACACAGTGGGGCAGCTGCATGGCATTTCACAACCACCATTCTCATGCATGCTGCAACAAGTTCTGGATGCCCTCCTGAAGCACGCTAGCACCCACATATCTCTACCACGGACTGGCCAGGAGATAGCCAACACCAAAGTAGGCTTCCATGCACTGCAGGCATGCCCAGTTATGTTGGTGCCCTGGACTGCAGCCATGTGGAATTGGTAGTCCCCCATGCCGTAGAGGCGGTGTACCGCAATCGCAAGCAATACCACTCCATGAATGTGCAGATGGTATGTGACTCCAGCAAGATCATCACACATTGCTGCACCCGATTTCCCGGATCAACACATGATGCCATTGTGCTGCGTAACTCCACGCTACTCCGTCACATGGAGCGACATGCTGGACCACGTGCCTGGCTGCTTGGTGAGTTGCCTGACAGGCCCATGGCAGTGCCTTGGGGTAGTGATGTGTTGGGATGCATACTCCACCTAGGTGGGAAAAGGTGGGGTGCATACTCCACCTGGGTGGGAAAGTGGGGGGACGATGCATACTCCACCTGGGTGGGAAAGGGGGGGTGCATACTCTACCTGGGTGGGAAAGGGGGGATGCATACTCCACCTGGGTGGGAAAGGGGGGATGCATACTCCACCTGGGTGGGAAAGGGGGGGATGCATACTCCACCTGGGTGGGAATTGACGTGATTGGAGAATGCACGCAGAGCTAAACACTCCTGAACTGAACCTCCCAACCCCAACATGACAAATCACTGGCACACATTTGACCAATTACGTATATCAAGGACAACATGTAAGAAGCATGACTGAACAGGATTGCAACTGTGCCAATGTGGTTAGTGTGACCATGCACAGTGTAGTATACACAGCAGAAATGCGAGGCAAAACATAGTCCTAAAACCACAGTACATCCGCATCAGCATGCATGATTTCACCCTGCATCATCTGTACAACGCCATCCAGACTAACACACCATATTGCAGTATAGAATGCATCTAAGCAATATTCGTGCATACCTACAGGGACATGTGCAGGTCGACAGCAAATATCTGCGGCCATGACTGTGTATCCTGAAGGTGGCAGCCCAGTGTGACTCACCTAGACCTATCCTTGCAGGTGATGGAGGATATCCCTTGAAGCCGTGGCTACTACCCCTGTGCGGAACCCGCTGAACAGCCATGAGGAGGAGTACAATCGAGTACATACCCGTACACGTGTTGTGATTGAGCAGACCTTTGGCCTGTTGAAGGCGCGGTTCCGCTGCCTAAGCAGGTCTGGTGGAGCACTCCTCTATGCGCCTGGGAAGTTGGCAAAGATCACCATGGCCTGTGTCATGCTGCACAACATGTGCGTCCGGAGAAATGTACCACTGCCACCTGACATTGACATGCATGCACTGGGTGAGGAGGATGAAGATGGAGGGGAAGCAGAGCCCCTGCCAGTACGGAATGCACAGGATGGCCGTGCAGTACGCCAATCACTGATTGACGAATACTTCTGACCCACAGGGACATTGATAGATATGTGTCAGTGACACATTGTACACTGTGTCCATGTGGACATGCACACAGGGAATGTGTGGAGTTGGGCACTGTACACCATCATTAATTAAATGGAGACACACGAAATTAACAATGTCCAGCCATTGAATGTTTTTTAACACAACAGGTATATTGATAACAACTGGAGAAAGTGCAACCCCTCCCCCCAAGCCCCAGTGAACTCACAAAACCCCCCAGTGAACTCTCAAAACCCCCCAATGAACTCCCCCTAATTCACCCGTTCACCAACAACACCATCTGAGCCACTCCCATAGTTCCCCTACACTATTTCCTGGACTTCTAGAGGTCAGGGCAGCATTTCAGAGTGCCTCGCACTACGTCTTGTTAGACGCACAGGGCTGGAGGGTGCAGAGGAAGTGGGGGCCGAGGAAGCGGGTGTGGTGGATGGGGTGGAAGCCGTGGGGATTTCCACAGCTGGTGCAGGTTGTGGCTTTCTGCATGTGCAGCAGGATGGAAGTGAGGACCTGCGTGATGGCCCCCAGACTGTCTCTCATCAACGATGCCGAGGCATTGACGGCGGCAGTGTTCGCCTCTATGGCGGCTGTGGTTGCTGCTATGGCCTGGGCTATCCTACGCCTCGTGCCCTCCCCATCGGCATCATATTGTCTGAGCAGGTCCTACATAGAGTCATGTCTGGCCTCCACCCTCGCAAGCCGTGTCTCGAGGTTGTTGGTGGGAGCAGCAGTAGTCGAAGGTGCTGTGACTGGGCCTGCAATGGCAGTGCTGTCCTCGGGGAGGCTGCTGAGGTCAGAATCTTGCAGCAGGGGATCCGCACTGCTGCAGGTGGGTGAGGGCTGAATGTGGGGTGGGGGGGTGGGCACGGGGCTTGGGGAGCATGCACCTGGCACATGGGTCAGTACATCGCGGTCCACATCCTCCTCCACTAGGGTAGCAGTGTTGCTTAGTGGGTCAACAGCCGCGCCTTCCACTGATGTAGCCAGCTCAGTGTCCATGGTGTCAGGTACCCTGGGTGTTGGTGTGGGCTACGAGGCTGCCCGGGAGGTGGTGTTGTCGGTGGCCGTTGTCTTTGGCCGGGACGTGGATGCCATTGCGGTTGGATCCTCGCTGGCATCTTCTCCATCGGTGCCTGCGGGGTAGAAGAGATGCAGGGCATCAGTGATGTGTTGCATGCTAGATGCGTTATATGGTGCTGTGGAGTATTACATTTATCACGCATTCATATCTTACAGGTGTGTCACACAGGGTACTATTAAGGGGGCATTTTGGCATTTGATGCATGGCAGGTGGCATGCCATTGTGTTGGGGTTTGTGTGATGTATTACATGGGCAAGGTCCATGTGTGTTGGCTGTGTGTTGGTAATGGGATTGGCACCCAGCATGCATTTCAGTGTGGCAGGGTTTGGCCCTCCATCTGCACAAGGATATGTTCATGTGTGTGTTGGGACATGCATTTACTTGCCTAGGCTCTCTTCCACATCACTTGTGCTATGTCATGGTTTCCCCTACAGGGATCTTCAGGGTCACTCACCTCCATCTGCAGATGTCGCGGCACCTGTCTCCATCTTCCCAAATCCCTCGATGGACTCCATCTGAATAAATGTGCTTGCAGTCTCCTGCCAGCTTGTCATTTTGGCAGGTGAGTGGGGACCCTCGCCTGTGGCCATAGCCTCCCTCATGTTGCAGTCCTTCAATGTCCGTGGGGGGGTGCCGACTGCCGACACCATACGGGCTACCTCCTCCCAAATTTCCTTTCTGCGTTGCTGCACCTCCCTCTTCAGGTTGTGCAGGTTGATGTTGTCTGCATGTACTGCCAGGGTTTCTGCCAGCATGTTAAATTCTGCATCTGAAAAACACTTTTTGTGCAGGCGGGGGGTTGTTTTTTGGGTAGCCTTTGACATGGTGAAGGGATTGGCACTGGTCTCTCCTGAATGCAAGTGGTGGTTTGGGAGGATGGCAATAGATTATGTTTTTAATGATGGCCGCTGACGCATTTCCCATTCCGACGCGATGATGTTACTTCCGGGTCCGGTATTATGAACCCGGTATTAGCACAATGTTATTACCGGGTCGGTATTAAGGGGTTCCTCCAACGCGGAGGCGGTATCGGCAGGTCCCGTGATGGTGCTATCGGGGGGTTTGGGGGCCTTTAGCGGAATGCCTGTATGGCCATTACCGACATGGGGGTTTGTGCATGCTAGCGCCCTCGTAATCACCCGCTATTAGCGGCGTCATACGAGCACGGAACCGCTAGTACCTCCATGCCGGTAATGACTCCGTTTTTACCACGCTCCTCGTAATGAGACCCTATGACTCATCTCAAGGTCCTGGTCACTCAGCTCAACCACTTTAGACAGTTAATATATTCCTTTGAGAAAGGCATCACGCCCCCTTCGCTTGGGAGTTGGCATATTCTTTGTTTTCTTTGATGTTTCTTTTTCTGTGTGCATTTTTTTCCTTTGACTATGAGGAACTCACTATTTAATACGGTGGTTGCATCTTCTTCCACCTTGTCAGACATATCATCTGTCAACACCTTTGTGCTCTGGGACACCCCTGCCTGTTTTTCCAGACTGGCAGCTGCGTCTATTAAAGCAGTGGGACGATTTGGTGAGGCTGAGAACACAGAGGTGATGGGAGCACAAAGACCTGCATCTGCCACTCTATTAGATTCAGGCAACTCCTCATTGGCCCTCAGCACAGCTCTAGCACCTTCCACCCCTACTATCTGGACCATTTCCCCTGTAGATAGGATATCATGTAGAGAGCACACCCTTTCCTCTAACTTTGTCAATTTGTGCGTATTCCCCAACACTAGAACGTTAATACACCCCATGTCATCTTAAGGTATCACAAGACCTTTGGCAAAACCTTCTAGGTAAGCCATGCAATTCATCAAGTTGTTAAATGCTGACTGTTGACCCACTAAACCCACCCCCCTATATTTTCGTGGGTGTCTGCCAAGGTCTTTATCGCAAGATTTAAACTAATGTGAAGGTTGGCTAACAGGGAAGGGGCCAAATCCTGCCTTAGAGAACAAAGAGGTCCGCTCAAAATCACCTGTTCTTTGTTAGCTGTTGTGGGTCTAATCATGTCTGTGGGGTCAGTGTTGAGAGCAGGAGCCTGGTATCTTTTGATAAGAGATTATAAGGCCCTTGTGTTTGCAGAATGAGAGTATAACTCTAGATCAAAGTTGCCAAATTGTTGACTTTCCCTTATGTCAGGACGCATTTCCAAGCAGTCTAAACCAGGCCTATTTGGCACAGAGGGGCCATGTAAATCAGCGCTGTTAACAGCAGTGAAAAAGTTCAAAGTATGTTCCTTTACTTCCGTCTTTAGTGCCCCTAAATCTGGTCTCGGGTGAGTTACTGCATTCGCACATGAAGCACTGTCTCCAGAATGTTTCCCCTTTCCTTTAAGCAATACCAGATCCTCCCGTATAGAACCCATTTCCAGATCTGTAATATCTCCGAGTAGGCCTTTGTTTGCAGTTGAGAGTAGATGGAATGAATCCTCTAATAACTTGCTGTCATAACATGTGTCACATGGACCAATGCCACCACCAACTCCCAGATTAAACTCAAGAGCAGATTGTATGTGTGGCGATTGGATAGTGGGTCCTACAGACTTTTGGTGCACTTTGGACAAATCTCTGAACACAAAGATGGACGGGTTAGCATCCGAAGGGCTTAGGTTTTTTACTATTTTGTTGGTCATATGTTTTAATTCCACCCAAATGTACCTACTGTGGCATAGAGGCGTGGAATTGTACGATTTTCCTTGTGACCATAACAGGGGGAGCGGATGTAGACTCCCTTTGGTCCCCCACATCAGTCATTATACATTTCACCGGCCCCACATCAGACTTTTCCTCAGACAGAACAACCTGTCTTTCCTGGTTAGAGAGCCAGAGGTTAAATCCTCCATTGTCACCAATCCCACCTCAGTGGGTCTGGGGGGGTGCCACAATCTCCTCACTTCGGACACACCCAGAGCTCATTTTGGAAAAGCCAAAGCCACTCCTTAGATTCGGCATCACACTTGTCACTAGTGTTGATTCCACTGAATGTGAAAGATAAGGCTGTCAGCCCGAGCTGGTTAAAAAGCAATGTGCCTGCAGTCACCGCCCAAGCAGTACAATAGGAGTTTACCTTCCCAAAAAGGAAAGTATATGTTGTTAGGTTTATGTGTAAAATGAAGAAAGTCGCCATGTAGCGACTTTTTAGGTGAAAAATTGAAAAGTGCAAAATAAAAGTTCCAGTGGGTAGATTCATCCCTTGCATCATTTCAACTACATGGCTACAGGGGCCTATCTAGAGCGAGGGGCTGGGCCTTGGGGTGGAGAGGACCATACAGATCCAATCAGAATTCAGGGCTAATTTTTTTTTTATTTTCAAATTTGTTTATTGGCATTTATCATAAAATCAGTAGCACATAGCCGGTCAATCGTGCCAAATGATGCTAACTCTTTGCAGTAATATCTTAGTGAACAAAGGTGGGGGGGGGGGATGGGAAGAGGGGGGGAAGGGCGAAAAAAGGGGGGGAAAGCAGGGGGGGGAGAGAGAGAGAGGGGAGAGGGGGGGCGCGGGGAAGCAATAGATATAGAATGAGGGAGTGTTCCAAACAATAAACAGTAAACTGATAACATTAACATAAACTGTCTCCGTATCCAGTCTTCCTCGTGCATTTGCCAAGGCTTCTGTAGAGGGTGGTATAGGGGGGGGGGCTCTTGAATGCAGCAATTTCCATAGGTGTTTGGGGGCCTCCCACATGAGCTTCTAGGTTTTGCAGTTCAGCACAATCTAGTTAGTGCCTGTTCACGGGGGTTTATCGTCCGAGGGGTATGTTATAGTTCTAACTATCTCCCTCCATGCTTCTAGGGTGGAGCTGGACTCATCGGTAGATCTGGAAACGCTGTCTTCCCAAGCCTTAGTTTCTGCATCGGCCCATCTGATAAGTTCGCTGTGCCAGGCGCCATATCTGGGCCCTGTTGGCTTTCTCCAGGACATGGCGATATGTCTTTTGGCCAGAAGGCACGATAGGTCCATTAGTTTCACCAGGTGCTTAAGTTTGGCCGGTCTAGAGTACGTTCCTAGGATGCATTCTTCAGGAGTCCATCTGTATTTGGAGGTTCCTGCCTTCTCAAGTGTTAGCTTGACTTTTGCCCAGAGGGATTGTACTTTGTTGCACTCCCAGAACATATGTATGAGGTCAGCCCCTTCTGCTCTGCACCATGGACAGTCGGAGCTCGCATTCCTGTTGAATGTCGCCAGTCTGTGCGGGGTGAGATATGTCCGATGCAGGACATTTAGTTGTATAAAGCGGAATCTGTGGTTTCTCGACACAGCCTTAGGGAATATTAGCGCCCTGGACCATTCTGCCTCCGAGAGTTCTCGGCCAATGTCCGTTTCCCATTTGTTTTTCAGGGTCTCTCCCTTTGGGTTGGGATTATCGTTGAGGTGGCTGTATATTTGGGAGACCGGCCTTTGCCCCTCGCCTAGGTTATATAATAAAGTTGTGAGAGGATCAGATTCAGGTTCTTCTGGCCAGGTGTCCCATTTGTGTCTTGCTATTTTGCGTATCTTTCGGTACCACAAGTATTGACTAGTGGGTATCCCGTCTACGTTGTGTAGTATGTTGAACTCTTTAAAGGAGCCTTCTTCATAAAGATCTCCCCACGTGTAAACCCCCTTCTTCTCCCAGGTCCTGAGATGCAACAAGTCCAAGTCTGACCTACACAGGTCCCAGATCAGTGGTATTTCTGGGGAGTACAGGTGTGTTAGATTCCTTAGTGATTTCGTTCTTTGCCAAATTTGTTTCCCCAGGGTGGCTATGAAGGGTGTGTCACTCAGCAGGTGTTGTGGTGCCCAAATGAGTTCTTTAAGTTGCAGTGGAGAAATCAGGGACTGTAGCAGGGGAGTCTCGGATGTGATCTCGTCAGCTAGCCATTTGGACACGAAGCTGAGCTGGGCTGCCAAGTAATATTTTTCGAAGTGCGGGAGTTGGGTTCCACCTTGAGCGTGTTGTAAAACTAGTGTGGAGTGTGCTATTCTGTGCCTGCCCCGCCCCCAAATAAAATCTCGTGTTATGGACCCTAAGAGGCGGAAAAATGAGTTCTTGATGTAATATTGTACATTTTGGAACCTATACAAGAGCCTAGGGAGGACTATCATTTTGGTTACCGAAATTCTCCCCATTGCCGACAGTGGGAGCTTTGCCCAGAAGGACATTGATCTGCGCAGCGCGGGTATTGCTGCATTAGTGTTATTTTCGTGCATCAGTTGGGGAGTGTGCATGATCTGGATGCCCAAGTAGCGGAACCTGGTGGTCTGCCACTGTATCCCTAGTGTTGGAAGCTCCTCCGAGCATCTGTCCCTAAGGCCAGCTAGTGGGAATAGGCAGGATTTTGCCTTGTTGAATTGTATGCCTGAGACTTTGGAAAAATTATCAAGGACGTCTAGCATGGTTGGGACATTGAGGTGGGGGTCCCTGACATACAAAAGCACATCGTCCGCGTACAGTGAGATTATGTGATCTGTCGTCCCTAGCCTTATTCCGGCATCGAAAAATTGTTTCCGAAAATAGATAGCTATGGGTTCTAATCCCAGTATGTAAAGCATGGGGGATAGCGGACAGCCCTGACGGGTACCTCTGCATATCTCCCAAACTTCCGACACATGTCTCCCAGTTTTTACCCGTGCTCTTGGTTCGGTGTATAGTATTCGGATCCACCTGATAAAGCGTGGGCCAAACCCGAATTCCTTCAGAACTGCTAATAGCCACTCCCAGTATATGGAATCGAACGCCTTGATGGCGTCTAGTGACAGCAGGGCGTAGGGTTCAGTGATTGCATCAGTTTGTGCAATAACGTGTTGAAGTCTGCGTAAGTTCATGGTCGTATTTCGGCCTGGGACAAACCCACACTGATCTGAGTGTACGATGTCTCCTATCTGTCTGGACAGTCTCTGAGCTAGGATTGTGGTTAACAATTTAACATCATGGTTGAGCATAGCCAGCGGGCGGTATGAATCGCAGTGCTCCGCTGGCTTGTTCGGCTTAAGGACTGGGACCACTAGGGTTTCCTTCATGCTAACCTAGCACCTCCTAATTTTAATATTTCTGAGGTGTGGCTTTGAGGTTAAAAAGTGGATGCACAAGCAATTGGGGAGAACTTCCTAAAATCATCTGGGTGAATACTGAAAGGGGGTTGCAGAATGCAAACTTGCTGGAGAGCTGCTCAAAAATCATCTGGGTGCAACAATTGAAAAAATGCTGCAGACTTAACATTGCCTGGGGGACAGAAATTGGGAAAGACTAAAGAGGCTGGGATCTTTGCAAGGAGCGCAAAATAGATGGGTAAAGGCTGGTGGCTATCCATAACTGAAGTGCCTGACCAGATCCCTGGGCTTCCCCAAGGGAGGGTCCTGAATCACTGATGTCTTTCCTGAGCGCAGAACTCAGACAACCAATGTAAGTAGTTTGTCCAACAGAACCAATTGTGGGTATATGTTTGATTTAATACCTTCCACTTAGTTAATGTGTGAGGGTTATGGAAGTAGACCCTTATATTTTGCTAAATAATTATTCAATTAATTTCCCTATAGCTAATTAACATGGGCGATTTTGTTAACATTCAAAGTTAACAGCCCTCACTCCCGATGTAATTAGTCTATTAATGTTATCGGGTACACCTATTTTCCTTGTCAACCCCAGAATTACCTAAAGGGAAGCAGTGTCCTTGTGTAAAAACTAAATCCCTAACTCTCACCATTCTTCAGAAGTAGCCTTTAAGTAGAGGGGTGTTGAATGTAACTGAATGTCTGGGTTTGTGTTGCTGGGAAATGAAGCAAAGTGTAGTTACTAATTGATCAAAGCACACTCTCTCCTGAGAGTGTGAAAGTGACCCTGATAGAAGAGAGATTTTGTATTGCTTCTGGGTGAGGAAGGAAGAATTGATTCTATCAATCCAAAATATTATCAAAAGTCTGGTGTGCTTTCAAAACTGCTAGTATTTTCAAAGGCGCTGCATGTGTGAAACTGTTACAATTGATTTAAATCTAAACCTTATCATAGAATGCAAATGCTCATGGTCTTGTAATGTTCCAAGGCTCTGTCTAATGTTGACATTCAGGGATGTGTGTGTGTGATATAAGGTTTGAACTGTTTATTTGACCCGTGTTCCATGCACATGAGACCCAAATTTGAAATCCCAAAAAGTGAGTTGTTGTATTGAAACTTTGTGTTGTGCCACAGAGAAGGTAGCGTCTGTAATCTTTTGGTGCAAATATTCATTGAAACTATGATGTAATAAATGTATATTCTTTCTGTACCCCGGCCTGGTTCTTAGCTTATTGGTGGCACAAGGGGAAGGATCTATATGGCTATATCTGAGTCATAAACAGGGCTAGACTGAATCAGACAAATGTGTGGCGCTTTAACTAGGGGGAATGCACTCCCCATGTTAAGGGTAGTCTATAAATATATAATTACAGTGGGTACTTTTTAAAATCAGTTTCCTCATGAAGGGGGTATTAGCAACAGGTCTATAGTTGGTCAAAATTAGATGGGTCACCGGACAGTTTTTAAGCAAGGTCGTGATGTGGGTTTTCATCAAGTCCTGTGGGAAGCAATCAGAATGGAGATAGCTTTTGAGCAACAATGCTAAACTAGGAGCCAGTGGCATAATGCTTTCTTTAATCATGGTTGCTGGCCATTCTATTGATGTCTGATGTCTGCAGGCGTAACATGTGCAAAGGAGGAAATGGTGATAACTTGGGGTGAAATTAGGAGGCTGCGGGGCACTTGTTATGTTAAGACCACTTGTAGGGTGCACACGCATGTACGCCCAAAGGCACCTTGGTGCGGAGAAGTACATAGCAATACCACAGAAGGAATATGAAAACAACTGAAAATTAGCCAAAGAGAATAGTCTTGAGTAGATGACGAAAGGCTAGGTGATTCTCAGTGGCCTTAAGCTTAAGGGGAAGAGTATTCCACAACCTGGCTGCCACAACAGAGAAGACCCTGCCATCCACTCTCTGAAGACGAAACTTAGGAACCACCACTAGTCGCTCGCTGCTAGAGTGAAGAGTATGATTGGGTGTGTAAGGCATAAACTTATCCTGAAGGAACTCCGGTCCAACCTGATAGACCGCCCTGTGGACAATGCACATAGATTTAAAAGTAATCCGCTGCTGCACAGGGAGCCAGTGCAAGTGACGTAATACCAGGCTAATGTGGGCACCATAGGGAGTACCAGTAGCAACTCGAGCGGCTAGATTCTGGAGAAGTTGTAGGCGGCGAATCAAGCCAGCCGGCTGGGCAGAAAGAGAGTATTGCAGTATTCTATCCTACTCGAGACCAATGCGGCCTCCACCGGCGGGTGCAATCGGGCACGAAGAAAGGGGAGGACTTTACAGAGAACCCGCAGCAAAAAAGTACCAGAATGGCATACTGATCTAACTTGAGCTGCCATCGAAAGAGATAAAGACAAGTGAACCTCCGGGTACTTCACCACTGTAACCGGAATAGGAAGAGTGCCAAGAGAAACAGTCCAGAGAGAAGAGGACCAAGAATCACATGTGGCACTTGATCATGGATGGCTGACAACATTTGATTGGATGATTCTCACTTTCTCCTGGAAGATGTAACCAGTTTATTAGAAGAGTCTTGTGAATCTAGAGGGGCTGACGGGCAGTCAGATGGAAGAGAGATTTCATTGTAAATCCTGGACACTTTAGCTGACATGTTGTTGGATGCCTGTGTGATGGCATTATGCTACCATGCTTTCCTCTTCTGTTTAAGTGTGCATAATTAAATTTAGCTTACTTTCTGCGCTCAATAAATATCCTAATAATGATATTAATACTAATATTTCAAGCAGGCTAGTTTGTATTCCTGCCAGATGCAATTGAGCGCCTGCTTCTTACTCTTCTATTAATGAGTGGCAACTCTGAGTCAAACCGGCTATTCCGTTTGAGTGGAGTTTTTTCTTCTTTATGAGGATAAAGCCCAAGATATCGAGGGCTCCGACAATCACGTTGTAAATGATGTACAGAGCATCTCCTGGGTTGCCTAGTGAAACAGCAGAGGTGGAAAAAGATGTTTGCAAAGTGCGTGGCCACCATGCGTATCATACGCCTAATCTACAGAGGAACATTTGGTGCCAAATTACAGAAACGTTGCACCAGTGCAAGTGCAAATTTGCACAGTATTAGCACTAGGGCAATGTTTGCCCTATTTCTAAAAACACTGGGACATATTAGAAAACCATTGTACTATGCCAAGTGCAGTTTGGCATGGTATAAACACTTGGTCAAGTGATGTTTTCTGCCACAGGGCTCTTAACAGAGGGCGGACAGCATTTGTCAACTTGAACTCTCCAGTCTACACAGACTAACCATGGAGCCTCTGTGTGCCGCCAGGCATAGGAGGCAAAGAGCCAGCGCACAGACCTCTTGTTCTCAGGCTCACCTACACTAGCCACCAAACTCACAAAACCAATGTGCACTGCTGGTGGTCGGTCCACTTGCCACACTCTGGGGAGGGTGGCAATGTCTGCAGACATCACTGCTGCCATGTCACTGCTGGGCCCTGGCCCTGGTGCCTCGCTCCTGCCTTTCCTGCTGCTTTTCCCATGCCTGAGCAGTGCAGGGGTGGAGGATGATGTACTTTCACCAGTGCCCCGGCCATGGTATGGAGATGGGCCTGCATCATCGCACTGAATCGACTGTGAACTTGTTTGTTGGACAATGACATGCTGTCAATCATCATGCATATATGGGCTTGAAAGTCCTTCAACCAACATGATGGATGGACATCCTACACACCTATGGTCTTATGTGCAGGGTTATTGCGAATAAATGCAAGGTTGGAGCATGATATGATATGATATGGCATTTATAACGCGCCTATACACAAGTGTTTCAAGGCGCGACGAGGCAAGGGAGGGAGAACAGAGGGAAGACAGAGACAACGATCTTACTATGCCAGGTGACATTGAGATTGTGCAAGTGCAGGGGAGGGGGGAGGGGAAAGGTGTGAGGGGAAAGGGAAGGGGGTAGTGCAGTACATGGGATCAACAGTAAAAATAAATAAAAACAAATAAATAAAATGTGTAGCCAGCTGGTGACAAGTGCAAGGGTAAGTGCAGACGTCAAGTGTCAAGTGCTGGTAGGGTGCTGTAGGGATACAGAAACTGCCCTTGTGTAGTGTCTGATTAGGTTCTAGACCACACTGCATGTGCTCATTGCCTGTTGGGCTGGCGATGTGGTGCCACTTGGAGGTTTACTTTACCCCTTAGCCTTTCACAGCACACATGGGTGCTTCTCATGGTTGGATGGGCTCACATGCACATTTCCCCTACAGTGCACATGCATGTGCACAGTCTCTTCCTTGCACCCATATGTGGGGGTATTAGCGTTTGTTCAGATTGCCATGTGGTTGCACATTCCCCTGTCGACTGGGCCCATCTATGATGAGGGACGCATGCATGTGATGGGTATTTGGCCAGTGCATTATGATGGGAGAGGGAGGATTCATACTCACAACTTCTCCTTGGCTGCTGGCTCCAACTGCAGCACTCCAACACCCTCAACCCCTTGCATTTGTAGGGTGCTGCTAGCTTTCTCCCCCGTGGGGTCAGGACAAGGGGCTTGCCTGTGCCACCTCCTGTGGCAGATGTCTCACGCTGGTGTTTCATCAGGAGACTGCAGACCCTGGCCTTTCAGCGTTTGTGGCAATCCTCACTGTTCGATGGGACCGTGCCCACTGTCGCAACCTTGTCTCTAATGCTGGCCCAGATGTGAGACTTCCTCTGCCCAGATGGCCTTCTGTGCCTTGACCCCTATAGCTCATCAGCATGAGTCACAACCTCATCTGTGAGGACCTGCAACTCAGCCTCATCAAACTTCTACTTTCACAGCCTCAAGTCCACCACCTTTTTTGTTGCTTTCTCCTGTGACCTTTTTTATGGTACTCCTGTGTTTGGATAGCAACAAGAAATGGATTCAGAGCAGATCCAGTTTTTAAAGATGGCCTCCGCCGGGCTTCTCGCTTATGCAATGCAGTTATTTCCACCAGTGCTAATTCCACTGGTGGAATTAGTGCCCACTTTCCCAGCTGGAACAGTAATTTTGCCATGAGATAGCAGTATTACCTCCTGAAGCTGCTTTTCGGCAGTAACTCTGCCAGATGGGATTAGCGTTACCGTAGACGGTCTGTGCGCGCTCACCGTCACCTTAGGATACGGCAGTGATTCTCCCGCCATATTTTTTTAAAGGCTACTTTTATATTCTACAGGGTGCCCTACAAATCCTTAGTAGTCCCACAGTTCCTTCCCTTCAGACTCCAGGAGGTCAGGGTCCACCTCGTCATCGCCACATTGGGTTCTCTTTAAAGGCGCAAACACAGTGACATACACGATGGTATCATGACATTTACGCCACGCCATACTGAATTTCAACTCGTGGTTACTTTTTAAGATCCTCTTGCAATCTTGGCATATGTTCCTCTCCTTTTACCAAAGGAGAGCTACGATTAAAAAATAAATGGCAAGTGCAGGACCCCAGGATTACTTTAGGGACAGGAGGCGCTCCTTAAACAAGCATTAGCAAAGCCAACAGATTTGACTTGTGTATAGGCATTGGGCTTTTACCAGGCACTGCAATTGGATGCCCAGGTACTCGCACTATTTTGAACCTGCTACCATCAATGGCCAGTTAATACCATTACAGCAGTGCCTGGCATGTGCCTTTCCCATGCCTACACAAAAGCCCAAACTGTTGGCATTGCCAATGCTTGCATAATAATGTGGGTACATGGATTCAGGACTGCCAGCTTCAACCGTGGTGACTGCAGGAGGAGCAGAAGTAGGCCTAATTTTCACTGTATTGCTCAAGGCAAAATAAAACATGGTTGGTGGTCTCTGTATTTGATTGTTGGACACCTAACTGGGCTTTTTAATGAGTAAGATACAGCCAGTTGTCGAAGTGGGCGGGAGCGGTGCTCCTCTACTTTTTTTTTATTAAGTTTTACTCTTCCTATACTTTTTTTTAAAAAAAGAAAGCGTTCCAGAATGGTTTCGTTTTAAAATAAAAGTGTAGGAAGCAGTTGAAACTTGCACTCCAGTGCACTGCCCTGAAACAGCAGGCGCATTTGGTTGAGGTGTTTGCATTGTACAAGGCAGGGGGCAGGGGCAGGCCAGTAGGGAACATAGTTCCACTACTTCTTTTCATGCACTTCGGCCACTGGATATAGCAAGCCTCTGTCTATTCCTGGGCTCCTCGATTAGGTTCAGATATTTGGTCCACCTTTTGTCACTGCAATCCAAAATATATTGACAATATGAAAAGGAAAGCTTGCACGGAAGAGGAAATTAGATCTTCGCCTTCGACCGGGACACAAAATGCCTCTTTATAGCATCATAAATAAACATAAAAAGGTCTTTGCTGTTGCATTCAAGCCCTGGTACAAGCAGAAGGACAGCCAACCATCATTGATAAAGCAAGAGAAAAGAGAATACTCACCACAGACCAAACAGCTCAAGAGAGACATAACAATGGAATGGAAATGTCTCCCTGAGAAATTAGAACTTCTCCTGTCATACAAAACGTGAGCAGAGGTCAGACACCTCGTGGGGGATGAAATGGAGGAGCAAAATAGGGTCACCCTCTTCGACTAAGCTTCAGCAGGCTGTGGCTTCCTCTGGCTCATGGCAGGAGCGGATAAAAAGTTCACAGCCAGTTTATAAGAAAGTCCGCCCCTTTGATTCCCGACATTGCTCAGGCTCCATGTTATGGTGCAAGGAAATTGCTCCTTCCTTTCCCCACAGCAGCTGAGCATTAGCTCTCTGTAGGCTCTGGCGTCCTTTACTCCCTGCTTCTCAAACTTCAACTCCACATCACTGGAACTACAATCCCAAGTGGGAAAGATCTGGCTATTTCCTCAATTAATGCTAAGGCAGTGCATATTTTACCGTCTTGCTCCAAGTGCAGAGCCTCTTTACAACTGAGACTCAGTTGGGCCTGTGTAGTGTAAAGCCCTGCAAACGGCAAAGTAATAAGGACAAGCAAAAAATACATGGGTGGTGAATTGATCCCTGAACAGAGCACACACACAACGAGGGAGAGCGAGCAAGGCCCACTCAGTAACTAGTCGGCAAGCAGGGTGTGTTGGCACAGAGGTCAGGGCTGGCTCCAAGCCGTGACAAGCAGGCGCCTACAATGCAATGGTGCCTCTTGAGTCTCTTGCTGGCTGCTGGTCTCTGCGGTGCGTGCGGGGCTGCAGCGGATCATGAAGAGCAGAGCAGTCCAAGGGGCAAGCGACAGCGGGGGTTGGAGGCTGATCAGCAGTCAGTGGCAGGGGAGTTGGCTCTGGAGATCCGATGGCTCGGGAGATAAGGAAGCAGGCCGGGATGGTTTTGGCCTTTTCACGCAAGGCATTGGGCCTCATTATGATGAGGGCAGTAAGGGGTTAACGGCGCCGGTAAAGGTGCTGGAGCCGTTAACCCCTTACTGCCCTATTACGAGGTCTGCTCGCGGGGTCCACTAAGGCCGTCTGGTTTTGCTAAGGACGCCTGGTTTTACCAGGCGGCATTATCGGTTCCCACGAGCAGCCCAGCATGCTAAGAACGGGCCCGTTGCTAACGGGCCCGTTCTTAGCATGCTCCCCATTCCCTTTGAGCCCTATGGGTGCTCGAATGGGAATGGGGGTGTACCAGATCCGGGTTCCTTGAATGAGGAATTACCGGGCCATCCAAGGTTGGAATAGCCCGGTAATTCCTCATTTAAGGAACCCAGACCCGGTACCCGTAAGGGGGTACCCATGCCGCTAATAGCGGCATGGCTACCTCCTAACTCATAATGACCCCCATTGTCTTTGGTGCAAGTGCAGCTGTTGGGACATTTTGGCCTCTTTCCCTCAATCAGCAGCAGGAGTGACGCGAGGCAGAGGAGGAGGTAGACCAGTCTCGTAGAGGGGCTGCCAACACCCACAAATAAGGACAGGGGCATTTTAGAGCCATTTTGCAACAAAACCTACTTATACCAGTAAGTTGTTTATTTTTTATACAAAATAAATAAAAATATATTACATACATTAAAATCTCTAGTACATTTTTTAAAGCAACAAACAGGTCAAATAACTTTTTGATAACGTCAGCACATGACAGCCACGATTTTGGAAGTAAAAATGGCTGCCACACTAAACACACAATACAAATGAAGGCAAAGAGTGCAAAAAGGGGTGTGGTTTGGGGTGAGATGGGTGGGAATGTGAGGAAACCCATATAGATTTCACTTAAAGATGGGCACTAATTGGGTGGGACACAAACCCATCGTCATATGTCATCTGCATTGAAAAGCATTCCAGACCCTCATTCAAAGCCCCTATTTGAAGCTCTTATTTTAATAACAATAGTTTCAGCGCCACTCAATCGCAAAAACGAAAAATACATGGCCATATTCAGCAGCTCGAGATTACATTACGGGGTGCGAGTGCTCCTTTGTACTTCACCCCCACGCCCTTGCGGCATTTGTTTTGAGAGTGACTTTTCCACTGCGTGCGTATGGTTGGTGCGTGCGCCACCTCTGGCAGACCACAGTAATGTGCTGATCACTTTTGTCATCTTTCCTTGTAGTTTTGTATTATAATGATTCTGTGAATTTAGTTTCTGTGAAATGTGTTAATTAATAGCACGTGTGTCTAGATTCCAGTGATTTTTTTAGGCGGCATTAAAACACAACAAGCAGATTCAAGCTGAAGCTCTAACCTTGTTCCTACTCTGGGGAATCATTGCAGGAGGGCTAGGTGGTCGTGTTTTCCTGTGTATACATTTTTCTCTTGGTCTCTGTGCTGAGATTGACTCTAAACCGCCCAATGAATGCAAGTCTGAGAGTTGTGTAAACTATACAAGCACCTGTCAATTAGCAACACATCTAGGGTTACATACTGATGCCACTTAACAAGTAATACTGATCTTAATTTAACCTAAACATGAAATGAAATCACAATTTAGATCGCAAGGAAAGTGTCGTTCTTCCACTGTGCTCAACATTTGTTCTAACCAGCTGAATAACATGCCCATTTTTAAGAGTACTACTATTAAAGGGTTTGTGTGTCACATGCTAGGTAAATGTTACCTTTACTTAAAGCAACATTCATTTTATTCACCTCAGAAAACTTGGAATGCTGAAAACACTGGCAATATGTTTGAACATGAAAGAGCGTACATGTGCTTTAACTGGCTGAGCACTCCAATAAACTCATTTCTATCGGATCATGTCATATGTTGTGCTATGTCAACTGTTTTGTAGAGCAAACAAATCACCAACAGTTGGCTTCTTAGTGCTGATGCCGGGTAAGTTATGTGTTAAGTGACATGCAATCCAAAATGTACTGTGAACAGATGGGGCTTCAGTTTTAAATAGCTCAACATTTATATTGTTTTTTTTAAAAGGTCACACAGGCCCTCATTACGACCCTGGCGGAGAAGGGTTTACGCCAGCGTAATGCATGGCGTACCTCTCCGCCAGATTCCGACTTTCCGTAGCGCCATGGTGATTTTTACGCCCGGTTTTTCCGGGCGGAAAAATCCATGGCGCTACGGAACCTCTTGTTAATTACGCCACCGTAACTTACGGTGGCGTAATTAGCGCCTTCCCCACTCCCATTATACCCTAGGGGGCAAAAATGGGAATGGGGAAGGGTAAATGGGGATTGGGGACTAACCGCCCCGCCAACCTCGGAATGGGGCGGTAAGTCCGCCAACCCCCATGGCGGAGTTGGCAGCTCTGCGCCATGGTCCATGGTGCAAATTGCACCATGGATCTCCGCCAGGGTCGTAATGAGGGCCACAGAGTGTTATTGATGTGACCCAATAGCTAAAGCGTTCCCGCCTGGCCTGCATTTTGAAATGATGGGGATCTTTTTTCCCTAAGGAGTAAATTGCCTGGAGAAGAGCACTTACTTTTGCACTGCTGTGCACTTGTGTTCTCTGCGTGCAATGTTCATTAAACCTCCCAGGTCGAACGCATTTGTTTAGCACATCGTACTGCAAAAAAGCGCAAAGTGCTTGGGGTCATTATGACCCTGGCAGTAGCCATGCCGATCATGAATTTTATGGCACCCGGGAATGGGTAATTACCAGGGCATTACAACCACGGCGGACCCATTAATTGCCCATTCCTGGGGGCTGGAAAATATTAGTCCCCATTCCCATTTGCGTCCCATTGGACTCAATGGGAATGGGAAGGCCCAGATGCACCGGCGCCATTCATGAATGGCGCGGGTGCATCCGTCGATGTCTGCGTGCGGTTGCCGCTCCGCCTGCCAGGTCAGACCTGGCGGGCTGACAGGCACCCGCTCGCAGAACTCGTAGTTTGCCGGTCCGGAAACAACAGTACCGGCAAGCTTACTGGTACCGTTGTTTCCGCACTGGCAAAGTTATAATGAGGCCCTAATGTGTCACTACACTGTGGGTTTGATAATGGATTTGTTCGTGCGGATTGCACTGCCAACAAACACCCTGATTCCCACAGCGGTTTATTTTTGCATGGCAAAGTCACTTTGCACCCTGCTAAAGACTCCATGAGTCGGGCCCTGTATGTTTGCAAAGGAAAAGGGCCGCCAATCTTAGCAATCAGCGTGGAGTGCATGAGTGCATCTTGTTCCGAATCAAGGGCAGCACATTGGGATAATAGTCTCTGTGGCCTTACATCTGAGTCTGGGTAATACATGGAGCTACTGTAATGTATTTGGACAGGGACGTCACTTGCGGGTTGCCACAACTTGCTACTCCAGTGCTCTCCCTTGTTACCCCTAAGAAGAAGAAAAAGATTGTGTTTTTTTTTCAAACTGAAAAACTGTCTGTGGCCAACGCCATGTGGTTCTTTATTTAAGGAGTGTCTGTCTTTCTTCTTCAGGCCTCTTAAAAAAACAGGGAGTTCCACAAGTCTAACACTTTGAGCAGTGACCCTAAAAAGGAAAGAATAGGAATAACAAAAATGTGTCTTTTCGTAATTGTATACAATAATTGCTAGACTCATTGAAGGTTTATTTCAGGCACACTTCAGGGGGTTGTTGCGTCCTAGGTGGCCTCCATTTGGTGAGGTCCCACGCCTCAAGGCCCTGCACCCCAATCCCCAATAACACACGGAGACAAGAGAATCTCCAACTTTCTTTATTTCCCTTTACATCTGAAGTGTCCCAGGCTCTACTAGCCCCTTTTCCTCCCTTCCTCCCCATGCTCCCTGGCTTCCCTTCTCTTCCCTAAGGTGGCTCTCCTCTTAAGGTGGGCTGGCCCCGTTGACTGCCACAACAGAGGTGAGTCACTGATCTAGTCTGTTATTAAACACCTCAAATTCACAATGCAGACAAAAACGTCCAAAAAGCATTTAGGGTACAATACGCATCCATTTCGGACT
This sequence comes from Ambystoma mexicanum, assembly GCF_040938575.1. Taxonomy (NCBI): domain Eukaryota; kingdom Metazoa; phylum Chordata; class Amphibia; order Caudata; family Ambystomatidae; genus Ambystoma; species Ambystoma mexicanum. Next base: position 995,612,403 of record NC_090941.1, read on the forward strand.
GTATATTTTTTCTTTTCGCAAATTGCAGTTAAAGCATTTTATTTCTGCCGTTGTGTCCTCGGTCACAAAATCCTTGTGCACAGTGTAGAAATGTTTGACCATAGCACATAAAGTGGCCCTTGATTTCATTGGGCCTCATTACGAGCATGGCGGTAGCCGTGCCTGTATGGCAGGCACGGCTACCGCCATGCTCGCTACCAGCACCGCCTCCCGCGATTGGGCAATAACCGCCCCATTACGAGATGAATGGGCCGGTAATTACCCATTCGCAGGTGGTGGTTTTGCCGGGCTCCCGATCCCCATTCTGCCCAATAGGGCAGAATGGGGTTGGGGAGCATGGATGCGCCAACACCGTTGATAATGGTGCCAGCGGCATTACGAGTTATGCTCTCAGGTGCTGCACAGCCCGCCAGGTAAAACCTGGCGGGCTGCCAGGAACCCGCGAGCAGAACTCATAAGGCGGCGTGACGGTATGAACAGTGCCGGTGCCTTACCGGCACCGTTCATACCGTCACCGCCTGGGTCCTAATGAGGCCCATTGTGTCACAATTAATGCTTTGTTGTAATGTGTCAATCTTTCCTATCTCCATGGCCTGCTGTTCAAGATGTTTGTTGGCATATATGAGGTAAGGAGTGCCCAGAGTACGGGATGCCGCGTGAGTGTGCTGCTTTCCCTGCGCTACTCTAAATTTTTTAATACATAGTTATGAACCCTTCCAACGGTATGTATTTTGCCAACCTCTGAAGCCTAAAATGTAGATCCACGCAGGCTTGACATGTGGCCAATTTTGCACAAGACCTGCAGATGAACTGGCCTGCTGTTAAATCTCAGTTGCCAGTTTAATGGTATCCACTACAGAGGGTAATTTGCTTTCTGACTTTGAGAACATTCAGACATGTAATTGCTCATTTTACTATAGCCGGTAAGATAGATCAGTGGGTTGAGTGCTTGCCCTGTGATCTGTGTGTGATTTGCAGTTTGCCAGTTCGAATCCCAGCAAAGCCAACTAAGCCTCTCATCCTTCTGAGATTGATAAAAAATGAGTACCAACACAGGTTGGGTGATATTGTATATTTGTTATATTTAGAGCCTAAGTGCAATATAATAACACATTATTATCATTTGGCCTTGGACGCCTGCTTGCATTCACAGTTATTTGCTAATATGCACCTATACATACTGATATTAACGATACATATGGTGATCCCTTCTTGTATGAAATGTATATCACATTACAGTGATATCGTACCCATATTTTACGTAGTCTACTTAGGAACAATGCTATGTGATGCCACTCCCTGTTTTGTCTAGGGGTGAAAGGTCGTGTTCCATCACTTCCTGTGATGTCACCTTGGGGTGGGGTCATATGACATCACTTCCTGTGATGTCACAGGAAGTCAAGGGTCATGTGATGTCATTTCCGCTAACCCAGGCATTTTGGTGAAATAACGTTCCAGCATTTGGAGTGTATGTAGTTTAGAGTGGGTATAATAACTCGTTTCAATTACATGATCTGTCATGCAGAAGCACTTTGATTGAGTTGGAAGCTCCTTAAAAGCTAGGGAATGTCGAGTTAAAACCATTTGCACAGTCAATTCTTGAAAATACTAAGGCAACTACTGCAGAGGTTTTGTTTTGCTGGGCCAGTTAGGAGAACATTTTTAAAAGTAGAAAACCTTGTACCAGTCATGGAAGACCCTTCACAGGGAGATTAAAGGAATGGTCACCCCAACACTACTTTTTGATGAATCAGCAGTACAGCTGCGCGCCACTTCATAGCAATGCATTATAACTGTGTTTTCTATGGCGCATCATTTACATTTCGATGCACTTATCACTGTGACCCACCCTTGTTCGCTAAGGCTATCTAGTGACAATGGAGAGTCACACATGGGCGAGTTAAGGTCACATGTTCTGTTTACAAACCAGAGCAAACGCCCCTGCTGGTGATGCCTGTGGCTGCTGATGTATAAGAAGGTAACATTCTAAACTTGTTTATGCAACTAAGTGTCCCCATGGAAAGGCGGGAAGCATTCTTCTCAGTAATGCACAGCAAAACAAACTTTCTCCATTCATATTCAGTTCTTTTTGTTTTCAGTAATATCATTTCTCAAAGAGAGTCAACCCAGTCATTCAAGTATTTGCATTAACAAGTACATGGAGGGATACACCACTATTATTAAAAACCCACCAGTTGATATCAGGAAGATAGGCCAGCTAATATTCTGCACGGGTGTTACCGTTGCTATGACTAGCAAAGTCTAATGGGAAAACGTCTCTGGTGCCTTGAGGGGAATGTGTCAGAATGAGTCCAATGCATTTCACATTCCAGATGGTACTCAACATGGTATCTTCATGGCATTGCGAAGCAATATCTAAATTATGTTATCTACAAAACAGAGGGACATTTACATTTAAAAGGACTAGCAGCACAGGGTTCCTGAAGAATCTGTCCATTTATTTTATTTATTTTGTATTTATTTTATTGGGCATTTATAAGGCACTTATACAACAAGACAGTGGGCCTCATTACGAGTTTGGAGGTGGCCATGCCCTTAATAAGGGTCCGGGTCCGGGTCTGGGTCCCGCAAAAGGGGACTTACCGGGCCATTCCGACCTTGGAGGGCCCGGTAAATCTCATTCGCGGGACCCGGACCCAGTACATCCCCATCCCCATTTGAGCCCCCGTAGGGCTCAATGGGAATGGGGAGGATGCTAACAGCGGGCCCGTTACTAACAGGACCCTGTTAGAGTCTTGAGAGACCTCGCTGCCAATCTCAGCTAGTGTGGGACCGGTTAGCATGGGAGGGAGAACGGGAATGAGGAGGAGAAGAGCAAGGTCTTGAGTTGTTTGCAGAACTTGAGGAGATCTGGTTCAAGACAAAGAGAGAGAGGGAGACTGTTCCAGAGGAGGAAGCCAGCCGAGGAGAGATATATACCCCCAGCTCTCTGATTGGAGATGTGCTTGACCAGCAGAGAGTTAGAGCAAGAGGATCAAAAGGATCTTAAAGGAGAGTATTTAGTGAGGGAGAACTACAGGGCCCAGATAGCCTTTTGGATGATGCATAGGGTCTTGAATTTGATCCTTGCAGCAACCAGGAGCCAATGGAGTCATTTTAGAGCTGGGTAGATATGGTCCCTGCTCTTGAGGTCAAGGATAAGTCTTGCAATCCTGTTCTGGATTAGTTGAAGAGGGCTGAGGGAGGAAAGAGGCAGGTTAAGGAAGAGGCTGCTGAACTAGTCTAGCCTGGAAAGGATCAGCGCTCTAGAGACATTGAGTTGGCCTTCTTGGCAAGGTCCAGGATGTGAGGAGTGAAGATGACCCTGGGTATTTTAGCTTCAGTGGATGTAAAAGGAGTAGAGCCCATAGAGGATGGTCGGAGTGTAGGGGGGGAGCAAGGAACAGATGCTCCGATCAGGAGAATCTCAGTCTTACTGGCATTAAGACAGAGATCATTGGAAGTGCACCATGACTGGATAGCAGACAGGCAGTCAGGGATGATAGAGGAGAAAGAAGAGGAGGAGGGGAGTTTGAGGAAGAGTTGTGTGTCATCTGCATAACACTGGAAGTGAGGAGTGAAGGTGCACGTCAATCGAGCAAGAGGAGCAAGGTAGATTTTAAAGAGCCATGGTGAGATGATAGAGCCCTGGGGAACACCACAAGTTGAAACAGAGGTGGAGGAGGAGAAAGAGCCCAGGATCACCTGGGAGGGGCGATAAGTCAACCAATCCAGTGCCCGGTCTAAGATGCCAAGGTTATCTTAGAGCAGCTTTATGAGGATAGAGTGGTTGAACCCTGTCAAAGACTGAAGAATGGTCAAAGAGGATGAGATCAGTGGGAGGGTTAGAGTCAAGATTTGCGAGCAATTCTTAATGGTTGTTCAGGAGAGCAGTTTCTGTGCCTCTGGATGTTCGGAATCCAGATTGATGGTTATGTAAATGACCAACAAGTTCAGTATGTTGGGTCATTTGGGGGAAAATCAGTTTCTACAGGAGTTTCCCAAGGAAGGGTGTAATAGAGATAGAGCGGTAGGTGGTCGGACATGAGGGGTTGGCAGAAGGTTTTTTTAGAATGGGGTGCAAAAGGGAGTGTTTGAGAGAGGTAGGGAATGAGCCAGAGGCTAGAGAGTGGTTGCAGAAGTCAGCAAGAGCCGGTGTGAGGGAGGCGATATTATCCTTGATGGTTCTGGAAGAAACAGCAGGACACCTGTTTGGAGGAGACCTTCATAGAGCAGACTATTCTGGCGACCTCATCCGTTGTGATGGGAGATAAGGAGAAGTGAGTGAGTGGTCAGGGAGAGGAGTGGAGGAGGGGGAGGAAGAGAGAGAGGTCAGGATGTCCTGAGTATTAGAGGAAAAGTGGGTGGCCAGTGCAGAGGGCCTGAGAAGGAAGAGGGAAGGTAGAGAGTGCAGATGGACTGGCTAATTCCTTGCAGATTTTGAAAGGTTCAGCCATGTTGTTAGTGGCTCCAGAGATGCAGGCCTGGATGTGGACCCTCAATTTGGGGCAGATGGAGGGTCAGTTTTGCCTTTGGATCAGGCAACAGGCCAGTTTGTCAGAGGATGAGCCCAAGGTCTGCCACTTCCATTTGGCAGCTCTACCCTTGCATTTTAAAGCAGCTAGATCGGAGTTGTACCAATTGTTACGCTTAGAGGCAGGTTTCAGGTGGATGCTCATGACAGGGGCAAGAATGTCAAGAGCGTTAGTGATAGCAAGATGAAGATTTTCAAGGACAGAGTGAGTGGAAGAGTTAACAGGGGGGAAGGAGGGAGGATGAAGGTAGAGGCAAACACAGCAACTGCCACTTGTTTCATTGGTCGGATGACCGCAAAGGAGGCTTGCAGTGCTGGAGGAGGCCGAGTCAGAGGGCAGAAAGGCCCGAAGTGAGAAGAAAGGAGGGAGTGGTCAGACCAGGAGAGAGGAATAGAGACAATGAGCCTCATTCCGAGTAGGGCGGTAAGGGATACCAGGCACCGGAATGGAGACCGGTGCCAGTAATCCCTTACCGCCCTACTACAAGGTCCCTTAGCGGGTCCCTCCTTTAACTCCTGGTCTGACCTGGCGTTATGGATGGGACCCGTTAAGGGACCATAGCGCAAATAACGGGCTTGACATACGCGATGGGGGCTCAAATGGGAATGGGGAATGGCATTTTCAATGGGGACTTACCGGTCCTGCAAAGGTCGGACTACACCGGTACGTCCCCATTGAACTAGACCGGTGCCGGACACGTTATTGGTGGCAGTCATGGCGCAAATAGCGCCATGACTACCACCAACCTCTGAATGAGGCCCAATATTGGAGAACGGAAGATCAGAATGAATGAAGGTATCAAGGCATCATGTAGAGGACATCTGTGGCACCCGCATGCCTCTAGGCAGTACCTGACAAGGGCCCTCATTAGGAGGTTGCTGGTAGGCCATCAGTGCAACCGGTGGCCTACCGGCAACCATTGCTTACCGTTTCCACTGCCTGATCACCCGGTAACACCAGGATATTCTGGGCGGCAGAGGAATGGTAAGTTCCCATTCTTGGAAATGGGATGACTGAAGCACCGGCACTGTTACTAATAGCCAGTGTTTCAGTGAAAGATCTGCTGCTAGGGGCTTGAACTATCATCAGACTTGTAGTTTGCCTGTCAGGAAAAGGTACAGGTAACCTTTGTTACTGGCACTTTTTTCCAGACTGGCAAACCTATACTGAGGGCCAATAACATATTTTTAATAAAAATAAAAGCAGTTTGCTGCAACCTTGCCTTGTCTGACTCCCTTAGATATTATATTCATCCCTTGTTGATGAAAAAGTGATTTCAGTCACATATCTTTCATGAGCATGCAAACAATGTGAAAGCCGTATGTTGAAGTCGCTGGGACACCGTTGATTCAAACCATATGCTGACCGGAATACATTGAACTTGGCTAAGACACGCGTTGGGGTACTAAGCTCTTTCCCCACGTTACGCAAGGACCCCGGTGACTGGGTCCATCAGCATTACAAAAACGTGGGATGAGTACAAAGATACACACTTGCGATGAACTATGGTCATGCATATATACGCAGTGGGACAGCCGCGTGCTAGAGCCATTGGGATGCAGCTACACTGAGCCATACATTGGCTGAAATCCCTTAAACCTGCTGGTGCACACGTGGGGAGACTCGGTCCACTGGCCCCTCCACGCAGAGATACTGAAGACTGGGCCTGTTGGCTTTGTGATCAACGTGAACCGACAACCAGAACATCTGCTCACACTGAAACTATAAGTCAAACGTGGGTAATTAGTGGGGTGGCCACATGCAAAGATCCATTGCGAAGCTGCAAACTGAGCCATGTACTGTCTGGAACTTTTAATATCCAATACGTGCATATGTGGGAGAGCACAGTCCATTGCCCCCACCACGCGGGGAGCTCGAACACTGGGCCTGCTGGCACAGGGAACTAAAGATATATCCGAGTGGGGCAGGAGCCGAGGGGCTAGGGTCCGAGTGGTCCCCTGCACAGAATTTTTCCGAAGGCTCTCCTGTGGAGCGCATTGGCCGGACAACACCTCTGTAAACTATAAACGTTTGGACCCCTCTTGACAGAGCTGCTGATTCACAGACGCCATAATCCCTTGGGCAGGTTGAGGCGGGATACCTGCTCACACGATCGCCATGGGGAACACAAGAAAAAATGACAAAATGGCAGAAGGAACAGGCACCAGGAAAAAAGGGCCGATGGACTTGTACACTAGCAGTCAGGCAGGGGGCTGTGAGCATGAACCACCAACAACATCCAGATCTGACCCTGGCGCAGATGACGGCGACAGGGTCGAGAGCCTGACCACCATAGTGCAAAATGGTTTCCTATCCATTAATGTGAAATTGGACGATATTGTAACTACCATTGGGGCACTGAAAACAAGAGTGGACAAGGAAAGCCTGAGACTCACTGAGGCGCAAAACAGGATTGGAATAAATGAAGACACTGTCACACGGCATGACCGAGACATAGCCCAGCTCAGGGAAGGCATGAACAAACTCCAGAATAAATGCAAGGCTCTTGAATCGCGCTCACGAAGAAACAATGTTCGGATTGTGAGGGTGTCGGAAATATTTGGCAAGGGCACAATGGAGCTACAGGTGGAGACACTCCTTAAAACCCTTTTTGGAGCAAACTCCTTTTCGGATAGCTTTCTGGTTGAACGGGCTCATTGCACGCTGGCCCCTGTGCCGAAGCCTGGGGCTCCACCGCGAGAGAACTTGGGAAACTGCAATACGAAGAGAGCAGCATACATATCTACCCGGATTTCGCTGCAGGAGTGCAGACAAGCCGAAGATCGTATGAACCACTCAAGAGACTTCTTAGAGCACAGCAGGTCCCATACGCACTAATATTTCCGGCAAGATGCAAATTCAATATGGAGGGAGGGGTTTTTTTTCGAAACCCCGGCTGCTGCCCTGGCCTATGTGGAGGCCACCATACATCTGCCCCCCAGAGGCTGTGGGCCGGACCAGAACGGAAGACTCTCACCTGCGGCGGGGGGCCAGGATCCTGCAGAGTGACCCAAGATACACATATATATCCTTTTGAGATGTAAGAGTGCTCAGCTCCCGCGGGGGGCTCCAAGTAACGTTAATGGCGGGCTGTGAGCCCGATCTGGAGGCCTCGGGATGGCAATGTGGCACAATCAGGAAAGTTCCTACAAGTTACAAGGGTTGATCGCCAAGTTGTGGAAGATGATGCGGGTGGAGGGTGGGTTTTGGAGTTTGGGAACGTTGTAGACTGTTCTTGCTACCAGGGCGAGTTTGGGTCTTGGGGGGAAGGATGCATGAATAAAAGTTACAGGTTGGTTGAAATGTGGTCTCACAGATGTTGGTGCTGCTCGTATTATGTAAAACTAAGATCTACAGGTAACAATGGTATGTTATTACAATACATATACATGAAAGGTGGGTGATGGATTAAAGATAAACACACTATCCTGGAATATCCGTGGGTTAAACAACCCGATGAAAGCTAGAAAAGTGGGAAACTATGTCACCAAGCACGGACCACAGATTCTAATGTTACAGGAGACACACGCACAAGGCTCTGTTAATATGAATATACTGGCTAAATGGGGCAAACTGCGTTATTACACAGACTATTCCTCTCAGTCCAGAGGGGTTATTACACTCATACACCCCACACTGGGGTTTCAGACCAAGGGATACAAGATAGACCCAATGGGAAGATATGTTCTGGTCTGGGGGAAATAGCAGGCAAACAAATAACCCTGGTGAATACCTATAGCCCCAATATAGATGACCCAGAGTTTTACTTGAACATGTTTGAGGTGGAATCGTACAAAAATACAAAAATGTCGACCTGGGAACTGCGACGGCCAAAAATGCAGACTTTTGTTTTTCTTTTTAACCCCTCCCTTACACTATATATATATGTATATATATATATATATATATATATATATATATATATATTTATATATATATATATATATATATATATATATATATATATATGTGGGGGGGTTTAGAGTATGATATCAATATGGGGGGCTGCGGGGGGTCTCCCCCTGCATATATATGTGGTGTAAAGGGTTAAAAAAAGAAAAAGTCAGCATTTTCGGCCATCGCAGTGATCACATAGATCGTTGAGGTCCTCAACAAACAAGATACGACCAGTATAATATGGGGCGGGGATTTCAGCGTGGTGCTTGACCCCGCACTGGATAGATCCATTAGTGTGACAAGAGCACCCACTAGGATGGAATTAACTTTGGGTGAACTTCTCCCACAATTGTCATTAATAGACGCATTGCGTGTACTCCACCCTGATAGCAAGCGGTACACATATTACTCCTCCGTTCATGACAGCGAGTCACGCATAGATTATTGGTTTATATCCTCAGATATTTCACATACACTCCAGCACTGTGAAATCCTGCCTTGCACGCTATCTGATCACTCCCCGGTGCTGCTGGAACTTAGGCTGAAAGATGTCCCCAGACCACTGAGGAGAGGAAGAATGCCCAGGGGAATAGTAGGTGATTCAAATGTGGTTGAGACCTTGCATGTTGAAATAACTAACTTTTTCATAGACAATGTGGGGACAGTGGATCGTGTCTCTACAGTGTGGGAAACCTTCAAAGTCTGGATAAGGAGGAGTTCTGATGTCGAAATTCACAGGCCTCCTAAAGGGTGTACGTCAGGAACCCGAAGGGGTGGTGAGGGAATTAAATAACCTAGAAGAAACCTACAGTCGCACTCATAGTGGGGACACTGGCCGAAATACAAAAACTGCTCAGAGACTTTGATAGTCTGGCCGTGAGAGAGATATGGTATATAGCCGCTCCTACCCGGGCACGCAGATATGGAGAGGGGAATAAAGTGGGGAGAATGTTGGCTAATCTGGTTAAACATGAGAAACAACTGACCCGATCACTAATATCCAAATGGCACAAAATGAAATAATCACGAGCGAACAAGGCATAAACGACGAATTTGTTAAATTCTATAAGGCACTTTATGCGAATAAAGACAGGAAAACCCCCGCTGAGATTAAAGGGTATCTAACCATGCTCAATCTCCCGACACTCCCAGATGAAAATAAAATGGGACTCGACCAGCCTGTTACTGTAGAGGAAATCACCGAAGCAATCAAGGATCTACCCTCCGGTAAGGCACCGGGCTCAGACGGGCTGGGTGCCAAATTTTATAAAGAATTCTGTGAAGAACTAGTCCCTATAATGCTTGAAACATGGGAGGAATCCCTAGAAAAACACACATTGCCCCTGACAATGAGGGAAGCTATAATCACCGTACTGCCCAAGCCCCGTCGCCCGCCACATGATATGTCATCTTACAGACCCCTTTCACTTATAAAGGTGGACGCGAAGATCTTCGCGGAAGTACTTACGAACCGTATGCAACCCAAAATATCCACGTTGGTCCACCCGGATCAGAGCGGATTTATCCCTCAGAGGTCCACTGCCTTAAATCTACGTAGGCTGTTTGGTATAATGGCACAGACAAACACGCGGTTGCTGTGTCCCTTGATGCCGAGAAGGCGTTTGACTCAGTCTCATGGGAATACCTGTTTTCAGTACTAGAGGCATTTGGAGTGGGACCCAATTTCATCAGATATGTCAGGCTACTGTATACCGCCCCGGGGGCAAGAGTATGTACAAATAGGACCATTTCCGAATTGTTCAAATTAGGCAGAGGCACCAGGCAGGCTTGCCCGTTCTCACCTATTCTGTTCGCCTTAACAATAGAACCCATGGCAGCTGCTGTTAGAATGTGACACAAGGATAAGGGACTCATAATGAAAGGATCCACCCAATTAATTTCACTATACGCAGACGATCCACTATTATATATCCGTGAGCCCGACAAAAACATTGCACCCATAATGGCAGACATACACGAGTTTGCTGAATACTCTGGCTACACAATAAACAATTCTAAGTAAGAAATATTCCTGCTTACCCCCTCTACAGGGTGCCCCGGGGTGACGTGTGGTCTTAAGTGGTCGGAACAACATATTAGATACTTGGGGGTGCTGGTCTCCAGGAGCAGACAAACCCTTTATGTTGATAACCATGATCAGACACTACAATCACTTAATACAAAGCTGCAGGTCTGGAGACACTTCCCTATTTCACTTCATGGCAGGATTGCAGTTCTCAAAATGATGGTACTCCCTAAGCTGCTATATTTATTCGTGAATGTCCCCATATGGCCTAGCAGGGATTTCTTCTCCAAACTACGATCAATGGTGGTGACATTTCTTTGGAATGGGAAAAAGGCCAGAATAGGGTGGGAGCAGATGAAGAAACCATACAGTACCGGTGGGATAGCTGCTCCGGACTTTGAGCTGTACTACTTGGTTGCTCAGGCACAATTCGCGAAATATTGGTATCATATAACAGATAACTCACCTCATACATGGATAGAGACACACACTACTTCACCCACGGACATACGTCGGTCGTTTTTGACTCACGACACAGAGACATATGCGAATATGACTCTGTGAGCTGTACTGTTCAAGCTTGGGGGGCAATATGTAAGAGACTGAAGCTAGAGACACCCTGTAACCCGGAGATTCCCTTGATGAACTTCCGAAATATCCCCCCTATATTTGACACAGGTATACAGGAAACCTGGGACACTAATTAGAGAAATGTAGCTGGGCTACATGTTCTACATAGACGGGAAGTTTGCGACTCTGACAGACTTTACGAGAGCTATGGGAGGAGGACAGCTCCGGACACTTCAATACTACCGGATGAGATTTGCGTTCCAGGCGCGATGGCCACTCTTCCCTGATGAGCCCCTCCCACACCCATGCCTACAACTGGTCACAACACAAGGAGGGCTGGGGATTTCTAAATTGTATGTATCAGTACAGACCCACACCCACACGGCAAGTCGGGTTAAAGAAGAATGGGAAGCAGATATGCAAACGCTTATACCGGATGATAAATGGGGCAGATGCTGCGCACTTACGAAAAATATATCACTCAATGCGGGCCTGCGCCAGATACAATTCAAATCCTGAATAGATTGCACTATACGCCTGCTAAGATAGCCAAATTTGCACCTGATGGCTCAGGCAACTGCCCCAAATGCGGTTCTCCGCAGGCGGGATCTTTTCATATGTATTGGGAGTGCCCCGTCTTGGTGCGGTTCTGGGAAATGGTGGCTGAAATGCTTGCAGAAATTACGCAAATACCCCCACATCTGACTCCTCAAAAGTATCTGTTCGGGGATATTTGGAAATGTTCTGAAAAAACTAGAAGGTTGTGCAATGTTTTATGTGCTGTTGCAAAAAGATGTATACTGCAGGCTTGGAAAAGCCCAGCGCCGCCAAACATGAACACTTTTTTGCACGAATTGACTTATGTTAACGAATGCGAGGAGCAACACGTTTTAACCCAACCAGACACGAGCCGACCAAAAGACATCTGGGGCCCTTTCAGGGTGTACCTATGTGAACTGCTTTCGGACAATGAAAACTCCATGTAACCTGTTTATTACCAAAGTGATTATAAGATGTACCATTGTATGATATGCTGGAAGCGATGTTGAGTAAGTGCTATTATATCTGTTGTGACCACTAATAAAAAAGAAGTTAAAAAAAAAAAGCATGTAGGCTTTTCAACTATTCAGCCTTTTGAACCTTATCACCGCTGGGGAGCCCCATGACTTGGCAGAACTCCCGCAGCTCACCTACTGACTAGGTGTGTGTGATCAAGGTCCATTATGCAAATAAAAAAAATGCTTTCGCAGTGAATCTAACGTCAGTTGCACACTTTTATTTTGGCTGACTAAGCTGTAGGCGCAGTCTGTCTCAAATCCCAACTGCTGACAACAGTGTGACAAATTGACTTCTGCCCTACCAGAGGGCAAAGATGAGTATAAGCAAAAGAGCCTAGAAAGGGAACTTGTGGTGGCAAATAAGAGGGATGAATGCCAATTCCAGGAGGGAGAGAGTGGGGAAATTCAATGGTTGAAGCACAATTACAAAAACTGGCTTAAAAAGTATAAAATACAGAAGATACTTAGTTGAGGACAGAACATGAACGTGAACTCACTATTTAGAAGAGATATTAGAAGTGTATGGGCCCTTCTAAATGATAATAAACAGGCCAACTGCATATTGGAAATGGACTGGTAAAATCATTTTAACCTGCTGTACCAAAAGGTCTTGAATGTACATCCTCCCTTACCAAATATCAGTTTATTATTCTTGGGACATTAACTTTGACCAAGATGATCTACTCCTAGCCATACACAAATTTAATAACTCAAGAGCCTGTGGTCCTGATGGGATTCCAAACACAGTGCTTATGGCCAGGTGGCCAGAAATATTGTTCCTTCTATTTTTACGAGTAGCAAAAGATGGTACGATTTATCCATCCTGGAGAAAAGCCATAATAGTCCCAAGCTATAAGAAGGGGTGCAGGGACATCCTGCCTAACTACAGACTGATTTCCTCAATCGACACTTCATGTAAGGTACTCGCAGCCTTTGTTCTTAAGGACTTGGGCCTCATCACGAGTTGGGTGGTATCCCGACTGTATTTGCGTTACCGCCCACCCTTCTGGTGGTAAAAACGCCAGATCACAGGTTGGGTGGTAAACGTAATTCCCCATTCTTTCGGCGCAATTAGCACGCGCTAATAGCGCCAGTCTAATTGCACCCAAAAATTGCCATTTTTCTGGTGCGTTTACCCCCAGCTCTGAGCTCTGAGCTGGGGGTAAACAGGCCAGACCCATGTTTGGGCGGATCTTTGAATGCAGCAGTAATAGGGTTACCTTTGCATTTAAGGGCTACCGCCCAACTCATGATGAGGCTGTTCGGCAGAACAGACTAAGAGGCTAAATATTATTCAGACCGGTTTTAGGAAAAACACAGTTTCACCTATTAACTGTCTGATATATACACACTGCCAACTAAAAGTAAAACTTTTTTTGAAAGAACAGGTCTTTCCTCTGCTAGCCTGGATATGTCAGCTGCATTTGACAGGGTTGACCGACACAGGATGTGTGGGAAGTTGGTATCCAGGAGGATTCGACATGTCTTAATGAAGATGTTACTATTAATAAACAAAAAAAAGAAAGTTGTGCAGGTAAACACTAGCTTAATACAGGGGAGCATATTGGCCCCCTGCATTTTTTATTTATATATCTCTGACATCCAGGGGCGTAAAAACACCCTAATCTGTTTCCAGTGCCTTAAGTGGCACTACAAATCGAGCCGGGGCTCATCGAGGGGGCGTGGCCTAACAGCGGAGGTCCTGCTGGCCCATGAGGCCACGCCCCCCTTGACAAGCCTCAGCTCAATGTGCTACTGGCACCCCTGCCAGGCAGCCTTTTGTAGAGATCAGCACCCTCTCCCCGTAGGGGAGAGGGTGCTGATCTCTGCATTTATTTTCTATAGGCTTGCCTGGCAGGGGGACAGAGCCTCGCCTATTCAGCCTTAATGGTGGCGCTGCCCCTCGCCAGCTGGGGAGGTGCAGCTTCACCATTGAGGCTGAAAGGGTGAGGCGACTGGAAGCAGAGGCCTTTTTCCTAAATACTGAAACTCCCGCGAATCCGCGGGAGCTTCAGTATTTAGAAAGCAAAGTCTATGCTTCCAGCGCCTCACGTTTTCTCTATAATGGTGGCGCCGGCCCACATGCATCCCTTGATTAAAGGGATGCCTCGCAGGTACGGCGCCACCATTATGGCTGAAAGGCATTTTTTTCTGAAGCCTGAAGCTCTCGCACACGAGCGAGAGCTTCAGGCTGTAGAAAAAAAGCCTTTTCGTGTAGTGGCTGGGACTGCCAGGGGAGAATAGTGGGCCCTGGCAGGGCCCCGCCTCAAAACGAAATTTTGGAGCCTGCCTGGGCCCAGCACCGGCAGGCCCCGGCCCACTTAAAGCCCTGTCTGTTTCCTACAAAAATTAAGGGTGGGATGGTTGCCTTATGCCGACGACTGCATGCTAACGGATTTAACTCCAATAGGACTACAGCAGAGCATCAACTATTTCAGTGAGTACACAAAGGATAACAACCTCGAAATTAATTTGGATAAAACGAAAATGATTAACTTTGCACGAGGGGTGCAGTATAAGAATTTTAAGTGGTCCCTCCATGGGCTAGGCTGGAGATAGTGGACCAAATTCACACTTTAGGATGATAACGGCAAATCGTAATAAGCCAGCCCTCTTAAAAGAAAAGGCAGAGGCTAAGATCGATGCCTTCTCCTTACAAGTGAAAATGATCATAGTTAAATTCTGTTCCTTCTCTCCAACCTTTGATAGTTTTCAATAAAACCAGAGCCTGTATAACGTATTGATTGGAATTATCCGTTTCCAACAATTGGGCATGACTGGATAGCATTGAAGGGAAACTTTGGCGATCTGTGATGAACTGGCCCATAGCTTTGCCAATGGTGTTGGTGAGGCTAGAGATGGTGTTGTTATCCTTAAAATACTCTATAAAATGGAACAAAATACATCTGTACTTAAAACTAACCCAGAGTGAGGGAGAGAATATTTACAGTGCCCTAAAACGGGTGCTCTTTGATAGATGTGACCAGGCCTTAAAAGAGTTGGCATTAAGCTGCGAAGAGCTTCTAGGGGAATAACATGTTTCCCTGAATCTGGATTCTCCAGCAAGCAGGGGATTAAACAAAAGGAAATTAAAGCTGTGGGATAACACACAGAACAGGGAGAATCTTTACAAATGAAAGCTGTATACAGAATGTGTTTATTGCTTAATAGTGCTGAAATCACCCCTGGCATACATATTAAAATGTCCCTCCTTCTCAGCAAGATCATGATTTTTAAGATTTAGGCTAAACATTTTACACACTATGGAAAATGTAGGTCCGAGATTAAAATTGGATACCAGGATATGCAATTGTAGACTCTGCAAAACGTATTTTATTCGGTGGTACATTGTAAAACATTAAACACCCATCATTTATTTTTCTTTGGGAAATTCATTAATTCAGGAAAAAGGGCTCTCTCTGACATGTTCTGGGTCCGCCTGATGAATAGAAGACAACTTGTTTTTTTAAACTTGCGCTTGTAGCTTTATAAAAATAACTATTTGAGGTGCTAGAAGACCAGCCTACAACATATAGGGGTTGTGAGTGGTACTCAAGAGGATAGCAATTCGAAAATACCCTTTGTAACTTGTGAAAAAAACATGTTTATTTGGGATTTAAGTAAGTAGAATACTCCTACGACTAGATAGTTCTGCACGTCACTCCCCTTAAATTCAATTGTGGAGATGCAGTGGGGTTTTTAAGATCAATTAGGAATTTATGAAAGATTGTATATGTTAGTTGTAGATGTATGTGTTGTATGCATGTTGTGTTAATTATTCTTTTCAATTGATGAGTTAACGTGGTCGATATGATATGATATGATAGGTTATTTATATCGAACCAGTGTTGCTCTGGGCAGTCTTGCTTCTAAGGCTAGCATGTTGCCGCTGAGCTATCCTCCCGAGACCTCCCGATGAGGAACATTTTAAAGGTTAGGAATACATACATATGTTACTGTGTTATTTAATTGTGTATGGTTTACCTTTTTTTAAAAAATTCATATCATAAAAAATAAATAAAGCGCCTACTCAACTGTCATGAATTGGCTTGCTTCCAACTTCACAAGCCAGTAAAGTAATCTGCTGTCCAAGGAGCCATAGATAGCGTGGGGCTAGATTTCTTTCTAATGCGATCTTAGTAGAAGATTGTATCCACTGAGCCACAAGAGAAGAGCGACGTTTGTCTCTGTCTGCACCCAGAGATAAAATCTGTTTTCACTACAAATTATAAAGTACAGGCCTCAAGGCGCTCCATCTCACATTACACGTCGTGCTTACACAACCAGTTCTTGCTTTTAATTTTCAGGGGGCAAACCATTTTGATTCATACATATGTAATGTACATGGGAAAAGAGGAAAAGAAGACTTTGCAGAGACAATATTTCCCTTCCAAATATTTCATCTCAGATGAGACCTTCACTTGGCGTGCTGGTACCACCCACTGGCCCCTCCCAGGCAGCAATAAATGAACAGCCGCGGTGTACGAAAATAAGACACTTTATTTACATAAGTATGACAAACAACCTCAGAATATCTCACTAATCACATTGACTTTCAAGGGTTCCAACTCCAACAAATACCCAGTTGGGACATGAACGATTTCCACATGTCGATTACAATATACCCAACTTCAATAGTTCAAAACAACACCTTGTGCTTCAACCAGCATGTATGCTGTCACTGCTATTGGCATACAAATATACCATCTTCTATTATGTGTATTTATAAACCCATAACATAAAAATGTGTTCGTCAAACCATAAGACCCCGTCTATCTCTTCCAACATCAGCCCTATCTGAAAGAGGAAGGGGTATTAATAAGTTTCTTCAATAGGGTCTCCACTCTGGAAACCCACCTTCTTACCTACCAAAGCAGGCTTCTTCTGCTTATGGACTTCTGCTCACGAGCCCCACATCCTCCATTGCTTCTTAGTCCTCAGGAATATCTGAAAACAAGCTGTTTGGAAGCTGTCAACAATACTCTGTAGGCCAGGGCTGATGTGAAGTGAAAATAAGCTATAAGAGTATACCAAAACAAACAACATGTCGGTGTCTACATGGTTTTACCAACAACACACCCGATTACCCCACACTCCTGCTACACATGTTCTTAGAACACACACTTTTACAACACACACGCTTACAATAAACTCTTAGTACACAAGCGCCTATGACCCATGTTCCTACTACATATGCTATGACATGTGCTCCTATGACGAAGCGCTCCTATGACACCCTATTGCCACACACTTCTGTGATATGCGCTCCTATAACATATGGTCCTACAGCACAATGTTACAACGCACAAACTCACAACAAGTGCTCCAACGATAAGTACTGCTATAACGTGCTCTCCTACAACAAACACTGCTACGACACACGCTCCTACTACACGTTTATGAGACATGCTCTATATACATTTGTTGCATGTCCACAATAAATGTGCATCTTTCATACAAAATGTACTCAGATTGTATACAACACACGCTCCTACAACACACCATCTTACGACACACTCCTACAACGCACGCTCCTACGAAATACCCTCCTGCGACACATGCTCTCCCGAGACATGCTTGTACGACAAGTGCACCTAGGATATGTGCACCTATGACATATCTACCTGCGACAAGCGCTCCTATGACAAGTGCTCATGTGGCAGGCGCTCCTACAGCATGTGTTCCTACTACACACCATTTTACCACACACTCCTACAACACCTGCCCTTATGACATACACTCTTAGGACAAACTCTTGGTACACAAGCTCCTACTACCCACACTCCTATGACATATGCTATGACATGTGCTCCTCCGACACGCACTGCCATGACATGAGCTCATATTGCACGCACCCCTATGACACACTGTGTTAGGGGACATGCTTTGTATATATGTGATGCATGCCCAGAATGAATGCGTATCTTTCAATCGAACTGTGCTCAGAAATATGAGTTTGATAGTTCATTTATTATGCCATAGCATCTTCTGAAAACTCATATGAAAGTCAGGGCTTACTTTGATGTCAACTGTCGGATAAAATCAATGTGCATGAACTGTACAAAAAGGTGTGGGAGTTTTACAGTTCATACATTACGCTACTCCTACAGCACATGCTCCTACAACACCTCCTCTTTACCACACTCCTACAACACACGCATTCACTACACACATTCTTATAACACACACTCCTATGAAAAGCAATAAGTACAAAAGCTCTTTCGATCCAGACATACGCTAATGACATGTGCCTGTACAATACATGCTCCTACGACACCCTCTTGCCAAACACTCCTATAACACGCGCTCCAATGACACATGGTTCTACAGTACACTGTTCCAACACACACTTCTACAACAAGTGCTTCTACAACACGTGCTGCTACGTCATCTTGTGATGCTCCTACCACACACACTCTTAGGAGACATGCGCTATCTATATTTGGTGCATACCCAGAATGACATGTAAAGTATGTATAATACATATGCTCAAAATAGCTGTACAGCTACAATTCGATATGTACCTAAACACACACTCAGAATGAATACACAGTGTTTTTACAAAATATACACAGATATGGTATGTGCATTTCAAATCAAAAACAATCAAGCAACCATACAAAAAAGTTGTAATAAACATATACAAAATAGTTAAGGTTAAACCAACAAAAACTTCAAATCTACAAACCTTAGAAACAATAACGTTAAGGTAACAACTGTGAGAAACCAAAGGGTGTCTCACTTTCTAGTCCCAGGGGATCACTCTATCAGGTATCAAGGGCATGGCCATCGCCTTTGGATCCAGAACCTGGGGGTGGACCAGTGCGGGAGGATCACCTGGGTGAGGGGTCTTCGGCAACTGAGGGTGAGGCAACCGATGTTAAGACGTGGTATTACCCCCTTTCCCATACCGATGTCCCATCCATTCTCCAATCAAGCTTAGAACAGTTAGTGGCTTTAGAGACAAAACCCCTATTACCTCAGGGGGTATTGCAACCATATGAAGATGGAGAAAATTTAGGGAATTTCTTTTTGTATTTTGACTGGCTAGCAGAACAATTCAGATGGCCGGAAAATCTAAAAATATCTTACCTGGCACCATTGCTAAAAGGGGAATTACAAAGTATCTACCAGTTAATCAATCTCCCAGTGGGGGCCACCTTTACCCCGATTAAAGAGGAACTTCCTCAAAGAATAGCAAAAATTAAGAAGTATCTGACTGAATCCAGGAGAAACCCCATTAGAATTATGAGACGAGTTAAAAATACAATAAGTTTATGGATGTAAAAAAAATTGTGATGGACTGAAAGAAATGATAACCCTGGAACAATTCATTAACTCGTTATCTCCATATTTACAAAACACGTTGTTACAGCTAAATAGACCAAGTCTCATGCTAGCCATTCAAATGGCCCACACCCATTCAGAGGCTGTATAATAATTCCATTGCCTACATAGAGGTGAGGGTAGAAAAGATCAAAAACCATTGTACCGGTCTATGCCACTTACATCGGAGCAAGTGGGAAACCTTTTTAAACCAAAAGAATGGATGATGAAAGAGATGGTTTAGTTAAAAAAACTAGAACCTAAACTTCGAGAGGAGACCGTAAGAAAGGAGCCAAAACATGTTAAACCTCCTCCCCTATCTGTTTCCCATGTAGAGAAACCGGTCATATGGCAAGACACTGTCCAAAACAGCAAAGGGAAGAATCGATGGAGATAGGATGTCTTAGAGGTGAGGAATGGGAAGTTCCGGAAGAAATTACAGAATCAGTTAGTATATGTTTATGTCAATCACCAACAGAATTCACCAATGAAATGGCTGTGGTTAATGAAAGGTGTTAAAAGCTCTGATAGATTCCAGTAGCAAACAAGCCACAGTAAGAGATGATCCAGTTTCACAAGCAGATCTTGAGAAGTTATACGTAATCAGGGTTACTTGCGTGCATGGGGACAAAGAAATCTAGAACAAAGTACCCATGTCAATTAATATTTTAGAGGGGAGCCAACGCTGATTTCACCAGCCGTTATCCCAGGGCCTCCAGAAGAGGTAATCATAGGCAGGGGCTTCCCTAATTTGTCCACCTTGCTTTAAGACCTAATACCTTCACCATGAAAATGTTCACCTCACACTCAATGCTAACTGATTGTTGTGCTTACACCTCTCCCATATGGGATTGGACAGAATTGAACTTCCAAGATAAGGTGACTCACCGTGATTCCAGGGTTAACTCTGATAGGGAATACTTATGGGAGCAAATAACTCACTCAAGTTTCATGAGATATTCAAGAAATAGCACCATGAGATCCCAGTGTATACCAAGACCAAAAGAAGAGCAACAGAGTAGTATGTGCTGGTCCTTAGACCCTTCATCTACCTGTTCTCTTAAAAACCCTAGGAAAAGGATCCAGAAAAGAACATGTGCTGCTACATCGCATAGGGGAAGGGTATGTGAGAAACCAAAGGGTGTCTCCCTTTCTATTCCCTGGGATCTCTCTCTCAGGTGGCCAGGGCATGGCCATCTTCTTTGGGCCAAAGAAGAGGGTGACTGAGAGTAAAGAGGCTAACACTTACATATCTCAACGGACATGTCCCACTAATCGGTTCAGGCAAAGTCAGGCACTTGATTTTAGTAACATACATCTAATACCCATTAGCTCTCCCCACATGGATAAAAGGCAGAACATAGAGACACACTCTGAGCAAGGTGGAACATGAGAATGAGCAGAAACTCTGGGGTGACGGCGAACCTACTGGAGCAGGACTACCAATGAAGGTTCTAGACCAAAGAGTAGGGAAAGCTAGAAGATCCCTGCAGGAGGTCGTAGCTTCCAGGAAACTGTGAAGGAGACGGAGAGGCAGCCAAATTTCAGTCAAGAAGAAACCTGCATTGTGTTTCAAGGACACCAGCAACCCTCCTGGGTGAACGACAGAGTTGGGGAGGCAAGGCCAACCCTGTGGTATTAACCTTGACTTGTGAATCGAAGCCGCAGAGACAAGAAAAGAACACGCACAACCGGTGAGTTAGTGAAAGACATGAAAGGCCAGTTTGTGTCACGGAAAGATTGAAGCCACAACAGTATATCTCACAAGTGAAGGTGGTGCCCATGCCAATGAGACGCGAAAGAAACTTAACCAGTGATGAACTTCTAAGTGGCTGATAACTGTGAAGCCAGTGATACAGAGTAGTGGAGTGGTCCAGCAAAAGGAAGTAGCCCACTAGAAAGTCCCTGCAAAATGTGAAATGTTTTGTTATAAAGCGGCAAAGTGAACAAACTCTGAAATGCGTAATGTTCAAGATTAACCCCGGCAAAAGGGGAAGTGAAAAGGTGAATGCTCGAAGAGAAAGATTTCTTTGAATTTGTGTGCTTATGGTACTGCACTACCAAGACCAAGAGACACTGGGGCAAACAACATAAGACTGTGAGCTGAAGAGAAAGTCGAAGTGGTCCTGCGGAGGTCTATGGTAAAAGCCTTACATATTCGAAAATCTTCGACAACAGGAAAAGGTCAGAGTCTGACTGAGGGAGGCCGGAAGTGTGATAAGTTAGGGGAAGGGACCCCCTAACGAATGTGAATTAAGCTTGGGGAAGGGTACCCCTACAAGTTTTGTGATTGTGAGGTCCGAGCCCGGCTGAGGGAGATCTGCATTGAATCCGGTACTTGTTGATTGAGAGGTCTGAGCCTGGCTGAGGGGGACCTATGTGAACTGTTAAATCTTTAAGAGATCTGGGCCCGACGGAGGGAGACCTAAGTGAACTTTTTGGTGAATTGTGAAAGAACCTTTGGAACCCTTAAATAAATGACTTTAACGTGGAAGGCCAGTTATGCCTCGATCCACATTTTGATCCACATTTTGAACTGCCTTTGTTTTAAGAACCTGAGAAGAATCTAATAAAGGTTTTGAAACATTTGTGTCAGTGTCATACTTGTGATGCTATGCCACCCTTAGACAACATACATTTTTCTATTTAATGGAAAATGTATTATATTAAAATCAAATGTCATATTAACCTTAACTTACCCATAAAGATATAATATTATCAAGTAATAATTAGATGCATACAAAAAAGTTACTGTAAAAAATGTAAAAATATTAAAATGTAGATTAAATTTAGACCTAGAATAACTGTTATAGCATAACATGTTTTTGTAATACAACATTACTATATAATAAACTAAAATTATTATATAAACCAGCAGGATTCCTCCATAAAGTGCAATAATAAAAATTAAATACACAGATCGCAAACTAAAATTATAATATAAACAAGCAGCATTCCTCCAAAAAGTGCAATTTAAAAAATAAAATACACACTAAAATGTTTAAGTAATAAAAGTAAATTAAGCATTAATTTAAAATGAAACATATACATAAACATGCCAATATCATACATTACATTATAATATAAATTTACAAGGTATGTGTAATCATTGCAAATATGTAATTTAGTAAACAATGAACATAACATAAAAAATGTAGTGAATAAGACAAAAGCAGCACAAATATAACACCACATTACATTACTTTCACTATAAGCATTTTATAGCAAAAGCAAAATATTGCAAACCAAGAACACTTTGAATTAAGATTAGCCTGAGAGAGAATTCAAGGGTCCTCTAGTATAGAGATAGGACATCAATGGCAGATATTGTCAGGAAAGACGTCTACCCTGTCACTGGTCGAATCAGTCAGTGACGGGAGAAAGGCGAAGCATAATGTTCACTACCACTGTGTATTAGTGGATCCACCATCCAGTAATGGGGAAAAGATTTCATACATCTTAGAAAGAGGAGAATCCTTTTACAGATTAGGAAAACGAATTCAGGTATGTTCCCATAGTTGCCATGCTTCAACACAACTACACTTGACTTAAGGCTGCCAGGCAGTTAAGTGAGTATAATGTATTGAACATACATTTCGTCTGACTCCTGCCACTGGAACTGTTCCTAGAACTCTATAGACACACAAATTGCATAATTTCCCACGATGCTGGATCAAAATTCCAGACTAATATTCTCTTTGGTATCATGTACCTGTATTCCTAAAATACATTGAAACAGGATGTGAAATATAGCTATCCCATTCAATTGTCTGCCTCCTTGGAGCATTCTGATCTTGTAACACACACAGGGCCTCATTACGACCCTGGCGGAAGACCATGGTGCTATTAGCACCATGGTCCATGCCGGTAAGTTACTGACTCCGCCATGGGGAAAGGGGGAATTACCACCCCATTACAAGGTTGGCGGGGCGGTAATTCCCCCTTCCTCCATGGCCCTTCCCAATTCCCATTTTTGCCCCATAGGGCTCAATGGGAATGGGGAAGGCGCTAAGTACGGTGCCGTACTTGGCACCAAGGTCCCTTTGCGGGTCCCTACTTTAACGGCTGGTAAAACCAGCCGTTAAGGTCGGGTCCCGCAAAGGGACCTCGTAATTAGGCGCTAATAGGTTAACGGCGCCACAGCCTTTTACGGCACTGTTAACCCATTAGCGCCTGAGTCGTAATGAGGCCCACAGTATACTATTTACAAGCATTATATATCAGTAACATCCACATCGCAGCCCACAGTAAAATCCACTGTCCCCATCAACATTGGCATCACTATCCATATCCAAATCATCAAGGGGTGGGAGGATCTCAAAGTGGCAAAGCGTTTGTCTTGGAAGCAAGACAGTGCAGAGCAACAGAGGTTCGAATCCCAGTCACATGCTTAGAGACTGGTATTCAGTATTAAGCATCTTATAAAAGATTAAATAATTAATTTATTATAGATCATTAAAGTCTACATCACTTTCAATGTCCATGTCCCCATCTATATCACCTTCCACTGTGACATCAAAATATCCCTCAGAGCCATCTTAAACAGCACCACGCTATCAATGATCACATCCACATGTCCATCCAATTCCACATCCACACCCGCAACAGCATCACTGTCTGTGTCCACATCACTATCCACATTCAGATCATCCATATCCAAATCATTGCCCACCTCTACACCAAAATCAACATACACTTCACCATCCAAATCCACATGCACATCTCCATCCATTTCACCACACATGTATACATCTGCATGCACACTTACATTCACACCAATAACAATGTTCTTTACAAAATCTGCATAACACAACAGAAGGACCTAGAATAAACCTGAATAGTATTTTGGGTGTTAATTAGAGGCTTTTGAGTGCCTAACATATTTGATAGAGTTCATTATCTATGAAGGGCTTTCCAAAAATGCAAGCGTGTTTATTTTAGAGCCCGAAATCAATAATTTTATTTGAAGAAAAATCCAAAGGGGAACACAACTTGATCTTACTTATTGTTGATGCATCTACCACAGTTCCCAAATATATTAGTTGTCAGTAAGACTTGAGAAAGAAACAAACCTAATAAGAATGTCAAGGTTATTTGTAATCGGGAAGGTGGGTCTTGTAGGGTATTTTGTGTAGATTTGGGGTTTGGCGGTATTTTCTTACCGGCAAAAGAAGGGTGGTAATTTGGTGATAACTTATCTTTGCATCTAGATTGGGATTGGCCTTACTTCCTTCCAGTGACCCTATTTTGTTACACTATACTGGATAATTTAGTAATATACACTATTGGCGGTATTTTCTGGTGGTAAGTTACTTAGTGAGGAGCATGATTTTCCTCCCCTATTTATAGCCCCATCATACACAAAACCTTCTTTATTCTTATAATACTCTTGTGATCTATAGAGAGCCTTGGACCTACATTCAGGGACGCCACACTTTCACATAGAGCGCCCCCTACAACCTGTGGCAGTTATCACTGATTTATCTACACCAGTGAACTATGCATCCATAGGCCTCATTACTGATTTATTACTGGTTCATGGACCCCCAGTAATCTATATATTGTATTAGATTTCACCCAGACAGCATGCACTGGGGAACACATGCATACAACTATTTATTATCGCTAAATCTTATTTTAGGACAGCTTATTCTGTCTGGTATTTCATCTACATGGGAAAAATTACAAATGTACTTCCTAAAAAAAATCTTCCCCGTGTCATAAATGCTATTCCAAATGCACCAAGAAAAACACTCTACACGTTCTGCTTTTATATTGTATGTATTATAAACAATTGCAATTCAAAACAATATCTTACCATGTGCATCGCGTTATTTTCTGTAATAGAAAACAAGAAAAGAAACAATACAGAGGCAGAGCAACATTCACTTTGCAACATTATCATATGACAAACTAACTGCAGGGGATTTCTTTTAGCTACTCTGCCTACATGACATTTTAGATTGCTACTGTTCATTCACACGAAAGTACACAGCGACCCCCTCACTTAACTTGGCTGCTTACCAAAGATCTGTGGTTTTCTCCCCCAGGCGACCTCCTTCAGAAGAGCGGGCAGTCGACAGGGGTTGCCTCTGTAATCTTAATGGGCCTCATTACACAGTAGGCGGTAACCATGGCGCTATTAGCGCCATGGTTGCCGCAGGTATTTTACTGTGTCCGCCTTGGTGGATGGCGGAATTACCGCCCTACTCCAAGGTGAGCGGGGGCGGTAATTCCCCATTCACCAAGGCACTTCCCCATTCCCATTTTTGCCCCCATAGGGCTCAATGGGATTGGGGAAGGAGGTAATTACGGTACTGCAAATTGCGATACCGTAATTAGCACCAAGGTCCCTTTGCGGGCCCGTTCCTTAATGGCTGGTAAAACCAGCCGTTAAGGTCGGGTCCCGCAAAGGGACCTCGTAGTAAGGCGGTAAGGGTTTACCGGTACCGGTGCCCTTACCGGTACCGGTAAACCCTTACCGCCTACCGTGTAATGAGGCCCAATGTCTGATATGCACAGCGAAAATTCCAAGCCAGTGCCAAGACACCAAGATCATCCATCTCTCGAGCCCAGCAAAAGCGAACTGCCTCTCCCTTTGTCAGACTTTCCCCAGCAAAACTCTGCACCGTCCCATTCTGCCTACATAGCACCACTGCAGATATACTTCCTTCCAATCATATTAGCAGAAGAATGTATTCTGTTAACACCCTCGTGTCCCAAACAATGGTAGCTTCAGATTATAATAACTGTATCTTTTTCGATGTACTGCTGCCTTCCTGCCTTCTGCATTCAACACAGTAAGAGAAAAGAAGAGAAAAAATCCAGTGCACGTTTAAAAACGAATTTCAAAACATGTATTTTCACCTCATTTTTCACAGAGATTACATTATAATGTTAATGAGTTAGCACTAGTGATTAGTACTTATTAATTAAGTCAGTTAGTTAGATAAATAATGTAGTATCCTGTGTATGAGGCATTTCAAGGAAGAGAAAAGAAAAAAAAAGATTCTGGTGCACTTTTAAACCTGCAGCCTGTGTCCATCTGCATACTCATACGTTATGCTAGCAACATAGGACTGGCTATATGTGTATGCCACATTATTGCTGTCAATAGAATGCTATCACATTCAGTGAGGCGCTATGCTTCAAAGCACTATAAATTATACTACAGTCTTCCCCCTCATTGGAGGACAACGATAGCTTTTCTTACAAGACACAGAAAATGCACAGGAAAATAAACTATAACAGAAGTCAAGAAACTTTTGGGCTTCATCCTCTTTCTCCATTGAATGTTCTCCCATTCCACTACTCACTCTACCTCCGCTACACACAAATGTGGCGGACAGCATAAGATCATAATAGCAGGCCTATCAATAGATCCATTTGTTTTTGCCAACTATATGTTGCATTTTACTAAGTTAGTCTTTCTTCTGATAATCTCATCAGTTTGAAAAGAACATTGAATCCCACAAAACTGTATTTGCTCACACATAGATAACCTAATGATCCACTAGCACAAGTAGTAGTTGTATGACATTCCTATCATGGGCATTTTGTTCAATGTTGATTCATAATGAAAGGGAGAAACAATCATATCAAAGAAATACCTTTAGAGAGGTATGTGTGAGAGGTATGTATTTGGTGTAAGTATCCTAATGAAGAGAGAATTAGTTGACATCCATACTAGAACTTAAGCATCCTCGTGTTTTACCCTGTAAGCTGGGGATCTGCAGCCTTTGGCTCTTCTTTTGGATGCTTTGAACTACAAGTCCCATCAGCCCTGACCAGGCCTAGTCAATGGTGATGAATCACAGTAGCCACAGTATAAAACTTCTGTGTAAACACCAATGTTTGGAACTCTGACAATGTGACATTTTTCAGTGGTGGCTGTCATCCCTTCAGATATGAAGTGCCACATTAAAAACACTTTAACTCAGGTTTGCTGACCTAAAATGTCTTCCCTAAAAACAGGGTATCTAATGAAGCATCTTCACTCTAATCAGACTGATGCACTCTCTAAATTCAAGAAAGTGACATGCTACAGATAAACTCCTTTCTTTCATTCTGATCGCAGATAATTGTTCTGTCCAGTAAGCTTTCACCGCTTGTAATGATCATCCTCTCTGACCCAAACACATTTCTGCAGATAGGGTTAGTTCATTTGCTACACCCATCCATTCAGTGATTCTGGGGCAGCACCCCCAATCTGAAACATTTGTCCAGCACCACTTTCGCAACCCATCTATTCCACCACCCCTTTCCTGGATGACCATAGTAGGACATGCCTTGGCCCATTATAAAAAACAAAGTCTGGAAGTTCTTCAAGACAGCTTTTTGCCACCTGCAATCTATGCAGGAAACTTGAGTGTGGGGGAAAAGGCTGCAATCAAGTTGAGTACACCTTTGTTATCCGCTATGCTACAACACCACGCACAGGACGAGGGCGAAATCAGGGGACATCTACTGCAGCCACCTCACTAGTAGTCAGTCAGCAGGCCTCGAAAGTCCATATCATCACACCAGAAACCTTTGCTGCTGTGCCACTGCTCCAGTGACTGCCTCAAGTAGTCACTGTCTGAAATAGTATGGAATGTGTTATGATTCCTGTGGATTCATCACTGATTCCCCGGCGATTAGCTCCTCCCACATGGCCACGGGATGGCAGCCGCTACCTGATTCTGGCCCTGGGGGTGGTAATATGAGGGAGGATCATGTGGGAGGAGATGACTGTCGGGGGGAGGTGGTGACTCCACTGGAAGAGACACAGTGTTCCTCCCCTTCTCCTGAAGAAAATCCTATGACACCCACACCTCTGATGGCATAGTGTCATTCTAGTCAAAGCCCCATTCATACCTCCAACATAGACAACACTCACATAATATATCCTGTTTCTGATGTTTTTCTAAGTAAGCTTTGTAAACAACATTATTTTAGAAATCCCATAAACTCTATGGACTTCAACTCCCATAAAGCAACAATTACTCAGATGAGAAGGAGGAGGAAGGACTTGATGCAGATTGAAAGAAACCCAAAAATGTTCAGACTAGTTGGTTGA
Source organism: Ambystoma mexicanum (assembly GCF_040938575.1). Lineage (NCBI taxonomy): Eukaryota > Metazoa > Chordata > Amphibia > Caudata > Ambystomatidae > Ambystoma > Ambystoma mexicanum. The sequence continues at coordinate 995,640,873 of NC_090941.1, forward strand.
TTGAATCACAAATGCACTGGACATTTAAAAATGGCATCTGCAGTTGAAAAGAAAGCAGAATGGGAGAGGACCATGTCGGAGGAAGTCAAGAGAACAGGCACATCCATGCAGCAGCTCGCAAACACGATAGTCACATACCAGTGTTCCAAGAAGGAAGGAGAGATGCAGCTGGCACCTTTGGAGGACCGTCAGAGTACCGGCAACAGCATGAGGAGCTCCTGGAAATATGGGCATGCCGAAAAGCAGCATTCTCCAGGCCGGGCCACAGCGAGAAGTCGGCGGGTAAACATGGAGCTGAAAAGAATGCTGGAAGAACATCTGCAGTATGCAGGAGGCCATCCCAAAGAGGAAGCTTTGTCGCAGAGATGTGCCACGGATCGGTAATGCTTCAAAGTGCTAATGAGTCAGAGCCATTGGGGACCCCAGGGTACCGACAGGCAAGTAGTGAATGAATTAACATTTGAATGCCAATGAGATAAAGTGCAAAGAGAAAACTTGAACAAGTCCCTATATCTGAGATGTAACCAGGCATTTTGAAATTGTGAAGTTGAACAAATACTCTTTGTGATAAGATACTTGTCAGGGCAGTATACCAGGAAATCTGAAGAGCTCACAAGAAGATCTCTGATGGAGAAACACATCCGATAGTCCATCAAAGTACAAGAGAAGTTAAATAATACTGTGTATGGAATTTCTCGTCTGAATAAGAATTCTTGTAACTCCACTACAAAGAAACTAAAGAGAAGCTTCATGTTATAGGACCCTTTTGTGAATCCAGTAGAGAGACACCCAGGAAGTGTTGAAGTTATGAAGTACATTGTTTGCACAATAACTTTCTGAAGCTAATCTAACAAACCAAAGAGATTGCTGTTTGAAAGGGACACTTTTTGCCATCCTCCATGAACTTTAAGAAACTGTTGTTTGAAAGAAACACTTTTGCAATTCTGCCTAAAAATCCAGGGAAAGGGAAATCACCCTCTGGATCTAAAGGTGGCTCTTCAGAAAAAAACTTTTCTGTTTGATTTTGGTATGACGTCCTTTCACCGACACCCATTTTTACAACGGGTGTTTTGCCGCGGGAACCTTGAATTTCCTATTTACTTTTGATTATGAACACTTTTTGACAACCATACATCAGGGACATTTCCTTGTACCTTTAGCTGTTCATTTCTAGTGTGAGAGCCAGATTAGAATGTTTTGGACACAACAACAGTTTATAAATGTAATGACGTGACACAGCCTGATCTTTAGTTTTAGTTTCCTGGGCAGGGAAACTCTCATTTGGATAGGGATAGAGAGCCGTTCATCCAACCCATTTCTGTTTAATAAACAGGTCTGACAATGAGAAAATCACAACTTTGTGTCTGCCTCTCATTTCTGACGCCTCACAGATGCCATTAGTGTCTGTGCTGCTGCTATTCTACAGCTGTATTAATTCACAGACAGCCACCCTAAAACAGGTCAGACAGTACTTCGGAAACCTGCTCAGTTTAGCCTGCTAAATAACATGAACATGTTTTGGGTAATCAACTCAAAGCTACACAACAGCCATTAATATTTGAGTTCAAGGGCTTGCCGATGTCAGCCTAGGAATGGAGCACATTTGACATCAAGGTGATGCGTCCTTCAGGCTTATTCACACAACCTGAGTCAGTTGTATGGTACGACGTTCTTTCATCGCCAGGCATTTCAAAGCCTGCAATTTAAATGTGTACAACATAACATGAACGTTCATCGAATTTTGTTTGGGTGGTGGGAAAGGGCAGATAAGTGGTTGGGGGGTCAGTTATAGTTAGAAATAGGTGCAGGAGTGGGTGCTGGGGGTACACCCCCCCAAAAAAAGAAATTCAATGAACTTTTTCGTTATTTCATACACTTTTAAATTGCAGTCTTTGAAATGCCTGACGATGAAAGGACATAGAACCAGTTGTGTTAGCAATATTATTTAATTGTATATGCCAGCGAGTTTATCTGCCAGTGAGTTTCAATTGCAATAATGTTCTTCGGCACTAATAACTATCTTGTGTTTTTTCACAATAGCAAACATTTAAACAATTTCCTCAGCAAACATGCCATCAGTGACAAGACAGCCCATCTTCAGAACAAAGCAATTATGATGTTCAAGCAACCCTTCTTTACTAACTGGTGTTGTGTACTATCACAGTACTTGTCTTCGACATTAAAATTGTCGGCTGACATTCATTGCATCCTTTTCCCTTTACAAGACTATTTTTCCCCATTACTGATCGGCTTAAAGAGAAACTTATAGCACCTCTCCACTCCATCCACAGTAAAGCGCTAGATGGAAATGTGCTGCGTATGTGCAAGGCTTTGGCTATAGTATGACGATGTGCTTGGCTGTGTTAAAGCATCTGAACACCTCACAGACTTCATAGTTACAGCACTGTTAAGAGTTTAGGAGATTTGCCACCAAAAACGGAGAACCCATTGGGGCTAGCTTTGAAACTCATGTCCACTGTTGGGGTGGTCAGGAAGGGTCCCCCATGATTACGAAGGGTCCATGTTGCGCCGCATAAGGATGACTGGGGGTGGCGACAAACGTGGGAGCGATGTTGTAATATTATATGTGTCGAGTGCAGTTAATTATGGATGGAATGTGTTAGATTTAGTGTCACAGTTGTTTAGAATTAATACATATTAGATCTGCAAGCACATAAAGAGATACAATGTTAAAACCGCAAATGAAACAAAATACATGGAAACTAAGAGATGGGGAGGGATTTAATGCACATGTAAGGAAGAGGACTAGGAATAGAGAACAGATATTAAACATACATGCACATTGATACAAATACATGGGAAACCCGTGAATCTAAAATATAGTGGGCTCTTTACAAATGAATCAAAAACACGGTAGTTGGGGCACTTTTGCAAAATGCACTTTGACTCTTATGAAACTGACTTTGTGAGGTTTTCAGAGGGCAGGGGATGGGTAAATAAGTAGCTTCACAAGCTTCGCGGTCGAGGTGATGTTTTCTTTCTGAGGCATGATTTTCTTTACAGTTGTTCAAGCCAAAGTCAACATGAGTGTTATTACATGGAGGGAGGGTCCTTTGTGCAGGCATCAATGAGATATTTCATAATGTGGCATTGCATTTTTTATAGCCTTAATGTCAAAGTCAAAATGAAGCGTTCTTACATGGTGGGGTGGGAAGCAATTTTGTAGCCAGCAATAACATGTTTTCTTCCTGTAGCCTGTGATATTTTCTAGCAAGGACAAAGCCAACAGGCGTATCTTCATATGTGAGGATACTTGCATATATTGCCAAAGCCGGTATTTTCTTATGTTATCGTTACTGTGTAATTAATGGCCATGCACAGAGGTAGCTGGTACATTTGGTTGCAATGAGTGAGGCACCACCCCTTGTTTATAAGCTAGGTGAAAGATTTAAGATTCAATAAAAAAAAATACTTGCGCCTTTGACCTAGTGCAGTGTCCCTGCCCCTGCAGCATGTGGCTGTCATGTATATTACCCATGCTTTTGGGTCTAAGCGGCCCACGACATGGCCGTGGAATGGCTCATAGAGGGGCCCCCACATTTTCTGTTATGCCACTGTCAGTATGCCCAGATTCTCTGCTCCTTACCATTGTTTATGCCATTAATGTGCCTACTACAAAGTAAATACTAATAATGAGCTGCATTTTCTAATCATCCATAATACATTTAGCACAGAAAACTGGACCATGCCAAAAGAATAGCTATTATTAACCATTTGGCATGTGCTCAACCTACTACGGTCGCCGCTTGCCAGCATCATGCCTTGTGTGATGGGTCATTTCCTGATTGCTTTCTCTCATAGCAGGATACTGTTCACAAGAAGGAATGGGAAAAAACAGGTATTCTCGAAACTGGCCGGGCAGAAGTGGACACCAGACTCTGAGGTATGTCTTTATCAACCAAATGTTGGAAGCTCTAAAACACTGCATATTACTATGCATAAAACATTAATGCTGGCATTTTTAACTGCACCTTTTACAAAGTCATTGATGACATTATTTGAAGTAACTGAGAAAGATTTCTGTGAGCATGTGTGACATTGGGGCTCATTACGACTCCATCGGTAACCGTGCCGATATTACTGGCGGGTGGCCGGGCAGAAGTGGACACCAGACTCTGAGGTATGTCTTTATCAACCAAATGTTGGAAGCTCTAAAACACTGCATATTACTATGCATAAAACATTAATGCTGGCATTTTTAACTGCACCTTTTACAAAGTCATTGATGACATTATTTGAAGTAACTGAGAAAGATTTCTGTGAGCATGTGTGACATTGGGGCTCATTACGACTCCATCGGTAACCGTGCCGATATTACTGGCGGGTTGCCGTCTGACCCGTAAATATTTACTGAGGCCAGACTTGTCAGAAACACAGGGGTATTACAATCCCGGTGGTCCGGAAAGTCAGGCACTGATAAATTGTAAGCCCCCATTCATGTGGAGACTCATCAGACTCCACGGGAATGGGGACCACGGAAGCACCAGCACCGTTGTTAATGATACCGGTGCTTCCGTGAAAGTCTGCCTAGTGTTGCCGCTGGGTTCTGGCAGGCTCCGACCTGTCGGGCACAGCGGCTCCAGCAGGCAGACTCGTAGTTTGCCGGTCTGGAAACAATGGTACCAGACCCATAAATATTTACTGCCGTCAGACTTGCTGGAAACACCGGGGTATTACATCCTCGGCGGTCCCGAAAGTCAGGCGCCAATAAATTGTAAGTCCCCATTCCTGTGGAGACCCATAGGACTCCACGAGAATGGGGACCACGAAGCACTGATGCTTCTGTGGCAGTCTGCCTACTGTAGTCGCTGTGTCCGGCAGGCTCTGACCTGTCGGGCACAGTGGCTCCAGCAGGCAGACTTGTAGTTTGTCGGTCCCGTCACAACGGTGCCGGTAAGCGTACCGTCACTGTTGTTTCCAGATCGGCAAACTTGTAATGAGGCATTAGGTAATTTCCTTTACCATTTATTGATATATGCATTTCACAAGGCCCAGTAATGAAAAAACGGTCATTTTAAAGTCATCACACTGTCTAGCGGGGGAACATCTGCATGGCCAACGAGAAGCATTTTGGCTATGGCGTATCCATAAACGCAATTCACAGCCTGTTAATTTCTTGCATATTGCATGAATTCTGCAACTTTGACCAAACAGTGCGTACTAAAGGCAGAACAGCCCTGTCGTGTGTACTGTACAGCGGTTTCAGGGGAGTAAGCAGGCACGGTGCATACATTCTGATAAGTGAAGTCCTTAATCTGTAACTGTTTGATACATGTTTTTTCCTGCAGCTCCCATCAGCTCTACACAGAAAAATCAATGTAAGGGGCTGACAGAAGTTGTAGTCCAAAACATCTCGCGAGCCACAGGTTGCACACTCCCCATATCCCAACTTCCCTGGGTATGCGCACAGTAAGCCAGTATGCTAAAGTACTACACCTTGATGTTTAGAAATGTTTTAGTAATGTCAATTGATATGATATTTCTTTTTAAGTTCCTGTTGGTCTCTCCCCCAAGTTCACAGTACAACAAAGAACAGTTTGTTCCGTGCCTTCTTTTTTTGCAACTTTTGATTCAACAAGCAGGGATTTATAAAAAGAAAATGTATAAATAAGTTACCAAAGGAACACATGAAGAAGTGAGCTTCCATTTATTGGGGATGGAGTCCTCTTTGGAGGGAATTTTGGGATGTGTCATGGGGGAGTGATTTTGTGTTGGACAGCGGTACTTGTGATAGATGCATGCCTGACTAAAGCAGTTAGGGAGACTGACACAGATGAATGGGGACATAAAGATGTCTTGGAATGTTGGTGGCACTTCCGCAAGCATTTATCATGTCCTCAATGTGATGGATGTGATCCACGAGATTCGTCCATGGAGAAAGGATGATATCAGGATCCTGAGATCAAGATGCAGAGATTCCTAATTTAATTATTTATTTTTGAGTTGTATAATGAGCTAAATCATGAGATGACACTTTAAAGCATTTGGGAAACCTAAAGCAGAACAGTGGGCCTCCTTACGACCCAGGCGGAGGACCATGGTGCTCTTAGCACCATGGTCCATGGCGGAATGGGGAATTACCACCCCATTCCGAGGTTGGCGGGGCGGTAATTCTCCCTTCCTCCATGGCCCTTCCCCATTCCCATTTTTGCCCCATAGGGCTCAATGGGAATGGGGAAGGCGCTAATAACGGTACCGCAAATTGCGGTACCGTTATTAGCACCAAAGTCCCTTTTCGGGTCCCTACTTTAATGGCTGGAAAAACCAGCTGTTAAGGTTGGGTCCCGCAAAGGGACCTCGTAATTAGGCACTAAGTGTTTAATTGCGCCGCAGCCTTTTATGGCGCCGTTAAACACTTAGCGCCAGGGTCATCATGAGGCCCATTGAGTACAATACGAAGGTGTGACATCTATTCAAGGAAAAGGAAGCATGGGATGATGCTACACAACAAAGTAATCTGCTTAGTTACAGTCGTTAGTAGAGATATGAACTAACAGTTGGGTTGCATAGTGCGGTTGATGCTTATGCTAAGACACCGTTAGTTACAGAAACTCTGGTGCTTGCAGGTTACTCTTATTACCATAAACATAAACTAAGTGGATGCAGGAACAAGTCAGATAACCCTTTGTAAGGCAAAGGCAGGTACATTCGTGGTTATCAGGCAATGGCTATATGTGGCCATGAGACGGAAGTGCTAGTCATAAGGTATGAGTGCAGCCGAGTCAAGTATAGTAGCCATTTGGTGGAGGAGGGTTGCTTGGCTAATACTTACCTACCACCTGTGCCCCAGTGCATGATTCATCCCTGTGAGGTTGCTTTCAAGGCTCACAGGGATTCCAAGCCAACGGCACCATTATGGGATGGCATGAATGGTATTAGCAAATATCAGGATGCAATTCCCTGTCCAGCATAATTGCTTACAAAAACTGGAATTGCATACTGAAAATGATGTTGTAGCAGGCGAGGTTAATGTTGCAGAAGGGACTGAAAACAAGCACACTAGCATGGATCATGTACCACACTACTGAACACCAGCTCTCTATTAAAGCATGCTACAGAGGTAGCATCCTATATCAGTAGCCAAGACATTGATGTATGTGCCATCACAGAAACATGAAGCAGCTGGATCTACTTTAACACTGGCCATTCCAGAAGGCTATAGTATGGTACAGCAATACAGAACTACCGGAAAAGGAGGAGGGGTAACCTTTATTTACAAATCTAGCCTGGATATACGGGAAGGAGAGCCCATTATTAGTGAAGGAATCGAGATCAAACATATCAAGGTTAGGATAAATGCCGAAACTACAATAAATATGTTGTTAGTCTACAAACCTCCCACCCCTATGTCAGACTTTGCAAGCCAACTAAGTAGCAGGTATTAAAAATTAATAGCAGGGCATTGGTCCTGGGAGACCTAGATTTGTGGCTGGTAAATGAGAATGACCTTATGGCCAAAAGGCTGGAAGGCTCCTTAGAAAATATAGGCTTTACTCAACATGTTCTGGCTCCTACCTATGAGAGGGGAAATACCCTAGATTGGATAACCGCACACAATACCATAATAAAGGATGTGCGTCTCCTGCCTTGTCCATGATCGGATCACATTTTCATATATAGTACAGTTAATACTAAAAAAAACATGAAATTAAGAGCAGAAGGAAAGCCATCGGTACTGGCCAGAAACTTAAAAAAGCTTACAGCCATAGCATTAGAACCCTGGCTAACCTCACTCTCCGAGGAAATTATGAAGCTAACTACCACAGATGAGATGACATATCTAGAAACAGATCATGCGGGAAGCCACCAACTCGCCAGCCCCGTTGAAATCTAAGCAAGTGGCAGAGAGAAAAAATAACCCATGGTTTTCAGCAGAACTACAAAAACTAAAAGCTATTAAAACAAAAACACTTCAATGCATGGAAACTAACTCAAAGTGCTGATGAGAAGGGAGTATTTCCAGCTGCAACCAAAGAGTTCAGACAAGCTGTGATCGCAGCAAAAATGAATTTTTATAATGATAGGATCAGCAATGCACAATCTAGCTCTAAAGAACTTTTTAAAGTACTCAAAGAGCTAGAAAAACTTTGGAAGACTAACACAGACATTACCGAAAAGAATGATGCATGGTGTAATATGATACAGGGTTCTCTGATGGAAAAAATTGATATAATTAGGAAAAAGATTGAAGTTAACAATAAAATCCACCTATCAAGAGATAATTCCCTGTTAAAGGTTGTCAGACAGCAATCAGTGCTCGTCCATGCGCAGGCTGGACATGGACGGCAGCCCTTACGTGGTGAGGAGGTGCTACATGGTTTTCTGAGCCTTAGCACCCCAGTATCTCTGGCCTCACATGATACCCAATGACCAGTTGGCTTTCATACATCTATTATAGCCGCAAAAATGGTACAGGCAGCTACTGTATTTCAGTGATGTCTTTTGAACACACGTTCCCTGGTAACTCTTGCCAGGGACTGCCATGATTTGGTTGTTAATTCTCATTTTGATTTCTTGTTCTTGACAGAGACTTTGCTTTCTGGGATGTCAGGTCCCGCTATTGTTCAGTCACTACCCCCAAACTATGAGCTGTCTCATGTTGATCGCCCCTCGGATCATCCAAGGGGTGGCATAGCCATTATGCACAGGGCAAATCAAGAAATCACTTGTATTGTGCCTAAACATACTCTTAAATGGAGTGTCGTCTTGCCCGTATTACTTTATGGCCAAATCTGACACTATCTGCCCTTTGTGTGTATCGACCCTCTGGTGCGCATAATTCTTTTTGTGTGGACTTTCCCGCTTTTGTGCAGGAAATTCAGTTGAAGTACTCCAACCTCTTTATTGTTGGAGATTTCAACCTTCCATCTAACTCAGCAAATGGCTGTCCTGTAGCTAATTTTCTGGCTCTGCTGCCCGATCTTGGCTTGCCTCAATTGGTCTCGCATCCAACTCACAGACTTGATAATATTTTGGATTTTGATTGTGCCTCCCGAGCCTTTATCTCTATCTCACCCCCTAGTCCAGTACTATGGTCTGACCATTATGTGGTTACCTTCTCTTTTACTCATCCAGTCCCTATTCACCCTGTGTTTAAACCTGCCATTTTTAAACATATTGGCAGAGGGTTTCGAAGCCTGAACTAGTGGCCTCTTTACAGTCACTCTTTACTCAGGAAGTATCATGCTCTTTGGTGTCACTGGAGGCCTCTTCTGCAGCGGCTGCTAATCGACTGGCCCCTTTTCGTCTTCATAAATCAAAAAACCACCTGTCCGAGCCCTGGTTCTCTGATGAACTCAGGGCTTGGAAGCTTTGCTGCAGACAGGCAGAGAGGAAGTGGCGTGCCACCTACTCCCCTGATCAAAAAGTGTCTTTGCAACGTATTAAAGCAGCCTATCATAAGGCTGTTATTTCTGCGAAGAAATGCTATTTCTCTCTGAAAATGGAGACGCCATTAACCATCCCAAGGCCTTGTTTGAACTGGTTCACTCTCTTTCTTCCCCAGTTAAATCAGGCGCACAGGCGGGGCCCTCTCAAGAGCTCTGTGATTCCCTCTCATCCTTCTTTTTAAATAAGATTGAAACAACTCGCCAAAATATTGGTCACACTGCCCGGCAATTGCCCTCCACAATCCCCTCTTACTCATCTCAATTTAATTCTACCTGGTCCACTTTTCCCAAATTTTTGGACCAGGATGGTTTTATGGCTATTCTGCGGCTCAAATCTGCCTCGTCTATTGAACCTATTCCTCTGGTCCTTCTCAATGAAATCTCTGGTGATATTGTATCTTGGCAGTGAATGCCTCATTTCGTGATGGATGTATCTCTAATGCTATGAAGCATGCACTTTAGATTCCCTCCTTGCTCAAGAAGCCTTCCTTGGATCCTGCTGTTCATGCACATTTTTGGCCCATCTCGCTTCTCCCATTTCTTATGAAGCTGTTGAAATCTTTTGTTGCTCCCCTTCTTTCTTCTTTTCTTGAGTTGTCTGACTTCTTTGACTCTTATCAGTTTGGCTTCCGCCAAGGCAGGGGTACGGAATCCGTCCTCACCTCGGTGCTGGATGACCTGGCCCGCCTGGTTGATCAGGGTGCGGTTGGCGCAGTGATATTGTTAGATCTACCTGCTGCTTTCGACACAGTCGATCATCCCACCCTGGTCACCCGGCTATCGGCAGCTGGTCTGTCTGCCCAGGTTTTGGCCTGGTTCTCTGCCTTTCTAGCCGGTCGCTCTCAGTCAGTGTCTCTCGCTCCTTTTTGCTCCAAACCTGTCATGCTATTCTGTGGTGTGCCACAGGGCTCTGTGCTGTTGCCATTTCTATTCAACATCTATATTAGACCACTTCTCCGCCTTATTCAGTCCCATGGCTTGCAGTGCTACTCCTGCTCCCACGATACGCAGATTTTGGTCTGTCTCGACCTCTCTTGACCAGATACTGCAGCTCGGCTTAGGGGTTGCCTTGTTGACCTGGGTTCCTTGATGGTGGAGAACTGGCTTAAATTAAATGGTGACAAAACAGAGGTTCAGGTGGTTGGGACCTCTGATCCTCTTTCTTTCTGGACGGCTGAATTCTGGCTTAACTCCCTGGGCCCCGTTCCTGTGCCGGCCCACTCAATAAAAAGTCTAGGGGTAAAGATATCTGCGTCGCTTTCTCTGGAAAATCAGTTTGTATCTGTCTGTAGTACTGACCACTTTAAGCTTCAAATCTTGAGGAAAGTACTCCCGTTTATTCCGGCTAAATTTCAGGTGCCTGTTGTAGCTGCTCTTGTGCTCAGTTCTGTTGACTACTGCAATTTGCTCTATCTGGGCCAACCAAGCTATTGGATGGACCGACTGCAGCTTCTTCAGAATACCGCCGCCAGATCTATTCTCCACCCTCCTTTGGGGGCCCGTATGTCCCCTCTGCTTCAACAGCTTCATTGGCTCGCGGTCGAGAAACATGTTCTTTTTAAATCTCTTTGCATCGTTCACCGTGCTTTCTACAAAGTTGGGGCGAATATATTCTGGAAAAATGTCCTATGTATGTTCCATCTCGCTCTCTCCGCTCTCAGTCTGCCCTTCTGATTCCTGTTCCTCGGTTTCGTCTGTCTCGTGTGGGTGGGCGCGCCTTTTCAGTCCCGGCTGCAAAGGCATGGAATGCTCTCCCCTGTCCCTGCAAGCTACTTCTTATCACTTGACTTTTCGTTGTTCTCTCAAAATTTGCTTATTCTAGGTTCTGAGTCAGTTCTGTTTGCCGGTTTAGCACCATGATGCCCTGGGGCGTACGTGCACTCTATAAGTACCATTAACATAATATACATTAACAGAAAACCATTGACACCAGTTTAGCTTTAAACCCGTTACAAAAATTGAACTAATGGAAATCATTGCCAACCTGAATCCTAGCAACTGTAAGGGTGACCCATGCCCAGCCATGGTAATAAAGGAATGTGCGAAACAACTGATAGGCACACTCTGCAAACTTATGAACACCTCATTTGCAGAGAATTACATTCCAGATGATCTAAAGAATGCTTATATTAATCTGTTAATCATTAAGCCAGGTCTCTGTCCAAAGTCTGCCCTAAACTATCGCCCAATTACAAACACACCATTTCTGTTGTAGATTTTAGACCATGTGACTTATTTACAACTTTCGACGTTCTTGAAGGAGAACAACATCCTAAATAAATGGCAATCAGGCTTTAGACAGGGACGCAGTGCAGAATCGGCCCTACTGGATTTAAAATCACGGATGCTTCAGCATATGGATAAAGGACAAGTGGTGACACTAATGCTTTTGGATCTAGCTGCCGCCTTGGATCTGGTGGATCCTAGCAAACAGGTCACCAGATTGAGGGAGGTAGCGAGATTTTCAGATAATGCAGCCCTATGGGTTGAAACATTTTTGAGTGAACAAAGCTGTAGAGTATGGAGTGGGGATGCAAAATCAACACCCATAACAAAGTGCGGGGTGCCACAGGGTGCATGTTTGTCGCCCTCATTATAAAATATATTCACAGTTCCTTTCTTCAACCTATTGGAAAATAGAAATATAAGATTCACTTACTTTGCAGACGACACTCAATGTGTCATTCCTATGTCAGGACAACATAAAGAGGATGAAAAAAGGTTACATGAAATCTATGAAATCATCCAATGCTGGATGATGGAAAATGGCCTGCCAATAAATAAAGAAAGAACTGAGTTGATGGTAATAGTAAAAAAAAAAAAAAAGAATAAACTCGAAGATAACTATAAACACTTCAAAATAGCGGGGTATGTCGTAGAAACTAAAAAGAAAGTGAAGACCTTGGGAGTAGTGTTAGACCAAAACCTAAACATGAAGGCACATATAGGTAGTCTGGCTTCTTCCACAGCCTACCACATTAAACTGTTGACTCAACTTAGACCTTTTATCTCCCAACCCAACTGTGAGACCTAGGGCCATTGTTTGGTCGAAGATCGACTATTGCAGCAATCTTCTGGTGAGAGTAGCCAAATCTGATATCTCTCACTTGCAGACCCTCCAAAACACTATGGTTAGAACCATTGTTGGACTAAAAAAGAAAGACCATATCACAGAGGCCAGATGGGGCCTGCACTGGCTTCCCGTTGCTTCGAGGATCCAATTCCGGTTACTTACCATCACCCATAAATGTCTTATGGGAGTGGGCCACATTATGTAACGGAAACACTCCTAAAAAAATGCAATACCAGAACGTTGAGGTCGAACACTCTAAATCAGTTACAAATCCCGAAATGTAAGATTACCCAAGGTATCAAAAGTGCGTTCTTTATGGCAGCTCCTAAGGCATGCAATGATATCCCTCCCGGCCTTAGAAATATTGATTCTTTAACAACATTCAGAAAAGGAATCAAGACTGTGATATTTAAATAACAAGTCTTACATTATCGACAATCTGCTACTCTGTATGATCCTTCTGACTTTTGTTGCGCCCTCACGCCGCTGGGTTTTATGGTGCGCTATATACATATAAAATAAAGTAAAGTATGTGTGCATACCTGGGTTAGACCTTCTATTCATGGAGCCATATATTGGCATTCCCTTTGAACCTCTTGAGGGTATAATCTGTTGATCTTGGTGGAGGCCATTCAGGAATTTCAGACCTACTACTGTGATGGGTCTCCATCCATGTGACTCATCAAAGTTGATGCTAATCAAAGGGGAGCAAGAGTTGAAGACCATCTCCACTGGGGAATGTTTGCACGTGCTAACAATGACCAGCTTATTCTTTGAGGTAATAGCTCATAATGAGTAGTTGGACAATAAGACACTGCGTGCCACAATGACAATCATCTGAGTGAAGGGGTTGCAAGCAGGGAGTTGGCATTTCTATGGTGCAGATTTCCAGTCCAAAAGGGTACAGTGCAGGGAGTGCAGCTGCTATGAGTGATGCAGTCAGGAGGAGGGGTGTCAAGAGGGTAGTCACAAAGGAACAACAGTCAGAACTAGTGGGAAAGATTTCAAGCCTACGATTGGCAGTACAAGGATGGTTGATAAAGGTATTGAGATGCAGCAGTCACAGGAGTGCTCATAGTGTAATTTTGTATTTGTATTGTTTTGGGGGTCCTGGGTTGCTTGGGTTTGAGGGTCCTGGGTTGCTTGGGAGCAATCAATTGAATGCTGTGGTATGCTTCATATGCTGTTCATGGTAGGATCATCAGTGATATATTTCAAATATATTAGATACAGTTCTCCTTGTTGCATCTGTAGCTGTGCGGGAAACCTCCCATTTCCTTTTTAACAGTCCTTATTAACAGGTTCCCATTGTTTCTTAAGCAGCAGAAATGTCACTTCTGGATGCACAATTCTGAAAAGCTCTGAATATAGGAGTGCAGGGCACATGGCAAGGCTTGCAGGTGCCACGGTTTCCTTGAGGCACTCAAAAGTCCTTAGTTTTCATATAACTGCCATTCTTGAACAACAACATCCGAAAACAACAATCATAGTTAAGCTGTGACCCCTGTAAATCCCCCACAATGGTGATGACAGCTGCCTCTGTGTGCACTCATTGCCATTTCAGATCATAGGCAGGATGTTCTACAGCTGGAACCTTCTCTCACTCAATGATATCATTCAGAAGCAACTGCTCTTTTAAGATGATGTCTAGTAGTGGAAGGGACAGCAAAGTTGTTAGTGCTAAGGAAATACAAATACAGCAGGTTAATGTCATGGGCCAAAAGTATAACATGCAACCAGGAGTGCAGTACTCAAAAATGGTATCATACCATTTCAAAGCCAAAAGAAAATCAATGTGGCACTTATCATGGTAAGGGCTGTCAGGGGCATTAATGGAGAGAACATAGACAATGCTGTCTCCCGATACAGTGCCAAACCCTTCCAATGCCAATGGAAAATCTATGCAGCACTTGTAGTGGGAAAGGTGTAATGGGTGGAAGACAGCAGAAAGGCATGTGCCCCCCACATCATTCCAATGGCAATATAGTTATGGAAAATGTAATTGCAACAATAAGGGAAGTATATAATAAGAGACACTCTTTTCAGTACAGTGAAATTCAGCAAACAAAATGGGCCAGAGAAATAGACTTACATCTTCAGAGGCACTCAGATTTCTTTGTCTTGCAGGTCACATTCTTCTTCACCTTTGAGGTTTCATGCATTTCATGGCAGCCTGCTGATGTTCTGCTATTGGTCTGTCAACTAAGGAAAGCATTTTATGTGGCATGGTCTTCTTCTTGTTATCAAGCCTATTGGTCTCCATTTAGAGATTGGTGCTGTTGCATCGGATCAGGTCTACGCAAAAACCTTGTTTAGAATGATGCCATCAGTAAAGGTGCACTTGGCAATCTCCAAATTGGTGCGAAGCACTTCACAGGCCATTGTCAGTTCAGAGGAACATATATCATGCAAGTGTCTTGCATTTGTTTTATTTCAAGGGCTGGTATGCTATGTCAGTGGTTCTCCTTGAGGGCACTGATATTCGTTCCCCTGGAACGGCATTGCAGTGAGATGGCGTGAAATACACTTGATGGACCAGATGCGATGAAAACTGTAAGCCTTTAAACTCAGTCAGGTAAGACTAGGTAGAGAGGGTGGGGCAGCTCTACTTCAAAATCAAGTAAAAAAGCTGATGTTCTTGGGTAAGTGGGGTCCTCAAGAACCAGAGCAGGTTGATTATTTCTGTGTTAGGTGGCCTCACCAACTGCACAGAAAAATCCCCATTCCAAACTGCAAATACAAATGATGTGCCATATGCGCCATATGAGGTGAAATCTCACACAAGCTCAAGGAAATAGCTTTGCAGTTAACCCAAAATTACATTTAGATATTCTCACCTCTTACTGCATGCTAGTGGCCATTCCTTGGCATGTAGGGGCTGCAGTTGGTTGGAACTGGCTAGACCAAGCCCCTGACTGTCCAGAGGATCACTAGTTCAATATTTTCTGGAAACAGCATATCTCCAGCTGTTCTAGACTAGGGGGGTCATTACGAGGTTGGAGGTAGCCATGGCGCCATGGCTATCCCCTTACGGCATGCCGGGTCCGAGTTCCCTGAATGGGGAATTACCGGGCATTCCAACCTTGGAGGACCCGGTATTTCCCCATTCAGGGAACTCATCCCCATTCCCATTCGAGCACCCATAGTTCTAAATGGGTTGGGCACCATGCTAACAACGGGCCTGTTAATAATCGGTCCGTTGTTAGCATGCTGTTCCTTTAGCGGCTCCCACTAAGGGCGCCTGGAAAAACCAGTCGCCCTTAGCAGGACCCGCTAAAGGACCTCGCAATGCGGTGGTAAGGGGTTAACGGCACCGGCACCTTTACTGGCACCATTAACCGCTTACCGCCCAACTCAGAATGAGGCCCTAGGACATCATGCATCCCTCAACATTGCCTGTGCTGGCTAGGATGATTTGATTTGTAGTCCAAAACATCTAACAAACCAATTATTGCAGAGCGCTGCCCGTTGGCTAAGAAATTAGTCTGGGTGCACAAGATTGGTGTGAGACACTGGAGGGGTGCAAAGTACAGAGGCAGTATGTGATTATGGGGTTCATTGGCAAGATTAATTTTTTCCTTAACATTTGTTATTTAAGAGCCAGGGGTGATCCCAGTTCAAAATGGAGCTGATGTTCAAAAGACCTGATTGGCTTAGTAGGTTCTGTGAGGTAGTTTAGAATCTTGCAAAGGATTCTAAACTGCCTTCCATTCAGATATTGGGAAGTAAAGGTCCCAATTTCTCAGAGCTACAGAGTTAATAATGGAAAATACCAAGAAAAAACATCTTTAAGTTTTCCTGAGCAGAGGTTGTTAACAGAAGAAGAAAGAAGTACGCAGAAACAACAACAGGACTGAGCTAAGTGGTGTAAAGAAGAAATCTGCATAATTCTTTTAGCAGTGCCAGAGAAAGTTATACATAGTAGTATAAGTGATGACTGCAAAGGTTAGTCAATATGTTTGGCGCTCCATTTGGTGACAGAGTTTATTTCTCTCAGTCGTTGGAACAAAATGCAGAATAGGATTTAAATGTTTGTGGCTGTTGAGGTAGTGAGCAGGTGCTTAATTTACATCAACATATGTGTGCATGGTCAGACGGCATCTGCTAATCTGAAGGAGCTCGCTTGGAGATCCTTAGAGTAATGACCTTCCAAAGTGTGTGTGTGGCACGCAAGTTGCTTTGGAAAATTTGACAGCGATGTCCGAAGCTTTCTCAATTGAGCGGTGAGTTTGCAGTTGGGGCGGGGAGTTAACAGCTTTATCAATGTAGGTAAGAGATTATCGGTAGAAGAGGGCGCATGGAGGATTCAGCAGTGTGGGTGCTTGAAGATTTAATCTGCTTCCAAGAAAAGACACCTTTTGACTGAAAAGGCAATAAGTAATTAGGAAGTCATAGGGCCTCATTACGACTTTGGAGGTAGCCATGGCGCTATTGGCCCCATGGCTGCCTCCAAAACCGTGTCTGGGTTCCCTGAATGGGGAAATACCGGGCCATTCCGAGTATGGAGGGCCTGGTTTTTCCCCATTCAGGGAACCCGGACCCGGACCTTCCCCATTCCCATTCGAGCCCCCATAGGGCTCAAAGGGAATGGGGAGGAAGCTAACAACGGGCCCATTACAAGAGGGCCTGTTGTTAGCTCACTGGTTCCCTCGTGGGACACGCTATGGACATCTGGATAAATAAGACGTCCACATCGGGTCCCGCGAGGGAATCTCGTAATAGTGCAGAATGCATTTAACGGTGCCGGCACCATTACCGGTGCCGTTAAACGCATTCCGCTATTGTTATAATGAGTCCAATAGTGTGGGGTGTTGCAGGCCATTAGTGTAAATAGTTTCTTTAGTAGTGTAGGGTTAAAACAATAAACCAAGTCTTAACATGTTTTTTTTTATTTAAAAGACAGAGGAAACAAAGAACTTTCTAAGGAAAAGGGTCTAATGTGAGAAACAGACGATTTCCAAAGGAAGCCTTTCAGCTCTGAGCAAAGGCATTCAGGTAACAATTGTTTTGAGATTAAAATGTATTCAGTACTCAACATTGGGAGCAGAGCAGGAGCAAAGCTGTAATAACGTGTGTATTTCACTTTCAGGTCAGCAAAGTCTTCAGGCATAGAACAAGAGCGCAGAGGGCAGTCAGCAGAGACCTGATTTTTAATTTTATCCACTTCTCTTTTCCCCCCGGGTTGACAACCCAGCAATTATTTAATCCAAGATTCTTGAGTGGGCGAGCCTAACGGGTCTGGTGGGTTCATCGTCCAGCCCTGCAGGAACGAAGAGCTGATATGTTTTTTTTAATTTAAAAGACATTAAAGACTGAGGAAACAAAGAACTTTCTATGGAAAAGTGTCCAACATGAGAAGCAGCCAATTTCCAAAGGAAGCCTTTCAGCTTCCATGGAAGAGATAGTTTTTGAATTGATGCGCCACAACTACAGATCATTTTGGGAATGCCATGGTTGAACCTGCATAACCCCTTGATAGATTGGGAAAAAAGAAAAGTAGTGTTTAAATCTGAATTATGCAAGGAATGATGCAGTGTGGAGGAAATTGAGTGGGGACAACAGCATGAGTGGTGAAGAGGTGCTGGGGTGTGTTTAGCAGGTGGGGCAGTAATGGAGCATGTAGTGGGAGCAGTAGTAGGAGTTTTGCCCGAATGTTACAGTGGGTTTGAGGATGTTTTCAGTGAACAGGAGGGTAGTGTATTTCCCACACATCTCCCATACGATTGTAAGATTGACATGGTGGTTGGGGCACCAATATCTTTCAGTAGAATGTATGCCTTAACTGGAAAGGATAATGAACATCTGAAAGAGTATTTACAAGAGAACTTAGCCAAAGGTTTTATTCACCACTCGCAGTCCCTAACAGCGTTGCCTCTATTTTTGTGTCAAAAAGGGATAAGACCTTGAGGACCTTCATCGATTATAGAGCCTTGAACAAGACCACTCTGAAGAATAGTTACCCTCTTTCGCTCATCTCTGTGATGTTGGACAGATTTCAGGGAGCTAAGGTATTCACAAAGCTAGATCTCAGAGCAGCAAATCACCTAGTACGGATTCGAGAGGGTGACGAGTGGAAGAGGGCATTTAGGACACAATTTGGGTTATTTGACTATCAAGCAATGCCATTTGTAATGCCCCGGCGGCATTCTAGTTTTTCATCAATGAAGTGCTCCGGGACTACGTAGACTTTTTTGTAGTAGTCGATGGCATCTTGATCTTTTCCAAGGAGTTGACTCAATATGAAGACCATGTCCAGAAAGTATTGGCTAAGTTGAGAGAAAACCATTTGCTTGCTAAGCTTGAAAAAAGTCAGTTTCATACATCCCGAGTGGAATTTTTAGGATTTGTCATCTCGCCAGAAGGATTGGAGATAGATTCGAGTAAGATCAAGGCAGTGAAGGAGTGGCTGACACCAAAAAAATGTTAAGTACATTCAAAGTTTCATTGGATTTGCACATTTTTACCATCGGTTCATTTGTGACTTTTCACAGGTGGAGGTGCCCATTAGTAGACTATTGAAGAAGGGAGTGAGGTTTGTGTGGAGTGTTGAGGCAGAAGAAGTCTTCTGTTAACTAAAGGAGAAGTTCAACACAGGGCCAACTTTACTTCATCCTGATGTGGATCTGCCTTTTTTTGTGGAGGCAGATGCTTCAGACATTGCTATGGGCGCAGTGTTGTCTCAGAGGCATCAAGAGACGGGACAACTTCACCCGGTAGCTTTCTTTTAAAAAAGGTTTTCTTGAGCAAAAAAGAATTACACCATTTCCAACAGAGAGCTCTTGGCCATTAAGACTGTATTCAGAGAGTTGAGACATTGTCTCCTGGGAGCCAGGCATCGGGTGACTGTTGTGATCACGTTCAAGCCAGGACTTCAGAATGGCAAGGCTCACACATTGTTGAGGTGTTATCCTGGAAGCTCTAAAAACAATCCTTGTGTCCCAATGCCGCTGTTAGTCGAGAATCATTTTGGAATAGAAAAGGTGCATTGATTCAGCAGCAATTGTCAGCAGACCGGCTCCTTGAATGGGTGATGGGTGATCCAGTTCGACAAGTTAAGGAGGGTTTGCCGTATGTGGATTCAAGACTGTATTTACCTACTGAGGGTTTGTGAGAGGAGGCCTTGATGTCTTGCCATGACTCACCTCTGGCTGGACATCTGGGTTACATGAAGATGCCCAAATTGTTAAGGGGAGAATTTTGTTTGAAGAGTGTGCGTGAAGAAAGTAATTTACTGCTGCTACCTGCTATTTTATTTGTAAAAGTGCTTCTGTAACCTTGTAAACCTATAATGCGCCCAGATACCCCAGTGTTCAGTGCGCTAAACAAATAAACAAACAAACATCCTAAAGTATGTAAAAACATGTGAGATATGTACCCGGGGCAAGTCTGTACATCAGAAACCAGCTGGTTTGCTAATTCCCTTGCCCATTGCTCCTCGTCCCTTGCACACAGTTTCCATGGATTATATAATGGATCTTCCTCAGGGCAAGGAACCATACTTAAAACATAATTAATCCTCGGGGCAGATATCATCTTTAAGGCATTCACCTTTCCCCACAAAGAAAGATTCAAAAGGCTCCATCTCTCAAGATCCGTCCGTAAACCACTACACATCACCCGCGCATTTTCCTTAACCATGTCACCAATCCCCGGAGTTAGCCAAACACCCAAGTATAGCAATTTATCCGGACACCATTTGAAACCCAAATCCTCCACGAACTTTCTATCAACTGAAAATGTCAAAGCCATAATCTCCGATTTCAACCAATTAATTCTCTATCCAGAACAAAGATGGAATTCAGCCATAACATCCATCACTGCCGGTATGGATTTCTTAAGGTCACCAAGGACCAAAAGCATATCATCTGCAAACAGCCAAACCTTCTGCGTTATCCCCCAACATGAATGACCAACCACATCCTCAGCCTTCCTAATAAACTCGGCCAATGGTTCGAAAGCCAACACAAACAAAAGAGGTGAAAGGGGGCACCCTTGCCTCGTTCCTCTCTCCATACAAATCCTCCCCGACCTCACCCCATTGGTGACAACCTCAGGAGTCGGCTCGCTATATAACAGCTTAATCCAGGAAGTAAACCTCACTCCAAAACCCATCTTGTCCAGCACGGTGTAGGGGAAATTCCAATTCACCCTATCGAATGCTTTCTCTGCATCCAAAGATAAAACCGCACTATCCCCTTCCTGACCACCCATCTTTGATACAATATTCAGAATCTTCCTAATGTTACTGGAGGTTTTCCTACCCTTCACAAAACCAGATTGGTCCACATGTATCACGGTTGGAAGCAGATGCTCCAACCTGGATGTGAACATCTTCGCCAGAATCTTACTATGAACATTAACCAGACTAATGGGCCTATAACTCGATGGCAGAGTATCATCCCTCCCTCCCTTCAAGAAAACCAAAATCAGTGCATGCCTGGTAGATTCAGGAAGCAATCCTATGGATAACGACTCCACAAATACATCCAACAACCAGAGAGCCGATTCTGGCAGCACTTTATAAAACTCTGCCGGGAACCCATCTGGCCCTGGGACTTTCCCAGAGTTCAGCTTACCAATCGCCAATTTAACCTCATCCAATGAAAAATCCTCCTCCAACAATTCCGAATCATTCACGCCAATCTTAGGCAGGCCTACATTCCCTAGAAATTCCACACCATCATCTGACACCTCCGGTTCATTTTTGTAAAGGTCCGCATAGAAGTGCCTGAAGATTTTGTTTATCTCACCCGGATCATAACTTATACTGCCGTCCTGAGTCCTAATCGAAGGAATAGACAGCTCTGCCTCTCGCTTCCTCAACCTATACGCCAACCACCTATCACACTTCTCACCCTTCTCATAATAGGCACATTTTAAATAGAAGTTTCACCGATCATTACGTTCATCAATGAGCGAATTCAACTCTCTTCTCACCCTCTTAAGTTCACTCACGTCCTCCCCACTAACAGGATCCATCATCACTCTTTTCGACAATACGGTAAGTGTATTCTCCAACAAAGCCTCCTTGTCCATACTTTTTTCCTTAGCCCACTTGACACACCAATCAAGTGGCCACGTATCGTACATTTCAACCCCTCCCATACCACACTTGGACGCATCACTCCATCATGATTACACTCCACAAAATCGTCCACTTCCTTCCTCAATGCCTTCAACACATCATCCTTCTGCAGCAATGAAACATTCATCCTCCAAGATTTATGTATATTCCGGGCAAACCGCAGCCGTAATTTCAAAACCACATGCGCATGATCGGTTATAAGTATGTTACCAATCACACATGTTTCACACCACTCCGTCATCCGACAAGCAGTTAAAAACATATCTATTCTAGAATATACAGAATGTGCACCCGAGTAAAAGCTGTACTCTCTGGTCAAGGGATGTTCCAGCCTCCAACAGTCTTGTAAATTGTGTCCCATCAACAAATCCGCCAAGGCCAAATGTTGACGGTCTGCACCACCCCTAGAACTACTCCCACTCCTATCCATTGACTCATCTAAAACAATATTAAAATCACCACCCAACACAACATTTCTGGATCCCAAATCCTACAATATTTGCACCACCTTCCTGAAGAAGGATCTGTCATCCACCGAGAGTGTGTAAACATTACACAAGGACACCTCAAGACCCTGCACATCAAGCAGCAGAGCAATTATCCTCCCCTCATTGTCAGACACCACCCTCAGAACCCTGATCGGGACATTTTTCCTGATCAAAACCACAACACCCCTTGAACTGGTACTAAAGGAGGCGCCATAGACCTGCCCCACCCAACCTTTCTTCAAATTCTCTATCTCATCTTTTGCCAAATGAGTCTCCTGCAGGAGACAGACATCACCTTTGAGTTCATCCAAGAATCGCAAGATCTTCATTCTTTTTTTGACATTATTCAATCCATTAACTCCAAGTCACCAACCTCAATTCCTCACCCACCATTTTAACTGTACAATCTTCCCACTTGAGAACCAAATCCAATATAAACAACTTCAAAGAATAGGGCAAAATACACACACCCACACCCCGAGCACCCAACCCACCCCCGTTGAAACAGATGCAGTGCGCTAGCAGCAACCACAAACCCAAGTAGCAATACACAAAGTACATACTAAAGTCCCTAAGTCCCAACCCCCTCCCCATCAAACATGAACCCAAGCATCATCCATATGAATATAAATCCCACCACATACCACCCAGCCACACCCCCATGACCATTAAACACCTATAAATAAACAGTATAAACCCTATCTCACTCCTCTCATACATTTCCAAATAGAGGGCCATCAAACTAAGCCCAATGTAGTATCCATCACAAAATAATACAAATCCACCATAATACCCCTCGACCCCCCCCCACAAAGAATGTATAGTGGATGAAAGAGAACGCCCATATTGCCCTAGGAACCCCAAATCCAGACCATCCAAGGCTCGATATTGGCATTGAATGGACATCGAACCCTCACCCATGAAATACCCCCCAGAGCTCTGGAATTATCAAAGGCAATGTTAATAGCAAGGTCATGAGCCTCACAAAACTACACCACCCATGAGAATAATAAGAATATTCCTTGCAAGAAACAAATACCCATGTAAGACACATTCCCAGTCCCACACAACAAAAAATATTCAAACCCACCATAGTCAGATAAAATTAGCTTTTGCATTTAGCCCCATGTCACAGGACTGAAAGAAAGAACCAAAAAGGGAGGGGGGGGTACATGGAAAGAGTTCCAGACGGAATGAAAGCAATCCAAATTCTCAATTGGAGATCCTCCAGAGATCACAAAAGGGCCACATCCTGCCATAATCCATTAGTCTGACCACGCACAGCCTTCCCTCAGGGCAACCGCAGCTGCAGCATGTTAGTGAACAGTCCAATTAGTCCAGAAGTGTTGTCCAGAAGACAAGAGTATGAGCAAGAAACGCTGCCACCATAGCCATGCACTGGAATAGGACGAAAGGTGAGTCCTCCAACGACTACGTGACCCCAAGCCGCATCCTTAAGGTTATGCGCAGACTTGCACATAAACTTCAAACTTAGTCACATTTCCGTTTTTAATTCCGTTTTTGTCCCCCAGCCAACCCACATGTCACCTTGCACTACTGATCACCAACACATGTCTCCCAGCACCCCCACCCCCCAGCATCCACGGGCACCCTCCACCAGGCCCCCACACATGTCCCCCTGCATCCCCACCCCCCAGCAGTGCAGGGGCAGCCTCCACCAGGCCCCCACTCATGTCTACCACCACCCCCACCCCACTGCCACCAGGGGCACCCTCCACCAGGCCCCCACTCATGTCTCCCACCACCCCCACCCCCCGGCAGTGCAGGGGCAGCCTCCACCAGGCCCCCACTTATGTCCCCATGCACCCCCACCCCCCAGCCACCAGGGGCAGCCTCCACCAGGCCCCCACTCATGTCTCCCTGCACCCCCACCCCCCAGCCACCAGGGGCAGCCTCCACCAGGCCCCACTCATGTCTCCCTGCACCCCCACCCCCCAGCCACCAGGGGCAGCCTCCACCATGCCCCCACCCATGTCTACCACCACCCCCAACCCCCAGCCACCAGGGGCACCCTCCACCAGGACCCCACCCATGTCTACCACCAGCCCCACCCCCCAGCAGTGCAGGGGCACCCTCCACCAGGCCCCCACTCATGTCTCCCATCACCCCCAACCCCCAGCCACCAGGGGCAGCCTCCACCAGGCCCCCACTCATGTCTCCCTGCACCCCCACCCCCCAGCCACCAGGGGCAGCCTCCACCAGGCCCCCACCCATGTCTACCACCACCCCCACCCCCCAGCAGTGCAGGGGCAGCCTCCAACAGGCCCCCACTCATGTCTCCCACCACCCCCACCCCCCAGCATTGCAGGGGCACCCTCCACCGGGCCCTCACTCATGTCTCCCTGCACCCCCACCCCTCAGCCACCAGGGGCAGCCTCCACCAGGCCCCCACTCATATCCCCCTGCATCCCCACCCCCAGCCACCAGGGGCAGCCTCCACCAGGCCCCCACAACCTAGATCCCTGGCCCTTATGGTCAACCTCCAAATGCCAAACACCCACCCGAGTATTGCATCCACCCACTTAGAAATGGCAAAAACATGATCGAACCACAATTGCAAGTTTGCAAATGAACACATGTCCCTCACATACACCCAATGGGTGTCAGTGAATGTCAAAACCCATATCATGAAATGCATGAAACCAATGAGATGATACTACACATTGAAGTTAGAAGAAAAAATATGTATTAAACGCAACATAAATTGAATCAAAAATAAATAAACAATAATTGAAATTATTTAAAAATAAACCAGCAGGTACGTGAAAAAATGCAAAACCACAAATCATAATGCAAACGAAAGGTGTCCAAAGTCACAGTCCACAAAAGTGAATCCAATGGAAAATTAAAATCGAAAACCATTGCTCCATGGGGAAATCATAAAAAAAATGAAAATCCAAAAGTCAACTACGTACAGATAAACAATCCAGAGTCCATGATCCCAACCGAAGAAATGAAACCTATCTAATAACACTACCTAAAAAAATAAACTATATACAAAAATGTGGGCCATGGTCCAAAATGTCCAAAAAAAATGCTAAACCAAAGGAAACCTAACACCAACTACAGAACTATTTACAAGGGCAGTGGGCTAGTCCGACGACTCACTTCGGTATGTTCCAGGCCAGTGCATCATCAAACTCCTGCTCAATGTCCCGGAGGCGCTCCTCCTCCATGGCCCCGAGGGTCCGCAGGGCCGTCCACATGTTCCCCCCAAACTCCCTGCGGATTGCCTCGAGGCACGCGGCACGCCTCAGGGCCCTCCGCATGGAGTTCTCCGCCATGACCATCGTGAGCCGTGCCTCTTCCACCCGCTGCCGTTCCGCATCTATGGCGTGGCCCAACCGCTGCCACACGGAAGACACTTCCCATCCTGGGTCCTCCTGCCCTCCGGCCGATGCCTGTCCCTCCGA
Source organism: Ambystoma mexicanum (assembly GCF_040938575.1). NCBI lineage: Eukaryota > Metazoa > Chordata > Amphibia > Caudata > Ambystomatidae > Ambystoma > Ambystoma mexicanum. Next base: position 995,666,363 of record NC_090941.1, read on the forward strand.
TGATGAAGGCCCCGAGCCATCATGGCTCCCACCACGTTGCTGCTGCGCCTCTGCCCGTGCACTGCCTCCTGCTGCCTGCACATCCTCCGCTGGCTGGGTTGTAGTCGTTGATGTGGCCACCCCTGCTGGACGTCCGACTCCCGACTGTGGCAGGGATGCCTCCTCCACCAGCCTGGCCGCACCGTCAGAGGCAGCTCCACAGGGCACCCAGGTGACTGATGGGTGGGAAGATGGCACGGAGGACGACTGGCGCATAGGGGGTTCAGTTGAGGAGGGGGTCGTAGCAAGCCCCATCAAACGGAGGAATCCGGCCTGGGTGACCTGTCCCAGTAGGCCGATGCGGTCAACGAGCCGTTCGAGATGACGTGCAGTCTCCTCATGAAAAGACTGCAGGTCACCTCGCATGGCCCGTTGACTCAACGCCACACCAGTCAGGACAGGCTCAATCCGGACCCGGATAGCCACGTCCGCAGGCAGAGGAAGGCCAGTTGTCGTGAGCTCATCCCCTGCCTGAAAACGGGTCTGGACGTAGGCATCCCTGCTGGTGCAAGATGATGCAGTGACAGGATCAGGGACAGGATTGCACACAGGCACCTCCGCGGTGACCTGTGCTGCCTCCTGTCCCTGGTCCTGCACTGCACCACTAGCACCAGTGGAATCCCCACCTCCAGACCCCGTCTCTGTTGCTTGCACGGCCTCCTCCTCCACCAAACCCCCCACCAACCTGGATGACTCCGTGCCATCTTCCCCCGTTGGGCCCTGTGGGGTCCCAGCTGCCCCTTCTGCTGCCGAGGAGTCCAACTCCGACCTCTGCCTCTTGGACCTCCCCCCGGCAGCTGCGGCCTGGGATGCGGCACCGGACTCCTCACTCCCCGTCGAGATCACAACCTGGGAGGGGAGCCGGGCCTTGCATCTCCGGCTGGCGGTGCGATCCCCGCCGCTGTACTCCACAGCACCTTCTCCGCCCTCTTCATCAGTTGACGCTGCAGACGGGGAGAAATGAAACACAGGCATCAGGGCACTGTACAATGGACACATACACACATGACAGTTGCACATGAGTGGCATTGGCAAACCTCAGACATGGCATCACAATCGCCAACACACATGTCATTTCTACATGCACACATGAGCCATACCACAGCCACATCGCAACTGCCAGCACCATCCATACACATACAACAGCATGAGCAGGCAAAGGTGAGCCAGACATCACATGCAACACAGGGAGTGCACTTGCATGCATGTGTACACCTCAGCCAACTGTCGCAGTGTTCCGATGGGCATCCATGTCACATCTGCCAATCAGGCTTCCACATCCCGCTGTCACATGCATCCATGTTGCATCACTGTTGCACCCTTGTCAAATACACACACATGCACATGTACACAGTGCTGATACATGCAGCTGAAAACAACATACATGCGTGACATCACGACCATGCCTACTTACATACACAGTCATCCAAACATGTGTGCCCACACAACTGTATTTGGCATGCAAGCCTACACACACAAGCACCATCCATGTCTCACACATTACAGCCCTCGCATGTGTTAGCCGCACGGCCCTGTACACCCCCACCCATACACGGCCCCATACCAACATATGTGCAACCGGCACACTACTGGCACATCACCACACGCACAGCTTACAATCATGATGCATGTACACTTACACTTACCGCTCGACTCCAGACGGGTCTGCCTCTCAAGGACCTGGACGTGGAACGCTGAGGATATGCTTTCCAGGACCCTCATCTGATCTTCCGACAAGTGGCCCCGGCGCCCCTTAGCATCCGCTGCCTTCAAGAGGCGCCGGGCCTAGTTCAGGGTCCTGGACCTGAAGTCCTCCCAGCGTTTCTTGACATGTTGGAAGTCGCGGACTGCCACCCCCTCCGCGTTGATGGCAGTCATGATGTCCGTCCAGATCCGAGTCCATCCTTCCTTGTCGGCGTGCACACTTCCGAAGAGGGCATCATACTGCCCCAGGACTTGCTCCACCAGGACACCAACTTCCCTGGCACTGAAGCTGGTGCCCCTCTGCCTCCCTGGCCGGGGGTTATCAGTGGTGCCAGATGTTGCAGTGCCCGACATGACAACCCCAGAGGCAGGAGTGGGTGGGCAACTGGGTCCTGGGGCTGGGCTGTGGAGCGATGGAATCCCAGTCGGGAGTCTTCGGTTCCAGCAGGGGTGGTCACAGCAACAGCACCCCTGGCTGATGTGCAGGCAGCAAATGGCAGGGCACGTGGGCAGCAGGCAGTCAGGCAGCAGCAGATGGCAGGTGAGAGCATGCTCGGGGCTCTGGGGGGCAGTAATTCGGCCTTGTGGGCAGGAGCGTGGTCTTCCGTGTGCTTACGCGTGGCCAGCTTGATACGGAGTGATTTTGCACGTGAAAATCCTGCACGTCTGCGTGTAAATCGAGGAAAGGCCCTTAGCGCGTATGCACGTCAGCACGCATATGCGATTTCATTGGACCAAAGGCCCTTAGCGCGTGAGCGCGTCTGTGACATGACGCGCGCGGGTGTTTCCCTCATAACACGTGATGACAGAGCACACCTGGATTTCCACCAATCGCGTGTGAAACTTCCCGCGCACCCCGAAACACACGTACCCAGGCTAATCGCGTGTGGAACTTCCTGCTCACCCCGAAGTACACGTACCCAGGCTAATCGCGTGTACGCTCACTTCCCTCCGATTACACGCGATGACACTCGGACGTGCAGTTTTACCATGTGTGCTCTGTCATCATGTGTAATGAGGGAAACACCCACGCGCGTCACGTCACAGACGCGCTCACGCGCTAAGGGCCTTTGGTCCAATGAAATTGCATATGCGTGCTGACGTGCATACACGCTAAGGGCCTTTCCTCGATTTACACGCAGACGTGCAGGATTTTCACGTGCAATATCACTCCGTATCAAGCTGGCCATGCGTAAGCACACGGAAGACCACAAGGCCGAATTACTGCCCCCCAGAGCCCCGAGCACGCTCCCACCTGCCATCTGCTGCTGCCTGACTGCCTGCTGCCCACGTGCCCTGCCATTTGCTGCCTGCACATCAGCCAGGGGTGCTGTTGCTGTGACCACCCCTGCTGGAATCGAAGACTACCGACTGGGATTCCATCGCTCCACAGCCCAGCCCCAGGACCCAGTTGCCCACCCACTCCTGCCTCTGGGGTTGTCATGTCGGGCACTGCAACATCTGGCACCACTGACAACCCCCGGCCAGAGAGGCAGAGCGGCACCAGCTTCAGTGCCAGGGAAGTTGGTGTCCTGGTGGAGCAAGTCCTGGGGCAGTATGATGCCCTCTACGGAAGGGTGCGCACCGACAAGGAAGGATCTGGACCGACATCGTGACTGCCATCAACGCGGAGGGGGTGGCAGTCCGTGACTTCCAACATGTCAAGAAGCGCTGGGAGGACTTCAGGTCCAGGACCCTGAACAAGGCCCGGCGCCTCTTGAAGGCAGCGGATGCTAAGGGGCGCCGGGGCCACTTGTCGGAAGATCAGATGAGGGTCCTGGAACGCATATCCCCAGCGCTCCACATCCAGGTCCTTGAGAGGCAGACCCGTCTGGAGTCGAGCGGTAAGTGTACATGCATCATGATTGTAAGCTGTGCGTGTGGTGATGTGACAGTAGTGTGCCGGTTGCACATATGTTTGTATGGGGCCGAGTATGGGTGGGGGTGTACAGGGCCGTGCAGCTAACACATGCGAGGGCTGTCATGTGTGAGACATGGATGGTGCTTGTGTGTGTAGGCTTGCATGCCAAATGCAGTTGCGTGGGCACACATGTTTGGATGAATGTGTATGTAAGTAGGCATGGTCGTGATGTCACGCATGTATGTTGTTTTCAGCTGCATGTATCAGCACTGTGTACATGTGCATGTGTGTGTATTTGACAAGGGTGCAACAGTGATGCAACATGGATGCATGTGACAGCGGGATGTGGAAGCCTGATTGGCAGATGTGACATGGATGCCCATCGGAACACTGCGACAGTTGGCTGAGGTGTACACATGCATGCAAGTGTGGTGGTGTGCGTGCATGTGTAGTGCACTCCCTGTGTTGCATGTGATGTCTGGCTCACCTTTGCCTGCTCATGCTGTTGTATGTGTATGGATGGTGCTGGCAGTTGCGATGTGGCTGTGGTATGGCTCATGTGTGCATGTAGAAATGACATGTGTGTTGGCGATTGTGATGCCATGTCTGAGGTTTGCCAATGCCACTCATGTGCAACTGTCATGTGTGTATGTGTCCATTGTACAGTGCCCTGATGCCTGTGTTTCATTTCTCCCCGTCTGCAGCGTCAACTGATGAAGAAGGCGGAGAAGGTGCTGTGGAGCACAGCGGCGGGGATCGCACCGCCAGCCAGAGACGCAAGGTCCGGCTCCCCTCCCAGGTTGTGATCTCGTCGGGGAGTGAGGAGTCCGGTGCCGCGTCCCAGGCTGCAGCTGCCGGGGGGAGGTCCAAGAGGCGGAGGTCGGAGTTGGACTCCTCGGCAGCCGAAGGGTCAGCTGGGACCCCACAGGGCCCAACGGGGGAAGATGGCACAGAGTCATCCAGGTTAGTGGGGGGTTTGGTGGAAGAGGAGGCCGTGCAAGCAACAGAGACGAGGTCTGGAGGTGGGGATTCCACTGGTGCTAGTGGTGCAGTGCAGGACCAGGGACAGGAGGCAGCACAGGTCACCGCGGAGGTGCCTGTGTGCAATCCTGTCCCTGATCCTGTCACTGCATCATCTTGCACCAGCAGGGATGCCTACGTCCAGACCCGTTTTCAGGCAGGGGATGAGCTCACGACAACTGGCCTTCCTCTGCCTGCGGACGTGGCTATCCGGGTCCGGGTTGAGCCTGTCCTGACTGGTATGGCGTTGCGTCAACGGGCCATGCGAGGTGACCTGCAGTCTTTTCATGAGGAGACTGCACGTCATCTCGAATGGCTCGTTGACCGCGTCGGCCTACTGGGACAGGTCAGCCAGGCCGGATTCCTCCGTTTGATGGGGCTTGCTACGACCCCCTCCTCAACTGAACCCCCTATGCGCCAGTCGTCCTCCGTGCCATCTTCCCACCCATCAGTCACCTGGGTGCCCTGTGGAGCTGCCTCTGACGGTGCGGCCAGGCTGGTGGAGGAGGCATCCCTGCCACAGTCGGGAGTCGGACGTCCAGCAGAGGTGGCCAAATCAACGACTGCACCCCAGCCAGCGGAGGATGTGCAGGCAGCAGGAGGCAGTGCACGGGCAGAGGCGCAGCAGCAGCAGCAACGTGGTGGGAGCCATGATGGCTCGGGGCCTTCGACATCGGAGGGGCAGGTATCGGCCGGAGGGCAGGAGGACCCAGGACAGGAAGTGTCTTCCGTGTGGCAGCGGTTGGGCCACGCCATAGATGCGGAACGGCAGCGGGCGGAAGAGGCACGGCTCACGATGGTCAGGGCGGATAACTCCATGCGGAGGGCCCTGAGGCGTGCCGAGTGCCTCGAGGCAATCCACAGGGTGTTTGGGGGGAACATGTGGACGGCCCTGCGGACCCTCGGGGCCATGGAGGAGGAGCGCCTCCGGGACATTGAGCAGGAGTTTGATGATGCCCTGGCCCGGAACATCCCAAAGTGAGCCGTCGGACTAGCCCACTGCCCTTGTAAATAGTTCTGTAGTTGGTGTTAGGTTTCCTTTGGTTTAGCATTTTTTTATGACCTTTTGGACAATGGCCCACATTTTTGTATATAGTTTATTTTTTAGGTAGTGTTATTAGATAGGTTTCATTTCTTCGGTTGGGATCATGGACCCTTGATTGTTTATCTGTACATAGGTGACTTTTGGATTTTCATTTTTTTATGATTTCCCCATGGAGCAATGGTTTTCGATTTTAATTTTCCATAGGTTTAACTTTTGTGGACACCTTTCGTTTGCATTATGATTTGTGGTTTTGCATTTTTTCATGTACCTGCTGGTTTATTTTTAAATAATTTCAATTATTGTTTATTTATTTTTGATTCAATTTATGTTGCGTTTAATACATATTTTTTCTTCTAACTTCAATGTGTAGTATCATCTCATTGGTTTCATGCATATCATGATATGGGTTTTGACATTCACTGACACCCATTGGGTGTATGTGAGGGACATGTGTTCATTTGCAAACTTGAAATTGTGGTTCAATCATGTTTTTGCCATTTCTAAGAGGGTGGATGCAATACTCGGGTGGGTGTTTGGCATTTGGAGGCTGACCATAAGGGCCAGGGATCTAGATTGTGGGGGCCTGGTGGAGGCTGCCCCTGGTGGCTGGGGGGTGGGGGTGATGGGAGACATGAGTGGGGGCCTGGTGGAGGGTGCCCCTGCACTGCTGGGGGGTAGGGGTGGTGGTAGACATGGGTGGGGGCCTGGTGGAGGGTGCCCCTGCACGGCTGGGGGGTGGCGGTGCAGGGAGACATGAGTGGGGGCCTGGTGGAGGATGCCTCTGCACTTCTGGGGGGTGGGGGTGGTGGTAGACATGGGTGGGGGCCTGGTGGAGGGTGCCCCTGCACTGCTGGGGGGTGGGGGTGCTGGTAGACATGGGTGGGGGCCTGGTGGAGGCTGCCCCTGGGGGGTGGGGGTGCAGGGGGACATGAGTGGGGACCTGGTGGAGGCTGCCCCTGCACTGCTGGGGGTGGGGGTGCAGGGAGACATGAGTGGGGGCCTGGTGGAGGCTGCCCCTGGTGGCTGGGGGGTGCAGGGAGACATGAGTGGGGGCCTGGTGGAGGCTGCCCCTGCACTGCTGAGGGGTGGGATTGGTGGGAGACATGAGTGGGGGCCTGGTGGAGGCTGCCCCTGCACTGCTGGGGGGTAGGGTGGTGGTAGACATGGGTGGGGGCCTGGTGGAGGCTGCCCCTGCACTGCTGGGGGGTGGGGGTGATGGGAGACATGAGTGGGGGCCTGGTGGAGGCTGCCCCTGCACTGCTGGGGGGTGGGGGTGGTGGTAGACATGGGTGGGGGCCTGGTGGAGGGTGTCCCTGGTGGCTGGGGGGTGGGGGTGGTGGTAGACATGGGTGGGGGCCTGGTGGAGGCTGCCCCTGGTGGCTGGTGGGTGGGGGTGCAGGGGGACATGAGTGGGGGCCTGGTGGAGGGTGCCCCTGCACTGCTGGGGGGTGGGGATGGTGGTAGACATGGGTGGGGGCCTGGTGGAGGCTGCCCCTGGTGGCTGGGGGTGGGGGTGCAGGGGGACATGAGTGGGGGCCTGGTGGAGGGTGCCGCTGCACTGCTGGGGGGTGGGGGTGCAGGGAGACATGAGTTGGACATGAGTGGGGGCCTGGTGGAGGCTGCCCCTGTTGGCTGGGGGGTAGGGGTGATGAGAGACATGAGTGGTGGCCTGGTGGAGGCTGTCCCTGGGGGCTGGGGGTGCAGGGGGACATGCGTTGGTGGGCAGTAGTGCAAGGTGATATGTGAGTTGGCTGGGGGGCATGGCCATGGTGGATGGGGTGCCTGCAGGACATGTGCAGGGTAGGCCCCTGTGGTGTGGGCCACCTGCAGAGGCCGTGGAGGGTGTAGAGGGAACACCTGGGAGGACCCACACGTGCAATTCATGTGTGGTGCTCCCCGCGCACCCCTGTAATACACGTACCCTGATGGAATCGCGTGTGATACTTCCTGCGCACCCCTGAAATACACATACCGTGCTGCTTTTGCGTGTGATACTTCCCGCGCACCCCTGGAATACACGTACCCTGATGGAATCGCGTGTGATACTTCCCGCGCACCCCTGAAATACACGTACCCTGCTGATTTTGCATGTGATACTTCCCGCGCACCCCTGGAATACACGTACCCTGCTGCTTTTGCGTGTGATACTTCCCGTGCACCCCTGGAATACACGTACCCTGTTGTTTTTGCATGTGATACTTCCCGCGCACCCCTGGGATACACGTACCCTGATGAAATCGCGTGTGATACTTCCCGCGCACCCCTGAAATACACGTACCCTGCTGATTTTGCGTGTGATACTTCCCGCGCACACCTGAGATACACGTACCCTGCTGCTTTTGCGTGTGATACTTCCCGCGCACCCCTGAAATACACGTACCCTGCTGCTTTTGCATGTGTTACTTCCCACGCACCCCTGATGCACACGTACACAGGACAATCGCGTGTGGAACTTCCCGCGTACCACTGAAATACACGTTCCCCGCTTGGCGTTTGCTGTTTGCCAGCCCTGTGAACTGGTCCAGGGTTAGCGCAGCCCATTGTGATTATTTGGGGATTTTGAAGGCTTTTCCTTGCGCGAGGGCGTTCTTGGGGGCGTAACTGGCGCTGCTGCAGGGTCGCTGCGCCACGCTGCGCCACGGCTGGTTTTGGATGCGAAAATCCATGAATACGCTGTGCGCGGAAATCGATTTTAGCGCACGCGGCTGGCGCAGACATTCGCACGCGCACGCTGTGCGCCAGCCGCGTGCGACACTTTTGTGCGAAATTCCATGAATTACCCTGTAAATTTATAGCCACACATATATTATACTTATGTTATGCTAAACCAATCAGATTCTTTTTTTTGGTGAGTTCTCAAAAAATAAATTCACAAGTATAACCCGCCCCAAAAAAAATAATCCAATTGAGTTCTTTATTTCCCTGTACATATAAATGTCAATGTAATCATTTCAAAATATTTGAGTTTGAACTCCTTATTTCATAATATATGTTTTGTCTTTCCTTTGTCTGCCAACTTCATTCAAAGTAATGTGACAAAAGTAACAATTAATTTTTTGGTTAGTTCAACAAAACTATTTCTCGATTATTTACACGGATGGTACAGACTTGTGGCCTATAGACCATACACTTGGTGGATTTACAGAAGAATGGGATTCTGAGTTTGTCGTGTCATAACTGCCTGTTTTGTTAGAGCCATCCGGGAGGACTGCTTATGGAGAATATACTGGATTTGTCCAGACATTCCCAATTCCTGATCAATATAACCTGTGTTTTTAATTACCATTCTATTAATTGTTTTAACGTAGTGCTTTGACAACGTTGGATATTTTAATACAATTTGTATATTTATAATAACTTTCAAATGTGTACTTTCTCAATCTCTACTATTGTTATATATATTTCCTAATCATTGGGCCTAATTATGACCCTGGCGGTAGCCGTGCCGGTAAAAACGGCACGGCTGCCGCCGGACTCTTTTTTTTCCGGCACCTGGCAATGGGGAATTACTGGGCCATTACAGTCCCAGTATTTCCCCATTGCCAGGCGCAGGAAAATATTACTCCCCATTCCCACTGAGTTCCATAGGACTCATTGGGAATGGGAAGGACGCTAGCACTGGCACTATTCAAGTCTGCGAGCAGGTGCCGTTCCGCCTGCCATGTCAGACCTGGCAGCCGGAAAGACACCTGCTCACAGAACTCAGAGTATGTCGGTCCGGTAACAACGGTGCCGGTAGCTTACCGGCACCGTTCTTACCGGACCGGCACACTCATAATGAGGCTCATTGTGCAGATATCATTATTTGTAAACAACTTGATGTTATTTTGATATGTTTGACATCACACAACACAGCATAAAGCTATTTGTGGCAATACAAAGGGCCTCATTACGAGGTTGTAGGTAGCCTTGCCAGTAAGAGCAGCAAGGCTACCTCCATACCGGCATGAAAGTCCAGCACCCGCGAATGGGCAATTACCAGGGTATTTTGACTCTGCCAGACCCTGTAATTGCAATTTTGCGGGTGCCAGTGCCGGTAGATCCCCATTCCCATTTCAGCCCGAGAGGGCTCAATGGGAATGGGGATGCCTGTAGCACAGGCCCCGTTCATAACGGTGCCGGTGCTACAGGCATGTTGTGCTCGCGGGTGCCTTTCATTCCGCCAGGGCAGACCTGGCGGAATGAAAGGCACCCATGGCACAACTCAGAGTTTGCCGGTCCGGTAACAACGGTACCGGCAAGCATACTGGTACCATTGTTACCGGACCGGCAACCTCGTAATGAGGCCCTACAGAATAACTAAATGCATTCTAAATGAGTGCACATTGCTTAATCTTACCTTTGCTTATCAAGTCCTTTCTGTTCTTAATGTACTATACATTTTACAGTGTTACATTTATGAATACACATAGGTTTGCTACAATAAGTAACTTTGAACAATCTTGAGAATTTTTATGGTGTTTCAAATAACAATTAGATGAAACGTGATTTTTATTTTTTGCCAAAGTCACCACCATACCCCATGAATACCTAAGAGTGTAGAAATAATTCTATCGGTACTGCTTTGAGTGTGTTACCCATATTACGCTGACTTTATCATAATCGACGACACCACCAATCCCTTATCAAGGGCATTTTTCACTTTGTACATGCACTCTCAATACGTGTGGGTTTTTCTGCTGCATGTCTCCATAGCAGGACTCGACGTACTACACTCACTCATCATGCTAGCTGCTAATCTACCTCACACTCTGCCTCCTTTGACGTCCGTAATACACCTGAACAGTAATTTACCTGGCCAATATCTACATCCTAGCCACGAGTCCCTTGAGACAGCCACCTCTGTATCACGCCCGTGTGATACACTTAGCAGAAACCTTAGACTTTGTGCCAGACTAACCAAATTGCATGAACCTCTCCGCAGGTCTCTTCCCCCTACCAACATCAGAACCAACCTTCAGCAGGTTTGTAAACCTTGTTATACAAGGCTACCTTTACAACCCCCTACGTCCAACTCCAATATTTTCCCAATTCAGAATAACAAGTCTAAGATACCCAATACATCTACTACTCTATCCCTCCAAGCCACAGAGGTCACCAAGACCCCTCCCATCATTGGAGCACTCCTTGTTAGGGAGAATTCTCTGTTTAGGCTGAATTTCCTAACCTAGTGAGTCCCCCAGCAGCTTTGCTGGATTTCTGGAGTTTGTTTTTTTCCATCCTGCCAAGAGTGAGACTCTTTTCCTCCCACTCTTGGACATGAATGTGAGTAATTCCTTTGAATGTCAATGTGTTCTATGGGCTATGGGGTCTTTTACTCCATAGGGTCTCATATGTTTTTCTATGTGTGTTACACCGCACCCTACGTGCCGTAACACTGGGGCGTACTAGCGGACCTCCACCATAGACTCCATACCGGGGGACTGACTACTGTCTCCCCGGGCATGTAAAGTCACCATTGGCTTTACTAGACCTAAATTTACTAACAGAACTAGTACAAACCATCTTATTATGGACGTGCTAGTAGGGGTAATTCGATTACTCCTAGGTCTGTTACTCGAGGGGGCACTGTCCCGTCCCCCCTCGTCGAGTTTTGGCTGGTGGCAGTGGAAACTGCTTGTTATGTTCGACCCCGAACATAACCTTATGGGATTCGTCCCATTGTTAGAGATTGATACTTTTTCTCTTTAATCTCTAACGTACATCCGGTCTACTTATCTTAAATAAGTTTATCGGATGGTATTTTCTGCCAAAACTCGGTTTTTAAAATGGCGTCTGTGACTCTGTGACTCTGTGACTCCTAAACCAAAGGTTGAGCCCTTTGTTCCACTTTTGGCGGGCCTCTGTACAGAGACCCTCCAAAGTGGTGCCATTCTGTCTGGGTTACCACAGGGGTGTGGCAGGGGGTTTAGGCACCCTGGACCGAGTTGCCTTGCCAACTCCGGTCGCACTCTGGTGTGATTGGCCCAAGTGGTGAGCCTCCCCGCTCATCACTTAGCGTGTGTTGATTGACAGCTAGGCTGAATGAATGGGGGTTTTCTGCGTAAAAGCAGGGCTTTTGGGACTGGATCTTCAGAAGTCGCCACAGGACCTAAGAATCCGACGAGGGTAACGCTGAGCCGACCTGCACGACGACACCCCCGGTGGAGCCCTGCAGAACCGACTCACCACTTCCCGATGACAGAGGAGATCTCCCTGCCGGAGAGTCTCTTCCCCTGACTGGTGGGAACAACCAGTCCCCTTTGCTTTTTCTTCGCCTCAGGACGTAGTGGTCGAATTGCCCGTGCAGAGCACCTCGGCAACCGGATAGCCATTACCCCTGTACCGCGACCGAAAGGTGGTGCCTTGTGACGGAGCACTCCGCGGCTGGTCTCTTCCCTGGTGGTGCACCGGACTTCACTTTTCTTCGACGACGAGATCATCTCTACTCTTGGCAAAGACCCGACGTGCATCCACCACCAGGAACAACTACCCCCGCCGGAGCTGTCTCTCCACAAACAAGGTACCATGTCCGCCTGGCTTCCCTTTCGATCGGTTCGAGTGAGGTGTCTGAATCCTCTCCTTTCCGTTGGGTCGCCTCCAAGCTTTCTCACATATTGTTCTGAACTGGTTCAATCTGCCGATAACAATTTGCTATAGAGACTCGAATGCATTTCCACTAAGAGACTTTTTGGGACATATCGCCTTGCCTCTCTCCGAGTGGGCCTGGCCTCTGAACTTTAAGATCTATTGTGGTTCTTGCCTTCTTGCCTTGCATTTTTCCAGTGAAGTATTGAACTGTGTTGATTTCGTAACCTGCTTATTTTTCTCTCCCGTCCTAACTAATATTAGAGTGCCCTCTAGGTTGAGGCATACACCTCTGTCTGTAAATAAGTGATGCTGGTAGAACCTAGACTTTTCGAAATATTGTTAGGGCGATTGACCGTTTCTTCTTCGTAGAGTAATTGTGATTGAAGTGTTTGCCGTGAGAGTGCCATAGTGTTTTCCATAGATGTTCCGTTATAAATAAATCCCTTAATATCTTTACACTAAGCCTCGTTCCGTGTTTGCTTGTCTTACTGTGAAGAATTGCCCTATATTGTATACTCCACATACTGCTTGACTCTTCTTGATGGAAGTCTGACTGCTCAGCCACAGCTACCAAGTGAATCTGTGTGGTACAGACTGCTACCAAGTGGGTTTACTGCCAAACACCTGTAGTCCTAAATCTTTTGCAGTGGTCACAGAGGGAACTGCACAGGTTTCCGCCTAACACTGGTGTACAGCGGTGGGATTTGTATCGAGTATACAGTTTAGAGTGCTTTTCGACACTTTAGGATAACTAACCACAAAGCTTAGCACTAAAAAGCAACTTTCAAAAACATGTCTACGATGGAAACTTACAGTCAAGAATCCTTGTCAGGTGAAAATACTGAGAGTTTGCAAGCTCTCTGTAGGCAAGAGAATCTTTCTGTAAGAGGCAAGAAGTTAGAACTAATAGAGAGATTGCTGGCGAACCAAAGTCTGGGTACTGGTTCAGAGGAACCAAGTTCTCCAGCAACTGTAGATAACAGTGATGGTGTTGATCTAAATCGTAATTCTGATGATAGCAATGAAGAGGCTGACGAGGACGGAGAGGCTAACGAAACTGTCTCCCCTGCTCCTCTACCTGCCTTACCAGCTGTGCCTACGGGGCCCATACCAGGTCCCACATGTAACCCTGCTTATTTTGAACTTGAAAAAATGAAGCTCGAATTAGAATACAAACGGTTCTTGGCTCAATCTGAACGAAACCAAGAGCTCGAGTTCAGACGGATGAATGCTCAGGCTGAGCAGAAGCAAGCTGAGTTAAGACTCAGAGAAATAGAACTTAATCACGAGTTAGAGATGAAAAAGTTGTCTATAGAAAATGCTTCTCTCTCCTCTGGTTCCTCTAGGAGCTCCAGTCCCAAAAGACCCCGGATGCCGAAGGAATCAGTGGGTATGTATGAACCGAGATTGGATGTGTTGGATTGGTTTAAACTGTTTGAGTACAATCATGGGCTCCAGGACATCACCGGGAATGATTTACTTCCCTGGTTGTTCTCTAGGCTCCCTCCTGTTGCGACTGATGTGGTAATGGAGTTGGGGGAGGCGGATAAGATGGATTACGAAAGTGTGAAACTAGCTTTGATAGCTAGATTCGGGAAGACCCCTTCCCAGTATTTTAAGAGGTTTAGAACCCTCAAAAAGCATGATGGTACCCCTTGGGCTACCTGGGTGAGTGAAGGGTTGAAAAACTTAGAGGGATGGATTAAGGGTTACAAAGTGAACACTTATGAGGGTATGAAGAATCTTTTTATGTTGGAGTCTATTTATGATGCCTGTTCTCCTGAGCTCAGACAGCACTTGGCTGATTCGAGGGAATTGGATTCCCGAAAGCTAGCTAAGGCTGCTGACTTGTGGGTTGCCAACAGGGCTACTCAAAAGGATTCTGGGGCAACTCAGAAAAAGGATGAGGGAAAACAGCCTAAAAAAGACTCAAAAGAGAATTCGAATAACTCAAATTCCAAAGAGGGCCCCAAACAAAACCAGAAGGGTAAGCCACCGGGAAAACCACAGCAGCATAGTGTGTCTTCTGGTGCCAAACCGGAAGGAGGTTAGAACAAGCCACCATTCCAAAAAGCATTCGGTAAATGCTTTGTTTGTGGCTCGACTGACCACGTGAAAGGAGATCCCAGATGTAAGGGTAAACCTTCAGGGGTCCTGCTTGTCTCCTTAGCCTTCGCTCCAGAGGAGGAAGTCCAAATGGCAAGTGGAAACTTTCTACTGCTAGTCCTTACGAACCCATTGGAGTCTCAGCCAGAGTTTCTTTAGTATCTCTGGGGTTGTGGGAACAACAGAATTTAGATGTCTATAATTCTATCCCCGATAATACTAAAGAGTATTATAAGGACAGTGTCCAGGTGAATGGTCAGGAGACTCCTGCCATTAGGGACACTGGGGCCAGCATAACTGTGGTGGATAAATCGTTTTTTTCAGGCTGAGGATGTTGCTAAGGCACCCAAACGCCTCACCAAGTTAGCTGGAGGGCCTGTGCAGATGCTTCCCCAATTACCAGTTCTCATCCAGTGTAATGACATGACTGTGAAGATACCTGTCAGCATACAGAGTGAGGTAGCAGGACGCGTACTGTTGGGTAACGATTTGAAAACTCTCGGAGTTGTATCGCATACTCCCAGACCTCCTAGTAAACGGTTACAGGAACTAACCAGACCCGCAAGAGAGAGGACCATGCGCGGTACTCTCCAGGAGATGATGAAGAAAGAGATCACTCCTGCTCCACTGGAATTGTCGGCAGCTGTCTCCAAGAAATCAGAAGCGAAGGGGAAACCTAAGACTTCTAACCCGAAACCAGCAGCCAGCATTTCATTGCAGCCAACACGGACTTCCCCGCGGTTGTCCAAAGTTACACCCGTAACTCCACCTCCAGCTGAGGCTGAGAGGGAGGTACAACCCTGTGTGGTAGAATTAGACTCTGAGGAAGAGCTAATGGAAGGCCAGGAACTCATTGGAGATCTGGATCCTGTTGACCATCCTGAGCTGCAGTCTTTACTGGCAGAAGGTGGACCCAGCAGGGCAGACTTCAGTAAGGGACAGAGAGAATGTCCAACTCTGGAAGGTCTTCGCCACCAGGCAGAAGCTCAGGCTGAAGGGCAAGAGCCTGGGAAATACAGGTTGCACTGGGAAGATGGCCTCTTCTACAGTGAACCGACCGAGTCTGCACCTGGAGACTACAAACGACTTGTAGTAACCCAAGAGAACAGACCACAGTTCTTGCAGTTAGCCCACGAGATTCCTTTGGCTGGTCACTTGAGTTTCAAGAAGACTAAGGAAAGGCTCTCTCTCTACTTCTATTGGCCGAAGATGGGGGCCGAAGTAGAAAAACACTGCAAGAGCTGCCACACCTGCCAGACCTCTGGTAAGGTTGGCTCCAAGAATGTGGCACCTTTAGTGCCACTCCCAGTTGTGGGAGTCCCGTTTGAGAGAGTAGGGATTGACATTGTTGGTCTCCTTGATCCTCCAACCTCCTCAGGCAACAGGTTTATACTTGTTGTAGTAGACCATGCTACTAGGTATCCTGAGGCAATTCCTATGAGGACTGTTACAGCTCCGGCTGTGGCTAAGGCCCTCCTTGGTATTTTTACTAGGGTCGGGTTTCCTAAGGAAGTAATCTCTGACAGGGGGTCAAACTTTATGTCCCACCACATGAAAGCCATGTGGAAAACCTGTGGAGTTACTTACAAGTTCTCAACAGCTTACCACCCACAAACCAATGGGTTCGTTGAACGGTTCAACCGAACCATGAAGAGCATGATAGGTGCTTTAGAAGAACCCCTTAAGCGTAAGTGGGACCTTCTACTGCCATGCCTTCTCTTTGCTTATAGAGAAGTCCCTCAGGAGGGAGTAGGTTACTCTCCCTTCGAACTACTCTATGGTCATCCCGTCAGAGGTCCATTGGCCCTGATTAAGGAGGGGTTGGAGAGTGCTCCTTCCCCCAAGCCAGTCAGAGTGACTGACTACGTGATAGGTCTCCGGAGGAGAATGTCGCACATGATGACGGAAGCAAGTGATAACTTGAAAGCTGGACAAGCATTGGTCAAGCACTGGCATGATCAAAAGGCTAACATGGTTGAGTTCGCTGAAGACCAGCTCGTTCTCGTTATGATCCCAACAAGGCAGAGGGCCTTGCAAGATAAGTGGATGGGACCCTTCAGAGTTGTGGGTAAACTCGGAGAGGTCAACTATCTGGTGGACTTGGGCAATCCCAAGGAGGCCCCGACAGTCTTTCACACCAACTGACTCAAAGCGTATGTCTCACGACCTGATGTAGGAGCGTTGATTCTAGCATCATCCGAGGAAGAAGAAGAGAGTGAAGCTCTTCCGGATCTCCTCAGAGGCTTGCCTTTTGATGAAGAAATTGAAGGAGTAAATCTCCCTTCCAATCTGACACCCGAGCAACAAGAAGAGTGCAAATCCATGTTGAATCAGTTTGCCTCTCTGTTCTCGCTTTCACCAGGCTTGACCCCTTGGGGCCAGCATGACATACTCACTGGTGACTGTCTGCCAGTCAAAAGCAGAGGATACAGAATGTCAGAAAACGTACGAACCCACATCAAAGGTGAGGTCAGCAAGATGCTTGATCTCGGGGTAATAGAGCCCTCTACTAGTCCATGGTCTAGCCCAGTTGTGTTAGTACCAAAGGCCGGATCTAAAGAGCTTAGATTCTGCGTGGATTATAGAGCTCTTAATGCAGTCACCAAGACTGATGCCCACCCTTTGCCAAGAACAGATGAGTTGGTGGATAAACTTGGCGTCGCCAAGTTCCTCAGCCCATTTGACTTGACGTCAGGCTATTGGCAAATAGCCCTGACAGACCATGCCAAGGAGAAAACTGCATTTTCTCCCCCGTTGGCTTACACCAGTTTAAGGTAATGCCTTTCGGATTGAAGAATGCACCTGCTACGTTTCAACGGATGGTAAACCAGGTTCTGAATGGGATGGAGGACTTCTGCATGGCATACTTGGATGACATCGCAGTGTTCAGCAATTCCTGGGAAGAACATGTAACCCACCTGAGAGATGTTTTGCAGGCTCTTGGACGAGCCAATCTGACCATAAAGGCGAGTAAATGCCAAATTGGACACAGTAAGGTAGTCTATCTTGGACATGAGGTAGGAGGTGGAGAAATAAGGCCTATGCTCAGTAAGATTGAAGCTGTGCAAAATTGGACAACACCTACTACTCAAACTCAAGTGAGAGCCTTCCTAGGCCTCACTGGGTATTACAGGAATTTCATAGAGAACTATGGGACCATAGCTTCTCCACTGAATGTCATCTCCTCGCCCAAATTTCCTAAAAAGGTTACATTTAACGAGGGGTGCAATCAGGCTTTTGAAGACCTGAAAAAGGCTCTTTGCCAAGTCCCAGTACTCAGAGCTCCTGATTACCGCCAACACTTCATTGTGCAGACAGATGCTTCAAATGTAGGAATAGGTGCCGTACTCAGTCAACTGGATGGGAAAGGTAGGGAGCACCCCGTTTGCTTCATCAGCCGCAAGCTGAAGGATCCTGAAACAAGGTGGGCAACAATCGAAAGAGAGTGCTTTGCTATCGTGTGGGCTCTGAAAAAGTTTAGGCCGTACTTGTATGGTTCTACTTTTGTCATTCAGACTGACCACCAACCCTTGAGATGGTTAATGCAAATGAAAGGGGAAAACCCAAAACCTCTGAGATGGTCGATCTGCCTGCAAGGGTTTGATTTCACCATTGAGTACAGGTCAGGATGTCACCACCAAAATGCTGATGGTCTCTCTAGGATGTATGTCATCGACTAGAGGTATGAGATTCATCCAGGAGTGGATTAAATCCTCTTGTCCCTTAGTCTGGGGGGGCGAGTGTTAGGGAGAATTCTCTGTTTAGGCTGAATTTCCTAACCTAGTGAGTCCCCCAGCAGCTTTGCTGGATTTCTGGAGTTTGTTTTTTTCCATCCTGCCAAGAGTGAGACTCTTTTCCTCCCACTCTTGGACATGAATGTGTGTAATTCCTTTGAATGTCAATGTGTTCTATGGGCTATGGGGTCTTTTACTCCATAGGGTCTCATATGTTTTTCTATGTGTGTTACACCGCACCCTACGTGCCGTAACACTGGGGCGTCCTAGCGGACCTCCACCATAGACTCCATACCGGGGGACTGACTACTGTCTCCCCGGGCATGTAAAGTCACCATTGGCTTTACTAGACCTAAATTTACTAACAGAACTAGTACAAACCATCTTATTATGGACGTGCTAGTAGGGGTAATTCGATTACTCCTAGGTCTGTTACTCGAGGGGGCACTGTCCCGTCCCCCCTCGTCGAGTTTTGGCTGGTGGCAGTGGAAACTGCTTGTTATGTTCGACCCCGAACATAACCTTATGGGATTCGTCCCATTGTTAGAGATTGATACTTTTTCTCGTTAATCTCTAACGTACATCCGGTCTACTTATCTTAAATAAGTTTATCGGATGGTATTTTCTGCCAAAACTCGGTTTTTAAAATGGCGTCTGTGACTCTGTGACTCTGTGACTCCTAAACCAAAGGTTGAGCCCTTTGTTCCACTTTTGGCGGGCCTCTGTACAGAGACCCTCCAAAGTGGTGCCATTCTGTCTGGGTTACCACAAGGGTGTGGGAGGGGGTTTAGGCACCCTGGACCGAGTTGCCTTGCCAACTCCGGTCGCACTCTGGTGTGATTGGCCCAAGTGGTGAGCCTCCCCGCTCACCACTTAGCGTGTGTTGATTGACAGCTAGGCTGAATGAATGGGGGTTTTCTGCGTAAAAGCAGGGCTTTTGGGACTGGATCTTCAGAAGTCGCCACAGGACCTAAGAATCCGACGAGGGTAACGCTGAGCTGACCTGCACGACGACACCCCCGGTGGAGCCCTGCAGAACCGACTCACCACTTCCCGATGACAGAGGAGATCTCCCTGCCGGAGAGTCTCTTCCCCTGACTGGTGGGAACAACCAGTCCCCTTTGCTTTTTCTTCACCTCAGGACGTAGTGGTCGAATTGCCCGTGCAGAGCACCTCGGCAACCGGATAGCCATTACCCCTGTACCGCGACCGAAAGGTGGTGCCTTGTGACGGAGCACTCCGCGGCTGGTCTCTTCCCTGGTGGTGCACCGGACTTCACTTTTCTTCGACGACGAGATCATCTCTACTCTTGGCAAAGACCCGACGTGCATCCACCACCAGGAACAACTACCCCCGCCGGAGCTGTCTCTCCACAAACAAGGTACCATGTCCGCCTGGCTTCCCTTTCGATCGGTTCGAGTGAGGTGTCTGAATCCTCTCCTTTCCGTTGGGTCGCCTCCAAGCTTTCTCACATATTGTTCTGAACTGGTTCAATCTGCCGATAACAATTTGCTATAGAGACTCGAATGCATTTCCACTAAGAGACTTTTTGGGACATATCGCCTTGCCTCTCTCCGAGTGGGCCTGGCCTCTGAACTTTAAGATCTATTGTGGTTCTTGCCTTCTTGCCTTGCATTTTTCCAGTGAAGTATTGAACTGTGTTGATTTCGTAACCTGCTTATTTTTCTCTCCCGTCCTAACTAATATTAGAGTGCCCTCTAGGTTGAGGCATACACCTCTGTCTGTAAATAAGTGATGCTGGTAGAACCTAGACTTTTCGAAATATTGTTAGGGCGATTGACCGTTTCTTCTTCGTAGAGTAATTGTGATTGAAGTGTTTGCCGTGAGAGTGCCATAGTGTTTTCCATAGATGTTCCGTTATAAATAAATCCCTTAATATCTTTACACTAAGCCTCGTTCCGTGTTTGCTTGTCTTACTGTGAAGAATTGCCCTATATTGTATACTCCACATACTGCTTGACTCTTCTTGATGGAAGTCTGACTGCTCAGCCACAGCTACCAAGTGAATCTGTGTGGTACAGACTGCTACCAAGTGGGTTTACTGCCAAACACCTGTAGTCCTAAATCTTTTGCAGTGGTCACAGAGGGAACTGCACAGGTTTCCGCCTAACACTGGTGTACAGCGGTGGGATTTGTATCGAGTATACAGTTTAGAGTGCTTTTCGACACTTTAGGATAACTAACCACAAAGCTTAGCACTAAAAAGCAACTTTCAAAAACATGTCTACGATGGAAACTTACAGTCAAGAATCCTTGTCAGGTGAAAATACTGAGAGTTTGCAAGCTCTCTGTAGGCAAGAGAATCTTTCTGTAAGAGGCAAGAAGTTAGAACTAATAGAGAGATTGCTGGCGAACCAAAGTCTGGGTACTGGTTCAGAGGAACCAAGTTCTCCAGCAACTGTAGATAACAGTGATGGTGTTGATCTAAATCGTAATTCTGATGATAGCAATGAAGAGGCTGACGAGGACGGAGAGGCTAACGAAACTGTCTCCCCTGCTCCTCTACCTGCCTTACCAGCTGTGCCTACGGGGCCCATACCAGGTCCCACATGTAACCCTGCTTATTTTGAACTTGAAAAAATGAAGCTCGAATTAGAATACAAACGGTTCTTGGCTCAATCTGAACGAAACCAAGAGCTCGAGTTCAGACGGATGAATGCTCAGGCTGAGCAGAAGCAAGCTGAGTTAAGACTCAGAGAAATAGAACTTAATCACGAGTTAGAGATGAAAAAGTTGTCTATAGAAAATGCTTCTCTCTCCTCTGGTTCCTCTAGGAGCTCCAGTCCCAAAAGACCCCGGATGCCGAAGGAATCAGTGGGTATGTATGAACCGAGATTGGATGTGTTGGATTGGTTTAAACTGTTTGAGTACAATCATGGGCTCCAGGACATCACCGGGAATGATTTACTTCCCTGGTTGTTCTCTAGGCTCCCTCCTGTTGCGACTGATGTGGTAATGGAGTTGGGGGAGGCGGATAAGACGGATTACGAAAGTGTGAAACTAGCTTTGATAGCTAGATTCGGGAAGACCCCTTCCCAGTATCTTAAGAGGTTTAGAACCCTCAAAAAGCATGATGGTACCCCTTGGGCTACCTGGGTGAGTGAAGGGTTGAAAAACTTAGAGGGATGGATTAAGGGTTACAAAGTGAACACTTATGAGGGTATGAAGAATCTTTTTATGTTGGAGTCTATTTATGATGCCTGTTCTCCTGAGCTCAGACAGCACTTGGCTGATTCGAGGGAATTGGATTCCCGAAAGCTAGCTAAGGCTGCTGACTTGTGGGTTGCCAACAGGGCTACTCAAAAGGATTCTGGGGCAACTCAGAAAAAGGATGAGGGAAAACAGCCTAAAAAAGACTCAAAAGAGAATTCGAATAACTCAAATTCCAAAGAGGGCCCCAAACAAAACCAGAAGGGTAAGCCACCGGGAAAACCACAGCAGCATAGTGTGTCTTCTGGTGCCAAACCGGAAGGAGGTTAGAACAAGCCACCATTCCAAAAAGCATTCGGTAAATGCTTTGTTTGTGGCTCGACTGACCACGTGAAAGGAGATCCCAGATGTAAGGGTAAACCTTCAGGGGTCCTGCTTGTCTCCTTAGCCTTCGCTCCAGAGGAGGAAGTCCAAATGGCAAGTGGAAACTTTCTACTGCTAGTCCTTACGAACCCATTGGAGTCTCAGCCAGAGTTTCTTTAGTATCTCTGGGGTTGTGGGAACAACAGAATTTAGATGTCTATAATTCTATCCCCGATAATACTAAAGAGTATTATAAGGACAGTGTCCAGGTGAATGGTCAGGAGACTCCTGCCATTAGGGACACTGGGGCCAGCATAACTGTGGTGGATAAATCGTTTTTTTCAGGCTGAGGATGTTGCTAAGGCACCCAAACGCCTCACCAAGTTAGCTGGAGGGCCTGTGCAGATGCTTCCCCAATTACCAGTTCTCATCCAGTGTAATGACATGACTGTGAAGATACCTGTCAGCATACAGAGTGAGGTAGCAGGACGCGTACTGTTGGGTAACGATTTGAAAACTCTCGGAGTTGTATCGCATACTCCCAGACCTCCTAGTAAACGGTTACAGGAACTAACCAGACCCGCAAGAGAGAGGACCATGCGCGGTACTCTCCAGGAGATGATGAAGAAAGAGATCACTCCTGCTCCACTGGAATTGTCGGCAGCTGTCTCCAAGAAATCAGAAGCGAAGGGGAAACCTAAGACTTCTAACCCGAAACCAGCAGCCAGCATTTCATTGCAGCCAACACGGACTTCCCCGCGGTTGTCCAAAGTTACACCCGTAACTCCACCTCCAGCTGAGGCTGAGAGGGAGGTACAACCCTGTGTGGTAGAATTAGACTCTGAGGAAGAGCTAATGGAAGGCCAGGAACTCATTGGAGATCTGGATCCTGTTGACCATCCTGAGCTGCAGTCTTTACTGGCAGAAGGTGGACCCAGCAGGGCAGACTTCAGTAAGGGACAGAGAGAATGTCCAACTCTGGAAGGTCTTCGCCACCAGGCAGAAGCTCAGGCTGAAGGGCAAGAGCCTGGGAAATACAGGTTGCACTGGGAAGATGGCCTCTTCTACAGTGAACCGACCGAGTCTGCACCTGGAGACTACAAACGACTTGTAGTAACCCAAGAGAACAGACCACAGTTCTTGCAGTTAGCCCACGAGATTCCTTTGGCTGGTCACTTGAGTTTCAAGAAGACTAAGGAAAGGCTCTCTCTCTACTTCTATTGGCCGAAGATGGGGGCCGAAGTAGAAAAACACTGCAAGAGCTGCCACACCTGCCAAACCTCTGGTAAGGTTGGCTCCAAGAATGTGGCACCTTTAGTGCCACTCCCAGTTGTGGGAGTCCCGTTTGAGAGAGTAGGGATTGACATTGTTGGTCTCCTTGATCCTCCAACCTCCTCAGGCAACAGGTTTATACTTGTTGTAGTAGACCATGCTACTAGGTATCCTGAGGCAATTCCTATGAGGACTGTTACAGCTCCGGCTGTGGCTAAGGCCCTCCTTGGTATTTTTACTAGGGTCGGGTTTCCTAAGGAAGTAATCTCTGACAGGGTGTCAAACTTTATGTCCCACCACATGAAAGCCATGTGGAAAACCTGTGGAGTTACTTACAAGTTCTCAACAGCTTACCACCCACAAACCAATGGGTTCGTAGAACGGTTCAACCGAACCATGAAGAGCATGATAGGTGCTTTAGAAGAACCCCTTAAGCGTAAGTGGGACCTTCTACTGCCATGCCTTCTCTTTGCTTATAGAGAAGTCCCTCAGGAGGGAGTAGGTTACTCTCCCTTCGAACTACTCTATGGTCATCCCGTCAGAGGTCCATTGGCCCTGATTAAGGAGGGGTTGGAGAGTGCTCCTTCCCCCAAGCCAGTCAGAGTGACTGACTACGTGATAGGTCTCCGGAGGAGAATGTCGCACATGATGACGGAAGCAAGTGATAACTTGAAAGCTGGACAAGCATTGGTCAAGCACTGGCATGATCAAAAGGCTAACATGGTTGAGTTCGCTGAAGACCAGCTCGTTCTCGTTATGATCCCAACAAGGCAGAGGGCCTTGCAAGATAAGTGGATGGGACCCTTCAGAGTTGTGGGTAAACTCGGAGAGGTCAACTATCTGGTGGACTTGGGCAATCCCAAGGAGGCCCCGACAGTCTTTCACACCAACTGACTCAAAGCGTATGTCTCACGACCTGATGTAGGAGCGTTGATTCTAGCATCATCCGAGGAAGAAGAAGAGAGTGAAGCTCTTCCGGATCTCCTCAGAGGCTTGCCTTTTGACGAAGAAATTGAAGGAGTAAATCTCCCTTCCAATCTGACACCCGAGCAACAAGAAGAGTGCAAATCCATGTTGAATCAGTTTGCCTCTCTGTTCTCGCTTTCACCAGGCTTGACCCCTTGGGGCCAGCATGACATACTCACTGGTGACTGTCTGCCAGTCAAAAGCAGAGGATACAGAATGTCAGAAAACGTACGAACCCACATCAAAGGTGAGGTCAGCAAGATGCTTGATCTCGGGGTAATAGAGCCCTCTACTAGTCCATGGTCTAGCCCAGTTGTGTTAGTACCAAAGGCCGGATCTAAAGAGCTTAGATTCTGCGTGGATTATAGAGCTCTTAATGCAGTCACCAAGACTGATGCCCACCCTTTGCCAAGAACAGATGAGTTGGTGGATAAACTTGGCGTCGCCAAGTTCCTCAGCCCATTTGACTTGACGTCAGGCTATTGGCAAATAGCCCTGACAGACCATGCCAAGGAGAAAACTGCATTTTCTCCCCCGTTGGCTTACACCAGTTTAAGGTAATGCCTTTCGGATTGAAGAATGCACCTGCTACGTTTCAACGGATGGTAAACCAGGTTCTGAATGGGATGGAGGACTTCTGCATGGCATACTTGGATGACATCGCAGTGTTCAGCAATTCCTGGGAAGAACATGTAACCCACCTGAGAGATGTTTTGCAGGCTCTTGGACGAGCCAATCTGACCATAAAGGCGAGTAAATGCCAAATTGGACACA
Organism: Ambystoma mexicanum; assembly: GCF_040938575.1. NCBI lineage: Eukaryota > Metazoa > Chordata > Amphibia > Caudata > Ambystomatidae > Ambystoma > Ambystoma mexicanum. The sequence continues at coordinate 995,690,988 of NC_090941.1, forward strand.
GTAAGGTAGTCTATCTTGGACATGAGGTAGGAGGTGGAGAAATAAGGCCTATGCTCAGTAAGATTGAAGCTGTGCAAAATTGGACAACACCTACTACTCAAACTCAAGTGAGAGCCTTCCTAGGCCTCACTGGGTATTACAGGAATTTCATAGAGAACTATGGGACCATAGCTTCTCCACTGAATGTCATCTCCTCGCCCAAATTTCCTAAAAAGGTTACATTTAACGAGGGGTGCAATCAGGCTTTTGAAGACCTGAAAAAGGCTCTTTGCCAAGTCCCAGTACTCAGAGCTCCTGATTACCGCCAACACTTCATTGTGCAGACAGATGCTTCAAATGTAGGAATAGGTGCCGTACTCAGTCAACTGGATGGGAAAGGTAGGGAGCACCCCGTTTGCTTCATCAGCCGCAAGCTGAAGGATCCTGAAACAAGGTGGGCAACAATCGAAAGAGAGTGCTTTGCTATCGTGTGGGCTCTGAAAAAGTTTAGGCCGTACTTGTATGGTTCTACTTTTGTCATTCAGACTGACCACCAACCCTTGAGATGGTTAATGCAAATGAAAGGGGAAAACCCAAAACCTCTGAGATGGTCGATCTGCCTGCAAGGGTTTGATTTCACCATTGAGTACAGGTCAGGATGTCACCACCAAAATGCTGATGGTCTCTCTAGGATGTATGTCATCGACTAGAGGTATGAGATTCATCCAGGAGTGGATTAAATCCTCTTGTCCCTTAGTCTGGGGGGGCGAGTGTTAGGGAGAATTCTCTGTTTAGGCTGAATTTCCTAACCTAGTGAGTCCCCCAGCAGCTTTGCTGGATTTCTGGAGTTTGTTTTTTTCCATCCTGCCAAGAGTGAGACTCTTTTCCTCCCACTCTTGGACATGAATGTGTGTAATTCCTTTGAATGTCAATGTGTTCTATGGGCTATGAGGTCTTTTACTCCATAGGGTCTCATATGTTTTTCTATGTGTGTTACACTGCACCCTACGTGCTGTAACACTGGGGCGTCCTAGCGGACCTCCACCTTAGACTCCATACCCGGGGACTGACTACTGTCTCCCCGGGCATGTAAAGTCACCATTGGCTTTACTAGACCTAAATTTACTAACAGAACTAGTACAAACCATCTTATTATGGACGTGCTAGTAGGGGTAATTCGATTACTCCTAGGTCTGTTACTCGAGGGGGCACTGTCCCGTCCCCCCTCATCGAGTTTTGGCTGGTGGCAGTGGAAACTACTTGTTATGTTCGACCCCGAACATAACCCTATGGGATTCGTCCCATTGTTAGAGATTGATACTTTTTCTCGTTAATCTCTAACGTACCACCGGTCTACTTATCTTAAATAAGTTTATCGGATGGTATTTTCTGCCAGAACTCGGTTTTTAAAATGGCGTCTGTGTTCATCTCTGTGACTCCTAAACCAGAGGTTGAGTCCTTTGTTCCACTTTTGGCGGGCCTCTGTAAAGAGACCCTCCAAAGTGGTGCCATTCTGTCTGGGTTACCACAGGGGTGTGGGAGGGGGTTTAGGCACCCTGGACCGAGTTGCCTTGCCAACTCCGGTTGCACTCCGGTGTGATTGGCCCAAGTGGTGAGCCTCCCCGCTCACCACTTAGCGTGTGTTGATTGACAGCTAGGCTGAATGAATGGGGGTTTTCTGCATAAAAGCAGGGCTTTTGGGACTGGATCTTCAGAAGTCGCCACAGGACCTAAGAATCCGACGAGGGTAACGCTGAGCCGAACTGCACGACGACACCCCCGGTGGAGCCCTGCGGAACCGACTCAACACTTCCCGACGACAGAGGAGATCTCCCTGCCGGAGAGTCTCTTCCCCTGACTGGTGGGAACAACCAGTCCCCTTTGCTTTTTCTTCGCTTCAGGACGCAGTGGTCGAATTGCCGGTGCAGAGCACCTCCGCAACCGGATAGCCACTACCCCTGTACCGCGACCAAAAGGTGGTGCCTTGTGACGGAGCACTCCGCGGCTGGTCTCTTCCCTGGTGGTGCACCGGACTTCACTTTTCTTCGACGACGAGATCATCTTTACTCTTGGCAAAGACCCGACGTGCATCCACCACCAGGAATAACTACCCCCGCCGGAGCTGTCTCTCCACAAACAAGGTACCGTGTCCGCCTGGCTTCCCTTTCGATCGGTTTGAGTGAGGTGTCTTAATCCTCTCTTTTCCGTTGGGTCGCCTCCAAGCTTTCTTACGTATTGTTCTGAACTGGTTCAATCTGCCGATAACAATTTGCTATAGAGACTCAAACGCATTTCCACTAAGAGACTTTTTGGGACATATCGCCTTGCCTCTCTCCGAGTGGGCCTGGCCTCTGAACTTTATGATCTATTGTGGTTCTTGCCTTCTTGCCTTGCATTTTTCCCGTGAAGTATTGAACTGTGTTGATTTCGTAACCTGCTTATTTTTCTCTCCCGTCCTAACTAATATTAGAGGGCCATCTAGGTTGAGGCATACACCTCTGTCTGTAAATAAGTGATGCTGGTAGAACCTAGACTTGTCGAAATATTGTTAGGGGGATTGACCGTTTCTTCTTTGTAGAGTAATTGTGATTGAAGTGTTTGCCGTGAGAGTGCCATAGTGTTTTCCATAGATGTTCCGTTAGAAATAAATACCTTAATATCTTTACACTAAGCCTCGTTCCGTGTTTGCTTGTCTTACTGTGAAGAATTGCCCTATATTGTATACTCCACATACTGCTTGACTCTTCTTGAGGGAATTCTGACTGCTCAGCCACAGCTACCAAGTGAATCTGTGTGGTACAGACTGCTACCAAGTGGGTTTACTGCCAAACACCTGTAGTCCTAAATCTTTTGCAGTGGTCCCAGAGGGAACTGCACAGGTTTCCGCCTAACACTCCTTAACGTGAGATCGCTTGTCGCCCATGCCCTAGACATTGCCAACCTAATCACAGAAGGCAATCTCGACTTTCTCGCAATCACAGAGACTTGGCTACACAATGCCGCAGGACCCTCGCTCATGCTAGCCATCCCGGATGGCTACACGATTGTCAGACACGACCGAGAAGGTGCAAGAGGTGGTGGCATTGCCATAATCTCTAAAACAAGCCTCTGACTCAGACTAGTACCTACCCAATCGATTCAATCTTGCGAGACCCTATCTGCTAAACTCCAGATAAATAATAATCAATCTCTCACCATTCACTTTTTATACAGACCTCCAGGCCCCTAGGCACCTTTGAAGAGGAGCTCCATAACCTACTCACTAATAACCTCAAACCTTGTTCTCAACTAATCCTCCTTGGGGACTTTAATTTAGGTTTCCATGATACCATGGTTACTAACGCCACAGTGGTAGCCAATATGATTCATGCACTAGGCCTAACTCAAAGAGTTGACAAGCCTACGCACCTGAAGGGGAGAACGCTAGATTGGATAACTGACTATAACTGCTCAGCCACTATTTCTTCCATAATACCCTTACCCTGGACAGACCATTCTTTGGTGTCCTTCAACTTAGCCACCTCCAGACCCACCCCGACGGCCCTTCCACTAGCTCCACCATGCTTAACCAGAAATAAAAAATGTATTACTGCAGAAAAAGTTATCCCAGCTATATTACCAACCCTCAATGCACTATCAGCGAATCTAAATCCCAGCACCCTAGTGCAAGAATTTAATAACATCATGCTCTCTACTCTAGACAAACTGGCACCTCTCAAACTTAGATCAAGTAAACCGAAAGCTCATCTAAACAAATGGTTTACTCCACAGCCAAGAGACCTACGCATCCTGAAAAGAAAGAGTGAAACCACTTGGAGGCTCTGCCCTTCAGTCGATTACAAAGCTAAATTAACTTCTCTCTCCTCACTTTACAAAAAAGAAGTTTGCCAGGCAAAACGCAACTCGTATGACGATCGTATAGCCAAATCCAATTCCAGCATGAAAGAGCTCTTTTCCATTCTAAAGGAACTCGGGTCTCCTATCGCCACACCGGACACCTGCACCAAGGACAAACCCTGGTGTACAGATATCCTGCAAGCCCTAGCCAACAAAATTATCACACTCCAAAATAAAATCCAGCAAAAAAAAGAAACACTCAAAACTCAGGATTCGCCTAAAATGCCCCACACTAATAATTTATTGGTGTACAGTAATACCTTCCACTTCTCCAAAATGACCACCTTGGAAGTAGAAAAAATTATCCGGTCGCTTAAACCATCTAATTGTAAAGGTGATATCTGCCCAGCTCAATTAATAAAAGACGCTGCCAGAGAATTATCTCCCTTTATCACTAAACTGATTAACGCCTCCTTTGCCTCAGGCACCATCCCGGCCTACCTTAAAAAGTCATGGGTGCTCCCCCTCCTCAAAAAGCAGACATTAGACCCCCTCATCCCCACTAATTACCGCCCTATCACTACGGTACCGTTTCTTCTCAAGATTCTAGACAAAGCTGCATACAACCAAATTCAAAAGCACCTAGAACTACACAACCTCCTAGGAGTGAGACAATCAGGCTTCCGTCCCCTACATGGCACAGAAACTGCCCTCATTGATTTGAAATCCCAAATCGACGAGCTGAGAGACAAATGGAGAACAGTACTCTTGCTACTCCTGGACCTCTCAGCTGCCTTTGATTTGGTGGATCATAAAGTCCTCTGTAGTCACCTGGATTCCGCCGCCCATTTCTCCCCGGAAGCCATCAGATGGATTGAGTCATTCCTGAGTGAAAGAACGATGAGAGTCTTCTCCCCCTCGGCAGCGGCAGATCCCACCCCCATCTCATGCGGTGTCCCCCAGGGCTCTTGTGTCTCCCCAACTCTATACAATATCTTCACCAAGCCCTTGTTTGATGATTTGGACCATCTCGGTATCGCCTACACTAACTATGCAGATGATACACAGATCCTCCTCACGCTTTCTGGGGTTCATGCGAAAGACACGGAATTGGTGAACAAGCTATATCTTATCATCCAGGCATGGATGGCCACTCATGGCCTCTGTCTGAATGATGATAAGACAGAGCTGATTATCCTGGGCAGCCAAGCTAATATAAAAAAACTAGGCCAGGAATTCTCTTCATTCAACATAGATCGGAATATCATCCAAGTGTCCAAGGATGTAAAAACCTTGGGATTCTATCTTGATTCTACCCTATCACTTGATAAACAGCTAAAATCCCTTGCCTCCTCCACGGCTTTCACATGCAAACTAATAAGAGCCGGCAAACTATTCCTCTCCAATAAGAGTTGCTTAATCCTGGCTACAGCCTTAATACTCTCCAGAATTGATTACTGTGACGCACTATATTCTGGAGCTAATAAAACAATAATTCTAAGACTACAAATACTACAAAATAATGCCCTGAGAGCTGTACTAGGCATAAACAAAAGATCCCATATCTCCTCCGCCAGACGCCATCATAATTGGTTGACCACGGTCAACAAAATAAAACTTAAGATTTTATCCCTGACCCACAAAGCCCTTAATAACTCCGCCCCTAGATACCTGATTGACAAATTCCACAGGAGAACATCTCTCAGACCGACTAGAGCTGTCAATTCTAACTGTTTGACAATACCGAACTTTAGACTCACCACGATCGATCGGAGAAAATAGCTTCCCTGTAAAGGCTGCAAAAACTTGGAACTCACTGCCACAAGACTTGAGAGTGGACTTGCCCTACCTTCATTTCAGAAAAAATGTCATTCAACTCCTCACCGCTACTGACCTTAGCTGACCTGCGTCACCTACCTCCTACTGTAATTAGTCGCATTAACTTTTTACTCTACACATCTGCAACTCTGATTGAACCTTATTTGAACATTGTATATTCTGTAATGATTTGTGTTCTAGAGACCTTATTGTATCATATACTGCACATCATGCTATGTTGTAACCATGTAAGTTTTGCATTTCCTTGCCACTGCTCCCTGCTACCCCTGGGTCTGTCGCACATGACCTTTGCCCACATGCCCCCCCAGACTGGGTGTCTCCATACCCCCCTTTGAAAACACTGCTCCTGCAAAACAAAATATGTATGTCACAGTAGATGAGGGCCTGGACATATTCCGCTCACTTCATTCTGATACACACCCCTCTCTTATCAAAGTCAGTTCTCACTCTGTCCCATACCTGCCTAGCCTCCGGATTTTTCCCAGAGACTCAGGAATTTGAACCATTTCTCTGGGTCTCCGGGGAAGAGCCTGAAATCCTCCACCCGATTGGCTGCCAAAGACTGCTGCCGGTAGCCAATCGGGTGGACATTTGCGTGGACCTGAAAACAGCGCGAATGTGCCTCCTATGAGCCCGTTGTTGGGATCAGGGGGGCAGCTTTCACTGATTGCTTTTTTTGTAATCCTTGTAGGACTTTGACACCGCGGCTCTCTGCCAGAGTGTGGCTTTGTCTCTGCAGCAATGACTGTAACACTTCCAGCACATTGGCAAAAAGAATGCAGGTGAAGCAAAATAGCGTGCGTTTATTTTGCTTCACCTTTCATTATTTTTTGCCGACTTTCAATGTGAACGCGCGTTTCTTTTGCTTTCATTCTTTTATCCAGGTTAGGTTGGACTCAGCCCCATTGAACCACAGCCATCAGGTTTGCAGGCTGGACAACTCACCACTGCACCACTGCACTTAATAACCTGATGAAAAACAACTAAGGTGAAATGTCCAATTTCGGTACTGCAAAATTCAGGGAAAACCTTTGTATTGGTTCTTGGAGTTTACATGTGCACATTTTAACGTGTTGATTTTATGGAAGGCGAATGCCTTTTGTCCTATGCAATTTGGGTGGTTGTGAAAAGGCAATTTAATGAAATATGCACACTTCAATTTGAACTGCAAATTTCTGACGTCACATCACATTACAACAGAGTTTACCTTTTTGACATGTGGGCTGGGCCATGTGAAAATGGGCAGAGTTTTGTGTGACTGTGGGTGGGGCATCCATCTCAGGATTTTTGATTTTCAAATGTGGGCAGGTATGCTCTGTCCATGCCCTCCAACGGAGGTGGGTGTTTGGGCTGCCTGTCATGGGTGGCGCTAGGCATGAACTTTGCTGCAGCAGTCATCACTCTGCTGTTAGACCCAGCCCGCGCCTAGACGGCAAAAAGCTGCCATATTTGCCACATTACATTTAGTTACTTTAAAACATACTTTTAAACTTTACAAGTAAGTAAATACATTGCTCTCCAAGGTGACAAAATAGTCTTTTACCGAGACTGCTGGTTCAGCAAACATGCTGTGGACTAAAACCAGCCATGGGGATTATATCAATAGACCCCCTATGCGGAAGCTAAAGGCTTAACTGCTGGGCTCCACTTGTAGTTGGCCCATTCCCCCAATGATTAGCGTTCCTTTGTTTAACTGAATAGCCAGTACGATGCTGAGGTGTGGGCAGGGAAGGGCCTGAGAGGGTCCAGAGGGAAACAGGGAAGGTATTTTAACCTGTGACCTGAAGATCACACACAGATTGCAGCAGCAAGGGCTCAACCCGCTGAACTATTGCACCAACTAACCAGCAAATGCATATTTTCTTACTGTGGCATGGCTTTTTTAAAACTGACATTAAGGCAAAGCCAACAAGAGCATGTTCTTGCGTTAGGATATGGCATATATTGGCAGAGCCAGCATGAACATATTTTGTTTTAGTATCATTTCTGGCATCGGGGGCAAAGCAAACATGAATATCTTCTGATGTGGTTATACTGGCACATTGAAAAGCACCAGAATGGATGTGTTTGAGCACAATCCGTATGAAAATGTGTTTTATACTTGCGGGGTACTGGCATACCGTCGGCAAAGGCATTATGAAAGTGTGTTTGAAAACGCTCCTGCATTATTGATGACTTGGCATCTAATAGCCCTTTTATGTCTTACCCTAAAAAAAGATTGTAAACTGCATGGCTTTTTACCTAAAGTGTACTGTAAAATTCACCATTTCAACCCCTTATTTCAACATTTTCTCTGGGAGAGAACCCCTCTGACCCACCTGGGCCATGCAGGGCCTGGAGTGCCATAGAAAACTCTGTTCTAACTATGTTCCGTCCACTGGATTAATTCCTGGACTGGTCCTCTGTCTCTGGATCAAAGGCCTCCTACGATCCCTGCAGTAATGACTGTGAGTTTGGCTGTTCTACCATTACTAACTCTCCTGAGGCATTGGCAATGCTGTACTCTCAATCCATTTTCTTTACTAACCTCATTCCTTTTTACTACATCTACTTCTTGCATATATGATTATCAGTGCTTCTCTTTCCTTTGCACCATCTGCATTCAGTGTTGCTGCATTTAAAAACGTTTTTGGGGGTGTTGCTTAATTCGAATTTGGGTGCTTCTGTTACTATTGCACCATGCTGCATTGTGTTTCATTCTGCTGTGCCTGATATCGAACTTGGATGTGTGCACATGCTCATGCTGCATTGGGTTTAATTCTGCTTTAGCTAAAATCAAACACGGCTGTGTACTTGCTGTTACTATTTTAAAAAATTGCTTTTTGCTGGGTGCACAACTGTTACTTTACTACCTTTAAAAATAGCACCTGCTGTGAGTATATCCTGCATTAACGTCCTACATTGTCCTACGTTGCCCTATGTTGTCCTCTGTGGAGCCCCCCAACCCACTGTCCCCCACTCCCTGTGTTTTTCCCTGCCCCCTCCTTGTGCTTCAATATATCAGCCTGGCAAGTGTCCTCACCATGCAGCTAGCTATGTCGCTATCTATCTCTCCTATCTTCTCTAACTGCTTCTCTATTTCCTATCCCTCTCCTATCACTAAATCTGGCCCGGATGAAACGTAAGAAGGACATACTGGGCTCCAACCCAGGCCTTCCTATTGCAGACATCTATGTCACAGTTTCTGCCAGATGGACTCTCACAGACATACTCTTTGTCGTTCTATCACCCGACTTGTGGACTCTCCACATGGTCGCCTTTCCCTCCCCAATTGACTTGTCTACCATTAACGGTGGCACCCGCTGGGAGGTCCTCCTGACCTCTTTGCCATTTCCAGGGTCATCATCAATGTCTATCGGAATGGAACCATCATGGTTTAGGGTCCTCAATCCAACCTTCTCCTCTTTGACAGGCTCCTACCCCGCCTCTCAAACCTTACCTCTCCCCTGGACAGGCTCCCTTGCCTGCTGGGCCTTTGTCCTCCTCCGCACAGGCTCCCATGCCTGCTCTGCCTTCCTCCTCATCTGCACAGGATCCCTTGCCTACTGTGCCTTCCTCCTCCGCTGCACAGGCACCCTTGCCTTGCCTTACTGTCCCAGCTTCCTTGTCAGCATTGCCTCCTCCGCAATCCTCGACTATCCCTCTGGCTCTCTTGACACCCTCGGGGGACCACTGTCCCCTGTGCCCCCTCGCGGAAGACCTTCAAAGATGGCAAGCTGCTCCATAGTGCCCCGCTTAACTCTCGCTTCGCTGTCAAACACTCGTCTGACATCTGCAACCTCCTTGAACTCATGGATCTTGATGTGCTCGCCATCACAGAGACATGGTTCAAGGACAGCTCTGTCACAAGCTTTGACACACTTAAGGATACAAGATCCTCTGTGTGCTGAGGCCCAAGGGGACAGGAGGGGAAGTGGCCATAGCTTCCCAGAATGGATACCAGTGTCCGTCATTCCTACTCAGGCCTATTCCTCCTTCATGTACCTAGTCTGCAGGCTCTCACTCTCTCATAAATCTTCTCTCCTTATGGCCACCTTCTATTGGCCACCAGGACAGTCCACTCCCTTCCTCTCAGAATGGGCTGACCTTGCCTCCTCTCTACTTTCCTCCTCCTCTCAACTCCTCCTGCTGGGTGATCTCAACATCTATCTGGACTCTCCAGACTCCTCAGGACGCTTCACCAACCTATGTGATTCTCTCTCCCTCTCTATCTTACCCTCTGGCTCCATGCACACAACGGGCCACACTTTGGATGCTTTCATCTCTACCGACATCTCTCTCTCTATCCCTCTCACTACCTCTCACTCTTGGACGGACCACTCTCTTCTCTCATCATCCTTGAAGCTATTCTCTCCTCTTGCATCGGCACACCCGGCACGGCCACTCGGTCTCAAAGTCACCAGACCCATGAAAAGAGTGACTGCGGCTGACTTTGCCTCCACCTACTCTCCGCCTCCTACTCCTACGGCTGACTCCTAACCTGACACAGCCCTCTCTAACTTCAATCTCTCTATCCCTAACAATCTTGATACTCTTTTCACTGTCATGAGGGTCCAACTGAAGCTTTCCAAAAAGTAAAACTCATGGTACGACTCCGATCTGGCGGCCCTTAAATGCAAGTGTAGGGCAAATGAGCGGCAATGGAATCTGTTGGGTGGACCCTCTGACAAACTGGCCTGCTGCCTCCTTCAAAGGCAATGTCAACTCTGCATCCATACCAAGAAAAGAGTCTTTATTCAACCCTGCATATCTGGGGCATCAAACAACACGGCCAAACTTTTCAAAGTCTGTAAGGAACTGGCCAATCCTGCAGCAGCACTCCCCTTCTGTCACACCAACCCAGGACCTTTGCTCAGCCGTGGCTGCACACTTCACCATGAAAATCCAAGACATCCTTTCCTCTCTCTCGTCCACACCACCGCATTCACCAACACCTCTGGAGCCTCCCGTGGCCCCTCGACCACTTCTCCTCTCTTCTCTCACTCCCATCACACCTGATGAGGTCACCAGATAAGTCTGGTCTATGAAGGCATCATCTAAACAGGTCGACCCCTGCCTCTCCAAAACCATTAAGGACATTATTGACCCTCTCGCTACAGCCTTGGCTGATCTCTGCAATCTCTCTTTTGCCACTGGAGTTTTCCCAACTTATCTTAAGCACTACCTTGTGCACTCTCTACTTAAGAAACCCTCTGCTGATCCCTCCATACTAGCAAACTACAGACCCATCTCATCACCCCCTTCCTGGGTGAACTCTGGAGAATCTGGCTATCTCTCAGCTCACCCTCCACACTGAATCTGTTGGTTGCCTCCATGACCATCATTCTAGCTTTAGAGCACCCAGAGACATGGAAACTGCTCTCCTGAACACACGTGAAGACCTGCTCTCAAATCTTGACACTAACACTCCCTCTGTCCTCATTCTTCTTGACCTCTCCTCTACCTTTGATACAGTAAATCAAAACATCATGATTGCATGTCTCAGTGACACCCTGGGAATCACAGGTCAGGTGTGGTTAGCCTCTTTCCTCTCCGAACACCCATCCCAGGTAGAACATAGGCCCTTTCTCTCTCCTATCACTCTTTCAATCTACAGCGTCCCCCATGGTCCTAACATATCCCTCTGATTCTTCAAATTCTACATGGCTGCCCTGGCACGTGTGATTGCCAGTTTCACCTCCAACTTCCAGTGTTATACGGATGACACACAACTCTCCTTCAGGCTACCCTCAGCCACCTCCTCTACCTCGTACTTCTCTGACTGCCTTTTCCGCAATTCAGTCATGGTGTGCTGCAAACGACCTCTGGCTCGATGCCAGCAAAACAGAGATCATTCGCATTGGGATTCCTGCTCCCGCTTTTCCACTCTCACTGTGGCCGGGCATCCCTGTGTCCTGCGCCCGCACCCACCAGCGAGGCAAAAAAACCTGGGGTCATTTTCGACTCCACCCTCCGTTTCTCCACTCACATCTCGGACAGCTTTAAAAAAAGTCCAACTACCAGCAGCACAACCTCTGAGGTACTCTTCCTTTTCTCACATTCCCCCAGAAGCTCACTGTCTCCAGAGCCCTCGTTCGCTCAAGGCTGGACTACTGCAACATCCTCTTTCTCAACCTCCCTGCCTCTTCTCTGCTCCCTCTGCAACTCATCCAGAACAGAACCGCAAGACTTATCCTTGGCCTCAAGCCCTGGTACTGCATCTCTCCAGTGCTGAAATCCCTCCACTGGCTCCCTGTGGTTGCAAGGATCAAGTTCAAGACCCTCTGCATTGTCCAAAAGGCTTTCTGGGGCCTGTGACCCACCTATCTGCATCAGTGCCTTTCCAAATACTGTCCCTCCCAAACCCTCTGCTCATAGACCTCAAACCTTCTGCGAGTGATCCAGTTCTCTAAGAGATTTGGAGGGAGATCTTTATCCTCAGCAGAGGCCTCCCTCTGGAACAGCCTCCCTGCTGCCCTCTTGAGCCTGATCTCTTTAAGTTCCAAAAACTCCTCAAGACGTTCCCCTCCTCCTCTTCCTTCTCTCTCCCTCTGCCCTACAAATCCCTTCTCTCTGCTGCCCCACCCCTTCCACAAAGCATGCAGACTGGCTTCCGGGTGTACCTCAGAGTCTCAAAGGTTCCTGGCTCACTCGCCAGTCATCCAGCACTTGCCTCAGGGCCTGCACTTGCCCCTCTGCTACCGAACCTTCTCTATGACCCATGAGAACGACTAATCCCAGCACTTACCAGCACTCAGACTAACTGGTCGCACTTGTTTCCCCCTCCCTACATCCATTCCCCCCTCCTCTCTCCTGTTACCTGCTGTGCACTTGCACAATCTGATCGAACCATGCCTGAAGATCGCCTATCATTTCTCCCCTGTCTCCCCTCCTGCATGGTTGTGCCCTATGCTCTTGAAAAAAGAATCGTCACCAGACCTATTTGCTTTTATCTACTCTGTTAAATGTATTTATTCACTTACTCTGCCTGGTCTTGTATCGTCCAGAAATTTAAGGGCTCTGAATGACTGTTCTTTTTTCTACCTCTGCTCTCCCCACTTGAGTGCTTTGAAACACTTGTCTTGTGTATAGGCACTATACAACTAAACATTGCCATACCATACCGTACCAAGAAACACTTCTTCAAGAGAAGATACAAAGAAGCAGGAAACTTGAGGAGGTGGTTGAGTACTCGACCAGAGGGGGTAATGTAGAGGAAAAGATGTATACATCCACAAGAGACCCTGCCTCATACCTTCTTTGTTTGGAGACATGAGACAATGCCTTGCCTGACACCAGCTATCATGCCAATACTGCAGCGAGTATTTGGAAGGAGGTATCTGTTGAGACAACCCTATCGAATGTACCCTTGAAGTGATGATAACCTACAGAAGGAACTCCCTGAAGGAAATGAGAAGGAGCAAAGAAAATGAACTGATGACATCATAAGAAAGTGTGAATGATGTCCCGAGATACTGACTGAAGACAATGTATGGATCCTAAGGACAAATGACGAAGTAAAGAATTGAGTGAACTATCAACGTGGAAAAAAGAAGATTACATGTTAACAAAGTGCTGCAGAAAGCAGATAGCGTCTGTAATAAATGTACAGACGTTGAAATGCAAGGTAAATTAAGTCATCATAGAAGCCAGCTATAAGTAGTAAATAGACTGCAGGCAGAGCCGCCACTGTACAGAAACTGGACATTGGTATCATGAAATGAGTAAGCCAGAAATCAGGAAGGGAGAATGGATAGCTTTGTCGCAGCCAAATAGCAGGCTCATGGTGTTGCGTGGTGAGGCTGCCTGGCCTTAAGTCAAGACCAAAGAAATCAAGGTCAACTATCTACACTAAAGAAGAATGAGTGTGTGGAGAATACATCTTCTCATGTTAAGGTGCAAGAAAGAACAAGAAGGATGCCAAGTTTTAATACATTTAGAGCATTTAAAAGATGCAAAATGGACCAGATCATGGTCTCCTGTGACGTGAGCCAAGGATGGAAATAGAGCATGAACTTGAAGTTCCAGACACAATAACAAGTGCCCTCACTCCCATGCATTTCCTACAAGGCCAAGTACAAAGACAATTTCAGGGCCGAAGGCATGGGTGATGAGAGATGCTGGGCTAATTGGGTGGGGAGGTAGTTCCATGTCCTATCTCCATGCACCTGGGTCTGGGCTTACATGGTACTAAATGAACCGTATGTTCCAGACATAGCACAAGCGTGCCAACCAATTCTATTAGTCCATATAACGAAGGACCTTGTAGCTTGTAAGACTAATTAGAAACTGTTTATCTAATGTTTCTGAAATTACATATTTTAAGAGTTATACATAAGTTGTCCACCTGATATTGGACAGCCGGTAACAATCCTAGCTCCTATACAATCGTATGCGTAAATGTTTCCCTTAACCAATCCTGACCCTTGATAGGTTTTTCACTATTGCCACGTAGCATGGTGTCACTCTGACACATTATTACTATAAGAATTGTATTATTTGTGGATATTATTGAGAGACTGAGCGTACATCCATTGATGTTCGTTGTAACCTCCCAGTTTTAGGAAAATGTTAATAAAACAGAACCTTGCCATCTTCCTGAGTTAGTTTGGTTATTTGGACTCAGAATGACTCTGAATTACCCATCCATTCCATATGCAGGTTCCTAAGGGCCATAAGCTCAAAAGTCAGAATGGCTTTTATAAGTAGGTGGCAACTTCCTTCTCCACGTTCAAGGGACGGGGTCTAAAGAGTTAAGAAAAGGATAGGTGGATGACACAGTTCTCTCAATGTGGCACAATTTGGCTTGCTGGCACGATTCAACAGTTCATTCTTGGGCATCAAGCGTTTCTCAGTTCAAAACAGTTTCTTTAGGCTTCTTTGCCTTGAATCAAAGATACAGTTTCACACTTTCTCAAATAGTTTCCTCAGGTTTCCCTTAACCAAGTCTGGGTCTTTCTTGACCCTTTTACTTTGGTACAATTCACTCCGTCTTCCCGTGTTAGGGCTTGAGTCTGTCTTTGCTCTTTATAGTTCATTTTGTAATTCACTTTCTTTGTAACACACTTTCACTTTATGACTCAGGTTCTCAATATTCACTTTGTAGTGTTCCCTGTCCAACGTTTCTTCTCGTTATCTCATTTAGATACTCCAGTGCATGACCACTTTGGCGTCCTGTTCAATATGATTCACAGTTCACGCATGATTTTTCAACATACTAAAGCTTTCTGGTATTTGTAGTTCCTTTCACAAACTTTCATAGGCTTCCCTCCGCTGGTCTCGAGCCTTAATTTAAACACACTTTCAAGATATTTCACAGCTTTCTTTCTTTAGCCTCATGCTACAGTTCAAACACATGTCACATAGACTTTTGATAATGCGATTCACCTCTGCAGGACCACTCTGTTACTTTATAATAACTTGCTTCACTTTTAACAATCAAATCCTTCTTCACGTGATTATCTTCATTCATGTAACCTTCGCTTGATACAGTTTGCCTCGCCTGCAACACAAATCAGACCTTTGTTTCATTTGGAAACTCACTAGTTGTGTTTATCTCGGTTCTTTCTTCTTCGCCTTGGACGCAGCTATCAAGGTCTTTGCCAATGACTCCTCTGCTCCTCCCCAACTCTGTCGATCACCCGAGAGGGGAACAGGCAACCTTGGAATACTTCAAATTTAATAGCAGAATGTGCAATCCTTAAAGATCTACGAACACTCCATCTAGCGAAGTTCGCGCCCTTGAACATGAATATGGATGAGTGGTGGTTTCGCGTTCTAAATGGAAGCTCGGTCCACTTGACATGCGCAGTTATAAACTTCATGGATTCAGTGATATATCGTAGCTGAACAGAAAGTGATGTCGACGATAGCGATGAGCAGCGAGACCACCAGACTATAAATAGAGATGGGAAAGAGAAAATGGGAATAGTGGTGAAGTGAATGTTTTGTAACAAAAGTGAATGTTTTGTAATAAAAGTTTGTAATAAACTATAATTTACAAATAAAAAAAAAAAATACTTCAAAGGAAGGCCTTCTCCATATTCTTGGCCTAACTTTGCAAACCCTTATGGCCTCTTGGAAATATGGTTTGTTCGCCTGGTTTTCTTTCGCTTCTCACAGCATTCGAACAGCACTTGACCTTCCGATCTCTGCAGCTTGGTTTGCAGCAGCTCAAGGAGAGCTGTTCCTTCTCATACCCAACCTCGCTTAAAGTGTGCCTATGTGCTCCACCTTTTATCCTCATGCGGATAGCTAATGTATGGCAGGTGTGTGTAATTGAAACTGAGTGCCTCACCCTGCCTGGCCTCATTAATGGGACAGGGCCATTGCAAAGTACTAGGGGTAATCTTCATAGCCATAGTCCTCATCTTCTTCGGCTCAGTAGCATTGTCAGCATACAGAGGGTAAGGATCATGGGAGCTGTAGTTTCCCAGAAAATAGGTAGGGATAGGGGTTTGATAGTGGTTAGGAAAAGGGGGATACCATGTCTCACCACGGTGTCTCTACCACACTCCCGAGAACCCCCCACCCAGGTGATCCTCCCTCGCTTGTCCACCCCCAGGGTCGCGATCCAAAAGTGATGGCCCTTCCCTGGTCACCTGAGTTCGGGATCCCCAGGGATTTGGTTGTGAAACACCCCCTGGTTTTTCCCATTAGGAAAGAATTATTACAGTTTTATTTTTTGTCAATTGGAGGCCTAGGAACAGTAAGAATCAGACTGGGCCACTAACAATTGATACCAATTGTCAAAGTGATGTGACTTGGTAGGAACGCCTGTGTGAACTTTCAAATACTCGTCCCAGAGTTAAGACTAAATATGCCCCTGTGCAGTGGCCAGAGTTTGAACGGAACATCACCAGCGAGCCATGGAAAGTAATGATGGATCTTTGTTACAGCACACAATGTCCACCTGCACCGGCAGACAACACAGAAGATGATTCGTCATTATTAGCCAATCCACTCCCCCAATCTACGCCGTCGAAAGGATTGGTGCAATATCAAGATTTACTATTCCCTGTTTCCCAAAAAGAGTCTGGAAATAAGTACATATCACAGTTTGAATTCAGTGAGGTATTTCCTGAACTGGTTGATGAAAAGTCGAAAGACCCCCGACTACACCATGGGTAGTGAGGAGGAATGTAAAAACACCATCTGTCATACAAAGGTGTGCCCTGGTTTCTGGAACCAGATCAAAACAAGCCCGGCCGCCCCTCTACAAGTTCAAACCTCATGGAACAGCAATGAACTCATGCTGGAGAAATAATAATTCACGCATTAACTTGTCATTTATTTAGCAATGAGCAGATAACATGGCAATTCAGCAATAAATGGGAAAAATGCAAGTTACAAGTTATACATCCCATAGAGCACAATCGTATGTTCCTTGAACACCACGCCAAGGACCTGTTCAACTTTCTCCCTCTCAGGCAACAAACTGGCACCTCTGGTCTGGCCCAGCACACCTGTCCACTCTCTCTCTCTTAACAGCCTTCAATGCTGTCAAACCCAAGGCACTTGCACGTTCATGATGCAAGCCTGTTGGAGAGTCTCCCACGCCCATGTGCGTGCACACTTTTATTGGGTGTGCCTGTCACTCAACGTGACGTAAACTTTCTAGAAACCTTTCAGTGTCAAAACATGTTTTGGTGGAAAGTTACCATTCTGCACCTGTCCAAGTTACTGGGCTGTGGAAGCGCTCCACTGGAATGTATACATATCAATGTCCAAGGTCAGTCTGTATCCTGCCATACCATTCTGCATCTGTTTACTAGGGAACGCAGAGCATTACTTGCAAAAGCACAGCAACACAGACTGCCCAAGCGGGCCTCCCAGAATCAAGCCATTAACCCTTAGTGAGCAATTCATGCAGGCCTGTGCATGCTGCTAGCTAATATAATATTGCAAAAAACTGGGCTTCTAGGCCCTACAATGATATTACATAACAAAGCACAAGAGCGCTATAGATTGGATACATTCAGTTCACACCTCGAAACAAGCTATTAAACCTATATCCTACTTCAGCAGGCTGTGTGCCTCTGCGAAATTAGTTAGCTCAGCAGGTTGCATGCCAGTGCATGAGTTGGCCATCACACTAGAGCATTGAATCTGAATACACCATAGCGCAGGATGAGTGACTGTTGAGGGAGCCTAAATACAAATTTGACAGCTGCCGGTTTGAGATTTTAAAAATGACTAAATGCAACTATGGGAAACATGAGAGGACGTGTAGGGAGCAATTGGTCAATTTTACTCAAGAAGTCGTTGGAACCACCCTGAAGATCAAATGGAGCCATTTACAAGTACATTCAACATTTTCATGGTCTGCTCAACCTACAATTAGCAAAGTACCTGCTAGAAATGTAAGTAGCTTGTGAGCTCTATTTTTCAGCTGATCAACATCTAGGAGGACCTCAAGTAACTGTACATTTTTAGAACTGGAAACTGCATACTACAAATATCAGAAACATAACATATTCTCTGCTCTAAGTCATGGCTGGAATTTCAAACAGGAAGCAATTGACAATGCTCTTGCAGGCAAAAAAAAGCACAGGCTTGCTGGAAATGGACAGTGCGACAACCTGGAATTTTGGAAAAGTGGTGCGCTTACCCCTTCCAGGACATTGGCACGCAACTAGAGGGCTCTGACGTGGTGCAAGTGCCAGAATGTACATCTTCTGTTGCCATGGAAAAATATGTTTCCATTAAATCCATTGAACTTATACCTTCAGGGGGATTGTAAATAGAATTGATAGCCACGGGCAGGCATGTGGGAATTGCACAGATCATGTGAGAGCAGTTTCAAGACACAAAGCATCAATTTGAAGTATTGCATATGTCCAAATCAATTTCCAAGACAGTTAATGATGTTGGGCAAAAACAAAAAGGGATGTGAAGACATTCTAAAATGATCACAGTCCATATGCAACCATCTATGGTGGTGTTCCAGAATATGTGAGGGTTCAGTAGAGGTTCTATGGGAAAAGCTGTAGTCACTGGTCCAACATTTTTCAAACAAGCGCTCATGGGAATGAAACAAGCACTATCACACATGCCAACATGGACCTTTGAGTAATGAGCTGGAGCATAGGATAAAATGGTTGATGCCCGGCCTGATCACTCATCCCTTCAAACAATAGTGTGTGACAAAGGGCTGATCAATGATTTGAAGTGCATCACTGATTTTTGGCACACTGGGGATTTTGAGGTTTTCCATAATATACAGGCCCAAAAAATGTACTATGTATGTCTTTCTCTCTTGTTCTCTGTCCATGTCTATAATATCATATTTCTTATTACAATTTGTTTTCTCTAAATATATTTATATTTTTAACGCTCTTATTTTCATTATATATATCATTATATCTTCGTATATATCTCTAACCCTAAATTTATTTCTCAAATAAAAAACTCTAAATCTATGTGTGTTATCTCAATGTAGCTCCTCTTTTCTCTCCAACCGAGCTCATTATATATTTGCATGTGTATGTATGGCTATATTTATTTGTGTCTCTATTCTCAGTTTGTATTATTGTAATTCTCTTCTGTGAATCTTTTAAAATATCACAAAACAAACGACTATCTGTACATGTCTTTAAATATCGGTTGTCTTATCTGATTGTACTTAAAAATCTCTCTCTCTCCCTCGCTCTCTCTTTTTCTCACTCCCTCTTCCCAAATCTCTTTCTCCGCGCTCTCTGTTTGTCTGTCTGCAGTGATGTGTCTAACAGTGTGTCTCTCAATTACTTACAATATACTTCTATCAGTCGATACTAAAGGGTTATATTACCCCAAGGTGCTGGCCTTACTCTACTGTTTTGGACTATCTCTCACTTGTCCCCTACCTAACCCCTACTTTGTTTATTTGTGCTGAACCCCCTCCTCATCCATCCCGTTCTCTCTCTCTGCCCTCCTTTTCACTCACTCACATCCCCTGGCTACCCATCTTCTTCTTTCATTACTCCCAGACTCAACACCTCTCTCTTACTCTCTCCCCCCCCCTCTCTCTCTCTCTCTCTCTCTCTCACTCCATGTCTGTAGTGACATGTCTGACAGCATGCCTTTCTGTTGGTTACAATGTACCTCTATCAGTCAAGACTCGAGGGTTATAGAGCCACATGCATTTTACGCAAAGGAGCTGGACTTACTCTTTTGTTAGGCCCATCTCTCATTCGCCTCCTGCATCTCCACACCTCGTTCACTTGGACTCACTATCCATCCTTATCCCTCCCTTTCACCCCCTCTCTCTCCCTCCCTTTCACTCTCTCCCTCATTCCCTCTGTCTCTCTACGTGCCCCCTTCGTCTTTGCTCCCAACCTCACCCTCTCTCTCTTACTCTCCATCAGTTTTCCATTCTCCCTACCTTTCCCTTCCTCTATAGACCTCTCAATTTCTCTCTCTCTCTCTTTCTGTCTGTAGTGATGTGTCTGCCAGCATCTCTTTCTGCTGGTTGCAATATACCTCTATCATTCGCGACTCCAAGGTTTTAGAGCCGCATGCATGTTACCCAAAGGTGCTGGTTTCACTCTATTGTTAGGGCAATCTCTCTTTCGCCCCATACCTATCCACACCTGCGTCACTTCTGCTCAGTATCCCTCCTTCTCTCTCCCTCTCTAACCTTAAACCTGCACTTCTCTCTGTCCCCCACGATGTGTCTGAGGTGGTAACAATGTACCTCTATTAGTGTATACCAGATGGTTGTATAGCCACATGTCTGCTACCTAAATGTCCCTGTCTTAACGTACTGTTTAGCCTATCTTTAGCCCTGCCTACCCCCGCCTAGTTCACTCACACTCACGATCCCGTCCTCTCCCCCCTCCCTCCTCCTGTCACTCTCTCTGTCCCAGAGGATGAACATCTCTATTTGTTTTAAATAATCTTATTCTATCACTCCTTCTTTAAATACATCCCACTTGTATCCATACATTTGTATTTCCAACACAATTAAATTTCTATATGTTAATAGGTTAGCATGCCTTTTTTATAATCTTGTGTTTACGAAGTTAAAAGCATTCAAAACACTATTTGGAGGAATTTTCACTAGGAACATTTGTGATAGGCACTGAGATATGTTACAGTGCCCAACCACAATGGGTAACAAAATAACACTTTTCCACTGCTGCATTTAGTTGTGCCTTATTCTTTATCAAAGTTACATCTAAATGACCATAATTATTAAGAATTTTAAAACATCTAAATTGCGTAATTGAATGAATCGTGTTACTAGGCGACAGGCTTTTTATAAACACGGTGTATTTCAGTAACTTTGCTTTGGCAAAGCATATTTTGAAAAGGTTGCAAACAAGAAACGAAAGACATTTTGATCTGGGCCGGTGGCTTTGTCAAAATGGGTTCACGTTGTATTCTGACCCTGGGTTTTTACGGAGCACACAATCCGATGTTAAAATATCCATATGGAAGTGACCAAATAATGGAATATGGGTTTAGTGAAATACCGCATGCACTGAAATAGAATCATCATTTCACACTTGCTCTTGAAACAGAACAACGCCACTAGAGATCCACAATGGACCATTGAGATTTATGTGAGTAGGATGCTTTTTATTTTGAAAATAGGAAAGGCATGTTAAGCATGCCGTTAAATGTAAGTGAGGAATAATGGTTTGATTGTGTGCATGTTTTGGCGAACAAATGCATATAAAGACAGTTATCTTGTAAGACCAGTGTTGCACGTTAACAGATATTAAATATCGTCGAAAAAACGAGACACACCCAGAGCCAATAAACACTTGTAGAACAGGCATTGTTAGCGGGCGATCCCGCCGCCCCCGTGAGCCCTCCACCCCCGTGTACACAGAGACACACGGAGACCGATGCTGTTCGTGTGGGCTCCCCGGTGGCTCTGCTGCCGCCGGGCGACGCCCCTTTATTTATATGGCACGCGACGGAGTGAACGTCACTCCGTCGCGTGCTTGCCCTTAAAGGGGCCACGCCACACTCCTCCTTTTCCATAACAACAAACACAAAGGAGGATACAATCGTTCTACTATCTACAGCACTCAAAACTTACTAATCACTACTTCCCAGCATGCACATTAGGAATCCCCCATTTATTAGCAACCACCCTGGATCCCCCAGCGGTGCCTTCACACGGTCCGGCGACCCATCGCCATCATGACCCCAGATCAGTCCGTCACATAGTCACTCATGTGGGCAGGTTTCCCACGCCCTGTTCTCAGGGGGTACCTCCTGCCCCTGTCCCTTACCGGAGTACTTGAGTCGGTTCTTCCGCGAACAGGCAAGTCCATGGTGGGGACATCTCCTCCACTCTCGTCGGGTAGTTCTTCGCCAGCCTCTCCTCGATTCGCTCCTGGTTCACCCAGTCTCCTAAAGAAACTGGCATTTCTGGTCACCGACGATGTCCCATCTGATGCAGTCACCATAGACCCCTTCACCGCTACAACATCCAGGGGGGCGGGCTCATATGTGAGGGAGAGCTTGCCCTGCGGATGACGGTTCCTCACTAATACCTCATCCCCTGGGGCAATGTCGGGCGGCCTCAGTCCTCTTCTCATGTTCTCCGCCCGAGTTCTTGCCAGCCGATCTTCCTCCACCTGCTCATTGTCAATGATGGCGGGCTCTCGGGCCCCTACCTCAGGTACGACATCCCGGGGGCACCTCTGGAAGAGGGCCTCCGCCGGTGCTACCCCCGTCGATGAATGGGGGGTGGTTCTGTATCCCCGTAGGAACACATACAGGGCCCTCTGCAGACATTCACCCTTGCCTTGGGCGATCCGGAACACCTTGTTAAGGGTGCGCATCATGCGCTCGGCCTCCCCGTTTGCCCGGGGCCAGAGGGGTGTGACCTTCCTGTGCTGAATGCCATAGTTCTTTAAAAGTTCAGCAAAACTCTCCCCTTGATACGGTGCTCCATTGTCAGTGCACACAACCGATGGAAGGCCATGGGTGGCGAAGATCTTTTCCACGGCGATCACCACGTCACCAAACGCCAGCGACTCTACAAATTCCACCTCCGGGTATCGCGACCACTCGTCGACCATCACCAGGAAGTGCGTCCCTCTAGATGTAGAGCCGAAGTCCGCATGCACTACTTCCCATGGCTTGGTTCCCCTAGGCATTGTCTCAATGGATGGATCCCGCTGGGCTGGGGATGCGGCCTGACACCACAGACACGAGGCCACAAACTCTTCTACCCTCCGCTCTAGCTCCGGGAACCACACCTTCTGGCGAAGCCTAGCCTTTGTTTTGGGCGCCCCTTGGTGGCCCTGGTGGGCGAGAGCGATTATCTGTGGGATCTTCGTCTGTGGCACCACTATTCTGTCGCCTCTCAGCAGGAGTCCCGTTTCCGAGAATGCAAGCTCTTCCCGCACCTTCCAGAGCTGTTCCAGTGCCACTCTGGCTTCGCATGTTCGACGGTCAAGCGCTTCCAGCACCGTCTTCCACGCACCTTGTTGCATGGCCAGTCTGATAATGGCGAAGCACTCGTCCTCCTTCGATGCCAGCTCCAGCTCTTCCACCTGCACGGAGTTGGGGGTGGCAGACTCAACGACGAGACGAATGTATTCATCAGCCTCCTCCGCGGACACAGACGCCCATGCATCCCCACATGGGTGACGTGACAGATAGTCTGCAGCGTTGCTTACCCCAGGCCGATACACCAGCGACACGCCGTATTCAAGCAGGGCAAGCATCCAGCGCTCTATCCTTACTGGTGGTCTGGAGGAGGAGCCCGCCATGATGGGTAGCAGTGGTTTGTGGTCAGTGATAACAGTCACAGGACGCCCTAAAATGTATAGGCGAAAATGCCTGCAACCCCACAATACTGCCAGGGCCTCCCTCTCGATTTGCGAGTAGCGTTGTTCAGTATCCGAGAGTGCCTTGCTCGCATAGGCTATTGGCCGAACTTCCTGCTCGCGCCCCACTTGAGTGAGAACCGCCCCCAGACCATAGGGACTGGCGTCCACGATGATTTCCGTCTGCAGGCTAGGGTCAAAGAACGCCATGGTGTCCTCTGCCGCTAGGGCACCCCGGATGTCATCAAATGCCGCCTGCTCGAGGGGCCCCCACTGCCACACAGAGTCTTTCTTTGTTAAAGATCTTAGAGGCTCAGAGCGGGACGCTAGATTCCTAATGAAGCGGCCACAATAAGTGACCATGCCCAAAAAGCTCCTCACCTCAGCGACATTTTCAGGTGGGCGGGCCTCTCTAATGTCCTTTACCTTCCGGGGATCGGGTGACACCCCATCTGCCTTAAACACGAACCCAAAGAACTCAATTGTTGTCCTGAGGAATTCGCATTTCTCCTTGTGTAAGGTAAGTCCCAAAAGACGAAGGCGCTCAAATGTCTTTGCAAGGCGGGCCATATGTTCTGCCTCAGATTTGGAGTGTACTAAGATGTCGTCACTGATGTTGATGACCCCATCCAGATCTGCTAATGCCCCTCTTATGATATTTTGAAAGACTTCCGCTGCAGAGGACACCCCAAAACTCAGCCTCTTATACCGATACAGGCCCCGATGGGTGGTGAAGGTGGTGATGTATCGGGACTCAGGGTGCAGAACCACCTGATGATACCCTGCCCTCAAGTCCAGCTTGGAGAAGAACCTCGCCCCCTGTAATTCCGCAATGATGTCGTCCATGGTGGGGGTTAGGTGTCTCTCTCTTTTGATCGCCTTGTTGGGCAGGCGCATGTCGACACAAATCCTTACTGCATCTGGTTGTTTGGGCTTTCGTGCAACGACAATGGGTGAGACCCAGGGAGTGGGGCCTTCCACCTTCTCAATAATGTCAAGCTGGACAAGGTTGTCCAATTCCTGGTCTACCAGATCTCTGAGGTGAAATGGTATGCGCCGGTGTTTCAGAGCCACAGGTTGTATGGACTCATCAATGTGCAAGCGGACTGGTTCCCCCACCAACTGTCCAATGCCTTCAAAAAGGGATGTGTGCTTCTCCAGGAGCTCCTGGATGTCGTCCAGATACACGTTGTATGCGAATGTCACAATCCCCAAAGCTTCAGCAGCTGCGCAGCAGAGGAGCGTGTTGGTGCTCACCGGCGTGACGTAAAACCTTGCCCGAATGCCTGAGTTGCCATATTGAGTGTCAGCCACAAACACGCCATCCAGTGGGATTGGATGGTTGCCTCCAAATGTGAATATGCGCGCTCTCGGTACCGCCAGCGGTGGTGGTGCCTGCATGGCATCATAGTGTTGCCTGGCCATCACGTTCACGGACGCCCCCGTGTCCACCAACATGGGTACTGAATCTCCATTGACCAGCACGTCACATCTGGGCTGTCTCTTGGAATGCGATTTCAGCATTTTTATGCATGACACGAAGAAGACATTCTCTTCATCTTCTTCTTCCTCCTCACCTTCTAGAGGGGGTCCATCGTCGGCCTGATCCACCTGGGCAACGTTGGATGTTCTCTGGGGGCGGAAAGAGCCAGCCCGGACAGGTCCCCTGGGGACCATTTTCGGGACCGTCGATCTGCACACTCTTGCAAAATGGTCTGTGCCCCCACATCGTCCACACTTCACTCCCGCTGCTGGACAATCTGCTGGGTGCGGGAGGTCATATCCACACTTTAGGCACGAGGACTGCGCCACTTGGGGCCGTGGACCTTGAGTATTCATGGGGCGTCTTGATCCGCGACCTCTTCCGACTGCGCATACCTCTTCCACCCTACCAGGGCGCACACCCGCTTCCATCCTTGATGCCCGCAGCTCCGACACCTCGTGGCACCTCCCCAGTTCTAGGATGCGGGGTAGTGTTATACCAGGCTCACGCAGGATTTGACGCCTCAGCTTACCAGAGGAACAGCCCTGAATGAGGTGGTTGCGAATCATATCCTCAGGGTCATTCCAAGCACAAGGTGCCGCCAGCCTGCGCAGCCGCCCATAAAACACATCCAAAGTCTCGTCATCTTTCTGTCTGGTGTTGCCCATTAGGAAACGTTCGTAATCCACATTGGCCATGGGCAGGAAGTGATTGTGGAGCGCAGTTTTGGCGGCATTAAAAGACCCATCCGCCGGTTGCAAGGACAAGAAGATCTCATGCACAGCAGGGCCTACAGAATATAGGAGAGTGGCCAACTTACTGTCGTCACTTGTCTCCATCGTGGCCCTAAAGTACATTTCGAGCCTGTCCATCCACATCTTCCATCTCTGTCCTAGGCTTGATGGCGTGCCCGTGACATCAAACTCTGGCATTGGCTGTAGGGTACCGGGAGGTCTCTGCAATGGTCTTGGTGGAAGGGCAGGCAGGGGTTGGGCTGGAGCAGCAGCCTGCTGTTGGGCCCCGGCGGCCGCGGCACCTTGATCCATGGTGAATAGCGCACAGGCACCCCGTGATGGGGCCGCAACTTAGACACCACACACACCCAGTACCTTGATGAGGATTCCAGCCCCTCAGGTGATTCAGATGATGTCCAGGTTCGAGTATTTTCCAGGCAAATGTAGGACTACCAGGTTCCAGACTTCAGCCGGTGTAGGATGGAAGAATCCAAAAATTGAGCAGGGTAGGCCCCAGTGTGCATCCAGTAGGCCTCCAGGTAGCTCCACCCTTAAACTCGGATGAAAAACAGTGAAAATGCAAATGACTTGCATTCCACCAGCACGTGTTGCAAGCAGTGACTGTCCGCCACTGGAATCTCCAAAAATTGGGTCCGGATCTCTCACGGATGCTTCGTTACGAAGCCGCGAGTTTCCGAGGCCTTGTCGACAAAATGGCCGCCGGCCACGCGTGTCTCTCCCCTCTCCGCGGCCAACATTTACGGATGCGCTCACACGCGATCATCTGCGCAATGCGAGAATGTTGCCACCTGTCCCAGGGATGGATCCGACCTCGTCGCCATTGTTAGCGGGCGATCCCGCCGCCCCCGTGAGCCCTCCACCCCCGTGTACACAGAGACACACGGAGACCGATGCTGTTCGTGTGGGCTCCCCGGTGGCTCTGCTGCCGCCGGGCGACGCCCCTTTATTTATATGGCACGCGACGGAGTGAACGTCACTCCGTCGCGTGCTTGCCCTTAAAGGGGCCACGCCACAGGCATGGTGCCTGATTAGCAGAATACATTAATAATGGCACAATCCCATTAAAAAACACTCTGTGAATCAGGCACATGAAATGCATCTGCAGAATCGAAACAGTGTAATGGGCTCAATGTAGCTCATAATGTTACATTTATCGACAATGTTAACAAACTCAAATCTGGTTTTCTCTTGAGCCATAGTTGCGTCACGACAATGTTCGTGTGTCACATTCCCGTGGATGTAGTGTATTCCCAGTACTGGAGCTTCAACATTACCAACAGATCAATAATCGCTTGATTATGGGACGATCATTCATTTGCAGTACCCGTAATAAGAACCAAAAGGGCACTCATAGCCTTGTGAATAGAACGGAACAACACTGCCGGTTAGCGGGTGGTGTCGAACCCGGAAGAACACAGCCGGTTAGCTGGTGGTGACGAACCCGGAAGAACACAGCCGGTTAGCTGGTGGTGACGAACCCGGAAGAACACAGCCGGTTAGCTGGTGGTGACGAACCGTGCTTTCTACAGAAGGGAATTTCCCATTCAAGAACTGGGCATAAAACATGAACATATATATTTCAAGTAACAGCTTTTTTTCAAAAGAATCTGAAATGAAAATGGAAGAGTGTAACTTTTATTGTATTGCAAAATCAGAATGTGATCATTTCCTACATGCTTCCTATTGCTCGGTCTACCGAAAATCCTATTGATGGATTATCTGTCTTTTCAATGGTTATGTACGTAAACAGTTTAAATGGTTCCAATCTACGTAGTTAAACATTTTTTTTTGCAATACACAATATAACAATATGCAAAATTCTTTACTAGACACAATTATTGAAATTATATATTCTTTTTGTGAGAAGCAACTAAACAAACTAAGAGTGTGTATACATTTAATGAATTTCTTCTACGTTTTGCATTCGGAAACGTGATTGCGTGGATGCTGACAGTGGATGTTTGGCTACGCTGTGCACTTACGTCATGCCAACAGGCATGACATAGCTCATTTTGCAGAACCTGGAGTTTATGATATGATAGGTTATTTATAACGCACTTAATACCCAGAGGTTTCTAAGCGCGGACCCGGGGATCGAACCTGTGTTGCTCCGTGTCGTCTTGCTTCCAAGGTGAGCACCTTGCCCCTAAGCTATCCTCCCAAGACAAGGCGCCTCATTACAAGTGAGGCGGAACGGGTTAATGGGACCCGCTAAAGGAGGCGGACCCGTTAAACCCGTTCCGTCTCATTACAAGCTCCCCTCACGGGACCCGGTAAGTAACGCCTGTTCAAACCAGGCGTGCTTACCGGGTCCCGTGAGGGGAAGAGGGAGCAAACAACAGGTTCTCGTAATCGGCCCGTTGTTTGCTCCCTCCCCCATTCCCATTCAGCCCTCTAGGGGCTGAAATGGGAATGGGGAAGGTCCGGCCCCAGGTTCCTGAAGGGAGGAATTACCGGGCCCTCCGAACTCGGAATGGCCCGGTAATTGCCCATTCTGGGAACCCGGACCCGAAATTGGCGGCATGGCTTCCGCCAAAATCGTAATGAGGCCCAATATCTTTTCACTGTCATTGTTATTTTATGTTCCAACGTAATCCGGGTTAGTATTAGCAGTTTTTGGTTGTCTGATTGACGTGTGCTTCTGCAATGAGAGATGATTCTAGGTATGTGGCCAAGGTTTTAACTTTCCCTAGTGTTGGGATGTTACTGTCCTTGACATTAAAGCTAGATGAACTGGCATGCAGTTTATCCCGGGCCTGAGGAGATCCAAAGATCAACAGCTCCATCTTCCCACCGTTAAGACACATCCAATTGGTGGTCATCCAGTGTTCAAGCCATTTAAAAGATTGGCTGCATCAATATCATACACTCCATTTATCTCAAGAATTAGCTGAGCATTGTCAGTGTAATTTGTGAAAAACACCACATTTTTAGCAAGGAGATCGCAAAGTGGTCTAATATAGACGTTGAACAATGTAGGAGATAGGCAGGCCCCCTGAGGTATGCCACAGAGGATGGGAGCAGGTACTGAGGAAGCGTCACCCCATCACACGTGAAACTGATGGTGGGATAAGAATGATTCAATCCAATTGACTGTTTATTTCTGAGCAGTTCCCTGTGTCGGCAAGGGTGTAGAGAAGTCGCTCGTGATCAAAAAGATTAAATGCTGCTGATAGGTCCAATGAGACTAACAGTCCTGCTTTTCCCCTGTCTAGGATCCTGAGCATGTTGGTTTGGAGGTCAAGCAGAGCAGTCTCTGTACTATGCCCTGAACATAAACCTGACTGCCTATTGTGTAGTTTGGATGTGGAGCCTAGGTAAGCCTGAAGTTGCTAGGTGGCCATTTTATCTACAATCTTCAGCAAAAAGTTGGAATTGGTGATGGGCCTTAGGTTCTTAGCATCTTTTGGGCCCAGGCCCGCTTTCTTTACTATGGCAGTGACTGTGACTTTCTTGATGATGTCTGGGACATAGTTATGATGAAAGTATGTGTTAACGAATCTAGCGAGAAAAGGTGAGAACACCCCTTGTTATTCAAGATAAGCTTTGAAAAAATAATAGCTCCAGGACAAGAAGTGGGGTGCATTGTGCCCAATGTTTTTTCCATATCCGACATGCTGATGGATTTGAAACATAAATTTAAGGATATCCAGTGATAATAAAGAATACAATTACAGAGAATACTAGAACAGGGAAACAGAAAAGTAGTAGGGGCATCATATCTTGGCAGATCAGTATCAGATCACTCAACATTGCTCATGGAGTAGAGGATGCGAGGTCCTAGACCACCCATACCGCTGTGGTGCATGCCAACTGACGCTCTTACAGAGAGCGCCTTCAGGGAAGGGCTCAGGAGCAAAATAGCAGAATACATGGACAATAATGTGGGGAGTGTGGAGGGCTGGGACACAATATGGGAGGCAGTGAAAGTGGTTGTCAGGGGGAAGTCATTGCGAGCGCTGGGGGCATTAGAAAAATGCTGAGGAAGGAACTGGAGGCGGGATAAGGAAAGATCAGACAGATGGAGGCCTTTGCCCCAAAAACCAAGGAAGTGGAATTGGAGTTGGCGACAGTCAGGGAAGACTGCCAAAGCGCCTGGGTCAGATTTACAAAGTTTGACTACATTGCCAAAACCACTAGGGCCCATGCAGAAGGTGATAAACTGGGTATGCTCCTGTCGTGGCTGTGCAAAAGGGAGAACCTGAAATACCTGATTAGGGAAATCAGAGACAAAACAGGTATGGTGCACACAACGCAGTCAGCCATCAATGACGCGTTCAAAGACTTTTATTCCCAATTGTACCGCCACAATGTGCATGTTCCCCAGGGTGAAATACCGGATAAGCTAGAAGAGATTGGACGCCCTTCACTGAATGGTGCACAACGGGAAATTTTGGGCACAGAACTAATGGTGGAGGACATAGGGGAAGGAATACAATCACTAGCCACTTGTAAAACCCCTGGCAGCGACGGGTTACCCCCTGAGTTCTACAAGGCTTACAGGCAGGAGTTGGCCCCGACTCTTCACAAGGCGTTTAAGGAGGCATACGACACTGGGGTACTGCCGAGGAGTATGAGGGAGATGTTGGTTGTCCCGAGACCGAAACCTGGGAAACCCGTAGATGAGTGTGGCTCGTACAGGCTGCTGGCGATGCTGAAATATATTAAAATACTGACGACATATTGGCCAAAAGGCTGTCGAAGGTTATAGGGACCATAGTGTATGGGGACCAGAATGGGTTTGTGCCCAGCCAGAGCATGGCTATGAACCTACGAAGGTTGAAACACATCATTGTGCAAACGACTGGTGCACAGGAACAATATGCAGTGATCTCTTTGGACGCTATAAAAGCATATACTGTGAATGGCTAATCACTGTTTTGAGGCAATTCGGGTTGGGAGAACACTACATAAAGTGGATTAAGCTGCTCTATGAGGCACTGGTGGCAAGGGTTAAAACGGGGAGGGCGGTGTCAGCATTGAGGGAGATCCAAAGAGGCACCAGACAGGGCTGCCCACTGTCGCCAATGCTCTACATCTTGGGACTGGAGCCAATAGCTATATATATTTGGAAAGATTTTTTTGACGTGGGCAAAACAGTGGGAGTAGAAAGTCATGTTGTGTGCCTGTACGTGGATGACGTGTTGCTCTATGTAAGGGAACCGCATCTCAATGTACCAGTGATACTGGACGTGCTGCAGAACTTTGCGCGTGTATCTAGGATCTTCTTCCGCACTGGAAAATCGTGCATATTCCCAGTAGCCGTGCTGGCAAAGAAAACAGGGGAGGGCCTCCCAGAGGGCCGGCTCCGGTGGCGGGCACATACGTTCAGATACTTAGGAGTAAACATCTGGCACACACCCAAGCAGATGCACGGGAGGAGCACCACGGTGGAGGTGCAAGGGCTCAGGAAGTCCATGAAGTTCTGAGCTAGACTTGCACTGTCGGTTATGGGCATAGTGGCTGTCATTAAAATGATACTCCTCCCGAGGTTCTTGTATTTTTTCAACAATGTCCACTACTACATATCGGCCTCTTTCTTTCGCTTGCTGGAAAAGTTACTGAGGGAGCTGCTGTGGGGCCCTGCTAGGCAGCATAGGCTGGCCCTAAACATACTCACGCTGCCGTACAAGGTGGGCGGGGTTCAACTACCAGACTTTGAGAGGTACTTTCTGACTGCGCAACTTAGCTTTGTGGCCAAATGGCTAGCGGATGAGACTACCTCGGAAACGAGGCTACTTAAACAGCTGGTAGCGCCTGTGCTCCTGAAGGAAATTTTGTTGGTCCCACTGAGGTGCATGGGTGAGGCTCCGATGATTGTACAGTCGGGTAGGAAGATCTGGGGCAGGGCCCTTAAACTGATGAGGCAAGAACATCCTTACTCAACTGACACTCCGATTACTGCAGATGCATGCGTAACTAGGGCGAACCTGGCGAGAGCTAGGCAGTGGGAAAGATACGGTGTGTACACCTGGGGGGATATGTACGAGGTGGGAGTCTTCAGGGAATTTGAATCCTTGGGGTAGAAGGAGGGACTACCCAACTGCCAGTTTATTTGGTACCAGAGGGTTAGCCATGTGGCAAGGAGTACCTGGACCGAATAGCCAGAAGAACTGGAGGCAGTACCAATACTAACACTACTTCCCAACATTTGGGATGGGTGGAAACTAGTGTCTAGACTCTATAGCCAGCTTGCAGACAGACCCAACCCTAAAGGTGAAGCGTTGAAGCAATGGTGGGAAGCAGACCTGGGAACAAATATAACAGAGAAGGAATGGGAAAGGATATTAGTATACCCTGGGAAGTGTCGAGAAAAGCCTGTTTTAGGCTGATCCAACTGAATATACTTTACAGGACCAATATGACACCAGGTAGAATAGCCAAATTTAGCAGAGCACAAACCTGCTGTGCCCCTGGTGTGGGTCGGAGGGTGCCGGGATGATACACCTGTTTAGGGAGTGTTCAAAGACGCAGTGCTTCTGGTCCAAGATAGAACAAGTGTGTAGGAGGGCTAGGGTAGTGCGCTATGAATGGACACCGAAGGAATGCCTACTGGGAGCGTACCCGAGAATTAGAAAAATTAGGCACCTAATTAAATTCATGGACATGGTATGTGTGCTGGCCAAGAGCGCCATAGCGATGGCGTGGAAAATGGCGGGGGCACGCAATACGCCAAGTGGTATAGTGAACAGGAACACTGAACAGGGGCTGAAACTAAGGTATGGGGCAAAGGAGTATCTAAGGCAGGTGGAGATGCCAGTCCTTCATAAGAGGCTTGGAAGGCACTGGTCTGGGATATGTTCAATCCGTCGGATGATAAACCCCCATGAGTGATTGAACAGAAACCCTCTGGCCCCCATGTCCCCTGACAGCACCCTAAAATATCAGGATTTTCCTGGAGTGCAAATGGAGTGCCCTCACGAACATGCCCGAAAGCGAAGACTGCTTGTTGTTATTACAATGTTTTTGGTTGTTGTTAATCTGTGTTTGGTATCCATGAGTCAACGATTGTAAATGGAGCAGCGAAATAACACTGTACACTGTAAATAACAATAAAAACATTTTAAAATAAATAACAGAGAAACAGAAACAGAGCAAACAACATCAAACATTTAAACATTGATATGGGGGTTGTGTAAGGGGGTAATATGGGTGGAAATGGGTTGGTGTTGGTTTAAGTACATAGAGAAACAGGGGGACCAATGGGGCCCTAAAAGAAATTTTAAAAAATCGATATTTTTTCACTGTTATTGTTTTTGCTGAAAAAACATTCTCTATGATCACATAGAACCAATTTAAGTGGTTTTGCTTTGGCAGCAACCTATGATTAATATTTGGTAAATTGGGCCTGGGAGCATGTGTCGAGAGGGATGATTAGCAAGTCTTTGGGGATCTTGTCACGTGCCATGGTAAATTTATCAGGGAAGGCTTGCTGGGCCTTGGCACAGTCTTGGTTTGTAGGGGAGATGAATAGTACTCATGCCTTTGGTTTTTCAAGTAATTTTAATATTTCAAAGAGCCTTTTGGTGTTATTGTTTGCAACACTGATTTGTTCATTAAAATCGCTATTTCTGTCTCATTTATGGGTAGTCTGTATAAATGTTCAAGTTTTTGCAGGTTTCTTTGTGTGAGAGGGGTTTCTGCCATTTTCACCTCTGCTAGTCTCTTTAGTTTTTAACGAGTTGCAAGATCAGGTGTAAACCATTTATTGTGCACAGTGTTTTCTCTGACTCTTTTCTTTCTTAATGGGGCTACCTGGTCCAACATATGTGTCATAGTGGAGTTGTATGTTGACACCAGTAGATCTGGGGGGTCTAGGGAGTCAAGGCCGGAAGTTGTGAGCATGATTTCATTGAGGCACACCTGTAAGTCAGAGGTTTGTATGTTTTTATAGTTAGGACTAATGACACTCTTTAGGTCATTTGCTTGTTTCTCCAGAATGTTTTGGAGCAGGATGTTGAAGTCAATGATGAAGTGGTCTGACCAAATTCATAGAGTTATACATTTAATGCATATATCCAGATTTCGGGAGAATGAGGCTCAGAACCTCTGGGTTATCTTCGACTCTAGGCTTTCCTTTTCCCCACACATCTCTGACTTCTCTAAAAAGTCAAACTACCAAATGCACCTCCTCAGGGGTATTCTGCCTTTCCTCTCCTTCCCCCAGAACCTCACTGTCTCTAGAGCTCGGGTTCTCTCTAGGCTTGACTACTGCAACAGCCTCTTGCTAAATCTGCCTGCACCTACTCACCACCTTACAACACATCCAGAACAGGACTGCAAGACTTGTCCTTGGCCTCAAGCCCAGGGATCATATCTCTCCAGCCCTGAAATCTCTTCATTGGCTCCCAGTGGCTGCAAGGATTAAGTTCAAGACCCTCTGCATTGTCCACAAGGACTTCTGGGGTCTGGGACCACATTACCTTCAACTATCTCTTCGGAAAACCCTCCATACTCGAGCTTTTCGCTCCTCCACCTACAAATCCCTCAAGGTGAGATGCTTTTCCAAGCAACAAGTTGGTGGTAGATCTCTTTCTTCGGCTGGGGCCTCCCTCTGGAACAGCCTCCCTGCATCTCTGAAACTTGAGGAGAACCATCTTTGGTTCTTTGCTTCAGCCTTCTCTCTTCATCTCCCTTGCTGATCTGCCTGTTTTGCTCTGGGCTCCTGGCTACCCTCTGAATACGGGCCCAGTTCCCTGCCCACCTAGCTGCAGACCAGCACTTTCTCCTGGCAACCTCTGCACTTGGGTCTGTATCTGCAACCCTACAGTCCCATTTACTGCACTCATCAGACAACCGTTGTCTGCGCTTAATACTTGCACTTGCCACCTGCTGGCCGCACTACCTGTTTGTGTTTGTTTTGATCATGTGTTCTGCACTTTACACTCCTCCCCTGCCGTTTGCACTCCCCTAACCCCTGCACTTGCGTGTTCTCAATGTCACTGGGCATAGTAAGATCGTTGTTTTTGTCCTCCCTTGTACCCCTCCCTTGCCTCGTCGTGCTCTGAAACACTTGTGTATGGGCGCTATATATATAAAATATCATATCGTACCCAGTCGAGAATGTTTCCTTTCTTAGAGGTGGGGTCACTGTTGTGGATTAAGTAGCCAATGTTTTTAAGATATGAGAGACCGAATCTTTATCAGCAGCATTGTTACGCCAGCATTCTCCCAAAAATCCAGTAGTACACTTTGGTTTGTTCAATGATCTCAGGAGTTGTACAATATTCCTGTTAAAGTTTTGCATGTCTTCAGTAGTTCGATATATGAGGACAACATTAACGCAACTGGAGTGTGAGGGATTACATTTCAAGAGAAGGATTTCACAGTGGGTGCAATGATTAGGGGATTCCAAGAAAATTAATCTTTCCTTTGCAAGGATGCCAACTCCTCCCCCATGGCCGTGCTTCCGATTTTTACAGATAATTATATATCCCTCAGGGGTGGTCAAGTTAATCATAGAGCCACTAGAGTCTGTGAGCCAGGTCTCTGTTAGACATAGAATGTCAAGGTCATTCACAATGATGTAATCGTTTACATCAATAGCATGCTTGTTTAGTGATCTGGTGTTTAGAAGTGTAACTTTAATATTCTTGCTATCAATCAAATTAGGTAGGGAGAATTTAGTATCATGTTTGTTTTTAGGATAGGGCGGTGCGTTCATTATTTCTGTCTCTTCTACTGTGTTGCTAGGTTGTGGGCTACGGCTCAAATGTTGTGGCCTATAGCTTGTCGCTGTCAGGACTGTCAGGCTGCTTGACACCAGCATTGTCATCTCGCCAGGGAGTAGTAGGCAATTTGATGTTTTTTTTATGGCTGATGGACTTGTGGTATCTAAGTTCCCATTTAGCAAGTTCCTGTCATCATGATAGTAATTATTGACAGGGGGCGGGCCTCAATTTGATGGTCGGGTTCAGGGAGACGTGTGTTGTTTGTGGCGAGGAAAGGTATGTAGTCTTCATTAGAAATGGTGGTTTCTAGAGCAGCAACACCAACATTAAATGCATATAGGGTTCTGAGTTCTTTTTTTAAATTTCTCCTTCTCCAATGCCTAGTAAAGGCATGTGGGGTTCTCAGTGCATTGCCCTTCTCCTATGCCAAATAAATGCATGTGGGTTCTTAATGCTTTGGCCTTCTCTTATGGCCAGTAAATGCATGTGGGTTCTCAATGCGTTGGCCTTTTCTTATGCCTAATAAATGCATATCGGTTTCTCAGTGCTTTTGCCTTCTTTTATTCTTAGTAAATGCATATGGGGTTCTCAGTGCTGTTGCCTTCTTTTATTCCTACTAAATGCATGTGGGTTCTCACTGCTTTGTCCTTCTCTTATGTCTAGTAAATGCATGTGGGGTCTCAATGCTTTGGCCTTCTCCAGTGCCTAGTAAATGCATGTGGGTTCTCAGTGCTTTGCCCTTATCTTATTCTTAGTAAATGCATGTGGGTTCTCAGTGCTTTGCCCTTCTCTTATGCCTAGTAAATGCATGTGGGGTCTGAATGCGTTGGCCTCTTCCAGTGCCTAGTAAATGCATGTGGGGTTCTCAGTGCTTTTGCCTTCTTTTATTCTTAGTAAATGCATGTGGGTTCTCAGTGCTTTGCCCTTCTCGTATGCCTAGTAAATGCATGTGGGGTGCTCAGTGCATTGCCCTTCTATGCCTAATAAATGTATATGGGTTTCTCAGTGGTTTTGCCTTCTTTTATTCTTAGTAAATGCAT
The DNA here is from genome assembly GCF_040938575.1 of Ambystoma mexicanum. Taxonomy (NCBI): domain Eukaryota; kingdom Metazoa; phylum Chordata; class Amphibia; order Caudata; family Ambystomatidae; genus Ambystoma; species Ambystoma mexicanum. Next base: position 995,727,345 of record NC_090941.1, read on the forward strand.
ATGGGGTTCTCAGTGCTTTTGACTTCTTTTATTCTTTGTAACTGCATGTGGGTTCTCAGTGTTTTGCCCTTCTCTTATGCCAAGTAAATGTATTTGGGTTCTCAGTGCTTTGGCCTTATGCCAAACAAATGCATGTGGGTTCTCAATGCTTTATCCTTCTCCAGTACCTAGTAAATGCATGTGGGGTTCTCAGTGCTTTTGCCCTTCTCCTATGCCTAATACATGCATATGGGTTTCTCAGTGTGTTTGCCTTCTTTTATTCTTAGTGAATGCATATGGGGTTCTCAGTGCTTTTGGCTTTTTTATTCTTAGTAAATGCATGTGGGTTCTCAGTGCTTTGCCCTTCTCTTATGCCCAGTAAATGCAAGGGGGGGTTCTCAATGCTTTGGCCTTTTCCCATGCCTACTAGAGACATTTGGGATTCTCAGTGCTTTTGCCTTCTACTTCCACTATTAACTGCACATGGGGTTATCAGTGCTTTGGACATCTCCTACACCTAGTAAATGCACATGGGTTTCTCAGTACTTTGGCCTTTTTGAGTCTAGCACATGCTCTTGGGGTTTTAGTACTTTGGCCTGCACCTCGGTCTAGTAAATACGCACAAAGTTCTCAATGCAGTTGCCTTCTCCTCCATCCTATAAATGAACATGAGGTGCTCAGCGCTTTGGCCTTCTCATCACTCATGTACACTCACATGGTGTTCTAGGTGTTTTGGCTTTCTCCTGCGCCTGCTAAATGCACATGTGATTCTCAGTGCTTACTCCTGCTCATCAGCCTCATAAATGGACATGGTGTGCTCAGTGCTGTGCGTTGGCCTTCTCCTCGGCCATGTACATTCACAAGCTGTTCTAAGTGCTTTTCCCTTCTCCTCCACCTCATACATGCACATGGGATTCTAAGTGCTTTGGCCTTCTCCTAAACCTACACAATGCACGTGGGTTGTATTACCCCTCCAGCCAAAATTCACACACCTCAAACTACCCTTGAATTACGTTTCCTCCATCCTGCCTAAAACAACCTGCCACCTCACTCTGCCTAGGCCCTATTATTAATTTAGCATTACTCTAACTGCAATATCTTTCAAGTCCTTTCCCAACAAGTCTGCCCTACTCCTGCATCTTCAAATGCCAACACCTACTGTCTCGAGTTTCTACTCACCTGTCTTTATACAGGTGCATAATCGAATTCGAATCTCAAACCTCGGAAAACCCTGGGTGAACCATGGAAAAATCGTCAAGTTCAAGTTTTGCATAAACAGTCCCGCCTATGCTTAGTAGTAAATGGGTGCAGGCGGAGAACAAGTACTGTACTTAGGACAATTAGTAACAATTTAGAAGCCAGCCTTGGAAATATTCTTAAATGGAAAAGGGAAGTAAAGGTATGATCATCAGTTTTACTATAAGCATAAGTTGCAGCCTCCACAACTATTGTTTTACAATTGCAAACCATAGGCAGTAATAGAGGTAGTTCTCAGTATGACTATCTTGCCAGATAGACGCAATATGTGTACTGATGTTGCTCTTCATTAACACTTATAACAGGCACAGTGAGACCAAGCTGTGACCAAGCTGTGATGTTTTAAGCTGACAGAGAGAGCGGCCCTACTTCAGTTGTAAAAGTAAACAATGGAAGTACGTGGGCACCTCTGAATAATACTTAGTCGTGCCTTCAATCCTATCAGACTTCAGAATGTTGTACAAATGTATACCAATGTGGAAGACCGAGCAGTAATAAACTGGTCACTACCTTTTGGATTTTTGGCTGCAGTCCCATCCCCCCGGTCCCCAGTCATGCGGGATCTGCTTCACAGCGATCCTTCAAATCGGCAGACTTGTGGCAGCCTTCCCCGATGCCGGGTCTCGCTTGCAAGGACGGCCATGCCTGGGATTTCATTGTAGAAGTACAATCTTTGCAAGGCTGTAGTATCATGTTAGTAGTTCCGCACTGGAGATATGGCATTTTACGGCATACTTGTGCATTAGACCCACTTCTATACACCCACTTCTAATGCCCACCCTATTCCGGACCCCCAATCTCCCCTTTTCTCTGCTCCAGAACCTTGCAAATCCGCTAAACAATTCAGAGGAAAAACATGTGATGAAATGACCCACTTTCCTACTTGGTCCATCTCAAGAGGAATACAGTCGCCCATTCCACTGCAACCATTTGCTTAACATTCCTAACCTCCCTCAAGAAATTCCAGGCAGTCTGGTCCAGGGCATTGCTCCTAGAATAACTACACTTCAAAGCCCACACTCATTTAAGTGTGCCTTTAGTTCCTCCCCAATTTTCTGTATGTTGAGCCTGGCCATTCATGGTGTTTGGGGAAGAGGAATTAAGTGGAAAGTGACTTTCGATCCTGTTCTCTTGCCCATTTCTTCACCACACCCCTGCTAGTCCCTGTGGAAGCCCTCAAGGTTTCCATCAAAGGCATACTCACCCATTAGAACATTCCAAACAAAAGGGGGCCAGGCCTTTGTCTCTGTCGACCTTCGGCTCTCAAATAGTCTGTTCTTGGCTTTGCAACTCAGGCCAACTATGAGTGACAATCCAGTATGTACAATTCTGGCGTTAAACTTCTGCGAGAAATTAAATAAATTCTCAGTAGAAAATTCTATGCATTCCCTGGCAATAAAAGCAAACACACTTGCAGATATTACTTTTAATAATACCTATTTAACGAAAAGGCTCAGCGACGCCTACCTCAACCCCCCGACCTAAATTTCTTCCAAAGAAAACGAGCACTATGTGCTCTTGGAACACGAGGGGACATGACCATTTGACACAGCCGGACGCATTTGATTTGAGTCACTTCGACATCATCTGTCTCCCAGGAGACCTGGTTAATGGAAAAACCAGTGCTTGATGGGTATGAAACGTACATCTCCTCAGCGGTGAGAGGTATCTTTGGAAGACCATCTTCAGGCCTCTTAACCGCAATTAAAATTGGATCAGGGATTTCCATCAAAAAGAAAGTGGCTGAAACATATGGTATGCTAGCACTCCAAGCTGAGTGGTTCCACCCAGAGAATTCCCTGAGGGGCAAAGTGAAATCCAATCTAGCTATTATTAATGTTTATTGGAACCCGCAAAGAACAAGCAACTCGGAATTTTGTGAAACCATCGCGGAAACCATAGACAAATTTTCAATTGAAATGGCTACGGACCACATTATAATCTGTGGTGATTTGAATGCTAGAGTCGATCAATTGTCTTGCATCACCTATCCTTGCCCCTCTGCTGTGAGAGGCGCTCTGTGGTCCGACTTTATGGACATTAGAAACTTCCACAACGTAGCATCAGCTCGATGTCAGCTCCCACGGATTCCAACCTGGGAACAAGAGGAAACATCAGCAACGTTGGATCACATTTTCTTCTCATACTCCCTTCTCCATTTGGTAGACTTCTTCGAGGTCTACAGAACTAAAACCAGTGACCACAACTTGCTGACAATGACTCTTGAGATAGTAAGTACCCCCAAAGAAATCTATACATTTGAGGTGGAGTTAGCACGGAAGTCGTTGCGAATTCAACTCACAGCGACAAACATCAAGGAAATCGCCAAGAAATTCGATTAAGTCAGCAAAAGTCCTACGGACACATCAAACAGACCAAACTACATTCCTTTTTTTCTGCCACACAGGAAACAACAAGGAAACCGTATCCAATCAAAAGGAAACGGTGTGCACGAGTATGATATCGAACTGGTTACAAAACGAAGACAAATGCGCAAATTGAAGCGCTTAGCCAGAGTTTCCAATAACAACGAGCAAAAAGATATCGCCAAAGCGGCAGTTAAATCTTAGAGATCATGCTGATACATCACAAAGCAACAATGTACCAAAATGACGCTGAGCAAATGCTTAAGACCTTAGCGTCAAAAAATCCAAGAGAATTCTGGGCTTTGATCAAAAACAAAAATAACGAGATACATAATCAATTGTCCAATGTTGTATCAGAACTGACTTGGATAACTTTGTTCTCATCTCAATTTGCACCTTTACCGCAAACGTCTAGTAACTACACATGTTGCACATCATCGACGTGGGTAGATCTGGCTGATCAAGAAGAGAGCTTGACGACAATCTTGAAAATAAAAACGTAATGGACTCCGGGACCCGATGGTTTAACCAACGTAGATTTAAAACAACATCCTGAGGAATGGTCCGCCCTAATAACAAACATTTTCAAACAATGTAAGACCACTAAGCAAATTCCTAAAACATGGACTGACGTGGTAATAGTACCCATTTTTAAAAAGGGTAACAGAGATAACCCGGCAAACTACCGTCCTATCGCCCTACTTGACATCATGGGCAAGATTTTTGCAACCCTTCTCCTAACCAGATTCCATAGATGGGCAAGATCTGCGCCTTGCTTGGACCAATTTCAAACGGGCTTTGTTAAGAATGCAAGCACCAGTATCAACATCATGATTCTTAACATCATAAAAGAAAACATAAGTAATGGTGCACCAACAGTATACATAGCATTCATAGACTTGACGCAAGCTTTTGACAAGATCAGCCGACAAAAGCTGTGGGCGAAACTACTTAAATGGAATTGACCTGCGGAAATATTAGGCCCAGTGATTGCATTGCACACGGACACTAAACTCTGAGTCCGTTTAAACCAGCAAGGGATGTTATCGGAGCAATTCTAATCGGAACGTGGTGTGAAGCAGGGATGCCTGCTCGCCCCCGGCCTTGTTCATTGCCTTTATGGGAGACTTCCAACATACACACCAGCAGTAAGAGCCTTTCCGCCCAAAGTGGGCAATACCCCAATATCTAGATTGTTATACGCGGATGATCTGATCCTCATGGATCAAACTCAAATAGGCCTCCAGCGCCAACTAACCAACGTGACCAAGTACATTGATGAAAACGATCTGGAGATAAACATCGCTAAATCGAAAATCTTGACTACGGGCAAAAGTCGATTAACAACCACAGACCATGGTCACTATCTCTAGTATGAAATATCTGGCAACTCATCTAGCACTGTGGGCAAAAATCAAAACCTGGACAACCCAAACTAAACTAGTAGACCGGAAATATGGACAATTCTCCCTACTCCCTGCAATCCAATTTAACAAACAAAAGATAGTGCCATCGATAATCTATGGCATGGACGCGGCCTTGAATATTGACAACACCATATGGGCGAAGCTGGAAGGTTACCTGTGGAAAGCCGTGCTAGGCCTGCCTAAATCCTCATCAATATCAGCTGTTAGACGTGAATTGGGCCTACTGTCGTTGAAAGCATCAGTTGACGAGGTCAGATGACACTACTTCGGATAATTATTCTACCAGACACTCTACCAATTTATAAACTGATCAATCTAGGTCGCTGTCATGCACTGAACAACTGGGAACAAAAACGTACAAAAAAGCTATCAGACTTGGCCTGTTCGCCTGAGGATCTCATCCTGAACCCGAACAGAATCAAGATAAAAAGAACCCAAGAAGATTGGATCCAAACTGGCGGAAAAACAACAGCAAATAAGTTACTCGCCCATTTACCCGCAACAACAAATTGTATAAAATTTCCCAACAAAAAACTGCAGAAAACATTTATGAAAATAAGATTTAATCAACTCAGGAAATCATAGCTATTCGTACGAAAGCAGAATCACGAACCTTTAGAATCTATTCAGAGTCAGAAACGGTGGAAACTTTAAGACATTGGGCCTCATTACGACCCAGGCGGTAAGTTGGCGGACTTACCACCCCATTCCGAGGTTGGCGGGGCGGTAAGTCCCCAATCCCCATTTACCCTTCCCCATTCCCATTTTTGCCCCATAGGGCATAATGGGAGTGGGGAAGGCGTTAATTACGCCACCGTAAATTACGGTGGCGTAATTAACAACAAGGTCCCTTAGCGCCATGGATTTTAACACCTGCTAAAAGCAGGTGTTAAATCCTCCATGGCGCTAAGGGACCTCGGAATCAGGCGGTAAGGGTCGGCGCTGTTTACGCTGCCGTAAACCCCTTACCGCCTGGGTCGTAATGTGGCCCATTTACTTTTGAATTGTTCTAAAAGCCGCTTTTTTGCGCGAGGCCTATCTGTTACCCATGATGCATGGCATATCGCTTCGAGAGGAAGACACATGGTGGTGCCGCTTGATTGCAGGAGACAAAATCAAATGGTCAACGGCGGCCGTAAAGATTTTAGAAGCTGCACTGAGACCAAATCAGAAACTGTCAATTAATCAAGTTTGACTAAATGTATCTTGATGCTTCTGTTAATCCAGATCTCACCTGTTTTTCCTGCTTTCTGGTTTTGTTATTGTCTTCCCTTACCCACTCTTTTTACACTGTGTCTTTTATGTGAAACAACGTCTTGTAAAAATCAAATTGTTCTCTGATTATAAACAAGTAAATAAAAAAATAAAAAAATAAATAATAATACCTATTTATCTCTCCTAAACTTCCCTCATGCATATATTTCCGTCTTCAGACACCTAAGCATTTACCCTCCATTTATCCTCCTTATTTCTGCCATTCTGGTCGATGATCGACATCACCAAGATCCTTCTTTGTTTCTTTAAACTTCCCCCAATCCTGTCTGACCCGCCATGTTTGCTTGATCTGTTCCGTCTTACATTACTCGACTGCTTCACTTTGCCTCTCTTCTACAGTACGATACTGTGGGTTAGGGCACAACTCGCCAACTTTCACGCTAGATTTAGCAGTTTGAAACCACAGTGGTGATTTTGAGCATGTAGCTCAAGATAGAATAACATGGACCGCTGATAGGCGGCCCACCTGGGGACCTGGGCATGCTACCACCAGGAGAAGGGAAGCTCCGGGTGTTGCCAACAGACCCTGATTAACAGCCACATGCGTGAAACCCAGGAAATCATGAGCTCCTGGCCCCAAACGACAAGCACCAGAAAGATCTGTGCTCTCCACAACGACCATGTCATCCCTGAGTGCAGACTCCCCCTGAGCCAGCACACCATGATCAACCAAGTACAAGGGGCGCCTGCGTTCCTGAGCCTGTCCTGCCAGGGAAACGGGAGATCAAGCAGCCCACCACCCACTCTGAGCAGGACAGCTCAAGTCTTCAGATAAACTCTCACAAGACACTGGGCCTCATTACAAACGTGGCGGTACAGTGACAACGGCACCGGTAGTGCTACCGGCACCATTGTTACCATACCGCCACATTACGATTTCTGCTCGCGGGTGCCGCTCGGCAGGCCTGGTCAGACCAGGCGTGCAGAGCGGCACCCGCGAGCAGAACTCGTGATTGCACTAGTACCGTTATCAACGGTGCCGGTGAAACCATGCGCCCCACCCCCATTCTGCCCTAGTGGGCAGAATGGGGATCGGGAGCCCGCCCACACCAGCACCCGTAATATGGGCACGGCTACCGCCAAACTCGCAATGAGGCCCACTGTGTTTTAATTGAGCCACCTCTGAATTTTGCCAAACCCTACTTCAATACTTAGTTAGAATTTCCAGAAACTACAAAAATAAAACTCTAATCTTTTATTGGACGAATACCCCTTTCTATAATGCTTACACTCTAATGTGTGAAAGACTACCCTTTTAATTCGAACATCTCCTTGGAATTGGAAAATAGTAGCTTAACTTATTTATCAACTGTACCCTTTTTTATGCTAAAGCTTTTGTGAAATTCTTTCATTCTCCTGTATTCGGAAGCACAATTTTACAGTTTAAAAGAAGGTCCTGATTTGTGTGAAAATCCAGCAATTCCATGGGTATACTGCTCTTTCAAATGCTATCCACGCAATAAAGCACCCTTATCTCTTGTTTATTGCCTGAATTGTTGCTTTGTGAATTTGAGGTACTTTGTTGTGTTCTGTTATTTTCATATAATTAATTCATATGCTCATGACTGTCAATCTACACACCTGAGGCAACCCCGGCATAAGCAATCATGGATATCATGGATATTTGCAATGCCACTTTCATTAAATCATTGGTCTCTCGGGTATGGGCTGGCAATGGAAACGTGCCAACCAGTGCTTAACTGCAGTGAAGTTTCCTGTGTGTACTATGGTATCCAATGAACAAGGCATATATATGGACAATACACGATAATGTAACACTCTTCTTTTCTTGCAGGCTCAGGATTTTAACAGCTGTCACACATTGTCTGCAGGACAACATTCTGCTCTGCTCCACAAACATGAACAACCTCCCTCTGACTTCCTTTAATGACACTCTACCTGCCAATCTTCTTGCTAGAGTCAGCCACATAAGGATCTTGGCAGCTGTTGTGCCATTTGCTCTTCTCGTTCTCTTCCTCTTCTTTATCCTGCAGATGCTCAAAGTCTTCTTCACCGCCGCGGCTCTCCGGGAGAACTCTCGCTACGTTCTCTTTGCATACCTGATGATCAACGACACCGTCTACCTCTGTGTGTGTGTTGTTCTTCTATTATTTGCTGTGCTGGCTGTTGCAGTACCAACACTTGCCTGCTATCTCATCGTTCTAATTACAAATTTTACCTATTCAAATACCCTTAATGGGCTGGCAGCAATGGCTATAGAGCGCTACGTGGCCATTTGTTTCCCATTACAGCATGCTGAGATATGCCGAGTGGGACGTTCTTTGGTAGGCATATGGATGATTAGTATCATCGGATTATTACCATGTCTTCTTGATTTTTTTGTCTTGGTTTCCATGGTGAATCCTAACTTTTTCTTTCAGGGAATAATGTGCTCTCAAGAAGACCTGTATGTACATCCACTACAATCAGTATTGGGCCTTGTATATCACACTGGTCTCTTTACCACAGTGACTTTGGTGATTGTATTCACGTACATAAAAATTGTGCTGGAAGCCAAGAAGATCAACGCAGACAAATCTGCTTCTTCCAAGGCTGCCAAGACGGTGATTCTTCACGCCGTTCAACTGTTGCTGTGCATCACATCGTTCACCTACCCAATCACAGAGACATACTTCATAAATCGGTTTCCACTTATCAGGTTTATAAATTTGTTTTTATTCACAATTTTGCCAAGATTTCTAAGCCCTTTAATTTATGGATTACGGGATGAAGCCTTTAAGAATCATATAAGGATATGTCTTCCTTGCTGTGTTCACAAAACAAACACTTTATCCCTCAAGTTGTGATGTCATTAGAGCATCTCCGATTACAGCTTATCTTCGTCTTCTGCAGATCTTTTACATGTAGTCACTCTAATTGCTATCGGCATTATTAAAGTAACTTTAGCAAATTCTTATCAAACAAACAGCTCAGGTCACCTGTATAATACAGAATAGATGTCACTGTCCATGTGTTCCACCGTACATTCCCTTGGCTCCTTATATCATGGGATGGATATGCACACTTGAGCAAGTGAGGCCTCTTGGCTTCACTGACTCCCTTGATAGAAAGCAGAACCAATTCGATTATTGGTGTGCTTTTAGTCATCTTCACAAAAACACTTTATTGTAGTAGTTCCAGTTTGATGTATTTGAAGAAGGGCACATAGTAATTTTATAAATAAACTCTGGTTCCAATTATACTGAAGTATTTATCGCGAAAAGATTTCATGATTTTGAATGTGCTTTCAAAAATGTAGATATGGGCAAGAGAATTTGAATGAAGTTTCATGACTATAGATGCTTATCTCTTGATATGATTGTGCATGTGTGGGACTGCAAAGTTTTCAACATACACATTTGAAATTGATGGTTAATTTGTGTATTTGAATTCTCAGGCATGGATAGTCCTATCTGCTGGTAAACTCACAGATCAAAACGTATCTTTACTTATATTTTACTTGTTGCTTGTTAACCGATGTGGCTTTACGACTCTTTTTCCAAAAGGCAAGTATGTCAGCAATGCCTTGAACATCAAGGGGAGGTGAAATCCAAAGTTTAACTGCATGAGTAAAGCGGGCGTAGTTGTCTTAACAACATTAGATAGTAATTGGCTGAGCTGTTTGCTGCATTTATCTGAGGGGTCATAGAAAGAGTGGAGTCTAAAAAGACCACTGTTGTCTTGCCCTTGTGTTGAAATGGTATTGAAAAATTGAAAGGCTAACATTGGAAAACCTAGCCAAGCATGGGGCTGACCTTTAACTTGAAGACACAAGTAAAACCTCTGTCTTCTTAGTTTCACCCTAAAAAGTTGTCAGACATCCATCTTTCTATTTTGTGAAAGATGTTCTGAATTCAGCCAGTATTAACCTGTCAGTCTTTATTGAGCTTAAATAAAAGTTGTGTGTCAGCCACAAAACTCTGAAAAGGTGATATCAACATTCATTTTTTCAATGCGTTTTTGCCGAATGTATTTCTTTGAAAAAACTCAATAACATTTATTTTTCTTTTTGGAGGGGTTTCCCCCAACCCTCCTACCCTATTAATGTAACACTATTCCCTAGCCCCCACCAGTTACATATCATTCCCCACACCCACCTATGTTCTTCGGTTTGTTTTTTCAAAACAAAATAATGGTACAAAACCCATCAAAAAATGACGGTTGCTAAATGAATGTTGTACCCATGCAGAGGCTTCAGATCCATATTAAAAAGCAGAGGCAACAAATGTGATCCGAGGGCAACACCCCAACCAACAGCTTCCTCCTGAGTAATGTGGGCTACATCTTTAAAACGCTTGATTATAATGTTGCGATGCAAAATTTCTAAAGCTGAGGATAAGTCCAGTGTCATGAGAGGACCCAACTCCCCACCATCAAGAATTTTAAGTGGCGAGTCTTTGACATTATTTGGTACCAATTCTGTACTTCTGGCTGGTCTGGCTGCCCGTCCCCTAGGAGATTATAGTGTTCAACACATGTACTCAATTTCAGCAAAAAGGGGACATTGGTAGCTAAAACATGCTGTTGAAACTAAATTAAGCCTCTTCAGTAGATTGGTGATGCAGACCTGTTTTAAGGCGATAGGGAACATGGCCTTATCAAAAGAAGATTTGATGATTTCCATGAGTGCAGTACAGATGGATTCAGAATATCAGCACAGTCCTGAATGATAGCTGAAGGGCATGGTTAATTTGGGAAGCAAGTTGGTTTAAGACTAGTTAAAATAGGTACGGTCTCCTAAGAGACTTTAGCAAAAACTGAAACTAGGACGTGATAGACAAGGGTGGATAATGGCTTGAGCCAAGACGAAGGGCAGTAGGGTATGTATAGAAATGTGGACAACATCAGCTATTGTAGAAGAATGGTGAGTCTCTGAAATGAGAATGAATAGTACTGCACCAAACCTCTGAGGATTCTTGGGGAATAGTGTTGGTCAGTCTTAGACCATGAATTTAGGATATTAGTACATTTCTTAGTAGAATAATTTGAGGCTGGATCAATTTGGATAGCTTAATAAGTTCACTTGGTTTCTATCACTGTGTGCTTATATTCACAGCAATCTAATTTATATTTTACAGTGTTCCTATTATGGTCTTTTTCCTCCAGTTCCTCTCAGATCCTCTAAGGGACAACTTAAGGAGACACTTAGTTGACAGAGTACCATTTACCATTAGTTCTGCTAGGAGAACCCATCTTAGTTTGCATTGGAGCAATGGCATTAATAATGCTGGGTATTGATTGGTTGTACAAGGCAACATTAGAATCAGGGTCAACATTACTGTCAAATGACTTATAAAACTTAGTAAGAACTGAGCAGTGAGATGATGTTTATTTCTATATGATACTAAGGTTTTGCCCTGTTTAGGCACGATGGGAATAGAAACCCCATGTACATTAAATATAAGGGCAGAATGCTACGGCCATAGCAAGTTCATAAGGGTCATAGTTTCAGGAAAAACACTCCTGAACATAATCAATATACATTCTGATCCAGAATTAAGTTGTGGGCATCAATAGCATGACCTGGGAGAGAGCAGAGATTTAAAAGAGCCCCTTTAAAGATGCCAGTGAAATGGTAGAAGTGGTGGGATCAGTTATGTGTTTGGAAGGAACAGGCTTATGATGCACAATAGGTCTCACAGTAAGAGAGGGAACATTATTGTCAGCTTGATAAACATGCCAAGAGCCAATTGGATTAGGTAAAGCGGGGAAGAGATATCATTTCAGCAATACTGGTAGTGGTTAGTGCACAGTATCTTGGTTGGAACAAGAGAAGTAGATATAAAAGAGAGGGCTTAGGTGCTGGTTCTGGAAGAATTATGGGAATAAAGCCCAAAGGAGAAAGTCTTGATACAGTCTCCATTTGAATGCTAATTGGATTTTCAATAGATGAAGTCTGAAAACCCAAAAGAGGGTGTGAGTCTATAATATTGCGATGGTGTGGCTGTGCTATTAAAATGGGTTTCTTATCCAGGATATTGGCCTGCAAATCGCGGCAATATAGAAAACTGTATTCATTTAGTACTTAACTATTACAATGACTATACCTTCTATCATTCTGAGGCAGGGACGTGTCCATAGTTGAACGTCTGTAAGCAATCATGGACACAGGGGTGGACTGGGAACTAGAAGAGGCCATGCACATAATGTTCTAAGGGGCCCCATATTACACATGTTTAAGCAAACCCAACGTTTTTCCTATTGGAACATTTGGAAATACCACAAGCAAAAGGCCCAGGATGCAGAGGCCCACCGGGAAATCTCCAAAGGTTCCCTATGGGCCAGTCCACCCCTGCATGGAAAGACCTAAACAACTCTTAAAGAAGAAAAATATGCTCCTAAGCTCAGCGAATGGTTGAACCGACTAATAAGAAGAACAGGAACTGACTTCTAAGGCATTATTGCAGAGTTCATGGCCCGCAGCCCTGGCAGAACTGGCAAAACAGGCTTTGGGTCAGCACTTTTCACTGACGCTTCTCATTTATGCCTGTCTGGTGCCTGTAAGAGGCGTAATCTCGGGCTGGTTAGCTGGGACATGCAGTTCCCGAAATGCCTAAATATAATGAGGCGTGCAGCAAGTGGACCAGAAGGGCCCTAAAAACTGACTGTACCTCAATAGTTGAAACAGCAAGAATGATAAAAGTAATACCTGGCCAATTCGTTCTGGCGTGGCTCAGTTATGCCTCGTATGCTCATCTGTAAAATGAAATGTGGTTATGAAAAATCCTTTGCGCACTGCCATGTTTATTATTAATTAAGTAGCACGAAGGTGTTTTAAAGATATCATTTTCAAATTGGATGGATGCAGGGATTGAAATGGACATTCTGGTATTTGAATGTGTGTCTATGAGGTCGTATACCTATTTGTACACCTGGATAATAATTCATGAGTTTGAATTTACAATAATTAGGGATGCTTCCCTGAAACGTGTGAAAGGGGTGATCCTCCTCCTCAGCAGAATTGTCACATGCCCTGGTAAGAGGAAACTACTGACTTGTGAGGGTACTAGTCACCAAGGACTCAGTCAGGATAATGACACATGAAAAAAAGTCCAAAAAAGCAAGATGATGGATTTTGCTAAATTTCCTTTCATTACTGCTCAAGGAAATGCCTCTGTATCATCAAATTTAGTGGCCAGTGAGATATGAATGCAATATAACACTGGCTGTAAATCATTTGAAGAGCCGAGCTATGCAGCACACCACGGAATCAAGTTGTAATCTCATTAGGGCAAGTATTTAAAGGTGGCAATCCGGAGGGAAAAGGAAATATTGCAAGAACAATTTAAATGCAAATGAAATTAAAAGGAAATCCTTCTCAAGAGAATTGCACACAACAAAGTGATTTGTCGACCGCAACTGGAGTGATTATTCAGGCATTCCGCAGTCGGCTTGTGTACAATGGTGGCTCACGAGAAAACTGAAGATGCTTGAACCAAGGCAGAGTGGCAACACACCCTACACAGAAGTATGACTATTTATTTTAGTTCACAACTTTTGTCATTGGAATGGAGTCAAAGATATTATTGAACATAGTGGGAACAAAACAGGATCTCTGTACAGCCAGCAATGGCCTTGCAAGCTTTGAGACAATCCTGTAGAGTTCACCAGTTCCCGACATACCATTGAAACAACTTTGTGAAACAGAAGAATTGTCTGCAGATTCTCTCCAACCTCATTCTAATGATGCACGTAACCAAGTTTGTCTCCTCTATGGAGCATTCTGCAACACTTGAGATACTTGCCGAAAGAATGGTAATGAAAAATGTATTACTATATATGAGGATGAAGTCTACACCAGCTGCATTAGTTATGTCTAAAATGCTACCGTTAGTTACAGGGGCGATCCAGATTGATAAGGAACAAAGTGATTCTGTTGAGGTCATTTTTGAGGTAATTAAATCAAGAAAGAGGATAACAACAGCTTAACCATTGACCCAAATGCAAATAGAGTGCAGGAAATAGCTGGTAGTGCAAGATTCTAAAACATCAGTAATTTACTCTGACAATTAAGGGCAACAAGGTCCAATATTAAAACATAGACATGAACCCACAATTTGCATATAGCACCGCGAATCTGAGACACATAGGACCTGGTTAACAAGGATTTGCACTGGAGCGACTCAGGAGATACTTAAAGCATCTCGGTTTTGCTCCTGCTGCCTTATAACATATACACATAGCCTGAAACTGGAGCAAATCTGGAGCATCTTTGAGATGTTCATGTGCAAAGATTTGCTCAAGGGCATCTCCGAGATGCTCCAGATTTGCTCTAGTGAATAATTTATAAGTTTGCACGTGCAAATTTTAGAAGGTCAGGGTATCTTCTGATTTGCTCTAGTGTAAATATTTGTGCGTCAGGCCCATTGCACAGGAACATAATATATAAACCGCCAACCTCACTTAGGAATATAAAATGCAAAAAGACATAAGGAAAGCAGTGCCGAAGCCACGTTTTGATGCCAGGGTGGGAAAAGTGCTGCTCAGGGCAGTTCCGCACCAGTTGGGTCAGAGAGGAGTCGGTGTCACTACCCTTTCCTTCATTTTTTCAAGTATATCTAGAAACTGTTGAGGAAGGCATACTTTTTCGTGCATTATGTCTGTATGTTGCAGCATTTATTTGGTGTTCAATTATGAATTGAAGCAATTACTATAATTTGTATGGTTTTAGTATTCATTTTCTCTTTCACTGTGTGCAAACTGCTAATTGGAATGCTTAATATTAAAGGAAGAAATGGCAGGGTTTGTTAACCAATATATATTTAATTTATAACACCTTAAACTTTTACAAGCCAAATCTATTATCAGTTACACACTACAAATTTTTTATGGCGGGGAAGTCCAATTAAAATTTAATTTCAATTTGACAATGAAATCAAGAGAACTGAATCGGATCCATCAGCAAGGCAAAACAAAACTATTCAATAAACATTAGCAACCAATATACCATACTGTGCTGGTGGTAACCAGGCCAAACAATACAAACAATACAAAACCACTGACTGCAATCGGAAAATGTTTTAATTTCTCCGACAAGGTTGTCTGCCTGGCACAAACAAGCCACCATTTGTCCAGACATTTGAGTTAAAATAAAATACCCTGATAATATAAATACCAATATAATACCAGATTGGAACCAAAAATAAACGTTTGTCCCAGCAACAGACATATGGATCCTCAATCAAAGCTAAGCATTAGCAAACAACTTAAGTACAATTGGATACATCTTTCAATATAATTGTCATTATTCTTTGAGTGCATTAGTGCAATATCTTTTGTAAACATTTCTTAGTACCAAAAAGCCAACATGTGCCCAAATATTTGAGCTGAAAATAATTGTGCCTGATATCAAATGTTTGTGGCATAACAATGGCTCAATAAATACACACAAACATATACAAGTAATAACGATGAAACTGTTCCATCGAATGCAAGATGAGATTTTGTCCCATGTGGCGGTAGGCTACGGAGGACTAATGTGCTTGCAGATGATTTGCCTTGACAGATTACGTCCAAGTAGCCCTGTGCTCTGCCACAGCAATAAATATATGGCTCATCTGCGCTACAAAGCTTTTCTGCAGGGTTTCATTAGTGAAAATAGCTTAATTAATTTATCAAAGTCCACCTCTGCTCTGTTAACATCTTTCAGCAAAGTCCACATATTCAGCCAGGTCTCTATATTTAGGAAGGGTAAATTTGAAAGTCTCTCTTCACCCATTGTTGACGGTAAGTAACTTTTGATCAACTTCAGCCTGCTAAAACTTTGTTCTTCAGCGCCACTACTTACAGGCAAAGTGAGAAATATTCTATACAATTTAGCGAGGTTTGGGTAAACAGCCTGCATATCAACGGCTATCAATAAAGGCAGCACAGTGTTTATTATTAATGGCTTGTTCTCAGAGGACATTTCCCCATGTAGTGCACAAAAAGAAAACGACTCTTCTACTGCGTCGGGCACAGAGACACCACCTGCATAAAATGTAGCTAACTCTTTGAATGCATCAGAATTATCTGAGCTAGTAAAATGTTTAGGATCCAGTGCTGAGGGTTTATGCACAGTATTTCTAAAATCTTGAAACCTCACTGTCATCTGAGCAGCGAACATATCAACAAGAACATAGAAGGTTTCTACTTTGAATGTCTGCCTCCCACTCTCTAACGGGTCATCATCGGCTGCTTCATCATGAAAGCTTTTCTTAGCCCTTTTCCTTTTTTCTTAAAAGTGTTTTGATGTCCCACACTCTTCAGCCATGTTTCTAGCATCTGTTTCAAACCAATCAAACATATCATCTGACTGAAGCTTCTCTAGTTCTTTACAGCTTGTCACAACCATGCATTCTGCAGTCACTAAGTCAATTTGCAAATATGTTGACAGTGCAGGAACAGTTTGCAGTACTTTGTGCCAAAAACATATTATAAATGTAAATTCAAAAGTTTCAATTGTGTTCCAGAACCCCTGTGCATCCCAAAGTGCTTTTCCATTTGATTTGGAATGCAACTAGTGGATATTCATCGCAATGCTGTGCTAATTGCTACAATGTTTTGTTTCACAGAATCTACTGCCCTTTTACAACTAGCCCATCTAGTGTCAGATATCTTTTTTAATGTCAGGGCTCTTTCCATTAGGTCCTGCTCCTGTTGTTCTTCCTGCAGAACTTGCATGCGAGGCAGACTACTTGATTAGGAAAGTGTACAGTGCCTCAAGTGTACCAAAACATTACTTTCCATTTATACATGAGTGTGCAACATCAATCAACACAAGGTTTAAATTGCACACCCAACAGTGAACATGTATAGCACTGGGCAAGACTTGTTTCACAAGTGCTTGAAGTCCAGCAATACATCCGGACATAGTGCTTGCACCATCATAACCCTGACCCCGGATTAAGGAAACATCAAGTTCCATGGACTCTAAAGTTGATGTCAATAGTTTATAAAAGGAGGAAAAAATTGGGTAGGTCCCGAAATATTTTGTTTTAGGGGAATTTAAGCAGTATAGGGACCACTTATATGGAGCTTAGAGCAAACAAGGCTGCTAAATTACCTCTCTCCTAGTCTACTTTTAGAAGGAGTCAGAAGAGAACAAACACAACTGGATAGATTATCTAATTCATCTGTCCAGGTAATTATGCCAAACAGGTAGTCATTTAAAAACACATTTTAATCTACATTCAATTCAATACAAAATCGTGCTGTGTGTGCTGTCCAAAAGGCATCACAAACATTTGAGAAGAATTTTATAAAAAGAACAATTTAAGGAGAAAAAAACAATCCAGAATTATCGCATTTTTCTACCAATGTTGACTTGTGTTAGTAGGTGACATTCATAATTCATCACATTGACAACAAAATGTGTTACCAAAAGCTAATAATGGCAGGGGAGAACTCTTAATGTACAGCATTAGCTGAAAGTTCGTTTGAGAAAAAGACAGCTTAGTTTGGGTGTCTGTGGGATGTCTACATATATTTCGGCTGAACAGATGTCGTCAACTCCTTCCCTGGTGTTCCGCTGTTTATATTATGGCCCTCTTCAGGACGGTATGTAGTTATTGGTGAGTTGACAGAAAAGTTCAATATCAATCCCCGATGTGTCAGATAATTGTTGGAAACTAAAAAATGAAAGAAATTCATAGGATTGTTTAGGTCGATAAAAACATATTTTAAAAATAACTGAATGGCAATTTTCATTTAGTGTAGAGGTTTTTCTTCTACACAAGTTTATTCTACTGACCTTTTTTAATCATAAAGTGGTTAGACTACAGCGTTTGTCATTTGCACCAGGAAGTCACTTCCTTATTGGTGATTGCATTTTGTGCGTTGATGGATTCCCGGTTTTCATTGTTTATTCAGGTTGGTAATTACTCAGAGGTTCTTCAAAATAGTCGAGCGGGACCTGTTGTGAGATAGGACCCCCATCTTATATTACTGTGCATCTTTTGTTACAAATTTCAGTTGCTTAGAAAATAATTTTTCTGCGTTATCTACTGACCTGCATGGATCCGGCTGACTTTTTGAAGATTGCCGCGCCGTTATTTAGGTGGAGATAGGGCTGGATAGTCCACACATAAGCGGGTTAGAGTTCGAAGGAACCCCTGTCTCGCCTCGCTGCTTCCTCTGTTTTGGAGACACAGAAGGACGATGTTTCAGTTATGTTAAACGATCGCCTCACGAGTGGATGTGCACTCTGAGGCTTACGGGCAAAAAATGCCTCGTTTGGAAAAGATCATGGCCCCAGTCTCAATTTTTTACCTCTCTCTTCGCATTCGATCTGTGATGGGGAGATCTTCCGAGATCCTTGTTCTCGAAATGCCGGTGTTCAGTCTGAAAGTCCAGCGTTGTTGCTATGTATTGCAGTCGGTCGCTGATGACGTGGGCATTTGATGTGCTAGGGTAACTGAAAAAGGACTATTTTATCCTCCATCCACCATGTTGAATGAGTGGAGTAGCATGGGTTTGTCCACACTTGGCTGCAAGGCCAATATTTTTGCCAAATCGCGGTCACCCCCTCTCTTTGATATTTGTACTACTTGGATGATGAACCAGAACAGTTCACATGGTTTATGTTTGAAACGTATGAATGAGCCACCAGTGGTTTGTTTGGAGTTTGATTCCTGATATTACATCTATGTTCTCCAATGTGAGTTTTATTTTGTCTTTTGGTTTTTCCGATATATAACAAATGGCAAGGACACTGGATGGCATACACAACCCATTGTGAAGCACAATTGGTAAACGTTTTCAAGTGCCAGGGTTTCCCTTTTAGCGTGATGCATTTTAAATTCTTGGTTAGGGAGCATACTGAGCAATTGCCACATTTAAAAAGCCCAGTGACGGGGGACAGGTCCCAAAGTGTTCGCTGTGTTTCCGTGTTGGTGTTGATTTTTGGGTACGTATGGACTAAGTTGTCTCGTAGATTGTATTGTCTTTTGAAAGCAAATCTGGGTGGTGCTGGGGCAAAATGTTCTGTTTTTATGATGTGCCAGTTTTTCAAAACTGCTTTTCGTAGGTTGTGGCGGATAGGGCTAAAGGTGGTGACACATGTAATTTTATCCGATTTGGTTCTTTCCACCGGATGTAGACAAAGGTCACGATTTCTGTTTTTGGCTCTTTTGTATGCCATGTTTATTTGTTTTTTTAGGATATCCTCTTTGTTTTAGCCGTTGTTTCAATTGTTTTCCATGGATTTTGTAGTCTTCCAGACTGGTGCACTTTCTCTGGACTCTTAAGAATTGACCTATCAGTAGGTTTGCCTTCAAGCTCGCCGGATGGTTGCTTTGAAACTGTAAAAGAGTGTTTTTATCTTTTTCTTTTCTGAAGAGATTGGTGGTTAATGTCCCGTTGTTTTGTGCTCTAATTTCTAAATCCAGGAAAGGGATCTTGATGGTATCATGTAATATTGTGAAACTGATGTTACTGTTGCATTGATTGAGCCATTGGTGAAATTCGCCTAGGCAAGTGGATGAACCTCTCCATACCATAAAGCAGTCATCTATGTGCCTGTTCCAAACATTTATGTTCTTTTTATACAGGTTATTCAGGATGTAGATCGAATTAGTTTCCATTGTGTCCATATACAGATTGGCGATATCTGGTGCGAAAGTCGCCCCCATACTGGTACCGTGTCTTTGATTGTAGAATACTTCTTCATAAAGGAAATAGTTTTCCATTTAAGCCAATCTTGCAAATTCAAGAATGAAGGCAGTGGGGACAGTTTTGCTGTTCATAGTCCGTTGGTTATGGTACTGTTGAAGAACTTGCAGGCATTCTATTTGAGGAATACTAGTATATAGGGCCACCACATCCAAGGTGACGAAGACATCGTCTTTTTCGATCTGAATGTTATCCAGAATGTTAATCATACTAGTAGTGTCCTTTATGTAAGATTTCATTTTCAACACGTAGGGTCTTAAGAACCA
This sequence comes from Ambystoma mexicanum, assembly GCF_040938575.1. Taxonomy (NCBI): domain Eukaryota; kingdom Metazoa; phylum Chordata; class Amphibia; order Caudata; family Ambystomatidae; genus Ambystoma; species Ambystoma mexicanum. The sequence continues at coordinate 995,747,565 of NC_090941.1, forward strand.
ATCAACATATATGGATAGGGGTTCCAAGATTGAATAAATGGCGGAGACTATGGGTCTCCCTGGTGGTTTTACACTATTCTTGTGGACTTTAGGCAACAGGTAAAAGGCCGGAATAGTCGGGTTGCTTTTGATAAGGAATATTTTTTTGTCATGGTCTATCCACCCTTCTTCTTGGGCATGTGACATCAGACTTGATATTTCTTCTTTCAGTCTTTGTGCCGGATCTCCTTGTAGTTGTTTATAGAATTTCTGGTTCGATAGTTGAAGCTGAGCTTCCTCATCATATGCATCTTTATTCCATAGGACAATGCCCCCTCCCTTGTCTGCAGGTTTAATCACGAACATCGTGTTTGTTTGTAGTTCTTTTAAGGCTTTTCTTTCGGTCGAGCATAAGTTGTCTTTGGAGAAGTTGTTTTTAGAAATTAGTTTCCTTGTTTCTTCGATAATCTTATTCTCAAAAGTTATGATCGCTGGACTGATCATAGTTGTGGAAGGACAGAACGTTGATTGTGGTTTCAAGCCTGTGGTGCTTTTTTCTTTTTCCTTATTGCTCGTGGTCGGATTCCTGAAGAAATATTTTAGACGAATATTTCTAAAATTTTTTTGCAATTCGATTTCTGTTTTGAAATTCTCTGCTTTTTTGACAGGAACGGAACTTAATCCTCGGCTCAGTACTTTGGTTTCTCCATCCGTCAGTACATGTGTAGAAAAATTGAAGATAGGTATTACCAATTCTGGACAGGATCGTTCCAATTGCGTGTTTGCATTCGAGGCGGGCCTTGTGGTCGATTGCGGCCTCCTCGGCCTCTCCCTTGACAAAACTGTTGTTTCTGGCTTTTTCCTCCTCGTGATGTATTTGCCGTTGTGCTGTTGTCGGAGTCACTGCTTGTAGTACTGTTCGTAGTGTTTGAAAAAGTCACATATTGTTTCCTTTGGTATCCATTTCTTCCTCTTTGTGGGCCTGATTTGTTGATATTGTCATAGAAAGTTTCAACAAGATAGGGATAGGTCTTTGTTTCTTTGTAGATGTCAATGTCTTTTTTTAATTTCCAGATTTTTTTATCGATTGTTAATTTTTTGAACTTATTCATTTCTTCCTCTATTTTTTCCAATTTTTGTTTGATCTCCGTTATGACTTGGTCTGATTTTATTTTTTCTTCCAGGATGTTTATTTCTGACTTTTGTTCTTTGGCTTCTTCTTGTGCGATATCTATAATCAAAATCAGCCAATCTCTCGAGCATTTATTCCCAACACCGCCAAATTAACCTTTAAATTTTGCATTATCTATAAAAACACAGGGCATATTTTTTATCTGCAAACCTTCCGGGATGATTCCGGCTTTTAAGTATGCCAGCATGAGCTGACCGTGCGATTCCGTCCTTATCAATTTCTTCTTTTTCTGAGTCAATATTTCGAAGTCGTTGACACCGATATTAGTTATCGGGGTGGTATCTTCCGGGGTCATGAATGATGGTAAATTTATTATTTTTTGATAGTCTGTGAACGATACTAGGTTTATAGCGTCCATTTTGTTTTGCTTTATGTTTTTATTTGCAATTTTAGTTGACACAAAGAGAGCTGTCGACTTGATCAGCAAGTTATATTTTACCCAACAACTGCCGGGTTGACCTGTAGTAGGAGGAAAAACTGGGTAGGTCCCGAAATGTTTTGTTTTTGGGGAATTTAAGCAGTATAGGGACCACTTATATGGAGTTTAGAGCAAACAAGGCTGCTAAATTACCCCTCTCCTAGTCTACCTTTAGAAGGAGTCAGAAGAGAACAAACACAACTGGATAGATTATCTAATTCATCTGTCCAGGTAATTATGCCAAACAGGTAGTCATTTAAAAACACATTTTAATCTGCATTCAATTCAATACAAAAACGTGCTGTGTGTGCTGTCCAAAAGGCATCACAAATATTTGAGAAGAATTTTATAAAAAGAACAATTTAAGGAGAAAAAAAAACAGAATTATCTAATTTTTCTACCAATGTTGACTTGTGTTAGTAAGTGACATTCATAATTCATAATTCAAATGAAAGAAATTCATAGGATTGTTTAGGTCGATAAAAACATATTTTAAAAATAACTGAATGGCAATTTTCATTTAGTGTAGAGGTTTTTCTTCTACACAAGTTTATTCTACTGACCTTTTTTAATCATAAAGTGGTTAGACTAGAGAGTTTGTCATTTGCACCAGGATGTCACTTCCTTATTGGTGATTGCAAATTTCAGTTGCTTAGAAAATAATTTTTCTGCGTTATCTACTGACCTGCATGGATCCGGTGACTTTTTGAAGATTGCCGCGCCGTTATTTAGGTGTTTATCGACCTAAACAATGCTATGAATTTCTTTCATTTCTTAGTTTCCAACAATTATCTGACACATCGGGGATTGATATTGAACTTTTCTGTCAACTCACCAATAACTACATACCGTCCTGAAGAGGGCCATAATATAAACAGCGGAACACCAAGGAAGGTGTTGACGACATCTGTTCAGCCGAAACATATGTAGACATCCCACAGACACCCAAACTAAGCTGTCTTTTTCTCAAACGAACTTTCAGCTAACGCTGTACATTAAGAGTTCTCCCCTGCCATTATTAGCTTTTGGTAACACATTTTGTTGTCAATGTGATGAATTATGAATGTCACTTACTAACACAAGTCAACATTGGTAGAAAAATGAGATAATTCTGGATTGTTTTTTTCTACTTAAATTGTTCTTTTTATAAAATTCTTCTCAAATGTTTGTGATGCCTTTTGGACAGCACACACAGCACGATTTTGTATTGAATTGAATGTAGATTACAATGGGCCTCATTCCGAGTACGGCGCTAACCAATGGCGCTATTAACGCCTTGGTTGACGCCGTACCCGGACCGGCAGCGCCTTGGTGGATGGCGGAATTACCGCCCCATTCCAAGGGTGGCGGGGCGGTAATTCCCCAATCCCCATTTACCCTTCCCCATTCCCATTCTTGCCCCATAGGGCATAATGGGAGTGGGGAAGGCGTTAATTACGCCACCGTAAATTACGGTGGCGTAATTAACATCAAGGTCCCTTAGCGCCATGGTTTTTAACACCTGCTAAAAGCAGGTGTTAAAACCTCCATGGCGCAAAGGGAACTCGGAGTATGGCGGTAAGGGATTACCGCCACCGCTCTCGTTAGCGGTGGCCGCTATCCCTTACCGCCATACTCGGAATGAGGCCCAATGTGTTTTTAAATGACTACCTGTTTGGCATAATTACCTGGACAGATGAATTAGATAATCTATCCAGTTGTGTTTGTTCTCTTCTGACTCCTTCTAAAGGTAGACTAGGAGAGGGGTAATTTAGCAGCCTTGTTTGCTCTAAACTCAATAGTTTATAAAAGTCTGCCAATCCTGCAAATGTTACAAAATGTTCAGCTGCATGCCGAGATGATGTCGCATAACTAAGAGATGAAGAAAATTGATCAACTCTGCTGACATCTATTTTAGAGTCAACAAAGACACTATAGAATTTGGCAATATTAACATCTTGAAGGATAACGCACATTGGCCCTCATTACGACCCTTGCGGAAAGCGACTGACCGGAGCGCCACAGCGTAAATAGCGTTTCCGCCATTGCACGAAGGAGCAAAGTGCGGCCCATTCCGACCCATCGGGCACGAGCACCACGCCACGGCGGAAGTGCAAAGTCCGCGATGGCGGAAATGACCCCAAAACGGCCCACACCGCCGCCGTACGGCGCCCTAGGTGCAATACCGCCACCCCTCTTAGCGGTCACCGCAGTGTGCGCCTACCGGAAAGTACGGTGACCGGAAATATACGGAAACGGAAGTAAAAACATGGGCCCGGAACGGGAAACATCCCGGCGTACACCTATAAAACCACTAAAACCACACAACCACTAAAATCACTACCCTGAGACACACCCCAACCCGTCACCCACCCTAGCGAAACCAAGACAAATGGGAAAAGTAGCGAAGAAAGCGTGCGACCGCAAGCGGCAGGTCCACTTTTCCCGCGAGGAACTCACCGTGCTAACAGAGACCCTCCAGGAGAATGCTGCCGTCGTCTTCTCCACGCAAATGACCAGAACGGCACTTGCAAACAAGAAGACCATATGGGCTCTGGTGGCACAGCGGGTAAGTGCGGTGGGGACCGCACCCCGCACCCCACAGCAATGCCGCAAGCGATGGGACGACCTGCGGATACGCGTCCGCAGCATACTCTCTGCCAACCGCAACATTGCCACAGCCACCGGGGGAGGTCCTGAATCACCCATCAAGTTGACCCCCTGGGAAGAAATCTGTGCCTCCACCATCGGAATGGAGAGCATAGAGGGAGTCGGAGGGATGGAGAAAGGAGTGCAGACATCCGAAGATTCAGGTAGGTGTACCAGATAAAACAATGCCAAATCCACACAGTCCATCCATGTGAAGTACCATGCGTCCACATAGTGCAACAGAAACACATGTCCAGGAGAACGGCCACACACATCGGCCTGATAGCGCACGTTAAAACCCACAATAAATACATAAATAATTAAAAACCCCTAATACACGCACTACACGTGCAGCAGGCACACCCTAACTGCAGGCTGCCAAACAACTGCACCCTCACTCCACACACAAATCAAAGCACCTCCAAGGACCCGACCCAAATCACCCTCAGGTACCACCCCAGAGCATGTGATACAATGCCATTCCAATTCCCACAGACCCATCATTAACCCTCGCCCTCCTTTACTCCACCACAGGGTCCGATCCAAACGACGAGCTACAGGACACCCCTACCAGCACACCTGCAAAGAGGGCCAAGACCAACGGCCAGAGACCCTCCACCTCAGCTGCACGCATCAAGACACGGCAGCAGCACAAATCAGGTGGCAGCACAGAGGAGGGAACATCAACAGGCACCCCAGCAGCCAGCATGCCCACAACACCACCACCACAGGTCCCCCCAATGGATGCCACAGAAGGCACTGCCTCTGGTGGCAGCAGCACCATAGGTGACACCCCATTGATGGCAGCATGCTCCGACACAGAAAACGGGGATGTCGAAGTCAGATCCATCCATGACCTGTCCCAATCCCCCTGTCTGTCCCATCCCGTACAACATGAGGATACCACGCAGGGGCACCCACAAGACAACGACTGGCCATCCCCCCCAAGCCCTGTGGCAAGGCAACATGAGGACAACAGCCCCTCTGTGACACCCCCGCAAATGGGCATGGCCCAGCAGAGGCAACAGTCCCTCGACCAGTTAATCGTGCAACAGCAGCAAATGGCCACGCTCCTCAAGGACCATGCCGATGAATGTGGGGGCACTAAGGCAGACATAGAAACATCAACTGAGACACTTAGGGCAGAAATGGAGAGAGGCACAGAGACGCTGAGGGCACAAATGGAGAGTAGCACCGAGAGCCTGAGAGTCCAAATGGAGAGAAGCACCGAGAGCCTGAGGGGGGAACTGCATGCGACGTCCAAAGACGTATGTGCCGAACTTGCCGCAGTGCGCCGTGTGCTCACTGAGCTCTCGCAAACCCTTAGGGACATGCATGGACGTGAGCAGGCAGACACATCATCCGTTGCAAGTTCCGTCCAGGGCAGCCCCCAACGTAGATCTGGAAGGAACCTGCGCTCCACAGGCAGGGGTGCCCCTGATACCCGCAGAGGGGGCTTGCAATAGCGACAGCCCACTGACAATGAGCATCTTTGGACACTGGTGTTCGGGGGGGAGGTAGGAGGGTGGAGGGGGTGTGTTGGGCTCACTTGGGTGGCGGGTCGATAGGGTGTTCAACATGACATCACATATGCCATAAAAAGTGCACGATCAACCAATGAGATGTGTGGACATTGATCTTTGTGTACTAGGCCATCATAGGCGTACAGTCCATATTGTGCATGTCCCAGACACACGCAGTGCCACGAGTCCCATGTCCATGTATCAGCCACCAGGCGTGAGTACTAGAAGCATGCATCAATGAGATGCTGACGAATGTCACGGGCCTCCGGTGCCTCGCAGACTCCATGAGGTGCAGCCACATCCCCACCCTCATCATGACCATCATCAGGTGCTTGCAGTTCTGCGTCAGGGGGCATGGGCACATTTCTACGTACGCACATGTTGTGGAGCATGACACATGCCATCACCATCTTTGCAACCTTCTCATGGCGGTACAGGAGTGCCCCGCCAGACCTGCTGAGGCAGCGGAAACGAGTCTTCAGTAGGCCGAATGCCTGTTCTATGACTACACGGGTACGTGAGTGGGCATGGTTGTAGTCCTCCTCATGCTGGTCCCGTGGGTTCCGGACTGGTGTGAGGAGCCATCTCTTCAGTGGATATCCAGCATCACCTGTATGTGGACGAGAAACGTATGATGTGGAATGCCATTGCTACGTACGCACACCCCCCCCCTTCCTGCCAGGTCATTGCCAAATCACATTCCCCACATAATCATGCATGTAATGAGACTCACCGAGTAGCCAGGATCTGTTCCCTGCGTGTCGCTCCATGTAGCGTGGTATTGTAGAGTTCCTCAAGACCATAGAATCATGGGTTGATCCAGGGAATCGGGCACAACAATGTGTAATGATCCTGTTGGAGTCACACACCATTTGTACATTCAGGGAATGAAATTGTTTTCTGTTGCGGTACTGGGCCTCCATGGCATGTGGGACGACCAATTCCACATGGGTGCAGTCGATGGCACCAATGCAACCCGGTATGCCGGCAAGTGCATGGAATCCCACTTTTGTGTTGGTAATTTCCTGCTCCGAGCGTGGTAGAGAGATGTAGTCGTCTGCGTGCTGCAGGAGGGCATCGAGCACTTGCAATAGTGTCCGTGAGAACAGTGGCTGAGAAATGCCATGCAACTGTCCGACTGTGTGCTGGTAGGCGCCTGTGGCCAGGAAGTGGAGTACAGACACCACCTTCAGTAGGGGTGGGATGGCGGTTGGGCTATCTATCATGCTGACAAGGTCAGCCTGTGTCATGTCCACAATGGCGGCTATGGTGTCCCGGTCCAGACGGTAGAGGGTGTGGATCTGCTCATCAGTGAGGTTGAACGGATGTGCTCGGAGGCGTGGGATTGCGGGCTGCCTGCGTGGTGGTAGTGGCTGTGCTGGCGGCCCTTGCTGGCCCTGCCATGGCCTCCTCCTCCTCCTGCGTCTCCTTCGTGCGGCCGGTAGCAGTTGGTGTTCGTCTTCTTCTTGGAGTTGGAGTAGTTGCAGTGCTATCAGGTCCCCCAGGGCCAACATCGCGAGTCCTGCCGGTAGCATTTCGGTGTGGTTGTGGGAGGAGACTGGCTGTGCAATTTATGTGTTTTCAGGCTGTATGGCCTCCACCTGTGGTGATTAATTCCACCTGTGCAAGCTGCTCTCCCCTTTGGCCGAGCACGTCCCGCGCACAACGCTGCAAATCTGGGAATGGCATCTTGCTATTGCAATCATGTATTTGTACCCGATGGCCGTGTAACATTGGTTGACATGTTCATTCTGCTGTGGTCCCATTGTTGCACATACTATCTGTGCAGTCGCGAACAGACTTGTGAAGGGTCAGTGGAACGTAGTACTCGAGTAACGGTGGGCCCTCATGCATCACTTTACCGAGTTGCAATGACGGGCGGGGCGTCCCATTTGTGGGTGAAGGCAGTTGCCATTTTCACACACAGCCGCACTCGATGGAATAATTAGTGATTTCAAACGGCCACAGATGCCTTTTCGGCGTGATGTTGCAAATGTGGAATTCCAAGGGCGGCGCTTTCGGTTTCCAGCTAGCGGCGAGGAGATGCCCACAGGTCTGACTGCAAATATAACGTTCTGTTGTTCAATGTCCTTGAGACAGGGCCCATGGCGAGGAAGCAATGATTGATATGAATAGTTTGGGATGCGCAATTGCTACGTGGGCGATGAGGCCGGCCGTTCCCACATACATGTTACTTCACAACACTGGAATTACGGGCTGGGGCACTGTGGATTTTGCAGGCTGCATAACGCACAGACTCAATGGATGTTTCTAATGTTATGTGAGTAATTATTCAGGCGTTTTGATTCCGGGATGAGGGAATGATGAATGGATGCATGGGCAGGTGATTTGATACAGAGTTTGCCATGTACAGGGCTTCTTGGGATCTATCCGCCTCCCCTACGCTATGTGATGCAGGGCTGCCATGGTGGGACCATCGTCTATCTGGCCTTGTTGAGCCCTCCCTGTCTCGACACGCCCTCAGACACTTGTGTCCATGCACATTAACATTCCCATCTGATGGATTCTGTTTTGACAGACGCATGCACAGGTACACTCGTTTGTGATGGTGTTTGCACCTCGATATAGATGGTTAGGAGTCGCAAGTGGTTTTGGGGTGGTGATGATCCTTTGGAGTGGGCTAGCATGCATATGGCTGTGGATTTCGTGTGATCATTGAAGTGAGTAGTTGGAATGTAGTTCTGATGGCCATTCTGTTCTTTTTCTTTTCTTTTGGTTGACAGGTATCTCCTCCCCTTTTGCCACTGCCATCTGTATGCCACTCCTGCAGATGGGTTTTACTCCCGACACCTGCTGCTTCGTGTTAATCAGTGGAGCAGCATTACGATCTTATGGGACGATCGCCAATGGCCCACATGCCCTTACGCAGTACTGGTGGCTCGGAGCAACATTTCGGCCTTTCAGCTGGACTAGTGCCTCCCCATTGGGACGGCCCTGCGGTTCTGTGCGCTTCCATGTTGCCTTTCCGTACGTGAATGTGGCTCTGTGTACCATGAGGGAACAGGACGACACACAAGTAGTGGCTGGTCATTTCTTGCGGATGCAGCCCACAATGGTGATTGGTGTTTAGGAGTTCATGGCCTGATGGCTGTATGGGCTTGGTGGCTTTGATGTGCATTAAATTTCTATTCTGATTTGGCCCGTGTAGCGTTTTTCTTTGCAAGTGATGTGGCATATGCCTATTTGGGGGGCGATGTATTGTGAGGAGATCTGCATTGGGTTCCAGCTTCGGAGTTTAGTTGCGTGGTACTGTACTGGGCGCGTTTGCCTACTAAGCCCGTGAGGTCAGGGATGGGGGCTGCCAATATGACAGTTTGAATGTTGTCATGCTCAGGGGCGGGGGATTGGGTTTTGTGTGACAGATGCCGGTCAGCCAGGTGGACTGGTGGAATGATGTGATTCTCGGAATATGGCTGGTCACAGGTGCCTGTGTTTGCGTGCGTTTCTTGGTGGGGGACTGTGGTCATGTCCATTGGGATGGCTTCTGTATTCGTGCCATCTGTGCCCTGCAGCTCCCATTGGCCCCTCTTGTGTTTCTTTTGTTCGTTGCCATGCATGGGTGACTTGTACATTTCAATGGTTGCATTGTGGCTTCATTGCACCTACGGGGAGTTGTACTTTGTGGGCAGGGAGCGGTGTACAGGCACTCAGTGGGGCCGTTTACGGTTGATTCGCGATGCCGTACTTCTCACCATGGCGGAATGGTACATTACGCCATGCCTGATGGCGTTAGGTACATGTCCGCTAGGGTCGGAATTGGCGTACCGTTGCGCCATGGTGGTGTTTGCGGTTTCGCATGGCGCGCGCGCGCGTGCTTGGTGCAGTTAGCGTTGGCGTTCACTACGGTGTCGCTAATGGCTTCGTACTTTGCGGTGACGGGTCATAGTCGCACCGAGCGCTATTCGATGGCGGTATTGCATTTCCGCCATCGTTTTCCGATTTCCGCAAGGGTCGTAATGAGGGCCATTGTCTCTTTCACTAGTGCACTAACAAAATCATTCTGAATGTCATGGCTCAAATAGGTTTCATTCCGCTTACCATGAGCAATATGCTGTGCTAAAACATTGGGGTGCATAACGGGCCTGGCGGGTTGCCACCGGACCCGTAAACATTTACTGGTGCCTGACCTCCTGGTGTCCGGCAGCCGGGAAGTCAGGAGCCAGTAAATTTGTAAATCCCCATTCCCGTAGAGTCCAATATGACTCTACGGGAATGGGGACACAGAAGCACTGGTACCGTTGTAGCGGGGGCCAGTGCTTCCATGATGGCTTTGCCTACTGTGAGCGCTGCGCCCGGCAGGGTCATACCTGTTGGGCACAGTGGCTCTGGAAGGCAAACCAGTAGTTTGCCTGTCTGAAACAAGGGTGCCGGTGAGTTTACCGGTACCTTTATTTCCGGACAGGCAAACTTGGCATGAGGCCCATTGTCTTATTTGGACATCATATTCAGTAACTCCCAAAATTGTCCCTAACTGGACATGCTTCCCAATCCCTCGTGTTCCCTGTGTCCACAGAGAGGCATCCCTTGCATGGCGAGATACCATATAGCTTCAAGCAGTCACCTTAGAATATCACTGTTTTTCTCCATCTGTTCCTTTTCAGCTTTTATTAGCTCAGAAACAATAGTTCTATCTTGGCTAATTATTAATTTGGCTATTTGTAGCTGTTTTTCAGCTTCACAGTGTATCGTAGAAAGTTCATGCATTAGTATTTGTTCTGTTCCTTTTTTTAAATTAGAAAAACCACAGCTTGGATCAGATCAAACCTTAGAAAAGTGCACATTTTTATATCAGCAAATTGCCAACATGCATAGCAAAGAAGACAGTTACGCCTAGGAGAATACACTAACCACTGCCTTACCACAGAGAATCAACTTGCAACCTTTTTTTTATACCAACGTGTCATAAATCCTAAATTGGTGTCGTTTAGACATTTTTTATAGCCATCTTTTAATCCTTGGCTGACATAGGCCAGCTGGAATAAGTGCTCGAACTGAAGGTCTAGACATTGCCCTGCTCTGAAAAAGGTATGGATCTGTTGGGTAATCTTGCTGCATGTCAAGTGTGACCTGCATTTTGGGATTCTCACTGCATTCCTCAATTTCCTCAGTATCCATGTCTTGTGCTACTTGTGTGCCCACATTGGTATCTTCAACAGTTGTAGTTCAATCAACAGTTGTGAGACCAAACTTAACTTCAGGCTGGGTAACAGTGTCCGTTGAGTGATCTAGGACCTCTGTCCATTCAGTAGAGCATTGTGGATGCTCAGGGATGTCAGTGCATGATGGGTCATCTGTGGAATGTATTGTGATACTAGGAGAAGCAGCAGACAGATGTTCACCAGCAGAAGCATGAGGGACAGAATGAAGGAGGTTTTCCTGCTGAGTTCTGAAAGCAAGGATTGAAAGAATCTTGTAAATACAATAACATCATACAGTGGTTAAAAACGTTGACATTACTTCAATGGGCAATAACAACCTTGGAATGGGGCGGTAATTCTGCCATTCACCATGGTGGAGTTGGTAAAATACCGGCGTCAACCATGGCGCTAATAGCACATACCAGGTAGACACTGAATACAGCAACAAAGAAACAACAGGATTCCCAAAATAATCAGCAAGACCGAAAGTACCTTCCAACCCCAAGATCGCAAGAAGTCCCAGAACCAAGCGCTAAGATCCCAGTTTCCCTCGGGAACATGCACTTCTGAACTAAGGACGTGCAGATTTTGTATTGCCTTGAAGATGGTTGGGGAGGAATGTGGTACGAAAACACAGCAAGAAGATTGGAAAGGACGAGACAGTTTATCAGAAGGCCTAATAGAAGCAACATTAGGTTTACTCCTGTTTGGGAAAAGCGAGCATCCCAGGGGAGTCAAAACACGTTTCTCAAAACTATTCAAATTGGTGCCATCAAAGTTCCCCGAGATGCTATCATTCCATCAGCCAAAGAACAGCGCTCTATGAGAAGCATAGCAAGCAGTTGTCAAAGGTAAAGGATGAATATACCAACCTAGCCCCTTATCCCCATGTTGCGGTTGAAGACCCAACAGTTAGATTTATTAAAAATGGCATGCGTAGCATTCATGATAAGCAATAGAGTGTTATTGTGGTACCTTTGTCTATGCTGAGAGTCCCTAGGGGATAGAGTATGCAAATGTACAAAGGGAGTAGGAACAATAGGTGTACTTTCAGTAGGTAACAAAAGTTCTAAAGAATGAGTTTCCTCAAGGTACCACACTCCTAAGGCAGCGACTATTAAAAAACCCAAATATCATTATAAAAATACAGCAATACATTTTCGGGGCCCAGGCATTTTGTCCATTGTCCCGGTTGGTCACCCCCTTATTTACAAGTCCCATACTAGCGGTAGCGGTAGCAGGCATTGTAGTCTTCAAACGGAAACCCCAATGTTCGTTGCTGGCGACCTCCCAGTCGAGCGACTTCTTAGTCCTTCCACAACCCTAGCCGACAGAATCCCCTTTCTCAAATTTGGCCAAAAACAAGCCCTCGATGATCCTTTTCTTCTTCTTCAAATTCACAGCCGAACCGTGCCGTAAGTCTATCAGATGCACAGCAAAACCGTGCCGTAAGTCTATTTTCTTGGACGCAGATTGTACCTTACTTTTCCCGGTACTGATTGATCCGGAAACAAAATGTCGTCACTTCCTGGTGGAAGCAACGTGTCAGAGACAGGTGAAGATGCCGAATTTGAAATAGAAGTTTCCGGATGCAAAACTTTTGGACAGTGTGGAGACAAAATGGCAGCTTCCCCAAGCCTCACGGGCACAGAGAGATTCTCTAACACACTCTCAGTGCTACTTACTGCTTTGGGATCGTTGGTTGCAGCATTAGCGAAGGGTTCTGTTTCTTCTGTAATTTGTGGCACAGGGTAAGGAAGTTTCTTGACGTGGGACGCGTGGATCCAGTTCTTTCTCCCAGAGACCCGCACCGCTGTTTGGGTGACCAACAGGACTTGGAATGGCCCACACCAGCGAGGCACAAGGCAGGAACTGCGTTCGAATGCTTTGACGAGCACCCAGCTTCCAGGCCGTATGCTGTGGCCCGGGCCCTCGTATCGCACAGGTAAAGCTTCTCGTACCTGGTGATAAATCAAATACAGGTTTTTAGTCAACTGGCTGCAATAATCTGAAAGTAATACATTTTCAACATTTCTCAACAAATTGCATTTAGGAAGGTTCCAAATATTGGCAGGTCTCCCCATTACCACCTCAAATGGAGAGAGCCCAGTCTTAGTTTGAGTGTTGTATGCATGGATAACAACACAATCGGTAAGGCGTCCGGCCATTTTAGTTTGGTGCCGGCACACGTCTTAGCGAGCTTGTTCTTAATGACACCGTTGTGTCTTTCTACTAGTCCGGCGCTCTAAGCATGTCTGGCCGAATGGAACCGTTTGTCAATTTGTAATGCCACGCATATCTGCAGAATTACAGCAGTGACAAAATGTGGACCATTGTCCGACCAGATAACTCTTGGTAGCCCGAACTGCGGGAAGTATTCCCTTAACATGGTTTTTGCAGTAGTCATGGCTGTAGCATCTTTAACAGGGAAAGCCTCAACCCATTTACTAAAAGCGCAGATAACCACCAGCACATATTTTTTATTATCACATCGTTCCATTTCAATAAAGTCAAAGTGGATCACTTCAAAGGGGACAGAGGGTGGCCCAAAACTTCCCCTTGGAGTTACTGTCCCCTTTCCCACATTGTGTTGTAGGCAAATCATGCAATCCTGGATTTAACGCTGGGCAATTTTCGTAATTTTGTCATTTACCCAAACTTTCTCTAACATTTTTGTCATCTTCTGGGCACATACATGCGTAGGACCATGGGCCATGATGACCATCATTATTACATATGCGTCAGGGAGTAGCCATTGCCCTTCTGCCATATCCACCCAACACCCGTCATCATCAAGTTTCCCCAAGCCTTCAGCCCACCTTTTGGATTCTTCTAACGTGGCATCAGCTTGGATATCCCGTACGGACCCAACACCCTCATATATTGCATAAACATTTACAGTCTCCCTTGAAACATACATCTCCGTAAGGAGATCGGTAGCAGTTTGTCTAGCTATCTGATCAGCGAAAGCATTCCCTTTCCCTATATCATCTGTAACCTTTCGATGTGCTGCACATTTCATAACTGCTAACTGAGTAGGGAGCGCAAGCGCTGAGAGTAGTTGTACTATTAGGGAGCCATGTTGGATTTTGGTGCCATGTGAAGTTAGGAACCCTCTTTCTGACCAAAGTCTCCCAAAGTTGTGAACCACCCCAAAGGCATAATGACTATCAGTACATATATTTACTGCAAGCCCTTTGGAAAGTTCACAAGCTCGGGTCAATGCTATAATCTCTGCGGCCTGCGCAGAATTATGCGTGATTCTCTTAGTTTCCACAACCGTGCTTAATGTGGTGATTGCATAAGCAGCTGGGGATATACCATCACAAAACAGTTCTCCTTGCGGATTATCCAAAGGGGTGTCTTTCAAATCAATTCTACCCTTTGTCTCTTGTTCGGTAGTATTCAAACAATCATGTGACTCTTCATCGCCGCAAGTAGTATCTTGTGGGAAAGGTAGGAGTTCAGCCGGATTAAGAACACAACACCTCTTAATTTGAAGGTGAGGAGCAAACAAGATCAATTCATATCTTGTCAAACATGCAGAAGTGAGGTGTTGCGTTTGAGTTCGGTTCAGTAGAACATCTACAGAGTGAGGCGCCATCAGGGTTAGATCATGGCCTAGGACCATTCCCTCACTCTGTTTTACAGACGCAGCAGCAGCGACAGCTCGCAAACATCTTGGCAAAGCGCATGCTACAGGATCAAGGGCGGAAGAAAAGTAACCGCACAGCCTATTCTCCCCTCAATGTTCCGATGTTAATACAGCCAAAGCATATCCATCATATTCATGTACAAACAACACAAAGGCCTTTTCATAGTTTGGTGTGCCCAAAACTGGTGCAAAGCATAATGCAGTCTTAAGTAAATCAAACGATTGCTGATGTTCCGCGTTCCATGGCACTGGCGAAGAAATGCCCTTCTTTGTCAAAGCCAACATCTTCCTTCTGTGTATTTGGGACAGACATGCCAGAAATGTGTTTTATTCTGTCAGGTGTCAATCTTCTTCCCTCCTTTGACAGGAGATAGCCTAAATAAGCGACCTCCTGGCAACAATATTGATATTTTTTAAGTGAAGCTTTGTGACCATGCTTAGCTAGATGGATAAGCAATAACACAGTGCCCTCCTTACAGGCGCTCTCAGAGTCAGCAGCTAAAAGCAAGTCATCAACGTACTGAAGCAATGTACAGGTAGAGGGCAATTCAAGGGTATCAAGTTGTTCTTTCGAAGCCCTACTATAAATGCTAGGACTCTCTGTGTACCCTTGAGGTGCACAAGTAAATGTGAACGAGCGTCCCCCTAAGGTGAATGCGAACAAATATCTACTATCCTTGTGAATAGGAATACTAAAGAAAGCATTCTTTAGATCCACCACACTAAAGTAAGTAGCTGTAGCTGGAATTATGGTTAGGATTGTCATTACATCAGGCACAATTGGAAATTTTGGAGCCACAACTTTATTAATGGCACGTAAATCAATTATGAAACGGAATGGAATTGCATTATCGCCTTTCTTGTACACCGGTAAAATCGGACTATTACACAAACTTCCTGAAATTTCTTCAAGCACCCAGTGATGCACAAAATCAGAAACAATCTATTTCAAAGCTCGCTCGCCCTCAACTGTAATCTTATACTGGGGAATGCGTGGCAGCTCAATTCCATGTTTCAAAACTATCTTAACAGGTTCAATCTGTAAAACACTGACATCATTGTCGTCGACAACCCACAAGCTCTCTGGTACATCAACGAATTCTGGAGGCAAAGGTCTAGTCAAGAATTGCGAGACAGAAAATTACTGTGGTGAAATCGTCAAGCGCACTCCATCACAAGAACAATAAATCACTGCATTTAATTCTTTTAACAGATTCAACCCCAGCAAGTTCTCTCCACAATTCGAAGTCAACAGAAATGGACAGTGGTCCGTAAAGGGACCCAAAGAAATAGGTACCGGCGAAGAAACCGGACAAAAAACTGGTGTGCCAGAAAACCCTACAGAAACATTGGTTTGCCCTGACAGTGGAATGTTTGGAACCCGTGAATGATCAATGGAACACTTCTGTGCTCCAGTGTCTATCAAAAACTGATGTTTCCTATTTCCCACCACCATTTCAACGTAGGGACCTTTCTGATTGACGGGAATAGGTGTAGGTTCCAAACCCTGCTTCGGGCAATCCTAACGAAACAGAATGTCATCAAAAGGAAGCTCTTCAGATAAATATGCAGCGGAAGGATGATCAAATATGTTCCTGGTGTCCACACGCAAAATCTGATTATCCTGCGAGAAAGGTTGCTGATTATCCTGTGTAAACTGACCTCTACTAGGGCCCCCTACACCCGGACGACCTCTGGATCGTCTACCCATATTCCCGAATGTGTTATTCGACCTTTGTCGAAGGACGGGGCACTGTGCACGCCAATGACCCTCTTGACAACAATAGGCACACTGGTTAATGTTCACAGGACCCAAGGGCACATTCCCTTGCGGGACATACTGACCTCTAATCTGAGAACTACCCCCTCTGGGGCCTCTAACAATTTGCTGCAATAGCACTTTAGCTTTCAAATCACCTTTTCGTTTTTCAACTCTATCTTTTTCATTATTGACACGGTTCTCATAGTACTGAGCCATGTGCAGTACTTCTGATTGGGACTTTGCCTGCCAAGCGCTCTCAGAAGACATCATTTGTGACTGGATGTCAGGCAGCAATCCACGCACAAATTTGTCCACAAATAACCTTTTCCCAGACTCTGTGCCTAGGTCTTGTCCACTGAAATCTGAGAATACCTGTTCGAACCGATTAAAGAACTCGGTAGCACCCTCAGACTTTCCTTGGACACAGGCCGTAAGTGTGTCCCATATAATTCTTTTCTCTGGAATTATGGTTTTCAATTTAGCAATGATTCTATCAGGCAAAGTTAATATCACCTGTGGCGGTCTTTCACCAGCTGGCCTTTCTCCATCAAGTCCAGTTATATTTACCCATGTATCTCCCAACCCTGGCACGTCGTCTATAGTTCTAACTTGCTTCCACAAATCTACGGGCAGGAGTACAGGGAAATATAAATCGATATCGCCTAAGGTGAAGTGAATACTGAGGATTGCAAGACGGACTCCATTTCTTTATAGAATCCTGTTGGATTTTTCCTCATATCAGGAATAGATTGCCTAATAGTGTTCACTTCCTGTCTTGAGAACGGGACGTGAACGAACTGTGATACATAATGTGCGGGAATGTCCACAGCGACTATATTTTGTGCAGCATCAGCCGCAATCTCAACCTTTGGGACAAATGTCAGAGGATCCCCTCTCATAGGCAAATGAGAAGTAGATGACTCTGAGCGCTTACTAAGCAACAGAGCTAAATCGAGCGCTAAAGCAGTCGAAGGAGTGTCAAGTGGAAAAGCTCTCTTGGAAATACTCAATAACTCTGTGGGACAACTAATCTTTCTTTTTACACGATCATCCTGTAGGTACTCTATCATTACCTGTATCACTTTCCTCTGCATTTCTGGCATATACTGACTATATGTGTCATATACTTCAACTGGAGTTATCGACATATCCGAAACCCATCTAAGCGCGTCCTTCGTACAAATTCGTGCTTCCTCAGATATCGATTTACGACAAGGACGGAACTGTTTCTGTACATACATACTTTCCTCCTCGTCAACCTCATTCTGCAACTTTTCTAACTCCTTTCTATACCCAAATAACCTCTTGACATGCTAATTTACTTTCTCCACAGTGTCTCTAGAAAACGCTAAAGTATTTAGATCCCTTAACCCTTGCGGGAGATCTGTATTATTTAACTTTCCCCACATTACACACAACTGAATCCCTAAACCTTCAATAAAAACATTTTTCTCAGGAAAATTATCCATATTACAAAGTGTGGGAAAAACATTAGCTTGATCATCCTTCTCCCTACAATACTTGGCCCATGCAATTAACTCACGTTTCTTCTCCGGTAGTACAGTATTGCGAGTGACAACCTTTGACCCTGCACCTCGATGGATTACAAGCAGCTCAGGACCACTTGGAAGAGAGGGAGCAGGCAAATTCAATGGAGGTACTGTAACTGGTGCGATAAAAAGAGGTGGAGGAGATGGAGGAAGGGGAACATTAGGAGGAGCGGGAACAACGGGAACAACAGCAGGAAGAGCAGGAATAACAGGAGGGAGAGGCAAAGCAGCAGGAAGAGGAACACACGGAGGTGGCGCAGAGGCACCAGGCCTTGGTTCATTTAACAATTTATCTATAAATTCATCGGAAGCATGGAGGTCTTTGGAAGGATATATTTTTTGAATTCCAAGTGAGAAAGCCCTATCCATATTCCTAGTCGATTCAGAATGCTTATCTTGGTCATACAATAATGCTTTTTCGGCGTTCGTCTTATGACGGCGTGCATGCTTTTCTCTACTTGTAGGTTGTTGCAACGCTTCTTTTTTCCAATTCTGCAAAACATCAAATGCTGTAGGTCTACCCTTTTTCTTTAATAGAATTGACTCTAAATACTCAATACGAGGAATTTCAAAACTACCATTGATTGGCCACTGAAGTTCGGAGGCATGTCTGGTTTGTCTGTGCCAAATGTCATTAAATACTATACTTCCAATGCCATGCTTACAGTACATAGTACATGCCGGCGACCCCTCCTGTGGTGCCGGACGGCTAAATTCCAAAGATTGTCTATCACTGTGGAACAACGCCCTGAAGCAGGTAGACAATTTTCCAGGCATATCAAATTATTGGTGTTACCTGGTCAATAATTGTGTCTGCAGATACAATGCGCCAAATTCAAATTATCAGGGTTGAATTAAGAGTCGGGTCACGACTCACCTGAACAAACCTAAGAAGGTCTGATCGGATTTCAAAGAATCTTACCTAACTAATCTTACCTCGTGTATGGTGATTTCGGCAAATCTGCCCACCTCGATAAGTGGACCCTCGTCAAGATGCCGTCTCGGACCACAAGCTAATCGTCCAGGGATCGGGTTGTGCAGCACTGCTGAGGTGTCGCGTCTCGTTCAGTGGGGCCCCTTTTTGTCACACCGTCTGATCCCGGTCCAATAGCGTGTGTCAACCTTCAACAATCCGGCATCAATCTTGAGGGTCCCTATTCGGGCGCCAACTCTGAAAACAAAATCAAAATATCGAGACTGAGTACCCCAAAAGAAAATACACCGAACACGGGTTATAAAGGAACATACAAAGTACTTTAATTTATACTGAATCCAGTTACAAAAACAGAGCAAAGTCAGATAGCTATCGGCCCTCAGTACAACACAACGGACTCCAGCGTGGTTCAGTGTGTTCATTGGGAGACGCTGTACATTAGAATGCATTGGCTTTTTATACATTTTGTGAGCACGATGTCCAGCCCCACTTCGGGTTAATATTCCACTTAATACATCACCGATCTAGGGTTCATGCGAAGTCTCGAACATCCGCATATAACTGGTTTGCTTTTAATACATGTGTCTTGATATGGGCAAAATCTTCCTCGGGGCAAGCCCTTTGAGAGCAAAAAATACCCAATTCAGCCCAAAATACAGGTTCTATTGTGCTGAGCAGTGATCTCATGCTAGTGACAAATGACACCTTCAATAAGTTTTAGTATTTATTCTAAACAGTGAATTTCATATACATTTGGGATTCAAGTTAGAGAAGATTACAAAGCACAAAACTTAGAGAAATGCAAAATATAGAGAAACATGGAACTTGGATAAACATAGAGAAATATAGAGAAACATAGAGAAACACAGTCTTACGCCCCTTTAATCAGCACTGGGAGACCCTGGCCCTCATAAGCTAGCTATAACAAGCCCCGCTCAGAGGACAGAGCTGAAGGAGTGCCGTCAGAGCTCCAAAATTCCGGGCACTTGATCTTGCACGAACCAAGTCCACAGGACGATCTCCCACCCGAGTCATGTGAGCATGTATATTTTATAATCTCGTGCTGCCCGTCCGTGACGCACAGTTCCAGAACTTTCCCTGTGCAAAATATAGGCTGGCTCATGGAAAAAACCCAGCTCTGGTAATTTCCACTGTGCTTCTTCTGAGCCCCTCCCTGGCCCATCTGCGCAAAAGCTGAGGAATGTCTTATCAGTGCCTTCCCAGAGAAAAGGAAGATTAGCTTGGGGCCATGCAGGGCTACCGTTAGTGAGGCAGAATATTCTAAGGGAAGCAGGGATGTATTAACCCCATCTGCAAGCTCTAAAAGGCATGCACTCATAGCTTAGTGTTTATAGCGCTTAAGACTGGCTATCTAAGCGCTATATAGGTGCCATAATGTTCCAAACACTCCAAAAATACCTATTAGCTACAGAGCTAGGGCCCTCTCCCTGCCTGTCTATCAACAATGCATAATGTGACCTATCACTCATACTAGGCCTGCATATTCCTTGTAGCTCACTACTGCATAATGGAAGTGCTACAACAGACTACTGTCAGCATTTTTAGCACATACTTTGAATACACTATTGGCTTTCAGCGGCTAATGCTGTCATCTAAAGCCCTGATTGGCAAGGTTGCAATTTTGTGTATCACTACATTCCACCCCTATTCAACGTGTGTGCAACAAATGCTGACTAATACCTATCAATATAGTATTTAGTGCAGTGATAAAGACCTTGGGGCTTTGCAAGAGGTTTAAGCAAACTATCTTCTAGCGGTTAGTCAGTGTGGCATGCAAGGTAAAACACTACCTAAACAAAAATGTACACAAAGTGAACAGTGACATATACCCTTGCCAAAACCTGGCCTACACAAAAATATCTGCACAAAGTGAACATGGACATTTACTCTAACCAAAACCTGGCCTACACAACAATACCTAAATAATTATTGTATAACTGATTGTCAGTTAAAAAGCAGCATGCAGTTAAAATGTCAAGGCAATCCAGTGTAGTCTAATCTACAATGCACTATTGCATTTATATATGGTTACCAATTCTAAACCTGGCAGCCTTCCACTCTAAGGGCCTACCCTCCCCCTGATCCCAGGGCATTCAAGCGTGACTATGGGCTGTGTGACTAGACACTTCCCCCATGTATGTGGAACCCAACCAGAAACCATCTAATTTCGTGAACAAGGTGAACCCATGGGCACCAGGTTATCTAAATAAAAACAATTCTACTAATTTGCATCAAAGCATGGCATGTGTTATTCATGCAATCAAAAGCAAGCAATTTAATCCTTATGTATGCTGGTAACTGTAGCTCTGCGTGCCAGTGTGTGGAGGATGGTCGCCCCCACTCAGTAAAAAGCCAACACCTGCTGATTAAACAATGTTTGCCATACAATGCATTGTGTGTATTTAGCAGTCTTGTTGACCTGCCCTATGGCAGAAAAAATGTCTTCATACCTAAAATTCTGCCATCTTCAGTGGTTGTCAATACTTGTAGCAGTGTTGGGCGTATCAATGAACCCCACTAGGCTAGAAGTTCTATAGCAGAGCTGGCATCAGAACCCATAGTGGCTATCTTATTGTGCACAGTTTCTATGTCACAGGCATATAAAGCTCCTGCAATTAATGAATCTAGCTTCCTAGCTACGCGCACTCTAGTGATGGGCCATAGAAATGGACTCCATTTGTAGCAGCTTGGTAGTACTAAGGAAACATTGCCTCATGTTAAATCTATGTCTAAGTGTATCACTGTAATAATGGAGGTGTGCATTACCAGCCTACAATTTACATGTTGCTTACTACTGGAAAATCTAACATGTTCACAGTGTCTACCTATTGGAGAATACCCTTCTTCAAGTGGGATATCTACCATATACAATATTAGTTTTTAGCCACAAACACCATACTACTATCCGGCAGTGGCTGTTTCATCACACCATTGTGTAAAATGCATTTAGTCAAGTTATAGTCCATAAAATCTTGGCGAGAACACTCGCTGCAGTTCTTGGTCAGAAAAAACATCACATTAAACAAATTAAACAAATCGTTGTTATCACCAGTGAGAAAAGATGCCCGACAATGTGCCAGGCCAGTAAGCTAGCAATTCCATGTGGATACTCATTTGTAGCGCTTTTCCAAAGAATTATTCCAAATGTCTACAATCAAAAGGTGACTCTTTGCATTAGTGTGCTGGAGACAGCTGTCCCCACAAAAACATGAAACTGGTTGGTTTAACAAAAACCGTGTCACACACTGTGTCATAAAATCAAACATCAAGTCAGTCATGGTTTCATTTACCTGCCTTAAACTGGCTGTAAAAGTATCCAGTGTTTCAAAGGTTACCATCTCAAATTAGAGCTCACACACTTGGCAGCATTACTTCAAATTAAGAATCTTAACCTACGCACAGGTGACTTTGATGTGCGCACTCATCTTATCTCAAAATAAATTACGCTCCTGCTTGCATAATTCTGCTGCCCCAACAATTCATAAATCATTTTCCTGCCTACGTGCAACGTAGAAGTTTTTTTTAAAAAAAACAAAGCATCTCTGGTTAAAGCAATTCAGTTGGAAGAGTAAAACCATTTAGTTTTTTCAGATTCATCTCAAAAAGTGCATTTAAAAAACATTTTTCAATGTGTTTGCATTCAAGTGCTGTCCACACAGCTGTTTGTGGTGCATGATGTCACAGTCCACAACTCATTGTCCATAGTCCTTTAAACAAGAAAGGCAAGACATGTCAATTAAGTTATTTCCAGCAACTGAATCATTTGAATGTGCAGCATCAAATATTTGATAACTAGCCAAGTCTGCACCGTGCCAGTTCAGCAAAAGTTATTACTCTGTTGGACACCTTTCGCAGGTTGCAGAACAAATAGCAGCATTGAGTGTGGTGCAGGACATTTTTAAAGTTGACTCACTTTCTCTGAGCACAGTTTGCTTGACTGATCAGTGTCACCCACAAATTGAATACATCTACATCTGTCAATGGCGCGCTATTGTCTTGCTTTTTTTGCCTAGGCAAAATACAAACAGAAATGTTAGGATGCCATTAAAAGTACAATGTCATTATTCATCAATATCAGCGTTATCCACCCCTTCCCATAACACCACCCCCATCTTCAGACGTCTCATTAGGTAACTACACACTTTATCATTGCTACTGCAATTATTTATCACCCTTCTGCATGTTTGTGGGGGCTTATTTACACTCAACCATACGGGGTGTAACTGCCTAATCACAAACACATTTGTGCAATGCAATCATAGTTGGTCAATGGTACCTCAGACTGATCTGTGCTTTTACAAAAGCCATATGATAAGTACCCAGGTCGCACAATGCTTTTCTTTTTCACCAAAGCGATCACGAATCCCAGGCGCCAACTTGCTTCCAGTGTCTCATGATCTTGATTTAGTTTGCCCTGCTGGCATCACTCCATTTTTCAAAGGTAAAGTCTTTCAGTCCAATATCGCCTGCAGTTGCACAAGCAGCTTTGTTTATTTTTTCTCCATACAGCTAGTGTCTTTCAAGCCTCTGGTTTTTCACTTGTCATTTTTTCAAAGGGTGTTTGCTGAGTTCTTGGACCACCCCTTTGAGCGCGATAGTCTAAGTCAGTTTCTTTTGTTGCTTCAACAAATCATTCATTCTTGCACTAAGCCATGAGGCTTCTGGATCATGGCTAATGTGCAGTGTTCATGTTGTACTCCAAAGCCCTGCTCTGCATGTTGTCTCTTGCAAAACGGCTAAGCGCTTTTTGTCAGTTTTGCTTCCATCTGGAATGCCATAATGTCTTTGTCAGTTACTCCAGCCCTGGCAATGTAGCTTGCATTTTGCCAGCTGTGTATTTTCTCTTCTCAAAGCGCCTAGAGGTTTCTTCTCCAGTGCACAGCGCTTTACTTCAGTTCACATCACATGGAGCACTGGGATGCAGCTTGCACAGCAATAGCGTTTCACTTCACATCACATCACTTGGTGCATGGGAATGCGGTTTGCATAGCAATGTCTCTTGAAATGGGCAGCTGTCTTTTCTTAGCCCATTCACAGATGCACAGGTTCCCCAATGTTCAGATGTGATGTGCCCATCTGCCATCCTGCATGCAGCCTTCGTTTTCCTTCCAGTGTTACTGGGCAAATTCTTTACTTCTGATCAGTTCTGTTATTGCATGCCGTTAGAAAGTACATCAGCATTTCTGTCTTTGCACCCCCTCTCCTCAGTTTTTTTGCTCACACTGACTTTCTCACAGGGGATGGAATGCAGGAATGTCATTGTTTATCTTTCGCGCAGCAAGCTTATCTCTTTGCTCTATAACTCTTAAACAGTGGCGGCTTCAATGGAAAGGCACTCGTTTCAGACAGTTCATCCAGATTAACTCTTTCTTGCACTGCTTTTGTCCACCTACTCAGAAAAGCTCCCATATCTGAAACACCATTAAACAGGAGTGCAGTATTCTGCTTTTTTTTGCCTTCCTGCACCTCGCCCAAGACAGCTTCAAGGCACAAGCTCTGCACACACAGCAAGACTCTTATTTTCAAAAGAGGCACTTTCTCTTCTCATCAGATTCTACTTCATGTAATTTTGCAAAATGTCAAAGCGTCTTTTAGCCTGTTTTAAGCTGATTAATGTCTCATTTAAAAGCATATGTTTTTTTTTTTTTTCTCTACTTCTTCCTCGTAACCTTGTAGTTTGGCTTCACAATCTCAATCCATTGCAATGTGCGATCTTTCAAAAGAATCCGCAACCCACTAAATCTTTGTGCTGTCTTATCACACACAGATTTTTCATTCTGTTGTACCATTGCCAGAATATAACCACTTATTTCAGTGCATTTAAAAAATGCCATGTTTAGTGCAGCTCCCTGCACGGTTTTTTCCTGCAAGAACAACCCACACTCTATATTGCTTGTGGGCTGTTACATGTGTCAACAACATTTTTTCACCATGTATCACAGTCAACAGGTCACTATTTCCAAAAACATACATCACTTATAAGGCAACAGTACAAATCCATGGCATAGCGTGGGAACAGTCAAAAATACTCCAGGGGCAATTTAGAGACAATTTAGAAAAATATAAATTGTTTTTTTTTTCCAAACCATTGCAAACTGATTCTGCAATTTCAAATCAATACACAAAAATCGAAAATCCAAATAACATTCACTCACTTTCTTTTTTAAGTGAGTCTCTCACCCATTCTAAGCATGGCACAGCTTAAAATGCAATATAACCATTTTAGTGTGTTTCCTTTAAAACAGAATTCGCCACCACTAGCACATGGAATTTACAGTTGCCAAAAGAAAAACAAACCCTTTAGGCTCTCAGCACAGATGTTACTCTTTCTCCTAAGCACGGCTCATTCCCCACGTTATTTTTCAGGAATGTCAACACTTCAAAAGCATACATTAAAAAGCGAACCTTCGCCTCCGAACATTACAGACCCCCACTCGCTAGCACACTGGGGCTGAGTCAATGATTAGATTTACTATTCACAATTTGCATGTCAAATCCTTGCAACTATTTTTCCCTGCCCTCATGACAGAATAGAGATGAGAACTCCGTCTCACTTTGCATTTCAAATTACAACTTTAAACTGGGGAAACCGCATGATAAAATTATTTTCTAATTGAACATACATCTTTCTTGACCATTCATCGGAGCGCTTTAAACAAAGCCATTTCCCGCTTGTTTATCGCCTTGTACTCCCTGGCTCCATTCCCAAGCAATAAGTCAGTCACGACTGATTTACTGAAGGGAGTCTTAACCACACAAGCTATCGGCCACGGCAAGCCGACACAACATTGCTGTGTTTTGAAGTCTCAGAGCTGCAGTGAGACCACCAAGGAAATGCGACAGCCTGCTCCCCACTCTACACTGTGTTCTCTCACACAATTTGTCATTTCACAGCAAGGCACTGCTCTGTACAAATCCCACAAAGCTGCCACCAAATGTCTTGATATGGGCAAAATCTTCCTCAGGGCCAGCCCTTTGAGAGCAAAAAATACCCAATTCAGCCCAAAATACAGGTTCTATTGTGCTGAGCAGTGATCTCATGCTAGTGACAAATGACACCTTCAATAAGTTTTAGTATTTATTCTAAACAGTGAATTTCATATACATTTGGGATTCAAGTTAGAGAAGATTACAAAGCACAAAACTTAGAGTAATGCAAAATATAGAGAAACATGGAACTTGGATAAACATAGAGAAATATAGAGAAACATAGAGAAACACAGTCTTACGCCCCTTTAATCAGCACTGGGAGACCCTGGCCCTCATAAGCTAGCTATAACAAGCCCCGCTCAGAGGACAGAGCTGAAGGAGTGCCGTCAGAGCTCCAAAATTCCGGGCACTTGATCTTGCACGAACCAAGTCCACAGGACGATCTCCCACCCGAGTCATGTGAGCATGTATATTTTATAATCTCGTGCTACCCGTCCGTGACGCACAGTTCCAGAACTTTCCCTGTGCAAAATATAGGCTGGCTCATGGAAAAAACCCAGCTCTGGTAATTTCCACTGTGCTTCTTCTGAGCCCCTCCCTGGCCCATCTGCGCAAAAGCTGAGGAATGTCTTATCAGTGCCTTCCCAGAGAAAAGGAAGATTAGCTTGGGGCCATGCAGGGCTACCGTTAGTGAGGCAGAATATTCTAAGGGAAGCAGGGATGTATTAACCCCATCTGCAAGCTCTAAAAGGCATGCACTCATAGCTTAGTGTTTATAGCGCTTAAGACTGGCTATCTAAGCGCTATATAGGTGCCATAATGTTCCAAACACTCCAAAAATACCTATTAGCTACAGAGCTAGGGCCCTCTCCCTGCCTGTCTATCAACAATGCATAATGTGACCTATCACTCATACTAGGCCTGCATATTCCTTGTAGCTCACTACTGCATAATGGAAGTGCTACAACAGACTACTGTCAGCATTTTTAGCACATACTTTGAATACACTATTGGCTTTCAGCGGCTAATGCTGTCATCTAAAGCCCTGATTGGCAAGGTTGCAATTTTGTGTATCACTACAACATGTATCAACAAGCCTATACAGCAACTGTGTATTCTGGGATTTTCCATGTTAGTCTTCCTAAACATTAATACAATGTGCTTAAACAAGTGTTCTATGTTCAGTATTTGAATACATTGTCTTTATAGTATACTCGTGGATTAGTTTCTTTACACAAGTAATCCCTTACACACAGGTCAACGAAGGACAAGGTCTTAGTTCATGACCTCAACAAGAGGCCTGCAGGCAAGTTACATATTAGCTATGTACAGAGGTCAAGACGGCCATGTTGTATTTTGGAATGACATCGTCCACCATTTTGACTCACAGGGTGACTTTTACAAAGCGAATCCTAAAATGGCGGATTGACCTAAAATGGCGGCTTACATTGATTTTAAGGTCAGGACCTTGCAACATGGATTCTTTCGCAAGCGACTTTCGAGCAGCTTGGCGTAGGCCAATATACATATATTTATTGCAATAGGAGACACAATATAATTTCTCTTTTGACAATGTGAGGCCTGCCATCAGCACACTCCCACCTGTAGGAATAATGCGACATCCCCATATTGTCCAATTTCTGGGACATATGGGATTTCAAAGCCATGCCAGCTTTTACGGCACACACGTTAGCCAATAGGGTAGTGCCACATCACCCCCCATCCCCATAATACAATAAGGTATTACACTCAAAATAGTCTGCACTAGTGTATTTCAAAACCAAAAGCTTGCCTTTATTAACTTATTTATTAACTGCTGATCCGTGCTTCTTAAATATTTTAAAAGTGCAGGTCCCTTGTACCACCATCACTCTGGCTTGTGGAGGTCTTTTCATAGGTAACTAGTGAGTCCCTGCTCCTTTCTAACTACAAAGAAACCCCAATGAGTTATTCCTCTCCTCCTTAACCCAGAGATGTGTTTATGGGAGGCCAAAGGGGCACTTGCTCTTCGAGGGGGGCACCCATAAGGTTGCCTGAGCTACCGTCAGATCCCATTGGTCACAAAATATAAATAGCACACCCCAGGATATTCTATGGCGTGCTACTGAGGCCCTAATCCTATTCCCTGTCTTTTGTTGACAAGTACATTCTGCTCTGATGCGGTCATCTCTCAATGCTTTCTGTGTTCACTGTGGTAAACATAGATTGTGTGTTCACTATAGCACAGGTCACGTAGCATTCTCACCTTGCTGTGGGGGTTATATTGATCGTGTGAAATAGCCAAATTGGAAATGCATGTTGATCAATGTATGTGCCTCAATGATTTGGAAGACAGCTCACCTCCTATTCCCTTAGTCTACACTGTGCTGCCTTACTAGACCTTCGATTGTAATATTCTTCTAATCCTGATCGCTTTCCCTTCTGAATTGAAGCATGCCACTATTATTCCTATCTTGAAAGAGCCATCTTTTGATTGCAGAGATCTGTGTTCCTATGCAAGATTACAATCTCAAATTCCCGCAAGGCCAACTCAAACTTTCCTATTTCTGAAGTTGATAAACCTGCATGTATGTATGTATCTTTGTTTTCTGGCACAACAGGTGCTTTATCAACAATATGCTTTCATCAGGCGGTAGGTGCTATGAAAACAAACATAGCATCAGTATGGTGAAGATCTAGAAATTGTTTTTTTCAAATGGGGAGTTGTAAAGCCTAGTCAGTAACCTCCAAAGATGAGTATAAAGTGCAGGCTTGCATGTACACTTGCAGGCACCGCAAGTGCCTGCAAGTGTACAGGCTGTTTGGCTGGAGCTGCTGCCTGATTTGCTGTCTCCCTCCAGGACGCCGTCGGCGAGGAGAAATGCTCCCTGCTCCCAACACGCTGACATTTTGCGCAGACACTGGAACTACTGTAGCCACAATTCCCTGCACCGCTGGCAGCCCCGCCCCGCATCACGGTGAATGTGATTGGACTTCCTTGTTTCAAAACCCTCGGTCATGCGCACCGCGCACGCACCACAAGTGCCTGCAAGTGTACAGGCTGTTTGGCTGGAGCTGCTGCCTGATTTGCTGTCTCCCTCCAGGACGCCGTTGGCGAGGAGAAGTGCTCCCTGCTCGCAACACGCTGACATTTTACGCGGACACTGGGCTACTATAAGTAAATATAGCCCTCTTCCCTTGTTAGAAGATACTACCTTCCAGTCCGGAGTTAGCGACTGGGAGTTAGTGTTTGTGTTTCTAGTCACGTTACTGACTTACTTACTTCTCTATTAACAGCCACAATTCCCTGCACCGCTGGCAGCCCCGCCTCTGCATCACAGTGAATGTGATTGCACTTCCTTGTTTCAAAAGCCTCGGTCACGCGCACTGCGCGTGCACCGCAAGTGCCTGCAAGTGTACAGGCTGTTTGGCTGTTCAGTGGTGCGGCGGGACGGCATGGAAGGTATTTTGGTTTGTGTAAATTTGTGTCTGAACTGCTGAATATTGAGTTTAAATGATTGCATAATTCATGTATACTTCTTTTGTTATTTAAACGCTCAGTTGCTTGAATTGACTGCTGCGTTAATTGTAATCTTTTGTCCCAACCTCTATACATAATGGTAGGCGGGCCACAATACGCAGTGGTTGCTGTATGTTGACTCCTTCTGTTTTGAAGGATTCTGGACGACATTTACCCTTAGATTTGGGTGCCCCGCAGACGACTCATATGGTTCCTCCTCCAGCTGTTGAAGGTGGCCCTTTAGTCAGTGACACCTCACTGGTTACTCAATGTGATATAGGGGCACCCTCCTAACAAACATCTGCACATGTTAGTTTGATTCATGAGGTATCCATTTGTCAACCACCCATCCATCATTCTAATATGGATGGCCTGGTAAATCCATATACCTATTCCATCAAAGAAGTTAATCTAGAAAAATGTGTTACAGGCGGAGGTAAATCTAAAAAATCAACCCGTTATAATGATCCTAATGACCTTCCATTTACTAATATTCCTAGAGTAAATTTGGCGGCGAAAAACTTGGATTCAAGTGAATGTGACATTCAGCATCCTGTAGTTGACATTCCTAGGATTGATCACGTGGATCTATCTCTCAGTGACAACAAAAATAAGCTTTCTCCAATAGTTAAGCAAAAAGGGCCTAGGAACTCCTCCTTCACCAATGATATGCACAGTTTTCATTCTGATTTGAAAAATCTTTGGAGTTATGACATACAAGGAAGGGTGGATAATGTTCAGACCTTAATAAACACTAATGAGCTTTCCCCCTCACAAAATACAGAGGAGCCGAACACTTTCCCTGCGATAATTAAGATTTTGGACCTTCTTGACAAAGGTCACGAAGTCACACACTTAGAACTCAGGGAAATGAAACACTCTATTGCAGACATACTATCTAAAATGAATCACCTAGAGGGTTTCATGACTGCAAGAGAGTTGTGTTTACAGCATGATAATGAATTTCACATTGATCTTAAACAACGCATCACTTCATCCTGTAATATGCACTCTAGACTAGCACATGTAAATACAAGCTCCCAAACTGAAAGACTTCCCATCTCTTGTGAAACTCCTGATGCTGAACCCCATACTAGTATAGGGACGTCTACAGCTGATTTGGAGCCCTTGAGATCGATGGTTGAAGGGTTGTCTCAAAACCTACATGACAATCCAAGAGCTGAAAGATATCAAAATGGAATTTCATTCTCGTATTTCGGAGGTAAAATCTGGCACAGCATTATGCTATGGGACTGATACCTCTCATTTGAGTAGCCCTACGCCGCTTACTGATTTGATTGAAAGTGAGGCAATAGAAGAAGCCAAACAGAATTACTCTTATAATCCAATGTCGAGATGTCAAAACTGCTCATTAAGAAAAGCAGTAAAATGCCGGAATTTGAGAAACTTAATTAAAAAAAAGAAAAAAACTCAAATGCTTGTACCAGTGGTAGAGGGCACTGATTCTCTCCACGACACAGTAAGATCTCATATACCAAAGATCTTAGAATCGAAAGCATCGGAGAATGTGGTTATCGACTTAACACAATTATCGGAGGAGAGTCGCCATCATCTATTATTGAAGAATGACTTTTCTTCTAATAAAATTTCCATGTTAAACAA
This sequence comes from Ambystoma mexicanum, assembly GCF_040938575.1. Taxonomy (NCBI): domain Eukaryota; kingdom Metazoa; phylum Chordata; class Amphibia; order Caudata; family Ambystomatidae; genus Ambystoma; species Ambystoma mexicanum. The sequence continues at coordinate 995,778,438 of NC_090941.1, forward strand.
AAAAAATAATAATAAAAAAAAAGCATGTGATGTGGGGAATGGTGTAACTTGCCTGAATGAGCATCCAGTGAAAACATCCCCAATAGATAACACTTCTCTACCTAATGGAACGCAACCTGGCAAGGCTGCATACTTTGCAAGTAAAGGGATGAGACATATCTCTAAAAACGAATCTGGTCCTCTTCAAGAAATTAAGAAGGTCGGGGAACCTATAGACTTGCCAAAATGATCGACCTTAGATTTAAATAATACTAAAACCTATGCTGAAGCACTGACAATAAACTCTTTAAATCCTAAATTAACATTGCCAGTTGTCTCGGCTTTACACCCTCCAAATCCTTGCTCTAAGGTGCCTCTTATGAACAATATTCCTTTTGGTATGGGACATCCTCAAACCGTATCTCAACTGAATACTGATCAATTTTCTACTCCTGATTTAAAACATTCCATGGAACAAACCAATAACTCACAGGCCTGCGATAGATTAAAACAAAATCCATCTCTGTTCTTTGATCTAAAACAGGCATTGCAAGAAGGTTTGAATACGATGAACAATTTGAATGCAATTATGTCTAATTCGAGTAGTTGTATTGCTGACCTTGGAAATGCTTCACTTACTGTTTTATCTGAGTCTACTGCTGTTACCTCACAAGTTGAACCAAAAGTATTTGTCAGGGGTGCCCAGTCATGTGTTTCTACTAATAGCGCTCCTCTGCCTATAAAGAACCCTATTAATGAGGAGGTTGATATTAAAAAACAAAATTCTTGCATTCTGATTGGTTGGACATATTGTCATGGTTTCTCAGGGAACTCTCGAATGAAGCGCCCTGCAATTTTGGATGTTATCAATCAGATACCTGCATTACGTAATCTGAGATCTAATTATTTTGATAGAATATCTTTACAGAGAATAAATAACCATAGAATGATGTGCTACCTAAAAACCCCTATTATACAGAAATTGTTATGGTTGAACAGATTGGAGTTATATGACTTGGGCTTTGAGTTATGCTTGTTTGATTCCGAAAAAGATGCTCTAGAATTTTTGAATTTCAAACTGCCATTGAGTATAAAAGAGTGTGATAGGAGCAAGGCAGATGTTGAGATTGTACATGCAAAACATGCTGAAGTAGCTAATTTGTTATCTATGGTTGGCTCAATCAAAGACTGGTCTTGGCTTGAACCGCTAATGAAGACTATTACCACTATGTCATCTGAATCCCAATAATTGTAATCAAAACGCTGTCCCGAGCTTACATTTTTGTCTTGGAACTCATGTGGGTATATTAATCTGGTTCGATTTTTCACCAACCTCCTTTCTGTTCAGCGTCCTGACATGGTCCTGGTACAAGAAACCATGAAGGTTGCTACTTTTTTACTTCCTGGTTATGAAACCTTTTGTGTTAAAGCTACCAAAGCTGAATATGGTCGTCAGTCAGCAGGACTGGCCACGGCAGTTAATAACGGTCTACAATGTATTTCCAAATGCTGTTTTGTTTTGATCACATGCTGGCTATCTTATTAACCTCTGGCTTAAATCTTCAGTGGTCCTTGATTTTGATTAATATCTATTGGAATCCTGCAAAGGTTGCATTAGATACTATGTTCAATGACCTAGATGAAATTCTGGACTATGTCTCTCTATACTATCCGTCTAGCATTGTTATTATTGGCAGTGATTTTAACTGCTGTTGTATTACAAAGAATTGCAAACGAAGTGATGGCACTGGAGTGGACAATCTGATGGCCTTTAATGGTGACCGATGGGTCACATTCTTTTCTGGTTGGGATCTTAAACTTGTACCTTTTGAAAAGAAAAATGCAAATTTCACATGGAAACGAAGTGCACACAATTCTATGATTGACTTTTTTTGGATCTCAAAAAGTGTTTTACACCGAGCATCACACATAACCACACACTCAATGCATGGTAGTGACCATGCGACTATTGAACTTGTCCTAACTGATGAAACTATGGGCCTCATTACACGGACGGCGGTAAGGGTTAACGGTCACCGTTAATGGCAACGGTGACCGTTAACCCTTACCGCCGTACTACGAGGTCCCTTTGCGGGTTGGAGGATTTAACGCCTGCTTCTTGCAGACGTTAATATCCAACCCGCTAAGGGACCTCGGAGCTAATTACGGCACCGCAAAATTGCGGTGCCGTAATTAGCGCCTTCCCCATTTCCATAGAGCCCTATGGGGCAGAAATGGGAATGGGGAAGGGCAATGGCGGAAAGGGGATTTACCGCCCCTCCAACCTTGGAATGGGGCGGTAAATCCCCTTTCCGCCAAGGCGGTGCCGGTATTTTACCGGCATGGACCAAGGTGCTAATAGCACCTTGGTCCACCGCCTACCGTGTAATGAGGCCCTATGTGTCTGCCGATCATTAAGCACATTGGTTTGTTAAAATCAAATAGATGTAACTTATCTTTTCGATGCAACCAGGTTACTTGTGACAGGCTGAACAGGAAACTTTCTCGGCGCATGAAGCTTGAGTATCTTGAACCCTTTAATCTGTTTTATACAATTGGATACGAGTCTCACATTTTTTCTCTCATTTCCAAGATTATTGCTGAAATATGTGCAACGCAACATAGAGTTAAATCTATAAAGGATTCTCATTTCAGTTTAGTAATTAAAATTTTTAAATCTGCTAGTAATATTGAACTTCCGACTCTTTTGAAATCTTCAAATCACTTCAATGGTTATCTTAATAAAAAGAAATTGATTATTCAAAGGTATAGAAATCGGATTAAGTTGCATCGTATTGAAAGCTATAATAATGATAACATTGAGATGCTCAGGTTTATCTGTGCCCAGAAGTCTAAAGAAACATGGAAGCTATTAAAGCAAGCCAACCCTCATGAACCAGTGATTGATTCTTGTATACCAGCTGCAACCTGGGAGCATTATATTGGTGACAAATTTAGTTTGCCTTCTAAATTTAAAGATATTATCTATACTGACACTGAATATGACAATACTTCTTTCATCGAGATAGAAGTACCTGATATCTTATGGGCTATTGGGAGACTTAATCCATCAAGAGTGGCTGGACGAGAGGGTATTCCGCATTGTGTGCTAAAGAGTGATCCCGCTCTTTGGGCTCATATACTTAAAGTGAAATTTGATCTCATCCAAAAGCCATCCTCTATACCGGACTCCTGGACTAATGCAATGATTATACCGGTCCATTAAAAAGGTGATCCGTCAAATACAAATAATCATCGACCTATTGCTTTGACGGATGTAACATCCAAATTATTTTCTATCATCCTCTTATCTCACTTAGAGAAGTACATTGATACCCACGATCTCTATTCTAAATATCAGGTTGTTTTTTTAGAAAAGGTATGGGAACAACGCTTAATGCGACTTATCTTTCACATCTTCTACCGGCCTCCAAATCCAGCAATGGTATGCCTGTATATATCGCTTCAATCGATATGACTTCTGCTTTCGATACAGTGGTCCGGAATATTCTCTGGAAGAAAATGGCCCATATGGGTATTCCATCCTATTTAATATCTTGGATCCAAAAACTCCACTTGGGTACGACGTACCAGATTAGAATCACCAAGGAAGGCGGTATTACTAATGCGATACCTACCTTTGTCGGACTCAAGCAGGATTGTACATTGGCAGCTATTTTGTTTAACCTTTACATTTGCGATCTTGATCGGATATGGGATGTCTTATCCTCTTTTGCTGTCAGAATTCAGGGATAGGTGATTAGGCATCCACATTAAAGACTCTGGAACCAAATGCTTATATCCTGGCCTTGCCAGCAGACAATACAGTGATCCTGGACAAATCATCATATCACTGCCATTATTGTGCTGTCTTCTGTGAAAAGGTTTGCCTTCTCACATGCTGGTGGCATTGTTTATCCTATTACCTGATCTTTCTTTTAATGTAGGCCATTTGAGTGGAAGGGGTTCTAGACAGAAGAGAATGGATAAACTCTACCAGTCCTCTGGCAAGTATATTTTAAGGTCTGCTCATTTGACAGAAAACATGGTTTGCTTTTTTGTACAATTCAAAGGTTTCTCTGCACATTTATAAATAACAATATCACAAGCCTGTGTTTTGGGTGTATTTAAAGCTTTAAAATACAAAAGAGAAACCCAGATGAAATGTTTTAAGATCGCATCAATTAGATTGCTTTTATTTATATACTTATCTTGATGATAGAAAAAATGAAGCTAGAAGCTTTCCCATTTTGCATAATACGCTTCTAAACATTTTTTTTTTTAAATGTCATGTTAGATTGTGTTTTATTTTGTGTACTTTCCAAGTCAGTCCTATAACATGGGATTATTTTAGCTTATGGTAAGAACTTGAAAAGAAAATGGTAAAGTGCATACATTGCAGAGTCAGCACAAACCCTAGCTTCACTGCTTAGTAGATGTCTGATCCTGGGCATATCATTTAATCTTGTATTGCCTAACCTGTCAAAATGGACAGTCCCTAAACCATTCAAAATTTTCAACTTTCACAGTGATTTCGTTCTCAGGGTATGATCTTCAGAAAAGCCTCACTCACTGGCTATAGAGTTGCACCCTCTCCAATAATGGTGAGCATTGATATATTACTACAGCCACTCATTCCTTTTCTCTCTAATGGCAACCCTGCTTCAAAACCATGTCCCTCCTCTAATCTCAATCTGTCTGGATACGGACACCTTCTTGGTAGCGTCTAGTCTTCATCTACTCCCTATGGTATGTTATGAGTAGCTTTCTCCATGCTTCCAGCTGGTCTCCTGTATTGAGTCCTTTTACATTCTGCGAGGCAGCTAATCTAAACTGTCTGACTATTCTGGATTATGTGCACCTTTTGTGTACAATCTGTTTCCTGCATTTGTACTATGGCCAGTGCACCTTCCACGTTGCTGCTGTTGATGAAAGGGTCCTGTACTTAGGCTAGAAACTTGCCATGGATTGCGAATGTTGCCCTTGACATGCGTCTAAATTATCATTCTGATTACAGCAATCATGAAGAGGGTGTGGGATGTATTTACCCATGCATCCGAGCCTTACCTCAAAACTGTGCAGTACTGACATGGAAAACATCATGATGGCCAGAGCTTCCCAGAAAATGCACAGGGAAATGCATGAAGAATAGGCTGCCACTCATTTTTGCCGATGTTATGGGCACAAAAGGACACTGCCTAAAACCACCATTGGACTACCCACACAGTAGTCTGAAACCATTGGGAGTGGCAATGCTGATTGCCAAAAGCAAACCCATAACTGTTGGGAATTCATTTTCTTAAATCCCAAAAAGGGGTGCAGTACCAGTACTCACCACTATCCAAAAGCCGGCGTTTTAAAACAACACCAGATTTTACTTTTTCTATAAAACTGAATAAATGAACCCAAAGCAGGCCAAAGAAAGACTTACTGAGAGGTGGATCCAATGTAAAGTTATATTCTGAAGTGACTTGAAGGTTTATAACAAGACTGGCTGAGTTGTGGATTTCAGCAGTTTAAGTAAATTTGGACTGAAAGACACTAAAAATCTAAATGTTTAAATTGACTGAGTGACCTACTTTTGAGTGTCACATAGGTTTCAATTGTTTAAATGTCATAGTTTTAAACTTAGAATCAGCCTTCTAGCTGCATATGTAAAAATGTTTAGTTTTATTTGAATGCAGAAAACTGGGGAACAGAAATGACATGTAGCTAAAAACTGGCTTAAAGAGATTCCAATTTTGCCTGGCAACTACCCCCCATCAGGAGTGAAACTTGAGTCACAGCTGTGTTCCCAGGCCTATCTGCCTTTTGCTGGCCACACTAAGGATATGCCATCTCTTTGATAATTGAATTAAGGGGAGCCCCCACAGAATACAGGAGCTCTGAACAAAGCCCTGTCCTGACTCAGGCAAATGTTTTATTGGCGGGAGTCGTAAATGGAGCTTCCTCCTGGAAGGACAGGGGAGGAGCACTGCCTGTGAGAGCAAGCTGGCTTGGCAGAACTGGAAAAACCAGAAATTCAACCTTGTGCTGGGGGGAAACCACACCCCTTTGGGGCCAGAACATAACTCTAAAAAGATGATAACTCATAGTACGGACTTGTGAAAATTATGTAAATGACACCATAATTCTTGTGATTTTTCTGCCCACGTTTTAAGACGTGCTAGGACCCGGTGGTATGTTCAGGGGGGTTTTAGCGGAAAAGAGGATATTACTCAAAATGTGTGCATGTGAAAAATCTGACACTTCATCAACTAATGTCCATACTCCTTGCGCACATGTGTGTAAATTTGGGTTAATGTCCGAAATTGCAAAATCAGTTAAAAAGTGAAATATGTGCCATTTCTGAATGCAAGCCCCCAGGAAGAGCAGAGTTTGAACAGGGGATACCTCCTGTGATATGTGAGGGGTGCATGTAATTTTAAACAAATATGTACCTCTGCAAATATGTATTTAGTTCAAATCTAGATTTGTGTGCAAGTTGACAGGAGGAGTGGACTTTCTGCAGGCTGTAAAATGACATCACTCTGACAAAACTTAGCTCCCCCAATCAGGGGAGAAATGAAAGCTTGGCCAATGATAAGTGGAGAGGGGTAGAGCCTAGTGATGCTGCACACACACCCATTTTCAAAACACATAAAAGCAGACAGACAGGACAGATAGGGACCTTCAAATCCATTTGCTGCGGGACGCTCTGCTGGAAAATCCATACTTTACCTCCATCAATCTCTAGAGAAAGCTGTGCAGAAAGATCCAGACTTCAAATCTATCAATATCCAGAACCAGAAACCCAGACCAGACCAGCAGAGCTGACCCAGATCACTGTGAAGAGACCCAGACCAGACCGGAGTCCAGTCCAAAACTTGACCAGATCCGTGGCGAGGCCCAGCTATTTCAAAAATAGATTGTGAGTACCTAGCAGACTGTGCAGAACCAATCTCTTAGTTAAAATAATATAATTCAATCCTATTTTAATCTAAGTAGAACTGTCTTCTAACTGTCACCTGTCATTTGTAAAGCTTAGAATCGTGGCTTTCCTACGAACCTAGAACCGCATTCCTACCCCCTATAGTTTTGCCGTAATCGCGAAAGACGCACTCGCGAATTTTGCCGCGATTTGCAAATTTCTCAACGTGTGAAAACAGCAGTTTTCTTGCTTTCATTTGCCAAAAATTCGTTTAACCTACCAATTACTCCTAGATCCTTGCTAAAGTGAGCCTGGACTAATATTAACTTGATTTCACTCACCCTGAACCTCCTAGAGGGAATTAAAAGCATTTTAGTATATTTTTCACTTCATTGCCAGCACATATAAAAGCATTTTGGGCTTGCGTTTAAAACTCCGATCTGTAACCTAAGCTTGCTGGGGTGAATTGAATTACATTTGATTGCATTTATGAGAACTGTGTGCTTTCCTTCCATTTCCCTGCATTGCATAAAGGGGAAGGGGCTTGCCAGAGAAAAGTGATTACATTGTTTTGTTGAAATCATATTGAGTATTTTCTATATTGCATTTTCATTCAACATTACATCCATCTGAACTTATATAAAGCATTCTCTACCACCTTCTTCTTCTGTTCCTATTCACAAGTGTGCTAGTGCCAGATTCTCCGTTGTTAATCTTTATCATATCAGATTAAGTGTGATATCCAATTATTAATTTATTATAAAGTGTGATATATATCTATATTGTTTAAATTATCAAATAAACCTTTTAAACTTGCAAATCAGAACTACTTCTTGGCTCAGTGGGGTCAGGAGGATTCCAAGAGAGGGGTGTTATATAGGGGTAGTCATCCAGAACGCATGAACTGGACATAAAGATATATCAATAAGGGTTTCCATTCAGTATCCCAGACTAGGCATTGACTTAGCTGTAGTGTTGAATTGAAACCTCTTACAAATTGGGGGCTCGTGCCGGACGTTTGGGTTAGATCTACCATTTGTGCAGATTAATACAGCGTGCCAGCTGACCAGATACACATATCCGGTTGGATCACCACGCTGTGTTACGCTGTAAAGCACTCCTCAAAGGAACGCTCTTAGGAAAAGGTCTGTTTTGCAAAAATAAAATACAAACTTCTGTAAGTCAGGACAGAGACCAATCTCTAGAATGACGACCTTAGTAGACATGAAAATAGCCAGAGAGCACCTCTTACATAAACTATTTGTGAGAGGTGAATGGACTGAACAGGGCCAGGATGCCTGGTTGCAGGCCATCACGCGACAGGTCACTGAAACAGGGTCAGACCTATGGACAGATCAGGGTCCATTACATGTGGCCCTGAGTGAACTATATATGGCTCCTAAAGCCAAAGATGAACACAATAAGATTGCCAGGATAGCAGCATACCTGTACCTATATATGGGAGACATGCAGGATAAATGCACTGAAAGCCAAGATCTGGCAAATAGGCAACAGATGGCAGTAGAGAAGGCCCGATCTGATCTGGCCTCTTCTGAGCAGAGGCTGCAGAGGAGCCAGGAGTCAGAAAATTATAGTAGGCAATATATCATTAAAATAAAAGAGGATATGGGCATCCTACAACAGGAAAAGACAGACCACGATACCAGATTTCTGGCCCTGCAGAAGGAGCACCAAGATAGTTTGGACTCCTTACTGCAGAACCAGAAAAAGTTGGAGCAACAGATCAATTTCAACAGGGCATGCGCGGAGCAGGTAGTCACCCTGCAAAGCCAGCTAGATAGAGAGAAAGAGGAGAGCAATAAACTGATTCTGAAAGACCTGGATACCCAGGCAGAGTTTGATGAGGAGCGCCAAAAAGCTGGTGCCTTTCAACGACAGAGGGACGACCTGGCAGCACAGATGCAGGCTCTCAGTCAGGAAAGAGACACTTTAGGCCAGGAAGTCTGCCACTTAAAAAAGGAAATTGAAGAAAATCACCTGGCCCTCCAGGGGCTGGGTGACCTCCAAAAAGAAAACCAGAACTTGGTAGAGCACACCAGAAGGGTGGAAGATGCTCTGGCAAGAAAGGAGCAGGCCAGTAGGGATGGGACTCAGGAGGTAAACCTCCTGCAGCAAAGACTGGCCCAGTTCTCCAGGACCAACCAGGAAGCACAGAGGGAGAATGAGGCTCTCTGCCAGCACAATGAAAGACTCCAACAACAGGTAGCGATGCAGGAGAGACTGATAGAGGCTAGTAAGGCCTTAACTGAGGAACTGAAGGCGCAGGCTCTTGCATTGCAACAGGGAGCAGGTGCGGATAGAGATGAGGTTCGCTGGGAAAGAGAAACTCCTGAGCATAACCCCAGGAGCCCTAGTACCAGAGGCCTTTATTTCTCTCAGTCCCTGGACTCTGCCACCCCCATGTCCCCTGGCGCACATGAGCACAGGGCCACAGGGATGGCAGATTACTATCCAGCCAGAAGCATGGGGCTCATAGGCCAGTACCACCCAGGAATGGAGGGGCGGGCATCCGGGTATGGGCACCCAAGCACGGTGCAATTTGATGGGGAACCCCAGGTGAGTAGGCCCATTAAGGGCATCCTGAAAACCTCTGCCCAGTTAGGTCAGTGGGGGGGGGGGTACCCATCAAATCCTGGCAGCAAGGAGGGATCTGAAGACTCCTCTGAGCGGTACAGGACACAGGAGACCAGGTCCCCACATTCTGCCAGCCATTCCCAGGCTCGCAGAATCTGGGAAAACCTGGAAGAACAGACGGGAACCTCTGGGAGCAGTGCCTCTGAGTCAGAAGATGAATGGACCAGGGTTACCCGGACCAAAAGGGCCAATAAGACAAAAAGGGCCTTGCTTAAGGACCCCTTAAAGCAGATTAAGGCAATCAGGAGCGTCATCACGCCTTATCATAAGAACGCCAAGTATTCTGTTTGGGAGCACTTAGAGTTGTTTGAGCAAATGATGGAGACTTTCCATTTGAAGGACAGCCAAAGCGGTATTCAATATGTAAAGTGGACATTCTCCCCAGAGTACTCCAGTTTCTTTGCAGGGCTGGAGGATCAAAATCATTTAAGATGGTCCACCTATAAGGCGGCCATCTTGAAACATTTTTCTACTCATAGAAATCCTCAAGAGGCTCGCAAGGCAGCCTACAATTTACAATGTGGGGAGGATCAGGCCCCACAAGAATTTGTGCAGGAGTTAAAGCGTGCTTTTGCACAGACCACAAGAAGGGTGCGCACGGATAGCAGAGAATTTATTAATACGTTTTTCCATGCCTTGCCCAAATACATAATGACCCAGCTTGTGAGGGATTTTCACGAGAAAAGATCTTTAGAATGGGTCATTGAACAGGCGACCCGGATCTATGAGGTGCAGAAGCCAATAGAAAATAAAAATAATGCGCCCAAAAACCCCAAAGCCAACAACACCCCTGCTGCTGCCAAGGTGGCAGAGGTAAAGGTCACCCCCGTTTTAGAGTTGGAGATGGGGGGCCTAAAAACCTATCTGCACCTAATAATGCTAGGCCCAGAAGGTCCTCGGGCCAGTCGCAGACAGGGGGCCAGGGAGGCAGCCCCACAAATGGGGTCCCTCGCTCTCCTGATTATGTAAGCCCCCGGTACAAGGGAAACAGACCCATCCTGGGTTATGTGTGGACTCCTCCAGCCCAAGGGAGGGGATCCAGCCAAGCACCTAACCCAGGGAACTTCCCTCCTAACTTCCCACCGGAGGGCAGAAATTCTCCAAATCCTGGGCAGAACTTTTTCCCCAGGTATCCACCCAATTTCCAACCCCAAAATCATCCATCCTTCTTTCCCCAATTCCCTGAGCCCAGACAACCTAATCCGGGAGAGGGGAGGCCAAGGGTGGAGGGGTATCCAAATCTTCCCAACCAGGGGTGCTACCAAAGAAGGGATAGCTACCCTTCCCGGGATCAGCCCAGGGGAGAAAACAGGGCCCCGAATCAGCCTGAGCGGGTTTCCCAGTTAGAGCGCCAGGTTCAAAACATGGCGCGGGATCTGGGTCACATACTGAGGGCTCAGCAGAACCCTCAGATCGGCATGCCGGCGCAGAACGCACCCAACTCTGGACCTGGTGCCCCAGAACAATGACGGGGGCAGCACCCCGATAACTCACTGGTTCCCAGGGAGGAGGCACAAAGGGAAGGGGGGTGTAAAGCCTTGGAGGAAGCTTCCTTCCTCACTTGTAAACAGCCCTTGGAAAACCAGGAACCGGAAACAAAATCTCCTGCCCCTGAAAGTCTGCCTCCTAAGGAGCAGAGGGGTAGTAGGAGAAACAAAAGACCCAAACAGACTCAGTTTGAGGAGGAGGTACAGATCTTCCAATTTGAGGGAGAGGGATCCTCAGAGGATCCTGGGAAAAGGATCTTCTCCTTCAGAGAGGGGGGAACTCCTCCCAAAGAAAAATGGGTCCCTAGGGATGCAAATCCAGACTGGGGAGATGTGGAGACTGAGCTACCGCCGCCCACCATCTCATCCCAGAACCAACAGCAAGAAAATCCCCTGGTTCAAACCCATCCTGATGACTGCCTCCAAAAGGGGGGGCGGCCTGGAACCGGAACCCGGGGAACCCACCATGGCTCTGATCTCCAGTTGCCAACTTTTTCTTTCAGATTCCCAAGGCTCTCCACAGAATTCTGCCCAAATCTCTTCGCTAGCGATGTCCAAAACCAGAAAGTTAGCCCACCAGTTGTCCAAAAATGTGCATTATCTGTGCCCCCTTGAGGAGAAGGAGGGAAGATACTATGCCCCGGTACAAGTACAGGGGCAGGGTACGATTTCAGCGCTGGTGGACACGGGATCTCAAGCTACCCTTCTGTCCAGAAGGGCCTTTGATGAACTGAATGCAGGAAGGGGAGAGAATTACCAAATTCCTCTCACCTCTCTTCCTGGACAACTGCAGAACTTTGACGGGAAGGAAATTCCCGTCGAGGGGACAGCAGACTTGGACATTAAGATCGGGCGACACAAGGTGAAACACCCGGTCATAGTTGTGACTCCAGAGGGCACCCCTTGTTTACTAGGGAATGACCTCCTGAGAAGGTTGTCACCCCTAATAGATTGTGTAATTAAGGTCTTCTGGACCCAGACTAGCCGGCCAATAAAATTAAAACAGAGTGTCAACCATGTTAGTTTAAACGGCACCTGCCACATGGTTGAACAAAAATCTGACCAAGTAGAATTTCACTTCCAGAACAACCAAATTCCAGACGTGACAGTAATAGCAGTAGGACAACAGACTGGTGATGGGGGGTCCTCTCTATTTCTGAAAATCAACCTTCCTTCCAGTTTAAGGTGGTATTCCACACTGGAAGGAAACACCCTGAAATTCTTTACTAATCCACAATCAGAAACTCCCACTCCTATAGTCCAGAAAGATGTGAAATCAGCTCAGAGCCTGGCTGATATTCAGCAAATTGGAGAGCAGTTGTTCATCCCTGTTCAGTTAAATGATGGGAAGGACTCTGTTCTCGCTCGAGTGTGCGTGAACAATGGTAAGAGCTTCATCAGCGAAGCCATGTTTCGCCAACTCCCAAAAGATCCAGCCATTCCCACCTTCAAACTGATAGACAAATGGGAAATGGACCTGGAAGCACCCAATTCAAAACATCTCCTGCCAAGCAGGTGTATGCTCAAAATCTCCATTGGCAACAAGAGCATAGTCCATAATTGTTGGGTCGTGCGAGACGTCACTGCCGCCTTTTACTTAGGCAGTGACATTCTCAATCGCTTTGCCATTAGTTTGGACCTAATAAACTTCAAAGCTTGGTCCCGATTAGCGGATAATCCCATGGGCTTTGATGATCCAGAAAAAGCATTTAGGTCAGCTCAATTGCTACCTTATGCAGTTGAAATTCAGGTTAAAGAGGAAGTCACCATCCCAGAAAGGACCCGACAATTCTCCCTGGAAGTGAAAGTAAAAAGGGGACAAGAGTTGAAAAACCCTGATGCTTACATACATCTAAATGCTTCTCTCCAACAGCAAGGGTTGGGGGTAAACCCAACACCATTAGTCAACATAGAACATGACACCATTCCAATAGAGGTGGATAACAGCGACTTAAAGAGTATTACTCTAGCCGCAGGCACCATTATTGGAATGGCGGTTGATGACCGACATTTTTCCATGGATTTAGGTAATGAACTGTTAGGGCCAATCCCCAAGGACTGCGTTGACAGTGACAGTGAGGACAATACAACACCAGACAGGATTTTTACCCGGCATGGGGGGAACTTCCTGGTGTACACTTCCTGCCCCTATGGTAAGGAAGATGTGACTTGTAACTTCAGGAGGGATGAGGTGATTTTCCAGGTCCATGAGGGCTGCCTTTCCCACCTGAAGCCTCCGGTCCAAATCAGCACTCTGACCAGGGACTTCTCCACCCAGCTGGAGGAGGCCGCAGAGATAGCCAAACCAGAAGTCTTTCCAGGCTTCAGGCAGATGGTGGAAGAGAGAGTCAACCTAGCTGATGCCTGTGTGACTCTGGAACAAAAGCAAAAGTTGAAACAGGTTTTCTTGGATTTCCAAGATCTCTTTGCGGTAGACTCATATGACTGTGGTCGCACTGACATCCACACAACAACAATCCCCACGGACCCTGACATGACTCCTGTGTTTGTGAAGCAATATCGCTTGCCTCTCGCATCAATGGAGTCCCTTACTGAAATAATTAAGAACCTTGAGTCCCGGGGAATAATCCGTCCAGTCCACAGCACCTTCAATAATCCGGTGCTGGGAATATTGAAGCCAAACGGCCAGTGGAGACTCTGCGCTGACCTTAGGGAGCTCAACAAACGGGTCCATACTTCCCGATGGCCTCTGCCCTACATTGACCAAGGGCTGGCCCAGATTCAGGGGTCACAGGTATTCACTGCAATAGACCTGTCCAATGGATACTGGACCGTGCCGGTCAGTAGGGAGGACCAATACAAACTGGCTTTTACCTTTGGGGGCCAGCAATACACATGGACCCGGACTCCCTTCGGATACCTCAACTCCGGCAATGAATTCAACATTTTCCTACATAAGGCCATGCCCGACCTGGGTGCGAGGGGTAACCTGGCTTATGTAGATGATGTCCTCATCAAAAGTTCATCTGTGGAGGAACACATAGCGGAGATCCGTTATGTTCTGACGCAGTTGAGGGCCGCCGGAGCAAAACTTTCCTTTCAGAAAGCACAGTGGTGTAGAACCCGTGTTAATTTCTTGGGGCATGAGATTACTCCTCAGGGTCTCTGTCCCCAGGAAAAGAAAGTGGAAGCACTTCAGAAACTGAAAGACCCCACAACTCTGCGGGAACTAAGGAGCCTCCTTGGACTGACTAATTACAGCAGAAAGTTCATTAAGGGCTACGCAGAGATCACCAGACCCCTGATCCATCTCCTGAAGGGGGGGGGTCAAGTGGGAATAGGGTCCAGAACAAGCCGAGGCAGTAAGACAACTCAAGAGAAGCCTCTCACAAGCGCCTTGCCTAGCTTACCCTGTCAGAAACAAGGAGTTCTTCCTGGAGACGGGGTTCTCTAATACGTGCTCTAATACGTGCTTGACGGCAGTATTATACCAAAAGCATGACAAGGTCAATAAAGTAATCTCCTATGCGAGCAAAACTTTATCCTCTGTGGAGGAAAAATTCAACGATTGTGAGAAGGCACTCCTGGCGACGGTGTGGGCATTGAAGAATTACCGCCCGTTTATCCAGGGGGAACACATCATAGTGGAGACTCCACACCAGCCTCTGCAATATCTCCAAAGTGACAGAATCCGGGCCGGAAATGTGAGTAATTCCCGAATTACTTCCTGGATTCTGTCAATGCAAGGCTTTCCTGTGGAGGCCAGATATGGCCAAAACAAGAAGAGTCCCCTCGCGCAAGGTCTGGCTGACTTGCATGATTGTGCCAGAGAAAACTGTCTCGAGGACGAAAGTCTAAAAATAAAGGACAACACGGAGGCATACCTTAATTCCCCACACAAAGTCTTTGAAGAGGACAAGTGTGAGGGAATGCCCACTGTCTATGTGGATGGATGCTCTTACCATGTTGACAACGACGGGGAGAAAGAACTGGTGGCTGGCGTAGGGAATGCATGGGTGAATGAGTCCCCAGAACCCTCCGCTGGATACAAAATTGGTCCCCGAAGTAGTCAGGTGGCAGAATTGATGTGCATCAGGCCATCCTCACTGCTGTCCAGCATCAACTCCACGAACTGGTCATAATCACAGATTCGGATTATGTACGGAACGGGTTCGTGGAGCACCTGGTCAATTGGAAAACCAGAGGCATGTTATGTGCTAACAACAAACCCTTGAAACATGGGAAGTTGATCCAAAACATTGATGATCAGGTCACCTCGAATGAGATGACCATCTATTGGAAAAAGATCAAGGGTCATTCCAAAGTAGAGGGACCAGACAAAACAGGAAATGACTTAGCTGATCAGCTGGCCAAAACCGGGGCCATCCAAGGGGATCTAATTGAGATTGAGTCCATGTTGGGGGAAATCCAGGTCACTGCTATCACTAGGTCCCAGACAAATGCTCACCATGATCTGTCAACTGCCCAATGGAGCAAGGAGACCCCTGATGCTGATTTAATTACAGCTCAGAAGGGGGATCCAGTTATTGGTAAGTTTTACCAACACCTTGAGGACCCTGAGAACTTTCCCCTGACGGATACCGATTACATTGGGAAAGAGGACCTAAGAGTGTTGATGAAATGTCCAAAAATGTTCCGGATCCAAGACGGTTTGTTGGTAAGGAAATCCAAAGCTGGCCACGATCAGTGGGTGGTTCCTACCTCATTCCGAAGCCTGATGTTAAGTCACGCCCATGATGCGGCCACCGCCGGTCATAGGGGGTTTCACACAACATTGGAAATCTTAAGAGAGGTTGCATACTGGCCACACATGGGACAGGACCTCGACCAATACTTGAAGGGGTGTCTGGTGTGTGCACAATTTCAGCCATTATCCCTCACGCACCGTGCGCCTTTACAAAAGAGGGGGATGACACTGCCATGGTCAGATTTACAAATCGACTTTGTAGGCCCTGTGATTCGCTCTGCTAGGGGCAATAAGTACATGTTGACTGTGACATGCTTGTTTACCAAGTGGGTGGAATGTCTCCCAGCCCCAAATTGCAAGGCAGAAACAGCAGCTGCCCTGATGGTTAACCATATCTTTTCCCGTTTTGGTCTACCTCAAAGGATTGAGTCAGACAGAGGTAGCCACTTCACCAGTGAAGTAATGACAAAGATGTGGGAGATACTGGGGGTCAAAAGGAAGTTGCATATTGCTTACAGGCCAGCTTCTTCTGGAGCAGTGGAACGCTACAACCGGACAATTGTGAGCATCTTAAAAAAGTTTGTGGCAGATTCTGGGCCAAGTTGGGATATCCGATTACCTCTGGTCCTAATGGCCATCAGATCTACCCCTTCATCTGCAACCAAAATGTCACCATTTGAGTTGATGACTGGGCGCAAGATGGTGCTTCCTCAGCATTTGCTCTACAGGACCCAAGAGCAGACACTGATAAATGCCTCCACTACTCATGAGTATGTGGAGAATTTAAGGAAACACCTCCAAAATGCTTTTGCTTACGCTCAGCGGAATCTAGAAAGATCGGCTGATAGCATGAAGACCCACTATGACCTGAAGACTTCCAGGAAGGAATATCAGGTGGGGGACCGGGTCTATCTATACAACTTCCAAAGAAACCAGGCAAAACAGCGGAAATTCTTGCCTACATGGAAGGGACCCTTTGAGATCATCGACAAGATCTCCACTGTGGCCTACAAAATCCACATCCCCAAAGGTCCTTTGGCAGCGGGGGAAGACAAGTGGGTCCACATAAACCAGTTGAAATGTTGCCATCCCAGGCACACTCTGCAACAACTGGAGGAATCCTCTGGAATCCTAGCGGGTACTGTCTCAGACTAATTCAGTTCCAACCATAAAACAGACCACATCTAGTCTCTAAAATATTGTGATTTGCATGAAACTGTCTCTTAGTTATACTGTTTGTTTTTTCAAAATAAGAATGTAATGTTTCGTTATGATGAAATACATATGCTGCCCCACTATCTCAACAGTGGTGGAAAAACGTCTATGAATAGGTATTGCCGCTCTTCCTTTGTCGTCCTAGGACAAAGAAAACCTTGAGACGGGCCAAGGAGGACGATCCGGAGACCGGGAGCAGAGACGCAATGGGCCCGGGGTACCGCCCAATCTTCCCATCAGGACCGGCGAGGAGAACCGATCGATCCGACCGGATGGAGAAAAAGATGCTGAACTGTGCCATCTATTGGAAGAAGATGAGGAAACATCCCAGGTCTTGCGAGTCCCATCAGTGAAACCGAATGGCCATCGCAAGAGGGAGGCTTGTGGGATGTATTTACCCATACATCCGAGCCCTACCTCAAAACTGTGCAGTACTGACATGGAAAACATCATGATGGCCAGAGCTTCCCAGAAAATGCAAAGGGAAATGCATGAAGAATAGGCTGCCACTCATTTTTGCCGATGTTATGGGCACAGAAGGACACTGCCTAAAACCACCATTGGACTACCCACACAGTAGTCTGAAACCATTGGGAGTGGCAATGCTGATTGCCAAAAGCAAACCCATAACTGTTGGGAATTCATTTTCTTAAATCCCAAAAAGGGGTGCAGTACCAGTACTCACCACTATCCAAAAGCCGGCGTTTTAAAACAACACCAGATTTTACTTTTTGTATAAAACTGAATAAATGAACCCAAAGCAGGCCAAAGAAAGACTTACTGAGAGGTGGATCCAATGTAAAGTTATATTCTGAAGTGACTTGAAGGTTTATAACAAGACTGGCTGAGCTGTGGATTTCAGCAGTTTAAGTAAATTTGGACTGAAAGGCACTAAAAATCTAAATGTTTAAATTGACTGAGTGACCTACTTTTGAGTGTCACATAGGTTTCAATTGTTTAAATGTCATAGTTTTAAACTTAGAATCAGCATTCTAGCTGCATATGTAAAAATGTTTAGTTTTATTTGAATGCAGAAAACTGGGGAACAGAAATAACATGTAGCTAAAAACTGGCTTAAAGAGATTCCAATTTTGCCTGGCAACTACCCCCCATCAGGAGTGAAACTTGAGTCACAGCTGTGTTCCCAGGCCTATCTGCCTTTTGCTGGCCACACTAAGGATATGCCATATCTCTGATAATTGAATTAAGGGGAGCCCCCACAGAATACAGGAGCTCTGAACAAAGCCCTGTCCTGACTCAGGCAAATGTTTTATTGGTGGGAGTCGTAAATGGAGCTTCCTCCTGGAAGGACAGAGGAGGAGCACTGCCTGTGAGAGCAAGCTGGCTTGGCAGAACTGGAAAAACCAGAAATTCAACCTTGTGCTGGGGGGAAGCCACACCCCTTTGGGGCCAGAACATAACTCTAAAAAGATGAATAACTCATAGTACGGACTTGTGAAAATTATGTAAATGACACCATAATTCTTGTGATTTTTCTGCCCACGTTTTAAGACGTGCTAGGACCCGGTGGTATGTTCAGGGGGGTTTTAGCGGAAAAGAGGATATTACTCAAAATGTGTGCATGTGAAAAATCTGACACTTCATCAACTAATGTCCATACTCCTTGCGCACATGTGTGTAAATTTGGGTTAATGTCCGAAATTGCAAAATCAGTTAAAAAGTGAAATATGTGCCATTTCTGAATGCAAGCCCCCAGGAAGAGCAGAGTTTGAACAGGGGATACCTCCTGTGATATGTGAGGGCTGCATGTAATTTTAAACAAATATGTACCTCTGCAAATATGTATTTGGTTCAAATCTAGATTTGTGTGCAAGTTGACAGGAGGAGTGGACTTTCTGCAGGCTGTAAAAAGACATCACTGACAAAACTTAGCTCCCCCAATCAGGGGAGAAATGAAAGCTTGGCCAATGATAAGTGGAGAGGGGTAGAGCCTAGTGATGCTGCACACACACCCATTTTCAAAACACATAAAAGCAGACAGACAGGACAGATAGGGACCTTCAAAACCATTTGCTGCGGGACGCTCTGCTGGAAATTCCATACTTTACCTCCATCAATCTCTAGAGAAAGCTGTGCAGAAAGATCCAGACTTCAAATCTATCAATATCCAGAACCAGAAACCCAGACCAGACCAGCAGAGCAGAGCTGACCCAGATCACTGTGAAGAGACCCAGACCAGACCGGAGTCCAGTCCAAAACCTGACCAGATCCGTGGCGAGGCCCAGCTATTTCAAAAATAGATTGTGAGTACCTAGCAGACTGTGCAGAACCAATCTAAAATAATATAATTCAATCCTATTTTAATCTAAGTAGAACTGTCTCCTAACTGTCACCTGTCATTTGTAAAGCTGTCACTTGTCATTTTCTAGTTGCAAGCAGCACTTGTCTTTTTGAACTTTAAAATTTCAAATCTGAAAAACGACCTTTATTTAATCGCTCATATCTCCGTGACCGTTTGTGCTAGAGACTTGCAGTAACTTTCCTCAGAAAGCTTAGAATTGTGGCTTTCCTACGAACCTAGAACCGCATTCCTACCCCCTATAGTTTTGCCGTAATCGCGAAAGACGCACTCGCGAATTTTGCCGCGATTTGCAAATTTCTCAACGTGTGAAAACAGCAGTTTTCTTGCTTTCATTTGCCAAAAATTCGTTTAACCTACCAATTACTCCTAGATCCTTGCTAAAGTGAGCCTGGACTAATATTAACTTGATTTCACTCACCCTGAACCTCCTAGAGAGAATTAAAAGCATTTTAGTATATTTTTCACTTCATTGCCAGCACATATAAAGCATTTTGGGCTTGCGTTTAAAACTCCGATCTGTAACCTAAGCTTGCTGGGGTGAATTGAATTACATTTGATTGCATTTCTGAGAACTGTGTGCTTTCCTTCCATTTCCCTGCATTGCATAAAGGGGGAAGGGGATTGCCAGAGAAAAGTGATTACATTGTTTTGTTGAAATCATATTGAGTATTTTCTATATTGCATTTTCATTCAACATTACATCCATCTGAACTTATATAAAGCATTCTCTACCACCTTCTTCTTCTGTTCCTATTCACAAGTGTGCTAGTGCCAGATTCTCCGTTGTTAATCTTTATCATATCAGATTAAGTGTGATATCCAATTATTAATTTATTATAAAGTGTGATATATATCTATATTGTTTAAATTATCAAATAAACCTTTTAAACTTGCAAAACAGAACTACTTCTTGGCTCAGTGGGGTCAGGAGGATTCCAAGAGAGGGGTGTTATATAGGGGTAGTCATCCAGAACGCATGAACTGGACATAAAGATATATCAACAAGGGTTTCCATTCAGTATCCCAGACTAGGCATTGACTTAGCTGTAGTGTTGAATTGAATCCTCTTACAAGGGTAAAGAGACCGAAAGGGAGTACCCATCTTAATTTGATCGCTATGAGGCATTTTATCAAGCTATGTGTTGTGATAGTGATGAGGGGGCGTGCCCAGATATTCTGGATCCTTAAATTAAATTGGTTCGGTGGAAGGGGGCACCCAAGATGGCCATGCCTCAGGCCCCAAAAGTACTTAAAATGGCCCTAACCTTGATTTAGTCCCTATATACGCAAAGGATTATTTTTGCTCATCCTTGACCATCTGTTGCTTTATCTCTATTTGTCCTCCCCAAACATCAAGCATAAAACCCTCGAAAAGGGAATTCTTCTTACCTGAGAACCTTTTGGCCTTGATTAATAACTACCTGAACCCACCTTTTATACCTGGTGGCTCTAACTATTTTCTTTGGTCAGCCTCCACAGCCAAACATCAATGAATAATTCCATTCCTGATTTCTCACATTAATTGTATTATAATATTGGAATCAAAATCATGTAATGCATTTAAATGACTCTGATTAGCTACCTTTCAGATTTATTCCCCAGAACACATACTCCAACCTTAAAAATCTAGTTCGTAAAACAGGGTCATCAAGATTCAAATCCCAAAGTGTGGAGAGCCGCTGGGAGAAGTCTAAACACTTGCCTAACCTTGATTCTTTGCCTGAATTCGTGTTGTACCGAAATTCTTTATTTCTTGCTAAGAAACGTTATTATGCTTATCTTGTCCGCACTCTTCCCCCTCTTCCTCATCATCTCTTTAAACCTCCTAATTGAATCATGTCCTCCGCATCTCCGGGCCATTCTCTTTTCTCATTATTCATTGCAAGCGGCTTTTCTACTTTACCACAAGGGTTGCCCTTCTTTGATAATGTTTTTCACCTCTTGCTTGCCCTCTGGCCTCACTCATTTAAACTCTCCCTCCCCATCTGTTTGCAACTCAGCCTGTTCTCCTCTTACTCTGGCACAGCTATCTTTTTACAGCATGCTCACACTTCTGCAGCACCTTTTGACCCTTTCCCTCACCTCTTATTCCCTTAGTCGGCTCTTACATATTTCCCTAATCTTGATCACTGTTCCCTCTGAATTTAGGCATGCCACTATCATTCCTATCTTGAAAGAACATCTCTTGATCGTTCAATTCCATCTAATTGCTTTCCCATCTCTGGTCTTCCTTTCCTTTGTAGGTTTGATTTTCCTAAGTTTGGAGATTTGGATCCAAGTTATTTGGGCTTTTTGAAGTGCAAGTTTCAACTGCTTCCTTCACTGCTTCCTTCACTTTTATATTAAAACAAAGCCATTTCAGAAGGGTTGATTTTTAAAATAAAAGTATCGGAACAGCAAAACTTAATTAAAAAAGTAAAGGAGCACTACTCCCGTCCCCTGGGTAGATTCGATTTGACCAATGCCCAGTACCTCTTAGGAGGGCTTCAAAGCGAGGGGTGTTTTCATGCATAAAACGTCTGCAGTGAGCAACAACTGCACACACTAGTGGTTTTTTGTGTGCTGAATTTGTTTTCCAAATGTAAACCTTTTGGGGGTTCTGTACTAATGTTCCGATTGTTGGGACCTTGATGGGTGGGCTTGAATTTGCTCTCTTAATTCTGCATAAGTGACTCTTTGTTGTCGTGGTAAGCCTTGTTCAAACCTTGTTGGTTTCGAATCAGTTTCAATTTGAGGAAGGTGTCCTGTCTTGAATCACCTCGGTAAAATGCATGCGGCCACACCAAGGTGATTTCTCACGATTGAACAAACTAGCCTTGAAAAAGACTGAGAGTCGAAACACGTGTTGGCTGTTTCAATGCATAATATACTATGAGTGAATAAACTCACAAACCAACATTCGAGAATCCGGGATTCTTCATTCAAGGACTTCCCTTGCAACAGGACTCGTGTATATAGCAAGCAATCACTGCAGACATAATACTCATCTTCCGATAGAGGCTAAGCGTGAAGTGTGATGGTTCCGATACATCTTATGAAAAAGCGGCTGGGCTTGCTCACACAGTGTAATATGGGTACACTCTGAACATTATTTGCAGAGAGTCTATTGGTTGCCTCTACACCCCTGGATCCCATAGTATTCCAGAGCCATCTCAAGCAGCAGCAGATGTTGACAGTGATCCACCCATATTTCTCAGGGAGACCGGATGACGGTGGCCGGATCATAGGATTTGATCTCTGCTCTGAGAGATACCAGAAAGTCACTGCGAGTTCTAATGGAGGTAATAGGCCATGCATAAACCTTTCGACATATGGTCGTGACACCTTTAGCACTCTGTACAGATTTAAAATGAGGCCCCTATTGTAACAAGGGGGAGGTCTATCCCAGGGGGAGACAAGGATGCTGGAATCAGGTAAGCATCACATGACCACACCTACGGTCTATTGATGTTAAAGGTAACTACACACTGGTAAATGTTCTGGTCTTGAGTAATTGCACCATACTCCAGGTGGTGCTGGTGTGATTTGATCAGTGTGCTATAACTACTATTTTTTTTAGCAATGCTAGATCTTGGAAATGTTGTCTGATATTGCAAATGTCTTCTACACCTGGGTAGGTGAACATATCAAAAGAGCCTGCAGGCTTTGTCTTTGGCTGCATGGCGCTTATTACAATAGTACAAGTGTTTAACCTGCAATGCAGGGTATTAGAGTCTGTATGCACATGAGTGCATTCACTACTCTGCAGTCTTTGCATATTTTTAATTTAGTTATTTATTTAAATGTTTCGTTTACAGAAAACATCGCACAGTATATTTCTAAAATACAATACATCAAATGCCACATGTTATTATCATCCTTTTAAAACTTTGATTACATTTAATATACTACATATTACCAAATTATCTCCAAAAAAAATTAACTGATAATAATAAAATGAAGCATTCAGCATTCCAATAATTATCACCACTATTATCAAACAAATGTATCTTCCATGAATACATCCAATCCAACACATTTAGTATTTCGATTATCTTGGTAATGCAAACATTTCCCAAATATACGTTTCCTATTTGCACCTAAGACTTCACAATAAATCAGCAGGTTTTGCAATGCCTCACTACTAGATTCAATTTGAAACATTATTTTGTCCTTGTCAGGTTGATAGATAAGCCTAATATCGTTCTAACAGGTTCTTGCTTTCATAAATAATGTGTCATTTATTTATTTTACATTTATAAAGCGCTCACACAGCCTGCAGGCATCAGGAATTGTTTGTTTTTCTTAGTTGCGTAATTGTGTTTTTTTTTGTCTTAGTTACATATTTATAACACGCATAAACACCGAGAGGTTTCTAAGTGCGGACCCGGGGATCGAACCTGTTGTTGTTTCGTGTCGTTTTGCTTCCAAGACGCGCTTCCAAGACGCGCACGCTGCCGCTGAGCTATCCTCCTGGGACGGAAGTGTTATTATCCGAAGAGCTTTACATAGAACATATTTACATACATTATTATTTCACAATCGAAAGTGGTACTCAGTTTATCGGCCTCGGAAAGGATAAACTTCTGAGTCGACCATGCTGGCATCTGAACTTGCGATCTGCAGGTGAAACACAGATTTCAGCAAGGAGCACTCAATCCTCTGAGCGATCTTATAAATAAGTGTCTAGTCTCAATATCAGAGAAATGTCGAACATATGGTTGTGTCTGTAAGTACGATGGATTATATGATAAATAGTCTATACAGTTTCTCTTTTTAGTTAATTTCCACAAACTATTATTCAAATTCAATTGCTCTGCTTTCTTTTTAAATACCATAATTTGAGCCCGCAATGGCAATTCCTGAATACATTTCAGTGCAATGTGTTGACGAAAGATTTCATTTTCTTCTCATTATCGTTTCCTCTCAGAATATGTATCATGTAGCATTGAGTATCTGTACAGGTTAGTACTTGGATCTTTTTCTGCATTCATTATCTTCGGGTACCCCACTGCTCTCCTGATTTAGAGCGCTGTCTCAATGGAGATTAATTCCAGTGCACTCCTTAACAGTTGCAAAGGAGTTGGGGAACGTTTAGAGTTAAGCGCTGGCCAACACTCTATAACAGATAACACGTTCATTAAACTTCATCAGGACTATCACGAGGCCAATTCCTGTTAGTGTTTCAGAAATACTTTATCCAATGAGGTGCTCGAGCCTAAAGTCTCTAACAAATCCCCCCTCTTGGCTCTGCATGGTGGGCATGGCATCAGTACCCGCTCAAAGGGATCTGCTTTCTAGTGTGATGATGCAGAGACCCTTGTGAAAAATCCCAGCTTTGCCACATCCTCTGCCTCTGAGGCGTGCAGGGCTTATAATGCAATTGCCTTCCTTTCTCACTCTGGTGAGTGGTGCCACCCCCCATGTCAACCAGATGATTATCCCTCCCTGCGGAAAACCTTCAAGTCCACCTCTTTAAACTTAAGTTTTTAATAGTCTGGTCGCAATCAATGATGCGTATTCAAGCACATGGGAAATTGACCCTCATTAAACCTATTTTACTCATTCAGATTTTGGTTCAGTTTAATTGTATCAAGTTCCATCTGCTGGTCACACAGCAGCCCTTTCCAAATGCAGAGCAGCCACGAGATTTATAGACCAACATTCTGTGTTCCCAGATAGCAGGCACCCATGATAGGATTTAAGTCACCCCAGAAACAAGTGTAATCTTGTTTGCACTTTAAATATGTTTTAACACATGTAATTAATCCTGCTAAAATTTGCATAGCAGTAAGACCAAGTCTGCTTCTGAGTTCGATCAGGGGGAAGAATTCAAAAAAGTGAGCGGAACAGACTGGACTTCCTTTATTTAGTGGATTCGGATTAGAATAAGCTATTTATTTATTTATGTTTCCATTTGTAGAGCACGCCAAACTCGTAGGCATCAGGGCGCTTTTAGCAGTTAGCTGGGCCCAGGGTGGGCTTAGGCATAACTGTAGGTATATTGTTTCAAGAGTGGCAATACATACACATAGATGGATAGGTATAGTTACAGAAGTATTGTTTCGGGCATGATATCACCTATAAGGGTGGCCTTCATACATACAGCATTCATGGTCCAGGGGGAAAGTGGGTCAATGTTAGTTGAATAACCAGGTTTTGAGGGTTTTGCGCAAGACCCAGTAGGATAATTCCGCTCTGAGGGAAGGTGGGAGGGAGTTCCAGTATTTAGCAGCCAACGCTGGGAATGTGGATCCTCCAGCTTTGGTTCATTTGAACGTGGGTTCATGATGAATGAATAGATGACTGAATCACTGAATATGCTTTCCCGCTATGTATTTCTCTGGATTTAGTGGGTCCACGGTGCGCTGTTCATGTATCTCATGGATAGGAAGCTGTATCGCAGAGTTCGCAAAGGTCATGGTTTGATTTTCTTTCGATAGAGTGCAATGCTTATGCAAAAAGGCGAGCTGAAAAAACATGGCGCCGGTGCGCAGCCATCTTGGACATTCACCTCCCATCACCGCAGTGAAAGTCTAGGTTTTTCGTGGGCTCAGTAAAGTAAACATGCATCTCGGCAGCGAAGGCAAGGTCACATAAATATTGTTGCTGAGTGGACTTACTGTGGAGAATAGTTATTGTGTTGTCCACTGGACGTGCCAGAGAGAGAGTCGGAGTGCTCTGCAGGTGCAGTGATAAGGGGTCCTGGGAATGAATGCAAAGCGAGGGAATCTGGGTTTTTCCACTTATGGCTGGTTTTTTCCACTCTTTGCCCCTTCTACTTGTGATCTGCTCTTCTGCTGAGGGCAGTCATAACTGTGAAGGGCGGGGACTTTCCCTATAAAGAGAAGAGGTTTTTCTTTTGTGGAAGAGAGTTAGTATTCAGACCCCCCGGGTGGTGCAGTCTCGCTGTGAGTGAGGACGCTGCGCTCCAGATCCCGTTAACCTGAGTGAATCTCTCTGCCTACCTGCTTTGGGACTAAGCAGTGTTGCTGCGATGGCCGGGATGAAGGTGTCCTCTGAAACTATAATAACGGTGATGATTTCTCTCTATGTCTATGTATAATCTATCCTATATATCAGGTGAATAAAGGCCCTACAACGAGCCACATACATTTTTTCTGTCATTATTGGTCTAGGTGTGACTTTTTTGCCTATCTGAGTCCAATTACTGGTTTTGTCAGGGTCTGGGGAAATGAAAGTCTGAGTTTTCCCCCCACATGCCCAAGAAAAAGCAAAACATACAGCCATTTTAATATGTCATGTGCTGAACAGCATTTTCCATGAGTACTTTGCATTGACTTCTAACAAAGATACCTTTTCAACATCCCAACCCGGCAAGCTTTAAGGTAGGTCCTGCGAGTAGGACGAGAAAAACAAATGTCCATGTGTTTCTGAAATGCCTCATCCCTTAGTCCATAAATCAAAGGACTTAAACATCTTGGCAAGATCATCAAGATACACATATTAAAAAACTTGAGGGTGAAATCCTTTTGAAAGTGTTGCTCTGTGATAGGAAAGCTGAAGGAGGTCAGGCACAGCAAGAGTTGAACCGAGTGAAGAACCACCGTCTTCCTGGCCTTGGAAGATGAAGCCTGGTCTCGGTTGAGTTTCTTGGCTTCCAGCATGATTGCGATGTAGGTGTATACAATGACCAACGTCACCACGGTAAAGATGGTGCCGTGAGCTGCAAACCTCAACACGGTCTGCAGCGTGCGGACAATAAGAGCTTCACGAGAGCACACTACTTGCTGGAAGAAAAAATTCTGTTGCACTGAGCAAGACAAGATAACACAATCGATTAGATATGGTAAGGCTCCGATGCAGCAAATCACCCCAACAGTTATCAAGCACCTGTCTGCCCGGCAAATCTCAGCGTGCCTCAGCGGCAAACAAATGGCTATGTATCGCTCTATGGCCATGGCTGCCAGACCACTAGGGGTGTTGGAAAAAGTGGCACTTGTTATTCCAACAAGCAAAGCACAAGCAAGTGTTGGTATTGAATAGCCACATCGGGTCAATGCAAATAGAACACAACAGATGAAGAGATACACAGTGTCGTTGGCCATCACGTAGGCAAACAGGATGTAGCGAGAGTTCTCACGGAGATCTGCAGTGGTGAAGAAGACCTTCAGCATCCACAGGAGAAAGTACATGAAGATGGCAAAAAGAACAAACGGCGCAATGTACAGCACACTGCTGAGCCTCAAGACAGTGACAATCACTCGAGTGTGGTTGGCAGAAGCGAGCGTGAAGTTTGTCATGTTAGTGGCACCGGATGACTGCGGTTCCTGAAGAAATCCTTGGCAGATTTGGTCAAGCTGAAACTGGCAGAGAAGGAAAGAGGGAGAAAGGTGAGTTCTATTGATAACCACTGCCTGCTCTCCTCGCCGTAGTAATACCAACAAGACCCAAATGGATCGCGTTTATGTCCAGCTTCTGAAAATACGTTGTAAAGTCTGAATTATGACGGCTTAGGAGGCCGTGGAACCTGAAGGGCCCTGCTCCTCTAAATGCAGATGCATATTGGGGAACCTCCTTTTATCTGTCCGAAAGGTTCAGGGAAAGGAAATCTGATGAATAGATAATACAGTGGAGCTACTGGATTCTATTCATTGTGCTTTATTTATGTATTTAATTTTTTTTTTTTAACGTGCGGAATCGGGATTTGAACCTCTGTCGCTCTGCGTGGTCTTGCTTCCAAGACCAGTGCATTGTCCCTGTGGTATCCTTTGGGATGTGCCCATGTGCAAACAGTGAGTGCAGTAAGACCAGCAACGTATCAAGGCTAGTAAAACAAGAGGCAGGGAGGTGCGGAGGGAAGGAAATGGCTACAGTATAAACAGCTGCCAATATGGATCCAAATTCCATTCAGCTGGGGTTTAAAAGAAAAGGCACCTTCCTGGAACCTGCTAAGGTGCAGGATGCCCCGAGGGTCTTCAGCATCTCATTTTTATTAGGGTGACTGTTTTTTGAAACAATTTAAAGAATACCTTACTTTTTAATTAGATTGTTAAAATTATAGGGATACATAATTAATCAACGTGGTCATTATTATCGTGGCCAAAATGCTGGAATGTCCACAGCATGAGAGAGATCAATCATTCATGATGAGCCAGAAGTGTGCCTTGGGGAACGTCTTCTAGGCGCAGGATTTGGCAGGATGCAGGAGTGATGGGCTATTAACATACCTTATTGCTTGGTGCTGAGAAGGTGTTTGATAGCCAGCATTGACACTACATTTCAGGACTTCTATTGTGATAGCCTGGACAACATAACATCATGAACGGGCAAGCCCAGGCAGAGAGGGATTAGTCGGGTGTTTCCAAATCATACATGGCTGGTATCAGACGAGGAACAAGGCAGCGAGTGTCTGTATTGCCACTGCCCTTTAGTATAGTATAATAGGCTTGCAAAGAGGGTAGGGGGATCAAGTGCCCAGGTAGTGCCAGAGTGCCCAGCACGCATATTGCCACTAATAGAATTGCAGGGTGCCTCAAGATCAGAAGTGGATCTAGTCTCAACAATTCACGATGTTCAGGAACTGTGTCATGGGCTCTCTGAGATAGGTGAAGGTGAACTGCCTTGACTCTCTTATGTATAATGGAGAGAGGTTAAGAATTTACAAAAGGTTTGACTAGGTCACCATTGAGGATCAGCCCTAGCACTTGAGTATGCATGAAATGGGAGGGGGGGTTAGTTGAACCTCAAATGACATAACAAGGGGCATAGGGAGGCTCCCCCAAGTTTGCACAGTACAAAATACTACACAACTGGCAGTGGTGTGCTCTAAAGATCCCCTAGGTAAGCCTGGCAAAGGATGCGAAATGCCAGAGGGCTCATTAAACATCCTATGGTCATGTCCTCTGCTAGTTGCAATTGGAAACTGATAAGGCGTTCCCAGAAACATTCTAGCGCAGGGGTCTCAAACCTGTGTCTCTCCAGATGTTTTGGAACACAAGTTCCATCCGCCCTGACCGTGCTAGCTAGGACTGATGGGAGCTGTAGTCCACAACATTTGGAGAACCAAAGGCGTGGGACTAAAAGAGGCACAGAAATGGAGAGAAAATGCAATGCAGGGCAAGAAGAACAATTGATTGGGAAAAGAAAATTATAGAGATAAGTGGTTGGGGAGTAAGAAAGATAGAAAGAAATAAGGAAGGGAAGAAAGAAAGAAAGAAAGAAAGAAAGAAAGAAAGAAAGAAAGAAAGAAAGAAAGAAAGAAAGAAAGAAAGAAAGAAAGAAAGAAAGAAGGAAGGGAAGAAAGAAAGAAACATAGAAAGAAAGAAAGAAAGAAAGAAAGAAAGAAAGAAAGAAAGAAAGAAAGAAAGAAAGAAAGAAAAGAAAGAAAGAAAGAAAGAAAGAAAGAAAGAAAGAAAGAAAGAAAGAAAGAAAGAAAGAAAGAAAGAAAGAAAGAAAGAAAGAAAGAAAGAAAAGAAAGAAAGAAAGAAAGAAAGAAAGAAAGATGTGATTTTATGAAGAGAGAGATACAAGGGTAAAAGGGAACAGTGTTTCCAACAAATACAACAGTTCAATGAATGCAAGAAAAAGAAAACCTCAGAAAAATGAAAAGGTCGCCTTGGATTTTTAGTGGTCGGCACTCGTCTCACAGACTCGTCCGAACACCTGATAAATTGCAATATCCTTTTAATGTATAGTTGTTTTTTTTCATCACGCAGATAAGACAGAGTTTAAGCATTAACTTGTGTTAGCAAATCATGCCCCGTTATCACAAATTACCAGAGCATCCAAATCCCAAAGCAAAATAAACTATTGCTTTACCTGGACATAAACTATGTTCCAGAAAATAACATGTTCTCCCGGTGTCTCGGTTCATTTGCTTGGTTCAGAATGTAAGTGTAAATAACGTGTTAATCAGTCGAATAGGTCAGAGCATTAATCAAACATTGCTGAAATAACATGCAGAGTAAAGGTTGAAATCACGGGTACACACTTATGGGAGTGCACAGGTATTGCCCTCCTCGCACCTACTGTCTACGGCACCCGAGTCCACACCTATGGGTGACTGAAGCCAACAGAGCCTGATTCCCGCAGAACTCAATGACATGGTACTCATGACTGCTGCCCTTTCCACTCCACACCACATAACATGTCCCACCTTTATATGGCCAAAGGGCTGCACGTGTTCCAGTCTAGCGATTCATTTGCACCCAGTCCCTGAGATCCACAAGCACTCATTAGTGAACATGTTCCTTCAGGAATACTCATAACTTCTACATGTGCAAGCAGAACTGTGAGGCTGCAGGCACGCTGATGGCAATCAGTAACCCAAAATACGGTTACATGTCCTTATACCAAAATATTTGATAAAGGTTGAACATATGATGAATATCTTAAAACGAACATTTTCATAGAGAGTGCACTTTTTTGGGGGGTTAGGGCGTACCCCCATTTCCGACCACTAAAAACCAACCCCAACCATTTACCAAAAATATGTTACACTTTACTCCACCCCTAAATGCATTGTCTATAAACAAATGTGTTAATAAATATTCGAGATATGTTCATTTCTGTATAAAATATTCTATATAAAGCCTGCATACCGTACTTTGTATAAATGTACTCCACCAACAGAAATACTCCTGTTGCTCAATAAGAATGACATGTAACGCATGGGAATGTTTTAGGAAAAGCAGTTCAGCTTCTTGGGAGCCCGGTTTCACAATCTTATAAAACTCGGCTCAGCTTTTTAAAAAGTGGGATTGGCCTATCAGCCTTCTGGGGTCTATCAAGCCGGCATCACTTACAAAACAGTAATTCATAGAAAATAAAGGGCACGTGTAAGTGATGCACAATTCTATGCATCGTTGACGTTTTCCAGTGGCAAGATAAACCCTATTCAGTCCAGGGTGGACTTTTAAAAAAGGATCCGCAGGTCCCCGCAAACTGTCCAAGGGCCCCAAAGTCATGTTTAGCTGCTCAAGCCTGTTGTGGAGGTTTAGATGTCATTTGGTAAACTTGCACGAGATTGGAGAACCCTTGCAGAATTCAGGTGAGGTGCAGGTTTACAAGAATAGAAGTCATCTATATATAATTAGGGCAACAACTTCATCATTTCTTCTAGATGTGGTTGGATTGTATGAGGATGAGGCAGGCTGGGATACTAGAGATGGACAGTGGCGAGGGGCACACAGCCAACAAAGGCTGCAACTCGCTGTGTTGTTATTTTTATCATCAACCAGCTGTATTTATTTATTTATTTATTTGTATTTTTTTTTTTATAACGCCTAATACCATACCTGAGTTTGGTCTCTAAGCAGGGTGATCTGGAATTCGAATCTCTGTTGCTCTGCGTGGTCATGGTTCCAAGACCAGCGCGTTGCCCCTGTGCTATCCTCCTTCAATTTATTTTAATTGATGCCTTATAATTCTCTGATTACCTATTGTACTGTAATTTTCATTACTAGTAGAACTAGTCTTCCCAAACACAGTACTTGTTTCACATCCACATAACAGATTTCCACCCCTATGTCTGGAACATTACATTCCACATATTGTAACCTCCCCCTACCTCATAGATTAACCTCCATGGCATGTACAGTGCTTTGTTGCTTCCTCGCTAGGTTCACGCTATATAAATAAAACTCCACATGGAAATGCAAATACTTCTGACCAGAGTGTATTGAGAAATTTTAATTTTCCTTTTTAAAATCTATCTCCCTTTTAAATTCTGTGTATGAACCCCCAATTGCCTCTCAAATCCTCCTGTTATTTCCAAGGATATGGACAATCTTATCTCTAGATGAGGAGATATGTGTGTAATATTGTTATGAGAAAGAGTATAACTGGGATTAAGGATGATATTGGGAAAGTAATCACGGCATTACCCCTGGTACTCTTCCTCAGACCAGTCGTTACTTAGGAAGTAGCCAGAGACAGAAGATCAACCTATCAAACACTCAGCAAAAGACTAACCAGTCAGTACTGCAAAACCCAGTGCAAATGTTATAATGGAATCATAGCGCTCAAGTGAATGCAGGTATAAGGACCACTGCCCCAACGCAGTGACCTGGTAGAATGAAATGCAGAGCCGATAGGGGGTGTGTACGAGGGTAGTGGGTCTAGCACATGTCCTAACTCTGCATATTTCCTGCAGGGAGTCCCCCTTTCCGTGCCCATAACCTCCAGGATAATGCCTCCACTGGGGCACTCATCGAGAGCCATTGCTGTAGTTGGGCAAGAACTCTGCTGAGTCTGCAGACATAAATCCAATTGAAATGGTCTTTGCACAGCTCAAATGTTATTGGATAGTCATATATAAACTCATGGACAATTCTGAGCTATTGAATGGCATCAAGAGATTTTGGTTGGAGGTACTTTCCAATGACATATACTTGTATTTATTATGTCTCTTCAGTTTTATAGAAAACCTTTCACAATTAATACAAAGCAAAATAAATTCATTTAAGACAAATAGCTAACAAAAATCACACAACTTCTAATCTTAAGGAATTTTTATAACACCTCTTTATCCTTGTGAAAAACTATCCTGAGGTCAAAGAATCAAAGAATCTGCATATTATACAACATTTTAAAATAAGAAATTAGCAAATTGCCCAGGGCCAAAAAGTCTTGGATTAAATGTTTCTAGTTTTCCACAGAGCCCAGTTTCCCACTAAACCTACATTCAGTCCATAAGAGAAGTCTCTTACCCTGATGGATGTCCCTAATTTCCCGGTGGGTAGCAAATTAAAACAAATCTTAAAAGATATTGTGCGAGAGGGCACAAGGGAATTTACTTAAGTACCTCAGGATAATATTTCTCTTTCCCTACTTGGATCAGACCTCAACATTTCTCTAGTGTTTATCCAATCCATTTCCAATAACTTGTCTTTAGTAGGCCCTGCGTCAATAGTGACATTCTTAGGCTTAGATCCCAATTGCTCAAGTATCTTACTGCATTTTGTATGAAAACATTGATAGCTCTGTTATGCAATGTAAGGTAACATAACGAGAATTCATTGGGGCTACCAAGATTTTGTGAAATAAAAGCAACCTGTCCCACTGAATTTGTCCATTTAATGAAATCATACCTAGCTTGTATCTAAGAGTGACAGTAGGAAGGTTTAGAGCCATATTTTCATAGAAGACTTTCTAACATTCTCTGTTGTTAGAAAGTCTGCAAAAGATCAAAGCTTGAGGCCACGGATGATACTTGGGACTATCTTATCATTACAATATTTGAACAGGGGAATTCGAGAAAAATAACGAGATTTAACACACTTCAATTGGGCTGCAAAGAAGTACATTTTGGTTTTTCAATGAGTTATATAATAGTTTTAAGTTTGGTTTGTGATAGATGTGATAACCCAAGTAAATTAGAGAATTGACTACTTCAAGCTTCTCGCCCTCAATGTTTCAGGAGTAGCTTGAAGACTTCCTTTTATTAGAAAAGCAAATTACTTGTGTTTGATCTGGGTGAGACAACGTCTGTACTCTATTGTATTTGAATTTGCAACATTTCATTTCATCACATTGTATTGAATAAATAAGAGATAATACATAAAAAATGATACAGGGACTTCAGTCAGCAGTAAAGAGTGTTTCCCAGGGGTAGCAAAGAACCCTCCTCCCCCACATTATATGATATGATATGATATGGCATTTATAACCCACCTATACACAAGTGTCCAAATGTTGCTCTCAAACGTTGTGGAGAAAAAGTCCCCTTTTCCCAGGGAGTTTCAAACAGGCACCCTGAGATACTCAGGTAGTCTGACCCAGCGGCGCAACTCTAATGGATGTTTGTCCAGATTAGCAAACACTACAACCCTCATAAAGTTTTCCTGTATAAAAACATTAGTAAAGGACTTGATAAATCGTATTGAATCATCTGATCTGGGAGCAGGGACACAGGAGCAGTGGCAAGTCACACTTGATCCACCACACAAACAGCGTCCTCCCCTTTAACATGCATTGCATACTATGTATACAGAGGTAGTGCTGCACCTACTGCTCTCCCACAATGAGCACTAAATAACTGCTTCCATACGGTGGTCCCAAGGTCACTCTACAGTGGCAGTACTATGCTGTTCTATTGTCTTCCCTGTTACTTTTCATTTATTCACATATTGGGCTACTTATGGTTCATGTAAGGTGCATACTCCTGTATGAGACACGCTGCATCGCTGTCAGGTAATATTGTCCCCATACAAATGGTCGCTATACATAATGTCGCCGGGAAAAGGTTGTGGCAACATTATATTTGGTGACCATATATATGAGGTCAAGGGGATCGGGGATGGGGGTGTGTTCCTCGTTCCCCTTGAGAAAAGAAAAAAGGGTTTGGAGGTTGTGGGGGTGTCCCCTACATGATACATGCAATAATGTCCCTGCGAAAACCAGAAATATTTTGGTGACTTTTTTTCCAGGTGACATTTTTGCAGGGACATTATTACATGGAACTGCTGCATCATGGTATGATGTACTGTGCCATCTTAAAATGTGCAGTTGTTCATTGATATTGTACCAGTTGGAAACTGCATCCATAGGTGTAAGATATTCCAACCTTCCCGTCGTTGTGATAGTTCTGGGGCACCCTCACGCTGACCACTGAGGATTCTCTCTGCATTTCCCAGATCTGCACTGCAGTTCTGCCTATGCAGCAGCATTTCCACGCCTGCTGGTGGCATGCACGGCTCAGTGTTAGTTGCACAACTCATGGTGGAGCACGCATTATCCCTCATCACACTGGATGGACAGACATTGATCTCCCTGAGCTGTCCTCATTTTTGATAAGCAATGCCGTGGCTGCTATGAACAGTACTAAGGCAGTACAGGTAAAGTCTTTCTTTTGATTGCAGTTTTAGGCGGGAGGACAACAGTGGTGGTGGCAACCTCAGAGATGCATGGATCTGGAAGCAAAGGAAACTACAGCCATGCACTTCTCTACTGCACAGTATGCACCAAGAATGCCACAGAGGGCTGAGCGCCTGTCCAGGCTCAATAAGGCACTCTGGGCCTCATTGCAATGTTGCCGGTAACCCGCTCGTGCCACCGGTGGGTTGCCGCCAACCCTGTAACACTGTTTCCACCGCCGGCCCGAGATCTCAGGCGACGGAAATCCTAAGTCCCCTTTCCCATAGAGTCCCATAGAACTCTATGGGAGTGGGGAGACAGAAGCACTAGGACCGTTCCTAACAGTGCCAGTGCTAACGTGAAAACTGTGCCTACCTGGGCCGATGAGCCCAGCAGGTCAGACCCTGCTGGGTGCAGAGGCCCCGGCAGGCACAGTTGTGGTGTGCCAATCCGGAATGGGTGCCAGGACGTTGCCACTGGCACCCTTAATTCCAGATCGGCAGACTTGTAATGAGGCCCACGTGACAGCCCCTCTTTTGATTTTCATTAAGTCTGACCTTCAACACTTGTGCTTACAGACTGAGGCTAGAAAAAGACTCTCCATGGATTGATATAATGATACATTCACAGCAAATTAATACATGAATAAATGCATTGATTTGGTGGGTGCTCAGTCAGATGGAATGGTGTTTTGTAGTATAGCAGTAATGTAAAGGCATTATATGTTGGGGACTTGTATGCAGGAAAGAAGTAGCAGGGACAGAGTCATTCATTACCAAGGAGAGAGGGGTGTTGGTCAAGGGGGGTAGCACAAGTATTTAATTGTTCTATTGGTAGCCCGTAGGTGCTGTTTTCATTTGCAGTCCTTCTTCTCATTTGACAGCCCAGTTTCTGCATCTAGCTTGTTGTACCTCTGATCGATCATCAGGTTTGTGGGCTGGCTGTTCTGGATAGGTCCAGTGGTAGTGCTGTCCAGTGGCTCAGTGTGCAATGCCCAAGTCTTCAACTATTACCAGAATACCTCAGCTGCCCCTACCATTGCTGGACCTCAAAACTGAAAATCTGGTACAAGGTCCAGTACTGTGTTAATATCATGGATATGGTACTGTTGCTCGTACAACAGAAAGAGTAAGAGAAGAGGATGCAATTATGAAAGTAGATGAAGGTTTGCTGGGAGGGTGATTTCACAGAAAATCATGGGACTTGTCAGGAGAGTGCAATGAGATGAAAGCAGGTGACCACCTCGAAACCGAGAGGGTGGATTTTGATCGAGACGCACTAAAGAAAATGCACATACATACAGTACTGTACCCCATATCAATATGTTCCAAGACCCACTGGAGATGTACTGGTTATTAACAGGGAAGAGTCAGGAAAGAGGGATACTCTACAGCATAACATGTACCCTCAGTGATGAAGAGCACCTTGCTCTTCCTCAGAGACCATGAATCTTTCTTTTCAGTTTTAAGGACAGTCTCCTTCTCTTCCATGGAATTTCCTTTTCATGGTAGGCCCCTCTCATCCCAATAAGTATCCGTCAATGAGCTTCATCTGTTTGTGTGCCATCATCGGCCTAGCGTAGAATAATTTGTTCCCCATTTAGAAATTAGTGGCATCATCAGATCAGAGATTGGCAAACACTTTGATCAGGCTCCAGATCCTGCAAAATAATGCACTAAGATGTGCCCTCAACCTCCCGCGCAAGGCACACATATCCACGGTTAGCAAAGAAGTCCACTGGCTCCCAATCCGCGACAGAATCAAGCTAAGAACCCTGGTCATCGCCCACAAGTGCCTGTCACGTACTGCCCCACGCTACCTTTCAGACAAATTCTCTAGACACTGCTCCATTAGACCCACCAGAACTCCTTACCTGCACCAACTAAAGATCCCTAACTATAACCTAAAAACAGCAGAAGGCTCCAGTTTCCCAGTGCTCGCAGCACAATGTTGGAACACCCTCCCTCCTACAATTAGATTGGAAACCGCGTTCTGGTCATTCGGAGCAATGGTAAAATCATGGCTACTAGCCTAAACATCTAGACTCTCACCGAAACGACCGGCCAGCCGCCTCTCTTTACCTGCAGTAATGTTTACTCTATCGTCAGCCTACTCAGGACCAACCTGTAATCCGGTCCTCACTCGCCACTGTAACTACTTTGTGCCTATTCTCTGTACATTCTATTCTCTGTATATTCTACTCTTGTATGTAAACATTCAGAGCCCGGACTAATGTATGCTCTGTCTGCTGTATTATGATGCTTGTGTAACGATATGTAACTTTGCTGTGCACATGATTATGCACCCAGCTACCTGAGGGTTCGGATGCGCTTTATAAATAAACAAACTAAACTAAACTAATCTAAACTTTGGGCACACGTAAACCTGCACTAATGGTGGCACTTGAAATCCCTTGCACCTCTCATATTTAAATGATACTCTTCATGAAGTCAAATTAAAGAAGATGAGCTTTGAGAGCAGAGTGAAAAAGTGAATAAGAGTTCATAGAGCGTAAAGAAAGAGGAAGCGCGTTCAAATGTAAGGGAGTCAATAGAGAGAAAGAATGGAATCGAGACTGAGAAAAAGGAGGACATGGAACGGTTAAATAAAAGAGAGACCAAAATCAAAGTGATTGTGAAGGAACATAAAAAGAGACCAGGGATGAGCGATAACGAGGAGCCAGATTATAAAGAGATTTGAAAACCATACAGAGAAAATTTAATTTTAGATAAGAATGGAAAGACGGCCATCCAAGAGACAATAGTGAGAAAGAAATAGAGTCTCAAGGTGAAAAGGAACATAAAAGATGAATAGAGGAGTTAAAAATAGACTTAAGAGGAGCCAGGCACGAGGCTAGAATACCAAAAAGAATAGAAGAGTAAAAGAATAAGCGAGAGAAGTTAAGAGATGAGATTAGAAGTTTAGCAGCATAAAAGGTGAGAAAAGGCCTAGGCTTACGAAGATTTCAAAAAATGAAAGCCGACATTTGCATGAAAAAAGAAATATAGCAAGTAAATGAAAAATCAGAATCAAGATGAAGACCCAGATTACAGGCAGAAGAGGAAATATGAAGTGAAGAAGGGGGAAAGGAAATAAAAGCAGGAGGAGAAGGAGGAGGAAGAGTGGACACAGGAAAGAAGAGAACTTCCGTTTTAGCAGAATTTAAAACAAGATAATGATCAGCCATCCCAGATATAATGGCCAAAAGGCAGGATGACAAAGTGTGATGGATTGCAGGAGTAAAATAAGAAAAGGAAAGAAATATTTGAGTGTCATCAGCATAAAAATGGTGAGACATCCCAAACGGCGAAATAATAGAATAATAGAATCCAGAGGAGAAGTATAAAGAGAAAAAAGAAAGGGGCCCCCGAGGAACCCCATAAACAATAGAAACAGAAGACTTACCAGCCCAAGACACAAAGTAAGTGCGATTAGATAAGTAGGAATGGAACCAAAAAGGACAGAGCTAGAGAACCCAAAAGTTGACAGAGAAGAAAGAAGCAATGTGTGGTCAACAGTATCGAAGATAAATCAAGGAAAAATAAAATAGATGAATGTTTCGAATACCGCGCCGAATGTAAAGTGTAACAGACAGAAAGGAAAGCCATCTCAGTAGAATGGAATGAGCGCATGTCAAATTGAAAACAAGGAAAATTGAGTTATCAGAGACAAAAGAAGAAATCTGACAATAGACCAGATGTACAAGAAGCTTAGAAAGATGAGGAAGAAGAGATTTAGGTATAAAATAAGAAGGAAGAGAAGGATCGAGAGAAGGCTCTTTCAAAATAGGAAGAATAGTCACTAACTTAAAGGAAGAAGGAAAGGTTGAAGTAAGAAGAGAAATATTGAAAAGAGAAGTTAAATAAGAAACTAGAGAAGGATAGACTGTGGAAATAAGAGAAGAGGGAATCGGATCCGCAGGAGCAGCTGTGGGGTGAGCTTGAGCTATCCTCCACTTTCCTCCACAAATAGACAGAATTACCACTCGGTAATTCTGCAGGTATTAATTCCATCACAAATACCCAATGGATTCCTATGGACTCCAATAAATGGGGATTTACACCACCTACCACCACTTATAATTCCATGGTAAACCCACGGGACCAAGTGGCGATAACAGTAATCTCATTTGGTGGTATTTTGGCAGATTTACTGATGAAATACTGGCAACCTCGTAATGAGGCCCTGTGTCTCTCTTTTTAAATTCTTGTATTTTGTCAATTGCACACAGCACCTTACATTGCAATGAAATTGTGATAATTTGTATCCCCTTAACTTTTGATATCTGGGGTTTTGGTTACTTTTTTATGTTCCAAAGACAAGCTGGTGGCAGCAGTAACATTGTAACCGTTCTTTAATTATTTTACTCATGCATTTTCTTTAAATGGCTACTAAAGGTGCTAAGCACCCAAAGCTAGCTCTGCCACAAGGGTTTCCCTTGTTCTTTGTCCATATTGTAGTTTGGCCTGGGGGGCGTGGCTAACCGCCATGTAAGCAGGACGCTTTCCATGCAGCTCCATATGATGTGCCTTGATTTAGCTGTGAAATTGCGGTTTTTCCCCACTATTCCTGCTGTAACTCGCCACACTAGTGGCTAAGCACCCAGAGCACCTGCATGTAAAGTTTGGGGCCGCTGCGACCTCCCGGTATGAAGATATTCGGTGAGTGCCGAGATGCGCTGGCACCAGAAAATGGCGCCTGCCTAGCAGAGGACGCTGTACACTGGAGCACGGCCCGTACAACAGACGGCCCTGGGGACCGGCGTGGCGTGCGGCGCCAAGGAGGTGAATTGAGCACTGGGCGGGAGGAGCGGAGATAAGAGCATCCCACGCTGCGATATCCCATGCTCCGGTGCCCCCCCTGAGCCCCAGGATAGCCCCGGCACCGAGCGGCCAGCGACGTACCGCTAGATCCCAGAAGACATCAAGCCCGCCCGAGAAAGAGGCATCGGAGCACCTGAACTGCCGGCGTGAGTGGAAGAGCCTTGGAGGGGACCCGGCCCGAGACACGCTACTGGGGCCTCTGCGAGAAGGTGGAGAGCGAGCGGCCCCGCCGGGTCTGCTCGCGACCGGGGATCTCAACACCCGGGCTGCGGCGCATCTTGCTGATCTAAGTGGAGGTCAGCGCGGAGAGGCCCGCCAACCCGCCCAATGAACATGGGGTAAGGAGAAGGTGGGAGGGGGGTCCTAGCCACCATCACCAGCATCACCCAGTGGATAAGCGCCCCCCCCATGCTCCATCCCTCAATAGCGCCCCAGCTTGTGGCACTGCACACTCACAGGGACCACTGGGACCACGAACTCCACCCGGCACGGTGGGACGTGGGTCCCGGGCTGGCGCCAGCAGCCAGCCACGCCCCGCGGCGGCAGCGGAAGACCCAGCCAAGGGGTGCCCACGCCGGGGAGAGGTGCCCATTTCAAGCAGTGGCCAGATCGCGGACTAGCTGACTGTGGACCCTCGGGCGCCGCTTCTGCCCGGGGCACGAGCGTATATGAGCCTGGGGGTGCTGAGGCGGACCTGACGCCCCCCTCTGGCGCTGATGTCAAGTGGTTCTGCACCCATGGTCCCAAGGGGTCACAGCCAACACACTCTATTAGTCTCACCCACAGCACAGTACCGCAGATAGCCTCGCAGTGGCCCGCCTGGTCAGTTAGAAATGT
Source organism: Ambystoma mexicanum (assembly GCF_040938575.1). Classification (NCBI taxonomy): domain Eukaryota; kingdom Metazoa; phylum Chordata; class Amphibia; order Caudata; family Ambystomatidae; genus Ambystoma; species Ambystoma mexicanum. The sequence goes on from NC_090941.1 coordinate 995,819,134, forward strand.
CAGCAAGAGGCAACAAAAGTAAACAGCGGCAAACAACCATGGAAACATATACGGCTTGTGGCTCAGCCAGCCTTGACACCTGCACCACCAATACAGTAGCACAGCAGGAAAAGACCCAGGAACCAGCAAACTCACAGCTACTGGAGGCCATTAACACCGCCCTACAGAAGACCATGGAGACCAAAATCGACACTGTAGCAATTGACCTGAACCTGTTGAACAGGATGTCCATGCTATAGCTAATCGAACGGAAGCGCTGGAGTCCCAGGTCCGTGAGAACAAGGAGGCGAAAACCCAGATACTCAATGATGTGGACGCTTTGGTGCAAAAGGTAAAAAACCTAGAGGACAGAGCTGATGAAGCTGAAGGGCGGGCGCGCCGAAACAACGTTAGACTCCTCGGACTTCCTGAGGGTATCGAAGGGAACAACCCCACGAATTACGTAGAGAACATTCTACTACAGGAAATTTGGGCCGGTAAGCTGTTGCAGGGCTTTACCATTGAGCGTGCACACCGTTCCCTCATCAAACGGCCACCCCCGGGGGCCCCACCCAGGCCCATAATAGCCAAGGTGCTCAATTATAGAGACAGGGAGGCGATCCTCGCATTCTCCAGATCGGGTGGCAGCATACAACGCGACTCAGCCAAAGTGGCCATATACCCGGACTACACATTCCAAGTCCAGATGGCGAGGGCCCAATTTATCTCCACCAAGGCACGACTAAAAAACGCAGTCCTACGCTACATGCTTCTCTACCCGGCCAGGCTGAAAGTGCTACACAACAGCAAAGCGCTACTGTTCGATACACCTATCGGAAGCCAGCGAGTGGTTGGACAGGGAGCAGATCCCGGATATAGAACCCAGAGAACGCAAGCCGCGAAAGCAGCATCCCAAGTGACACAAGTCGCCCAGCTATGGAGCTGGGCCCGTACGGAAACCAAGATGCACCGCACCGCAGCAACATTGATCTCCATAGGAGTTGCTCGGGAGTCCGATAACTCCTCACAAGTCAACAATCGAAGAGTTCCTGCTTCAGGAACCCTGAAGAAGTTTGGGTGCATTAAACCCACCCGTAGGGCACCTGCAGACCTTAGGTCAAATGGAGCGGAAACGGGAAAGTCAGAACGAGGGAAACCTCGCTGGACGTGTTATGTTAAAGGGAAGTTCAAGTTTTTTGGGAAGGGGAACCCAGACCAGGGGACCCCAGTTGGGAATAAGCGAGTATTCAGACCCAGGACTACCTAGAGCACCCAAAGTCGCCGGAGCCCTTTACAGACTTACCCCAGGCGCAAGCCCGGAACATCAGACCACCAACTACACATGGCTGACAAAATTAGAATCATGACATGGAATGTCAGAGGGATGAACAGCTATGTCAAACAGCGTAGAATTCACTCATTCTTGAAACATAGCAAGGTCGGAATCGCTTTCCTGCAGGAAACACACCTGAACGCTCCTAAGTTGGCGGCGCTGGCCCGGATCTGGAAAGGAACGACGATAGGCACCACGTTCTCTACATATGCCAGGGGTGTCCTTATATGGATAGCCCCCACCATCCCTATACATCTAATCCACGCGAAAGCAGACGACGAGGGAAGAATGGCCCTGATACATGGCACCATAGAAGGGAGGGAGGTCTGCCTGATCAACTCCTATGCCCCCAACCATGATGCCACCGTTTTTTTCAGTTCCCTATACACTAGGATGGGCCCATACAGAGACTGTATCTTGATATGGGGGGGAGACCACAATTGCACCCTAGATCCCCGCATGGACAGATCTGATAGCAAGCAATCCCGCCCCTCCCCGCCGGCTAAAATTCTGAAAGATCTGACACAACAGTACGCACTAGTAGACCTCTGGCGGGAGCATCACCCTGAAGCGAGAGGATACTCCCTTTACTCGCCCCCGCACGCAGTGCATACTAGAATAGACTACTTACTAGTGAGCGAAGAACACCAGGCCTCATTTGAAGACACACAATATCAGGCTAGAGTGCTGTCTGACCATTCCCCACTCACAGCCGCTTGGACAGTGCTAGCGCCCCGAACACCTGCACCCACGTGGAGGCGCAGGAGTGAGGCTCTACTTGATGGAGCCTTCAGCGAACAGATCCACGGCTGCACGTTGGACTACTGGCAAATTAACGAGAACAGTGTCCAACACGTCCGCACGGCATGGGAGGCGTTCAAGGTAATGATGAGGGGGGAGATGATAGCTGCCACAGGGGTGCTGAGAAATCCATATCGACCCTGCTAGGTCGAGGCGAAGGCGAGCTGAGAGAACTCGAAGCCGAGTCCTCACCTGACCCTGCCCACATAAAGAATACTCAGGACCTCAAACAGGCATGTCTAGTCCACTGGGAAAGACTGGGGAGACTTAGCTATGCAAAACACATAGAAAGGAAGCACGCCATGGGTGACAAACCGGGGAAACTACTAGCGTGGCTTTATAAACGGGAAACCCCTAGGAGGCCCATTTGCCTCATACACAGACCTGACGGAACATCAACGCACATGCAGACCGAGATAAACTCGCTATTCACGAAATACTACCAGGCACTTTTTGCCAAGCCCCCATCGGCTGCCGACACTGATATCGAGGACGTTCTAGATATTATCAGACTGCCCACACTAGAACAGCAGCTTACCGAGGCCCTAGACGACCCCATTACCCCCGAAGAGGTGGTAGCCGCTATCAGATCACTCCCCTCCGGTAAGACACCGGGCTCCGATGGACTCCCTGGGGAGTTTTATAAAATTTATGAGAACACATTAGCCCCCTTATTGGCCCAAGTTTATCAGGAAGCTTACGACGCAGGTACCCTACCGGACACCATGCGCGAAGCTGTGATTATACCGCTCTTGAAACCGGGCAAAGAGGGGGACGATTGCAGCTCGTACAGGCCCCTGTCCATGCTAAATGTAGACAACAAGATCTTGACGACACTGTTGGCCAGGAGGTTGAGAAGAGTGATCCCACAGCTGATCCATCAGGACAAGACAAGATATGTACCCGGGCGTTCCATCATAGAGAATATACGCAGACTACACCACGTCATTCATAGCACTGAAGGCAGGTCAAGCAAATGCACAGTGGCATCCCTAGATGCCACTAAGGCTTTCGATTCCGTCAGGTGGGATTGGCTTCAAGCCACTATGGCCAAAATGGGAATAGGGCCGGCCTTCCGAAGATGGGTTAAGCTAATCTACACAGACCCCACAGCCAGAGTGCGCACCAATAGCACCTACTCCGAGAAATGGCATCTCCACAGAGGCACGAGGCAATGCTGTCTCCTCTCCCCCATGCTATACATCATAGCGGCTGAGCCTATTGCAGCATACCTAAGACAAGAATACGAGGATGGGGGCATTGAGATTGACAGGGTAGCCCACTTAGTCTCTATGTACGCTGACGATATGCTCCTTTACTTAAGTAACCCTGAACACTTACTGCCGTACATTCTCGAAACCTTAGCGGGGTTCCACAGAGTCACTGGGATCCAAATCAACCATGACAAATCCTGCCTCTTCCCCCTGGCGGCCCTGAGTGGGGTCGAAGTGGCGAGCCTCCTTAAGCTGGCATTTAAGTGGGAGACATTCTCCTTCAGATACCTAGGTGTCTCTATCCACCGAGATCCCAAGACTGAACATGCTCTGAACACAGTAAAAGCCAGCGACAGCCTAGAAAAAGCAATGAACCTCTGGGGCAGGCTACCGCTCTCAGTGGCCGGTAGAGCGGGACTACTCAAAATGGTAGCACTCCCACGTCTCCTACATTACTTCACAAACGTCCCATACTACATCCCGCAGCAATTCTTCAGAGAACTGAATAAGCTTTGCTGGAGGTTCCTATGGCAGGGGGGACGGCACAGAGTGGCACTGGAGGTAATGCAGAGGCCCTATGACAAGGGGGGCTTGAAAATCCCTAATTTCGAATTATACTACCTAGCAGGCCAATTAAAGCATGTGATCCAATGGATGGCAGACAAAATGACAACAGATACCCGACTCCTACAGCCGGCGGTCTCCCCGGGGCTCCTTAGAGACCTTCTCTGGGCCACTCCAAAAACAAAGCAGAACCACCCATACCGAATCAACCTCGGGATCCGGATTTGGAAGCGAGCCTGCAGAGCTGTGAATGCTAAAGACCCCTACTCACCTCAGATTCCGCTGGCAGCCACAATGACCGCCAGACCTGATGGCCCGACGATAATCAGGAACATATGGGAGCCCTATGGGATTGCCACCCTGGGCGACCTGGCGAACGCACAGGGCATCCTACCATTTGAGGAGTTGCATGAAACCACGGGACTACCTACAGGTCAGTTCCTGCTGCACGGAGCCGTAATAAGTGTCCTCAAAACTCGATGGCCTGAGGTTGATGACCTTGAAGCTGGGACAGAGGTCGTGGAAAACATGCTGAATGCGGCTGAGGGGGGACATGAAACCTCAAGGATTTACGAATCGCTGCTCGACGGCACAACCAGACAAGACCTTAAGTGTAAAGCAAAATGGGAGCAGGAATTGAGCCTACAGTTCGAGGACAAAGAATGGCAAGTCATGATACACTACCACAAGAAAGTGTCCAGAAACGCCCGATTACAGCTTATACAATTCTATATCATTAACAGAGCCTACCTTACCCCAGAGGTCATCTCTAAATTTAAAGGTGCAGGGGTCACAGAATGCCCTAAATGCAGAGAACCCCATGCTGGCATGACCCATATGTTCTGGGGTTGCCCGGCACTACAAACCTACTGGAAGCAAATAGAGACAAAAGTGATGGAAGCAGACATAACCTTGGACATACAGTCTCCAAAGGCGTGCATACTGGGCAAATACACAAAAAACAAGAAGAACAGACCACTCAACAAGATGAAAGATCTGATGTACATTCTGGCCAAAAGGCGCATCGCAATGGAGTGGAAGAGCCCTAGGATTCCAAGCGTAACACAGTGGTGGGAGGACCTCCGTAAATGGTCGACTGCGGAAACAGGGGCCTGGGAGAATGTCCAGTGGGAACAGAAACAGGACATTAGTGAAGACCTGCAACAATGGGTGTCGCTGACGGTGACACTATTCCGCCCCCGAGAGGAAATCTCCTCTAACGAAGAAGCAAGCAGTTCATAAGGGCTCTCCAACTAAGTCGAACAATAGGGAACATGGGTTGGACCTGGGGAAGTGGGAGGGGTGGGTGGGAGGGGTTTCACGAATGTTATGTTGTTTTTTGTATGTTACGATAAAACAATAAAATAAATTAAAAAAAATAAAAATAAAAAAGAAATTGTAGTTTGGCCTTCTTCCTGCCCTCTCAGGTCAGGAAATACCATGTAAGGTCTTGAACTTTCCCAGTAAAAATGCTGCATTTGCAGGCTAGTGAGCTTGTTTGTGTAAGCCAAAGGGAGGGGGCTGGGAATGTCTGGTCCCAGTCCACATCCCTTGGTGCCAGAGAGTCTGCTGCTGGGCAGATGTGAAACCAATAGTTATCCCTGATTGGACAACTATCAGCTGTTTTATTGTATTGTATTGTGGTTGTCATTTATATAGTGCTTTTTACCATTATTATCATCTTGATGTGCTGGGGGTCGAAGTCCATAGTGATGGAGATCACAGGGTAGGATTATATTGCATGTGTGCATTTGGCCATTGTAAGGCATAGGAGGGCTGGCCAGGCTCTAATAAAAGCATCTCACGAGTTCAGGCATGTAAATGGGTGCTGAGAGAGAGAGGTCAGGAGAAAGCTTGAGTGCAAGGGTCTCGTTATGTGTCCAGCTGGCCCAAATTTGTAGTAGGTTTTCGCTGCATACTAATGGCATAGGTGTTGATGCGTAGTCTGGTGTAAGTGGGCGAAACAATAATGTGACCAACAAGACTGAATTTGTCATAGACGTTGCTGTATTCTGATGTGTGCAGGTAGCCATGCCTGCGGCCAGTGCCCACCAAAGTAGTGCTTTTATACGTACCTAGAAACTCGGATGGAGGTTTGTTGTAGATGCACTCATCTGTTCTGGTAGTGTCATCCTTTGTCAATTCTTGTGGCTGCGAAAATTAGCGATGTAGGCTAGCCTTCACAAATTACCACTGATACCAAAGCCGGGAGCACAGGGAAGCTATACTGACAGATCTTTAAGTGCAGAAGGGGCAATCCTAATACATCTTCTAGGTGCAAATAAACAGTTGGTCTTCAGAGGACTTCACGGCACACAGGACGTATCTCCCTATGATCTTCAGAGTGCTAGGGACTGGACATCATTATCAACATCTGCATAAATGGACAGGGTAAAGAAAAAGTGCAACACCATTCCTAACGCCCCCCTAAAAATCCATCTAAGTGCAACACCTTTCCCACCCCAAAAATCCACCCAAGTGAATCACATTGCTTACCCCCAAAATCCATCCAAATGCAACTCAATTCCTAACCTCAAAATCCATCCAAGCATGTCACATTTCCTACCGCCAGCGATCCATCAAGTGCAAAACATTTCCTACCGCAAAAAAGCCATGTAAGTGCACAAACACTTCCTACCGCCAAAAATGCATCTAAGTGCAACTCAATTCCTAACCTCAAAATACATCTAAGTGCATTACATTTCATACCCTCCTTTGGTGGTGTGATGAGAGACCACCTAGACTCAAGTTTGGCAGTGCCATGAAAAACCATTATACAATTAGGCTAGATGCAGGTGGATATAAGATGTTAGGTAATAAGAGTGGTGGGGTTTTACTGGAGTACAGTAATGGCTGTACTCCCCGCCCACACCACATTTACCTTATCAGTTGCTGCAGGTTGTCTGCGTCAGGCATCCCAGGTGAAAACAGGCAAACACGCAGGGGGGCTGCTCTGTGGCGAGCTGCCCTTTGCCTCTGGCCCTTAGCTGGCTGCCTGGGCATGGCTGTCCTTGGGAGGCGTTTTAAGTGGACAATTTCGGCCACATGGCCGTAGCGGACACCAATCAGGGCATACATGGGGTGGGTTTGGAGGAGAGGAGAAAGGAGGCACATGAACACGATGGAGAGGGTCAGGGCGCACAGTGGGGAGTCTATGGCAGAAAGCCAGAGGGAAGTGGATGGCTTACCGTGCAGGTGGCGGCAGCTCCCAGGGGCCAAGAGCCAGAGTTGTCAGCAAGAATTCTCACTCCATTACAGGTTTGGCTAAATGCGCACATATTACACAAGCAAGGCAAAAGCTGCACTGGCTGCCGGTAAAACATAAAGTGACTTATAAGATCCTCACGTTGACTCATAAGTGCCTGTTAGATACCAATCCTAAATATCTTTGAGCTCGCATCAAGCAGTATCTTTCTACACACTCTCTCAGATATGAGAATCAGCTCAAGCTTGTTAAACCTAGGTTTAGATTGGTGACGGCGGGTGGATTTAGCTGTGATGTGCGTGGCCCACCTTCTCCTGTGCAAAATGACTTTGACTCATCTCCTTGTTTAGTGTTTTGTGTGTGCGCCATGAGGCCTGCGGGCATGTGGCACACTGAACAAATGAGAATTCCAATAAATAAATAAATAAAAGAGGCCTGAAAGCCATGCACAAAGAGTAGATTACAAATCCACACATTTAATTCCATTCACAGAGCGGACACCAATCAGGGCACACAGGGGGGCGGGTTGGGAGGAGGGGAGGAAGGAGGCACGCAAACAGGCTGGAGAGGGTCGGGGTGCGCTGCAAGGAGTCTCTGGCAGAAAGCCAGGTTGAAGTGGATGGCTTACTGTGCAGGTGGTGGAAGCTCCCAGGGGCCAAGAGCTAAAGGAGGCCAGGAAGCCATGCATGAAGAGCAGATTACAAAGCCCAACATTCAATTCCGGTATCATGGCTGGAGTGGACATCAATCGGAGTATAAAGGGGGTGGGTTGGGAGGAGGGAGGTAGGAGGAATGCGAACAGGATGGAGAGGGTGAAGATGCGCAGTGATGAGTATATGGTATAAATTCAGGGGGCAGTGGGCGGCTTCCTATGCAGGTGGTGGCAGTTCCCATATCCTTACCATTGGTGAGCGTGGACTTGCTTTCAGCTCTAAATCTGCATAATGTTAAGTATTTCAATCAGGCGTTACACCCTGGTCCCAGCCTAGTATGCAGCTCACAAGTGAAATACTTATTTTATTATGTCTATAGGTTCAATATTCTGAGTGATATACCACTCATATCACACCCCTTTTCAAAATACCTCCAGGTCACACTGGACCAGGAATCCGGCTGGTTGGTAAAGGTAATATTTATTTATTTATTTATTTATTTATTTATTTATTTATTTATTTCAAATTAAACATATACATAGAATAGGGAGCAGCAATCACCAATGTGGTGACAACAACAGATAAGGAGGTATGTAAGGCAGTTAAATTCACTTTTAGCAACACAAAATATAGAGCATCAGAGAAAAGAACACTTTTGGTTTGTTTGGAAAGATGGCATTTAAGTTAGGATTTCCCCCTAAAATATTCCTCAACTCACAAATAAGTAATTCTAAACAGATATAAGGAAGCAGCAGGTATTCAGGAATACAGAACAGTAAACAGAATTTAGATACAACCTTCCCCCCCCCTAACAAGGGAGGAAAATGGGTTGGAAATCTTACACTTTTAAAATGACATTCGGAAATGGCTGAGTAAAACAATGAATGTGTGCAAAAGTTCTTAAATCAATACAAATTTCTATGGGTGCAACATTGGAAAGATGCTAACAATCATGAGCTACAGTTTGAGCAAAATTAAACACTTTGAATCTTAATGGAAGTTTGGAAATAATTTAAATAGAAAATCACACGTGTAAAACATTGCAGAAATGCGAATTCCCGCCTAAAATTCACTAAACAGTTTTTAAGAAAAGCGGGTGGAATACACTGTTTTGGAGTGTGGTTCTTGTGTTGGGATGTAGCTACAGGTCTTATGTATAAGTCAGAGTTGAAGTGAGTTATACAATGTTGAATGAGAGGCGTTTTTGGAAAATAAAGGGGCGAGAAAGAAAACGGAAATCAATTTTTACAAGGATAGTTTTATTCTACACTAGGCCATTCAGGCTAGGTTACCAGATTGAAAAAGATTAAGCTCTAGAGTTGATCCGCAGAACTAACCCCAGCACCGCCGTGTCTGCCCTGGCGGACTCAGCCCGATTACCCGAGGGAGTATTTAAGGGTTTGGGATTTACCCAAGACCAAATTATTTAAAGAAGTTAGCACTAGCGCAAAGAATCAAAGACAAGGCAAGGTAACAGTGTTACAAGTTCTTAAGGTAAGGATAGGATGGTTTAGAGATTGGGATGGAACAAAACAAGGCAAGGTATGCTATGATTTTCTATGCTTCCTATTAATACTTACAGTCCACTTTAATTTAGGATTTTGGACCGTCAAGGGTTCTGGTCATCACACGGATCGGTCTAACCAAGGACAGCAGGGCACATCTGGTGGGATAGGGTCAGCTGGGCGGTTCTGCTCACTGGAATGGCACCTCAGACTGGAAACTGCACTGGACTGCACTGGTTACTGGAGACTGGGAATCATTGAGATGGCGAGTTTGGAGCAGGCATGCATTTAGGAGTAGCAAGCCAGCTGCGTCAGATGGTTCCCTTGGGTTTTGGGATTTACTTCAGAAATGTGGGGCCTAGCTGAAAAAGGAGTTCAGCAATGCTGAGGCCTTGGCTTTGTAAGGAAAATCAGGAATCAGGAACAAGGATGGAGAATTCAGGAACAGGGCGCCAGGCAGAAAATCAGGAAGAAGTCAGGAATCAGTGTCTTGTGTGTTGTCAGGTTCTCCTATTTATCATGCCAAATGACATCACTAAATTATATGGCAGGGGCAGGCTTCTAAGCCACACCCATGATGCTATGGTTGGGCAAGAGCATAGTTCCGCCTTGCTCTTTGCTGGTTGGATAAGAGAAAAGGCTGTCATGTTTTATGGTGTTACATTTACAATATCTAGGAACCTCCCCTAGCTCCTAGAACCAAAATCTAATTTTCCCACAAATACATATTTATACATTTATGACCTCTGAGAAAATCAGATGCACAGGATACATATTTCGTGGGTCACATTTCAATCCAAATCCCCAGTCTGTGGGACCTGGTTTAGGCTTTCGGCAAAATTTTGGCAATTTTAACCATGAACGATGTGGCCTAAAATTTCCCAATTCTGTACATAGATGTGCATCTACCCCTCAGATATGTGTAAAAAATGTCATGTGCGCAAATTCAATACTTTACCCACAAACGATTATTCTTCAGAACTTCTGCTCCTCATGCAGTACTGTGTTCAATCAGTCTTCAAAGAAAGAGCATACAATTAGATTTTAAACTACCAACTTTCAGATTTTTCCTCATTCTTGTGGCAAAGTTAAATGTCTTTAAAGTTCGGTTACAAATAGGCATCTAAACACCAAATGTCCTTAGCAGGTTTTTTTTCTTTTCTTCCAACGGGCAGCAGCTGTCAAATTCCTTTGAAGCAGGATGAGGGGCCACTTTTCCTTTGATTGAAGTTTCCTGCCTTTCACACTTGACAGGTGAGAGTCTTAGCCTGCTATTGTCTCAGCCTTAGGCAAAGACGAATGTCTGATGCACGGGGGAACACCCATTGTCCTGGGTTTCAAAGCCCCCAGGCTAGCAATTAGCATTCCCTGCTCCAGAGATTTATGAGGTGTCACTCTTTCTCAGGGCTAGCACTATGGGATAGTATTTTTTTTCTATGACATAGTTTGCCATTCAGCCTGGGTTTTTGCTTTGATTTATACTTTTAAATCTTAACTTTAAACATATAGAATTAAAAGTTTACATGTGTATTTCTAACAGTGGCAAATCATTTCACATTCTTGAATAATCAAGCCTTTACACAATAATATACTTTTAAAATAGGCGATTTTGATCTTCATTCAGGAAAAAGCACATGTAACTTATTTCTTTTAAATTCGGTTTTCCTCTGTAGCAAATACACACTTTGGACAGCCCTAGTCCTTTCCTTGAGTGCTGTAGTTGTTTGCAGCCTGGATACATGTATCATGCCTTTGTTTAGAGTCTTTCTCTGGACAGCTGATTCTTGATACTTGTTGCCAAGAAATAGCCGAGTTTCTTGTGAAAATGAAAACAAAACCTCGGGTTTGCTTTTGCAAAGATACATTGTACTGGAGCTATGTTCCTCTGAGACTCAAGACTGATCCTGGGCATTGCAGGGCCTTTTTGATCACAGTGGTTTATGAGTAATGAATGGATTTAGCGCCAAGCAGCATTTTTTAAGATTGGGAAAGTGTCATTTTAAAAGGCATTTTCAGGTTTACAACACAATGATGCTGTTTCATTCACTTTGCTCCATGTAAAATGCTGCAGAGCCCACTGGCATACTCCTGCAGTGAAAACTCTGTGTTCACCCCACCTGAAATGTGTGTTGCAGGGGTGTGCAGCCTTTTTCTGGTTGTGACACAAATGCAGTTTTAAAGATCGTGGCACGCACAGGAATCAGTGCGGTAATTTTGGGCTGTTTCTTTCACCATTGCAGTAAAGTGATGTAGTGAGGCACATCTGAGTGGGTCAAAATATCCCACAATAAGAAGAGGACTTCTGCAGCCATTCTTGAGATCTACGTTGGAACCAAGATTCCTGCTTAGAAGAGCTGCATTCTGACGACCTGAGCACAGCTTCCGCAGTGGAAAAGCATCCCCTCCAATGATTGACCTACTGAAGCCCCCCTCCTCTATCTGATCTCGGAAGAACCTCGTTGGTACTCCAACCCTTGGACTAGTGGGACCAAATAGTCTTGACATCTACTCGAGGTTGCATTCCCCAAGACCCTTCGGAAGTGAGTCTGGGCTGCCCAGTTGAGTGACCAGTTCTCTCGGGGGACTATCTCGCTGCAGCTGTTGCCATTCTGCTTTAAGTCTCAGAACTTTGGTTGTTTCCAGTTTGTGCCATAAATTGCCTTCTCTCAAAGGAGGCTGGGCTGGAGCTGTCTCTGTGGCTGTGCTTGGAAGATAGCCTGTCACCACTTGCAAGTGGTAACCGTAGCGGGATCTCGAACTTCCTCCATTCTATGAAGTACCCTGAAGTGGTCTGCACTCCGACAGTCTATATTCCTCATCGTTCTTGTATTGCATCTTGCAGTTGGAAGAAGCACTCAAACCTGCATCCCCTGGGCACCCCTCACCCGATCAAGGGACGGAAGATCATGTCCCAAGCGAAACCCGCACGATCCACAGGGTGACCTGGGAAAATCAGAGTCAGGGGGGAAGTAAACATAATAGTTCCTGTTCCCCCTGTCCTTCATGCAGTAACAATGGGTGCAAAGCCCCTGGTTTCTAAACCACATTTATACCTGGTTTTGGTCGTTTAACCGTGCTTCAAGCATCCCCCCCGGGATAGCCTAGGGACTGAGATAGAATGGAGTACATACCTGACTTTGAACAAATATTTATTTAACTTTGAAATAGTTTGGAACTGTTTTAAATAATCACCACAAGCCCATTTCACGCTTTAAGAGAATATCTTCCCTGGAAAAACCTGTACTGGAACCTGTGACCTTTGGGCAGTAGGCCCCATACAACGTAGTGCTGGACTTATTAAGTAAAAGGCAATTGTGATTGTGGTGGTTCTATTCATTTTAGCGGCATCTGAATTATTGTGTGTTATTGTTTGGACTCGCTGGTGCCCTAGACCACTCTCACTCACTCCTGAGACTAAGCCTTGACTGACCTTCTACGTACCTGGATTGGGTTTTGGCTAAACTCTCCGAGACTCCCTGATCACCATAAATAGTGTGACATCTTAAAATCTCCCTGCGAGGGTTGTTTTTAGAAATCCTTCTTAACACATGATGATGACCTTACCGCTTTTAATAAGGGTTATTAAGACTGTCTCACAGTTAATAAGGGATATGGTGCTCTTTCGCTCAAAGGGCTATTGCGGCCTTCTCCCCCTCATTAAGGCCTGTGGAGTCCATCAAACCATAAGGAATATGAGCCTTTTTCATTTGGAATATAAGATATGGTGCCCTTACCGCCCTAAGGGAACACCTTTATGGTGTAAAAGAAAATCACAGTAGTCCTTTAGCTCTGGCAAAACCACAATCTGGTTGCGATGAAATGACTTCTGTTCTGCAGGGGCATAGGGGTGAGTAGTGAATGCACCACATACTAAGCCTCTACTCTTCTAAAAACCAACCGTGATCCTAATCATAAAGGTAAAAGGACACAGTCAAGAGATGTACCTGTGACACCTTTTATGGAAACATGGGCTGAGTGAAGGCTATACTCTTAAGAGGGGTGTGAATGTGATTCAGTAGTGACCCAAACAGCAAAGTATGACAGCTCAAAATGAAGGTTCTATAAATATATATATATACTTTAATTAAACACACCATATGCAAGAAGACTAAATAGAAAAACTGTACAAAAAACAGAGAATATGCAGAAAAGAGATAATGCAGAATACAGGGGTGAAAAGTCCACTGGAACTACCACAATGCTCTTTGTTTGCTTCTCGCACTTCTTCTTTAGCTTTCTCTGCTGCTGATTTCCTCTGTCTAGCTGCATTCTTCTCTCTAGTTCTGCTTAATGTCCCGTCTCCCATACCCCTTTATTGTTGATTGGTGTGATTTGTATAGCCCCAACTGATTAACCAGCCTTCTCTCTTCACTTTCAATAGACTGGATGTTTTCTTCCATTTTGAGGGGTGTAGAATTGTTTAATTACTGTTATTAGGTCTTTTTTACACACTACAATGAGTAGTACAACAAGGTTAACATCTAGATATATAGCACCTTTAGAATTTTCATATTCTGACTGTCAGTGAACAAAACCACCTGTCCTAAATATGTCAGTGAACAAAAACAAATAACCTAGATTTGTGATGTCATCGGCAATGTCATCAATGACATTTGTGATGTCATCCTTTGATGTCCTGTGTGTTAGTCTTAGCAGTGCACAGTGGTAGTGCGAGGGATGGTTGCTTAGCTTATCATAACTGGCGAATTTCTAGGGTTTTTCGGTTTTACTTGTAACTAGGGGTGTACCGAATAGCAAATTTACTATCCGGCCGAATACCGAATAGTTGTACTAAGTATTCGGCCGGAACCGAATAGTGAACCGAATAGTAGTTTAGTACAAGAAATTTGTCAATATTTTGTAGACTTTTTTCTTTAGAAATATAAATATAGGAAAATTGCATTAATTGGTCCTGCAAAATAAAATTGTTGGAAGGTACTCAATATAGCTGCACTATATATATATATATATATATATATATATATATATATATATATATATATATATATATATATATATAAAACAATAATTCAGAGTGGCACGCATCAATGAGCTATGCAGCAGTAATGTGGCGGAGTAGGTAAAAGGCTGCTACCTGGCACGGTATGCGATTACTGTGCATGTGTCCAGTGTGTGCTAAAACGGGCATGTAATACACATCAGGCAAAAACTAATAGAGCAGTGTCACAGTTTGCTAAAAAAACAGCCAATATACATTCTGCTGACACTGAGTTTATTTTTTGCAAGTATTTCTGTCAAGTTGGTATTTAAATGTTATCTTACTTAATTAAAATTATGTTTTCTTTTATCAATGAACCATTTTAAAAAAGAAATTGGGGGGAATTACTGGGCGGGAACCCTATTGACAAGTACTAAATTACAGAATCTTTTTCCCTTTATTTGCAATTGAAGTCAGTCCTGAGCAGGAAGATATTTTTAGATCCAAAGTATGGTGGAAAGGCCCAGTCCGTCCTTGGAGGGAGGGTGGTTGGTACACAGTTCTGAGGAGTTCAAACAGAGCATGGCATGCACATGAGATAAATGCACCCTTCCTAGCATGTACGTTCCAGCTGTAAAAAGATGCGAGTCCTTTGTGGCACTATCATTCTCGCTTGACTGTGTTTTGCTGCAGCCCATAATGTCCACCCACATTCAGTACACTTAAAATTAGGCGCCATTCTTGCATACAAGACTTCAGTACACGACACACAATCTAAATTTGTTTTTTTTATGGAAACCTAGCATCAGGTGCAAACTAATAGTATGGTATCACAGTTTGCTAAAAAGACGTGCAAAATCAACTGTGTCGGGAAGAAACATACAGTGTTATATGAAAAGCACCTGACAAAGTAGGGTGCAAGGTGCTGCACACACAATATATTTACATACTTCAGAAAGCCTGCAGCAACTGCAGTGAAACTCTAGTGATGTGTAAATGCCCCTGCCAAGGCATCAATCAGAATGGGAGTTGTTTGATTGTAACATGCTTGAGACCATCATTCAGAAAACAATTGCCAATTACTTTACAAAACACACACTTGGCCCCATGCAGATTCGTGAAAAAAACATCAACTAACGGAATGGCCGGCCTGAGTATTGTATTCAAGATGACACTGAGATGCCTCTAGGGTGGAAAAAGGCTGGTGTTGCAAGTGCATTCGGATAGTCATTTCAATCCAGGCGATGGGCGACAATGTGATACCCCCCCCTGAGGCAACACCTCAATGAGACAGGCACATTAGCACAAAAGCCAGCAAGAACGGGGGTGGAGCAGCGAGAGTTACTGTTATTAGGGGCAGTTAGGCAGCAGAGAGTGGCACGTAGTGGCAGGTTAATGGTGGTAAAGTTATGGGGACGGCAGGGTTCCGGTCTACTTAGCTCAAAACAAAAGGCCTTTTATCCTCTATGCCTCTGAGGAAGGCCGCTCAGGAGGGGGTGCTGACAGTGATCAGCTGTGGGGTGGGGCCAGATTATGGGAAATGTTTTCTTTTAATTGGACAAAGTCCTGAAAGCAACACAAACTTTGTACCTGTTCATTTCGGAGCATTAGGAAAAAATAGCAAACAGATCTGTGTAACAAGTGCATTTACCTTCTTTCAAAATGTTTGCTTGAATAGTGTAAATACATATAAGGCAAAGGAAATAAATTCAATCTCGACACAGCAATGTACATCCCCTCCTCAAAAAATACCACTGCTAATTGAAACAGCAAGTATTGGAAGAAAGAAATGCCGGTTAGATGAAAGAACGGAGCCCTGTGGAAACGCGCTCTGCATCTGCTCTGCTCTCGAACAACAAGAGCTTTTCAAAGGTTATCTTGGCAACAGCGATATGCACCCTCCTTACCTGTAGGAGTCCTTTCATCCCAGGGAAGGTTCCCGTTTGCTTATTGGAGTGTCACATGTGTTCTTGGGAGCCCGCGTTTTGCTGCATGTGCTGCCCTGTGGGTATAAGCTGTGATTGTTGTGGAAAGTCA
Source organism: Ambystoma mexicanum (assembly GCF_040938575.1). Lineage (NCBI taxonomy): Eukaryota > Metazoa > Chordata > Amphibia > Caudata > Ambystomatidae > Ambystoma > Ambystoma mexicanum. The sequence goes on from NC_090941.1 coordinate 995,835,364, forward strand.
ATTGCCCTCTGCCACACCTCTATCTGTTGGGTTTCCCTCCCCCGATTTGTTTTGTTCCTCGCCCTGAATCTCACCTTGATCGCCATCAGTAATTATGTTGTTATATCATCTTAGTTGAACCATTTCTTCTATGTGAAGCGCTTGGCTAGGCGCTGGGAAAATACAAAATAACCGTGACCAGGAGCCTCCTGGTGTCTGGGAGGGTGACATCGTGCCTGTGGGGTAACGCAAAGCTTGTAAAATAAATGGGTGACTGCGGTGTTTCTCCGGTGACTGTACACGCAGCCAAGGGCCTCTGGGGTAACAGGGTAGCCATGGAATGTAAGGGCCCCACAGCCCGGTGACACCACCATTTTCCTGGGGTACCCCAGTGTGTGCGAGTCACCTGGTCTCTCCCCGGCTTGTGTGTCACCAAATGCCACTCGAACTGGGCGCGGTAGGCAATCAAATAGATGCAGAGGGGGCAGGCGAAGTTCTCCTCGTTATTCTCATGGCGGTACTTGATGTGCTCCATTAGTGACTTCAGACGCTTGTAGCCATGGTCGCAGTAGGGGCAGGTCAGCAATTGGGCAAAGGCATCTGGAGTTCCAGGTGGCAGGTCTGTAGCCAGGAGACAGGGGAGAGGAGAGCAGGCCAAGAAGACAGGGAATCAATGGCAGCTAATGGGCTCCCTGCCCGAGATGGCATGACAGCGCGAGCTGCAATCTGCTACCCCCAGAGACACACCCAAGGAAAGTGTCTCTGACTCATTCCATCCCGCACTGCACAATCCATTTCACAATTTGGGATGGCCTTATTGGAAACTCTACATGCTGTGTTATTTGTAGGGGTGTAACAACTTCGGCTTCGAGTACAGATTGAATAAACATTCGCCCGAATGCCGAATAGCTTGTTTCAGCCGGAATACGGCCAAATGTTTACTCAAAGCCGAAGTTCGGTACACCCCTACTTGTGACCATAACATCCCTTTAACAAAGTTCTTTCACTGAATGTCATAGGTTTTTATTAGTGCAATTTAGCCAGAACGTTCTTTTAACAAAGTTTTTTCAATGAATTTCATGGGTTTTTTATTAGTGCAACTTAACCATAATGTTCCTTTAACAAAGCTTTTTCTGTGTATTTCATAGGTTTTTACCAGTGCACCGTAATGGGCTACAACTTCCTAATATCATACTTACCCCCAATATATTACCATTTTCAACCAGTCTCGAAAGTTTCAACTAAACACTGTGCCATTCCCCACCTCCTAGCAATATTTTTAACACTTCTATTAACTTTCTGCAACTTTTTAGCACCGTCTCATGTTCACCAACGTTCGCGGACATCTGAACATGACCGCAAACTGTTCGGGCAGTGTCATGTGACCAAACATGCACGCTGTGACTACGTGTTCGTGAACATATCCGTCTATTGCGAACAGTTCAAAATTGTATTTCCAGCTGATCTAGGAAGTTTCAAGTTAAAAATGGACCCTTGCACAGCTCCCAGACCTATTCCTACTGATTTTCCATGTGCAATCCAGGAGAAATCACATGCTTGCAACATTATTAACACAACTGCTATTTAACTTAAAAAATGGCATCAGCCATAGCCATCCCTTCTCTCCAGGAGCCACCACCACCACCTGGAAGGCCTCAACGGAAAAAGCGCACAAAACAATCAAGAGGACCAGGAAGATGACATAGAGGAAATGACTACCTCCAGCACCAAGAGATAATCATGGGTGTGGCAGTTTTTTACCACCGTCGGGGATGCACCAAAGGCTAACGCCACAAGGTTAAAAAAAACACTGAGTGCAAGGATAACCTAGGCATTCCTCCTACAGGACCACCTCCATGCAACGCCACACCAAATCCAGCCACCGGGATGCTCTCAGAAAGGCTGTTCCTATCTCAGGAAGTAGTAGACTCTCTTCCTCTACCTCATCTTCCTCAGCTGCTACTGCCACCACACAGGCCACTCATGTGGGGCAGAAGATCCCACCAGCTACCTTGAAAGCCATAAAAGAGGCTGTTAACCCATATCCATCGAAGACAACAGTCCTCTGTATATACAGCAGCACACCACTCTACAGGCGGGAGTAGTTTCAAAGTGCTTTCAAGGCTGCAATCAGTGAACATGAGAAACACTGCCCCCTCCCTTAGATGTAAAACATGCGCAACATCTTTCCCTGTCCACCTGCCTCTCCATATTCGTGCTTGGTGCCTCTTCCCTCATTTCCCTCCCCACCTTACGTTCTAACGTCACCTGCAAAAAAAAAATAATTTAAAAAAGGCTCCTTTAGGAACCCCCTTTCACAGTTAAACAATAGCACTAGAAAAGTAATCTTATAGCCTCCATCTACTATATATTGCTCAATGAAATACATTATTGCAATAAGATTCTTTCACCCTACTTTCAAAAGCCCTTGCGGCACTGATTACGTTAGCCCGCCCATAGCACTAACAGCACTATACATTCAAAACAAGCTACACCTATTTCAATTATGCCAGTGGGCAGCGTAGCCAAACGTACATGGTGATCAGCAATGTCAAAAGGTTAAATTACACAGAACAAGAAACTTCAACACAAACATCCACAACAAACGCAAAACCTTAGTCTTTTTTTACAGAAATGATAGAAACATTTTTTGAAGAAAACAGCAACAGTGGAGGCCGTAAGAAATACTTTTCATTTTGACACAACAATGAAAACATTCACTTAAGTCCACAAAAACTTTGTTAACTTTTTTGAACACAGTTCATAGCTATAACAGAAAAAAATATTTCAGTAGGCACATTGAAATATACAAATACATTCTTATTTTGGCTATCAATTAAAGTTTCATGTTTCTACTCTTTTTGGAAAATGTAACATGCATCCATCACAGCGGTTATCATATGGCAGACAGTACACTTTCCACACTTCCATAGCTTTCACTTAAAATGTTGCTTACATTGCGTTTTGTGAATCAATTTTTCCGATGTTGTAGAGGACCAACCGCTTCACAGCACAGTTTTCTGAAATAGAAACTTTACTTTCCGATGTCTACTTTTAATACAGTGAATCTTATTATTTAGTTGTGGATTGTCGACACATTTACTCAGAAGAATTCTTAGTGCACCGTTTCCAAGGACACATTACAATGCCTCTCTTCACGTAGCATTCAGAGCCTGGCTGAGTCAGTTTTGTTTCTGGAAACACATGCCACAACAATTCACACTATTACTGTCAAACAGTGTAGTACAAAAACAACCAAATATTTTAGGTGAACAACATATTAAAATATTTTCTTCCTTTTTACCGGAATCAATGCGCTTGTTTACAAACATTTACTTTTTCTTTAAAGAATAACCTTATCCACGATGCACACAGGAGCTTATTTCCCTGTCTGTCAATAGTAATGTGCCCCCTGCTCTCATCTATAAAAAGCATTTCCCTAGCACATAGTTGTAGCAGCAGCATCGAATATATCATGAAGACAAATTATTATAAAGCCTAATTATTATTATTATTATTATTATTATTACAAGTAGTTTGTCGGAAAGAGCTGCAGGTAGTGGGTTTCCCCGGCTGGACAGCCTTGTTGATAATACAAGGATCTTCAATTTCATCCTTAAAACCTTCACCAAGACCGCACACATCCAGCATAATTGCTGGAACTTCAAAGAACAACACTGACAAAAATACAAATGCAGTCATCACGTAAAAGTGTAAAAACATGAACAGTGGTGTGCAGGCTTACTAGGTTTTGTGTACATCTATTCCCGCAGTCATGTCCATTTCTGCATTCATCCACACACCCCTCATTGCCCTGTGCAATAAGATGTAAATGTGCAAAGTTGCATGTTCATAATGCACATTGGCAATACAAATTCCTTTGTCCGTTACTTCAATGTTGGCAAACACTGTGGCACATACACTGTTTGTCTATTACAATCTGCAGCCACTTAGTGTAGTATCAACTTTCCAGCGTGTCCAGGCTTAATTTACTTTCTTCATTTATTTCCTCATTGTTTGTCAGCCTCTAATACCAAAAAAAAAACTTTACACATCTACACAACACCAAAAAACAGTGGTGGGGCCAGGGAACAAAACAACAATGATTTCCAACTCATTTGTAATGCGCTTCTGCACAGGTGTTTCAAGGGGAAACTTAACAAGCAAGACAACAACAAATGGAAACAGAATAAATGATCTTAATAAGCCTTCTGCCATTCATATCATGCAAGTACAAAAGAAAATGGGAGCAGAAGTGGCAGGGGTATTAAAGGGGAGAGTGCAATAATGAACCTACAGTAAGTGACGCTGGGGTGCCCAGTTATAAGTAAGTGCAAATAGGCATGGCACCTTGTGCTTGCAGATACAGTCCATAGTGTGTGGTGGGCCCCGACACATTGCATAGAGCTACTGGCGATAAGGCAACCATACTCCCCATAAGGTTTACCGTGTAGCCAGGTAACCAGTTAGTACAGCAGAACAAAAACATCAGCAGGTGAGGGACACAGAAAGAGCAGAAGCATAAAGGAAAGTGTTCAATTACTTGCAGACCCTGAGGTGTTCCTGCTCTACTTTCCGAGAGGCATGGAATCTCTTCCAGAGGAATTCACCACCCAAATAAAGAAATCAATCCCCCCACTCTCTACGTACAGGAGTGCCCAACCCTCAAAGAGTTGGAGGTGCAGGCGTAAACAGCTAAACAACAAGAATGCTTAAGAAGATAAACTTGCAAGTAGTGTGGTCCCTAGCCCCCAAAGCCTTGTGAACAATCCAGACGGTCTTGAAATTGATCGTTGCAGCTATCAATTACTGCCAGTATAAAGATTTCAGTGCAGGAGACACATCATCCCTTCAGTTAAGGCCAAGCACAAGACTTTCAGTGCTGTTTGGATAAGGTGCAGAGCTCGATCAGTAGAGGCACTGAGATTTACAAAGAGGCTGTTACAATTGTCCAGGCTAGACAAAACTATAGCTCTTGCTGTAAATCAACCATGACAGTGTAGCATCCCTGCCTAAGAATAGAAAGAAACAATAATCAAATTCAAAATGATTAAGGAATGTCCATATTAAAAGCAACAGGAAGGTAGAAGCATCTCATACACAATCACAATCTATGTAAAGACCATCTACATGAAAATCACATATCAGAGTAGTAATTCAAGATGATGAAACCACACCAAAAAGGATGAACTAACCATCAGACTATTCTCCAATAAAGGCATATGATGCTTCATCCCTATTGTGTCCTCTGGTAGGTTTGGTATCAAGGTCAAGGATTTATCTTGCCTCGTTTTGTCTGACACACTTTTATCTGTTACAACATGCTTTTTCTGGTACACAAACTATGGCAATGTGCTTGGGCGATGAGTAAAATACCATTGTGTATCTTGTCAAAAATGTTTGCCGATGGATAAGTAAAGTCTTTGTTTTGAATTTCTCTGATATGTTGTAAGATATGTACGTTGGCCTTGTGGATTTTGCTAACAATATACCCTTTATTACAGTCACATTTCAACACATATACTACATAATTACTCTCAAAAAGTGATGATTTTTTTTATCTCAAACAATTGTCCTATGCAATGATTAGTGTATGTTTTGGTGTTTTCTTCAAATTGACATGCTTTGCATTTGTTACATTTAACAAAGTCATTTTGCTGAGTCGTTGACAATCAAAGAAAATCAGTGAGAGCTTTATCCTCAAAGAAACTGGGTGCCACTATGTTTCTAAGAGAAGAAGACTTCCTAAAGGTCATTGATACATGATTCTCAATAGAGTGTCTCAAATCGTCATCCTCTGTCAACAAATACCAATGCTGGTTTAAGATCTTTCGAATGGCATCAGCCTTATTATTGTAGGTGGTAATAAATCAAATTATATAGTTCACATTATCCATTTTGGTTTTCTTAATTGACAGGAGATCCCCACTGCGCGTTGGCAAACTTTGTTAAATGCAACATTGCTAACATTCTTGGGATATTTGTCTGAGGTGAATGTTTGAAAGTTGAGATGATAAAAAGATTCACGTAAATTAGTACAAATGAGGTGCCCATGGTTGTTCCACAAATCTGATGATAAAAAGCACCCTTAAACACAAAAACATGATGTTTCCGCGCAAAAAAACAACATATCTATAATCCAGTGTTGTGCTGTGAGAAGTGAAGAGCACATCTCAACCCGAGCATTTCTACTGTTGTTCTATATATATATATATATATATATATATATATTACACAGCCACAGTAGTGGCTGTGTAGTTATGGTTAAGTTGCTGTTTCCATAGGAAGAGCACTTTTTGGGTGGCTTATAACTTCGCTCCCCCTTAGGCCGTTGGTTGCCTATAACGTATTTCTGGGCGATGTCAAGGGGGACTAGTGCCAGAAGAAGAAAACAGGTCCGATGGATTCTTACACAATTTCCCAGGTCCCGGCCAGTGCACCGACTCCAGTGATCGAGGCCTCCACGACCTCACCTGAAAACACCAAATTTGACCACCTTCTCACCACAGTACAAAATGGTTTTCTTGCAGTTAATGTCAAATTGGACGATATCGTCGCCACCATTGGCTCACTCAAGGCCTGATTAGACAAATAAAGCACAAGAATCACAGAGGCGCAGAATAGAATATGGACCAATGAAGACACCATTGGCCAAAATACTCGCGACATAACTCTCCTGAAAGGAGAGATGACAAAGCTACATGGTAAATGTGATGATTTGGAATCCAGACCCCGCCGCAACAACATCCGAATAGTGGGACTTTCCGAATCCTTCTGTAAGGGCCCCATGGAACCCCATATCGAATCGTTGCTGAAAGCCCTGTTTGGCGAGACCTCCTTTTCGGAACATTTCTTGGTAGAAAGGGCACACCGTACACTGCCCCTGGAGCCCAAGCCAGGGGCCCCTCCCCACACACCATTATTGCCAAACTGTTAAATTACAGGGACAAAGATGCAGCTCTCTGTTTGGCAAGGAAAATGGGCCCACTTCGACAAGGCAGTGACATTATTCACATATACCCTGACTTTGCTGCAGGAGTTCAGATGCAAAGTAGATCGTATGACCCGGTCAAGAGACAACTCTGACTGAGAAAGGTCCTGTATGCTTTATTATTCCCGGCAAAACTACGGATACAGCACGGAGGCCGTGCACATTTTTTCGAGCACCCATCAGCGGCCATGAACTATATGGAAGCCTCCATTCCACTTCCGCCGCAGAGGGGAGACCCCAACCAAAATTACCTCCAGTATGCGATCGTAGACATGAGAGGCCCCAACGACTGAATGGCAGCATTGCAATATCCTTTAACAAATTTACTATGGAAAATATAGGTGTGTGGGTGGCACCGACCTATGTTTTGATTATATGCCAGATGAACTGCGTTCGGCTACCAGGGCTATGGCTGCAACATACGCACCCCAAGGAAGTTCCAAAGGTTAATGGAGGGGTCTCATCATCAGGTTGGGCTTGATGGTGTGGGTGGGGCTCGGGGTAGGGCATGGAGAATTGATGTGGGTTTTTGGAGAGGAGGGGTAAGTTTGCAAGTTGATGTTAATGTTTTTTGGAGAGGGAATAAGCACCTTGGAGATGTCAATCTCTGCATCGGGTGCTGAAGTTAAGATAGTTAAAATGTGTCTACAATAGACTGGAAAAAATTGCATTCATCCCAGTTTGTTTAACTAGACATGAATGGCACATCACACTGTTTCGGTCACGGGGCTTAAGCTCAAACTCCTTACTTGGAATGTCCGTGGACTCAATAACCGATTGAAATCTAGGAAAGTTGGAGCATACATTACCAGGCACCACCCTCATATTGTCATGTAGCAGGAGACACATGCACTGCAAAACATTAATACTGGCATCCTACGGCAATGGGGAAACAATAGATATTACACTGAATACTTGTCACAAAACAGAGGAGTGCTTACATTGATACACCCCTCGCTGGGTTTTAAGTTCGAGAAAAGCAAAATTGATCCTCAAGGTAGATACGTAATTGTGTGGGGTAAAGTGGTGGGAGAGGAGATGGTCTTTCTTAACACCTACGTGTCTAATATGAATGACCCTGATTTTTATTTAAATGTAACTGACGAAATCGGCATAGTGGAAAATGCATGTATATTGTGGGGAGGGGAATTCAACACTATACTGGATGTGTCTCTGGAATGATCCTCTGTTAAACAAAGGGGTCTCATCAGGGCAGCTAGCGTACTACATAGGCTTTGATGCAACTATCCCTGGTAGATGCCTGGAGAGCACTGCACTCACTGGAGAGGCAACATTCATGTTACTCCTCGGTACATGACACAGAGTCACGAATCGACTACTGGTTTATGTCAACCCACCTGGCAAATGTGGTAGATCACTGCGACATTCACCCCCTCAGCCTGTCGGATCATTCCCCAATCACCTTAGAGGTAACACTATGAAGTATCAAGCCTCCTACCAGAAGATGGAGGATGCCCCAGACATCCTTAAAGATCCGAATGTGACAGAATCATTACACACTGAAATCGAAGAATTCTTTAAAATAAATAAAGGGTCTGTAGACAAATATGCAACACTCTGGGAAACTTTTAAAGTATGGGTAAGGGGAGCCATAATGTTGAAAACCACAGGACTCCTGAAAGCTGTCAGATTAGTATTAGCGTATACAGAAAAACACCTGAAAGATCTAGAGAATAAATACAGTGGAACGCATGAAAAGGGAACCCTTGCCGAGATCAATGGCCTTCTGCAGAAATTCAATGAGTTTGCAGCCAGGGAGCTACAGTACATGACATCACCCATTAAGGCACGCAGATACAGAGAGGGTAACAAGGCAGGACGCTCCCTAGCAAATCTTTTGAAGAATAAACCATACAATGCACCGATCACTAGCATTATAGCGGGAAACGGAGAGGTCATAAACGTTGAGGAGGGGATTAACAAAGAATTTACTAAATTTTATACCGATCTCTATGCAAATCATGACACACGGCCAGAGATGGAAATGAGGAACTATCTAGATAGGTTTACGCTTACATCACTTTCAATAGAAAGTGCTCTAGTCCTTGAGCAACCAATAACAAGTGAGGAAATCACTGAAGGGATTAAATCACTAACATATGGCAGAGCCCCGGGGTCGGCTGCACTGGGTGCAGAATTATATAAAGAATACTGTTCTGAACTGGCCCCAATATTGGCTCTTGTGTGGGAAGAAGTAATGAAGCGTGGATCACTGCCTGAAACAATGAGGAAGGAAATTATCACAGTGTTATTGAAACCTAGACGCCCCTCCCAAGAGATGTCCTCCTACCGGCCTCTCTCCTTGATTAATTTGGATGCGGAAAATATATGCTAAAGTACTTGCCAGTAGACTGCTACCCAATATGACCACATTGGTCCATCCGGACCAGTGTGGCTTTATCCTGACCAGATCCACCACGCTGACCTTATGCAGATTGTTTGGAGTCATGGCCCAGATCAAGCCGGAGGCAACAGCCGTGGTTTTATCTCTAGATGGTGAAAAGGCTTTCGACTCGGTATCCTGGTCATATCTATTTGCGGCACTTGAGAAATTTGGGATGGGACCATATTTTGTTCGATGTGGCAGACTACTGTACGCTTCCCCGGAGGCAAGGATCCTTACCAATCATACGATCTCCAAAACCTTTGACTTGGGCAGAGGCACAAGGCAGGGCTGTCCGTTCTCTCCCATTCTGTTTGACCTCATGATAGAGCCGGAAGCTGCAGCTGTTAGACAAAGACAGGAACAGAGGGGGATCAGAATGGCCAGAATAACCCAGTCCATATCTTTATAAGCAGAATACAACACTGCTGTACAGTCATTAGCCAGACAAAAACCTTGGCCCCCTACTGGAAGTCATGCATGAATTCGCAGAATACACGGGATAGAAGATAAATACTTCTAAATCCAAAATGTTCCCAATCACACCCGCTACCAATAGCCCAACCAACACTCATGGCCATATTCCAGCTATGGGCCAAGCTCCCCATTTCATTGATTGGCCGGGTTGCAGTGCTTAAAATGGTGATTCTTCCTAAGCTCCTGACACCTTACGACTCAGGGGCCACGCTATGGAACTTCCCAGGGATCAAACCTACATACAATGAAGGCATACAAAAGACATGGGTCCCTAATTACGAGATTAAGATGAGAAATATGTTCACAAATGGGAAATTTGTTACACCAGAAGACTTTGCAAGCACAATGAGGGGAGGACAGCTTGCATGGTTGCAATACCCTCGCATGAAGTCCGCATTCAAAGCAAAATGGCCATTGTTTCTGTACGAACCCACCCCACATTAATGTTTTCAATCCCAATATTCACAAACTGGGACCGGTGTATATAAGCTATATAACATAATGCAAACACATACGCAATCATTAAATACGATTAAAGCCTCCTGGGAAACAGATATGGGTGTCGTCATAGATGAAGAAAAATGGAAAAGATATAGTTTGATGTCGAAAAAAGTGTCGTTAAATGCAGGTCTTCGTTTAATACAGCTTAAAGTACTGAACAAACTACACTATGCACCGGCTAGGATGGCCAAATTCACAAATACTGTATTTGGAGGATGTCAGAAATGTGAACCCTATAGCTGATTAGTTTCATATGTACTGGCTTGCCCATTGATTACCGAGTTCTGGAGGGAGGTAGCAGAAATACTTGAGGAAATTACACAGATTCCAGCAGACCTCACACCCCAGAAATATCTGTTCGCTGATATAGGGGAAAAGGCAGAGGGGACTAGAAGGTTATTCAATGTTACATGTGCTGTAGCTAAGAAATGCATACTCCAAAACTGGAAAAGCCTACATGCACCACGTACGGACCACTTTCTTCGAGAACTCACTTATGTAAACGAATGTGAGGAACAGTATGTGATGATGTTACCCGGAACGAATAGGCCAAAAGACATTTGGACTCTGTTTACAATATATCTGTGTGATATGCTGTCAGATGAAGATAGCCCCACGAGAACGTAATTTGGTCTTGTTAAACTGGAGAGTCATGATATGTACAAGAAATACCCATCTGTATTGTATACTGGTTACTATTGAATATGTGTTGTAGCCGTGACGTGATGCACAATCAATAAATAACGTTTTTTTTTCTTTAAAAAGAGAGTATCATTCCATGAGTGGACAGAGGGAGGAAATGAAAAAGAAACTACAGGAAGAGAGTATGATACCGTGAGTGGGCAGATGGAGAAAATGAAATACGAACTACTGGAAGAGAGTATCATTCAATGAGTGGGCAGATGAGGAAACGAAAAATGAATTACAGGAAGAGAGTTTGATACCATGAGTGGGCAGTAGACGGAAATGAAAAATGAAGTACAGGAAGAGAGTATGATACAGTGAGAGCGCAGAAGGAGGAAATTAAATAGGAACTACTAGAAGAGAGTATGATACCATGAGCGGGCAGTAGGAGGAAATGAAAAAGGAACTACAGGAGAGAGTATGATAGCATGAGTGGGCAGATGGAGGAAATGAAATAGGAATTACAGGAAGAGAGTATAATTCCATAAGTGGGCAGATGGAGGAAACAAAAAAGGAACTACAGGAAAAAAGTATGATACAGTGAGTGGGCAGATGGAGGACATGAACTAGGAAATACAGGAAGAGAGTATGATACTGTGAGTGGGCAGAAGGAGGACATGAAATAGGAACTACTGGAAGAGAGTACCTTTCCATGAGTGGACAGGGTTAGAAAATGAAATAGGAACTACAGGAAGAGAGTATGATACCATGAATGGGCAGGTGGAGGGAATGAAATAGGAACTACAGGAAGAGAGTATGATACCCTGAGTGGGCAGATGGAGGACATGAAATAAGAAAGGCAGGAAGAGAGTATCATTCCATGAGTGGACAGAGGAAGGGAATTAAATAGGAACTACAAGAAGAGAGTATCATTCCATGAGTGGACAGAGGGAGGAAATGAAATTGGAACTACAGCAAGAGAGTGTGATACCGTGAGTGGGTAGATGGAGGAAATGAAATAGGAAATACAGGAAGAGAGTATCATTCCATGAGTGGACAGGGTTAGAAAATGAAATAGGAACTACAGGAAGAGAGTATGATACCATGAATGGGCAGGTGGAGGAAATGAAATAGGAACTACAGGAAGAGAGTATGATACCGGGAGTGGGCAGAGTTGGGAAATTAAAGACGAACTACAGGAAGAGAGTATGATACCGTGAGTGAGCAGATAGAGGAAATGAAATAGGAAAAACAGGAAGAGAGTATGATACTGTGAGTGGGCAGAGGGAGGACATGAAATAGGAAAATCAGGAAGAGAGTATGATCCTGTGAGTGGGCAGATGGAGGAAATTAAAGAGGAACTACGGGAAGAGAGTATACCATGAGTGGGCAGATGGAGGAAATTAAATAGGAACTACAGGAAGAGAGTATCATTCAATGAGTAGGCAGGTGCAGGAAATGAGGTCAGATCTACCGGAAGAGATTATAGTTCCATGAGTGGGCAGATGGAGGAAATTAAATAGGAACTACAGGAAGAGAGTATGATACCCTGAGTGGGCAGATGGAGGACATGAAATAAGAAAGGCAGGAAGAGAGTATCATTCCATGAGTGGACAGAGGAAGGGAATTAAATAGGAACTACAAGAAGAGAGTATCATTCCATGAGTGGACAGAGGGAGGAAATGAAATTGGAACTACAGCAAGAGAGTGTGATACCGTGAGTGGGTAGATGGAGGAAATGAAATAGGAAATACAGGAAGAGAGTATCATTCCATGAGTGGACAGGGTTAGAAAATGAAATAGGAACTACAGGAAGAGAGTATGATACCATGAATGGGCAGGTGGAGGAAATGAAATAGGAACTACAGGAAGAGAGTATGATACCGGGAGTGGGCAGAGTTGGGAAATTAAAGACGAACTACAGGAAGAGAGTATGATACCGTGAGTGAGCAGATAGAGGAAATGAAATAGGAAAAACAGGAAGAGAGTATGATACTGTGAGTGGGCAGAGGGAGGACATGAAATAGGAAAATCAGGAAGAGAGTATGATCCTGTGAGTGGGCAGATGGAGGAAATTAAAGAGGAACTACGGGAAGAGAGTATACCATGAGTGGGCAGATGGAGGAAATTAAATAGGAACTACAGGAAGAGAGTATCATTCAATGAGTAGGCAGGTGCAGGAAATGAGGTCAGATCTACCGGAAGAGATTATAGTTCCATGAGTGGGCAGATGGAGGAAATTAAATAGGAACTACAGGAAGAGAGTATCATTCAATGAGTAGGCAGGTGCAGGAAATGAGGTCAGATCTACCGGAAGAGATTATAGTTCCATGAGTGGGCAGATGGAGGAAATTAAATAGGAACTACAGGAAGAGAGTATGAAACTGTGAGTGGGCAGTATGTTACTGTGAGTGGGCAGATGGAGGAAATGAAAAGAGAGTATCATTCAATGAGTGGGCACATCGAGGGTATGAGATAGGATTAACATGACGAAGTATCATTCCTTGAGTGAGCAGATGGAGAAAATGAAAGAGAAACTACATGAAGAGAGCATCAATCCATAAGTGGGAAGATGAAGGAAAGGAGGACAGGTCTAATGGAAGAGAGTATAAATATATCAGCAGGCATATTGGGGACATGGAATAGGAGCTACAGAACGAGAGTATTATTCCTTGAGTGGGCAGATGGAGGGAATGAGATCATATCTACAGGAAGAGTGTATCAATCCATGAGCTGGCAAATGGAGGAAATGAAATAGGAACTACAGGGAGAGAGTATCATTCCTTCGGTGGACAGATGATGGGGCAGACACAGGGTACCGCTTCCCCCATATTACATGGGGAAGCAGTATTCTGCAGTACTCTCTCACCCTGCTGGCTAAGTGAGTGTTGGGTCTCCTCCCTGAGCCACGAAGATCTGCTGGCTCGCAAGTGTACATATGGCCGAGCATGAGTGAGACAAGGGCCCATCCCTATAGCGCAACATATTTGTATTTCGCGCCTTGAAACACTTGTGTATAGGCGCCATATAAATGCCATATATCATATTACAGTGGGCCATCTCAATGCCCTCCTCTTCCACGACAGCGTACACGAGCAGGTGCAGACCAGAGCTGCTTATGATATGATGTGATATGATATGATATGGCATGATATGATATGATATGATATGATATGGCATTTGTAACGCGCCTATACACAGGTGTTTCCCTCTGGGAATTAGCCCAAAGGCTCCAGGTTTTAATGCTTTTCTCGGGTACCCAGGGATGAGGGTGAAACAGTAACAGCAACAGTGCCAGAGTTGCCTGGCTGCCAACTGGCTGGATACACCAGTGTGATAGGCAGATAGAAGTTGATTCACAGCAGCATCAAAGGTCGATGATGGTCCAGTGCCATTGTTCGGGCCCAAGGGCTCACTTGGCTTGATTGTTTCTAAAGTAAACATCACAAGAGCTCGCAGCAGCCCCGCATGGCAGAGCACTTAGGGGAAGGGAACAGAACACAAATGTGGCACCGATGGAAAGCACTAGATTTAGCTTTGAGTTGTCAGGTGGAAAACACTGTTAAATGGATTGGGAAATACTGCAGAGAAGTCTTTCAAAGGAAACTTTGTTTTTTGCAGGTCTCTCTAGCCACACCTTTTCAGAATTCAGATAGTGCCTAAGTACCCTGGAATTTGAGGCATTGAGATAGAATGAGCAAGCTCTCTCGCATTTGGAGCCAAACAGTCGATGTTATCCTCCACAAGGCTTGTGCTGGTTGTAATTGGAACCCTTTAATAGGGAAATGCTTATGCAAAAGGTGCTCTGGTAGGAACTCCACACTGATCTGTGAAGTGTGTGTATATGTTGTGATATTTGGGAGTGCAATGAGGTTTGGGGGGAGCAGTGATCGTGCACACCTTCACCCACAAGAACACGGTATGTTTCACTCATATAATGTTTATCGTGTTTTCATAATGTGGGTGGAGCAGATGGGTGGAGTCTGGAACGGTTATGGGCGTGGCATCATAGTACGGAAATCTCAAGGTCTTTGATTTTGAAATGGAGGCAGGTCTGGCACACAAAGGACCACGTACAGGCTAAAAGTTGGTCAGCTTGGCCATGTAGATTGTATTATGTGTAAAGCACACCATATTGCATCAGATGTGTACGTCATCCAGACATTTAAGTTGGGTGGAAGTTACATAAATCTGCATGAAATATGAAATGTTTCCATTCAATACAAGGCACATTTGGGGGTTATGTGAGTGCGCGCGTGTGTTTGCGCGCGCGACCATGCATGCGTGTTGTGAGTGTGCGTGCGCGCGCTCGCGCCTTTGTGTGGACGAGACAGCCCAACACGAGATGAGTGGAAAGCAAACATGCGTGCCCTAATGTTTTTGATTCTTTTTTGCTGAGATAATAAGCACAGGGAACTACTTATAGCAAACGCTGCTTTAATGTGTTGTTCGCTGCACTCAATGTTGCACCCCTAAGATGTTTAACTCAATTAACTATTCATCACTGAAGTCCCGTGACAGTTTCTAACATCTGCCTTTTCCTGTTTTCCAACAGTCAGTATTTACAACAACATTAAAACAAAAGCAATCAATCCTTGGGGGAGCTACCTGAAGTGCATGTTAATTAGTGGCTGTGCTTGAGCAACCAGCAAATGAGAAAAACATTAGGGGGGAGGCAAGCAGTCTAATTAGGGTTCTTTGAACTTTGGTGCTAGGTCGCTGTACCTCATCTTCCATGGGTTTACCACACATGCATAAGGCTTATGCATCCTTACATTCTGCTCAAACTGTGCACAGCTCTACAGGCTAACACTGCAGTGCTTGCTGTGCAGATCAGATGAGTATATGTGAATTGATAATGCATTGACAAAGTCATGGCCCTCAATACAGTTTTGCCGGTATCCCGACAGTAATTCAGGCGGGATAACGGCAAAACTGCCTTTCCGTTTCCGCCGCCCGATTTCCCGGTATTACCAGGATATTATGGGCATCAGAGACGCCAGTAAGTTCCCATTCCATGGAGTCCTGTAGGACCAGTGCCAGTGATTCCGGCATCTATTTGATGGTAGGGGCCTGACCTCGTGGCAGATCAGGCCTGCTGGTATTTCACTGCCCCCACTGGCAAACCTGTGTTTCCCCGGTGCTGGAATTACCAGCATTTTTTCTGGCATCTATTCCAGACCGGGGAGCTTATAATGAGCCCCATGTCTGGCGTTCTTAAAGTATAAACCTGTGCATGAGGATGCGTTGTCTATTTTCTACTTGCTATACGATAGTGTGTGGTGAGAAGGGTAGTTTGTTGCTTTGCATGTGTTAAGTGTTGGGTGAGCTGGGGTAATGCAGTTCTTATTGGTGTGTTAAAGAAGGACATTGCTCTTTCTGAGTGGGGCATTTGTTTGACAACAGAAGCAGGGTTCAGCAGAGAGGGGCTCTGCACTTGCTGTGAGTCTGGGAGTTGTTTGGTGAAGAGGGGTTATGTGGTAGGCATAAATTATACTTTTAAATGTGTCGCAAATGGCCCAGGTGATACTCATGAGTCCACATAGGTTGTCAACACTTCAAACGAGGCCCCAGAACTTAACACTATATTCTAGATGGGGCCTCATATAACTTCATTTCTTTTTTTATAAAACTCATAAAAATGTATAGCATCAGGTGTTTCATTAGCTGTGTGTGAGTAACTGCATGGGTGAATAAATGGAAGAGTGGCTGAATGGATTTGTGTGTGAGTGCAAAGGTGTTTGTGTATATGAAACAGAATCCAAAGGGCCTGATGAATGGAAGAATGCGCATTGATCCTGCAAAAACCTGCACGCCTAAAACAACTTTTGCGTATTCATGGACCTTTACGCACTCCTTGACCACAAAGTAATGCACTCTGGCA
The DNA here is from genome assembly GCF_040938575.1 of Ambystoma mexicanum. Classification (NCBI taxonomy): domain Eukaryota; kingdom Metazoa; phylum Chordata; class Amphibia; order Caudata; family Ambystomatidae; genus Ambystoma; species Ambystoma mexicanum. The sequence continues at coordinate 995,852,224 of NC_090941.1, forward strand.
AAACTGCATGAGAACACCTACAACCAAGAACTATACCGGCGACACTGCGTAGGGTCCTCCGTAACCATTCCAAGCACCCCCAGGTAGTCATTTCCTGGTAAATATGCGTGCAAACCCCTGTAAACCGTATCTGCACCCCAATACACTGCTTACGCGCACCCTTAACTTCGATTAGAACCCTGACTGGGTGCACGCACCCCTAAATCCAAGTTTTGTTCTTACCTTTGCATGGTGATTCCTATGCGCATGGATCTTTACACCTGCCTTCGGGTGGCGGTTAGCTTGCGACCTTTGCATGGTGATTCCCCGGCGTGAGGTTGCGCGGTCACATCCATGAATATGATTGGTTCCGCACAGTTGTGGGCGTGCAAGTGACTCGCACATGCCGTCCCTCGACACGCCCAAAATTTGCCTTGTTCTTCCTCATTCTGCATGTTTCGCTGCCTACTTTGAGCTCTGCATAGGCCCAACCCACGCTCTGCGTGGAGTCTCACGCAATGCGCTTGACTGCACGCAGGGATCTGCAGGACCTGCACAAAGGCCCTGCAGTGTACCCATTTTTCCTACAAAGTTGATTGCATGAACACAGTTTTGCATGCAGAATAGCCCGGAAAGTCCCGATTTTCCCCGCAAAATATTCCATGAATCAGGCACAAAGACTTCAAGTAATCCGAGCTAAAAAGACAAAGATTGGGCACAACTCTTTGCATCCGAAGGTCCGTCCGTCTGGAATGAGTTACAAAGCAATAATCAAAGGGTTATAAAAATTCAGTAAAGGCCCTTTCCTAGCGAAGAAAGACCTCCTGAAGACCATACTCATGAATAGGCCTGGAGGTTTGTTCACCCAAGACTAAAATCAATTTTGACCCCCACGAAGAACCACCCCCCATGTTCCCAGGAAGATGCCTCCAGACATCCTTTCTCCTCTCCCCCACTTTCCTTTCCCCTCTGCCCTATTTCTCTTTCTTTGTGCCAGGAGGCTAATCAGTACATCATGATGTGCCACCATTAAAAATCAAATAAACAAGTCTATACATAGATTTCATAGTGATAAGCTTTTGTGAGTGGGTATGAAGATTTATTTTTGTAAAACGTGTGATGAGGGAGCGTGGATAGGCTGCAAAGAGTTCTGTGTGGTAAGTCCGAGCTACGTGGAGGTCATTTAGATGGGTCGGAGAGCAGTGGCTGTCTCTGACTGGCCAATAGAGAATTCGCACCCAGGGAAGGGTACTTAGACAATCAGGTGGCTGGAACAGCAGGCAAGAATACACATTCTCCACCAGCTATTTCCAGCCACCCCAAGTCCTGCCGCAGACGCGCCATGTTTTTTCAATGTGGCAACAGGGCTGTTGCCTGCCCACCCCTCCTCCCCCAAAACAATCCTTACCCCTTCTTCAACCCCTCTCTCCCTCTACACTTACCTGCTGGACCAGAGCTTTGAGCTTCAGTCCCTGTGCTCCTCCCGTATACTGGCTGGATAAACCCTGTGGTTCGAATGGCTTTTACCCCCGCTGTCGGGGGAGGATATGACATTTAACGGGCCACAGCCATCGCAGAGGCCCTCGCGATTAAAGGCCGTGGCCACCCGCCCCCTAGCAGGCATGAAAGCCATAATAGGACAATGGGCCTCATTAGGACCCAGGCGGACTTCGCGGTGCTAAATGCACCGCGAAGCATGGCGGAAAGCCGCCGATAGCGCCATGGGGGTTGGCGGATTTACCGCCCCATTCCGACCTCGGCGGAGCGGTAAATCCCCAATCCCCATTCTGCCCTTCCCCATTCCCATTTTTGCCCCATAGGGTATAATGGGAGTGGGGAAGGAGTTAATTACGCCACCGTAAAATACGGTGGCGTAATTAACAACGAGGTCCCGTAGCGCCATGGTTTTCTCCGCCTGGTAAAACCAGGCGGAAAAGGCCGCCATGGCGCTACGGGAACTCGTAGTATGGCGGAGAGGTACGCCATGCACTACGCTGGCGTAACACCCTCTCCGCCAGGGTCCTAATGAGGCCCAATGTCTAAAGTGCAGGACTACCATGCTAGTGTGGGGCAGTTTATTTGGTTATAGGGGGTAAGTTTGATTAGTTTCTTCAATGTGCAGGTAGTAGTTTTGAGCAGTGTTACTGTACAAATATTATTTTTTAAAACACAATTTGCAACTCATTTTACGTCAACTCTCCCCCATGGGTTCTACTCAAACAGCCTCTCACAAAAGGAATACATTGCTGTTTCAGAGTGTTGACCATGTTTTCGTTGGCATGCACTTCAATTGTATAGGTTAGTCTGGCACACACAGTGCTTAATTTATAAGAAAATAAGTGCCAGGGCCCAGATATTTTCTAGCATGCCTGTTTCACATTGGGGTGGCAACTCCACGCTCACTATTGACAGTACCCACAGCTGCTCCATACTGTGTCAACATATTTGTAGTTAAAGCTGCAACTCCCACTGGTTCATTGAGGGCGATGGATCCACTGTGCAGTTTACAGATATCAATCGTCATAACATATTAGCTGTGTCTTGAAATAAGCAAATTGTTTAAGTGTTTCTTTAAAACTCATCATCGTTAACATTTTGCTCTGATCCTGTCAGTGGTAAGTGCAACTTGTGACCCATCTATCCACAGAAAAAAAGAGCAAGCATGCTTTCCTCCTACAGTAAATGGATGCACAAAAGCAGGCAATATCATTACTGAACAGATGAACTTGCCTATCAAACACTGCAGAAAGATTGTCCTATATAGGTTGTCACTCATGACTCCTCTTCGATATTGGTCTTTTCACTGGCCTTGCCCCTGTGTTGGGGCTGCTGGCGGGGGACCGAGGACTGTCCTGGTGCTGTCAACCCACCCTGATGGTTATTACAGTAGAGAATTTGAAGCAATGTCATGAAGGCTGAGTGGAGCAGTGGGCGGACATGGCCAACATCAGTTCCCAGCATTGCCACTGTCAAACTCATTGTTATTCCTGAAAATAGATAAATAGCCCTGCCAACCTGGGTCATCAGGTTCATGAATAACAATGAGCCAGCCCATAGACAATGCACACTGCAGGGCTCAAAATGAAGGTTCAATGGCCAGTGGCTAAAACCGGCTCCTGGGTGTCAGGCATCAGCTAGTAAGCAGGAGCTGAGGCTAGCTAACCAGGAGCGGGTACGCAGCGCACCGCAAATCTAACTAACACATGAGATGTACAGTAACATTTTGGCTGTTATGTATGATCCAGTATGTTTAAATGTGTCCCAGATATGTCCTAGTTGTTTTTTTTAACATTTTCAAACACTTAAAGTTAATGTCACATATACATGTTTGTAAAGCACCACTTGTACCGGGAAGCCAAAAGTTGTTCCTGGTAGCTGTTGGTTTCAAGGTAACCAGGCTCTCCAAGGGTAGAGGTTTTTTGGCTAAAAAAGTGCAAGCAATTCCGAACATTGCACTGATGTTGTTATATCACTATGACTGACTGAAAGTTAAAATAATAAAGTTGTCAAAACGCCACAACATAATCAAGCTGAAATCTGCAATAAGGGCAAGGGCTTAGAAATAAGTGCCAGGGCAGAGCCATGGCAATACCCTTCAGCCCCCCACAGATTCAGCATTGCACCCACACACACACTCCCGACTTTCATAAATGCAGCTCTTCCTGCATCCTCAGTGATCTTACAGACCTATTGCATGTGCACAGTACATGGACCCTGTAGACCTAATTATTTGAGGTCCACCAGGAAGTAGTTCATCTTCTGAGTTCAGAGCAGTGTGGTGGATTGCATCAGAGCCTCAAGCAGGGCTCATTGTGCAGGAAGGACTCTGGTGCATGGCGTTACTTGGGGGGAGATAATAACACATGTTGGCGGTATTGCTCCAACTGCCGGACGAAACAGAGTGTAGCGGATCATTACAAGGACATATAAAGCGACTTGACCTTGCAACTGAAATTTCCTTTGTTAAATTGTTTTGAATAAATTAAACAATGTCACTTTGGAAATAATACTAGAATTATAAATTATAAAAGACTCTTCTGTAAGGGAGGGGGCATCTATCAACATACATTTTACACACAAGGTTGATACTGAATGCTGTAGTTACCATGGCCAACTGTTCAATATTTTGAGATCTGTTCAACAGCCTAACATGGTTTGGGATCATTAGGGCTGAGTAGTTGAGCCTTACATTGTTGCTGCCAGTAGCACTGGAGTCCAAATGGCAGGATTTAATGTTGTGTGCTGTAGGTACTCAGCAATCATTGGAGAAGGCTTGGGAGGGACATCTTTTGCAGTTAACAAAGTTATTTTAAAGTGGGGTCCTGGACAGATGGCCAGTACAGGTATAGCACTAAACACAGATATCAGTTGGGGTGAGATCATCTCCAGAAATCATTAATTCCGCAGTCAAAACTCCAATAGACAGAATATCCCCAGGAGCCAAAGAGAGTGGCTCTGTTGTAGTCATGAACAGGTACAGACGCCCTTAAAAGGAACGTCCTTAACAGCAGGCAGAGACAGGGAGCACGAGGGAAGGAGGGAGGAAAAGGAGGGGCTGCCAGGTCCAGGGACCATAACTGGAGAGGCGAATAAAGAGAAAGGTTTGCACAACTCCTACCGTTCACTAGAGATGTTATAGGGTTGTGCTTCCGTAGTGTTCAATACAGAAATACACAGGACATTTTGATTACCATATCAAACCAGTGCTAAGTGGAAAAAAAACATGCTTCATAACGTTGCAGCTCTTGCACTATATATATATATATATATTCACTACAAAAAAAACTTTGTTAAGGGGACGTTATGCTTAAGTTGACCTACCAAAAACCTGTGCACTGCACTAAAAATTTTTCTAGTCTGCCATTACGGTTCACATTACAACCTAAAAACCCCTGAAATTCACCAGTTATGTCATCTTTGATGTTGTGGGTGTTGCAATGCACGTAGGTGGGGCGAGTTATGGTTTTTTAGCGTTTTTTAGCGTCCCATATTTAGGGATTGTGAATTGTTTTTCGGTTTTACTGTGAACTATAATGGCTCAGTAACAATGTTTTTTCACTGAATATACATATATATATATATGTATATATTCAGTGAAAAAACTTTGTTAAAGGGACGTTATGCTTAAGTTGCGCTACTAAAAACCTATGAAATTCAGTGAAAAAACGTAGTTAAAGGAACGTTATGGTTCAAAGTAAAACCGAAAAACCCCTGAAATTCGGCAGTTATGGTAAGATAAACAACCATAACTCGCGCCACCGTGCACTGCTAACACTAACCCCCAGGACATCAAAGATGACATCACAAATGTCATTGATGACATCACTGATGACATCACATGTGTATGTACTTTTCATGAAAACTCTGTACAAGGGATTCTTATAATGCTGACCAAAAACTGTCAAGGATCAATGGGATAAATATCATGAGCTAATTAGTGCATTAAGCAATGCATTGATATAAATAGCATTCTATTATGAAGTTCTATCCAGTATAGTAAGCTACTGATGCAGAAACATAGGCAGTCTGTGCAGCATACATGATGAAGGTGCAATATTCATAATCTTGCCATGTTGAATAGTGAAAAGATAACTGCTTTCTTATTAGAGTTTTGCGTACTATGAAGGTACCGTAATTAGCACCAAGGTCCCTTTGCGGGTCCAATCCTTTACGGCTGGTAAAACCAGCCGTTAAGGTGGGAACCCGCAAAGGGACCTTGTAATCAGGCGCTAAGGGATTACCGGTACCGGTACCCTTACCAGTACCGGTAATCGCTTAGCGCCAGGGTCGTAATGAGGCCCCTTGACTGTTACTGAGCAAAACCATGTGGCCTAGATATGTCAGTAAAGGAAAAAAAGGGGGAGCCAGACATGTGATGTCATCAGTGATGTCATCAATGACATTTGTGATGTCATCTTTGATGTCCTGGGTGTTAGTGTTAGCAGTGCATGGTGGCGCGAGTTATGGTTGCTTATCTTACCATAACTGCCGAATTTTAGGGGTTTTTCGGTTTTACTTTGAACCGTAACGTCCCTTTAACTAAGTTTTTTCACTGAATTTCATAGGCTTTTAGTAGCGCAACTTAACCATAACGTCCCTTTAACAAAGTTTTTTCACTGAATTTCATAGGTTTTTAGTAGCACAACTTAACCATAATATCCCTGACTTCATATACATGTAACATAGAACATACCAACCAGACCTTCCAGTTTATAGCGATTTTGCGATCCCGCAAAATGCCGCGAAAACGGCCGTTTTGCGCAAAATGCCGCAAAAATGGCCGCTTTGTGCAAAAACAGCATCTTTAAAAAAAAAAAATTACTTTTTTTTTTTTTAAAGTAATTTGCAAAAATTACTGTTTTAAGAAAAATTATACTCAGGGTGCCAGGTTCTCAAATTTCTTTTTTACACAAGAAATGAAATGCACTAACGCATCTCATCACTTGCGCCCCAAAAAAGTGCAGCCCAATCCACAAGGGACACATGCATGGGCATATTTTATATGCGCTCCAATTCAGATGGCCTTTTTCACCTCCTTGATCAAATAAAGTGGCGTTTCTGTCAATTTAAAAGCACATCCCTCATTTCCAAGCAAGATGCACTTTTAAATGTGTAGAAATTGTAGGCAACCCTACGCGAACAGGATGTGGGGCTGCCACTGTATGACAGGGTCTTTCCTGACCCTGTCATGCATTTCTTTTAAGGTATGAACCGCTGCTGTGTCGCTTGCATTTCTGTTACTCAAACAGGATAAAAATGAATTTTTTGGGTCGCCTTTTACAGCAGCAGGCACCTGCAGGGCCTGTCCCTGTGAAAGGTGCTGGGAGCTTGCAGAACACTGTCGGGAGAGCGATTCCATTCAAAGTACTGCCCATTTTGATGACAAAAATCTATCGAATGTTCCAATTTGACCTATTTCGTCCAGTACTATTCGATCGATTTTTATAAATACTGAACATGTGTTGCGGGGGTGTCACCCGGTCCCCATGTTCAGTGTTTTTGGTCTAGGGTGGTTGAGAAGTGTTTTCCCCTTTTTCTTCAAAATTGGAGGCGGGGACAGAAAAAAAGAAAATAATGAAAAAGGATCCAACCCGCGTTAGAGGGACGGATCTGGCACCGCAGGGTTGCAGGGGAAGCGGCAGCGACCAAGCAGTTAAGTAGGGGGGCCGGGGTAGGCTGGTGGTGAAAGGTACATTTTGGCTTGTTTGGCAGAAGTGCAAATCAATTTGCAGCGAAATTGACTACGGTCAGTTCCGCCGCAAATAATTACACTTCGGTCAAACAACCCAGATCACCATTCAAAGCAGCTAGCCAGCGCACAATTTGCGCTACAGCTCAAGCCTGTGGAAATGCGCCGGTCACCTTTGAGAATAAGGGGACCTTCTAATTTCCAAAAATGGGTTGTCTAAAAATAGCATATCTTCCGTTCTTTTTTTAAATGCCCGATTATTTGTTGAACTGGGTCAAAATGTACCATTCAAAAAAATCTTTAAAAATGGTTACACTATGAGAAAGAGGGAGAGTGATGGGTGAGATGTGAAGTGATAGGCAAGAAAGCAGAGGGAGAGCAGTGGGTCAGAGGAGGAAGCGCTGCACAAGAGAGCAGAGGAAGCAGTGATGCGGTGGGCCAGAAATCTCAGAGCGAGCAGAGGTACAGAAAGTAGAGGGAGCGTGTGGTCAGTGAGCCAGAAAGCAGAGAGGAAGCGGTTGGCCAGAAAGAGGCAGTGAGCTGCAGATTGGGAAAAAGGATGAGGGAAGAGTTCGATAGAATGGGAGAAAGGATGCAAGATGCAGAAGCAGCACAAAAGAATGAAGGACTGTATATTGCGGGAGGAATTGTAGAGTGCAAGGTGTGAGTTGTGAGTATGATTTGGAGTGTGGCAGGGGCTGGGCAGTGTAAATTGTGACTTGACAGTGTGACATAGCACGTGAGTAATTGTATGACAGAGTGAGAGGTTAAGGAATGCAAGTTGTGATGGAGAGTTGGTGAGATGTGTGTTGGTGAGAGAGGTGTGTGGGTGTTTGGGGGATTGGAGAACATAGAAGGGGAATATTTTCAGCATTACAATTGATAATGATCAATTAACTTAATACTATTAAATAGGCATGAACATTAAACCAGAAATATAGCCAAATCAAACACTGTTCTGCCAAGCCAGAGACATCTGGGACTCTTCTTATTAAATTAATACAAAAGATACATAATAATGATACCCTGGCTCTCTTGTAGCCTTGCACTATGCCTATTTTCTGCAATGTAGCAATCTTACACCCTCCAGTTAATACAAAATGTCCTGCAAAAATGCTGCAATAAATAAAGGTTTGTGCCGCAAAATTTGTCATTTCATGCCGCAAAATTTGCCATTTCGTGCCGCAAAATCCTGGAAGGTATGACTAACCCCCTCGTAGTGATTTTCATGTCCGCGGACTACCGCCATATCCGCGGACATATCGAAAATCTGAGCGTGGTGAATGTAAATTTAAATAGTGTGCCCCATTTCCCCTTTGAAGTTGGCTCTGAAAAGAGACGTTTTTTTGGTTTTTTTACAGATGCTTGACAGACACCTGTTATTTTGTATTTTTTTTCTTGTTTTTTTTTCTTACTTTACTCCTAGAATCTTCACATAACCTTCTCCAAAGCAACTCTTACATTCCAAAATAGAAAGGCATTTCCCGTAAAAGATAAAGAGATACCATCTTCTTTAAAATTAACAGCATTACTGGCATCAATATTCTCATTATAACAGAAGAACATACCAGCTCTAAGCATGAAGGCACACATGCCTCGGTTGATGACACGCATAGCAATGTTTTGCTGAGGACAAAAAACTGAACTATTGTCCCATATTGCCCTAGGTAGTAATCCAGAAAAAATTATTTTCACATTTGGAAGGATCTTCATTATGGCTTGAACCAAGCGTTCTAAATCAGCCAACAAAGTAGGGGCACTGACGTTGCCCAAATGGAAAGCACCATAGTGCAAAACTACCACATGCGGACTGTTCATCGTGGCCATATCCTCACAAACTTGTACAATTCCGTGTACGTTGCAATCAGTCACAGTGCTCCACACCTTTCACATCAAAGTTCTTTGCAACATGCCTGCATTGAGCGTACTGTTGTAAACCATACACAAACATATCTCCAAGCACCAACACCCTGACTTTCTCTACTTCTGCCATCTTCACCACACACAGTCTCTTTCAACACAAATCCACAACCTCGACATCTGATTGGCTGATCCGTACAGTCTTGTTTCCATGTTGGATTTCCTGGAAAAACCCGGATGTAGCACGCCCTGCCAACGAACATCCGCGGTGTCCGCGGACGGTGTCCACTTTACTCTCTGTGCCATTCCATCATTGCATACAGCTAAGCAATCACACAATACGAATAACGTCCTCAGAACACCCCCATTTTGTGAATTTTCAAACATTTCAGGACAATTATCATTTCATTATTCAACATATTAACATTACAAATATTATACTTTCATCTTGTACTCTGTACACAATGCTATGTTTCTCCATTAGTAGCTCAGTATACTAGATAGAATCCCATAATACAATGCTATTTATATCAATGCATTGTTCAAAGCACTATTAACGGTATGATATTTATTGCAATATCCTTGATACTTTTTTCGCAACATTATAATAAAAATCCCTAGTACACAAATTCCATGAAAAGTACATACACATGTGATGTCATCAGTGATTTCATCAATGACATTTGCGATGTCATCTTTGATGTCCTGGGTGTTAGTCTTAGCAGTGCACGGTGGTGGCGCGAGTTATTTTTCATAGCTTACCATAACTTGAGATTTTCAGGGGTCTTTCGGCTGTACTTAGAACCATAACGTCCCTTAAACAAACTTTTTTTAATATCACGCAAACAATATACAAACATCGCGTGCAAAAACCAACTTCTCACAGATGGCTTTACACAGAATGTTGCAAAGTAAGAATTTATGCTCGTTCACAGTGAAGGTCAGCTGCTTCCATTTTTTTCTCGGGCCCCGGAGAGGCTCACGAAGCAGACTATAAGGTTGTATTGTGTTTTGACCTTGACAGACAGAGATTGTGATGAAAGACTTCTCTTGAAGGAGTGTTGCTAAAACGTAAGAGAAGATAAGGATGAAATTTCTGAAACAACATCACTTTTATATATTATATCACTATGCGAAAGATCGTTTGCACACGTGGAGTCGTATTTTGGGACTGCACTACTCGTAGACAATGGAAATTGCAATTGTACTGTAAGTAACCCTTTAGATTATTTTATACCAAATATAATTACAATAGCGTAGCATTAAGGACCGCTCAAGTTGAACTTGTTTGTTCAAAGTGGCATAATGTTTTCTACCGCGCACTATCACTGCCGAATTGATCCCCTGTCGTTTAGAGGGCTCTGAACAAGGCAGACGACACAGGGTGGGTTAATAGAAATAATTTAACCGGTCTATAGGCGGTCAAGCGCTCTACTCGCTGTGCCACTTCACTGTAGCCTGTCAAGTGGCACAGCAAGTACAACGCTCGCTTTGATATCCGTGCACAGCTTGCTAACACAAGTTCGAATCCCGGCAAGGCCAAACTCAGCCTTTCATCCTTCCGTGGTCGATAAATTAGCACCACACATCGTGGGTAATAATAAGCACCGCTTACATACCTCACGGTTCTTAGCGCTATATGAATGGGAAAATATTATTATTTTATTATTAACATACTCCGTTGCACTATCTTCGATAGCAAATAGTTTCACGCCCTAATAAGTAAAATGATGATTTTTAATGAAGATCGGCTGGTGAGACTAATTTATGTTTTTTAAAACAGGTATGTCGCCCCATTTTGCCTATGTCACGATTTACAGACTCCAGCGGATGGGGTCTTCAACTGCCAGGTGCAGGTCCAAATATGCAACTTCATGACCCTCACCATTTTATGGGACAATCGCCAAGGACCAATATGCCCTTACGCAGTACTAGCGGCTACAAACAACATACCAACCAATAGGGTGGTCTAATGGCTCGTTGTTGGAGCAACCTTCCGATTATCAGAGCGACCATTTACTGCTTTTATCATAAACCTAGAGCCTATCTACCGCAAAGGAACAACGTTTGGCTCAAAATAAACTTTTGCTGATCGACAGCAGAGACAATAGCAAATCGCTGAATATTCACTAAACATTTCATGTGAAATAAATGTACTTTACCAAATGTACAATCCTGCTGTTTACTTTTAAACCACAGTTTCATATTCCGAATTGTGGCGTACTGAGTTGTAAGCTGATGTAACACCCTCTGTACCGCAAAGGAACATCGCGTGCCTCAACATGAGCTTTTGCGGATCGACAACAAAGACAAATGCAAATTGCTGAATATTCTCTAAACATTTGATGTCAAATAAATGTACTTTACAAAATTTACAATCTTGCTGTTTGCTTTTAAATCACTGTTTCATATTCCGAATTGTGGCGCGCTGTGTTGTGACATAATATGTGTTGTCTTCCGGGTTCTGTGTAAAGTCACTTAGGACTGGAGAGGACTGGGCGCGTTTGATGACGCACCCTGTAACATCACGGAGAGAGGCAGGGAATATGAATGCTTTGATAATATCAGGCTTAGGGGCGGGAGATATGATTTAGTGTCGCAAAAGCAAGTCAGCTAGGTCAATAGCGCCAGCCATAGGATTATCACATAATGTCGGCGCACACCAGCCGGATTTATCGTTTCTTTAGTTGACAAAAAGTCGGTTGACACCCATAGGATATTGTACTATTAGCGGACAAAAGGAGTGGTCTTAAAACACTTTCACCCTGACAACGAACAATACAAACAACGTTCTCAGAACACCCCCATTTTGTGTAATTGCAACCATTTCGGGACACCGCGAGTGTTCTTAGAACACATTCAACTAGACAGATTATAATACGGACAGCGTCCTGAGGACACCCCCAGTTTGTGTATTTACGAACAATTAAGTACACCGCGAGTGTTGATAGCTCATTTTTACCTTCCTTGCGAACAAAAATGACACATACTCCGTCCTCTAAACACCCCACCATTTAATTTATTTACAAAATGTCAGAACAGCCGTGTTCTCCGCGGACAAATCGAACACAACAAAAACGTCTAGCACATAAAAAAACAAAACATTGAACCTATCTCATACTCCCCCACCCTCCCCAAACACTCTTACACACCAACACATGGCACTAAATACCATTTTTTATCCACATTTCACCACGCTGTACGCGGTCGACGGCGAATACAAGATGGCGGGTGCCACAGAAAATCTGACGCGCTCCACGCCCCTCGCCGTCCAATCAGCGAACACGTCGCATGTCCGGGGACATGACGCAAGGCCATGGACCAATCGGGGTGCTGTCCGCGGAGCGAACAGGGAAGTCCGTCCGCGAAGCGAACACAGATATCACTAATTTTTTTGCCTTACGTTTTGGTGATTTTATAAAAAACTAATGGCCGCCCAAAAAGGCCTTTCCTATGAAAACAGCAACTTAACCATAACTATACGGCCACTACTGTGGCCGTGTAATATATATATATTAGTTTCCCTTTTCACTTATTTTAATTTAATTTCCATGGAGGCACAACACTTTTGTTAAAAGCACTGTAGGGACTTTGCGAGATTACAGAGTTGCGTATTCTCGCGAGATTTCGAGCAGGAGCGACCGAGAGCCGCCAAAGGCGTGAATGTAGGATTCCAAAGGTGCCAGAGCTCCGGAGCAGGCTGGGCTCCTGGCGTTCCTCCTCATCACAGACATAAGACTGCACCTGTGCCTGGGTGCAGCCTGGGACACTGTTGTCCAACACCATATTGACTTATTTGTTTATGGACAATCAAGTCACTCTGTTCTTGATTGCAAGTTATCACCTTGACAAATAAAGCAGTCAACCACAATTAGTTGATCGCTCTTTTATTAAACCACAAGCACCATGTTCTGTTAAAGTGAAAATGTGTTGGGCTGGCATCAAAGCATTGACTTTTGCCTGTGCCTGATTTACAGATTGACAACAGCCGAAGCAGCGTCAGTAAATAAAAGAGCTCAAATATGGCACCTGTGAGGTGTGCATAACATCTACTGCGCAAGTTCTGCTTTTATAATCAATCAATTTCCAAGAAGCATCACCACTTTTTCTGATTTACTGAAAATTCCAAGACACTTTTGTTCATCAGAAAAGTGGTCATCTTTTCAGAAATCCTCGCAGTGACACTGTTGCACGCGCTGTCCCCACAACGAAACATTTGAGCAGCTTTTGCTGCTGGAAAGCAGGAAAGTTCCCCTGCTATCCTTCCACCCACCTCCGAACGCGCCAGCTGGAAACTGGAGGGTAGGACGCTTTCCACACTACTCTCCCGAGCTCATAATCGCGCCCAGACTAACACGCACTGAACTACAATGCAGATACCTACTAAATAACGCATAGGATTTGTGTCGTTTTGTTTGTACTGGTTACCTTTAAATCAGGCTGATTCAGAGTCCACCCAGAGCAATCCCTGTTGGTGTTGCTCTAAACTGAAGAGCTGGCACACTTGTTTTTTCCACTGTTTTGCTGTCGCGCTAATGTTTCATTTTTAGTTTGCCAAATGTGGAGCTCTTGTCAGTTTGCTTCAACCACATAGACAAATCAGCGTTTTCAAAGTGCTTCCTTATCATTGCAGGGAGAAGTTGGGTTGTTTGGGGCTGAATCCGTTTATTATGGATTCTGAAGTGCTATACACGGCATCCGCAATTAATGATCGACTCTCAGGACTATTTGGTTGAGGCTGGTTCCGAGAGGACTTTTGGGTGGTTCTTGCTGAGTGAACACAATATAGTCAGCACCATTTTCAATGTAATCAATACTTTCCTGTTTTCCTCTACTTGATTGCTTCCTGCTTCCCTCACTTCCTTCCTCCCTACCTTGCTCCATCATTCCCACCCTCCCAGGCCTTCCCCCAGTCCTAATTTCCTGTATCCCATCTCTTTTTTGTTTGTTTCTTGTTTCCCTGGTTTTCCCCTCCCTTTTAGGAAATATCCCACTTTTCCTTGATCCCGGTCATCCTTTCTCCAAGCTTGATACCATTCTTTACTAATTTTCCCTTTGATTTTGTTTCCCATTTTATTTCCTGTACATTCTTGTTATTGTTTTCTTTTTTTTCTTCTTGGAAACTTTTCATTGGATCTAAAGGAAGTAAAACCGTACCATTTAAACCTTGACACAGATCATTATCTGTACTGATGCATTGCTTCCCTAGTGTTCTATATAAGAAGAGTAAGTATGTTAGGAGGAGCAGGAAGGCATTGGCATGGTAATTGTGACACTGGAGGATGTTACAGCACAGATGGTGAGAGATTGAGTAGAGGATGGTGAGTGGACATGATGGGACATCACAGATGTTGTTGTCAGAGATGGTTGCAAAGGAGACAGTGGTAGCGGCACATATTATGACAATGGAGATGATGACGACGATGGAGAAGATAGAGCAGCAATAAAGATGATGAGGATGGCCACAGCAGGGATGGTGTGATGGTGAAGGCTAAAGGGTTTAGAGAAAGAAGGGGAGCAGCTGGAGCTGTGCATGAGAAAATGTTGGCTGTGGCAGTGCTTTGTGAAAGCAGCAGTCTCCCTAAAGAACTATGATCTCATTCGTTGTCCCAGATCAGGGGTCTGCAACCTTTGGCTCTCCAGATGTTTTGGACTTCAACTCCCATCTGCCCTAGCCAGCATAGCCAATGGCGAGGGATCATAGGACTTGTAGTCTTGTAAGCTATGTTTTGATTCATATGTTGATATTTGGGTTGTTCATTATGCAGCCTGTGACCCCAAGGGGCCCAACTAGTGGGGGCTGCATGCTTGTCTCCTAACGGTAACCCTAGAAATGTGACACAGCCACCAGGGTAATAAATATATGTTATTAAATGTGAATGTGTTTTAGGTTATACCATCCAGCTCAACATGGGGCTGGATGGGATGTTCAGAAAGAGGAAAAAGAAAGAAGAGAAAAATAAACTGGAACTCCCAGACCCAAGAATGGGCTGGGCAGAGGAGACAATAATCCAAAGGGGATTTAAAGAACAGTGACAGATAACAGATAAAGAAGACATTTAGAAAAGGAGCAGTGAAAGAAAGAGAAAGGAGAGAGAGAGAGAGAGAGAGAGAGAGAGAGAGAGAGAGAGAGAAAAAAAACCTTAACTGGGGGTCGCAGCCTTGAGCTGCCCTCCCTGGCATTTGGGCACGGGCTGCATGTGTGGGAGTCTCCCACACAAAGAACCGCGGCGCTAAGATGCTGAGCAGGGGCAGCTCGGATGTCCACAGGTCCTTGGCAGCTGACAGCCCACCTGGGAGCCAGCCCAGAAAGGCCCATGAAGATTCAAGGGCCTGGTCAGCGTGTGTGGGGCTGCCCGACCTGAAGACAAAGAACTGCCCTTCTGAGCCGCATTAGAAGGGTGGACTAGACCAAGCTGCCCAGCCCTGCCCACCTCGTGACCAGTGAGGCAGGCCCTTTTTAAAAAATTCCACCCCGGCATAGCCCAGGAGTTGAAGAGCAGGAAGTCTGCTCCGCACAGGTGAGGTGAAATAAAGTTCCGGGCTGTCTCGCCGGCCAGCTCGGGTGAAGAGAAGGATGGAGGAAGCCCCAAGCTGCTCCATTGGGCTGCCCAGGTGAAGCAAATCCATGGGCTGCCTCACAGAGCAGCCTGGGCGAAATACAGCAGACCAAGGCCCCTGCTACCATCCCTAAATCCAGCCCTGCAGCCAGCCCTTCAGCCAGCCATTCAGAGTGCCAGAGCCACCAAAGACAGACCTCACAGTACTGCAGCAGTGACACCATTGTGACATAGTGTAACATATGTTTATATATGCTGTATGTCCTTGTATGTTTAATGTATATAGTTAATATAAGTTAGGTAATATAAATGGGACGTGGCTGCCTGCCAAAGACTGCCTAGGAAGACAGAACCACCCTCAGAGGACCTCCACAGGTCCTCTGGCCTCACACTCCATGTGGGTGGTAACTGAAGTTAGGGAAAGGGGTCTGTTGCGTCAGGCTCAGTCTATGGGTTCCTGCAACCCCTCCAAGCAATGGTGTGCTGGTGTAGCAGGTCCCTATCTAGTTGGGGCTCACATGAGAGGGATGTTAGGAAGTGGAATAGGAAACGTTATTAGTAGAATTTCTTTTGTTAAACTTTATTTATTGAGCATTTGTATGGCACCTATAGGGGTGGGCAGAGTTGAAAAACAACAATAACGGTCCTACTAGGCCTTTTGACATTCGGATCATGCAAGTGCAGTATCAAGAAGTGATAGGGGAGGGCAGGTCAGGGGTAAGTGATGGGATAGTGAGAGGGTGAGGAAAGAACAGTGCATTGGGGTCCAAGGGGTGGGCAAGTGCTAAAGGGAGCTCAAGAGGGCAAGTGCCAGGGGGAGGCAGGGGTAGGGGATCACTAGTACGAGGTCAGATGCGGACCAGCCTCAGTAGGCCTGTCAGGGAAGGGTGCCCGAGGGCAAATGCTGGTCGGAAGAGGGGCAGGGGAAAGACTGGTTGAAGGAGGGCCTGCCCACAATAAGACTCATAAGGGACACAGGCAACCAATTGCAGTGGCAGGGGCAGACTAGCAGGAGAGGGGGCGATGGAAGGAGAAGGAGAAAAGGAAGGTCTTGAGGCAATCTGGCTCAAGTCAGAGAGGGGCAGGGAGACCATTCCAGAGGCAGGCTCCTGCCGAAGAAAGAGATCTACTCCCCACTCTCTGCTTGGAGATTGGAGAAATGTCTGATCTTCTGAGAGCTGGGGTCAGAGGACCGAAGGATTCTAGTAGGGAGGTGTGTAGGAAGAGCGAGTTGGTTGTAGTAATGTAGTCTTGTATTGCCACTGGCCTGGATGCTTGCTGTAGAATGTTGGTGCATGAATGCAGCTCAGGAGAACGTTGGGTGGATCTGTGTGTGAATGTTCTGTGAGTGTCAGTTGGGGGCCTGAGCTGGGTTGAATGGATGGCCGGTGGGTCAGCTCCTTTGTTAGTGATGTTTATACCTTCCCATGTCCCTGTCAATGTCTACGCGTGCTGTAACTATAATAAGAGTAACTGGAGTAATGTACAGATTTGTACATATGTGAATAAAGCCTTGCCTGGAACTAACTTAGACTCAGCAGCTGGTCTGTGATTCATTAGTGCACAATGAATGTCTAACATGAGGCTTCACTAAACAAATGGCGACGAGGAAAACCAGAAACTATGAAGAACACGTGGAAGAAGATGAAGCTGACTCTAAATGTGCTGATTGAGGAGCTGCAGCAACATAAAAGTACAGTTGAACAGTGACTTCTAATATGTTATCAGTGGAAATCATTTTCTTACAATATGATTGTGGAACTGTGAATCATTTTTTTTGTTAAATGTTTTTAATGTTGATTCAACAATGCTGGGGAATTGATCTAAGGATCGAATTTCAATTTTTGAAGTATTGTGAAACTAATTACAATTTTTGAAGTATGGTGATACTAGTAATTATGGTGACATCCTAAGCTATATATGGGCCGTTGTCCTGTGGAATGTTGTTTTGTGTTGTGGCCCAAGAATTTTATATTGGTGAATATTGGAAAAATAAGCAAAGGAAGGAAAAGTCGAATTCATATGTTTTATTGCATGGCACAGTAAAAGGGAAATTTTAATTTTCTGTAGGCCACACCGCTTGGTTTGCAGGTGTGGTTGAGGTCATTATGGTTACAGGAAGGTAAAGACATATTAAAGGGAAAATTGTTAATTTTCTGTAGGCCACACGACTTGGTTTTGCAGGTGTGGCTGAGGTCATGTTGTTGGGGACATCCTCCAAGTTTTTTTTGTTGGTTGGATGGTGCGGAGATTTTTCAATAATTGCGCACTTATATCAAAAGGTGAAATTTATACAAAATTTAAAATGCAAAGTCTATGGGGACATCCATAAAAGTATGGATGGTGAGGAAATGTTTTTTAGATGCGCACTTATGAGTAAAAGTTACAGGAGGTTTGAAGTCTATAAAGGTTATGCAAATTCTTTTAAAGTGTAGTGTTTTGAGCTAAGAATATTGAGTAAAAGAAGAAAGGCCTTAAAATGTACGCTTAATGTGAATTTGAAATGTATATACAGTGCACTAAGGAAAATAAACAATGTATAGGTTGGTAGGGTACCCACATTTATTTTAAGTTGTTATAGTTTTTAATTATTAGAGCAATGTTAAACAAAAAGTTAATGCTACCAGGAGCATTTCATTTGTTTTTCGGTGTCTTGGCATGGGTCTGGTAGTGTCTGGTTTGAATGATATTGGTGATATGTGACATGTACCGATGTTCTCCTTGAATGGTTGTAGTTGTTTGTTGGTTTAGGTGGTAGTTGCTTTTCTGCGTGTTGGTGATTCTGTGGGATGTATGAGGGAGATAAGTGGGAGCGATTTGTATTCGGATGTGATGTGATGGTGTGAAGAGGAAGAGGAGTGATCTAAGTAGCCCTCTCCAATTGTTGACCTGTCATGGCAACACCTCTTGTTGTGTGTTAGTTGGTTGGACTTGGACCATGTTTCCCCAGGGTGTCATGTTTGTGGTGACACTGGGTCCGTGGTGGGGCAAATGCGTGATCCCCCCCCCTGTTTTTCCTCACCTGAATGTATGATTGGTTCCCTTGGCTGTGTATGGTTGGTGCCAGAGTGTGGCAGGCTCTGTGTTTGGATGTGGCTGGTCCAAATGGAAGGTGATTGTTGGTTAGATGTTTTGGTGATGGGGAGATGTTGTGGTGAGTCTGTGGTGAGTCTGTTATGGAAGGGAGATGTTGTGTGTGGTGAGTCTGGTATGAAAGGGAGATGTTGTAATGTAGTCTTGTATTGCCACTGGCCTGGATGCTTGCTGTAGAATGTTGGTGCATGAATGCAGCTCAGGAGAATGTTGGGTGGATCTGTGTGTGAATGTTCTGTGAGTGTCAGTTGGGGGCCTGAGCTGGGTTGAATGGATGGCCGGTGGGTCAGCTCCTTTGTTAGTGATGTTTATACCTTCCCATGTCCCTGTCAATGTCTACGTGTGCTGTAACTATAATAAGAGTAACTGGAGTAATGTACAGATTTGTACATATGTGAATAAAGCCTTGCCTGGAACTAACTTAGACTCAGCAGCTGGTCTGTGATTCAGTAGTGCACAATGAATGTCTAACATGAGGCTTCACTACACAAATGCTGGTTGGAAGGGGGGCAGGGGAAAGACTGGTTGAATAAGGACCTGCCCACAATAAGACTCATAAGGGACACAGGCAACCAATTGCAGTGGCAGGGGGAGACTAGCAGGAGAGGGGGCGATGGAAGGAGAAGGAGAAAAGGAAGGTCTTGAGGAGCTTCCAGAACTTAAGGCAATCCGGCTCAAGTCAGAGAGGGGCAGGGAGACCATTCCAGAGGCAGGCTCCTGCCGAAGAAAGAGATCTACTCCCCACTCTCTGCTTGGAGATTGGAGAAATGTCTGATCTTCTGAGAGCTGGGGTCAGAGGACCGAAGGATTCTAGTAGGGAGGTGTGTAGGAAGAGCGAGTTGGTTGAAGCGAGGTCCCAGGCCCCAGAAAGCTTTGTGGATAATGCAGAGGGTCTTGAATTTGTTCCGGGAGCCAGTGGAGAGAATTTAGTGCTGGAGAGATGTGGCCCCTGTGATTGAGGCCAAGAATACGTATTGCAGTCCTATTCAGGATTAGTTGAAGGAGGGAGGAAAGAGGCAGATTAAGGAAGAGGCTGTTGCAGCAATCCAGCCTGGAGAGAGCCAGAGCTCTGGAGAAATTGAGTTTCTAGGGGAAAGTGAGGAAAGGGTGAATACCTCTGAGAAGGTGAAGCAGAAAGTGGGCCTTCTTGGCATGGTCAGCGATATGAGGTGAGAAGGAGAGAGAGGAGTCGAATATGACACCCAAGTTTTTTGCCTCACACAAGGGTGAGGGGAGGGAGGCCAAAGAGGGCGGTCAGAGGGTACGAGGGAAGGAGGCACTAGGAGTCCCAATTAGAAGGATTTCAGTCTTACTGGCAATATGGCAGAGATCATTAGCAACACACCATACCTGAATAGCAGTCAGACAGTCAAGAATGAGAGAGACTGGAGAGGAGGAACAGGAGGGAAGCTTAAAGGAGAGCTGTGTGTCATCAGCATAACACTGGAAATGAGGAGAGAAAGCGAAGATCAATTGGGACAGAGGGGCAAGGTAAATGTTGAAAAGCCATGGTGAGAGAATAGAGCTCTGAGGGACACTGCAAATCGAGAGTGAGGTAGAGGAGAGAAAAGGGCCCAGTTGTACTTGGCAGGGTCTATTCGAGAGGAAAGAGGTCAACCAATCTAGTGCCCGGTCCGTGATGCCCAGGATATCACAGAGCCAATTTATGAGGATGGAATGATTGATTGTGTCAAAGCCAGAGGACAGATCGAGGAGGATAAGGGCGGAAGCAGAGTTGGAGGCGAGGTTTGAGGGCAGGTCATCACGGGTGTTCAGGCGAGCAGTTTACCATGCCTCTGGCTGCTCTGAAGCCAGACTGGTGGTCGTGGATGCAGCCAACAGTTCAGTGTTATGGATTAGTTGGGAGACAACCAACTTTTCTAAGAGTTTGCCCAAGAAGGGGGTAGTGGAGATAGTTAGCCGGGCAGGAAGGGTATGCAGATGACTTTTGAGGAGGGAGTGCACAAGGGAGTGCTTGAGGGGTGAAGGGAAGGAGCCAATGGAGGGAGCAAGAGAGGCAATATTGTGCTTGATAGTTCTAGAGGAGTAGGGAAGCACCTGTTTGGAGGAGACTTTCATAGAGCAGACACTCTTGGTGACCTCATCAGATGGTATAGGTGAGAAGGAGGATAGTCGGGGGAAGAAAGAGGGGTGTTAAGGGGAGGCTTACATGCAGGCAGGTGTCATGATGCCTACCCCCGGGGATCCAGATCAAGTCCAGCAACCCCGGAAGCAGGCATCAAGTTATTCCAAGCAAGCCCAACAACCCCTGCTAGGGGCTATTTGGGTGCAGTCCTGGCGTCTATGGCGCCAGGCTCATATGGAGAGTCAGTCCTGGCGCCATAGGCACCAGGCTCATAGATTAAAACTTACCTGATGCAGACCATGCTGCAAACTTACCTGATGCAGACCATGCTGCAAGAGCTCCAAGCCAAAAGAGGCTTGGAAGGGACTACTTTACCTAGGGACTATTTTTTACTCGGGTGAGGTCGAGGAGGAATACTTACCTGGGACTACTTTGGAAGCTATTTAGACCATGCCCGAAGAGCAGCACACGCTTCGCGTTATTCTGCATCCAGCAGCGTAATGTTCACCGTGCCTGCAAGTCTGCATCCAGTCTTCTGCCACACCCGCCTCGAGTCTGGAGCTCCTAAAAAGAGGGAGAAAGAAGGAGAAAAGGTTAGAACAAGAGCAATACCTTTAATCCTTACCTGAATTCCCGATCCACCGTGCCTTCGAGCTGGGAGAAAGAAGTTATTTTATGCGTGTCGCCTCGCCTGCTACAGCGCCGCGCTGAACTCACCGGCCTTCGCAGCATCTTCACTATCCACCGCATCCTTCTGCATGTTCCCGCCTCACTCCAGCACCTAAGGGGAACACAAGAACAGCAAGGTGAGCCAAGGGAATAAACAGAGGCAATATTAGTTACCCCCCACAGACTTACCTGATTTTACCGCCGGGGGTACTATTCCTCTTCACGGGTCGGCGCAGCCTCCACCGCATCTTCGCCGCACCCCGGCCTCTAAGGGGAACAAAAGGACAGCAAGGTGAAACAAAGGGACAAACAAGGGGAATTCTTCTCACCACAATAGACTTACCTAATTTTACCACCGGAGGCATTATTCCCCAAGACTTCATAATTTCTCTCAGCACCTGAATAAGGGAGAAAGCAACAGGTTATATACTGACATATTTTATCTAACTGTGTTGGATAATACAAATCCTTACCTGAATGTTACCGGTTGCCACGAGGAACTCTTCGCTAGGGTCAAGCTGCAACCTGCAAGGAATCGGACAACAGTGAAAGTCAGACATTTGAACTCTTACGAACTATATACTTACGGCGTCTCGCCGGAAATCTCAGAGTCAATATTGTTCTGGAACTCACCAATTCCTTCGAACCAGTGAAGCAACTGGTTATCTACGCGCCCCTGCGCTCAATGCAGGATGGAGAGCTCATCTTTCTAAACCATCAGGTGAGACTATAAGAGGGGACATTAAAGGTGATCAGTGGGGAGAACAGCGGGGGTGGGGGTTAACACTCAACTCCACGGGTGGTTAATTCCCTTTCTCCATTTGCAGAAGAATACTTCTACGGGCCAAGCAAACGAAGCTAGGTGCTGCCAGTCCAGTCTGTCATCTCGGCACTACGGGTCACATTGGTGGAGACCGCAGCTGTCCAGTTCAGATCGACGTCCCTGTGGGAGCCAGGTGAGCGTAACAGCAGGGGATGGAGGAGCATAGAGGAGAGAGAGGACAGGATGTCCAGAGTTTTGGTTGTGAAATGGGAGGCCAATGCTGTGCAGAGGGCCTGGGAAGGAAGAGGCGAAGTGGAGACTGCAGTAGGATTGGCAAGTTACTTACAGATTTTGAAAAGTTCAGCCGTGTTGTTTCTGGCCCCAGAGATACAGGCTTGGATATGGGCCCGTTTCTTGTATCGGATGGAGATTCTGAATTGCCTTTGTAGCAGGGGACAGGCCAGTTTGGCAGAGGATGTGCTAGAAGCCAACTACTTCTGTTCTGCAACTTTGCACTTGCATTTCAGCAAGGCTAGGTCAGAATCATACCAACTATTGCACTTGGAACCAGGTTTCATTCAGATCCTCATGGCAGGGGCAAGGATGTCAAGGGTGTTGGAGATGGAGAGGTGAAGGTTAGTAAGAGCTGAGTCAGTGTTAGAATAAATAGTAGGAGTGGGGGGGTGAAGGAGGCAGCAAAAGCAGCTACTGACGCTTGCTTCATCAGTCAAATGACGGAGAACGAGCCTGGCAGTGTGGGCAGAGGCTTAGCTTAGGAGCCCGTGAGCTCCAGATGGGAGGAAAGGAGAGCGTGGTCAGACCAGGGGAGAGGAGAAGTGAGAGGGTTAGAGAAGGAGATATCAGCTGAAATGAGCACATCAGGAGAATCCAGATGAATATTGAAGTCTTCAAGGAAGAGAAGCTTAGAGGTAGAGATCAGACGAGAAGAGTCTAGGTCGTCCCACTCCGAAACGAAGGTGGATATTGATCCAGGAGTCCTGTAGATGGTAGCGAGAGTTAGTGAGAGGGTAGGATTGAGCAATGCTTGCAGACAAGACATTAAAAGGAAGAGTGGGATTGAGTCGGTATGATGGAAGCAGGGACCCATTCAGGGAAGACACTCTGCCTCCAGACCGGTTCAACCTGGGCTTGGAGAGGATCTTGTAGCTCCCAGGAAGGAGAGTGTCAAAAGCACTGACAGAGCTGTCATTGAACCCCGTCTCAGTGAGAGCGAGGACGACAAGGTCAAAGTCTTCAAAGAGGTGACAGATGTTAGAGTGTTTGACAGCAAAGCGAGAATTAAGGATAGCTAGGTGAAGCTGGTTGCCACCTTTAAAAGTCTTCTGAGCGGGGTACAGGGGCGAGGTACACCCGTCGGTGAGGACAAAGAGGCCAGAGGGATGGCAGCCGGAGGAATGGCAGGAGAAGGGAGGAAGTTTATGAAAGACAGGAGACGCCTGTCAAGAAAGAGGAGGTTGGGATGAGAGCCCTGGGCCATGATAGTGTTACGCTCACCTGGTTCCCACGGGGGCGTCGACCGGAACTGGGCCGCTGTTGTTTCCACCAGCGTGACGTGTAGCGCCGAGATGACTGACTGGACTGGCCCGCTCAGCCTAGTTTGTCTGGCTCGCAGGAATATTCTTCTGCTAAAGGAGAAGAGGAATTAACCACCCGTGGAATTGAGTGTCAACCCAACTTCCCCACTCCCGTTGTCTTTCCACAGATCACTCTTGATGTCCCCTCCTTAGTCTCACCTGATGGTTTGGAAGGATGAGCTCTCCATCCTGCGTCGACCGCAGGGGCGCGTTGATGACCAGTTACTTCACTGGCGTAGAGGAATTGGTGAGTTCCAGTATTGACTCTAAAGTCCAATTGTTCATAAGAGTTCAAATGTCTGATCTTCACTCTGTCCGATTCCTTGCAGGTTGCCGATTAATCCACTCGAAGATTTCCAAATGGCAATTGGTAAGATTCAGGTAAATCTATTGTGGTTTTCCCCTTAGGGGCCGGGGTACGGCGATGAAGCAGAGTTGACTGCGCCGACCCGAGATGAGGTGAGTACCCCCGTGGTAAATCAGGTAAGTCCTTGGGGGTAGCTTGTATAGCCTTAGAGAGTCCCCTTGCTCACCTTGCTGTCTTTGTCTCCTTTGGTGTCGGAGGGCGGCCGCGAGATGGAGAGAGCGTGATGGAATGCTGAAGTACCGCCAAGCAGGTGAGGTCAGCTCAGCGCCGTAGGGATGCGAAGCGATGCTTCAAAGACTTCTGTCTTTCAGCTCTGTGGCGAAACGGATCAGGATTCAGGTAAGGATTAAAGTTAAAACTCCTGTTCTAACCTTTATCCTTCTTTTCTTCTTGTTTCAGGAGTCCCAGGACTGAAGCGGGCGTGGCTGAAGACTGGAGCTGCTGAAAACACGGTGAGCATTACGCTGCAGCAAGCAGAATAACGCGAAGCACGTGTGGTTGTCCGGGCGTGGTTCCTGGATCTTGGAAGAAGATCCAGGTAAGTATTTTTCCACAGCCCCACCCAAGTAACAAAATAGTCCCTTCAGTAAAATAGTCCCTCCTAAGCCTCATTTGGCTTGAGTCTTCATGCATCATGGTCTGCCTCAGGTGAGTATGCAGCATGGTCTGCTTCAGGTAAGTTATCAATAATGAGCCTGGCGCCCATGGCGCCAGGACTGACTTTATCTTTATGAGCCCGGCGCCATAGGCGCCAGGACTGCACCCAAACAGCCCCTAACTGGGGCTTTTGGGCATGCTCCAAGTGGCATGATGCCTGCTTCCGGGGCTGCTGGGCCTGGTCTGGTCTTCCGGGGGCAGGCATCATGACAGCACTCCCCCTCAAGGCCCCTCATAAAGTCGTTCTCCCCCTTGGCCGTGGTTTGTCTGGAAATTCCCGATGGAACCTCTTCACTAAACGAGGTGCATGCATGTGGTCACTAGGTTCCCAAGACCTTTCCTGCGGACCATAACCTTTCCAGTCAATTAGGTAAAAGAGTTTTGATCTCACTCTTTTTGAGTCCAAAATATTCTTGACTTCGAACTCGGGCTCCCCGTCTATGAGGATATGTTCAGGTGGAGTGGTTAGCCTAGTTCCTGGTTGCACTGGCTTCAAAAGAGACACGTGGAAGACGGGATGGATTCGCATATGAGCAGGTAGGTCCAACTTGACGGCCACTGGGTTAATAATTGCCTTGATAGAAAAAGGTCCAAAATACCTGGGGTTAAAGGTCCGAGTCCCCTTGAGTGGTAAGTGCTTAGTGGCTAACCATACTTGGTTCCCTATTTGGTATTGAGGAGCTTCACTTCTGTGCTGATCCGCATCTTTTTTGTATTTTTCCTTTGCCTTTTGCGAATGGATGGTTGCTTCTTTAAAGGCTTGTGCAATAACAGCGTGGAGATGGTCCACTGCGGGCATCTCTAAATGCTCTAAATGCTGGGGTGAGGATGGTGCCCATAAATGGTAAAAAAAGGACTTTGTCCAGTTCCTGAGTGTACGGAATTATTGTACGCATATTCTGCGATCCACAGAATGTCTTTCCAATTCCCCTCAGACTGATGTAGCATACAACGGAGGTACTGTTCAAGAGTCTGGTTGGTCCTCTCCGTTTGACCGTCGGTCTGAGGGTGGTGACTGGTCGAAAGCCTAACATCAATTTGTGCCAGTTGGCAGCATTTCCTCCAAAAATGTGAAATGAATTGACTGCCCCGATCTGAAATTAACACTGAAGGAAAGCCATGCAGGCGGACAACATTTTCAAGGAATTCCTTGGCCAGGATTGAAGCTGAAGGTATCCCTTTTAAAGGAATGAAGTGGGCCATTTTAGAAAAAAGATCTACAATAACTAGAATGGTATTGTAACCTTGGTACGGGGGTAAATCTGTGATAAAGTCTAATGACAAGGTATGCCAAGGGTTAGGTGGTATGTCTAATGGTTGCAATAATCCAGCAGGTTTTTTCTTTTGCCCTTTATTTTGTGCGCAAATGCCACAATACATGACAAATGACTTGACATCCTTTCGCCAGGTGGGCCACCAAAATTGCTTC
The DNA here is from genome assembly GCF_040938575.1 of Ambystoma mexicanum. Taxonomy (NCBI): domain Eukaryota; kingdom Metazoa; phylum Chordata; class Amphibia; order Caudata; family Ambystomatidae; genus Ambystoma; species Ambystoma mexicanum. Next base: position 995,878,471 of record NC_090941.1, read on the forward strand.
CTAATTTTAGCTTCGGTTTTTGCAATACCCGGATGCCCTTCTATTAAGGTGTCATGGTAATGGGAAATGACAAGTTCCTGTAGTTCTTTTTGCGGTAAAAATAGCCGGCCTTGGTAATAAGGTAAATCATCGATGACAGAGTACTCTGGACCTTTCTTTGCCCAGTCCTGTAGGGCAACGGAATCAAAGAGTTGGTGGATCTTGTTTTGAATGTCCTCCAGTGTCTGTATGGATGTCAGGCCAAGGATTCTCTGTTCCGGAATTATGGGTACGGGTTCTAAAGTTATTTCTGCTTCTCCCATTCCAATCCGGGACAAGGCGTCTGCTTTACCATTCTTACAACCTGGTCGATAGGTTATTACAAAATCAAACTTGGCGAAGAACAATGCCCAACGGAGTTGGCGCGAAGATTGGGCTTTGGCTGTCTTTAGGTATTGTAAGTTGCGGTTATCGGTGATGACCGTGATGGTATGTCTGGCACCCAGTAGATAGTGCCGCCAAGCCTTGAAGGTGGACTTGATGGCCAGCAGCTCCTTGTCGGTTATGGCATAGTTTAATTCGAGGGCTGAACATTTTCTTGACCAAAACGCCACTGGGTGAAGCTGCTTAGTTTCGGTATCCTTTTGGGAAAGGACTGCTCCCATGGTTGAACTGGATGCATCTGTTTCCACTATGTAGGGAAGCTCGGGGCGCGGGTGTCTTAATATGGGAGCAGATGTGAATTTAGCTTTTAACTCTTGGAAGGCGTTCTCGGTTTCCTCTGTCCACACAAAGCGTTTGTTTTTTCGCAATAGCGTCGTAATGGGATGTACAATGTGCGAGAAGTCTGGGATAAACCTGCGGTAGAAATTGGCAAAGCCAAGCATGCTTTGAACTCCTTTGATTGAACTTGGCGAAGGCCAATTAAGAATGGCATCCACTTTTCGTGTATCCATCCGGATTCCTCTTGGGGTCAGAATAAATCCAAGGAATTCCACTTCCGTAGTGTGGAAGATGCACTTTTCCAGTTTAGCATATAATTTATGCTGGCGTAACTTCTCTAGGACTGCTCGGACGTGTTTTACATGCTCAGATTCTGATAAAGAGTATACTAAGATGTCGTCGATGTAAACAACCACACAAACGTCAATAAGCTCTCAGAGGACATCGTTCATGAAGAACTGGAAGGCTGCTGGTGCATTGCATAGTCCGAAGGGCATCACCTGGTACTCAAATAGTCCGTACTTGGTGCGAAAAGCAGTCTTCCATTCGTCACCCTCTTTGACACGTACCAGATGATATGCCCCCCGAAGGTCTAGTTTCGTGTATATACAAGCGTCCTTCACCTGGTCTAGTAGTTCTGGGATCAAAGGCAGTGGGTATCGATTCTTGATGGTTATCTGATTCAGTGCGCGGTAGTCTATACATGTTCTAAGGTTGCCTTCCTTTTTCGGTACGAAGAACAAAGCTGAAGATGCAGGGGATTTGGACGGGCGAATGAAGCCATTAGCAAGGTACTGGTCTAGGTAATGGCGCAAATGGAGATTTTCTGGTTCCGTAAGGGCATAGATTCTGCTGCAAGGTGGTTGTGCTCCAGGTACAAGATCTATTTGACAATCATACGATCTGTGAGGTGGTAAGGTGTTTGCCTGTTCCTTTTGGAAGATATCCTGAAAGTCTTGGTATTCAACAGGTAATTGTATGGCTACTGGAATTACTGGGGCCAGGACTGAGTTTTGAGTTTTCCTTGGGTAGCAGGTGTGAGCACATTCTGGGAAGGTTAGTCTCTTCTCTCGCCAATCAATACAGGGATTATGTTTTTCCAACCAAGGTATCCCCAGTATCAGCTGAAACTGTGGGGCCTTGATTAAGTCAAACACCATAGCCTCTCGATGCCCATCTTGACTCAGCAATGTCATCTCTGCAGTGGAATGAGTTACGGGTCCAGAGGCAATTTCCGTTCCATCTACAGTGGTGACAACATCGGCCGTGGTCTTGCGGGTGAGAGATAGATTCATCCTGGTAGCCAATTCCCAGTCCAAGTAATTTCCTATGGCTCCACTGTCTACGTACGCCTTTACCGCGTGCATGCGTGATGGCTGCTCTGCATCTACAAGGACCATGGGTATGGTGAAATGCGAGGTCAGAGTGTCCTTCTTTAAGCTCAGCAAGCGGACCTCTATGCTTGCCGGGCGTGGTCGTTTCCCGAGTCAGATTTCACATGGTTTTCGTCTGCTGCTCCCATAACTTTCTTGGGTGGTTTTACAGGGCAGTTCTGAAGAAAATGACCAGTAGTTCCGCAATATAAACATAATTGCAGTTGCCGTCTTCTATCTCTTTCCTTCTGGGTTAAGGGTCCTTTAACCCCCCCGATTTGCATAGGTTCTGAGACATCTACTCCCTTGGAGCTTACGTGGGGTTTAACCAACACCCTGTTCTCAAACTTGGTTCGGTCAGCCTTCCTGGTTTGAAGTCTGTGATCGAGCTGGACCACTAGATCTATATATTCAGCACAGTCTTGAGGCGGGTTCACGATTTGGGCCAAAACATCTTTGAGTTCTCCCCGAAGTTCTCGATGGAATAATGTGATTCGCTTGGCTTCAGGCCATTCGGTTTCCACTACTAATCTATTGAAAGTTGCAATGTAAGATAAAAGATCCTGGTTGCCTTGATGTAGGGATAAAAGTTTGTTGTCCAAAGCCTGTCCTCGGGAGTGTCGGGCGAATAGTCTTTCCATGCTTGTTCGAAAACCCTGGAAATCTCGAAGAATCGGGTCATCCTGGTTAGCTAGTGGAATGGACCAATCCGCCGCACTGCCGCTGAGATATGACAGTACAAAGGCTACCTTGGCCTGATCGTTTGGGAAAGCTCCAGGTCTACATAAAAAGTGCAAGCGCCATTGATTCATGAATGTTGCAAACCCTTTTGGGTCTCCGGCAAAGCGTTCAGGCGGAGCCAAAGGAACGGCTCCAAGTAAATTTATCTGCACCGGGTTACTCGATGGTACAGGAGCTGTACTTGCCCCAAGTCCTGGTAGAGGTGTTTATCCAGACGGCTCTGTAATAGTTGTCTGGCCAACTCATCAGTTCGTTCTTTTGACACTATCAGTTCCCTCCTGAGGGCATTGGTTTCTTGGCGGGCGGAATGCACTTCGGCCCTTAATTCACCTAATAATTGGGCCAACTGATCAGTTTCCGAGGTCTCCATGACGCCCAGGTGGGTATTTGTGGGTAGGCTTCGTGTTCTGTTACGCTCACCTGGGTCCCACGGGGGCGTCGACCAGAACTGGGCCGCTGTTGTTTCCACCAGCGTGACGTGTAGCGCCGAGATGACTGACTGGACTGGCCCGCTCAGCCTAGTTTGTCTGGCTCGCAGGAATATTCTTCTGCAAAGGAGAAGAGGAATTAACCACCCGTGGAATTGAGTGTCAACCCACCTTCCCCACTCCCGTTGTCTTCCCACAGATCACTCTTGATGTCCCCTCCTTAGTCTCACCTGATGGTTTGGAAGGATGAGCTCTCCATCCTGCGTCGACCGCAGGGGCGCGTTGATGACCAGTTACTTCACTGGCGTAGAGGAATTGGTGAGTTCCAGTATTGACTCTAAAGTCCAATTGTTCATAAGAGTTCAAATGTCTGATCTTCACTCTGTCCAATTCCTTGCAGGTTGCCGATTAATCCACTCGAAGATTTCCAAATGGCAATTGGTAAGATTCAGGTAAGTCTATTGTGGTTTTCCCCTTAGGGGCCGGGGTACGGCGATGAAGCAGAGTTGACTGCGCCGACCCGAGATGAGGTGAGTACCCCCCGTGGTAAATCAGGTAAGTGCTTGGGGGTAGCTTGTATAGCCTTAGAGAGTCCCCTTGCTCACCTTGCTGTCTTTGTCTACTTAGGTGTCGGAGGGCGGCCGCGAGATGGAGAGAGCGTGATGGAATGCTGAAGTACCGCCAAGCAGGTGAGTTCAGCATGGCGCCGTAGGAATGCGAAGCGATGCTTCAAAGACTTCTGTCTTTCAGCTCTGTGGCGAAATGGATCAGGATTCAGGTAAGGATTAAAGTTAAAACTCCTGTTCTAACCTTTATCCTTCTTTTTTTCTTGTTTCAGGAGTCCCAGGACTGAAGCGGGCGTGGCTGAAGACTGGAGCTGCTGAAAACACGGTGAGCGTTACGCTGCAGCAAGCAGAATAACGCGAAGCACATGTGGCTGTCCGGGCGTGGTTTAAATAGCCTTGGAAGAAGATCCAGGTAAGTATTCTTCCACAGCCCCAAGTAACAAAATAGTCCCTTCAGTAAAATAGTCCCTCCTAAGCCTCATTTGGCTTGAGTCTTCATGCAGCATGGTCTGCCTCAGGTGAGTATGCAGCATGGTCTGCTTCAGGTAAGTTATCAATAATGAGCCTGGCGCCCATGGCGACAGGACTGACTTTATCTTTATGAGCCTGGCGCCATAGACGCCAGGACTGCACCCAAACAGCCCCTAACTGGGGCTTTTGGGCATGCTCAAAGTGGCATGATGCCTGCTTCCGGGGCTGCTGGGCCTGGTCTGGTCTTCCAGGGGCAGGCCTCATGACAGATAGTGCCATTCTGGTAAACATTAATGATGCACCTAGATGATAGGACTACTAGGCCTTGTGAGTATTCAGAGCCTGCAAGTGCAGAGAGAGGAGAGCGGAAGTGGGAGAGGCGGGTAAGTGCTGGAATGCCCGTGAGTGGGCAGCAGGTGTAAGTGCCCAGAGTAGGAAGTGCTAGGGAACTTTCATCTGTAAAAAAATAAATAAATGGGTAAGTGCAGGCCTACAGTGGCGAAGGCCAGTAAGTGCCAAGCCAAGTGCTGTGGATAGGCGGAGGCTGAAGGTGATTGGGTGTGGGAGGCTAGGGCGCCGAAGGACACATAAGGGCCCTAGTCACCAATCACAGCTACTGTGAGATTAACAGAGGAGTGAAGAAGGGAGGGTGCGGGTGAAAAGCAAAGTCTTGAGATTCCAGAATTTGAGGAGGTCCGGCTCAAGACGAAGAGGAAGTGGGAGGCTGTTCCACAGGAGGGAGCCAGCTGAGGAAAGAGATCGGCCTCTGGCCCTCTGTTTAGCGAAACGCTTGAAACACAGGTACCAGAGGAACGTAGATGTTCAGAGGGAGAGTATTTAGTAAGAACAAGTTGCAGATGGCATGGTCCCTGGCCCCAGACAGCCTTATGGTTGATGCAGAGGGATTTGAACTTGATCCTTGCAGCAACCGGGAGCCAGTTAAGAGATTTTAGGGCAGTAGAGATGCGTTCCCTGGGCTTGATGCCAAGGATAAATCTTGCTGCCCTATTATAGATTGGCTGGAGGGGTTGTAGAGATGACGAGGGTAGATTCAAGAGAAGGCTATTACAGTAGTCTAGCCTACAGAGAACGAGAGCTCTGGTAATATTAAAGTTCTGGGGGAAGGTGAGAAAAGGGAGAATTCCCTTGAGAAGGAAGAGTTGAAAGTTGGACTTTTTGGCAATGTCTTGAATGTGAGGGAGGAAGGAAAGAGAGGAGTCGAAGATGACTCCAAGGTTTCTGGCTTCAGGTGAAGGAGAAGGGGGAGAGCCCATAGAGGATGGCCAGAGTGAGGGGGAAAAAGAGGGTGCAGGAGTCCCAATGGGAATGATCTCAGTCTTGCTGGCATCGAAGCAGAGATCGCTGGCAGTGCACCAGGACTGGATAGCAGATAGGCAGTCTGGGTGATGGAAGATTTTATTTTATTTTATTTTATTACATTTGTTATACGCCCAGACCCGGGGGTAACACGGCGTAGTTACAGACAATGGGAGAATGCAATGTTAGAGAGAACAAAGTAGTACACAGGAATAGCAGTCGAAGATATATGGAAGAGGGTCTGCAGGAAGTTTGAAACCGAGTTGTGTGTCATATGCGTAACACTGTAAGTTGGGGGAGAAGGAGGAAATAAGGAGTGCCCGCTGAGCAAGGTAGGTGTTTAAGAGCCAGGGGGAGAGGTTGGAGCCCCTGGCGCACCCCATAGGTGGAGAAAGAGATAGGTGAGGAGAAGGTGCCCAGAAAAACCTGGAACGAACAGTCAGTTAATAATAATAATAATAATATTAGTCAGTTAGGAAGGAGGTCAGCCAATCCAGTGCCCGATAGGAGATACCCAGGGTATCATGGAGCCATTTTATGAGGATGGAGTGGTTGACCGTGTTAAAGGCAGAGGAGAGCTCGAGTAGAATAAAGACAGCTGAAGAGTTAGAGTCCAGAGATGCAAGATGTTCTTCATGGGTGTTCAAAACCACAGTTCCCGTGCCTCTAGGGCTTGGAATCCAGATTGATGCTCGTGGAGACCACCCACAAGCTCAGTGTGTGAGGTAGGTTGGGGGAAGGCCAGCTTCTCCGGGAGCTTCCGAAGGAAGGGGGTGATAGAAATAAGGCAGTAGTTGGCTGGACAGGTATGGTCTGCTGAAGGTTTTTTCAGAGGGGGCGCACAAGGGAGTGCTTGAAGGAGGAGGAGAAAGAACCAGTGGCAAAAGAGTGGTTGCAAAAAATCAGCGAGTGCAGGGGCAAGAGAGCCAAAGTTGTCAACATGACCCATTCCAATCTGTAGGTGTGCATCCAGTACTGTTTTTTTATTTGCATTCTTGGACTTGTAGTTTGAGTTTTCTAATGGGTAAGTGGTACTACAAGTCCCAGAATGCAAAGAAACAAACCAGGACTTGATAGAAGTCAGCAGGCTGGAATGGGTCATTTTGGTAACTATGATTCTGAGGGCTTACAAGTAGCCCTTTTGCTGCATTTGGAATCCTGGCGAGCCTCATAACCCCTGTCCCATGGTTGGGAAAAACAAGATTGGAGCCAAGGCTGGGAGAGTGCTTTATGAGGCCCTCACATGTGTTTGCTTGAAAACCTGGCTACTTGCCTAACTGGTCCCCCCCTAGCCAGTTACTCAATGTATAGTCACCCTTTGTGTCCATTTCCACTCTGCTGAAGCGCTCACATGTAACTGGTCAGTAACAGCACCCTGATGCCTGAGGGTTTAGGCGCTTTATAAATTTAAAAAATAAAATAAATAAATAAATAACCATCCAGAAGCAGAGTGTCAAACATCATCTTAAGGAAATTAGTACTGGTTTCAGCCTCTCAGTCAATGAGGAGGCTCGGGACGGGGGCATTACCAGCATTAATCTCCCCGCCACGAGCCTCCTCACAGCTGGAGGCCGACATCTTCCCCAGCCGAGGAATGAGATAAGTGTGGTCTTCGCCCTCTCCCTTCCTGCCTCCCCCATCCACAGAGGTCCCCCCCACTCCCACTTACTTTCCTTTTAGTCAATTTCGGGAGTGGGCGCGCTGGGAACACTTCTGTCCCCAACTCGTCTGCTCCCAATCTCCGACAGGCCATCATGGAAAGGAAGAAGGGACTTGTAGTCCCTTCTCTCCATTCAATGGCGGTCATTTTTTTGTTTACTTTTTTTAATGGGTGCCTTGGAAAGAGAGAAGGGACCATGTGTAGTCCCTTCTCCCGTTTCCATGGCGCCCATTTTATTTTGTTACTTTTTTATTGGCCGCCATGGAAAGGGAAAATGGACTTCGTTTTCCCTTCCTGGGTGGCCATTTTTTTACTTGTTTTTCTGTTCCGAAACACCAGAGCATTTCGGAACAGAAATAAAATGCTTTTAGTACCCCGGTCCTATGGGCCAGGGTACTAATAGCAATAAGCCCCTTGCAGGGGGGGCATTCGTTAAGGCTGTAACTATGTGCCCCGGGGCATTACTTGAAGTGGTAATGCCACCCCTGCTTGGAGCTTATTGCTTAAGTGTTTAGAGGTATACTTAGTATTCGGCCAATGTCGAATAGTTGTTTAATTGAATAAATCATGTATCCAATCTAGAAGGGTACACTTAAAAATGAACAATTAAAGTGCTATTTTAAATGTTTTTATTTGTTTGATTTATTTATTGTTTGCATGTTAGGCACTTATACAGGAAGTAAATTCTGTTTCAAAGCGCCCACAGGGCAGCAGGGAGGGAACATGGGAAACAGTACAATTAAATACAAAAAATACAGAGGTGGAAGGGACGGTCAAACCTACTATGTCTTGTGAGTATTCAGAATGTGCAAGTGTAGGAATGAAGAGGGCACTGGGGTAGGTGCTGTGGTGTCCGTGCTCAAGGGTGAGCCACAGATGAAGTGCAAGGTATGGTAAGTGCTATGCGGCCAGGAGCAGCGTTGGGAGGAAAGTGCAAATCTCCAGTGCAAATGGTGTGCCGAGGCAAATGCTGAGGAAGATAGTTGCTGGGGAGATTGGGTGTGAATGGTCAGCGGCCCAGAGATGTATAAGGGTCTAAGACACCAATCACAGCAACTGTGGGATTAGCAGAGGATGAAAGAAGGGAAGGAGGAGGAAAAGAGGAGAGTCTTGGGGTGCTCAAGATGCAGAGGGAGGGGGAGGCTGTTCCAGAGGAGGGATCCAGCTGACGAAAGTGAGCAGCCTCCTGCTCTCTGTTTAGCTAAATACTTTACACACAGAGAGTTGGTGCCAGAGGAGCGCAGGGGTCTAGATGGGGAATATTTAGTAAGAGAGAGTTGCAGATAGAGTGATCCCCGGCCCCAAACAGCCTTGTGGATGATGCAGAGGGATTTGAATTTGATCCGTGCAGCATCCAGGAGCCAGTGGAGGCCATATGGAATGATGCTCAGGAGTAGCAAGGAAGGTCGTCTAGCTCCCCAAAGAGTATAGTTGGGGATAGGGTAGAACTCACGGCATGTGACCCATTTGCAATGCACTCTTCAAACACTTTCTGTGATGCCTTGGAAGGATGGCTGGATCATAGGTCATGTGTCGGCACTCCCGGTATTCAGGCCTGGCTTTCATCCTTTGAGCGGATATGAAAGGTAGATAGGTGTGCCATACAGTGGAGAAAGAGCAAGGAGAACAGAAACACACGGATGTGTTTCTGCTCACCTTGTCATGTTAATTGTTTCCACTGGAGGGCACTGTGCACCTAAAGTGGAATCCTGCAGACAGCTGTACCAGGAGCATTGACATCAAAGGTGTCAACGAAGGCTAATCTTCAGTTAAATAAGCGATATGGAAGATGAAAGAAGAAGGGAGACAACTTATTGGAATCCCTATTTCCCTGTCACTTTTTTGCAGTCCTCTTTTTTCTTCTCTGTCTCTTCAGTCCCTCTCTTTTTTTCTCTTGCTGTGTTTTTCTCTCTTTTTATATTTCTCTCTTTCTTTCGCTTGTTCTATTTCTTTCCTCTATCACCCTGTTGGGTGTCTTGACCCACGTTCAAGTTATTATGCTGCCACATTTGGTGCTGTGGGCTTAGAAAATCCAAGATGGCCGAAAAGCCCACATTTGCTCCAGAATCCAGGAAAACCGCACAGTTTTTGCGCACACCAAAATGGTCGCCTGACCTACCACCCACCAGTGCGAGTGTGATGGGCCAGAAGCGCCATGAGTGAAACGTGGTGCCAAAGGAAAAAAGCAGTGCCGGTTAGCTCAAAAAGCGCCTTGAAATCACCTTTGTTTCTCTGAAATGCAAGCTAAAAATGCCTATTTTAAACATTCCAAGATATTCAAAAAATCTCACTGAACACCAGCAGACATTTGGCAGAATGTGGTCTTGTGTGCATACAAAATCTGGAAAGATGAAGAGCCCAAAACAATGTTTATAACAAAACTGGCTGAGCTGTGGATGTCAGCAGCTTAACTGAAATTGGATTTAAAACCACTAAAATCGAAATGTGTAAAATAAATGAATGACCAGCTTTTGAGTGTCACATAGGTTGCAACTGTTTAAATGTCATAGTTTTGAACTTAGAATCAGCGTTCTAGCTGCATGTGTAGAAATTGTAAGTTTGATTTGAATGAAGAAAAACTGGGAACAAAAGTGACATTTGGCTGAAGCCTGGCTTGAAGAGATTGAATTCTATGACAAGACCAGAGGCGAGCATTATGCTTAACTACTTTAATTACTGCTAACCACAGCTTTTTAAATATTTCTTTCGTTTCAATATATTTAAAAAAAAAAAATGTATAACTCGTATAAACAACCGAAAAAAAATGAAACATCATAGCCTTAACGCGGCTAAACTACATCTCCCATGAGGCTCTTCCATCTGGTAGTCCAATAGCCTCTCTCTCACTGTCCAATCAGGCCATCCCTTCTACTATAAGTCACTGCCTCTCTGGGTCCCTTCCTCTTCTTTCTTGCTGCACCACAGATAAGTGACAGCAGTTCTAGCAGTACCTTGCTATGCTGTGTTTTTTATGATATTAATTGTCAAAATGTTAGGTTTATCTATTTGTAAAGCATGCGCGTACCATTAGCGCAAACATATTAACATTCAAGTTCGAAACGCATGCGTTCTTTTCGCGGACAAGTTGGACTTTCAGGACGGCTGACTGCCGAGCCCGCGAGTGATCTCACTCGCCCTAGGGCTTGACCAGTCAGCCGCGAACGAACACCGACAGAGATAAAGATAAAGAGAATCGCGGGCAACGCGTAGTACGCGGTAAACCCCACTCCCTTTAGAAACAAGGGAAGAGCGCGCATGCGCATTACTGTATTCCTCTCACAGAGTTTTGTTCCCACACAGAGAAAGCCAACGGCAATTCTACGCTCCTGTTCTTCGCTCCCGAACGCACGAAACTCGTTAATTTGTTAGCGGGTCGCCTGCGCACATCAGAGGCATTAAAGGCAAAGATTTAAAAAAAACAATGGATGAAGAAGACATGTCAGACATGTTTGAACCTGACACAATAAGGCACTCCAGATCAACGGACTGGACCCCATCACCGAGAGTAGCCCTGTATATGTCCCAGAAAATGAGAAAGCCTATGGAGAAAGATATTGGATTCAGACTTAAAGCTGAGTGTCCAAGACCAGAGCTGACAGGGAAAGTAACAGATACACCCGAGCTCGACACAAAAATGCTAACCTTCAAAATGAAGGCAGGGAAGGACACCGGAAAAGGCATGGATAGGGCATGGAAGACATGCCAGGATAAACTGTTAGACATAGCTGGACCCATAGCGAAGATAATGGATTTAGCCGAGAGGGCTAAAGACACTGGGGAGCCAGTCGACCCACTTATATTAGCAGGATGGGCGCAAAGAGCAGTCTGCATACTGGGCAACGCAAACTGCTCAATATCTTCAGAGCGACGCAGATCGACTTTACTGAAGATTGATAACAAACTAGGAGACCTGGCGTTTTACGAAGCCGGAGAAAGCGCCCAAGGGCTCCTGTTCGGAGACACATTTGTGAAAGAGATGAACAGATACGTCGGAACATACACAGTGCTGGAGAAAGCGCAAGCCTCCATTAGGAAGGTATTCCCGGGGAGAGTTTTTTCAGGGGCCGGTCGATATAGAGGCCGCTCGACTGGCCGATTCAACAACAGAAGAGCACAAGGCCCAAGAGCCCAGTATTGGGAGACCCGACAACAAGACACCTTTTTCCCAAACAGAGGACGAGGTTCTCGAGGACATCGGGGACGCGGATATTACCGACACCAGAACAATAACACAGGTGAGAGAACACGCAGCGACCTATCCTTCTGTGGGGGCCAGGACAATGCTTTATTTGCACAACTGGCACGATCTATCGTCAGATGCATGGGTCATTCAGACCGTACAAGGCTTCATTCTAGAGTTCCTAGGTCATCCGGTGCAAGATCACCCCCCTCACAGAATTCAAATGACACAGGCCGAAGAAGATTTATTAGACGCAGAGATCCAGGATCTTGCGCGGAAAAACACGATAGAGAGGGCTACAGGGAGCGGCCAATCCTTCCTGAGCAATATGTTCCTAGTCCGTTGCAAGGACAAAGTTCATCCATTAATCAATCTAAAAGAACTCAACAGCTGGTTAGTGTACAAGCACTTCAAGATGGAGGGAATCCATCTACTAGGAGACTTACTCAGAAAGGGGGACTGGCTTGCGCGCCTAGATCTGAAAGACGCTTACCTCACAGTTCCAATAGCACCTCACTGTCGACCCTTTCTAAGATTCAGGTGGAGAGACAATCACTGGCAATTCAGATGCCTACCGTTCGGTCCAGCGTCAGCACCATGGGCGTTCACCAAGCTTATGAGGCCCATCGCGGAGCACTTTCTCCTTTTCCCCTTACCTCTGCACTTGCACGATCTGAATGACACCTGGCCTAGTAGGATCGTTTGTCTGTCTTCCCCTTGTTTCCCTCCCTCCCTGCCTCGTCGCGCCTTGAAACACTTGTGTATAGGCGCGTTACAAATACCATATCATATCATATCATAATGGGTGATAGAGCTAATTTCCAGCCTAGGATTCCTAGTGAACAAAGACAAATCGGAGCTTACGCCGACCAAGCGGCTAGAGTTCTTGGGTTTCACTATAATACAAAGAAAGCTACATTGGAGTTACCAACTCAAAAAATGAGAGCTATCAAGAAAGATCTGAGAACAGCACTCAAGAAACAGCTGATCTCTCTTCGTTATCTAGCCAGGATAGTAGGTCTTTTAGCAGCATCCATACAAGCAATATTCCCCAGCCTGTTACATTATCGAGCTCTTCAGAGGCTGAAGATCAAGTACCTAAGGAAAGGCTGGAGATACCATCGACTAGTTCCCCTAGAAGAAGAAAGCAAATCAGAACTCACCTGGTGGCTCCACAATATGGAAGCCTGGAACGGCCGCGCCATCTTCGGAGACATACCAGGGTTAGTTATAGAGTCCGACACCAGTAGGTCCGGCTGGGGAGCGCGATGCGGCGACATAGAAACAGGCGGGAAATGGTCAAAAGAAGAATTGGAACTACATATCAATTGCCTAGAATTACTAGCGGGGTCTTTCGCAGTAAATGCTTTTACCAGAGACAAAGCGCACTGCAGCATCCTCCTCGAGATGGACAACATATATGCGCTAAGGTACATAAACAAGCTGGGAGGTACCAGGTCCAGGATGTTAGCGGAATTGGCAAAGGATTTCTGGCACGACTGCCTACAGAAGAAGATTACAGTCAAAGTAGAGTATCTCCCAGGGGCCCTGAACTCAGTGGCGGACTGGAACTCCCGACACCTAGTAGATTACAGCGACTGGAAACTACACAGAGACATATTCAAGAAGCTGGAAGCAAGATGGGGGCCCTTGCACATGGACCTGTTCGCCTCGAGGCTAAACACACAGCTGCCGGATTACTTCAGCTGGAAGCTGGACCCGGGAGCCCAGGGGACAGATGCATTCATGCATCAATGGGGGTCGCAGAGACACTATGCCTTTCTCCCCTTTGCGATGCTGGCGAGGATACTAGCAAAAGTTCACAGAGACGAAGCTCAGATAGTGATAGTGATGCCAGAGTGGAAGTCGCAAGCCTGGTTTCCAGTTCTGATGGAACTTTCTACGGATTTTCCACAGAAGATTGCATACAGACAAGACCTGCTGTCCGATCCAGCAGGAGCCCCTCACCCTCTGATAGAGGATCAATCCTTAACACTGATAGCCTGCAGAATTTCAGGCATAGATGGCGCTTGCCAGGCCTTTCAGAAGACGCTACAAGGCTTATCAATCTATCATGGGCCCCATCTACGATCAGGAGCTATAATTCAGCGTGGTAAGCCTGGGACTTATGGTGCATGGGGAGGAGTATATCTCCCATTTCAGCAACTGTAGTCCAAGTGGTGAATTTCCTAGCCAGCCTCCCATCTACAGGGAGGGCGTTCAGGACTGTCGGAGTATATAGGTCAGCGATCTCTGCTGGACACGAGCTAGTGGACGGAGCACCAGTAGGGGAACATCCAGCGGTGTCCCGATTGCTAAAGAGTGTAAAGATGAGCAAACCTCCTTTGCCCAAGTACTCATCGTTATGGGATGTCCAAAAAGTTATACATCTGTTCGAGCAGTGGCCGAGTAACAGCCTTCTGTCAGATAAACAACTTTCAGGCAAGCTAGCTACACTCCTTTGCTTAGTGTCCTTAGAAGAGTTTCAGACGTTAACGTTAAAGCCCTAGAGATAGACAGGAAGATGTATTACCCGGAAGGGATAGCCTTTACCATAGCGCAGCGTACAAAGACCAATTCTAAAGTGATCTCATACCCATACTGGCCGAATAACGAGAAATTGTGTGTGGCGAATTGTATAAAGTGTTATGAGCAGCGACAGCAGCGGTTAGACCGAAGGGGGTTAGCCAGTTGCTTATAGCGCGTATAAAACCATGCAAAGCAGTTACGTCAGTTACTATTACTAGATGGGTGAAGGAAGTGATGGAGTTGGCAGGTATCGACACGTCTAAATTTGGAGCGCACTCTACCAGAGGTGCCATGGCTTCACGAGCTTTTGCAGTCGGGGTTCCGCTGCAAGAGATCATGAAAGCAGCAGACTGGCTGAGCGATTCAGTCTTTAAGACTTTTTACTTAAAAGCAGTATCCAATATAGCAGCTGCTGTTGTAGAAAGCTTTGAACAAGCATAATGCTCGCCTCCGGTCTTGTCATATAATAAAGATTGCCCATGCGACTAGCGCAGGAAGTCTTGATTCTATTAAAGACACGGAGGCGAGCATTATCCCACCCTAAGGGAATACGGCTGTAAGGGGCATGGTATGAACTGTAATACATATCACAGCAAATGTATGTAAATGCTTGATTATTACATGTGATGAATCGTATCCCCCTCCCTAACGTGCACATTTCTCTTTTTGCATAGGAGAGGAGCAAAAGAATCACCGATATTAGAGTGTACGAAGGCAGCAGAGCTGTGGAGTTAGATACGGAAAACCTACCAAGAATAGAAAGGACAGACTCAGTTGGATTATACGAGAGTGCAGTTGGATTTTAGACATTTGTTCAGTAAAAGCGAGCTGCAAAAGAAGAGGAAGGGACCCAGAGAGGCAGTGACTTATAGTAGAAGGGATGGCCTGATTGGACAGTGAGAGAGAGGCTATTGGACTACCATATGGAAGAGCCTCATGGAAGATGTAGTTTAGCCGCGTTAAGGCTATGATGTTTCATTTTTTTTCTGTTGTTTATACGAGTTATAAAAAAAAAAAAAATTGAAACAAAAGAAAGATTTAAAAAGCTGTGGTTAGCAATAATTAAAGAAGTTAAGCATACTGCTCGCCTCCGTGTCTTTAATAGAATCAAGACTTCCTGCGCTAGTCGCATGGGCAATCTTTATTCTGCCCGGCAACTACCCCCGACAGGAGTTGAAACTTGCTCAGCCACTGCATTCGCAAGCCTGGCTGCCTTCTGCTGTTCCCAGCAAAAGGAGATTAAACCTCTCTGATTGAATCAGGGGAGGAGCACCTGGGAGCAGGGAAACATAACAATGAGCCTTCCTTGGCTCAGGCAAATGTTAAATTAGGGGGGGGTCGTAAATGGCTTCCTCTTGGGAGAAACTGGGAGGAGCAGTCCCTCTGTGAGCAACCTGAGTTGGAGGAAGTGGATAAACCAGAAATTCCACCATGTGCTTTGGGGAACCACACCCCTCTGGGCCAGAGCATAATTTTAAAAAGATGGATAATTCATAGTACGGACTTGTCAAAATTATATAATTAATATCATTATTCTTGTGATTTTTCTGTGCACATTTTAAGAGGTGTCAGGACTCTGTGGTATGTTCTGGGGGTAGTAGCAGAAAATAAGGTATTACTCCGAATGTCTGTATGTTAAAAATCTGACACTTTATCATCTGATGCCCATATTCCTTGTACATGTTTGTGTAAATTCTGGAAAAGTTTAGAGGTTGTGTTCTTGATGAAAAGGGCAGAATTCTGTCATAAGTGGACACAACATCTAACAAAGACAGGGATCGGATGGTTTGGTGCTACAGAAAATATGTTAACTGGACATATAATATTAGAAAAATGGTGCATAGATAAATATGTATTTGGATCAAAAATAGATTTGTGTGCAAATTGACAAGGGGAGTGTTCTTTCTGTATGCCATAAAATTGATGCCTGATGGGGCTCCATTCCTTCCCCCAATCAAGGGAGAGAGGAGAGCTTGGCCAATGATAAATTGTGAGGGGCAGGCTTAGTTATACCCACGCACACACCCATTTTCAAAACACATAAAAAGAGAAAAAGAGACTGCTTTGGACAGGCAACACACTCACTTTCCATTTTCTTGCGAAGCATTTTGCCGGACCAGACAATATCCAGAAGGACCATCTCCAGAACTTAGAATCCAGACTTCAGAACTTTTTCAGCAGTGCCAAGAACTTTTGCCAGAACCAGAGACCAGACCGCTGTGAATTGCAGATCAGAGCTGACCCAGAGAGCTGTGACTTCAGAACCACCCGCCAGGAGTCCAGTCCAAACCTGATCAGACCTTGACGGCCTATTTCAAATTTATAGTGTGAGTACTCAGCCAGAACTGTGCAAACCAATCTCTTAGTTTAAAATAATCTAATTCAAACCATTTCCATCTATCTAGAACTGCATCATAGAATTGTGTGTCCATCCTGTTGATCCAAAACCTTCCACAGCGCCTCTGTCATTCTGAAACTTTAATTTCATTTCTGAAAATCTATCTCCACAAAATCATCTGTATCTTTCGAACCGTGTGGGCTAGGAACGAGATTTAACTTTCATTTTAAAGCTAAGACCGACTTTATTTTCCTTATAGTTATTCCGTAATCGCACTCGATGCATTCAGAAAAATTGCCGTGAATTGGTCCAATTAGCTCCTGTCAAAATAGCTGCTTTTGCTTGAACTGCTAAAATTCGTTTTCAACCTGCCAATCCCTCATTGAGCATCGCGAGTGGGACTTGAACTAATCTTAAGTAGCTGTCACCTACCCTGAATCTCCTATAGGGAATTAAAATCATTTTTAGCATATTTTCACTTCTTTGCATACCACATTTAAAAGTACTTTCGCCTGTGTTTAAAATCATACCTGTTTTCCTCTAAGCTCGCTGGGGGGAACTGGAACTTTGTATTGCATTTTGTTTGTATTCCTGAAAATTGTGTGCTCACCTTCCATCTCCTTCTATTGTATAGGGGGGGAGCAAATTGCCACAAGGGGAAAAGTGAACATATTATCTCTTGTGAAACCCTATCAGTTTATGTCTGTACTGCATTTTATTCATCATTGCATTTCCTTGAAATCATAAAAGTATTCTCAGCTACCTTATCCTCCCTATACTAACTCTTAAGTAATGTAATCAGTGTACAATTGTAACATTATCCATTGTTGATCACTGTCATATTCTTAAGTGTGATAGCAAATATTAATTTATTATAAAAGTGTGATATATATATATTGTTTAATTTTTCCAATAAATCTTTTAAATTGCAAAACAAACCTACTTCTTGGCTCAGTGAGGTCAGGGGATTCAAAGAGAGGGGCGTTATATAAGGGTTCATCATCCAGAGTATAACTTGTCATAAAAATATATAAATAAGGGCTTCCCTTGGCCGTCCCAGACGAGGCACTGACTTAGTGGGATTGCTGAATTGAAGTCGCTTAACAACCCTTAATGAAATCTCTTGTCTCAGTTACATTCCCTTAAAGGAACGTGTATTAACTCGTTATCTCCCGAAACATCAGTGTCACCAGAGATGCTGGAGTGTCACCAGGGATGCTGCTGCCTGTGCTGTCTACCAAAAACTGGTTTCCGGCAGCGTTGTGCATGCACTTCGAAGAAGGAAGACAGACAGCAATGTATGTTGCAGTTTCCCAAAACTCCAATGACCTTTCTTTCTGTAGCACCTGGATGTATCTAATAGTGATGGAATGGAGAAACAAGCCGAACAGTAAGCAACTTTGCAAGCTACACAATCACCCGCAAGGACCGCTGTAATATTTAAGTGTATGTGAATGTCTCTTTTAATTTGTACCATTGGAGGTATATTTCATTTTAAGCACTTCCTTAAATTCTATGGGCCTCATCACGAGTTGGGCGCTATCCCTACTGAGATACCGCCTGTAAAGACTGGAGGGGGATCTGTACTTCTGCTCACTATATGGTAGAGGAGAGGCACAGAGGACCCCAGCCAAAATTCTCTATAAGGTAGCATTGGACGAGCAATCAAGGCCTAGCTTCTCAGGAGGTGATGCAGGCTGGTTCTTAAGTACAGTGTAGTCCCCAAGCCACCACAAAGGAATGTCCACACACTCTATTAGTTAAAACACAGTCTTTATATAATTAAGGTTCAAGGTTATATACACAATCACAATAACTCACTTTGCTTTGCCTTTAGCTCAGTAAATCTACAATGGCAAATATCTACAGTTCTAAGTGGTAGCTCAATTATTATCAGATTTCAATAAAGTGCATCAACTGTACTCTGGTTAAATGTCACACAAATCACTTATTAACTGACCCCATTACCTAGACACGGCTCTGTGTGGAGATCCCCCCACCTGGGCAACCTGTAAAATAAAGCTATATAACAAGCCCAGTCCATATATTGTTCTATAAGTCTTATTTCCTTCTACAATGTTTCTACCATCCTAATGTACCTGGAATAGCAGAGTTGATCCCTTTAAAGCAGGAGCCACGGATTGTCGCGATCCCTTGAAGAAAGTGAATTTGGCGTTGAGGAGGCAGCTTCGGTCCCAGCGGTGCTCGACGACGATGACAAAGGGGGAAGGCTTAGGTGCTCATTCAGGTAAGTAAGCCCCAAAAGGGAGACACTATGGGGTGGTGAGGAAGACACTGAGAAAAGTAAGGTAGAAACCGAAGGATGCTTTGAGCGTCCCAGAGGTAGATCGCATAGCACAGATGCATTTTCCCCATATGCACAGAGGCTAGGAGCCTTACCGGGATGGAAAAGACTGAGTATGATAAGGGTGTTAACAACTACCAAACACAAAGAGAGGCACAACAGAGGAGTAAAATTGACACAGTTCCTGTTGCTAAAAAAGGATGGTGGACGACCACAATGTATACCATGGCAACAGATGGACAATGATAATCTCAGGTGCAAGTTGCCCTTGTTGACCGCCTGAGCAGAGAAATGGATATATGAGTTAGAACGATTGACGGCAGGGACCACACTGGCAGTGGGCGACATGAGGAGCTTACTCTCAGCCATTCATGGGGAGGTAGAGGACGACGTTTAGAAACGGGAAGGGTATCCCGGATTGACGGCACAGAACACAGCGCACAATGGCGCACCGTTTAATGACTGCAGAGCAGTCGTATGGCAGGCTCTGAGAGTACAGTACCCAGACAGGTCTGACATAAGCGTGATTATGGCATGCAAAATGCATGTGGACGAAGACCCACTACATTATATTCAGGAGATATAAGAACCTTGGCTCTCAAGATGAGAGCAGTGAGATAAAACAGTGGGATTATTCTATCACATATTAAGCGAAAGGCTACCAGAGCGGGTACAGAAGCAACTAAAGAAATGAGTGGGCATGGAAGCGAAGCCATGGTCTGAAATTCAGCTGACTATAGTGCAATATTGCCGACTAATGTAGGAGAACGTGAGAAAGAAATGCGAGGAGATGAAGCAGCAAGAAGCAAAATTAGTGCAGAAGAAGCTACCGAAGTATACAATGTAAGGAGTGATGGTGACGAGCGCAGAGGTGGTATTCACCCAGAGCGCACAAAATAGGTCACAAGTGGTAGAGGGAAGTTTTGCGTGCAGAGGAGACAGTCATTATTGGCCTTGAGAAAGGGGTGAAATGCCCCAGGGAAGAGGGTTTGGACATCCAATGCAGCAGGGTGGAGACGGGTTTAACGGAAAACAGCAGAAACCCATGGGAGGTCCACCGCAATGCTGGACGCGTGGCAGGATAGGTCACATAGCGGGACTATGCAGGAGCAGGGGTGGAGCACAGCAGAATGGGAGAATGACATACCAGCCAGCATATCAGACGGAACAACCAGACTATTATGACAAAGATCACACGCAGACGCAGACAAATGTGCTGCACATGGCGCCAACACAAGGTGCACTGGTAGAGTCACAACAGCCTATGGTGTGCATACCACAGAAAAAAATGCAGTCACCACAACCAGCACAGCAAGCACCAGCACAGCAGAACGTTGCAGCGTTAAGACTCATAGGGCCTGATTCTCAAGTTGGTGCTAACTACCGAAAATGTTGTAAAAAGTGCTAACAACATTTTTGGTAATTACGACCTATTCTGAAGTTGGCACAATCTTCACAAGTCGGACTGATTGCACCACTTTCGGAATATGGGTGCTGGTTGCTAGGAAGGGCTGTAAACCGACCTAGCAACCGGCACTTTCGTTATCTCTCCCTTTGCATGGTTATTCTTGTGGCACTCCTCCAATTTCATAAGCGCTTGAATTTGGCGCTGAAGTATGGTACCAAATTGGTGTCGTACAGGAGGAGTGCCACATGAAGCACACGTAAAGAAGGAGTGCCACAAGAAGCACACGGCTGTTTGGGTGTGCAGATGGTGACAGGTGGGTTCAGCACTGAATTTTTATCTTTGTTTCCAGAAGAGTGCAAATTAAGATAAACAAATGCAGTGCAGGACCCACTTGTCAGCATCTGCACACCCAAAAAGCACGTGCATTTTTCTTTTCATCTCGGCAGCATTTTCCTTAAATAACGATTCCCTCATTATTTAACGAAAATGCTGCCGAGATTCTGCAATACGCCTGTTTCCATTAGAAACAGACGGATTACAGCGAAAGCACTGTCGTGCTTTGCGAAGACGTCCAGGCCCACATGAGAATAGCAGTGTTGCCTGGGAGTCAAGAAATGGCGCAGTGAGTCGTGCTATTTAGCACGGTCACTGCGCCAAGATGAGAATTGGGCCCATAGACTCCACAATGCAGACTCTGACACGGGAACTAGGAGGAGTGACTGTAGTGGAGGGCAATGCTGTCACAGGGACGACTCTATACCCACAATAGGACAGCCCACAGATGGACCTTATCTGTTCAATTCTATCCGTTACACATGACCCAAACGAGGAACCACGTGTAGGGGTGACTAGAGATGACAAGACATTTTCCTTTCTCGTAGCTACAGGGGCGACCAGATCCTGTATTAGGGAAGGGAGCTACCCAATGTCAGGCATTGCCATTAATGCACAGGGATTCTCTGGGGCTATGGACTTGGTTCCATTCACTGACAAGCTTCCGATTTCTATAGGGGAACATGACCTTACTATGCAATTGTTATATTCCCGACAGACACCAGTCAACATAATGGGCAGGGACACGATAAGACGACTTAACATGACGATTTCTTTCACAGGGCAGGGAATAGTATGTTCAACCCCAGGAATTCACTATATGAATTTACAAGAGCTCATTCAGGCATTTTGTGTTTAGACTGTACAGAGGGGGATGCCAGTGAACCCAGAGTTATTCCAGTATGGAGTGGGAGTACTATTGATATGATATGCTATGATATGATATGGCCTTTATGGCGCGCATATACACAAGTGTTTCAAGGCGTAACGAGGCAAGGGAGAGGGAACAGAGGGAGGACAGAGACAGTGATCCTACTAGGCCAGGTGTCATTCAGATCGCGCAAGTGCATAGGAAGGGGGAGAGGGGAAAGTGTGGGGTTAGGGAGAGGGGACAGTGCAGTACATGGGATAATAGAATAAATAGCAATAAGTAAAAGTACAGCCAGTTGGTGGCAAGTGCAAGGGCAGTTGCAGACATCAGGTTTTAATTGCTGTTAGTGGGACTGTGGGGTTCTAGGAAACAGTCCCCAAGTTCAGGAGTTGCCAGGAAGGCAGTGCAGGTGTGTGAATGGCAGGGGATGCGGGGGGACCTGGGCCCGAGATCAGAGGGTGGCCAGGTAACCAGTGCAGTTTCAGTTTCAGCCAGGAAAATCAGCAGGGGAGAAGAGGAGAAAAGGCAGAAGCAAAGAGAAAGGTTTTGATGGGCTTCCGGACCTTAGATGATTCTCCTCAAGTTTCAGGGCGGCATGGAGGCTGTTCCGGAGGGAGGCCCGAGCCTAAGAAAGAGATCTGCCCCCAACTCGTTGCTTGTAGAAGCAACTGACCCGGAGGGAGATGGAGGCGGATGAGTGAAGAGCTCCAGAAGGAAGATATTTAGGAAGAGAGAGTTGATGTTATTGAGGTGCCAGGCCCCAGAAGGCCTTCTGGATAATACAGAGGATTTTGAACTTAATCCCCGCAGCCACTGGGAGCCAGTGCAGAGATTTCAGTCCTGGAGAGATACGATCCCTGGGATTGAGACCAAGGACAAGTCTTGCAGTCCTGTTCTGGATGAGTTGCATAGGGCGGAGAGTAGATGCAGGCAGATTTAGAAAGAGGCTGTTGCAATATTCCAACCTAGAGAGAACCAGAGCTCTTGAGACAGTGAACTTTTGGGGGAAGGAGAGGAAAGGAAGAATACCTCTGAGGAGGTGCAGCTGGTAGTGTGACTTCTTACAGACATCCGTGATGTGAGAAGAGAAGGAGAGTAATGGCTTCCAGGGATACATAGCATGGCTTCCAGGGATACAGGGCAAACTGCTTTGTTTACCCAATGAATTGCTGTTCTGACCAGAGGTTATCTTGGACAAGATGGAGGGACAAGTGTTCCCACTAGAACTAGATACAGCTATAGTGATGAACGAGAGGATAGTACTGCATGGGTACAGGATGGGCGTAGGGGACAGTAATCTCGGTAGAAGGACACAGACTGACTGACTTGACAGATGAAGAATTATTTTGAGATGACTATTCAGACCTCGAGACAGTATTCTTTACGAGCATCACCTATTGGGTGAGAATTAATTACAGGGAAGTACCACAGTGAATGTCCTTATTGAAAAGGCCCCAACGCCATTTCTCAAGGAAGACCTAGCGCTTGTACCCAGTGCTTTATGGACCACTAGTCCATTTGTCGTAGGCCTGCTAAAAGGAGTAGGAGCTGTCAAAATTAAGCTTAAACCAGGGGCTAGTTTACCAAGGGCAAAACAATACCCTTTATCTAGGGAGGTAGACAAAGGTATTTTTGAGACAATCTCTGCGTTAGAGCAACAATGGATCTTGGTGCCTATAGAATCACAGTGTAACAACGCTGTGTAATCAGTGAAGAAGGCGAAGGGGGATCGTGACATTTTATTCAAGACTTGCACCCTTTGAATCATATTGTTGAAGCACAGTTTCCGTTAGTTCCCAATCCTGCAACAATATTATGTAGCATTTCACTAGAAGCTACCCATTTTACACTAATAGACTTGAAGAACGCTTTCTTCTCTATACCACTTCATGAGGGATAACAGGATCTGACATCCTTTCTATATTGAAATAAAAAGTGGAAACACAGAAGTCTTCCTCAGGGGTACTTTGAATCACCCGCTATATTTAATAGGCTCCTCTAAATGGACATAGGGAACATACATTTGGACAGCACAGTCATTCAGTATGTGGATGATTTCCTGGTCTTCAGCAGATCAGAAGAACAGTGTTGAAAAGATTCAGTGCAGTTGCTGACAGTGGTAGCACAGAAGGGTTACAAGGCGGACAAGGCAAAACTACAATATTGCCAAAGCGAAGTGTTGTACATTGGACAGTTAATATCACAGGAGGGTAGGAAGGTAACCCCAAAAAGAGCAGAGGCGATCTTCAGAACGCCACTGCACAGACGGTAAGGGAAATGCAGCAATTCATAGGCCTCTCTAATTGTTACAGAGCCTGGGTGTTTGATTACAGCACATACACAAGAACCCTCTTAAGCGGGCTCCGAGAGGTCCGGAGGGAGGGCGGCAACCTGACATGGACACATGAGATAACTGAAGCATTTGAAGAATTGAAAGGGGTAATATGCACGGCCCCAGTGTTAGCGGTTCCCGATTACAGTGAAGAATTCTATTTGTTTTCACACTCCATTGGAGTAGTGATGAGGGCGGTGCTCACACATAAAATGACCTTAAGGCAAAAACCAATGGCTTATTATAGTGGGAATTCAGACCCAATAATGAGAGGACACTACCCTTGCAAACAGGCATTGGCTGCTGCTGCATTTTCAGTGGAGAAATCTGCGAATATCATAATGGGGTGTAGTACCACACTTTACGTGGAACAAGCCCTTTTCGTTATCCTTGAAAAGCCCAAGAGAAGATTGACCACGCAGAGAGCATCTGGATGTGAGGTGATCATCTTGAATGCAGTGATAAAAATAGTGAGGTGCAGAATTGTGAACCCAGCGATGTTTATAGCTGAACAAGAAGAAGAGGGAGACTATGTATACGACTGTACTATGTACACAGACCACTATATCCCCATGGCAGAAGAGAATGCCCTCAGAGGTGAAGTGCTCTTTATTGACGGGTCTTCAACTATAAACAAGATGACAAGGGAGAAACAAACTGGGGCAGTAGTAGTAAAACTAAAATAGGACGCAACAGTTAAAGAAGTAGTGAGCGTGAGATTGCCTTCACATTTTTCAGCACAAGCGGCAGAATTAGTAGCTCTCATAATGACATTAGAAGTGCATGAGCACGAGGAGATCACTGTGTACTCCAACTCAGCCTACGTGACATCCACAGTGTACGCCGGACTGTCACATTGGAAAAGAGGGGCTATCAACATGCTGACAGCACACCAGTACAGCACATGCCCCTATTGAATAGACTCATAGACGCACGGAAACTCCCATCAGCTATAGCAGTCGTGAAATGCCAGGCACAAGTGAGGGGAGGACATGATCTCCCACGCCAATGAAGCTGCAGACACAGAAGCAAAGTGAGGAACATATTTTACAGTAATAAATGAGTTGATACCCCATCTAACACAAGCATACGTGTGTGTAACATGACACTGAGAGAAGGGTATAGTTCATTGCCCATTACCCAAAGAGTAGAGTTTCAGGGGTGAGCACTCATAGAAGAAAAGTAGTTGTGGGTGAAGATAGGATGTTCAATATCCCCTACAGATGTATTGTGGCAACAGGAGAAAACAGGAAAGTTGGTTAATCCCGTGACATTGTTGCAGATTGTGCTTATGCAGTTGCACTACCCCACTCACCTTAGTAAGGATGTTCTTGCTGCACATGTCGGGGAAGATTGGTTCTGCCCAATCTGGCAGAATATATCCACACTTTTATGGATACTTGCATAATATGTAAAAAATTCAATACGGGTCACACGTTGTGCGTAGAGTGAGGAGCAATACTGCAACATAATGGGCCTTTTCAACATATCCACATAGATTATGTGGACATGATCCAAGTTTGCCAAGGATACTGCTACATGATCGTAGTGGTATGCCCTTTTCCCCTGTGGATCGAAGCTGGTCCATGCTCCCACTCCAATGACCTTTGTGCAGCAAAATTCCTCATCAGAGAGGTGTTCCCACAATGGGAAGTATGTGAGGTCCTGCATTCAGACAACGGGCCTCACTTTGTAAACGAAACCTTTGAGCACATAACAGCTCTGCTGGGGATTAAGCATAGGTTTTCCTGCACTTATAACCCGTCAAGCGAATGGAATTTATAAATGCCTCAATGGCTTGCTGAAAGTAAAAACAGCCAAGATAAAAGCAACATTGAAGAAGGGATGGCTCTATTCCCTGCCCTTAGCATTGTTCGCATTGCGCAATCAACCTGGATCAGACCACCATTTAACCCCCAATGAGGTGATGACAGGACAACGCATGTGACTCCCACTTGCTCCTCCCACTAGAGCATTGACAGATGCCCAAAATACAGACACTGTCTTAGGTGATGAAATGTGCAAATATCTTGCTTCGATGATGGCTAGTGCTTCTTTTATCTCTCGACAACTTCAATCCCAGCAGGGGAGGTCAAAGCAGGATGAGGAAGATAATGAACCAGTAACAGACTCTGAACTGCTTAAGCAACCACCTCTTTATCTCTGGGGGATCAAGGGTATCTAAGTAATTGCCATCGGTCGTTATACACGCTGTAGTGTAAAGGGTATTTGCACCCCCTGGTACCAGCCCTTTTTGCAATAATGCACCCTATCACCCCACCCCCATACAGGTTCTCCATGTGACGGCCATGAACACAATGTTGGAGAGATAACACCTTCAGCATAAATTTAGCATTTATTAGACAGAAAGCACAATATGAAAGAACAGTAAACATAGTAGCATTTTGGAAATAATGGAATTCAAGTTAGAGAAATCACAAAACTCAGAACACAGTCTTACGTTCCTTGTATATTAGCACTGGTGGACCCTGGTCATCTTAAACAAACTACAGCCCATCAACCAGGTGGCTCACCTCATATCCTTCAATCTGCTCTTAGATGACAGCGCTTCAAGGAGCCGCAGGGGCAACATCGAGGTCCGGACACACAACAGTCCACGGAAGAATCCCCCTGAATTTTTGGAGGCTGGCAGCATCACGGTTGCAAGGAAAGAATATTCCAAGAGAAGCTTGCAGTTAAATGCATTGCCATTAACCCCTAGTGGGCAAGCTTTACAGGCCATGCGCTTTGCTAGCTAGTGTCGTACTGCTACAAGACAAGCACTATATAGGTGCTATAATGCTTCAAGCACTCAAATACATGTCTCTCTTTGCTACTAAACTTGGGCCTCTGCCCTGCCTTTCTATGCACAATGTAACCTTCCACTCCTTTGAGGCCTGCACATTCAATGTAGCTCTTTATGCTACTAATGTGAGCGCTATTAACACATTCCTAATGCATCTATAAAGATCTGTTTCAGCATTTAACACAAACTTTGAATAAACTATTAGTCTTAGCTGTTAATGCAGCCATCTAAGGACCTAATATGTAATATGGTTAGCTCAGCAGGCTAATGCACCTAAGGAAAATGCAACTTCCTTCGCACTACATTCCACCTCTTTTCAAAGTGTGGTCGACAATGCTGGCTTATATCTATCTACATTTTATACTGTTGTAAGTGACTTCAATCCAGCATTCCAACTAAGTCAATGCCTATTCTGGGATGCCCAATGGAAACCCTTATTTATATATTTTTATGTCAAAAGTTCTTTAAATCTGGATGATGAACCCTTATATAACGCCCCTCTCTTTGGATCTCCCTGACCTCACTGAGCCAAGAAGTAGGCTTGTTTTGCAAATTAAATGGTTTATTTGAAGAATTGAACGATTTATATCACACTTTTATGAATAGAATAATATCTGAATAGCACACTTATGAATATGAACAATAATCAGCAATGGGTAATATTACAATATCAACAATCTCTTTAATCACTTAGGAGTAGGAATACGAAGGATAAGGTAGCAGAGAATACTTTGTATGGGTTCAAGGAAATGCGAGATAGGAAAATTGCAACACAGAAATAAACTTGATATGATTTCCACAAAAGACAATATGATCACTCTTTCCCCTGTGACTACTCACTCCCCCCACTATGCAATATGAAGAGATGGAAATGAGGGCACACAGGTTTCAGGAATACAATCAATAATGCAGTTCAATCCCAGTTCCCCCAGCAAGCTTAGAGAGAACAGGTATGCTTTAAACACAGGTCAAAAATGCTTTTGAATGTGATTGCAATGAATGGGAAAATAAGCTAAAAATGACTTTAATTCACTAAATGGGATTCAGCACTAGTGAGAGTTACTTTGGATTGGTTCAGTTCAACACTAGCAATGATGACGAATGATTATCAGATTGAAAACGAAATTCAGCAGTTGCAAACAAGAAACAGCTATTCTGACATGTGGTGAAATTTAACCAAAATGCAATTTGCGGCAACTTCTGTTCAACTCTCATCTTCCTAAGAGCTTTGGTTCAGAAATTACAACTTTTTCGCGCTTTTGGTGAGTTTCTCAATATTAGATCTGCACCAATTTTTAGACATGCGTGCACACCCCATCTGGGCACATTTCTGTAATTTTTCACGTTCCTAGCATAACGTTGTAGGGTCTTTCAATTTCTGGAGTGCTTCCACTTTCTTTTCCTGAGGACAGAGACCCTGAGGAGTAATCTCATGCCCCAAGAAATTAACACGGGTTCTACACTACTGTGCATTCTGAAA
Source organism: Ambystoma mexicanum (assembly GCF_040938575.1). NCBI lineage: Eukaryota > Metazoa > Chordata > Amphibia > Caudata > Ambystomatidae > Ambystoma > Ambystoma mexicanum. Next base: position 995,906,311 of record NC_090941.1, read on the forward strand.
GGAAAGTTTTGCTCCGGCGGCCCTCAACTGTGTCAGAATATAACGGATCTCCGCTATGTGTTCCTTCGCAGTTGAGCTTTTGATGAGGACATCATCTACATAAGCCAGGTTACCCCTCTCACCCAGGTCGGGCATGGCCTTATGCAGAAAAATGTTGAACTCTTTGCTGGAGTTGAGGTATCCGAAGGGAGTCCGGGTCCATGTGTACTGCTGGCCCCCAAAGGTAAAAGCCAGCTTGTATTGGTCCTCCCTACTGACAGGTACAGTCCAGTATCCATTGGTCAGGTCTATTGCAGTGAATACATGTGACCCCTGCATCTGGGCCAGCCCTTGGTCAATGTAGGGAAGAGGCCATTGGGAAGTATGGACCCGTTTGTTGAGCTCCCTGAGGTCGGTGCAGAGTCTACACTGGCCGTTTGGCTTCAATATCCCCAGCACCGAATTATTGAAGGTGCTGCGGACTGGATGGATTATCCCACGGGACTCAAGGTTCTTAATTATTTCAGTAAGGGACTCCTTACTCACATTTTTAACACATACATCACACAATTTCTTACTTCAAGCCTTTTCAGAATATAGTTTTGAATTGTCTCCACCTCTTAGGCTTCTGATAGCAAGTCTTTCTTTGGCATAGTTTGGGTTCAATGTTCAACTTTACACATGATGGTTTTAAATCGCCGGCTTCTGATAGAGGTGAGTAACGGTATTACACCCATTTTTCACAGAATTCTTCCAGCAAGCAATCCTCAAAAGAGGACTTTGTTCAGATAACACATACTTCTGTGGACCTTATATCTATGTCGATTCTTGAAGGAGAATGATGTTCACCACCCAACAAGGATCTGTTGGATCTTTTTGGGTGGTTTGTGAGCCATGATTTTTGCAAATTTGACACCAAATAAAAATGGATTTTTGAAACAGCTCTGTTTCTTTTGCAATGATTTTGCTCTGTGGGCAGCCAAATGATGGGTTTTGGCACTGGTCTCCTGTGTTACCACTGACATAGGCAAAAGTGGATGGTGGCCTATTTTTCAGCTTTTTACTGCGCACTTTCTGGTGATTTCTAGCGAGCAGCATGCTTTCCAGTGGCCATTTCTGAGGTTTCTGCTGCCAGTAATGCACAGTGATGTTGCAGGGCTTGGATGAGTGGGTTGCTACATCCCACACTGTGCAGTGATAACTGAGGTAGCTAAAGATCTTGGAGCTTTCCAAGAGGTTAAGCAAACTGTCTTCTACTTGTTAGTCAGCTCGGCATGCAAGGTTAATAAAAACCCTACCTAAACAAAAATGTATAAAATATGAATAGTGGCATCTAACCTAGCCCTAACCTGGTCTACACAAATACCTACAAAATATCTACTAACTGATATTGTTGATAAGCAGCATGTGATTAAAACAAGGTAATCTGGTGTTGTTCAATCTGAATGAGAAATGACATTCATGTATGGTCACCAGCTCTAAACCTGGCATTTTTCCACTCTAAGGGCCTACACACCCCCCTGTTCCCAGGGCCTAAAAGCATGACTATGAGCTTTGTGATTATACATTCCCCCCATGTATGTGGAACCCAACCAAAACTATCTAATTTCATGAGCAAGATTAACATATGGGCACCAGGTTTTTAAAACAAACAGTTCTACTAATTTGCATCAAAACACAATTATTGCTCCAACAATCAAATGTAAATGGCTTAATCTAAACTTTTGCAGGTAAATGTAACTCTTTGTATCAGTGTATCAGTGTTCTGGAGACAGCCGTCCCTAGAAAAAATGAAACTTGCTGGTTCAACAAATAGTGTCATAAAATGCATGTAGAATCTGTCATGGTTACATTTACCCGCCCTAAGGCTGCAGAAATGTCCTTGTAGCTAATATTCTACCATCTCTAATTAGAGCGCATACTCTTGGCAGCATTTCTTCAAAGCAAAACCTTAACATACGCACAGATAGCTTGTGTGCGCACTCACATTATCTCAAAGCATTTAACGCTCCTGCTCGCACAACCCTGCTGCTGCAGCAATTCATAAATCATTCTCCTGGCTACGTGAACCATAGTAATTTTCAAAAAAAACAACTCTGGGTAAAGCAGCTGAGTTGGAAGAGCAAAACAATGCGTTTTCATAAATCCATCTCTCATTGCATTTCACTAATAATAAAAACCATTTTGCAACATGTTGGATTCAAGTGCTGTTTCACGCAGCTGTTTGTGTCACATTATGTCATAGTCCACAACCCCTTGTGGTTGCTTTCTCCACAGTCCTTTAGACACAAAAGACATAACATATCAAACAGGTTATTAAAACCACCCATTGAAATATTTGAGAATGTACATCATCAAGTGTCTGACAATATGCCAAGTCAGCACGGTGGCAGTTCTATAAGAGTCATTACTCTGTTGGCACTTCTCGCAGGTTGAAGTACAATCGTCATCATGCACATCAGTAGCATTGAGTGCGGTGCAGGAAGTGTTCACATGGCACCCCGCAGTGACCCGCTTTCTCTGAGAATGCGTCTGCTTGACTGATCAAAAGCACCCGAAAATTGCACACGTCTAACCCCAATCATGGCACGCTACTTTCTTAGTTTTTGCCTAGGCAGAAAACAAACAGGAATGTTAGAATTTCACAAAAGTACAATATCAGGGTCAACCACCCCTTTGCTTAATACCTCCCCCACCTTGAGAAGTCTTATCAGGTGACTACACACTTTCATATCATTGCTACCACCATTTTGCACTCTTCTGTGTGGTATCTGGGGCTTACTTCCCTTCAAACATTGGGGTGTAACTGCCTAATTACAAATCATTTGTGCAATGCGATCATAGTTGGTCAATGGTACCTCAGATGGATATGTGTGTTGTTTTTTTTTTTTCAAAAAAGCAATATTTAAAGTGCCCAGATGACACTTCTCAATAGATCATGCTGTCCTTCACCAATGCGTCCAAAGGTACCAACGGCAACTTGCTTCCAGTGTCTCATGATCTCGATTTGGTTCACCCTGCTGGCATTACACCATTTTCAAAGGTAAAGTCTTTTAGTCCACTACTGCCTGTGGTTGCTTGCACAAGCGGTTTTTCCTTTTTTTTGCTCGTTTTCCATACAGCTAGTGTCTTTAAAGCCTCTGGTTTTTCACTTGTCAGTTTCCCAAAGGATGTCTGCTGATTTCTTGGGCCACCCCTTGAGCTCGTTAGTCTGCGTCAGTTTCTTTATTTGCTTCAACAAATCATTCATTCATATTCTTGCACTTAGCCTTGAGGCTTCTGGATCATGGCTAATGTGCAGTGTTCATGTTATACTCCAAAGCCCAGTTTTGCATGTTGTGTCTTGCAAAATGGCCACCATTGTCAGATTTGATTCCATCTGGAACGCCATAATGTCTTATCTGTTACTCCAGCCCTTGCAATGTAGCTCTCTATTGCTGGCTGCATTTTTTCACTTCTCTTCAAAGTGCCTTGAGGTTTCTTTTCCAGTGCACGGCGCTTTACTTCACTTCATATGGGGCACTGGGAGGCAGCTTGCATGGCAATGTCTCTTGAAATGGGCAGCTTTTTTTTCTTAGCTCCTTTTACAGTTTCCCAATTTCCCTAAATGTCCAGATGCTTCATGCGCCGAGCCTGCCATTTGCGTGCAACATTTCTTTTTCTTCCAGTGTTGCTACTGGGCGAATCCTTTGCCATCTGATCAGCTCCATTATTGCATGCTAGTGTCAGAAAGCATGCGTGCATCGGCATGCGCAAAGTAAATTGTGCTCTTTTTTACCTTCTCAATCATGGCAATTACCGCTTTCAGTTCAGCATACTGGCTTGACCCCCACTTCTTCTCTTATTTACAGTGTTTCTCGATGGGGATGGAATGCAACTGCTGGCCAGTGTTTCTGTTCTTTTTCGTGCATGGCAGCGCTGTTCGCAAAGCAAGCCTGTTCCTTTGCTCCTTCTGCCAATAAATCATAGGCGGGTGTGACCGTAAAGGGAGACTCTCGCAGTCTACAAGAGCACTTGTTTCAGACATTTCCTTCAGATTTACTGCTTTTAGCATTCGCTCCGGCAACTTAGACACCCCCGTACTGCCAGATTTGTGCTCTGCTGTAAACTCCACTTTCACTGGACATGAGCGGCAGTCTGCGCTTTTCCACCTTCCTCCCACAGTCATTTCACACACCCAGCCCATGACAGGAATTTCTGTGTAATTTGTCTTCTCAAGGCACAAGCTACACACAGCCAAATTATTGCTGATCAGAACTTCCACTTCAAAAGAGGCACTTTTTGTCATCAGATTCATCTCACTATAATTCTGCAAAATGTTTTTTAGCCTGTTGAAAGGCAGTCAGCTGATCAATGTCCCATTCAAAAGCATATTTCTTCCTCGTGACTTTGTAGTTTGTCTTTACAACCTGACTCCAATGCAGTGTGTGATCTTTCCAAAGAACCCTCGACCAACTGAATCTTTGCGCTTTATCAAGCACAGATGTCTCAATCTGTGGTACCGCAGCCACAATAAAACAAATCATTTTCTGCACTGAGCCAAACCACATTGCACTTAAAAATTTCACTTTTTGTGCAGATCCTTGCACTTTCTCTGCATGAATTGCATGAATTGCCCACACTCTGTTCTGCTCGTGGACAATCAATTTGTCGACAACTATTTCAACGTGTGTCACATTTAACATTATATCAACGTAATGTTCAAAGCATATATCACTCAATTGCAACATTTCCATGTCTTTAGCAACCAATCCATGGCATAGTGTGGAAATATTCAAATACACTTGGGGCAATTTAGTAAATTTAAATTGTCTGTCCCTCCAAACCACTGCAAACTGATCCTGCAATTCCAAATCAATGCACAAGTCAATAATCTTATACCATTCACCAACTTATTTAGTGAGTTTCTCACCCATGGTAACCGTCTGGCACAGCTAAATGCGATGAAGCCAATTTAGTATGTTCGATTAAAACACAATTTGCCACCGTCACATGGATTTTACAGTTGCTAAACACACAAAACCTCTTAAACCTCTCAACACAGAGGTTACTCATTTTTCCTAACAACTCAACCATTCCCAGGCTGTATTCCAGAATGTCAACACTTAAGGCATCAGTTTCAAAAAGCGAACCCTCGCCAGTTAACATTTCAGCCCCCCACACTCATTCGCTTGTACACTAGGGCCAAATCACAATGTTTGAATTCACCATTCACAATTTACATTTCGATTACTGTTGGAACTTTTCTGCCCCTCATGCCAAAATAGGGCTGTTTCACTTTGCAATCCAAATTTAAACCTTTTAGTAGGGAAACCACATGCAATGTTTTCCTAATCTATGCAATAAAGGCAACAAATCCTTCTTTACACATTCCTTTGAGTGCACACACACAGACATCTCCCACTTTGCGAGCAGTGTTCTGCTCCCTGGTTTCATTCCCAAGCAGTAAGTCAGCCAAGCATTTATTACTGAAAGGGAAAAACTTAACTACACAAGCTATTGGTCATGACAAACCGACACACAGTACTGTCATTTTGTTGACTCAGAGCTGCAGTGAGGCAACAATGGAAATGCGCCAGCCTACCCCTCAATCTGCAGTGTGTTCTCTCACACATTTGTCATTTCTCCAGCATGGCATGGCTTTGCGCCATCCGATAAGACTACGCCAAATGTAGTGAAAAGGTATTTGCACCCCCTGGGACCAGCCCTTTTTTCAATAAATTACCCTATCACACCCCCATACAGGTTCTCGATGCGACGGGCATGAACACAATGTTGGAGAGATGCCACCTTCAGCACAAAAACTTAGCATTTAGTAGACATAAAGCATAATATAACAGAACAGTAGATGTAGTAGCAATTTGGAAATAATGGAATTCAAGTTAGAGAAATCACAAAACTCAGAACACAGTCTTACATTCCTTGTATATTAGCACTGGGGGGCCCTGGTCATCTTAAACAAACTACTGCCCATCAACCAGGTGGCTTCCCTCATATCCTTCAATCTGCTCTTAGATGACAGCGCTTCAAGGAGCCACAGGGGCAACATCAAGGTCCGGGCACACAGCAGTCACCGGAAGAATCCCCCTGAGTCATGTGTGCATACATAATTGTACCGTCGTGCTGTCAATCAGCATGACACACTATGCTAGAACGTTCTCATTGCAAACATGTTTACTGCTGGAAAAACTCAACTTGCTAATTCTCCAAGACGCTCCTTCTTCCCCCCCTTGGAGCCCATCTGCCAATTCAGGAATGTTTCTTATCAGTGCATGCAAGGCCGTACCATTCCTTCTCATGCAAAATAGGGCCTGTTTATGGAGGCTGGCAGCGCCACGGTTGCAAGGAAAGAATATTACACGAGAAGCTTGCAGTAATATGCATTGCCATTAACCCCTAGTGGGCAAGCTTTACCGGCTCTGCGTTTTGCTAGCTAGTGTCATAATGCTACAAGACAAGCTCTTTATAGGTGCTATAATGCTTCAAGCACTCAAATACATGTCTCTATTAATTACTAAACTTGGGCATCTGCCCTGCATCTGCATCTGTATCTGCCCTGCCTTTCTATGCATTGTAACCTTCCACCCCTTTGAGGCCTGCACATTCAATGTAGTTCAATATAGTTCTTTATGCTACTAATGTAAGCGCTACTAACACATTACTAATGCATCTATAAAAATCTGTTTCAGCATTTAGCACATACTTTGAATAAACTATTAGTCATAGCTGTTAATGCAGCCATCTAAGTACCTAGTATGTAATATGGTTAGCTCAGCAGGCTAATGCACCTAAGGAAAATGCAACTTCCTTCACACTACACAAGCCCAGGTTTCTAGGCCCCAATTCCATAGTACAAGCAACAGATAAAGCACTGGAGCTCGTGGGAAAGAGGGCATGGAACTACCTTGGGGACATCAAGCCCTCAGGGTTGAGACCTCCTTGGCCCAATACATAGACAATTCGAGCCAAGTGGAAGAAGAAGAAGAAACACTTTGGCGAATAAAGACACGGTCAATGACTAGAGCTAGACAAGAACAAAATGAAAAGTTAGATTAGGCACACTGTCATTTCCTTACACTACGTAACCATTGTGAAAGTTTGGACTGATTCTGGCTAATGATTTCATACCTGCACAAATTGTGAGAAGTACTTTTCAAAATGTGTAGCCACATTTGGACAGATGATACCAACTAAGGTGGTCTTTTATGCTTTCCTTCTTTACTTAGCACACACGTATCCCATATTAACTTGAGGCGATACACCTGTCATTTCCTTGCTTAATAGTGCCGAGGTACAGTCTGTCTGGGAACAATAGTTTTTTACTGCACTGGCTTTTTTTTCCACAGGAAAGCTTGACTAACACAATAAAATAATAGTGATGCATTTCAAAAACTTTTTCAAATGGTCTCATGAACTAGATGGACAATATAAAAAACATCAGACATTACAGAACATGGAAGCTGTGGCGAGATCTATTGTGTTGATATTTTTTGTTGCCTGCTGTCTCTATTTCTTTACCCTCTGTGTACTACAAAAGGTTGCACTGTCGCATGCAGACGCTTTAGTACCTGTTAGCACAACCCCAATTCCTGCTCTTATTGAAACCATATTTGGGTGGGTAACCAGCACTGCCCGAGAAGTAAAAAGACTCAGGCGAAGCGCACATATATATTTTGAACATGTAAACTCATACCTAGCTGATTCGGCCCAAGTGTCTAACAATGTGAGGTATCAGCATATGACCAAGGTGGGGAGAGAGACAATGAAGTAGAGCTGCTATGTGTGGTCTCTCATCCCCTATGCCATGAGTACTTCCAGAACATTCATAGTGACAGAAATACCAACAGCCAAAGCACAACGCCTCATGCATCTATCGCTCTGCACAACAAGAGGCTGATTCCAAGGAAGATGGGCCACACTAAAATGGATGTCGCAGAAGATGTTCCTGTATTAAGATAGCTATATCAAGACTCAGGAAATTAGAGATGGCTATTGGAGCACTGGCAATACAACAGAGTACATTCCTTACAGCCCAATTAAAGGAGAGGCCAGAATAGTGACACAAAAGGAGCTGCAATGCCCAAAGACAGGACAAAGAGAGATAAGGGGAATGCCAGGATGCTGGGAAAGACCTCAGCTACTAGTATATGGACAAATATTCACAGGAGAACAATTGAAGGAAGGAATGGTAGGGTGAAAAGCACACACACTCTTGACAGTTCCAGCAGAAATAGTGCAGAAGGAGAATGACGTTTGCCTCAAGCAGTGGGAAGCAACTGCTCACCTTGGTGGAGAATGAAGCAGATCCCATGCCAATCATACCACTCGAGAATGCTTCCATGTGTTTCCAGAATGATGGTCCAATAAAGGTTGGAAAGAACAAAGGGTGCAAATGAATGTCGAAGATACCAGGCCTGAGGGTTGGTACTGCATTGCTAATGGATCACTAGTGGGCCTGCAGATCCTAGGCATACATGCAATTACCACCAAACTGGGGAGGGATATGCTCTCTCGTGCAACTGAACATACCAGCCTTCGTAGTGCCTCGAAAAGACATGCAAGTAGATGAATTCCCCGAAATGTATACACAACAAAGAAAAGTTCTGTGGAGCTAATGAGAGTAAAAAGAGGAAACTATGAGTCAACAAAGATGGAAGATGAACTAGACGCAATACCACCAGAGCACACATTATTCAGCAGGACAGAGATGTTATTTGCTTCAGTAGTTCCAGAAGTTCAGGCCAATCTGAACACCAAATGGCTCCAAATCCCCAGATGGGAAATGTTGCAGATGATATATTTGACCACCAAGGGGCTCAACCCCATCAAAGAAGAGTTCAGAGTTGCCAGATTGATGGTCTTTCAGAACAAATACATTCAGGATCTCCTCACGGCTATGTAAGGAGGAGTTTGTACCAAAATCAGGCCTTCTTTCTGCACATGTGTGCCTTCCCATGATCGAGAAAATGGGACGCTAAATGAGGCAATCATTCAACTATCAGACCTGCACGGTAAAATGGAGATAGTGACAACCCCAACAAAAGATGAAGATTGGCTGGCGTACATTTTTTCCTGGATACCATCATGGATGGCTATTCGACTGAAAGTGCTGATAGCAGCCTAAGTGCTAGTATTATTTGCCTTCTGCATTTTCCGAGTGGCTATAGCACAGTGTATGAAGACCACTGAAAAGCAGGGAGGGATGAAAATATTACTGGATGTAGAAATGAAAGCTGATGAAGAGATACAAACTCTTGGGGTGTTGCAATCACACCTGAACCAATGTCCTCTGTTCCTGCCAGGCACAAGATTCTCCTTTCCCCCAGATCCACGCAAGTATTGGGGAAGATGGGTGTGGTGCAAACCCGATTGAGATTACTGCTGAATGACCTGGAGCTTGGACGAGCATGTGAGATACCATGGACATCTGGGAGGAGTGGCAAAAATATGGATCCCATGACTGCACCTGAATAGAGAAGGTTCTCAAGGAAGTGAGGTTGACTTGTCAGCCAGAGGGGGGATTGAAGAGGGAGACCCAAATGTGGTCCTCATTGCACCTATCCCATTCTCGTCTCAGCAGCAGAGAAACAAGAGGTGTACAACATTCCTGGGCCCTCCTTCCCCATCACTGATGTATTGCAGGTGTGAGAAGCGCTACTCACTCAGACAACGATTCAGAGCATACCTGGATGACAGTATTGATGAGATACAGCTTTCATTCACTGAACAAGTTGACTGATTGCAAATTCGAAGAACGCTGATGACGTCACGACTGACATCATGACATAGATACATTAGACACAAAGCACATAGACATCCCTGCATGAATCAACACAGACATTTAGGTTTATTGCTGATAGACTCGAAGAATATGCTAAGGACTCACATAGTTAGAGGACTGACACACGTATACCTTTTGCTACATGGAAACCGCAAGATACATAACAATACATATGAACTGCTTGCTGACGCTTAACAGCAATTAACATGGATGGGCATGCAAATAAAGATGGAGGCCATAGGCACATTGGAGTGAATGGAAAAGCACAGCAAACTCAAGAATACAGAGAAAGGCCGACAGGCCTCCAGCGCAGACACCATCTACAGCCTTGCCAAGGACCCAGAGAGAGAAAGGTTTCAAGTTAACAGAAGAGATAGGACACCTACAGGGAACGCAAGCCAAAAATCCTCATAATTACAAGCAAGAGAAATCCATTTTGTGGTCCCTACACACGTGATCTGAACCTACAAGACCAGGCCTATTCAATTGAGCCAGACTGACAAGTCGGTTCCCATCGATCCAAAGGAGGATACAAAAGGCAATACAGGTTCAAAGCCGAATGTTCTGTCTCAACGCCTAGGAGATCGGAGATGATAAATTGTTGGGGACATGCAGCACCTTCAAGGTCATTCCCACTACCTTGAACAGTTGCACTTGGCCTGGTAACTGTCCAAAGCTCCAAGGCTGAGAAGACTCTTTCTGCCCAATCACTAATCACCCTCCATGCTATACTTAGACTATGTTGCACCGGCCAATTATGTTTCGATAACATATAAATTTGTATTCGCAACACATAGAGGGGGTCTCAGGAGGAGCCACCAGATATGGATTATCCAATAAGCATACTAATCCCCAATAGAATAAGTATATAGTGCACCTTACTAACCAATCCCTTGCCCTGTTAGGTTTTTGGGATGTAACCTCATTTTTGTGACGTCACAGATTAACAAAACTAGTCAACAGGCACCTGGAGAGCGAGAGCGCTTGGAGAATGTTGCATTGTTCATGTTGCGATCCCTGTCATTGATTTGTTAATAAAGACAGTGACCGTTGTCCTATGGCTGGGTCTTCCGTTCTTGGGGCAGGGGATTTCCATGGCCCAACAGTTCCTCCTGCATGTAAACACAGAGACTGATAATAGTTCCCTTGCCACTATTAGAGTTATCACAACCAGAGGTTGTAGATGCAGCTAGTTGTTGTCACTCTCAGATGTCCTGTGTGCTCTCTTTCTCGGGGTGCGATCCACATAGGGGTAACAGCAAGGAATCCGAGGCAGAGGTTCTTGAGAGCTTGCAACGCAGCTGTCCTGCCAGATCAAGGGGACAAGGTATTGCGTTGGCCATCCTCTGGTCACTGGAAAAGGGCGGGTGTGTTTGCACACTCTAGCAGAGCTTTGCCCTCAGAATGGAATCCTGCATGGTGGACATCCCAGAGGATGCACCTTAGGTTATCTATTTCTTTCACTTTGGAAATCGTCCCTAGGTGTAACTAAGTATGGGTGCAAGCTCATGGGTTTAATGGGAAGCGCGGGTGGTGAGTTGGCATCACATCACAGGGATGCACCCATTCCACTTTTGTAGCCCAGACAATCTTTGGGGGTTTACACATTCAAACATTCTTGGCCATCCTTCCAGGTTTTCACTCAGGTGTGGATTCGGATCTGATTCCAAATACCACCATTCAAAGTGTCCAGCCATATTTGGTTCTTGCTATGCAGCAGAGATGTCATTATGGGATGGCAAAGGGGGCACTTGCCTCGGACCCCCACCTTGGGAGGCAGGGGGGCCCAAGGATGCCTGATCTAAAGAAGTCACTTCCCACTGATCGCCAAACTTAATTAGCATATGTCAGGATGTTTAATGGTGTTCTGCTGAGGCTCTAAACCTATTGCCGGTCTGTTGTTGACAAGCGCATTCTGCTCTGATCAATGAATCCCGTAATGCTTTCTGTGTTCATTGTGGTATACATAGTTTGTGTGTTCAGTAAGGCACAACTCCTGTAGCATTCTCACCTTCCTGGAGGTATTATATTTATAATGTGCAATGAAAGTTGAAACGCATATTAATATGTGCTGGTTCATAAGATAGCTCAGTGTGTTAAGCACTTGTGGCAGATATGTGTGTTTATATGCAAGATTGCAATACCAAATTCCATCAAGGCTGACTTAGCCATTCCTATGTCTGAAGTTGATAAGCCTACATGTATAAGTATATAGTTTTGTACCATGAAAAGTGCTTTTATCACCAATTCACCGGTACCGGATAGTGGCTGCAATTCAAACTTACATAGAATTGGTATGATGAAGGACTACAGACTGTGGGATAGTACAACCTACCCTCACCCCCAGTGATAAGTATAAAGTGGTAGTGGTAGTCTGGAGAGGTTATAAGGTATCCAAATTCAAGACTGTGGAACTGAAGCATTCATGCTTGTATCGTGGCTTCGCCAGCAGATGATACAGTTATCCTGGACAAATCATCCTATTTCACTGCTGTCTCTGTAAAAAGGTTTGCCTTCTCACATGCTGGTGGAATTGTTTTCCTGTTACATGACATTTTTATTTATGTAGGCATTTGAGTGGAAAGGGCTCAAGACAGAAGAGAGCAGACCAGATATATCAGGCCTCTGGCAAGCATATTTTAAGTTGTAATTATTTGACAAAAAATACGGTTTGGCGGTTTCTTAATTCAAAGGTTTTTCCGCACATCATAAATAATAATCCACAAGCCTATGTTTTGGGTGTATTTAAAGCTTTAAAATACAAAAGAGAAACCCAGATGAAATATATTTAAGATCATATTAGTATGCTGGTACTTGATATTTCCCTTGGTAATGGAGAAAATTAAGCTAGAATCATTCCCATGTTGCATAATATGCTTCTATAACGTTTTCTTTTTTAAAAAAATGTTATGTTAGGTAAAGTGATTTGTATGCTTTCCAAGACAGTTCCATAAAATGGTATTATTTTAGGTCATGGTAAGAACTGGAAAAGAAAGTGGTAAAGGGCAGAATTTGCAGATTGGACTCAAAATCCAGCTTCATCTCTTAAAAAATGTGTGGTCCAGGGCATCCTGCCCAACCTGTCAATATTGTCAGCTCTTCAGAGTGATTTCGTTCTTGGGGTATGAGCTCCAAAAAAGCCCCACTCATGGTTTCCCTGGCTATAGTGTTCCTTCATCTATAATAATAGTAAGCATTGATGTATTGCACACCACAGCCATGTGTTTCTTTTTTTAAAAAACTCTTTTTTATTGACTTGACAGCACAACAACAACCATAGGGGCCCACAAGGCACCAGCATACAAGTAAATATAACTTAGTAATCCACACTGCATATTTTGTAAATATAGCATATTGATGAAAAGCAATGCACAAAGTGTTAATAAATACACCATAACAGGTCGCTATTCAAGGGGAACCACCTGGGGAAGCAGACGGGGGATAGACGGCGAGGTCATGGCAGAGATATAGTCTCGGAACTTCGGCCAGATGTCCCTCGGCCTGGAGTGAGAATGCTGCATGGCACTCCAGGACTGCTCAGTGTCGTGAGCCCATGTGACCGATCTGAGCCATTGAGTATAAGTGGGTGGTCTAGGACGGAGCCAACAGAGTAGTATACAGCGTACTGTCAGCAGCATGCAGAGGCCTGCAAGTTTCTTACCATCACGAGGTAACTGCGGGAGATCATGGAATAGGCAATGCAGTGGGGTGGGGGTGATTGGGTGTCCCAGAATGTCAGACAATGTAGAGCAAATGTCCAGCCAGAACCGGGACAGACGAGGACAAGGCCACAACATGTGCATATAGGAGGCTTGATCCTCGCCGCACCTAGGACAAGTGGGGGGGTTGGCTTGAAACATGCGGTGGAGCCTCATGGGTGTATGATGATACCTGTGTAAAATTTTAAACTGAATGAGTTTAAACTCAGTGTTGTAGGAGACCTCGTGGGTACGGGCACACATCCGAGCCCACCTCTCGTCGGTGATCTCAGTACCAAGGTCCTCCCCCCACCTGTGTCTCAGCTCGGCGAAGTGGGGAGCCGCTCTGGTCTGCAAAAGGGAATAGAGCCTCGACACCTTTCCTCTGAAGGAGAGATAGGAGCAAAGCTCCTCAATTATGGGTTCATCAGTGGGCAAGGCGGGGAAGACCGAGTATCTGGACTTGAGATGTGCTCGGAGTGAAGAGTACTGTAGCCACACCGAGGGTCTGCACCTGAGTGAAGGGGGAAGATCAGACCATTCTATGAAGTTTCCATGATCAAAGGCATCGCGCAGGGTCAAGAAACCGGCATCAGCCCACCGGGTGACCACCGAAAGTGGAATGTGCGGGACATCGGGAAGGAAGTTCCACAGTGGCAGATCCCCATGGAACGGGCGAGGTGTGTTGACCATAGACCAGAGTTTAGTCAACGCCAGGGATGTACAAGCCACCGGGTTCGCAGAGTTGAACAGCCACGTGTTTCTATGCGCTTTAATAGCAACACCATTTGAAAGCCATGTCCATCCTCTAATCTCTGTCTGGATATGGACATCTTCCTGGTAGCTTCTAATCTTCATCTAATTATGCTAGGGTATGTGTAGCTTTCTCGTTACTTCCAATTGGGCTGCTGTGGCCATGATTGAGCACTTTTTTTATTCTGTGGGGCAGGTAATCTGAGTCCTCTGTCGATTATGGGTTATATGCACCTTTTTCATACAAAATGTGTCCTGCATTTATACTACAGCCTGTATACGTTCCTCGTGACAGCTACTGATAAAAAAAAAGTATCCTGTACTTATGCTAGAACACAAGTACCCTCATTGTGGCCTGCTAATGTTGTCTTTATTTATTTATTTATTCAGATTTGTAGAGCGCACGTCAGCCCGGGGGCATCGTGGCGCTTGTTACAGACATATCTTAGTTACATAGAATACATTATTTACATAAAATACATTATTTACAGTGGCAAATATGACATTTGTACAAATTTGCAATGCAGTATATTTACATAGATTCAAGTGCCCTTGAAATGCTATTTATTTATTATTATAATTACAGCTAGAATGATGAGGGTAAGGGGACTGAAAGGGAGTACCCATTTGGTGGAAGGGGTGCCCAAATGTGTCCGTGCCCGAGGCCACCCAACAAACACCCAGAAGGGCTTAAGATGGCCCTGGTCCGCCCGGGCAGGCAAAAGGCATGAACATGTGTTGGAAAACGAGCATCCCACACACTCTTGCAAAAAATAACATGAGGCTGTTGGGCTCAGCACTGGATTTGACACAGGTGTTCCTGGTAGGGACACCTACAGAGTACATACAGCAGGGTGTACCCCGCGAGAACCCTACATGGCAGTCTGCCACTACCTACTGGAGGTTCCATGTGATAATATCGCCATACACAAATTTCGCCATATTTTTGCGGTGATATTACCCCATGGAACCTGCGTGGGACACCCCAGCAACCCCCATATATTTTAAAAGGGAGCGGGGGACACCCCCGAAACCACCCCATTCATTTACCCCATAAATTATCCCCACCAAAAATATCGCCTATGGCCGTTCCCGACGACCATATGTACGGAGATATTTTTGGTGGCGATAATATTACCTGATACCCTACTGGAGCCCGCACAACTAACTGTACAAGGAGACTCGTACTAGGAAAAGGGCACCATTTGGGCAACCACACATCAGCAACGAGGCATTGGATGAGGACCCTGTAGGGGAAAGGTCAGACGAATTCAACTAATCAGGTGCTCATTAGTATATGCATGTAACTATTGACTTGAGCCAATCAGAATGATTGCAATGCAGTCAAAAACGACTGGATTCTGATCATTCTGATTTCAGGTGCAGGCAAACACCAGAAAACATGTTTGCATTAAAAAGAACAGCAATGTAACTTTCCATCAAGATTTCTTTCAATGGGCCAACACAAGCATGAAAAAGTGTTTGCACTTCTGCAAAGTGAAACCGTTTACTTTTACATTGCACCAAATGTATGCTAATGTTAAAACTGTTTAAGTTCAACAAGCGTACAATTAAAATGCTTACCTTATAAAGACAACCCTGTTATTTAAATACTAAAAAATAAAATGTACTACCATGTTTGTCTATTAACTTTATGTTTGTCTATTAACTTTACTCACTTTTAAACTAACGTTTTTTTCTTCCCCACCAGAGCTGGAAACCCCTACATTGCTGCTAGCACTATGTGCTTGCTATCTGCTTGCTAATCGCCACCAGTTCTTACAAATGGATTCCCCCGGATAACCAACTCTACTCCTCACCTGTGGTGGCCCACAAGAAAGTATCCTGTCCCCCGTGATCTTCAATCTTTACATGGAACCCGCTTGGAACCCTCCTGGCTCCACGCAACATCCACATCCACCAGATGACACGCAGCTCGACAGCAAGATATCCTCCGCCGAAGACATCCACAGATCCAAGACTTGCCTCTCATTGAGCCAGTCGTGATGTCCAGTGCTTACCTGAAGCTCAAACCCTTCAAGACTGATTTGCTACTGCTGAGCAACAACACCGAAAACCAAGAAATCCAGTTCTAGTTCTCTACAATGGGCCTCAAGGACTTCACACTCCAGTTTGCCCCAAATGCCAAATCCCTTGGGTCCAACATCAACTGACAACTCTCCTTCAAACAGCACGTAGCAAGGAAGACACAAACCGCTTGGTACTAACTTTCCCTCCTGCAGAAACTCAAGTCCTTCATCTCAGAAAACAACTTCAGATCTGTTGTCCAAGCCTTGGTCCTCTCCCACCTGGATGGTGGCAATGCCCTTTTGGAAGACCTACCGGCACCTCCCCAGGCATCACGAAGAATTGTCCTGCAAGCTGCAAAACAACTCATCAAAGGGCTCATCAAATTCGAACACATCACCTTGACCCTCAGTGAACTGCACTGGCCCCTGCTGCAAGCCCATATCATCTTGACATTATGCTGCATGAACTGGAAAGTCTGTCACCCTGAAGCTCCCAGGCTACCTCACCGAGGAACTCAGCATCTCCTATGATCCACCAGTAGTAATGTCCAGACTTGAACTCTGCTGCTGAAGGAAGGAATCAACCAGAAGACAGGCCTTTTCTGTTTACGCCCCTAGACTCTGGAACCCACTCCCCATCCACATCAGACTTGCCTGCTTGCTTCTACGGTTCAGGAAGGAACTCAGGACACCAAGGAATGTCCCTCCTCTAACACCCAGGTCTATACATCCTCCACTTCCTATCCTACCTATATCTGGGTGATATGTTTCCCGCAGTTTCCTCCTGTGGTTGCTTGTATATCCCTTGCTGCCACAATGCCCGCCCTCCGCCTCCTGTATTGTTAGCTCCTCTCTCCCTTGTTTCTCTGCTTTCTCTATACTCAATAAATACCCTAATTATGATAAGAATAAATCGGCAAATCATTTTATAGACCCAGTAGGCATCATTTTCGCTTGTGCTAATGACCTTTCACTTTTTCTATAAGGCTATATTATATGGCACCATTGCCCATGTGTCCAACATTGTGCCACACAACAAGTATTGAAATATGATAATAATTGGTTATTTGTAACGAGCTTCATAGCCAGACCCGGGGATCGAACCTGTGTTGCTATCAGTCCCCTTGCTTCCAAATAAAATGCATTCGTTCATTAGTCTAATCCCTTGGCTTTTCAAACGTACAATTGGAACATCGTGTGACCTCTTATGCAAGGAATTGCTCTAGCAGATGAAAGCAACACACGAACCTACCTATTTTTTCTGGTGTGAACAAACGTGCTTTGCTCTGCACACCGTGTAAATGCCGAGGACGGCGCCTATGTAACCTCTCAGTAAAATAGGTGGCGTTCTTGCACGAAAAGAATGGCGAGGTGTTCCCCTTGTTTTGAAATGTAAATGAATGGGTAGACACAGCCCCCTGTGCAGTCACTTCCACCCCTTTAAACTAAAGCACCGGCCCGTAGAATGCGCTGACTTGCAATGCGTTTCTGAGCGTCAGCATTCAGAAGCCTGGCAGCTCCACGATGAGCCGGCTGGCCCTAACAGTCCTCCTCCTGCTGCTGCTGGCACCAGCCACCGGTAAGTACACTCTCCGGAACCGACGCGGGCTGGGCCTCGCCCAGGTGCGACACTGGGAGGATGCCGTGGCAAGCGGCCGTGGCAAGCGGCCGCGTCTCCCTAAAAGAGGAGAAAGTGGGTTTTTAAAATGTTCAGCTCCAGGAAGTTTGCCATCTGAGATTTCTTTTATGTACTTCCTATATGTTTTGATTTTCTATGGGGGGCGGGGGGGTTGAGCAGTGCAGTGGAATAGAGAGGTGTGTGTATCGGAAGAGGGGCTACAAGGGGGACATTATATTTTCTACAGAAATAAAGAAACTGCAGGAGAAATTATAGAGCTGGTTGGGGAAAGTGACAGACTGCAGGAAGACAGCGGTACACACCACTCCTGGGTAGAGGGGCTGCAGGTGAGAGAACTGCAGGGAGACTCACAGTGAGAAGAGCCTGCTGTTTAATGAACTGCCTACAATAATAACAAGCATTGGGAATGCCAACAGCCTGGGCTTTTGTGTAGGCATAGGTCATTATACAACCACAACAGAGAACTAGGATTTTCCTTTACAAAGATGTGGTTGAACACCTCCGTGTTTTTTTTTTGTTTTGTGATCGAGTTTAAAATGTAAACCTTTCACAACATTTTAATCTACAAAATATACTATTTAAAAAAAAAAATATGAAAGAAAGCGCAGAAAACAAATAAATATATAACACATCATAAACATCAAAAAACATTGAAACGGAAAAAAACAACGCAGATCATCCATCAATACAGTGACACATCTGTGCAGACAATTTTGTAACAGCGGCTACAGTCCCTCAGACAAGATACAGAAAATTTGAAGCAAGAACCCGTTCAGAGCCAGAATCTAGGACACATTCCACCTTGCCTCAGCCTCCACATCAAACTGGCCCAGACCATAACTCCTGGCCGTTGTGCGCCCTCCAAAGTGGCTGTCCTGAAGTGACGCGTTCTAATACCAGCCACTGTAGGGCATAAGAGTGCCAGATGTTCAAGGGTTTGTGTGGTGGTAGTGTTCCCAAAGTGAGGTGGTCGTGACTCCTCACCTGACCGACACCCTATGCGCTCTAAAGTTGGGATTTGATTTAGCCGAAAATGCAAGTATAGGCTGCGTGCTGTATTGCAAGTCGATCCCTTCAGTTTATCAGAGGTATACAGTGGGTGTGGCACGAAGGTCTGGCTTAGTGTTCAATGACATCAAAGTACAGCCCAATATCATGCCACCCTCAAAGGCACACATCTTGACACCTTGGTGATCTGCCGTTGATGATATCCTTTGAAGGGAATTTAACAAACTCTGGGCAGTGAAAAAGTAGTCTGTCATTTATGAATGTTTGACCGGCTGAACACCAAAGATGGCCGCCGTTCTTTAAAGGCGGCATTCAGTGAAAAGAATAAACTCAATTGCCTTCACCCATTGCTTCTCTCCAACAGTAATTGAGCAATAATGCCACATTTTGAGGGCCATTAACAGGTGGAACTCGTCCTCTGCCCAACTCTCTCGGGCCAATACCGAGGACCAAGGGACAGTACCACCCGGTAATGGCCTGAGGAGGGGGCATTATTGCTATTAGTATATTCCATCCAGTCAGAATACATTGATCTGTTTAAAACAAGGAAAGACGGAAAGAAATTAATTGCAATATTGGTCCAGAGGACTTGTACAAGCAACTGTTGTTCTCTGCCACTGCATTGTCCCTAAAAACAACTGCCAAGATTCCAATGTTCTAATTAATCCTTAGTGCGGAAGCAAAAATTAATTTTGCGAGCATAGCAAAGGCATTAATTATTATTATTATTGTTATTATTATTATTATGATATTTATTGATCGTGGACCTAGCTTCAAGAAGCAACAAAGCGCTTTTCAGAGGTAACAACAGAACACATATACAGCAGTCGTAGGATACAGAGGGGCACAGAGGAGGAGTGCAGCTGTACCGGGTGGCGGGGACAGTGCTTTAAGTGGGATTAGAAATCGAGGGGGGCTCTCGTTAGGGGGTGTAGCCTAAGTACGGGTGTGCTTAGGCCATGCCTCATACCGAGAGCCCCCCTCGCCTAAGGGGTGGGGGCTGCAAAAAGAAGTAGAGCTGGTGTGTACTGACATTATTACCTTTTTACCCTCCGTTTAAACAAAAGAAGGGGCTGGGCGCCCCAAAGGTGTGACACCAGTGTGACCCAGCTCACACCCAACAGGCAGCCTTTTCATTCAAGGAGCCACGTGGTGCAATGTTTTAGCACAGGCTCCTTGAATGAAAGTGCTGCCTGCTGCTGATGGCTCTGTACTCTGAAACAGGAGAAGGGCTGGACTGCCCAGCTCTCCTTTTCTTTCCGAGTAAATAGCCATCAGCCAGCGTGAGGACCCCAGGGGCAATGCCTTTTCTTTTCTTCTAATCCGAAGTGCTGACACCTGCAGGCAGCTCGTGCAGCCGATACACGAGCTGCGTCAGGTGTCAGCATGGCTGGGGCTAACTCTGCCCTGTGTAACCCCGGACCACTTAAAGCACTGGGCGGGAAGGAGAAGGGCAGGTGGCGTCAAGCGAGTCGAGTGGTGCAAGAGGCGACATGATGGCCTAGGTGTTGAGGAGGGGAGACTCCTTGAAGAGGTGGGTCTTGAGTTCTTTTCTGAATTGTAGGAACGTGGGAGCTAGTCTGATCCTAAAGGGGAGGAGGTTCCATACTCTTGGGGCGTAGGCAGAGAAGGCTTGTTTCTTGTTCTGTCCTTTTTGCAGCAGCGGATTTCAAGTCTGCAGGTGTCCTGGCTTCTGGTGATGCCCGGTCCGCCGGAGATGCTGAGTTTCTCTGCGAGGTAGCTGGGTGACTTGAGGGTGACTGCCTTATAGATGATGCAGCAAGACTTGAAGGTGATTCAAAGGAGGGCTTCTGGACACCTAATGGCTAGGAATTCCATTACCCACTGGGAGCTTAGGCTTTTAGCACCCAAGGGAGGCTAGCCTCTCCCCACGAAAAGGTCTGCGTGTGGTTGACGACATCCCCATTGCTTAGTACATCCATTGAAACATGGCTGTGCTGACTGACTCCAGATACAGGGAAGAAACGCCTTCTCTCAGCTCAGCATTGCCGGACGCAGAGCCAGAAGACACCATCCCATGCCACAATCGATGCAGCATCGTGGGAAGATATGCCGCGTAGAGGGGGCAAGGAGAGGGAACAAGCAGGTGATACACCCGCCGCATTAACAGCTCATTCAGTCGACCTCAGGAGTTAAAGGCTTTTTGGCATAATGCCACCATCCATTTCACAGAAGCTATCAGCGAGCTATTAGCCGGGCGTGTATTTGTTTAACTCTCAACCTGAGGACCTTAACAGGAAATTGACCTGCCCTGGAGGTGAACTTGCGAAGTTCAGCCTGCATCGATGTCACCTAACAAAGGGCGGTGATGTAAAACGGCACTGAAACGCTCGTGCTCTGCCTGCGTGATCCTGTGCAGGAAGGCATAACCTGGTGCACGTGAAGCTCGTGACAGTAGCGCACACTTCTGAGAAAGTCGCTCTGTGAATTACGGGCGCGCTAGGCACACCTCTCTGCCACTGCCCTTCGGTCATAAATACTACCCAGGGGGCAGAGGCGCATGGGTATTCGTGAGTGCCCTCTCTAACATTGGACTTTTTGCACACTTGCATGCAAATTGTGCACACTCAACATGGAAGATTAATTTGGGAATCGGTCAGGTGATTATTAATGGGTGGAGGGAGGGGAGGGTGGGTGGATTAAGCAAGCGAGATCCGCCTGCCAGGCACAATCCTGCTAAAAAAAGACGGCTGTGTTTAATACCCTCGCCATAGTATATGCAAACGCACTATTTAGGCTTATGCGAAGGGAGTCTGGCCCGCAGGAACAGGAGAGATGCAGGAGGGGCTGGGGCAGAGTCAAACACATGGCAGGTGGACCTGATATGTGGTCGACTCGACCACAGCCACCCATTGCACGTGCCTTTGTGCTGTAAGGCAAGTAAAGTGGTGACTGGCACAGTATAAAGAGTCTCAGAACATAGCCTAGTCTTTCCCACCTTTCTGGGGCATCAGACTGTCGAATGCTTCCAACTTCCCTGCAGACCAGTCCTGGTCCAAATGCATGGAATCCATAGAAGGAATTATCCCGTTCCTATGCTGGGCCTGGTTCACCGAGACTTCTGCAGAGAGGGAGAAGTGCATTTTACCAAGCACCAAGCACTAGGCCTTACAGAAGCCTTTCAGACCAGCTGATCTACAAACGATCATCATTGGCCATCACAAAGTGTCTATCACAAGGCAGCACTTCATCTTCTGAACAAGCACTCTTCTGCCCCTTTTTTATGTACGTAACGTATATGTGACCATATGTACACTCACAACAAGCACAAATCAACTGACCCTTTCTCAATCCGCCTGCTTCCGAACTTTATGTGTAGTATTTTGTCTCTTTCATGTAGATCACAGAAAGTGATAGACAATACAAGGTAATACTAATATTAAATCATACACATTTTATTCAATCAAACCGTCTAAAAAAGATTTTAAAATAACTGAAGAGCAAAAAAAGACCACAGTAATTTTCAATAATTCAATTTCATTTCATAACAACAAATGCTCAATGTGAGGTTAGTATGTGGCAGAACCACTGTTTTTAGTCAACAGGTATTATTTTGTTTATATATTATTGCAGTATAAACCTTCCAGATACGTCTACATATGTTCACATGTTTCGGCCTTTATCAAAAACACTTTAGAAACGATCTCTGGTGTCGTAGTTTGATGTTTTTTGGCCATCTTCAGGACAGGAATATATTTGATTTTCAACTGTCATCTCACAATAGCTACAAATAAAAAGCAGAAAAATGCCTTGTTAAAATCTTAAAGACATACACCATGTCATATTAGTTAAAACTAATCTAATGTCTACCCACCTGTGGTATCGGAATAGAGCGGTGTATTGGAACTTCAATTATTTATTTTTCGACAAGCACTTTGTTTCTTATTTTCTGGGATCTTCTGTTTTCCAAGTAACAGAGATTGGAGATTTTTTAAATTACCCAATCAACAACATAGTGAAATAGAAAACAAAAAAGAGACATGATTTCTCTCTCTCCCTCATGGGCTACTTAAAAGGTCATGAAAAAGCGAAACAACAGACCTGTCTTCTTTGATCTTCCATAATCATTCCATAGTTGATTTGATTAGGTGTTTCTTCCTATTTGTTCAATTAATTTTCTTAGAAAATTGTTCTGTGGAAAACACGAATGTGAAACCACATCTAGATGTAAATTCTCTTTATCTTCAGATGTAATCAATCATTTGTTTATAACCGACTTTTTATATATAGGCTATAAACTTGTGGTTTTCAAAAAAAGTCCCACCCAAGGTGGGTAACAGGCATATATGCCTGTGTGGTTTACATGCACACATATGTCAATTATTAATCTACACGCAGCATTTCATTATTTCAAATGTGTCTATCTTTTCTCATGGATATATGATTTTGGTAATGTCTTTTTCCATAGCCAAATCTTCACGTATCTCTCTTTCTTTTGTCCAAACATCTGTTACAGAACAACATTCTTTTTCTTGAGATTATAGCACTCTAACCACCCGAAAGGGGGGGAGGCTAGAAAAAAAAAAATAAAACTAGCCAATATTTATTTGCCTATTTCCCACATGGCAGACAAGCACTGCTGCCATTCACCCGGCGAGTGCCGTATTATCAATTATTCATAAACAATGGTTTAAAGGACTTGTAAAGATGCGCATTCATTTTATGATAATTTTTTCTTCAATTATTTTGTTGTGATTGTTAAACAAATCACCGCGCATCCAACCATATTAGAATCTAGCTTTCAAACAACAGGCACTTACTTGTTCGCTCCGTACATTGCCTTCTCCACGTCTCTATTGGCATCTATGTGCAAAACCAAGATAGAGGGAGGGGCGAGCGTGCTTTTTAATGCGCTTGCACGTGATCGCTCTATATGATCACGTGTATATCTGCCTCTGGAGGTCGTGTCTCTCATTTGTTGACTAAAATGCAGCCATTTTGGAACGGGGAGATCTATGTGTACATATTTGCTCGAAAGGGGCTCAATAATGGAAAAAAGCTATCACTTTATTCCTATTTCAACGAAACAAAAGTCAATGATGCTTACTGATTTTGCGCTTTATCGCCAAATGGCTAGATAGTAAAAACATTCGAAATATAGTGTTTAAGGCATGAAGAGACATTTTTTTCTTGAGTTGATATTACACTGCATTTCCACAGGGCAGATAATACATCTAGAGATTGTTAAGCTGTTAATGCCAAACTTTATATGAACAAAGTCCACTCCACTGAAGAATTGAGTCCTTCTTTTACCGTGTTTAAATAAAATATCAATTTTTGTTCACATTTCGTTAACGGAAAATCTCTGTTGCCTCCGCAAGGGCTTTTTTTAATGGTTTGTATAATGAAAAAGAAAATTGCATTTGGTTGATGAGACAACTTTACATAGTGTGCAACCAAGGGTTTATTTCAATCGTGTTTCTGATGCAGGAGCGATGTTCACCTATTCTTTGTCTGATAGGCCTTTTTGTCTTACCAATATACAAAAGGCCGCATGGACACTTAATACTGTACACTACCCAGGGGGTTAAGCAATTTGTAAATTCAGTCAGCTGCCAGTTTCTTCCATTTAGATCCACATTCTTGATGTTTCGTGTTAGTGAGCACACCGAACATTTACCACATTTAAAATGGCCAATTAGTGGTGAAAGGTGCCATAGAGCGGTCTGTCGTGGTACAGTTGTATTTGTTTTTGGATATGTATGGAAAGATTGTCTTTTACATTTCTAGATCTTTTAAAGGCAAAACGCGGAGGGAGTGGTTTGAAATCAGGTGTATTAATAATGTGTCCGTTTTTGAGAATAGTCTTTCTTAGTCCGAAACTAATCGGGGTAAAGGTGCTGACACACGTTATTTTTTCAAGATTATTCCTTTGTTGAGGATTAAGGCATACCTCACGGTTAGCATTTTTTGCCTTTTTGTACGCTCTCTGAATGGTGTTTTTTGGGTACCCTCTTTCTTTCAACTTTTTCTTTAGATCTTTTCCATGTTCAATGTAGTCTGACAGCTGTGTACAATTTCTTCTAATGCAAAGGAATTGCCCCACTGGTAAATTTGATCTTACACTTAGAGGGTGGAAACTTTGGTACTGTAGTAATGGGTTTTTGTCTGTTGTTTTTTTATAGAGCTCTGTCTCTAGTGACCCATCTCTCTTGACAATCATTAAATCAAGAAAAGGAATTTTTTCCAGATTATAATTCATAGTGAATTTTATATGCATATATATTCCATTGATCCATACTACAAACCGCTCAAGTTCTTGTATTGAGCCACGCCAGATGGCGAAGACATCGTCAATATATAACGATA
The DNA here is from genome assembly GCF_040938575.1 of Ambystoma mexicanum. Taxonomy (NCBI): domain Eukaryota; kingdom Metazoa; phylum Chordata; class Amphibia; order Caudata; family Ambystomatidae; genus Ambystoma; species Ambystoma mexicanum. The sequence goes on from NC_090941.1 coordinate 995,931,529, forward strand.
TCAGGCAATTACATTGGACTGTGACCTCCAGCTACCTAACACATCATTAATAATGTACATTATTTTTTTGCATATCATTGCCGATTTCCAGTGAACTCACGTAGCACATTATTGCCAGTTTCCATTATGTCCAATGATGAAGTGATTGAAGGTTCCCCAAAATCACTCACACACACACTGTCACACTGGCATGCTCAGTTCTCATACACTCACACTCATTCTCACACAGGCACTCTTCCACGCTCTTACACCGACTCGTTCATGCTAACTCTGACATTCACTCTGATACACACTCACTGTCGCACTCATTCACATTCACTAAATCACATTCATTCTATCTCACACTCGCTCCCACTCTCACACACCCACTCTCTGATGCCCACACATAAACACACACATTCTAACATATGCTTGCTCACTGATTGCGACTCACTCCCCAAGGTGTACTTACACTCATTCACACTCACTCCCAGCCTTACAATTGATCACACACACATTCACGTTCACCTACAAACTTGCGCTCCCAGTCCAACACTGAAACCCACTCTCAAATCAATCCCACTCACACTCGCATCCGTACTAACACTCCCTCCTACACTCACACTCATTCTTACTCTCACAGTCACTCCCACTCATGTCCTGATGCCAAACAACTCTAGGTGAAGCACTAAGGCACATTGATAATCATTGTTTTCCCTATAATAGATAGTGGTATTTATCAATTAGATGAACAAGGGTCAGACTAACACCCAAATGTGTGAAATCCATGGTGTAGCCATGTGTTTGGAGTATTAAAATGGAAGATGAAGTGATAACTTGCTCCTGAAGAAGAGAACTTATTCTGGGAACGCGTCGAGCCCTAACATTTGTAAAACTTCTTTGTTGAAAAAGCTATTGTAAAAAGGTGTTTTTTGTTGAATTATTTTATGTCAAAAAGATTTGGTAACAAATTGTCCTTTTTCTTTTGGTACTTTGGTGAAATTATACTATTGTTGTAATTCGTCTAGTAAATTATTGATGAACAACACTAATTGAGATTCTGAATACTACTTTGATACATAAGACACCTGAATAGCAGTATTACAATGGCTTAAAATGTTGGCTGATAATACTTCAGCAATTATAGGTGTGCATGGGACGGGAGTGTCCATGAGGTATTGACACTTTGTTCATTTGTAAATTATGCTTTGACTTTTGATGCCAGAGTCATAGATTCCTCCCCTGCACCCTTAACACGTTCAAAATGTTTCCTAGTTAGGATGGAGCTTCATAAATCTAAATAACGCTCCTGTATATTGTAACTTGGTGTGCTCAGCCACTCTTCAATTGCGTGTTCTATGCTCAAACGGGGTTTCGCAAGTATATGGGGACCTCGCTAAATGCTCTCATAATCTCACACATCTTTGCTCAAACCAAAACATCAGATTCTGGTGCCGTCTATATGGCAGCACTTGACATGAGTTGCGCGTTCGATTCAGTAATAAGAGAGGTATTATGGTCTAAACTCCTAAAACTTGGCTTCCCCAAAAGAATGATTCAATTGGTTGCAATGCTACATAATCACACGTCATATCAAATAAGGGTAAACAGAGATGGCTTTCTTACAGCTCCCATTTTGACAATGACAGGAGTTAAGCAGGGATGCAATATGGCTGCCACACTGTTTAACCTGTATCTTTGTGATAAGGACATGTTATGGAATGAATCTGGCATGTTTCCTGTAAAATTAGGGGAACTAAAAATCTCTCGGTTATGTTTCGCAGACGATATCTTACTATTTGATCGCACTCCTAGTGGACTACAACTAAAACTGGACCGATTTGCTAAATATGCAGCATCCCACAATTTATCACCAAACTCTCAAATTGTGGTATTCCGAAATTTTAGAAGAATTAAATCGTATTCCGAAATTTTAGAAGAATTAAATCTTATAAGTGGCAATTAAATGGAAATGTTATAGAATGTGAAAATTAAATTCGTTATCTGGGGTATCCACTAAATGTCCAGTACTCTCTAAAATTTTGGCAAACATATTTAAAGATGAAGGTCCGTCCTCTAGTCTCGATGATGAAGATCATGCTAAGAACACTCTGCGAATTCTCATTGCAACCATTGATTGAATTCTACCTGCTGAAAGTGGAACCAATCCTTTTATACGGGTTGGATATGTGGCTTCTTGATGTAGGGGTTATATTAAATCAAATCCAAGGCAATGTTTGAAAAAGTGTATTGGAGCTATCAATATCTGTTCCAAATTCTATAATTAGACACAAACTGGGTCTAGTTTCCCTAGCAGCCAGATGGGTTTGGAGAAAACTCTCTCGTTATGCTGATATTATGGCCCCTTACAAGAATTAATTGTATGAGGACTTACATGGGCTTGCTGTATCGTCTAAATTAAAATCTATGTGTGTATTTGTTAATCAAATGAATCACACTCTGGACGATTGTGACTGCACGATTTCAGACTTAACTTTGAAGCTTCCCAAAGTCAAAAGGAATCTTTTTGATCAGGATTGGTCAACCACTCTAGATTCTAATAATTCCTGTCATCTATATGTGGAATATGCAAGAAGGCCACGTAGAAGGGAACTAAGATCTTCATATCTGGTGTTATGTCCATCAAGTAAAATACGTAGAGCATATTTAAGGTTCAAGCTAAATCAATATCACACCCTCGAAAAGAATTTATCAGTGGCGTATTTTCAAAGGTGTTTATTCTGATATGATATGATATGATAAGGCATTTGGAACGCGCCTATACACAAGTGTTTCAAGGAGCGACGAGGCGGGGGGGAACAAGGGGAGACAGACAACGATCTTACTAGGCCAGGTGTCATTCAGATCGCGCAAGTGCAAGGGTAGAGGGGAAGGGAAAAGTGCATGGGGGAAAGGGAGAGGGGAAAGTGCAGTACAGGGTTATTAGCATACAGCATACAGGATGAATAACAAGGGCCAGCTGGTGGCAAGTGCGAGGTAAGTGCAGACAAGTGCTGGAAAGGGGGGCTGTATGGATACAGACACAGTGCCGTAGTGCAGGGGTTGCGGTGGAGGCAGTGCAGGGGAGAGAGGCTGAGCCTAATCAAGAATGCAGGGTGTGTGATTATGACACCATTGAAACTCTGAAACATCTTGTAGTTGATTGTATATATTTTGAACAAGACAGAACAAATTACTTGGGGAAACTTGCTCCTAAAGATATCGATATTTCAAAAACTTCTCTATGGGATAGTTGTATGTATGGGGGGAGTATGGCACTTGTCATCTCGTTAACTCACGTGTTGGGTAAAATCGAAAAGGTCTTGGAAAGTTTACATGTTATTCCTACAACTTCAAGCTAAATCTATGGCTCTTAAGGTAATTTCTACTGAATTTTCATGGTATGTTTGGGACAGGCCAATTATGTTGTTGGTGATGAAAAAGCATGTTCAAAGGAACAAATTATAAGGAAATTATAAAATGTTTTCTCCCTTTTTCACTAGCATTGCAAAATTTCATTTTGTATAAGGGAATGGTTGATGAATTGAACTGAAATCAAAATTCTAATCTTCAATCTTCTTTTTCTCTGTTAAGTGGAAATTTTAAAGAACAATGTTCGAATTTGCGAAGTAAGTTTTTTTATAAATCATGTTTGTAAAAGTTTTCCTTTTTGTAAAACTATATATAAAATGATATTCTTTTAAATAAAATTTTTTAAAAAAATTGCGTGTTCTATGATGATATGTTGTGTCATGGTATGCCAAGTCATGCTATATCATGTCATAGTATAACACGATATTACCAATGTGCGCTCAGTTGGACATCACCCACAGACTTGGCACTCACAGTAATTCCCATTTCACATTCCCAGAAAGCTTGGGATTATGTGTAAGTACCCGATCCAACATTCTCCATCAGCTCCCAGCTTGACATTCCCAGCGAGCTTCCAGTTAAACAATCACTCTACACGTCACTACAAAATTCCAAACTATGCCTAAGTATCGTGTATGGCCGGTCCCATGCTACGGGAGACACCCTGCTGGAAAGGCACTCCACATGTCCCATATCCCCATAGAACCAAAGGTCAAGCAGCGTGAAGAGGCGCGGGACGCATCACTCTCGGACTAGATTTTCCAAGTCCTTGGGCGGATATGAGTACCTACAAGTACATAAGCTGACAACAGCTCTGCTGTTGCTGCCTAATACTGAAAATAATTGATGTTTAAGAGTATGCTATAATTATCACCATTAAGGGTGTCCAGACAAAATGATACCTGGATTAAAATCGCTATTTATTTTTTATTTATTTGCATTTGTATAGCGCACAGCTGCCCGGGGGCATCGTGGTGCTGAAAAGGAAGGCTTACTTAGTACATGTCATGTAAAATTGCTTGGTATACACCAGGTAAGTATTTGCGGGTGTGGTTTACATTCGGAGCATACAAAAATGACAGGAGGTCAGAGCATATAGTCGATACATCACCTTGAGGTTCATAGTTTACATTCAGTACATACAGAAGTTATCATGCGCCAGTGCGTTTAGACGATACATCACATAGAGGCACCCCTACAGGCCTAGCAATCAAGCGGAGGGTGTGCATCTGGGGAGTGTGGGTGTAGTTTAGTTGAATAGAGTGTTTTTTTAGCAGTTTGCGGAAGGCAGGGTATGATTTTTCATTCCTTAGTGCAGTAGGAAGGGCGTTCCAGTTTTTGGGTGCCAGATGTTGGAAGCTAGAGCATCCGGCTTTGCATCTTTTGAATATGGGTACAAATGTCTGATTAGTCAGGTGAGGTCTAGTCGGTCTGGTGGAAACATTGAGGGTTATCCTTGGCGGGGTGTCTGAGGAGAGGCATCTGTGGGTGATGGGCATGGATTTGAAGAGAATGCTATCCTTTATTGGCAGCCAGTGGGCGTCTTTCCTTGCCTGGAAAATGTGTTCCCTTTTTGGAATGCTCTGAGGGCATTGTTCTGGGTGACTTGGATTTTTCTTAGGTTTTTTTGTCGAGGGGCCTAGGAAGAGGGGATTGCAATAATCCAATTTGGTGCCTACTGTGGCTCTGGCTATTGACAAGCAGTTTTTCGTGGTGAGAAATGGTTTCACAGCATTGATTATTTTGGTGGTGAGTGCAGCGGAGGATGCTATGGCATTGACCAGCCGTGACATAGACATCATGGAGCCAAGGTAAACTCCTAGAGTTTTTACTGCAGCTGAGACTGCAATGGTGGAGTTGTCTATGATAAAGGTAATGTATTGGGATGGGAGTTTGTTTAGCGTTTCTTTGGTACCAACTATGAGGATCTCTGTTTTATCTCCCTTTAAGCAGAGGCTGTTGGCTGCCATCCAAGTTTGGATGGCTGTGTAGATCTTTGTTAGTGCCGCAGCATCCATTTCATAGATACAAAAAAGGTAGCAGGCGCCCCTCTCTTGAAAGAACAAGGCATGATAACCTGTTCAGTGGTTATTAACCACATTGAGAGTTTGCAGCCATTGCTTTTTGCTCACTGTACCATCACAGATGGGAAATATCCATTTGCATATCAGTCTTTGTCCCGCCCACAAGGGCAGTCCATCACCGAAATGCTATGGCAATTCCTCTCTAAACAAGAGTACCATCAGCAACCCCATACACGCGCTTCAGCCTTGTTGGGCATCATCAGTGAGGAGAAGCTGAGCCTCTCTAAGCACAGTGAGAGGGAGACCACGTCTGGTTGCCCCCAGGAGACCTAGGGTTACCAATCCCAGGTTCCTTGAAATTTAGTTTGCAAAGGTAGCGGGCGCCCCTCTCTCGACATAGTAACAAAAAAATGAACTGGCCAGGGCCTTTGCATCCTGGGCCGGCTCATTTTTATTCACAAACCTGATGACCCAGGTTGGCAAGGCAGGGCTGTTTATCCATTTTCATAAAAAACATTGAGATGCAAGGTGACAATCCTGGGCACTGATGCTGGCCATGTCCACAAACTGCTCCACTCAGCCTGCATGACATTTCTGCAAATGTTGTAGTGTAATAACCAGCAGTGTGGGTTGACCACAACAGGACAATCACCAGCCAACAGCCCCAGCAGATGGGCAAAGTCAGCGAAAAGACCCATATCCAAGAGGAGAGCCAGTCATGAGTGCCAACCTACGCAAGCCAATCTTGCTGCAGTGTTTGGCAGGTATTAACCAAATTGTGTACAAACGATTGTATGGTAAATCTGGCTGACTTCGGCCAGTACCATTTGATCATTTGTAAAGGATCAATTTGGGTAATCAATACCAAACATGGAGAGTGGGGGTTGCTCCCTATGTTTGCTAGTGATGGCTTTTGGGGCTAGTGTGTGTGTGTCCCACTTCTGTAGGTTTGGAGGCTGGGGAGGGGGAAAACAAATAATAGAAAAGCAGCCCCTGCAGGGCTGGATCCGACCCATATAGGACGGACGGATTCGAAGCTGCAGGGTCAGAAACAAAGCGGATGACGAAAAGGTAAGTAGGGAGTGGGTGGGGGGTTTACAGGGGAGTGGTGTTCTTTAATTTGGACAGATTTGGCCACAGCAAAATTGGCTTTGTGGCCGAATTGACCACTGTCAATTCGGTCGCAAACAATTGTGCCACGGCCAAACCGTATTCATCCATTTGGCAGGCAACTCATCAGTTTAGTCATGATTTTGCCAGCCTTCATCCATCAATTTACTATAGGTTTGCTCTTTTTTCCTGTGGTTAGATGGTAAACATGCCCCACTTAACAATGATAGGATAAGAGCAAAATGTTAACGATGATGTGTTTTAAAGAAACACATTTATTTTATTTCAAGTCACAACTAATATGTTATGTTGATTTCACCCTCAATGACCCAGTGGGTGATCATATCATATGACCGATGGCACATCCTTCCCTTCCATGTGGTCCATGTGGTCTGTCTATTTCGTGGCGAGGCATAGACAAATCAAGGAGCCCCCACATTCTGTAATGAAAGACATGGAAACCCGTGATCCAGCTTCCGTGTCTTTCACCACAGAGTGTAGTGAGTCGCACGGGATCTCTGTCATGCACCCATGTTTACTGCACATATCTGCACTGGTGGCCACCATAATAATTCTCAGACACGAGTCGGAAGTGCATAGCTCGCACTAACCGGCACAGAGGGCAGTCCATAACCACTGCCTCCTCCTAACAACTGCCAACTTTATGCAGTTCCCTCAACCCCGGGATACAGGAAAACACAACTCCCACAGTCCCCCTGGCACTGCTCCCACAGTCCCCCTCGCACTGAACAAATCAGTGAGCTTCCAGGCAGCCTCCACCTGACGTCAGCACGCTGCATGATCAACTATCAACCAGTCGAAAGGCTTGATTAAAGCAAGCTCAAAGAGTGCCCTTGAGGAGGAGGTTTGGGCGGGGAGAAGCAGGAATGGGTGGGAATGGCTATAGGGATTAGCAAACAACACCTATAGACTTTGTGTCATGTCATTCTCTGTGTCCCTCTCATTGCCTTGGGCAGTCAATGGGTGGGATGATAAACAAACAGCAGCTATAGACTGTGTGTCCCTCCTCATACGTCATTCCTCTGTGTTCCTCGTCACATGCCATTCATCCGCCTCCCTATCTGTACTCTAATGGAATTGTTTCTGCTTATATGTGTCGCAAGCAACACCTAATAGCCCAAACTTAAAACAGTGACAATGGGCTGTACATCAAATGGGTGTTGCAGTGATATATAGATGATACAGAGTTAAACATTCCTTAAAATATCAATTTATCACCAGCATAGCATGCAGCGCATCAGGGAACAGTTAACATTTACAATTAGTGGCAACATGTAACGGTGCTGCAAGATTGGGGTGAAACAGGGTGACTGACTCTAAAGAGAGTTCTTTAGGATGAATAATGGGTTGGATGGGTTCAGGGGTGGCTCTTGCAGTGTTTGAAGAAGGAGCGCTTTCAAGAGGAGGGTCATAACTTCTTCTCTAAATTGCATGAGGGTGGGGAGGAGCTTGGCGTTGATGGCATCAGGTGGCACAGTCTGCAGGCATACACCAAGAATGCATGTTTCATGGTTCATTTTAATTTACATTTCTGATCTAATAGACTGGCCAGGTATATGCTAACCACCAGAGATGGTGACATTCTCTGCCGGACACACGGGGTTACAAGAATGGTGACAGCTCTGTGTGTGATGCCGCTGTCTTAGAGGGTGATTCATGTTTGTAGGGGTAGCTTATGAAGTTGATGTGTGTGGTCTTTCTATGTTCCCGATGTTTGGGAGCCGGAGAAAAGGACCCATGCTGTCCCTGGAGTGTGACATACAGCTCCTGAGAGCCAAGACAGCTGGGATTCCTGTAATTTCCCCATCAAACCACTATGTGCTGTGATTCAAACGTGTAAGACATAGATTGAACTATCAGGACCATCATACCCTCCGGAGCTGCCTTTGGCACTTGCTGTTCATTGAACCACTGTCCCGCACGTTCGAACCCATTCATTGCTGCACTACACCATCTGAAATCATATTGTTGTCTCGGCTCAAACAACAAAGTACCTCTGCATCTGCACTGCTCAAACCGCTGTTCCGTACTCCTGCTTCGTCATCACTGAATGAGTCACTGCATTCTTCAAGCCCCCACATTGAACTGACCCACCTGCGCATCCTGTCATCAGACTGTCTGCTGTCAAACCTCGACCGCCGAACCGAACCTGGTGACCTCCACGATCCACATCACTTTTATAATGTTTCAAACCACAGTCTTCATCAGTTCAACCCCACTTTGACAAATACTTGCCATTGGGTCACTGCAATTGCTACATTTAGAACCCCACTGAACTGCGTAATAGCACTGAGAAGTCTGATGCCCCATTGTCAAACCACCAAGACACCGCAAAGGTATTATTCACTGATAACTGCCCTCAGTCGTCTATGTTGGGCCCCAGAGACTGGTTACATCACATTAATACCCTTTTGCAACTCAAGGACTGGTATATGTGATCTTACTGACCACAATTACAGAGTGGTAAATTTCATCGGGGACAAAACACTGAAAAACACTGAATTTCGAAGCCCCCCTTTTTTCCACCCTTTTAAAGCCACCCAACCCCATCCCGACCCATTTTAACCCCTCACCCCACTACCATCCATTTATACATTTATGTAATCTTTTCTGTGTTTTTCAGTGTTTTTGTCCACTGTGTTATGTACCACTCTGTTTTGTTTGCAATATAATGACTGGATACCCTCAAGAACATATCCTTTGAGCAGTGTGGTTTTTAATTGTCCCCCCCCCTCTGTTTCATTACCCAGAGTGCTACATCTGCCTATGTTGCATATTTTTCATTCTTTCTGCAGGGCTGTTTTTTGTGTGTTTTCTATTTAGTTATTATTGCATACGTTGTGTTTAATTAAAGTATAAATATTTTTATAGAACTGTTCTTCGGCATTCCCATATTTTGGACTGTCATACGTCGCAGTTTGGGTTGCTAATGTTTCACATTCACTCCCCTCTTGAGAGAATAGCCACGTTACCACAAAAGGTGAAGGGGTTATGTCTCTTAGCATCTTTTACCTTTATGATTGTGTAGGCTCTTCGTTTGTAGAGGTGTAAGGGTTGAGTAGACGCTGAAGCCTCTACTCATCCTTGTACGCCTGCAGGGCAGAAGTCAATTTATCATACTGGTTGGGATTTGGAACAGACTGTGCATACAGCCCAGTCAGCCAAAATAAGAGTGTGGATTAAAGTTAGAGTCACTGCCAAGACATTTTTCAAGTGTGCAATAGAACTTGACATGAGCTCGGCAGCCACCTTTTCTGTAGGTGAACTATGGGAGCTATATCTTGTGGCAGTAACGTTAAGAAGGCCAAAACTGTTGAAAATCCTCCAAGCTTTTGAAGAAGCTGGGGGGGTAGAGGATCAACAGGAAGCTAGTAGCAGTACTGAGGCAAATTTCTGGGGGTATGGGGGGAGGGCGTCAATGGGGAGAACAGTAGCTATAGCACTTCCCACCATACTGCACATAAAGCAGGTAGTCTTGTCTTTCAGAGGTCTCAGAGGTGCCACACTTCTGTTAGGCCCCGGATTCCTCCTAGAGATAGGAAGGTGGCCTTAGAGGAACAGAAGCAGTGGGATTAGAGACCAAAACAGAGATACTTTGTTCTACTGCTCAAGATGGAACTAGAGAACCAGGACAGGACTTCAAGCATGGAAGGGGGTGGCTAGTGGTGGCACCCAAGGGAAACCCAGGTGACACATCCCCAAAGTCAGGACACACGAGATAGGAAAGGACCTCATTGATTGGTTTGAGAGACTCAAGGTCACCTTTGGCATGCAGGATGTGCCGGAAGAGTTGTGGAGTGCACCCCTTATGAGCTGTCTGCCGACAGCTTGAATTGATGTTATTATTCAGTTGGCTTCTGAGGAGTGGCCCATTTGTAAGAAAATGAGAGCCACCATCCTCATGAAGTTCTCCAAGACCCCCAGCAGTACCGAAGGAGCTTTAGGGAGCTCAAACATAAGGGGGGCTGTTGTATGGGTCACAGGTAACAAAGATGGCATATTTGAGGGCATGTGTATTTTGATTACATGTACGAATATCCTTAAATGTGAGATGGAGTTACACCAGCATTAGTGGACAACAATATCACAGACCCTCGGGAGCTTGCAAAGGCTGCTGACAAGTATGTGAGTACTAGAGTCCAGAAAAAGGCTCATCCTAAAACATCCAAATCAGATGAAAAGGCATCTGATAATAACAAAAAGAAGGACGGAAAGGACAGAGCTTGTGACCCTTCTTCCAAGAAAGGTCCCCAAAAACACAAAGAGAAATCCCAGTCCCATGGTTGGCCAACCCCCATGGAGAAGAAGAGTGAGGGCACCACTAACACTCAGGCACCCATGCCCTCAACACCCAGAGTTTGTTTTCTATTTCGAGAGATGAGGCATTCAAAGGGGAGACCCAAGCAGGCCATTGTGAATGTTGGACTCCTGGAAGAGGTGGCCATAGTCAGCGTGAGCATCTTGGCAGATGAATTCCCAATAGGCCCAGGAGTGGGCGCAAATTCCATAACTGATTGGGAACAGTACCGGGTCCTTTGAGGGGGCTCCAGTTCCCACCAATGGTTTGATATTTCTGGACCGTTTGTCCATAAATGGGGAAACGTCTCCTGCTTTGCGTGATACTGCTGTGACTATCACAGCTGTCAGGTGACAATGGGTGAAGGAAGAGCAGTACATCCCAACAACAAACCAACTGGCAAGGGTGTTTGATGGTCTTGTTTACTGTCCCTTGGCAATGGTGGAGCTAAGTTGGAGGGGTGATACGTCCCTGCACCATGTGACAGTCAAGGACTCCATTCCAGAAGGTAGTGTTCTGCAAACTGTGGGGCGTGACACCATGCCTGGGGGGCGCAAATCCCTCAGCTTGAAGAACAATTGATAGCCGATTAGTGGTTACCAGCGGTGTTGCGGCAAAAGCTGCCTTTCTGTCGGGCGCTCCTTTCAAGCTATAAACACAGCATAATTCTATGTTTACTTCCTGAAAGGAGCACCCAACTGAAAAGGAAAACGCAAAGGTAGGGCTTGCCGTAACAGAGCCGATAAACCTTGATTGGCTGGTAACCGTCCCTCCCATGGCAAGCACTGCCTTTGCATTCTCCCTTTTAGTCAGGTGCCTGCCTCCCTTTCAGAAGCGTGCTCCAAGAAAGTAAACACAGAGTGGAAGAGTCCAAGCTGTGTTTACTTTCTTTATCTGCAGTACATGTTTGACGGGGATGCAGGTGCTGTAACCTCTTCCGTCTCCCCACAACACATTTAAGAAGGACTGCTGCGTGTTAAGGAGGATGTAAAAGGTTTGGAAAAGGACAGGTGAGAGAACAAGAGAATGGCAGTCAAGGCCATAGAGGAAGATGGGAGACAGACAGGTGAAGTAAACCAGTTGAAGTAAAAAGAAATAAGAGCATTCAAATTGGGAGAGACTTTGTAAGGAAGAAGTGTGACACAGAAGGGGTTAACAGACAAGCTTCTTCCTCGACCCTCCCACCACATACTCCAACTTCCCAACTCTCTCATTCAAAGACTCGAGAGTTGGAGAGGCGAGTGTGGGCACTTCGTTTTTTGGCATACTCCCTGCTCAGAGCTACTCCTGTGGCCATGGGTCCGCCTCTGATCCAGCTAACTCAATGACCCATGGGGAGGGCGGTGCCTGACTTCAAAAAGGTTTTCCTCAAGGGGGCTTGGCATAATGAAGCTTGAAGGCCACTGCAGTAGGGTGTTTGTTGGGTAATGACCTCCCTGACCCAGACCTAGCTCGAGCGCAGCACTGGAGGGGTCGCTTGAGGGCCGATATGGGTCGATGCTAACTACGTAAATTAATTAACATTACATATTTGTGTATTCATGTTTTTCTATTATTTTAATATATAATTTGTGTAATAATACATTTTTAATTAGCTAAGCTAAATATATTTGACATTGTGATAACAAAAACAATATCATATTAATAAAATTTGGTTGATGTAAAAATGTGCTTATCCATGAAAAATGATCTTTTGTATCATTATATCCAACCAGGACATGCTTTTGTAATTCAATAGCATTAGTGTCAATGCTTTTGCAGATCTTGTTGAGCTTGTTCATGAAGAAGTTGCTTATGGTTGTGGATTTCGGAATGCAGTGTGGTATAAGGTATTACGCATTGTGCAGTCTAGCCGGCAGGAGCATGGGCTTTGTTGGTAGAAAGTGCTGACATTTCAGGATACATGGCCCACGTTCTTTCGCTAGAAAGGTGGGCAGATGGAGACTAGGAGGCAGAGAAATGGTACTTCTCTCCTAAGCTACAAGGCAGGACTTTCTGCATTATATAGATTCATTTTAGAGGTGCAAAGATCTCAATACTACTGAGACGAGCAGTGGCAAAAGAGCGCAGCACTCAGAATGCTTTTATACCATTGCCCCTCCAAACTTTTCAGTGAAGTGCAAACTTAGTGCATTCTCTTCACCAATTTCCATCAGAATGAGGGGCAGAATGCCATCCGCGATGTGGACTTTCCTGAGTTTTTAAAAATTGTAGGAACAAAGTGAAGGTGGATTCTCGTGGAAAATGTACCTAACGGGTGGTGTTAGTGCTAACAACAGAGCCATAGTAACTTACGAAATCACAGAGGTCTATGCAGTGAATCCAGGGAGATGTCTGCTATGCACAGTCCGAAGGCACACTAGTAACGGAAGGGCAAAATAGCGACCTTCCAAAACATTGCAATACGAAGAAACTATGTTCGTAGCAGCTGCTCATGATACCGTCCTTTAAAAGCCCATTGGCATTGGAAAGATTAGTTCATTTTATATAGACTTCCTGACCTCAGCAGTACCAAATGACATCCCACCCACTCGCTCCTCTTTCTCACCTAGCACAACGGATGAGGTCTCTAGAGTTGTCCGCTCTTTGAAAGTCTCATCCAAACAGGTTCCTCCATGTTCTTCCAGAAGCATTAAGGACAACATCTCCGCTCTTGTGCTGGTTTTTTGCTGACCTCTACAGCCCCCATTAGCCTCGGGCAACTATTGCCCTGTCTCTGCTACTCCCTTCCTTTGGAAACTCCTGGAGAAGTGGGTCTTCCCCCAACTGACCCAACACACTGAACTCAATGGTTGTCTTCATGACCATCACTCTAGATTCCGAGCTTTTAAAGGCATGGAAACTGCTCTCCTGGACACCCGTGAAGAATTGCTTGCAAATCTTGACTTTACTTCTCCAGCTGTTTTCATTCTCATTGACTTCTCTTCTGCCTTTGACACATCCTCGTAAAGCGGTTTCAAGATACCATGGGTATCTCAGACCGGGCACTGGATTGGCTGACCTCCTTCCTCACTGACCGCCCCTTCCAGGTGCTTCTGGGTTCTTTCTCCTCCACCACCACTCTCTCTAATTGTGGTGATCCCCAGAGCTCTATCCTCTCCCCTTGGCTTTTCAACATCTAGCTTGCTCCTGTTGCACACTTCATCTCTGCCTTTGCCCCTCACTTCCAGTACTACGCAGATGACACGTAACACTCCTTTAAACTTTCCTCCTCCTCCTTTTATTCCTCCTCTATCATCCCTGACTGCCTGTCTGCTATTCCAGTCCCGGTGCACTTCAAGTGATCTCTGTCTCAATGCCAGCAAGACTGGGTTTCTTCCTATTGGGACTCCTGTTCCCTGCTTACCCCCTTCACTCTGGTCGCCCACTATGGGCTCTCCTCCTTCTCCTTCCACTGAAGGGCTAATCTTGGGGTAATCTTTGAATCGTCTCTTTCCTTCATTCCTCAAATCTTGGATCTTGCCAAGAAAGGCCCACTTCCAACTCCACCTCCTTAGAGGCATTCTCCATTTCCTCACCTTCACCCAGAAGCGCAATGTCTCTAGAGCTCTGGTCCTCTCCAGGCCAGATTACTGCAACAGCCTCTTCTTCAACCTGCCTCTTTCTTCCCTCTGCCCTCTTCAGCTAACCCGGAAAAGGGCTGCAAGACTTATCCTTGTCCTCAAGCTCAGGGACCGTATATCTCCAGCTCTATAATCTCTACACTGGTGCCTAGTTGCTGCAAGAATGAAATTCAAGACCCTTTGCATCACCCACAAGATTGGTTGGGGACTGGGAACACGCTACCCGCAGCTCTCTCTACTAAATACTCTCCTTCCCGATTGCTTCGATCTTCTTGCTCCAACTCTCTGCAGGTCACAAGTTCTCCAAGCAAAGCAGAGAGTTGGGGGAAGATCTCTCTGTGCCACTGGGTCCCTCCTCCGGAGAAATCTCCATCTCTCTGACTTGAATCAGTTCGCCTCAAGTTCCGCAAACAACTGAAAGTTTTTCTCTTCTCCTACTTCCCTCTCTGCCTCCCGTGCTAACCATCCCCACATTCGCTGAGATTGGTGGCCAGGCCCCTCAAGAGCCAAATTAGAGTCTTGGCCTTCTTCCCAATCACCACCAGCATCTGTATACCCTCTGCACTGGCCTCTGGGCCCACACAACTGCCTGTTGGGTTGTCTCAGCTGTGCACTTACCTGATGGGTGTTAGACTTCCCTCTTCACTTGGGATGTCTCCGCCTGTGCACTTACCTGCTGCCTGCAACAGGCACCTCTGGCACATCCCCCTGGGGTACCCTCTAGCATTTACAACCTGACCCCCAGCACCCACCCCTTCACGCTCTGAATGTCACAAGGCATAGTAGGACCGCCTTTTGTCTTTTATTTATTGTCATTTTATTGTTTATGTGTTCCCATGCTCCCTTCCCTTTTGCCTTGTGGCACTTTGAAACACTGTTCTTGCTGTATTAGCGCCGTAAACATATCCAATAAATAAATGCATTAATAAGAGAACATTATGATATTCATCAGGAAGACTGATAGACCCAAAACATGTCTGGCAGTAGTAAGCTCTTATCACAAATAATAAAGCAGCATATGAAAACGACATTGGTATTTCCAAAATGTTGTCATATGTGGTGGCAATGTACTACCAACCTATGAAATGGATTCTAGGCACGTCTCATTATAAAGCAGCCTGGGCCAGATTATCAAAGCTTTGCTCTGGTGCAAAAAAAGTGGAGCAAAGTAATTTAGCACCGATTTTACTGCTTAGATAATTGGCAATGGAGCATACAGATTTAGGGCAATTTGTATTATCTAAAAAAAAAAATTGCAAGGACAAAAAGCAAACAGACTGGTTATTTTTTGCTATGATTGATTGATTGATATATAACATAAAAAGAAATGTAGTAAGCACATTTATTTTCAAGTTTAGCAGCAAACAAAAAAAAACAGTATGATTTTTTTTTGCCCTCGAGCAAATGTTTTGAGATAATACGGATTGTGACAAAATCAATTCTATATTATGAAAGCATGTGCTCACTTTTTAGAACGCGTGCAAATATTGAATGCACTGTGTTAAGAACATAAAAGAAAGCTTTAGCTACATTTGTTTTAACATAAAAAGATTTTCTAAAATAGCAAAACACAGATTGTCCCTGAGATAAGAGTGCCACGGCAGAGAAAAGGGACATTAGGACAAGAGATTAGCAAATAAAGCCTGCCACCTTTGGTTCATAAGAGGTATAAAATGGACAAACCTAATGCATACTGAAAGCTCAAGAACAGTGAGGGTCACTTACACCATTTTCAATTCCAACTGAAACAAGGCAATCTGGGAATTGCTGAAAAAAGTGAGTTCTCCCCTTTAGGGAGATATCTCCATTGGACCCTAAAGGGAGGGTGTGCAAACCCTCATTCCCCAACTAGGACTTGCAAATAAATACGGGGCCACTCCGTTGGTTACTTATTGGAGATGTAAGGACTCAGAGTCGCCTTCTAAAGGAGCATCAAGAAGTGAGACTGGCCTTTTCCTTAATGTTCCTGAGGAACACACATGCCACTTTGGGGAGAAGAACTTGGTGCTACCCTGTTTCATATATCATACATCCAGGACACCCACATGGAGACAGTGTGCATAGTGGTGTCTCAGAAGACAAAGTATGTCAACCTGAGGAGGAAGAGCAGAGGTGAACCCCACTTTCAGTGTTTCTTGGAACGACTACCTCCTGCACCCAAAGGCAAAACCGATCTTGAAAGAAATTGGCACTGAATATTGAAGCCTCTATTGTCCACCAGCTGAGACCTTGCATCCAGGGGAGTACCCACCCTATTGGGCACCACTTCATAACATTAAATCACCTATTGAGCCAACTACTTCAATGACATTGGTGCTGAGAAAAAGTACTGTCAAGCAGACTCTCAAAATGTGAGCAACCAAACCAAACCCCATTGCACCATCAATCTAATAATCAGACATGTCATTTCAGCATCACACAGCCGCTGTGCCCGAACATCATTAGGTGTTCGGGCAATGCTGCCAGTAGACGCAAAGACATCAAGCCACAGCTTGAATGCATTGTCACAAAGCAGAAGGATCACAAGGCAACTCAAGACTCAAAAGGTTCAGTTTAAAGGTTTAATTCTATAAAACAAAAGTGCCATGGGTATAGAATAGAGAAAATTCATAGAAAACAATGTTATGCAATTCCATATTATTTAATAGTCAGTCAGTTGTGGCGGATCAGAAGAAATACACAAACACTCTGAGGACATTTTACCTTTTCTTTATTAAAGAAATAAGAATAAGGCCAATCTTTCCCTATCGCTATGGAGTATTACCTACCTACTTTACTAAGATGCTCGTCAGCCGTGAGTCAATGTCCAACGGAATAAGTCTGCTATCCAAAACTAGCCTATCTGACCCTACCGCTAGTCTAGTCAACTAAAGTCAGTAGAATGACCCTCTTCTCCTGATGGTTGTGCTTTTACACCTTCTCTTCTTTTACAGTTCGGGTTATAATAGAATTTTCAAATAGTCTCTAGTTATACAGCGTATCAGCTCCCGTAGTTCCCTTATGGGACTGACAGAATGTCTCTCTTCTTTTGTGGGCGTTTTCTTTCCCCTCGTTTGAATCCTTCCTTCTGGGTTAGGGGGTTCTAAATATTCCTGTCTAATGCCTTCTTTTCTGGGGCTTTTGTTTTCCAGATAATTATCATTCAGCTTTTTTTCATATACGTTCTTGTACATTTATCCTTGGAACTTCTTTGGTTTTTAGTTCATAGTTGTCTCTCTGTGCTTTTATACTCTTTATATCTTGTAAAAGGGTTTATTTTTCCCTTTTCCAAAAGTAACGACATTCCATTTCTATTCTCTCATTCTTTGGGATTATTTATGCTTCTCTTTATCACCTTGACACAGTTCATCTTTACCAACTTGGTTTTCCCAGTTTTGTCATTGGTACTGGGACGAGTTTCTCTGAATCCATAACGAGTCCCCTTCGGCTTCCGGGATCCCTGTTCTCCAATTACCTCCAGCTTTGTGCAGGATCATCTC
This sequence comes from Ambystoma mexicanum, assembly GCF_040938575.1. Lineage (NCBI taxonomy): Eukaryota > Metazoa > Chordata > Amphibia > Caudata > Ambystomatidae > Ambystoma > Ambystoma mexicanum. The sequence continues at coordinate 995,949,374 of NC_090941.1, forward strand.
CATTGCCTCTGTCGGGTTGCATCGGTGTAGTAGAATGGGCAGCCTGCACACTGCGATTGTTCCGTGGTTACATCATCACTGTTTTCTGCCCCAGATGTCTCGGCTTTGTACACGCCGGGCTTCCAGTGTTTCTCGGTCTTACTTGAAGCAGTTCTGAATTTCGCTGGCTTCCCGCTCCACCGCCTTCACGTGTTCTCCACACAGGGGGCCTCACCTGTGTGCATCTGCCTTCCTCTCTCTCTCGTTCCCTCTCCCTCTTGCTTTGCATGTCCTCTCTCTTCAACATACTCTGCACAGTCCATTGGAGACTTTGATTTAAAGGGGCAGTTTCATCTTCTTGTTGGTAACAGTATACCTTAACTTGATCTTCATTACAGTCATGGAGCTTACACTGATTTGGTGTATTGAATATTTCCATATAGGCCATCACATAGAGGGCATCAGAGAGTTCCTCACAGGAATGGGAGTCCTTGTCCCCAAGGGGGAAGTCTCTTCCAGTGAGGTCCCACTTGCCGCGACCCCTAGGGAGAGTTTTGCAGAGCGGGCTCACCTCCCTAGCTTCACCGAGCGCTCCACCCTGGGGAGAAGGTACGAATTCCCTCGATTCGTCACACAGTCAATCGCTACAATTTCACTTTTCCATCTTCCATTAAAAAAGTTACTTCTTTCTGAGCTTGATTTGTGTCATTGCTTCTTCGTTGCATTTGTCAGCATGTCACTCCCTTTGTTGCCAAGTTCCCTCTCCTTCGGCTTGAGAGGGCCCTGGGTCACAAGCTAGTTTCCAAGCAGACACTAGGCAGTTCCCGAAGTCTCCACACCTGACATCTTTGTCTCTGTGGCACTGTCACAGGCTCATCTTGCACTGTAGTAGTGTTTTCTGTCACTTTACTTGGGTACTCCTCCTCCTTCTCTTGATCTTTATGACTCTTCCCCCTCTACTCTAAACCTTTACTCTCTTCTACATACTCAACACTCTACAATGCTCAAGCCCTCTTCACCTCTCCACCTGACTTCCAACTCCACTTCAAGATGTTTTCCTTGCTCTCTTTGACTCCCTACATCATCTTCTTTACTTAGTTTTCTCCTCATCAACTTGCTTGTGGCTTGTCCCTCCCCTCCTCTTCTCCTCCTTGCCCCTCCTCGACCAGCAAATCCTATATCATACCTTCTCCAATTTTCTCCAAACGTTCTCACTCATTTCTCCCCACCTCCTCCTTATGAATTCTCCAACCTCCTAGAGTTTTTCTCAGTTTTGACTCTTGAATTCATTCCTCCTGCACTGCTTCTCCATGCTCTGCCACTCTTTCTCTCTCTCTCCGTTGCCCCCTATCCTTCTCCACCTTCTGCTTCACTCTCCTATAATTTTTGCAAACGCCACCTTGCTCCCTTTATCCCCTTCTTCTCTCTACCATCCCCCATTTCTCACTCCATCACCTCCGCTCTTTCTATCCTCCTCCTGCACACCCTCTTCCTTGATCCCCTTTAACTCTGCCTTACTGTTCCGCTTTGCTACCTCTTTCATGGTCCAGCTCCAATGACTGACTCCCACACAAATTGCAGGGAATTCTTTTTCTTGCATGACCCAGCCCACATTGCATGCCGATGCCAAACCATTCATTTGATTAAAACAATCCTGTGTGTTAGTGACTTTAGGCAGTGAGAATCCACATTCACTCCTCTTCCTGCAGGTACCTCTATCATGTTTGGCAGCATCCGGTCTTTGCTGCTGGATGGTATGGTTAAGTGGTTTTCTGTTTACTCCCCTTACAGAGTCCTTTGCCTTGTCCATTATTTGGTTGATGAATTTCTGGGCAGAGATGTCAGTTTGAGTCCCAAGAAATATACCCATATACAAACAAATCGAATCATGGATGGAAGACAACCATCTAGCCCTCAATGTAAAAAAAAACCAGAGCTCATGATTGCAGGTAGCCCCACAACTAAGGAAGCTTGGCAGTAAATATTAGGCATTCACTATCTCAGGGTGCATCATAGTCATGCTCCCCAAAGTCAAAACTCTGGGTTTTGTCCTGAACCAGGAACTATCAATAAGGTCGCATATCAACAGCCTGGTTTCCAGTTTAGCCTACCACTTAAAGTTGCTGACCCAAATTAGGCCCTTTTTGAATCACTCTAATTGTGCCACTATTGCCAGGGAAATTATTGGGGCTCACCTGGACTACTGCACCAGCCTACTGCAGGGAACCAACAAGGGCTCCTGTTCTCGATATAAGTGGTTTTTGACTGTTTTCATTTTTAGAGCTGCCACCTCAACGCACTGGAGACAACCTTATTTGGAGGCTGTAGATCAACTAACCAGTGCGGGAAGGGACTTGAGCAAGTCTGCTCATCCCAAACCAATGGAACACCGGCACCAGGTACAGTGTGGTTTTAACGCCGAGTTTACTGGAGTATTTCTTCTCACCAAGCAGACTCAGAAACTGACTACCATTTTTATAGCTTAAGGAACAAGTGTTATAGAATGGTTGCTGTGATTGATTGAGGTTTTGTACAGCCCACAGCTTGGAATAACATTTTGCCTCATGGAAAGGCAACTGAAATTGTCAGCACTAATCCTCTGATTTATAACTATGATAGAGAACATTGAGAGCAGACAAATGGTGGCAGCAGAAGTACTTTTCCAAAATTTGGAAAGTTGGGTTGGTGCTGAGCCCAGTACAACTGCACTGGCAGGATACACCACACAACAAAGAATGGACAAGCTAGAGAAACTGAAAAAGAAAGAAATCAGCAAATACTGGGAAGCAATGACTATGCAAATGTACTGGGATGAGAATTCTCACCACCCCGACCTATGAGGAAATTGATCCCCTTTTGATTACAGAGTGGACAGACCACACTAATATGTGCTCCTTCAAAATGATACAGACACTAATCAAATTTGCAAAACAGGACAGTCTCAAACTTATCAAAGACATTGAAGCTGTTTAAATCTTCAGATGGTGACAAATGTAAAAAAATCATTACCTCGTATGGAAGAAAACTTAGAAAGATATGAGGGGGAAATTTGCTTAAAGAAACAAATCCAATTTGAATGAGACAAATAGATTATGAGTCTGGACGCATCTACACCTTTGCTAAAAAGGTTTGATTAGCCCATCTAAGTTCAAGCATTGAAAACAACAAATACTGCAAATAAATCTGCAAATTTACCAGACACATCGAGTACAGAGATAGACTCTTCGGATCAGGAAGCAGGAACATCGTCCAAAATGTATTTTTTAGACAAATTCAGACTGTGTCACGTCCCTCGCCCAAAACCCCCTCTGGCAAACCCATTGGCCAGGTGGAGTCAGGACTCTGGCCTCTATAGCCTAGCATCCTCTTCAAAAGCCCTCATGGGGCCAGTCCTGGCGCCTATGGCGCCAGGCTCATACACCATGAAAAACAATGTGCTTGGGAACTACTTTATTGTATTGTCAGCCAACATGGAGGTATCCACATAGCTTGGTTCCTTAGAACCAAGCTATGCGGCCTAGTATTTTGGGTGTGGTAGCTGAGGGACTACTTTACCTGGACTATTTTGTTGGGGCTATTTAAACCACACCCGAGCAAGACAACACGCTTCGCGTTACTTTGCAGCTTGCAACGTGACGCTCACCGTGTCCAGCTATTCCCTCGAACCTCGGAGAAGCAGAACCTGCAAGGAGACAAAAGGAACATCATTAGCAGCAGCATCTTACCTGCAGTCTTCATCTTTAAACACTCGCAGCTACTGAGAACAGCTTCCTCGAATCTGCACGCCTCCCGGACAGAACGACCTGAAAGAGGAAGATAGAGGCAACATTAAAGAAAGCAGTAGAGACATTTACAAATTACGAACTGCTCAAAAGGCTTACCTGGCTGGTCGCCTCTCAGCTGGCACCACTCCGGACATTCCACTCGCGCTGAAGAACACCGCGACCTACAAGGAAGGAAAACACAGGTTAGCAAAGGCGAGACTTTTCAGCGCTGCGCATAGCGCCTACTTACCACATCATAGCGCTCTTAATGTGCCATCATTTACCAGCGGGGCACAACCAAGCCAGTTCGCCGCGCTGAAGCTCTGCATACCTAAGGGAGAAAAAAAGAGACATTTTAAACAAAGAAAGGCATGCAGGATAGCAACAAAACTAAAGAACAGCAATAAGACCTACCTGAACAATATCAAACGGGCCGGCGTCAGTGAAGTAACTGGACCGCACTCGCTCATGAAAGAAAACGCGCCCCTGCAAAGAAGGCAGGATGGAGAGCAAGCCTAATTCTACCACAAGGTGAGGAGAGGATGCCAGAGGGACTGAAATCATACGGGGGTGGAGGGAGGATACTTACCCCAGTCAGTCAGCCTTGAACAAAGTCCTCCTGTATTTTCAGGCAGATCCTTCCCCGCAGACCACATCAGGGCAAAGCTGAGAAGCATACCAGCGAGTAACCCGGCTGGGTGGCATCCCTGTGGATACCAGGTGAGCGTAACAGAGAGCTAATTGGACAAAAGGAGAAGAATTAAAAATCAAGGACAAGGACGGACAAAAGAAGGAGACCCACAAGGAGAGGCTGGAGATCAAGAAACAAGCACAGCAAACTCTCGAAGAACTTGCTCTGGAAAAGGACAGAGGGGGAACAGAGGGGGCTCTAATGAGTTATTAAATCTCAGAGACAAAATTCTCAACAAAGAGGAAGAATCTGTATTGGGGCTAGGTTTGTCCCTTTCCCAATGAGTACTTGCAATTATATTGACACACGCATAGATATGTTTAAGTTTACACGCAAATTGAAACTCACCGGATACAACAATACCAAAGTTACCATGAATGCCCCCAATGTGAAAGTCATTGATGATGAAATCAACCCTTTGAGTATTCGAGATGTATCCCTTTTTTGTTTAAAAGCTCTGGAACAAGATAATGAGTTAAGAGAAAATATCACAGGGGTTGAAATATCCTCAAATGTTGATATTCCCACAAATTTGACTATGAATGTAGGTGTCAAAGCCAAATCTAGATTCTGTCCGCCATTAGTACATCGTCCCATAGATAATTTTGAAGAACTGGTGCTCAATGATCTGAAAAGACTGTCAGGCCAGTGAGCCACAAAGTTAATCTGAGCAAGGCACAGGCAGCGGCTCTCAAAAGTTTACATGATGACAACAATATTGTCATCATGGCAGCAGAGGGGGTGGGATTGTGGTTTGGCAAAGATCCCTCTATTTGTCAGAAGCTCAGAGACAGTTATCGGATGACAAATGGTATGAAATAATAATATCTGAAGCGCTATTGTATGCTAAAGAAGTCTATTACAATAAATTGGCACTATGGTATCAAAAGGGTCTCATAGATGATGATGAAAGAATATTTCTGAAATGTAAGTATCCTGTGACAGTAATATTGTATTTACTTCCGAAAGTACACAAAAGTTTGACGAACCCACAATGACGCCCTATAGTCTCCTCAATTGGTTCTCTGCTTGAGTCTGCTTCCAGATATTTGGATACATTCCTATATCCTTTTGTATTAGATCATCTTAACTCATACTTAAGAGATACATCAGATTTGCTTCATAAGCTTGAAGGATTTACAGGCCGATTCATGGAATTAATGTGCGCTGAAAATTTCTGCGCAAGCGTGCGAAAGCGTGCGAATCGCAGCGCAAGTGCGAAAATCGCAGCAAAACCCGCGCACAGCGTTTCATGGAAGTCCGTGCGCGTGTAAATCCATGGATGTGCGCTAAAATCCTGTGTGGCGTATGCTGGCGCACACGTCTTCAAACAGCGTGCGCTACGCACACAGCGAAAGCGCACATAGCGCAGCGCACACAACAAAAGTAGGCGTAACACAGGGCATAACACGCGGAATGGGGAACAACGCGTGAAAATGTGGGCGTCACAGGGGAAGGACAGGAGGCAAATGCGCGGAACGCCCACATGCGCGCCTACAACACATATTCATGGAATCGAACAGGGCCAACGCATGCGCCAAAAAAGACGCGCTAATCTGGAAACACGTACGCCAGCAGGAAGTAGGCGTACGTGGACTCGCGCAGTATAAAAGTGCGCGCAAACAACAAACAAGCTCAGACGCTAAGATGAATATACCGTTCCTTGCAGCAGTGGTCGTGGGATACCGCAGGAGGAGGAGGAGGATAGTCAGGGCCAGAATTTTTACACCCAGAACCAGCCGTTTTGGGATGCCTGATGACCAGGTGTATGGGAGGTACAGGTTTCCACCTCACATAATACTCGACCTGGTGAGTGAGTGGGAGGATGACCTCATATCACCCACCCTGTGCTCCCAAGCACTGAGCCCCTTGGAAAAGGTGCTCAATGTACTGCACTTCTTGGCCACTGGTTCATTTCAGCGGACAAGTGCCATAGTGGGGGGGGGGGGTCACAGGCCACGCAGTCATGCTGCCTGCACCAGGTGTTGCCCATCATGACTGCACGCCCATCAGTCCGCAGGCACATATACCTGCCCAGAACACCTGCAGAAAGGCAGGCTGTCGTCCAGGATTTTTACGGGATGGCACACCTCCCCAAAGTGCTAGGTGCCATTGACTGCACCCATGTGGCTCTACGTCCTCCCAGGGCAACTGAGCACATCTACAGAAACTGCAAGCACTGGCATTCCATCAACGTGCAGGTAGTATGCGATGCCAAGGGAATCATCACCTCAGTATATGCCAACTATCCAGTGTCCACCCATGACAGTTTCATTTACAGAATGTCAACCCTAAACCGGGACCTAGAAGCTGGGCGGCATAGCGATACATGGCTGCTTGGTGAGTATAAATGCCCCTGCACATGCATGCATGTCAGATACTGAGTAATGTCACAACCCCACTAATGATACCCATCATCACCTACCCAGGGGACAGTGCCTACCCTCTGAGCACCCACATGATGACACCAATTCGGAACCCCACCACACCACCCGAGGTAAGATACAACACAGCCCATATTGCAACCCAGGGCATAGTGGAGCACACATTCGGAGTGCTCAAGTCACGCTTTCGCTCCCTTGACCGCTCTGGTGGGCAGCTGCTATACGCGCCCCCAGTAGTGTGCAGGATCATAGTGGCAGCATATGTCCTGCACAATGTTGCAACACGCCGGGGCCTGCCGGTGGACATGGTGGTGCCCCCACATCCCCAACCACAAGCACGCCCGCTGCGCATGGGGGGGAAAGGGCACGTGGTGAGGCAGCCCGTGTGCAGCTGGTGGCTAATTACTTCACCTAAAATCACACCCCTGTGGAGTGCACACAGCCCTGGCACATACCAGCTGACAATCAATGATGACGACATAAGGGACAGTCAACTGTCACAACCATACCAGCCTGAGATTGGTCACCTGGAAGTGTTACATTGTGTGCATCCCTACCTACCCAAAGACAACCAATGCTGTGTCACAAAAAGACACACATTTATGCTGCATGAATGACTACCACCTTGCAAAATACAACATGAAAATAGCGCCATGTCACCCAACCCCTCCCCATCTCCACCACCCAACACACCATGGCATGTCCTGCAATGTGAAAGCAAACAAAGGAATGCACAACACATGACACAAGTGTCACAAAGTGCACTGTCCCAAATGGAAACAGGCCACAGACAATATGCTCCCAGTAATCAATAACAAACAGCACACATGACCAAATACCTACCAGCAACACAATACAGCAACACAGCATGAATCATTGCCAAAATATGACAGTACAAACTCAAAGTAATGTAAGTCATACAACCTCAATAAGCCAGCACATCGACCCCTTCCAACTCCAGAGTGTTGCTGTCAGGCAAATGTGTCAGTGTACTGCATACAACATGAACTGCATCTGCAAAGGAGACCGCCTTGTGAAGACATGAAGAAGGTACCTGCGAATAAGGAGGAAGACAAGGATGCACAAGCACATATCAATACACCATGCAGTGTTCAATACAAACACAAACCCAACTAGGGACGTCCACACAGTTATGACTACAGACTGCCCACACAGCTCATGGGATCCCAATGTCACTGTGTAAGTCACTGTCACTTAGTCACACCCTTTGCGAGCCCATGGAAACGGGAAGCAGGAAGGGTGTGTGTGTCAGGAACCCAAGCATCTAACCCAAACACAGGACAAGCCTGCATGTGCCCAGCCGGAATACACAGTGGATGCCCACGGGAGCCACACAAGGCAACACACTGTAAAAAAAAACATGGCCATGTGGAGGCCAGGGGGGAGGCCACCCAGGAGGTCTGAGGATAGGGTGCACACCAACACCCACCTGTGTGGATGTTGCGAAAAAAAACACCTCCATGGGCTCATGGCCTGCACGGCTACGCTACTGTGGGAGGCAGCCCACGCAAAGCCCTGGTATGGTCCTCCATGGCAGCAAGCATGCGGGTGTGGAAGGTCTCGTTCTGGAGGATGATAGTACAGAGATCCCCATGCAGCACCTGACGGGTTGCCTCCCTGAGGTTATGGAGTTCTACCCTCAGGGCTTCCCTGTGGCCCTGTGACTCTATAGAAATGGCTTCCCGCAGAGTCTCCAATGCCGCCCGTCAGTCCCTGTTGGATGCAAACATGTCTTCCCTGTGTGATTGGCAAATGGAGACTGTTGCCTGCTGTTGTTGCTCCATCTGCCTTTCAGGGGGCATAATGGAAGTGGCCACCCTCTCCATTGCCTGAGCCATCATTTCAACTGATGCTGCCTGTTGGGTTGCCATACCGTACATGGAGTTCTCCCATAAAGTATTGCCTGGTGGCGTACGGCCACCACGTCAGCGGGCACCACACCTGTTTGGGGCAAGGCGATCTGCACCTTGCTGTGCTGGCACTGCCTGAGGCTGCAGGACTGCATTCCCCCTCTGATCTGCTGGCCCAGGAACAGGATCAGATGTTGTGGAGTGTGACCCTGCATCCGTTACAGCCAAAGGCGGAGTACCAACACTGATATCCCCATAGAGGGTTCTACCCCTGGTGCAGGTGGGTTGGACAGAACAGAATCCCTGCCAGAAACACTCACCTGCGACGGCACATAAGTCTCATCATCCGATTCAGCACCTGAATAGAGGTCTGGGGAGGTGCACCCAGAGATACCCCTGGACAGTATGGTCTGCAGTAACAAAGGGTTTTCACCCACCACCACACCACGTCCCCCACTGGTGCCCGGTCGTGCCTGAGATTCCTCCTGGGTCTGCACCATCTCCTCCACCTCAACAACATCAAGTGCGTCATCACCTGCAAAAACATGAAAGACAACAAATGGAAACAGGCATGAGCACCATTGCACACACATAGGCCTGACAAGGCAGAGATCCAGTACATGAATTACACATGTCCCACATGACTATAACCCTGGCATGCATGCACTGTCAATGAGTGGGAAGGGGAGGCAAAAAGCACACACTGATGACACCAAGATGGAAAGCAAGACATTTGCTGCATGCTGGGTAGCACTGGCATCACATATTAGCCTGTGAGTGGCATGTCCAATACACATACATGACACATGCCGTCACACAGATGGCATGTAGCATAGCCATGGTAGATTCCACAAGTACAGCCATATGTCAGTGAATGAGTACTGTCAGCCATCCATGTGAGATGGACATGATGAGATGAAAAATGCTACATAGTGTGACAAAATACGCATGTGCCACTCAATGCAACGCATCCAGTGTACAAGAATACAGTGATTGCAGGCAGATGTACACATCAATGGTTGGTCACTTAAACTTGACAGGAAACAACTATCATGTACCACATACAAACAGGCACCAAAAATCAATGTGAGCAGGCCAATACTCAATCAGCCTGAATGGTCTAATCATTCACATAACAAGGTTAACAAATGTGGGTCAATGTGGGGTGTAATCAATGACAGAAGCATGTCACATATGTGACAATAGGGCTGAAAAATGCGTTGCAAAAGTGGGAGAATTGAAACTATCAGCCTGAATGAACACTGAAAAATTCGGAACAATGTTGTTGCAAGATGACAGTTCAAGGGCAAATGCAGTAATGTGGCGCTAAATGGCTACTGTGGGCAGAAGGGATACTGTCATACCCAAATCCAAGGCCAGTAAATGTTTTGGAGGAAGCACATGGGTGACCCATACCACTCAGGTGTACACACCCTCACCTGGCACTCAATCAGAACCCGTCACCCACACAACATACACATGGATTACACACACATGCATGGACACTCACCGGACAATGCGTTGTAATCTGGTAGGTCTCCCACGCCTTGGATCTGTTCTGCTGTGATGAAGGTTCCAGCAACAGACTCATGTTCAGTGAGTTGGTTGTCCTCTTGTGGAGACCCACTGCCAGTCACCAGAGTAGAAGCATGATTTGAGGCCAGCTTGTTCTTTGCTCTGCGTTTCAGGTCATTCCACCGCTTTTAGCAATCATCAGCTGTGCGCCTCACAAATCCAAGGGCACTAATGATGTCCTCGATGATCTGCCAGTGTGCCTTAAGTTGACCAGGTGCGGTCTTGCACCCTGCAGTCACCACCATTTCGCGGCTATGTGCCGACACATAGGCCACAAGTGCATCAAGTTCGGCGTCATTAAAGCTAGGCTTCCTTGACGTGCCGGAGTGTGTAGCTGTGTCTGGGGTCACAGCCTGTAGTGCCAGAGCACCGTTCTTCCTCTTTTTCAAAGGTGGTGCGGATCCTGAGTGGCTTACGCCGCTCTAGTCAGTAGGGGCAGAAGCGCCGGTGGACTGGGTACTAGGAGTGTGCAAATGCACCATGACCATAGGTCTTGGTGCAGGCATTGGCTGCAAGGGTGATGTTGGCAGGGGCAATGTCGGTATGATGGACCGGGACCGACGCTGTCCCGGCTGGGAGACTCAGAGCTGGGGTGGATCGAGCTGCAGCTGCCCCTGCAGCCTCTCCACCCTGCCTACTTGGGGCAGCAGATGACATAGCTGCCCCAGATCCACATGGACTGGTGACACCAACTTGTACCGCCACACGTGGCTTAGACTTGCTGACCTGGAAGTCAGCCTGGGAGTCATCCTGTGCCGGTTCAGGTGCCACAATGGGCTGGTCCAAGAAGGGCTGAGCTGGGATGGTGTCAGCTACGTCTCCCACAACCATGGGGGGGTGGCATAGGTGTCCCTGATTGCTCCTCCATACATGGGGGTCTAGGGGCACCCTGCAAATCCTGGCCACGTCCCCTACCACACCCACCACGCCCACCTTTCGGAGGTCGGCCACCTTTGCCTCCCTTACCGCTTGGTCGCCTCCCAACCATGCCACTGATGTTCTTGTGCGTATGGGAGTAGCAGTTAACGATTGTCCTGGGCAATTGGGGGTGAAAGGGGTAGGGTACTAGATGGAATTCATACCCTAGTGCTCTAGCAAGGCTGTATGTGACCCCTGGGGGAAGATGACAGGTCACGCAACGCACAGGCACCCCAAAAACAAAAAATAACGTGCACACAAGCCCTCGTAGACCACGTGCGTGGAAAAATGAACCCACACTACGCTGTGGCACCCAGAAACACAAAATTAAGTGTACACGTAATACACGCAGCCTACAATGACCTCTGAAGGGGTACGCGACACACGGGGCTAGGATGGTGTCAGCTACGTCTCCCACAACCATGGGGGGGTGGCATAGGTGTCCCTGATTGCTCCTCCATACATGGGGGTCTAGGGGCACCCTGCAAATCCTGGCCACGTCCCCTACCACACCCACCACGCCCACCTTTTGGAGGTCGGCCACCTTTGCCTCCCTTACCGCTTGGTCGCCTCCCAACCATGCCACTGATGTTCTTGTGCGTATGGGAGTAGCAGTTAACGATTGTCCTGGGCAATTGGGGGTGAAAGGGGTAGGGTACTAGATGGAATTCATACCCTAGTGCTCTAGCAAGGCTGTCTGTGACCCCTGGGGGAAGATGACAGGTCACGCAACGCACAGGCACCCCAAAAACAAAAAATAACGTGCACACAAGCCCTCGTAGACCACGTGCGTGGAAAAATGAACCCACACTACGCTGTGGCACCCAGAAACACAAAATTAAGTGTACGCGTAATACACGCAGCCTACAATGACCTCTGAAGGGGTACGCGACACACGGGGCTAGCACAGTTGGTAAATATGTGCGCGACTCACCGTCTGCCTGGAAAAAGAACATGAAAAAGACGCGCGTGTGCGCATTGGCAACACCCCCGCCAAAAGAAGAATTGTACGCTGTCTGAGGAGACAGGACAAAAGAAGAAGTGAACGCTGTTTGAGGAAACAGGCCCAACAAAAAAATTGAATGCTGTCAGAGGTAACAGGGGGTACGAACTTGAAACGCTGTGAAGTAATCGCGTTTGAACCGACAAGAAGTACAGAATTCACCCACTCGCTCTCCACTGAAAAAGCACGTACAAGGAAATGGCGTCCTACACGTACCTTTTAAACCGGCCAACACATACAACGTTACTTACGCATGTACGCGATAAGGCCCGTTCCTCCAATTACACAAGCTGACACTCAGACGTGCAGTTTTTGCACGTGTACGATGAACATGCCCCCGTGTTGAGGGAAACGCCCTTGCGAGTCACGTCACAGACGCGTAGGCCCTTTCCTCGGATTACACGCATTCACACGTGGACGTGCAGTTTTTTCACGCACCCTGAACCACTATGCCCACGTCACGGGGGAAACGCCCGCACATGTAATGTCACAGACGCGCTTACGCGCTAAGGGCCTTTCCTCGAATTACATGCAGATGTGCAATTTTTTCACGTGCCAAATCACTCCGTATCAAGCTGGCCACGCTACAACACACGCTCCTGCCCAGAAGGCCGATTTACTGCCCCCCAGAGACCCGAGCACGCTCCCACCTGCCATCTGCTGCTGCCTGCCTGCCTGCTGCCCACGTGCCCTGCTATTTTCTGCCTGCACATCAGCCATCTGCAGGGGTGCAGTAGTTGTGACCACCCCTGCTGGAACTGAAGACTCCCGACTGGGATACCATCACTCCACAGCCCAGCCCCAGGACCCAGTTGCCCACCCACACCTGCCTCTGGGGTTGCCATGTCGGGCACACCACCATCTGGCACCACTGGCAACCCCCAGCCAGAGAGGCAGAGGGCCACCAGCTTCAGTGCCAGGGAAGTTGGTGTCCTGGTGGAGCAAGTCCTGGGGCAGTATGATGCCCTCTTTGGAAGTTCTAGCGCTGACTATGAAGGATGGACCAGGATCTGGATGGACATCGTGACTGCCATCGATGAGGAGGGGGTGGCAGTCCGTGACTTCAAACATGTCAAGAAGCACCGGGAGGACTTCAGGTCCAGGACCCTCGACAAGGCCCGGCACCTCTTGAAGGCAGTGGATGCCAAGGGGCGCCGGGGCCACCTGTCTGACCACCAAATGAGGGTCCTGGAATGCATATGCCCAGCGCTCCACATCCAGGTCCTTGAGAGGCAGACCTGTCTGGAGTTGAGCGGTAAGTGTACATGCATACTGATTGGACGCTGTGCGTGTTGTGGTGTGCCAGTAGTGTGCAGGTTGCACATGTGTTTTTGTAGGGCCATGTATGGATGTGTATGTACAGAGGCGTGAGGCTGACACATGTGAGTTCTCTCATGTGTGAGACACATGGATGGTGTATGTGTGGGTAAGCATGCAGGCCAAATGCAGATGTGGGAGCACACATGTATGAATTACTGTGTATCTACATTGGCATGGTTGTGGTGTCACACATGGATGTTGGTTCCAGCTGCATGTATCTGCACTGTGTACATGTGTGTGTGTATTTGAGAAGTGTGCAACTGTGATGCAACATGGATGCATGTGACACTGATATGTAGAAGGCTGAATGCCAGATGTGACATGGATGGCGATCTCCTCACTGCGACAGTTGGTGGAGATGTACACATGCATGTAAGTATGGTGGCGTGTGTGCATGTCTTGTGCACTCCTCGTGTTTCATGTGATGTCAGGCTCACCTTCGGCTGCTCATGCTGTTGCAAGTGTATGGATGGTGCTGCCTGGTTCAATATTGCTGTGGAAATGCCCATGTGTGTGAGTTGAAATGACATGTGTGTTGGGGATTGTGATGCCATGTCTGAAGTTTTACACTGCCACTCATGTGCAACTGTCATGTGTGTATAAGTCCATTGTACAGTGCCCTGATGCCTCTGTCCTATCTCTCCCTGTCTGCAGCGTCAACTTATGAAGAGGGCGGAGAGGGTGCTGTGGAGCAAGGCGGCAGGGATCGCACTGCCAGCCGGAGACGCAAGGCCTGGCTCCCCTCCCAGGTTGTCATCTCGTCAGGAAGTGAGGAGTCTGGTGCCGCGTCCCAGGCCGCAGCTGCCGAGGGTAGGTCCATGGGGCGGAGGTCGGAGTTGGACTCCTCGGCAGCAGAAGGGGCAGCTGAGACCCCACAGGGTCCGACGGAGGAAGATCGCATGGAGTCATCCAGGTTGGTGGGGGGTTTGGTGGAGGAGGAGGCAGTGGAAGGGACAGACACGGGGTCTGGAGGTGAAGATTCCACTGGTGCTAGTGATGCAGTGCAGGGGCAGGGACAGGAGGCAGCACAGGTCACCGCGGAGGTGCCTGTGTGTAATCCTGTGTCCGATCCTGTGACTGCATCATCCTGCACCAGAAGGGATGCCTACGTCCAGGCCCGTTTTCAGGGAGGGGATTCGCTTACAGCAACTGGCCTTCCTCTCCCTGCGGACGTGGCTAACCGTGACCGGGTTGAGCCTGTCCTGAGTGGGATGGCGTTGTTTTCGTGAGGACACTGCACGTCATCTCGAATGCCTCGTTGACCACGTTGACCTACTGGGACGGGTCACCAGGGCCGGATTCCTCCATTTGCTGGACCTTGTTCCGACCCCCTCCTCACCTGAACCTCCTATGCGCCAGTCGTCCTCCATGCCATCTTCCCACCCATGTATCACCTGGGTACCCTGTGGAGCTGCCTCTGACCCTGTGGCCAGGCTGGTGGAGGACACATCCCTGCCACAGTCGGGAGTCGGACGTCCAGCAGGGGTGGCCACCTCAACAACTGCACCCCAGCCGGAAGAGGACGTGCAGGCAGCAAGAGCCAGGGCACATGCACAGCAGCAGCAGCAACAAGGTGGGAGCCATGATGGCTCGGGGCCTTCAACATCGGAGGGGCAGGCATCGGCTAGAGGGCAGGAGGACCCAGGATTGGAAGTGTCTTCCGTGTGGCAGCGGTTGGGCCAGGCCATAGATGCAGAGCGGCAGCGGGCGGAAGAGGCACGGCTCACAATGGTCAGGGCGGAGAACTCCATGAGGAGGGCTCTGAGGCAGGCCGAGTGCCTCGAGGCAATTCGCAGGGAGTTGGAGGTCCACATGTCATCGTCCTTGCAAACCCTCGGGGCCATGGAAGAGGACCGCCTCCGGGACATCGAGCAGGAGTTCGATGATGCCCTGGCCCGGGAAATCGGGAAGTGAGCCGTCAGACTAGCCCGCTGCCATTGTAAGTAGTTTTTAGAGTTAGGTTTCCTTTTCTTTTTCCTTTGATTTGTGGTGAATGGACTATGCCACACACATTTGTATATAGTTTTTTTATTAGGTAGTTTCTTAGGTAGGTTTAATTTCTTTCGTTGGCTCATGGACCCTTGAAAATGGATTGTACATAGTTGGACAATGGATTTATTTCAACTTTTTATTTGATTTTGAACATGGACTAATGGATTTTTCTTTTGGACTTTTGATTGTACATAGTTGGACAATGGATTATTTTGAACTTTTTCTTTTGATTTCACCATGGATTAATGGATTTTTCTTTTTACGTTTCCTTTGGATTTGCATTGGTGGAGGGAGAGTTTGGACTATTTTTCTTTCGGATTTCTTTGGATTGGTTATACTTTTAATTTACTCATCTTTTGCACATGCTTTTCATTTCTTGTTTGCTATTTTGTTATGCTTTCATTTCATTGCTTTATTTATGTACATAATACATTTTGATATTTTAGTTCCATGTGTGGGATTCGCTCATTGGGTTAATGCATGTGAAAATGTGGGTTTACACAATCAATGCCAACCAGTGTGTGTGTGTGTGACGGACATGTGTTGATGTATATAGTTGACTTTTGGTTTGTGTCTTGAGATAGGCATGTCAGTGTGGGGTGGATTGGGAAATTATTGCGTCTCAAGAATGGGGTGGCGTGCTGTGGTATTTTGGTGTGGAAGTGGGCCATGATTGTGCATCTTTATTTCATGTAGGGGGGACATGAGTGGGGGCCTGCTGGCAGGTGCCCTTCACTGCTGGGGGTGGGGGTGCAGGGGGACATGAGTGGGGGCCTGCTGGCAGATGCCCCTCACTGCTGGGGGGTGGGGGTGCAGGGGGACATGAGTGGGACATGAGTGGGGGCCAGCTTGCAGGTGCCCCTCACTGCTGGGGGATGGGGGTGCAGGGGGACATGAGTGGGACATGAGTGGGGGCCTGCTGGCAGGTGCCCCTCACTGCTGGGGAGTGGGGTTGCAGAGGGACATGAGTGGGACATGAGTGGGGGCCTGCTGGCAGGTGCCCCTCACTGCTGGGGGATGGGGGTGCAGGGGGACATGAGTGGGACATGAGTGGGGGCCTGCTGGCAGGTGCCCCTCACTGCTGGGGGGTGGGTGTGCAGGGGGACATGAGTGGGACATGAGTGGGGGCCTGCTGGCAGGTGCCCCTCACTGCTGGGGGGTGGGTGTGCAGGGGAACATGAGTGGGACATGAGTGGGGGCCTGCTGGCAGGTGCCCCTCACTGCTGGGGGCGGGGGTGCAGGGGGACATGAGTGGGACATGAGTGGGTGCCTGCTGGCAGGTGACCCACACTGCTGGGGAGTGGGGGTGTAGGGGGAAATGAGTGGGGGCCTGCTGGCAGATGCCCCTCACTGCTGGGGGGTGGGGGTGCAGGGGGACATGAGTGGGGGCCTGCTGGCAGGTGGCCCTCACTGCTGGGGGGTGGGGGTGAGGGGGACATGAGTGGGGGCCTGCTGGCAGGTGCCCCTCACTGCTGGGGGTGGGGGTGCAGGGGGACATGAGTTGGTGATCATATTGCAACGTGACATGTGGCTTGGGTGGGGGGCATGCCCATGGTGGATGGGCTGCCTGTGGGACATGACCAGGGGTGCAGGATAGTCCCCTGTGGTATGGGCTGCCTGCAGGGGCCGTGGAGGGGGTAGAGGGGACACCTGGGAGGACCCACACTGCCAATTCACGTGTGGGACTCCCCGCGCACCACACTGGATACACGTACCCCGCTCTGACAGTGAAATCGCGTGTGAAACTTCACGCGCACCCCGAAATACATGTACCCCGCTCTGTCAGCGAAATCGCATGTGAAACTTCACGTGCACCCCCAAAATAGACGTATCTCGCTCGCACAGGGCCAATTGCGTGTGAAACTCCCCGCGCACCCCCGAAATACACGTACTTCGCTCGCACAGGGCGAATCGTGTGTGAAACTCCCCGCGAACTCCAGTAATACACGTACCCTGCTCGCACAGTGCCAATCGCGTGTGAAACTCCCCGCGCACCCAAATAATACATGTACCCCGCTCGCACAGGGCCAATCGCGTGTGAAACTCCCCGCGAACCCCAGTAATACACGTACCCCGCTCGCACAGGGCCAATTGCGTGTGAAACTCCCTGCGAACCCAAATAATACACGCACCCCGCTCGCACAGGGCCAATCGCGTGTGAAACTTCCCACGGACCCCAGTAATACACGTAACCCGCTCGCACAGGGCCAATCGTGTCTGAAACTTCCCACAATCCCCAGTAATACACGTACCCCGCACGCACAGGGCCAATCGCGTGTGAAACTCCCCGTGAACCCCAGTAATACACGTACCCCGCTCGCACAGGGCCAATCGCGTGTGAAACTCCCCGCAAACCCAAATAATACACGTACCCCGCTCGCACAGGGCCAATCGCGTGTGAAACTTCCCGCGAACCCAGTAATACACGTAACCCGCTCGCACAGGCCAAATCGCGTGTGAAACTTCCCGCGAACCCCTGTAATACACGAACCCCGCTCGCACAGGGCAAATCGCGTGTGAAACTCCCCGCGAACCCCAGTAATACACGTACCCCGCTCGCACAGGGCCAATCGCGTGTGACACTTCCCGCGAACACCAGTAATACATGTAACCCGCTCGCACATGGCCAATCACGCGTGAAACTTCCCGCAAACCCCAGTAATACACGTACCCCACTCACACAGGGCCAATCGCATGTGGAACTCCCCGCGAACCGCAGTAATACACGTACCCCGCTCGCACAGGGCCAATCACATGTGAAACTTCCCGCAAACCCCAGTTATACACGTACCCCACTCGCACAGGGCCATTTGCGTGTGAAACTCCCAGTGCCGTGGTGTACATGTATTCGGAGGTGTGTGCAGGGAGTTTTACAGGCGTTTTCGTGGTTGGGGGCCTGTGCGCCATGTACGGGGTTTGTGCACTGTGCATGGCGCATGGGGAGGGGTTCGGGGTATAAATGGCACTGCTGCAGGGTCGCTGCGCCACTCTGCGCCACGGCTGGTTTTGGATGTTAAAATCCATGAATACGCTGTGCGCGGAAATGGATTGCAGCACACGCGGCTGGCGCAGACTGTCACACGCACACACTGTGCGCCAGCCGCGTGTGCCACTTGTGCGCTGAATTCTATGAATTACCCCCTTAATTGGGAGTCCCATTATAGTCTTGTTTCCCTGGATGTGGTTTCACTATACACCAGCATTAACCACAAAGAGGGTATACAAGCATGCACATTCTTCCTGAAACAAAGATTAGTGAGCTTTAAACAACAGAATGAGCTCATCATTGATCTTCTTACCTACCTTGTGTCTTGTCAACAACATGTTTCTTTTTGAAGACAGATTATACAACCAGAAAAGAGGTACAGCAATGGGCTCATGCATGGCTCCCTTCAACGCCAATTTATTTTTAGGGTAGTGGGAAGTATGTATAGCCTGGTCATCGGAAGAAGATCAATATCTGGATGATGTGTTGGTCTGGTTCAGATATATTGATGATCTCTTTCTGATCGGGGGTGGGCGTACACCAGCCAAACTGTCAGAATTTGTGTCCAGGTTCAACCAGAATTATTTAAATCTGGAATTGACTAGGACCATCAGCTCACAACAACTGGAATTTCTAGACATTTGTCTTGAAGTGGTTGATGGAAAGCTAGAGAGCAGACTGTATAGAAACCCCATTAATGTCAACAGCATTCTGCAAGCCAAGAGCTTTCGTCCCCAATCTCTAATAAAAAGTATTCCTTTTGGAGAATTTATTAGAGCAAACCGCAATTGCTCAAGAGAGACAGATTTTCTAAAAGAAACATATATCATGAGTGATTGGTTTAAAAATAGGGGAATTCCAAGCAGAACATCACTCAGGCATTTGAAAAGGAACAGAAATGCAGTCTATCTGACCTACTGAAGATCAAAACTAAGAGTATTAAGAAAAATGGGGACTGTATTAGATTTATCACCAAATCCAGCTCTCAGGTCTCGAATGTTAAAAAGATAATGCAAAAACATGGGGCAATACTGCAATCGGATCGAGATATTGTTACGGGCAATTGGATCTCAACCCTTAGTCACTTTCTCGAGGCTGCCAGTATAAAGAACATTCTAGCCCCCAGTATGATCAATTCTCCCTTGTGTAATTTCACATGGTGGTTAAAATAACGTCAGAGAAAGAGTGGTCTCTACAGTTGTGGCAAATGCAACCTATGCAAATTGGCAATATCTACGTCAAAGTTTAGATATCAGCAGAGGGTGAAATGGAAAATCAACCATGAAATTACCTGTGTGACCACATTTGTGGTGTACTTGTTAATTTGTCCTTGCAACTTGGCATATATTGGTTCTACTATTTGCAGCCTAAAACTCATGATACTTCAACATTATTGTGCGATCAGAAACAAAGATGAAGCATATCCCCAAGCCAAACATTTTTGTGAGAAGCATAATGGGGATCCTGAGAGTTTGAAAAGCATAAAAGAAAAGGCAATTGAGAACTCAAGTTACGTCATTTGGAAGGTAAATTGATAATCCTGTTTGCAACTTTACAGACACAAGGTCATAGTGTCGACAATGAACTATACGTATTTCTGTGATACATTTTGCAATCCATTTGTTTTAAATTTCTTATTTGCTTTCAATGCTTTTTGTGTTTTTCTAAACAGTTCTTCTCTGTTTTGTGCACCAGCACTTTACTGAAACCTTGCATATGAAAACGCACAGTGGAAACAGATACAAGCAATGGAATGTTTCTGCATTGATGTTCTAAACATTTCTTTGTATTGTATGAGTACATGAGATGGATGAGCCTATCATCCATAACAACTATCTAGTGTAACTTTCACTTTTCCCCAAGGCTATGGAAACCCCAGATGGCTGACATTGTACTAGCACATTTTGAAGAATCTATGATGTATTAATCAGTTTTAACTTCTGCTGTGGGTTCATGGTTTTTGAATCAAGCACCAGCACTTTTGAAAACAAGAAGGACAAAATGAAATGTATATCATTCGAGCGCCACTATGTGGACATACCTATGTGAATTGAAGTCATTTTAAATGTACTTAGCATCGGAATCTTTGTTGTTTGCACATTGTTTCTAACCAAGCACTAGAAATTTAGAAACGGCATGAAAGATCGGCAGGGTTCACATTCCAGCCTCAGTATATATGTTACTATGTTATAATGTATATATCTCCACAAATAGTTTTCAAGAGTCATGGTACAACATGTAGGGTTTGACCCTCCTTTGAGGGCAGTTGGAATGTCTCCTTGAATATGATTTCACAAGTAGGGATATTTCCTTGGAAATCTGTGCCATTGGTAGATCTTGGCATGATTGGAATAGCCTGTGGGGACTTGCAGGATCCTGCACTAGCACTTTATTGGTGATTTTGCACAGGGTCTTTGTACTCCTTAGTAGCACTTCACTTTTTTGGAAATCTGCACTAGCAATTTTGTCCATTAATTGGAAGAAATAGATGACAGAATGAGATCATTGTCATCGAGAAAGTCTGTTTTTTGTTGACTCTTATTGAGCTATTTAGGGCCCATCCCATATTATACAAGTGGAGCTCTGATTCTATAACATGCTATGCATATCAGTGCATTAATAAAGCATAATACAATTTTTAATTAATGTGTTACAACGGTGTATGTAGTGGGCTGTGTATTACATGGCATGACAGTACTGACATATCATGATCATTTGATCAAACACATAGTGGGAGTACTAGGTCAAAATGGCCCCCATGTTATATGACAGAACTCTGTCTGTTGCTGTACTAGTCTTTTTTCTATGTTGAAAGTTCCTCTAAACATGCACTGTGTGGACACAATGGGCGCTAACAACGTGTCCGCATTGGCAAGAGTGCGCTAATTGTGTGCCATCACGAGTACGCGGGCACGAGCTTAGCGCCATGCCGGTAATGACCCTGCCGCCATGCCGGTAAAGACCCCGTAAAGACCCTTAGCGGCACCGATGAAAGCGCTGATAGCACTTCCGACCTCCTGCAACACGGTATTAGCGCTCACCGTAAATAAGTGGAACCAGAAGTAGCGTCATCGCACAGGAACGGGAAATAGCACGGCGGCCATCTTCAAAAACACAATCCATTGCCATCCTCTGCCCCCAGGACCTGCATCCACACCAGTGCCATACTAAATCATCCAAGACCCCTGACAATGCCCAAGGCAATCAAAAAAGGAGCGGACCGGCAGCGGAAGGAGCGATTCACCAATGAAGAGCTCAGCATGCTCACTGACACGCTTGCCGCCAATGCGGATGTGTTGCTTGTAAATGACATGCGGCATGTCACCCTAATAAAAAAAAAAAGGCAATCTGGGCAGAGGTGGCCCAGAAAGTCAGTACGGTGGGCACCACCCCTCGCACTGTTAAAGATTTCAGGAAGCGGTGGGACGATCTCTGCCTCCGTGTCCGCAGCATACTAGCTGTAAACCGGAACCTGGCCATGGCCACAGGAGGCGGTGGAGGATCCCCTATAAAACTGATGGAGTGGGAGGGCGCTAGAGGGCCATCCAAGATGGCCGCCTTGGTCTGAGCTCCTGCAAGTGCCCCGCATCAATCCTAAATAATCCTGCTGTTTCCTGAACTGCACAGCCCCAATTCCTCGTCTCCTGACTTCCTGATTTGCCCAGCTGCCTGCCAGTGAATTTCCTGACGAAAATCGGCCATTCCATGCCTGATTGGGACCCCTGAGGCCTTGGGTCTGAGCCCTACACAGCTGGCCCGCCGGAGCAATTCCTGAATCGCAATGGCCAAGCTCGTCAATACGGAGAAGGCCAAAAACCCGGGGCCCTTCTAGCAAATTTAATCAGAGCCGACAACAGACTTGCACACATTGAATCGATTCGGACCACTCTGGGAGAGACAGTTTATACCGATGAAAGGATAGCGGAGGAGTTCAGGATCTTCTATCAAGAACTATACAGTGCTAAACTTAACAAGTCGTCGACTGCCCCACTGGAGTACCTAGAAGACACGGAACTCTACTGGGTCGAACATTCTCTCCGAGAACCCCTAAACAAAATGATCACGCAAGAAGAGATTATAGAAGCCATAAAGTCCCTCCCCAGCTCCAAAGCGCCGGGCCCTGACGGACTGACGGGAGAATTCTACAAGTCCTTCGCGGGCACCCTGGCCCCCCCTCCTAGAGGCAGTATATGCGGAAGCGCTGGAAAGAGGGCACCTGCCCCCTACCACCTGTGAAGCAAATGTTATTCTATTACACAAACCTGGCAAACCTCCAGAAGATTGCTCATCATACCGACCAATATCTCTCCTCAATCTTGACAATAAAATACTTGCCAAGGTGCTGGTAAGGAGGTTAATGCCATTGATGCCTGCCCTTGTTCTGGCAGACCAAGCCGGTTTCATTCCGGGCCGCAACACGACGTTTGGACTTAGGAGAATGTTCGGTGTCATGGCCGCACTGGACCCCTCACTGCAGGCTGTGGCAGTTCTTCTCGACGCCGAAAAGGCATTTGACTCGGTCGAGTGGCCATTTCTGTTCACGGTGCTCACTAGGATGGGCCTAGGAGCCCGATTCATTAACCTGGTCTCTCTCCTGTATACCAAGCCTCGTGCCAACATTATTGTGGGTACAGCCAAATCAGCCGAAATAGTTCTGCAACGAGGCACGAGACAAGGCTGCCCACTATCGGCCTTAATATTTGCCCTGGTGATGGAACCTCTAGCCTCCAAACTGCGGGAACAGAGACAGCAGAGGGGACTCATTATAGGTCCTCACAAGCTCATCATCTCTCTCTACGCCGATGATGTAGCACTATTCATTCGAAACCCGGAAGACAATCTCAATCCAGTCATGAGGGAAGTCATCAAGTTTGGAGCAGCGTCAGGATTAAAAATCAACCAGTCAAAATCCATTGTATTCCCTCTAACCCCAGCCACAAAAACAGTTTCCAGACGACTTCAAACTCACATGGAAGTGCTCCAGAGTTCGATACCTCGGGATACAACTATCTCTAAAATGTCAGGAAGTGTTCCGGGATAACTATGAAGAGGTGGTCAAATCACTTCAGGACAAGATCTCTCGCTGGAAGTCTCTTCCACTAACCCTCTGGGGTAGGATTTCCCTAGTGAAGATGGTGATTTTACCCAGCTATTATATCTATTCAACAATATCCCAATGTTGCTGCAACAATCCTTCTGGAAAAAATTGAAAAGCTTGGTCCTCGAACTACTCTGGGTGGGTAAGCCAGCGAGAGTGGCATACACCACGCTAACACTCCCGGTCATCAAGGGGGGACTGGCTCTGCCGGACCTGGAAAGATACTATTGAACGGCTCAAGCACAGTTCCTCAGCCATTGGTATGCCTCTCAGGCTATCCGACCTCATGTACAAGTTGAGCAAGCCCTCGCAACACCTAACTTCCTAACTGCAGTCGTCCTTAGTCACATGCCGGTTCCCAGCGCCACGATGAATGTGATGATCACGACGTACAAAGTTTGGAAGATGC
The DNA here is from genome assembly GCF_040938575.1 of Ambystoma mexicanum. NCBI lineage: Eukaryota > Metazoa > Chordata > Amphibia > Caudata > Ambystomatidae > Ambystoma > Ambystoma mexicanum. Next base: position 995,973,364 of record NC_090941.1, read on the forward strand.
TGACCCAGAAACTTGGTGTGCAGACACGGTACTCCCCACTCCTACCTGTCAAGTTTATTCCCGGAGTCCCACTGACCTCGGAGATGGTGTTTCACAAGTGGGTCGACAAACTGAACATACAAACCCTGGGGGATCTCTTCACAGAAGAGGGTTTTCTAACGCCAGAGCAAGCAAAAAGTAAAGGGGGAAACACGGCCTTGGATGTATTCCTCTACTTCAGAACTCGTTACACCATTCAGGCTCTACTGCAAGACTTCCCACGTCAGCCACCAACGTGGCAATTGCTGCATAACGTCATCCAAGCGCAAGGCGAGGGCAGGCTGGTGTCACAGATCTATAAAGCCCTCATTCCCAGTACATCCCCTGCCATCTCAGGTGCAAAGGCTCGATGGGAGAAGTCACTACAGGTTAAGATTTCTGATGAAGACTGGTTCTATAGCCTGAAACAAACTCAAAAAGTGGCGCTTAACTCACGCCTAAAACTTATACACTTCAACTTTCTCCATCAAACATATCACACACCAGCGAAAACCAACAAGCATCACCCAGACGCAGAAGCGAAATGCATCAGATGCGGGTCAATCTCAGCAAACTTTACTCACCTAGCATGGGAGTGCCCCGAGCTTACGCCTTTCTGGAAACAAGTTCTGAAGACGACAGCGGCTGTTGTGGGAGAACCAATACAACCAAGCCATACAGCAGCTCTGTTGGGCATGACTAGGCTGCTCTCTGCTCCAATAAGGAAACTTGCAGGGGTACTGTTGACTCTGGCTCGTAGGAGGGTTGCCATGGCATGGGGCAGAGCCCCCCCTCCCCGTCAGTCTCCGCCTGGCGCAGAGACTTGTTATATTACCAAGATGTGGAAACGGACTTCATTAAATTACTTCCTCTGCACGCCCGACCTCCAGACATCTGGGGGCCATTGACACTGTTCTTGATGGGCGAAGCGGCAGAGCACGCATCTGCATCTTCAGACTCGGAGGACACCCCCCGGTGAGGTCTGGTCCAGGGTATTTCCACATCCTTGAAGGGATTGCTGGAAGGGGCACTATCTCAATTAAAGAGGATGCTGTTTCAGGGGGACGCGGCTGTGAGGGGGTGCGGGGAGGGGCATTGGGTGGGTCCTGGGTCAAGGCGCAAAGTTTTAAGTCCACCCTAATGTGGGTGTGAAGTTGTATCGTGATTTAAATACCTAAAAATAAAGTTTAATTAAAAAAAACTCATGGAGTGAGAGGAGACCTGCGCGAGCACCATAGGTGTGGAATGCATAGAGGGAGTCGGCGAAATGGAGCGTGGTGCGCCAACAACGTCAGATGGAGGTGAAAGATGAGGTACCCCCCCAAATGTTAGCCCTAAATCAGCTCATGGATGTGGCCACAAACATACATGCACACAACCCTGCCCATGTGAGGGCCACATCCCAACACACACACATGCACGTATCACCACAGACATGTGCCAGCCACACCCATGCACGAATGACCCACCCAGCAGTCCCACGACCTGTATGCCCACAAATGAAGTCCAAATGCATAGAACAGCATGATGAACAACATCTGCATGAAGCACGTTGACCTATCACCAATGCCAACCCCCTCTTTGTCCCCCACAGGCTCACAGACTGACAGCGATGAGCAGGACACTGCGACCCAGGCCAACCCCCCCAAGAAACAACCCAGGGGAAAGGATTCAGCCAACATCGCCAGCACATCGAGGGGCACAGGGAAGTTTGTACTTCCGCAGAGGGCCAAACACAGCAAGCCACCCACGTCACCAAGACGTGAACCTACAGCCGAAACAATTGCTGCACCCACTCCAGTGATCCCCCCAACGCACGTACCGCCCACGGAAGGCCCATTGTCTGCTGCCAACAGTTCCATTGGCGACGCAGCAGCCACAGCACCGTGTCCGATCTGGAGGACACTTGTGACTTGGCCATGCAAGAGCACACCGCCAGCCCCCAGCAATCAAAAGAACCAAGCCCACGCCCCGCATCACAATCCAGCAGCCATGCCCAGTCTGGCGATGAAATCGTGGCAGGGTGCTGGAGTCCACCGGTGTGCTCACCTGATGCTGGACCCATGGAACAAGTTGCGGCACCCACACCATGAGCAAGACACAGTGGCCATGACATGGCCATCATCAGACAGCGGCAGGAGGACATAACAGCGCTGGTTGGCCAGCATGTTGATGAGGCATCACGTTTGAGGGAGGAGTGCAGGGACAATGCAAGGGAGATCAGACAGGGCATGGAAGCCCGCCACAACAGGCTCTGTGAGGAAATGGCACTAGTGAGGCAGGTCCTCACATGCATAGCTGACGCTATGGACAGACAGAACACCCCACCGCCACAAGAACAACCATGCACCTCCTCCTCTGCCAGCTCAAGGCAGACGAGCCCCCGGCGCCGGTCCCTGCGATCTATGAGGAGCACACCCTTCCAACCTCCTAATGGTGGGAGTGGGGAGGGGAAATAGGTCTAGGCCGATGTAGCTGACACGTGTACAGCATGACAGCAACGTTGTACCAGCCATACATGGGGTTGTTGTGGGGGTAGGGGGGAAAGGGTGTTTTGGGAGTGTTGTGGGGGGAGGGGGGAAAGGGTGTTTTGGGAGTGTTGTGGGGGGTGGGGGGAAAGGGTGTTTTGGGAGTGTTGTGGGGGGAGGGGGGAAAGGGTATTTTGGGAGTGTTGTGGGGGGAGGGGGAAAGGGTGTTTTGGGAGTGTTGCGGGGGGGAGGGGGGAAAGGGTGTTTTGGGAGTGTTGTGGGGGGAGGGGGGAAGGGTTTTTTGGGAGTGTTGTGGGGGAAGGGGGAAAGGGTGTTTTGGGAGTGTTGTGGGGGGAAGGGGGAAAGGGTGTTTTGGGAGTGTTGTGGGGGGAGGAAGGAAAGGGTGTTTTGGTAGTGTTGTGGGGGAGGGGGGAAAGGGTGTTTTGGGAGTGTTGTGGGGGAGGGGGGAAAGGGTGTTTGCGTAGTTGGGTACATGCATTTCTTTACCTCATAATATATTAAACACACTGGTGAAAAGTTGATACACAGGCTTGGACCTCATCATTGTGTATGTGAGCTTTATTGGGGGACAGGGCCCAGTGTGCGCTTCACCACAAAAGTGCACAAATACCCACATCCATTCAACAGAGTAGGAACATGTGAATCAGAATATTCGGTTGATCAGATGCTGACGCACAGCGCGTCCCTCCTGGCCATCGCCTCCTGCATTACCTGCAGCCCCATCTCCTCCCTCCTCATCCCCATCATCATCCTCATCAGGTGGTTGCATTTCAATGTCAGGGGGCATTGGCACATTCCGTCTGATACACATATTGTGCAGCATGACACATGCCATGGTGATCTTGGCCACCTTCTCATGGCCGTACAGGAGTGCACCACCCGACCTGCTGAGGCACCGGAACCGTGTCTGCAAAAGGCCAAATGTCTGCTCAATTACCACACGGGTACGGGTATGTGCACGATTGTATTCCTCTTCGTGCCAGTTCTGTGGGTTCCGTACAGGGGTAAGGAGCCACCTCTTCAGGGGATAGCCAGCATCACCTGCATGGGTGCAAGAATGGGGATGTGTTACTGTTTACATCAAGTGGAACCTGTACATATCACACAAATGAACTTTGCATTGTGATTGGCATCGATGAATCCCAGCATGCATGGAGACGATCAGTGTAACTGCAATGGGAGAAGGTGAGCTAGTCCTTGCAAGTAGACATGCACCATGCATGCCTACGGCAGTTATTGCCATTTACTGGGTGAGGACAGGTCATTAGTGCTCCTGGGCCCGAGCAACGTTTGTGCCACACTGCTAGTGTACTGCCATACTGAAATCGATGTCCCCATGCTGTGAAGCGGCACTTCAGTAGTGGTGTACAGGTGTGGTTCAGTACAATGGCTACAGGTGACCCCTTTGCATGCACTCAAGGGCGCATATCTGTTGTGATGTTGTTCAGCGCACATTTCCATTTAGCATATTGGCTGCATGTTGCTGCTTTGGGTCATATAGGGTATGGTATGATGTGCAATGTGCATGTGGATAGACATGTCATGTTTGGCGCATTGGATTAATTTCTTTGTGGTGCAGCTTCCAACTTGCATGTGATTATGTGTCTGGGCCATTGTGGCCTGCCTTGGTGGACATTGGCGTACATCTGTATGTCCATTTATTCTACAGACGACAGTCCACACCCACTTGGAGTATGCATCTCCACCCCCCCCAATCACACCCACTTGGAGTATGCATCTCTCCCCCCCAATCACTATCCTCATCACACTGCCATGTGCTTGCCCTGCTACTCACCAAGTAGCCACGCATGTTGTCCAGCATGTCGCTCCATGTAGCGTGGTATCGTTGAGTTCCGCAGGACCATTGAATCATGGGTTGATCCGGGATATCGGGCACAATAATGTGTGATTATCTTGTTTGAGTCACATACCATTTGGACATTGATGGAGTGGTATTGCTTTCTGTTCCGGTAGACTGCTTCATTGTGATGTGGGACCACCAATTCCACATGGGTACAGTCGATGGCCCCGATGCAACTTGGGATGCCTGCCAGTGAATAGAAGCCAACTTTGGTGTTGGAGATCTCCTGGGCAGTCCGTGGCAGGGATATGTGTTCCCTTGTGTGCTTCAGGAGGGCATCGAGCACCTGGGTCAGCGTGCGTGAGAATACTGGTTGTGAAATGCCATGCATCTGCCCTACCGTATGCTGATAGGTGCCTGTGGCCAGGAAGTGGAGCACAGTTACCACCTTCAGTAGAGGGGGGATGGCAGTACGGATGTCTATGAGGCTCACAATGTCGTTGTGTATCATGTCCACAATGGTGGTAATGGTATCCCGGTCAAGACGGTACAGGGTGTGTATCTGCTATGGGGTTAGGTTGAATGGACTGGCTCGAATCCTGGGGATTGGTGGCTGCCTCTGCTGTGGTATGACTAGGTGCACTGGTGGGGCTTGCTGGCCCTGTCTCGCCCTCCTCCTCCTCCTGCGTCTCCCCTGTGCTGCCTGTTGTTGTTGGTGCTGCAATGCAATCATGTCCTCCATCCCATGTAATGCTGCTAGTATTGGAACCATCTTGGTGTGGGAAGGGGTGTGGGAAGGGGTGTGGTGTGCTCCTTTTATGCTGCCCCAGTCTCCACTGCCTCCACCTGTGCTAATTGTGGCCACCTGTGGCAGGTGGGAACACTGCTCATGTCTCTTAACGGGTGGTTCGCGATGCCCGTATTTCCTCAATGACGGTATGGGCTTTTTTGGCCTAATCCATGCCGCTATTTGCATGTCCGGATGGCTTGTGATGGTCTGCTATTAGCGCCATGCCGCTATTGCCGACATGAGGGGTCGCGCGCCCGCAGACTAGCCGCTATTAGTGGCACCGTTCTTGGCAGTGCCGCTAATAGCGGTTATCCGGGTCGTCATTGGCAAGGGAATTTAGCGATACCGGTAATCCCATACCGGTATCGTTATTCCCTTACCGCCATCCGTGTAATGAGGCCCAATGTTTTTATATTGAACACTTGCACATTACTAAGACTAGTTCCCTGCCGCGTAGAAGAAGAATTTGGTATATATATATATGTATATTATAGGGTTATAGTTAAGGTGAGTCGGACTCCTATAGGAACGTCGAAAAATTCTATTGTTAATAACTTTTGATTTTTGTGACGGATTAGGACGTAATTGTGAAGTTGGTTAGGGATGCGTAGGCCCCTCCAGACTGCAAAGTTCTGTAAAGGTTTGTTAAAAAGTAAAAAGGTTAAGAAGAAAAGAAATATTTTCCCATAGACAAACAAGGTACGTTTTTGCTGGACCGCACAGCCCAAACCACTAGATGGATTTGGACAAGGTCCAAACAACTTGCTCCTGAAGCATTTAAAAAGGTTTTTTTTGTGGTTTGGGGTTATTCCGTGCAGTCGTTTTAAAAATATTTGACGTAGAACAGGGTGCCCCTTTCTCAAAAATAGATAGTTATATTTCAGATAAGTTACCAAAACCAGTGTTTTTTAAAAATGAAACATCTGCATTCTTTTTTTTCTCAATGCGAGAAATAGCCACGGCTATAGCTGAGGATATCTGAAAATGAAAAGCAGGAAAAAAGTCATTTGCAGGTCAAAATAATTGCAAATGTCATTAGTCTAGAGGTGGGACTTGAGGCCACCAAGTGAAATTTTGGAGCTGGAGGGGGTCTAGGAGGTCTAGGGACTGAGTTTGCAACACAAAGCTTTTCTGTAACCTCGACTATAACCTCAAATAGCTGACATCTGAAAGCAAAATGTGTCACAGAAACAGTGTGGTTTGTGGGGGGAAAGGGAGAGGGGAGGTGAGGTGAGGAGGCCATCTGGGGATTAGGGGAGCTTGCACAGATGAGGGGGGCACTTGGTGAGAGCCTTGGGGGCAGGAAAGCATTTTCTTTGTCGGTTTTCTTGATATTTGCAGTTATAATAAACTACAGATAACCACGGCTATCTTAGTTCATATATAAAATGACTACAGATAGCCTGGGTTATCTGTAGTTCTGCACCCACGGGTATAGTTTTTTGAAAATATATATTTTGACATATACAGTGATGTGGGGGGTGAAAAATCAGAAGGCCATGGCCAGTGACACAATAGGCATCTTTGACTCCCATCCAGCAACCGGGACTGACCCTGCTTAGCTTCAAGGCAAGGTAGCGGCTGGCCCCCTCAGACCATGTTGCCTAATAAAAGAGCACAAGTTAAAAGACCACTTAGAGCAATGTGGTCTGAGGCGCAGACACCTTCCTTGCTTTGAAGCTAAGCGGGTTGGTCCCGGTTACTACATGGATGGGAGACAGTCAACAGTTCCGGATGCCGTATGTTTTCTTAGTTTTAAATATCCCATAACACACTTAGAAAACACACAGCAGCTGAATTATTTTTGTTTAAAATGTGCTAATGTCAGTCCTTGAAAGTATTGCACTTAGAGACCATTGTTTTGCCTTTTGCTGAATTTCATTCTGGTATTTGTAGTTCCCCAGTCAAGATGGGGGAATAATGCCACAATTGTACACTTTTTGCCTAACATAGTTTGCCAATGATTCATATATTTGATTGACAATATGGTATGTGCACTTTTCAAGTTATCTTTATAAAGCAGAGTATTGCTAAAAGCCAGACATGGGGGGTGAGGAGGGGAAATGAGAAGGCAAGTAAGTCATGAGCATTTGCCCATGATGTGGCAATAGAGTTTGCAATCCGGGACAATGGTGTAGATATGTGCACCTGATTGTGGCTTATTTTCAGGACACAAGTAAAGGACCCATGTGGGTGGGCAGCGTAACTTTTTTTCAGAGAGTGGACGCATCCCCTTAGTTTTCTTTGAGGTTGGCAAACTTGCTCAAGTATTTGGCTACCAGGAATTTACTCAGGTTGTCATATTCCCAGTGCAGACACTTACCTACAAGACCACAAGCACTTGTTTCATATTGGGATTTTGTTTTCCAGGGAAATTTTCACAACAGATTGCTGGCTTTAAAAGGTGAGCACCTTTAATACTTTGTCAGCATATATATTGGAACATTTCCTCTCTCAAGTTATTTTTCTGGTGTTCATTTTTTTTTTAAGTCCAATGCTATTTTGTCTTGCGCACTTTCATCTAAGGGGAAGGTCAATTGAACTACATTTGTATATTTCACTTTAAGATATATGTTCACTTACTGAGCGTATATTCATGGGTGCCAACTTTGGATTTTCACTATGTGGGCAAAAGTACCTGGGCATATTTTATTCAAGCAGCTGGTCAAGTTTTTCCCTTTTCCGTGCTGCTTAAATGTGGTTAGGTGGGGTTGTGCGATGTATCACAACATTCACCAAGAGACAGGCCATAAAACAAGGGGCCTGTAGTACTCTGCTTAAACAACGTGAGTGATCCTTGGCAAATAATCTTATCGCACAGCGCATTAACTAAAAACATTGTGAGTTCTCAAAGCCTGCAATATTTTAAACATAACAATACCACTGTTGAAACTGGTCAAAATCAGTTTGTGACTGATGAACGTCCGTGTGCAATGTGTTGCAAGTGTTCTAAGATATAGAGTGGCCAAGACAAACACGCTGCCCCTGGGCTCCTTCCTCCCTCTATGCAATAAAAAAATCCTTGAAATTCCAGGAAAAACCTTTAGTTGCAGGAACGTTAAGGTGAGCAATACATTGTAACAAAACCTTTGAAAATCAAGGAAAAAACTTTAATTGAAGGGACGTTAAGGTGAGAACTTCCCTTTATCGTCATGCCCCCTGTTGCGCAGCCTATGACCTCAATGATGACATCACTGATGACATCACTAATGACATCACTAATGACATCATCTATGACAGCACTGATGGCATCATCTATGGCAGGACTGATGGCATCACGGATGGCATCACTGATGACATCACTGGTGACATTGCAAATATATATATATATTTGACAAAGTGTGTTTGTATGGTCGGGGTTGGCTCCAGCCCCATAGCAGTTGGTGATCTGAGATGTTGGCCCACGTCGGCTTACCAGTCTGGGGTGTACTGGTGATATTGAAATTTCACCAAACCCACCCATTCGCCTTGCACAGGGCGGGGTCCGGCCCTGTGCTATCAGTATAGGCGGTTTTGGGAGATTGACGTTTTTGTGATTGTTGGCTCCAGCCCCACAACAGTTGGCGGGCTGAAATTTTGGGCCAAGGTCAGCATACCAGTCTGGGGTGTACTGGCAATATAGCAAACTGACCAACCCCACCCATTTGCCTTGCACTGGGGGAGGTCTGGCCCTGTGCTATCATTATAGGCAATTTTGGGAGATTGACGATTTTGCGGCTTTTAAAAAAAATAGGAAGTTAGGAAAAAAGATTGGCATACCAGTCTGGGGTGTACTGGTGATAGTGAAATTTGACCAAGCCCACCCAATCGCCCTGCACAGGGATGTAGTGGAGTCTGGCCCTGTTCTATCAGTAAACGTGATTTCAGGAGATTGCGATTTTTCAAAGATAGGAAGTTATGACACAATAAAACAATAAAACATACACAAGGCTATAGCAGACCCCCACATGCATGTCAGCTACAGATCTGGGCAACACCAGGTGGTACCGCTAGTAGCATCATAAATTACATCAATGATTATTTAACTAATGGCATCAGACATAAGATCACTCTACACATTTGCCCATATTTAGACCAACCTTATGTTTCTACAAATGTGATATTAGCCTTTTAGAATAGTCCATACCAATAACTACATTGATATTGATATTGATATTTTGCAAGGCAAGGGAGGGGAACAGGGGAGAACAAAACAGCGATCTTACTAGGCCCAGTGACATTTAGAAAGCGCAAGTGCATGGGAGAGGGGGGAGGGGAAAAGTGCATGCAAGGGGGGAGAAGTCGAAAGTGTGAAGCAGAGGAGAAACAGATAAACAACAATATATAAATAATAAAGGCAACAAACAGTGGTAGTGCAGCCAGCAATTTGCAAGTGCTATGTTTAAGGCAGCAGACAGGGTAGGTCTGATAAGTGCAGGAAGAAAAAGAGGGGGGGCTGTATGGGTACAGATACAGACCCTAGTGGAAGGGGTGGCCCGGAGGCAGTGCGGGAGGCTGGCAGGGTGAGCAGGTACCTGGGCCCGGAGGACAGAGGGTGGCCAGGTGCATGGTGCCAAGAGAGAACAGATCAGCAGGGGAGAGGGGGAGCGAAGGCAGAAGAAAAGAGGAAGGTCTTGAGGTGCTTCCGGAACCGTAGATGGTTCTCCTCAAGTTTTAGAGTGGCAGGGAGGCTGTTCCAGAGGGAGGCCCCAGCTAAAGACAGATCTACCCCAGCTCATTTCTTTGAAAACCAACTGACCCTGAGGGAGTTGGAGGTAGAGGAGCGAAGAGCTCGAGAGGGGAGGTATTTGCGGAGGGATAGCTGAAGCTATTTTGAACCCAGGCCCCAGAAAGCCTTGTGGACAATGCAGAGGGTTTTGAATTTAATCCTTACATCCACTGGGAGCCAATGGAGAGATTTCAGAGCTGGAGAGATACGATCCCAGGGCGTGAGGCCAAGGAAAAGTCTTGCAGTCTTGTTCTGGATTAGTTGCAGAGGGCGGAGAGTAGAGGCAGGTAGATTTAGAAAGAGGCTGTTACAATAGTCCAAGCTAGAGAGAACCAGAGCTTGGGATACCATGAGCTTCTGGGGGAAGGAGAGGAAAGGCAGAGTGAGTGAGTGATCCTTGGCAAGGGGGGAGAGGAGGGGACAGCAGGAGATGAGAGTAAATTGATGAGGCGAGAGAAGTGCCTATCAAAGAGGAGGAGATTGGCCTGAGGGCCTTGGACCATGACAGTGCCATTTAGGTAGACATTAATGATGACTTTGGAGGAGTGGAAGGAAGCCATGAGAACTTCCCAGCGAGTGCCACCATTAATGGGAGAGGAGGAGATAGGGCAGAGCACCGAGACCATATGAGGAGTCCATAGATCTGACGAAGGAACGAAAAAGAGGATGTCAGTGAGGGTCTGTCTGGCGGAAGCATTGGAGTAGGTGTCGGCGATAGGAAGACCAGGGTTAGCGGCGAAGATATCCTTTTTGAAATTCTTCCTACCAGACGTAGTGAGAAGGGAGGGATAGTCAATGGAGAAGCAGTTGGAAAAGATAGGAGAAACAGAAAGCGCCATTGGGGTGGAAGCGAGGAAAGGATGGAGATACTGGGGGGGCTAAGGCAGGTAGGTGTGGGGCAAAAGAGAGTTGTGAGGTCACTGGGCTGGCAGGTTACAGAGAAGAAACAGTATACAAGCAAAATACAGAGAATTTCGCAATGGCCAGCAAGATTTGACTTTTTAGCACAAAGCAAAAACAGCAAGATTTGACTTTTCAATCTTGGAATCGGATGTTAACAAAGGGTTTTAGGAAGCACAGCGCATCAGGATGACAACATGGGAGTAACAAGCAGAAAGAACAGTGATAGTCAAAGGTGGTAGGAGTGAGTCCATAAGGAGGGAACTAACCAATAGTTCTGGAGGAGGCAAAGTCAAGGCAGTCCGGATTTCTTAGAGGAGTGAGGTGGCAGCATCATTGTGGTTAAGGTGCAGGGAGGACCCCAATTCACGTTCCGGAAGCAGACAGGGTGCAGATAGGGGCTTTAGAAGTGGGCCCTGATTGGATGGAAGAAAACACTCAGCAACCAATGGGAGTGCAGCACAGGGAGAGGTGATTCAGCACAGCCTGCCTACACAACAAAGAAAACCACGGCGGCCATCTTGGAAGGGCCAAAAAACAGTCAAATAAGCAGGCAATAGTGGGAAAAAACGTATGCTTTCAAAATAGCAAGGCAGCTCCAGGTATTAAAAAGCTCCAAAAAATGGCAGCACGATGAAAATGCCAAATAAAACAGTCCTTTCCAACAATTTTTATGCAAACAGAAACAGGACCTCACTCTCAGTGAGAAGCAGATGAAAGAGTTTTAAACAGTAACAGTTTTTAACAGTAAACAGCTACACATGCATGATAGTAACATGACTAGTTGTGAAGCTTTCCTTTGTAGTATGTTGATAAAAGATGATATCTGAATTATAAATGGTATACTGCTTAGAATGTTCCTGTTTGTGCAAAATATATCTAAGACATGTTCACTATAATATAATCTGTATATACATTTACAAAAAGAATTAGTAGAAATAAATAGAAAGCGAAATGTTGAACCCTAATTATTTACAAAGTTTTAAAATAAACATACGTAAATAATCAATCGTTTTATTGTAAGAAAAATGTGCACATGTATAATTTTCTAAATGACTTGAGAAGTGCTTTAAAGCAGGGAACAACTAACTATAAGGATATATTAGAATAATTTTCATACATTGGTATTGAAAAAAGGGATTATTACTCTGTATAGAAAATAAATGAAATTTTAATATTCAACATTTGCTTGAAAACATTTACATAGATGTGCATTCCTTTCTGTGTGTGTTTTACAAGTGATTAACTTGTTACAATTTAAATAAAACACATACTGTACAACGTCAATGTAATCCTTAAATAGTATCCAATTTTGTAATACATTGACCTGTGAGTATGTTATAAATGATGTCATCAGTGATGTCATCTGTGATGCCATCATTGTGGTTATAGGCTGTGCGGCAGGGGACGCGAAGTTAAGGTGGCTTTAGCTGAATTTCAGGGGTTTTGATGCATTAGGTTCTCACCTTAACATCCCTGCAACTAAAGTTTTTTCCTTGACTATAAATATAGATATACTAACAGATAATAGGCCAGGGATAGCCGGCCTATAATAAGGTAAGTCAGACTCCCATAGGAACCCCTCAAAATTCTATCATAAATAACTTTTGATTAGAGTAATGGTTTTGGCCGAAATTTAATTTCAAAAGTGATTTAAACCTGCAGGGTCCCCCCCAGACTGCAAAGTTTCATAAAGATTTGTTGGGGAATGAAAAAAAACATTATTAAGCGTAAAAAAAACCTTCTTTTTCTCCAAAAGTGCGGCCTACTTCCCATTCATTTTCCCATAGATAAACAAGGTACATTTTTGGCAAAGCGCATATCCCAAACTGCTGGAGAGATCAGGACCAGGTCCAAAACAACCTGGGCACGAAGCGTTGACTCGCGATCCATGCATGGTTTGGGGTTATTCCGTGCAGCAGTTATTTAAATATTTGACACAGAAGGGGGTGCTCCCTTTCCAAAATAGATAGCTATATCTTGGGGATTTACCCAAAACTGGAAGTTTTTAGAATGAAACGGGTAAATGAAACACAGGAAAAAAGCTATTTGCAGGTCAAAATAAATGCAAATTCCATCAAGCTAGATGTGGGGAGGGGTGGCTAGAGGGCACCAAGTGAAATCTGGGAGTTGGAGGGGGGGTCTAGGGACTGAGTTTGCAACACAAAGCTTTCTGTAGCCTCGGCTATAGTCTTGAATAGCAAACATCTCAAAGCAAACTGCGTCACAGAAACAGTGTGTGTTGTGGGGGTAAAAGGAGAGGGCAGGGGAGGTGAAGAGGCCATCTCGGGAGTGAGGGGAGCTAGCACAGATGAGGGGGGCACTTGGTGAGGGCCTGGGGGGCAGGAAAGCATTTCATTTTGGCTGGTTTGCCGATATTAGCGGCTTTATCCGAGGCTATGAATTACTACGGGTACCCGCGATTAAGAGTAGTTAAGTTCCCACAGCTATATATTTTGGTGTGTCAGTGTTTTATTTCTTTTTTAAAGTCATTTTTATAGGTATAATGATGTTGGGGGTGAAAATGCACTGGCCATCAGTGTCACGGTAGGTATTTGGGAGTCTTATCTGTTTTGGCTGTGTGTTTTCAGACTTTCGCACATATGAGAGTGTGGAGAAAAACAGAAGAAAATAGTTTAAAAAAAGTAATACTAAAAAGAGATACCCTAGTCTAGTTTTAGATGTCTCATACACTATATTTTAGTCTGTGTATTGTCACTCATGCTATTATATCTTGTGCCTATTAAATGTGTCCGTACCTAGTTTACTGTCATGTATTATTCTCTGCTTTCCTTGTCTTCAGCTACCTTACATAACCACAGGAGCAGTGTTGTACTGTATTGATCTTTTAAGTTCTATTGTATTATAAAACATGAAGTGAACCCCCCCCTCCCTTTAACTAACAATTTGTAACCACGGTCCAAGTCAATTAACTGTAGCCGCTGGTATTATAAAAAAATAAATGTTGGTTATTTTATTGCATTTGTGTATTTATATGTGATAAGTAGTTCTTAAAAGGACTGTTTGGGGTACACTGAGTGTAGAATGTTAGTACATTTGGAGTGCTGTTTTGATGTTATGAAGGAGCACTGCATTTCCTTCATCGGTTGGGTGTACTCCATCATGTCTATAGAAATTGGCCATGTAGAACTGTATGTTGTTTGAAATCCATAATTGGTTGTGGTCTCTCATGAATGCTGAAACTACTTTATTAACATTTCTACATGATTTCTCAATTTTACCATTACATCTGGTGGTCCATCTCCATGTTTACCTGTGAGTCAAATTGGAAAAGATAAAGATGGTGTGAGCAAATAGTTCCATTAGTTTTCCCAATGTCTTGTTTGATTATGAAAGTAAGGGACACACCCCGTACATTACCCAAATCATTGCCTCCACAGTGAATTAGTATGACGTCTGGCTGCCATGTACTTCTCAGACTTAACAATTTTGGGAAAACCTGAAATCAACACATTCCCCGCAGTCCAAACCATTTAATTGTAAAATCTCTCAATCCTAGGTCCATGTCAATATTTAGCTTCTAACAAAAAGGCAGTAACCAAAACAGCCAACTGTCTCTGATCAGCCACATAGTTTTCAAACCAGCCATGATATCTACAGTCTTTCTCTGTTGCCAGGAAAATGATTCCTAGTTTGAATTTCTAGTAGTTTGTATGAGCAGGGTATCTATGAAATGTGTGTTTTTGAGATTTTATTTGGTTGATAGTACTGTTGTAATTATCTGCAGCTATCCAGCAGCCACTCAGTGCACAGGCTGCTACCAGCAGGTAGATGTGGCACTGTCTGAAGCCACAAATATATTGTGGCAAATGGCACGTCGTGTGTTTGTGGGCGTGTGGTACCCATGTCTATCCAATATTTTGGGTGGAGTAGCATCATAGATGCATTGAGTGTTTTGGGGGATTGGGAGAGACCAGGGGAGTGGAGGAGGACCATGGGGTGTGGAGGAGGGCTGTCAGGCATTTTAGGGACCCTTGTTTGGTTTTTGGGGGAGTGGAAATACATATTTTTATTCATAGTGTTTTTAGTATAGCCGCGGCTAACAGCAAACGGCCATGACAGGCTTTTCTATAACTGCTGCTATTGAAAAGCATGTGCGTAAGCACATCGATGCTTTTCGTCACTTGATTGGTTGTACGCGTAGGCGCGGTTATGTTTAAAGACACGTCTATAAACTATAAATTGTCTGTGCAATAATCATATTTTTATGTGGATGATACATTACAGAATTTTATTTGTCTATGTTATTTTAGCTGCTTAGGTGTTCTCTGATTTCATTTGAAGGTTTGAAGGATGATTTAGTTTGTTTTTGGGCTCGTAGAAAAATGTACGTGTCGCCGCAGATACAAAGCAAGGTCTGCAGCCACATCAAATAGTCGTGGTTATGAAAGAGGCTGGGTGGGAAAAAATAGATTTCTGTGAGTTTGATTGTTTGTTATTTCTTGTTGCTGTTCTGTTTGTGTAGCTCTTTGTGATTGGTTGTAGTGAAAATGTGTCATACCTTCTATTAGTTGTATTGCTATATAGTCCTCTGTTTTGCTATTGATTTTGGAAAGTATAAAAGCCACCCTTTTCTGCAGTTTTATCCTTTTGATTCTAGAACTCTCACTGTACACATGGCAGGAGTGTGGCTAGCTGATGTGAAAGTTAATAAATATTTATATATTTGAAGGTTTGTTTGCATTGTTATGTGTGGTAGTTATATCAAGCACTGCTATCAGACAGTGTTTCTTAGAATTTTGTTCATCTGCTCTAATTGTTTGGCCAGTATTTTTTTATGTATTTTTTAAGTTTTCTAACATGGACCTACACAATTAGATTTGTCAATCAGTGGCATTTGTATGCAGGCATTTAATTTTTGTATTTTTGTTAGTGATGTTGATGGTTTATTTGATTGTATTAGTTGTAATGTTAATGTACTTTCAGTTATTAAGTACTCTTAGCTGTTTTATGTTTTCTATGAGGCAGTGCAATTGCAAGTTCGTTTTAGTTATTTTTTTATTTTTTTTATTTTGTTGTAGGTGCATCATTCTCATCATCCTAGTGTACTTGCACCAGATGTTGTATAGTTAACTCCCATGAAAGATCAACCTGTATTCAGAACATAGTGGTACTGCTGGAGATGGGAGCATCACGTCTGTAGTCAGTTAATGAAAAGCCTCTTTTGTGAACTTTTTAGCATTTCTGATGATTTTTCTGATGATTTTTCAAATGGAGTGGTCCAGTGCAGGAGGTGTTTTGAGACTCTGGCTGTTAGTGGCAGCACCTTTAATGTGTGTAGGTTGATTGTTCACAACCACCGCCCACAGCTCCAGTGATGAGGGAAGACCACATGTAGGTCAGAAAAGACTGCAGCCTAATATTGGGCAGACCAGCTATTAACATTTGAAGGTCCACATCTTGGTGTTTTTTTTCACAAGGAGCGTTGGACTTTCTCAATTTTTTTTTGCCACAATATATGAAAAACGATTTTTTTTAAAGTCCTTGTGTTTATACCTGTTTGATTGTTTTCTATACCGTGTTGTCCGAGTTTACTTATCCCACCCTGTTCTCTCTTGTTCTCCAAATTTACTAAACCTTCCCCATCCTCTGTCCTGCAACCACCTATACTTTTTCTATTATTGTGTTTTTTTAATTCAAGTTTTTTTTTAAATCAATGACTCAATTGTTAGTATGTGCAAAGGGTGCAACAGTGTTGTATGCACAAATGTATCTTATATAGTGTATGTGATGCACTGCATACAAGATATGAGGGTCATAGAAACTTGTGTATTACATTGTGTTTCTTAAAGTGTGTGTGTTGTTTAACCAGTTATGTTTTCCTTTTTTTCAGATAGAAGGATATTATTATTTGTTTTTAAACATAGATTAATAACCACGGCTACGGTGTAGCCCAATGGGTTATTGAGTATTGAAGGTGCGGTTAACTGCAGCAACGACTGGGGAGGGTTGTAGCCACGGGTTTGTTGGACCATACCTGCGGCTAAAGGCATCAATGTGCAAAAAAGTACACTGCTTGCACCCAAAAGAGTCCTTTCTAAGAATGATCTTTCATGTATATATTTATTAAAATAACAATGTGACTTACCCGCAAAAGTTTCATATTGTAAATGCGGCTATAAAAAAAAGTCAACGAACTCGAGCCGCGGCTATGAGTGATGAGTCATTTTAGAAAAGGTTTTTTGATGTAATTTCTTTTTATTTGTGCATTTATATGTCATGGATGTTATTTCATTGTATTTGTATGTTCATATCTGATAAATAGTCTTTAAAAGGACTGTTTGGGAATACAAAGAGTGTGTATTTTAGAAAATGTGCTGTGCTCTCTTTATTATCATGTATCTTACATAACTCATTTTAACTACCATTGTATCACTACTGTCTCTTTTGTCATTTGTATTAGATAATCAGATTTTTTACATCTGATAACCGTAGCTACACAGCAGCCACCCGTTGTGTGGTATTGCTACGGCAGTTAAAAGTGATGCCCTGTGCAGCCGCAGCAATATACCAGCAAATAGGACATCGAGTGTTCGTGAACGTGTGTTAGCCATGGCTAATATCAGACAAACCAGTGAGGCTTCCCCGTAATCACAGCTATAGCAAGCATGTGTGTGGGCGCGTCAATGCTTTTTCGCCTTTTCGTTGGTTGTTCTGATAGACTCGGCTACTGTTATAGCTGCATTTATTGGACCATACAATTTCTGTGCAATAATTATATTTTTATGTGGATGATACAGGTCAGAATTGTATCTGTGTGTGTTATTTTGTGTGCTTAGGTGATCTCTTGTCTTATTTGAAGTTTTAAAGGTTGGCCTAGTTCAGCTTTCAGTTTGTAGAGATTTTACATGCAGCCGTGGCTACAAGAAAGATTTGTGGTCATTTTGAATAGCCGCGGCTACTAAAGATGCTGGGCACGGTTTTGTATGTGTTCGGTGTTTCTAATTTGCTGGTGTTAAGGTTGTAAATGTGTACTTCTTTGTGATAGGTTGCAGTGAATATGTGTCAGCCATTTTATTTGTTTTCTTACAATATAGTCCTCTTTTTCTGCATTTGATTTTGGAAAGTATGAAACACACCATCTTGTCTACTTTTCTCATTTTCACTGCAGGACTCACACTGTGCAGTTCATGTTCCCTGTGGCAACATATGTTTGGCATTATTCAGTTGTTTGTCATTGGTTTGTTGAAAGTTTTATTGGATAAAGTGTTGATAATGGGGCTTTGTGATTTTTTTGTATCTTACTGTATTTGTTAACAATGAAGTGGTCCCGCTGTATTTGTAGAAAATGGGTGGGAACAATTGTTGGAAGTTGTTTATTAGGAACGAAAATTAATTTCAGTGAGTATGCTTGCTGCACTGAAAATAAAAGATTGATCACAGAGCAGTAGAAATGTGATTTTATTTGCAATGCTTTTAATACACTTATGGTGTGTATTAAAGTGCTTTTTGGGGTGATCTGAAAATGTGTGTGTTATAAAAATATTTTTTTTTGCTGGTGTGGGGTGATCCAAAAATGTGTGTGCTTTAAAAATATTTTTTTTTGCTGAAGTGTGTTGCTGTGTGGTTATCGTTATGAGAAAATATACTGTCTTCGGGTGTTTGTTGTTTTGTGAAACCTAGTATTTAATTTCATGAAAAATATGTTTGATTGGTTTTATTTTTAAATATACATTCAAAAAGAATATAGGAATGGTAATAGTTGTGCAAACTTCTATTATGTAAAAAAGAAATGGAATGGATTTTTCGGTGCAAATTGCCCTAATTAATGCAGGAACAGTATGGGTTTGGCAATGCAATTTTGGTACACAATTTTGGGATGGTTTATTGGAAGTTTCCATGTGCAACAGTTAAAAATAGGAAAAACACAGATTTTTTTTCTTTCTCCACTGCTACTTGATACAGAAGTACTGGCAGCTGTCAATGGCAGTTTACTGGGAACACTGGTTCTTCCATGGAGTTAAGGTGAATATTTGTAGTAGAAAGGGCATTTGCTCAATCCGGGACCAGTCCTGATTGCAATAAAACACCCTATAACCCCCCCATACAGGTCCGACTCTGTGCGACAGCCATGAACACATGGTTGGAGAGATGACACCTTCAGCATAAATTTAGCATTTATTAGACAGAAAGCACAATATAAAAGAACAGTAAAATTAGCAGCAATTTGGAAATAATGAAAATGCAAGTTAGAGAAATCACAAATAATTAGAACACAGTCTCACGTTCCTTGATCTAATTAGCGCTGGAGGACCCTGGTCATCTTAAACAAACTGCTGCCCATCCTCCAGGTGGCTTCCCTCATATCCTTCAATCAGCTCTTAGATGACAGAGCTTCAAGGAGCCACAGGGGCAAGATCCAGCTCCGGGCACACAGCAGTCCACGGAAGAATCCCCCCGGGTCAGGTGTGCATGCATTCTTGTACCTTCGTGCTGTCAGTCAGTGTGACGCAATATTCTAGAACTTGCCTAGTGCAAAACAAGTTTACTGATGGAAAAACCCAGCTTGCTAACTCTCCCAGACGCTCCTTCCCCCCAGAGCCCATCTGCAAATTCAGGAATGTCTCTTATCAGTGCGTGCAAGGCCGTACTGCTTTCTTCTCATGTGAAAGAGGGCTTGTCTGTGGAGGCTGGCAGCGCCATGGTTGCAAAGAAAGAATATGCTGGGTGAAGCTTGTAATAATAATGTGCATCACAATTAACCCCTAGTAAGCTAGCTTTACCGGCCCAGCGCTTGGCTAGCTAGTTTCATAATGCTACAAGATATGCGCTATATAGGTGCTACAATGCTTCAAGCACTCAAATACATGCCTCTATTGGCTACTAAACCTGGGCCTCTGCCCTGCCTTACTATGCACAATGTAACCTTCCACCCCTTTTGGCCTGCACATTCAATGTCGCTCCTCATACTGCTAATGTAGGCGCTACTCACACATTATTAATCCATCTATAAAGATCTGTTGCAGCATTTAGCACATACTTTGAATAAGCTATTAGTCTTAGCTGTTAATGCAGCCATTTTAGGACCTCATATGTAATATGGTTAGCTCAGGTTAATGCACGAGCGAAAATGCAGCTTCCTTTCCACTACATTCCACCCCTTTTCAAAGTGTGGGCGACAATGCTGGCTTATCATTTTACACTATGCAGTGATAACAGAGGAAGTTAAACATCTTGGAGCTTTCCAAGAGGTTAAGCAAACTGTCTTCTACTTGTTAGTCAGCTCGGCATGCAAGGTTAATAAAAACTCTACCTAAACAAAAATGTATACAATGCGAATAGTGGCATCTAACCTAGCCACAACCTGGTCTACACAAATACTCACAAAATATCTTCTAACTGATATTGTTAATAAGCAGCATGTGATTAAAACAAGGTAATCTGGTGTTGGTTAATCTGGATGCAATATTGCATTCATGTATAGTCACCAGCTCTAAACCTGGCATCCTTCCACTCTGAGGGCCTACCCACCCCCTTGTTCCAGGGCCTACATGCGTGACTATGGGCTGTGTGATTAGACACTTCACCCATGGTTGTGGAACCCAACCGAAGCCATCTAATTTCATGAGCAAGATTAACACATGGGCACCAGGTTTTTAAAACAAAAAACAGTTCTACCAATTTGCATCAACACACAATTATTGCTCTAACAATCAAAAACAAATGGCTTCATCTAAACATTTGCAGATAAATGTAACTCTTTGTATCAGTGTGCTGGAGACAGCCGTCCCCAGAAAAAATGAAACTTGCTGGTTCAACAAATAGTGTCATAACATGCATGTAGAGTCCATTATGATTTCATTTACCCACCCTAAAGCTGCAAAAATGTCCTCGTAGCTAAAATTCTGCCATCTCCAATTAGAGCTCATACTCTTGGCAGCATTTCTCCAAAGCAAAACCTTAACATAAGCTCAGATAGCTTAATGTATGCACTCACATTATCTCAAAGCATTTAACGCTCCTGCTCGCACAACCCTGCTGCCCCAACAATTCATAAATCATTCTCCTGGCTACCTGCAACGTAGTAATTGTCTCAAAAAAACAACTCTGGGCAAAGCAGCTGAGTTGGAAGAGCAAAACATTGCGTTTTCATAAATACATCTCTCTTTGCATTCCACCAATAATAAAACCATTTCACAGCATTTTGGCATTCAAGTGCTGTTTCAAACAGCTGTTTGTGTCCCATTTGGTTATGTTACAGTCCACAACCCTTTAGACAAAAAAGGCATAACATATCAAAAAGGTTATTAAAACCACCCATTGAAACATTTGGGAGTGTGCATCATCAAGTGTCTGACAATATGCCAAGTCAGCACTGTGGCAGTTCTCTAATAGTTACTAGTCTGTTGGGCACTTCTTGCAGGTTGTAGTACAATTGTCATCACATAAGTCAGTCGCATTGAGTGCGGTGCAGGAGATGTTCAGTGTTCACATGGCAGTAACCCGCTTTCTCTGAGAATGTGTCTGTAGGACTGATCAGATGCACCGGATAATTGCTTGTGTCTAACCCCAATCATGGCACGCTAGATTCTTGTTTTTTGCCCAGTAGCAAAAAACAAACAGGAACGTTAGAATTTCACAAAAGTACAATATCAGTGTTATCCACCCCTTAGCTTATTACCTCCCCCGCCTTCAGAAGTCTTATCAGGTGACTACACATTTTCATATCATTGCTACCACAACCATTTTTCACCCTTCTTTGTGGTATCGGGGGCTTATTTGACTGGAAACATTAGGGGTGTAACTGCCTGTTCACATCTCATTTGTGCAATGCGATCATAGTTGGTCAATGGTACCTCAGAGGGACCCTTGTTGTTTGGAAAAGCATACTAAACGTACAGCAGTAGATCACATCTCTCAATAGATCA
Organism: Ambystoma mexicanum; assembly: GCF_040938575.1. Taxonomy (NCBI): domain Eukaryota; kingdom Metazoa; phylum Chordata; class Amphibia; order Caudata; family Ambystomatidae; genus Ambystoma; species Ambystoma mexicanum. Next base: position 995,994,959 of record NC_090941.1, read on the forward strand.
ATGCTCTTCTTTTCACCAAAGCTTCTACGAGTGCCAGCAGCAACTTACTTCCAGTGTCTCATGATCTCGAGTTAGTTTGCCCTGCTAGCATTACCCCATTTTCAAAAGTAAAGTCTTTTAGTCCTCTACCGCCTGCGGTTGCTTGCACAATCAGTCTTCTTTATTTTTTCCAGTTCTCCATGCAACTAGTGTTTTTAAAGTCTCTTGTTTTTTCACTTGTCAGTTTCCCAAAGGGTGTCTGCTGATTTCTTGGACTACCCCTTGGGAGAATTAGTTTGAGTCAATTTCTTTATTTGCTTCAACCATTCATTAGATTCATATTCTTGCACTAGGCTTTCAGGCTTCTGGATCATGGCTAATGTGCAGTGTTCATGTTATATTCCAAAGCCCAGTTTTGCATGTTGTGTCTTGCAAAATGGCTACCTTTGTCAGATTTGATTTCATCTGGAACGCCATAATGTCTCATGAGTTACTCCAGCTCTTGCAATGTAGCCCGCTAATGCTGGCTGTGTTTCTTCACCTCTCTTCAAAGTGCCTTGAGGTTTCTTTTCTAGTGCATAGCGCTCTATTCCAGAGCATATGGGGCACTGGGATGCAGCTTGCATGGCAATGTCCATTGTAACGGGTACTTGTCATTTCTTATCCCATTCACAGGTTCCCAGTTTCCCCAAATGTCCAGATGGTTGATGAGCCCAGCCTGCCATTTCATGCAGCATTTCTTTTTCTTCCAGTGTTGTCACTGGGCGAATCCTTTGCCATCTGAACAGCTCCATTATTGCATGCTAGTGTCAGAATGATGCGTGCATCGGCATGTGCAAGGTAAATTGTGCTCTTTTCACCTTCTCGATTACGGAAGCTACCGCTTTCCGTTCAGCATTCTTGCTTGCCCCCCAGCCCCCTGACTTCCTCTTTCATTAACAGCGTTTCTCGATGGGGATGGAATGCAATTGCTTGCCAGCATCTCTGTTATTTTCTCGTGCATGGCAGCACCGTTCGCAAAGCAAGCCTGTTTGTTTGCCTTTCTGCCCCTAAATCTTAAGTGGGTGCGTCTTTAAAGGGAGATTCTGGCAGTGCTACAGGGGCACTCGATTCAGACAATTCCTCTAGATTTACTGCTTTCAGCATTTGCTCAGGCAACTTAGAAACCCCTGTACTGCCAGCCTTTGTACGCTGCTGTAAACACCACTTCCACTGGACATGAGCGCATTCTGCGCTTTTACGCCTTCCTCCCACAATCATTTCACACAACCAGCCCATGACAGGATTTTTTGTGCAATTTGTCTTCTCAAGCCACAAGATCCACAAAGCAAAATCATTGCTGACACGAACATTCAGTTCAAAAGAGGCACTTTTTGTCATCAGATTCAACTCACTATAATTCTGCAAAGCGTCTTTTAGCCTGTTGAAAAGCAGTCTGCTAATCGATGTCCCATTCAAAAGCATATTTCTTCCTGGTAATTCTGTAGTTTGGCCTTACAATTAGACTCTGATGCAGCGTGTGATCTTTCCAAAGAACCCTCAACCCACTGAATCTTTGCATTTCCTTATCACGCCCAGGGTTTTTAATCTGTTGTACCATTGCCACAATAAAACCAATAATTTTCTTTACTGAGCCAAACCACATTGCACTTAAAAATGTCACTTTTTGTGCAGATCCCTGCAATTTCTCTGCATGAATTTCCCACACTCTGTTCTGCTCGTGGGCTGTCAATTTGTAAACAACTTTGTCAACGTGTGTCACAGTTAACATTATATCAACGTAATGTTCAAAGCATTCATCACTCAATTGCAACATTTCCCTGTCTTTACCAACCAATCCATGGTATAGAGTGGGACTGTTCAAATACTCTTGGGGCAATTTAGTAAATTTAAATTGTCTGTCCCCCCAAATCACTGCAAACTGATTCTGCAATTCCAAATGTGCATAATCATATGCCATTTACCCACTTCTTTAGTGAGTTTCTCATCCATTGTAACCATGTCTGGCACAGCTAAATGCAATGAAGCCAGTTTAGCGTGTTTAATAAAAACAGAATTCGCCACCTTCACAAGGATTTTACAGTTGCCAAAACCTCTTAAGCCTCTCAACACAGATGTTACTCTTTTTCCTATCAACTTAACCATTCCCCTGCTGTATTCAGGGATGTCAACACTTAAAGCATCAGTTTCAAAAGGTGATACATCGCCAGTCAACATTTCAGGCCCCCATTCTCATTTACTAATACACTGGGGCCAAATAACATGTTTGAATCACATTTATATTTCAAATGCCTTTGCAACTTTTTCTGCCCCTTTTGTCAAAATAGGGCGAGAACTTTGTTTCACTTTGCAATCCAAAATTAAACCTTTTAAAAGGGGAACCACATGAAAAATGATTTCCTAATCAAACCAATAAATCCTTCCTCATCCATTCCTCAGAGTGCTCACGAACAAAGCCATTTCAACACTTTGCCTGCAAAGCCTTCTGCTCCCTGGCTTCATTCCCAAGCAGTAAGACAGCCAAGCATTTACTGAATTACTGAAAGTGAAATCTCAACTACACCAGCTATCGGTCACGGCAAACTGACACACAAGTACTGTTGTTTTGTTGACTCATAGCTGCAATGAGGCAACATGAAATGTGACAGCATACCCCTCAGTCTGCACTGTGTTCTCTTACACAATTGTCATCTCTCCAGCATGGCATGGCTTTGCACCATCCTGCCGACTACGCCAAGTGTAGTAGAAAGAGAAAGGGCATCTGCTCAACCCGGGACCAGCCCTGATTGCAATAAAACACCCTATCACCCCCCATACAGGTCCGACTCTGTGCGACAGCCATGAACACAATGGTTGGAGAGATGACACCTTTAGCATAAATTTAGCATTTATTAGACAGAAAGCACAATATGAAAGAACAGTAAATTTAGCAGCAATTTGGAAATAATGAAATTTCAAGTTAGAGAAATCACAAATAATTAGAACACAGTCTCACGTTCCTTGATCTAATTCGCGCTGGAGGACCCTGGTCATCTTAAACAAACTGCTGCCCATCCTCCAGATGGCTTCCCTCATACCCTTCAATCAGCTCTTAGATGACAGCGCTTCAGGGAGCCACATAGGCAACACCCAGCTCCAGGCACACAGCAGTCCACGGAAGAATTCCCCCCCGGATCATGTGTGCATGCATTCTTGTACCTTCATGCTGTCAGTCAGCGTGACAGTTGCTCAGTGCAAAACAAGTTTACTGATGGAAAAACCCAGCCTGCTAAATCTCCAAGACGCTCTTTCCCCCCAGAGCACATCTGGAAATTCAGGATTGTCTCTTATCAGTGCATGCAAGGCCGTACCGCTTCCTTCTCGTGCGAAAGAGGGCCTGTTCATGGAGGCTGGCAGCGCCACGGTTGCAAAGAAAGAATATGCCGGGAGAAGCTTGTAATAATATGCATCACAATTAACCCCTAGTAAGCAAGCTTTACCGGCCCAGCGCTTGGCTAGCTAGTGTCATAATGCTACAAGACAAGTGCTATATAGGTGCTATAATGCTTCAAGCACTCAAATACATGCCTCTATTGGCTACTAAATCTGGTCCTTGGCCTGCCTAACTATGCACAATGTAACCTTCCACCCCTTTTAAGCATGCACATTCAATGTAGCTCCTCATACTGCAAATGTAGGTGCTACTCACACATTACTAATCCATCTATAAAGATCTGTTTCCGCATTTAGCACACATTTTGAATAAGCTATTAGTCTTAGCTGTTAATGCAGCCATCTAAGGACCTAATATGTAATATGGTTAGCTCAGTAGGCTAATGCACCCGCAGAAATGCACCTTCCTTTCCACTACAATATTTAGCATGCCCATAGTTACAGGTCCGACCAACGTGCGGGCTTTAATAAAGAACCTGGGGCATTACCTGACGCTGTAATGCCCCCCTGACTCTGGGCTTATTGCTGGTAGGACTCTGGCACATTGGACTATATTGGCATGAAGTGGATGAATTGCATAGGAAGGCTAATGTGAAACATAAGATAAAGAGTATGAAGCAAGATGAGTAGAGCAGTATTTATCAATTTGCCATAGAGTTCTAATATGATTACTAGTTATTTTCTACTAACATCAAACCCCAGTGCATTCTGTCTGTATCCAATCTTTCAAACTTTGTGAAGATGTCCAAAAGTTGTCACAGCTTGATCGAAGTGGGGGTGTCATCGTAGATGTTTTGGGCAAGGCTCTTTTAGAACATACAGTGAATTGCGAACACTAGGAATATTTTTAAGTGTCATTTTTTGTACCGCGTTGTCCAGAAAATTAATATTAAAACAATGTACAAAATATAAAATATGAAAAACAAATAAATGTTCCTATATTTTTTACGTTTTGTTATATGTATTAATTCTAGTGTTTTTCCCTTCCCAGTTCCTACCTCTTCTTTCCTTATCTGTGGTATAATGATCAGTGTCCGCTTTTGATTTTCGCAATGGGGCAAAAGTACCTGGGTATATGTTATTCTTGCAGTTGGTCATTTTTTAACTTTTTCAGTGCTGCTTAAATGTGATTAGTTGGGGTTGTACAGTGTAACACAGCAGTCACCAAGAGACGGTAAGTGAGAGATCGTCTGGAAAACAAATCTCACTGTGTATTTCCTAAAAACATTGTGAAATCTCAAAGTATGCAATATTTTATATACAACAATACCACTGTCAAAACAGGTCAAAAAGCCATGGCAATGGTTTGGTAGTGTTCAGCTGTTGCCACCGTCTAGTGGTATGGTAGCTTTTTAAAATGGACAGTGACCATGTCTGAAGACCATGCTAGTGGTCTTGGAGCATTCTAAAAATGTATGGAATAACAAAGCCCTTGAAATTCAAGGAAAAAACATTAGGTGCAGGGACATTGAAGTGAGAATTTAACCCGACAAATCCCAGTGAAATACAGCTAAAGCCACCTTAACTTCATGCCCCCTGTTGCGCAGCCTATGACCACAATGATGACATCACAGATCACATCACTGATGACCTCACTAATTGCATGTTGTATGAGAACACTGATGATGTTACAAATCACATCACTGATGCCATCACTGGTGACAACACTAATTACATTGTATATAACAGATTACATCAATAATGGAATTAGACATAATAAAATGTATACGTTAGCTCATGAAAACTTGATTACCTCAATAACAATTTAGGCCGTGGACTTGGCCATGACAAAGGCTGGTGTCACTGGCCAGCACAAAAGGCTATAGCTGGTGGTCGGTTAGTGTTAAAAAAATACCAATGTGCATGGTTAAAAGCCATGCCTAGTAGCCCATCACTGTTTTAAAAGGTATCCGTAGAAAAAGTTGCACAAAAAAACCTTATGGTATAATTGTTTGAATTTCAGCTGTACTCAGATTTCATACAGCCAAAAATGTTCAACAATTACACCATATGATCCCATTATAGCTAACAGGGGGAGGAGGGATGCAGGGTTGTCCCCTGCTCCCTTGTTCTCTATAATAGGATCAGGATGTGTGGGGGTGTCCCCTGCTTTCGGACGGGCAGACAAATAAAGACATTTTTTTTAAAAGGACCTTGCGGTGCCGGTTCCCATCCACGTAAGTGGAACATACCTCTTTTTTTCTATCATTAATTCTGTGTGTTAACTTCACTTTTAACTTATAATTTAATAGTGTTTATGTCTGCACATGTAATACTAACATTAATTCGCCAATATGAAAGTATTGTACTTAATGAACAAATTAATTTCGTTTTTTTTACGGCGCGCTCTCTTCGCTTTCGGTATATTCACATACATCCTTTCAAAATATACAGTGGACAACGTTGAAAGCTATAGTCAGTAGCCATGGCTAAACACCATAGCTAGTGCCCATTAATTCCTTGAATATATATAATATTATGTTGATATAGACAAATATATAGAAAGAGAGACAGACAGTGACAGAGACAGACATAGAGAAAGAGGTTGCATGGTGAGCTAGAGAAATGAGACAGGGGACTTGTCTGCAAATGGCAAAGGGAAGAAATGGGAGGAAATGCAGGGTTGCAGGTTGTTTGCCATGTAAGGCATACTCCTTCCTTCCCCTGACTAACTGGCTCTCCCCCAAGATTTCACATTGCGCACAATATCTCAGGAGGATAGCTCAGCGGCAACATGCTCGCCTTGGAAGTAAGCCGACAAGGCGCAACGCAGGTTCGATGTAGTCTATCAGATTTTGGGCTCTTCCCTATGGATAACATACTCCCAAGTATCTCTGTCAAACCCATAGAAAGCAGCTTGGCACTCAGGAACCGGGTAACTCCAACCTGCACCCATCAACACCACAGGTTTTGCATCTACCTTTCCCCCTTTCCCACTAACAAAATCCTACCCCTTTTTCTTCTTGCAGAGGCAAGCGCAGCGAGGCCACTAATCCTGGCAGACAGACACTATACAAGATTACTTTCATAACATAACTCAAAATATTCTAAATATGGATGAGTATTGATTAAAATAAGATAAATACATACATCCAATAAAACAAACATACATGGTCATACATTATTAAAGTGAATGTGGATACTGGAGAATAGAATGAGTAATTGATTTTCTTCAGTGGGAATATAGTTCACTAAGTAAACACAGATATAAGAATAATTTAATTATTTGAGTGCAATACTTTGTTGGAGACAGAGGATCACCCAAGGACTCTCCTAACTTACTTAGGGCACAAAACCAGTGGGCAGCTCTTTGGGCGGCTGAAATTTGTTCAGAACATGGGATATTGAGGGTAGCACGTAAGTCATTGTTCTGGATAGTTTGAAGTCTTTTTAGGTTGTGGGTGGTTGTGCAGGTGAAGAGGACAGTGCAGTAACCGAGCCTGGTGCCAATCACTGCCCGGGCGATAGTTAGGCAATTGTCTCTGGATAAGAAGGGCCTGGCTGCATTGAGCTGTTTGGTTGAGTAGGCTGCTGTGGAGGAGATGGGGTCATGGAGAGGGTGGCATCGAGGTGGACTCCTAGTGTTTTTACCAAAGGGGAGACAGGTCTCACGGATCTGTCAATATTGATGGTGGAGTATTGGGAGTCCAGTGTTTTTAAGGCAGCTGCTGGACCGACAATGAGGAGCTCTGTCTTCTTGTCATTGAGACAGAGGCCATGGGTTGCCTTCCAGGCTTGGATCGTGGCGGAGGTGGAGTAATCTGCGTGGTATGACCCTGTGAGTGGGAGAAGAATCTGCGTGTCATCGGCATAGTTAGTGTAGGCTATGCCGTGCGACTCGAGATGGTCAAAGAGGGGCTTTGCGAAAATGTTGTACAGCGTAGGCGAGACACAGGATCCTTGTGGGACCCCGCAACTGATTGTGGATAGAGTGGCACAGGCATTGTCGGCAAAAACTTTCATTACTCTCTCTTCCAGAAACAAGATATCCAGGCGGCAGCTTCCTGGGAGAAGGCAGCAGATGAGGTCAGGTGGTGGCATAAGATGTCGTGATCAGAGGTGGAGTAGTGTTGCGCTAGGAGCACTGGGTCCGTGGTTTCTAGGTTGTCCGGATTGAGGATGTTGAGGAACGGGATGAGGTTTTCCTTTGTGAGTTTGCGTGCACTACGGGCAGAGGTGGACGGAGTGGGGTTGATAAAGGGTTTGGGTGGTAGCCCTGCTGGGAGTGAGTAGGTGATGATATGGTGGCCTGACCATGGGCATGGTGAGTTAGCTTTAATTTGAGTGTGACAGTTCATGTCTGCTAGACAGTCCAAGGTGAAACCCTTGTTATGGGTAGGGTTTATACCTTAGTTGAACCCCAGGGAGACAAGAGCTGTGGCAAGTGACATGGATGGTAGGCCCAGAGGTTCATTGAGGCCTAAATTTAGGTCCCCTAGAAAGATCATTTGAGATGTAGGCTTGAGGTTGTCACTTAGGAGGAGTAAGACTTCTTCAAAGGAGAGGGCGGGCCTTGTGGGTGGTAGATGAGGAGAATCGAGCTAGTGTTAGTGGGGGAGGTGGTCCATTTGAGTGAAAGAATGTCACAGATGTTCATGAGTGCAGCAGGTGTTCGTCTTATGGTGTGGTGGTCCTTTGTGATAAAGGCCATGCCACCTCCTCTAGAGTTAGATCTGTCATTTCTATAAATGGTGTAGCCTTGTTAAATTGATAATAAAGTAGTACTTTGCAATATTCTTTGATTCGGTTCATTTATTTGGGCCTGAAATCAGTTATTGTGGTAATCCTCTCTCGCTCTTGATACGCTCCAGGTGCTACTGCAGATTGCCCAACAGCTTTCTTGGCCATTAAAGATATAAACAAGTTTTTAATTTCAGCAAAAGCTTCATCCAATTGTGACAGCCAAGCTAAGACATCAAACATCAATCGCCAGGTCATTATCTAGATTTTGCACCCCTCCTGAACAGTCGAGGACAGACGGACAAACTTCAAATGGGGATTCTAATGTTTCCATTCTGTCCTTAGCAGACATCCTGAGAAACAGATCTGCATTGTCCACGATTTGAGCTTCAGAGGGGCTTCTGCGAAGCTGGGCAGCTGAATCTATTATCGGTGCAAGAATAGCAGGAATGGTTTCCTACTTACTATAGCAGTTACACATCTACAGCAATTCCTAAGGAACAAGACTTCGGGCTGATTCCTCCCCTACCCAAACATCAACTGATAACAGCTTGCTTGGCTGGGGTACTGGTAAGGTCTTTACAGGGCACTCATTTGGTAGCAGTGATGAGGAGTCATCCCCTAAACCCCTTTCTTCGTACAACCAATGAATAGATTGTTCAAAAGCTTCTAAGACATATCAGATATCTCTGGGTGTGCTGCCAATGTGAACCCTCTATAGGAACAGCCACATTTCTCAAGTGGAGTTTTCTCGAAAGAAGTAGATGAGACTAGGGCAGACTGATTACCACCCGTTGCCACCCCTGTACAGTCATGCCCTCTCGCGAAATCAGACCTACCACAGTCGGCAGGCAGTTCCTAGATGCAACCTACTTATCAACCACAACTACAATATTTGTACTTGGTGGTGGGTTCGAGTTTGGAGAATCCCAAAGGGCTAAGACCTGCTGGGTCTCATGTAACATTGATAAGAGCTGGAGGTTCATCTTTATCATGTCTTGCACGGGGGCCTGCAACTGTACCATGAGTCCAGCCAAGCACACTGCTGGACAAATCAACCCTATACAGTTGTTCTGAAATGACGACTGGCTTCCTAAACCCCATTTAATCGATGGCTGCCTGGTATCAGCTGTCTCCACCCAGGGACTTGTTTTACTTTCCATCAACCTCTTGGATTTCCACTGGGAGACGCTACTGGTTTTTGGATTGGTCACCAATAGTAGTGTCGTTGAAGCGTGTCTCAGTCACTGCATTTGCACCATCAGTCTGGCTTTAGAGCATCCAGAGGCATGGAAACTGCTCTCCTGAACACCTGTGAAGACCTGCTCTCAAATCTTGATTCCAACTCTCCCTCCATTTTGATACTTCTCGATCTATTCTCTGCCTTTGACATGGTTATTCATGCCATCCTCATAAATTGTCCCTTTTATACCCTAGGCATCATGGACCGGGCACTGACCTGGTTGACCTTCCTTTCTAGACAACTTTCTGAAGTGCAAATAGGCCCTTTCTTCTCCACCACTTCACTCTCCACCTGCAGCATTCCCCATGGGTCTATATAATATCGCCATGGTTTTTCAATAAATAACAATATCTCTCCTGTAGTGCAGAATCTCACCAAACCTAGACCCAAGATCCAGGGTGAAGTGCCCGACATCCCCTTGCTCCAGCAATCTCAAGTTGGTGCACCAGAACCACAAACTATTACAACGCAGCAGAAACAAAATAACAACCAGGGGTCTTACCAGAATGAAAAGCTGCACAACAGAGCGACAATGATAAACAGTGATAACAGTGATAACTCTGGGTACAGTGTGATGCGTTCCAGGCACTCCAGGAACCCAAAGCACTCAGCACCACGGAACGCCAACAGCAAGAACAGGACATTGCAGCCATACCCGGCTCACCTGGCCCACACAATGTTGTGAGGTGAACCAGAGAGAGCCATAATGGCCACCCTCATCTCATGGCCTCGCAAAGCCGTATGAAAGCACTGCATGGGCCTGCTACTCCACAGACAAAACACAAAGGAGGATGCTGAGCACAAACACTAGAAAAGAGGACCCTTCATCATGACACCAAGAAGCCTTACCATAGCCAAACTCTTGTGACAAAGACTCAGCGCATCCAGAAGCAAGGCAGAAGATGCCAAGTATTTATGTTCACAGACAGTCCATTGATGATTATGGTTTATACATGATTTGAACCCTGATTAACCATTTAAAGTCATGAACAGTAAATTGTTTAAGGATGTACCATAGATAGCCATGGTCTAATGGTGTCCGTGGTACCATTTGTCAAAAATATATAGGGTGAACCCAGAGCCCAGTGAGTCAGGGGTTCTCCTAATGCTATAACAAATACAACATGACTCAAGTTGGCCACACAATATTATGAACATCTGGTATCAATTAACGTGAAGTTTAATTCTAAAAGAAATATGTACTTAATCAAAGTGAAATTTAATTTAAATAAATTATTTGAATTCATCATGTAACAGGAAACTTAATTCCAAAAACCAATGTGCTGACTCACAGTGAAGATTCATTTCACCGTTGGATGCCAAATTGATGAGCAACAACAAAGTGCAACATTTCATTACAACCATATTCCAAAAGATGACATATTTGCTCAAATCCTGATGCAAGCCTTTTGAATGCCAACATGTGTTTCAATGTGCAGGGAGATGTGGAGTTTGAACTCAGCCAATACACACTGGCGTAACGGGGGCCCCGTGGTGGGGGGGTCCGCCACCACATGTCCTGGGAGCTGGGCCCCCCTTGAACTTTATTTTTTTAGTCACTCTGCAAAAAGACTATTTCTTTTTGAAGTCTGAGGGCTCCCCATAGCCCATGACATGGAAGCCTCTAGGATGGAGACCTCCATGACATGGGGTGGGGGTAGATCTATGACTTAAAAAAGAAATAGTTTCTTTTTGAAGTAATATGGCTCCCCTCAACCCCATGACTTGTGAGTGTATGGGTGGCTGCCTATATGAGTGTATGGTGAAAGGGTGCACAATTAAATGTATGGGTGGCTAGGTGTGCGTGTCGAGTATATGGTGAAAGAGTGCACACTTACATGCATGGGTGACTGCCTGGGTGTGCCTGTATGGTGAAAGAGTGCACACTTAAATGTGTAGGTGGCTGCCTGTGTGAGTGTATGTTGAAAGGGTGCACAATTAAATATGGGTGGCTGGTGTGCCTGACGAGTGTGCAATGAAAGGGTGCACACTTAAATATATGAGTGGCTGCCTGTGTGTGCCGGAATGATGAAAGGGTCTACACTTAAACGTATAGGTGGCTGCTTGTGTAAGTGTATGGTGAATGGGTGCACACTTAAATGTATAGGTGGCTGCCTGTGTGAGTGAATGGTGAAAGGATGCACTCTTAAATGTATGGGTTGCTGCCTGGGTGTGCCTGTATGGTGAAAGGATGCCCACTTAATTGTACGGGTGTCTGCCCGGGTGTGCCTGTATGGTGAAAGGGTGCACACTTAAATGTATGGACGGCTGCCTGGGTGTGCCCGTATGGTGAAAGGGTACACACTTAATTGTATGGGTGGCTGGGTGTGCGCCTGTGTGTATGGTGAATGGTGTGTGTGCTTGTGTTCAGGGGCAACAAAACCTACATTTCAGGTGTTTGGGGTGGTGCTAACCCTTCATATGTTGCTAACTTCAGGAGTGGTGATGAGGGGCAAACCTATTTGTGTGGGGGCATTTCACTTCATTATGCATTCTAATTGAGACAATTCCAGTGCAGCTTCAATGTTACAGGTCGTTAACTCTCTCCTTGTAGTTTGAAAGCACCCACTTAGGGACTGTTGTACCCTCTCTACCCTTCCAATCACTTTCCTGGCATGCAAGGACTAAACCCACATCAAGATTTCAATTGCCTAAAGAATTATGCATTTGAATGCAGGTACTAACAGTGAAATGCTTTACGTTAATAATTGCTGGGCCTTTGTTAACAGCGAAACCCGGGAGCCGTTTAACATCTGGGTCCTGTTCTGTCCGGCAATAGCTCTGTAGGTCAACCAGGTCGAGTCAACATAGCCCAAAATTTCAGGGGGGATTCAGGGAGGGCTGAAGCCCAGCCAGCTCAATGGTGTTGCACCACTACTTATGTTTAATCCCTTGGTGATTTATTGATAATCTTCATTACTCATAACCCTATTCTTCCTCGTCCCAGTACTTGTGTATGAGGCACTTTGCGTCATACACACGTAATGGGATGAGGTAGAGGGACATTGGGGTAATGCCTGGCTTAGTTACCTGTAATCTGCAATACTCCTAGCCCCACTCTTCCTCATCCCAGTACTTACCTATGAGGCAAGGAGCCTCATACGTAAGCACTGGGACAAGGAAAAGGGATGTGGAGGTAATTCTGGGCTGAGAAGCTGATTTTGGGGGTTGAGGCAGGGGGGAGAGGGGATGCTTGGGCCCTGGGGTGGGATGGGTATTGTATGATAAATTGTAGTGGTCATCCATGTCCAGGCTACGCATGCTTGCTATGTGGCATTAGTAGGTATAGAGTCATTTTGGTGCAGCCAGTCTAGTAATTTCTTAGTTTGGCTTGACTTTTTAACTGGATATCTCTGATAAATTAGTGCTGCTAAGTGTAATTACCTGGCTAGACTGGGATGTGGGTGCTGCCAGTCCAACCATTTCTTACCACTGCATTGTATATTTTTCTGGGCATCTGGTATAAAATAACCATGATACGTGTTATTGCTTCGACTGGCATTTTGGTGCAACCACTCTAAGTATGTGTAAATGTGGCCTGGCATGCTGCACTGTAATATGTTATTACGTGTCTAGAATGGTCTACATTCTGCAGCCCGTTGGACTTGTTTTCATTGTGGCATGGCATTTTTAATAGCAAAGCATTATATCATTTAAAGCGTTAATGTTCCTGTGCACTGTTGGTGACTTGCATGTATTGGATTTTTGGATTAGTGTTACCCTACAAAACAATTGCAAATGATCTGGCCTTGTAGCCAATTTTTCTCAGAAAGTGTGCTTCTATTGCATTATAACACTTATTTATATTGTTCTCCGAGGGGAGTGTGCGGCGTACGCCTGCAGCAGCACGTCCCTGCGGATTGCGCAAGTGTGGTAATCTAGGCCAGCCCAGAGTGTGGCTTGATGCGTGATTTGTTGCAGAGTTAGGATGGGCCTCAGCATGGCATGCGGGGGGCCCCCAAAGTTTGTGTTACGCCACTGCCAATACACCACTTCAATTCTAACATGTGTGATCAGGACTTGAAAGATTATTGTCCGTGATGGCAAAATGTTTTTAAACCTATGAATAAACATGGATAGGCATGAATATACAGTTGGTTTGGCCTGTTTGTTTATCCCTTGTTTAGTGTACCTGTGGATTGTCAGCAATTTGTGGGTTAAACCTTAAACCATCTACGACCATTGATGTCCATAGCTAGTAATAGTTACGCCAGAAGAACACAGACCCAGGAACCATTATTTGGCAGAAACGGCTGTCCCCACAGAAACATCTGCATGCCAGCAATAACAGAGTATTCCTATCAGACAACCAGCCACTGGCAAAGCAGGCCCTTTAATCGCAGATCAGATTTTCCAGTTGTGTAACAAACTGATGCTGTCCCGGGAGAATAGCTCAGCGGCAACGTGCTCGCCTTGGAAACAAGGCAACACGAAGCAACACAGGTTCGATCCCTGGGTCCGCACTTAGAAACCTCTGGGTATTAAGTGCGTTATACATACGCAACTAAGACATATTCCGGTAACAGCGCCTTGATGCCTCCTGGCTTTTGGAGCACTTTAAAAATGCAAATAAAATAAAATAAATAAATGCAAGTTCCCACCTTCAAAGTCCTTAAACAAATCAGTATGACTTAAATTAAATGTATAGTGAAGAGATATTAAGAGGTCTTCGTGAAAATAAGTATTAATATGTGCACTGTGAAATATGTCATGAATGTATTTATGTTGAAAGGAAAACATAGCTCACGTTATGCACATAGACCCAGTCTTTTGGAACTGAACCTGCCCTCCTCATTCCTGGTAAGAGATGTCTCCGGCCTGCCCTGCATTGGATTTCTGCAACCTGCTCTCATTTCAATTGATCATGCCAATACAAGTATTCATTTCAGTTGACATCATTTCTTTCTGAAGCACTCTGACTTCAGAAAGAAATGATGTCTTTTTTAGCCATAACTGAATTAATATCTTGCAGAAGTAAGGGTGATTTCAGAATAAATTATTGACATTACAATTCGCTCACTCTGGCAGTGCTCTGGCTCCTCTGCTCTGCACATGATAGGAACCAGGACGCTCTTCCTGATTCCTGTCTGCGTGGAGCATAGGAGCCAGGGCATGACTGGAGAGGAGTTCCCAGGAGCAGTGGATTCACCAAAAGCAGTAAGGAAAAAAGATATTGCTAATGTGTGTGCCTACGTCTTTGCGAGAGTGTGGGTGTGCGTACACATCTTTTTTGATGAGTATACATGATAATGCAGGCATGATATATGTTATTAGTGGCTAGACTGGCATTTCGGTGTAGCTAGTCAAACCATTGCTGATTGTGGCTCGACATTTTGTACTGGGTATCTCTGCTAAAACTAGCATCATAAGTGTTATTTTCTGACTCGACTGGCATGTGGGTGAAGCCAGTCTATCCTTTTCCTATTATGGCATAGCATATTTGTCTGGGCATTTATGAGAAAGTAAGTAAGTGTTATTACGTGGCTAGACAAGAATTTTTGTGCAGCCAGTTTTGCTATGTCTGACTGTGGAACAGCATTTTGTACTGGGCATCATCAAGGGTAAAGCCAACCTGATAAGTGTTATTAGGTGCCTAGTCTGGCCTACATTGTGCAGCCAGTTTGGACATGTCTTCTTATGGTGGCATTTGATTTTTAACAGAAAGCATTACATTAATGAAAACATCAATGCTCCTGTGCACTGTGGGTAACTTGCATCTATTGGATTTTTGGAGTTGGCCTACACAACCAATTGCAAACTGCCTGGCTTTTTACCCAATTTTTCACTGAAACTATGCTGTATAAAGCACCGTTTTGATCCATTATTCAAACATTTTTTTTGTTGGGGTGCAACCCCCCGAACCTCTTTTGGTTGATTCGTGCTCCTTTTCAAGGCTTGGTCACTGTGGCATATTTGTGTGAATTGTTTTCGCCCTTTCAATAAAATAATTCACCAACCGCTACTGGGTAACTGACTGGTATGTGGCGGAGACAGCATGATGATTGTTATTACATGATGGGGGAGGAGGGATGGAGTGGGGGGGGTTTATTTGGCAAAGGATAGGCAGACTGGACATTTACGGTGGCATGACATTTTACACTCACATAAGGGTCACAGCCTCTATGATGTGTGATTTTACATGGTGTGTGTAGGCATTTGTGCAGCCAAACTAGGGAATGGATCCTTACTGTAGCATTGCATGTTTTACTCCTGTTGAGGGTAAAGTCAACGTGAAGAGTATTCTTACATGGTGGTGCAACAGTTGTGCAAGCATTTGTGCAGCCAGCAATAACATGCTTTCTTCCTGTGGAAGGAGTTTATTACTGCTCAGCTATTAAGGGCAAAGCTAACAAACAGGGTTTAGGGTGATTTTAACGCAACCGATTTGATCGCATGATAAAGCTACGCAAACAAATTGCTCGTGAAGCATTCATCGTACACGTTCATTGAGCGTGCAGAAAAGGACTACGAAAACATGATAGTAATAGATTTACTCAAGCTAAAAGAGTTGAAAGATCCGTTTGAAGCTGTTCTGCCAGTGTATTTTCAGACCTGCTACACAGCTGAAGCAGAAAGATCACTGAAATGATGCGGTTTTGGGAATGTCATCTAACGATACTGGCAAATTCCACATGATGGCACCATTGCACAATTAATATAGCATATCCCGTTCGCTAAGGAGAGACATGTTCGCTCCTACCACTAAACTGTGAATAACGATTACCAGACATTAATCCCCCCGTAATCCTTCCAATGGAAGTTGGGGACATCCCTGAAACCCCTGTGGGCCTTGTACGGTATGATAAACATAATGAAGGAGGTGTTCTCTTTAAAGGTACGCAATGATGAAATCGCAATGCGTGACTTTGGTTAAACACTAATCGCAGTAATGTCACAAACGATGAACAGAATTTGATGTAATCTCCCGTGGCAACAAGAGAATGTTCGTAGATGGAGGATAGCTCAGGGGCAATGTGTTTTTCTTGGAAGCAAGATAACGCAGAGCAACACTGGTTTGAATCCTGGTCCAACGCTTAGAGACTGCTGTCTGGTATTAAGCGAGTAATATAAGATTAATTAATTAATTTATTGAAATGAGGATACTGGCATACACTGGCAGAGCCAGCATGAACATGTCTTCTTATGATATCATTACTGTGTGTTTTCTCCTGTTTAAATTGCACTGTGAAAGTACTTAAAATTGCACTGTGAATCCTAGACCTTTTTCCCCCAGATGCCAAGTATTTATGTTCACAGACAATCCATTGATGATTATGGTTTATACATGATTTGAACCCTGATTAACCATTTAAAGTCATGAACAGTAAATTGTTTAAGGATGTACCATAGATAGCCATGGTCTAATGGTGTCCGTGGTACCATTTGTCAAAAATATATAGGGTGAACCCAGAGCCCAGTGAGTCAGGGGTTCTCCTAATGCTATAACAAATACATCACTCAAGTTGGCCACACAATATTATGAACATCTGGTATCAATTAACGTGAAGTTTAATTCTAAAAGAAATATGTACTTAATCAAAGTGAAATTTAATTTAAATAAATTATTTGAATTCATCATGTAACAGGAAACTTAATTCCAAAAACCAGTTCTCTTTTTGAAGTAATATGGCTCCCCTCAGCCCCATGACTTGTGAGTGTATGGGTGGCTGCCTATATGAGTGTATGGTGAAAGGGTGCACAATTAAATGTATGGGTGGCTAGGTGTGCGTGTCGAGTATATGGTGAAAGGGTGCACACTTACATGCCAGGGTGTGCCTGTATGGTGAAAGGGTGCACACTTAAATGTGTAGGTGGATGCCTGTGTGAGTGTATGTTGAAAGGGTGCACACCTAAATGTATAGGTGAAAGGGGGCACTCTTAAATGTATAGGTGGCTGCCTATGTGAGTGTATGTTGAAAGGGTGCACAATTAAATATGGGTGGCTGGTGTGCCTGTCGAGTGTGCAATGAAAGGGTGCACACTTAAATATATGAGTGGCTGCCTGTGTGTGCCGGAATGATGAAAGGGTCCACAGTTAAACTTATAGGTGGCTGCCCGTGTAAGTGTATGGTGAATGGGTGCACACTTAAATGTATAGGTGGCTGCCTGTGTGAGTGAATGGTGAAAGGATGCACACTTAAATGTATGGGTTGCTGCCTGGGTGTGCCTGTATGGTGAAAGGATGACCACTTAAATGTATGGGTGTCTGCCCGGGTGTGCCTGTATGGTGAAAGGGTGCACACTTAAATGTATGGACGGCTGCATGGGTGTGCTGTATGGTGAAAGGGTACACACTTAATTGTATCGGTGGCTGGGTGTGCGCCTGTGTGTATGGTGAATGGTGTGTGTGCTTGTGTTCAGGGGCGCAACAAAACCTACATTTCAGGTGTTTGGGGTGGTGCTAACCCTTCATATGTTGCTAACTTCAGGAGTGGTGATGAGGGGCAAACCTATTTGTGTGGGGGCATTTCACTTCATTATGCATTCTAATTGAGACTCTTCCAGTGCAGCTTCAATGTTACAGGCCGTTAACTCTCTCCTTGACGTTTGAAAGCCCCCACTTAGGGACTGCTGTCCCCTCTCTACCCTTACAATCACTTTCCTGGCATGCAAGGACTAAACCCACATCAAGATTTCAATTGCCTAAAGAATTATGCATTTGAATGCAGGTACTAACAGTGAAATGCTTTACGTTAATAATTGCTGGGCCTTTGTTAACAGCGAAACCCGGGAGCCGTTTAACATCTGGGTCCTGTTTATCCGGCAATAGCTCTTTAGGTCAAGCAGGTCGCGTCAACATAGCCCAAAATTTCAGGGGGGATTCAGGGGAGGGCTGAAGCCCAGCCAGCTCAATGGTGTTGCACCACTACTTATGTTTAATCCCTTGGTGATTTATTGATAATCTTCATTACTCATAGCCCTATTCTTCCTCGTGCCAGTACTTGTGTATGAGGCACTTTGCGTCATACACAAGTAATGGGATGAGGTAGAGGGACATGGGGGTAATGCCTGGCTTAGTTACCTGTAATCTTCATTACTCCTAGCCCCACTCTTCCTCATCCCAGTACTTACCAATGAGGCAAGGAGCCTCATACTTAAGCACTGGGACAAGGAAAAGGGATGTGGAGGTAATTCTGGGCTGAGAAGCTGATTTTGGGGGTTGGGGCAGGGGGTAGGCGGGAGAGGGGATGCGTGGGCCCTGGGGTGGGATGGGTATTGTACGATAAATTGTAGTGGTCATCCATGTCCAGGCTATGCATGCTTACTATGTGGCATTAGTAGGTATAGAGTCATTTTGGTGCAGCCAGTCTAGTAATTTCTTAGTTTGGCTTGACTTTTTAACTGGATATCTCTGATAAATTAGTGCTTCTAAGTGTAATTACCTGGCTAGACTGGGATGTGGGTGCTGCCAGTCCAGCCATTTCTTACCGCTGCATTGTATATTTTTCTGGGCATCTGGTATAAAATAACCATGATAAGTGTTATTGCTTCGACTGGCATTTTGGTGCAACCACTCTAAGTATGTGTAAATGTGGCCTGGCATGCTTCACTGTAATATGTTAATACGTGTCTAGAATGGTCTACATTGTGCAGCCCGTTGGACTTGTTTTCATTGTGGCATGGCATTTTTAATAGCAAAGCATTATATCATTTAAAGC
This sequence comes from Ambystoma mexicanum, assembly GCF_040938575.1. Lineage (NCBI taxonomy): Eukaryota > Metazoa > Chordata > Amphibia > Caudata > Ambystomatidae > Ambystoma > Ambystoma mexicanum. The sequence continues at coordinate 996,013,952 of NC_090941.1, forward strand.
GTTAATGTTCCTGTGCACTGTTGGTGACTTGCATGTATTGGATTTTTGGATTAGTGTTACCCTACAAAACAATTGCAAATGATCTGGCCTTGTAGCCAATTTTTCTCAGAAAGTGTGCTTCTATTGCATTATAACACTTATTTATATTGTTCTCCGAGTGGAGTGTGCGGCGTACGCCTGCAGCAGCACGTCCCTGCGGATTGCGCAAGTGTGGTAATCTAGGCCAGCCCAGAGTGTGGCTTGATGCGTGATTTGTTGCAGAGTTAGGATGGGCCTCAGAATGGCATGCGGGGGGCCCCCAAAGTTTGTGTTACGCCACTGCCAATACACCACTGCAATTCTAACATGTGTGATCAGGACTTGAAAGATTATTGTCCGTGATGGCAAAATGTTTTTAAACCTATGAATAACCGTGTATAGGCATGAATATACAGTTGGTTTGGCCTGTTTGTTTATCCCTTGTTTAGTGTACCTGTGGATTGTCAGCAATTTGTGGTTTAAACCTTAAACCACCTACGACCATTGATGTCCATAGCTAGTAATAGTTACGCCAGAAGAACACAGGCCCAGGAACCATTATTTGGCAGAAACGGCTGTCCCCACAGAAACATCTGCATGCCAGCAATAACAGAGTATTCCTATCAGACAACCAGCCACTGGCAAAGCAGGCCCTTTAATCGCAGATCAGATTTTCCAGTTGTGTAACAAACTGATGCTGTCCCGGGAGAATAGCTCAGCGGCAACGTGCTCGCCTTGGAAACAAGGCAACACGAAGCAACACAGGTTCGATCCCTGGGTCCGCACTTAGAAACCTCTGGGTATTAAGTGCGTTATAAATACGCAACTAAGACATATTCCAGTAACAGCGCCTTGATGCCTCCTGGCTGTTGGAGCACTTTAAAAATGCAAATAAAATAAAATAAATAAATGCAAGCTCCCACCTTCAAAGTCCTTAAACAAATCAGTATGACTTAAATTAAATGTATAGTGAAGAGATATTAAGAGGTCTTCGTGAAAATAAGTATTAATATGTGCACTGTGAAATATGTCATGAATGTATTTATGTTGAAAGGAAAACATAGCTCACGTTATGCACATAGACCCAGTCTTTTGGAACTGAACCTGCCCTCCTCATTCCTGGTAAGAGATGTCTCCGGCCTGCCCTGCATTGGATTTCTGCAACCTGCTCTCATTTCAATTGATCATGCCAATACAAGTATTCATTTCAGTTGACATCATTTCTTTCTGAAGCACTCTGACTTCAGAAAGAAATGATGTCTTTTTTAGCCATAACTGAATTAATATCTTAATGTCTGAAGTAAGGATGATTTCAGAATAAATTATTGACATTACAATTCGCTCACTCTGGCAGTGCTCTGGCTCCTCTGCTCTGCACATGATAGGAACCAGGACGCTCTTCCTGATTCCTGTCTGCGTGGAGCATAGGAGCCAGGGCATGACTGGAGAGGAGTTCCCAGGAGCAGTGGATTCACCAAAAGCAGTAAGGAAAAAAGATATTGCTAGTGTGTGTGCCTACGTCTTTGCGAGAGTGTGGGTGTGCGTACACATCTTTTTTGATGAGTATACATGATAATGCAGGCATGATATATGTTATTAGTGGCTAGACTGGCATTTCGGTGTAGCTAGTCAAACCATTGCTGATTGTGGCTCGACATTTTGTACTGGGTATCTTTGCTAAAACTAGCATCATAAGTGTTATTTTCTGACTCGACTGGCATGTGGGTGAAGCCAGTCTATCCTTTTCCTATTATGGCATAGCATATTTGTCTGGGCATTTATGAGAAAGTAAGTAAGTGTTATTACGTGGCTAGACAAGAATTTTTGTGCAGCCAGTTTTGCTATGTCTGACTGTGGAACAGCATTTTGTACTGGGCATCATCAAGGGTAAAGCAAACCTGATAAGTGTTATTAGGTGCCTAGTCTGGCCTACATTGTGCAGCCAGTTTGGACATGTCTTCTTATGGTGGCATTTGATTTTTAACAGAAAGCATTACATTAATGAAAACATCAATGCTCCTGTGCACTGTGGGTAACTTGCATCTATTGGATTTTTGGAGTTGGCCTACACAACCAATTGCAAACTGCCTGGCTTTTTACCCAATTTTTCACTGAAACTATGCTGTATAAAGCACCGTTTTGATCCATTATTCAAACATTTTTTTTGTTGGGGTGCAACCCCCCGAACCTCTTTTGGTTGATTTGTGCTCCTTTTCTAGGCTTGGTCACTGTGGCATATTTGTGTGAATTGTTTTCGCCCTTTCAATAAAATAATTCACCAACCGCTACTGGGTAACTGACTGGTATGTGGCGGAGACAGCATGATGATTGTTATTACATGATGGGGGAGGAGGGATGGAGTGGGGGGGTTTATTTGGCAAAGGATAGGCAGACTGGACATTTACGGTGGCATGACATTTTACACTCACATAAGGGTCACAGCCTCTATGATGTGTGATTTTACATGGTGTGTGTAGGCATTTGTGCAGCCAAACTAGGGAATGGATCCTTACTGTAGCATTGCATGTTTTACTCCTGTTGAGGGTAAAGTCAACGTGAAGAGTATTCTTACATGGTGGTGCAACAGTTGTGCAAGCATTTGTGCAGTCAGCAATAACATGCTTTCTTCCTGTGGAAGGAGTTTATTACTGCTCAGCTATTAAGGGCAAAGCTAACAAATAGGGTTTAGGGTGATTTTAACGCAACCGATTTGATCGCATGATAAAGCTACGCAAACAAATTGCTCGTGAAGCATTCATCGTACACGTTCATTGAGCGGGCAAAAAATGACTACGAAAACATGATAGTAATAGATTTACTCAAGCTAAAAGAGTTGAAAGATCCGTTTGAAGCTGTTCTGCCAGTGTATTTTCAGACCTGCTACACAGCTGAAGCAGAAAGATCACTGAAATGATGCGGTTTTGGGAATGTCATCTAACGATACTGTCAAATTCCACATGATGGCACCATTGCACAATTAATATAGCATATCCCTTTCGCTAAGGAGAGACATGTTCGCTCCTACCACTAAACTGTGAATAACGATTACCAGACATTAATCCCCCCGTAATCCTTCCAATGGAAGTTGGGGACATCCCTGCAACCCCTGTGGCCCTTGTACGGTATGATAAACAAAATGAAGGAGGTGTTCTCTTTAAAGGTACGCAATGATGAAATCGCAATGCGTGACTTTGGTTAAACACTAATCGCAGTAATGTCACAAATGATGAACAGAATTTGATGTAATCTCCCGTGGCAACAAGAGAATGTTCGTAGATGGAGGATAGCTCAGGGGCAATGTGTTTTTCTTGGAAGCAAGATAACGCAGAGCAACACTGGTTTGAATCCTGGTCCAACGCTTAGAGACTGCTGTCTGGTATTAAGCGAGTAATATAAGATTAATTAATTAATTTATTGATATGAGGATACTGGCATATACTGGCAGAGCCAGCATGAACATGTCTTCTTATGATATCATTACTGTGTGTTTTCTCCTGTTTAAATTGCACTGTGAAAGTACTTAAAATTGCACTGTGAATCCTAGACCTTTTTCCCCCCTATTCAGGACTCCCAAACTTAGGTGTGTTTTCTCCTGTTTTAAACTGCATTGTGAAAGTACTGCCATTCTGGGGCCTTGCCTCCTAGCAAAGCACTCATCTAGCAAACCTTTCTACCACTACCTAAGCGCCTGTCGTCTTGTCCAATTGTCAACTTGTCTTGTCTCTCTGCCTTGTCTGCTTGCACCCTGCCCTGTTCCTTCCCTATTGTTCTCTCCTACCTGGTCCCACTCCATTCCTCTTCTCTCCTCTCCCTATCTACTCTATGTTACTCTCTGTCTCTCCTATCTTTTCCAACTGCTTCTCTATCAACTACCCTGCTCTCCTCACTAAATCTGGTAGGAAGATGTTTAAAAAGGACATCCTGGTCTCCAACCCAGGCCTCCCTATCGCTGGCACCTATACCAGTGCCTCCTCCAGGCAAACTTTCACTGACATCCTCTTTGTCATTCCCACGCCAGACTTATGGATTCTAGATATGGTCTCTGTGCTTTCCCCTTTCTCTTCTTCTCCCATTAATGGTGGCACCCGCTGGGAGGCCCTCCTGGCCTCCTTCCACTCCTCTACGGTCATCATTAATGTCTACTTGAATGGTACCCTCCTGGTCCACGGCCGTCAAGCCAACCTTCTTCTCTTTGATAGACACTTCCCGCGCCTCAGCAGTTTCCTCTCTTCTCCTGCTGTCCCCTCCACAGCTTTCCCACCTCCCATTGCTGTCTCCTGCTTGACTACCTTGCTCTCTCCTCCTTCCTCTTCTGCCCCCCTCGGCCTGCTTCTGCACCTCCACAGGGTGTACCTCTGATTTGTACCCCTCCCCAGAAGTCTTTCAAGGATGGCAAGCTTCTCCATATTGCCACTCTCAAGTCTCACTCTCCTGTCAAACACTCCTCTGACATCTGCCGCCTCCTGGAGGAACTTGACCTCAATGTCCTCGGTCTCACCGAGACATGGTTCACGCCATGACACTCTCCTCCCTGGCGGCTACAAGATCCTCTCTGCACCCAGATCCAACCATTTTGGAGGGAGTGTAGCCCTGATCTTCCCTGAGTGGATTCCTGTCTCTGTCATTCCTACGCAGGCCTACTCCTCTTTTGAATGCCTTGTCTGCAGGCTCTCTCTCTCCTGACCACTGTGGAAACCATCTATTGGCCACCTGGTCAGATCTCCCCCTTCCTCACTGAGTGGGCAGACCTCTCCTCTTCCCTCTTAGTCGTAACCACTCAACTCCTCCTTCTTGGAGACTTCAACATCCACCTGGATGCTGCCTGTCCTTCCACTGGACCTTTCGTGACCTCTGCAACTCTCTCACTCTCTATTCTAGACCTCTGGCCTAACTCACTCTGCAGGGCACACTCTGGATGTTGTGATCTGCTCAGACCTTCCCCTTTCGATCCCTCTCACCACTCCTCTTTCCTGGAGTGATCACTTTCTCCTTTCCACCCATCTCTCCCTCTCTACCCCTCAGGCAAAGCCAACTCCAGCACTGCCACCTACCTTCTCAGTCATCTGACCCATGAAGCATGTGTCAGTTGAGGCTTTCGCCTCCACTTTTTCTACCCCTCCTCCTTCTCTGGCTGACTCACGCCCTGACACAGCCCTTTCAGGCTCCACTCTGCTATAGCTGATACTCTCGATGTTCTTGCCCCTGTCATGAGGATCCGCTTGAAGCCCATAGCCAAGTGCAACTCTTGGTATGACTCGGACCTTGTCACCCTTAAATGCAAGTGCAGGGTGGCTGAGAGGAAATGGCATGCTTCCCGTGCATCCTCGGACAAACTGGCCTGCCGCCTGCCCCAGAGGCAATACCGGCTCTCTGTCTGCACCAAGAAGAGAGCCCACATCCAAGCCTGCGTCTCCGCGGCATGTAAAAACTTGGCTGAACTTGTTAAAATCTGCAAGGAGCTGGCCAGTCCTGCTGCAGTCTCTACCTCTCCTATTCCCTCACAGGCCCTCTGCATGGCCCTGGCTTCTCCTTTCATCCCTAAAACCCAGGACATCATGTCCTCTCTCTCTTCCTTTCCCCCTCCTCTCTCTACTCCCTGCTCTTCCTTTGGCCCTTCTTTTGCCACTTCTCCTCCCTTCTTCTCTGCCTTTCCCCTGTTCTCCTCAGGTGAGGTTTCTAGACAAGTCCGATCTATAAAGGTCTTGTCAAAACAGGTTCACCCCTGTTACTCCAAACCGATCAATGACCACATTGATACCCTGGCTCCTGTTCAGGTGGATTTCTGCAACCACTCCTTGCCCTCCCGCTGTAGAACTCCCTTGAGCATTCTCTTCTTAAGAAACCCTCTGCCGACCCTTCCTGGCCTGCTACCTATCATCCAATCTCCATCACTCCTTTCCTGGGCAAACTCCTGGAAAAGCTGGCCAGCTCCCAGCTTAATCTTCACTATGAATCTGTTGGTTGTCTCCATGACCATCAGTCTGGCTTCAGAGCTGCCAGATGCACAGAAACTGCTCTCCTGAACATCCGTGAAGACCTGCTCTCCAACCTCGATTCCAACACCCCTTGTTTCCTCATCTTACTTGATCTCTCCTCTGCCTTTTACACAGTCAACCACACCATCCTGCTCAACCGTCCCCATGATAACTTGGTATCACCGATCAGGCCTTGGTTCGGCTGACCGCATTCCTTTCCAATCAACCCTCCCAGGTCCAACTTGGGTCCTTCCTCTCCTCTATCTCTATCTCTACCTGTGGTGTTCCCCAGGGGTCTAACCTCTCTCCCTGGCTGTTCAACCAATACCTGGCACTTCATGCCCACCGCATTTCCGCTCTCTGCCCCAACTTCCAGTGCTATGCGGATGACACTCAGCTCATTGTCAGGCTCCCTTCCGCCACCTCTTCTCCTTCTCTCATCTAGGACTGCTTGTCCTTTATCCAGGAGTGGTGTGCCGCCAATGAGCTCTGCCTTAATGCCAGTAAGACTGAGATTCTCCTCATTGGCACACCTGCTCCCTCCCTTCCTGTCACTCTCTGGCTGGCCTCTCTCGGCCCTCTTCCTGCTCTCACCTGTGAGGCAAAAAACCTTGGGGTCATCTTTGACTCCACACTTTCCTTCTCTCCTCACATCTCTGACGTCTCTAAGAAGTCACACTACCAGCGGCACCTCCTCAGAGGTAGTCTTCCTTTCCTCTCCTTCCCCCAGAAGCTCACTGTCTCCTGAGCTCTGGTTCTCTCTAGGCTGGACTATTGCAACAGCCTCTTTCTAAATCTGCCTGCTTCTACTCTCCGCCCTCTGCAACTTATCCAGAACAGGACTGCGAGACTTGTCCTTGGCCTCAAGCCCAGGGATCGTATCTCTCCAGGACTGAAATCTCTGCACGGGCTCCCAGTGGCTGTGAGGATTAAGTTCAAAATACTCTGCATTGTCCACAAGGCCTTCTGGGGCCTGGGACCTCATTACCTTCAACTCTCTCTTCCTAAATATCTTCCTTCTCGAGCTCTTCGCTCATCCGCCTCCAACTCCCTCAGGGTCCGTCGCTTCTCCAAGCAGAGAGTTGGTGGTAGATCTTTCTTCTGCTGGAACAGCCTCCCTACCTCTCTGAAACTTGAGTAGAACCATCTCCGTTTCCGGAAGCACCTCAAGACCTTCCTCTTTGCTTCTGCTTTCTCAAATCCTCTCTCCTTCTGATCTCCTGACTGATTCTGAAACTGTACTGGTTACCTGGCTACCTTCTGACCTCTGGCCCAGGTCACCTCCCTGCCAGTTGCACACCTGCACTGCCCCCCTGGTAACCCGTGCACTCGGGGACTGTTTATGCATCCCTACAGCCCCTACCAGCACTTGCCCCTGATGTATGCACTTACCCTTGCACTTGCTACCAGCTGGCCGCACTTCTCTTCATTGTCTTTATTCATTTTACTGTTATCCTGTGTACTGCACTCCCCCCTCCACTTTTCCCCTGCACATTTCCCCTCCCCCCTTGCACTTGCACAATCTCAATGTCACCTGGCCTGGTAGGATCGTTGTCTCTGTCTTCCCTCTGTTTCCCTTCCCGTGCCTTGACGCGTTATAAATGCCATATCATATCATATCTCGTACTGCCATTAAAGATGGATGTATTATTGATACACATATACCTTTTATGTATTCTAGGTGGGGAAGAGGTGCCAGACGTCATGCTCTGGACCTGTGGCAACCACCAGGGCTACTGCCGCCGTTTCTGCTTTTCTCATGAGCAAGCCGTAGGCCTGACTGGATGCCCTCGAAAACTCAGGTACTGCCGAAGGCGATCTTCCATCACTGGGGAGGTGGGAAAGTCCCCTATAAACTTAAGACAACCATAGTAAACCTGTGGTCCTGATTAAACGAGGGAGGGACACCGATATGCTGAGCAATTAAGATTTGAATACAGTAAGACGCCTAATGGGTACTGGTGTCCTAATTATCCTAATGTGATGTCAATGAATTGTTGAGGAAATCTGTTTTCTATGGGACCGCTCATTAACATATTGAAAAGAATCTTGACAAAAGATGGATGAGATGAACATGTTCAAGTAGCTCTACTACCAAACTACTGTGTGGCTTTATTAACTAATATAATAGACTATGTTGAACGTATTGGCAACTCGGGGGAACATTTAAACAACAAATAAATAAAATAATAATCCGGAATAGATTGTGAGCCAAAGAAAAAATAAACAATTAAAAATAGATTATGACACTGACATTCTCTTCCCCCATTTTCCAATTTCCCTTAGGTTTCCTGAGATTTGTAAGCAAGACACTTGTGCATAGTTAAAGCTTGTGGTTACAAGATAATGCCCAAATTTTTTTTTATTTAAGTGCATTCACATGTTCCTGATTAGATGCTTGCTCCTTGTATCTTGGAGAGTCAAAGGCCTCAGACAGTCAATGTAAAACTCACCACCGGGAGAATCAGCGGGCTCATAGCATTTCCTTAAGTGTTCAAACTTAAGTGTCACTCATTCACCTTAGCTAAAAACTATGAACCCATCTCAAAATCGTACCAATAATTGCCCTTTGATGGACCTAATGCACCAAAAATGTTGAGGACATGATGACAATCCTGGAGGACCAGTGCCCCCTGAGATGACTTCAGAAGTAGTTATTTATTGTGGATCCAATGTATTGGATGACAACATAGGTACAAAGGGAGCCAGACATTTTTCTTTGAAAATTCAATGAGTATTTTTTTATGCACATTGCCCAAGAAATTTAAACTTGTAATTTGTATTACTTTCAGGCAACTCGGCGGACACTTTAAGATTCAATAATTTCTCTTTTCTCTCTTCCCCCAAAATCTTAAAGTCCTCCAACTCTCACGGTATGTTCCTAACCCGAGTATTTAAAGTGATTGGGTAAGGTTATGCACAAATGCTTTCCCCCAAAATGAGAAGCTCGGTCAGTTATTCGACTTTTAGGAATGTTGCCACCTTGGGGGAGTCTATTAAGGAAGTGTGTTCATGATATTTAAGACCGTGCTTGCCCAAACAGTCAGTTTTACTACAAACATCTCAAATTGCTACCCTAGTATACTAGACAGATTCAGGGAGGGCAATCCACTAAAGGTTGGAAGGACAGTGTACAAAGTCATTAGCACACATGATTTGGACGGGCACACGAGTATGTCCCTTGTTAGGAATAGTATTGAAACTGATCAGTGACATAATGCAGTATTTATTCAGATATAGCTATGCAATTAGTGTTTTGGGAATGACAGGCCCACAGCTCCCATAAGGCCAAACGGGCTGAGTCAGTGAACAGGTCCTCATTAAGGTCGGAATCCAGAACCCCAGGAAGGGGAATATGAACAGCTGTGGTCCACAAGCTCATAGGAACTCATAGAACTCATTGGGTGCCTGCTGGGGGCTGTGGGTCTTTCACTCACCAACGAATACTAAAATGCCTAGAAAAAGAGAACTAGGTAAAAGGCTTGTGGCCCACTGATTACCCGAGTGAAGGCTATGAAACAAAGGAGAGAAGAGGTGCAGTGCCTGATGGTAGTTGTGGTCCTGTCACTCCCAAACAAAAGCTAAGTAGCCTAGAAAACCAGAACACAGTAGATGGTGTATGCCATGCTAAGAACACGAGTGAAGTCTTTGAAACAATGTGTGATATGATATGATCATTTATTTGTATCGCGCTCGTACACAAGTGTTTCAGAGCGCGACAAGGCAAGGGAGGGGAACAGGGGAGAACAAAACAGCGATCTTACTAGGCCCAGTGACATTGAGATCGCGCAAGAGCAGGGGAGAGGGAAAAGGGGGAAAGTGCATGGAAGGGGGAGAGAGGAAAGTGCAGAGCAGAGGAGAGCAGATAAATAATAATAAATAAAATAAATAGATAGTAGAGGCAATAAACAGTGGAGGTGCAGTCAGAAAGTGCTTTGTTTAGGGCAGCAGACTGGGTAAGTCTGATAAGTGCAGAATAAAAGAAGAAAATGGGGGTGTGGGGAACTGTATGGGTACAGATACAGTCCACCAGTGCAAGGGGTGGCCAGGAGGCAGTGCATGAGGGTGGCAGGGTGAACAGGTACCTGGGCACAGGGGACAGAGGGTGGCCAGGTGCACGGTGCCAAGAGAGCAGTTCAGCAGGGGGAGGGGGGTGAAAGTGGAAGCAAAGAGAAAGGTCTTGAGGAGCTTCCGGAACCGGAGATGGTTATTTTCAAGTTTCAGAGTGGCAGGGAGGCTGTTCCAGGGGGAGGCCCCAGCCGAAGACAGAGATCTACCCCCAGCTTGTTTCTTTAAAAAACGACTGACCCTGAGGGAGTTAGAAGTAGATGAGCGAACAGCTCGAGAAGGGAGGTATTTGCGCAGGGATAGCTGAAGGTATTTTGGACCCAGGCCCCAGAAAGCCTTGTGGACAATGCAGAGGGTTTTGGATTTAATCCTAGCTTCCACTGGGAGCCAATGGAGAGATTTCCGGGCTGGAGAGATACGAAACCAGGGTTTGAGGCCAAGGACAAGTCTTGCAGTCCTGTTCTGGATTAGTTGCAGAGGGTGGAGAGTAGAGGCAGGTAGATTAGAAAGAGGCTGTTACAATAGTCCAGCCCAGAGAGAACCAGAGCTTGGGATACCATGAGCTTCAGGGGGAAGGAGAGGTAAGGCAGAGTACCGCTGAGGAGGTGCAGTAGGTAATTCGACTTTTTAGAGACCTCAGAGATGTGGGCGGAGAAGGAAAGTGTGGAGTCAAAGATGACCCAGAGGTTCTTAGCCTCGCAGTTCGGGGTAGGAGGAGGGCCAAGGGAAGCCGGCCAGAGAGTGAAGGGAAAGCATGGTGAAGGTGTGCCTATGAGGAGGATCTCCGTCTTGCTGGCATTCAGACAAAGATCATTGGCGGCACACCAATCTTGAATGGCAGTTAGGCAATCAGAGATGAGAGATGGAGAGGAGGTGGCCGAGGTAAGCCTGAAAATGAGTTGAGTATCGTCAGCATAGCACTGGAAGTTGGAGCAGAAAATGGCAATGAAGTGGGCGAGAGTTGCCAGGTATTGGTTGAAAAGCCAGGGCGAGAGGTTAGACCCCTGGGGAACATCACAGGTAGAGAGGAAGATAGATGAAAGGAAGGACCCAAGCAGGATGGTATGGTTGACCGTTTCGAAGGCAGAAGAGAGATCGAGTAGGATGAGGACAGAGGGAATGTTAGAGTCAAAGTTGGAGAGCAGATCTTCACAGATGTTCAGAAGAGCAGTTTCCGTGCTTCTGGCAGCTCTGAAGCCAGACTGATGGTCATGCAGACAACCAACAGAATCGGAATGAAGGTTAAGCTGAGAGATGGCCAGCTTTTCCAGGAGTTTGCCCAGAAAAGGAGTAATGGAAATAGGGCGATAGTTTGCCGGACAAGAGGGATCAGCTGTAGGTTTCTTGAGAAGAGGATGCACAAGGGAGTGCTTCAGAGCGGAGGGGAAGGATCCTGAGGCAAAGGAGTGGTTGCAAAAATCTGCTAGGGCTGGAGCAAGTGTGTCAATGTGATCCTTGCTGGTTTTAGAGGAACAGGGATGAACCTGTTTTGATGAGGCCTTCATAGATCAGACTTGTCTAGTGATCTCATCAGGGGAGAAAAGAAGAAAGGACGAGAAGGAGGGTGGGGGGAGTGGTAGAAAGAGGGACAGCAAGCTCAGACTGAGAGGGAATAAAAGGTGGAGGGGAGGAGAGGGTGGACAGTATGTCCTGGGTTTTTGAGATAGAGATAAAGTGAGAGGCCAGGGCATTGCAGAGAGTTTGGGAGGCAAGAGGAGGGGTAGAGACTGCAGTTGGGTTGGCAAGCTCCTTGCAGATTTTAAAGAGTTCGGCCGAGTTGTTAGATGCCGCAGAGACACAGGCTTGAATGTGAACTCTCTTCTTGGTGCAGACAGAGAGTCAGTATTGCCTTTGGAGCAGGAGACAGGTCAGTTTATCAGAGGGTGAACAAGAAGCCCCCCATTTCCTCTCAGCCGCCCTACACCTACGTTTAAGTGTGGCTAGGTCTGAGTCATACCAGGAATTGCAATTGGCTTTGGACTTCAAGCGGACCCTCATGACAGAGGCAAGCGCATCAAGAGTATCAGAAATAGAAGAGTAAAGAAGGGACAGGGCTCTGTCCGGATGTGAGACAGCAGGAGAATGAGGGGCGGGGGGGGGGTATCACCGAAAGCCTTAACTGACACATGCTTCATGGGCCGGATGTCCGAGAAGGTAGGTGGCAGTGTTGGGGTAGGCTTGGCTTGGGGGGGAAGCGAGTGAGAGATGAGAGAAGACAAGGCAGTGGTCACTCCATGAGAGAGCAGTGGTCAGAGGGATAGAGAGGGAGAGGCCAGAGGAGATCAAGACATCAAGTGTGTGTCCTGCAGAGTTTGTCGGGCCAGAGAGGAGGATAAAGAGGGAGAGGGAATCGCAGAGGTCGCAGAAGAGCAAAGATGAGGGACAGGGAGAATCGAGGTGGATGTTGAGGTTACCAAGAGGAGGAGTTGAGTGGTAGAGGTCAGGATGGAGGAAGAGAGGTCTGTCCACTCAGAGAGAAAAGAGGTGATTTGACAAGGGGGCCGGTAGAGAGTAGCAACAGTAAGAGAGTGGCTGGGAGAGAGAGAGAGCCTACATAAATCTAAGTGGGAATTATAGTGGCAGATATCCACTCAGGAAAGATCAGGGCTACACCCCCTCCAGGCCGAGTGGATCTGGGTGTAGAGAGGATCTTGTAGCCATCAGGGAGGAGAGTGTCCAAGCTCGTGACAGAGCTGGCCGTGAACCATGTCTCAGTGAGACCAAGGACATTGAGGTCCAGTTCTTCAAGGAGGTGGCAGATGTCAGAGGAGTGTTTGACAGCATAGCGAGAGTGGAGAGTGGCAAGAAGAAGAAGGTTGCCAGCCTTAAAGACCTTCCGGGAGGGGTACAAATCAGAGGTATGCCCTGCGGAGTTGTGGAGGTAGCCTGAGGATGGGTAGAGAAGGAGGGAAGAGTGGGCAAGGTAGCCGAGGAGTAAGAAGAGGGAACAGCTGGAGATGAAAGAAAGTTGATGAGGCGAGGGAACCGCCTATCGAAGAGGAGGAGATTCGCCTGAGGGCCTTCGACCATGACAGTGCCATTTAAGTAGACATTTAGGATGACTCTGGAGGATTCGAAAGAAGCCATGAGGACTTCCCAGCGAGTGCCACCATTAATGGGAGAGGAGGAGACAGGACAAAGTACAGAGATCATATGGGGGGTCCATAGATCCGGCAAAGCAACAACAAAGAGGATGTCGGTGATGGTCTGTCTGCAAGAGGTGCTGGAATAGGTATCGGCGATAGAGAGACCAGGGTTGGAGGTCAAGATATCCTTTTTAAACCTCTTCTTTCAAGACTTAGTGAGAAGAGAAGGATAGTTGATAGAGAAGCAGTTGGAATAGATGGGAGAAACAGAAAGCGCCATGGGTGTGAAGAGAGAGGAGGCAGAGGGAGGAGTAAGGATGCAGAAAGAATAGGTGAAGTGCATGAAGGCACTTTTGGCTCTGTCATTCCCCCAAATAAAGTTTAGCTCCATAGAGAAAGAGAATGAAGACAGCAGAGTATGGTACCTTGACACCGAAAATGGTGAACCCGAAAGACCAAAGAGTAAGAGCTATGTGCACTGCCGGATAGGGGAGGTGATTCTAAAACTCCCTAGTGAGTATAAGGGGTGCCGAAATACTCCACAGAGACCACAGACAATGGCAACTCGGGTTCCTGGATGCGAGAATCAGCCAAACGATCCTCATAGGACAACTGAAATAGAACCATATCACCCATGGGCTTAAGACAAAATGAGCCTTTGAAATAATTAGAAAAACAAGCCATTCTTACATTTCAGTACTTGCATTGTGTAATGTCAATTTATTACTAACATTCCATACATGGTGTCATAGTGGGGTTCTCCAAAGACTAGACAACATGACTTTCCCATGGACACCAAAGAGGGAAGGAACCAGGAGGTTCATAGTTGAGGAGAGACTTTGAAACCTATTATGAATCCTAGATGGATCTGTTGCTCACCTAGGCCGGCAAGCTGCCCTGACCAGAGCAAAGTCATTTGTCAAAAGGAAAAACAAATGGTCCGGGAGCATTTGAAATTGTTACTTCTCCTACCACAATGGAACATCTAAGAGTGGAATGAAATGACTAAGTGACTTCACTAGGAATGCCAAAATGACTATCAGCAAATCATTTGCACTCCTCCCTCCTGGAGTGATCACTTTCTCCTTTCCTCCCATCTCACCCTCTCTACCCCACAGGCCAAGCCACTTCCATCACTGCCACCCACCTCCTCGGTCATCCGACCGATGAAGTGTGTATCAGTTGAGGCTTTCGCTGCCACATTCTCACCCTCCTTCCCCCTTTGGCTGACTCTCACCCTGACACAGCCCTCTCCACGCTCCACTCTGCTATATCAGATACTCTTGATATCCTTGCCCCTGTCATGAGAATCCGCCTGAAGCCCAAAGCCAAGTGCAACTCCTGGTACGACTCAGACCTCATCACCCTTAAACGCAAGTTCCGAGAGGAAATGGCGTGCGCATCCTCTGACAAACTGGCCTGCCGCCTGCTCCAAAGGCAATACCGGCTCTCTCTCCTCACCAAGAAGAGAGCTCTTATCCAAGCCCGCATCTCGGCATCACCTAACAACTTGGCTGAACTCTTTTTAAAATCTACAAGGAACTGGCCAATCCTGCCACAGTCTCTACCTCTCCTGTCCCTTCCCAGGCCCTCTGCACCGCACAGGCTTCTCACTTCATCTCTAAAACTCAGGACATCCTGTCCTCACTCTCCTCCTCTGACCTCCATCCCTCTACTCCCTGCTCTTCCTCTGGCCCTTCTGTAGCCACCTCTCCTCCCTCCTTCTCTGCCTTTCCCCTGTCCTCCACGGATGAGGATTCTAGACAAGTCCGATCAATGAAAGTCTCGTCAAAACAGGTTCACCCCTGTTCCGCCAAAACCATCAAGCACGCCATTGACACCCTGGACCCTGTCCTTTCTGACTTCTGCAACCACTCCTTCACCACTTGAGTCTTCCCATCGGCCCTGAAGTACTCCCTTATGCACCCTCTTCTTAAGAAACCATCTGCCGATCCCTCCTGCCTGGCTGACTATCGCCCAATCTCCATCACTCCCTTCCTGGGCAAGCTCCTGGAGAAACTGGCCATCTCCCAGCTTAATCTCCACACTGAATCTGTTGGTTGTCTTCATGACCATCAGTCTGGCTTCAGAGCTACCAGAAGCACGGAAACTGCTCTCCTGAACATACGTGAAGACTTGCTCTCCAACCTTGACTCTAATACCCCCTGTGTCCTCATCTTACTTGATCTCTCTTCTGCCTTTACCACTGTCAACCATGCCATCCTGCTAAATTATCTCTGTGATAACCTGGGCATCAAAGGTCAGGTCCTGGCTTGGCTGACTTCCTTCCTCTATGACCGACCCTCCCAGGTCCAACTTGGGTGTTCCTCTCTGCTATCTTTTTCTCTACCTGTGGTGTCCCCAGGGGTCTAACCTCTCTCCCTGGCTGTTCAACCAATAACTGGCACTCATTGCCCAACGCATTAATGCCCCAACTTTCAGGGCTATATGGATGACACTCAACTCATTTTCAGGCTACCTTCGGCCACCTCTTCTCCGTCCCTCATCTCTGACGGTCTGTCTGCTATCCAGGAGTGGTGTGCCGCCAATTACCTCTTCCTTAATTCCATTAAGACTGAGATTCTCCTCATCGGCTCACCCACTCCCTCCTTTCCTCTAGCTCTCTGGCTGACCTCTCTTGGCACTCTTCCTGCTCCCACCTGCAAGGCTAAAAACCTCAGGGTCATCTTCGACTCCACAATCTCTTTCTCTCCTCACATCTCTGACATCTCTAAGAAGTCACACTACCAGCTGCACCTCCTAAGAGGTATTCTTCCTTTCCTCTCCTTCCCCCAGAGCTCTGATTCTGTCTAGGCTGGACTATTGCAACAGCCTCTTTCTAAATGTGCCTGCTTCTAATCTCCGCCCTCTGCAACTCATCCAGAACAGAACTGCAAGACTTGTCCTTGGCCTCAAGCCCAGGGATCGTATCTCTCCAAGACTGAAATCTCTGCACTGGCTCCCAGTGGTTGCAAGGATTAAGTTCAAAACCCTCTGCATCGTCCACAAGGCCTTCTGGGGCCTGGGGCCTCAATACCTTCAACATTCTCTTCCTAAATATCTTCCTTCTCGTGCTCTTCGCTCATCCGGCTCCAATTCCCTCAGGGCCCGTCGCTTCTCCAAGCAATGAGTTGGTGGTAGATCTCTCTCCTCGGCTGGGGCATCCCTGTGGAACAGCCTCCCTGCCTCCCTGAAACTTGAGGAGAATCATCTTCGGTTCTGCAGGCACCTAAAAACCTTCCTCTTTGCTTCTGCTTTCTCTTCCCCTCTCCCCTGCTGAATTCCTATCTGATACTGAGACTGCACTGGTTACCTGGCCACCCTTCTGTTCTCGGGCACAAGCCCTGCCTGTTGCACGCCTGCACTGCCTCCCTGGCAACCCCTGCACCTGGGCACTGTTTTCTGTATCCCTACAGTCCCGCGCTCCAGCACTTATGTCTGCACTCACCCTGCACTTTCCACCAGATGGCAGTTTTTATTTATCCCGTTATTTTATTATCTCATGTACTGCAACTTCCCCTTCCCCCACCACACTTTTTCCCTTTCCCCCTTCCCTGGTACTTGCGCAATCTGAATGACACCTGGCCTAGTAAGATAGTTGTCTGTCTTCCCTCTGTTCCCCCTCCGTGCCTCGTCGCAACTTGAAACCCTTGTGTATAGGCGCGTTATAAATGCCATATCATATCATATCATTTCTTCTCTTTGTCTCATCAAATGGGCTGAGAAGCAGCTCTGCAGAGCTTGAAGAAGCAGCCTGCATTAGGATGCTGAGAACGGGGGAGCGTCAGGATGCAGAATCCGGTGTTAAGCAAGGATGTCAGCAGCAGATGACATGAGCTTGTGGAAATATGTCACAAACCAATCCTTCTCAGCCCAGGAGCAGAGAAACCACCTGAGCAAAAAGCCTCACAAAGGGGATGCTGCCTCCTATGGTCTGCAAACCGGTATGAATGTTGAGAGCAGGTGTGGTGTATTTAAGGGAGTTGTGGCTCTGACACTCCCCAATGGATGTTAAGCGGCATAAAGAGAACCAAGGGAAATGCACATGGCATGCTGAGAGCCCAAGTGAACTCTATGACACAAAGTGTGGAGCGGAGAGAACAGGTAGAGTGCTTGATGGAAATTGTGGTGCTGCCACATCCCAGCTAATATTAAACTGCATCAAGAAAGAGAACCAAAAGTACAGTGTAAGGTGAGCACGCTGACGACAACCTAAAAAAGAAACTCAAGAGAGACCCATAACTATGACTGTGGTGGGCAGTCAGTCGAAATGAGATGCCGGATTGAGAGCTAAGGAGATATACATGTTCCCAGTGAGTGAAAGGAGTGTTGAAGTCATTAAGAGAGACTAAAGAAACATGGACAATTCCACTTCGAAAGCCTGAATGGGGAGAATCAACTGAATGATTCTCATGGAACAACTTAAGTAGAAAGAAGTAGCCCAGAGAATTATGCCAAAAATCGGTTGTGAAACAATTCGTAAAAAAAAAGTATTACTTTAATTTCAATATTTCCTTTTTGTAACATCATTATTTTAGCCAACTCTTCACAGAACCCTGGTTTGAACCTCGAGGGGATTTATGGTATAAGACCTATAGATGATGCAGGACACTGTGATCAAAAGCTAAAACACGTCGCAACTAAGTGGCTCATTAGGAGTCTGGTGGTAATGGCAAAACCATATGCTATTTATACTACCTCATTTTGCAATACAATATAAAAGAACTCCTTCTCATAGTGGCCCTTTTTTAGTTTGGCTATTAGGTGGAGCTTTAATGCTAACTACAACTCGAAACAATTGCATTGGAGTATTGCCAGGAGGCAGGTGGCATATGAGGAGGGAAACATAGCTTGTACGCGTTGTTTGATTACTTACCCACCCTTTGACTGGTCATGGGCATACTTAATCCTACTGTCATTTCCACCCAGTACCTGCCCCTCACTGCCCAAAAAAATCCTTCTGGGATCTCTTTGACCTATCGTTATCAAGCAGTGACATCAAAGTTTGGCCTTGCAGGATAATTTCTAAGCTGTCTTCTGAAACCTAATGGCATAATTGTAGCTGTAAAATGTGCTATGGGTGTAATAAAAATGTCTTAACCAAGTCTGCCTTCAGCCTCTTGTTTTATATAATTTTTTTGCACTGAAGCACTGTTAAAAACAAGCATTAATAAAGGCAACATTTGTATCTGACTTTCTTACACTACTCACTCCTGACATGGTACAGTGTGAGAGCTGTAAAGTAATGTGATTTCATTTGACTGTGATGTAAGGCATTGTCCCCACCTTAATATGTGCTGATCTTCTGGGTACAAGAACATGTTCTAATCTTTGATCGCTTACGAGCAGCTTGAAAAGGGCCTTCCCATTCAACAACATCATTACATTTTATAGAGTGAATGTATACTTTACATCTAACCATTTAGCAAGTGGCCATCACTTTGTTTCTCAATAAATAAGGTGCATCAAATTAACTAACAAAATGTCTTATTCTCGTATGACCTTCATTACATGCATATCCTGGATAATTATTGGTCCAAGCATTTTGAGGAGGATGATTAAGGAAAGCCATGATATTCATTTTCAAAAGAGAATTATTCATCTTTAACCAGAGTTTGTTATTGTGCTAACTGGGACATTTGCGCAGTGGCAGCTTTCAAAAAGGTAAATACTTTCACGTCCTTCATTATGTTATAGTTTAATGCAAATGTGTTTGCTATGTGTTGGGCGCTCCATTCCTAGTTTGTCTAAGTCCACACACAGCTTTGTTTCACTGTGATTGCATTTTGAGTGATCACATGTCATATCCTTGCATTTCCCATAACCTTTCCTGATGTATTTACAGCGACTCGTTTATTTTCTGTTTGCCCTGTTTTAGAGACTGGAATGGGCTCCGCAGGGGAAGAGCGGATATGAGCTAAACGCAATATATTACCCGAACCATTGGTTTGTAGAGGGAGACAAATCAAAAAGATTTCTTGGAGTATGTTTGAGCTCACTGATAACATTGCAGTTCAAGCTCAATTGTTTAAACCTCCTGATGAGGTGGGAGGCAAGAATCACAAGTTTCAAAAGCTGTCAAGTTTCCCATGACCATGCGTGAGAAGGCCATGTAGACGGGTTTTTTGGTGGAATTCTGGGACTTATAGTTTTCAATATCTCAAATGGAAAAGAAAAAAGTACAAATCCCAGATACAAAGGGAAAAACAGGACTCGATTGCCTTCTGACGCATCGTCACTTGAAAACAGAGAGTTCTGGAATCACAAGTTTAAAAAGTAGCAAATTAATTAGATAAATGACTTGGGGTACGATTCTCCAAACATTTTTCACAATGGCAATTAGGTGGTGCTTTAAGCGCTGCCTATAAGCAACAACTATTGGCAAGTGACGTGAAACTAGGAGAGAGATGGGATACGAGAGAGACATACATGCTGTTGTTATTGTTTGGAATTGTATCCACCCATTTACCACCCATGTTCATCCTAGTCCCCAGCTAAAAAAAAACTTCCCGCAGGAATTCTTTGAGCTAGCTCTGTGCTTTTAAAGGGAATCCTATGTTATTTTAAGCATTCTTCTGTAGGGAAAGGCATATTGGCAAATAAAAACCTTCTCCTCATGTAATAAAAATGGCTCAACCAAATGTGCCTTCAAGTCCTTGATTCATAATTAATATGTGTGTTCTTGCATCTGTTCCTTGCACTGAAGTCATCTTACTAGGATAGATACAAACATTATAGCAGCACCTGGAAAATGCCTTTTCCATGCGAATATACAGCCAAAACGTTTGGCTTTGCTAATGCTGGTTTTCTTTGTTGGTGTCCTCAGAGCACTTAGAAAACCTTGGGTGGAAGTGTCTTCTGTCTTATAACACAATACAATTTCTAAAATAGACCCTAATTATGAGTTAAGATGACATGAGATATCACATTGGGTACATAAAAATACTGCATCGAGTAAATATCTGTTAGGTGGTAACAATGCCACACAATCCCAGCTCATAATCAAGAGGTAATTGGAAAGCAAGTGTTTTTACAATTAACACCATACTCATAATGAAGCTCTAGGTGTCTAACCAAAAATTCCATGGGAATGTGCAGTCAGCATCTGTGTTTGTTCAATCAATACATAAGATGTTATGAAAGGCTGAGTAAACGTTTTATAAGTAGCCAAGGCAACCACTATAAAGCCATAGTGCTATGTGTTACACAAGAACATGTCATTGTTTGAGCCACCAAAGTGTGAAAGTGAACAACATGAATATAGTTAAATACAATGCAGCCATAGTGGCAATATGGATTGTGAGGGAGAATTCCAATCCTAGAGTCTGGGGGAAGAAGGACGTAGAAGGTATAGATTTGAATGAGAAGGAGTTGAGAGGGAAGGAGAAGATGGAGTCAGGAGGCTGTGACTGCGGTTAACGTTGCAACAGAAATAAGGTCTGAGTACACCTACCGTGTGGATCCTCCTTCATAAAACTGGTGATGAGGTTTGAGGACCCCAACAGCAGCCCTAGCCCCTCAGGAGATTGCTGACGCTTTCTTCACAAGGATCGTTGTTGTCTCCTGCGGCAGGAGTCGGCCGCCCTGGTGCTCCATGGCGCATCGAGTTGTGGAGGATGAGTGGTTCCCGATCCATAGAGATTTGAAGGCAGTTTGTCGCTCTCGTGGTGGGTGATGGAGCAGTGCGCGAGCGGGCCCCTTTGGGCCCGCTCACGCACGACATCCATGACTTTGAAGAATACGAATCACGCGCATGACATTTGGTGTCCTTGGTCACCTAGCAACAGCTCTAGATGTGTTGAGGATGTGCAGGAGTTAGTCTGTTGCCAACCACTGTGGATGCAGCAAATTTCTACTATTCAGTAGCTTGGTATCCTGGGGAATTTGAACTGTTGTTGAGGTCTACCTTATTCTGTATGTATTGGAATTACCCAGGAATATTTTACAAAGGTACAGGGTGGCCAGGATTTACCATGCACAAGATTGCAGCAGGCACCATGGCAAATCTGATGAGGCCTCCACTATTTCTACAACCACCAGGAGACCCTCTTATAAAGTGGGTGGACTGGAAGCAGGAATGGAATGTCTATGGTATATCCATGGCGTGTACGGGGTGCCTTTTGCAGCAGACAGAAAAGGCTCTTTTCTATACCACTGTCTGGGACATGAGGCTCAGGAAGTATATCAAAGACTCCCTGAATTACCTGAGTTAGGAATGCGTGGATTTAAGCGCTGATTTAAGCACATTTCAGATTAGCTTGAAGAAGCTGGGCACCCACTACATAGTAAAGAAGAATAAAATGTTGGCACACGATCACTTCGTCAACCAGAGAATACAGAACCCAATAGACTGCGGCTCAGAATAAAACCTCAGGATGTGAAAATACTTACAAAATCATATGACCAGTATCTAACTGAAGCAACATACTAGAAAGTTGAATACACCACCCTTTTGGAACAATTTATGATCAAAGATAATGGAGCTAAAAAGTCAATGTTCAAACCGAAACATCAATTTGATCAACAAGTCTGTGAAAGAAAACAACAACTTCAAAAGGAATTAAGGCAACATAAAGATCTTAAAGGCAAGCAACAAAAACAAGCAATTAAAATCAGTAAGCAAAGATACAAAAACTGACAGATCTCGCATAATGCTATTATGTACCAGCGAGACAGTGAAATTATGCTGGCCAGTCTTAACAACAAAAACTCATGTGATTTCTGGAAATTGATAAACGACATTGAATGTCGTCAAGATGCAATACAAATCAACATGGTGGGTGAGAGTGAGTGGGTTAAACATTATCAAGCAGTGTATGAGAAAAAAAGCAACTCAATTGACCCGCCATTACCACAACTTGCAAAATGGGACCTGCTATTTGAAAGAGAGAACATTCTAACAAGCATTCGACGAAGCTCCTCATCAAGGGCCCCAGGACCTGATGGCCTAACTAACTGTGTCATCAAACAAAATTGTGATGAGTGGTCAAATTTCCTGGTATCTTTGTTTTCCTCAATTGCCAACGAAGGCAAAATTCCTGCAAGCTGGAAAACAGCAATCGTGATTCCAATTTTTAAAAAGGGTAACAGAGCTGATCCGAAAAACTACAGGCCAGATGCCCTTTTAGATGTCTTAGGTAAAATATTTGCCACCCAATTACAGCAACAACTCCTAAAGTGGATCCAAGAGTCCAATCATATGGATTGTCGACAATCAGGATTTCTTAAAGGAGTAGGCTGTGGCCTAAATCTATTCCTCCTCAACATACTCAAAATGGATACAATTAAAAGAAACAGAAAAATCTATCTCGCATTTGTGGACCTGTCACAAGCTTTTGACAGTATAGATAGAGAATTACTTTGGAAAAAAATGTCCGATTGGAAGTGCCCAATTAGCCTACTATTGGCAATAAAAGATCTGCACACCGACACCGAGATAAAAATAAGAATGGACAAAAATGGCACCTTATCCGAATCCATAGAAACTTATCGCGGTGTAAAACAAGGGTGCCCTCTTGCCTCGATTATTTTCAATCTGTTCATATCGGACTTGGGTGACACTTATGAAAATGAAAACATCTTGTAACGCTCACCTGATTCCCGTAGAGGCGCCGGTCTTGACTGGGCGTATACCGTATCTGCAAAGGTGATGTGTAACACACGGCTGGCTCTTTGGGCTGGACCTCTGTGCACTGTATGTCTGACTTGAAGGGTAAGATGTCTGCAGATAGAAAATATGGGATTAAGGAACTGGGTTATTGAATGTCTCTCTCTTCTTCCCTTTCTCTTCTCCTGTAGAACCCCAAAGGTTAACGCTCTCACCTTAGGTAAGGGAACGCCGTGCTCTCCATCTGCCTCGGGGCAGGGTGCTGTAACCAGTTTCTTCACTGGATAAGGGGAGCAGGCCTCTTGACTTCAGAGGACTGCTGTCCGTCGTTTACTGCACGAACGGTAAGTTTCGAGTAATTCTAATGTCTTTAAAGTCTTTAGTAATGATGTTTCTTGTTTTGCAGGGTTCCGGCGATGGCGGATGACGGGCTGAAGTGAGTTGAAGATGGAGCCCGTGTGATGAATAGAAGCGCCTGGAAGCACGTAAGTAAGCGCTTGTTGCCTGCTTCACGATGCGCTCTAACTGTCTTTTTATTTTGCAGGTACAAGTTCGGAGCGGCTGCAGGGAGCCGGAATACCCACTGGGTTAGATGTGGAAAGGAGTAATGGCACGTGAGTATTAAAGTTCCCCAATGTCTTTAAACGCGCCTTGTTTTGTCTTTCAGATGCGGGATGCAGCGCCGAAGGCCTCCGGAGCGTGCGAAGAGTTGGTAAGCTTTTGTCTTTCAGATGCCGGAATGCAGTGTGAAGACCTCCGGAGCGCACGAAGAGTAGGTAAGCCTTTGTCTTTCAGATGCCGGAATGCAGCGCGAGGCGTTGGTGACAGCCGATGGACCAGGTAAGTGAAGAGCTGTCACTGAAGACCGTAATGCTAACCTGTTCTTTCTTGTCTTTATAGGTGTTGCTGAAGACTGGATTCAGGATGGTAAGCCTTTTTCCTTAGGCCCAGGATCAGATGCAGAAGACACGATGAGCGTTCTGCTGCAGAGGATGCAGAATAACGCAAAGCAAGATTCATCCATCGGGTGTGGTTTAAATAGCCTCCTGTAGTGCTTAGGTGTCTCCTTCCACAGCCACGCCTAGGTAAGAAAAGAGTTCCTGCTTTCCAGAAGAGTTCCAGTGTTCTGAATCTAGGGAGTGGCTCCTGCCCCACCCAACAGGAAAAGTAGTTCCAAACAGAAGAGGATCAGAGGCTCAACTGGCAGGCAAGTAAGCAGCATGGTCTGCTGCAGGTAAGTCCACCCAAGCATTATGAGCCCGGCGCTTCCAGCGCTGGGACTGGGCATATTTATGAGCCTGGTGCCACTGGCGCCAGGACTGGGTCCAAAAGGTCCCAATTGGGACTGGTTGGCACTCAGAACCTGGGTTATGGATCTGCTTCCAAGGGAGTTGGGAAAACCCTGACCTTTTGGAAGCAGAGATCATGACAGTACCCCCCCTCAAGGCCCCTCCCAAACCGGGCTTCTCCGGGGGTTTTGGCTTGTCAGGAAATGTTCGGTGAAATCTTTTGATTAGGCGAGGAGCGTGGACATATTCAGCAGGTTCCCAGGATCTCTCTTGGGGGCCGTAGCCTTTCCAGTCAATTAGGTAAAATAGTTTAGATTTGGAGATCTTGGAGTCCAGAATGCTTTTGACTTCAAACTCGAGTTCTCCATCAACTAGGATAGGTTTTGGAGATTTAGTTAGTCGGGTTTGAGGTTGCACGGGTTTTAATAGAGAGACGTGGAAGACCGGATGTATCTTCATGTGCGGGGGCAAGTCCAACTTGACCGCTACTGGGTTTACTATGGTAGTGATGGAATAGGGACCAAGGTATCTTGGGTTGAATGTGCGTGGCCCTTTTAGAGGTAGATATTTGGTGGATAACCAGACTTGATCCCCTACTTGATATTGAGGGGCTTCCTTCCGATGTTGATCTGCTCCTTTCTTGTATTGTTCTTTAGCCCTTTGAAGGTGAGAAACAGCTTCCTTAAAGGCTTGGGTGATTGTAGAATGCAGGTAGTCTACTGCTGGTGTTTCAAGATCTTGGAGGGGATCCAACTCCGAGGTTCGAGGGTGACTGCCGTACAAAAGAAAAAACGGGGTTTTCCCAGTTCCCGAATGGACAGAGTTATTGTAGGCATATTCGGCTATCCAAAGGATGTCTTTCCAAGTTTTTTCAGTTTGTTGCAGCATGCAGCGTAAATACTGTTCCAGAGTTTGATTGGTCCTCTCGGTTTGTCCGTCGGTCTGAGGGTGGTGACTGGTCGATAGTCTCACATCAATTTGAGCCGACCGACAGCAACTTCGCCAAAAATGAGAAATAAATTGACTACCTCGATCCGAAATTAGAACCGAAGGAAACCGTGCAGTCGGACGATGTTTTCGAGAAATTCTCGGGCCAGAGTTGCTGCTGTTGGCAAGCCTTTGAGCGGAATGAAATGCGCCATCTTGGAGAATAAGTCCACGATTACTAGAATCGTATTGTATCCGGAGCATGGAGGTAGATCGGTGATGAAGTCCATAGAAAGCGTATGCCAAGGGCGAGGTGGGATGTCAATAGGGCGTAAGAGGCCTGCTGGTCTTTCCTTTTGACTCTTGTTTTGGGCGCATACTCCACAGGACATTATAAAGTCTCTGATATCTTTTTTCCAAGACGGCCACCAGAAGTAGCGCTTGATCTTTTCTGAGGTCTTGGCCATACCGGGATGTCCTTCCATTAAAGAATCGTGATAACAAGAGATTACTTTTTTCTGTAAATCTGTGCTGGGTAGGTATAATCGTTCTTGGAAATACAATAAGTTGTCCTTTACTGCAAAGTCCTTTCCCTGCAGATGCCAATTCTGTATGTCTGCTGGAGTTACAAGTTGCCTGGCCTTATCCTTAACTTCCTCTATGGATTCTGTGGCGATTACACCCAGAATTCTTTGTTCGGGAATGATTGGTACAGGTTTAGGGTTGATCAAGTGTTCTTCCACTCCCATCCGAGAAAGGGCATCAGCTTTACCGTTCTTTGTACCAGGTCGATAGGTAATTATAAAGTCAAACTCGGCAAAGAATAATGCCCAACGGAGTTGTCTAGAGGATTGGGCTTTTGCGGTTTTCAAATATTGCAGGTTTCGGTGATCCGTAATCACAGTAACGGTGTGTCGGGCCCCCAGCAGATAATGCCGCCAAGCCTTAAAGGCAGACTTGATAGCCAGAAGTTCCTTGTCAGTAATCGTGTAATTGATTTCAGGAGGCGAGAATTTGCGGGACCAAAATGCCACGGGATGCAACTGATTGGTTACCGGGTCCTTTTGTGATAGAACTGCCCCCATGGCAAGGCTTGAAGCATCAGTTTCCACGATGTAGGGGAGTTCGGGGCGAGGGTGTTTTAAGATTGGTGCAGAGATAAATTTAGTCTTCAAATCCTGGAAAGCTTGTTCCGCCTCGGTAGACCATTCAAAACGTTTGTTTTTCTTTAACAAGGCAGTGATGGGCTGGACTATTCGAGAGAATTCGGGGATAAACCTGCGGTAAAAGTTAGCGAAGCCTAACATGCTTTGCACACCTTTTACGGAGGATGGTGATGGCCATTTGAGAACTGCATCGACCTTCTTTGAATCCATACGCACTCCGCCAGGTGATAATATGAATCCCAAGAATTCAACTTCAGTCACGTTGAAAACACATTTTTCCAACTTAGCGAAAAGTTTGTGTTGACGCAATCTTTCGAGGACCATTTTCACGTGTTTCCGATGTTCAGATTCCGATGAAGAATAAACGAGGATGTCGTCAATGTAAGCAACAACACACACATCTATGAGCTCTCTGAGGACATCGTTCATAAAATATTGAAAGGCGGCCGGGGCATTGCAAAGTCCGAAGGGCATGACCTGATATTCAAATAGTCCATACTTGGTGCGGAAGGCCGTCTTCCATTCATCGCCCTCTTTTACTCGTACCAAGTGGTAAGCTCCTCTAAGATCCAGCTTTGTATATATGCATGCTTTTCTGACTTGGTCCAGGAGTTCAGGGATCAAAGGTAACGGATATCTATTCTTAACAGTGATCTGGTTCAGGGAGCGATAATCTATACAAGTTCTAAGGTCTCCTTCCTTTTTTGGAACGAAGAACAAAGCTGAAGACGCAGGGGACTTGGAAGGACGAATAAACCCATTTGCCAGGTATTGATCCAGGTATTGTCGAAGGTGAAGGTTCTCAGGCTCGGTGAGGGCATAAATTCTACTACAAGGAGGAGTAGATCCCGGTATCAGGTCTATCTGGCAGTCATAAGACCTATGAGGAGGTAGAGAGTTAGCCTGATCCTTCCGGAAAACATCTTGGTATTCTAGGTATTCGGGAGGTAACTGGGGAGTCTCTGAAGAAATTGCTGCCAGTGCAACACCAGGTGGAGGGTAACAAGTAGAGACACATTCTGGAAACTGGACCGTTCTTGCTCGCCAATCGATCAGAGGATTGTGTTTCTCTAACCAAGGTATTCCTAGAATAATCTGAAACTGAGGGGCCTTGATCACATCGAACACGATCTTCTCATGGTGTCCATCTTGACTTACTAGCGTCACCTCTTGAGTGGTATGCGTTACTGGCCCAGAGGCTATCTCCGTACCATCCACCGTAGTAATGACGTCCTTTACAGCCTTGGGACAAAGATTTAGATTCATCCTCAAAACCATTTCATGATCCACATAATTGCCGATGGCACCGCTGTCGACGTAAGCTTCAATTGCATGTAAACGATCCGGATTATCAGGGCTAATGAGGACCATAGGTATCACGAAATGCGAGGTCACGGAACTGGTTTTCACGCTCGGCAAGAGGACCTCTATTCTTGTCGGGCGAGGTCGTTTCCCTGCTCAGAGTTTGTAACTTTGGTAACTGCAGCTCCTACTGCCTTCTTGGCAGGTTTCACCGGACAGTCTCGAAGAAAGTGCCCTGAGTTTCCGCAATAGAGGCATAATTGCAACTGTTTTCTCCTTTCCCGCTCCTTTTGTGTTAGAGGACCTTTCAGACCCCCTATTTGCATGGGTTCCCCGGGGTCTACTCCTTTGGAAGGAGTTGGCGGTTTGGAAAATACTCGAGCATCAAACTTGGAACGATCGGCCTTCCTGTTCTGCAGTCTGTGATCTATTTGAACGACTAAGTCTATATAGTCCGAACAATCTTGTGGGGGATTCACTACTTGGGCTAACACATCTTTGAGCTCTCCACGTAGACCTCTATAAAACAGCGTAATCCTTTTGTCCTCAGGCCATTGAGTTTCCACTATCAGTCTGTTGAAAGACGCAATATAAGCCAAAAGGTCTTGATTACCTTGTTGCAACGAAAGAAGCTCATTGTCCAAGGCCTGCCCCTGTGAATGTCTTGCGAACAGTTTTTCCATACTGAGCTGAAAAGCTTGAAAATCATGGAGGACCGGATCATCTTGATTTACTAGAGGGATCGACCAGTCTGCCGCATTGCCACTAAGGTACGAAAGCACGAAAGCTACTTTAGCTTGATCAGTTGGAAAGGCTGCTGGCCGGCATAAGAAATGCAACCGGCACTGATTGATAAATACTGCAAACCTCTTTGGGTCACCAGAAAATCGTTCGGGCGGAGCCAGAGGTACATTCCCAGGTAGGTTGATCTGCACTGGATTCATAGAGGATGTAGAAGGAAGATTTCCCCCAGATGCGGGTAACGGGGTCTGTCCGGCTTGTGACTGTAGCAATTGTCTAGCGAGATCATCTGTTCGCTCCTTGGAAACAATCAGTTCCCTTCTTAGAGCGTTTGTTTCCTGACGGGCTGCATGCACTTCTGCCCTTAGTTCCCCAAGTAACTGGGCTAGCTGGTCTGTATCCGAGGTTTCCATAGCGCCTGGACGGGAGTTTTGTGGTAGGCTTTGCGTTCTGTAACGCTCACCTGATTCCCGTAGAGGCGCCGGTCTTGACTGGGCGTATACCGTATCTGCAAAGGTGATGTGTAACACACGGCTGGCTCTTTGGGCTGGACCTCTGTGCACTGTAAGTCTGACTTGAAGGGTAAGATGTCTGCAGATAGAAAATATGGGATTAAGGAACTGGGTTATTGAATGTCTCTCTCTTCTTCCCTTTCTCTTCTCCTGTAGAACCCCAAAGGTTAACGCTCTCACCTTAGGTAAGGGAACGCCGTGCTCTCCATCTGCCTCGGGGCAGGGTGCTGTAACCAGTTTCTTCACTGGATAAGGGGAGCAGGCCTCTTGACTTCAGAGGACTGCTGTCCGTCGTTTACTGCACGAACGGTAAGTTTCGAGTAATTCTAATGTCTTTAAAGTCTTTAGTAATGATGTTTCTTGTTTTGCAGGGTTCCGGCGATGGCGGATGACGGGCTGAAGTGAGTTGAAGATGGAGCCCGTGTGATGAATAGAAGCGCCTGGAAGCACGTAAGTAAGCGCTTGTTGCCTGCTTCACGATGCGCTCTAACTGTCTTTTTATTTTGCAGGTACAAGTTCGGAGCGGCTGCAGGGTGCCGGAATACCCACTGGGTTAGATGTGGAAAGGAGTAATGGCACGTGAGTATTAAAGTTCCCCAATGTCTTTAAACGCACCTTGTTTTGTCTTTCAGATGCGGGATGCAGCGCCGAAGGCCTCCGGAGCGTGCGAAGAGTTGGTAAGCTTTTGTCTTTCAGATGCCGGAATGCAGTGTGAAGACCTCCGGAGCGCACGAAGAGTAGGTAAGCCTTTGTCTTTCAGATGCCGGAATGCAGCGCGAGGCGTTGGTGACAGCCGATGGACCAGGTAAGTGAAGAGCTGTCACTGAAGACCGTAATGCTAACCTGTTCTTTCTTGTCTTTATAGGTGTTGCTGAAGACTGGATTCAGGATGGTAAGCCTTTTTCCTTAGGCCCAGGATCAGATGCAGAAGACACGATGAGCGTTCTGCTGCAGAGGATGCAGAATAACGCAAAGCAAGATTCATCCATCGGGTGTGGTTTAAATAGCCTCCTGTAGTGCTTAGGTGTCTCCTTCCACAGCCACGCCTAGGTAAGAAAAGAGTTCCTGCTTTCCAGAAGAGTTCCAGTGTTCTGAATCTAGGGAGTGGCTCCTGCCCCACCCAACAGGAAAAGTAGTTCCAAACAGAAGAGGATCAGAGGCTCAACTGGCAGGCAAGTAAGCAGCATGGTCTGCTGCAGGTAAGTCCACCCAAGCATTATGAGCCCGGCGCTTCCAGCGCTGGGACTGGGCATATTTATGAGCCTGGTGCCACTGGCGCCAGGACTGGGTCCAAAAGGTCCCAATTGGGACTGGTTGGCACTCGGAACCTGGGTTATGGATCTGCTTCCAAGGGAGTTGGGAAAACCCTGACCTTTTGGAAGCAGAGATCATGACACATCTACCCTCCAAAAGTAAATGGACAACCTATCAACTGGTTACTGTATGCGGATGATCTAGTTTTGCTAGACCTCACACCAATAGGTCTTCAACGGAAATTATGCATCCTAGATAAGTACATCCAGCAAAATGGTCTGAATGCAAACACACAAAAATCAAAAATCTTAATCCTACAGGATCTGCAGAAAAACAAAGATCCTATAGGAAAAAAAAAAGTTTTCTTGGAAACTGGGTGAAGGAAAGATTGAACTAACAAAGCAATCAATGTATTTGGGCATGTTGCTGAGTTCAAGTATAAATGATGCCCCATGGGTTGAAAAAGTAAAGAGCAAATGCAAACAACTAACAGCGCAAGCTTGCATTATAAATGCAAAGTATGGTAAACACTCTTTAATACCCATCCTGACATTCTACAAAACGAAAGTAATTCCGGCGTTGATCCATGGAGCGGAAAGTGCCTTTGGCTGCCCTGCTGAAGTGTGGGCATCACTGGAACATTCGTTCTGGTCCAAAGTGTTGCGTCTACCACCGGGTGTGCCAACTGACTGCATAAGATTTGAACTCAGTCTTCTATCAATCAATGGAAGAATAGCATGGAACACACTTAGTGAATTTCGCAAAGCAACTGCCAAGAAACCAAATCCACAATATAACCTCCTAAAAGATTTGGCTAATGGATCGAGCGATTCTGTTCTAGTGTTGTGGGCAAAACGCTGCGAAAAACTCTTAATGGATATAGGAGCAGACTTGAGCCTATTACAAGAAAATCCAAATAAAGTTAAGTTAATGCTTTGGTCTCAAGTCTGGATAGACACTGGTGATTCATGCAAAAAGCATAGAATTATGAATCTGATACCAATTGAAGAGAAAAAGCTAACTGTGATCCAGCCGTACTTACAAAAATTTCCAGAAAAAAATCATAGAGCAATTTTCATGAAATATCGCTTAAACCAATTTCCCACTCGAGAAAATTTGAGTATACGAGAAACACTAAGTTCAAGATCCTTGACATGCAGACTCTGTGGAAATGGTACGGAACCCTGAAGCATCTAACACTACTATGCCCTGACTTGAACCAAGAACGCACAAAGCATTTGGGAAGATTTATAATGGAAAAAACATCAATGACTATGGAAGAATGGTGGAGATATTCTTTGCTAGATTTGGATCGCAGACTAACAATGGAGTTAACGTTTTTTTTGGAATCTTTGGAAAAGAAACTAACAAATGTAGAAGCTAAATGAGTTCTCTATTAATGTCAATCTTTAAACATACTTCAGCCATTCAAAACTTGAGTAGATCGGACACATTGTGCTCTTGTTGTAGATTAGCTTCAATGTTGTTAGTACGATGTTTTGTTCATGTTTTTCTTCTTCTTTTTTCTTCTTCTTTTTTTCTTTGTTTTTTTTTTCTTAGTTTGATGTTTTGATGCCTTAGGGTCTTGGTGTATTTCTTCATTCAAATTTATTTAAAGGTTTGTAACAAAACAATTAAAAAAAAGAAAAAAAAAACTAGGTTGTGTCTGTGGGACATCTCAAAAAGGTCTTTACTGATTTAGAAACTAAGAGTGTACAGTATTGAAGTGTATTTGAATGCTTCATTCTGAAGAAGGCTTATTCTAACGGACTGATAAATAAATTAATAATTGTTTATTCAAGAAACCTTGAGTGTAAGAGTTTATTTGAACACTTGTCACTGTGAATATGTGTGTAACTCCCCCACAGCTCACATTGACCCCTCTTGAGATAAGCCTGGCTGCTCAACACGTTACCCAAACTGTGTAGTACAAGCTTATACCAAAGGTTGGGTTTCCTATACCTGTAGTCAGAGTTGTTTGTAGTGTTCCCAGAGGGTACTGCATACAAACTTTGCCTAACACTCCTTCCCCAAGCTTATGGTCTTGCTTCACCAATAACCTCACAATGTTCAGTAGGAGCTAAGGGGTCTTTTCCCCCAAGCTTGTTGCTCTAATTCAAAACCAATATTCCGCTCTTTCTGGTTTCTCCATTGTTTGTACAGTTCCTTTTCATTTGTGGGGGGGCTCCCTGGTCTAGGCATAGGTGACAGATCGCACGGTCCACCCACTACCGGTCACGCAACCAGTTGTCCTTATCAGAGCACTTTTTCCCTGTAATTTAGGATTGTTGGGTTATTCAAGTTTGAAAGATTCAAATGCGTCTTAAACTTTCAATTCAGCATTTTGCTCACACTTTGCTGCCCCCCATCGGCTGCACAAGCTCACGTTGCTTTAGAATTGTTCTTTAACTGTTCAAAGTATACTTCCTTAAACGTGACCACTCTGAAACATTGGGCCTCATTATGATACTGGTGGTAGCTGTGCCGGTAAAACCGCCACGGTTACCGCCATTATAATTTATTTTTCGGCGCCTAGGAATGGGCTATTACTTGGTCATTACGGCCTTGCCGGACCCAGTAATTGCCCATTCGCGTTATTCATTAGCCCATTGTTGCCCTTGCATTCGTCTAATTCATCATTTGGTTTTCACCAGAGGCTTTCGACAACGTGCTGCCTGTACGCAGCCACTTCGATACAGTCTAGCTTCACTAACTTTCAAACGTGCACCGGGTTTCTCTCATTCATTGGCACTCACCAGTCGCGTAACAGTTCTGTCCCAGTTTCTTGGTTCGTACGGTTAGGATCTCACTACCTGCCCCGCAGAAACACCTAGACTGTTGTTTCCAGTCAGGGAACGAGCACCTCTCGGCCACAGCATAAGCACGGCCAGTTTCCACGACTCCCTTCTCGCACGCTCCCCGGCTTCTTTGAGACACAGCTCCCTCGCCATGCATAGACACTCTGTTATACTGTGCCTTTCTCCAGCGTCTCGGTGTTCCGTTCCCCTCCGGATTCTCACGGGATGTGCTGGCCTTCCTGCTCCTCTCTCACTCCACAAGCTTGTCGCTTCCTTTGCTGTTTGAGGACGCTACCTTGTATGCACATGCGAGTCTCCATCAGGCTGCAAGTGTGAAGTCCCAGGTTCAATTGCCTACCCACAATGAATACAATTAACAGGATATGCCTGACCTTCAGCTCTATAGCCTTCAGGCTCCCTCTTCTTTGTCTCAGTACTATAGGGGTGTCCACTATAGGTAATCTTCATTACTCTTGGGGTTAGTTTCTTCTTCTCAGTACTTGGTCTGACTACAGGGGGAAAAGTAGGATTTGGGCAGCACTATCCTACAAAGGCTGATGGAGGGTAAGGCGAATCACTGTCAGGAAATGGGGATACCATGTTTCACCTTCAGGTACCCTCTCCCCAATCTCCAGGACCCCTCCGCCCAGGTGATCCTCCCTCTCGGGTCCACCCCCAGAGTCGGTATCCAAAAGCGATAGCCCTTCCCTGGCCTCCTGAACAGATGATACCTGGGCAGTAGGTGTGAGAGGGCCTTCAGATTTCTCACACCTGGCAGAGCCCTGCATGCCAGCTCTCACTCCCATCATAGATGGTTATGTGGAAAGGGGGGGCGTGGAGGAAGGAGAAGCTGTGTGCATACTCTGATGCTGCGTCAAATGCTTTGAGCAACTTATTACCGTCTTGTGATGGTAATATGCTAATAATCTTATTGACATTGAGAGCAGTCATTATCGCTTGGCATAACTGCTCTTCCTGACTTATGGCCCTCACCTTCGGCTTGGTACTATAGCACAGGGTGGGCCATTCTCCCAGGATGAACACCAGTCTCAAAGTCTATAAAGCTCTAGATTCTAAGAAGTTGACATAACTTCAGTTTACCATTAAATGCACTCATATAAACTTAGAGACCATGGGCCTCATTACGACCCTGGCGGAAGGGGTTAAACGGCGCCGTAAAAGGCTGCGGCGCCGTTCAACCCGTTCTGCCACATTACGAGGTCCCCTCGCGGGACACGTTAAGCACGCCTGGGAAAACCAGGCGTGCATAACGGGTCCCGCGAGGGGAAGAGGGAGCAAACAACGGGCCATCTCGTTATGGCCCGTTGTTTGCTCCCTCTCCCATTCCCATTCAGCCCTATGGGGAATGGGAATGGGGATGAACCGTGTCCGTGTCCTCGAGTGAGGAATTACTGGGCCATCCGAACTCGGAATGGTCCGGTAAGTCCTCATTCCGAGGACATGGATGCGGTTTTGCCGGCAGCCATGCCGCCAATAGCTACCGGCATACCTCGTAATGAGGCCCCATATGTTATATTGAACAGACTGCCAATTAGGTATGTGCTATCCAACATATATTTGTTAGACATATCAAACTCATGTGTTAATAGTGCACCCTGGTTAGTTGCCCATCTGCCAAAAATAGAGCGCCTCGGTACATTATGACCATTGATCCCAGCTCAGTTTTTTTGTTCACGTAAAACAATATGCCTGTTTACACACTATTGTCTAATTTGTGATTTTCGTTTTTCTCTTGCCCAGGTGCTGTATGCTGAGAGATTGACTAACAAAGAGCACCGCGAAACCTGAACTTCAGAATGAATTACCAAAATGTCTGGACTGTTGGTAGCCCTGGTGAAAAACTGGGTTGCATAGTTCCTATAAAGTCTCCTTCCACCTAAGCTGCATCTTTAGAACTCTAGCATGAATTGCTCAGCACTGGATGACAAAATAGCACTTTCTCTTATGCGATTGTCATGTAAAATACCTATATGCTGAGCCAAATTCAATAAAGATATGCTTATTCCAACTTGCTATATGTTTATAAAAAGCCGAAAGGGCCCTGAAGTAAAGGTAATGTGATATTATTGATGCATGGTTTTAAAGCATTTCCTTTTCTGTATTCACAGTATTCGCGTTATTTGGCCAAGCATTATTTAGGTCTAGTTAGAGAGAGTTTCATGTCTCTACTAGAGCTCTTGCAACATGTAGTATGTAAATGGGCCCTGATATCAATCAGCTGTTCCATGATGCAGAAAGAATGCATCATGGTGAAAGCTCTGTTAGAGTTTCTGTTAGACTTTCAGCCATTTTGTAGAAGCTAGTGCAATTCAATTGTTTAACTTGTTGAATATTAATAGCGATATACTGATGTTTTTCCCACTATTTTGCTGCATTGCAGTGCGTCCAAAGAATGTAAAAGCCAGGCTCCCAGTACGTAGTAACATCTGCTCTGTCATGCACAGAGTGACTTTCATTGGGCCACTGCACCTACGCTAAAGCAATATTTTCCTGTACACTACCTAAGAATTGTAGGACTTGCCTGGTGGTTTTATTCTTGCTTGTGGACCATTTTCCAGCTGTTGACATCTTATGATCAGGTAGTAATTTTATGGCATTTGCCCAGACCATAAAATGGTAAAATCCAGAAGATGGTGTGATTACCTGGGCACACGATAGCAGTGGATAGCGAATGCCTTTCTAATACTATTCACAAGCTGAAACAGTTGACTTTGGCAATGCTTGTTTTTTTTTAAAAGACTTCAGTGCAAGGGAGGGCTGTTAATCAAGGGGCTGAATGCATACTAGCCATTTTTATCACTCCAGTAGCACATTTGCATCAATCTACAGTTAAGCCATTTACTATCAGCAGACAGCTTAGAAATAACACTGTCAGACCAAAGTGTGTAAGTTAAAGTTTGATAGAGCTATCTCAAAAAGATCCCAGAGGATGTGTTCCGGGCGCTGGGGAAGGAGGGTGGCCAGTTGATGGACTAGGAATTAGCATGGCTCGGGGCATAAATGGGTGGGTAAATAACAAAACACCACCACAAACTGTGTATCCCACCTCACAAGTCATCTCCCTGCTAGCTGGACTCAATTGCAACAGTTTCCGCTTAAAGATGTTTCCTTCGCAGCACCTAATACCCAACGCTAAAAAGGCAACACCTGTCAAGTCACCAACAGTAGACAGGTGTATTTTACAACATTTTCATGATACATGTGTCTACAACATATGCTAGCACTGTCATAGTAAGCCAACTTCATGGGGCTGCGTTCACAATGCCCCTGGAAATCACATTCGAGAAGCTGTGGCTACAATATATTCCAGGATTGCCATTGTAAATTACTTTCATAATGCGGTGTCCACAACACATGGCAGTATTGACACTGTATATACTTTCATCAGTCTGTTCCTTTAGTATCTGCTGACATTTCCACTGTCAATTATTAAAAGAACTACACTCAATTATAATAATAATAGGTGAACTGGAAAGAAGCATACTCCTCAAATTTCACATCTGCTTTCTACAGCAAAAAAGTAAAATTTGGAACTGCATCATATTGCCAGGTGGTTTTAGATACTGTAAGTGTAGTGGCTTGTGATCATGGGCAACTCGTATATTCAGAGATCTTGCATCCGTGGGGAGGAAAGGGCAGCAACCAGTGCTGGGAGATGGGGATATTAATTGAGGTGCACCCTTGTCCGCCGGGGTAAACATGGTGGAGACTTGGCTCTTGTGATCTGTGGGGAGGAAAGGATATAGAGACACACATTACAGTGCATCTGTGGGATCTTTGCTAAGGTGTATGTTCCACGTCATTGTTTCCCATGGGGAGGAAAGAAAAGCAATCATCGCTTAGAGGTGGAAGGATTCATTACAGCACATACTTGTGATCATGGTCAAGCAGTATATTGAGAGGTATGTTTTGGCATGGGGGTGAAAAGCAATCATCACACCACGTTGAGGTCAAGGGATTCAATACATTGCAGCCCAGTGGCCTCTGGTGAACGTTGTGTTCTCGGGTATTGTCTTCCAGCCTTGGAGAAGAAAGCAATCAACATAACAGTCAATTCTGGGGGTTTGGAGTATTCATTAGAGCGCAGCCATGTAATCTTGGATAGCTCTTGTTGTACAGCCAACAGGAGGAATAGAAGCAATCCACGGTGGGTAGCAGATTTATGGTTTAGGGAATACTTGGGCTCTTAAGCAAACAGTATATTCTGAGCTCTTAAGCCCCGTTAAGAAGCATGGCAAAGCCATGTTATGAAACATGATACTCAGCACTGTGCAGGAGCATGTCATCCTGTGTGGGGATTTCTCCTCAATCTAGCCAATAACTCTGAATATCGCATCCGGCTAATTGGGCACAGCTTCTCCCACAATCCACCGGGACCTGTCTGGGGCAGGCTCAGGAATCCTGGGATCGCTCGCTGTGGGGAGGCAGGTTATTATCATTAATATGGCCCATGTCCTTAGTATGTAACTTAAAATGGTCCAAAGCACCCCTAGTTATACCTCCAAAGTTTCACTTTTCTGCAAAAAGATGACAGCAGATTCAGAACTTGGAATTCTTGACAGCAAGACGTTCTAGTCTGAGGGTGGGTCATGTCAATTTTGCGTGCCATGTATTGCGGAGAGGACACTTCGCACGTCATCCAGTGCAAAACGTCCTCTGCACAATACATGGAGAGGGAAAGGCTGGGCTAGGCGAGTCATGGAGGAAGTATAGTGAGATGTAAATCGTAGTTGGACAGGTGTGCTTCGAGGAGTGAGTAGACTGGGCAGTGGTGCACAGAAGGGAGGCTGGGGTGCAGGGGAGTTGGTAGGTCTGGAAAAGACCCGGGGCTAACCTAATGTCAGAACTGTTGGGACTGGGGGCTAGCTAGTATTTTGGCTGTAGCTCCTGAGATTCTATCCGGGGCTACAACCAAAAGATCAGGGGCTATAGCCCCCTTAGCCCCCCCCTAGCAACGCCCCTGCTGGGGTGTTAGTGTATAAGGAGAGCGGGTAGATGGTGTTGGAGGTCAGGATTGGGTGGGCATTAAAAGTGTATTGCACATGGATGACAAGGGAGGAAATTAATGTTATGAATTCGGGTTTGCAAACATTAAACAAGTCTGTGGCAAACCTTAACAAACATTTTTTTTTATAGTTGAAAATATAGTAAATTAGGTCAATTTTGCTGTCGCTGGTCAAGCCTTCTAAATTGTGTCTGCCCAATAGTTCAGAACTGAAAAGAGAAAAGGGAGGTTCAAATCCTAAACCAGCACATGAAAAAGTAAATGTGGGTTGTATGGCTCTTGCTGTAAGAATTGATAATAAGAACAGTTTGTTCTCAAATCTATTTCTCTAATAGTTTTGTCAGAAAAACCATGATCATAATTGTGTATCAAGGTTCTTAATTTTGATTGTCCAATTGATAGTCCTAATAAGGGTGGCTGTATTGTATGTCCAATTCGGGATAGTTCTTCCTCAAACAATAGAATGATTGTCCTTATGAGTAGATAATTGATGCCCCGTTGAATTGAATAGTAAATGTTTCTTTCTTAAAGTGTCCCGTAAGGTGTTTCTTCTTGTTAGAAGTACATTTAATTAGTCTTCATTAAAGCAGTAGTGCCTTGGTCTCAGTTGAAATCGTGATTGTTAGCCCTCTACACGAGTTTCACCACTCGAGATTGAGTGGCTCATCAGGAGGGATTTAAAGATCCACAGGAGTTTCAAATGTAGTTTAGGATCAGAGGCCCCTTTTATGGTAGCCAGTCCGGTTGGTACACTAGGCAGCTCAGTACAGTTGCCAAGGCTGCTTGTGGAAACGAGTAAAGCTGATCCTGATGGAGTTGCGCGTTAGACACGTGAAATGGGGGGTGCAAAATCTATTAATATTGCAAATTTGACGTGTAACTCATGTCAATTGTGTTTATGTTCTGTCAGCCATAGGCCTAAAGTACTCTTCTATAACCTACATCAGGTAATATTTGCATTATATTTCTATGAATCAGTTCACATTTTTCTCAGAAAATGTTACACTTTAAATAAAATGCAATTAAAATGTTACAGTTAAAAATAGTGCAATAAAGTCAATGGGGGGTCGTTTCAGCTAAGTGAAAAAGGTCCCCTCTGTGCACATTTTGATAAATTCCAAAATACAGTGAACACAGGCAAAATCGCCTTTGCTCTTCACATTTCCAATTAATTTTGGAAAAAATGTAATTGCTGCTTGCAAATTAAGCTTATAGGTGACATTTTCAACGGATCCCTATGGAAACTGCTTGCTTTTACCAGGTGGTAATGCCACATGGATTCTATAGGAGTAGATTTGTTTTCCATCGGCATGAAAATACAACCTGGCGTAAAACCATGGTGCTATATGAAAGTGGAGCAGGAATGCACAATGGAAATGTATATCCTGTCCATGACCCCACTCTGCTACCAAATAATATTAAAATTCCTGGAGCCAAAAAGCATGCCGTAAAGAAAGTATGAGACCTTGCTACTATCAGCTTTGCCACTATCAGATTTTGCCACTCAGATTGTGGTAATGTGAGATTTTGCTACTGTAAGGATTTCTACTGTGGGGTTCTCCTGATGCAGGGTCCTACCACTGTCGGATTAAACTACAGTAAAACCTTCTAAGTGCAAGGTTTTCACACAGTGAGTTTGCCACTGTGAGTTTTTATTTTGCCACCATCAGGTTTACGCTACTGTATGACGTCCACATTGATATTCTGGCACCATGGAGTTTTGCCAATCTAGAGGTTTTGGCTCTGCAAAACTCTGCCAACATGAAGAGCTCTGCCACAGTGAGAACTCTGCCACTCTGAAACCCGGCACTGTACAATTCTGCCCTAGCGTGACCTTGCCACTATAAGCAGCTACCATTGTGGAGCTCTGACTCTATGAGCCTGTACCATTGTGAGTCTCTGCCATTTTGAGCATCTGCCATTGTGAGTCTTTACCACTGTGAGACTTTTGGCATCATACGTCTTTGCCAATGTGTGAGTCTCTGCCACTGTGTGAGTTTCTGCCACTGTGTGAGTCTTTACAGCTGTGAGTCTCTCCCACTGTGAGGCTTTGCCACTGTGAGACTCTGCCACTAGGCCTTGCGTTAACCCGCCCTGCGGCACACAGCCCCTGCAGCACCCAGCCCCTGTTGAATCCTGCCCTCGCGATATTCAGCCCCTGCAGTACCCAACCCCTGTAACTTTCCAACCCTGTGATGCTGCGCCTCTCTGGCACCCTTCCCTGTGGTATTTTCGCCCTGCAGTATCCTGCCTGGTGTCATCGAACCAACCGCTCCAAAACCCAGTGACTGCACAACATGCAGTTAAATCAATTGGGATCTAGACCACCAGACACAGAACATTAACCAAATCAAAACACCTCAGACCCAAAGAAGGAACCGACAACCAACCAGCTAGCCCTTTGCACCTAGAAACACTTGTCTACAGGCTCATTATAAATGCCACATCATATCATGTCATATCGAACCAACAACAAAAACATCAACAAAATGCCATGCATACCAGAAGACGCACAGATATTAAGAACCAGACAGAAGGAGACCAATTACCTCAACTCACCAAGCCAAGGTACCAACATATAGCAAAAAACACTTTGTTAAGCCACCTCCTAGAAGAAAGGCCTTTTGCAAGAACACAACCAAAATCACTTCAGTTGTCATGATACCTTGTAACATACAACACACCTCAGCATCCAGCCATCTATCTATGAGCACTACAACAAAATGAGGAACGATGGAAACAGACCTGAGACAGACAGAAAAAATACAACTGAACCAAGAGACTACAGCACTTCATTCATCACTAAAAATGGCAGAGATAACATATTTGATTGACATGAAATTATAGACAACCCCAAAGAACACATCAACCCAAAACACATCTTCTTGAACTTCTCAATGAAGAAATTGAAGCAGACAAATCTCCAATATGACTCACAAACCAAAACCGAATGCAGAATCAAAAGAAAAGACAAACCCATGCCAAACCAAGTTACCACCTCTGCCCCCAAAGCACAAACTAACCTCAGGAAACAAAAACATTCACTGCAACCGAGTCAATGCCAGATCGATGTCAAAACAGAGCACAGAGATATATACGGTCTCCTCAACGATGGTGGAATGGACATCCTATTGATCCCAGAAAACTGACTAACTAAAGAATTGAAGGTAGTCCGACACAAATCCCTACCCAACAACTTCAAACTGAAGCAAGCAAACAGAGAAGTTAAAGGAGGAGGAGGTATTGCAGTTGCACACA
The DNA here is from genome assembly GCF_040938575.1 of Ambystoma mexicanum. Taxonomy (NCBI): domain Eukaryota; kingdom Metazoa; phylum Chordata; class Amphibia; order Caudata; family Ambystomatidae; genus Ambystoma; species Ambystoma mexicanum. The sequence goes on from NC_090941.1 coordinate 996,054,979, forward strand.
AAGATCACCTAAAGATCACAACAGTGACATCACTAAATATCCTAAGCTGTGAATCGCTCATCTTCCACCTCGCCATGGACCACGAAACCAATCTTTCATTACTACTCTTCTACAGACCACCCACATACAACTCATCTTTCACAGACCCATTTGTAGACACCATAAACTATGTTGCCATTAACTATGACCAGTTGATCAAATTAGGAGATTTCAGTATAAGGTTTCAGGAAGAAAATATCAACTCAGCTCAATCACTAACATCTCAATCATCATCGGTGCATCTCCAGAAATGGTGAAGGGAGCAACCCACTTAGCAGGGAACGCCGTAAATGCAATATTCTGGAAAGGAAATGTGGTCACAACTGCACCCCCAATGCCCATTCTCTGGCGTGACCTCCGCATAATACCCTTCGTGATCTATGCGCCAACATGAATACAATCCAACCCTCCAAAAACTCCTACAATGCAGAAAATAAACAGGAAATCCCTAAATACCACAGACCTCAACACTAGACTATAATACACAAAACCACCAAGCGCCGTCCTAGAGTCACTTCTCTTAGAAGAAAGAACTGAGACGCTCCAAAAAAGGATAACGGGAATACTAGATGGTATCACACCTTCACAAAACAAAATGATGGCGCAATGATCAACACTGCACCTCAGAGCCCTGAAGAGATATAACAGGAACCTGGAATAAGTGTGTAGGAAAAACTACGACCAACAGACAAAACCTGAATACCAGAGACAGACACGAATATATTAAACAGAAACCCTCAAAGCAAAAAAATAATACTACAACATACGCATGACTAAAAGCAAGCAACACCCAGAAAGAAATGTTCAGCTTTATCAGTGAGCTAAGAAAACCAACAGCCTGCCACAATACACACTTGCTCCCAGAAACTGTGTAAAGACCTTGCAAACTTCTTCAAAAACAAAATCTTAAACTCTAGCAAGTCACGACAACAAACAACAACTCAACCAACCACCAAACTCTGGAACTAACTACAAAAGAAAACTACTTCTCAGAGATCTCGAAAGAAAGGTTTAACAACCTAGTGAATCAAAGCAAAAAAGCAGGATCCCCAGCAGACCGTTGCCCACCAGGCAACTACAAGATCATCTTCACCCAAGAGATGCCTGTAGAATACTTCCAGAGCCTCATGGACCATTCTCTGGCAACAGGAGTTGTACTGCAAAGCTTCAAAGAGGCATACATTGAGCCATTCCTCAAAGACACCTCGGGAAACGGAGAAGAACTAACCAAATATCGGCCTATCTCAAACATCCCTTACCCAGCAAAAGTATAGGAACACATTCTGGAACATGTAGAAAGCCACAGCTACTTGACCAGGTATATGTCAATTTCAGGCCCATGAGAGGACTACTATCCATCTGGGATGATCTAAAAATGAACGCTGACTTCAGTATCACCTCAGCACTAATATTATTAGATCTTTCAGCAGGCTTTGACGCAGTCAACCACCAAACTCTCCTCAAAAGACTCAAAGAAATAGGGATTAACAACACAGCCTTGCTACAGGTAAACTCCTTACTAACAGAGAGAACAGAAACAACTTGGTTAACCCCCTTCAAGTCAGCACCATGCATACCAAACTGTTGGGTCCCACAAGGCTCATCCCTCTTGCTGAAACTCTTAAACATCCACACTCTACATGACCCCACTCACCAACCTCATCAGAAGACATGGACTAACATGCTACCACTATGCTGACAGACCTGTTGGAAGACCAAACCAACAACAAGAAATTGAAGAAAAACCCCACACCGGGCATACGCCAAGACATACTAGAAATAACAGGGAAGGGCTTGGCTAATAAATGGATATTGGAGCAATAGGGTGCTTTTCTCAACAGCTGTACAATGTGCGCCTTCCCCAAAATTCACAAGAATCACCAACATCCACCCAGCAGACCCATCATCTCTGGGTGCGGCTCTATCCTAGAATCTATATGTATATTTTTGGACTGTTTCTTCAAATCCCTGGGCCAACATACAGACTCTTATCTCATTGACACCATGGACACCATAAAATGCTTCGAGGGGACAGTTATTGAACCCCAAGTCGACCTCCTAGTCACCATGGGCCTTCAGGCACTGTACACCAGCATACCACAGACTCAAGCTATCAAGTGTACTAGGGAAGAATTAACCACTCAAGACACAAAGAGCAGAGTACCGATCAAATTCATCATTGAACTGCTCATGGTGGCCTTAACACAAAACTTCTTCACGTTCAATATAACTTACTATCAACAGACTAGAGGAACAGCTATGGGTGCAGCGTTCATGCCCATTCTAGTGGATATATTTATGGCACAATTTGAAAAGATGCACGTCTTCAATATCAACAACCCATTCCATTACAAGATCTGTAAGTGGAAACGTTTCATAGACGACATTATCTTCATATGGCACGGCACGTCAGCAACTCTGGAAGCTTTCCTCATATGGCACAATTCAAGGAACTCAAACATCCAATTTACCATCTCATGGCACCAGGATCGGATCATTTTCCTTGACCTAACCATCCAGGTCCGACATAACACACTGCAATGCACAGTTGAAAAGAAAGTCAGTGACAGGAATACGCTGTTACATTGCTGAAGCCACCATCCTATCTGTCTTAGGAACATCCTACCGTACGGCCAATACCTACGGGTACACTGTAATTGCACCATGATAGAGAACTATCACGTCCAAGCACAAAAGCTTGATGCCAGGTTCCAGGCCAGGGGGTATCCAAGACAAGTCATCAAACATGGACGTAAAAGAGCAAGGAACACCCCAAAGAATATTCTACTAGTCCCAAAAGAGAAAAAAACACAGCAAGACAGATTCATCTGTCTACCCACATATAACCATCAAACAAACAAAATCAAGGCGTTGATCAAAATGTTCTTGCAGTTGCTCCAAACAGCTCTTCCCAATGAACCGGCACCACTGATGGCCCCAAAAAGATCGGAAAATCTAAGAGAATACTTGACAAACTCTAGCTTCAGAAGCACCATCAACAGATCTACATTGCAGAACTTAAGACCCATTATGGGTCATTTCCCATGTGGGACACGCAGTGTATGCACATTTATGAAGAAAACAACAGACTTTGGCATTTGTATATTTGGTCCCACTTGCACTATGTTTAGAAATGCTCAGGTCACCCTATTCACAAAGGAGACCTGAGCAATTCTTGAGGGGCTGTACAATAGTGCAAAGATGCACTGTCCAGCCTCTTTGCATATATTAGTTTCGGGAGCTCACTCCCGACACTAATGTATGACATGCTCCCAACAACCACGTGGTTGCTGGGAGGACATTTCCCCAGGGCGGGAGGTTAAAGGGCCCAGCTCAGTGAAATGACAAAGAAAGAAATAAAAGCTTTCCATCCTCATTTGGGGGATGAAAATGCTAGTGTGACAACCGTGGTTTCAGCCGCGGCTATCACACTTAAAACAAAAATTATGTCAGGGTCAGAAGAGACCATACCTTAATTTGTACCTCCTCCTGTGCTTGTTTGGAAAAGGCATAGGGACAAGTAAAAGGTGAGGGTTGGAAGGTTTAGAATTCATCTTAACCTCTGGCATTGCTCTGGCAAACACTCCAGACCATCGTTCTTTCGCTGCCAAGCCATTACAAAAGCAGAAAGTCTGTATGCAAATCTGGCTTGGTCCCACCCTAAAAGGGGCAATCCAGCCCAAACCCCTAGGTCACATCCCTTCTGCATGAAACCAGAAGCATCTTCGAGCATGTTCTGGCCTTGTTTGGCCTCATCAGCGAGGAGTAGCGTGGGTCTCTAGGCCCAGCAAGCACGGACTCATGTCTGGGCATACCCATCGCACTTGGGGTGAATAGAGCAAAACAAAAGAGGTGATGGCTGGAAGGTTTAGAATTCTTCTTAACATCTGGCATTGCTGTGGGAAACACTCCAGACAATCCTTTACCTCCAAGCCATTACAAAAGGGCAAAGACCATATGCAAATCAGGCTTTGTCCCACCCCAAAAAAGCAGTCCGGCCCGAAACTGCTTGGTCACATCCCTTCTGCACAAGACTAAAGGATCCCAAAGCATGCTTTGACCTTGTTGGGACTCATCAGTGAGGTGTAGCTTGGGTCTCTAGGCCCAGTAGGCATGGGACCCATGTCCGGGCATACCTGTCCCACTCAGGGTGACTACAGCAAATCAAAAGAGGTGATGGCTGGAAGGTTTAAAATTCATCTTAACATCTGCCATTGCACTGGGCAACCCTCCAGACCATCGTTCTTCGCCTACCAAGCCATTACAAAATGGAAAAGACCATATGCAAATCAGGCTTGGTCCCAGCCCAGGCGTAGGGGGAAGACCCCAATTTCTGGGCATTTTAAAGCACATTCCATTTGTGAATTTGGCCTGTTGGAGACAGCGGATCGGGGGGCATGTCGCTGTTGGTCATGTTGGACATGTCCGCCGCTTTCGATATGGTAGACCATGGGATCCTATTGAAAGTCTGAGAGAAGTGGGAGGGGTGGTGGAGCAAGCCCTTCAATGGTTTGAATCTTTTCTCACCAGAAGAGAACAAAGCGTTCGACTTGGAGACTTCTTGTTAGACTCGGTGCTACAAAACGGTGGAGTCCCGCAGGGATCCTCTCTCTCCCCACTGCTTTTTAATTTATATGTTAAATTACTCTTGGACATCTTGAGGAAGCACGGCATACACTTCCATTCGTATGCAGATGACACTCAGGTGTTCATGAGGATCCATAATTTAGAGGAGACGTATGAGAAAGTTGAACGGTGCCTACAAGAAATACAGGCCTGGATGTGTGCCAATCAGCTATTGCTGAATGCCAGCAAAACAGAAGTGGCTCTATTCGCCTAAAAAAAACACTGTCTGCAATATAGGGAGCAACTACACTCCCCATGCTTCCTGGGGATACAGCTGAATTTTGCTAAGAAAATTTAAAATGTAGGCTGTGTCTGGGAGGATAACATGGGAGGTGGAGATCAGGTTAGCGTGAAGGTGCAAGCAGAATTCCATTCATTACGCTTACTGAGGCATATCCTACTATTCATTGTGAATGAAGACAGAGCGGTGGTTTTTGGCACTCTGGTCCACTGAAGATTAGATTATGGGAATGCACTGCTGTCGGGTATAACAGCCTATCAGCTGCGAAGATTGACTAACCTTGCTTACCTATGCGCCACATATATGGTAATGACACTTTACACAATGGCAACACTGTCTAGGACGGAAAAGTTACCAGACAACCAGATCTTGTCGCCCAATTCACCAGCATTTAGGCCTGATGGTCCCTTTTTCTCGAAGCCATGCAACACTACTATGAGAAAAGCCAGACTCCGAGCACGCCTACCTAGACTATACGACCCACCCATCAGACACAAGAGCAAGATGACACATAAACACCTACCTAAGTCCAGTCACACTACTAATAGTAGTAAAAACAAACTCTATACTAAAACAATGAGAACTCTGAACCTTACTAACCTAGACAGACCTACCTGCCCTCCCCTAGAAAAAGCTACCCCTAAGCTTAAAGGAGCCTTAATAAATGCTAGATCTTTAGTCGCGCACGCCACTGAAATAGCAGAGAACATCCTATCAGAGCACTACGACTTTATTGCAGTCACAGAGGCTGCAGGACCCGCACTGTCACTAGCAATCCCAAATACCTACACAGCCCTCAGAGTGGACAGATGTGAAGCCAGAGGCGGTGGATTAGCCATCATTGCCAAAATTGATCTCTCTATGAGAATCACTCCTTCACCCACCATTAACTCATGCGAAGTGATGTCAATTAAAATACAAACAACCAACTCGCAAGCCCTGAACATCCACTTAGTATATTGACCTCCAGGCCCCATTAATACGTTCATTGAATACCTGTCCACAATCTTATCGGATAACTTAAAACATACTTCCCAAACGCTGCTGTTAGGAGACTTTAATATAGGCTTTAATGATGTTAATGACCAACATTCCACTGCAGCAGCCAACACTCTGGCAGAACTGGGCTTCTCCCAGAGGGTAAACGATCCAACTCACAACAAAGGGAGAACTCTTGACTGGGTTGCAGATCACAATTGTAACGTTACCTCTGTATAGCCTCAAATTTGGACAGACCATTATCTCATATCGTTTACCATTGCATCTAGTAGATCTACCCAACAGTCACCTCCTGCCCTCCCGGCACTCACAAGAAACAAGAAAAATATGACTCCAGAAAAACTACTCCCTGGTATTCTACCCACCCTCAACTCCCTACCGGACAATTTGGATCCTAGCGCCCTGGTCGAAAGAGTATAACAACGTTATGACCTCTACTCTTGATATCATCGCCCTACTAAAACTCAGAAATAATAAGCCCAAAAACCACCTCAACAACTGGTTCACCCCCCACCTAAAAACGTTAAGACTAGACAAAAGAAAATGCGAAACCACTTGGAAACTCTATCCTACCCAAGAGAATAAAGCTAAGCTCATGGAAATCTCTTCCCAATACAAGAGGAATATACTTTTGGCAAAGCAAGACACTTACAACGCTAGAATCTCGCAAGCAAACGCGAGCATGAAGGAACTCTTTACGATACTGAAAGAATTAGAAAACCCCATTACAGCCCAAGACAATTGCATCAAAGATAAAACCTGGTGCTTCGATAACCATCACTACTCCACCACCAAATAAAACTATTCCACCCACAAATAACCATGTCGCCCAATTTCACTTCTCTAAAGTCTCTATTACAGAGGTCGAGAAAGTTATATTGGGTCTTAAACCATCCAACTGCAAAGGTGACCAATGCCCAGCACAATTAATCAAGGACGTTTCCAGGGACATATCACCTTTCATCACCAAACTAATTAATGCCTCTTTCACATCGGCACAATACTTAGCAACTTGAAAGAATCCTGGGTACTCCCCCTTCTGAGAAAACAAACGCTTGACCCAGCCATACCGACTAATTACAGGCCCATCACTATGGTGCCATTACTGTTGAAAATTTTAGATAAAGTTGCATATATCCAAATCCAGCACTTCCTAGAACTCAACCGACTACTAGGCTCTCGCCAATCTGGCTTCCGGCCACTAGATGGCACAGAAACGGCTCTCACCGATCTTAAAGCCCAAATAGACAAACTAAGAGACAATGGAAAGCTTGCATTACTCCTCCTCTTTGACCTGTCAGCGGCTTTCGATTTGGTGGACCACAATGTCCTTTGTGGCCACTTGGACTCAGCTGCCCACTTCTCCAGCGAGGCCTTAATGTGGATACAATCACTTTCAGCAGCAGCGGACCCCATCTCTATCACGTGCGGAGTTCCCCAGGGCTCCTGTGTCTCCCCAACCCTGTATAATATATTCACCAAGCCCCTGTTTGATGAGTTGGACCACCTGGGTATTGTCATGATGCCTACCTCTAAGGAGCCAGGCCGGGCCCAGCAACCCCAGAGGCAGACATCATTTTCCCCAGGGAAGTCTCAGCGGGCCCAAGTCGGGGCCCTTTGGACTCAGTCCTGGCGCCTTAGGCGCCAGGCTCATAGCGGACCCCAGTCCTGGCGCCTTAGGCGCCAGGCTCATAGAAGAGGATATGTGTTTAAGTGCTTGGGTGCACACTTACCTGATGCAGACCTTGCTGCTTCATCCAGGCCCTCTTGAGGCCTGAATGGGACTACTTAACCTGTAGGACTACTTCACCACCCGGGTGTGGTCGGGGAAGGATACATACCTGATTGGTGGAAGGATACATACCAGGAACTTCTTCCAAGGCTATTTAAACCCCACCCGAACAGCCACACATGCTTCGCGTTGTTCTGCACCTAGCAGCTGGACGCTCACCGTGTCAGCTCCTGCATCCTGACTTCAGCCACGCCTGACAGCACCCCGGAACACCTGCAAGGGGAGAAAGGAAGAGAATAGGAGAAGAAAAGCCCTTACCTGCTAAATCTGCATCCCGGAGTCATTTCTCCAACGGCCCTGAAAAGGAAGACATCATTTTAAGGCATTTTGTTTCGATCGCTGCAGCGCTGCATTTTACTCACCTTTGCAAGGCGCTTCCATCTTCAGCAGCGATCTTCCGGATTCAGCTACGCCCCGGCGCCTAGAGGAAAAAAGACAAGAACAAAGGTGAGAGGGAGAAAAGGAATAAGGGAAAGCTCAGTTTCCTTTTAAGTCTTACCTGTTGGATTATTCCCACTGCATTTCGGGTCCTGCCGCTTCCTGGCATCTCCGGACCCCGGCCCCTATGGGGAAAAAAGACAAAGACATTGAATGAGCGAATGCAAAGACATTACCTGAGCGCTCATCCAGAACTGTTTCACTTCGGGTCGGCGCCATATCTCCGGCACTCCGAACCCCGGCCCCTAAGGGGAAAAAGACATAAGCATTAGCGCTTGCTGCAATTAGACAACGAACATTATTATTAAGCTTGAACTTTTGAACAGAACTTTTACAGCGCCTTACCTGAACAGTCAAGCTTACCTGAACTCACATCAATCCTCAATCCAGTGAAGTAACTGGGTTTCAACGCGCCCCTGCATCAGAAGCAGGATGGAGAGCTCATCCTTCCAAACCCTAAGGTGAGGCTTCATGGGGAATCGTGGAGGCGGTATCGTGGAGGGTTGGAAGGGAGTGGGAGGCTTGAGCATTGTCCAACAGTTGGTAATACTCCCTTTTCACGCACAGGAGGGTATCCAACGAGCCAGGGAAGCCAGAATAGAGGGGCCCTTCCTGTCCATCTTCAGAGTTCTGCGCCTTCGACGCCCCGCCTCCGTGGGAACCAGGTGAGCGTTACAGGTATCACCTACACTAACTATGCAGATGATACCCAGATCCTCTTACCACTTACTGGGGACTACTGCAAGGATTTAGCACTGGTGAATAGAATTTACAGCATCGTTCAGACCTGGATGGCCACTCACGGCCTCTGTCTGAACGATGATAAAACAGAGCTCCTCATCCTGGGATCGGCACCTCTACTCTCTAGACTTGGTACTAACTACTCATCATTCATCATTGATGGGAACCTTATTAAGGTTGCCAAGGAAGTAAAAAACACTAGGTTTTTACTTAGACTCTACTCTAACATTCACAAAACAGGTAAATTCCCTAGCCTCTTCAACAGTTTATACATGTAAGCTAATTAGAGCTAGCAAACAGCTGCATGCCCTTAGCAAGAGCTCTTATCTTATCCAGATTAGACTACTGTAATGTCCTGTACATTGGAGCAAACAAATATATCACTAACAAAATACAGACTCTTCAAAACAATGCCCTTAGAGCGGCACTCAATATCTCCAGGAAAGAACACATTTCTGAAACCAGAAGAAAACACAAGTGGCTTGCCACACTGGAGAAAATAAAACTAAAAACAGCATCCCTTATCCACAAAAGCTTTAACAACAAAGCTACTCTATATCTAATAGATTCTCTAGAAAAATCTCTACTCGACCTATGAGAGGAGCTAACTCTAACTGTCTTCAGGTACCTCGCTTTAAACTTTCCACTATTGGAGGCAGGATAGCTCCTAGCAATTCCTGAAAATTGAAATTACTGAATTTGATCTCATATGTAAACATTTGTAAATTATATGCAATGTTGACTGTTGTTTTATCACACTACTGTTCACTATATGTATATACACTATCTTTACTAAACTAGTTGTTTCTTCTTCAAATACTATTATCCTGTAACCAAAGTAACTATGTACTAAGCTGTATGACTTCTTCTTGCCTGCGCCCTGATACCTTCGGGTCCGGCGCGCATAATAAATACTAAACAAACAAACAAACAAACAAGCAAGTGGCTCAAAACGCAGCAGTTAGGCTAGCGTATAGAGTAGAAAAATCAGCCCCAACCTCTAATCTAAGAAAAGCTTTACATTGGTTGGCAGTAAAGGAGAGAATTGAGTTTAAAGTTATCTGTCTGGTATTTAAGTGTGTTTGTTAACAAGACAGGGCCAAGATATTTATCAGATAAAACTAAGAGGCATGTTCCAACTTGACAGCTGCGCTCAGCAGATCAGAATCTGCTTCAGATACCACGCAGTAGGTGTTTGAGCAAAGGGGACCGTAGATTTGGAGTTAACAGCCCAAGGGCATGGAATAAACTACCAAGAGAAATTTGTGAGATTAAAAGCCTCTCGGTATTCCGCAGGGCCCTGAAGACCCATTTGTTTTGCTAGAAATCCTGGATCTCAGTTAGTGCAATTTAATCTCAAATGATTAAGTGGATCAAGGCACAGATGAACGGTAATTGATACATCAGCACCCAATTACGATTGAAATGCCTGGAAATGAACCCTATTTGTGCAGATGCGCAAAGGCAGGAAAAAAGGGCATCTGAATGAGCGCGACTAAGATACTGATATGGGCTGCCACTTTTTTGGGCCCAAGTGAGGAGATGTGATAGTGTATCTCCTCATTTCCACTCAAGAGGTTTTTGAGAATGGCCCTTCATCTTTCATTTCCACTCTACGACAACTCTTTTCTACCACTCTTATGTTTCTTTCCTGCAACTTTCTTTCGCCGGTTAATCTTCCTAACGTTCTCTCTGTTTCAATTCCTTGTTCCTTGCTAAATCTCTAAACTTCGATTTCTCTCTACAGCTATCTTCCTTTCCACTGTCTTAATGTTCTGTCTTATTTTCTAGTTCCATTACCTTTTTTTGATTTGTCTCTCTTGTTTTCTCCTTTTTTCTGACCTTTGCATTTTATGTTTTATGTGCAATTTTTGTTTGAAGTGTCAGCACTTTATATGTTATGTATTTTAATGATTGTTAGTACGTACAATGTTGTGAACTTTGTTTCTGTTGTTTTGTCATGGTATGACCTTTATTTGTGTTTTTTGCTATAAATGTCATCTGAATATGACCTTCTCATTTAGCACTGAAAATGAAGTTGGGGAAGGGTCTGCTAATGTTATCAGTTAACTCAAGCAAAGTGGGATGCCTGATGTGTTGGACGGATTTTATTAGTAAACCTTTCATTAAAGCATGGGTGGTATCTGAGAATGCATCATGAAGTATCAGTGAAATGTAATGATGACAGCATCTATTTATATTAGTTAACTCTGTGAGAGGTGAGATGCTTGTTTTTGAAAAAAATCTATTAGCTGAATGTTATCAGAGAATGTCCTTCTGATTTAGCAATCTATGTTATGTGGCGTAGAACTGCTTATTTTGGCAGTGGAATTTCTTTTGGAAATAAATCATTTTATAAGTAAACAGGAAAGAGTCGATCAACAACAAGCAAAATTGTGAAGTCAATCTTACATATGTGACTATACTAGGTTTATGATGGCATCATGGTGACATTTCAGATTGCTCTTGGAAGATGCTGGCAGCTCCTGGCCCTGTGCTCCTGGCCCTGTGATGCTAAGTGAGACTGCATTTGGCCTATAATGGCAGCACCTGTGAGGCTATGCCTTACATATGGTGAATATACTAGGTTTATAATGGCAATTTTTTGCCATTTGAAAGGTGTTTTTGCCATATGCTGGCAGCTCCTAGCACTGTGATTCTGAGATTGCATTTGACATATGATGGCAGCTCCTGTGAGGCTATACCTTAGATACGGTGGCTATACCAGGTATATGATGTATTTATTGCATCATTTTAAGGGTTCTCTTGGCATATGCTGATAGCCCTGTGATTCTAAGAGTGACTGCATTTGGCATATAATGGCAGCGCCTGTGAGGCTTTGCTTTCCCTATGATGACTATACCAGGTTTATAATGGCATTCTTGTGCCATTGAGAGGATTCTCTTGCCATGTGCTGGCAGATCATCGCCCTGTGATGCTAACTAAGACATCATTTGGCATATGGTGGCAGTACGTGTGAGGCTATTTAACGGGTGCTCTTGGCATAGGCTAGCAGCTCCTGGACCTGTGATGTAGGTGGGACTGCATTTGGCTATAATGGCAGCGCCTGCCTTACATATGGTGATTATACCAGGCTTATGAAGGCATTGTTATGACATTTAAAGCGTGCTCTTGGCATATGCTGGCAGCTTCTGCTCCTGTGTTGCTAATTGAGATTGCACTTGGCATATGATGGCACCACTTGCGAGGCCATTCCTTACATATGGTGACTAACCTAGTATGATGCCATTGTGGGGGCATTCAATGATGCACTGGCTATATGACAGCCAACAGTCTTAGGCTTTGCCTGGGCTGTTGTACCACCTAACAAGTTCAGTGATGTTCATATTACAAGTGGAATGTGACGTCATAAACTACTTTTAATATGTGTATAAAGGACCCCCTACTGTATGGTATAAGGATATTTTTCAAATTGCAGCAGAGTTGTGGCTCTCCAGATGTTTTGACTACAACTCCCATCAGTCCCAGCCATCATATCCAATGAGAAGGGATTGGGGGAGCCTTAATCCAAAACACAAGTTTCAGACCTATCAAATATGAGGCCGAAGGTCACAGAACTCCAAGGTGACTAGGAATATCCTTTTTACATAAAGTAGTGGATAATGTGTTACAATGCATGGCTGCACCATCATCCCCTTTGTCACTTCGTGCTTATTATAATGTACAAGATCTTCCAGTTGTTGCTACACATCGTCAATGTAGAATCTATTAGGGGAGGAAAAGGTCACTGATGTGCAGCCTTATAATGTGATTCAAAAAAATACAACAGTGTCATACAATTAATTTAAATTACACTTAGTAGCAGTTTAAAATACTGATCACACACAGATGTATTCGTGCTCTCCTTTGCTAAACAGCAGCCCACGAAATAGACATACTACCATGACGAGTTCCTTATAAATAATGGCTGTACATTGGCACAGAAAGCTCATTAAGCGTGGTACAACTTCAATTAAGTGGTGCAACTGGAATTCCATTTTATTGTGGCTCAAGCAGCGTGCACTGTTACATCAACTCAACTGTAAGACGTTATTGCAATTAAAATAGTGATGTAATTGTCCTATTACAGGCGAGAAGAGATAAGACTACCAGACTGTAACGTATGGTTTAAAGTACCTCCAACCGTACGATATAAGTATATGGAAAGTCACCATGGGGTTTTGTGACCAAATAGAGGAACGAGAACAAAGGCCGATATCCTTTATAGTGTGGATTTTATTCCTCATGATACCTGGGCACACACTCCTATTCCACTTAATATCTGGCCTCTTGTCTAATCTAATGTGTCCAGTTACTGAAGCACAGTATGGCACCTGTTCAAAATCTTTTTTTAAAACACTAATATGCAGCTTGTAATGTGACCCAGACAAATAGTTTAAGTAACTAAAATAAATGCATTTAAACACATTTTGGGTAGGGACATGCAGATTCTTGCTCTTGTGTTCAACTTCAGTCGTGCACAGAATAAACCTACTACCATAAACAGTTTGTTATCATTTAAAGGGCTAAAAAGGAACTTTAAAATGTAATCACGACTTTAAGTCCTGCAGTGACGGCTAGAATTCTGGTCTGTGCCTGCTTAAGCAGTAGGCATTTGTGGGATGCTTTTACCCATGCATCCAAGCCCTACCATAAAACTGTGCAGTACTGGCATGGAAAACATCATGATGGCCAGAACTCCCCAGAGAGTGCACAGGGAAAACATGAAGAATAAGCTGCCACCCATTTTTGCCTATGTTGTGAGCACAGGAGGGCACTGCCTAAAACCACCATTGGGCTACACACACAGTAGCCTGAAACCATTGGGAATGACAATGCTGATTGCCAAAAAGCAACTCAGAACTGTGGGGAATTCATTTTCTTAATCCCAAAAATGGTTGCATTACCAGTACTCACCACTATCAGAAAGCCGGCGTTTTAAAACCACCAGACTTTTGTGTAAAACTGAACAAATGAAACAAAACCAGACCAAGGAAAGACTTGCTAAGTGGTGTATACAATGTAAAACTATATTCTGAAATGACTTGAAGGAAGTAATTATTTAATGTACATGTAAAAATTGTAAGTTTTGATTTAAACTGGGAACTAAAGTGACATTTAGCTGAAACCTGGCTTAATGAAATTGAATTCTGCCTGACAACTACCCCCGACAGGAGTTGAAACTGGATCAACAGCCACTCTTCCCAGGCCTAGCTGCATCCTGCCGCCCCTTGCCAAAAGGAGTTGTCACCTCTCTGATTAGACTACGGGTGGAGCACCTGGGAACTGGAAGGGACAGAACAATGCAACTTCCTTGACTCAGGCAAATGTTATATTGGGGGCGTCGTAAAATAGCTTCCTCTTGGGAGAAACTGGGGGGCAGCTGTGCCTCTGTGAACAAGCTGGCTTGGGGGGAGTGGATAAACCAGTTATTCCACCAGGTGATGTGGGAAGCCACACCCCTTTTTGACCAGGGCATAATTTTAAAAAGATAAATAACTCATAGTGCAGATTGGTCAAAATTTTATAAATAATACCATTATTCTTGTGATTTTTCTGTGCACATTTTAAGAGGTGTTAGGACCCTGGGGTATGTTCCTGGGGATAGTAGCGGAAAAAAAGGTTGTTACTCCAAATGCATGCATGCTAAAAATTTGACACTTTTTCATCTGTAACCCATATCCCTGGTGCACATTTGTGTAAAATCTGGAAAGGTTTGGAGGTCATTATCTGGATGAAAAGGGGAGAATTCTGTCATCAGTGGACACGACATCGAACAAAGGCAGAGATCGGATGGTTTGGTGCTACAGAAAATACGTTAACTGGACCTATAATATTAGAAAAATGGTACATAGATAAATATGTATTTGGGTCAGAAATAGATTTAAGTGCAATCTGACAAGGGGAGGTTCCTCTGACCATAAAACCTACAGCATCACTCTGACTCACATTTCCTTCCCCCAATCATGGGAGAGGGGAGAATTGGGCCAATGACAAGTAGAGAGGGGCAGGCTTAGCTAGGCCCAGGCACACACCCATTTTCAAAACACATAAAAAGAGACTGCTGGGACAGGTAGAGACATTCAATTCCATTTGCTGCGGAGCATGCGACCGACGACTTCACATCCAGAGATCCAGACTTCAAATCCATCAATCTCCAGAACCTGTAGCAGAAATTAACTCCAGAATTTGTAGCAGAGAGGCCTGAATCCACCAGCTGAATCCTCTTCAGCAGGCCTCAAAACTAACCAAACTATTCAACAGCCGGGCGAGCTGTTTGAAGTTTTGCTGAGAATTTTTGCAAGAACCTGTAGCAGTACCCAGAAAGCAGTGTTACATCCAGAATCCAGAGAGGCTAGACCAGCAGAGCAGAGCTGACCCAGATCGCTGTGAGCAGAACCGGTGCCTGATAGACCCGCCCAGCAGACAGAACCGCAGCCGGACGTGTTGACCAGATCCGTGACGGGGCCTAGTTCAAATTTATTTTGTGAGTACCTAACAGAACTGTGCAGAACCAATCTCTTAGTTAAAATAATCTAATCCAAACTATGTTAACCTAAGTAGAACTGCCTCCTAGAAATCGTGTCATCTGTCATTTTTAAAGCTGCACAACTGTCACCTGTCAATTCTGCAGCTGCAAGCTGTCACCTGTCATTTTGAGTTTACTTTAAATCCGAAAAACTACCTTTATTTAATCGTCCGTATCTCTGGAAGCGTTTGGGCTAGGAAAGCTAAGCTTTCCAACAAGCCTAGAACCGACTTCCTATACTTCCTACACTTTTACCGCAATCGCGATTCACGCACTCGCGAAATTTACCGCGATTTGCGATTTTGGCAATTTCTCCACTTGTCAAAATAGCAGCTGCATTCTTTCTTTTGTTAAAATCCGTTTGCAACTTGGTAATAACTCATAGAGCATTGCTAAAGTGAGCCTGAACTAATACCAACACGCATCTCCCACTCACCCTGAATCTCTAGAGGGAATTAAAATCAGTTGGCACATTTTCCCATCCATTGCCATCACATTTAAAAGCATTTTGGGCCTGTGTTTCAAACTCCTACCTGTTTCCTCTAAGCTTGCTGGGGGGGAACTGAATTTCGTATTGCATTTGATTACATTCCTGAGAACTGTGTGCTCCTCTTTCCATCTCCTTCCATTTCTTACATTGCATAGGGGAGGGGGGTGAATTGCCAGAGAAAAAGTGATTATCCTATCTTTTGCTAAAATCATATCAAGTATTTCTGTACTGCATTTTATTCCTCATTGCTTTTCCCTTGAAACCATAAAAGTATGTTTGCTACTTTATCCATCCTATACTAACTCCTCATTGATTGTAAAGAAGTGTGCTAGTGCCAGATTACCCATTGTTGATCAACATCATATGTCTAAGTGTACTATCAGATATTAATTTATTATAAAAGTGTGAGATATATATATTGTTTAATTTTTCAAATAAACCTTTTAATTTGCAAAACAAACCTACTTCTTGGCTCAGTGGGGTCAGGGGGATTCTAAGAGGAGGGTGTTATACAAGGGTTGTCATCCAGAGTACTGAACTGGATATAGAAATACATCAATAAGGGTTTTCCTCAGCATCCCAGACTAGGCATTGACTTGGCTGTAGTGTTGATTGAATATCACTTACACATTGTGACTTCACAATCAAACTGTATTTGTGGATTTCAGGCCGGTAGTGATGCCACAGGCAGTCTGTAATAAGAATCTTTACTTTGGAGGTTTTATACAGGTATTTTTATCCTTGTATTAGAAGGAAATGATTTACAGGCTACCATGTATTACAAGGAAATGAGGTACAAGGTATTGCAGGCTACCATGTATTACAAGGCCATTATTTACAGGCTTTTATACAGGTATTGCAGGCTGGCATGTATTACAAGGAAATAATGTACAGGCTTTTATACAGGTATTGCAGGATACCATGTATTACAAAGAAATGATTTACAGGCTTGTATACACATATTGCAGGCTACCATGTATTACGAGGAAATGATTTGCAGGCTTGTGTACAGATACTGCAGGCTACCATGTAGTACAAAGAAATTATTTACAGGCTTTTATGCAGATATTGCAGGCTACCATATATTACAAGGAAATGCTTTACATACAGGCTTTTATACAGATATTGCAGGCTGGCATGTATTACAAGGAAATGATTTACAGGCTTGTATACAGATATTGCAGGCTACCATGTATTACAAGGACATGATTTAAACACGTTTATACAGATATTGCAGGCTACCATGTATTACAAGCAAATGATTTACAGGCTTTTAAACAGATAGTGCAGTCTACTATGTATTACATGGAAATTATTTGCAGGCTTTTATACAGATATTGCAGGCTACCATGTATTACAAGAAATGATTTACAGGCTTTTATACAGGTATTGCAGGCTACCATGTATTACAATGAAATGATTTACAGGCTTTTATACAGATATTGCAGGCTACCATGCATTAAAAGGAAACTATTTACAGGCTTGTATACAGATATTGCAGGCTACCATTTATTACAAGGAAATTATTTACAGGCTTGTATACATATATTGCAGGCTGGCATGTATTACAAGGAAATGATTTACAGGCTTTTATACAGATGCTGCAGGCTGACATGTATTATCAGAAAACAAATTGCTGCCATTTTTATTGAAATTGCAGTCAGCCATGAATTCTATGAGAACAGTGTATTGTTAATGATTAGCAAATGCTCACGCTCCTTACCCAGCAGTGCAGTTACAAGATATTGGCACTTTACCAAACAAAGAGTTATACCAACAGAAAGGCAGCGGATGGGGACTATGAGGCCATCAGAAGAAGGCTGCATCATGGAAAGGAGTGCCTCAGCTGTGGAAGGAGATGCTTAATGATGCTGAAAGATGGTGACGGTTTCCCTTTAGCAAGAGCCTGCCCACATACTGATCCTGCCGCCCCATCGTGGATTGTTTCCCAATATCACAGTACCCATTTATGACACAATATGCAACACAGTATGACCAACAAACATAGATGCTTTGTAAATTCCCCATGAGTAAAGTGAGTGCGAGCTAGAGTACAAGTACTCAGATGGCATGCCAACTGACAACTTTTGGCAGCTTTTGGGTAGGGCCCACATATTAACTATCAATGCCCCGCCCCACCCCAGTCCCGTCTTATTTTAAGCTCTCATACATTGTCTTACTGACAGTCTCATACATATTGTTTCCTTTGCACCATTTAATTTTGCAGGCTACCTAGGCAGAATACTCAAATTGGTCAGAAATGCTTCAAACAGATGCAGCCTAGAAACAGTAAAGGTGCCTAATATTTGATCTCACATAGAGAAGGCAACATAAGTTCCTCACGTTATGATTTAATATATCATCGTGTGACTTTTACAATAAAAAATAAATGACTGGTTTATTATACATATAACATTGGAGGTGCCCCCACCCAAGGAATGGATACAACACGTATCCCCAAAGGTGGTATGGTATTCTGGTGCTCCCCACCCCACTGGTATTTTATGTACAGTGCTTGCGCTTTGCAAAGGACCCACATATAGACATTATGGTTGGGAGAGTCTGTGTATAGGCAGTAATATTTATTTAAATAATACTGTATCTTTTTAACATTGTTTATTAATGTTTAAAATACTTATTTCAACTGATAGTATTATATGTGTGACTTTGTTAAAGTATATGAATGTAGTGTATTTTCTACATATTTGTGTGTGGTCTAATTGTACCTCTGTGTCGACCTACGACCGCTACCTGAGAGTCAATCCTTGTCGCTTTGCCTTTGTTAGCCACGTTTAAGAGAGGTTTGGCTTCCCTTTCTTGTCAGATGTTTTAGCCTTCCCCTAGGGATAGAGTTTGTAGCATCCTCAACAGAGGGTGGCACAAACACTGCCTTAGCAGATGTATGATATAATGCATCATTTATAACGCGCCTGCACACAAGTGTTTCTAGGCGCGACAAGACAAGGAGGGGAAACAAAGGGAGGACAAAATAACGATCTGACTAGGCCTTACTAGGCTTTGTGTCATTCAGATTGCGCAAGTGCGGGGTAGAGGGAAAGGGAGAGGTGTCAGGGGGGAGGGGAAGGGGAAGTGAGTTAACACACAAGTGCAGCCAGTGGGTGGCTCATAAGTGCAGAGAGATCCTGCATGTCCAGTTACCCTCACACTGTCTCCGGACAAAAAACAGCAACATTTAGTGACTTGGGGTTAGTCAATGGGTGATCTTATGTCGTTTTCCTAAACACTTGATAGAAAATGAGCACGAGCTAAGTAAAACTACACAGTTTCCGTTCTAAATATTCTCCATAGTTGTTGACCTGTACGTTTTCAATTTTGAGTTGTATCAATGTTTGATATTGCTGTTTTTTGTAGAACTGCTACAGGAGCAGATTTGTGCAAATCACACTGAATGAACGTGTATGTAAATGTTATGCATGTTGTCTTGGATTAATTATGCCGGTCATGTGGCTCAATGTATAAGAACCAAAAAAAAGGTCTTTGTAAATAAAATATGAATACATGATGGAAACCTAGTAGATTTCTGCACTTGTCTCTTGAGCTGGAGGCCCTAATAAAAGCCTTCATCTGTGTAATTCAGAAAGGGTGAGAAATTGTTTGTTATTTCAAGAATAAGGGAGCGGGGGTGGGGGGTAACCAGTCTCCTCTTGACTTATAGTGTACTATTCCTTCCACTTTTGAGTCTGGTCTCCCGATAAGAAAAGAATTGTGGAAGTGCCCATCTTTTATACTGCTACAGGTCACCCTGACACACCCTGTTGAGAAGCTCAGGTGGCCAACCGCTTGGTAGACATCCCTGGCGCCTAAGGTCGCCTTGCCCAGCCTTACCTACCATCCGTACCCATGCAAGATGTGCAGGCACAAGCATGGCCCAAGTCATATATGACGGGGTCTCCTAGGAGACCTGAACCAGAAGTAGAAAGAAGAATGTCACCTGTGGAATAACCCACAGAAACTGGGTTACCTGTAGATTAACCAGGGAATAGAGAATAGCGGAGTCATTTTCGCACATGTGTAACTCCAACATCCTAGCAATGAAATAAAGCATCATAACATTAGATGTCTTTGTTGTGTCATATGTAGCATTCAAAACATGCATTAAATGCAGTCAATTGTCAGGAGAACATGAGAAAGCAGATGGAGTATTAAACGCCATCTATTAAGTCAATCCAATAACATTAGAAAGACTTATTATGCTTTGAGTCAATGCAACAATATGAAGAAGCAGGCAAATGATTACATTTGGTCCCCTGTTAGAACAATATGAAGAATCAGGGAGCGTGGTCTTTCAATTAGTAAAATAATATTACGAAGAAGACTTTTTATGAAGAGATATATGGTCTAATAAGATGGCCATCCATGCAAGCACTAGGAAGAAGACCCCAAAGTATATAAGGTCCTGCTTTATCAGGCCCCCTGATCCCCGTTGTGCCCCTCCAGCCACCATGTCATTATTTTGGAATAGGTTACAACCTATTTTGCAGAGCAATCTACACTTAGCCTAGCTCCCCCTCAACAATCCACTAGCCCCCCCAGAACAGGCCCTCCTGCCCTCGGATTGGCTGCTGTGAAGGTCACAAGACCCAGAAAAACCGCCATCAAGGTCCGAACCCAGGGAAATCCATCCGAGCCGCACCTGCTTTCCCACTAGGAAGAAGACCACACAGGAGGTAGGGTCCTGCCATATCAGGCCCACTGCCCACCTAGGTTAAAACCCATTTTGTAGTGCAATCCATGCTCAGCCTGGCTCCCGCTGCAAACCCCACCAGCACCCCCATCACACATCCTCCCATGCCCAGGTTGGCTACTGTGAGGGTCACGAAACCCAGAACAACAACCATCCAGGCCCGACCCGAGGGAAATCCATCCGAGCTGCATCTGCGAATCCACTAGAACAAAGACTGCACAGGAGATAAGGTCCTGCCTTATCAGGCCCCATGCCCCCTTTTGTGCTCCTCCAGCCGCCATATTGGTTTTTTTGGAATATGTTGAAACATATTTTGCAGCGCAATCCACGCTCAGCCTAGCTCCACCTCCAAAACCCACCAGCCCTCCCAGCACACGCCCTCCCCACCTCAGATTGGCTGTTGTAAGAGTCACGAGGCCTGGAACAACAGCATTTACACCAGTTCCACAGGGAATCCTTTGCCCGAGCAGCATGCTATGGGCTCAGGCAAAGGGTGCTTCCTTTGGGCACCATCCGTCCCTGTTCGCCTGTTCGCCCTGGAGCCCCAGCCCTGCAAGTAGCCAAGTTATCCAAATACAGCTACTTCCAGGTAAGGGACGTCGTTGCTGAATCTTGCCTTGTCTGTATTTCACCACTCTTGCATATTGCGGGCCTGGGTTTCCCTTTTAAATTGCTGCCTCAATCTTGCCACTGTCTGTATTTTGCCACACCTGGAGCGTGCCTCACTAGTACACTTACCTTAAATTGCATTACACATAGCGTCATATATCTGACATGCACACTATCTGAATACGCTCTACATTAAACACACATCATCCTCAGCCTGAGGGCCACCACTCATATAAATAATAAATAAATAATGGAATAAAGCACAGTTCCAAGGAAAACCCAGTACACTTGTTCACATAACACAACTATGCTGTTAGGAACCTAGCCAATCCCTACCTAATTTTGATCAGGCTATAAATGCACACACGCATTTTATCTCCCCTCTCACTGCTTAATATCTCACAAGGCCATTGCAATGGCAGTAGGCGCTACACAAATGCCATATCACATGACATAACTTGCAAGTGCTTTAAAGAAACACTCGCCCAAGCAACACAATTCATACTGACTTTCTTTTTGTGTTGCCTAAAACTTTTCCAATACTGACTCGGAATCATGCCAAACTTTCTAGTGAGAGAGATCCTGCTTCCTGAACTCATACTACTGATGCACTTATTCAGACACTCTAGAATAGAATTAGACCCACTTTGAAGCAGAAGACGGGCTGCCAAGAAGACAAGTAGATTGTGGTCCCCAGACACATCATGCATCTCGCATGTCATTTCAAATGTATTCAGCCACAATAGTACATAATTCCCCACTACATAGTTACCATACCCTTCGGTAATCTGAGCCTCGCTTGTTACTCTACGCCAGAACTCTTTGGTGTGCTATTGACAGGCTCAAACTACACATTTTTCAAGTTGCTGGTGCAGAAATGCAGTTAAAATGCATCTTTTTTGCACTAGGCTCTAGTGCTTATGATATGCCAAACTGCACTTGTCGTGGTGCAATGGTTTTCTAATGCATCCCAGTGTTTTTAAAAAATAAGGCAAACTTTGCACTGGTGTTAATACCATGCAACTTTGCACTTGAACCAGTGCAAGGTTTCTGTAATCTGGCCCCTGATTTTATCCAAGATCAGCACTCATCCATTTGGAACAGATGTTCTCCTTTTGTGCTGCTTTCACATTCCTAACTTGCCCTTTTCCCTGTGTGTTTCTTATTTTATGATTGATATTGTTTCAGCACTGTCATCCTGACCTCACAATTTTTGGTCAAGTCTTTCCACTGGCCTGCACACTAAAGGAAGCAGATACTCGCACACCTCAATCCTCATAGGTTGATCATATTTCTGAATATGTGAAAGGGTGGGGGCTTTATGATCTAGCAGTTTTGGATTCAAAATCATATTTTATCCCATGTGTTATCGTAGCAACTTGACATATTGATGAAATACAGATTTCTGGATCCCCACAGACCCTAAAAATTCAGGGATACCAGACATGAATATGTGTGATATAATATGCAACAGTTATTACTATTTATATTAATTTGCAATAATCTTACAAATATCATGTTTGGACAGACGGTAATCTCACAAACATACCACACATTTTCTTTTGATTCTAAGTGATATAGTTGTGGTTTAATGACAAAAAATCATTTTTTAATGCATTTCTGTGGCCTGTTACATCTTTAAGTTTCATTTCTTTGCATTCTGAAACCCTCGTGCTCAAGCATGCCTTTTTCGGTTAATGATTACTCAAGTTGCTGCTCTTTTGTTTGTAAAGCCTTTCATGACTTCAACTGGAGAATGTCATTGGAAGGCCCAGGTTGAAGTTCAAACCTTAAGTGTAATAATCTTTCTTTTGAAGCGTGGGAGTTTGGCATGCTAAGTGCAATAATTTTCCTTTTGAAGCTAGCTCTGGCTTTCATAAGGGCCATGCCGTGTTTTCAGTCCTGATTCCAATTAGCTTAGGACACTGTGTTTGAGCTTTCCACTGAAATACATTTAAATTTATTATTTAGACATATCCCCTTGAGATAGGCCCATGCAGGTGTCAAGCATCTGTGAGACAGGCATGGTATCAAGAGAGACACAGACTCAAAAGTAACAATTTGAAAACCTTTATTATCAAACTTTGTGGGGTTGGTGTAATGCCTACCTGGCCCCAACTCTAAGGGAATTGTTCCCTCAACTAATGCTTCTAAGGGCCAGCGATGTCCGTAAGTCCAAACCCAAAGTTTGTCTGTGTCCATAGCTATGCTTGCCCTCACGTTTAAACCAAATGTGTTAGTGGATTTTCTCATAGGAAAAATGGTGACTCAGAAAAAGGAACTATATAAACCACAGCTGGTTTCAGTTAGTCTTGCCAATAGGTGTAGTTCTGCCAGTTCAAAATAGTTCGACTCAAAAGGGCTGCCTTTGGAACCTTCCACGAAGGGCTCTTGCCATAAGTTAATAGAGTTCATAATGTCTCTGGGTCTCTTGGGGCTCCCTTCCTCAAGCTTCGATCCTTCCAGTTCCAAACAAAAAGACACAGTTCATGTTAGGCCTCTCTCAGGGTTCCCTTCCCCAAATCTAGGCCCCTCTTTACAAAGTTCAACAAACAACCAAAAGGTTCCTCTTTTCAGGATGTATTGTCCAATGTACAGTTCTTTCATAGAGTAGTAGCAGAGACTTTCGAGAATTCTGGGCTCTTTGTTCCTCCCAGGCGCGACCACTCTGATCTATCAACACCTCTCCCTCTTTTCAGTACTTGGCTTCCTCTTAGCTCCTCCATACAGGTGCCTCATGCACCCCTTGTTACTTCATCTGTATTTCTTTTATGCTCTTTCTGTTTTATCATGCACATTTATCATGCACATTTACACCTTCTTCTTGCTGTACTTTCCTTTGGTTGCACCTCTTGCACACTTCTCCCTTTGTTGTGCACACTTGTACCTTTCCCTTTTTGCTTTCGGTCGCTTGCACCCTTTCCTTGCTTTCAGGTCTCTTGCACCCTTTCCTTGCTTTCGGGTCACTTGCCCGCTTTCCTTGCTTTCAGGTCGCTTGCCCCCTTTCCTTGCTTTTGGTTCGCTTGCCCCCTTTTCTTTTTCTTCTATTCTTTAAAGTTCTCTTTCCTCTTTTCTCTCGTTACTTCTGTGCCGCTAGTGCAACTTTCTTTATGCTTTATCTCTTGATTTCTTCTCTCTTTACTTTCTGTCTTGCTTTCTGCTTTCTTTACCTTTGTGCTGCTTGGAAATCTCGTCAGTTTCCATTCCTGCTCCAGCCACCCACACGCTCCCAAGTTTCTCTCTTCACTTTCACGAAACTCACCGGGTAGGGCGGTGCTGGCGAGCGGTCTCCTCGGGATACCCTGGGTCGATTTCAGGGTCTCACCGCCTGCACCTCGGACATGCTTGGGACCGGCACACATCCCAAGGGAATGAGCATCTCTCTGAACTCGGCCAGCAGATCGCAGTCTGCCTCACTCCGGCTCTCTGGAGACGCGGCACTCTAACCACGCTGCAGGCCCTCGAACACATCGGACCAGCGTCTTGGCACGCTGCCCTGCTCTGGACTCTCCAGGCTCCTCTTGCTGCGGCTCCTTAGCTATCCTGGTCCCGTCAGCAATCCCAGCTCGCTCAATGCTTCTGGCAGAACTGCCCTTTTCATAATGCCGGTAAGAGTCAATTGGAGTCAGGTGTGCACAGTTGGTGTAAAGTGTCTGGCATTGCCTGACTCTATTAGTGGGACAATTCAAACGTGTTACATGGTAGGCCTCACTTTGTATTCCTATGTTGTTTCTATGGTTAATCCTCATTGCTCCCAGTCACCTCTTCTTCGTCCCGGTACTTATTGGAAATGTGGAGGCAGAGATGGGGTGTGATTGGAAATACCCCATTAAGGCTCGGGGAGAGTGTGTTGGTGTATAATTGGGAAAGTGGGAATACCATGTCTTGCCATTGGGTATTCTCCTCCCAATCCCCCGTTACCCTCCACTCAGGTGATCCTCCCTCGTGTGTCCACACCCAGGATCGGAATCCAAAAGCAATGTCCCTTCCCTGGCCACATAAATGGAAGATCCCGGGGGAGTAGGTCGGAGAATACTCTCAGGCTTCTCACACATCCCATTAGCGACAGACGTTGCACAGGTGGCTCTTTATTATGTAAACTTAATGGGTTTTCTTGATGAAAAATCAATATACCTGTTTACCCCTGATCCCTCACTCTGGGTGTCTTCCTTTTGGCGTTCTTCTTTGGGTCCCCTCCCGATCCCAGCCGGTAAGGTGAGGAATTTGGGGATAATAATCTCAGCCACTCTTTCCATGAAGCCCCAGGTTGCCGCTGTCTGCAAAGCAGGGCATTTCTACCCATGAATTCTTATGAAGGTTCTCCCACTTCTTCCTACTCATCTTCATCCCCCTGTGGTGACTGCCCTTGTGCTTAGTCGTTTATACTATTGCAATTCTCTTTATCTATATCAACCTAAGGGACTCATTCAGCGGCAGCAAAGGCTATAGAATATGGGTGCTCGGGTCGCCACCGGCTACCCATATCATGCCCACATTTCCCTGGTGTTGCGGTCCCTGCACTAGTTACCAGTTGCGCAGCACTTTGTTTTTAAAACCTTATGTCTGGTTTATCGCGCTCTTCATGCCCAAGGGGCTGAATACCTGTGCGCTAAATTCTCTCGATACGTTCCGTCGCGATCTCTGCGGTCGGCATCAACTGGCTTACTTGTCGTCCCTGCCTTTCAGCGTGTACGTTGTGATGGACGTGTTTTCTCTGTTGCTGCTCCCCGACTTTGGAATGGTTTGCCGCTTCATGTACAAAATTTGAAAAACCACCTTGCCTTCAGAAAGACTCTAAAATCTCACATGTTTTAATGGTGTGGCGGTCGCGCACATTGGACCTCTCTCCTTTCTCATCACCAAGATGCCTTTGGCGAATGTGCGCTTAATAAGTATGCCTAACATAACATAACTAACATGATTTGTGTACATTTAAACTGGATAGCTCCAGAGCTCACCAAGAACACCTGCTTACCTGCTCCAGCCCCAAACTCCTACTTTGCCAGGCTTCCATGCACATATGCCTTGCGGCCTGTTGCCTTTTGTGTATGGATTGAGAAAAAATAGCTACAATCATACCTTTTGTCCAATATGTTTTTAAAACCGTGTATATTTTGTCAGAGTGGTTTATTACGTGATTTGTGTACTTTTAAACTGGATAGTATGTATATTCATTTAGTCTCACTGCTACATTTGACAAAATTGGGAGTGCCTAATAGTGATTCCGTTTGCATCATGGTTTACTAGACTATAGTGTAGCATTGGCAAAGCCAACAATTACGGCTTGTGACCAGTGAAAATGTTTGTCTTTGTTGTAACGTATTCCTCATACAACAACATTTTTGTTGTTTGAAAATTAATGGGTACGCCTGAGGATCTTTGCTACAGTTGCTGTTGCTGATAGTTGAGAGGAGTTTCAGTAAATTAAAAATGAAGTTATTGCCTCTATTTATACTTTACATTGAAAGCAAAATTATCAAATTAAATAGACAAAACAAAAGCAATAAAGACCATAGTGGCTGAAAAATCTAGGCCAGTATTATTTAGGCAATGAACATATACATGAGATAATTAAAGTAAATTCTTTCGGCAATGTTGTCTACTTTCCTGCATCGTATTACTTTTAAGTACTTTGATTACAAGCTAATAACACCAACTTTTGCTTATTTTGTGATGATTTTGTAATTTTTGGGCAGGGTTTCATTGCAGTTTTTTTAGTATGGGAGCATTCTAGAATTTCACCCATAGTGGTATATTGTCTAGAAAATGCCCTGGAAAGAGGGTACACAATGAGCCAGGGAGAGAGTAAAGTGTTCTATGTATGCAACATTGCCACATTCTGAGGGTCGTAATGACTGTACTGGGTTGTTAAGGGAGACGTAACAGAGAGAAATTGTGTAATGGGGAACGCTTACGACTTGCAAACTCTATTTATGGGAAAAAAGAAACATGGCTGTCATGGCATTCAGTGCATTGAGTTGCTGGCATATGGCAGAGACCAGACTTAAAGATGGTGCATTCAGCATACAGCGTTGAGAATATGCAAGGAGATGTATGGCATACATGTAAACCCTCCTGATTTAGGCGAGAGACTACTATTTTTTTCTATCAAACATATTGCTATTTTGTTCTTTCTCCCTCCTAAAATAACTCTACCACACATGTAATCCAATGGGAAAATTCAGTTCTCCCAATTTCTCTTGGCAAAAACCGACCTCCCAGCTGCTCCAGAATGTTGGCATGTGTGGTATGGGGAGGGCAGGCAGCAGGAAATAGCGGGAAAGCGTTTTGGGTCCAAGGGCAGGCTGACACATGGGGCACCGGAGGATGGAGCACTGGCCAGCAGCCTCAAACACTGGCTTGTATATTTGAATAAAATATGCATTCATGCAAAGCTGATTTACTGGCATGGATTACCAGGGTGGCACACTGTTCCATTTGGATGATTTCTTGTCACTGTTTGCGCCCCCATGCCTGTCTGTTATGTCCTACAATTTACACTCACCCTCGACCTTGGTGGGTGAGAGCCCATTCACGCCCATGAAGGGGTAAGGAGATTGGCGGGTGAGTGAACTGACTCTAGTTCAGGTTTTACCTTTGAAAGGTTTATGAGTTAACAGGTATGACCCACCACATTTTTCATACATGGCAACAATTATCCGGAGCACCTAGGAGGGAGATATTGCCACAGAAAGTGGGAGAAATGAATGTTCCCATAGGATTGCACTGGGGGTTCCATTATTTAAGATGGGAGAAAGTAAAATATATAAATAAATAAATGAAAATAAAAAAATAGTAGTATGTTTAATTAAAAAAATCTGTTGTCTCCCGCCTAAATCGACAGGAAGTTGGCCTCCATACCATACCGTTCTACCTGTTGAGTTTCCAAAGGGAAAGTAGGGAGCAAGTCAAATATGTTGGTGGGTGGTTGTTATGTATGGAAGGCACGGGGTGGGGCGGAGCGACATTAGCCCAAGATTGACACCCTTCCATAGAGTCGACTCTTATGTTGCTGTTCATTCTTTGTGCAGTGCGCCCAGCCTCAATGTGACGAGGTTATTCTCGGGCATCTGAAAACGGAACTCAGATCTGGTAGCGGTCCACTGAAGCAATTTGACATTATTTTCTGCATATTTTCAGTACTTTAATTTTCATTTAAAAGTAAGCCACAAAATAATATAAACATGGTGGAGTATTTTTAAATCTAAACACGTGTAATTCTCTTACTAATATTCCCGAGATATTTTTTTTAAATTATATTATTTGGTGGGTTTGCTTATATCTTATTTAACTTCAGTTTTTTAGACATGTCTGCCTTGTTCGCATGCCGACAACCACTGCGCCTCACATTTTGACTGACTGACAGCGTGTGCAGCGTGTGCTTGTTTCCTCGTAGCCTTTCTTCTATGTCCATGGAAAGGTGCTGCTGATCGTAGCCGGGATGGCTTCTGCTGACTCTGATGAGGATGAATACGACAACTGGCTGCTCGAGTCCATTAGGCTGTGAGTGCTCTGAGATGCGACAGTCATTAGGCGGGAGGGGTGACTGACTCGTCCTGGTCAATGAGGCGTTTACGGTCATTGTTTTGGCAGCTTTATCGTGTTAATTACAAACTCGGTCAGCTGAATGTCGTAAGTGCGGAAAAGGCGGCGGATCAGCAGCAGGAATTACGAGGATGCAACATCAACTCTTTTGTGGGTCTCCCTAATTTGCTAAAATAGTGGCATAACCCGCAGTAATACTGTGATAGGACAGGATATGTGCCTTTGTTACTCTGTAGTATCATGGGAAGAACCTACCAAGTGATACATTTATTTTATTGATGTACACATAGCTCTCAACCATTTGTCTCGCAAAGGCGGGTGAAATCACCCGATTTTGTTTTAGGCGGGTGAGACGCCCATTGGAATGAATGGGCGTGCAGGAAGCTTGGCGGGTGAGTCAGCCCTTTGCAAGGCGGGTGACACCCGCCAAAAGCGGGTGAGTTGAGAGCTATGGATGTACATAACTCTGCGGTTATGCAGGGCAGTTTCTAGCCAACTTGGTACCCAGGGCGAAACACCAGAATGTGCCACCATGCGGCCCCCAACTGGCACACCCCACTCCCAAACCACACCTATGTGTCGTGACAAAACCTCTCCTCAATATGAATACATAATTGCCATATAAATGACGCCGGTTTAATATCTTTGTAATGCAATTACTTTACAGAAGAATTCTAATGTGAAAACAGCTGTTGCTGTACAAGTAAATGTTTTTTCTGTCACCTGCTCTTAGGGGAAGGCCTTGCATGAATGCAGTTTCAAATTGTCCATACTGGCACACTGCACTGTGACCAGTCTACCCGGGTCTGATGGCCCACTGGCCCTGTGTTGCAGGTGTTACCACCTCACTTGTATTTCGAAAAGGGCAACACTAGACTAACTATATGAATTATTTTCTGATAGAAGGTTATCATTCCAAGATGGACAGTCAGGTACACTCTTATTCTACTCTTTCAAAATACCTCTTTGGGAGTGGGAAAGGGGACAAATACCATCAGATAGGGAAGAATTTTAGATGATGGAGGACTGGGTCTCAGTGTGAGCATGCCCAATCCACAATACAGAAATATCTTTTGGGAATTATATCTATAGACGGGACAGGATACTGTAGACGAGAGACCCAATAAACAGTGCACAGAAATGCTACAGAGGAAGGATTGTACCTCTTACAAACTTTAGCCTTACCAGTAATAAGCTTATGTAGCGTTTTAAACAAAACCTGCTTCTAATGCATGGTAAAGGATCCACAGTTTCTCAGCCACTACCACCTCACTATTACGCAATCCTCGGGGGTTATTTCTGCAAAAACTAGCAGGCCCATGCTTTATCTAACAGAGCTGGTATTAGCATCTCTTATTAGTGCTGGATTGCAGCTAATAAATGAAATCATGTTGTGGCAGTGTAGCAAGGGTGTTTGGCCTAGGGGATGTAGAATTTGAGGCAACTTATTTGATTGCTTCATGTGTTTAAGTGTGGGCACAGTATGCATGCTCGTCAGAGCCACATACACAAAACGTTCCAGTATGCTATTGTAAGGACTTGGAACACAGCAGACAAAAACAGACATATGTGCTGATACATACGGAAGCGCCACACAGATGCCATTTACCAACATGGTGGTGGCTTGTGCAGTGCACAAAATATTGATGCGCACATATCACTGCATTGATTTGGCATGGATACTGCCTGCAGGGTGACACAAAATTAACTCTCCTTTCCTAATCAAGGTGCAAAGTGACATTGAGTTACCATCTGCTGTGCGCACCTAGCAGTGGCTGGCTTGTTTAAAACATTAAAAGACCTTTGATGCTGAGCACATGTATTTAGTCCATGTCCCAAAGCAGCCACTATAATAGTAAGCAAGAAAATGACAGTTAACTTTCCCAGAGATGCGCCACATGTAACTAAAAAGTAATATATAAAAAAGTGTATAAAAATAAAATGTGTTGGTGTTTCAAATGGAGATATGAAAATAATTTAAAACCTTTTCTGTGTGGCATTTTAATTCTCTTTGAATAATGCATAGGTTTGGTCAGATGATACTTGTGCTAGCCTAGTGATTAAAAATGCCCCATGTTCAGTTCTTAACACTGAAGTGTTAAGGACATATTGTGTAAAAATAATGGCTTGTTTAATGAGCCATCACTTATACATTGCCCCACTTGAAGGCTGTCAACATAAAGAATGAGGGGCACATGATGTGTGACTCCAGAGCATCTCACACGCTGTGTTTGGAATATGCATTCCTTTGTCTGCATATTCCAATGCATTGCTGTCATCCAAAAGTCGGCAGAGAGCAGCCAGCCACATTGCAGAGGAGCGCTCACCAGCACAGCATGCTGCTTAATGTGTTGTGCGGCCAGCTCATAGCTTTCTGGGTGGGCCCCTTACTGCACCCTCCTCCTGAGCTGTTGTGCTCTGCTCCCCGGGCTGTCGCCTGCTACGCCCAGCAAGAAACGGGGTTGTACTTATGAATCATGTTTTCATTTTCTCTATACATTAATGGGATCCTAAATCCACAACTCAAAATAATGCAAGACTAAAAACTCTCTGGATTTTGCAAGTGTACTTTCAAGACTTAAAGGCAAGCAACAACACTGTTTTATAAGGCCAACCGCTTGCTGTAGTCATTGTTTGATACAGGAACCCTTAACACTTGCTGTGAGGCCCCACAGGCTCCCAAGCATGGCCCCCCCATCCACCTCCTTATCTTGTAAGTCCTCCCTCCGCTTTATGCTTTGTCTGCTTCATGCTGCCTCTGTCATTTGTGCGATTCTATTACTGTTTCCTGACAAGTTGCCTTTGCCAAACGGTGGCCTATCTGGAAATATTTAGTGCACAAATTGGGCTGTTCCACCAATAACACTTTGTAATATGCCCACATGATATTGCGGAGAACCCTTGGAATCAGATGGATGAAAGGGAAGCCTCAAGGAGACGCCTGGGTCAGCGTGGTTGCAGATCATCGCTCCCGGCTCTAGACAGAAACCTGAAGAAAAACAGATGTAGAAAAAGGATCCAACAGGGGGAGTGAGATATAAGTGTACCTCTTGAGGAGATGGAAACCTCAGACTCATAGAGCCTGCCTGTATATTATACACCCTACCCCCTGATTTCGGTGGCTGAAAGAGACAAAAAATTCTTCTCTGCACAAACAAACTGCCAAGTTGAGGGCCACTCTTTCTAATGGGGCGACCGAATTCCCCTTGGTGGTAGGCCATCACTGTTGCCATCCTTTCAGATAAATACAGGATGTCCCATAGTCTAGGGGCAAAAGTATTGAGTGTTAATTACTTTAAATTGGACAAATTGGAGCACCCACGAACAAGCTAAATCAGCAAGCCATCGGACCGCCATCTTTCAGGACCTCGGCGAAGAGGTCAAATGTTCAAAAGGGAATCAAAACCCCTCGGGGTGGGTAAGAGAAGAAAGAAACCCAAGCCCAGTTCTACATGGACTACCTAAAACATCAATCAAAAATGCGAATGACAAACTAAAAGAAGTGATGAGCGAGAGGTCTCATCTTCAATCCTCAAATACTTCGTCAACATTTGCTCCTATCAAACAACTACTAGCGTGGTTCCCTAAAGCTCCTAAGTCCTCGACGAAAAAATAGCAACCAACATCAGTGAGTCTGCCAAACAGAGAAAAGATCCAACAACCATCTTCAGCAGCCTCACAATACACAAAGACTCAAGATGGCTCTGTTATTACAATGATGTCTTGGAACACTAGAGGATTTAGCCATCTAACAAGACCAGGCGAAGTCAACCTTGCGGAATGCGATATCATAACGCTGCAAGAAACATGGCTCCTTGACAAACCAGGAATCGATGGCATCTCAGTAATGGTCTCACCTGCCAGCAAAGGTCGACTGGGCCGCCCGTCCTCTGGTCTCTTGGTAGCAGTCCGGACCGGAGCTGGTCTGACAATCAAGAAACGCTTAGCCGCTACTCAAAACCATCTAGCGGTGCTGGTGGAATGGGCTTCCCCCCTCTGTATCAAAGACTTAGAAAAAAAAAAGGAGATCCAATGGCTGGCCATAATCACTACGTATTGGAATCCGCAGTCTATCACCAACGAGAAATTCCTTAAAATCATCGAAACAGAGATCGATGGAATCCTAGCAGCTCAGGAAGAGGCGCTAATCATAATAAGTGGCGACATAAACGCGAAGTGCCCGAAAAACGGACAGAACACCACCCACCAGCGAGCAAAAATTCAGGCAGAGTCTCGAGGGCAGAAATGGCAATCATTAATGAACACCAGAAACCTTCATAACATCGAGGAGGCCCTTCCCCCAGCAAACCCCATCCCGACTTGGGAAAGAGGTGCGCAAAAGGGAACCATTGACTACATCTTCACATCTGAGGGCATGCTCACTCGGATTGCCTCATTCGATGTATTGCGGACCTCCGCCAGTGACCATAACATCTTGAAAATCAGCTGGCCTTCAGAGTTTAGCACAAGAGTGTACGTGTCTGAAGCCCAGGAACTTGCAGCCCAAGGAAATCGTCTCAGACTCACGACTGAAAGGATCAGAGAACTTACTAGAAACTACGCAAAGCAACAGTATAGGGAAACTGGGCCCCTAATTCATCTAGCAGACTACCAACCTCTGCTAATTCCCTACTATTCAAAAACACAGAACAAAGCAAGGCTCTCTGTCCACCCGATGCACGAGTACAACAGGGAGTTGGTAATTAAAAGGCGAAAACTGCGGAAACTGAAGGGACAAGCGGCAACTTTAACATCAAGTGACGCAGTGAAAATCTACACGGTGGAACAAAAAAGATACAAGCCTTGGTTAAGATTTCACAGATCAGTCCTATATCAACAAGATGCCGAAGAAATGCTAAGGAAATTGGCAGACAAAAACTCAGGAGCCTTTTGGCAACTGATAAAAAAGAACGATAACCCCACGACCGCTCCAACATCAAACTGTGTCTCAGAGGACGCCTGGAAAACTCACTTCTCTTCTACTTTCAAGCTCCCAAATGTGAATTCACTTACTATAGACGAGCCATCGGAACATACCGCCTGGGAGGACTTCTCTGATATTGATGACATCTTGTCAACCATAAAAAGGCTAAAATCATCAAGAGCTCTGGGACCCGATGGAATTGCCAACATCGATTTGAAAAACCACCCGTTGGAATGGGCCACCTTTATCAGTCAAGTCTTCAAAAACTGTACCCAAAACTGTACCCTGTCGAGAACAATTCCAGGTTCATGGTCCACCTCCTTGGTCGCCCCCATATACAAGAAAGTAGACATGTCGGTTCCTGCAAACTGCCGCCCAATTGCTTTGCTAGATACCATCGGAAAGATCTATGGTTCATTTCAGACTTGGGCAAAATCTGCTGAATGCAACGACCCTTTCCAAGCGGGCTTCATGAAGAACTGTGGAACTACAGTGAACATCATGATCCTTAGTATCTTAAAGAACAAACTCATGGAAGGATCAGGAAAGGTTCTCCTAGCTTTCATAGACCTCACCCAGGCATTCGACCAAGTCGATAGAGAGATGCTATGGTCCAAATTGTCCTCCTGGAATTGACCGACCGCAATACTGGAACCCATCAAAGCCCTCCACACAGGAACCTCTATGCGAGTTAAACTGACCCACCAAGGCTTACTCTCTGAAGTAATACCAACATTCCGAGGAGTCAAGCAGGGATGTCCACTGGCCCCTGTCCTGTTCATCTCGTTCCTAGGCGACTACAAAGAAAGTGCAAATCAAACAAGATCTTTTCTGCCAAAAATTGGCCAAACACCCGTAGCTCGACTTCTTTATGCTGATGACATTATCCTCCTTGACCATACAGAAATTGGCCTCCAAAGACAACTGGACAATTTGGCCTCTTACAAATCCGCAAACAATCTGGAGATAAACAAGGAGAAAACGAAAATCTTGATAATGGAAAAACCACCTGGAAAGAAGTAAAAAAAATCGAGTTGGCACATTGAAAAAGGAGCCCTGGAGGTCACCAAAAACTTTAAATACCTCGGCGTGATGATAGACGGCTCCAAAACAGAAGCTGCAATGCAAAAACATCTGTGGGGAAAAAACGCGAAAGCTCACAACCCAGGCTCGGATCATCGACAGAAAATATGGTTGGTTCTCTCTGTTACCGGTCCTAAAATTCTATAAAGGAAAAGTGGTCCCATGCCTGGTTTACGGAGGAGAAGCTTTGCCCACGATCCCACCGACAATTTGGGAAAAACTGGAGGGGTACTTCTGGCGGAAAGTCCTCCAATTTCTGAATTCGACATCGATTGCAGCCATCAGACGAGAACTGGGCCTATGCTCCCTGAAAGCAGTAAAAGAGGCAGGAGAAATGTCCCTCTTCAGGAAAGTGCTCATGCCTGAATCTCCACCGCTATATAATCTGATAAATACGGAAATGAACAACGATAGCTGCAAGATGCTGAATACTTGGGCCGCCAAACAAAGAACAAGTGTGGCTAACATCGCATGCACAGAAGAGACATTGATCCAAAATCCAACCAAAGGAAAATGGACCAAGAATACTGGATTGAAACTCAGACAATTGCGGAAAAAAATAAACTCCTAAAACACCTATCATCTCAACCGAAAAAATTGAACACTACGACTGACATCATCAAAAGATTTCCGGATAGAGCTCCTCGCTCTACTCTCCTAATGGCAAGGTTGAACTTATTGCCAACTAATGAAGTCCGGGCCATTAGGGGCCTCTGCTACAAACCATTGTCGTCTGTGCAAAATCCTATCAGAAAAGGAGTCAGTGAAACATCTCCTCTTAAACTGCCCGAAGAGCATTCCTCACCCCTCTAATTGAACCCTTCTCTCAGTACGACGAAGAAGTGTGGTCGTCCCGTTTAATGAGTGGCTCAAGGACTTCATGGTCCCTAGCAACGGCAAAAATCCTAAAAGCCGCCTTGGATGAATGCGCCAAAAAAGAGACGGAACTCCTCACAGCAAACTTGGCCACCTAAAGCAATGGTCTTGAAACAGACAAACCTAAGTGCAACTAACGTAAGGAAAGAAAAGGAAAAAAAAAAAGAAAGTAGAAGAAAACAGAAAATGAAGAGGAAGATAGAAAACCATTTTGCAAAATCATAAAATTGATAAAAGCAAAAAAAAAAAGAAAATTGCTTTAATTTCTTTCCAATTAGGGGACATTGCCTTCTCTTAACTGTCCCCCTAACGCCCCTGTACAGAAGTACCTCCCAGGAGGGCCCCCACCATAGGCCACTGGTGTCGTGTCTGTCATCAAAACAACTGAGGTTGGTGGTCGGAAGAAAACCTGCAGCAGATTATTTCAGAGAAGCCACCTTTCCAGCCGGTACCTCAATTAGTGGCAGCTGTGTAATTTTTGAATTTGGGTGGCTATATACAATTACCACGAATATTCAGCGACTGAGTGTAGCAAGCAAATCTGAACCAGCCAAAGTGGTTTTGGGGGGTTCTTCCCCTGAGCATTTATTTTTAATTATGGGTTAAAATGGTGTGTATTTTGCATCACACTTTCTGTGAAATATTGGGTAAAATGCCACAGTCGGCTTTCTAGGTAAAGACATGAAATAATCCCTGACTGCGCCCATACATGTTACCAAAAAAAAAACATACACATATATGCTTTACCCATTTCTCGAGGAAGTATCTACCACAAAATGTTTCAGGTACTTATATTTGAGGTAAATTCATAGGGCCTCATTACGCGGTAGGCAGCAAGTAACGGTTCTTACCGGAATGGCGCAAATAACATGTCCGTGTAGTAACCAGCCTGCTAATTGTATGCCATTATAAGTACGCGGGTACAAGCTTTGTGCCATGCCGGTAAGGACACTACCGCCATGCCGTTAAAGGCCCCAAAAAGTCCCTTAGCGGCATCAAGGAAAGCGCTGATAGCACTTGCGCCATCCATGAATCTGGAATTAGCGGTCACCGCTAAAAGCGTTGACCGTAAATAAGCGGAAACCAGAAGTAGCATCATCGCACAGGAACGGGAAGGAGCACAGTGGCCATCTTTTAAAACACAATCCATTGCCATCCTCTGCCCCCAGGACCTGCAGCAACACTACAGCTGGCCAAACTTATTCCTACAACACCTGAGAATGCCCAAGGCCCTAAAGAAAGGTGCAGAACACCAGCGCAAGGAACACTTCTCCAATGAGGAACTGACAATGTTAGCAGACACACTAGCTGCTAACGCAGAGGTTGTTTTTGCAAACGACATGCGGCGTCCCATACTGATTAAAAAAAAAAAAAAAAGAGATCTGGCCCGAGGTGGCACGGAAAGTCAGTGCGGTGGGCTCCACCCTCCGCACTGTGAAGGACGTACGCAAGCGGTGGGACGATCTACGCCTCTGTGTACGGAGTATACTAGCGGCCAACAGGAGCCTGGCCATGGGTACAGGAGGCGGAGGAGGATCCCCAATCAAGATGCAAGAGTGGGAGGAGACATGTGCCAGCACCATTGGCATCAAATCCATTGAGGGAGTGGGTGAAATGGAGCACAGTGTGCCGTCATCGTCAGATGGAGGTGAGTGTCCACACAAAACACTGCAATGCAAAGTGTGAGGTACTCCCCCAAATGTGACCTGGAAATTAACTAATGGATAGGGCATCACACACACATGTACACAACCCTGCACATATGCTGTGCACATCCCCACACAACCACATGCATGCAGCACCTCAGACACGTGTCACCCAGATTCATGCCTGTATGACCCACCCATCTGGCTAGCAACCTGTATGGCCAAACCTGAAGTCCAAATGCATAGAACTGCAGCAACAACAACATATGCATGATGCACGTTGACCCATCACCGATGCTATCCCTCTCTTGGTCCCCTACAGGCTCACAATCCGACAGTGAGGAGAAGGACTCTGCGACGCAGGCCCCACCACCAAAGAAGCAGGGCAAGGGCATGGAAGTAGGCACCAGGCCCAGCACATCGAGGGGCACTGGGAAATCTGGACTGCCTCAGAGGGCCAAAGCCACACATGTACCCACGTCACCCAGGTGTGAAAGGCCGTCCGATATTTTGATAGCACCCACACCAGCCATTCCCACCACGCAGGAGCCAGTTGCAGAAGGATCACTGACTGCCGCAAACAGCTCGATTGGCGAGGCAGCAGCCACGGCACCCATGTCAGATGTCGAGGAAACATGCATTGCACCCGTGGAACACCACACACACAGCCCACGCCCCACATCAAATGCCAACAGCCATGAGCTGTCTGGTGGTGAGTTTGTGGCAGGGAGCTGGAGTCCCATGGAGTCATCACCTGATGGCGGACACATGCCACAAGCTGTGTCGAGAACCACCAAACGCAGGCCCAGAGACCATGGCATCCGCATCATACGACGGCGCCAGGAGGAGCTGACTGTGCTGGTTGGCCAGCATGTGGGCGAGGGTGCCCTGGCGAGGGAGGAGTGCAGGGAACATGCCAAGGGCAATAAACAAGCTATTTAAGCCAGCACCAAGCGCATTTGCGACGAATTATCAGCTGTGAGGCAGGTCCTCACCCGCATCGCAGATGCTATGGAGAGCCAGCATCCCGCACAGGGACTGGGCCAACGAAGCACCTCCTCCTCTGCCAGCTCAAGGCAGACCAGCCCCCTGCGCAGGTCAGTGCGGGCCATGCGGCGCACAAACTTGCAATCACCCAATGCTGGTAGAGGAGGTGGGAAGTAGGGGCAGGCTGATGTTGGTGACTCGTGTACACTAATGCTGCACTGAAGTGGAAGCCATGTTTGGGTGAATTGTGGGGGGAGGGGGAGAGGGTGTTTGGGGGAGTTTTGGGGGGATGGGGAGAGGGTGTTTGGGGGAGGTGTTGGGGAGAGGGTGTTTGGGGGAGTTATGGGGGAGGGGGGAAAGGGTGTTTGGGGGAGTTATGGGGGGGAGGGTGTTTGGGGTGGAGGGTCCATGCACTTCATAATCTTATAAAATTTAATACACCCATTGTGTCATGGAAAATCACATGAGTGGACATTCTTCATTGTGTATGTGTGCTTTATTGCCGGACAGTGCACAGTGCCTTTTCCCCACAACACCCAGTGCCCTGAGTCCCACATCCATTGCACCCTCTTCATCCATGTGTATTAGAAATATTGGTCTATCAGATGCTGGCGCACAGCATGTCCCTCCTGTGCATCGCCACCAGCATGACGTGCAGCCCCATCTTCTCCCTCCTCATCCTCATCAGGTGGTTGCAGTTCAATGTCAGGGGGCAGAGGCACATTCCGTCTGATGCACATATTGTGCAGCATGACACATGCCATGGTGATCTTGGCCACCTTCTCATGCCGGTACAGGAGTGCCCCACCCGACCTGCTGAGGCATCGAAACCGTGTCTTCAAAAGGCCAAATGTCTGCTCAATCACCACATGGGTATGTGCATGATTGTAGTCCTCTTAGTGCCTGTTCTATGGGTTCCGGACAGGGGTAAGGAGCCACCTCTTCAAGGCATAGCCAGCATCACCTGCATGGGTGCAACAATGGATATGTGTAAGTGATTACATCAAATGGAACCAGTACCTATCACACCCAAGTGAACTTTGATTTGTGCATGACATCCACATATCCCTACATGCATGGAGGTAATCGAAGTAACTGCAATATGGGAAGGTGATCTAGTCCTTGCAAGTGTTCATGCACTGTGCATGCCTACGGCAGTTGTTGCCATGAACTAGGTGATGTGTAGTCATTCATATTCTTTGGTCCTGTCACCGTTGAAACCAGACTTCTAATGATCTGCCATTCCAAACTTGATGTCCCCATGCTGGCATGCAGCACTTCTGTTGTGGTGTACGGGTGAGATTCTGTATATTAGCTTCGGGTGATCCCTTTGTAATGCTGTTCAGCGGACATTTGCATTGGCCATATTGGCAGCATGTTGCTGCATTGTGTTGTAGAGGGTACGGTCTGATGATGTGCAGTGTACATGTGGATGGATATGGCATGGTTGCAGTAATGGCTTATTGTCATTGTTGTGCAGCTTATGTCTTGCATGTTGTTTTCATGTGTCAGGTTCAGTCTGGCCTGCCTTGGGGGACAGTGGTGTATTTCAGTATGGGCATTGTTTAGTCCGTCAACTGATCTCACCCAGTTGGAGTATGCTTCTCCCCCCCCAATCACACCCAGTTGGAGTATGCATCTCTCCCCTAACCCCAATCACACCCAGTTGGAGTATGCATCTCCCCCCCCCAAATCTACTCCCCACATCACACTGCCATGTGCTTGCCATGCTACTCACCGAGTAGCCAGGAACGTTGTCTGGCATGTCGCGCCATGTAGCGTGGTATGGTTGAGTTCCGCGGCACAACAATGTGTGATGATCTTGTTAGTCACATACCATTTGCATGTTGATTGAGTGGTATTGCTTTTGGTTTTGGTACACTGGCTCCATGGCATGTGGGACCACCAATTCCACATGGGTGCAGTCGAGGGCCCCGATGCAACTTGGGATGGCTGCCAGTGAATGGAAGCCAACTTTGGTGTTTGAGATCTCCTGGGCAGTCCGTGGCAGGGATATGTGTTCACTTGAGTGCTTCAGGAGGGCATTGAGCACCTGGTTCAGCGTGCGTGAGAATACTGGTTGTGATATGCCATGCATCTGCCCTACCGTGTGCTGGTAGGTGCCTGTGGCCAGGAAGTGGAGCACAGAGACCACCTTCAATAGATGGGGGATGGCGGTACGGATGTCTATGAGGCTAACAAAGTTGTTGTGTATCATGTCCACAATGGTGGTGATGGTATCCCGGTCCAGACGGTACAGGGTGTGGATCTGCTCAGGGGTTAGGTTGAATGGACTGGCTCTGATTCTGGGGATTGGTGGCTGCCTCTGTGGTACAACTGTCTGCACTGGTGGGGCATTCTGTGCCTGTCTCGCCCTCTTTCTCCTCCTGCGTCTCCTCTGTGTTGGCTGTTGTTGCAAGTCATGCCGCTATTTGCATGTCCGCCTGACTCCTATTTCCGCCATGCCGCTATTGCTGGCATGAGGAGTCGCGTGCCCGCGCCGCTATTAGAGGCACCGCTCTTTGCGGTGGTGCTAATAGCGGGCAGGTGGGTCGTAATAGACCGGAGCGGTTAGCGATGCCGGTAATCCTTTACCCTTCATCATTTTTCCCTTACCTCCTACCTCGTAATGAGGCCCATAGAATTAGTAAGATACAAGAAAGATCACTGTGTTCATTTTTGTATTTCAAAAGTTTGTATAAATTACATGAAATAAAAAAAGAGAGATCAAATTTGTCACTATTTTAATTTTTATATCACACAGTGAAGGCTTTTTATATATATAGAATACTAGAGAGCAATATTTGAGAAGAAGATGATGATGCACCATATATTCATCCCGAAGAGCTCCTAGGACAAAAAATAACGTGTTATCCACTCTTCCTAGCAGAGGATCTCAACAGGAGACCAATTACACTAAACCCCTGAGTAATGTGAACGGAAACATGTTGGGTTATGTATTGTAGAACGTTTATATGTTGAATGCAGTAAATCAGATAGTTCCATCACAGTGATGTTCCCCCTCGTGGTTTCAAATGTATAGAGATTAACTAAGATGTTGATGAATGTATATATCTATGTTCACATTTGTGGTTTTTTATCTCCTTTTGAAGCACATGTTCTTTTTTGTTGTGTAATTGGGAAGTTTTTGTTCTTTTTTGATTGTACAGGTGTTTGTATTTAATATTTAGCTTATATTTCTGCTTCCTGTGATATTTCTAATCTACACTGATTACATTTTGTGTATATTTATGTATTCTGTAATTATAAAATATTTGGAGAAATAAAATGAAAATTGTAATAAGGATGGCTTTATTATTATGACATTAGACTCTCTGTTGTGATCCTTCCCTTTATTTTAGTTGATTTCTGAGGTTAACAGTGAGTTGGAGAGGATTCTGCTGCTTCACACCTAGAAGAACTGGGTTTACCATCTTTGGGCACCCATGTAAGAACACTCATGCTGGCTTTGCCTTTGATGCTAAGAAAAATGCCAAACCACAGCAAGAAAGCATGTCTTTTGCTGGTAGTCACAAAGGTCACCCTCCCTGTAAGAACATCCAAATTGGCTTTGCTCTTAATGTCGGTATAAAATGCCATGCCACAATAAGAAAACATGCCTTTGCTGGCTGCACAAATGCCCCCATGTAAGAACATTCGTCCAACTTTGCTCTTAATGCCGGTAAGAAAATGCCAAGCCACAGCAAGAAAGCATATCTTTGCTGGCAGGCACACATGCTGCCCTCCCTGTAGCAACATCCATATTGGCCCCACCCATGTTGTTTTTGCCCATAATGCCTTTTTAAAATGCCATGCTTTAGTGAGAAAACACAGCTTCCAATGGCGATGCATAAGAGCCAAAAAGGGCCCTAGAAAGGCCTAGTTGGACACAAGCCCACAATCAAAGATTCACCTAGCTTTGCTACTTCCCTGATGATGAATTATGATCTTTCCCAGGGAAGACGCACGTGGCCTAAATGACTTTGAAACAACATGCCCATGAACTAAAGATCCTGGGTTTGCTGAAGGTCAGACTTTTCCATGTTGATGTGGAATCCTAGCGCTGTTGATTATTTGTTGAACATCTAGGGCCTCCTTGTCCTCTTCCTCTGTCGCTTTGCCTGTGTGCAGGAGGCATACCAAAGGTTCCAAAATCTTCGTGAACACACTGTGGGAAGAGCGGAAGCAAAAGAGAGGGTGCTAAACTGCAAAGCCTAGGTATCTGCAATTCTTTTGCCGGAATGCGTATGTGAAGTAAGAATCCCATAGATCAGTGAGGCCAGTTAATTGCCACTGGAGATTTGAGGCATGACTACATATTGAACTTGATGTTGGGATAAAAGATTTCACTGCCTGAAGTTCCATGATCATCCAAAATACATCTAACTATTTCAGTACGATAAAGGCAATTGAACCACTCCCGTTTCCCTTCTGGGACTGGGTGCACCGCTGATGGGCCCCTTCATCAGAAGACGCTGCAGTTTGCTCTCGGAATCCTGACCTCTTCTGGGTATCCCTTAGCAAAGGCGTTATTATGGTTCTCGTTTCTAGTTGTTTGCATGATATTTCTGTACATGGCCTCTTATAATGTCCATAGCTCCGGGGTCAACAATGGAAGCTTATCTCACATTTGTGTAACCCATTGTGATGATATTCTTTCCCCAAAAATGGTGGTTATGGACTTTTGCTGTTCTTAGCAATGGTAGTGATTTTGTGTTTCTTTCCTTTGTGTTTGACAGTGACTCTTGTGTATTGTTCTTTGGTGATGTTTGGGTGGGGTCTATGGTTTGAGTCGGATTAGTTCATCTAAGCTGGTCCATGTAAACATGGGGTTTAGTTCGGAACAGAGGGTGGGTTTCCGAGAGGTTAATCGCAGGTATCAGTTTTGTAGGTTGAGGCGTGTACGAGTTAGGGGTGAAGACTAGATTACCCTTTATCATTGGGTCAGATCTGTCTGCAAACCTTGACAGCGCTTTGATTTCTTGGCTCGTCACCAGCCCATTATTATGACTGGTCAGGGATCGAAATAAGAATGTAATGAGTAGAAGCTAAAAGCTGCACCTACATGATACAATATTTTATTTGTATCGCGCTCATACACTGGTGTTTCAGAGCGCAATGAGGCAAGGGACAGGAACAAGGGAGAACAAAACAACAATCTAACTAGGCCCAGTGACATTGCGAATGCGCATGTGCAGGTGAGCGGGAAGAGGGAAAGTGCAGGGGGAGGGAGAAGTGGAAAGTGCTGAGCAAGGATAAAGTAGTAGTGCAGCCAGCAAGTGGGAAGTGCTAGGTTTAAGGCACTGCACTTATCAGACAGGCGGTGTCTGATAAGTGCAGAAAAAGAAAAGGGGGGGGACTGTAGGGTTACAGATACAGACTCAAGTGCAAGGGTTGCCAGGAGGAAGTGTGGGTGCAAGGCAGGGCGGGTAAAGTACCTGGGCCTGAAATCAGAGGGTAACCTGGTGCATGATGCCAAGCAGAGCAGATCAGCAGGGGAGAGGAGGAGAGAAGGTAGAAGCCAAGAGGAAGGTCTCGAGGTGCTTCCGCAACCAGAGATGGTTCTCCTCAAGTTTCAGAGTGGCAGGGAGGCTGTTCCAGAGGGAGGCCCCAGCCGAAGACAAGAGATCTACCCCCAGCATGTTTTTTTGAGAAATAACTAACCCTGAGGCAGTTGGAGGTGGAGGAGAGAAGATCTCAAGAGTGAAGGTATTTACAGAGGGAGAAAGTCTTGTGGACAATGCAAGCCATGTTGACATAAAGCATCACCCAGTTAGCAGGAGCCACCTCAGGACAATGACGAGCAACTATAGTAAACTTCAAAATTAACCCTAACATGAGATGAAAACTATAATTTGTGTCCATACATGTACTATTATGCATTACATGTCCGCCAGATGTATACTAGTACTCATGTATACACATTTCCAAACACAGAGTTCATGTCACTAAGACCAGGTTCTCCCAGGCTATAACCAGAAGCTAAATAGCTGCCAGCTCCTTGCATTTTCGCATCTTGGTTTTGATGTTCCATGGTGCATAAGGGTTATTCGGTGATGTCATGAAGAAATCGCGTCACCTTTCTACTGCCCTTTCGTTTGCAAGGGAGCACCCTGGCCTGCCACCAAGAGTGCCCTAGCTTCTATTATTAATGTCCTGTTCACTTCCCTCATGGCATTATTGAAAAAATGGTTACAAACATTGATTCAAAAATGTTCCTTTTAAATGCCTTCATTAGATGGATCGCCTCTTCCTCCACATAATGTCTATTTTCCTTATAATGGCTCGGGGGTAGTGGTTGTCTGTGTAGCACAGTGCTTTGATGTACTAGTATTGCTTCTCCCATTGTGGACAGCATGATGTTTTCTTTTCCTACATTTGCCTTCTGACAATCCTTGTGAGTAGACTGTATTATTCACCCTTACTATGCTCATGGGGATTGTGGGTGAAAGCAATACTTGGATATCCAACCATTGGTTCTTCTTTGACAATGAACAGGTACATGTTGTTCACAGCAGGCTGCTGTGATATGTGTGCCTGTTCTGCTGCCATGCTTGATGGAAGGGGGGGAAGATAATGTCTCCAGTAGGTCAACAGCAGGCCCGGATGGCTGCAATATTTTAAATGCTGGTTCCTCTGGGTGAGATAGTGTGACCTGTGAGAGCTTCAAGTGC
Organism: Ambystoma mexicanum; assembly: GCF_040938575.1. NCBI lineage: Eukaryota > Metazoa > Chordata > Amphibia > Caudata > Ambystomatidae > Ambystoma > Ambystoma mexicanum. The sequence goes on from NC_090941.1 coordinate 996,099,923, forward strand.
TGTGCAGTGAATGGCAGTGTTCTGTGCTACCTCATGCCAAAGGGTCCGACACCTTGGAAGCCGTGTTCTCCCCCGAGCCCCTCTTTCCAAGCTGGAGCGCTTGGAGTAGTTGCACCACGCCCCATGGATTCTGCAGTCTCATCATGTGGTGGAACTGCAATTTTTTTTATTTTTTATAATGAGCCTAATACCATACCCGAGTTTGGTTTCTAGGCGCAGATCCGGAATTCAAACCTCTTTTGCTCTGCATGGTCTTGCTTCCAAGACCAACGCGTTGCCCCTGTGCTATCCTTCGTTCACTGTAGCTTCCGACTGATTCTGTTTATGGGCTCATTGGTGTTGTGTAGATCTTTCCCCATTTATCTGCCTTTGGCTGTCTCCTGTAAAGCATTCACTATCAGTTCATGCTGAGCTATACTCGGGTTGTTACTCCCTGAATGCACTGAATGTGCCTTGTTCAAAACGTATGCCAGGGAATTGATCCTCTGACATTGATGCCTTCTATGGGGATGAATATCATAAAATAAAGAGTAAGATGATAGATTTCATCTACTCACACCCCTCCACCTCAAATAGGACCCCCTGATAGATTTTCCGGCACTACAAGTCTTGACAGCTTAGACTGTGTGCGATACTTTAACTTTCAAAAAACATTTTTTATTTATTCAAAATTCTCCAAATAAAACATAAAACACTACCCTCACCTAACACAGTGCAATTGCTAACACGAAAGCCATAGTATCTAAAACTTAGGCATCAAATTATACACATACACAAGACACAAACGATATCACATAACAAAATACAAAAAACCTCAATGTGTCATTAAAAAACATATGATCCCAACATGTTTCTGTTCTTCAATGCCCCACTTTCGGGCAAACATTCTTCAGGGGATAATTTAAAACATCCACTATTCTCCTCAACACAGTGTTGAATGGGTAGTTTCAGGCACACAAAGCATGTAAAGGAAAAGACAGGGGATACTAATGAGTTCCAAAGGAAGGGGAGTACTACAAAATGTAAATGGGAAGTCGGCTCAAACCATGATGCCAACCTCACACGGGTCTAGAACAAATGGACCCCTAAGATTTACCTTCAATTGGTGAATCGTCAATGCATGTATGTAATTGACCAGTATGTTAATCTCTCGCAAATGAGAAACCCAAAACTTCACAGGGCGTCATAGTCCGCAGAGATATCGCAACACCTAAAAGGACAAACCAACTATCAGAAACCACGCAATCCGAGTCAGCCAAGAATCACTGAAAAACTTAAGTTGTGGCACATTCATGCCAGATGCAATAATAATTACCTCCACACAAGTAGAGATGCCCACTGTAGGGAACACAGGAAGAATATCCCTGACAGCGCAACAAGGGCCAGATCCACAAAATTCTATGGCAATTCACAGTACCAATCTGTAAAACAAAAACAAACAACCTATATCGCCTCTGTAAGTCAAGTTCTCCACCTTCTTCCTCCCATGTATTAGCAGAACTGGGGTGCATCATAGTGTGGAACTGTCCAGTGAAAAAAAACACTAGTCAGCTGAGTACCGTGTCTAAACCGGTGCAGTTTTTAAGGGGCACCACCCCATTCACAGACCAAATGGTGACATGCAGCATGAAATGAAGTGTAAATCCAATGCCGCTATAAAACACTCACATGCCGTACAATGTGGAAACCGCTAATCAACTGTGCACTTTCACTGTGGCTACATCCCCGTCGTGGAACAAAAAGTAACATGCAGCGTGAAATGATGTAAAAATACAGTACATGTATCCTCCTGACACTAACATGCTCACCTTCAAATTGTACGTGCTTCCTAACACGAACCGGGTTGCTAACGAGCTGTAAAGCAACAAGCCATGACCACACATCGGCCGTCTCACCAGTAGATATTTGCAAGCGCGGCAGCACTGTCTGAATGGCACCGGCTCCCACCTCGGGAGCAAACACAGAAAAGGGACTCAACTGGTCAAAAGAGCACACGCTCATGAAAATAGAGCGGCAATTTTGACACGGACCTCACATAGACTCTAAGGTTGGTGTTGAGGAGATTAATGGACTCCAAGATGACTGATAGGGTCAAACAATGTGTTGTAATTATGAAACGGCGTACAATATGTTGGGGTTATCAAAAGACACACATACAATATCTTGCCATTATGAGAAAACCAAAAACGGCTAGTTATTTGCTAAAACGGCAACACGTAACAAGTTGTAATTCCAAAAGCGTTACAAAATTGCGAACATGTAAAAAATATATACAAGGAAATACAATATTTCAAAATTCATGACAACTATGACACTTCATGTATAAATTCACATACTCAACATTAGAAGGCAAGGTATGTACATATAGTTTGGGCGAATAATGCTCTTTATATTTGGCTGACCAAATGCCAATCAGTGCTTTCATTTAGCCCCAAAACATTGCTTTGCAGTCTGAAAATAATAATCGCCCTATCCCCCTTACCAAACGCTGTGTTCGGGTCCATGAATGCCAGATATAGTGGTTCCCCCCTGACAAATATTGATGTGGCCCCCATCAAGTACAAGTTCAAAACCTGGTCTCTAGTCACCAGACCGGGGTGAAGACCACATTGTATCTTTGCGAGTACCCCCGAGTCAGAGATCTACTGTCCAAGCCGTTCCAGAACAGCCCGACCGAAGATTTTAAAAGAAATATCCAACAAAGATATTGGTCTGTAAGAAAGAGGGATGCCTGGGTCACCCTTCTTAAAAATTGGGTAAATTATTGCCTGTCGCCAAGAGGGTGGATAGATGCCAAGTTCCAAAAAGGCATTAAAACAATTAATCATCAATGGGGCCCACACATCCACCTCATCGTGAAAAATATCAGCTGGGATGGCATCCGGGCCGGGGGTGCGGTTGTGGAGTTGCCTATTTACTGCGACCTCTACCTCATTTAGAGTTAGTCGCATAGTCGTGCCTCTAGCCCCCGAATACGTGGTGGGGGAATCCACTTTATAAAGGGAACTAAAATGGTTGGACCATGCCTTTGCACTTACATTGTTCTCTTTATGGGTCCTTGTTCTTTTATAGGGGGGCCCATTAGCCACAAACTCCTAGAATTTTTTAGAGTCTCTTAGCTGTACGTCCTGGATGAGTTCTGCCCAAGCAAGCTCTTCTAAGTAATTCTTCCTTTTTGCCAGGATATTTTTATAATGCGCCTGGGCACTAATTATCTCCCTCCTTGTGCTATCTTTTGCATGTAAAGTTCTTTTGAGGTTATTCTGTGCTGTACGGCATGGTTCATCGAACCAAGTCTGAGTGTTAATTCTCCCCTTTTTTAAAGTCCTGTTGGAAGATATCATACATAGACCTCAACATTTTTTGTGAGGCCAAAAAGATTGCACTAGAACTTAACCCATTTGAGAGAATAGTGGTGATTTCCTCTGTTAGTCTTACAAACCATAGATTGTGTAGCCTTAGCGTCCAACTTGGTCCATTTTACTCGGTGCTTACACAATGGGTTAATTTCGGAGTGGTCCAGTTGTGGCAGATTAATGTGTACGGCCACTATTGGGTCAACTCTCAATACCAACCTCAGCAGATGGTGATCGCTGAATAGTTTTACGACCACCTCAAACTCTTTTATTAAATACCAATCCTTTGCATATATACAAAAGTAGTCAATAGTGGATGTCCTTTGGGCGCCATAAAAGGTCAGCTTCCCAGTTCGATCTACACCGACACGTCCATTCAGCGAGCAAATACCCCACTCCAGGAACCACTCACTGAACTGCAATCCCCTTGCACACGTTTTTTCATCTACCATTCGAGCAGGGACTATACCATATGCATAGTCTTCCCCGGGATCAATCTTATCTGGCATTATCCCCAAGCCCATTTTGGCATTAAAATTACCACCCAAAATTAACAGCGAATCTTCCATTAGCTATACACTGTGAATCAACAAGGTCCCTCAATGCCCCTGGGCACCATTGATTAGAAATGTGTGGGCTATTATAAAAGTTCACCAAGGTCATTGGTCGGCCCTGCTCAGGACGTGCACTAATGCACTGTATATTCATATTTTTAGTTTCACTGACAATTAAGGTTAAGTATAGTGACGTCTTCAACAAAATTGCCAAACCACCATAACAGCGCCCACCTTTCTTAGCTGGAACACATTTCGAAACAAAGCCTTCCAAACATAATGGGGAGAGGGCCCACGTCTCCTGAAGGAATATTATATCATATTCCTGCAAAGCTGTGACTATCACATTCTGAGAGTTTAGTGGCGGATCCTGCTATATTCCAGCATAAGAAGGACATTTTTGTGTGTATTGACACTGGCTTATTACCAATCGAGTTTTGCCAGTCCTCGCATCTTTTTTCTGGGCCCAGTATAACAAGTCAATCCAGCGCCTCAATTTCCCCCAGAACCTTATAGCGGTTTGCCAAATATACAGCAGCCTCAGGGTTCTTTAGTACATTCAAACGCCCCTCCCCCCCCATGCCCTCATAAACCCCTCGCAAATTTGAAGTTTTGGTAGTATTCCGTGGTGCAGATGAAAAGGGGTTTGCAGGTTAAAAGGCTGCTAGGGGGAAGAAGGCACTATTTTGGGTGTGGCTTCTACAGGACCACCACTCCGGGTTTATGGAAGTAACCACATAATCAAGCATGGCTGGGGCGATCATAGAGACAACCACACAGTCCCCCACTACCCATTTTGATGCCTTCCCTATTTGCACTGGTAACTTGTTCCCAATGAGTTTAAATCTGTTTGTAGCTTTAATTATGTTTTCCTTTTTTTCTTGTAGATATAAAGATCTCCATGTGTTTGAACTCCAGGATTCCACCCGAGTTATTGAATGGACTGGAGAAAAAAGTAGGTTTACTGTCCATGCATGACAATTGAGTGGTATTCTTCACTGTGCTAGATTTGACTGTAAACCCTTCAAAAACACTGTGCGACATTGATGTGCAAAAGATACATTGTCATGTTCATCGAAGCACATAATTGCAAATGCTGAAATTGCAGGCAGCTGGGAGCTTTTTGGCTAGACACACGCTGCTGCCAGCATCTACTTTTGATTTCCCAGACCCACTTGTGGTATAAAAATATGCCTGTGCGATATTGACTGTGTGAGTATGGGAGTTAAGAAGGTACATAAGTATATAACGACATTTAAAGTATAATGGGTCATATATAATGGACAAAAAGATATATTTGCCATCTCATGTGGGAGTTTGATTTGTGGCACTCTGTATTAGCACCTCAGTCTCCAGAGAGGGGTGTCGCTCACCATTTATGCCTGTTATTGAGGAATTGCTTTTAGGTTCCAGCCATTCCATTTGTATTTAAATCCCTGAATTAACTTTTCACCAATTCAAAACTATATATATTTTAGGTAAGTTGTCGCCAACATCCAGGCAGCTACTTTATCAGCAGTATTCATCCTCTGGTTTCTAACCTTGGTTATCATATGCGTGCACAGATTCATATAGGTCAAAATAGCTGGACAGGTGAAAATGCACCATGGAAACCCTATATGTTTGATGATGAAGAATATCGGGATATTGTTGGTGGCTTTCCAATTTTTCTCATTAGCCACCTGTTTATTTTTTAGCGCAACGATCTGCAACCTTCGTCTCTCAATGTTTTGTATTATGACTCCCATGATCACTCACAGGTGTCGATACTGGTTACAGCCGATGGGAGCTGTAGTCCAAAACAGCTGGAGAGTAAAAAGCTTCAGACCCTTGCTTTAAGGGTAATGCACGCAGTTCATATTAAAATCTTGTTGACAGTCCGATCCTGCCTTCATCCAACGAGTGTTGTTATGAAAGGAGTAGCTTTCTCTGAAAATGCAGCATGGATTATGTGGATATTGTCCAGAGACTGTGTGTCAATTTGTGCACTGCTTTTATAGCTGAATCAACACATCTGTACAAGAGAATTATGAAAGGTCTGGACTTCATTTTCAGTGATGTTGACAGCTTTGATATCAGACACTTCCTTCAGAAGAGGGCCTGACTTGGAAATGTGATAATGTATCTCCAAGGTGCTCTTTCTTTTCGTTGTTAGTTTATCTTTCCTTTATTTTTCTCCTAACTCGCCAAGTTTCCTTTCACTGCTGATCTTTTGAAGCATTTCTGTAACAATAAGCTTTGCACTGATGGCAGCCGTACATGCAGGGTGGTCTCCATCATATCTAGACGCTCACCAATTGTGGAAATAACACATTCCCTTGGGTTCGAAATTTAAGTTACGTGGCTCTTTAAGTCTTAGCTGCTTGTGGAATCTGGTGGCATTTTATGTAAAGTGTCAACATTCCCCCGGGAGCCCTTGGAAATTTGAATACACCTTTAATGGAGGTGCTGAAATCTAAGTCCCCAAAAGCGAAACTTTAGTAGTTCGGGAGTGGAAAGAGACCGCCCATAGTGCATCATGGTGCTATAGGAACAAAAAGCAGACCTGTGTGGGGGTAAGAGGTTGTCAGTTCTGAAATAGCTACGTTTATAATTTCTTATAGAACATGAAGAAATTGTATTACAGGTGTTATGATAATGGAAGAATGTTCCACCTTAAGGCAGCCTGGAAGGAAAAGTATCTACCACCAAGTCTTGCTTTCCTGAATCCAGGCACAGTAAGTACACCACTGTATCGTGATCTCCGGTTTCTTGGTGGATGGAAAGGGGTTGCAGGTGATTAGTTGGTCCAGTTTTTCATCTGCCAAATGTGACATTGTGTTCCAAATACATGGCCTTACGTTTTTTAATAGGCACCCAGCACCCAATGCAGTAATGCCAGTCCTGGAGACATATAGCTTAAAAATTACTGAAATAAAAGTATTCATGTGGGAAGGACAGAAAAGATAGTACATGTTTACGTTTATGAACGTGGGAAAGAGTATTTCACCACAGCGGATATTTGAGGTTTTAGGGACCGATTGAATCCATAATAATTATAAGATTCCACCCGACAGACGAGGGCAAGGCACACTGACAAATGATCCTAGCCAGAAAGTAAGCGACTCAATCAGTGCTAGGGGACAGAGAGGCAATTGGGCATTTTTCGAACAAAAGTAGGTGACCAGTACCGTGCCACGTTTGTGGAACTTCATCAACGCATTCATCATATATCACTTCAGACAATCTGTGAGTAACACTCCCATAACTTGCGCATATTGGACCTATCGGAATCGAGGAGATACAGAGTGTTTGAACACACCTCAGTCTGACCGGCCCTTTTATTCATAATGGAAACCTACTATCTTGTAGCCCATCCACCCCAGTCTATTCCCAAGACTTTTTCTTGGGTTGCTCAACAGTCTACCACAGCTAGCAATGGTGAGCAGGGGGATGCTTACAAAGCATGGTTATCATATCTTGACCTCAGTACCTGGACCACACTCTAGAGTTTAATGCACCCAAGCACAAAGTCATGGCCTTCGTGCATAGCAATTCAGCAGGGTCAGAGAAAAGTCCTTAGAGGTTACCAGATTTATAGAACAAGTTACTTACCATAGTGACTATTGTACTTTCAATGGTATGTGTACTAGAGTAGAAAGCACATTATTGAAATTGTAGGTCCAGTCGGGAGGTCGGACTTCAGGAAGTAACTTTTTAGTCGTTGCAGTGTCTTTTTATCAATGGATCGGACAGAGTTATTCTCTAAGCCAACCAAATGGTATGCGCTCAGAGGAGAGAGATAATTCTTGCAAGAAGCTACTTGCCTAGATCCAAGATAAAAGTAAACGCATCATCTAAAGAACTAATTAGTAGGTTGATAGTTCTGTTCAGACCCCACTGGCAAAACCTTATCCAGTGACCAGTGTACTAGTTCCTTATGGCTTCTTTCAGTACTTTGAAGGTGACGCCTTAGAAGCTGTCGACAAAGTTCTGGGAGACCTGGGAGCCCATCACTTCAATTGTGGAATTCATCCCAACCCTCTATTGAGACAGATGGCCCATCAGTATTAGAAGAACCAGTGGACCTTACGCTAGTTCCAGAAGGTCTGACTACCATTGTCTGTTGGGCCACATCAGTGCTATTCAGATTTCTGGCTATTCTAGCTGTGTATCAATGTGTGACAGACCTTTGCATTGACGGGAGGTGGAGGGAAAGCATGCAGTGTGTTCCTGTGGAATTGGGTCCCACAATGAAGTTGCCCTTTCCTTTCTCCAGGATGTACATAGTGGGCAAACTGTTCTACTATGAACCGTTCCCACTCCTCGTGAGCCTGTAGGAGTCTTCTCAATAAATCTGATTGCACATCCAGTGTGTCCTTAATCCCTGAGCTCTCCACCCATGCAATCTCTTATAGCCCTACTGGTTGAATGTGACTCAAATCTACACTACCTCAGAATTATAGTCGACTCCATTTGTCAGCTAAGTGAAGATACGTACTCCTCATATATAAACTGGCATTCAGAACTAACAAGGCACATTGACATTAGGCCCAGCAGTCTTTGCAAAGTTAGGATCAGAACAAAAGGTACCTGCAGCATACATGAGCCAGTCATCTGCAGCACTTGAATTCTGTTATCTGGATAAACAATGCCCTGTTGTGTCTCTTGGGAATCGTGTGTTGAAGGGACAGAGTCTGAGCCATTGTTGATTTCACTGATAGGCTCACGGAAAGCCCTACATCCAGGACCATTTGAAGAGAGTAGTGAGTACTTTGTGGATCAGCCGCTGTAGATAACCAATGAATCGCGGTAGAGATAAACATGTTTTGCATTATAATGAACGGAGTATGCCACTACATTAATTACCTCTGTGTGAACCCAAAGAGAGGGATTCAGACCAAAGGGTAGTACCCTGAACTGGTAGCCTTGTGATGTCTTTGGAAACCTCAGGGGCATACAAGTACATGTATGCAGCCTGAATCTGTGCTGGGGTAAGCATATTGCATCTCTCTCCAGAAAGGTAGAAATTGAACTATGAAAGTTTTAGGATTGTACAAAGATCTGCCTTGTCCTTCTTGGGGCTTTAAAAAAACCAGGGCAAGGGCCTTTTTTGTAAAGAGTCTCTTCTGTCACTTTCATTCAAAGTAATTTGTTAATTTTCAAGGTCGGTTTTGATGAAAGGTGATGGTTGAAAGGGTGCGTTTCAAAATGAATACTGGTATCCTGCATGATTCAACCCTATGGGAAATGTCAACCTGGGCTCCCTTTGGGTGGTGTGTTCTTTGGACTGCATCTCATTGTTTCATTTGCTTGTGAGGAAGGCCATGGGGGGGGGGGGAAATACCATGGCTTTTTTGTCACTTCTTTCTGAGTAGACGCTTCCTGTTTGTTTTTGCAGCCTTGAAGCCTGTCATCCTCCAAAGCTTTATAAGGTTCTACCTTTGTCACCTGTCTTGCCTGTAGGCTTATGAAGTGGTTTAGACATAATATCTGACGGGGTGTTCATCTTCCGCTTTGTCAGTGCCTCATTGTGGACGAGTGGAAAAGCTGAAAACCATTAAAGGAAGTGCTTTCACCTTCTCTTGCACTCCTTTAATCAGCTATTAGAAGCCTGTGTAGTTTGAGACACATCCCTCATGCTGCTATGTGGACATGCCCCACAGTAAATTATAACATTATAGCCATCTTCAGTTTGTCACCTGTGATGCTTTCCAGAAATAGATTTCTTTTGTCAGACCGTACATTATAGAGAGTCCTGAGTTATCTCCCATTATAACAAATTGCAGGCAGCTTGGATAGCATCTGGATTTGCTTGATGCAGGTGGAGGCCTCTGTTCAAATAGACCTTCTTGACAAATGCATCTTGAGCGTTCTCTTCTTTTCCAGGCGGTGTGACCAGAGGACGGTGTTTTGAGGGTGAAGAAGAATTCCATTCTTGAGATAGCGCTGTTGCCATAACTTCTGATTTATTTGTTGCTTATGTTCCCAGACATAGTTTTACCTCCAGGAATGTCTGCAGTTGTTGTTCTGTTCCTTGAAACCACCTAAAAGAGGGTCTCCATTAATTTCTGTTTGCTACTTGATGACATCTGGATTGAGCAGAAAGCAGGTCTTGCCCCACTCTCAACGCCAAAGAGGACTACCGCTGGGACTCCAATGTTTAGTGGTTTAGATTGTGGAGTTTTTAGGATTAACTTTCTATTACCCCCAGAATTTGGTAATGAAATGCTTCATCATTTGGATTATCATCGGCCTTGAGTGTCAACGATTGGTGAAGGAAACTCCTCAAATGGCATGGGTACATGCTATTTTAGAGTTTGAGCCTGCGACACGGGGGGGGGCAGGGGTGGGTGGAGGTGTGTGTGTGTGTGTGTGTGTGTGTGTGTGATATCTAAGTGCGTGTGTGATATCTAAGTGCAGAGACACAATCAGTGTGGGATTCTTTGACTTAGCCACCAGTGTGGTACTTAGTGCAGCATGGGGCATATGGGGGGGAAGGTTCAATGTCATTTGTCTAAAGAAATTCTGCTTCTGTATAGTTCTTGGCCAGGTGTGCGCCAAGGGCTACCTGGAGATCACTCGTACACCTCTATCCTAATGCTGCTAATGGTTCATTGACGTGAGCCCTCGTGCTAAATTGTGGCAACCTCAGTGCAAGTGCTGGTAATTAGTGGCCCTTGGGAACCAGTTTGGTCTGGCGAGTCATTGGAAACAAGTCTCTATGCTGGTTTGCCAAAGTGAGTTAAGGTTTCGTTTTAGTTAACTTCTGTTGTCAGTAGTCTTTAGGCTGTGCGGTGTTTGTTTCAGTGACCATGAAGCTGTGAGGCAGAGAAGCCGGAGCTCTTCTTTATCAAGTTCCCAGGACGTGCCTACTTGTGTGGAGTCTGTCTACACTGTTAACTTTTGCTGCTGGAGGCTGTCCCTCAAAAACTCACACCAGTGCGGAGCGCTCAGTATGGGCTGTGTGTTTCAGTGGGTCAGTTGGGCTGTTAGTTCGATCCTGGTTAGTGCCCCCTGCACTTAATCAAAAGTATGATCAGGGTGATCAAATAATAGATGCTATTTCTTTTCCTGTTTTATCAAGGATTTTAAACTCAATGGACAAGGGCCATGATAATACACAATATGAACTTTGTGAGGTCCGTGCTACTCTTATAGAGCTCTCCACTAAGATGAGCTTTATTGAAGGGTTTATCATGGCCTGCGGTAGTTCGTTGGGTGAATGGGGATTGTTGTGACACAAAAATACGTTCCAACCAACAAAGCGGCTCGGTGTTATCAACCGCTTGCCAAACATCGCTTTTGGACCTGCAGTTACCAGTGCTTGAGACAGTTGATCACTGTATGAATTCATATTAGTCTCTCAGGTTTTACTTGAATCAGTCTCTTTGGGTCTGGTGGGCTCTGTTGTAGGTCGACCTCAGCCTGTGCTCAAAGCATTGGCCTAAGAGCCGCCCCCCCTCAGCTTGCAGTACTTTCTCCTGCGGATGTCTAATCTCCAAATCTTAGAGGCCCAATGATGAGGAGAAAAAGAAAATCGAAAATGCAAAATGTAGGAAAATCACATTTAGACAAGGTCAGAAAGAACCTTTTGAAAAGTCTTTGTTCACCTAAGACACAGATTGAAATTGTTACTGAGGATTGCAAGCCATTGGCCCCCATAGTTTCCACTGATAATTCGCCTAGCACATTGCTTGCTACAAGATTGATGAACGGGCGTAAAAAAGGCAAACATAATAAACTGGACTATGTACTTTGTCTACAGTGGATGTCTCTCCTAAACCGAAAAAACAAAGAGGAATGCTTTGATAATTGCTTACTTGAAACCAAAACCAGCGCCCAGGGTGTCTGACATCTCAGATATGTGTATCTTTACAACCCATTCAGTGGATTCGGATGAAGACTATGTTGACTCAATTCATTGAATCGGTAGTAGCCTCAGAATCTAACTCTGAAACTATTATGACTCAGCAATTGATTCCATTAATCGCTGGTGTTCGGCCTAAACAACCAGCATTGCTGTCTACAGCACCGATTGTGGTTTCTGTTAGGCCGCACGATGAACGTTTCTTTTAAGGAACCTTCCATATTTCTCACTTTAGAGGAGAAATCGAGGAATTGTATGAGTCAAGCTCTTCCTCTGGTCCCCAATACATCTAAGATGCCGGCTACTCAAAACATTAAACCTCCATCTGGTTTTGAGCTGCCTCGCATGGTTGAATTGCCCTCTGCTAAATTGGTGGCTAACTTGGGCATTTCCGAACCTCAGATGGCTTGGTGTATCTATACCTTAAGCGATTCTTTGAGGTTAGAGACACATATCCTCTAAACAGACAATATATTCTGGCTCTGTTTGGGGGAAGTATTAGCTCTAAAATCATTAACAACAAAAGACCTAGCACAACTTGAATTTATTGATGATCTGCGGGTTGATTTAGTAAAATTGGGGTTTTACTCTCAATTGGTAAATAATTTGGTACTGTTAGAAGTACCACAGCTGAGAGATATCGGTTAACTTATCTCGGATGCATGGGGTGATGTCTATTCTAATGAGTCCAAAGAGACCAGGGGTGGCAAACTCTTGCCTATTCCGCACAATCCTTTGGTGATCGATGTTAATCAGATATTCAAACCAATGCAGGTGCTGTGCTTACTCGGCCCTCGGAACGCTCAGTATCTTATGATCGGTCCTACATAATTAATTCCCTTCACGATCAGGGTTTGGACAAAAGGGGACACAATTGAAATTGGATCACCAAGATTGTATCGTGGGATACGCAGGGTTTCGATCATCTGTGTACTCATTTGGAAATTTGGACTATGGCTGATTTATTTTGCTTACAGGAGACACTGTTAGAGATTCCAGTGTTAGACGGTTTATTGTAGTCCATGAGAATGCAAGAACGGCACCTAGAGGAAGGCCTTTTGGTAGCCTATTATGTGTCTGGCGATTGGCTCCGGGCACGATGTTGGAAAACATGCACCTGGGGAGATGTGACATATTATGGGGAAAAAAAACTTGGTGGAATGAGGTTCTTGTAAACTGGAGAATGTTTGTTTGTGCTTAATGTCCATTCTAATCCCTCTTCAACTGAGTTCTTGGATTCTTGTTGATATGATTTTAAATGTACTGGAGACCTATGCATTGGTCGGAGACCTGGGGATAATTATATTGGGTGATTTTTAATAGCAAGTGTTTAGATGATTTTCACTATGGTTTGGAGAGCAGTAGGAAAACCTCAGCTACTGCTCAAAACAGAGGGAGGCTGGTGCGTTCCGTGTTGGATCCATGGGATTTGAAACTTTTAAATGGTAATATTCAGGGTGATGTCCCTCCAAAATGTACCTTGTCTAATGGGTTGCCGCATTCTTCTTTGGAGTATTTGCCTCAAGGAATGCAGAGAGCAGATGTGTCTTCCTAGAAGTACTGGATAACAGACGTAGTGATCATTCACAACTTAATATTTCCTTAATGTGGTTAAACTATATAGAACCGAGTGTCCCTCTTAAGGGACTGATTGAAATCAGGGGCGAGAGCATCTTGTTATCTGACGTACTAATCTTTCGCCAGAATTTAATCTCAAGGTGAATCAGTGCTACCAGGGAGGTAGATTTGAAGCCATCATTCTGCAAGATTTTGTGCCACTCCTTCAGCAACTTCTACACTAGCACTGGTCATGCTCATGGATTTGATGATTTAGTACCCCATGAGGAAAAAGTACTAAAAAAAGATGGAACCTGTTGGCAGTCTCAAAGCGAGCTCATAAATGTAAGCTGGTTAGTGATTTAGTGATGAAACAACTGTGGCTGGATGGTAATACTGCATTGAGGTTGCCCAATGCCGGAGAAATTGTGGACAAATTTGAATGTATTACCTTGTAGTTACGCCTACAGAAGTCAAAGAAAGGTTGATTAGATAGTAAGACGGAGACACAATGAAGCTATAAGTTGATTCTACTTTATTTTGGGTATCTGTTGACTTCACAGATCAAATAGTGTTGATCACAATACAAAATATTGTAGATTTCACAATATATGTTTTTATTATTGTTAACTTCACACTTCAGAATATTGTTTCCTTCACAATAGAGGCCTGATTGTGCTGCCCTTTTTCCTGAGAGTCCTTTGTTTGTTTCCTCATATTGTTTGATACCTTGTTTGTCATTCCTTTGTATATTTCCTTAAATTATTTGTTCAGAAAATTGTTGCCTTCACAATAGAGGTGTCTTTATGGTGCCCTTTTTTTCATTTTTTTTTCCCGAGAGTCCTTTGTTTCCTCGTAATATTTGATCCTTTAGTTTGTGGGAGTCCTTTGTTTGTTTCTCAAATTTCACAGTAGAGACTGTATTGTTTCTGTTTATTCCCTCTTTTTGTTCCTTCCGTATTGTTCATTACTTATATTTGTTTCCTCATAGTATTTGTTCCCTCAACACGTGTTTACCCAGTATTTATAAACTGTTTCCTCAGGAGGGTTTGAGGAGGTGGACCACTGTTTTGTTAAATGAGCCAATTAGACATTCTGTAGGTCAAAAGGTAAAAAAAGGAGGATATGGAAAAATAGTAAATAGAAGTTGAGTAAAACGAAATAAAATTAAAAAATAGGGCACATTATTTTGCTCCGCTTACAGGTTACTATAAGGGTTTTTGATCAGAGTTACATTTTGCATTTTGCATTTAACGGGTGGCTGAACAATATATAATTCAAGAAGAACACGTTTAAGTACAGGGATATAGGGTGTAGATATTGGATGTTTAAGTCATTAAAATGGCCTTAGATCGACTATATAATGATATATACCCCATATTCGAATTGCCTGACATTAATTCCTATTTCGATTCATCATGTTAAATGCATGATTATACATAAGACGTCTTGCTTGTTACTTTAAAGCTTACCTCACTTAGTGTGGGGTTTTCTTCTTTTTTGTAGTGCATAGTCACTGTAAAGGCTCTGTTGTTTACAGTTTGTAAATTCACAAAGTTTTTCTATGCATCAGTGGTTGTTGGGAATACCGCTGATGGCGTTTGCCTGAAAAAATAGTTGCTGTGATTAGCATATATATATAGAAGAGAGAAGTTAGGTAGACGTGCCCGCTAATTTTGCTGCATTTAAGTTATCAAAATAGTGTCAGCAATAGAGAGCTGCATACATTTTAATAGCTTACCTTAGTAATTCAGTTCAAAATGTTGAGAAGGTAGCGTTCGGTATGATAGCCGAGTTTTTTAGCGTCCTCTGAGTGTTGGCAGATGTTGCAAAAGCCACATTTGAAGTTCCCTTTTAATTTAGATTGATGCCAAAGCTGCTGGAGGCCAGGTTTCTTGTTGTGATGTTGGAAATGAGAGGGACAAAGGATGTTTTTGAGGTTGGGCGCTCTTCTAAAAGTTAGAGTTGGTTGGTCTGTTAGGTAGTCTGTGAGATCTTCATCTGCTCTAAGGATATCCCAATGTTTGGACAGAATTTTCCTGAGTTTCTTAGATTCACTATTGTAGGTGGTTATGAATCTTGGTTGGTTGGTTTTTGGTTCTTGGGTGGTGGTTTTATTTTGAAGTAATTCTGTTCTAGGTCTCAAAAGTGTTGTTTGGTGGGCCTTTTTTAGCAAGCATTTGTTGTAACCTCTTGTTTTGAACTTGGATTCTGACATAGATATGTTTGATGAATTCCAATTCTATTGTACAGTTGCGTTTGATTCTAAGGAATTCTCCAAGTGGGATATTGTTGATGCTGTGCTGGGGGTGATTACTCTGTGCATGCAGGATACTGTTACCAGCTGTGGGTTTGACATAGAGCGTTGTTTGGATGGTATTGTTTTCTACATATAATTCAAGATCCAGGAACTGTATTTTAGTTGTGCTTTCTTACATGGTAAGTTTGAGATTGTAATTGTTGTTATTCAGGTGTTGATGAAATTCTTCCAGTTGGGCTTTTGTTCCATTCCAAATGACCAAGATGTTGTCAATATAGCGTCCCCAATACACCACACAGTTGTGCTTTGAGAAGAGAGGATGTTTCCATGCATGGTGTAGTTCGTAATGGCCCATGTAGATGTTTGCATATGACGGAGCAAATTTTGCTCCCATTGCTGTACCTTGAGGTTGTCTAAAAATTTGATTATTGAATGTAAATATGTTATTGTTGAGATTAAAGTTTAGCATTTCCAATAGCATCAGATTATGTTGATAAAAGGAGATTGATCATGTTTTAAGGAAGTGGTGAGTAGTTTCTAATCCTTTATTGTGTAGAATGCTGGTGTAAAGAGATGTTACATCAAAGGTAACAAGGTGGACGTTTGGTTCCCAGTTAACAGATGATAGTTGCTGTATCACATGCTAAGTGTCTTGAATAAATGATGCCATACTTTTGGCTAGGGGTTGAAGATGATTGCCAATAAATTACGAGATTGGTTCCGTGAGGGAGCCTATGCCATTGATAATTGGTCTCGTTGATGGCAATTGCTTGAATGGGTTATGTATTTTTGGTATAAAATAGATGGTGGCCATAATCGGCGATGATGTATTCATGAAGGCACTTTCATCTTCAGTCAGGAGATCTGCTTCCAACCATTGGTTGTTGAGAGTCTGCCATTCTTTGGCTAAATCTGGTATTGGATTGTGGTTGAGTGTATAGCATTGTGTATCGGATAAATGAATAGAGGCCATTTCCAGACAATCTTCAGTGTTGATTAGAATAATTTTGCCCCCTTTGTCTGCTTGTTTTAGGATTATTCCATCATTCTTCAAGTCTGTGATTGCTGTGGTTTCTTTATATGATAGATTTGAGATATATTTTTGTGGTGTAGGGGAGCCTTCAAAGTACATTTTGCGAAGATCAGTGGTAACTAGTTGGTTAAAGATATCAATTGCATTGTCTGCTCCAAAAAACGGATTAAATTTTGATTTTGGTTTCAATTTGGTTGGTATGGAGGGATCAAGAGGAATATCCATGTCTTGAGTAAAAGATGGTATAGTATGTTGGTCTTGGAGGTCTTCTAAGTTCATGAGATCAATCTTACTTTCAACTAATTGTCCTGAAAGTTGGGATGGTATTTCTCTGGTAGTTTTGACTGATTTTGGAGGTTTATTGTTGAAGTACTTTTTCAATTTTAAGGTTCGACAAAATTTGTAGAGATCTAAGTTAACTTTGAAAAAATCCAATGAGTTAGAGGGACAGAAAGAGAGACCTTTGTTGAGAGCCGTGATTAATTCTTTTGGTAATGTTGTATTTGTGAGGTTCACTTTTTGGATTCTTTGAACGGGTCAACATTTTTTGTGTGTTTCTTTCTTCGCCGGAGGCTTCCGCTCCCTCTCTTTCCTCTTCTAGTTGGCTTCCATTTTTTGAGGTATTTGGTTGGTGTGCTGGGTGAGGAGAGAGGGATTTGAAAATTGGGTAGGCTCTGGCAAGTCGATATCTTTGGTATTCCTCTAGAAAAGGAAAAGAAACCTCTTCTGTTGTGGGGTTCGTAGTGGTTGATGATGTTTGTCAGTTTCGCTCTCGCTCTCGACTTCAGAGGAAGTTGGTAAGTAGTGTTTGGTTTGTTTGGTTTTAGATGGTGGTTTGGTTGGTGGTTTGGTGGACTGTTTAGCCTGTGGTTTTTGGAATGAGTAGACCCTTTTGAACTTGAAACAAACAAAGGACTCCCACAAACTAAAGGATCAAATCTTACGAGGAAACAAACAAAGGACTCTGGGGGGGAAAGGGAAAAAAAGGGCACCATAATTAGACACCTATTGTGAAGGCAACAATTTTCTGAACAAATAATTTGACGAAATATACAAAGGAATGACAAACAAGGGATCAAACAATATGAGGAAAAAACAAAGGACTCTCAGGAAAAAGGGCAGCACAATCAGACCTCTATTGTGAAGGAAACAATATTCTGAAGTGTGAAGTTAACAATAATAAAAACATATATTGTGAAATCTACAATATTTTGTATTGTGATCAACACTATTTGATCTGCGAAGTCAACACAATAAATTAGAATCAACTTATAGCTTCATTGTGTCTCCGTCTTACTATCTAATCAACCTTTCTTTGACTTCTGTAGGCGCAACTACAAGGTAATACATTCAATGTTGTCCACAATTTCTCCGGCATTGGGCAACCTCAATGCAGTATTACCATGCAGCCACAGTTGTTTCATCACTAAATCACTAACCAGCTTAGACTTATGAGCTTGCTTTGAGACTGCCAACAGGTTGCATATTTTTCTAGTATAATCCGTTCCAAGCAGCAATCTCAGCAGAGCCAAGCTATTTTCAATTTCAATAATCATGTCTGAAGCTTTTAAAAAAGAATGGAAGAGGCTGAACAACTTTTTTCTAGTAATCCAACCAAAAGAGATGAAAATAAAGCATCCAATGGAACCTCACTAACATTCCTATTTGAACAATTAGAACAACTTTCCAAAAAGGAAATATCTAGATGGCGGGAATTTACAACTCTAGAAAAGTACTTACAAGTCAACCGGATACCAAGAGGTTTGAGAATCTGCATATTCCCCTCCTTTGAAGAGGAAGACACTGAAGAACTCAGACTGGGAAACCCTGCTAGTCAACAACTCAAAGGAGATGATATTTAGAATCATTAGACATGGGAAGAAAGACCATCAAATTATCTTGAAGGAAATTGACAGAATCAAACAACAAACTGAAGACCTTAATCTACCAGAAGCAACCTTTAAAAACTATCAAATCCTAGACAATTTCCTCACAGCATTTACAAATGAGCTTAAAATTAAAAAACAACGAAAGTTCCACAGGGATGAGATGGACTTCAAGTTGAAAAGGGTCTACTCATTCCAAAAACCACAGGCTAAAAAGTCCACCGAACCACCAACCAAACCAGCCAAACCACCATCTAAAACCAAACACTACTCACCAACTTCCTCTGAAGTCGAGACAGATTGCGAGAGCGAAACTGACAAAACATCATTAACCACTACGAACCCCACAACAGAAGAGGTTTCTTCTCCTTTTTTAGAGGAATACCAAAGATATCGACTTGCCAGAACCTACCCAATTTACAAATCACTCTCTCCTCACCCAGCACACCAACCAAATACCTCAAAAAATGGAAGCCAACTAGAAGAGGAAAGAGAGGGAGCGGAAGCCTCCGGCGAAGAAAGAAACACACAAAAAGAATCCAAAACCCAGGAGAAACTAGTAGTGAACCTCACAAATACAACATTACCAAACAAATTAATCACGGCTCTCAACAAAGGTCTCTCTTTCTGTCCCTCTAACTCATTGGATTTTTTCAAAGTTAACTTGGATCTCTACAAATTTCGTCAAACCTTAAAATTGAAAAAGTACTTCAACAATAAACCTCCAAAATCAGTCATAACTACCAGAGAAATACCATCCCAACTTTCAGGACAATTAGTTGAAAGTACGATTGATCTCATGAACTTAGAAGACCTCCAAGAACAACATACTATACAATCTTTTGCTCAAGACATGGATATTCCTCTTGATCTCTCAATACCAACCAAATTGAAACCAAAATCAAAATATAATCCGTTTTTTGGAGCAGACAATGCAATTGATATCTTTAACCAACTAGTTACCACTGATCTTTGCAAAATGTACTTTGAAGGCTCCCCTACACCAAAAAAAATATATCTGAAATCTATCATATAAAGAAATCACAGCAATCACAGACTTGAAGAAGAATGAGGAAATAATCCTAAAACAAGCAGGCAAAGGGGGCAAAATTGTTCTAATCAACACTGAAGATTATCTGAAAATGGCCTCTATTCATTTATCCGATACAAAATGCTATACACTCCTCAAATACCGATCCAATACCAGATTTAGCCAAAGAATGGCAGACTCTCAACAACCAATGGTTGGAAGCAGATCTCCTGACTGAAGATGAAAGTGCCTTCATGAATACATCATCGCCGATTATGGCCACCATCTATTTTATACCAAAAATTCATAAACCATTCAAGCAATTGCCATCAACGAGACCAATTATCAATGGCATAGGCTCCCTCACGGAACCAATATCGTAATTTATTGACAATCATCTTCAACCCCTAGCCAAAAGTATGGCATCATTTTTTCAAGACACTAAGCATGTGATACAGCAACTATCATCTGTTAACTGGGCACCAAACTTCCACCTAGTTAGCCTTTGATGTAACATCTCTTTACACCAGCATTCTACACAATAAAGGAATAGAAACTACTCACCACTTCCTTAAAACAAGATCCATCCCCTTTTATCAACATAATCTCATGTATTGGAAATGCTGAACTTTACTCTCAACAATAACATATTTACATCAATAATCACATTTTTAGACAAACTCAAGTTACAGCAATGGGAGCAAAATTTGCTCCGTCATATGCGAACATCTACATGGGCCATTACAAACTATACCATGTATGGAAACATCCTCTCTTCTCAAAGCACAACTGTGTGGTGTATTGGGGACGCTATAGTGACACGTCTTGGTCATTTGGAACGGAACAAAAGCCCAACTGGAAGAATTTGATCAACACCTGAATAACAACAATTATAATCTCAAACTTACCATGCAAGAAAGCACAACTAAAATACAGTTCCTGGATGTTGAATTATATGTAGAAAACAATACCATCCAAACAACGCTCTATGTCAAACCCACAGCTGGTAACAGTATCCTGCATACACAAAGTAATCACCCCCAGCACATCATCAACAATATCCCACTTGGAGAATTCCTTAGAATCAAACGCAACTGTACAACAGAATTGGAATTCATCAAACACATATCTATGTCAGAATCCAAGTTCAAAACAAGAGGTTACAACAAACGCTTGCTAAAAAAGGCCCGCCAAACAACACTTTTGAGACCTAGAACAGAACTACTTCAAAATAAAACCACCACCCAAGAACCAAAAACCAACCAACCAAGATTCATAACCACCTACAATAGTGAATCTAAGAAACTCAGGAAAATTCTTTCCAAACATTGGGATATCCTTAGAGCAGATGAAGATCTCACAGACTACCTAACAGACCAACCAACTCTAACTTTTAGAAGAGCGCCCAACCTCAAAAACATCCTTTGTCCCTCTCATTTCCAACATCACAACAAGAAACCCGGCCTCCAGCAGCTTTGGAATCAATCTAAATTAAAAGGGAACTTCAAATGTGGCTTTTGCAACATCTGCCAACACTCAGAGGACGCTAAAAAACTGGGCTATCATACCGAACGCTACCTTCTCAACATTTTGAACTGAATTACTAAGATAAGCTATTAAAATGTATACAGCTCTCTATTGCTGACACTATTTTGATAACTTAGATGCCGCAAAATTAGCGGGCACGTCTACCTAACTTCTCTCTTCTATATATATGCTAACCACGGCAACTATTTTTTCAGGCAAACGTCATCAGCGGTATTCCCAACAACCACTGATACATAGAAAATCTTTGTGAATTTACAAACTGTAAACATCAGAGCCTTTACAGTGACTATGCACTACAAAAAAGAAGAAAGCCCCACACTAAGTGAGGTAAGTTTTAAAGTAACAAGCAAGACGTCTTATGTATAATCATGCATTTAACATGATGAATCGAAATAGGAATTAATGTCAGGCAATTCGAATATGGGGTATATATCATTATATAGCCGATCTAAGGCCATTTTAATGACTTAAACATCCAATATCTACAACCTATATCCCTGTACTTAAACGTGTTCTTCTTGAATTATATATTGTTCAGCCACCCGTTAAATGCAAAATGTAACGCTGATCAAAAACCCTTATGGTAACCTGTAAGCGGAGCAAAATAATGTGCCCTATTTTTAATTTTTTAATTTTATTTCGTTTTACTCCACTTCTATTTACTATTTTTCCATATCCTTCTTTTTTTTACCTTTTGGCCTACAGAATGTCTAATTGGCTCGTTTAACAAAACAGTGGTCCACCTCCCCAAACCCTCCTGAGGAACCAGTTTATAAATACTGGGGAAACACGTGTTGAGGGAACAAATACTATGAGGAAACAAATGAACAATACGGAAGGAACAAACAGAGGGAATAAACAGAAACAATACAGTCTCTACTGTGAAATTTGAGAAACAAACAAAGGACTCCCACAAACTAAAGGATCAAATATTACGAGGAAACAAACAAAGGACACTCGGGCGGGGTGGGTGGGGGGCGGGCACCATAATTAGACCTCTATTGTGAAGGCAACAATTTTCTGAACAAATAATTTGAGGAAATATACAAAGGAATGACAAACAAGGGATCAAACAATATGAGGAAACAAACAAAGGACTCTCAGGAAAAAGGACAGCACAATCGGACCTCTATTGTGAAGGAAACAATATTCTGAAGTGTGAAGTTAACAATAATAAAAACATATATTGTGAAATCTACAATATTTTGTATTGTGATCAACACTATTTGATCTGTGAAGTCAACAGATACCCAAAATAAATTAGAATCAACTTAAAGTTTCACTGTGTCTCCGTCTTACTATCTCATCAACCTTTCTTTGACTTCTGTAGGCGCAACTACAAGGTAATACATTCAATTTTGTCCGAAAAAAAGTACTAAGGATAGAAGTAAGATATGCGCTTAAATCGGGCCCTACGGGCTATCTGAAAGTATGAAAACTTAAGCAAGCTCATGTAATTTGGGTCAAAGGGTATAGGCACCTGTTGCTCCAAAAAGTGTTCATGCTTAGAACTATGAACTGTAGAGACACAAAACCTTTTTTGGATCTTAATAAGGGTGAGTCCCTAAGTTATTTGCAAGCGCAGTTACTATCAGGACTGCAATGGGAATCATATTTTTCTAATCTCTGTTCTCTGCCAGACTCCGATCAGGATCTGAGTATTTGTGGAAGAAATGTACTGTAACTGTGTGAATTGTAGGCTTTCCTTAATGTGGAATTTCATGCGATTTTTTTTTAATCGCTAATGGTAAGGAGAAAGCATCACATGCCCCTGGACCTGATGGCCTGTCCAATTTAACTTTTAAATCAGCACCACTACTTTGGGCTAGGGTGCTATTACAGCTTTTTCAAAATAAAATGAGTACTCCCCAATTTCCTTCTTCTTGGTAGGACGCAACTTTGGGTTTGATATCTAAAAAGGGAGATGGGTTGGATCGTGTGAACTACTGACCTATCTCCTTTTTGGTTGCCTCCTACAAGTTCTTTGCTACATTTATTCTGCAATCTCTTGAGAATTGGGTATGTGATTCTGGCAAGTTAGATGTATGTCAATCTGATTTTAGGAAGGGGACAAATACATCATTGAATTGCTTGGTTATCCTTCTCTTAGCCAAACAGGTGAATACGTGAAAAAGACTGCTGTTTCTGGCATTTTTAGATGTCAGTGAGGCTTTCAATTGCGTAAATCGCCTGTGGAATAAACTGACGGCTGCTGGATGACCTGGGAGCTTTGGTAGACATGCTGCCATTGCTACACTCTGAGAAAAGATTAAAGGTCAGACGCGATCAAAGGGACTCCTTTTCAGGTTGGATTCATAGTAAGCGGGGCCTGCGCCAGGGTTGTGTTTTGGCCCCTTTTTGTTTTTAATATGTACATCTCTGACATAGGGGATTGCCTGTGTGATATTGGAGCTAATCCACCCAGTTCACTAAATGTGTACTACCTCCTATATGCTGACCATTTGGCTTTGGTTAATTACACCCCTGTTGGGCTTTAACAGTCTTTGAAAGCAGTTTGCACTTATTTTCAGGATATTCAACTAAGCATAAACGTTCTAAAATCCTGATTCTGAATACTTTGAAGGGCAAGAGGTGCAGAACTAAATTTGTTTGGCCAATTATAATAGAAAATGGAGGTAGTTGATCATTTTAAATATATGGGTGTATTAGTTAAAGCAAAACCATGGGTCGGCGATCTCAATCAGGCCCTAAAAGCAGAGGCAATTTCTACTGCTTCACAATTGTGTGTGGTAGACGAGAAGTATGGTCGGTTCTCCCTAATTCCAGCATTTAAAATGTATAACGAAATGATAATACCTAGACTTACCCATGGAGCAGAGGCATGAGAAGAAAAATTGGACTCGTCTAAAGTTGAGTCCATAATATGGAAGCAGGTGCTATGCTTGCCAGTGGGGATACCTTTTCCTGCTGTGCGACATATGCTGGGCCTAATTTCAGTGGCGGAGGAGGTTACAGTTGTTAAGATCTATTCTGCTTCCTCCAGAGAACACTCTGTGAAGATAAATGATGTATGGAGGAAGCAGGGTATGTAGGTTTTTAAATGAGTGGGTGACAGTTTGGGTAACCCTGCTGATAAATAATTTGCTCACGGAAGATGATCTAGTATACTGTCCTTCCAGAGTCAAAAGAGAATTTTCGAAAATGACTAGCGTTAAAAATAGAAATCAATTGGTGTCTTATAAGATGTTTGACCATTTTAGTATGGGCATAAAATCTTACCACACCTTGAAGTCCTTTCTATAGCACTAAGAAAATGAGAGTTTCTGATTAGAGTTAAGTTAAAACTATTCCTTACTAACAACGTCAGGGGTGCAAGACTTAAAATCGCAAAGGAGGATTGTGTGTGGTGTTTTTGTATGGAATATAGAGAAATGGTTAAACACTTGCTAACTGATTGCACGGTGGTTGTGACATTCGTTATTTGCACCGAGGACCCCCGTGGTCGGGCATTGCCCACCCCCGTCCCCGATGGGAGACGCAGGACACAGGTCTTGACTGTTCGGGTTCCCGGCACACACTACATTGCCTGGGTACACCCACTTTATTATTCGCGCATGAGCGAATGCTACCGTTGCCGTCGCATTCACGTGACACCATCACACGCCTCCTTTTTCATAACAAAATCAACACAGCCGTCAAGCACAACTTGCTGTCAACATGACAGACATGCATGTAACAATATATGAACACAGAGTGGGCCGAACGTGGGCAAATACAGGGAAGCGCCGGTAAGTGTCAACTTTGGTCCATGATGTAGTCTTTGAACCGCATGGGACACTGACAGCCTTCTCGGCGAGGGTAACATCCCTGCGTCGCAGTGTCTCCTCTCGCTTCCTCTGGGTCACCTCGTGCAAGTTCTAGATCCTCCGTATCTTCTTCTGGGGGCTGTTCTCTGTCCACCGCTCGGGCTGGGGAGATGTCTCCCCATGTATCTTTCCGCTTTTCCCCTCCAATTTTCCGGGAAAAAAAAAATAATTTCTTGTCACTGCCCCTCTCTGATCAGCAGCGGTCACCATGGACTCTTTGACTTGGGTTACTCCCATGGGAGCCGGTTCATAATTGAGGGACAGTTTTCCTCCTGGACGATGGTTTTTCACCAGGACTGTGTCACCCACCTCAATGTCTGGCTTGAGCCGTCACCTGGTGTTCTCCCCCTCATTGTGTGTCAGCCTGTTCTCCGACGTCCTTTGGTCATCGGTGATGCCTGGCGGTCAGCCTTCTGTTTCCGGAATGAGTCCTCTTGGGCACCTGTTGAAAAGGGCTTCCGCTGGGGGTACACCCGTGAATTGGTGGGCGGTGGATCGGTATTCCCGGACAAATTGGTACAGGGTTCTTTTCATTTCTCCTCCATGTCCTTGGGTTATGCAAAATATCTTATCAAGTGTTCGCATGAAGCGCTCAGCCTCTCCATTTGCCCTCGGCCATCCAGGCGTCACTTTTCGGTGCATGATGCCGCAGTCCGCCACAAACTCTGCCAAATTCCCTCCCTGAAATGGTGGCCCATTGTCGGACAAATTACTTTTGCGAACCCTTGGGTGGCAAACACCTTTTCCATCACTTGGATGATCTATTCACAGGATGTAGACTCCACCAGCTCTACCTCTGGGTAGCTTGACCACTGGTCAATCATCACAAGAAAGTACATTCCTCTCCCTGTCGACCCAAAGTCCACATGTACAGTGTCCCACAGGTTGTTGCTACTTGCCATGGCTGGGCTCCTCGTTGACAGGGGCGGCCGCCTGGCACCAGATACACCTGCAGACATACTCATCCATACTTGTCTCGAGCCCTGGGAACCATACATTGGGGCGTAGTCTCGCCTTTGTCTTTGCTGTGCCCTGGTGGCCACAGTGAGCTAGTTCCACCACTCTCTCGACCAGTGTCCTCGGAATTACTATCTAACGACCCCGTAATAGTAACCCTTCTCCTGTTACCGAGAGTTTGTGTCGGACACGCCACAGTTGTTCTAGCTCACGTCGAGTTTCTTTGTCTTTGCGAGTGGTGCTGGACAGCACCAACCTCCACTTGCCACTAACGATGGCCTCTTGAGTTAGCCGAAAACATTTGTCTTCCCTCAATGCCCCTGCTACCTCTTCGAGCATCAAGGCCACAGGCTTTGCTATGTCTACTGCCAGGCGGAAATGCTCATCTCTTTCCACCTTCATCGTCGCTTCTTGATCACTGCCGCTCCTGGGATGTCGCAACAGGTAGTCCGCAAAATTGTGAGTTCCTGGTCTGTAGTTTAATTTGACTCCGGACTCCATGAGAGCCAACATCCACCGCTCTATCCTGGGGGCGGTTTGGATGAGGAGCCTGCCAGGATGGGAATCAATGGCTTGTGATCAGAAATTACAGATACAGGCTTCCTCAGAATGTAAATGCGGAAGGGCCGACAGCCCCACAAGACTGCCAGCGCCTCCATTTCAATCTGTGAGTATCTTTTTGTTCTGTTGCAGTGAGTGCCTTGCTGGCATAGGCAATGGGTTTCATTTGTCCTTGGGTGTCTTGCTGAAGGAGTACTGCCTCAAGCCCAACTGGACAGGCATCCACAATTATTTCGGACTCTTCGATCGAAAGATGCCATCGTTTCATCACCCATGAGCACTTTCTTGATGGAGTCAAAAGCCATTGTGCAGTTTCTGACCACACCCAGGCGGTGTCCTTCCTAGTCATGATCCGGAGGGGCTCTGAAAGGGTCGCTAAGTTCTAAATGAATCTCCCGCAATAAGTCACCATGCCAAGGAAACTCTTAACTTCGAGATGTTTTCTGGGGGTTTTGTCCCTGAATGCCTTAGACCTTTTGTGGATCTGGGGAAATTCCTTTGGCATGAAAAACGAACCCAAAGAATTCGATACTGTCTTTACGGAATTTGCACTTTTCACGGTTCAATGTCGACCCTAGTTTCCTGATCCTCTCCAGGGGAGTCATGTGCTCGGTCTCTGATGCGACATAAACAAAAATATCATCACTCAATTTAATCATCCCTCCCAGGCCGTCAAGGGCACCCCTGATAACGTTCTGAAAAACTTTGGCCGCTGAGGAGACTCCGAAGCTCAGGCGCTTGTACTGATACAACCCATGATGAGTCGTAAAAGTCGTTAAGTAGCACGAGTCCGGGTGTAGTTCTAATTGGTGGTACCCCGACCGCAGATCAAGTTTGGAGAATATATTGGCCCCTTGTAATTCCCCCACCACATCATCCAGTGTTGGCGTGATATGTCTTCAACATCTGAAAGTTGGGTAGCCTCATGTCTACGCAGATGCAGACAGACCCTGGCAGCTTCAGTTTGGCTTCCACCACAATTGGGGACACCCACGTTCTGCAGCTCTTTCTCTACTTGTTCCCTCAGGTGGAATAGTATGCGCCAATGTTTGAGCGCTGTTGGGCGCACTGTCTCGTCAATATATAATTTGATGGGCGTACCCTTGAGCTTCCCGACCCCTTGGAACAGTTCAGCGAACCTCCCCACTAAGTTGTTGATGTCCTCCTCATAGACTGTGAGTGCAAACTGCACAATTCCCAGCGCCTCTGATGCCGCACAGCTTAAGAGTGAGTGTGGACTGACGCCCGTTCGAAGACTCCCACTCAGATGGCGTTCTCTGCATGGGTCACTTGAGCAATAAACTCGCCTCGGAGTGGTAGTGGTTGGGTCCTTCCGAATGAAAATATTTTGGCGCATGCCTTTTCCAACACCGGAGGCCCTGGTATAGCCTCATAGTGGCAGGTCGCTAGTACACACACAGATGCGCCTGTGTCCATCAGTACTGAAGTCAATGTCCCACATACCGTCACTGTGCATGTGGGTGGCCGCCTTTTCTTTTTCACGGAGTCATGGCTCGATATGAAGAAGACCTCCTCCTCTTCCTCTTGAGCTATTTCCAGATTCTGCATCTCCTGTTCGACCACGGCCACCTGTCTTTGTCGCTGGGGAGTGTCGCTAACCATTTTGCTTGGCCCCCTGGGAATGGTGACTGGAGCGGCAACCCGGCACATTCTTGCAAAGTGTCCTGCTGCCCCGCAATGCCCACACACTCTCCCCTTCGCCGACAGTCGCCTGCATGTGGGAGATCGTAGCCACATTTAGGGCATGGCTGTGTTGTCTCGGCTTTCCTTAGGGGCCATCTGGGCCTTGACTGGCTGGTGTTCGAATGTCGCCCAATGACACAAACTTCTTCTCCTTTGCTCGACTTCTTGGCGCGGCTGTCTGCAAGTTCATAGGACCTCCCTATGTCAAGAATGTTGGCTAGTGTGAGCCCTGGCTCACGGAGGACTTGTCTTCGTAGTTTTCCTGAACTGCACCCTTGCAGTAGCTGATTGCAGACCATGCCCTCTTCATTTTGCCAGTTACATGTGCTCGCTAAATTACGTAACCTTCCACAAAATTGGTCAAGTGACTCCTCTTCCCACTGCCCCTTTTGTGGCCCTTGTGGCCTTCTTGGAAAGAATTAGCCCTGATGGGCTCCAAAAATTGTTCCTATGTCCTACGAGCACTCCACACGTGGAGCTGCGACCAAGGAATGCAAAAAATGGCAGTTGAAACGTTCCAGTGAGGGTTAACATTCCTGGCAGGCGTCTGAGAACAATGCTGAAGTGGAATTGGCTGTCGGATTGTTCACACCCTGCCCAGTAACGTCCTCGTCCCCAGTGTGACATTCGTTATTTGCACCCTGGACCCCCGTTGTTGGGCCTTGCCCTCCCCCCGTACCTGAAAGGAGACCTGGGACACAGGTCTTGACTGTTCTGGTTCCCGCACTAACTTGCCTGTGTACGCCCACTTTATGATTTGCGCATGCACAACGGCTAACGTTGCCGTCTCATTCACGTGACACCATCTGCATTGTTCAGTCTGTATTGTACAATTATTTTGTGTATGTGCAAAAAATGACCTTCTTGGGAAAGTGTGTGGTGGCATCTACTTATACACGCGATTGATGAATAGGCTATTTGAATTTTATCAAAAATATTATTGCTGATGATACATTTTCTACTGTATTATGAGCTATTTTTCTTAACACTACCTTAACTATCGGTTTTTAAATATTAGTATTTTGTTTGCATAAGATTCGATTACTGTTTTTATTGATTTTTAAGTAGCTATTGTTTGCATTTTTCCTGTGTGTGTAAAGTCTTGCTTCAGTTGAAACTAAATCACACCATAAATAACTAAAACATAATTGTCTTTAAATTCCCTTGAAGTTTCCTGCTTTATTCTGGTGTCCCCCAAGGTGTTCACACGGGACGGACTCCACGTCGAACCAGCTGATGTTGGGTCCAGGGGCAGTATGTGTTGGATCCCCTTCTCACCCTATCTAATCTCAGTCACATGACAGGTGACAAACCTAGAGGCTCATCACAGGCAAGTGTTGGGGTTACAGTCTCCTCCATCAGTCCCAACATCTTTCAAAAGCCTATTGGACCCCATCCACAATGGAGAGAGCATGATGCTCTCCCTGATCAGACTCAAAATTCATGCACAGAAAAAGACCTTTTTATTTCTTTTTAAAGGGAAACCATTTCTCTGCACTCTAAATTGGTAGCGTGTTTTTAGAAACAGTACAAATTCACATGATACCTCAAAGAAGTTGTTTCTTGAGAGTTCACAAGACCTACAGTGAACTCCACGGATGCAGTGTTGCAAATCCTCAACTTCCTGACCACAGAGTACGTGTTTGTGAAAAACAAAGTTACAGAATCAGTGTTCCCCAGTAAGGGAATTTCGTGCTGGGGCTACAATATGGCTTTCATGCCAGGAAGGGCGGACATGGCCTTTAACGGCCCGCTAGCCCGAGCTAAGGCTGCGCCGAGCAAAGCGAGGGCATCAGCCTAGGCTGTGGGCAGTAAGTCCATGTCCGTCCTCCTGGCAGGGCATAAAAGCCATTCAAACCCCGCGTTTTGTCCGGTTTGCGAATGGCTTTCACAATTTTTCATCTGTATATCCGCAACTGCCTGCGCATTAGATCTCCAATGAAAAATGTCCCTTTTCCATGTCTATGGCGGCGGCCAGACAGGAGAAGCGCCGGGACTGGTGTTCAATACTCTGGTCCCGCAGATAAGAGGAGTGGGAGGGGAGGGAAATCTGGTCCTTTTGGGGGGCGGGGTGGAACAGGGAGAGGCTCCCTGTTGCCTCAGCGCATTGAAAGAAAAGAAAAAAAGGCACCACCCAGGGTAGCTAAAATCGTCTTTCTAGTTATCCACAATTATCTCTTCTCTAGCTATTTTATCTCAAATGTGCCTTTCCATTTTTTTGGTAGCTGTCTGTGTCGCAGGGTACAGAATCGGGAAGAGTGTCGAAATCCTTGAGCTCCAGCTACCACAGAAACTCTATGCAAAAGAAAACCAGGTAAGCAAAGCACTGTTTATTGAATCAACCTCACTGCCTTAATCGCTCTGCAACAACCACACCCAAATACATTTAACAAAAATGTGGAAATGTAAAATTCATGGTAATGAAATTCCATTATTTTACTCTCGATGAGTATATTACTTGTCCTTGGTGTCTTTGTGTCTTTGACTTTATAACTTCAATTTCACTTTAAAATTCTGGCTAAAAACAAAATCCGTTTTCATTCTTATTCTGAAATGTAATTGGACAAATTGGCAACGTCACAGTGCCCTTCTCGTACTGCTCTGGGGAAAAGGACCCCATAAACGACATAGGCATTTTACCCTGAATGTACACACCTGCAACACATGGCCAATGATCAGGAGACAGTGTTTGCTGGCATGAAGGAACATTTCTGAATGGCGACCCAGTCATTGACCTTTCCTCTTCAGGACAAACCAACCAAATGTTGCCCGGGGCACGGCTAGTTGGGCTACATGCTGGCCTTCCGAGTGTGTGTGTGTGTGTGTGTGTGTGTGTATATCATGGGGCTGGATGGAATGTTAAAAGTAAAAGACAGAACAATAGAAAATAACTATTTGAAAAGTTGATAGTTAAGAAAAAGTGAGCGCAAGAGAGACTCTTACCTGGGGAGGTCGCTGCTTTGAGCGCAACAGGGAGCCCCCGCAGACAGTGTGAGCAAGTGGGCCCAGATGCTATGTCAGGGCAGCTCAGCCACCCCTGGGCTTTGGCGCCTGTAGGCCCGCCCGGAGGCCTGACCGGGCGGGCAACAGACATTTATGACCCTGGCAGCGTGGCAGTGAAAGGATTAAACACTGTAATGCTTCTCGTGGGTTATTTGTAGTAGTTGAGGAAGGGTGCAAAGGCTTAGAATATAACATGTATTTTATGGATATTCCTGCCAAAATGTCAATGTAATTGGGTGGAGAAGGTGAATGTGGGAAAATTGAATATCTTATTATTTTAGAAATATGTATCACTAATACTTCAGGTAAAAGGTGATATTTCCTTGTTGTCAACAACTGTTGTATTCATCCAATCTGTTTTGTTCCTGGCCCAGACTGTAGGGACTACTTAACAGTCATCTTCATTACCCCCCTTCCTCGTTAGGGGGTCCATCTCCCCAGGTATTCTTTCTTTCTAAACTCTTTATGTCCCACCCCTCCTTGGGGGATATTGGACATCGCCCACCTGACCGTCCTCAATTAAGCACAACCCCATTCAGACAAGTTGGGCGGGAGAGACCAGACTACAGTACTGTAAAGAGTAGGAATAGGAGTAATGAAGATTACAGTGAAGTAATCCCTGCACTATGTGAGGGTCAGAAATGTGTGGTGGACAACTTTGTAAAGAGTGTTAAACTTTACCCACTTTATTAAATAAAATGGTTGGATAAACGCCTCACTATTGCTACCCTGACAAGGATTTCAGTGCCTAAAATAAATTAAAGGAAACACTCTAACAAAAGAATATCTGACCTTCAGACATGTACATTCGGTTCCATGTCATTTCATCGCCTGTAATCGCCTGTAATTCCATCCCCTGTCATTTTAACGTGCACATTCCATCGATGCTCATCGTTTTTTGTTTTTTTGGGGGGATGCAGGGAGTTTCCCCCCATTTCGATGGAATGTGCACTTAAAATGCCTGGGGATGAACATTCATGCGATGAAAGGACGTCATACCGTACATTCAATAAAGCAATAAGGACATGCATGGCAGTTCAATTCAACCAGTATACATAACACACAACTACTTTCACAGTATGGCCACTGTCTCTTCTCATAACCTTGGTGAATTCCCCTTCCCCAGGTCGGAGCAAGGTTTTGCTCCACAGTTCAAAACAAATCTGGAAATCCTAGTTTGCTACAACACAGTTCTTGTGGATTCATATTTCATAACAAAAGTTGTATCAATGTACCAAAAGAAATATGTTCTGATTCCTCTGGGAGTAAGTGCGGATTTTATATTAGTTTTCGTCAAGTAACCAACTATCTTTATCAGGATGATTTGCCACAACTTGGATTTCGACAGAATCAGTATATTCCTTCTCCTTCTTGAATAAGAACAGGTTCAAACACCAAGAATTTTCTTTGTCAGGATAATATCCCACATCTTTGATTTCAAAAGAAATAATGTGTTCCAACTCCTCCTGGAGTAAGAACAGCTTTAAACAACTATTTGTCTTTGTCAATACCATCTGCCGCCATTTTAGATTCAAAAGAAACAATGTCTTCTCAACAGTAAGTTAAATTAATTGTCGTGGTCAGAACCACAGTTCAGCACTCTACTATTACCTGGTTGACTCCTGTACCAGGCCTTCTACTTCTATAACTTTGTTATACGGGTATAGTTGCCTGCCCGCTCAATGCTTCAGAAAATAACGGTGTGCTTCAGTGGTAACTTCCAACTTAGACCACAACTTCTTCACATGGTTTCAGTGGTATTAATCTTTTAAAGTAATTTTGGGGAAACCAGGAACCAAATTAGTGTTCTTTTGGATTCCTTGGCAGCCAAACTCCTCTCCCTCTGGATAATCTTCTCCAGAAGAAAAGCCTGTGTGCCACCTTTCTTTCCCCTCTACACCAACAACCAAATAGTGACCAGGATATGGTATCAATCTGCTTCTGTCTTGGCTTTGGAAATGTGTGTTTGCCAATTGGTGATCTGTACTTCACAACATAGGAATAACAAGTCTTAAAGTTCTTGGGTTCCCCAATGTTCCCCTCTCGCCTTAAACAATGTTTATGGTCTTGATATTGTTGAGGTCTTAAACACTCTTGGCTTGGGTATTGCTGGTAGGCTTTTGGTTTTAAATGAGCGCCCCAAGGGGTTTTTGGGCCTTCCACCAACTCACATGCTTGCCTGCGTATTCATTCTGCTTCAACCAATGGACCTTTCATTGTCTTTGAACAGTTTGGTATTCAGAATTGTAAATGGGATTTCTTTCACTCGCACGCTAACAAATCTGCCTGCTGAAAACAGGGAGACAGCGTCAGAGCGCTCCGGAGTCACTCGCACACCGAGAACTCACCTGATAAGTCGCTCGCTCCAACTCTGATTGGTGTTCGCAGGTCTGCTGCTCACGCCACATTAACGTGGAGCTTCTGCTGCTCTGTTGAGGTTCATGTACAATCCAGCCATCTGGATCCTCCGGTGAGGGCACACTTCCCTTGCTGCTTCAAGCTTCCTGCTGCGCAACCTCTGCACAGTGGATTTTCAATGGGCAAACATTCTCTTCTCACGCTTCCTGCTGCGTGACCTCTGCAACAGGGACAACTTGAGGCAAAGACCCTCTCAGGACCCGTCACCGCTGCTGGCTTATTCGTGGTCCTAGTGCCTTTTTTTGCCTGTTGGCTGCAGATTCCCCTTCAGCTGCATACACGGCCCACACTTCTTTTCCTTTCCTGCTGCTCTAACGCCTGCACCTGAGGGGGCCTTTTAAGCCTCCCATTCTCCCTCGGGTTTAGGTCATTTTTACTAATTAGCTGGCCGCTCCTACAGCAGATTTCCTCTGCATCCCTCTTCCTTGTTATCCTACTTGAAGTACCTTTCAACAAAGTTAGTTTTTATAACATTTTCCACTATGCTAATTTGATCTCCACTTTCTACAATATTTATTGAAGTATCACACAAATGTTTAGCCAGTTTTGTTCAGAAAGGGGAATAAGGCTATCTACACTATGGGTGATTATTATTCCCAAACTTACTTTCATTTCCCCCTTTTGAGTTAGGGCAGATTTTAGCTCTAGGGCTGTGAGGCTTGATTTTATTCCTTTTTTATATCACAAGAGATCTGACTGATTTTCCCCACATTGAGATGTTCAACGTATGGAACAACTGGGTTGTTGTGACAACACGCGACGTGTGGGGCATACCAGATGTAGCAAGCTGAATGGGTAAGAATCAGACAAACCAGCAAATTGACATGCAAAAGCTCACCACATTTTATTCACAACAAAAACAAGTGACTCAGAAGGTCCCGACCGCCAGTAAACTCGAACAGAAAGCCCCAGCAACCACTCTATGCAAATTCAACCGATAGTGCTGGATAAGGGTGGCCCATGTGTCAGCGCAACACATCTCCTCAATGTAGGCCCCCTGAGCTTCTGCCCAGGGGATAGATGGCCATGGCTCTAGTGGACCTGCCTTGCAACCCTGTGGTCTGATATGCCATCAAAATAGCTTCCTGGACCCACCGGCTAATGGTCGGAACCAAGCCTTTCGGACACCCTAGAAGCCCCAAATGTGATGAAGAGATTGTCTACTTTCCTCAGCACTGGAACGTTCCAAGTAAACCAGCATTGCCCTACAGACATCCAGACAACTCCACCACCATTTGTCACAGGAGCCCTGATTGGGATAAAAGGCAGGCAGCACCACTTCCTGAGACCGATGAAACCTAGGGGACACTTTAGGCAGAAATAGAGCTTCTTACTGAATTACCAAAAAAAGGTGGTTTGCACACAAGGGTGCAATTTTCCACCACTTCCTGGCAGATGTGATAGCCACAAGAAAGGCAGCCTTGATGGTGAGAATATTTAAGGGCACATCCTCAAGAGTCTGGAAACAGATGCACAGTCCTCTATCCCCCGACCTTAGAAGTCACAAAAGGCCATTGTAGCAGCCTATTGATCCCGCAAGGTAGATACAGCCAGACCCAGTTCAAAACCAGAAACTACAGAATGGAGCCGAGAGCCCCCCATGAATGCTTCCTAGTGCACCAGCCCTGAAACATATCCCAGTACCTAGAGTAGGACTTCACCGTGGATGGCCATCTGTCACCCTGGAACGAGTCCACTACACTTACAGCCTGTCCCTTTCAACTTCCAAGCCTCCACACAAATACCTTCCCATGAGTATGAGGCACCGGGCCGGAAATCTCAGAAGAGCGAGAAACCGCTCAACCGCCAACTGCAGCAACAAGGGAAACCAGTCCCTGTGTAGCCAGATAGGAGCAACCAGAATCGCCACCACCTTTGAGTCCCTGATTTTCACCAAGACCCTCGGGATCAGGGCCAGAATGCGTTAAGTAGACCCTTTTGCCATGGGATGGAAAATGCATCTACCCCCCCGTGCCCCAAAGCCTGAGCCGTAAGGGTAGAAGCGAGCAGGTCCAGCCACGGGATACCCCCATTTCACCTGTAAACTAGATATTTTGGGATGGTGACAGATGGAACTTGCTCCAGTTTATCAGAAAATCAAAATCCTGGAGAAACCGGCATGGCTGAGGTAACTGGCCTCGAAGGATGCCTTCAGCAGTCATTCAGGTATGGGGAGACCTGGACTCCTTGAAGATGCAAGATATCCACCATGGGCCTCAAAATCCTGGACGCAGACTTCAACCTGAACATAAGGGCCTGGAATTGATAATGCCACTCTTTGATGTAGTTTTCAAGCTTTAAAAATGTATATGTAATTGTATTCCCGTAGAAGAAAAGGATAGAGTGCAGGCCTCCTTGGGGAATAACCATTAGGTACACGTGATCATTCTTTAATGTAGTTTTCCCATGGCAAAGATGGTAACTCTTGTATCGTGAAAATAAAATGTTCGGAAAAGGTCTTATCGGCATTCCCTCCTCTTAATTTGGCACACGTGACCACTCTTTCGAACTGTAATAGTCTTCCAATAGTAGAACAGTGAGTTTCAGTATCATTAGCTTCTTATGCGAGTAAGAAGTCCTTCACTTTATACGTATGTGTTAATATTCCATTGTTCCGAGGATTTTCAATGCAACAAACAACTTCTACTCGCTTACGTGAGTGGCTGAGGAGCTGGTTACTGTTACCGGTAAGGCTTGCGCAATGTTTGGCTTCTGGAACACTTGCTGTGCTGGTCGCAACCGCTTTCCCGACTTCCACACTGCTTCTGGCTCGCTGGAGACCCACACCCTTCTCCTGAACAGGTGCCTGCGTTCTGGCCATACGTTTTGGGAGTTCCTCTTACTCCCGAGACCCATCAGCTTGACAATCGCTTCTTGCCCCACTCTCCTGCACGTCAGCAGCTCAGAAACCACAGCAATCCGGATCACATGATCTCTCCTGCACTTCAAGTTTGGGGGAACAGTCTCTCTCAGAACACGCAGGTGAAATCTGCTTTCTCCACTTTCCGGCATCCTTCTTGTTCTCGTAGCTCTGCTTGGTTTGCCAGCCTCGTGCCTACTTTCTGCTTCCACTGCGATAGCCTGCACTCCAGCTAACGTTCCAGCTCCCTCCACTCCTTCCTCTTTCCTCCTGCCTGCACCTGAGGGGGGCCTTTTATGACTCCCAGGTTCCTTCAGGTGTGGGCTGTGCTCATTTGCCTGACTACTACAGTAGCTGTAGGCTTGATTGCCTGATTGTTACAATTGCATGCATCTTCATCCCTCTTGCTCGTCTCGGTCCTTCAGGAATTCTGGGACTTGTAGTTCACTTCAACAAAGTTAGTTTTTGTAATATTTCAAGGGTAGCTTGAATTCCCTTAAAGTGTATAAGAGATGGGCTATGCGAATTAGATGTTACAGAGGAAGGTAGTTTACTGAAGACATTTCCATATTCCTTTACATTGTGCACTTGTGATTGAGGAAGGTGTTTAGTTTGGGATACCAAAAAAAGGTCTTTTTTGTTTTTGGTAAGGTTTGCTAATATTTTACAGCCTTAGGGTTCACAACCCTAGGTCTAACATGAGGGTTAGGGACATTAAAATGACAATAAGTCATTATTTTTTTAGGTACTTTGAGAATATTCTTCCTTCCAGCGGAATAATACTGTCATCCCACGGAATCTCCTCACCACCCGGGCTCTATCTCCCCCGAGGTGATCCTCCCGCAGTACATCACCCCCAGGGTTAAGATCAGGAAGCATCTGTCTGGCTGGGAGGAGTGTTTAGGCAGGGTTTCAGTGAGGGGTCGATAAGATTCTTCACACACCTGTAGCCTCAAATACTTACTTTCAGATATTTTTGTGCATGTGCAGAATGTTTCTGATGGATTGGCTCATTATTCAGTACTGATTAGTTTGGGCTATTATATAGATGGGGAGGAATGACATATTAGGAAGGACACAAAGCTTGTAGGTGTTGTTTGGTTATGTGCCCACCCATTGACTGCCCATGGCCATACTCATCCAATCCTACAGAGTTCCTGCTCCTGCCCGCCAAAACACCTCCTCATGGGAACTCTTTGAGCTTGTTTTAATCAAGCCATACCATCGAACATCGCACTCAGTTCCTGCGACTGTTTTTTCAAAGGAGTCTCCTGAAAGTTAATGATTTTATTGGAGTTGTAAACCCGCAACTGGTGTAATAAAAATATCTTAACCAGGTCTACCTTCAACCACTCAATTTATAAGCACTTGTGTGTCCTTTACTGAAGCCCTGTTAAAAAAACAATAATTGGCAAAGCCAACAGTTAACCACTGCTGTTAGAAGCGTAGGTACTCGCAACATTTTGCACCTGCTACCATCAATGGCCGGTTTATACCACTACAGCTGTGTCTGGCAAGTGCCTTTGCAATGCCTACATAAAAGTCCAAACTGTTGGCATTGCCAATGCTTGTTTTTACTTTGCCTTCTGGGAATTGGTGTGCTTTATTTTACATTTTCGAAGACTGAAACTAGCAAAGCAGGAATGGATCGGCTGTCCACACCTGACTGAGGGGCACCTTGGGAGCTCTGCACGCGTCACCATGTGATTGCTTTAGGAATAAAATGGAGCTGCCTTTTTTCCTACAATAAATATACAGCATGTTCACTTTGGCTTTAAGAAAAAACATACTTCATACATGTCTCATTAGAGCCTCACTGCAGCCTAGGGTGGATTTTCTTTGGGCTGAAATACCACTGATGATTATTGGCACCACTGCTCGAGGAATGTAAAAACAATGGACCCAGTTACTGATATACCACCAGCCCAGTGGTAATACTTGTAGTATTTCTGGACTACCATTTGCTACAATTTTTAAAAAGGATTTCTAGCCATTTCCCCCCTCATACTGATGGTGCTACTGGATAGTGTATAGTAGTGATTCACACAGCTTCAACATAAAGGGTCTGATAAAATTGGTTCTCTTGCTCAAACGCCCCAGTGAGGGTTGTCTGGATGTGTCGAGCTATGTCAACTTCCATGCAGTCTTCGAAAAGAAGGGTGTATTGTAGCGCCACTTTCTTTAACATATGTATTGCTCATTTAGAGGAGGCCTTGATGAATGTTCTCCCTAAAATGGGTGGTTGTGAAGTACATTACTTGGTGTATGATGATGATGATGTATTGATTTTGAACGCAACTTCCATCAGGCTACAAAGAAGACTGGTAGCCATAGATAATTACTTACCTGGACTAGCTTTACAAATAAATAAGCAAAAATAAACGTTTATATTTGCTAGGAGCAAATAATTAAAGGTAGTAAATGGAGGTTTGGCTCGTATGAAATTGCACTGGTGGAAGATTTGACGCATTTAAGCTTTCATATTACCCAATAATTAACTGAGTGATGGAACACAGTCGGAGAACATTAGTAACAGGGATGTGTGCAATACAACCGGTTGGTCTCAAGAAGTAACCTCCATAGTCAGTCTTAGGCATTTCTAACCAAGAAAAGTGGTTCTAATAGCCCTTTATGGAGGCGCAAAAAGACTTTGCTGGACGTAATCGTGTAGAGGGTCATATTTGGTGAATGTTAATAGGCTTACTGAATAGAATTCCAATACAATTAATCAGAGCCGAGCTTGACTACATGTTTCTTCAGACAAACTTACGCGCAAGATGATGCATTTTGTTCATTAAAATTATGAAGTCTGACAGTAGCACGTTATTGTTCCATGTTAAAGAGGGACCTTTAAGACGTGAGTCTG
Source organism: Ambystoma mexicanum (assembly GCF_040938575.1). Taxonomy (NCBI): domain Eukaryota; kingdom Metazoa; phylum Chordata; class Amphibia; order Caudata; family Ambystomatidae; genus Ambystoma; species Ambystoma mexicanum. The sequence continues at coordinate 996,139,192 of NC_090941.1, forward strand.
TAATTAAATCATACCTCTAGGGGGATGGCTGTCATTTAAATTGATTAGACTTCTGCACTAAGTGCAATAATTGGGGCAAGCTAAAAAAGCAATCCACAACAGGTGTGAAAACATGACAGTTAAGGGATAAAATGTTGCAAAATGATATATAAAGGATTTGTGCCCAGGGAATGGCGCATAGCCAATCAGCTGGCTGGAAACACAGGCGAAAACTGACAGTGTACTACCTGCATCTTCCAGCCACCTAAGGCCCTTCCCCGGTACTGCCATCTTTTATTTTTTGTAGTTTGGGCTATTGGGTGTTGCTTGCGACACATATAAGAAGAAAATATTTTTTTCTTTTCATTTTAATTATTTGAAATTCAACTTTACAAATGTAAAAATTTCAATTTTACAAATGTTAATATTACAATTTCATCCATAAATCACGATTTTCTTCAAGATAATCTTGTTAATGAAAAGAAATAAAAAAAAACAACGTGCAATCCATCATACATTCAAATCAATATCTATACATAAAGGAAGAAAAGATTACAAAAAAACATTCATATTGTCTGTCTACAAATATTATCTTTTATATTAAAACTCTTGGAATTACTTATTCGTCTGCTCTCTCATGGTGAGACAAGTCTTCTCTCTGACTATTGTATCCTTAGGACAAAAACATTTTAGCAGGCTCAGTGATTCCCAGTTTCATCAAATATCGAATGATGGCTATGTTCAGTGATATTTGTTCTGCATTGCATATCATCGCCCATATAGTTGTCTTTGCCTTAATGGTATTAACTCTTTGCACTGTCATGATATGCTGTAAAGTTTCCACCTCTCTAACATCTTCACAGAATCTGCAATTGTGATTTATTTCCTTGTTTTTGTCCCAGCCGGCTTTGACGGCTTTAGTCCGTATCAAGTTGAATCTAAATCTCATGATTTCCATTCTGTACTGTAAATGTGGGTGTATTTGTATATACATTGGCATTTCATTAAATTTCTTATGGGGGGAAACTTCATTCTGGAAGCATTTATACTTTTCACACTTGTTTCTTGTCTTGATCCAATCCAACCAACAGAACTTGCCATGTTTTCTCTAAATGTTTCTTTCCAAATATGTATTGACTGTAGCATTCTCAGCAAAATCTTTGTGCAATGACTCCAATCATCGTATTTTTATACTGTTCCACTGTTATACATTTTTCATATACGTTCAGTGAACTCCAGTTTGGCTGTTCCTTGCCCACTTTACTCGAGGCTCCATATGTAATAGTGGGAACTACTTTCTGTTGGTAATGAGTAATAATGGCCTTACTGTTGAATTTTCTATATTTTTGTTGGATTAATTTTGCCTGAGAACACAGCGTAGACATTTTTGTTTTACCTTCCTCTTTATATGGTACATCCATCTGACTATCATTAATGTGTATACCCAAGTAAACAACTTTTACTGTCTCACCAGCAATTTGCCATCTCTTTTTTAATTTGTTTTTGAGCACCTAGTTATTCCCGATAATGAGATTAGATTTTTCCAAATTAATTTCAAGATCATTATCTTTTGCATTTTTTTCTAATGCATGTAGCATTCGACTCAATCCTACAGGACTTTGATATATGACAATAAAATCATCAGTGTAAAATATATATTTAACCTATTTGTGATTTAGCTTAGAAGGAAACGATCTAACTTTCTTAAAGTAGTTGTTTATGTCTTGAATGTAAAAATTGTATAGAGTGGATGCTAATAAGCATCCCTGATTCAAGTCTCCGTTGGTTTCTATCGCTCTAGTTAGTAACTCTTCTTTATTCAATTTTATTTTAATAGATGTCCCCGTGTATAGCTATTGCATGGCGTTGAGCAGATGTCCCGGGCATCCTACAGATTTTAATTTCTTCCATAATACTGGTCTGGACACCATATAGAATGCTTGTTTATAATCTATAAACGCTATATAGCAGTGTGTTTTATTTCCGCATAGCTTGATTTTTCAAGGCTTGTAATATATGTAGGTTCGGGGCAGTACCCAGGCCTGATATAAAACCTGGGGCTGGTTAACATCTAATAAATTGTTCTTTCTAAGCCATTTATTCAATGCATCCAAGAGGATCTTAGCGTATATCCTGCCCGCTGAATCCATCAGCGCTAATGGTCTGTAATTATCCGGGTGCAATCGATCTCCCTTCTTAAATACAGGATACACAATGGACTGTTTCCAGGAGTCCGGAATCACCTCTGTTTTGTGACCTTGTGAGTAAATCTGTTGCAAAAGCAGGGCCCATTTTTCTGGGTGCTGTTTGAAGATGGCATTGGAAATTCCATCAGGACCAGGGGCTCGAGAACTACTCAGTTTTCTAATTATTGTTTCTATATTTTCCACTTTAATGTCTAAATGATTATCTGCCAGATTATACGTGGTTGGTGTTTCCTTACTTACATTTCTATGATAGAATAACTTGCTGAAGTTTCACCCAATCGTCTTCCCCAATGGCATTAATAATATTCAAATTAGTCCGTGTCCTTACTCCATCTTTCAACAACGTCCAAATCTGCACACTAGATTTACTAGCGAAGATACTCCACATACATTCACTTTCCATTTGTGTTTGCTGTATTCAATAGCATTTTATCAAGTTTCTATATTTTGTATTTATGATCTTCAGTTGCTTCTTATAATCACACATATTCGTGGCTACAATATTTCAAATTGCTTTCCTTTTTTCCCTTTTCTTATCACGTATGATTGGGTCAAATGGTTTAGTCCCCCTATCTCTCATACGAGTAGTTGGTTTATCTACATTTTGGAACTTATGCAGCACCTCTATAAGTGGTTTCTGGGGAGATAAAGTCAGAGATGATCGAGTAGTTTGTCTATTTTTGGCAATGTCCATTTTATGTGGCTGGTTTACTCTCAGATCATGGTGATAGATTTCTTTTTGTACTTTGTTCTCTAAAGCACAAGTGATCTCCAATATATTCTGGTCACTGAGATCTGTATATGTAATCGTGAAATCAAGTACTGCTTCTAAGTATTGTCTAGATCCAAAGGCATAATCAATATGTGCTGTTATAGGTCCTCTCTTCCACGTCGGTTGTGGTGGGTTATCTCCTTGCATACATCCATTCAACATGACCATGTTTCGTTCCTTCATGAGACTCAGCAATTTCTCTGCTCTCTTTGTTGGTAATTTTTTCCATTGTCTAAACAATGTGTGTTTAAATCACCTGCCACTATTGTCATGGATGTCGTAGTATCTTTATCTATTTCTTCAAACAAGTTTGTTACTAGGGCCACAAAATTATCTTCTGTGATCTTTAGCGGGTTCCAATAGGTGTTTATAATCACTATTGCAAAGATTGGCACTTGAGTTTCATATTTGATGAGTTGTAGGCCAGGATAGGGATTTCTCCATTCCTTTTTAAGGCTGCAAGTAGTTTCTTCATGGGTCTACCTTTAGGCTGTTTAATGGCCGGCACCCAGAAAATCTGCCGATTCATTCGGCCATACCAGTTCTACAGTTAGCCACAGCTCCTGCAGTAATAATACATCACATTTATTTAATGTGCTCTCTGTTTCCAGAGCCATCAAGTGCAAGTGGCCTCTAGTACTCCAGATACCAATTTTAAATTTAGAGGGATCCCTCTTCTCTCTGCGCTAATCATATACATTATGGTTAGTCTCTCCTTTAGACTTTGTTAGCCATGTCCATTTAGGAGCTTCTGTACTTTTTGGTTTCTCGTTATTGTAGTACACTTCCCTCTGTAGTTGGCCCATAGATCCTTGACAGTTGATCATTAGTGTATCAGTGTTCACCTTGTCCTCTTTCAGATTTTCCTGATTGGCCCTTTCGGGGTGTCTTCTATCATGCTTATTTTGCTCTGTTGGTTGTTTGTTGCTTTGATACCTAAATCCCTGTGCTTCAATATTATCTCTCTCAGTCCATATCAGTTTTCTTTCCATTACTGATGGAATATGTATATCAGCAGTGTCCAATCTTTTGTTTCTAATAATGGTAATGGACTATATATCTCTTGTTCCTATCGCACATAGGGATTTAAGAGTCTTAAACAAAGCTAGCAGGGAGGTCCTATTTGGATAGGGATCTCTAGATCTCCTGTCTGTCATGCTTATGGTCCGATGCTAATTCTCTCTAATCTCGCTGTCTGATAGAGGGGCTACCTCATCAGTTTGTCGTCTATTTCTTTTCACGTTTTTCTCATCTGGTGCAGTTGTCTCTATTATACTGGTTTTTTATCTGTTATTTTTTTTTCTCTTCTCTCCATTCTTCTTCTTTTTTTATTATTTCTATTGGCCTCTCTACAATGCCTTTTTCCCAGCTCTGTTCTTTCTCCCTTGATTCCATCTCTTTCATTGGTTCTGTGGAAAGACCTTTATTGTTCCAATGTTTGGAAGTCAACCGGATATAGACCGTTGTATGGGTTCACAAGGTCGAGATTTGGTCTAATTTCTTTATCTTCCTGTTCCGTCTCTGTCTCGTTGGGTGCAGAGTTTATAGAATGCGTTGTTAAATTCATGAGTATACTCATGTTTATATCTCGCTCTTCATCCCTATTCGCTAGTTCACTTTCTTGACATTTATGTGAATTATTTGTTTCTTTCTATGGGGAGGCTTTGGAAGGGCCTTTATGAACTTTCTTTGTTCCATGGTTTCATTTTGATTTTTACAATCTGTCTGATTCTTTGTTTTTCTCGTTTGTTTAGTCTATTCTTTGTTTTCCCCACTTTGCGCTGGTAAAACCTGTCCTACAACTGATCTTCCTCTACAGTGTTTCTACCGTCCAGGTTTCTCGTTCTCGGTTCATTTTCACTAATAGATATGACCTATTTCATGGTCTATTGAGTTCTCCACTATAGTTACATTTTCAGATCTTAGTGATATATTATTGCGCTGAGAGTCGCTTTCTTGTGTGACTAAATGTACTGGGCAGCTCTCCTCCGGGAATCTCTCACAGTCATTTAGACCTATCCCACATAGCACCTTCGGGCTTGGCGAGTTAATATTACAATTACACGTTTTTTTAAATATTTATCAGTTCGTCAATTAAAACATTGTTCATTTCCATCATTTCTAAGTTAGTTTGATTAAGTTCTTCAGAAATGTGTTCAAAATTAGTATGAAAGCCAGTTATGGATTCCACACTTTTCTTAATCTTTATTTCCAGGCGCTCATACATTTTTGTCAGGCTGTAAATGCCTGTATTCATAGCCGCAAGAGTGATGTGATATAGGAGCCTTAAGCCCAAAGGCAGGCCTGGGGTAGGTCTTATATACGACATGTCAAATGACACAGTTGAACTTAGGATTTCGTTTGGAGGGCCAGGAACAAATATTGGAGAGGCTGAAAGGTTTGCCTCTTCTATCTCTTCTCCTTACACTCTGATAGTCATTGTTATGCATTTGAGTTTCTGGGACATAGGTTTCTTATTCCTGGGCCTCTTTGCTCTCTAATATCCTGTTGGAATCACCTTCAGCCGTCGGGGAACCCTATTACTCGAGGATGTCTCATTTAAATTCCACTCTTCACATGTTCTCTGATTATGCTTTCACTGCATACCAATTCATTAGGATCATCTTTCTCGGGAGTATTCACAGGCTCACAAGACTTCTCATGTTGCATCTGCTTATTCTCTTTAACATTTCCGTCACATACATGTTTACTTATGTCACCCTCTTCTTTATCCAACAACTCATACCGTACCACATGGACGCCTGCGCCATCAAGGTTAAAGCGTTCATGTTTCCCATTACCAGATAAGGCTTGGGAATAACGTTTCGGAGCTTACAAACTTTCATTAGCATGTACCTCTGTTTGTATAACATTAGTGCACAAGGTCGTCAAAGTACAATTTTGCCGTGAGGCCACATTTGTAGGCAACAGATTTCATGTCTTATCGATCGTTTGACATATTTGGGTATTAAACTCTAAAATGTACTCATCTGTTACATGTAAAGTCTTTTTAGCACACGAGTCTGCAATCAACTCGCCCACGGTCTCTTTCACAGCTGAAGGAGTTCTAGCAATGTTTTCCAGTGTGACTTTCACAGGTTTTTCAGTCGAGTGCCACATTTTCCTCAAGGTCCGCTCCTTCTGACTTGGAACAGATGGTTTTGTTTGTTTTCGTAAGAGGTCTGGTCCTCGCCAATCGTGACAGAGGTGGTTTTGGTTGATCAGAAAGTGGCAAAGGAAAAAGTGCGTTCAGCGGCGGGGGAGTCCTCGAAGGTATTGTTGGGAATTTTTGTTTTCAGAGTATACATTTCCCACCAGAGGGCTCAACAAGGTGACTGACTTGAGCCCAATGAACAGTAAACGAAAGGTAAAGAGTGCACAGCTGAACAGTCAGCACTCTCAGGAAGCACTCTCCAGAAAGCGCGCGCGCGCAGTAAGCGCGTAGGCAGGGTATTTTATTGCCTTCTGGGAAACAAAAACAAAAAGACGTATTTAAACACTTTAAGTCCCGCAGTCTGTGAGCACATGGTAAATAATCTGTTGGTATATATAGTCCTACCACATAAGATTCACAGTAGAAAATGGGATTAGAAGGGTAAAATCGGTATCCGATAATCCAGCAATCCAGCAGAGTGGGCAGTCGAACAGTCGGCACTCTCAGGAAGCACACTTCAGGAAGCGCGTCACGTTATCAAAAGGATATATAAGCGCTACAATTCTTAAGTTTACCATACAGCTTAGTCAGTACAGCCTCAGCTCAAATCATAGGGCAGCCATTGGAACACACATTGATTATCCTAAATCACATTTCCATAACCTGAATTCAATTTTAGTAAAAGGCAGAGAACACAGTTTATCATTGATCTCAGTTCCATGCAGAATACTGGGGATCACCTTCATTCTATAGTAATGTAACGGGAGAAGCATGGAAAATGTACAGTATTTAGCTTTTATTTTCCTCATCTGTGTGCCTGCTTGCTAGACCTTCGTCATCATTTTATTCAGGCGGTCCTGAGAATTATTAGTTGAGGTCCAGGTAAAGCCCAAATATATCAAGCATGTAATCGGCTCTATTTCTTGCTCCCACATGTGCCAGGTAAATCCCATTTTCTTTTTACTATTATGGGCGTATCTTATAATCTTAGTTTTCTGTTTGATACATAAGTCATTTAATCGTGCATATTGTACAATGACGTCTAGCTGTTTCTTAAACCAAGTATGGCATTATCATATTGAGAATTCTCGGTGGAGCAAATAAATATTTTGTTAAAAATGGACCAAGAACTGACAAATACAAATTAAACAAAAAGCTGCTAATAGGCAGCCTTGTCGGAGGCCTCTATGAGCAATGACGGCCCTTGAATTATTGCCTAATCCATTGAGCCGGACTCTTATGATGGTTTGATCATGAAGATTAATCAGTATCATAAGTAGATGAGCGGGTATACCCCATGTTTTTAACTTCCGCCTTAATAGATTTGGGGTAACGAAGGCAAATGCTTGCGTAAAATCAACTGCGGCAAGGTAGAGAGGAAGACAATCTGGGGTGAGTGCTTCATCTCTTACCAAGTCACTACTAAACCATTCAGATCAGTACCCATCCCACAACGGAAGCCTGTTTTGAAATTTCTGTAGGCGCCCGGTCTCGGCTGCCCATTGCTTCAACTCCTTCAGAACCCAGCCCGAGAATATTTTGCAGTCGGAATCAATTAAGAGATGTTGAGCGATGGTTTTCAGGACTTTCTATCGCCCCTCCTACAGATTGGAATAATGATAGCAGACAACCAAGAGGATGGTTTTGTTTTGGTTGCGATCACCGAGTAGTTTAGACAAAATATTTGCCCACATTTCCGGTGCTAATTTAAAGAGGGCATTTGATAAAGAGGGCGCTAGAGAGCCGACCAAGATGGCTGCCCTGGTCTGAGCTCCCGTAAACACCCCAAATTAATCCTCAATAATCCTGCTGTTCCTGGCGATCTTTCTGAACTACATTCCTGATTCCTTGCCTGTGAAGTTGCCAGCTACAGTCCCCCCGAAAACTGGGGCAAAAAAAAAACATCGCCTGCCTCTGAACAACCGGCGCGGCCTCAGACGGCTCACCGAACGAGGCGCCGGGCCACTGGCGACCGCCCCCAGACGATCCCCAAGCACCTGTGATCCAACTGGGTCGCTCTGAAGTACTTGCGGCGAGGCAGGCGTGGAGAAGGAAACCGCGCTCTGCGGCCACCAAACTATCCACATCACTGGCCACGGTCTCCGGAGGAGCCCTGCGACCTGTCGGGGGGACCGAGAGCGAAGGCCCCGAGTGCGACCTTGAAGTGCCACGCTGTCCGGAGCAGCCCCTGCTGACGAAGATCCACGCTCGTGGGTGAGGAGAAAGACAGGGATCGACTGCGCGCAGAGGCAAGGAGAGGGGGGGGTCAGTGCAGCTCAGCGACATTGAGACCGAACCGGGCACCCCCCCTCCCACGCGCACAAGTGGCGAGGACGCCCAAGCGGAGTTCCCTCACCCATCCACACCATTGAGGCGCTCCACGCCACGCATCGGTGGCGGTACACACCCTGCACATCGTCCCCACCTCAAGAGATTTGCTCTCCCCTAGTGACATTGGCGCAGCATTATTCAAAAGCAAAAAGAGCCGTTCACACTATAAAGAACACTCCCCTCCCTCTGCTATCTTAAGTCTTTTCTGCAACACGTCGAACACGTAGGAAGCCTATAAACTCCTTCAGACATAAAATCACTCAGATTTCACTGCCGCTAACGGCCACCATCAAGCAACTACCTACTGAACACCCGCAGGAGTCACTCCCCTGCCTGGCGGGGAGGGGGTCTCAGAGGGTCTGACCAGTCGGACCAAGTGCGGGCAGCACCTTTGAACAGTCGAAACTAGGTCTGAAAGAGAAAGCACCACGCTACTCGAGGCACCGCTCGATAAGAAAGTCATCCTGCCATCCAGCAGTATCTACACTCGCTTTACAAACCAGAAGGACCCCCAGCCTCACCGGTGGGCTTTCGAGCATTCCAGAAGGAGCAGACTGAACGCCCAATCCTCCACACATCATTATAACCCACAATCACGATGGGGAAAATTGACAAAACCCAGAAGAAGTTGAACTTTGAGAGCGGCACGACTCCAAAAGTACCCCAACAACAGGAAGACCAGATGCCTGCGTCGAGCTGTTCTCGCCAGATGGAGACAAGTGATAACCCGTACGAGATCAAAGAAATCCTTCTTGATCTAAAAGCTGGCATAGGGAGCTTGAACAACAAAATGGATGGGCTAGCCTCCAAAGTCGATCTCCTTCAACATCGCATAGACACCCACTCTGAGCGCCTGAACGAGGTCGAACAGAGAATATCCAACACTGAGGATTCCACAACAACCTTAGCAGGCAAAGTCTCTCAACTGGAAGCCCAAATGAAAACAACCATAGCCAAGTGCGAAGATCTCGAGGGCCACTCAAGGAGAAATAATATTCGCATAGTCGGAGTCAAATTCAGGCGAAAATGGAGGACTATGTAGAGTCCCTCATATCCCTCTTCGGCCGTGATGCCCTATCCCAACTCTTCACGATAGAGAGGGCACACAGAATACCAACGACCAGACCGGCTCCCGGCACGCCACCCAGACCAATCCTAGCAAGACTACTCCACTACAGGGATCGCAATGCCATTCTCAGACTGGCCAGGGAGAAGGGGGATCTCCTACATGATGGAGATAAAATTCACTTTTATCCTGATTTCTCCCCCACGGTACAGCTGCAGAGAAAATCATCCACCGCCATTAAACAGAGACTCAGAGCCAACCAAATGGTCTATTCGATGCTCTTCCCAGCACGGCTCAGAGTGCAACATAACGAAAGAGTCCACTTCTTCCAATCTCCTGACGAGGCAGGCCGATTCCTTGACCAGATAGGCTGCCCAGATCAAAATCCCAACCGCCCCAGACCTCAAAGGGACAGAAACAACAGGAACCCACCATAGTCTACATAAATAGATTCACACAGCAAGTCAATTGTCATCACAAAAGACACCGGAACAATCGCGATCATGATATCCCAGGGTTGGGAGAATTGGGAAGCCTCAAGCGCCCCTAGCACAGCATCTGTTAGTTCTACAAAGTTCAATTAAAGGGTGTAATTCACCCAGCGGCATGGCTACGCCAGGAACCGCCCTTTGTTCGTCCTTGTTGACAAGGGACCTTTTTGTGGGCCAGTTGGGGATTGCCCACCCCTGGGAAGGAAGCTATAGGGCCCAGTTGGGGGTTGCCCGTGGACAGTACTCACCAAGGGAACTAGGAAAGTTTCGCACCACCCACTCCGTGCCACCCTCCATCCCCCCACCCCTCAGCTCACCATCAACACGTTTGCACCGTCCAACCAATGACCCTCCAGGCAGCGACCATAATACCAGATCAAACCTAGCCTCCGCATCACCGATCAGTGAAGACCAAGTGCGGATCAACATTAACTTTAACCCGTTCCATTCAAGGTCATAACCTGGAACATAAGAGGAGGTAATGTCCCCTCTAAAACCAGGAAAATCCTGCAGTATCTAAGAAGGCATGAAGTGGACGTTGCTATGCTTCAAGAAACACACATACTCCCAGGGAAGGATCACCAGTGGGCTAAAAGCTGGGGCTGCCACAGATACTTCTCATCATACTCATCCTACTCCAGAGGAGTCGCAATCCTTGTACACAGGAGGACCAGCTTCTGACTTGTTCATACTGCAAAAGACACCGAGGGGAGAGCGCTCCTAGTAAATGGCGTTATAGCAGGCCAAAAAATAACCCTTGTCAACTCCTATGCTCCAAATGTGGACGGCCCTGACAACTTTGGCTGGGTATTAACCCATCTTTCCTCCCAAGACCCCGCAACCATAATCTGGGGGGGCGACATGAACACTGTGCTAGACCCAGCAAGGGACAGATCAAGGTCCACGCCACAGCCCCTATCCAAGGCCTGCCGTCAAATAAAAGAAATCTGCAGAGCATTCGACCTAAAAGATGCTTGGAGGGCATCCAATGGGGAGCGGTGCGACTCCACCTTTCACTCCGCGGTACACAACACAAGCCCCGGGATCGACTATCTTTTCACCTCAGCGAACGGCCCTTTGACGAGTGGCCCAGGCCACATCCAGCCGAGATCTCTCTCCGACCACTCCCCAATAATCCTCATCCTCAACCCATCCAACCCTAAATACCTGCTTCAATGGTGGCGTTTCAAAACCGGATCCATGCGAGATGAGGTATTTGCTTCCGAGTTGAAGGAGGAGATCACTGTGTTCCTCAAAGCCAACATAGGGTCTGTCCCTTCCGCCAGCACAATTTGGGAAACTCTAAAGTGCTTTATTAGAGGGGTCTGCCTCGCCAAAGAAAATGGTATCCTCAAACTTATTAGGAACGAACTGGCAACCAGCGAAGAGAAGCTGAAACACCTAGAATTACAAAACATAAACATGACCGATCCAAGGACGGCTGCTCTGAAGGAGGAACTACAGAAATGTAACGCCGCAGCAAACCGCGAAATCAAATTTTTAAATCGCAGCAGTCAAGTCAGACAGTATGGCGAGGGCCAAAAACCAGGCGCCCTCCTAGCAAACCTGATCAAGGCCGACAATAAGCTGCCTCCAATAGAAGGGATTCGGACCAAGCACGGTGAGACAGTCCACACCGACGAAGGAATGGCGGAAGAATTCAGGCTCTTCTACCAAGATCTCTACAGCGCCAAACATAACAGAGACTCAAACACCCCGCTAGAGTACCTTGAGGACACAGAGCTGTACTGGTTCGAGAATCACTTGTGTGAACCACTAAATGAACTGATCACACAAGAAGAGATCACGGAGGCCATCAAGACCTTCCCTAGCTCCAAAGCTCCGGGCCCAGATGGCCTAACGGGAGAATTCTATAAAGCATTCACAAACACCCTAGCCCCCCTCCTGGCGGCAGTATACGACGAGGCACTGGAAAAAGGGGTCCTCCCCCAATCCTGCAGGGAAGCCAACGTAGTTCTTCTACACAAATCCGGCAAGCCAACAGAGGACTGCGCATCCTACCGTCCCATCTCCCTGCTCAACCTCGATAACAAAATACTCGCAAAGGTGCTCGCTAACAGGTTGATGCCACTGGTGCCCGCCCTGGTGCTTGCTGACCAAGCAAGTTTCATACCAGGCCGCAACACGACCTTTGGGATCAGGAGATTGTTTAGCATCATTGAAGCACTAGACCCTTCGCAACAGGCAATCGCAGTTCTTCTCGACGCCGAAAAGGCATTTGACTCAGTGGAATGGCCATTCCTGTTCGCTGTACTCACCAGGATGGGACTGGGTGCCCGCTTCATCAAACTTGTATCCCTATTGTACACCAAGCCACAAGCCACTATCAATGTAGGCACAGCAAAATCGACCCCCATAGAGCTTCAACGAGGCACCAGACAAGGCTGCCCACTATCGGCGTTGATCTTCGCCCTGGTAATGGAACCACTAGCCTCCAACCTAAGAGAACAACGACAACAAAGAGGACTCATCATAGGGCCACACAAGCTCATCGTATCCCTATATGCGGATGACGTAGTATTGTTCATACGCGACCCCGAAGATAATCTGAACCCAATCATGAGGGAAATAATCAAATTCGGAGCAGCCTCCAGATTAAAAATCAATCCATCAAAATCCATCATATTCCCATTGACCCAGTCCACCAAGCCGTTCGCAGACGACTTCCAGCTCACATGGAAAACATCCAAAGTCTGATACCTAGGAATACAAATGTCGCTAAGCCACCAGGAGGTGTTCCAAGACAACTACGAAGAGGTGGTCAAAGCCCGACAGAAAAAAGTGACGCGTTGGAAGACCCTACCACTAACTCTCTGGGGAAGGACCCCCCTGGTCAAAATGGTGATCCTTCTGAAATGATTATATCTATTCACCAAAATTCCTATATTGCTACCGCAAACCTTCTTGAACAAATTGAAGAGCATGGTCCTCGAGCTCCTATGGGCGGGCAAACCGGCTAGAGTTGCGCACGCAACACTAACACTCCCGACAACAAGTGGAGGCATAGCCCTCCCAGATCTGGAGAAATACTTTTGGGCGGCGCAGGCACAGTTCCTCAGTCACTGATATGCCACTCAAACAATCAGATCTCACGTGCAAGTGGAACGAGCCCTGGCAACACCTAACCTGTTAACTGCTGTTATCTTTAGCCAGACCCATGTCCCCAACAACACCATGAAGGTGATGCTTTCGATGTACAAAATTTGGAAGAAGCTAGCAGAGAAAGTTTTTCACCAATGGGTCGATAAGCTGCACATAATGACCCTAGGAGACCTCTTTACAGAGGACGGCTTCATAACCCCTCAACAAGCAAAACTACTTCAGGACTCGGTACACCCTGCAAGCACTCTTCCCCGACTTCCCGTGTCAGCCTCCAACCTGGCAACTGCTGCACAATGTAATACAAGCACAGGGCGAGGGCAGACTAGTGTCGCATATTTACAAAGCTATCACCGACACTACCCCCAACATCATGCGTGCAAAAGTCAGATGGGAAAAGTCCATACGCATAACCATATCAGAAGTGGCTTGGACCTACATCCTGAAACGGACACAAAAAATCGCCCTCAACTCACGCTTTAAACTGATCCACTTCAACTTTCTTCACCAAACCTATTACACGCCAGCAAAAGCAAACAAACATCATCCGGAAACAGCTGCAAAGTGCGAAAGATGTGGGACACAGTCAGCTGACTTTGTCCATCTCGCATGGGACTGCCCAGAACTAACCCCTTTCTGGAACCAAGTCCTAGAGACAACGACTGCGATTGTGGGGGAAGCGATGCAACCAATTCAAACGGCAGCCTTACTTGGAATGACAAGACTACTCTCCGCACCAATAAGGAAACTGGCAGGACTTCTGCTGACATTAGCCCGTAGGAGAGTTGCCATGGCCTGGTGCCGAGGCCCCACCCTCCCAACAATAGCTGCCTGGCGCAAAGACATCCTCTATTGCCACGATGTGGAGACACACTTCATTAAACAACTGCCCCTTCATGCCCGCCCACCAGACATCTGGGGCCCGTTGATACTATTTTTGATGAACGAAGCAGAGGAGGCTCCGTCCTCCCCGGCAGACGCTGTACAAACAGAGGATACGCTTCGGTGAAGACTCGGCCCTAACACTTCTACCTACAAGGGACAAAGAACTGGAATGGTGCATTATATACAAATGAGGACACTGATGGGGGGGATGGAATGGGAGGGAGGGGGGAGGAAGGGGGAATGGAGGTTTGGCGCAAGTTTAAAGTCCACCCTAATGTGGGTGTGAAGTTGTATCATGTTATAAAAACCAAAAATAAAAAGAGGGCATTTGATAGTCCATTTGGTCCGGCCGCTCTGGATTTAGATGCTCTTTTTAGCAATACTTCAATATCTTCCACTTTGCTGTGCATTTAGGATTATATATATTAGTATCTGGGAGTCTATATACTGTTTCAAAATGTTTAATCCATTAATTCTTTGCAGTGGGGTTAGATTGTACAAAGCACAGTTTTCCCCCAAAGAATGTATTAGCTCCCAGAAGTTCCTAGTGTCTTTCTTGGTGGTCATTTCCAGCATTTCGGGTTGGAGGCCTTACCAAACTGAACCTTAACGCACTACTAGTGCTTTGTGTGCTACATTCATTGGAGGGAAAGGAACTCCCTGAGTTGAGTATGACCGCGTAATAAACCGCGACAACCACTAACATCCTGTGATCACTGACCTCAGTATCCAACACGTTCAGCTCCTCACATAGAGAGAATAGAGCTGGTGACATGCAATATAGTCTAAATGTGCAGAGGACCGACCAGCTATCCATGTTGCCATCAGTGGGGTATCGCCTATAATTGCTCCATGAAGTTGATTAAGATTCCAATAAGCAAACCATTCTCTCCATTTACTGCCTGATAATACTTTCTATATCCCTCTGACAAATTGATTTCCAATATCCAGCTCTATCCTGCAATCTGTATTAAAATATCCAGCTATTATAATATAACATCTTTCATGCCAACAGAGAAAAGTTTCATATACTTCTCCACATTTAACCCAAAAGGAATCGCAATCTACATGAAGCGGATTGCTACAGAACCCTGGGGTGCTGACAGCAATGTATTTTGTATGACTGAACCGGACTCACTCGTGGCGTCCTGTTAATTCATACAAAAAAGTACCCAAGATGGCCGCCGTGGAGCTCTAAAACGGTGCTCTGTGCGTCTTCCGTTTCTATGGTGGCTCAGCAGGCTGGAGCGGTGGCGGCGCAACCGCCTCACCAAGAGTAAGGTTAGGAGAGTGGGGAGGAGAGGGAACAGTGACCGGAGGGAAGGAGAAGGTGGGGGAAGATGGTGGGCGGGGGAGCTGCCATCAGGTTGCTTGGAACGCAGGCTTGTATGGTGGGATTCAGTCCGCGATCCAAGTAACCGGATAGGCTGGCTCCAACGTCACAGGTGTTAATGTGATTTATGGCCCTTTAAATTATTTGATTTAATTAAAGGGGTATAATTTATTTTTTAGAGCATGATTTAGAAGCTGCATCCTTCAATTTCATGGTTTTGAATTGAAGTGGTGTTCAATTTGTTTTTTTTTATTAGGGATCGTCGTTCATGCGCTATTCTAACTTTGCACTAGAAAGTCTACTTTCCTGACATTTGTGAACAATTCAATAAAAATAATATTCCAATACAAGAGGGTAATTACAAATGTCAAAAAAGTGCAACATTTAGGACATCCAGGTCTGCACAGATTTAAATCCATCAGTGGTGAAGGGTGTGCTGTTCACCTCCTCGTTAGTCATTTGTGCCTTAGGCAAAGCTATAAGGAACGCTGGAGCGCATGTGCTGAACTGTGCCATGTACACACCTGGGCCTTTATTTGTCTGCATATCATCAGACTTTAATCCTCAAGTCTTTTTCTCTTCCTAATGGCGTCAGCCATGACTTGCCTGGTCTGGATAGCATCTAGAGCACATACACCCATTGTAATGGTGTCCTTATTGTGCTAGCTCTACTCCTATCTGCAGGCTTAATGGTCTTGTGTGGTTGGTGGGTAGCCATGCTTGACATACTTGAAGCATTTGCATTGGTTTCTGTTAAGCTGGGTTCCTGGCCAAGCATGACACTGACACCAGTGTAGGAACAGAACACATCTTTACTAAGTTCCAGCTCCAGGAATACATTTAGGCCACATCAGGTAAATTACTTGGACGGGCATCCATCGGCATCCTCTGTCAATCCATCTTCTCAAATGACATTCACAGAACCATTCAGAACATAACATTCTCACACACAGCATTCCATGCATTAGGGTAGGGTGCAGGGAAAGACAAGACACACAAGACACAACATGTATTCCCCCTTAAACAGCACAAGACACAACCAAGAAGCAAGAGATACGACTGTACATACTTCCAAAACTATTCCTTCCAACGACGCACCCGCACAAACCATGTAACTGTCCTTACCCATTGGGACCATCTGCATCATAAAATGCCACTACCTTTTCTCTACCACAAAGGGATAGACACCAACCACTGAACAAAGGATACCACATACAAATCATTCAAGAACCTCAGGCTTTCAGCCCCAAACCACATGACTGAGGCAAAAGCCAAGCCGAACTGGCATGCAAGTGTGCCCCGGAAGGCACAGAAACTGACCACCCAAACATCTCTCCACTACAACATACCAGCTGCTGTTCCTCCCTAACTCAACCAGTCATGAAGGAGGGCCCGGGGTATCTCGGACACACAGAATAGGATTCTCTTGCTTCACTTCCTGGCTTTACACATGCTGCTTTTGAATCCTCAAGAGTATAACGATCCCTTGTCGAAAAGCTCAAGGGCATCTCCCTCCTTTCTCGACCTGCCTTCTTTCTCTATCGATTCAGCTGTGGCCTGGAAGAAACTGCTCCTTCGTGTGCTCTGCCTCGCTCAAAGTGTGCTCTCGTGCTCTACCTTTTATCCGTGTGGGGAAGCTCAATGGAGATCAGGTGCGAGTCGTTAACGGCGATTTCCTGATTCTGCCTGACCATGGTAATGGGACATGTCCAGTACATTGTTTGGGTACTAGTCTGTTTTCTCCCAGAGCGGGCTGTCTGTGTAGAAGTGTTCATGCAGGGAAGGGGTTGGGGGTGAGTTAGAGTCCCCAGATATCCTACCTGGTAGAATGGATCAAAGGGATTATAGGGGGAGGCGGGGACTGTGTCTTGCCATAAGGTGTCCCACTGCCACTTCCTGGAGGACCCCTCACCAGGCGATCCTGCAGCACTGGTCCACCCCCAGGATCTGGATCCAAAGGCGATGGCTGTGCTTTGGCCACCTTAGAGAGAGAGAGAGAGAGAGAGAGAGACCCCCGGACACTAGCAGGTTAGACACCTTCTGGTTTCTCACAAAAAGCACTCCAGTACTCTGTGCAGACACCCCACAAAATACCTCTGCTGAAAGACCACATTCCACAACTGCAGCACACACACCTCATCATGACACTCGCACCAACAATGCAGAACAAATTATCAGAGACACTTTTCACAGTTCAACAAACACATGAGGATACATCTCCCTTACTTTTTTTCTTAAGCAATGAATGTATGCATTTGAAATTCATTTTTTAACTAAATGTTCTGTAAAAATCGACCCTGTAAACTAAAAGTGTGAACAGAACAAGCATCAGGCTTGCACATTACCATAAATCCATGTCCCAACTATTTTTATAAAACAAAGTCCAACCTGTAAAAGAAAGTGTTAAAATATAGCTACATTTCGTGCATCCTAAATCTCATTGACATTACTATGATCCATACTTTATAGTGTTGTACAATAAATCTATCTAAACAGAGGCCACGACTCCAAAAAGCTTTCAATCATTGTACAATCGAATACGCTCCGTATGCCTCACATGGCATCCTTTACCATAATATCTAAACTGCTAAAACATTCTGAAATCATCCTGAAATGAAACTGTTAAACATATTCCCCCCTTCCTTCAATTGCATTGGAACCACTGACCGTTCCATGAGTTCCATCACAATAACACGATAGCTGCATTGTGTCCATAGAAGAATGACAAACCGTAACCTCCCCATCCACACGCTTTGCCACCTTGCTAACCTGGTGCCATTCCTCTGCACGGTTAACCCGCTTCGCTTTCTGATGATCGGAAACGCAGGGTGTCCCCCCACCCGGAAATTCTGCAAGCACTTTCACCGTAGCGTTTCACTTCCACTTGCCTTGAACCTTCACTTGCCAAAGACATTAGCTGAACTACCAAATGCTGCGGCCGTGGCCTCACAAATCGTCTTGCCGCAACCTCCAACTTAGTCTGACCCAAGACAAGACCAAGCGGTGGCCCGTCCCCCCAACCACCACCCCGCAAAGGTGCTTACTTAGTATAAAGATATGGCTGTTATGTCTATGTGCTGCTCAGTGAACCGGACCAAACTAACAACTTAGTTGTGTCCCCCTTTTGCACCCCCTTTTTACATTGACAGGGGATCAGCTTCTCTTGGCTTTCAGGGCTTTTGGAACCAGCATTGTAGATCAAATGTGGACACAGAGATGTTTCAAAGGGGTTCCTTCCCATTTCTTTTCAAAATAACTATGTTTATCCATGTGTGCTCCCTCAGACACAAATCAGATATTTATCTGCACTATGGAGGGCTATCACTGTGAATCCTTGGATCTGATTCAGACTCCTTCCAGCCTGCCATCTTACCCACTGTCTTCCCTTAAGCGATCCGATCTAGCAAGCCGCAACCACCAACCTCCACTCACTCACATGTAACACACTGTGGTGGCTATTGAGCTCTCCTACATCCAGTTCACATGTGGGGAACTAGGGATAATCTCACCTGGGGCTCAAGTGCTGATGAATGCGTCACACAGGACTGCGGTTACCAAAAGAAGTAACTTGTTCTTTCAAGAGACAATTTCAGCAACCTTTCTAACCTTTTGAAATTCTCTGAATACTAAATGATCAATAAACATGAGAGAATTCTGATACATGAACCAATTATTGTTGCCTTCAAGTGAGGGAAATGGAGAAAATGTGATTTGGCCTCTGATCAAACAAGCGTTTCATTGGAACTCCAAGTGCTTTGTTGAGGAATTCGGAGCCCAGTGTACTGCAAAATCGACATGCTGGCTGTTTTGTTCATGTTGCAGTGTGACTATCACTTCCTGCATGCCATTGATAAACGTTCCATGGGTTTATTTTGAAAGCTCGTGAAAATACAAAGAGGCCTTCTCTGCAGTTTTCAATTTTTAACTTCTTTTAGATCATTAACCTTTGCATTTTCTCTGTGTTGTAGGGGTTGTGCCCAGAAAGAGATTTTAAGGTGCAACATGGCTGTTTTTCAGAGAAGCCTGTATACAGCCTAAAACACATTCCCAACACCAGGTAATTATCAAGTAATTTAAATTCTTTGTTGTGGGTCTGTATCATCTGTAAGAATTTTATATTTACCCGTAAAGTAGTTCTCTCATTGCTGGTGAAAAGCAGGTGGAATTGCCAGACATGTGAAATATTTTACACTCGGACAGTACTTCTGGGTTTTAGTCTTCATACACCATCTTGCTGCCAACCTTTTGCTCGTTTCTTTTCTCACTCTTTTTACATGTAATATCTTAGTTTTGTTACTGTCACTCTTTTTAGAGCTTCTTCTTCTACCTGATTTACCTCCTTTTTTACTTTTGAGCCATTATCTTTTGTTCCTCCTATCAACCTGTTTATACTTTCCTCTCCTGCACCCATCCCTATATAGCACCTGTCCCACCTTTCTTTTGTCACCTTAGCATTCAGCCCATCCGTCTTCCTTTGCTCGCCATTACCAAGTTGGTAAACCTTTCCTTTTCACATCCCCAAACATGTTTTGGCTTTGTTGGTCCTCATCAGTGAGGAGTAGTTTGGGTCTCTAGGCCCAGCAGGCAAAGGACCCATGTCTGCTTATACCCATCCCTCTCGGGATGCCTATAGTAAAACACAACCCACTGATGAGGCCCAATGAGGCTGATCATGTTCGGGATACTTGTGGTCTTGTGCAGAAGGGATGTGACCAAGCAGTTTGGACTGGACTGCCCCTTTTGGGTGGAACCAAACCTGAGTTATATGATATGATATGATCGTTTATTTATCTAGCACCTATGCCCAATGTGTTTCAAATTGCTTCAAGGCAAGGGAGGGAACAAGGGAAAATACAATGACATTCTTACAGCACATGAACAGTAAGGATGTGAAATTAACTATTGTACTCGGCCTGACGACATTTCAGATAGTGCAAGAGCTAAGACATAGATAAGGAAGGAAGTGGGAGAGTGGGAAGGAAATGGAAACAGACAGTCGACTACCGTACTAGGCCCAACGACATTTCTGGTAGAGCCAGAGAAAAACAAAAGATGAGGGAGAGGGGTGCAGAAAGGCAGGGGAGGAACAAAACAAGTGACTATCGTACTAGGCCTGATGACATTTCAGATGGTGCTGGAGGGAAGGGGGCAAGTAAGGGGAGGTGAGGAGACAGCCTAGGTTGCTATCATACTAGGTCCAGGGACAATTCTGATAGAGTAAGTGCATAGAAGAAAGATAGGGAAAGATACAAGCGACTTGCCTCACACCAGCTTTCACATCGCACACGGCACGTCCTATAAATTGGCCACGCCCCCACGGCTTTGCGCGTCTCAACCCTATCATTAGGTAGTGACTTGACGTGTGTGTGCTGTTCGGCGAATCTTCTATCCAAGATCCTGGTTTCCTTCCTCCTTCCTTCTCCCTTTCCCTCTATTCGACTCCTGGAATCCCCATTCTTAGCGACCGCTACTTACTTTCCTGGACATCCTGGAACAGCGGCCATCCCGGAACTCTGAACGCACTCTGCAGCCGGACGAGACTCGAGCGAGTCTATACAAGTCCCGATCCGTCCACAAGAGGAATCCTCCCGCGGAACAGAGCAAGAAGCGATCCCAGGTGAGACGGGGGGGAGATTTATGACAGTTTGAGACGCCCAACGACCGACACAGATACAGCTATGGAGAAAGCAGTCCAGGACCTTATGCGTGGCATGCAAGAGCTCACAACTGAAGTACAGAACTTAAAGGCTGAGAATGCTGCGCTAAAGCAGCTAATTTTGTCTCGCGACCCCGCTAACAAGGACAGTGTGTTACTTGGTGGAGTGGTGGACAAATATGATGGATCAGCAAAATTCTTACGTGGATTCCTGGATTCCTGCTTGGTGCATTTTACCTTTAAGCCCTATTATTTTTCAACTTCTAGGGCGAAGGTGGGCTTCATTATCTCGCACCTCACAGGGAACGCGTTAACCTGGGCTACGCCCTTGGTCAACTCAGGGGATGCCCTCGTGGATGATTATGATGGATTCATTTAGGCACTCAAGACTATGTTCGATCGCCCAGAACAGGTTTTTAGTGCTCAAGAACGCTTACTTGATTTCCGACAGGGTACCCAGGATATGCTAACATACGTTACTAGATTCAAACAACTGGTCAAGGAAGCGGATTGGTCCTCTGAAGCAAGTTTCACTCTATTTTGTAGGGGTCTAAACAAGGACATTAAGGATGAATTAGCCCAGGTGGCTTGTCCTAGTTCCTTCCAGACTCTTATGGATCTAGCCCTGCAGATAGACTTTCGAATCCAGGAAAGAAAGGTTGAAAGGAGAAAGACCAAGACACCTCTTCAAAAGAATTCCCTTGAGACATCTGTTAAAACCGATTATGATCCAACCCCTGATACAGATCCGGACCCCATGCAAATCGGAACCTTCCGTGGGCCTATTTCCCCTCAAGAAAGGATGAGAAGGATCCACACAGGCCTGTGCATGTATTGTGCCTCGGATAAACATCTTGTTAGAGAATGCCCTCTAGCCCCTCCACGGCGTTCGGGAAACGCCAGCTCTTGATCCTAGATGGAGCGAGGTGTCGGGAGAGAGATGTTTGCTCCAAACCAATTCCATCCTTGAGCTCTCCTGGCCAAAATAGTTTGGTGATACTACAGGCCTTCCTCTCGCCCTCCAAAGACAAGACCTATCCCATTCTGGCCTTGGTGGACTGCAGAGCTATGGGAATGTTCATTGATCAAGACTGGGTTGTTAGTCATCATATTCGGTACGAGACACAAAACACCATGCAACCGGTGGAAGCAATTGACGGAAGACCCCTCTCTTCAGGACCCATAAGCTTGCAGACTAAAGAGATCCAACTTTCCATAAATCATCATCGAGCGGATTACATTCGACATCATTAAGTCAGCCCATTACTCCATGGTTTTGGGTATGCCCTGGTTACAAAAGCACAATCCGTATATCAATTGGACAGCAGGATCATTATTCTTGGGCTCCGAGTTCTGTATGTCCCACTGTCTATCCCTGGACCCTTCCTTGATAACTCCTAAAGAACCTCCAAGAGGCCAAGAAACACTGCTCATGGTTTCCAATATCATACAAATTCCAGAGTCCTATCAGGAGTTTACTGATGTATTTTCTACTGCCATAGTCCTAGCATTACCCCCTCACAGGCCTGAAAACTGTGGCATAGATACAGATCCCTCAGCTGTAATTCCCTTCGGCCGAATGTTCATCCTTTCCGAACCTGAGAAAAAGGCCCTTCAGGAATACCTCGACACCAATCTTGAAAACGGCACCATAAGACCCTCAATCTCCAGCGGGTGCTTCGTCGTTCTTCGTTCCCAAGAAAGACACCAAGGAACTCAGACCTTGCCTCGACTATCTAGGCTTAAACCAATGCACCCTCAAAGATCGATACCCACTGCACCTAATTTCGGATATCCTGGAAGCTGTGAAAGGAGCCGTAATTTTCACGAAGCTGGATCTCCAGGCTGCCTACCATTTAATTCGAATCCGGGAAGGGGACGAATGGAAGACAGCCTTTAGAACACCCTTTGGTCACTTTGAATACCTAGTCATGCCTTTTGGACTAGCCAATGCTCCCGCAGTCTTTCAGCGTTTTATGGACAGGGTGTTCTCCGATATGTTGTTCCTCTTCGTCATTGTCTATCTGGATGACATATTGATTTTTTCCAAAGATCCTCTAAAACATGAAGAACACGTAAAGGCAGTACTACAACGACTTTGTGAAAACAAACTGTTAGCCAAACCCGAAAAATGCTTGTTCCACGTTACTTCTGTTCACTACCTAGGATTCATCCTTAGCCCAGAAAGAATTGGCATGGACCCTTCGAAGGTAAAGGCCACACTGGCTTGGCCCGCTCCCACTTCTGTGAAACAGGTGCAATCCTTCCTGGGGCTCGCCAACTTCTACCGGAAGTTTATTTCTACCTTTTCCGAGATTGTTCAGCCGATCATAGCTCTATTGAAGGACACCCCCTTTATCTGGTCTACATCGCAAGATAAAGCATTCCAACGATTGAAGACCGAGTTCACACAAGCCCCCTCCTGACCCAGCCCGACACAAATCGCCCATTTCTAGTGGAAACGGATGCCTCTAACTACGCCATAGGGGCGGTCTTGAAACAGGAACTTGAGGATGGACTGGAACACCCCATTGCTTACCTTTCTTGAACCCTGACCCCCAGTGAGACTCACTATTCCGTCCTGGAAAAGGAACTCTTGGCCATCCGCCAAGCCTTCACTGAATGGCGACACCTACTTCTGGGTGCTAGATATCCAGTCCAGGTCCGCACAGATCATCGGAATCTCCAAATCCTACAGTCTTTGGAGTGCAGGAGCAGTCGTCAGGCTTCTTTGCCCAATACCAGTTCCAAATCACTCACGTTCTCGGATCACAAAACATGATTGCTGACGCCTTATCTCGACGTCCAGACTCTGCACCCACTGAGGTCAAGGCCTATCCTAAGATGTTTCCCCAAACTATCTTTGTAGCTCAAGAAATCGACCTCCTGGAAGAAATCCGAGCGCAAACTCAGTCCTCTGACCTCTGGAAAGAAATTTCAAGGAAGAATCCATGGAATCTACGAGTCACGGAAGAATTTCTATTCAAGGACAATGCACTGGTCATTCCTACGGAGAAATTACAACACAAGGTAATAAACCTCTGCCATGATACCCCTCACTCCGGTCATCGTGGTATAACTAACACCCTCTGTCTTATACAAAGACAGTTTTGGTGGCCTCAAATGAAGACTGACGTACAACAGTACGTCAAGGCTTGTGCTGTCTGCAGTCAAAACAAACATGATAACAAGAGACCGGCGTGTCTTCTACTGCAACCATCGCTGCCAACAAGACCATGGGAGTTTATTGCTACAGACTTCATTGTGGAGTTACCACCTTCCCGGGGGTACACAACCAACATGGTAACCATAGACTTGTTCACCCATATGGCTCATTTCACACCTTTGTATAAACTACCATCCTCATCAGAACTTGCTGGAATCTTCCTGGATCGTATTTTCCGTCTACATGGACTTCCTTCCAATATCATATCGGACTGAGGACCTCAATATGTCTCACAATTCTGGAAACATCTCTGTGGTATTTTAGGGATCCAACGCGCTCTCTCAACGGGTTATCACCCACAAACCAACGGAGCCACGGAACGTGTAAATCAAACTCTGGAGCAATATCTTTGTTGTTTTGCCACCAAGGTTCAGGATGACTGGTCTCTCCTCATACCCCTCGCCGAGTTTGCCTACAACAATTCTGACCACTCGGCACTCAAGGTCAGTCCTTTCTATTGCAGTCAAGGTTTTCACCTGTCCGTTTTACCTTCTGTTCTTCCACATCCCACTCCATTACCTACACTGGACTCTTGGATACAGACTCTCATCAACATTCACAAGGAAGCCAAGGAACAATTGAAAGAGGCCCAAACACGCACTAAGCTCTATGCGGATTCCAAGAGAAGACCAGCGCCCTCTTATTCTGTTGGTGATCAAGTCTGATTGTCCTCGAAACTATTACCCCGACATCTACGACCAAATAAATTGGCTCCTCGGTACTATGGACCATTTTCCATAAAGGAAGTCGTCAATCCTGTCTCATTCCGACTCAAGCTACCCGATTCCTGGAAGAAAATACACCCAGTCTTTCACACCTCCCTATTGAAACCGTACTCCAATCCTCCCGAAAATCCTGCAGACCCAGTCCTGTTGTTGTGAATGATCAGCTAGAATATGAAGTGTGCCAAATATGCGATTCCAGGTATAAACGGGGTCGACTTCAATACCTGGTTGAATGGAAAGGATACCCTACTAGCGAGAGAACCTGGGAACCAGTTTCTAACTTAAATACCCCTCGACTGCTTAGAAGATTCCATCTCATACACCCGGTCAATCCTGGTGGAACAGGTCTTCGGAGGAGGCATGCTGTCATGACCCATAGAACTTGCCCCTTCTGGACCTCTTGGTCCTTATCGCGCCGGGGATTGTATTCCTTGTTACTCCCAACATGGCCGCAACAAGCGACTTGCCTCACACGAGCTTTCACGCTGCACACGACACGTCCTATAAATTGGCCACGCCCCTGCGGCCCCGCGCGTCTCAACGCTATCATTAGGTAGTGACTTGACGTGTGTGTGCTGTTCGGTGAATCTTCTATCCAAGATCCTGGTTTCCTTCCTCCTTCCTTCTCCCTTTCCCTCTATTCGACTCCTGGAATCCCCATTCTTAGCGACCGCTACCTACTTTCCTGGACATCCTGGAACAGCAGCCTTCCCGGAACTCTGAACGCGCTCTGCAGCCGGACGAGACTCGAGCGAGTCTATACAAGTCCCGATCCGTCCACAAGAGGAATCCTCCCGCGGAACAGAGCAAGAAGCGATCCCAGGTGAGACGGGGGGAGATTTATGACAGATACAAGGTGAAGATGAAAACAGCATGATTCAGGGCCACCATGAGTACAAGATGCAAAGGAATTCCAGCATGAGAGTTGCGAAAGGGTGACGCACCGTGAATCAATGAGGTCCATAAAAGTCAAATCCAGCATTGGCCACAAGACGGTGATGGTGAAACCAGAATGTATCAGGACAGACTAGTGCAGAAGTTTCATATGATCTTTCCCTTTTGGTAATGGCTTGACAGGTGAAGAACGATGGTCTCTAGGGGTTCTCAGAGCAATGCCAGAGGTTTAGATTTATTCTAAACCTTCCAGCCATCACCTCCTTTGTTTGGCTATAGCCATGCTTAAGGGCAAGTTATTTAAGGAATAATCCCAAGCCGCTAACGGTTCGATGCAAGTACAAAGTCCTATTTGTTAAATGCAAGCATTGTTTTAGAAAGCATTTGAATTAAAGATAGGCAATGCTAAATAATTCAAAATGCACAGTGAAGGACAGAGAAATGTGGTCATTTGGAAGTTTTGGATGGCCGCCATGTGTTGGAACACTGTGGCCACATAATGTAAACAAACCCTCCGACTGCACTCCAGATTTTCTGGGAAGAGTTCCAGGAGGCCCATTAATAGTAAACAAAGCTGAAATAGAAATTATTGAAAGAACTACAGATATTCCTGCTACTTATGTGGGTGAAATGGTGAAGTAAGTCAGTATCGGCCTTGATGGCTCTTGCCAAACTCTTGACACTAAAGAATGCCTTATGCTGCGTCCTGCTACTGCCACTGATTGGTAGAAAGTGACAGTGACCTCAGCAGCTTTTTGCTCTTAATGCTGATTGGTAGAAAGTGACATCAGCAGTGTTATACGCCTTATTCTGATTGGTAGAAGGTGGACTGAGCAGTGGGCTGTGACTATAAAATGAGGCTGGTTTTGAGAGAGAGGAAACTGTTCTTTACCAAGGCTGGAAGAAGAGAAGAGGCACATGAACAAAGGCTGGAAGCCGCCCACAGGCTGGCTTGAACCCCTTTCCATGCAAACTCTATGGAGGGGGAAGGGGCTTAACGCCTCCTTTTTCTGCCTGACTTTTTAAAACCTATGAAGCTGGACTTCATGGCTTTTTGAGTAGCAGGGTGTTTTTTTCTATTTGCTGTTGAGATGGACTACTATTTATGACCAAGCTTTATGGGGAATATCCGTACCCATGGCGACCAGCTCACCACCTATTCAATAGGCTTCCAGGCTCCGACCTCTGTTCATCTCCCTACCTTCCATCTTATAAAGAGTAGTGAGTATGAATGGTTTACCCATATCTTAATATCACATTGGGAAAGAGGAGAGTAAAGGTATTGAGCATTGAGAGGCAGATCATTCTATGAAGTACCTAGTGAGATCTGAGAGGTACAGTTACCTTTGAAGGGGCTATTATGTATTTGAAATTATTGATCTTTATTAGACAAATAGGCAAGTAAGGAATACAATGATGCTTAATCTGAACCAACCCTTTGCATGTAATTTGTATTATGTATAGTGACTATAATGGTAGCAATGTTCATTAATTGCTTACGTTTCATAATTAAAAGATGTATACTATCCAAGAGAGTTTAAGGGCATTCATTGAGTATTCATTACTGAGAATCCTGTCAGAATCATTTGAACCATAATGTGGGAGCATCTATTTAAACAAAGGGTTACTGAAATGTATGAGCAGTGGTCCATCAATAAAATGTCACATTAGTAAGCCTCTCTGCTGCTGATAAATGAGTATTCGCCCACTGCATGGGGTTGTTGCTTACTCTCTTTACTGATGCACAGTGGCGAGTATATGCTTTTCCCTGCCTCTACTCCTTCCACAGCCCCTACTGGAGGGGGTGGGAGGTCTTGGACACTCCCCTGGGGGGGGAGGCTATGGGGGTAGGGGTCATGAGAATCACATCAATGTGCCCTGCTTCACCTTACCTCTCATCCCCTACTTGTGTGTTTGGGCTAATATCAGGTTGTGCATATTTGTGTGCAACATATTTCCTAGCGTTTCATTGTTTACCCATTGTCACTTTAAATTACCATTTTAGTGTATATTATCTGTCTCATATTCATTGTTATGCATTGAGCCACAAGCTGCTGTAGTTGCCAGTCTAATCAATAGGTGTTAGGAGAGCTTGACAGAAAATCACCCAAAGAAATGCAACTCTTTGATCTTGAAGTCTTTTTGTGTGTTTCTGTAGCCTGCTGCTAACGAGTGGCCCTTCGAGCAGCTCACTGCAGGTCTGGCAAGTAGCAGATGGTGATAGTGGTAAGTTGGACAGATTTTGTTCTTGGCAAAAGAATCTCAATGCAAAGTATATTCCCAGCCTTGAATTCACCTGCCTCACGCCTTCTGTTGCATTTCATTCTCTTCCGAGCCTGGACGATGATATTGCGTACAGTCTGCTGCTCCAACCCTTAACTTGTCCAACTCCTCTGAAAAGTCACGGATGAGCTGGCATCTCTGCTCTGAGTGCACCTCTGCACATTGACTATCCCATGAAGCCTTGCATGATACAATAGAGATCACAGTTGCTTTTGACAGTCTTTACTTGTTATTACTTTTAGCATTTTCATTTGTTGCCTGTAGTTCCAATATGCTATGTTGTAAGTTTACTTATCCTTCTTTATAATGTCGAAGAACCTCCCAAGTAGTCTATTCAGAGGATATTGATTGGATCTGTGACAACTCACCATGGTAGACATTACACCATATTTTATGGTGGTAGTTTTGTGGGGCGAAGGCCCCCATACATTTCGTTTTACCCCCTTCACCCGCAACTCCATATTTTACTGCCCTACTCTCCAAGCACCCCTTCCTCTCGTACAAATGATGCTGTAAAATGTCCCTTTCCCAAATGTGGTGAAACAGCCACAGTGAGGTGGGGAATTACCATTAACTATAATGATGACTTTGTATGTCCTCTGTATGAGGGGGGTCAGGTGTGGCCATCATTTTTCCCATGCAGGCGATGGACTTCTCGTTTCTGACTGTCTCTTCGCCTCACAAGGGTACCATGGCAATAAATAAATGAACGTGTGAGCGGAAGTGTAGTGGCAAATCCAAGATAATGTCTAAATAATATAGTTGAAGGAGATTCCTGAACACAAGTATGTTCTCGGATGATCGAAGTGTCGGAGAGCGGTTATTCCGAAGAGCAGTGGCTCGGTCCAAGAAGGACCATCCACCCCATTTTGTTAAAAACAGCCAAAAAGACAATGAGATCTTCTTCTAAACAAGCTAGGTCATGTGGAATACATCTATTCCGTATGGCGCACAGCCCTATCTGTGCAAAATGCCCAAGGGCTTAAAGATAACATATTTAGAGATTATGAGCCTGTGTAGTTGCTCAGGGCTGTGACTGGCTGACAGATTTTGTACTGTTTGAAATATTAAGGAAGGTCGAGATCAGGCTTCAAAATTTTCACTCGCCACTAGCCATTGGCTAGTGATAATTAACTCTTGGCAAGTACAGAATAGTCTGCTTTGTGTATGTGTGCAATTGTGGAGGCGTGTGTCTTTGCCTGACCAGTAGGTGAAGTTTTTACCCTTGATATAGAGGCACTTCTCTACAGTAATCTAGTCGAGATGACAAATATGCAATCATTAAAGTAAACTACTCTAACTGTTGGAAGAAGAGTACAGGTTTTTTCAGATGTATTATCTGAATACGTCAAGATTAAAGTGTGTTGCTAGTAGGGTGGCCGTTGAAAGTTGATTTTCCAAGGTAATGGCCACTAAGCAAACTTGGTCCACAGGAGAAGGATGTACATTCAAGGTGTGACGAGGGTAAATCATTGGTGTCTGACATGAGAGCAGGCTGTACTTTGCAAGTTCGAATACCCATTCTTCAGTGGCCAATAAATCAAGTACTGTTAAAACAAGCATTGGCAAAGCCAACAGTTATGGCTTGTATCTAGGTATTAGGCATTTGCCATGCACTGCTATTAGATGCCCAGGTGCTCGCACCATTTTGCACCTGCTGCCAACAATGGGCGTTTAATTGCACTATGGCAGTGCCTGGCAAATGCCTTTCCCATGCCTACACAAAAGCTCAAACTGTTGGCATTGCCAATGCTTGTTGTAGTAATGCACATCTTTGACCATCCTCAAGAAAATGTGTATGTTCTGTTAGTACGCTATGCTAGTTTCCCTTACAGACAGGCGTACCAGCACAGAATGTAAAGCGCTGGACAGTCTGAATGGGAGAGGGACACAGGCAAGCACAACCACACAGAGGCACACACAATGAAGAAGAAATACATAAACAACCAACATTGTGAGCGTCTGTCTACTGTGAAAGAACAAGGAATGGTAACCTATTTTATGTCCAGCACCCGAACGCTAGGCATGTCTCCTCTGAAAAAGAGGACCAACAAAACTGGCAGGCATGCGTTTCTGCTGTATTCTGCCATGCTCCTGGAAGCCCACTCAAAGGGGTTCATGAGTTAGGTGCACTTACAACTAGAAAGAGAAAACCCAATACTAGATCATATCTGATTCCATTCATGCACCCTCTTTAATTGCAGTGTCCATTTCGTTTAAGGCATTTAGGTAGCAGTGCTGCTTTAAAGTTGCATAATAAAGAACAGTAACACATTATGAAGTGATCCGCTCTGTGTCCGGCTGGAAATGGAAATAGAAGTCCTTTCCCAGCCTTTCCATTTCCCTCCATGCTCTTCATCCAGGCGAAGGTCACTCTACCCAGAGACACTTTTGCTACAGGGCTTAATCAAAGAATGCTGGCATTCCAGGTTGGTGAGAATGGGGAAAAGATGTTAAGAGCACTGGACTGGATCAAACAAAGGGACAGCAACTCGAAGCAACAGAGGTACAAAACATGGGGCTGGCGCTGCCATAAAACAAATCCCCATTTACAAAACAGTGGCTGCCTGTGCAACTCGAGCGACCAATAAAAACATGTGGGCAGTCAGCGCATACAACAAAACTTATCTCCAAACATGCCCATCTCACAATACCTAATGTAAAAGAAAAAAACTATGTGAAACATATGTGGCCATCGGTCCCATATGGCCCCGAGGGAGAGCGGTCGCCGGTGGCCCCGAGGGAACTGCAGGCCTGGAAGCCCTGCCTCGGCATCCGTGAGTAGATTGTATTGTGTTTTGTTTTTAAAAAAAAAAAAAAGAAAAGTTTCATCTGCGCTCGTAGCGCGTTGTTGTGCCTGCTCTCCCCCTCACCTACCACTTCCTGGTTCTCCTCTCCCTCCCGCCTCCCTGCACGCCCACACCCCCCCTCCCCTTCCTCTCCTCCCTCTTCCTATAACTACACCCTTTGGGGCAGCCCTCTGCCCGGCAGCCCCCTGCGGCTAAGGGCCCCAAGGGCAAGGGCGACTCCTTCAGTTGCGGCTCCCTGTGTGTCTGCAGGTGTCCGCAGGGGATGCAAGGCACTGTACTTTGCCATTTCCACCTTCGCGCGGCCCACCCCACCTACACCTGGTCACTTCCTTCGCATGGTGTCTTCACCTCACTGTGTTCCACAGTTGAGGTAAACTTGGGTTTTTTCTCTCCTCGCAGGATTCTCTAACTTAGGTGGCCTCTGTTGGCGGTCTCCCGTGATCCGCCTCCGTGAGCCCCCCGCCCCCTTGGTAGTGATACACGGAGACAGAGATGTTGTCGGTGTGGGCTCCCCGCTGATCTGTCGTCACCAGGAACCGCCCCGTTTATTTAACAGCGCACGTGATGGAGTATACGTCACTCCGTCGCGTGCGTACCCTTAAAGGGGCAACGCCACACTCCTCCTTTTCCATAACAACAAATTGGAAACAGGAGTACCTAACTAGCACACATCCATAACACATCTAACTCTGTAAATTTCAACAAAACCCCCATTTATTGACAGCCACCCCGGATCCCCCGAGGGTACCTGTCCTGGCCTGACCATTAGTCCCCGGTCAGCCTCCCCAGCTCAGTCCGTAACGTAGTCACTGAGACGGGCAGGTTTCCCACGCCCTGATCTCAGGGGGTACCTCCTGCCACCGTCCCTGGCTGGTGTCCCTGGACCGGGTCCGCCTCGAGCCGGAGACTCCACTGCGGAATTTTCTCCCCCACCTTCGTCCAGAGCACCTTCACCTTCTCGGCTGTCCGGGCTGTCCACTCTGGTGTCACCTATCTTCCTGAAGAATGACGCATTCCTGGTTACCGATGAAGTTCCATCCGAGGCTGTCACCATCGACCCCTTGACGGCCACCACATCTAAGGGAGCGGGTTCATACGTGAGAGACAGTTTTCCATGGGGGTGACGATTTCTCACCAGCACCTCATCTCCCAGCGCGATGTGTGGGGGTCTGAGGCCCCTCCTGATGTTTTCCATCTGTGTCCTGACCTGTCTGTCCTCTTCCACCTGCTCATTGTCGATGACGGCAGGGTCTCTGTCCCCCACCTCCGGTATGACATCTCTCGGGCACCGCTGGAAGAGTGCTTCTGCCGGAGCCACCCCCGTTGACGAGTGAGGGGTGGTTCGGTAACCTCGTAGGAAGACGTATAAAGCCCTCTGTAAACACTCCCCTTTTCCATGGGCAATTCTGAACACCTTGTTGAGAGTGCGCATCATGCGCTCGGCCTCCCCGTTGGCGCGGGGCCACAGTGGGGTGACCCGCCGGTGTTGGATGCCATAACCCTTCATGAGCTCGGCAAAGCTCTCACCCTGGAATGGGGCTCCGTTGTCAGAGCACAGCACAGAGGGGAGGCCATGAGTGGCAAAGATCTTCTCCAGCGCCACCACCACGTTCTCAAACGCCACTGAGTCTATGAACTCAACTTCCGGGTATCTTGACCACTCGTCGACCACCACCAGAAAATGCGTACCTCTGGACGTAGATCCCGAGTCAGCGTGCACCACTTCCCATGGTCGAGTCCCTCGGGGCATTGCTTCAATGGATGGTTCCTTCTGGGCCGGGGCCGCCGCCTGGCACCACACGCAAGAGGCCACAAACGCCTCCACCTTCCGCTCCAGCTCAGGGAACCACACCTTTTGATGGAGGCGAGCTTTGGTCTTGGGGGCCCCTTGATGACCCTGGTGCGCCAGTGCGATGACCTGTGCCACTTTGGTCTGGGGCACCACGATTCGTTCCCCTCTCAGCAGTAGCCCCGACTCCGAGAATGTTAGTTCCTCTCTCACTTTCCACAATTGCTCGAGGGCGATCCGGGCCTCACATGTCCTTCGTTCTACAGCCTCCAGCACTGTCTTCCAGGCTCCTTTCTGCATGGCCTCCTTCAGGATGGCGAAGCATTCGTCGCCTCTCGACGCAGCCTCGAGTTCCTCCACCTGCATGGAGTTGGGTGTCGCGGTCTCCACGACCAGGCAGACGTGCTCGTCGGCTTCCTCCGCCGATGCCGACTCCTGCGAGTCGTTTCTGGGGTGTCGAGATAGGTAGTCCGCCGCATTGTTGGCACCAGGACGATAGATCAGCGACACTCCATACTCCAGCAGGGCGAGCATCCAGCGCTCAATCCTCACCGGCGGGCGAGATGACGAGCCCGCCATGATCGGCACCAGCGGCTTGTGGTCCGTGACTACGGTCACGGGCCGCCCCAGAATATAGAGGCGGAAGTGCCGACAGCCCCACAGCACCGCCAGGGGCTCCCTCTCGATTTGGGAGTATCGTTGCTCAGTGTCAGAAAGGGCCTTACTGGCGTAGGCTATTGGTCGGACCTCCTGGTCTTTCCCTACTTGCGTAAGCACCGCCCCAAGCCCATATGGGCTGGCGTCCACCACGATTTCCGTCTGTAGGCTCGGGTCGAAAAACGCCATGGTGTCATGCGCCGCTAAAGCCCCTCTGATATCGTCAAATGCCGCCTGTTCCAGAGGGCCCCACTGCCAGGTGGTATCCTTCTTGGTGAGCGACCTCAGTGGCTCAGAGCGGGATGCGAGATTCCTGATGAAACGGCCACAGTATGTGACCATCCCCAAAAAACTCCTCACCTCCGCAACATTCTCAGGCGGGCGCGCCTCCTTAATGTCCCTCACTTTGCGGGGATCCGGGGACACCCCATCCGCCTTAAATACGAACCCAAAGAATTCGATCGTCGTCTTCAGGAATTCGCACTTGTCCTTGTGCAGGGTGAGACCCAGCAAGCATAGCCGATCAAAGGTCTTGGAGATGCGTGACAGATGCTCCGTCTCCGATTTGGCGTACACCAAGATATCATCGCTAATATTTATGACGCCATCCAGATCCGCCAGTGCACCCCTTATTATGTTTTGAAAAACCTCCGCTGCGGAGGACACCCCAAAGCTCAGTCTCTTGTATCGATAGAGACCCCGATGTGTGGTAAAGGTAGTAATGTAGCGGGACTCAGGGTGCAAAACCACCTGATGATAACCCGATCTCAAGTCGAGCTTGGAGAAGAATCTCGCACCCTGCAGTTCCGCAATAATGTCATCGATGGTGGGGGTGAGGTGTCGCTCCCTCTTTATTGCCTTATTGGGGAGCCGCATGTCCACACAGATTCTCACGGCATCTGGCTGCTTGGGTTTGCGAGCGATGACGATGGGTGACACCCAGGGGGTAGGGCCTTCAACCTTTTCAATTATGTCCAGCCCCACGAGGTTGTCAAGTTCGCGATCTACCAGATCCCTGAGATGGAAGGGAACCCGTCGGTGCTTCAGTGCCACTGGTTGTATAGATTCGTCGATATGGAGCCGGACCGGCTCACCCACCAGCTGTCCAATGCCCTCAAACAGGGATCCATGTTTGGTCAGGAGGACCTGGATGTCATCTAGGTACACTGAGTAGGCGAACGTGACGATACCCAGTGCCTCCGCCGCGGCACAGCAGAGCAGGGTGTTGTCGCTCACCGGTGTGACATAGAACCTAGCCCGTATGTGTGAGTCACCATACTGCACATCAGCCACGAACACACCGTCCAAAGGCAAAGGCCGGTCCCCGCCGAAGGCGAATATGCGTGCTTTCGGCGCAGCCAGCGCGGGCGGGGGCTGCATGGTCTTGTAATGCTGGCGGGCCATTACATTTACGGATGCGCCAGTGTCCACTAGCATCGGCACAGAGGCTCTATTAACCAGCACGTTGCACCTGGGCTGTCTTTTGGAGCGGGACTTGAGCACGCTCACACTGGACACGAAAAACACGTTCTCCTCGTCCTCTTCCTCCTCCTCCTCCTCCTGAGGGGCCCCTTCGTCACCTTGGTCCACCTGGGCAACGTTGGAGGTCCTCTGGGGCCGGAAGAAGCCGGCTCGAACTGGTCCCCTCGGCACAATCTTGGGGGTGGCAGACCTACACATTCTGGCGAAATGGTCAGGGCCTCCGCATCTGCCACACTTGACTCGCGTTGCAGGACATTCCGCGGGGTGCGGGAGATCGTACCCACACTTCGGGCACGAGGCATTCAACCCCTGCGCGCGCTGGCTCTGAGTGCTCATGGGGCGCCTAACCCCGCGGCCTCTTCCGACCGCGCAGACCTCTTCCATCTTGGCTGGGCGAGCACCCGCTTCCATCCTGGTTGCCCGCAGTTCCGAGACCTCGTGGCACCTACCCAATTCTAGGATGCGAGGGAGGGTGATGCCCGGCTCTCGCAGTATCTGGCGTCTCAGTTTCCCAGAGCTGCACCCCTGAATGAGTTGGTTCCGAATCATAACCTCAGGGTCGTTCCAGGCACAAGGTGCTGCCAATCGCCGCAGCCGCCCAACGAACACATCCAGAGTCTCCTCATCTTTCTGTCGAGCCGTTCCCATAAGAAAACGTTCATAGTCCGCATTGGCCATCGGCAAAAAATGATTGTGGAGTGCCTCCTTCGCCGCCGCAAACGATCCGTCCACCGGCTGCAGGGACATAAATACCTCGTGCACTGCAGGGCCAGCAGAGTATAGGAGAGTGGCCAGCTTGCCGTCGTCCGTTGTCTCCATTGTGGCCCTGAAATACATCTCCAGCCTATCCATCCACATCTTCCACCTCTGTCCCAGGCTAGATGGAGAACCCGAGATATCAAACTCAGGCATTGGCTGTAGGGACCCCGGTGGTTTCGGCGGAGGAGCAGGCGGAGGTACAGGAGCGACAGCAGCAGCAGCAGCTTGATCCATGGTGGAAAGCGCACAGGCACCCCAAAGGATTGAGAAGAAAGGGGCCGCAACTCACCACCAGCCGTGATCTTCGTGGAGGTGTCACAAAAGCCGGCATGCAGACAATGAGGTGTCCAAAAATTGAGTAGAGGAAGAGACCCCTAGTGTAACAGCAGGCTTTCCATGGAGTCTCCGTGCCTCTCCTCGGTAATAGTAGTGAAGATGTCAAAATTTCCTTTTGGAACTGACATGTGCTGTGTTCAGCGACCATCCGCCGCTGAAATTCCCAAAAATTGTGTCCGGATGGCTCACCGGCGCTTCGTTACGAAGCCGTGAGTCTCCGAGGCCTAATGATCAAAATGGCCGCCGGCCGCGTGCGTCGCTTCCTTCTCTGCGGTCGGAGTTCGTCGGAGCGTTCACACGCGATCATCTGCGCTCCCGACGAAACTCCCCGCTTGTCCCAGGAAGCGATCCGGGCCTCGTCGCCACTGTTGGCGGTCTCCCGTGATCCGCCTCCGTGAGCCCCCCACCCCCGTGGTAGTGATACACGGAGACAGAGATGTTGTCGGTGTGGGCTCCCCGGTGATCTGTCGTCACCAGGAACCGCCCCGTTTATTTAACAGCGCACGCGACGGAGTATACGTCACTCCGTCGCGTGCGTACCCTTAAAGGGGCAACGCCACAGCCTCTGTACCTAATACTCATTTACTGTTCTGAAATGTGGTAAACTTGGGTTTTTTCTCCCCTCGCAGGATTCTCTAACTTAGGTGGCCTCTGTACCTAATACTCATTTACTGTTCTGAAATGTGGTAAACTTGGGTTTTTTCTCCCCTCGCAGGATTCTCTAACTTAGGTGGCCTCTGTACCTAATACTCATTTACTGTTCTGAAATGTGGTAAACTTGGGTTTTTTCTCCCCTCGCAGGATTCTCTAACTTAGGTGGCCTCTGTACCTAATACTCATTTACTGTTCTGAAATGTGGTAAACTTGGGTTTTTTCTCCCCTCGCAGGATTCTCTAACTTAGGTGGCCTCTGTACCTAATACTCATTTACTGTTCTGAAATGTGGTAAACTTGGGTTTTTTCTCCCCTCGCAGGATTCTCTAACTTAGGTGGCCTCTGTACCTAATACTCATTCACTGTTCTGAAATGTGGTAAACTTGGGCTTGCCGCTCACGTCCTGCCTGCGTGCTTCTCGGATCGTCTGTCTTCCCGCCCCCACACTCCCTCCTACTCCATGGTGCTCTCTATCTCGCCTATCTTCTCTAACTGCTTCTCTATTGACTATCCTGCTCTCCTCACTAAATCTGGTAGGAAAAAGTTTAAAAAGGACAGCCTGGTCTCCAACCCAGGCCTCCCTATCGCTGACACCTACACTAGTGCCTGCTCTAAGGAAACTCTCACTGACATCCTCTTTTTCGTGCCTTCACCTGACCTATGGACCCTTCATATGGTCTCTGTGCTCTCTCCTTTTTCCTCTTCTCCCATTAATGGTGGCACCCGTTGGGATGTCCTCTTGGCCCCCTTCCGCTCCTCTAAGGCCATCATTAATGTCTACGCTAATGGGACCGTCTTGGTCCAAGGCCCTCAGGCCAACCTTCACCTCTTTGATAGACGCTTCCCTCGCCTCATCAACTTCCTTTCCTCCCCTGCTGTCCCCCCCTCTCTTCGGCTACCTTGCCTCTACCCTCCCTCCCTGCCCCCTCTCGCACTCCCACTTCACCTCCTTCTTCTACACCTCCGCAGGGCGTACCTCTGATCTGTACCCCTCCCCGGAAGTCCTTCAAGGATGGCAACCTTCTCCACTTTGCCACTCTTAACTCTCGCTCTGCCATCAAGCATTCCTCCGATATCTGTCGCCTTCTTGAGGAACTGGACCTTGACGTCCTCGGTCTCACTGAGACATGGTTCACAGCCAGCTCTGTCACGAGCTTTGACACACTCCTACCTGAAGGTTACAAGATCCTCTCTGTGCCCAGGCCCAACCGTGCAGGGGGGGTGTTGCCCTTATCTTCCCTGAGTGGATTCCTGCCACTGTCACTCCTACGCAGACCTACTCCTCTTTTGAATGTCTTGTCTGCCGACTCTCTCTCTCTCCTAGCCATTCCCTTACCGTGGCTACTATCTATCGGCCACCTGGTCAAATTTCCTCCTTCCTCTCTGAGTGGGCTGACCTCTCCTCCTCACTCCTGTCCTCTACCACTCAACTCCTCTTTCTTGGTTACTTCAACATCCACCTAGATGCCTCCTGTCCCCCCACTGGACTCTTTCGTGACCTCTGCGACTCTCTCTCACTCTCTATTCTCCCGTCTGGGCCTACTCATTCTGCAGGGCACACTCTTGATGCTCTGATCTCTTCTGACCTTCCCCTCTCTGTCCCTCTCTCCACTCCTCTCTCCTGGAGTGATCACTTTCTCCTATCCTCCCACCTCACCCTCCCTACCCCACAGGCAAAGCCACCCTCATCATTGCCACCCACCTTCTCGGTCATCCGACCCATGAAGCGCGTGTCAGTTGGGGCTTTCGCTGCCACCTTCTCGCCCCCCCGCCCCCTTCGGCTGACTCCCACCCTGACACACCCCTCTCCTTGCTCCACTCTGCTATATCTGATACTCTTGATATCCTTGCCCCTGTCATGAAAATCCGCCTGAAGCCCAAAGCCAAATGTAACTCCTGGTATGATTTGGATCTCGTCACCCTAAAACGCAAGTGCAGGGTGGCAGAGAGGAAATGGCGTGCTTCATGTTCATCTTCTGACAAACTGGCCTGCCGCCTGCTCCAAAGGCAATACCGTCTCTCTGTTCTCACCAAGAAGAGAGCCCTTATCCAAGCTCGCATCTCTGCGGCATCTAACAACTCGGCTGAACTCATTAAAATCTGCAAGGAGCTTGCCAACCCTGCTGCAGTCTCTAACTCTCCAGTCCCCTCCCAGGCCCTCTGCACTGCACTGGCCTCCCACTTCATCTCTAAAACTCAGGACATCCTGTCCTCACTCTCCTCCTATCACCTCCCCCCCCTCTCTTCCCTGCTCTTCCTCTGGCCCTTCTGCAGCCACCCCTCCTCCCTCCTTCTCTGCCTTTCCCCTTTTTTTATGCTGACGAGGTTTCCAGACAAGTCCGATCTATGAAAGTCTTGTCTAAACAGATTCACCCCTGTTCCTCCAAAACTATCAAGGACCACATCGACTCCCTGGCTCCTGCCCTGGCTGACTTTTGCAACCACTCCTTCGCCTCTGGAGTCTTCCCATCCCCCCTTAAGCACTCCCTTGTGCACCCTCTCCTTAAGAAACCCTCTGCCGACCCCTCCTGTCCGGCTAACTATCGCCCAATCTCCATCACTCCCTTCCTGGGCAAGCTCCTGGAGAAACTGGCCATCTCCCAGCTAAACCTCCATGCTGAAGCTGTTGATAGTCTCCATGACCATCAATCTGGCTTCAGAGCGGCCAGAAACACGGAAACTGCTCTCCTGAACATTCGTGAGGACCTGCTCTTGAACCTCGACTCCAACACTCCGTGTGTTCTCATTCTGCTCGATCTCTCTTCTGCCTTTGACACTGTCAGCCATGCCATCCTACTCAACCGTCTCCGTGATAACCTGGGTATCACTGGTCAGGCTCTGGCGTGGCTTACCTCTTTCCTTTCCAATCGACCCTCCCAGGTCCAACTTGGGTCCTTCCTCTCTGACATCTTTTTCTCCACCTGTGGCGTTCCCCAGGGATCTAATCTCTCTCCCTGGCTGTTCAACCAGTATCTGGCACTCCTTGCCCACCGCATCGCCGCCCTCTGCCCCAACTTTCAGGGCTATGCAGACGATACCCAGCTCATTTTCAGGCTACCCTCGGCCTCCTCCTCTCCCTCCCTCATCTCTGACTGTCTGTCTGCTATCCAGGAATGGTGTGCTGCCAATGACCTCTGCCTTAATGATAGTAAGACTGAGATCCTACTCATCGGCACACCCACTCCCTCCTTCCCTGCAGCTCTCTGGCCGGCCTCTCTTGGCCCTCTTCCTGCTCCTACCTGCAAGGCAAAAAACCTCGGAATCATCTTCGACTCCACACTCTCCTTCTCTCCTCATATGTCTGACGTCTCTAAGAAGTCACATTACCAGCTGCACCTCCTCAGAGGTATTCTTCCCTTCCTCTCCTTCCCCCAGAAGCTCACTGTCTCCCGAGCCCTGGTTCTCTCGGAGCTGGACTACTGTAACAGCCTCTATCTTAATCTGCCTGCCTCCACTCTCCGCCCTCTGCAACTCATCCAGAACAGAACTGCGAGACTTGTCCTTGGCCTCAAGCCCAGGGACCGTATCTCTCCAGGACTGAAATCTCTACACTGGCTCCCAGTGGCTGCGAGGATTAAGTTCAAAACCCTCTGCATTGTCCACAAGGCCTTCTGGGGCCTAAATACCTTCAACTCTCTCAAAGCTTCCTAAATATCTTCCTTCCCGAGCCCTACGCTCATCCGTCTCCAACTCCCTCAGGGTCAGCCGCTTCTCGAAGCAACGAGCTGGGGGTAGATCTCTCTCCGCGGCAGGGGCCTCCCTCTGGAACAGCCTTCCTGCCTCCCTGAAACTTGAGGAGAACCATCTCCGGTTCCGGAAGCACCTCAAAACCTTCCTCTTCACTTCTGCTTTCTCTCTCCCTCTCCCCTGCTAAATTCTTCACCAACACTGCACTGATTCTGCAACTGGGCCACTCTCACCGACCTCGGTCCTGGGCCCAGTCACTCTTCACTTGCACTGCCTCCCTGGCAACCCCTGCACTGCGGGACTGTCTCTGTATCACTACAGCCCCCCCCCCCCAGCACTTGTCTGCACTTACCTTGCACTTGCCACCAGCTGGCCCTATTTATTTAATATTTTATTTCTATTCTACTTATTTGTACTGCACTCCCCCCCCCCCTTCCCCTTGCACTTTTTCCCTTCCCCCTACCCCTGCACTTGCGCGGTCTGAATGACACCTGGCCTAGTGGGATCGTTGTCTGTCTTCCCCTTGCTTCCCCCTCCCTGCCTCGTCGCGCCTTGAAACACTTGTGTATAGGTGCGTTACAAATGCCATATCATATCATCCAACCAGCCCTAATTTAAATGTCACCAACAACAAGCAAAGAGCTTGGCAACCCAAGGAAATGGAGGCAAGGGAAAAGCACTGAACAATGAGCTCAGCAACACGGGGCAGTGGAGGCAAGGGAAAAGCATTGAGCAACAAAATGGCTTACTTGAAGAAACCGACACTGTGCAGCCAATGACATCATCAACTAATCAGCCAATCAGGTGCTGCTTACATCAAAAACATTACAACACCACCACACACATCACTATATGTACATTTTTGAAGCCATTTTAAACCAAAACGAAAATATTACATTAACTGGTTTATTTAAAATGCAAAATACATCCAAATGTGCAGGATAACATCAAAGCTGAAGTCAATATATTTAAAAGCATCAATGAAGAGAATTTTTTTTTTTTAACATGAACAGATGACGGCTGCCATTTTGGAAGTAAAAATGGCCGACAAATTCACCACGCAGTAGAAATTGAGCCAAAGAGTGCAAAAGGAGGTGTGACTGGAAGGAAAATGGGTGGGAATGGGAGGAAATTCCTATACATTTCACTTAGCGATGGGTGTTAAATGGGTGGCACACATGGTCAAACTACCATGTATCCGTCCTCATATGCCAACCATTGAAAAGCATTACAACAAACCTGCATCCAAAGCCCCTGTTTCCAGCTCTCATGTTAAAGCTCTTATTTTAAATACAATAGTTTTGGCTTTATAGTTAGCGCTTTCAGCGCCACCTAGTAGCCAAAACTAAAAAGGGTAATGGTGACACCTTGTTATTACAGTGCTTGGAAGCTGGAAGAGTCTGAAACGTGCTATGTCACAGATGGCCTTAAGAATACAAATACTCTAGAAGATAGTTGGAAGGTACTTATTCTA
Source organism: Ambystoma mexicanum (assembly GCF_040938575.1). Taxonomy (NCBI): domain Eukaryota; kingdom Metazoa; phylum Chordata; class Amphibia; order Caudata; family Ambystomatidae; genus Ambystoma; species Ambystoma mexicanum. The sequence goes on from NC_090941.1 coordinate 996,180,961, forward strand.
TGCAAATCAAATGAGACTGACGTCTGTTGGGCTACAAGGGCAATAGGACACTTTAATGGCGTCCCTCCCTCGCCTAATGGCGTCCCTAATCTAGGCTTACCTATCTCCTTTGTTGACAAATAGAGATTGGTAACCCGTTAATGTCTTGAATACAAACTGCAGTGATGACCTGAAGGACTCTGCCTTTGTTCTCTCTTTCTCTGAGTTTCTTCTAGGTGGAATCTATCCTAGTCTCCCCAGAATAAATGGGTCTCTTAATGGAAAGTGGTTCTTTTCTCGGCCACTCTGTTCACTTTGTATCCCTCTTTCCTCCCTCATGTTCATAGCTATGATGTCCTCTCCTTTTTCCCTCCTTCTCTTGCTTCACTCCCTATAAAGTCATGTCAAACAGTATTTCACTGTGTTTTCATCTAACTCGAAAGGATTTCCTTTTTTTTTTCTTTTTTTTTTTTGGTACTCATCAACTGCCACCTAATGGGGTATACACACGTGGCTCAATTCCAGTGAATGCATTCTGTGTACACTACACTGGTGCTGCTTGAGGAAAAAACATTATTTGTCGCGAAGGGGCTCCGAGCAGCACTTTTGCTTCGGACTGACCACAAATAGCCCCTGACTGCACAGACCTTGACTGTAGAGAGCTTGAGACCCCTGCCTCCTCTCCCCAACACTCCTAAAAGACGAGGCCTGGTGTAATAAAATTCAATCTGCCATGCTGGATAAGCTGGACACCCTACATGCTAAGATCTTTGCCCACCGAAAGGCACTTTCTTACCTAATAGCCAAGAGCCATTGCTGCCCCTCACCTGCAGCCTTCACCAGTCCCTTCCCCCTGTTTGAATTCAAGGATATGACTATAGCAGAAGTGACTGCCCTCCTTCGATCCATTAAACCCTCTAGCTGCAAAGGGGACACCTGCCCAGCTGAGGTCATCAAGGAGTGTGCCCCCTCCCTTGCCCCCCTTATCACAGCCTTCATTAACGCCTCGTTCCAATCTGGCCATGTCCCAGCTGGACTCAAGGAAGCGAGGGTTCGTCCACTCCTTAAAAAAAAAAATGTAAAAAAACCTCCCTAGACCCATCGGTCCCAGGGAATTACATGCCCATTACCACTGTCCCCCTCTTACTAAAAATTTTGGACAAGGCCGCCTACCTGCAAGTACAAAAATTCCTTGAAGACAACCATCTTCTTTGTCTTCGGCAATCAGGCTTTCGGCTGCGTCATAGTACCGAATCGACCCTCCTTGACCTCAAAAACCAGATGGATGACATAAGAGATGCAGGCAAACCTGCGCTACTTCTCCCTCTGGACCTATCTGCTGCCTTTGATCTGGTGGATGACAAGACCCTCTGCCACCATCTCTCCACCGCAGCGAATTTCTCCCCCAGTGCCTGCAAATGGATTACTTCATTCTGCAGGGAAGAGCAATGAAGGTCTTCTCTGACTGCATCTGCCGACCCAAGCATCATCCAATGTGGGGTCCCACAAGGCTCTTGCATTGCTCCTACCCTCTACGATCTCTTCACAAGGCCCCTGTTCAAAATCCTGGATGCACTGGGCATCCCATATACGAACTGTGCTGATGACACCCAGGTGCTCATCCCCCTCTCAGGTGATTACCTGTCTGACCTGAACACCCTCAACACCCTCAACGCCATCTACTCTACGATCCAATCCTGAATGGCAGAAAACTGGTTATGCCTCAATAGTGAGAAAACCGAACTTCTGCTGATTGGATCCCACTCCACCCTGGACAAGCTGGACAGCTCTTTCACCGTCGACAACATCCCCATCACTGTCTCTCAAACGGTCAAGACCCTAGGTGTTTATCTCGATTCCTACCTAACCATGAATAGGCCTGTCAATGCCATTGCATCAGCCTAAGCCTATCATTCCAAATTTCTCAATGCAGTTGGACTGTTCTTATCCCAACAAAATTGCCTCATCATCGCCAGGGCAATAATTGGATCAAGGCTGGACTACTACATTGCCCTTCTTGTAGGGGCTTCATGCACAAATCTTGCTAAACTGCAACTAGTCCAAAACAACGCCCTTAGGGCGGCCACTGGTGTATCACGTAGGGACCACATCTCAGAACTCAGAAGGCAAGTCCACTGGCTACCAGTTAGAGAGAATAATTTTCTAAACCCTTGCCTTGACGCACAAGTGTCTCCACGACCAGGCCCCCCCCCGACCTTGCCCAAAGGGTCTCTAAACACCTTGCATCCAGGCCATCCAGAACGGCATATTCCAACGTTATAACCGTTCCCAGAATGCGCAGAGCTCGCGCTGGTGGTTCTAGCTTCGCCACCATGGCTTCCACCCACTGGAGCTCCCTCCCACCCCACATCAGGATAATAGACTCTCATGCTGCCTTTCGCAAGGCCATTAAAACCAGGCTGTTCGTATGACTCTGCACATTCTGCACGTTCTTTGTAACCAAGTAACCTGTTCTATCCCACCTATCTATGTAGCCATGTACCGTATCTAAGATTATTTATGTTGGACGTTTCATTGTCACCCTGAAGTGAGCCTTCTTATGCTCCGTTTTACAGCGCCTCGATGCCCGTGGGCTCTAGTGCGCTTTACAAATATAAATAAATAAAAATAGACCAGTCCACTGTGCTACCAAGCTCCCCATGCTTGCATAGTCTACAACCCCATATTTTCTATCTCTGGTTTTTACTGCTTGCACATGGGAAACAAAAAGCAACAAACTGGACTAAAACAAAGGAGGCAATTTCTTTAAAAATAGTATTGGAGGAGGTGCACTGAACCTAGCTCCCAAGGATGCTGCCTTTTCTGACGTGAGTGGCCGCACCGCTAAGAAAGGCCTGCCAATGACCCATACAGAATCATACATAAGCTTTAACAAAGCCAGTTGCCTCATCACAACCTTGCGCCTGGCAGTGCAGTTGTGTTTAGTGCCACACCTTGGTGAGGCTAGAGAGGTGATGTTAGGTTTCTGCATAGGCCTGTCAGAGTTTTAGAGTGGGGGAATAAATTCCATAGAGGCTGCTCGCCAACGCAAAGGGTGTATTGCTTGTCGGCAGCTACTACAAGTACTGTAGTTCCAGTGTCAATAAAGAGGAAAATGATTCCAATAAGTGGGTGAGTAACGCAATCCCAAATGGCGGCATCAATGACTTATGTATTTGAGCGACCGGCAATTTGTTGCCAGATGAGATTCAGCAGTCTTACATATTTCCTTAGAAAAGGTAAAGGAGTTTATTGGATCAGATGGTGTGTAGGTCATTCTTGGCCTGTTCTGCTGGCCATTTATGTATGCTTGTAGAATGTTGGTGAGTGTTCTGATTGGCGGCTCAGGAGAATGTTGTGTGAGTGTTGTATCTGAGTGTTCCATGTGTGTCAAGTTGGGGTCCTGAGCTGGTGATGTGAGGGTGGCCGGTTGGTGTACTGCATGTCTACTTACCTGTATTATAGTCAAGAGTAACTGGAATTGTGTATCTGTAAATATGTACAATACATTCTCCTGGAACTACAAATGAAGCACCACAACTGGTCTCTGTGAACCATTGAGCCCCATATGACAATCACAACAATGAACTTTTTAGTGGAAGAATCTATCTTTTTTTTCAGAATGCCAACTCTTTTGAGTACCAGGTGTTGTTTAATTTTAGATTAATTTTTGTAAGTGAGTCAAGAAACTGCTTTGCCTAAAACTGAAGCAGGTGCTGTGTTGAAAAGGGTTTGTGTAGCTTGAGGAGGGCTATTGTAACAAGAAAGGGCAATTGCTTCCGGTGTAACTAACGACCATTTACAATAGCTGAAAATATGTTTTACATTTGGTTGATATTTTTGATGACAAAATGCCTTTTTTTACTGGTCCAACTCACAACTTTGAGTGCCTTACATCAAAGAATTGGTCACAGAAGAAGACTGCATCAAGAGTGTGTGCATGTATGCGAGTGAGTACAGAAACAAGCTTGGGAAGACTCATCTCTTGTAGCGAGTTTAAAGACTGTTTGGTTTTTAAATTATGTTCAATTCTCGAGGTAGTACTGTAGTAAAGTCACCTGCCGGGTAACGATGGGGACAGGAAGGAATAATGGATGATGGGAAGCTACACGAGAATTTTTCAAAAGTTGAGTTGAAAGGCAGAAATTGATCAGTTATGAATAAATCAAAGGTGGTATTAGAATCAAGAAGAAATGTGTTGTGGACACATTCTGCATTAGAGTGTTGCAAAAAGGATACTTACTACTAAATGTCCATAGAATATTAAGGCTAAACCGCAACCTATTTTGTCTACCCGATTTTCTGAGATGGCTTTATATCTAAGAAGGGATAAATGTGTTATAAAATGAGCTTTGGCAGCCAATATCCAGGTTTCTAAAATGAAAATAAAATCTAAATCCTGAAAGAAAATGAAATCACGAAGCGGAAAATCTATTTTTGGCTGCATAGGATGCATTTTTGTAGTTGGCTTTTAACGGTTTCCCTACAATTTTGCAGTGAGGGCTTTATATAATGTAAAAGGGGCTATAGAGATTCTTAGCTTTCAGAGTCTCTGTGCTGAGTTGAGAAGCTCGAGCCGTTGCGGAACGCAGTGATGTCTTGGAAAGTCGAATTGCAATCGTGCTACTAGTGTGACCAACTGTAGCAGATGGCCTTCCCCCTGCCTTTCTTCACTCTCTGAGGCATGTCAGTCACAGATCATGCAGTGCCAGGATGAGCCAATCATGACTTGCCAGTATCGATCGTCAAAGAGCAGGAAACACTAGGAGCTAATCGGACTTCCAGTTTCTTACCTAAGCAATATATCGAAAAGAAATGAAGGGATTGAGTCTGAGTACTGGCAATGTGGCACCAAAGGCCAAATAGGACGGCAAAGAAAGTAAGTCATGGGTCCAGGCATAGGTCCCTTACAAGAAACTGAGAAGGATATCTAAAATAATGATCTGTAGTGTTGAAACCGTGCCCAGTGGTGTTCGGGTACACAGTCAAGGGCTCACCCTCGGCAACCCTTTGCTGAGGCATGGGAGGGACATTTGGCTTGCCTTCTGTTCTAGCACCAAGGGACAACTTAGATTATCCTCACATGGATGCAATAGAGGGCCCTACACAGAGAAGGACACGTCACTGAACTGTCCTCTCCGTTTCTCCTTGTTAACACTTGTATGACATCAAAAACATTTGGCGCACCAAGCTTGCTAGGTAATGGTGCTTACGGACGCCAACCAGACGCACAAAAATAAAAATGGCCACTCCAAAGGTTGGAGCACCACAATATTTATTTACACCTTCCTACAAAACTGTATTCACGTGACTATATAATGGCCGATCTAGCGCTGTCCTACTTGTCCTAACCTGTGCCAGGCCAACATCCCTTTTCACAGATGTTGATATCCTCTTACTCTCCAGTGTTGAAGTGACGAATAGTGCACACATGCTAGTATACATTCACACACATATTGGGTATTACTTTGCAGGTTTGAGCTGTCATCCATGCATGTGGTTGCTCCTTCCCATGATAAAGGTCAGACACATAGCTCGAAACCCCACTTTACTTAGACCATGGAATTCTCAACCACCGACACAATCTCAAACTCTGGGTTTAGACCTAAAAATAGTTGTGAAAGAGGCTCAACTCTCAAATATATAAATGGAAACTGTTTTTTTCAATGAAAGGGTAATGAGTGTAAGGAGCAGCCTCCTACTAAAAGGGATGGAGATGCCCAAAGTTAACAAATGCGAATGTGGCAGAAATAGGGGTACTATACATCCGAGTAAGCAAGCATAATGCTGAAGAATGGAGGGAAGATGAGTGCTGTGGGCAAGGGTGGACGGGTGTGTGTGTGTCTGCCTGCCTGCCTGTTTGTTTCTTCCCTTCTGTATTCCTCTGGCTTCCAGTTATGCTGCAGGTCACTGGCTTCTAATTGTGTTGGTCCTGTTGGTTTCTTTTCTCTCAAACTGGAAGCTAATGAAGATGATGAAGCCACTGTTTAAATCCCTTTGTTTCACAAAACAGATGGTGGCGGTGCCACTGCCCCATACTAGTAATTGGAATGGACAGACCATTCACTTGTGTCCTTCAACTTATCAACATCCAGACCATCTCCTATGGCCCCGTTGTTAGCGCCACCATGCTTAACTAGAAATAAAAAAAGTATTACAGTGGATAAAGTAATCCCTGCCATCCAACCTACTCTAAATGCACTGCCAGACAACCCAGCTCCTAGCATTCTAGTCCACGAATATAACAATATCATGCTCACTACATTGGATAAAATTGCCCCGCTTAAACTCAGAACAAGTAAACCCAAAGCCCACCTAAATAAATGGTTTAAACCACAACTAAAAGACTTGCGCCTTCTAAAAAGAAAAAGTGAAACCACTTGAAGACTATGCCCATCTAAAGAAAACAAAGCAAAATTAACCACCATCTCCGCGCACTACTAAAGTGAAGTCTGCCTAGCAAAACGGAACTCTTATGATGAACGAATTGCCAATTCTAACTCCAGCATGAAGGAACTTTTTTCCATACTGAAAGAACAAGAGTCACCAATAGCCACACCTGATTCAGTCACCAAGGATAAGCCTTGGTGTGCAGGTATCCAACATGCGCTAGCAAATAAAATACACACGCTCCAAAATAAAATACAGCAAAAAAAAGACATGCTGAATTTACAGCACATGCCTAATATCCCGTTGCCTAGTGACTTACTTCCAGCACATAATACCAAATTTCATTTCTCCAAAACCTCTCCCTTAGAAGTAGAAAAAATAATTCTCTCGCTCAAACCGTCTAATTGCAAAGTTGATATCTCTCCAGCACAGCTAACCAAAGACGCTGCCAGAGACTTATCACCATTCATCTCCAAATTGATTAACGCTTCCTTTGCATCAGGTACTATCCCAGCCAACCTAAAACACTCCTGGGTGCTCCCACTCCTTAAAAAGCAACACTAGACCCTCTCTTCCCAATGAATTACCGCCCTATTACCACGGTACCATTCCTCCTTAAAATAATGGACAAAGCCGCCTACATCCAGATTCAAAAATATCTTGAACTGCACAAACTCCTAGGAGCCAGACAATCTGGCTTCCGTCCACTACATGGAACGGAAACTGCCTTAATAGACATAAAAACCCAAATTGATGAGCTGAGCGATAAAGGGAGGACAGCACTCCTGCTCCTACTTGGTCTCTCAGCTTCATTCGACCTTGTGGACCACAAAGTCCTCTGTAGACACCTGGACTCTGCAGCCCATTTCTCCCCTGAGGCCATTAGGTGGATAGAACCATTCCTGAGTGAGAGAACCATGAGAGCTTTTTCCCAACAGCAGCTGCAGACCCCACTCCCATCTTGTGTGGCGTCCCCCAGGGCTCATGCGTCTCGCCAACTCTGTACAACATTTTCACCAAACCTTTGTTCGACCATCTGGACCTTCTGGGTATCACCTACACTAATTATGCGGATGATACACAGATTCTCCTCCCACTTTCAGGGGATCATAGTAAGGACAGAGAGTTGGTGAATAGGGTAGATCTTATCATTCAAGCATGGATGGCTACCCATGGCTTGTGCTTGAATGATAAGACAGAGTTGATAATCCTGGGCGCACGCATACACATCAGCTAACTAGGCCAGGAATACTCTTCATTCAATATTGATGGAAATATTATCAAGGTTTCCACGGAAATACACACCCTTGGCTTCCACCTTGATTCCACTATGTCATTTGACAAATAAATAAAATCTTTGGCCTCCACCACTGCCTACACTTGTAAGCTGATAAGAGCTGGCAAGCCATTCGTCTCCAATGACAGCTGTGTAATCCTGGCTACAGCTTTAATACTCTCTAGAATTGACTACTGCAATGCCCTGTACAGCAGTGCAAACACAACTACCATCCAAAGACTACAAACACTACAAAATAATGCCTTGAGAGCAGCGCTTGGCATAAACCGCCTTTAGACTCCAACATAAATGGCTCTCCACAGTTAACAAAATACAATTAAAAATGATCTCACTGACCCATAAAGCTTTAAATAACACTTCCCCTAGTTACCTCATGATTAAAGTACATAAAAGAACGTCTATTAGACCAACCAGAGCTGGTAACGCTAACTGCCTACTAGTACAAATGTATAAGTTAACAACGATTGGTGGCAACAGTTTTCCAGTGAAGGCCGCTTAACCTTGGGAACTCATTACCATATAATCTGAGAGTAGTCCACCCTGCCCTCACTTGAAAAGGAACGCCATTCAATATATCATCTCCAAGGACCCCTAGTTACTTCATCTCCCATGCCATATCTGCCCTCTGGCCCACATCACCCTTATACCCCTAGTTGAATTATATCATACTATCGGTATTATTTTGTGTAATTTGACCTGACGCTTTGTGTTCCATGTACCTTTACTGTAACCTGCATATTTTGTGACTTTGTGAGCTTTGCATTATCTTTTTGCTGCGCCCTGTTACCCATGGGTTTGGTGCGCATTAGAAGTCAATAAACAAACAAACAATTCTCTTAGCAGCCTTTAGACACCTTCAACCATCGGTCACTTGAGAAGGGGTTGAGATACTTGGGCATCACTGGTTTGGCTTTCTTGTGGCTGGTACCCTAGCTTTCAGACCGAACTCAATATGTCAATAGCCCTTCTGAATAGTAGAGATGTGTTGTTGGCAGATGGCCTTCGATTTTTTTTTTGTTGTCTCGCTTCTATCAGTCTGGATATGATATGGCATTTATAGCGTGCCTATACACAAGTGGGCAGACATTGGTTAAAGCTCCACTCTTATAAACTAGAGGTGTTGATAGTTGGGGAAGACTCAAACAATTGTAATGGCTCTATGGCTTACTTTGGTGGGTGCTTGTCCTTCAACACTGACTTCGAAAGAATCTCCAAATTTGACCCGTCTCCCTCACTGCTTCTGCAGATCAAATCAGTTACTAAAGCCTGCTTGTGCCACCTGTGCATTTATCTTTTCTTTTTTCCCATCTCACCACTGCAGTCACTTTCTTGATTTCCTAAGATGTTACTATGTGCTCCTTATATTGGCTGCCCTGCCCGGAAACCTTACAGAATTCCACTGCAAAACCGTTCATGTCTGCCTGTCCAAGAACTCTGGCACCCTAAACCTCTCCAAGCACATCCAGTGTTTTTTCTTTCATTGGCCATGCTCGACTACAGGATGTGTTCAAAGCTGCCACATGGCATTCTATGCACACATTTACAGAACGTATCTGCCTGTATTCAGATATTGGGGATGATGCCACCTTTAGCTGTTCATGGTTTTTCTTTCCCCCTCCACTCACACCAAACATTTGTGGCGCTGCTTTAGGAAACAGTCAAGGTTGGTGAAACCCTGTCTCATAGCGAATAGAGCTCTATGTTCTGTTAACTGTACAAGACCCCCGCTCCCCCACACAATGTTTGCTTGAAGTTCACAATGATCTAATAGCTACATATTTTAGGGTTGAACTGAAGAAATAGATTGCCTCTCCAGTGGAGTACGAGAAGAATCTGTGGTGGTTTTGGCCGCAGAATTCCGCTTCGATCCCCAGAAGAACCTAGTAACAGTGTCATCTCCCTACCAGGTGCATATCCTCTGCGGCATCCCCCCACTACACGGAGTATGTCGTTCTGTGTAGATGAGATTACTAGGTGCCGTTTTATGTGGGGCTTTGTATGATGAATTCACACCAGCTTCCGCTACTCCAGTATAGGGGGGCAGGAATGACCCTTCCGACTCCCACTGAGACTCCACATTACCCCAGACCTGAAAACGTGGGTTCCAGTGAATTAGAACATTTTGTTCAAATCTCTAATCTCTACATCGGTCATAGAACGTATTGACCCAAAGTTCTGAAAACTGACTGTTCTAACGGTACCAGCCTAAAAGGATCCTGCAATCTAGAAGAGAGAGCAATTTGGCATCCTACCTTCAAAAGGCAAAGTCACAGAGAGGAAGGTGCAGTGTCCCAAACTATGGAACCATTTGCCACCCTCATTAAGAAATGAAAGACCACACACCATTCAGATGATCACTAAAACTGAACTTTACAAACAAGCCTTCCAAAATGAAAGATCTGGTGCACATAGCTCCCCCCAGTGACTGGCCAGAATGGCTACCTTACCCCACCCCTACATGATGGACTTAATTAGCTTTTTGGTATGTTATGTTTTCCACTGATTTGTAGACGAGACTGAGAGTACCTTGCATAACTGTGACTGGCGCTTTTTTGCACTTTGAATGTTGGTTGCCTCCTTTTTTCCCTTTTTTCTTAATCTTTTTGTATCTGCTCTTCTCACATCCTTTCTTACCCACACCCCTGCCTACCTTAGCACCTTGAAGCAATATGAAAGCTGAAAGTGCTTTATAAATGACCAATAAAATAAATAGAAATAAATGTTGACACATTTGATCAGTAACTTGTTTTCACAAAGTGATCCTCCGTCTATGCTATTGAGGTACAGCATAATGCTAGTAATGATTTTCTTGGGACAACTGTTGTAGCCTCACGTAAGCAGTTATCACCTGAATCTAGAAACGAGCTCCAGCACTGTCTGCCTTTTGCTTTGTGTGTCTGCAAAGAAGTACTTCACCATTTGCTGCTTTTCTTGTTTTATTCTTCAAACAGATGTGATTAAACCTCTGGGGCTAATCCATGGCAAGGATGGAGGAGAATCCCTTTGGAATAAAATGACGACAATTTGTGCAAGGACACCATTGGTGCTGCATGGTTCGAAGGTCAACAACGTACGCATTGCAGAGGTTGAATCCAATGCTCAACTTTATGCACTAGGTACTTCTAAGACTTGACGCCCTGTTTTGCTATTAATAAAAAGCCTAGAAGTCGCCACTAATTTGCTTGCATGTGATGTTGTCCATGCCTGTAAATGCTACAGGTTGAACCGAAAGAATCTATTGAAAGTATATATTGTTTACACCTTTATTCTAATTTCCATAAAATGGTATAATTCATGGCTTGCCTACATGCAGTTACTATTGATTGCAAAATGATTTTGCATAGACCAGTCATTTGCTACAAATTCGGTCACAAGTCAGATTTTATTAAGGCCTACTAAGTCAAAGTGGTTTAGATAATATGCTGTGTGTGGAGCCTTTGATACAAGACTGGGGTTGTTCTTGGACAGCTGGGCTCTTGGGTCTATCCTGAGTTCTATTTAGTGGTTTGCATTTTGTTCGTAGTAAAGCTTGACTACTTCTATTTTAATTCCCGTTGTAAAATGAAGCAGGAAAGGTCCTGGACATATCGAAGCCATAAGTCCCTTGACTTTCATATTGTGGCTTGAATTGCATGCCCTCTAAAATAAAGCAACTTTGGCTTGATAAGCCCCTGAAGCTGGCGTTCTTCAATTAGGTTTTTCTTTTGGTCAGAGACTGTTGACCCATCAAAGGATAAGGGCTCCATATAGCCTATAAGAATCCATAGAGGAACTAGAGCAATAATTAAAAGCATATATTGCCTTATGGGTCCAACATAAATATCTGAATAAAAAAATCTAGAACCTGCAGTAATTGGAGGGGATTTTGCCGTGGAAAGAAATGGGGTGAGTGGTTAAGATGGGTACTATAGAAAGATTTCTCTTGTTGCTACCGTTGGGCGTAGGTGACAGTCCGCTTGGGGGTTAGCGGAGCAGAAGACTTTGTGTGGTTTGGGCGTGGTAGGCATGATGCCAGTCGTTTATTTCGTAATGTTTGTAGTGGAATCCAATACAGTGTTACTCAATCACTAGGGATTGTAGGCCCTGCTGGGGCCAAATGCCTCCTTGCTCTGTTTTAAGCATATTTCTAAAAGCAAGATTGTGCAGAGGGGTGTTACCTGGTATGCGCTTAATCTGACCCTTAAACCCCTACACTAAGTGCTCCTCCACCCTAGTATTTTCTGTCACTTAAACATGTACTACTGAATGATTAGCTGCAAGATTCTAGTGGGGATATAGCCTGGAGGGATTCTGTGCACTTACTGAGATATAGAAGGGATGGGGAACTAGTGTAGGTGGTTGGGGTTTACATACATATGAACCAGACTAGTGATGGTATTTTGGGAGTGATAGAATAACAGATGTTACAAGACGTTCCTAAACAGTTGTGGCAGTATTTGGCAAGTTTAGGTTCAACATTCATTTTTATTCGATGCCCTGTTTCCAATCCCTCTTTTTCTTCCCTCTAGACTTGAATAGCAGCAGTTCCATAAGCAGTCTTCACTTTCTGGACTGCAATACCTTCATTGCTTTCTGTGTCAATGGACAGATGCACCTGGCAGACATCAGGGAGGAGCAGCATGGGGTGAAAAATATTCACGCCCCCTTTCGACATGGAGACGAATGGTGTGGGGGTGTCCAGGGCTCGCATCCTGGCTCCATTGCATCCAGGCCCGCTTTGGCGAGCCTCTCTTCCTCTGGGCGGGTGGAGGTCACTGACATGCGAAATCTGTCGGTCCCCTTGAAGGTAGCCACTTGCCAAGCCGCAAAGCCACGCTCTGGGATGGAGTTTGGCTGCATAACCTGGTCTCCGGTTTTGGAGGACTGCCTCGCCATTTCAGGTAAATGCCATAAAAAAAAGACTGTGCTAATGGTTCCCCAGTGCACAGTCTGTTATGTTCACACTGAACAGCTGCTGAGTCAGAAACTTTGTGATCAGTCATTCAGTTAGTCACCAGTAGCACTCGGATATATCTGCAGGGCACACGAAGTCATGGCATTTGAGTAGCATGAAGGAAAATTAACCATCTGGTTGTAGGACGGCCACCTTCAAGTGCATCATATAAACCGTATCCTATAAGAAAACCTTGGCACGGACATGATTCAGAGCATTGATCTTGGTGGCTAAGGTCTGCATAGTACTCCAACTGCATTACATCATTGAGGTGCTCATTTGATCAATAGCAAATTGCTTCGCTGGTGGCTACAAGCAGCAGAAACCTACATCTGGCGACGAGCAGTGCATGTTAGTTCAGTTTCTTATGAATCAATTTCTGAAATCAGTTTCCACTTATACCACATTGACAATGGACCAGCTACCTCTAGTAAGAATCTCCACTTCTCCTTTGAATGATGTGCTATTTTAACTCCTTCTGTTGATGACTACAGTAGAATCCTTGTGTTGAGTCTCCAGGTCAACCTGTAGTCACTGAATGTTTCAGAATGTTGGCACAGAGTTGTAAAGTAATAGATATATATATTACTATCCTGCATAGCTTTAGAATGTGTTACTTCCACCCAACTAAAGTCTGGATTGTCTCTGGGATTACCTCTTGCAGAATACTTTGCAGTGTACCTAAGCGATACTGCCTGTCGCACTGTGTGCTCCTCTGTTATTAAAGGGAATATTCAAGTAATGGGATTTTTCTTTTTCCCCAAGGATTCGATGGAACAGCATATGTCTACGACACACGTGCCTGGGATGCGTCGGGAGCAGAAGCTCAGCCGCTGTTCATTCACAGAGGCCATGCCGTGGAAGGAAGGGCAGATGGCGGGATCGTCCCAACAGTTACAACCCATGTATGGCATCCCTGGAAACCAAGGACAATATTATCTGCAGCCACTGATGGTTCTCTCCATGTCTGGGACTGGGCCGATTGAAGGGGTGGGACCTTACTCTTCATGTACATTATTTTAACTCGGTGGCTATCATTGTTTTACATTAAAACATATTTTTCTAAACTAGGTGTTTGTTTGTGGAGTCATTTCTTTGTCTATTGCATGCCTGTCTGGCTCTACCCCTTTGTGCGCAGTCTTCAGATTTAGTGGGCACTTTCCCAATCCATTACTGGCACTACAGGTCTTCTGAATTGCTTTTAAGCTTGCTGGTAAGTGTTCTGTTATGCAAGTTCACTGCTTGTGCTGCTTGCTAACTCTGGCCATGTGGAAGCGTATGGGGATACTTGTGAACTGCCTAACCAATCTTTGGCAGTAAGTGTGTTCCAATGCATACAAACGGGTGCAAGCTTCAGAGCCTCAACAAGTGATCTCATTTTACATTTTGTAGATGAAATCATTGGTTGACCTACTACTTCTGAGTTCTCCATTGCCATATAATGCACTGTGACTCGCACAGGGAGAAGGCATTAGATAGTTCAACAATCAACCTCTTGGCTAATGTGCAAATGGAAATTGGAAATAAAAACCCAACCATTAGTTATCACAGGAAATGGAGCACAAAGCCCACAGTCAAAGATCCACACAAAACCCTGCCTGCTCCATGATCAAGCATTCTCCTAGTCTATGGAAAAATGTGTTTTTGATATATGATATAAAGAGCAATCCCACGGGGAAGCATTGGTAGTGGCTTTGTGGGTAAGAACAGGGGACGTCACAGATGTGATGCTTGTATTAGCATTGCTATTATTTTTTGGAACTTGTGCTCTTTGCCTTCAGTCCTCTGCCTACTGCGCTGCCCAGCACAACCCTAAGTTTGCCATGGCCGCCTCGCTCCCTGTTTGCCCTCCCTTATCAGTTGTCTTATATCCGTTTCCAGCTCCTCCATGCTTTATTTTGGGATGGACTTTAACTTCCTTCTGACTTCTCATGTACAACCCCCCACTTTTGGCGAGCAGTGTTCGGAGCAAATTACTTTGATCCCACTCGGCGTTCGCCTTGCACATTCACCTCCCATTAACATAGGCGTGATTAACTGGCTTCTGGAACCTATTTGCCTCCTTTATGACATTTTGTGTTTACATCATTTTATCTCATTTATGGATCATCTTAAACTACTCCACCCTCTAGCTCGCGACCTACTGGTCCTGTTGGCACACGCTCCTTTTATTTGACACTCCAACACTTGAGGAGGCGCAGGCTGGCCGACTGCTATAAACATTGTGACCTGCAATCTGGGATTTCTGGGGGACTTCAATGTGGGATTTCTGGGGGACTTCATCCCGGCCCATATTTGTGCCACACAGTGGGTTTTTGGGTAGGCCCTGTCCCAGTTCTGCTTCCCACATTATGTGTGATGTTGATCCCAGACACCGAAGACCTGGTATTTACGTTCACCATACTTGACTGTGGTATCGTTGTTTGGGTGAGAGGCTGATGGATGGGCGGCAGCTGATCTCGGTAAGTAGCCTTCATTTGAAGACACAGCCAGTAGATCAGTAGGTAGGAGAAGGTGGGTATAGGGGGCAGAGACAGCGGGCATCTAACAATGGGGAAAGGTAGCGGTCACTGGCAAAGGTGCAACATTGGGGTTTAACACAACTGTCCGACACCCAGGGTTCCGTTCACATTGGGGCAAGCAGGCAAGACGGGATATAACAGAAGTCTGTTCATTCCATAGTTCAGACACATAGTTTTATCGTCTTTGTACTGTGCTGTGTTCCCGAGATTCTGAGCGTCTATCTTGTATAGTTATTTGACTGAGCTGTTTATCCCAGACTTCCGGCACAGGCTTTTCGAGTCAATGTACTGAGAAAGGAAGGCCCCTGAGCCATGGTTTTTAGTTTCACTGCACTGGTCTGCCCGCTGTTTATCCCAGACTTCTGGCACAGGCTTTTCTAGTTGGTGTACTGGGGCAGGCAGACCCCTTAGCCACGGCTATTAATGCACTGGTCCACATGCTGTTTATCCCAGACTTCTGGCACATGCTTTTTAGTTGGTGTAGTGGGGCAGGCAAGCCCCTGAGCCATGGTTTTTAGTTTCATTGCACTGGTCTGCCCGCTGTTTATCCCAGACTTCCGGCACAGGCTTTTCGAGCCAATGTACTGAGAAAGAAAGGCCCCTGAGCCATGGTTTTTAGTTTCACTGCACTGGTCCACCCGATGTTTATCCCATACTTCTGGAACAGGCTTTTCTAGTTGGTGTACTGGGGCAGGCAGACCCCTTAGCCATGGCTATTAGTTTCAATGCACTGGTGCACACGCTGTTTATCCCACACTTTTGGCACAGGCTTTTCTATTCTTGGGCAGGCTCCTAAATCGTGGTTTCTAGTTTCACTGCACTGGTCCACCCGCTGTTTATCCCAAACATCTGACACAGGCTTTTCTATTCTTGGGCAGGCTACTGAACCGTGGTTTTTAGTTGAACTGCACTGGTGCACACACTGTTCATCCCAGACTTCTGGCTCAGGCTTTTTTTAGTCACTACTGGGGCAGGCAGGCCCCTTAGCCATGGCTATTTGTTTCACTGCACTGGTGCACATACTATTTATCCCAGACATTTGGCACAGGCTTTTCTCTTCTTGGGCAGGCTCCAGAGCCATGGTTTTTAGTTTCACTGCACTGGTGCACCCGCTGTTTATCCCAAACTTTTGGCACAGGCTTTTCTATTCTTGGGCAGGCTCTAGAGCTGTGGTTTTTAGTTTCAGTGCACTGGTGCACCCGCTGTTTATCCCAGACTTTTGGCACAGAGTTTTCTATTCGTGGGCAGGCTCTAGAGCCATGGTTTTTAGTTTGTGCACTGGTGTACCCGCTGTTTATCCACGACTTTTGGCACAGGCTTTTCTCTTCCTGGGCATTCTCCTGAGCCATGGCTTTTGGTTTCCCTGCACTGGGTCGCCCGCTGTTTATCCCAGACTTCTGGCACAGGCTTTTCAATTCTTGTGCAGGCTCCTGAGCTGTTTTTTTTTAGTTTCACTGCACTGGTGCAGCCACCGTTTATCCCAGACGTCTGGCACAGGCTTTTCTAGTCACTGTACTGGAGCAGGCAGGCCCCTGAGACATGGTTTTTAGTTTCACTGCACTGCTCCACCCGCAGGCACAGGCTGTTCTAGTCATTGTACTGGGGCAGGCAGGCTCCTGAGCCATGGTTTTTAGTTTCACTGCACTGCTCCACCTGCTGTTTATACCAGACTTCAGGCACAGGCTGTTCTAGTCACTGTACTGGGGCAGGCAGGCTCCTGAGCCGTGGTTTTTAGTTTCACTGCACTGCTCCACCCGCTGTTTATACCAGACTTCAGGCACAGGCTGTTCTAGTGACTACTGGGGCTAGCAGGCCCCTGAGCCTTGGTTTTTAGTTTCACTGCACTGGTCCATCTGCTGTTTATCCCAGACGTCTGGCACAGGCTTTTCTAGTCGGTGTACTAGGGCCCCTGAGCCATGGTTTTTAGTTTCACTGCGCTGGTCTGGTCGCTGTTTATCCCAGACTTCTGGCACAGGCTTCTAGTTAATGCACTGGGGTAGGAAGGCACCTGATCCATGGTTTTTAGTTTCACTGCACTGGTCCCCCCACTGTTTATCCCTGACTTCGGGCACAGGCTTTTTTAGTTACTGTACTGGGTCAAGCAGGCCACAGAGCCATGGCTTTTGGTTTCACTGTACTGGTCCACCCTCTGTTTATCCCAGACTTCTGGCACAGGCTTCTAGTTAATGCACTGGGTAGGAAGGCACCTGAGCCATGGTTTTTAGTTTCACTGCACTGGTCTATCCACTGTTTATCCCAGACTTCTGGCACAGGCTTCTAGTTAATGCACTGGGGCTAGCAGGCCCCTGAGCCTTGGTTTTTAGTTTCACTGTACTGGTCCATCTGCTGTTTATGCCAGACCTGAGGCACACGCTTTTCTATTCTTGTGCAGGCAGACCCCTGAGCCATGGTCTTTAGTTTCACTGCGCTGGTCCCCCCACTGTTTATCCCTGACTTCAGGCACAGGCTTTTTTAGTTACTGTACTGGGTCAAGCAGGCCACAGAGCCATGCCTTTTGGTTTCACTGCACTGGTCCACCCTCTGTTTATCCCAGACTTCTGGCACAGGCTTCTAGTTAATGCACTGGGGTAGGAAGGCACCTGTGCCATGGTTTTTAGTTTCACTGCACTGGTCCCCCCACTGTTTATCCCTGACTTCGGGCACAGGCTTTTTTAGTTACTGTACTGGGTCAAGCAGGCCACAGAGCCATGGCTTTTGGTTTCACTGCACTGGTCCACCCTCTGTTTATCCCAGACTTCTGGCACAGGCTTCTAGTTAATGCACTGGGGTAGGAAGGCACCTGAGCCATGGTTTTTAGTTTCACTGCACTGGTCTATCCACTGTTTATCCCAGACTCCCAATGCATGGTAACTGTGGCTCTGTACGGAGCACTGTGCCGTTTCATTGAGAGCCCTGCCACATGACTTTCCATGTACTGTGCAGACATTACCAATGTGTCCCTAGACTCCGGATTCACTGTTGTAGGGACCCTTTTCATTTAAAGGTAATGAGACACTGATGATCAGCAGTTCTGTTTTCTACAATTGGTCGTTGTTGTATGCATGGCAGAGAGGATACTAAAATACTTAATTTTCAAAAGGTGTTCATGTGGGTTTAATATTTGAGCATTTTCCACTGACCTGGGTTGCGAATATGTGTCTATGTCCACAGAATGCTCAAAACTGATTTTGGCTTTTTTTAAATGTTTATTTCATTGATTTTATTACATGTTTTGACGTAATGAGTACATATTTATATTGAGCATAGAAATTGATACAACCAATCATACATTGAGCTAATAGTCAGGTTTAAGTTAAACATGCAAGAAACATCTGTATTTTTATTTATATAGCGCCTTACTCCAAGGCGCTTTACAGTTTAACAACAAGAATTCACAAAACATAGAACAGTAGAAGCAAACAATATACATGAATTAGACCAAAAAAACAGTATGTAGAACAATTTGCATGTGAGAAGGAGGGGAAGGGGGGTGGATGGGGAAGGAAGGGTGAGGGAGAGAGATTAGGGAGTAAATTACATAGTAGGAAGAGAGATCATAGGGAGGAAGGGGGAGAGTGGATAGAGCTGAGATGGGGGTAATAGAGGGAGAGAGAGATAGAAAGGAAAGAAAGAGAGAGAGAGAGAGAGAGAGAGAGAGAGAGAGAATAGGGTGTCAGGGGGGAATGAAGGAGTGATTTCAAGGAGGAACAGAATGAAGAATAGGTGCGGATGGAAAGAGGCAGGGAGTTGCAGTGCAAAGGGGCAAGGAGCTGAAAAGAGCAGAAACGAGAAGAGGCACAAGGTAGATAACTAAATAACTGTAAAGTAGATAACTAAATTTGACAAAACTACATCACGGTAGACAGATCACGTTATGGTTGTCAGAATGACACCAGCTGGGATGAGATAAGCACATGAATAGGGGGTATAATAATAAATAATATAATTGAATATAAAATACACATATAAACCACACAGATGTAAGGGGAGGTACACGGATGGGGAGAAGTTCATAAAGGTGGACACAGCAATATACGTTAATATCAAAAGTATCGACATATTAATATAATCTTAATCATGTGATCAAATTAGCTTCCATTCGCATATGTATTATAAAATGATAAATAATTAGTTAACAAATGCCATTTCATATCATGTTTTGCTAAGAGACCAGGTGTGTTATGTAAGGAAGGCATGGTATCAAGAATAGACAGACAAAGTGATCCCAGTTCAAGGGTGTTTATTAAACTGTATAGGTAGGGTGGATAAACACCTAGTCTAAACCTAGATCGAAGATGGGAGCAAGCTATAACCATCAAATCAAAAAATAAGGCAGTCCTAGTGGCGTCTTGTCAAATAAAAAGGCCTATACTAAGAAGAACCTATAGCCAATCCTTACGCTCAATACAAAAGTGTGTGTCATAGGGCTCACAAGAAATGAAGTGTTTACAAATAATAAGTCAGGCTGCAGTAGTCGTGGTCTCCCTTCCCCACGTTTTGAGCACGGGACAAGGTGTGACTCTGGAGCACAGCACACTTCCAAGCTCTCCCAGCACGAGACGACAGTTCTGTTTGTAGCTATCAGGATCTTCGATGGCCAAGTCTCTTGCTCTATAAAAAGTCTCTTGCCTTCGAGGGTTCATTTTTGATTGTATGTCGGGTGATGCTTTTTCACTCTTGGATCCCGCTCTGTGGTATTCCCAAATCTTAATGTCTTTTTTTAAAAAGTTCAAGGTGGACAACCCTCAGCCAGGTTCACTCTTGTCAACACACTGTTCTTTGGGACTTTAGACTTTGCCCCTTTCCATCGGCATCCCTCCTTCGGGTTCACTCTTGCCAATCTCGCAATGCCTTCTACTTTCTAATGATGTGGGATTCACTTCTCTTATTCACGATCATCTGCCAGTCAAAGACTTTCAACTGTACAGAGGATTTTACCAGACCTTATGATTTTATGACCACTTTGACCCTCTTCTTGCCTTTCTGGTAATAGAAGTTTCAACAATTGGGTAATTGCCCAGAGTTTCTCGAGTGAGCACCCACGTGGTGCCTGCCTCATATGCAGCTGTCTTTCCACTTTTTCATCAATAGTTATTTGTACGTTCTGCAATCAGCCGTTTGCTACTTTTGTTTAACACAGTTCAGTTTCTTTATCGGTTCTCCCCTCGACTTACCAGGTGTGATGAACCGCTTGGTTTTTTTTCGTATCGTGAGTCAAAGCCGGTGCCACGGTAGCAGGTGTCTCTCTCTGTCCTGCTTATCAGCGTAGGCACACTCAGCATACCGTTGACATCTGCTGCAACACGCTTGGGCTATTGTTTGCGGTCTTGCAATTCCTTCCACGGATGTTTCACGGGGCTTGGTCGGAAAGGGCAAGGTTGCTTCTCTCCTTGTCACCCTCTTGATTCGCGCCGTCTTTCTCCTCCTCTTGAACTGCCGTCCCTGTGAGGAAGGCAAATGGCCATCAGATGTGTGAGATTCTGGTCAATTGTCTGACTTTGCCTGACCCTTGTGTTAGGACACGTCAGGTAAATGGCTCTGATGTTTGTCCGTCGTCTTTCGTGATGTGCATAAATGTTAGAGTTGGAAAAGCGGGGGTATAGTGTTTGTATATCCTACAGGGTAGGATAGGGAAAAGGTGTTATAAGAAGGGGGATACTGTTTCTTACCTGTCTGTGTCCCACTGCCACTCCCTGAGGACCCCCCATCCAGTTAATCCCCCCTCACTGGTCCACCCCCAGAAACTGGATCCAATAGGGATGGCCGTGTCCTGGCCACCTGGATGATCAATCCCTGGGGACTAGTCAAGGAGACACCATCGGGTTTCTCACAGTTATCTGCTCATTTTTCTAGTCTATAAATGCCACAATGTTATTCCACCAACCATTAATAGTAACTTTAGTAAAATGTTTACAGTTAGTGGTTATTACCCTAATAGCTAATATAATAAACCAATCATAAATAATGAAGGAGTTGTTATTATCATTTACATTTAGAGCAAGGCTACCTAGTAAAATATTGTCTAGCGATAGAGGAGTGAACACTTTGAAAATCCCGTGGAGATACTTCCATAAGTGTAACCAAAGTGTGTTAATGTATACATATTCAAAAAAAATGTGCTCAAATGAGCCAATTTGTACATGACATGACCAACATTTCTCATGTTGCACTTGGCTTCGATAGCATTAGAGGGGTAATGTATGCTCTATGCGTAAAGAAAAAGATAGTTTGGGAACAATTAGCAGACATTGACAGAGATGTAACCTATTTTCAAATAGAGGAGCACATGTCGGTATCAAACTGTCTACCACAGTCCATTTCCCACTGATTCTCCGAGGACCATTTGATTTCTGGCGTACAATTATGGAATACTAATCTATAGAAGTTAGCGCCTCTGCAATTCAGATTAGAGGTACAATGATGCAATCTATATTCATCTGGGATAAGCATATTTTCTGCAAAGGAATTCATTTTTATCAATGCAAGCATTTATCAAGATGTTATACTGAGAGTAGTCTGATGTTGGCATAGAGAACATGAGCTTAAACTCATTAAAAGTAATGATCTCAGGGGCAGAAAAAAGATGATAAATGAATGTTAAGCCTTTATGCAACCATGATTTTCAGAAAATAGATTTACTATTGGGGAGGACATTTTTATTGTACCAGAAGTATGGGGAAAACATATCAGATAATTGAACATACGACATGAATCTGAACTCTCTGGTATTAGATATAGCTGGATGAATAGATTTGGAATATTTACAGGAATTTCGATTGAAAATATAACTCTGATCCGTCAGAGAGAGGGGTACACAAGCTCTTTTTCAACCGAAAGCCAGATAGGGGGGTGGTCAATATGACCATCGGGTACAAACCAATGTTGAGCTTGCTTCATGACAAATGCCTCTTGGCAGCACAGGTAATCTGGAAATCTAACACCACTTTTATCATAATCATTCTTCAATTTGCTTAGAGCAATTCACTTCCACTTATTTTCTCCCCATAGAGAATCTATTAGAATCGTATTGATGGTTCTAAAAAAAGATACCAGTAATGGAACCGGTAGCATTTGTAGATAAAACAATATAATTTAATGTATTTATTTATTGCTCATTTGTTAGGCACTTATACGATTAGCAACAACTGTTTCAAAGTGCCCACAGGGCAACAGGGTGGGGAAAGGGGGGAAGCAGACAATGAATTACAACAAAGATAAAAACAATTGAATGAATAGTACAAACAAATAATGCAAATAACAGGGAAGGAGACTATCCTACTATGTCTTGTGAGTGTTCACAACGTGCAAGTGCAGAGGGGAGACAGGTAAGGAGAGGTGCTGTGGTGCTCATGGAGAAGTGCTAATAAGAGAGGAACGGAAGTGCAAACCCCTGAGGGGAGGGTGAGCCTAAGTAAGTGCAGTAAATAGACAGCAGCTGGGATGTGAGATCTGTGGGTCAGCACCCCGAGAATACATAAGGGACCTGCACATCAGTCATGCTAGTGTATGATTAACATGGAAGAAAGGAGGAGAAGATGGAGTTAAAGAGAAAGGTCTTGAGGCTTTTTCGGAACTTAGAGGTCCTGCTCAAGACGGAGAGGGAGGCTATTCCACAGGAGGGAGCCCGCAGAGGAAAGTGATCCACCACCAGCTCTCTGTTTAGCAATCCGCTTCACACGCAGGGATTTGGTGTCAGAGGAACGCAGGAGTGTAGAAGCGGAGTATTTGGTCAGGAAGCGTTGAAGATAGAGTGGTCCCTGGCCCCACATAGCCTTGTGGATGATACAGAGGGATTTGAATTTAATCCGTGCTGAGACAGGGAGCCAGTGAGGTTTTGTAGGGCAGGAGAGATGCAGTCCCTGGGCTTGAGGCCAAGGATTAGGATAATACGGGACAGCATCATTTTAAGCGATTATAACCGTCCCCACCAGGTTAAAAATAATGGGGACCAATGGAGTCTTTGTCCAGTGAGTAGGGTATTCATGTTGAGTTTAACTGTTGTGTTGAGTGACGCTGAGATATTGACACCTAAATACTTCATAGAATTCTGGCACCATTTCAGCCCATATGTCTAATTCATTTTTAATACATAGAGGGTTTAGAGGCAAGATTTCAGACTTGTCCTTATTTAATTTATAACCTGACACAGAGGAAAATGCCTTCAGGATCTCAAATAGTTTAGGGAGGGAGTTATTGTGTATATAATCCGCATATGCGGCCAGTTTAATCTCAAACTTTCCAAAGTGAATACCAGGGATCCCCACTCTCATGAGTTCCAACGGGCGGTCCAGAGATCAAATAAATATTATGGGGACATAGGGCGACCTTCCCTAGTTCCACGTGGTAGTTGGAACATGGGTGAGGTTTGACCATTCATGAAGATGGAAGTTCTAGGTCCCGAGTATAATAATTTAACTAATGAGATTAACCCATTTCCACACCCATGCCAGTGTAAGGTTTCAAACATATATTCCCATTACACTCGATCAAAAGCTTTTTCAGCATTGCGAGCTAAAGCTGCATAGGCATCGTTGGGTTGTTTTGTGCTAGTTATGTGTCACAAATCAGTCTTGTGTTGGATGACATTACCCTGCTTTTCACTAATCACACTTTTATCAATCCGGGGAGATATGGCTCTGTATTATTTGCTAAACGTTTTGCAAAACAACTCGCAATCTATATTAATAAGGGATATTGGTCTATCATTTTTCTGTGAATCGCAATCCTTTCCAGTTTTGGGGAACATAATTAATAATGCTTCAGCAAAAATACCAGAGGATTTTCCTGCTTTGCTGCACCGTATATATCCCTCCTCATGCAAAAAGAGGCCCAATGTCACAGAAGCCAACCAAGAACTCTCCTGGTATCCCAGCGAGTCAGTCTGGGGTTGGGTGTTTACCAGAGAGGATACCTCAGTTCAGGACATAACTGAATTCCCAAGTTTAAGATGTAGAGAATGCAGCGTGTTATACAAAGTAGTCCATAGTAATCATGATTCCATGTGTGGAAAGCATAAACTCAAAGTATAATCAATCAGCAAATGTAGCAAATCAACACATGTGACAAATATAAGTGGCTAAGGCTCCTGCTATGCGCAATCTGCGAGAAAACTGTTGTACATTTGGCTAATAAACAGTGTAGGTGAAACATGGCAAAGATTCCAATGGAATACGCCTTGGTTTACCACATGCTAATGGCTAGTTGAATTCCTTTGGAATCCATTATGAAACGCTACCTGTAAAGCTTAATTTATACTCTGTGTTTTACATCTCTCAAAGCAAGGGTACAAGTAGAGAGTAAAGTTAACTTGGTTTACTTATTACTTTACCACTTCACTTTGAGAGTGACGAAAATTGCATGTGGGGGACCAGCAACACAAAAGTGTAGGCATTGATGGTCCCCTGCATGCACTTGCTGTTTGGTACAAATTGACCCCCCACATGTTAAACATCGTGCAACAGAATCCACAAATGACAAAGGGCATTAGGTGCAGTATTAATGACAGTTACTGTATGTTATAATAATAACTTGTTATTTAGATAGCGTATTTATCCAAAGTGCTTACATAGGCCAATTCTATATACAATTATTATAACCCAATCAATATTGGTACTGCATTTATCGAAATTAGAAAAATGAAAGGCTGAGTCGACCTTGCCAAAATTTGAACCTTGCAGAACACACACAGTTCGCAGGACTAAGTGCTCAACCCAATGAGATATTTTACCAGCTTAAGTTAAAAGGTGCATGAAGGTGAAACTGTTGAGTAAGGGTCTGTATACCATGAGCCTAAACTGGTGGAAGAGTGTTTAATAGTATCCGATGAACTAGGGAAGTCCATGGCTCGAACTTAAAGGAAGAAAAATAAACAATTATGACAGCTGTTAGGAATCCTACAGCTGCAGAGTGGCACGGTAGAACTTGCGGATAGATGCACCAACATCCTTGGATAAGATCAGTGAGTATAGGGAAATAGGTTGGAAGTTTATACAAGTTGGTGGGCAGAGCATATGGGTAGTGATGAATTATGTGGCAGGGGAGTAGTATGTTTGATGCTACTAAGCAGTAGTCAATCCAAAACAATATTGTTCTATAAAGACAGCCTCATTACGAGTTCAGCGGTGTTGGCAAAAATAGTGATTACCGCACCGAACTATGGGGTTGAAAGTAAGGTGGAGGGAAAACCTCCAGCAGAATGCAGGAGGTCATTCCTCCACTTTACTACCAAGAACCAGCCTAGTCAGCGGAATTACTGCTGGCGGTAATTCCATTGATATCCCCATTGAGTCCTATGGACTACAATAAATGGGGACTAACAAACATACCACCACTTGTAATGCAGCGATAAATCCCCTGGACCAAGTGGCAGTAACGGTAAATCTGTTGGGTGGTACTTTGGTGGATTTACTGTCAAAATACCACCAGATTTGTAGAGCTAGGTAGTCTGGTACTGCGATTTAGTTATAGTTGAGGGGCATGTGTTACAATAACATGGTCCGTGGGATCCTCCTCATCGGCACACCTTCACAATCCTTTCCCCTCACTCTCTGGCCGGCCTCCCTTGGCCCTCCTCCTACCCCCTCCTGCGAGGCTAAGAACCTCGGGGTCATCTTTGACTCCACCCTTTCCTTCTCCGCCCACATCTCTGAGGTCTCTAAAAAGTCAAATTTCCGACTGCACCTCCTCAGAGGTACTCTGCCTTTCCTCTCCTTCCCCCAGAAGCTCATGGTATCTCAAGCTCTGGTTCTCTCTAGCTTGACTATTGTAACAACCTCTTTCTAAATCTACCTGCCTCTACTCTCCACTTTCTGCAACTAATCCAGAACAGGACTGCAAGACTTGTCCTTGGCCTTAAGCCCTGGGATCGTATCTCTCCAGCTCTGAAATCTCTCCACCGGCTCCCAGTGGATGCAAGGATTAAATTCAAAACCCTCTGCATTGTCCACAAGGCTTTCTGGGGCCAGGGTCCAAAATACCTTCAGCTATCCCTCCGCAAATACCTCCCCTCACGAGCTCTTCTCTCCTCTACCTCCAACTCACTCAGGGTCAGTCGTTTTTCTAAGAAACGAGCTGGGGGTAGATCTCTGTCTTCGGCTGGGGCCTACCTCTGGAACAGCCTCCCTGCCACTCTAAAACATGAGGAGAACCATCTCCGGTTCCGGAAGCACCACAAGACCTTCCTCTTTTCTTCTGCCTTCGCTCCCCCTCTCCCCTGCTGATCTGTTCTCTCTTGGCACCGTGCACCTGGCCACCCTCTGTCTTTTGGGCCCATGTACCTGCTCATCCTGCCACCCTCCCGCACTGCCTCCGGGCCACCCCTTGCACTGGGGTCTGTATCTGTACCCATACAGCCCCCCCTTTTTCTTCCTGCACTTATCAGACCTACCCTGTTTGCTGCCTTAAACCTAGCACTTGCAAATTGCTGGCTGCATTACCACTGTTTGTTGCCTTTATTATTTATTTATTGTTATGTATCTGTTTCTCCTCTGCTTCGCACTTTCCACCTCTCCCCCCTTCCATGCACTTTTCCCCTCCCCCTCTCCAATGCACTTGCACGTTCTCAATGTCACTGGGCGTAGTAAGATCTGTTTTGTTCTCCCCTGTTCCCCTCCCTTGCCTTGTCGCGCTCTGAAACACTTGTGTACGAGCGCGATAGAAATAAAATATCGATCAATCAATCAATCAGTTTTGAATGAAGGGGAAGGTATGCATACTGGAGATGCATTGATAATGGAGCATAAAATCATGTTCTACCAGGTGTTCTGTCTGAATTTGTGGCAGAGGGCCTGTGTGATGTCATTAATCCAATATGGCCAACGTTGCTGATACTAATTTAGTTTTTCAGCTGCAACTGCTTTCAGAGTGGTTCTATGAAAAATCTGCAAAGTAGATTTTTTGTTAAACATGATCAAAGCAATAGAAAAGTTCATATAAGGAATCTGTTTATATCTTTTACTGTATCCGAGATATAACACCATAAATTTATTGCTACTTCATCACAAAAATTCGACTATGCACACTAAATTAGAATGTTTGAAATAATTTCCAACTTTCTCATTGAAATATACTATTTATTAAAACTACAATAGCTATTTACATTTCAAGAGGGAAATTAAGGTTTTACAGGTCCTCTTCAGAGACCCACAGTACATTTTCATCATCTAGAAAATCATGGTTATCGGAGAGCTCTTTGTCGCCACCGCACTTTCACAGTTCTGTGCACCTTAGTGACTGAGCTCTGCATTTGCAATGCACAGCACACCGTCCTTTGACTCATGCACACCGTACTAACTGTATGATTGATTGTGGTGCACATGGAAGCATACACATAGTAGGAGAATATTGATTGTCTGCCTTCTCCCACCCGAGTTGTGGTGGCTCTGGGAGATTCAGGTTTTGTTGATCACTCCATCACCTAGTAATGGGTCCTTAAGATGTATGCTATTAGAGAGGATCTTGTTGGCGGCAGATGTTCACTTTGCATCTCTTTTTTTGTGAACATCCACCAACGCAGTTGAACCAATGTCCGAAATCTTTGTTCCTGGTGCGTAGACTTGACAAATGAATCACTCTATAAATTGTTCATCTTCCTTCTTAAATTCTTCCAGACCTCCAAGTCTTCCCAGAGCTTCAAGGATTTCTTTGTCTGAAATCTTGACAACTTTCACCCGGTAACATCATACCCTGAAAAAGCATGAAGGCCTAATAATGCCTGCACCTTTGTAGGCCCTAAGCAGGCGCACACTTGTATGAGATCTATACATTTTCTATTAGTTTCAACTCCTGTGACAAACATGCTGTCAGTTGGGAAAAACAGTGACCACCACAGTGAAAGAACAAAAACATCAGTATCGGATGAAAACATGTGGAGGGTAGTAGCATGACGACGTGTTACATAAAGGGAGTGAAGAATAATGTTTGTGTCTGCCTCCTCATGTGTTCTTTCAATGTCTCCAACATCATTTCCATCTGATGACTTGGCTTCATTTCTCCAACTGGCTACCAGGCTTCTTTTTATCCGGTGTGCATGCAGAATTGCTTTATTTGAGAGTTAAGCTGTTAACTCATTTTATTTTTAGAATGCAATAATAGGGTTCTCATGGAACACATTTCATTGTTTGTAGAATCTGTGATTTGGTACACATGTTGCTTTTCCTTCTCTTCTCCTTTGCATGGAGTCCTTGGTTGAAGTTCTAAGTAGGTATCAAATACTAAATGAGTTTCCTCATACTGGAGCAGATAAAGGTTCTATTTTCTTTTTCAAGTCAAATGCAAGGTCATGGCACGTCTTCACATTTGACGGTTTCTGCAGTGCTTGCAATTCTGCCATTCCGTCAAGGACAGATGCTGAATATGTTTGCTCTGGTACAGATAATCTGTCCTCAGTAACAAATTAAGAGACCTCTGTCATGTTGTTTGAAACCGCAGTATGTAGATACTCTTCCAGTATCTCCATCAGCTTGCTTTTCTTTCAGCTAAAATCATTGTACCATATAAGCTGAACATTGAAAGAGGTACTACTGAGAATTTGTAATCACTCGAGCATTCCTGTAGGTCAATGTCCGTTCGACTTTATTAGGCAATAAGAAAATGTGTGAACAAAGAGCGATCTGCCTTCAACTGCACTATGGTGTCTGATACGTTTGTCTTAACAACTTTGCGTGTACTTTTACACAGCTGAAGGTACTCTTTCTTCATTGATGCCCAGGGGCGTCAACTCTCTGATTCAAACTAGTCTTCTTTAAAGCTGTCGTACATTTGGCAACCTTTTTCTGTCATTCTTAATGGTTCATAGACATAATTTCGAATACAAAATATTTGAAAGTCAAAAAGTCGAAAAAAAAATGTCGAAAAAAAATGTCAAATTTTTTTTTAATGACGTTTTTTTTCCGAAATGGAGGGGTTCCCCCCCAACACCCCATTTTTTTTTATTTTTACCTATTTTTTTCACAGAAACTAGAGCCAAAAAAAAAATATCGAAAAAAAAAAACAATTCGACATTTTTTTTTTCAACATTTTTGATTCGACTTTTTTTACTTTCGAAATTATGTTTTCGAAATTATGACTGGACACCATTCTTAATGTGTCCTTCTGAATTGTTTCATCAAAAACTGCCTTTGTCGAGATGTTGATGAGTTCTTTTCCATGATAATTCACAGGATTAGTCAATATCATGATCAAGTTGTTGAGCATCTTTCTTTTGGCATGTAGCTTTGGATGCTGTTAGGCGTAGATATTTTGACCTTTCGTAATCTGTGATTCCTACCATTTTGTTTGCTTCTGTAGACAGCCTTGACCGCTCAGGAGAGGCTAAAAAGAATCATGCTAGAGCCTGTTTCTTTTGAGTAATATTAACCACACGAGAGAGTACTTTTATTTCCCCCTTTTGTTGTTCCATAGCTTCATCTGAACCTAAAGCACAGAAGGGTACTTTTGTCTTGCTTACTACCCAATTGCCTTTCTTAAACTCACTCCACAAGTACGGCGTTTGCTTTCAAGCTGTTTCATTTCTGCGAAGTACCATAATATCATACTTGCATAGCTTAACAATTTAAAAGCGAAAAAGTGCTTTAAAAACCTTTAGGTGATGCAAGGTGTAAATCCCAGTTACCAGTTTGGACGGATATCATAAATAAAAGCAGTGTGTCCTCCATATGATTGTACCAAAGAGCAACTCTGAGTGGTGGTTTTTCTTGAGATTCTTTAGCCTCAGATGCTCCCATTTTGGTTAGCGCATTCAAATTTGTCAGAACTGTCACAGAACTGATTTTGTTTCTTGGGCATCGTCCACTTGTAAACCTTTAAGTAACGTCTTAAGCTCAGGTTCCATCCTTTACTTGATTTCATTGATGATGCATTTGAAAAGTGAAAACCTTAGTGACGTGTGTGCTTCAACTGCTCTCCTTATGCACTTACCTGATAGAATCTTCGACACAACAGTCTCATCATAAAGTACAGTTAAGGTGGCCTCAATGCCTGTACCATCCAAGAAAAAAAAAAATAGCTCGAAGTATCGCCATTATTATATGTAGCTCATCTGGTTCAAGCATTCAGTTCTTTGACAAGTCTTTTAGTGTTAGCTAATTTTAAAACAGGCATATATGATATGATATGGCATTTATAACACACCTGTAAGCAAGTGTTTCTAGGCGTGAGGCCAAGTGTTTCTTGTAAAGGCCAAGACCAAATGTTAGAACTTAGATAGGCAGCTGGTGTCGAGATGGAGTCGAGCTGACGTTTGCTGCTGTTCAAAGCTGCGTTCAAAGAAGTGTATATTCGTGAGGGCCACCAGGGTTGGTTCAACAGTTGAATTCACTACAAAGATACTGGTGACCGGATGCACAGTTTGAGTGAGGCAGCTCAATGTGACGTTCAGTGAGGCCACCAGGGTTGGTTTGACCGTTCATTTGGGTCAGAGACAAAGAGGCTGAATATACGAAAAGCGGTTTAAACACGGCAGTAGCAGCAATGACCTTCTAGTTTGAGCCTGGGCAACAACGTGCTCGGTTAACATGGTGCAGGGGCAAACTTGTTTGAAATTGTGGCACAGTGACCCGAAGATCAAGCAAGTGCCAGAGGCACCTCCGGAAGTCCCTGTTTGTTCAACAGTGTCTAACAGGTTCGAAACACAGTTCAAAGCTACTTGACAGCGAATAGACAAGAATCCTGGCTGTTCTGGCTTTCAGTTTACCATGGGTCTCAAGATAGGTCCTTGTTCTCATTCTCCCAAACACAGGTGAGTCTGGCAAACACCTGTAGGAACTCATCACCTCCATTAAGGTCCTGGGTACCGGTGTAGCTGGCAGAAATGCAGGTTTTTCTCCAACAGATGATCACCCCCAATGTGCCTAGGGAATGGTTGGGGCAGCAGAGCTTGCCTCTGCCTTGGATGCTAAATCTTCACCTCACTGGTGGATGGCTTTGAAAAGTCAACTCGCTCAAAATAGGTCCACATGAATTCTTCCTTCTTTCTGGTCTGCCCAAAAGTGAATCTCGGAAGGAATGGGAGACTCCCTCTTTTATAGGAAAATGTCCTCCGGTGATTAGACAAAAGCAAGCCTACTTTAAGAGGTCTGATCCCTGTCCTGTAGATGAGAGGTATTTGCCTTATTGCATAATACCCAAAGTGCTTTGTGCTAAAGCAAGTGGAGGGGACAGAAAAGAGAGGTACATAGAGAAACAGATGCTGAAACCCTTCCCCACTTGTGGTGCGCTCACTCTGTCTACACTAATTCCACCCCCTTACTCAGACCCATAGCATCAAAGGCCCCTTGGTATGCAACAGACTGGTATAAAGACTAGTGCTTTAGTGTTGGGTGTGCCCTGTTATTCCTGTATCCTAGGACAGCTCCTGCAGGAGAGAGGTTTAACCAGAACCAACAAAGGAGAGGTCGAGAGGTCCAGTCTTTCAGTCTCTTGCCCTGTAGGCTGGAAGGTCCAGTCTTTCTTACCAGAATACACATATCCCTTCCATTGCTGATCTGGGCTCTTAGTGCTGATACACGTGATACAAATCAAATGTGGCTTCTTATAGTTATTTATTTTATTACTTGTTTATAATTACAGTTAGTAATTTTTACAAGAGTTTTTACTGTTCCTTCCGAGCTAAGAGATTCGTAGGAGAGTTAAAGGGGCGGAAGAAGAGGAAAAGGAGAGCGAAGATAGAGAAGAAGAAAAATGAAAATGGAAGTCTGAAACTTGACATTTAAGATTCAACATTCCACAGTTCGCGGTTCAGAAAACCTCAACAAAAGCGGAAAAAAAGTTCACAGTCTTCCAATCAACTTTGCAGAGGCTTCCTGTAATTCATTTGTGATCAATTCCCATAGCCATCATACTGAGAGTGGTTCCACATTGATTTGTTGCCCTCGGTGCCTGAATGTGCGTTTATTTTCCGAAACGCTGCTTCTAAGATTTTAGCTGTTGCTAATGCCCAGGACGTTCTTTCCCCTGAGATCAACCTGTTCCACCATGTCGTTTCTTCTTCTTCTTGGAGTCCAACAAAATCGGTGCATAGGTTATTTAAGTATGTAGCGCGTATTTCTCTTAGCTCCGAACATTGCATCAGAAGATGATATACTGTTTCCAGTTTATTTGTGTTACCACAAAGTCTGCATTCTGTAGTGGCTGTTTTTAGTCTGATTGATTGAATTTCGCGGGTAGGGAGGAGGTTTAGACGCGCTCTCATAAAGGTGATCATAAGTTGTTTATCGGGGAACTTTATGCAGTACGACAGAGGCCCATTCAGTCTGTTGAAAGTAGGTGGCAGATGTTTCGTGAGTTTGTTTAGTTGTGCCTTTTCCAGACTATTAATCCAGACATGGGCTTCCAATTTGGATTTTACTCTTGTTGGATTGTTTTGCAGGTCTTCTTCTGTACATGCCACTTCCGCCAGTTTCTTCCTTAGCTTGTCTACCCATCTGTTAAGGATGGTCAGCTTACAGTTTTTTATTTCAGTCCTGATGATCTTGTAGGTCAGTGGTGCCTCCGGGAGTGCGGTGTTTCTCAAGAGTTGCATTGCTCCAAGAGTTACCGATTGTTCAAGCGAAAGCAGGCCTAGCTCACGCCTGATGAGATCCACTGAGACTGACTTAGGTAAACCTAGTAAAGATTTCCAAAGAAATCCTTCCAATTTCCTCCATATGGTGTTTGGCATGCTCAAAGTTGCGCCCATCCCATAGGTGAGTGTCGGTACTACCTTCCCTTTGTAGAATTGAATTACAGGGATAACTGAACATTTCCCATATTTTCTACCCAGGGTCCTCATTTGGGCTGCTAGATTCTTTGCTTTCTTCCAAAGTGTTGCCTGCATTGTCCGTTCCTGGCTAGATGCGTCTATGATGACTCCAAGGTATTTGTAGGATGGTACTACCTCGATATTTATGTTTCCCACATACCATTTGTTAGCTATCTTCTTTTTCGAGGTGCTTTTCCCAAGTATCAGAACCTTTGTTTTTTTCTTGTTTATCTGCAGGTTGTTTTCGTCCATGTATGCCGCCAAGTTGTTTAATTGGCGTTGCAGGCCTACCTGTGTCTGATCTAACAGAATGAGGTCGTCAGCGTATAGTAGCCTTGAAATGCTCACCGTCCCCAATTTTGGAGGAAAAGATCTTAGAGACTTCAGCTTCCTTAAAGTCACCCAGGTAGGCGATGAATAGGGCTGGGGCTAAGGGACATCCCTGTTCCACCTCGCGTTTAGATGGAATTTCACACGATAGCATCCCTTGGGCATTAAGTCAGACTCTTAGTTTGGTGTTTTCGTGTAGGGCCATCACAGGATCGAGTAGCTCTCTTGGACATTCCCAGTTTTCCAATTTGGTTCAAAGTCTACACCTGTCTACTCTGTCAAACGCCTGTGACAGGTCTACAAAAGCCATGTACACGGGCGATGCTCCTTGTTTTGCCTTCGCTTTTATCAGGTTTAGCAAGCAGATGTTCACTGCGGTGCTTCCGTTTTTAAGGAAGCCCATTTGAAAGGGGTCATTAGCTGGTGACGTTTTGGCTTCTTATAGTTATGTGAATTTCTATCCACGATAAACTAAACTCAGGTCCAGCTTTAAGTTTGAAGATCAAATTGGCACTGGAATAGTAATTCCTCATGATGAGTTGGTTTTGGAACAGAGGTGCAGACTTAAAAATGCAGGCTCTGTGCTGAAGTGACTTGGGTATAACAGCAGCTGTCAAAAGGGCACCTGTGACCTCTGAACCTGTTCTGTGCCACTGGAGAGCAGGTGCTGCAGATCAGGAGACAGATGCAGCAGGGCACAAGTCACTGTGCTTTGGGCATGGACCTTATGAAAGGTGGATCTGGTTAGCAGAGCACCCTCTCTGAGATGGAATTACCCTCATTGAATTAATGAATAAAAATCAAAAAAGCAAGGGCTTCTACGCCCTTGCCAGATGGCAATTCCTCACACACTATGATATGATAGTTTATTTATATAGCGCCTATACACAATGTGTTTCAAAGCGCTTCAAGGCAAGGGAGGGAACAAGGGAAAATAGAATGACATTCTTACAGGCCATGAACAGTAAGGATGTGAAATTAACTATCATACTCTACTTGACGACATTTCAGATAGTGCAAGATCTAAGACATAGATAAGGAAGGGAGGGGGAGAGTGGGAAGGAAATGGAAACAGACAGGCGACTACCGTACTAGGCCTGATGACATTTCTGGTAGAGCCGGAGAAAACAAAAGGTGGGGTAGAGGGGTGCAGAAAGGGAGGGGAGGAACAAAGCAAGCGACTATCGTACTAGGCCTGATGACATTTCAGATAGTGCTGGAGGGGCGGGAAGGAGGATAAGAACAAATAAGGGCAGGAGGGAGAAGGGAGGAGACAGACGAAGTTGCTATCATACTAGGTCCCGGGACAATTCTGATAGAGTAAGTGCATAGAAGAAAGTAAGGCGAGGAGGGGAGGAGATAGGAACAGGGGAGAGGAGGAGAGAACAGAGGGTAAGCAGTCAAAAGAGTGGAGAAGCAAGAGGGGAGCGCAAATACAATTACAGAAGTCAGTAGTAAGATGCAAAGGAAGTCCAGCATGAGAGTTGAGAAAGGGTGACGCACCGTGAATCAATGAGGTCCGTAAAAGTCAAATCCAGCATTGGCCACAAGACGGTGATGATGAAACCAGAATTTATCAGGACAGACTCCTGCAGAAGTAGGCTGGAGGGGGGAGCAGAGTAGAAGAATCAAGCAAAACAGGCAACACCTGTGTGCGAGAAGGGGGGTGCACAAGGGAACATCACGGGGGGACCAGAGGGAGTAAACACATGATGGTGCATGCTTACCTGCTGTCTGAGCAGGGGTTCGGGCCCTGCATCCTCCTGGTCCAAACAGGTCCAAACAGAAATTGCCCTTTTCTGTGACTGCCATTCGCTTCGGACGCCCGGAATGAGAGACACCTTTGATCTGAGAATTAAGAGCAGGAAGGATGAGGCAGGGCTAAGAAGGTGGGCGAGGCTTAGGCCAGGTGACCAAGATCCACTTGCATCTGCTCGCCATCTTCAAAGGAAAAGTAGGGAAAAAGAGTGGCAACCAGGAAGGCACCAGGTGGGCGCGGCTTGCTAAGTGGTGAAAAAGAGCGGCAACCAGGAAGGCACCAGGTGGGCGGGGCTCAGGCCAGGTGACCAAAATCCACTTGCACCTGCTCCACATCTGCGAAGGAAAAGAGGCTGGAGGGCTCCTTAAGTAGGGAAAAAAGCGGCATCCAGGAAGGCACCAGGTGGGTGTGACTTGCTAAGTGGGGAAAAAGAGCGCCAACCAGGAAGGCACCAGGTCGGCGGGGCTTAGGCCAGGTGACCTAGATCCACTTGCTCCTGCTCCCCATATGCAAAGGAAAAGAGGCTGGAGGGCTCCTTAAGTAGGGGAAAAAGAGCAGCAACCAGGAAGGCACCAGGTGGGCGGGGCTTTGTAAGGGGGGGAAAAAGAGCAGCAACCAGGAAGGCACCAGGTGGGGGAGGGGGCTTAGGCCAGCTGACCAAGATCCACTCGTACCTGCTCCCCATCTGCCTGCAACGGAAAATAGGCTGGAGATGCACAGTCCAATCTTTCAATATTGCTTTCGCAATTCCCTCAAATGAACTTACACTGTAGGTTTCAGCATGCAGCCTGTTCGGGGAGAATATATGTGTACTGAGTTATAGGTGTTTCTGCAAACAGGTATATGTTAATTCCAATGAATAGGTATAATGTTAGGTTAGAGGTATGGCTTTAGCAACGCTTGTATTCTCACTGACGCAAATATTTGTGTTCGTTTTCTCTTTCACCCTTTGCGGTGCTGTTCACCCGCACCATAATCGTCTGCAGAGACAGCAGGCCATATCTCTGCAATACGCGCAGAATATACTCTATCAGCATCTAGTGTAGGCAGCAGCTAATCATGATAAGTATATGTCCAACCTTGGGTGTGCAGTCTTGATATGGGACGGGCAGATTAAACAAAGTTTTGATCAGCAGATTAACACAAAGCTCCCTTAGACTGATCTCAGGAGGGGCTTTATATTGTTCCTATGTTAAAATGACCTGTGCATAGGATGGATTGGGTTGTGCAGATCATCCTTTCTGTACATCAGGTGTTGCTGACGGGAAGGTGACAGAGCAGAGTACCACTTTGTTGCGGAGTCCTGTCCCCAGGGAGAGTACCTCCACCTCTGGTGTCTGTCCTTTTGGGGGAAGGGCAGACAGGACCACCCCTGGTGTAGTATATGAACCTAATAGCCTAGGCTGTCACCTGCATTCTCAGTCTTTAGCTTTTGTTGTGTCACTGGGGTCTCAGGGCCTCCGCTCTGTTTTCTCCATCTCGTCTGGTTCTGGTAGTCGCAGGTTTTGTGTCACTGCCTAGTTTCCTGGTTGGGTCAACACATCGGCTTCCCTCAGCCCCATCATCTCTCTTCTCTCATTCGCTTTCTGCTATTGCCTGCTGATGACTCTTTACTCAGAAACAGGTGGAGGGCCCGGCTCCCCGATTGTTTCGGAGTAAAGAGTCACCACATGAAAGCCCATTAATCGGTTCTATTTCATTCTTTTTATTTTTGTAGGTTGCCAAACCAAAATGGAAATAATCACATTTCTTCGCCACTGTCCCCCCCCCCCAAACCACACTCTCTCTTCCCGGTTTTATTTCACAAGGGGGGTTTCACCCCGCAAACCCCCTTCCGCCCCCCCCCCCTTTTCAACACCCCTCTCCACCAAAACGCACAAGCAAACACGTACACCCAACACACACACAAACACAAAAACATACCTGTTCTCCCTCTTTGCCACTTCCGGGTCCTGGCGTGCATGTCAGCCCCTGCGCGCGCACTCGTGTGCATCACAGGGGCTGACAGTTTGGTTTAGAAAGACCGCTCTGTGCGGTCACAGAGCAGCCTTTCTAAATAATTTATTTTTTCTCGTTTAAAAAAAAAAGGCCTTTTGACATAATACCCATTAACCACGCGGTTAATGGGCTTTCATGCTCTGTGATGACTCTTTACTCAAACACTAGGAGAGCTGGACCCCCCAGCCATCCACCTATTTCTGAGTAAAGTCTTCAGGCAGCCCGAGTAGCCGAAGCCACGGTTGCACAGGCTGTCTGGATGTGTCAGTACTTCGAGTTAGAAAAAAAGTTAATCCGAAGTGCTGACACCTGTAAAAGTGAAACGCTTCGGTTGCACAGGCTGGGGCTAGTCCGTGCTGTGCCCCAGCAGGGCCCCATCTCGGGAGCACTTTCTGGAGATCAGGCCCGTTTCTTGGCCCCGGCGAGGCGGGCAGCTGCCCAGGGTGCAATAGCCCTGGGGGGGGCGCAATTGCCCCGGTCGCTGGAGCCTCTGGAGGGGATCAAATTCGCCAGTTTGTGAGGCGGCGCATTTCCGTGGAGAAGTTCCGCTGGTCAGGTGCTGGTGCTGCCCTAACATTACATGAGTCGGAGGCTCACTCTGACCACTTTCGCGCGGGGGGTGGGAGGTGGCGCTTACAGCGGCATAAGCACAACAATGAAAACACTTGATGTCCCTCTGCAGTTAAGACCAGCCCCTCCCAAACGATGCCGGCAGGAAACTGCTAACAGTGGGCCATTAATCACTGAATGGTTTCTTGCTGGCATGATGGGAGGGGAGGTGCAGTGGGCTGTGGGGAGTGGGCGTGCCTTGCAGGGACGCACCATGGGTCCCGACACCGGACAAACGGAGACCCGTTTCGGCCCATGTTGTGTCCCTGCAAGCCCAGAAAATGGCCAAAATAATAGTTTAAAGCGGCGCTATTTCTTTCAATCTGCTTCTTTGCCAAACTCTATATCAATTACACTTTAAACCACTTCCATGGCCCTGGTGATGAGTTACTTCATTATGCTGATAATAGTTTTGACCAGTGTTGCTCAGTTAATATTCTTTAAGCCACGACCCAGTATATTTATTTATTTATGCAATGTTTGTGAGGTACATGGACAATCTATTTATTTATGCAATGTTTGTGGGATACCTGCATATGACAAACATTGCATCAATAGATATACAGATACCCGACAAACATTGCATGAATAAATAAATAATCCGGGTCCATAACAAGTCAGACTTTACTGTATCAAAGCATACACTTGATTGCCATTCAAAGAATGTTAAAATGATTGTTTATTGGGTTCAGGTGTCTCCTTGTCATTACCCTTTTGGCTTCGGTTGCCTCCAAACCCCCTTCAGCATCTTGTGTTCTTTTGGTTGTATATATTGCATCCTGTGCCATATTCATGGTCTCTTGGTGTGCCCAGTCCTCATTATCTGCAGCCTAAGTGGGACTAGCGCATACAATTGTCTTGGGCACCAATGAAAAAGTGGCCCACATTTGCAAATGGCAATTAATTCTTTGGGTGACGGACTGTTTGACTTTGGGTAGGAGTTGCTGAACGGTGTAGTTTGGGAGTGGCGCACAGGGTGCGGTGCGAGTGGTGCGCGGGATGGAGTGTGGGGGGGCGCATTCCTAGTGTTTCGCCATGGGCACTAAATGGACTAGAAACTGCCCTGCTGGAGATTAAGGGTTAGCGTCGGCCCAGTTTAAGCCCTGGTTACAGGCCCTCATGCTCGCTGCTGCTTAACAGTCCTGTCCAGACTCTGCAGCTTAGCCTCTGTTTGTATTCTCCGTGGTGCCTCTGCTCCCACCGGCAAAACAGTGTATCTTAGACTCCCCTCTCACGCCTGGCAAAGACTGGGTATTGTACGAAATTACTGAATACAAAAAGTCTGAGCCCCAAAAGTCCGACACCCATTTTTCCACAGATATATATGTGGGGGGTAAAGTTAGTAAAAATGTATAGGGGTAAGGTGAGGGGGTTCTGGGGGGTCTCCCACCACATATATATTTGCGGAAAAATGGAGGAAAAAAAGTCAGACCTTTGGTAGTCGGACTTTTGCATTCGGTCATTTCACGCAGATCCCAAAGACTGCCCACTGTGATGATGCCCCCTTCATCATTGCTCCATGGGCCTTTTCTTCCATCTGTGGCCTGGGTCCTCTACCTGCGGTCATGGTAGACAGACTCTGTAAATGATTATTTGCATAGATTCCTAATGGCATTTAATTAATTGGTATCTTTTATTTCTCAGCTAGCCAATTCTGGCATCAAGTTAACACTGTGATGAAAGCACCTATTGACATTGCGTGCCTACTACACAAGTGAGGCACACCATTTTTCTTTGTCTAACCTCTCATTTAAAGGTCTATCAGTGGACTTTAAACAAAAAGAAAAACTTGTTCCCGCTGGTTGGACCCCTACGTCCTTCTTGAGTCCTTTTAATATAATGCTTTCTGCCCTCGTGCACACACCTTTTATTGAATATAGGATTTTGGTGGCATTAACTTCTGCCTACAGAGTGGGTTATGCGCTTTGTGTTAAAATGCCCCTGTATTTACCACGAAACGATTGCTCTTTCAGACACATGCTAATTTATCAAAGTTGCCATTGCATTTTCATTTAAGACGGGAGTTGAGCCTTCTCACTTTGTTTTCAAGCCCGGCTAGGAGGCAGAGAGATTGCTTCATAATCTGGATGAAATGATATGCCATTTATAATGCGCCTGTACACAAGTGTTTCTAGGCGCGAGTTGTGAGTA
The DNA here is from genome assembly GCF_040938575.1 of Ambystoma mexicanum. Taxonomy (NCBI): domain Eukaryota; kingdom Metazoa; phylum Chordata; class Amphibia; order Caudata; family Ambystomatidae; genus Ambystoma; species Ambystoma mexicanum. The sequence goes on from NC_090941.1 coordinate 996,220,666, forward strand.
CTAGCACACATTTGAAAAATCTAGTTGAAGACCACAAAAGACTTCAGATCCACTGACCACATTTTCGTAATACCAGCACCAAAATTCACCAGGATGCTGTGGATAGAAGATTGCAACCTGCCATGCTTTTCAATCAGAAAAGTGACTCCATCGAGAAGTATGTAGGTACACTTGATGAGGGCAATGTCGCCATGTGTAACCTTTCAGAAGGCATATTCCTTCAGATCCTTCATCCAAAGCCATGACAATGGGAGTAGGCGATATACAGATATCAAATAACACAACCTGTGCGTGTCTACTCTGGGCAGGATAGACAAAAGGAGCTCTTACAGGCAGCAGTCTACAACCCTAGGCTCATTTCACAGAGTAGGGCAGACATTTACAAATGTGCTGATTCTCCCCACACATTGCTGTTTTGCTCATTCTCCAGTGAGCTGAACTCACATCTTATTTGTGTTGCGCTTCCCCTATTTAAATTTCTCAGCTGGTTTAGCGTGAGACAGGAGGAGGACAATGTGTCATCGCTTTTCTGACCACAAAGGATACACACAGCAGCCACCCAGTTTAGGAGTGAATTTGGGGTACTTTCTTCTGCCTTCTCTGACATTTACCTAAGACATCTCAGTAACCTGAGTCAAATTTGTAAGAGTACAACTTCAGTCTACACCCCATGTACTTCAGATATATGATATCTTTTATATTGCGCCCATACACAAGTGATTCAAGGCGCTACGAGGCAAGGGATGGGTACAAGGAAGGACAAAAACAACGATCTTGCTAGGCCCAGTGACATTGAGAATGCGCAAGTCAGGGCTCAAGTCGAGGGTACACGCGGGGGAGGGAGTCCACCCACTTTTTTCAGAGGGTGGACTGAGTCCCCCCCAGCTAAAATGAGAATCATTGAATATCTTCTTTGAATTTATGCATTAAAGCCGACCATGGAATCGAACCACAGTCGTCAGGTTTATACTGGACACTTCACCACTGCACTATATAACCTGATGAAAAATAACAAACAACTAAAGGTGAAATGTCCCATTTCGAAACTGCAAGTCCCAGGGAAAACATTTGTATTGGTTCTTGGAGTTCAAAACATGCACACCCTTTAACATCACTTTTAGAAGAAAATATCCTCTCTTAGTTTTGTGTGTGTGTTGATTTTCTGAAAGGCAAATGCCATTCGTCCTGTGCAATGTGGGTGGTTCTGCAAAGCCAATTTAATGAAATGTGCATATTTCACCATGACATGCTAATTTCTGGCGATGTCACATCCCAATGCATTTGTTGATGAGTCCCCCACTTTAATTTTTAGGACTTGACCCCTGGCGCAAGTGCAGGTGGGAGGGATGGGGACAGTGCAAGGGGCAGGGGAGGAGTGGAAAGTGCTGAAAAAGGGATCAAAACAGCAACAGGAAGTGCAGCCATCAGATGGCAAGTGCAAGAATAAAGGAATGTCCACTGTACCTGACTGACATGGTAACATTCGATAATCCACTCGATAATGGGCCTCATTACGAGTCTGGCGGTAACCCTGCCAGTGCTGTGGCGGGTTGCCTCCGGACCCGTAAATATTTACCAGCGCCTGACCTCGCGGTGCCACTTGGAGATAACCTCGGCGGGTCAGAAAGTCAGGCGGCAGTAAAATGTAAGTCCCCATTCCCATAGAGTCCAGTGGGGACACGGAAGCACCGGCACCGTTGCCAACGATGCCCGTGCTTCCGTGACCGGTCTGCCTAGCGTGGCCACTGTGCCCCTATATCCTTGCCCCTCCCTCTTCAGCAGGTTAGTTTCTTCAGTGTTATTGTTTTTGTCGCTCCTTTCTGCGGGCCACGAGTTATGTATTGTATAGCATGGTCTACCTGCCAGTAATTGTTCATCTTGTTGAGAGTCTTTATGTAACATTCTTCCTAGGCGAATGTTGTTGAGACATCCATCTCAATGTTGCTGTTTTCCCTTGGAATCTTCCTCGAGTTGTAACCATGGATAGATGCACGAGGCATTGTTTTTGTTTGTTTATTTGTAATGCGTATCAGGGCGCACAGGAACAGGAAGAGACATGAATTCTTTCAGTTTAAAGTTACACAGTTACATGGTAGGAAAACAACATTTGCAGATAGGATACAGTCAGTAGGCTGTGTGGCAGGTATATACATACAATAGGAATAATCAGTACATAATTACATAAATTGCAAGGTGAAGTTCAGCATATAATAAGCTTTGTAATATCTATTTACAGTACAAGATAGTGTGAGTAATGCATAGGAGAATAGAGACGATAGGACAGTCGCTGGAGCGAATTAGTGGTCTTTATCTCTGAGCCATTTAATGATGTTATGTCTGAAGTTCAGAAAGGCTTGGTCTGCCCTCAGGAGGGGGGAGGGAGTTCCATAACTGTGCTGCTTTGACTGGGAAACTGCTCCCTCCGGCTTTGGTCAATTTGAACCTAGGTTCAACTAGACAGTTAGTGTTCACTGTCCTGGTGGGACGACTGGAGGTTTTTCTGTTGATTCTCTCCATAAGGTAGTGAGGTGCAGCGTTGTTAAGGCATTTGTGTGTTGACGAGGCAGTTTTAAGCAGAATTATGTCACTAGCGGACAGGCATTTATTCTGTCTCCTTACCTCTGAAATGTGCTCTTTTCTAGCTACGCCCTGTGCCACTCTCGGGGCATTATTCTGGAGAATTTGAATCTTGCTGATAATGTACTTGCTGGTGCCCAGGTATAGGGAGTTGCAGTAGTCCAATTTCGACAAAATTAAAGCTCGGTCCAGAATGGTACAGCTATTCTTAGATAGGACTGGTTTACTGGCTCTGATCAGCTTACATATGTATGCAGAGGCAGCGCCCTTACACTTACCTTGCATCCTCAGTGGATGTTCTGACTCTTATGAGTCTTTTATTACCACATTAACACATGGCGACTTTTTCAGGTACCGCAAAGGATTTTAGACACGCATCACTGTCCCCATTTTTGAAGTCCTGTATGCATCGTTCCTTTGGACGGATAAGGGCTTTACCAGTCTCCTGGACATTATCCAGTAAGTCATTCCACCTCGACTATAGTTATTTATTTATATCTTACCTAGGGCGGACATGACTTCTTACACAGCATAATTCCTTTGTCTTTTTATTAAAATAGAGGATTCAGACAACCACTCCCTATAGGGATGCTACATCTTTGAAACACTACGCCCAATACCTACCGATGTGGAACACACGGTAGGCTTGTTTCTATTCTTTTCAGAATTGATAGGTTTTGCTCCAGATTATGATTTGCATAATGATGCTCTCCTTTAACTAAGCAATTTGGCACTAATGGGATACTAATCCCCATAAAAATATTATGGATCTGAAATATTTGGGCAAATACTGAAAGTTGTATTTTAGGCTTCTAACAACATTGAGCTATTGTTTGCACAATATCCCCCATGCAGTTTGTCTAAGTGAATATTTGTCTTTGACACAACAAGTTGGACTATTATGTATTCTGACATTATTGTTTTATATTTCTTCAGAACTTCTTTGATTATTGTATGAACCATTACAGCCCCTGATGAAGAGAACATTATCTCGAAACGCGTTGGGCATATGCTTATGAAAAATAAATCTTTGTTGGAAAACCAATCTACTTTCAAGTTGTACCTAAATCATTTTTTGTCTCAAAACCTATGTTTATGAATGCTATGTACTTACATAGATTGCAGTCCATTTACTAAATCTACATTGATTTTCCTATTGGAAATATACATTCTTTTAGCTTGTTTAAGCCATCATTAGAGTGCAGGGGACGGGAGTTCCCTAATTGGGTACTTTTTCTTGTCCTTATGTATATGTACAACCCATATGCCAGGGTTGTTATCTTTCTCCCCTGCACCTTGAACCAATCAAAGTACAACTCTCGTTTTGCAATAGAGAGCTACATATAGCTAATTCTCATTACAGATACTGAGTGCAAGGTGTTTACCCTCCAGTTTGTCAGTTTACATGTGTATGCAGAGGCAGAGGCCACGGAGGTAACCTGTTTGGCAAAGGTAAGGGTGGAGTCTAGGTAAAAATTGTTTTTTTTTACCTCTTTCACAACTTTAATGAGGTTACCATCGATATTCAAAGAGATGTATTTGTGACCAAGTTTATTGAGGTTGAAAGCAGTTCCCAGAATGATGAGCTCAGTTTTGTCATCATTCAGGCATAGACCGTGGACAGTCATCCATGCCTGGATGATGAGATAGATTTTATTGACCAAGGCCAAATCCTTGTCATAATCCCTGGTAAGCGGTATGAGAATCTGGGTATCATCTGCATAGTTAGTGTAGGTGACACCAAGATGGTCCAGATCATCATAAAGGGGCTTAGTAAATATATTGTACATTGTGGGTGAGACACAGGAACCCTGTGGCACTCCACATGTAATCGGAATAGGGTCTGCTGCTGCTGATGGCGAGAATTCTCTCCTAGTCCTGTTGCCCAGAAAGGATTGGATCCAAGCTATGGCCTCCTGTGAAAAGTGAGCTGCTGAGCCAAGGTGATTGCATAGGACCTGTGATCTACCAAATCGAAAGCAGCCGAGAGATCCAGTAGAAGAAGTAAGGCTGAGTTCCCCCTGTTCTTAAGTTCATCGAGCTGGGCCTTAAGATCAATAAGTGCAGTTTCAGTGCTGTGTTAGGGCCTAAAGCCTGATTGGTGGACTCCTAGAAGCTGGTTGAAATCTAAGTACTCCTGTATCTGGAGATAGGCCACCCTGTCTAAGATTTTAAGTAGGAATGGCACTGTTGTGATAGGCCTATAGTTGGTGGGTATGGTTGGATCGAACGATTGTTTATTGAGGAGGGGGAGGACCCAGAACTTTAAGTTGCTAGGGATAGTGCCAGTTCAGAACGAGGCATTAATTAGCTTAGTTATGAAGGGTGCAAGGTCTCCCGCAGCATGTTTAATGTGGCCTTGCTGCCGGTATTTCAGTTGTTATAAACGTTCTGGAGGCACTAATGACATAGGGGATTAGTGTGCAGACTTGGCAGCTCCCCCCAGTGGTTTCTTCACCTACTTTGGTCATGTGTTTGTACCACATATTGTAAGACACTTGAAGAGTGCTAGTAAGATATAGGTCCAGCCCTCCCATGTCTGTATCAGCACTGCGCCTACCTCTCCTTACTGTGCTTATAGTGCTACCCTGTCCACCTGACATGGTTGTTCCTCCTGCTGCCGTTGGGTTAAAGTTAATAGAGGATACAGCAGTTTCACTAGATACAAGAGATATTCACCAAAAGAGAAATGCAAAACCACCACTTGCAAATAAGAGACAAGACAAGATAAGCATATTTTTTATATTTCCTTCCATTACCTGTGCTGCTTGGATCCTTGTGCAGCTTGAAGATGTCAGTTTCCAGCCTGAAATGTGCAAAGATTAGCGTTAATATGTTAGTGTTGTATTACTTAAAGCCCCATTAATTATATAATCTGTCATGGCAAAAATGAATAGCTGTTCCCACACAGTCTTAATTCTAGGATCTCTGAGAACTGCAATGACAGATGGGGTTCCTTGCTCGAGTTGTGGATAAGCTTGGGTCAAATATGCTATGAAGACATGAAAATACACATTAGGAGGACATGCTCGGAATCTGTTGGACCTTCTAATAAATTGGACAAATTGGCTTTGGAAGGTATCTGGTTGTGGAAAGAAAATAACAAACATACAGTGTACCCTCACTCTGGATGTGTAGGAGGTCCTTGCCCTAACTCTGCTCCAAGTGAGTGAGTAACCTTTGGGTATCCTCTGCTCAGCACTGCTGCTTCCAAATTGTCTCTTTGATCTTGTTGTTGAGGATCGTTGGCGCAGTCGATGTCGTTGACAGGTGAGGCCACAGCTATGTAGGGCTTGATGTTGCTGATATGATTCCAAATGTTTTTCCCGTTTAGTTTAACTGCCCTCTGTCACTGCTTCCATTGTATGAGGACCCATAAACCTAGGTGCGTCCCACCGTCGCGTGAAGTTCCTAAGGAGAGCCTGGGTTCCTGGCTATACAGGTGGCGGCTTAAGTAAGTCCTCATGGCTGTTGATGCTGTCGCTTTCCTCGCAGACTTCAGGCCACTCCTGTGTCGTCTTATCTGGCGAGAGATAGAAGAGGCAGGAGCAATCAAGGAAGTCACACACATATTTATACATTTCTTGACACAATACAGTTGCTACACTCTCGCCGTCCTTCACTGCTCTATTGGGAGGAGCCACGGGAAGTCTCATGCAGCGTCCTGTTACCACCTCATGGTGGGTTAAATGGTGGTCGGACAGGGCTTGGGGTAGGCAATGCAACCACCTCTGTTTGAGACTCTTTTTAGTCTTGGCTATGGCTTCTTTAAGCAGCCCATCAAGGCGTTCATACACTCCATTCACTTGTGGGTGATATGCACATGAAAATTTGTGTTGGAAGCCCAGCAAGGTTGTTGTGTGATGAAATATTTCATTGGTGAATTGAGGTACCTTGCTATTAGCACCATGGCTGCCTCCCATACCGGGTCTGGGTCTGGGCTGGTTGAATGGGGACTTAACGGGTCATTCCGACCCTGGAGGACCCGGTAAGTCCCCATTCAACCAACCATTCCCCATTCCCATTTGAGCCCTGATAGGGCTCAATGGGAATGGGGAAGGCGCTAATAACGGGCCTGCGAGTAGCAGGCCCGTTATTAGCGACCTGGTCCCTTAGCAGGACCCTTAAAGTATGTGTAATCAGACCACACATCCTTTACGGTTCCCGCTAAGGGACCTTGGAATTGGGCGGTAAGGGCTTACCGGCACTCATCTCCTTACCGGTGCCCGGTACCCCTTACTGCCCAACTCAGAATGAACCCCATTGTCAGACCACAAGACCTCACACATGCCCCATCGTGGGAATACTCCCCGACCAGGAATTTTGCCACTCTAAGGGCATCTGCTTGAGATCAAGGACCAGCTTCGATCCAACGGGAAAATGGACACACAGCTACTATCATGAAGCAGTAACCTTGGCAGACTTGGATCATGTCGATGCAATGTGGAGATGTTGGAATGGATCAACTGGGCAAGGTATGGCTCCTCTCACTGCCCTCAATGTATGGCCTGCAGTAAACTGCATACACGTCAAACAATTACTCCTGAATTCAGACACATGTTCTGCCAAGATAGGGCAGAACCATGTTTCTCCAATATGAGCAGCAAGCACCTCCTTTCCTGTGTTGTTTTGCCAACATAGGGAGTCTGTTGGAGATACTGCATATCCCCTCCAAAGCCACAGTTCCTTTTCCTCCCTGGGTGCAGCTCCCTGCAGCTCCCTAATTTGTATTGCTGGTAATATGTTGTACCCCTCTTTGAGTACCATTGTTCTTGCATAATCGCATGCGTGTGATGAAGCCTCCATTTCTAAAATGTCCCCAAAATATGCAGCGCTTTTTGCTTTCGTGTCTGCTGCTTCAATACCTCTTTTAGGATCCTCCCTGTTTGTGTGTGCTTGGCATTTCAGAATTGATAGTCACTCTGGGAAATGTATGAGGTCTACCAATCTGCCCAAAAGGAGTGTGTGCTGTACTGGTGACCCATCCGCACCTCTGAAACCTCTAGGCATCCAACCTTACAGCCCAGAATGAGGATGTCACGTAAACTGAAACTGAATAAATTGTCACTTCCTTCCCCCAGCTATGTTCCAATGCCAATATTAATGCCACTAATATTGCTGCTTGTGCTAAATAATGTGCTGAATAATATGATGGCAGTCATGTGCTTGTAACTACTTCACTTGTCCCATTGTCTCTGTCTCACTACTACTGTCCCAGTATGTCTTTCCCCATTCGCCTGGTCGATTGTTGAAAAGCCATCAATGTAAAACACCTCTTCCCCCCTCAAGTGTGACCTCCTGTACCATACAGGTGTCACTGAACTCTTCTAGGTTTGCTGTGCAGTCATGTGCATAGTCACCCTCCTCTAAAATATCATCGAGAAATGTTGCCTGGTTGACAAGTCTTCATCTCACTATTTTGAGAGCTGGGTTAGATAGTAGCACCTCAAACCCCAAGGCTCTCTGTGTTATCAGTGTGCTTTTCGGTCTTTCCAGTATTGAGAAGAGAGCATGCTCCAAGTAAAGAGTGGTGATTTGTCCACTGCAAATGCAGCTTGTTCACATGGATAGTGTCCTCCCGTTACTGAGTCTAACTGCCCACAGTAGTAAGCTAGTGGTTTGTGCCCCATGCTGGTCTTATGTGTCAGTACTGCTGTCATCACTACTCCATCAGAGTGTGAGAACAAAAACAATTATTTTTGATAGTCTGGGATCCCTAACACTGGAGCTGTGTGTATTGCTTCCTTCAGCTCATTAAATGCCTCAGTCATTTCTGCCATCCATTGTATTATCTTCTTTGCTTTCTGTGATTCTTTTCATGCACCTAATAAAGGCCTGGTGTAAGTGCTATAATCAATGACCCATGCATTGCAGTAATTACATAACCCCAAGAACTGCTGCATTTCTCTAACTGTTGTGGGTTTTGCTGTCCTGCTTATTGCCTCTGACCTTTTTGGCATCACTTGTCGGCCATTTTGAGAGATCTTCTGTCTGACAATACTGTAGTTTGTCCACCTTGTATCCCTTGTCTGCTAACACTGTCAGCATATGCACTAGGTCATTTCTACACTGTTCTTCTGTCTTGCTGCAAATCAACATGCCATCTACGTAGTGTATGACCATGCTCTCCATCTGTACATTGCCTAGATGCATCTGGAGGACCCTATTGAATGTGGAAGGTGATTCGCAGTGCCCTTGAGGAAGTCTTAAATTTCCACTTCTTATTTCTATATAGCAATGAAGTTAAGTCTTGTGAGTCTGGGTGTAATGGTATAGAAAAGAAGGCATTCTTAAAATGTATAACCGTGATGTATGTAGCTTCTTTGGGAATGCTGCACAAAATTGGCACTGGGTTCAGAACTATAGGATATTCTGCTTCTACAATATGGTTGAGATGGTGCAAGTCCTGTATAAAACACCATGACCCCCCTGTCACCTTTTTGACAGGGTACACAACCATGTTGCATGGTGATTCTGATGGCACTAGAATGCCTTGCTTCACTAGTGCTGTAATGGTTGTATAGATACCTTCATCTGCCTCTTGTGAGAGTGGGTATTGTTTAACTCTTGGTAAAATTGCTTCTGGCTTCAGATTTATTTTCACTGTTCCTATCCCTTTCAGAAGCCCCACATCATAGGGAATTGTTGTCCATAAAATGCTGGATACCCTTACCAAATCCTCCTCGAGAAAAGTCGGCGGTGCTCTCGGCGCCATCGCTATTCTCTGTGGTACTTCTCTGTAATGTATTCTCACCCAGTATGTGATGCTCATTTTGAACACCATCTTATGGTCTGATCTATTGTCTCTGAATAGTTCTTAGTCTGTGACTGTGGTCAACCTGTACCCTTCAGCTATAGCGATCACTGGTCGCCATGGTTGTCCTGTGTCATCTGTCCCATGCACTGCTATCCAATCATCTCCCACGATCACTCCCTCTAGTTCTAGTGGCACTACCATCCCTTCCTCCTCGTCTAGTGGGATCTCTGTCCTGAAGAGGTACTCATTTGGCAAGCACCACATTTTCCCCTGGATCCCTGGAAGCCATGCTATTATAATTTCAGTCCTATATTGGAACAGCTCCTCATCTACCAGCACCCCCCTCTGTACCCTTCTCCCACAACAGGCTTGAATTATTTCCCTCACGGTATCCCTTGTGTGGAACACATAATCCCCTTGTCAGTGAATTAAACCGTCATGTTGAGTCTGCTCATAATGTCTCCCCCCAGTGCATTTACAGGTGTCTGTCAGGAATAAAGTAGGGGCAAGGATAGATCAGGCTCTCCTACAGAAAGTGCAATATTATCTGTAGAAGGAACCACTTCCGTCGCCCCAGAGAATCATTGAGCATTCATGGCATCACCTGACATATTATATTTCCCTTCCCGGATGCAGGATTTAGTCGCCCCTGTGTCTACAAGAAAGGAAAAAGTCTTGTCACCTATCGTCACCCCTATGCATGGTTCCTCCGCAGCGTTGGGTGTAATCAATGGGATGGAACACATCAAGTTCGTCTGTGGGCTGTCCGATTGAGGGTATAAGGACATTCCATTCCCCAGAAATGGGTTGCTTCCCACTACAGTGGTACCCCCAGCCCAAGTTTCCTAATGGGAGCCATTGTCCTATCATTTGGCTGTGTGCTGTTCTGCATCTGTGGTATTTGCTGTGCTGTGTATGCATGTTGTGTGTTACCCTGCATCTGTGGCATCTTTGGTGTAATGCTCATCCTGTTCCCCCTGATATGCTGGCTGGTATTGCCTTCCCCCGTTCCGTTGTGCCATTCCTCTGCTCCTGCAAATCCTTAAAATATGCCCTATCTGTCCACACACCCAACACTGAGGTGGCTCTCTCACCTGCCCTTGGGATCCCCCAGGAAATCCCTTTGGCCCTGCTGCATTTGCTGCCCATATCCTCAAAACCCCCTGGAAATCTGCCTTGATTCTACTGCATCTGTTGCCTGTACTCGTGTCCCGTAGGTGGCCCCCCTCTTCCTCGAAACCCATGCTGTGCATTCCCCCGCCCCATGAATCCTCGCCCTGTGGGCAGCGGTGCGTGTGGCATCTGTGGTGCCCCTTGTCATCCTGTGCTCGTCAATACTGCCCCTTCCATGGCATATTTAGATAGCTTCCTCTGTACCAACTTCGCCTCCTCTTGCTTCCTTTGCTCACACTTTTTCCTCATGTTCTCTTGCAGTAGCCTATGGTGTACTTTCATGAGCTGTATTTCTGGCCAAGGCTTTGCCTCCATTCCAACTAATTTCTTGAGTTGCTTTTGCACCGCTCTGGCAACCCTTGTTATAATATGTGGTAGAATAATGCTACTGTTTTGTCCCTCGGTTCTCTCGTTTTAAGGCGCCAAAGCTCTTAAATCATCCGGATGTAGCGGAAGGGGTCTTCGTTTTCCACCATTTTGCATGCCATAATCACACTAATGTCTGACGTAACTGGGTACTGTGTCCTTACAGCTTGCCATATGGCCACTCAGCAGTTTACGAATGGCGCGCCATTGTGTGCCATGTCCTGGTACCGCGCCCCTCTCCATATGTCATCAGCGGCTTCCCCGAGGATTGCCACTAGTAGTCCCTTTACGTCCCCCACAGCTAACTTCTGTCCCGCAGTCAGTCTTTCCATTTCATATATCCATTTTGCTGCTCCTGCGGTTAACTAGGGTAGCATACACCTCAAGTGCTCCTTATCTATGTGCTTCCATGGTATATATTGAGGTCGCCACCCTCCCTTTTCCAGTAGGAGCAACTGTGTGAACCCAATCTCCCTGTTTGCTCCTCGTATCAATTGGATCTGCCTAGCTGGTCCCCCAGAATCTTTAATGTTGGTACATCCTGTGGCCGTCTCCCCCTTCCCTCTGTCTGGGAGATCACTAAGTCTCTGCATGTATGGGAGCGAGTCGTCCAAACTGTGTGATGCGTCTCCGGTCCGTTGTGATCGTCTTTGTCACCCTTAAATCCTCCTGTATATTTCCCTGCTTCCCATGCCACGCTTCTCTCTGCCCTCTTCCCCTTTGACCTATGCTTGGGTCGCCCTCTTCCCTCATCCCCACTTCCCTCTATGTCCCCATCTGAGTCGGTGTCCATATCACTGCAAAAATCATCCACGAAGCTCAGCCTTCTAGAGGTCGTGTCTTCGCTGGGCTTTATTCCAAAGTCAATCAAGTTCTCACTACCCCTTCCCCAGCAGGACCCCATGTCTGTTCTGTCCGATAGAGTGGCAGTCCTGTCCTGTGTGATAGTGATGTCTGCTCCATTTGCCTACCTGCTCCCATTTTGTCGTCTCTCAAGCCAATTGCCCCCTTTGTCCTTATGTCTCGGATCGCGTGCCCCTCCTCCTCCTTGCATTTGCACTCTTACGAGTCACTCTAGACTTCCTCCGCTCCCTCTTTACTAAAACTTGCTTTCCCTTCTGGTCCTCTTATCTTTGCCTTTCTATCTCTTCAGGCTCCCTCCTCCTTCTCTCTCGCTGCTCCCACTCTTTTTCTTCTATTTGCTTGTCTATATGCACTTGCTCGTGTCTCTGCTTCCTTTTCATTTCGTTCTGCCTCTTCCATCATCTCCGCTCAGTCTCTTGCTTCGCTGGTCCCCTTAAGACCCTCCATTTCTTTGATCGCCAGCTGCTTCTCCCATGATCTTCCCATCCCATTTTAGTATGTGCCCTCCTACCCATTTGTTATAGAATATGCCCTCTAGCCCTTTCTTGGTGCTTGTCTTCGTTTCGCTGCATGCTCCCTTTCCATCGTCTGTCTGTCCAGCCCACTTCTGCCCCTCCTCCTTGGTATTGTGAGAAACCTGAAGGTGTCTCCCTAGCTAGTTCCCGGGGATCTGTCATCCAGGTGGCCAGGACACAGCCATTGCTATTGGATCCAGTTCCTGGGTGTGGACCAGTGGAGGAGGATCCCCTGGGTGGGGGTCTTTGGGGAGTGGGACACCGATGGGTATCCCCCTTCTTTCAACAACTTTTCTCCATCCTACCATGTAGGATATTCCAAAACACTGCCCGCACCTTTTCCGAAACAAACACTTTCGCACAACACAAAAGACAACGGACTAACACCACAGCTGTTTACCTGACATGTCCCAATACAAGGGTCAGGCAATTGACCAGAATCACACATACCTGATGGCCCTTTCCCTTCCCCACAAGGATAAAAGGAGGCACACGAGAGCACACGACGAGCAAGCAGATTGGAAACTATCTATTACATTGTTGCAGGGTCACAGGATTACCATTGGCCCTTGCCCCCTGCCATCCATCCACTCCTGGATTTCTGTCCCCTGATTGGCTGGAACTGGTCTCCTCAGGCCTGGGACCCAGTTCGGTTCACAGGTCTATGTGCACCTCTTCAAGGTGATGTGAAATGACTGTGTTCTCAACGTATCTGTTAGCAACACCACTTTTGCCTATGAGAGTGCTCTCCACTTTGCAACATTGTTAACTTGTTCATGTTTCACTTCTCATCTGTGTTGCTGAGAACTGTTTGGCTTCCCACTGTGGGTGAATACCCATGCTTCCCACTGTGGGTGAATACCCATTGTCTAGCTTGGACGCATAACGTGGTTAAGGACCACAAAATCGAGCTCGTCTGCAACTATGAGGATTTATTCTGTTTTTCTGCAGGTGTTCCTTGTCATCTTGTTTGGAATGTTCTGCTTGTCTCTGACCTTGGCTGCGAGCCCCAGCCTTCCCGACTGGTTCTGCTTGTCTTCTCGTTTCTCGTCCTGCAGTTGAGGCCTTATGTGTTTTCCATTACACGAAAACTATGATTTCTGCCTATTCATATAGTTCTATATTGCCTATAGGTTAGTCCTATTTGGTCCTGCCAGTCTCCTTATATAATCCTGTAGTTCCATAGGGTTAATTGCCATAAGCACCTGCAAGCTTGCCCTGCATTTCTTTGTTGCTCCTTCGTTCAGCGTTTCTACACTTAGCTAATGAGAAAAATAATAAAAGCTTTGACGGTATGCATATATATCTGTCCTCCATCTATGGAACTGTGTAAGCATATTCTTCATGTATACAAGTGTGTGTTTGTGTAAAATTGTGCATGGTTGTGAGTGTACTTCATGACTAACGTGGCTACGTCGTGGCCTACTAATTACATCAGCACAGTGGTTTGTCTGCATTTAGTCAACGTCGTTCATCATGGCATTTGGGTCTGACTACTGTTGAAGCACCTGTATCTATAAAGACATTAAATTTATAAGGTTGCAATGGCTGTCTGAGGGAATACCTCTCTGCATATGTATCAGTCATTGGTGCTCCAGGGGGTTGTTCGAATATTGAGTGGCTTTGCACGTTCTTGACTCTTTTGGGCCGTCATGTTCATGGGGACTAGGGCAGCATTCCCTGGACCCTCACTTCAGTACACTGCACCTTCTCCCTCATCTTTCAACTCGCAGATGTTTGTTTTGTTGTACATGGGATACAATGTCTCTTGTGAGTGAAAGAGAGAGGGGTTGACAGGAGCAGTGTGAGCTAGTGAATTTGTGCCTGTATGCAAGAAGCCAGTGGTGGGAGCGCAGGGTTATGGGTTTTTTTGCATTGTAAATCCTACTCTCCCATTCCTCTGTTTAACCGTCACCCCTCTAAGATCCCCCTCTAAGATCACCTTACACTGCACACATAACCCCACCCCACAGACAGCCACCAAAGGCCTAGCTGTGAGCACATCAACACCAACCTTTTCACGACTATGCTCTCCTCGTGTGGCCCTGTCGCTCCCACACATCAGCTGCTGTACAGACCTAAAGGGCTGTAGTCTATAAGATATTGGGCTCTTCCCTATGGATAACATCATTCCAAGTATCGCCGCCAAACCCATAGAAAGCAGATTGGCCCTTGGGAACCGGCTACTTCTGACATGCACCCATCAACACCACAGGGTTCGCATTTCTTTTTCCCACTGTCCCACCCACCTTTTTGACAAGCGCAGCTAGGCCACTAATAGCGACAGACAGGCATTATAAAAGACCACTTACCGTACATTACATTATAGTATATTGCGCAAAGCGGCCACATGGATACCTCTATACAGATTTTGTAAACCTTATGCAGTCTTTAGAGCAGATGAGAAATAAGGACATACAGTCCTTTGCAACTCCTTTTACCATGTGATCAATGGCACAACTTAAAATAGATGTTTTTTCTGAAATGTTAACAAATAGTGGGAAGAAAACATTAAAGGATGTGAAATAAGGTGCACAGTCTTCTCTGATTCCCAGGGACCTAATAAATGGACAGGGTTTTGCTCATGTTTTTGTGATCCTGCATTCTGCTTATTGCTGGAACCTCTTGACATGACAAAAAGTCCCCAGGCTTAAGGGACCGGCACCCTGCTTTTTTTCTCAAGGCCATCGCTTTTCAGCTCATTGAGTGAGCCCAAGTCTGGGAGAGGAGCATGCCAAGTAGTGAACGGAGGAGAGATTCAGCCCACCTATTCTTTTTCCATCTTCTCATCTCCTCTTTTCTCCTTTGGGATCCTCTGGGCACCCCCTTCAAATCTCTGTGGCTCTCCCTTCCTTCTTCTATTTAGGCCCTGAATCCCCACTCTGGTCACTTCTTCTTCAGACCTCCTGCTCTTGAACCACCACCACCTCCTCAATTCCCTACCTTCAATTCCACTTCCTTACACGGTGCCCTCCATTCCCCAGTCAGTTTTCCTTGTACCAATTCCTGTTTTTCTCACCCCACACCTTTGCTGTCACATCCTTCTTCTGGCTTCCTCTGTCACCTCCCTCCATCTCTGGATAATGTAACCCTTCCTCCCACTCCTAAACATTTCTCAGCTGTTTTCTCTTCTTTGTCCTCCTCTGATGTCAGTATTTCTTCTTGACTTTAGCCAAAACCCTGCTTTGTCAAAACCCTTGCCCTTCCGGTTTTTATCTCTCCTCCACTCCACCTCTCCGCTGCCTCCAAAAACCCATTTGCCAAACTCTGTTCTTCCTCCAGTCCAGCAGGCCACAAATTACGCTGTGTGGTTTGGATTCTTGTACTGTTTTTGCTCCTCCTGCAGGCTGTCTCCCGGCTGGCTCCCAGGTGGATGCTTTGCGCCTTTTGCGAGGCTAGCCAAGATTGGCTGAGGCTACTTTCTTCCAGGAACCTTGCTGGGGTTTCTTTGATGGGACAAAGGCTATAAGAGGCAGGCAGTCATTTTGGATCTCACTGGGATACCCTGCTTCTGCCTGGCTGTTTGCTGTCTGCAGTCACCTCCCCATTTCAGACTAACAGGTAAGTGTCACCCTATATTGCCACTTCTCATGGTTTGTTCCTCATCTAACGGTCTCCTAAGCAGAGGCGTAGCCAGGATTGCCTAACAAGTTGGACCTAAAGCTAATGTAGATGGGCCCACCTCAGCTACATTAACATCTGTAAAGGCCTACGCAGGGCTGCTGAGTGGACATTTACAGATTTTAGGCTGGGCCTTGCAGGCCCAGGTCCTACCTAGTCTACGCCTCTGCAGTCCTAAGCCATTGTGAGGTATAGCTATGTCTATCAGCTCATTCTACATCTCATTAGCTCTTTGGAATTTTGTCATTAAGTGGGCCTACTTCCTACTCCTTTGCAGACAAGCATAGTGTGTTCTTCTGTGTTATCCTCTCTCAAGGGTCCTGGTCTGGGTTTTCCTTTAACCAGCCAGGGGTTTATGGGCAATGTAGCCCTCCTGCCCCTGTTCTGTGCTGCACATTTTGGTGGCATGGGTTGGTGACGTATTCCCTGATGCTTTCTTGGGCTTTGCGGACATTGCTATGATGATCTCCCTCTGAAATCCCATTTGGCCTTTCTTTATCCTGTCCAGCTTTTGACCCCGAATGAGGGTTTTCTTATTCCCAAGATGGTGTTACAATGTCCCCTACATACAGTAGGGTCACTATTGTGTCCCCCACTTTCAAATAATCAGTTGTTGTATCCAGTACTCCAGATAGGATTTGGAAGTGGGCGTCTTTTACTCCCTATTTTTTAAAGTGGGTGTATTTTACTCCCTATTTTTTAAAGTTGAGAGTAAAATGATTTTTAGGGAGTAAAAATGTAAGTCCAACTCCCAATGACAGTATTTTATAACCAAGTAAAAGTATGTTTTAACTGAAAAATTGAAATGTTTTTGTAATATTTATTTTTTTGCTCTTAGTTATTCATGAACATTAAAAGATACGTGTTTACTTCTTTCAATCATGCAATTAAAATAGTAGTTTCTTCCTGTGCTACTACTTGCACTACTGGTCCAACACATCCATGGAGCTGCGAGAGTGAAAGCAGGGGCGCAGGATTGTACATGTCGTTATCCTACATTTGTTGGGAGTATTTTTACTCTGTGGTTATATTTTGGGAGTATTTGCCAATTTTTTGTGAATAAAAGTGGCTGATACACACCTTATCTGTAGGGCTGGTTGTATCCACAGGCTTATCCATAAATAACAAGGATGGCATTTTAACATGTCAGGAAATCTGGCATCTGAAACTCACTTAACTTTGTCCAAGCCTAGTTTGGGGGTGACCTCCAGATCAGATGAAGTCAAACAGGCATCAACCTGGGTGATCTTTTTACATTTAAATGAATGAATTCCTTTTTGCAGCTCTTGCTCCCTCTTGCCATGAGTTGGTCTGACCACTGTGGGATTTTGTTGACTCTATCACACCTCATTGAGTACACCACCTTCCATGAAAATAAACTCACGGAACAGGAAGTGGTGTCTAGTAACTCCTTCTTACCTGGATTCTGCTCTTTCAGTTTCGGAATTTTATCCTATATCGGTCCCCAAACCAGGAACGTCTCCACGTCCGTTTCATGACGTCATATCTGTACCACTTGGCACGACTGCACTCAGCGAAACTATTTCAAAATTAACCTAACAAGAGAATCTCCCAAACATGGTGTACAAAAAAACGTGGTGTTGGTAAGATCAATGATGAAAGTCAGAAAATAGGAGAAGAAGTGGTGACTGACAATCACATAGCTCTCTGCAGTCGTGGGACTGGGGTGTTGCTGGGGCTATAACCCCGGGTCTTTTGGTTGTAACCCCGTATAGAAGCTCAGGGGCTACAACCAAAAGGCTAGCTAGCCCCGAGTCCCAACATTAGCATAGCTCTGGATCATTTCCAGACCTAGCAACACCGCTGGCTCTCTGTGCTACCAGAAAATGTATGCAGTCCCAGTGTAAAGGATTAATTTCTACCACCAAGTAGGGTTTTTACGCATTGACTTAGCTGAACTAAATCAAAATAATTCTATGATAATTATTGAGACTCTAGACACATTCAAAAGCAGAGTCAAAACTTCCCTCAAACGAACTATTCAACCCCCTGGGATTTATTTATTTTCTCACCAAGGCAGCCCAAATTAAAGATATTCTCAAAAATAACCCAAACACAGAGCCATATGCAGAAATACAGTTCTGTCTGTTCACCTTTTACTCAGCCAGCATTATAAAGCTTTGGACAGAGAATTTGGCTCCTGTTAGTTGCTGGGGGTTTTCATCTATATGGTTCCTAGACCATGCTCCCAATATTTGATAGAGGAGTTGCACCAATGATATCCTCTATCTCAGGGGTATAAACTGGATTTAGCAGAAAAAAAGACATGAGAAGATTTCACATGAGTCCCACAACATTAGTACATAATAGCATGTCTCAAAGAGATGAATAGCATTGTATGGTTTGGCTGATAGTCCAAATAACTTGATTTTATGGATTCGCTTTTCACTTTCAAATTTTAGGACCTATCTGTTTGGCTCTTACAGCATACTTGAATGTCCTAAACAGTGGGGAGTGTGAATTACGTGTCCCTCAAGTCCAAGGGGCTGCGGCGCAAAAAAAGTATTTTTTGGCTAAAGATGTCTGGGCCACCAGCGAGTCCACAGTTGAAGGCTGAGTGTACTGAGAAATGGTTCCAATGGAAGCCGAAACAGTAGATGCAAGAGTTACCAACCGTGTCTGGGGCCCCTATACAGCCAAAGGGTATGGCTCATGACTGTGATCTGATAAGCAGTACTTGGGTTGGTGGACATCACTTTGATCATTGCCCAAAATGAAACACCTTTGTTGCAGCAAGGGGCTAATCATCCTTTTCTTCGTCCAAGGTCGTCAGCCCATAAGGAGCCTTAGCCTTCAATAGGTTAAACGCGTTGCAAATTGTCTTAGTATGTTCCACAGGCAGGTATCCAGGGAGAACTCCAGCTAGGCCTGAATATAGAAGGGTCCGATTGTTGAAAATCGCTCACTTCGCCAATGCTCTGCCATAGAATTCACCGGCTGAAAAAGAACAACCACGTATGCCTCTTGTTGAATCGTATGCTTTAAGACTCAATGAAGGCTGCATGGTATCGTATTATGATAAGTTCTTTAATGAATAATGTGATCAATAGTTAATCACAGAGGGAGAAAGACATCCACCGGTCTGACAAGCACAGAGAGTTGGCCCCAACTGACAATAATCGAATGCTCCCTTAAACACAAGAATAAACATTCCAACCAAGCATTCCATACAGAGACACACTCACCTGGATTTTATCAGAACAAACGTAACACCTCTCCAAAGGAATCAAAGTCCTGTCCAACATCTGTGAAGATTTAGCATAAAATATATGCATATAATATGACTCCATGAAGATGACACTTAAGTGCATGTCTACAATGACCTAACTGTGGCTAAGTGCGCTATTTGCTTCAATGCTCTCTGTTCCCTTCTGTATACACCCCACTGTAATGGGACTATCAAGTGAGGTTGCAGTTTCATCCTCAAACGCACAATCTTACATTTGTAAAGGAATCCAGCAGTTTTTGATTAGGAAGGGAGCAGGCATTCAGTGTACAGGTGGAAAAAAAACATGTTTGTAATTCTGTGTGTCTCGTGACTTTACTGTGCCTAGAGACCAAAGCAGCACTTCACTGATGCCCCCCCCCCCACCACCCTACCGCCCCCACCCCATCAGGGCTGAAAGACGCATGGAGTTGCTTTTGTTCTAATGCAGAAGGGATGTGAGCTAGCAGTTCAGTTTGGACTGCCCCTCTTGGTCTGCAGTGAATCCTGTTTTTTCCCCGTCTGTAAGGGAATTGCAAGCTGAAAAGTGATGTTTAGGAGCGTTTCTCAGAGAAGTGCCAATTGTGGTGGCCCACCTCTGGTCCCCGGGGGCGGGCTGCAAAGAGTGTCAGGGCACCCGACACGGCACCAGGCCACTGCGGTTACGCAGCGGACAGGGAGCACCCTGTCCCATCCGAATCACCGGACCCGGAGATTCCAGCTGGGGCCACCCATCTTAGATTAGCCTCGGCGAGCGGGCACCCAGGCCAAGGCCTCAGGCACAGCCCACGGTCACGTGGCAAGGCGCAGCTCGATCAAAGAAAACACAGACACGAGTTGCCGCTTCCTGGGCCTCTGCTGCACTGCTGTGTGCATGCCAGCAGAGCCCCTTTTATTAGAAAGGCGTCATGACGAGGTCATGACGCTCTCTCCCAAAAGAACTAGACCCACACCTAACATCCCTCCTTTATCATAAACAAACCAAAAATCAAACCCCACTGCAAACGGGAACCTGCTACTGGGTTACACTTGGTGCATTCTAGTCCGCGCTCCCAGTGTGCCCCTACATCATCACAGCAAACATTGGGTGCATTCCAGTCCGGGCACCCCTTAATAGCTACTGAAAACTTGAACGTTTAGCACTGCAAACAAACAGGTGTGTTCCAGTCCGCACACCACGGGGCCCGACATTGGGCTACTTGAGCTCAGAAGATCCCGGGATCAAACTGGCCACTGGCGCAGCTGCAGGACAAGAAAAATACATTTTCTTTGTCTTCCTCCTCTCCAACATCATAATGTACTACTCTGGGACCCTCTGCCACCTGGACCGCCGCCACTCTGGGGGTCTTTCTCCCCTTCGACTCACTCCCCCCCAGATGTTGCTGCCATGCTGGCTGGAGTTGGAGCGAGGCACACCTGTACGAAGTGATGTACTTTCCCGCACCTCCCACAGACGTGTCCTTTTGCCGGGTAGTCCTGTGGGTGTGGGAGATCCCACCCACACTGATGGCATATAGTGGCACTGGGGTCTCTCCTTGGCCAGTCTCCCCTCCTCATCGGCTTTCCTCCTTATCACTTGCCGACAGCTGCCACATCCTCGAGCTTCACTCGCTGCATGGGGGCCTCCAGGTTGAGGTGGTGTCTAGATGAGTCCATGACTGAGGCCCGCACCTCTGCCAGTTCCTGGGCATGGCCGAGGTCTAGTATTCGATCGAGGATAAGCGGCGGGTCCCTCAGGACTTGTTTGCGTAGCTTCGAGGAGCTGCTGCCGTAGATGATCTGCGCTCTAATCTCATCCCCCTCGAAGTTACCCAGGTCGCAGGACAGTGCAATGCCATGCAGCTTCCCATGGAATGCATTGAGGCTCTCCCCTTCCTCCTATCTCACACACCTCATCCTGAACCATTCATAGTCCCTGTTGACCATGGGTCGGAAGTACTCGTTCAGGGCTGCGACGGCTGCACCGTATGACAGATCTGTGGACCTTAATGTCTTGAATAGCCTCTGAACAGCCAGTCCGGCGGAGTGCAGGAATGTTGGGTGTTTCGCAGCATCCTTTATCCCCGCCACCTCAAAATACAGCTCCAGGCTCTCCACCCAAGCTGCCCATAGGGGTCCCAAACTGGCGGGCGAGCCCATCACGTCAAAGTGGTGCAGTGGTGTGAGCTGTTCTCGACATATCCCCTCATTGTCATCTTCCGACATGGTGGCTGCTGGGCGGGCACACTAAGTGGCTACAGGAGGTAGGTCTTAGGGTGCCTCTCCCTTTCTGGATGTCTTGGAGGGTGCACGAGCGCTCCTTGGGGAGCCGCTACCCTTGGGATATTGTAACTTGTTGGTGTGGATGACGCACACACTGTTCCTTAGCTCTCATCTGCCGAGTTCCCAGAGGGCGCACAAGCACTCCAGGTGGAGCCGCAACCCCTAGGGCCTGCGCAGGTACAAAACTCAGGGGGGGTTTGGTGACACCCCTCTTCTTTACAATCTGTCCGTTGTTCTGGGGTTATCTCTAGACCCCTGTGTGTGGGATTATCATCCTGATGCTCTTTTCTTCACCACCACAGCCCGGTTTGGTCGGCCACACCCCTTTTCTTTGTCTGAGGATTCCAATGTTGAGGCCAAGCCTCTTTTTAGGCAGTTTTGCTGGCCCCGAGATCCACTTTATTTTTGAAGAGAGAAAAACCCTTTTCTTTTTCTTCTTGCAGGCCTGGGTATTGATGGGCCCTCATTCACTATGAACCAGTCCAGGCTCCTCACCACCGCGGCCTGGGTATTGGAATAACTTTCCCCCGCCCAGCGGGCGAGGCGGAGTGCTGGCTCCGCCCCCTTTCCTTTGTTCTGGGTGCGCGTGCAGTGGTGTGCGACACTGTGGTCACGTGCCTTGCAGGCGAACCTCGTGGGCCGATGGAAGGTTGGCTCCTCCCCTTTCCTCTGTCCTGGGGCTGAGCGGACAAACGCGGGCGATCCACGCCACCTTCTGCTTCTTTCACTGCCGGGCCAGGCTTTGCATGGGCCACACCCCCCCAACCCTTTTCCGGGACAGCGACGGTCCTCATGCCTTGCCAGTATCAAGCTACCTGTGCAAGTGGGCAGCACCAGGTTCTTGGGTCACGCCGTCCGCACCACACTTCCCGCAGCCACAGACCGCTTCCTGGCACGCAGGTCCTTTGCCCCGCCCACACCGCCGGGAGACAGAAAAACCCTGACGGAGGTCGCACCAACACGTACATGGGCGAGACTCCTCGTCGCTAATGTGGTGGCCCGCCTCCGGTCCCCGAGGGTGGGCCACAAAGAGTGTTGGGGCACCCGACACAGCACCAGGCCGCTGTAGTCACGCAGCGGGTAGCGGACAGGAAGCATTCCAGCTGGGAGCACCCAGCTTAGATTAGCCTCGGCGAGGGGGCACTCAGGCCAAGGCATCAAGCACAGTCCACGGTCACATGGCAAGGCGCAGCTCGAACAAAGAAAACACAGACACGAGTTGCTGCTTCCTGGGGCTCTGCTGCACTGCCGTGTGCGTGCCGGCAGAGCCCCTTTTATTAGAGAGGCGTCATGACGAGGTCATGACGCTCTCTCCCAAAAGAACTGGACCCACACCTAACACGGTCTCACCCATCATGATTTTTCACAACTCAGCCCGAGTAGGATGGGTATGCCCAGAAGTGACTATCAATGCAAATCAAATCAAAAGGACTCAGTAGTCTTATCGAGAATGAACAAAGCAAGATACCATTAATTACCGATTTTCAAAATACATAAACCGTGCGCACCCCATTATTCCACTTCCCAAACTAACCCTACCTGCCTCCAATTCGCCTTTCCCTTGTATCTCTGCATGGTCTAGCCCCTCATAACAAACATCCTTTCCGTTGAAACCTCTCCCACACCCCCCCCGAAACATAACAATAACTCTTCTTGTATATTCCCATAGTCTGTCTTCAGTTTCCATCCCATCTCTTGTCATCACATGATCCGCTGCTTCAAGGTCAGTCGCTCTGGTCTGACGATATCCAGTGTCCACCTCCTAATGTGAGGAGCATAGGGCTGCCACCCCTGACGCACTTCCTTCCAAGAATAAGATTCCATTATTCGAACCAGAATACGCCGGCAGAATAAAAGAATGGCGACCAGGTGTCCTTTACCCAGTCACCCCGAGGACTCCTGAAAGCACTGTCTCAGCAGCCCTACTGTGCATGCCCCTTTAGCGAGCCTTCAGGGCCAGTATTGCCTAAAGCCAATAGATGGGGATTTCCATATACATTGTCTGCTAGAATACAAAGAAAATAACAAATACTGAAAGAGAGTGACACTTCAGGTATTCAAACATGTTCCCAGACTCCTTCCATATCATTGTTTAGCTTCATTTATAATCACTCGTCACAGCATGCCTTTATGGTACCATTATAACACAAGTCTTGCTCCCCTCTTCTCCATTGGTTATCAACTGGCACATGTCTTGTGTTGTTCGTGGCCTCGTGCAGAAGAGATGTGACCTGGCAGTTTAGTCTGGACTGCTTCTTTTGGGATGGAACGAAGTCTGATTTTCATACAGTATGTCACATCTGTAATGGTACTGTAGGCTGAAAAATGTTGGTTGTGAGGTTTGCCGACAGAGAGGTTACGATTCATTGAACATCCTCCATTCACCACTCTTCTTCAGTTTTGCACTAAATCACATATGGATTTATGCAAACTCAATTAGCCTTATGTAAATGAAACTACATCTCACAGCACTGGCTCAAAGGATGGCATTCCCTCTTCTCCATAATGGAGCATCTTCCAAGAATTTCACCCACTGTAAATCGAGAGAGAATGTGTGTGGCCACGCTCGCTCGCTTATTGTGACTAACCTTGACTCTGTCATGGGTGACACAAAACTGGGTATGTGAGACCGCATACCCAGTGCTGTGGTACCCCTACATGAGTGTGAATCCAAACCTTGGGCTGCCATGAATGGCATTATATTCCTATAACCTGGACTGCTCTGAAATCCAAGCCAGGCCACATCAGCTTGTAGTCACATATGACACATTCCTGTTAACATTGACAGAGATACATTTCACAAATGTGCATTCAAATTATTGACTTTGCCAGCCTTCTCGTCTCAAGCACAATTGGAAACATACAAAGCATTACTGCATCTTTTCATAATGCATTATGGGGTTAGTGTGTTCAAAGGAAACCAAAAAAGCCTGGTCAGTTTAGGAAATGCATTTATTTCTATGCAGAAAGCACAAGATAAGCGATTGCCTAAGCAACCAGTTTGTCTGATAGCTTTGTCCCATTTTCTACATTTGTCTTGCTTTAATGAGCATGTTATTGTCATTAAAACAAAATTGCAGAAAGACACAAGAATTCAGAAACAGATACAATATTTTATTAAACAAGATAAAGCTCCAATGTCTTATCATTGGTCAAACACGCCAGTTCTCACATAAGTGACAGATAACAAGAAGATTGGCTTCAGTTCAAATATAAACAAACAAGATGTTCTATTCTTCTGTTCTACTGATTACATGAACAGCATAATTTTCTGTTAGGTTGTGATTGGCCAATAGGGAAACAGGAGTGGGATTTATCATTTAAAAACCAGGTGTTTCAGCAGCCTGAAGGAAGTTGCTGAGATTTCATCAAAGCCTTCGCCACTGTGAACCACGAAAGAGCAGGGCCTGGAGGACAATGCTGACCCACACAATCTTGACCTGCCTGGATAATAAAGCAAGCAGAAGCAGAAACAGATCCATAATCCAACACTGTAATTCTAGTCTTTGGGTCTAAAAATGGGCACCATGCAAATGTTTCTAGATTATGATTTTTAATGCTTGATTCATTCATTGGGAAGCTAAACTAAACACAACTGAACTGCCTTAGACAAAGCAATAAACAGTTTACAGATGCCTTATTGAATTTTTACACAGTGTCCACACTTAACCTGTGTTGACGCTCGTACTTCTTTGTGTTGACGCTCATACTTCTTTGGCCAGGATAAATGGATGCACATCCATCAAACAACTGAGGAAGGGCAAGAGGAATACTTTGCATGGGGATTGCAAATGTTTTACCTGGAATGTATTTTGACCCATGGCCGTAGATCACTTTTCGGTTGTTCTTAACTAACTGCCCATAGAGGCCATGGATTTTTTAACAGATTTTTGTTTACCTTTTCCACCTAATGGGTTATCCAGAGGTTGGTCTGTCTAACCTCACTTGTCCCCTACATTGGAAATCGACAGCATCACAACTATGAGTACGAGTTTAGGTTTTACTGGGCCACCATGGCTACAAACACATTGGTGATTGGTGGTAGATGGGTTTCACATTTTAGAAGAGCAGGATGTGGGTATATACTCAACTAATTTATTGCTAATATTACTGTATATTGCTTGACTATTTGATTTGTAATGCTCATATATTATCTCTACAAGAGAACATATATACATAAAAGCTAAATAAGAGAGTGAGCACATTATTAAGCTGGTTCTATTTATGAATATAAAAGATATTACATTGCAAGTGAAAATACTTGCAGGGTTAGTGATAAATCTGAATAGAGAAGAACTTGATAGCATCTAGTGTTTATCATACATACAAGGGTAATATGCCTGTCAGGTACCCGGGCAGTAGTTTATCTTGCACTAAAACGCAGAAATCCAACATTCTCCAAAGCCTTGCTTCAGGTACAGCACTATTCTCTGCCACAAAGGCTGCCTCTGCCCCAGGTGGATATTTAGACTGCCTTTGGGGTGTAAATTAGGCTCTGGCATGCAGGGAATGATGTAAACCATGAAAGGACTGCTGATATGTTGTCGGATCAGAAGGTAACTCTTTTGCTCTTGAAGGACTCTGGCCAGAGGTGTGGTGCAGTTTCTGTTGGAAATAGATGTAGGACCATGATTCTCTTTACAGAGCCAGCTGGAGGCACCACTGGGGCCATGCCTGGGTTCACCACGCAGTAACTAGCAAAGTGTGAAAACTCTCCCTTTCTGATGCATTAGTGTATACCTATACCTTTACTAATGACCTATAGCAGGGGCCATATACTACCACCACTACAATGAGCCCTGTGCTCAAAGTGATGTATTGGTATCTCTTGTCATTGTTGCCATTTCCAGTGCTGCTCTCCAGGAACAAGTGCCATGGCATCATTATTCTGCTGGTGGAATTAAGTTTGCCCAGTAGTTACTGGTTTGAATCCATGGACACTATAGGGTTTGCTCAGCACTTTCGTATAATCCTACGAAAAGAAGCATGAAACGCAAGCCACTGAGCATTGATGTAAACCCAGAAAGGTGAGTAATGTGTGAAGGGGCTATGGGTCTTGTCCTCCTACAAGAGAACTGCCAGCTCCTTTGTTAAACTCTAAAATGACTCCAGGCCATCCTTGCACAATTAGTTGGCCTCAGACCAGTTGTACAAGAAAGAATTGAAATAATGGACAATCTCCTAGCAGTGCTTTCTGGTGCCATACCCATTCCAAAAATGTACTGAACATTAGGAGCATGACAACAGACCAAATCTTCTTTCACTTGAATTCCATAGCTTTAGTCAACACCTACTGGAACCACCTTGCCATCATTGAACAATCTTTCTTTATTGACATAGAATCGATGCTTGGCTTGATCGCCTCCGATTAATCTTTTACAGCCATATTAATTGTATGTGATCTAAATCTACATTGTCTGCCTAGTAAAGACCAACAGCATATGAATCTGGTTTGTAGGTGGTGTAGTCTTATGGCTACACAATTGTTGATGCTTAATGGAGCCATGGAAGGTGATGTTCCGGCTCAACCCAGTTGGCGCCGCCAGCACCAGCGAGCCATCATTGATTATATATACACTGACCACAACACGTTCTCCTTTATTGATCATTTCTGCATTCAGAAACAGATTGTTAGTGACCATGATCAGCTAGCACTGTCATGGACTAGAAATACACCTGAGCTTAGGCAGTACGATACATATGCAACCAATCGATTAACTGTACCAAGTGGCCGTAATCGATTGCAGTGGACCTCGGATCATCTCTTTGACCTTTATCACTGTATAAAATCCAGCACCGAGAATAAAATTCCAACAGATGGACTTTACGCATCAGCTCTTCAACTTTTTAACGAGGTACAAACAAGAACTAATAAACCAATGTTTAAACACAAACATCAATTTGATTTAGAGCTCAAGCAACGAAAAACTCTTCTTCGTAGAGCCATAAGACACGTTAAAGCACTAAAGCCGTTGGACCAACAAACACAGGTCAAAAAGCTGAAGCTAAAATATAAAAAGTGGATAAAATCCAGAAAACCCCATCTGTACCAACAAGACGGAGAAGCTATGCTTCGAGCACTTGCCTCTAAAAACTCAGGAGCAATATGGCAATTGCTCAATCTGGTTGCACTGACTACCCAACTATCGCTGCAAATAAACGCGTTTCCCGAACAGATCAGTAGAATGGTTGACCATTTTACTGAACTTTTTTCCAGCAATGATCAGGATGTAGTTAAAATTACTGTTTTTTTACAACCCAAACTATCCATGAACTTTGACTTAGATGATATAATATTATATATATCTAAACTCAGTCATTCAGGAGCCCCGTGCCATGATGGCCTTACAAATCAAGTTCTTAAGGCCAATCCTAAGCCATGGGCCATATATTACATCACCCTTTTCAAGAAGTGATACACTTTCAACAAATTCCAGCATCTTGGCGTAAGTCAGTAATAGTGCCCGTTTGTAAAAAGGGCAATTGCCAGCTTCCCACTAGCTATAGACCCATAGCATTGCTTGATGTTCCAGGAAAACTCTTTTCAAGATTAATCCTGGGAGATCTTAATCCGTGGATCATCCAGAATAAATTATTCGATCCGCATCAAACGTGCTTCATTCCTGGGATCGGAACGGCCATTCATTTAATGACCATAACAGCGATACAGCAGCAAATTCCAAATTCTCAACAATCCATCTACATGGCATATGTAGATTTGAAATCAGCTTTTGACTCTGTAAGTAGAGCTTTAATGTTGCTTAAACTATTGTGCTTCTTATCCGCCAAATTTGCTAACTTTAATCACTGAGTTGCACACAGACCCCTCTATTTGTGTCAGATTAACAACGGAAGGAAAACTCAGATATTCACCTTCCGTGGATTAAAGCAGGGATGTGTTCTGGCCCCCACCATCTTCAATTTCTTCATAGCTGATATGGGTAATATTTTTGCGTCTTTACCATCTGATCCTCCCCGACTTGGTGAATCACCAACTGCCTGGCTTCTGTATGCAGATGACCTGGTTCTTCTATCAAAGACACCCATAGGGGTCCAAAACTTATTGACTGCACTTGAGAAATATGCTGCCTCAAACTTGCTTGAAATTAATGTTGAAAAGACTAAAGTTCTATGTTGTCATCTGAAAAAGTTGAGAAAGGTCCTCAACTTTAAATGATGGTTGAATGGAAGCAGCCTCGAACTAATAGAGCAATACAAATGTCACGGGATTACTGTTAACAAGAACGCCACAGATCAACCGTACCTAATAGATCTACAAGCTAGAATTCGAACAGTCATATCACAGGCTCCAATAATCCAAGGAAAGTTTGGGAAATGTTCTACTACCATCACTTTTTACATGCAAAAAGCTACAGCTATTGTTTTATATGGGGCGGAAACTTAACCGCCCAGACCCGAGCAATTCTGGACAAAAATAGAGGGTCAGTATTGGAAAAGAGTTTTGGGCCTTCCAAAAAGTCAACCTATGTGTATATTAAGGTTTGAACTGGGTTTACCATCTCTATTTGCAATGTATTCTGGGAAAACCTTACATTTATACAGAAAGCTCTGCATGGCAACTGATTCTGGTCTACTCTTGGCCAAAATATCCAAATATATGCTTAATTCTGAGCAGGATTTTCCACGAAAATGGAGATCTCCCGTGATCACTTTAATGGTTGCAGCTGAAATCAAGGAAGACTTGTTAATCTCAAATCCAACCAAAGCCAAATTCAAGCTATGGCGATCAGATTGGATAAGCACAATAGATCAGTCTAAGACCAAAGGGGCTTTAAAGACAACCCATTTATTGAGCAGAAATGCCGTAGTACCGAGCCATATTTACAAGTTTCCGAACCCGAGACTCGGACATATTATATTACGATATCGCCTGAACCTATGTAAGACTAAACAAATTCAAGCTTGGCGTAAGCAAATTTCTGAATGGAAGAACTTCTGCCGATTTTGCTGCAACCAAGATCACCAAGAAACTCAACAACACTTATTAGCTGAATGTACAGCTCTGTTAACTAGACACATTCTATTGTTTAAGCCCCATTTTGAACATTTTAGATCCTAAACTGCACAAGAATTATGGAAGAAACTCTTTCACACCAACTTGCCGATGGTACAAGTGGCAATAGCAAACTTTATATTCCATCTTGAACTTGAAAAGTGAAGAACTATCAGTGGGAATTTTAGAATATTCGCAATTTGTGGAAATTAAAGAACACCAGACTCCTGATATGATTTTATTTTCTTTTATTTTAATTTACTTTGTGATGTTTATGTGAATTAGAAAATGGTGTTGTCTTATTTTGATTATTTCCCATAGTAATGTCCTTCTTTTTAGTTACATTTAATTGAATGTCATGTATATTTTATTACTTCGATTTGTAAAGAATGAATGTAATTACATGTATAAGTAATTGTTTCTAGTGGGAGGTATTTTTTTGAAAAATGGATGTTCATTGAGCCAGGTTTCCTGTAAAGCTATGATGTCAAACTTCTCAAGATCGTTGGATTCATTACTAATTAGATGATTATGACCACGCGTGTTCCAAGAAATTAGGTGATGGCTAAGAAATGTGTGTCATTTATAAGCGATCATTCTGTTTAATGTAATTAAAATTAAGTCCTGATTGTTTGTATGTAGAGTTTATGAAGCGAGACCTTGTAGGGTCTTGTACTGGGCCCTTAGCTTGAGAGGTACTAACAGGCTCTGGTTGCTTCTTAAAGGTTGCATTGTATTTCTCATATGATTCATGAGATACAGTGAAGCCTAGATCAAATATCGATTGTCTGGCTTGCCATATCAGATTAAGAATTGCACCTGATCGAATCCATAGTCTTGCACAGGTTAAGTTAGACTTGTGGAGAAACTCCACTTCATATATATCGAAGGACGACAGATCTTCCAAGCTCAGTACATCAGAAAAATGTTAAGTACCGAGGTTCGGTTAAGATCATATTTGTCGTCAGAGACCGGTCTGCATTGTATTATGAGAGTATGAAAGTGTACAACATTGTTTGGTCCATTACCAGGTTTAATGGACTGATGGTTTAATGAGCTTTGTTTGCAAGTTTAGCTTGCTTGTAGATTTTAGTATTTGAGATTGTTCTTGCTCAAGGGGCTGGGCATTAGCTCCGATCTGTAAATCTGAAGGTTTGGCAGCAAGCACATAGTGAGAGAAATATTGGTGAGGCGACTTTTCTATTTCAGTTCATCTTTGCTCAAGACTAGCAGACCCTTCTCTGTCATAGCCATGTTTCACGTTTGAAGGTTGCATACCGCCATTTATCTGAGAATCATTTTTAGATGGATTTGAAGGCTGAGTTTTCTGAATCTCAATTTCATCTAATGACTCTTGTATGATTTCTGTGACATAAATCTGATTGTTGGTCTTTTTAGAAGTTTCATCATTTCTAGCAATCTTGCAGATTTTTTGGTGATGGCAGCACTTGCATCCATGGATCATTATTTTGGTTTAGTTAAATTTGTAATGAATTGTTTGGATGCCGGAGTGGTGGATTTAATATTTTTACTTTTCTTTGACTGAGGCAAGAGAACTGTTCTAGTGTTAGAGGTTCTGCTAGGCTTGCAAAAAATTACAAAGTCCTCTCTTTCCTTTATTTGCTCTTGAGTTGGTTTTTTGGTCGTTGTACAATTTATGTTACTAGAGTGCGCTTTGAAAGTGTAGAGAGAATTATGTTGGCTGTCACTAATGTTTACAATTGATGACCCTCCTATTGCAGTATCGGAAACTATTGCTAAGCATGAAGGCTGCGCAATTGAGGCAGTATTAAAATTAGGTTGAACAATCTCTAATGATGACTGCGTTTTCTCAGGACTGAGGGGTTGGTGTGCACAGTTCCTTAATGGACAGGTTAAAGGTGCTACTGGATGTCCCAGAGGTAAACCTCTAGAAAGTTTGGAATGTGCCATACATTATTCTGATAGAATGGAGTTTGCATTAAGTTGTTGCTTCAATATATTATTCAGAAATTCCGTTTGAGTGTTTAGCCTGGCATCAAAAGTTTTGTACAGTTTCGATAGAGATGAAAGAGCCAAATGCAAGGCTGTTAAAGTAGGATGAAGTAGGAGAAAATACGAAGGAGAAGAGGGGATGGAAGGAGCGTGTGAGTCATTTGAAATAGGTTCCTTTATGGGAGATTGCTGAGAGAAAGATATCGACAAAGCCGACGAGTTGTGTGCAGTATTTGCAACCATTATTGGAGATTTGTGATAAGCTTGAATGGTGAGATGTATTTATTTTGTCGTGCTGATATATGGAGAGAACAGAAGGTGCAACAGATGAAAGCAGGAGTATGTTCGTGGAGGAGTCTGAATTTTCAGTCGCTGGTTGTTTTTCATTTTTAAAGGTGAGTCAATAATTATCAAATCATCAGTCGCTGCAGGAGAGGAGCTAATAACATGTATCATAGCAGTAGTTGTAGAAGTAAGCAAAGGGGTTTGCTCTCCACCGGAAGGACTGTGGAGGGACTTCACAGGTGACTTTTGTAGGGCACTCACCGTCACAGGGACAGATTCCATCATGTTAGCGCTAAGATTCGTAAGCGACGGTAGAAGTGGATTTTTGTTGCAGTCGCCGAACTGTATGGTTGTCGCATTACTAAGATGGAATTTACTAGGTACAACCGGGTAAAATGAACATATGTCCACTGTCGCAGAATACGCCCCATTTCTAGTTGGAGGCACGCAGTCTTTGTGGAGGCGTGCTTCCTGGTTAGCTTTTCAGCAGTGTGCTTTTTAAACGCTCAACACGTTTCAGTGTCTCCAATTTCAGCGGCATGTCCGTCTTCAAAGTATACAAGATTGACCTGCGACTCCTGCGCATGCAACAAATGCACGTATTGGAGTCGAGTATCAAAATCGATTATGATACTCGTGTGTAAAGTTTGCAACTAACAAATTTCAAGGTGCTACAGGGTTTTCCTTTAATTAAAGAAATAGTACACAAGTAACATACGTTGATTTACAACAAGGGTAAAGATGATTTGAACCGGCACACCTCGTCCACTCAGCCCAAAACAGCCACAAACAGCCCTTTCGAACAGGGCTTCACAACTGCAACTGTTGCTTCATTTACGTCTTGGTGTACTGGGAGCAATCTGAAAGCAAACTCAATAGGACTCCTTCATCTCATATCTACACCAATTTCAACACCTTACTGGACAGATCATGCTACAAAACTCACATCTGTCCTAGTCAATAGAGAGGGACAATGGAGTTTGCAACCTGTGTATCTCTAGATTCTTTGGACTATGGACACCTGGAATAAGCCCTAAAAGGTACAGTAGGGAGAGTCATAGGGATAACCCTGGCGGACAATGTGCATATCACAAATAACAAAGGGGGCGAGTGTTGCGATTCTCCCTACAGCCATCTCCAAGAAGTGCCCATACCTTTTAACTAGGGCATCTGAGGGTATTCCTTATATTTGCATGAGAGGCAAAAGAAGGCATTTAAAACATCTGCGGATGGTAGCGAAAGGTGGATCATACCCACACTTGCCAGATCTGAGCACAGTTGTAAACGCATCCCTGCACTACGGGTGGAGGGAAATTTGGAGACCAAGCACTGTATATTTTTTTGATATGCAGTCTTTTCCATCAAAATAATTTCCATCAAATCATTATCCATCAAAATTCATTTATTGAAATGTTTTTCCATCGAAAAGCATATTCTCTGAATGAATTTCGATGTATTTCCAACTCAAACATACCTTTAAAATAAATGTATGGATGTTTGGGTTGGAAATTCAATGGGTCGAGGAAACGGTTACATTTTGAAAATGGGTTTGAGGGGTCCCTGGGGGTTTGCGGGGGCGGGGGGTAGGGTTAATAAACAATAAACACCACAAGTTAGAGGGAGCTGTCCAGTTCTGAAATACATTATAGATTTCAGCACTGAACAATGGTTACATTTTTAAAAGGGGGTTGGGGGACACCTGGGACCCCCCAATAAACAATAAACACCACACGTTAGAGGAAGCTGTCCAGTGCTGAAATACTTTATAGATTTCAGCACTGGACAGCTCCCTCTGACTTGTGTAGTGTGCACTTTCATTTTATTTTCTAGGACTGGGGACCTTTATTTTATTGGGAGGTTGGGGAGGGCCCCCGCTACACAAGTTAGAGGGAGCTGTCCAGTGCTGAAATACATTGCAACTGTATTGAATAGATTTCAGCACTGGACAGCTCCCTGTAACGTTAGAACGTTATGCATGTTTCATCGACTTTCCATACAAAAAATGTAAAGTGTTTGTATAACGAAACTCTATTCAATGAAAGGGTTTCGATGCATAAACACTTTGCACTTTATGTATGGCAATTCGATGAAACATCTTTCAATGGAAAAGATTTGCTGGAACGAACCTTCGATGGAAAAACTTCAGTGGAAAGACTAGTAACCATTTTTTTGTGGTCTGTCATAATCTGTGCTGTGATTGATTATGGCTATGAGTGTTGTGAGGGTGGTGATGTCACCAACATTCTAGGTGGAGTGTTGGTGTGATGATGTCACTGGGACTCTTGGTGGAATGTTGATGTATGTTTTGGGTTCTACTGGTGTCAGTTGGACCTAAGCTGCTGGGCTAGATGGATGTCCCAGTGCTTTCTCTACTTAATATCTAAGAGAATAAACCTTCATGTAAACTACTTATCTTATGGTATTCTTGATTGGCGAAGGAGGCTTAGTTTACATCACTGGCGACGAGGATGGGATTGATTATGGCTATGAGTATGTGAAGGTGGTGATGTCTAACGTCTAATGGATGTACAGGTTGGAGATGCAATACCTTGCTTTTATCACTGACAGCACATGCCTGACAGGTTTTCACCGCCTGTTCCACGTCCTTGTCCATGGACGGCCACCAGTACTCCTCCCTAGGGAGCAACCTCTTCCTGTTCACACCTGACTACTTGTAAACCCGCAGTATTTGATCGTGAGGGATTACCTGTGTAAGGTGACCCTGAATCCACCAGAATATCCACAGGGTGCTGATCCACCAATACTGACACCTAGGGACCCTTCCGCGCACTTCCCTCCACGTGCAGTATCACACCCTGACTAGATCCGCCTCCTGATGCACCTTCTGGCAACCGCTGAGGCTGAACCAGCAGGAGGATCACGAGGTTGGGTGATCCGCAAATTGCCAGCTGGGCTATCTGAAGGCAGAGGTGGCCGGAAGGAGGATCATTATTGTGTGAGTCACATGGGTGTCAGGCGGGATATCAGCAGAAATGGTGCCCAGGAGAGTGGCTGTCGGACCGTGGCTGATGCTGGGCTGTGCTCGCACAATTGCGGGACTGTGACATTACAGGTGACTGAGGTGCTGCAGTAGGTTACTGCAGGTGGCCGCTTTCAGTTGTGGCAAGGAATATTTCTGGATTCCGCCGTGGCCGTGCCTGTAGGGCGGTGCAGTGGAGGTCCAGGTCGGGGTCCAGTTGAAACAGAGGTGTCTGGCAGGCTGGGCGGTGCAGTGGCCCAGGTTTCAAGGTCCAGTGCTGCGGCTTTGAAGAGTGCGGGTGGCTCAGAATAGCTGTGCCAGGAGAGGAGGAACAACAGCTGGTGGCGCTGTTGTATGTACCGGCAGGGGGCTGAGTTTGCCCGGTTCCCGGAAGGTCTAGGGTCTAGGTGGCGCTGGGGCTGAGATGACCCATTGCCCATTGGTACGGCTGTTTTTGCGGCGTGGAAGGAGCGTCCCGTGTGTTTTGGACTAACAGCGGCAGGCGTGGTGCCAGGCCAGGTGGGCCATGAGGTGCGTGGGGGGCCGCTCCTGGGCTGTGCAAACCTACTTTCTTATGTGCGTTTGCAGGCTGATGGACGATCCGTGCAAGTCAGAGAGGCCAAGGCAGGGACAACTGGAGGCGGCGCTGCTACATGGAGACAGCATCGTGGGATGCATCTGGGAGCACATTGGAGATCTTTCCCTCAGGATGCTGGGTGCTGTTATGGTGACGTCGGCAGGAGGTGGGCCGGCGTCAGTGGGCGGAGGACAGGCGTTCCAGCGGTCCCAGCTGGAACGCAACGTTCATATGGAACGCAGCATTACACAAGATGGTCACGCAGGGGCCGATTACGGGTGCTGCGCTGTACCAGGTAGAAAGTCAAAGTGCAGGATGTTCAATGCTTCCGTGAATGGTGACGCTGGAAGGATTTCAGCATTTTTGTGGATGGAGAATGGTAAGGCATGGGCCATTTGTGATCCTGGTAGTCAAGGAAAAGTCGGATGTTTGACACAAATGGAGAGCGCAGGGAGTGTCAAGAGATTTAAGGCTATTTACCATGTGGGTCCTGGAATAAAGTGGAAGCTGCACGAATACCGCTGTCTGACCGGAATGTTGTAGAGACGCCGGGCGTTGGATCCGGACCAGTGGGGCATATGTAACATGAAAATGGATCTAACAAGGGACTAAACAGAGGTAGGTGTGCAGTGAGGCCAGTATTAATGGTTAATGCTGTTTCAGTTTATGTTGTGGCCTCTGGGTTTAGTACAATTATGGTTTGGGTCCTGGGTTAATGTTAGCAGTTTATGGCCTGTCATTTATTTATGATGTTGTGTTTATGTATGTGGCCTGCTGTTAGGACATGTCCTGTGGGTTTCGGTATGGACTCGTGGGTGTGGGGTCCATGGGACGTTGTAATGTTGTTTATGCAATGTTTTCTTTGCAGGTTTGCTGAAGTGGACATTGGCGTGGGGGTATGGCGCAGGGACTTTGGCGCCATGTCACTTTCATTACTTTTTCATTTTCAATTACTGCTGTGCATTTTGTTGCTATGTATTTCAGGGATACTGTGGGGTTTGGCGCAGGGACTTTAGCGCCATGGACTTGATCTGGTTATCGCTTACTGTGGGGTTTTGCATGTTGTCCTGCAGTGTTTTTGTTTGTCGTGTTCGTAGGGGCATGTCCCCTGGTTGTGTGTGGATGATGCCAGAATTATTAGGGGCAGTGAGGTGCTGTCTGGTCATGTTTTAGGTGCAGTGTGGTGCTGCCTGGTCCTTTTAGGGATACGGAGGTTCTGTCTGGTTGGTTAAGGGGCAGGGTGGTGCTGCCTGGTGTTTTTAGGGACAGTGAGGTGTTGTCTGGTGGTTTTCAGGGACTGTGAGGTGTTTTCGGGGAGGCAGTGAGGTGCTGCTGGTGCTTTAGGGGCAATGAGGTGTTGTCTGGTGTTTAGGGACAGTGAGGTGACATATGGTGTTAGGGGTAGTGAGGTGCTGTCTGCCGTGTTTTTAGGGACTGTGAGGTGCGGTCTGGTGGTTTCAGGGGCAGTGAGGTGCTGCCTGGTGCTTTTAGGGATAGTGAGGTGTTGTCTGGTTGGTTAAGGGGCAGGGTGGTGCTGCATGATATTTTTAGGGACAGTGAGGTGTTGTCTGATGGTTTTCAGGGACTGTGAGGTGTTTTCGGGGGCAGTGAGGTGCTGCCGGTGCTTTAGGGGCAACAAGGTGTTGCCTGGTGTTGTTAGGGACAGTGAGGCGATATATGGTGTTCTAGGGGTAGTTTGGTGCTGTCTGTCGTGTTTTTAGGGACTGTGAAATGCAGTCTGGTTGTTTTAGGGGCAGTGAGGTGCTGTCTGGTGTTTGTAGGGATAGTGAGGTGTTGGCTGGTTGTTTTAGGGGCAATGAGGTGCTACCTGGTGTTTTTAGGGGTAGTGAGATGCTGCCTGGATTTCTAGGGGGCATTTAAATGCTTCGGTATGGTCTTAAGGGGTAGTGAGGTGCTGCCTGGGATCATAGAGGCTCATTGAGGTGCTGGCGTTTTGTTGTTGTTTTAAGAAAGGCAGGAGTTGCATGTATTCATTGTAGGGAGTGATTTTTGGGGTGGCATAGTGAGGTGCCACTCTCTTGTTGTTTTAGGTATAGAGGCAGTTAGTGATGTCTATCTTTGAGGTTAGGTGTTGTCTAGGGTCCGGTTAGGGATAGTGAGTGCTGTCTATTTATTGTGTGGCATTGTGGTGCTGTGTTTAGTTTCAGGAGGTGAGGTATGTGGTTACTAGAGGTGCAGTGTGGTGATGCAGTTGCAAGGGCAGTAAGTGGCTGTTTGTTGTTCATGTTGTGGCGATGCGGTTGTGAGGGTAGTAAGGTGTGGCAGGTTGTTTTTGGGACAGTTAGGTGATGTCTGGTTATTTTTAGGGGCAATGAGGTGCTGTCTGGTTGTTTTACGGGCAGTGAGGTGCTGTCTGGTGTTTTTAGGGATAGTGAGCTGTTGGCTGTTCATGTTATGGCGATGCAGTTGTGAGGGTAGTAAGGTGTGGCAGGTTGTTTTTGGGACAGTTAGGTGGTGTCTGGTTATTTTTAGGGGCAATGAGGTGCTGTCTGGTTGTTTTACGGGCAGTGAGGTGCTGTCTGGTGTTTTAGGGACAGTGAGGTGTTGGCTGGTGGTTTTCAGGGACTGTGAGGTCCTGCCTGGTGTTTTTAGGGGTAGTGAGATGCTGCTTGCATTTCAAGGACGGTGAGGTCCTGTCTAGTGTTTTAGGGGTAGTTTGGTGCTGTGAGGTAGTGAGGTGCTGTTAATTCAGGTCAATGTGGTACGTGCTGTTAATTCAGGGCAAGGAGGTGCTGTTGTTGATTTAGGGTTTATTAAGGTGCTGTTTAGGGCCCGGTTAGGGGTAGTTAGTGCTGCCATTGTTGTACTTAAGGGGTTTTGAGGTGCTGTCCATGTTTTGGGTAAGGGCAGCTAGGTGCTTCTGGTCAATTCAAGGGGCAGTGAAGAGCTGTTGGGTTCTTTTAAGGGGCAGGGTGGTGCTGCCTAAGTGCAAGTGACTGGATTACATGGTGGCCGATTATGGCAATGAATGTTGGGTTGGTTGAAGAGAGGGACATATATCATAATCTGTGCTGGGATTGATTATGGCTATGAGTGTGTGATGGTGGTGATGTCACTAACATTCCAGGTGGAGTGTTTGTGTGGTGATGTCACCGGAACTCCGGTGGAATGTTGATGTATGCTTATGTACAGGGTTCTACTGGTGCCAGTTGGACCTAAGATGCTGGGCTAGATGGATGTCCCAGTGCTTTCTCTACTTTACATCTTAGAGAATAAATCTACATGTAAACTACTTACCTTCTGGTGTTCCTTATTGGGGAAGGAGGCCTAGTTTACCACACTGGCGACGAGGATGGGATTCGAACCCACGCTTGTGGTTCTGGGGAGAACCACAAGCTCTCCCCAGACCTGAGCCCACTCAGCTACTACCTGCTGTCTGGTAGTTGTAGGGGCAGTGAGATGCTGTCCACGTGCTGTTAGGTGGGATAGCAAGGTGTGTTGCTTTTAGGACAGTCAGGGGCTGTTCTGTTGGTTGTTGGTTGGGCAGCGAGGTGCTGTTGTTGATTTAAGGTTTACTTAGGTGCTGTCTAGGGCCCGGTTAGGAGTGGTTAGTGTTGCCATTGCTGTACTTAAGCGGTTTTGAGGTGCTGTCCATGTTTTGGGTAAGGGCAGCTAGGTGCTGTCTGGTCATTCAAGGGGCAGTGAAGAGATGTTTGGTAATTTTAAGGGGCACGGTGTGCTGCCTGAGACTAGGTAAAGGGGTAGCCAGATGATCTCGGTCATGAGTTTTATTTTTGGGTTCCTTTCTCCTTTGTTGTTATTCAGCTGGTTGATAGCGGAGTGTTGGGTCTTCCATGTTGTGGTTCATTCAGCGGGTAGTAGCTGAGTGGGCTCAGGTCTGGGGAGAGCTTGTGGTTGAGCTAGTTTTTCGGTTTTCCAGTTAAGATCTTGGGTAGATATTGGGGTGAAGGGATTTGGGCTCAAGGGGGGTAAAATGGTTTCTGAGCTACAACATTTCTGGTAATTTGCACTTAGGGGGGGAGGTCCTACCATTGGTCTAGTTGGTGTTATTGAAGAGAGGGGCAATTGTCATCATCTGTGCTGATTGATTATGGCTATGAGTGTTGTGAGGGTGGTGATGTCACCAACATTCTAGGTGGAGTGTTGGTGTGATGATGTCACTGGGACTCTTGGTGGAATGTTGATGTATGTTATGGGTTCTACTGGTGTCAGTTGGACCTAAGCTGCTGGGCTAGATGGATGTCCCAGTGCTTTC
Source organism: Ambystoma mexicanum (assembly GCF_040938575.1). Lineage (NCBI taxonomy): Eukaryota > Metazoa > Chordata > Amphibia > Caudata > Ambystomatidae > Ambystoma > Ambystoma mexicanum. The sequence goes on from NC_090941.1 coordinate 996,260,094, forward strand.
TCTACTTAATAACTAAGAGAATAAACCTACATGTAAACTACTTATCTTATGGTATTCTTGATTGGCGAAGGAGGCTTAGTTTACATCACGGTCCTCCCCAATTCTTTCACTAACCCTTAATTGCTTGTTGTGCCAGACCGCATGGTATGTGCCAGTTTTTTAAATGGAAATACAGAAGTGCAGGTACTTACTGTCCCAGAGTACTTGTTTACTGTTGAGAAGTGCTGGTACTCGCCCATTAAATGTATTTCTTTCCTGATTTGAAGTGCTGGTACCATGTCGTCTTTAGAGTAAAATAAGTGCAAGCACTCAGTACCTGCAAGTTCCTGCCCTTTTAAAACACTAATATGTGCGCAGATGTCGCCTGGTGCCGCACTGAATGGAAACCTGTCAAAGGGAGCTAAGAGGATGGACATGGATTTGTGTACTGGTACTGGTACTGGTGTTCAACCCTCCTCCACTTCCTCCATACCTTTGTGGAGATTTGGCAACAACTGATTCAGGTCAACCCCAGGCACCTTCTGGAGTCGTTACCAACCCAACTCCTTATGGCAACCCTGGGGGAAGGGAGAAGTATATGGCCTTATTTTGGCGATGGGCACCACTATTTGGTTGTGCCTTGCTAAGTGAGCATGCAGTGCCTGGGCTCAGTTTACATGTTGGTGATTCGTTACCCTAACCACAGCCTCCTCATGTAAACTGAATGTGTGAAGGATTGTAATCGGGCAAGGGTGTAGAAGCCTTGGCATTTTTGATTGGTATTAAAGATACAATGATACAAGTCATTTTCTCTAAGATGGTGGTCTACTGACCAGTCTCCCCTCTCCACAAACTGCATGTCAAAATCATAGTTTACACTTGTGCCCCGCTGGATTAGTATCCTGATCTGTACAACCTGCTCACTTGTGGCACAGAGCAAGCTTAGTGAGCACAGATGCCCTCTGACAGCCAAATCAGTACAGCACAGGGGCTGCATTTAAGACATGCACCCCTGCTCCCAATACCACATAACTATGAGAGCTACTATTGTTGTGGCAGATGCAATCTTTAATATAAGCCATACCTAAATTATCGTGGCGAATATCACTCAGAATTATCTAAGCCACATCAAATTGATTTCACACATGTCAGACCCGTGATCGCAGCACAGCTGTGGAAGGGTTAAGTGTATTCCTCCAGCCAGGCTTTCTCTACTGCTCCCAGCAAGACTGCAGCCCTGTGCGTTGCCTCTCGGTCATATGTGAGGGCAGGTAACACCATCTGCAGTGAGACAGTCACTCCACAGGAGGCTGTCATGTGAACAGGAATGAAATGGCACACCTTTCACCAAAGGACTAACCTCACACAGGGGTGATGCATACCAAAATGGCCTTTGATGCTATAGACAGGGGAAGGGGCTAGGGTTAGTGCAGACTAAGGGACCTCAGACCAGCCGGAGGAAGATTCCACCATGTCGTTTCTCTCTTCCTTCCTGTCCTCTCCACTTCCTTTAAAACAAAGGACTTTTGGTGTGATGTCAGAAGACAAAGTCCACTTGTTCTAAGAGTGGGTTGGGACCTTTAAATCAGGTTTGCTTTTATTCAATCTCCTTTGAACCTTTACTTTTAAAAGAATGGGTCTCCCCCACCTTCTCAGATTCACCTTGGAACAAAAACCAAAAACATCCAAAAAGGAAGAAATAGTTGGACCTCTGTTAGAAGAGATGGTTTTCCACAGCCCTCTAACAGTGAAGTGAAGGCTGAGTGTCCAAGGCAGAGGAGATCTCTTCCCTAACCATCCACAGGGCCCACTGGGGGTGACCTGCTGCTGGAACGAAGGCCTGTATCTCTGCCAGTAACACTGCTGCCCAGAACCACATCCTAGTGAAGGACTCCTAGAAATGTACACCAGCCTTCCTTGCATTTGGAGCCCAAGAGCAAGGACTGCACTTGTCTCTGAGACTCCTGAGAGGAACTCACAGCACCTGAGAGCCAAAACAGTCAGGGTTCCTGAATTCCCCACCTCTGATCTGCTGCAAACTGTGATGCTTGTTAGACCACATTGAAAAATCAGTACCATCTGAAACTGCCTTTGGCACTCATTTGTTCTTTGGACTGCTGAACTGCACATTTGAACCTGTCTACCGTTGCACCGTGCTAGACAAGCGCATCTTTGTCTCGGCTCAAATTCAAAGCTACACGTTGCATCTGCCACTTTTGAATGGCTGTTCGACCCACCAGCATCTTCGCTGCTGATCTTCATCCGCAGTGAATCTGACCATGGTAAACCATCAAACTGTGACCATCGGCCGCTGCATCGAACCGCCCGACTCGACCTTCACACTAACTCTATAGAATCTTCGCAGTCGAACCAACCATTGTACCCACCTTGGTGTGGCCTTCATGATCCACACTTCCTCAAGCACCTCATCGAACCGACCACATAGAAAAGCGCCTCTAGTCGCCAGCATTTTAGCAGTCGAACCGACTGTCGAACTTACCCTGGTGGCACTCACAATCCATTCTTCTTCAAGCATTGTTTCCAACAGCAAAAGCTCCCATTCAACCGATACTCAACACCAGTCCCAGTCTAGAACAACGCAACCGCCACACACTACTTCAAACCATATGAATACCACCTAGAAGCCTGGTTACCCGTTGTCGATCCACCAAGACCGCCATCAGGTACCATTATTAGGTAACTTTCCTTGGAACCTAGAGACTGGCTACGTCACCATTCATCCCTTTTCTGTTGTGTACATATGCTTTTTACAAACATTGCGGTTAATTATTGCCTTTTCTCTCCTCGCTTCATTGCCCAGAGTACTGCAACTTCTATCTTTGCATATTCTTTGTTCATTCCACAGGGTGGGTTTTGTGCAGTGTTTTATGTTTTGTTATGCATTTAATAAAATGTATATATAGTTGTATATAACCTTGATTGGACATTACCTTTATTTTGACTGTGATACTTCGCTGTTTGGGTTACTACTGAATCTCATTCACACCCCTCTTGTGAGTATAGTGTTCCCACGGTATTAGCATAATTGACCTAAAAACATTTGACCTAAAACATTTGATTGAATTTTTTGACTTTTTTTTTAGTCACATTTAATTAAATATATATATATATATATATATATATATGGTGGGTAAGGGTATAGATTAGGTTGAGGGAAAGTGGGGGAGGGGTTGGGGGGGTTTTCAGACCGAAAGAAAGGTCAAATAAATTCGATCAAATGTGATTAGGTCAAATGTTTTAGGTTAAATAGACACAACCCGTTCCCACAGCCGATGTTACCACAAAAAGGCGCAGACAGTATATCTCGTAACTGTTCCTGTTTTACCTTTCTGATTGGGATCACTGTTGCCTTGTAGAAGTGTGACGGCAGAGTAAGTGGTTTCACTACTACTCACTGTAAGGGTACAGAAGAAGGTGGCTGACACAAATGTGCCATATTTGGGGCTAAACACTTATATTTAAACAAGAAAGCAAGAGAAAACCTATATATGCCTATCTATCCCTATTCTTAAGAGGGTTTTCCCAGCCTCAATTAAAGATAAGGTGTCTGTCAAAATGTCTGTCAACTCAAGTGTCCACCGTCCTGTGTCAAGAAAACCTTACATCTGTCCTTTATACTAGAAACTAAAGAATAAGGCAGTACTGTTCTGGTCCCAGGAGAATGACTCCCTTCTCCTGGGTTATGGTTCCTGGTTTATTGAAACAGTTCCCAAATCTAAGAAGTCTCGTGTCTCGCAAGTTGTTGGGGGGAATTTCTTCCTTACTCTGATAGTAAAGTTCCACACAATACTTTATTGGTGGGCCAAGAGAATGTCTCCCTTCTCCTGACGTCCAGTCTCAGATACTCCCGGGGGAATGACTCCATTCCCCAGGCCTTTCTGGACCTTACTGCTGCCCCGGGTTACCAGGGGAATGATTCCCTTGACCTGGTATCTTGTTATAAGTTATTTACAACCAGGGGGAATGAGTCCCTTCCCTGCGTCTTCTTTTCATTAGGGCTCACACCTACAGCACCCAGTTCTCAGTGTTGGGAGGGTCTGTGACCCTAGCTTCTTTTCTTCTTTGATCTGGCCCACTTGGTTCACTTCCCGGCCAAGTACTGCCATGAGGAAGATGACTTGTATCATGTGTAGGGTCCCAGGCCAATCCTCTTGCTGTCAGCCGGTGTATCCCCACCACTGTCGTGAGGGGCTGTCCCTCGCAAGCTCTCTTTATGGTACCTATGGTCCTCAACTCTTCCTTGGTGGTCAGCAGGCTTTGTTCCACCTCTGCAATGAGGAGGAGAAGGTTTATAGGCTTTCTGCCCCTGCCATGCCACCCAAGTGTTATGGTTGCTTTGGAGGCCAAGGCACAACTACATGCACCATCTTGGTAAGCCACTCTGCCTCACCCCTGGGTCTCCAGTGCCACCCTTTAACTTGTTGGGGGTTTCGGCACATAGCCGGGGCTTCCTGCGATGGCGGGCATTCAGTTCGACTTCTGCCGGGATTTGCTTTCCCTGTGGCTGCGTAATGGCATTCCCGGCTGTCTTCTGTGTTCCTTCCTCCTCTCGACACTGCTGTGTACCGGCATGCTCCTGCAGACCTCCCGATCATCAAACGCAGTGGACTGCCAGCGTCCTTGGAGCTTTCTCCCTCAGTATCAGCGATGCAGGTTTGAATCTCCTGCATTTGCTGCGCATCACACCTGCTGTCTTCCATGGCTGCCCGAGAGCAAGTGTTTAGTCCATTATCACTTTTATACAATGTTTCCAGCAGTGTCTGTGACCATTGTATAAGTCCTTTGTCTCTTTCACAGGTTTCATCTTCATTGCTCCACGGGGCCAACTCGTCCCAGTACTTGCATTACCTAGGTTTCTATTGTTCTTCTTTGTCTCCATACTTTCCAGAACCTTGAGGTACTCTGCCTTATAACAGTACATAGGTCCACTGTCTACAAAGAGGTTAGCAGAAGGAGAGGCTAGAGCATGTGGGGATGTGATGGTCTCATAAGGGCTGTGCCCTAGATGGTCATCCTTATCCCTAGAGGGGGGGTCCCTCCTCATGAGATCCTCCCACATTATACCATCCGCAGGGGGACTATCAGGTAGAGGCCTCACCTCCCTGACCTCATGGGAAAGGGCTCCCTCTAGGGGAGAAGTGGCTACATCTAATGAATCGTCACATCTATATACTGCAGAGCAGGAGTCATTTTTGTCACAGGATGCCAAAAGCAATGATGTAGCCAGCTGTCAGCCTGCATCCCAAATGCACTGTAGCACAGCTTGAATTTGCGTGCAGTGAACCAGCTGGACCCTTTACTGCATTGAAAATGCAGGATTGGATGGCTCGGTGCCGGGAAATCATGGGTACACAAATCAGCAAGGACACCGGTTGCAAAGAAAAGCTGTGCATATATATATATTTTTAATTCTATTGTGGCGGAAAGTGTATTCTTGTCACAGGATGTAACAGGTTTTATTGATATGCTGAAAGCCATTTATTGAACTTCAATAAAGCACAAGAACACTTGAAACCGCTAAGTTGAACCACATTTCTCTTTAGAACACATTATTCTTTATTTGTTCTGAGCACAATTAATTCAAAGTTACAGAATTGGTGCCCCTTTCTCCCTCACTCCTGCCCTGCTGTTTGTATGATGAGTATAAAGATAGGTAGCTTAGCGGAGGTAGCAGTATCGGTCTATGTAATTCTGCTTTTGAGGGACGTGAAATAGTGCCATAAAGGAGGCTTAAAATGGCCACTCTATACTGCGATTTACCAGTGTATGTTGCGCAACACAGCAGATGCTGCACAGATGTTCTGCTACCAGAGCCAGAAAAATAATTGGATAGATTAAAAGGAATGTTTGTTTCGGAGATGCAGTTGGGGACAGTCCTCTTTGAGCATTCACTGATGGCCGAATCTCATCTACTGTTCTTTTTCTTTATTTTTTATTGTTCTTTTATAACACGCTTAATACCAACGACTGGTTTCTAAGCACGGTATCAGGATTCAAATGTGTTGCCCGTGAGCTATCCTACCTCCCCGATGCCACTGCCCTCCAGATGAACAGGCATACATTGCTGCAGGTGGCAATACATGTACACATGCCAAAACATTTGGCTTTGGCAATGCATGTTTTTTTTAACAAGACTACTACAAATCGAGTGGCTGAAGGCAGACCTTGTTAAGAATGTTTTATTAGACCAGTAGCGGGTTTACAACTCCAATTAAGTCATTAACTCTCAGAAGATTGCTTTGAAAAAATACTGGCAGGTACGTTTGATGATAAGGCTTGATTAAAGCAAGGTCAACGAGTTCTGTTTTGGGCGGGGGAGAAGGGGTAGGAACTGGAAGGGAATGACCATAGGGATTAGAATGGCCATGAGCAGGCAATGGATGGGCAAATAACCAAACACCTTCAAACCTTGTGTCCCTCCTCATATGCCATTTCTCCCTATATGTACTCTAATGCAATAGTTTTGGCTTATAAAGTGGCACAAGCGTCACCTAATAGCCCACACTAAACATGTGAGTTATGTCACAATTTGAGGCAGTTGCGCCTTAAGGTCTTCCTAGTGGGTGCTAAGCCAAAGTAGACTATTGAAGTAGTCATTTAAGAACAGGCTTAAAAGTTACAAACATTGCTTTTTTGCAGGGAAACATCGAGCTTATGTTGGACATTCTCAAATGCAAGAACCTGCACTTCATTTGGGAAATAAGCAACAAGGACCTTCGATGTTGGTTGTAGTGTAAATGATTAATTAAATATAATAGTTACAAAGAGTGTTCATGCGGATCCCTGGTGAATTACCATTTAAGAATAGTCAAAATACGGCTGGACACCTGTTCGTCGGTTTCAAGATCAATGAATGGAGTGGGAAATTGATCAGCGTATTCATTAAATAGTTTGAAGTTACACATCTGGTTTCTAACAAGCCCAGCTGTAATGAACATGAAAATCAAAGGGGGGTCTGGGAGTCTCTCTACCAGCACGAACACAGCCCATTGACCTGGTCTTGGGTGGATGGCCCCTGGGAGAGTCTCAACCAAGTCTTTAGCTCACTGGAGACTTGGAAAGACGGATTCATGCTACACCGGGTTGCCTGGCTAAATGAGTGTACAGTTGTGGCCAGTAGCAGAGGCAGCTTTTGGTGCCAGGGGGGTGGCCAATACGGCGCCCGCGGGAGGCTGTCGGGTGCACTGGGCACCAGAGGGGAGCCAGGCTGCACGACCATCTCCCTTCTGCCCCCCCCCCTGTAACTTGTAGCTTACATGTATGGGGTGATTTCACACTGAGTGGTTTTTGCAAAATGAAAACGCAAAAGCAGGCGGCATTGCTTTCACGCTTCCATTTGGACCTTCAGCTCATTTTCTTGCCCTTCCAATGCGTTGCAGGGGCACAGAGGGAGTTTTGCATTCCTGCTTTACTCCTCCCCCCCCGTCTTGGATGAGCACCCAGTTTTATTTAGGCCTGCATGATATTTTCATGCAGGCATAAAACCATTGGATTCCTTTAGAATCCGTTTTACATTTGCACATGCTAATGAGCAGGCGGATTCCATAGGAATCTGTTAATAAAAGTCGCCTGCAAAGCATCATTTGCAAGCTGCGTTTACTGTTTTTGCAAAACAGAGCTTAAAAGTGAAGAGTGAAGGGGATTGTGCCTACTTTTACTCTTTAATTTCACACTCCTTGCAGATGTTTACAGTTGCATGCAGGGGACCCAACCGCATCTAAGTGCTAATGCTGGCACTCCCTGATTGCAATTTACACTTGTAAGAAAAGGTCCCCCTATGTGTTTGGTTTTGTGGCTGTTGGACAAGCAGTACCCTGAGTCACATGTTGCATTTTACAGGTACTACATTGCATCGTGACACAGATGTGTAGGGGTGCCTTGAAACTCAATGGACCATACTGTATGTCAAAATCTTGCAATATGTGTTTTGTTATGTGAACGGTTCTTTTACCACGCACAGTTGCCACCTGCATGGTCTCTTGGTGCTCTTGTGCCATTTAATAAGACATGTTACATCTTCGGTTACCTGTGTCACAACTGGAGAGGTGGCACCATGTATTAAAATGTATTATGCTGTTCACTATCATGCCATGCACCTATTTTACATGAAGATGTGTATTGGAGGTTTTGGAGTGACAGTTATATTGTTTGTACCAGGTGTCCAAGGTAAACACAGGGGGTCTGTTCTGACGTATATAGTTCTGTGGACTACTTATTGACTGTAGTAGGCCTGGATTTTTTCTATTATGTCAAAAAGATGCAAAAACACTTTGAATGTGGAAATGCTCATAGAGAAATTCAGACAAAAATAGATATCAACAGCTTTTAATTTATTTTGCTGTTGGGTGCATTTCATAGTCATGCATTAGTAGTTTTTTTGAAGTATTTGGTAAACATACAATGGTTCACAGATTCAGTGTATACAGGGTAGTTAATTTATAGTCTTAACCAATCCCTAATACAACTGTTTAAGCAAGAGTAATTGCAGATATCCAAAGATAAAACAGGATAGTGCTTTGATAACACTGTGTAACCACCACCTATAGTGACAAGTGATTTACATGTATTTAATACACAACAACCAAACTGAAAGCAAAAACTGATGAAACACTTGGTTGTATGTAGCCAGGCTAGAGGGTAACCTAACACGTGTACCAGGTGTGCAGACTGGGAAGGAGGGACTGTGGATGCCTACCTCTAGGCTTTGGCTAGGACATGGCATTGGAATCTTGTTCTTTGCCATACCTCATAGCCACAACCGTCTTCCATTTTGGTTCGATGTGATTTCAACAAGTTTTTTTTTGCTGAAGTAGATTTCCTAAAATGATTTTTTTAAAAGTAATTTTGCAGAAAATATTTGGAGGGGGCCCGCATCCCCGCTTATCTCCCCTACATTTATTATTAACCTCAAACCCGCTTATATTTTTGGCAAAATACATTGGAATAAACTTGATGAAATCTACTTTGACGAAAAATGCTGCGGCAAAATCTCCCATTCCTTCCATTTTGTGTTTCTGTGAACTAGAGTAGGCAGATTTTATTTTTTAGAAGTATGTGTGTAGTCCAGCCAAAAAGTAGGAACAATATATGATGATTTGAAGGGCACCAAAGTCAGTTGCCAGTTCATTGTTGCCAGAGGTCGAAGTGGGTGGGAGCGGTCAGGAGTGGTGCTCCTATACTTTTTATTTTTAAGTGTCACTGTTCCTATACTTTTATTTTAAAAAGAAATTGTTCTGGAGTGGTTTAGTTTTAAAATAAAAGTGTAGGAAGAAGTTGAAGCTTGCACTTCAGTGCACTACACTGAACATTCCCTTAAATAGCAGGTGTGTTTGTTTGGGGGATTGGTTTGTGTGTGGTAGGGGCCTGGCGATGGGGTCTGTGGGGAGCAGGAGCAGGCCGGCAGGGAACATAGTTCCACTTCTTCTTTTCGTACACTTCGGCCACTGATTTGTTGCTGCCTTTACTATTGCAGAAAATGTTTTCTTTTGCCTGTGGTCTGTGGCGGCACCAGTGGGATGTATGTAGAGTCCAAGGGGGCCGAACTTCATTGCACTGATACTCTGCTGCTGAGTAGTCTAGTTTATATAATAGATTATCGCAGCAACATGCCACAAGAGAGGTGCCGTATGCTAACCCTACTTCAGCATAAGGGTGCCCGTGAAACAGAAAGGAGCGCAGGCAACAGCTTCAAGAGCTGAACTATAACAGAATGTTGTGAATATTGTAATGGAACAATAACATGATTTGACACTGTGATTTGTGAACATTTGATTTTGTAATTTAAGAGGGAGGCCCAAATTCGACCCTCGTTACATCCATGCCACTCTCAGCCCAGCGACAGAGAAATGAGAGATGTACATCACTTCTGGGACCTTCCTCCCCATTATTGATGTATCACAGGTGTGAGAAGCGGTACTCACTCAGACAACCATTCAGACCATATCCAGATGGCAGTATTGAAGAGATACAGCTGTCATCAATTGAACAAGTCGACTGACTGCAACCTCGAAGAACGTGGATGATCTCACGACTGACATCATGACCTAGATACATTAGACATGAAGCACATCGACATCCCTGCACAAAGTTTCACAGACATTTAGTTTTATTGCTGATAGACACAAAGCAAATGCTTATGACTCACATAGTTAGGTGACTGACGCACGTATACATTTTGCTATGTGGAAACCGCAAGACGCATAAGAATACTTAACTGCAACTAACTTGGGCAATCATGCGAATAAGGATGGAAGCCATAGGTACACTGGAGTGAATGGGAAAAGCAGGACAAACTTAAATAACACAGAGAAAGGCTGACATGCTGACCCTGCTGAAGCATGCAGAACAGGCTTCCAGTGCGGACACCGTGTACAGCATTGCAAAGGACACTGAGAAGGAAGGTTTCAAGTTAACAGAAGAGATAGGACACCTGCAGGGAACACAAGCTGAAAATCCTCTTAATTGCAAGCAAGAGAAATCCATTTTGTGGTCCCTACACACGTGATCTGAACCTACAAGACAGAGCCTATTCATTCAAAACAGACTTTGATGGCCATTCCCATTGAACCAAAGGTAGAAGGATTCAAAAGGCAATACAGGTACAAAGCCGAATGTTTTGTCTCAAGGTTAGGAGATCGGAGCTGGTAACTTATTGGGAACATGCAGCACATTCGGGGTCATTCCCACCACCTTGATTAGTTGAACTTGGCCTGGTAACTGTCCAAAGCTCCAAGGCTGAGAAGAGCCTTTCTGCCCAATCCCTAAACACCTTCCAAGCTAAACTTACACTATGGTGCACTGGCTAATCACCTTTCGCTAACCTGTAACTTTCTATTTGTGACACGTAGAGGTGATTTTAGGAGGAACCACCAGATATGGCTACTCAATGATCATACTAATCGCTTACAAAATACATATATAGTTCACCTCACTAACCAATCCCTTCCCCTGTTAGTTTTTGTGATGTAACCTCATTTTTGTGATGTCACAGGTTAACAAAACTGAACGACAGGCGACTGAAAATCGAGAGCACTTGAAGAATTTTGTATTGGTCATGTTGCGATCCCTTGCATCTGAATTGTTCATAAAGACAGTGAACTTTGTCCTATGGCTGGGTCTTCCGTTTTTGGGCAGGGGATTTCCAGGGCCCAGTTCTTCTTGCGAGTAAACAGGGAGACTGGTAATAGTTCCCTTGCCGCTATTAAAAGTGGTAGCAGAGGACGGTTGCCAAGACCTCCCAGCAATTAAGACCGTCTTTTTCCCGCTGCGTGCCAGAAGGGATGCGTCACAACCCGGGAGGACTGGAGTATAAACCATGCAACCTCCTGACACTGAGGTCGTCAGGAGCCGCCTTGAAGAAATTCCTGCCCGCTCTCCGTGGGACATCAAACAGACCAGACGCCAGAGTGGCAGATTGTGAGGGAGGCGGTACCTGAGGGGCTTCAGCGGATCCACAGAGTGTAAGTATAGACTCAGCTTATTACAAATATTAGGGAAGGGAAAGTGTTCTTTGCCATTTGTTTTTGTGTTCTTGTGAAGGATCCCTGTTTCCAGGCCCGTTAGCTAAATTACGGATGAAAAAAAGACCATAAAAAGTATACCTGTTCTCTAGGCGCTAGCTTAGTTTACGGATGAAAAAAAAGGAGAAAAAGACAATAAAAAGTATACCTGTTTTCTAGGCATTTAGCTTGGTTTATGGATGATTTATGTATGAATCCCTGTGTCTAGGTGCTAGCGTAGCTCGCTTAGGTCGCGGAAGGAAGTTTCTTAGTGTATCTCATGGAGATGCATTCCTATATGCAGCGGTATAGAAGAAGGTCCACATGATTTTGGTATTCCCTGTGATTTGAGAGGCAGGAAGACGGCTGTGTGTTATGTCATTTGTGTTGTTTTGTCTTGGGATGCTGTAATAATTGGGGGAGTATTCAAAGTATTAGGATTTTTCTTTTGAGCTTGTGACATCACACATAAGGTTGTTGAACAGGACATGGTGCGTTTATATGGGAATGAAGGACCGCAGTAGGGCTCAGATTTGGTGGTAAGAGAAATCAAACAGAAGATGATGGGTTTTTACTTGATGAAGTGATGTTTAGATTAACATGGAGTGTTATGGCATTTGGGCTGGCGGCAGTCAGAAAGTGCTGTGCCGCTATGGGGGACACAGCCCTTCAACATTTGTGAAAGTCCCTTCCGCAATGTCAAGACAAAATATGCTAGTATAGCGTGGAATGGACTTGCGATACGGAGGGCAAAATGGCAAAGCCATGGCACCGGGAGGGCAGTCTTTCCAAATATGTGCTGCAACACATGGCCAAGTATCTACATGCCGACTATAAAGTGAAGAAATTGAGTGACAGATTAGCTATATTGGAGCTATGGAAAATGTTTCAGGGCGGGGAAGAGAACCCTCCCAAGAAAGAGTGGATGCTGAGCCAGCGCGATGTGGGGGGTAAAGCACCCACAGCTCCTCCTCACCCTCAAACCACAGACCCCATGACAAAAAGCCTGGGATTTTACCTCTTGAAGGAATTATGCACCACCCGCGTATAGCAGCAAGGACATGCTTAGCGGCGTGAAGCAGGTAAACAAGAGAATAGAGGCCATAAATGAGGAACGCAAGGAGCGCAGCGACCTGCAAATGAGACTGAGGGGAGACGAGAATGGGATATTGGGATGTAGTGAGGATAGCTAAGTGACAATCCCACCAAATGAGTGGATAGGGGGACAGATATTGCTCAAATTGGACAGAAGGGTTGCAGACAAGCATATAATTACGGAGGAGGAAGCTCAGAAACATAAGGGGAAAGAAGAGGATGATAGAGAATGGGCAGAGATAATGGAGGAAGAGAAGAGAGAGAAGAGAACAAGGAACAAGAGTGGCTGAAAAGGGAAAAGGAAAAGGCGGAAGAAAATGAAGGGGAAGAAAGAGAGAAGAAAAGGCAATGAGAAAAGCAGCGGAGGAAAAAGAGAAGAAATTGCAAGTGAAAAGAGAAAATTGTAAGTTGAAAGACTTGTTAAAGAGTGTTGATGCAGAGAGGAAGAGGAGAGGGATAGGAGACAGGAAGAGGAAAGAAACAGAAGTAGAGATAAATGCCTTAGGGAGGTAGCAAACATCATGACGGGACCGACACGTTCAAATGATGATGAGGAAGAGGTGGTACAAAGGAGAATAGGAATACTGTATAGGAGCAGGAGGGATAGCGCCTCTGCCCTGAAGACAAGCAGGAGTATAGTGGGGTCACCACTGGGGGGGAAAGCAATTCACTGGACAAAGTAACAGGGAAACGACAAGGGAAATGCATGTTGAGGAGACTTAGTTTTGAAGATGAAGGAGAAGAGGGCAGCGATGACAGCATCAAAACCATGGGGTCAGATGAGGACCTAGGGTAAAGTGAAAATGATGAAGGGAGGTGGCCTTGCCACCCCTCAATGGAAATTAGCCCAGAAATAGAAATAGTGTGGGGAGGAGAGGAAGACAATGATAAAATTAAGGGAGAACCTGAAGGCCACCTTGAGCATCCCGAAGATAGGTCGCATAGCGTAGAAGAATTTACTCAATATGCACACAGGCTGAGAGTCTTACCGGGGCGGAAAAGAGCGAGTACGACAAGAGTGTTAATAGCTACCAAATACATAGAGAGACATGACAGGGGAATACAATTGACACAGTTTCCGTTGCTAGAAAAAGTTGACAGATGACCGACCACAATATATACCATGGCAACAGATGAACAAGGATAATCGGAGGTGCAAGTTGCCCTCATTAACCGCAGGAGTAGGGAAATTGATATGTGAGTTAGAAAGGTTGACGACAGGGACAACACTGGCAGTGTTGCGACATGAAGAGCTTACTCTCAGCCATTCTTGGAGAAGTAGCGGACGATGTTTGGAAACGGGCAGGGTATCCCAGAGTGATGGCACAGAACACAAAGCATGATGGCGCACCATTTAATAACTGCAGAGCAGCCATATGGTAGGCTCTCAGAGTACAGTACCCAGACACATCTGACATAAGCGCGATTATGGAAAGCAAAATGTGTGAGGAAGGAGACCCACATCAACCAGAGCAGGTATAAAAGCAAATGAAGAAATAAGTGGGGATGGAAGCGAAGCCATGTTCTGAAATTCTGCTAACTATAGTACATTATTGCTGACTAATGCAGGAGAATGCACGAAAGAAGTGCACGAAAAGTAAGCAGGGAGAAGCGAAATTAGTGCAGAGGAAGCTATCGAAGTATACAATGGAAGTGGAGATGTTGATGAGTGGAGAGGGAGTAGTTACACAGAATGCGCAAAACCGACAACAGGTGGCAGGGGGACATTTTGCAGGAAGAGGAGATGCTAATTCTTGGCCATGGGGAAAGGGAGGATTGCCCCAGGGAAGAGAATTTGGACACTAAATGCAGCAGGCTGGAGACGGGCTTAACGGAGGACAACAGAGACCCATGCGGGGTCCACCACAATGCTGTACATGCAGTATAATAGGTCACATAGCGCGACTGTGCAGGAGCAGGGGTTGAGTACAGCAGAATGGGGGTGGGGGGATGACACACCAGCCAGCATATCAAATGGAACAACCAATCTATTACGCACGAGATCACACGCAGGCACAGACATACGTGCCACAACCAGCTCCAACACAAGGTACACCAGTACAGTCACAATAACCCATGGTATACACACCGCAGACACAGGAGTATATGCAGTCACCACAACCAGCACAGCAAGCACTAGCACAGCAGAAGGTTGTAGCCACAAAACGCACAGATTCTAAAATACAGACTCCCGTATGGAAAATAGGGGGAGTGACCGAGGTGGATAAGGCAAAGTTCCAATATTGGCAGGGCGAGGTGTTATACATTGGACAGTTAATATCACAAGAAGGTAGGAAGGTAACCCTGGAAAGAGTGGAGGCAATCTTTAGAACGCCACGGACGGTAAGGGAGATGCAGGTCTCTGTAATTATCGCAGGGCCTGGGTGTTCGATTATAGCACATACATAAGACCCGTTTTAAGCAGGCTCTGGGAGGCCCATAGGGGGGACAGCAACCTGACATGGACACAGGAGATGACTGAAGCATTTGAGGAATTGAAAGGGGCAATATGCACAGCCCCAGTGTTACAGGTCTCTGATTACAGTGAGGAATTCTATTTGTTTTCACACTACAACAGAGTAGTGATGACTGCAGTGCTCGCACAGAAAACAACCTTAGGGCACAAACCAATGGCTTATTATAGTGGACCTTTAGACTCAGTAATGAAAGGACACTACCCTTTCGAACAAGCATTGGCGTCTGCTGTATTTTCAGTGGAGAAATCTGCGAATATCACAATGGGGTGTAGTACCAAACTTTACGTGGAGCATGCCCTTTTTGCTATCATCGAAAAGCCCAAGAGCATGTTGACCACATCGAGAGCATCTGGATGCGAGGTGATCATCCGGAATCCGGCGATAAAAAGAGTGAGGATCAGAATAGTAAACCCAGCAACGTTTATAGTTGAACCAGTAGAGGAGGATGACTATGTGCATGTCTGTACTACATACACAGAACATAATGACATTCCTACATCAGAAGAGAATGACGGTTCTTCAACTATAGACCAAACGACAGGAGCAAGACATACTGGGACGGCAGTAGTAAAAATAGAACAGAGCGGGATACTTGAAGTAGTAGCAAGCGCAAGATTGCCTTCACATTTCTCTGCGCAAGCGGTAGAACTAATAGCTCTTAGAATCGCATTAGAAGCACATAAGGATGAGGAGATTACTGTATATTCTGACTCCGCCTTTGTGAAGTCCACAGTATCTGCCGGACTGGCACAGTGGAAGTGGAGGGTTTATCGATGTGCTGACAGCACACCAGTGCAGCACTCGCCCCTATTGGCCAGACTCAGATGCACTACAACTCCCATCAGCCATAGCTGCCGTGAAGTGCCAGGCACACAGAAGGTGGGAGGACATGATCTCCCGCTGCAATGAAGCCACATACACAGAAGTGAAGCAATCACCATACTTTACAGAAATAAATGAGATTGACACCCCATCTAAAACATGCATACGCGTGCATAGCATGATACTTAGAGAATGGTATATTTTATCGCCCGTTACCCAAATAGTAGAGTTTCAATTGTGAGCACCACTAGTAGAAAAGGAGTTGTGGGGGCAGAGAGGATGTTGATTATCCCCTACAGATGCATTGTGACGACAGGAGAGGACAGGAAAGCCAGTGAATCCTGCGATATTGTTGCAGATTGCGCTCACGCAGCTGCATTACCCCACTCACTTAAGTAAGGATTTTCTAGCTGCACATATTGGGGTAGATTGATTCTGACCCAATCTGGCAGAATATATTGCCATCTTTAAGGATAATTGCACAGTATGTAAAACTTACAATGCGGGCCACACATTGCATGTAATGTGAGGAGCCATACCGTACTCTAATGGGCCCTTCGGCGGGGAAGGTCAAAGAAGGATAAGGAAGAAGAACAATAAGGAGAAGAAACACCTCAGCGAATGCAGACACGGTTGGCGACTAGAGCTAGACACAAACAAAATGAAAAGCTAGACTAGGCACACTATCCTTTCCTTACACTGGGTAATCATTGTGAAAGTTTGGACTGATTTTGGCTAATGATTGTATACTGGTGCAAACATTGAGAAGCACTTTTCCAAGCGTACAGCCACCTTTGGATAAATGATACCACCTAAGGTGTTCTTTTATGCTTTTCTTCTTTATGTGGCTGACACTACTCCCATATTCACTCGAAGCAACACACCTGTCATTGCCTGTCTCAATAGTGTCAAAGTGCGACTTGTCTGGGAGTGATTGTTTCTTGCTGCACCGCAGGTGAGCTTGACTAACTCAACAAAATGGTAATGAAGCATTTCGAAGACTTTTTCAAGTGGTCGTATAAACTCTATGGACAATATAAAGGACATCCGGCATTACAGAAGATGGAAGCTGTAAGAAGATCTATTGTGTTGATATTTTTTGCGCTCTGTTGTCCCTACCTCTTTGTACTACAAAAGGTCACATTGTCTCACGTACATGCTTTGGTACCTGTTAACACAACCCCTATTCCTGCTCTTAATGAAGCCATATCTAGGCGGATGACCAACGCTGCCCAAGAAGTAAAAACACTCAGGGAAAGCTTAGATCTGGACTTTGAACACGTAAATTCATAGCTAGCTGATTTGACTCATGTGTCTGTGTCTAACAACGTTTGTTACCAGCACATGACCAAGGTGGGACAGCAAAGGAGAGCTGCTATGTGTCCTCTCTTATCCCCTATGCCATGAGTACCTCCAGATCATTCATAGCAACAGAAATCCCAACAGCCAGAGCACAATGCCTCATGAACCTGTGGCTCTGCAAACAAGAGGCCATTTCCAAGGCAGATGGACCACACTAAGATGGATGTCGCAGAAGATGTTCCTGTATGAAAATAGCTATATGAAGACTCAGGAAACGATAGATGATTATTGGAGCACTGACAAGACAATAGAGTATGTTCCTGATGGCCCAAACAAAGGAGAAGCCAGAATAGTGACGCAAAAGGTGTCGCAATGTCAAAGGACAGGACAAAGAAAAATAGGAGGAAAGCCAGGATGCAGGCAAAGGCCCCAGTTACTAGTATATGGACAAATATTCACAGGAGAAGGATGGAAGGAAGGAATGGTAGGGTGCAAAGCACATGCACTCCTGATAGTTCCAGTAGGAGTGGTTCAGAAGGAAAATGACGATTGCCTCAAGGAATGGCCAGCAAGTGCCAAACTTCTCACCTGGTTGGAGAATGAAGCAGGTCCCATACCAATCATATCACTCAATAATGCTTCCTTATGTTTCCAGAAAGATGGTCCAGTGAAGGTTGGAGAGAATGAAGAGAGAAAATAAAAAAAACCAGGCATGAGGGTTGGTACTGCTGTGCTAATGGATCACTACTGGGCCTGAGGATCCAAGGCATACATGCAACTATTGCCAAATTGCGGTGGGATATGCTCTCTAGTACAGCTGAAACCATCAGCATTAGTAGTGCCTCAAAAAGACATACAAGTAGATGGATTACCCAAAATGAACACACACCAAAGGAAGAAGAGATCTGTAGAGCTGACAAGAGTAAAGGGAGGAAACTATGTTTCGACGAAAATGGAAGATGCACTAGACATGATACAACCAGAACACAAATTATTCAGAAGAACAGAGATATTCTTTGCATCAGTTGTTCCAGGAGTTCAGGTCAATGTGGCTCCAGATTACCAGATGGGAACTGGTGCAGACGATAAACTCGACCGCCAAGGGGTTTTATGATATAAAAGAAGAGTTGGGAGCGGTCATATTGATGGCCTTACAGAACAGGTAGGTCCTGGATCTTCTCAAAGCTATGGAAGGAGGCGTTTGCACCAAGATCGTGCCTTCTTGCTGTATGTACGTGTCATCCCACGATGGAGAGAATGCAACACTAACAGAGGCAATCATACAATTATCGGTCCTGCAGGCTAAAATGGAGGCCGTGACAAACCCAATAGGAGTAGACGAACACTGGCCGACATACATCTTTTCCTGGATACCATCATGGATGGCTAGTGGATTGAAGCTGCTGACAGCAGCCTTAGTGCTAGTATTATTTTCCTTCTGCGTTATCAGAGTAGTTAAAGCGCAGTGAAAAAAGACTACTGAAAACACGATAGGGATGAAAATATTGCTGGACGTAGAGATGAAAGCTGATGGAGAGACAGAGACTCTTGGCAGGCTGCAATCACATTTGATGAAATGCCCTCTGTTCATGCCAGTTACAATGTTCTCCTTTCCCCCAGATCCATGCAACTATTGGGGAAGATGGGTATGGTGCAGACCCAATGGAGATTGCTGCTATATGACCTGGAGCTTAGAAAAGCACATGAAGTACCACAGACATCTGAGAGAAGTGGCACAGGTATGAATTCCAAGATCACACATGAATAGAGAAGGTTGTCTAGGGAGTGTGGTTGACTTTTCGACCAGAGGAGGGATTGAAGAAGGAGACCCAAACATGTCCTATAGGACTTCATTAGATGGGATTGCTGGAATGACCTGATGGTGATTTTGTCATTTCTTTGCTGTTATGGGCCTGATCTACCAGCATGTCAGCGCTTAGACCCCCCACCGGCAACCTCGGGTTTCCCCGGTCCGGTAAAGATGCTAGTACCGGTATAAGCGGCAATTTTTCCGCCATTTCTACCGGACGAGGACCTCGTAATGAAGCCGTTGGCCTTCTCCTTCATCTCCTCTTCCAGGTGCATCTCCTTTGCCACTTAAAGGATGTTGCATAGTACAGTGAACATGGTCTTTGGTGTAATTTATCCCTTTGAGTGAACCTTTGGCAGATTTTCCATTCACCCGTTTTCCTTTTATGTTATGGCATGATATGATATTTTATTTATATTGTGCTCGTACACAAGTGTTTCAGAGCGTGACCAGACAAAGGGAGGGGAACAAAGGAGAAACAAAAACAACGATCTTACTAGGCTCAGTGACATTTGACAACGCGCAAGTGCATGGAAGAGGGAAAAGGGGGAAAGTGCATGGAAGGGATGGATAAGTGAAAAGTGCGGGACAGAGGTGATAAAAGAATAAATAATAAGTAAGATAAATAAATAAATAAAGGCAATTGACAGTGGTAGTGCGGCCAGCAATTGGCAAGTGCTAGATTTGTCAGATTGGGTATAACTGATAAGTGCAGGAGAGGGACTGTATAGTTACAGATACAGACCCCAGTGCAAACAGTGACCAGGAGGCAGTGAAGGAGGGTGGCAGGTTGAGCAGGTACCTGGGCTCGAATGAACATAGGGTGGGCAGGTGCACGGTGCCGAGATATAAACAGATCCAGTAGTATCTTTTTGCAGTAGTACATCCTTACGTTTCAGGTTGGGTTTTGTGCATTCCTAATCAAGTAGGATTTTTGAAACACATAATTTCCATGTGTATTCTCAGCAATTGTGTCTCCTTAATTAGGTTTATACAAAAACAATGTGCACACTTTTACAGCATGAGTCCTCTTTTTTAGGGGCTTGTTGGAAGAGGACAAGATACAGGGAGAAGCAAGAGAGGGGTTACCAACAAACTACCTTTACATATCCTCACCAGAGGTCACACAACTGGCTCTCACACCAAATCCATGTAATCACGGACCATCAATCTTTTAACAAATATAAAGAGATGGTAGGCTCAAATTTAACAAAAGTAATTCATCAGTTTATTATATTTTCTAATAAAACAGACCATTTGGTCACGTTTACACAACTCATTATACATAAAAAAACACAAATAAAAAGAGACACTTGATCTATAATTTGAATCTTTGTGTTGTGTTCACATAATACTTGATAGTCAACAATAGTGGTGTTAGTAGCACAATGGGTGACTTTACAATAGCCTGATCTTATATTGCTAAAGCGTCCCCACTTTCTTTGTGTCGACGTGCACAAATACGTTTCCAGCCTTAATCTTTTAATCCCACACTTACCTTGCACTTGCCACCAGCTGGCCCTATTTATTATTTATTTTTTTATTCTACTTACCCAGTTCAGCACTTCCCCCTCTCCCCTTCCCCTTGCACTTTGTTCCCTTCCCCCCACCCCTGCACTTGCGCGATCTGAATGACACCTGGCCTAGTAGGATCGTTGTCTGTCTTTCCCCCCTGCTCCCCCCTCCCTGCCTCGTCGCGCCTTTAAACACTTGTGTATAGGCGCGTTACAAATGCCATATCATATCATATCGACTTCTCCTTATTTTTGTCAATTAGTCGTGTATATAAGGCTTTCTTCAGGACACAGTATCAACAAGTACAGTTTGTCACACACTCAAGTGTGCAATGTCTCGGAGTATTAACAATCATTCTGAATGCCGGTTCTCTACTTTGTCGTAGCCTTCGTGACTTGTGCGGGCAATTATTATCCCTTCAAAGAGTACCGTTATAGCTTAATCCTTTCAGCAATAATTCACTATGCCGGGCTCTGCGTTGCCGCAATCTCGTTTCTCCTGCGAGTACGGGATGCAGATATTTATCGCCGCTCGACTCCCACGTTCTTCTGGTCACAGAATTTATGACTCGTGTCGCCTCCACATCATTTTCAACTCGCCACAGCGGTTTCCACCAACATCATGTCTGTTGTTGAGAGCCAGTTGTGTGACCTCTGGTGAGGATATGTAAAGGTAGTTTGTTGGTAACCCCTCTCTTGCTTCTCCTTAATTAGGGTGTGCATTTTGATCCTGCTATAATTTTGATCCCGGTAAATGAGGGTTCAAGTCTAACTTGGGTCCCACCAGACAAAGAGCCTCTTTACGAGTTTGGCAGTAATCTGGTGGTAGATTTGCATAATAACCACCAAACTCATTTAACATTACTGCCCCTCAGTCCTGTGCCATCTCTACGGGATTAAGAGTGGTGTATGGTGGGGTATCTGTATCTATTTGGTGCAGTAAATCGCCAGGTTTTGGGGGGAAAGTGAAGGATGTAACTCCAACAAAAAGCTGGTGTTACACCCCCCACGTGGTCTCCAGTATGGGGTAATTCAGCAGCAGGGTGTGTCTATACAAAAGAATAAGACTTATTTCTCCTTAAATATGTCATATGGATCAACAATTTCAAATTCCTAAGGAACAGGTAAGCATTCCCCAACAATTTGGGAAATAGCCCAGACCTAACCCATTTTACTTGCAAAGAAGCCACTAAACGTGCAAGAAAGAAACAACCCTCCAATTAGTTATTTGCTATACAGCCTCACTTCCAATTCTATCACCCAGAAGCGGAGGCAGTTTATGGAGCCATGGGAGTGTGGAGGGGGGAGGTGCATAGCCCCTGAAGGGGCAACTAGAGTCTAAAGGCTGCATGGCCGAGAACTGACGGGGCGTTGAATGTTTTCAGTACAGGGTTGTTATGTTGTGCTTCATTGTATCTTAAGTATGGCAAGATAAACTGGGAATGCGGTGAACCCAACAATCCACATAGAATGTTATTAGATTAAATGATTCCAGGCACAGCGGTTGGTAGAGGGAAGAGAGAGGCTGTGGTGGGGGGTCTGTACTTATGGACTTAAAATAAATAACTAAAGAATACTTTGGTGTCTCTCATCCATCTTACATTTGGCGACGGGGAGATCAGACAGACCCCCGGCACCCCATTGTTGCTGTGCACCGCTCCGCTGAACGGTAAACCGTAAGCCGTTACGCCCAACCGGCATCGCAGCAGCCCACGAGGGTGCAGCTCCATCCCACGGTGTGGCAGCACCCACACCCGTAGAGCAGGAGGAGTGCTGACGCAGGCCCTACACACCGAAGGCACCCTGTGAGCACCATTCCACACCTTCCAAAAGTAAGCAGTCCTCACCGTTCTCCGGCTTCCCCTAAGCTGCTCCGCTGCAGCAGGCTTTGATGCGGCCAACGTAGGGGAAAAACAAGCCCATAATGCAAACGTTCTAAACCCCCCCCTGATGGGGTTCACTTGGTGGACTGGCCCAAATGTGTGTGTTGCAGGAAGAATAGACCATTAGCAGAGGAGAGAGTGATAAGAGGGAGACGAGCGAGGACGCAGCGTTCCTTCTTGGGGGCAGCTGCCTCAGGTGGACCACAGGGCCTGTAAAGCTGGAATGGGGTGCACAACTAGAGTATAAACACCCTTGAAAGGAGCATCTGAGGAGTCATTCACAGGGAGTATATATGCCTATGTTTGTCCGGTTAGGCTATGGTTGTTCAATAGCTTGGGAACCAAGCTGTACAGTAGGTTCAGTGGTGAGTGTCTTCTGTGAGTCCTTCCATGACTGGGAATGCTGCATGGTGCATGCCTCATACAGCCCAAGCACCAATGCTTCCTTTGAGCTCCTGTTTCATGCTTTGGGCTTGCCCAGTTGTCCAACTCCAGGCCTCGAGGGCAGGATCCATGTCGGATTGGAAGGCTACCCCTCGTTAATATTCATGAGATGCATTTGGGTACAATGATGCTAAATGTATGCACATTTTTTCTCATGAGTATTAAAGCGGGATAGCCTGAAAACCCGTCAGGTTTCTGGCCCTCAAGGCCTGGAGTTGGACAACCTTTGGTCTGCAGGCTGCAAGGGACAGCCGCACTAGAACCGGTGACACTATCGTTATGGTACAGTGGTTTGCAATGGATCATCATTCTATGTTAATGGTTATAGCTGAAACACCGTCCTCACCCCCCGGGATGAATTATCAACTGAGTCTTATGTGTTGATTCAGCAGGAACTCAAGATGGTAGCCCTCTCCTGTTGATGATATTACAGGTTATCTTATTCAACATGTGCTTTCATTTCAGATGGACTCGGTGGGAGAAACATGCATTTGCTATCATACGTGGTTTGACATGTTTCCCTTTTCAGCTCGGCTCTGGTGGCAAGGCTAACCAGCATGCCAGAGTAAAAAACGTGGACTACATAAGTCAGTCACACACCAGAGATTCATGCCATGTGTCTCTCATCCATGCCTCCTCCTTCCCTTGCAAATGGAGCCATTCCTCAGCATTGAATGCCTACTAGCCCCTCATTGGACTAGGATGCATCAGAGACCCGGAATCCCCTTCATGCCCTGTGTGTCTCATCCATCCCTTGCAAATGGAGCCATTCCTCAGCATTGAGTGCCTACTAGCCCCGCATTGGATAAAGAGGGATCAGAGACCCGGAATGCCCTTCATGTCGTCTCATCCATGCCTCATCCTTATCTTGCAAATGGAGCCATTCCTCAGCATTGAGTGCCTACTAGCCCCGCATTAGATAAGGAGCGATCAGAGACTCGGAATCCCCTTCATGTCGTCTCATCCATGCCTCATCCTTGTCTTGTAAATGGAGCCATTCCTCAGCATTGAGTGCCTACTAGCCCCGCATTGGATAAGGAGGGATCAGAGACGCGGAATCCCCTTTGTGTCTTCTCATCCATGCCTCATTCTTATCTTGCAAATGGAGCCATTCCTCAGCAGTGGGCGCCTACTAGCCCCGCATTGGATAAGGATGGATCAGAGACCCGGAATCCCCTTTGTGTCATCTCATCCATGCCTCCTCCTTATCTTGCAAATGGAGCCATTCCTCAGCATTGAGTGCCTACTAGCCCCGCATTGGATAAGGAGGGATCAGAGACCCGGAATCCCCTTCATGTTGTCTCATTCATGCCTCATCCGTATCTTGCAAATGGAGCCATTCCTCAGTATCGAGTGCCTACTAGCCCCGCACTGGATAAGGAGGGATCAGAGACCCGGAATCTCCTTCATGCCCTGTGTGTCTCATCCATGCCTCAACCATCCCTTGCAAATAGAGCCATTTCTCAGCATTGCGTGCCTACTAACCCCATATTGGATAAGGAGGCGCCATAGACCTAGAATCCCCTTCATGCCCTGTGTGTCTCATCCGTCCCTTGCAAATGGGGCCATTCCTCAGCATTGAGTGTCTAGTAACCCTGTATTAGATAAGGAGGCGCCAGAGACCCAGAATCCTCTTTGTGTCTCGTGTATCCCAGCCATGCCTCATCTATCCCTTGCAAATGGAGCCATTACTCAGCATTGAGTGCCTACTAGCCCCGCATTGGATAAGGAGGGATCAGAGACCCGGAATCCCCTTTGTGTCGTCTCATCCATGCCTCATTCTTATCATGCAAATGGAGCCATTCCTCAGCAGTGGGCGCCTACTAGCCCCGCATTGGATAAGGATGGATCAGAGACCCGGAATCCCCTTTGTGTCATCTCATCCATGCCTCCTCCTTATCTTGAAAATGGAGCCATTCCTCAGCATTGAGTGCCTACTAGCCCCGCATTGGATAAGGAGGGATCAGAGACCCGGAATCCCCTTCATGTTGTCTCATTCATGCCTCATCCGTATCTTGCAAATGGAGCCATTCCTCAGTATCGAGTGCCTACTAGCCCCGCATTGGATAAGGAGGGATCAGAGACCCGGAATCTCCTTCATGCCCTGTGTGTCTCATCCATGCCTCAACCATCCCTTGCAAATAGAGCCATTTCTCAGCATTGAGTGCCTACTAACCCCATATTGGATAAGGAGGCGCCATAGACCTAGAATCCCCTTCATGCCCTGTGTGTCTCATCCGTCCCTTGCAAATGGGGCCATTCCTCAGCATTGAGTGTCTAGTAACCCTGTATTAGATAAGGAGGCCTCAGAGACCCAGAATCTCTAGAAGTGTTGGTGCATCTGCAAATCCACAGAGTCTGAATCCAGGAGATGGGGGTTCTCCATTCCCTTGCCCATTTCTCCAGAAGCACAGTTTCTCAGGTGGCTGTCAGTCATTTAGGCTTGAACAGGAACACTGCTTGAGACTTCTCAATTAAGTACTGCCTCTACCGGCTCTCACGGGAACCTGCAGAATCTTCACAGACAGTATTATCATTCACAATGCTCCCCCCCAATCAACCCCACGTTTCTTAGGAACAGCTCATCTATAGTCCACTCTTTTTTTCCAACCCTGTTGTACTCCAGTTCTCTGGTGAAGCAGCAGAGTCCATGGGTCTCTTAACCCTGGGATGGTGTAGTAATGTTGATGATTCAACAAAATTCCTCATCTTAGGAATGATTCCTTCAGGTTTCGGGAACCTGAAGGTGGCCCCTGAACTATAAATATTGTTCTCATTCACATGAGCTTCACGTGCAGTTATTTAGTTAATAGTTTTGTGACACACTGACACGTCACAGCGGTGCCCCTTTAAACCACTAGAAAGTGGTTAGGATAAAATGCGTCTGATTATAAACTTGATTCAGGGCTCAGGTAATGGGGGTCAGAAAATTGTGGTTAAAGTATAGTGTAGATGCCTGAATTTGGATTCTTTTGATCTCATGGATCTCTTTCTTTGCCGCTCCAGCATAGTCTTTCTTGCAGTAATCTCATTGGGACAGCACAGCATCATGGATGAGGTCGGTTCAAATTAATCCTTTCTCGGCAGGAGGTGAAGGTCCTTCTTTAAAAGGATTAGCTGATAGTTTGTGCTGTACACCAGTACCCCGCGATCTGCTGTGAGGTGTGTGCAAATGGTTTCCAGTAATTTCCAATCCATGCAGCCAAGGTGAAGTGAGATCACTGCCAGTTGGGTCTCTAGTGATAATGACCTCTGTTTTGGGAGGCATGCAAGTTTGAGTATTTTACCAGTCATCCAGAAACCTATGTGATCTGGGCAATCCCTGATTGTGTTTTCTGGGTCATTCTGCAGTTGCCGAGGAGCCTTTGTGTTGTTGACAAACATTATTGTTCTCGCGGGCTTTTTCATCCAGACCAGGCACACGTGAACAGATGCATGCACACAACTTCCTGATGTCCATTGCTACCTCCCATACCCGTGGCCTTAAAAAGATCAATCTGTCTATATTTGAAGTTCCTCCAGGTTCTATGTGATTTTGTCGAAAGGTTTTATCGAATTCGATTTCATCCTATTATTTGTGGTATATGTTGCCACAAAAATATGTGGGGGAGACCCCTTGCTGCCCCCACCATAAACCCACTACATTATTTATTTACCTAAGCCCACCTCCACATATAATTGCAGCAAAATGCATTAAAATTAATGTGATTAAATCGAATACGTCGAAATCTACCACGGCAAAACCTACATATTGCGTTCCTCCACATCTGCCGTATTGGGTACCAGAAAAACTTAGGGAAAAACATAAAGGTTATACCTACAAATCACATTAAATTTTGGATACCAAACAGCAATCATACCACATTAGTGGGGGTAAGCATATATTTTATTTAATACATAGGCAACATCATAATCAGTATCTGATGCAGCTCACAACTATGAACAGTTTTAAGAACAGGGTCATAAGAAGACTCACTTTACTCCAGTGAACAACAGCAAGTGCTGGTATCAGCAATCTCCAAATATATGTGGTTTAGAGCCAGCACCCTCCAGAAACCAAGTGGAGGGCCATGACACCTGCGCAGAGGATTTTTTGGGAGAGGTAGCCACAAGTTGTCGTGCCACCTACTGCAGTCATACGCTCACTACACTGATTCACCCCTTGCCACACAGGAAGCTCTGAGGGCTATGAGTTCACTCTAGAGCAGATGTCATTCTGTCACAGACTAATATTCTGTGTCTAGTCTATATTTCCACCTCTAATCACTCACTATCCAAATTCAAAATGCCAACTCATCAGTGCTATATTTGGTATCACAGTGTATGCAGATTGATTGGGACTGTAAAGAAGCAGCAATTGAGAATGATGGGATGCCACAGGAGATGGGATTAGTTGATGAGTTGGCACTGCATATTCTTACTTGATGACACTAGCTTGTCAGTATGATTCACACCCACTGTAGGACTGTGTCATACCCACAGCCTTCTGTTCCAGATGATCTTGTTGTCCACCACATTGTACGCAGCAGACAAGGTGAGTAGGACCAGAACTTCAGGGTGAATTGAAATAACATATGTTTCAAAATCCTCTTATTCACTGCGCATCGCCTGGCATGGGTTTTTGGGTGATTGCCGCCCCACTTCCTCTTTCTTAACTAGCTGCCCCACTACCCCAGGAGCAAGGCCACAAAACATGTTAGCAATCGAACCGAAGAGTCTTGCTAGCTAAGATCCAGTGATGACTGCAGATGCTGGAAAGCACAAGAAACCTGACCCCATCATAACCAGGTGGACAAAGAAGCTCTTCAGATGCAGAGGCATAGTAGCCTTTTGGCCGTGGACATGCTATTGCCCACCTGACACAGTTACTCCTTCCAAAATGGATACCTTCCTCTTTGGATCTCATTATATGTTAGACCAGGGTTGTCCAACTCACGCCTCGAAGGCCGGATCCATGTCAAATTTTCAGGATATATCTTATCAATATTTGTGAGAAAAATTTGCATACAATGATTCTAAGTGTATGCACATTTTTTTCTCATGAATATTAATGAGGGGTATCCTGAAATCCCATCAGTATCCCGACCCTCGAGGCCTGGAGTTGGACAACACCGCATTTGTCAATAATAGTAACACAGTTGGTATTTATGAATAACACCTGTATTACTGCACTGTAAAATTATGGGTTTAGTAACCCATTACTTCATATCACACTTTCTTTGAGAATGAGGCAACAACTCTGTATAAAGCAAGGGTTATGGTTCTCACAGCATAACTGCATGCAGTAACTCAGTCCCACGCCAATGGAATCCGATGGGGCTCCATAATGGGCAATAACACACACCCTGAATTGTGCAGGAAAGTACCACTACCAATTGCGGAATCTTTATGGGATATTGACTCTGTTTTGGTTTATTCGCATGGACCAGATCGGGCTGTACGGCCACTTTTGCCCAGGCTTGGCTGTTGCATTGTATCCGATCTCCAAGTTACTGGTTTCACTTTTATCAGGGATAATAGGTCCAAAAATGGGAGGAAGATTTTTGACCAAATTGGTTCCAAGTTTTAGCCTGTGTCATACTGCAAATGAGATCTAATTTTCACAACTAGATTTTTGTTATCCGGTTCTGAATTGGTGTCAGACCCTTAGGGCCTGTTAAGTCTTTTGTGGATGATACTGAAGCCAGGATCTTCATCACCATAAATTTGATTCCCCCCTTCCCGGTATTGATCACATTCTTCTACTCATGACTACAGTTTGGTGAACAGCTGCTGGCGGGAGCAGAGGTTGATGATTATAAGCGCAGCATCTATATCAACGAGCCTGTAGAATTTAGAAACAGCTCTGTCTATTTTGCATATGCCGTGTTGAGTTGTACATTGCTGAATCTGCCCACCCAGTTTTCAATGTCTGATGATACTTGAACAGTGTTGGACAGGATTTCAATGCACACTCTTATGACATGTATGGTTGGTTTACACGACGCGGACACATAATTGTATTATTGTATTTATTATGCAACTTTACAGGATATGATAGGCTCCAAGTGCACCATTGATTTACACATAAAACAAAGGAGGGGCGTTTCCCGTACATTAAACCGTGGAAACATAAAAGACCTAAGTGGCAAAGGGGCTGAGCAGAGATAGCCAGAACCAAAGTCTTTCTTTGCTTCTTTTCTAACTGCTGCTCAATGTGCACTTGTGCCTTAGCTCACTATCGGCATTGATTACAGTTCTGTGGCAAAGCAGAGAACCTGTGAGATTTGAACAAGAGCTTGTGACTTTCGTTGAACTGGCATCTCGATTCTTGGCACTGTAAACCCACTCAGGTTTCGCTAATCTATGAAGATCTGGCTAATCATCTAATGAGATGCTTTGCAGGTTCCTCGCCAACATGTCTGGAGTAGGACCAATGATTGAGTGCATTAGATAATCCAGTAGCGATTAGCCCTGGTGTGTGATCTGCGAGTGATTTGATCTGTACAACCTGTACCCATACTGAAACATTTCCATAGGATGCTTTGATTGTAAGATTAAAAATAACTTAATTGGAGAAGATTCTCCGGTATAGACTCAGGTTGGTCTGGATCTTGGTGATTTTACCGAATGCAATATGATGTAATTTCTTAAGGTTCTCCAATTTATTGAGTAGACCTGACAAAGGCTGTGGAAAAGTAGAACTCTCCTCTTCTTATAATGAATTTGCAATTGCAGCTGGCGAAAGGCTTTTGTTTTGTCAACTGCTCTGCCATAATCTCAGCATGCATTCATAGCTTACTTGATGTTGGCGGTGTAGGGAAGAGACCAAGTAAACTCAGAAGGATATGACAGAGTAACTTAAAATGGGGGTAAAAATCATTCCAACTGAAACAGGGGTCTGCAACCTGTGGCTCGCCAGATGTTTTAGACTACAACTCATAGGAACCCTCATTGTTGACTACCATGCTGCCCAGGGTTGACGAGAGTCGTAGTCTAACACATCTGGATATCCAAATGTTGCCGTCCTTTGGAGTAGAGATTTTGACAAGGCTGATTAGCGTGTTGGTTTTAGCCCTAACAAGAATGTTAGTCTAGGCTGCAATGCACATAAACCAGTTAGGGCCCATCTAATCTTTGACAGCGGAAACATAATTTCAAAATTATTGTAATTTTTACCTCCCATCAGTGTGCAGATGTGGCTGGAATTTAGCCGCATTTTGCCATGAAGTAGGAGACTAAGAGAGGATGAGTTTGCCTTTAAGGGTTAATGTAGCTGTAAAAGAGGCAACCTTGCACTTTTGAGTTATACAATACAATAGTGCTTCTATGGCATTAGGGTATGAGGTTGTTGTGTTACCAAAGGTTTTGCAGTCGCATATGTACTGCAACAGTTTTCCATATACTGTATGTCTGTGTCTCTGGTGGTGTCACAAGCTTATTACTATTCTACTTGTTTTATGATTGGTTGTTCTGTTTTCCTCATTGCAGAATATGTATCATTAGTTTGTCATCCACTTATGTGAAGTTAGTGATTCTGCTGAATAATGTGCTATTGTTGCTGCTCATGGTTTTGAGGAAGTGGATTTTGTTCTCTAGAAATCCTGGTTATATTGTCGGCAGATCTACCCTGCTCTGATTCCTATACCTCCCTGCGTCATCCTCTTCCGTTCTCCGGTCTGTTGTCCCGGATCCTGTACTAGGTCATCAGTTGCCTTTGGTTGGTGCTGGTCACTGTGATGAGGCATTCTGCAAGGGTGGACTTCCTGTTGAAGAGTCTGTATCATTTAATTTTGCTTTCCCAGTTTATAGATCATATCTAGTGGAACCCAGCATAACTCTCAAAATGGTTATGTAAGAAACATAAAAAAAGCACAAATGGCACAACCGGGAGTTTCTCCTCCAGAAAGTTTTGAAGGGGAAGGGGGCAGATGGTGCCAAAAAACAGCAGAGCAAGATGAGCATCGCCACTCACCCCTCAGTGGTATTCTCCAAGAAATCAATTAAAATGACTGTGTGCAATTAGCTTGATAGAACCCTAGTGTTTTATATACGCAGCATAGAGTGGCTGTGCAATTACGGGCTGAATCCTATTTGTAAAGATGGAAGTTTCGTTACACCCTTAAAGCTTTGCAATATGCCTTGAACGGGACTGTTAAGATTTTTTTTCTTTGTAAACTCCATCCTTGCTGTTTCGACATGTTTTTCCTGAACTGTTGAAAAGTTTTAAATGTGCCACGGTTTTTGCACCGCAGCTTCTTCTATTGGTTTTTCTGGCCGGGTAGTGAACAGTGTTAAGGGATTGGTACGATCACCCAAAGGGTATTGGAGGACCAAAGGAATTTATAAATCTCCTCTGCAACACTGTTCCTTGAGATGATCTCATAGGTACAAGGCACTATTCCAACCACAGTGCTGGCCAATGCCAATTACATACAAAGCCCATGTTGACCATGCCTGTCTGACTGTAGATAGTTGTACTGCTCTATTGACTTCTTCTCCATAATCACCTCCTGTGCTTTGCCAGATAGTAGCAGAGCTGAAAGTCTAAAGATTTGATCATAAAGTAGCATCTACTGTGAGAGGTACCTATGGTTAGAGTGGTTTGTGTATGGTCTAGATTAATATGGCAGTCTTGTGTGGAAGTCATTGTGGAAGTGGTGGATGCATTCCACGGCCATTCCTCTGAGCATGAGATTTTTGCTAGAGCGGCTTGCCCAGAGGGGCAGCATTGCTGCAAAACTGTTGTGATGTTTGATAGTTGCTTTGACAAGTATTTTGGAGGCAACCTGAGGGTTGAATCAACGGTTCTGCATCTGGGATAATCTAGTAAGGACAATGGGTTGAAGGAGGAGATCATTTCAATGTGAACCAAAAAGAAATGTGGCACTACAGTTGATTACCGTTGATTACGGTTAAAGGTGTGAAAATAAGTTATACAGCCAGAGAATAAAAGTCATGAAGAACCAGAAGGCAAGATTATCCCATAGGAACATGGATGGAGTGAGGACCAGACATGTATTTATTTATTTTATTTATTTATAACATTTTTGCAACGCCCAAAGCCAACAGTATCACAGCGTTTGGTACAATAGCAGAAACATAAGGTATATAACAGAGACAGGCAATAGACATGATTAAGCATTAGAATAAACAGTGTTAGTCACATTTATCAAACAGCCAAGTTTTTACAAGTCTTTTTGAAAAACTATATATGACTGTTCATTTCTGAGAGCCTGTGGTTAAGGGGAAGGAGCAGTGACACAAAAGCAAACACCTCCAGCTCTTTTGCTTTTGAAGCGTAGGGTAATCAGCAGGATGCTGGAGCTAGGTCGTAGAGAATGTGAGAATGTGCTGGCAGATTTTGTGAGATGCAGTCGTTGAGGTAAAGAGGACATTCCTTGTAGATAAAACAGTGTGCAATAGACAATGTTTTGAATTTGAACACAAGCTTTGATTGGTAGCCAGTGCGCTTCACGTCTGACTGCTGAAATGTGATCAGAACGCTTAAGTCCCAGGGCAGCATGAAATTGTTTTTTGTAATCTGTTTACATTGGCAGAGGAGGAGTGCTTGTGCGAGCGTGAGTCCGTTGCTTGGTGAGAGGAATTGCCTGCTCATGGAGATGAGTCTGGCTGTGTAGGCCGTGGCAGAGGCTAAGGCGTTAATGTGCCTGGTCATCGCTAGTTCTGCATCCAAGTGGACCCCCAATGTTTTGACGTGTTTCGGGACCGGTATTGATGTGCCATCGATGCAGAGAATGGCAAAGGCAGGATCCAGGTTTTTCAGCCGTTGAGGGGAGCCAAAAATGAGAAGCTCAGTTTTGTTACTGTTTGAGCATAGGTTATGGGTGGCCATCCAATTTTGGATAGTGCTCTATACTGTATTGATAGCCACAGTATCGCAGGAGTAGTCACCTGAGATGGGGATGAGAACTTGGGTATCATCTGCAAAGTTTGTGTAGATGATCCCCTGTGAATTCAGGAGGTTAAAAAGCAGCTTTGTGTATGTACTGTATAGAGTAGGTAATAAGCAGGAACCTTGTGGGATGCCTATTGGGGCTGGGATGGGGTCAGCAGCTGCCTCCCCAAGGAAAACTCTAGTGGTGCGACCACTGAGGAATGATTTAATCGATGTGGTTACCTCAGCTGAGAACTGGAAGTGCTGGCTGAGGTGTTGGCAGAGGGTGGCATGATCCACTAAGTCAAATGCGGCAGAAAGATCTGGTAGGAGGAGGAAGATAGCTAGGCACCCTGAGTCCCGGATACGATCCATTTGCATTCTTAGGTCCAGCCGGGCGGTTTCCATCCTATGTTTTGGGCAGGAGTCAGTCTCTTTCTGAGCAGGTGATTTTGCTCTAGGAACTGATGGACTTGTGTGTAGGCTAGGCGGTCAAGTATTTTCCATAGGAATGGGGCAGGGGTGATGGGGCGGTAGTTTGCAGGAATGGCAAGATCTAGCAAGGTTTCTTTTAGGAGTGAAGTGATCCAAGCAGCTTTGATGCTCGGGCGTACAGAGTTGGTCAGAAAGGAAGAGTTGGCAAAGTCAATAATGATGGGTGCTAGGATGGGCGTGCATAGCTTCACTATGTGCCCTGGACAAGGGTCACCTTTGCAGTTGGAGGGTTTTAATGATAGAATCGTTTTTAGGACATGTTTCTGTGAGACTTGGCAGAAAGAAAATGTGGGGGTGAGTGATGCAGCAGCAACACTAGACTGATCAGGGAGCTCACGTGAGTGGGCTTTGGCCACAAGGGCAGCTTTTCTGATGCTGATTATAGTGGGAAGGGTCTCTATTTTGTTTGACAACGCCTCTTGTGTGGTGGTGCACCAAGCTTTGTCTGAGCGACTGATGGTAGTGCTGGGGATTAGGGTTTCTAGTTCTCTCAGGATGTTTTATTTATTTTATTTACATGATTATAAAGCGCAGAAAGGTGTAGGCATCTGGGCACTTACATGAAACATGTAAGAAACAGACAAGACTAATATGCTGTAACCTGAATTAACGGGCTGTCCGGGGGTCTGAAATTAATTATTTGACCAGTGGGTTTTAAGGTTCTTTCTAAAAACCAGGTGGCTAGGTTCAAGTCGGAGAGTTAAGGGCAGCTTGTTCCAACGCTTTGCTGTCAGAGCAGGAAAAGCTCAGCCCAGTCCCGTGGCTCGAGTGTACGAAGACACTATGATCCTGCCTGGTGCCTCTGACCTCAATGAACGATTCGGAGTATATCGTGAGATCTTTTTCTTGAGGTATGTCGGTGCAGTGCTGTACAGGCACCTATGTACTAATGTCAAGGATTTCAATTGGATCCTCTCTTCAATCTTGAGCCAATGCAGTGCTTTCCTTCCCTCAGAAATATCATCTCTTTTCTTCGTACCTTTAATAATGTGTACTGCATTATTTACCATGATCCGGCATCTCTCTATGCATTTCTTAGTGTCCCCAAGCATAAGAGAGTTACCATAGTCCAAGCGGGACAAAATGGTAGCCTTAGCGATGGTGGCTGTGTTCTTCTTGCTCAAGAACGGGCAAATGGATCTGAGTAGGCGAAGATAATAAGAATTATTCTTGTGAAGGTAGTCTACCTGCGCCTCTCCTCCCAGAGATGCCTCCATAATCATTCTGAGTGTTTTGACCTGCTCTGACACTTGTATGCAAGTGTCCTTAATGTAAAAAGACTCACAGTCTGGCCCTATTTTGGTTCTCGATTGATGAGTACCAAAGATTATCATCTCTGTATTTTTACTGTTTAGGCACATCCAGTTGCCCTCCATCCAATTTTCTATAATGTTGTATAGTGCTGAGATTTTAGCACTATCTTTAATATGGTCACCCTCCAACTCTACCACCAACTGGGTATCGCCGGCGTAGTTTGTAAAAAAAACACGCTGACACTTTCCATTAGTTCACACAGACAACGCATGTATAAGTTAAAAAGACGGGGAGATAGGCAGGCTCCTTGTGGAACCCCGTAGCTTATGTGGGATGCCTTCTAAACCTTTCCCCCCCCAATGAATTTTTGCGTCACGATCAGCCAAAAAAATATGTCAACCATGCCAATGCTTTCTTGGAGCAGCCGGCCATTTTGTCCAACACCTGGATGGAGAAATGTTCTTTGGTGTTAGAGGCTGCGTTCGAGATTCTGACAATGTAGGTGTTAGCTTGCAGGGTGACTACTGATTTCTTGTAGTAGAGGGTGGCTGTGGCAAGAGCTGAGCAGTTGTTTTGGGAGGGTTGCCTTTTGCATAAGTGCTCAAGAGCCCTTTTCTTTCTTCATAGTAGGACTAGTTCTTCGGGGAACCCGGTGTTCTTGGGTTTGTGTGGTTTTGTTATGTTTGTTTTCAATGGAACATGTAGGTCTAGGGTGTGGAGCAAACAGGTGTGGTATTGGTAGCCAGGTCCTGAGGGATCCTGTTTGATGGCTGGGTGCATGCGTTATGTGTAGCCAGCAGAGTGGGCTTCAGAGCCTCTTGTGTCAAGTTGCATGTTTTGTGCACTAATATTGGCTTCTGCGCAGGTGTGTGGGGTGTGAGGGATTTGGCGAGGGAGAGATTGAAGTGGATGAAGTGGTGGTGGGACCATGTATTTATGGATGAGATCTCAATGGTTGTGTTGGCCGTGAGGATCCAATCCAGGGTGCGTCCTTTGGAATGGGTGGGTGCTTCTATCAGTTGGTAAGGTTCATGTATGCTAATTCTGATATTAGCGCTGCAGCTTTGGGGTCTCATGGATCGTTGAATCCGAGGTTGAAATCCCCTAGGAGGAAGATTTGGGTTCTTGGTTTCATAAGAGTGATGAAAAGGGGGATGTCGAGGTCAGGGTGTCTAAGACCATTTGGCTGTCTGTAGATCAGGAGTATGTTGTACGTGGTTTGAGGATTGGTAGAAAGCTTAAGAAGTAGCATTTTTAATCCTGGAATAGTGGGCACAGAGGAGGATCTGATATGTAGGGACGTTCTGGCTACTCCACCCTCTATAGCGCAAGCCTTGTATATGGTATAGTAGGGAGGGATGGCTAGGGTGAGCAATGGGCGAGAGGCATCGTGGAGCCATGATTCAGTGGTGGCTAGAATATCAAGGTGCTGCTCTAGTATCAGATCGTGGACATCAATAGCGTGTGCTCCAACAGAGAGGACATTGATTAGCGCACACTTTAGGGCCTGAGCCTGTTCGGCTGAGCAAGTAGGTGTCGAAGCCTGTTCTTCATTAGAGCGTAGTGGGTTGGGAGCACTGGTGCGAGAGCTGAGTCAGGCTAGTCTGGCTGTCCCTAACGAGGGGAGAGTGCAATTGTTGGGGGGGTGTGGGGGCTCTTGGGTAGAGGTTCTCGGCCTGAGGGTACGGGTTAGTACTTTGCATGACTGGGTGGATCCTATTGTATGCAAGGGTTGTTCCGTGACAAACATTTCTAAAAATACATCTCTAAATAATTGATCATTGCCTGTGGAATTGCAGTAATTTTGCAGCATCAGACTTTAGGAGCGTGCTGACAAAGGCGAATGAGGCGGGAAGACTTTCCAAAGAAGGCAATTTCCTAGTCCAGTATTTTACACAGTTTTAAAATAAACTTGGCAGCCGGACGACATCTTCTGTTAACAATTTGATGGAAAATCCAATATGATGCCAATAAACTATTAATGTAGCATTATAGAGCAAGGGAGGCATCATTAGAGCAGGATAATGACTCACCGCCAAGTTATGCCCATATAACTACTAAGTTATAGTATTTAAATGACAAGGTTGTCTTCATAACCTAAGCATTTTAATTGCAAACCTGGCTGAACAGACGCATACATAACATGAGCATGCATTAGGTGTAAGACGAAACCCCTTCTCTCTAACAAAATGGAGGCATTTTACCATGATTTTGCTTTCTCTTTGGTGAGTTCAATTAGATGTTGCAGCAGAAAAAAAGATCATCCCAGAGAGGAAGTCTCTTGATGAACGAAATTGTGCCTGTAAATTGCATTGTTCCCCTGTCTGCTTTTGAAGTCAAAATGTTCATAATGCAGTTAATACCATTAGTTATTGACCGCACTCCGAACATTCTAATTGCTGGACAGGAAGGAGGTCAATAACTATCTCCATGTGCTAAAGATCCATAAAAGCACATGGAGATCGTCACTGACCTCCTCTCAGCCAATCGGAATGTTTAGAATGCAGTCAATATCTACTGGTATTGACTGCATTGTGAACATTCTGTCTTCAGAAGGAGGCTGGGAAACAACAATGCAATTTCCAGTCAAGATTTTGTTCAACTAGTCAACTTTCTGAGAGGCCATTTCTTGTGCTGCAACATGACAGACGAAAGAGAAAGCTAAAACATCAGAATGTGCCAACACTTTCATTTAGAGAAACTGTTTACTTTTACATGATATCTAATGCATATTTATTTATTTATTGGATGTTTGTAAGGAGCCTGTACAACAAATGGTGTTTCAAGGCGTGTTAAACCTGTTTCATTTCAACCAAGTTGTAATTAAAATGCTTAACTTATGAAGACAACCATGTTATTTACATACTGCAAAATCAAACCACATTTAACTTACTAACTCAGTTTTTCTATTTACTTTACTCACTCGTATAGTACATTTTCGCTTCACCACCAAAGTTTCAAAACATTTATTTCTACTACCACTATGCGCCAATAGCCTTATCGACCTCAGGATTTTAACTCTTGGAATAATGACCCTTCCCTAATGGCCCTAGGCTTTGCCGCAGGCCATTACTTGGTAGTGTGTCATTACCCTGCGATAATTACCCCTTCCTTAATCTGTGAGGCTATATAAAAATGTTTTTGAGAGGAGAGGAGTTAGAAACCAGTAAGTCTACAGGTTCTTTCACTTCTAGCTACCTCATAATTGTCTCATGATTGTCTCCGCTCTCTGGGGTCTTTCCCTGCATTTTCATGTACTCCTTATTGATCAACTGCACAATAGTGATTATAAAATAAGCTTGAAATGTCGTGCAAAAATGATCAGTACTATATTTTTCTAGTGGTTCATTCCAGATTGCTCCTGCTTCTAAGCACTGTAATGATTGCTGAAGGGCTGAGTTGGCTCTGCTGGAATTTAGAACTGTGACTGCGGATCGCACAAAGATATCCGAGGGAGCGCTTAACTCTACTGTTATCAGTTCTGGCATGTTCTTGATCTTTTTCTCTTCTCTGTATGCATGTGTGGCGGGCGGTTTGGGTTTATTACTATATACATATTATCGAGCAGGCATCTGCGGCTTCATAGTCACACTTACATGGGCTTCCCAACTGAAAGTGATGAAACACTGTTCTTTATCATGTTTCCCCGTTGAACATGATTCCTGCACAACACATTCCCACTGAACTCAACCCTCACAACTTTGTATGGCAGTTCAGGGGTGGTTTACAAACTACAAAGCACAATTCCCCAATGAGCAGATTTTCAGTGGCCTGACGCACACCATTAGTGATGTCATCAATAACGGAATGTGTTATGTCATGTTTGACATCATCAATGAGGCCTTGAGCAGTGCAGTGGTGGTCCAGCAGTCAAGGTCACTTAGCTACCTTACTTAAGTGGCGGATAGCTGTTTTTTGTGTTGAACCATAACCTTAACATCACTGCAAGCAACGTTAAAGAAATGGCATGTTTTTTTATAAACGACACTCCTGAACCAGACCCTTTGAAGCACGTGCTTAACTGTGGCACACATAGCATCATTGACCTGTCCACAAGTCTTGCAGTGCCAGCCAGGGCCACGTCCGATTGCCTGGGCAGAAAGTACTAGGATCTTAGTTCTTGCTCTTCTCAAGGCGAGTGTCAAGATGTTTCACATCCAATAGTCATTTCTCTTTGCATTCTGGTTCTTGTAGTCCTGCGTTCATACTAGTAAAGCCCAAGTTTGAAGCATCAAAGTATAATGCAAAATAAGGACTGGATGATTTGCTCAACATGACCAGGGTCATGGAATACTGGGGCAAGTACTGAGTGGCAACACGTCCAATTTTTTCTTTTATATCTGAAGCGTTGCCAGAAACAAGGCTTTATTAGCAAAGCCTTGATAAAGCTATTGTTAGCGAAACGTGTTGCGTCACCTTGTATCTTGAATACGCTTCATAGAGATTGTGGATTGGAATTGTGTTATCTTAAACACTTGCCGCAGGCGGCAGAGAACTACCCTCCTCAGTGTGACGACCGAGCCAGCTAGCCCAAATGCAGCGGAGCGACCACAGATCATTTACGAAACTTTGCAAAAAAACTTTTCTTTTTCCGAATGTTCTCCAGAACGTCCTGCAGGGTAAACAGACAGAAGTCAATCCCCTCGTACGCCGTTTTCTCCCCGCACTCGAGTAAGATAGCGAATATGTCTGACCCTTTGCAGTGGGCCAGGTCGGAGGAAGCACTTGGGCCTTTGTAGATAACCCAGGGTTTAGACCAGGATTTTGACTGGTCGGGGGATGTGTTTAAATAAATCCCCAGGTCATGGCGCCCTCTTTTGGAAGGGTGTGAGAACAGAAGCCAGTGCAGGGAGTCCTGCCCTAACTTCTCCAGGCCCAGGAAGCTGATGGTACTTCCTCCACAGCCGCTTCTGGTCTCATTTAGCTTTTTGCTTTTTTCGACAGATTTGAAATCCCCCCCAACTTTGAAGCACATGGCTTCCACGCGTTTGCTTCCGGTGGTGCGCGCGTTGCAGTACAGCACGCTCTTGTCGTCCTCGCCCACGACTTCCGCCACCTGGCATTCTAAGGTTTCATACTTGCGTATGCCCTCGGAAGCCCGCCAGGTCTGGCCTCGGTCCTCGCTGTACAGGTAGAAAGACCTCGCTGTGGCGTAGCAGGGGAAGACACAGAGGCACAGGCATTTGGCGACATAGGCATAGGCGGGCACGATCAGAGCGCCGCTCAGCATCTGGATACCGTGTCCAGGCCCAACTGAAAATGTGGCCAGTTTCGGGAAGGTGTTCGCGACCGCTTCAGTCAGATCCTTGCAGGGGCTCCAGCTGATCCCACAGTCCTTGCTCTCAATGTAGCAGAGTTTGGTTTGGTTGCCACAGCGCCTCTGGCGCCCTTCAGACACACCTTCCTTGATGCAGTTAAAGAATAGGAACAATACTTGATTTATTTCCTCGAAGACCGGACAAGGGTTTAAAGTTCGGAATCCTTGGATAGTGGTGTGGTCCAAGCGTTGGCAGCCTTCCCACTGGAAAGGAAAACAAATATCTTTTAGTAACATGAAATAATGGACCACTGCATTCACACCCACACACTTACCCAGCGACCAAACAGTAGCACACGCCTTGACCTTCCAGACCACCACTTGATCCACCCCCAAATTCAGCACATCAGAAACCACACTCTCACCATCTATACATTTTTTAGTCACTAACATCTTATCATGCGCTTAAGCATCTACTGCCTTCTGAGATCATAACTGCTGCAAATAACTAGCATTTGGAAATTACAAGTTGAAAACATCTTAAATGAGAAAAACACAGTGAATTTAAATCGCCGTAACATAATTAAGTTGATACATAGTATCCCGATGTTACGCACAATAGGATCTTAGGACATTGCTGTGGTCGAATATATGTCAGAGGATCGACTAGATTGGGTCACTTTACACATCAAATCAAAGCTCATAGCGAAGCAATTACTTGACTCCAAAGAAGACCTGATGTTTTTTGGTTTCGATTTGCAGATCCTTGAGGAAAACATAATATCTAAAAACTGTTCCAAAATGACCCCTCCCGCGCAAGTGAGTAACGAACGAAGAAGGGAAGAACTGCGCGACCAATTAAAGTCTTCTTCTTCTTCCGCAGCAAATGGTACTCTTAGTATACCATGGAAATCACAATTACTAAAAAAGAGTCATCACTAGTAGATCATCAGTGAAAAGGTTTCCACTCACCACCTGGCTTCACGGAACACAAGAGGCTTTGCTCACTTATTTCAAGAGAAATGGCCATTATTAGATCAGTGCTCCATACTGTGTTTAAAGCAAACCTGGAGGCGTGAGATGCCAGCAAGCGACAGATATACAATCCTTTTTAATGCTGTGGGAAAGAATATGTTTGGTCGCCCTTTTGCTGGGTTGATTACGATGATCAGAAACAACTTGAATTGGATTATATTAAAATCTGAAAATCCAAACATGTTCACTCAAGCTACCACGTTACAACTCCCAGAGACCAACGATAGCCCTAAGCGCCATTTATTGATAATCAACGTTTACTGGAATCCAGCGATGATTGCTGAAAGCAAATTTATATCGTCAGTAACTGCTTTGATTGATGAGTGCCTGATATCTTTTGACGACCCTGTGATCATAGTGTGTGGTGATCTGAACTATTCTTGGTTTAATGAGCAAAAATACGTACATAAAATAAATAGCCCAAAGGGCCCTTCACAGCCACTCGAAATGGTGATCGTTGGATTAATGAGATGATGATGAGAGATTGTTTTATGTTAAATGGCTGCACCAGAGGAGACATTCCTGCTTCACATACATGGCACCGGGGTATCAGCTCAAAGACCCTTGATTACACCTGGGCTTCAAGAAATTTAAAAAGTAAAATCACAAACCTGACAACATTAAAAACTACGAAAAGTGATCATGATGCATTGCTGCGGACTTGGCAAGGGACATTGAAGACGAGCTCCAACGACAAATACAGTGGGCATATAACCACCAACAATTCTGCAACCAGGTTAAGAATAAATGCAAAGCAATTGAGCACTTTTACGGAAAAATATGTTGCAAAACATTGTTTGGCAGCCACTATAAACTACAGCCCGTTATTGTTGCAGTACAAAGCCGGGAAAACAAATTATAAGAGTAGAAACATATCCAACAAACATCCTTTCAGTGCAATTGTATCTCAAGTGATGAAATCATTGTACAGAGATCTGATACAGCTAAAAAGAAATCAAGAAAAAAATTGTGCTGCTCAAATGAAAAAACGGCGCCTTCAATATCGAAATTGGCTTAAATCATTTAACATCACGCGGGATCAGAAGAAAGCAGAAATGATGCTACAGCTTATTATACGCAAGGACATCCGACTGCTATGGGAAATAATTAACACAGGCACAGTGAAATCAGCCTATGAAATGGCAAACAGAGTAAATGGTGCAAGATGGGTCGCCCATTATTCAGCTATATTTGATACACAGACTGTTATGAGTGTAACACCTGATTCTTCAGTAAATGTTAAATGGCATACTGTCGAATCCACTGAAGATATAGAATGGGCTATTCAAAGACTAAACAATTCCACAGCAGCCGGTCCAGACGGCATCTCTAATGTAATGCTCAAAACAAGCAGCTCCTTATGGGCAAAGTTCATTGCCGCCCTATTTGGGAAGATTGCAGTGAGTAAGATCCTACCTGATTCTTGGGGAAAAGCAATCGTAATACCTGTATTTAAGAAGGGTGATCGTAATGATCCGACTAATTACCGTCCCATCACGCTCCTTGATACTATAGGGAAGGTGTTCGTTGCTTTCCTTAAAAAAAAACTTGCAGATTGGGCTGAACAAGCAACTGTGATTTGTAAGTGTCAAACGGGTTTTACCAAAGGAGTAGCCATAGAATTCAATCTGATTCTCCTAAACGCAATCAAACTCGAAAACCATGAAGAGCGATAAAAATCTATTTCTCGCTTTTATAGACCTGAAACAGGCTTTTGACACTATCAATCGAAGGAAATTATGGGAAAAACTTCACTCATGGGCGTGCCCTTTAAAGTTGTTACAACCTATTATAGCATTATATTGAAACACCACATTCCGCGTAAGATTAAATGCACAAGGCAATCTCTCTGATGAAATTCATACAACGAGGGGGGTCAAACAAGGCTGCCCCCTAGCAGCACTACTGTTTAAACTTTTCATATTGGATCTCCCTATTGCCTTAAAACAACCGAGGACGTTCCCCCCCTACCCCCGGACCTAAATAGACAGCATGTCTCGTGGGTCATCTATGCAGACGATATTGTCTTGTTAGACACCACACAAATTGGACTGCAAAGATCACTTGATGCTTTACAAAGCTATTGTGAAAAAAATGACTTAATAATTAAAATGAAGAAATCGAAGACAATGTCTTTTGGTCTCAGAGGAAATCGGCGTAAAAAAAAACTTCATCTGGAACCTAAAACAGGAAAAATTAGACTCAATAGGTTGCATACGCTATTTAGGAGTACGATTTAATATCTCAATACGAGAATGGAAATGGACTCAGGATCTACATGCAAAAATGCAGATGTTTGCCCTGCAAGGACTTAAATTGCATGCTGCATATGGTAAATTTACACTAAAACCGGTACTTTCATTCTACTTACAAAAAGTAGTACCTGCCATATCGTTTGGAAGTGAAGCAGGATGGAACATACCAGCTGAAATCTGGTGTAAATTAGAGGGGAGGTTCTGGGGTAAAGTCCTTCGATTGCCACAGAATCTCTCAATAGCAGTCATTTGATACGAATTAGGCATAGACTCGTTATATAGCACAGTTCTGCGGAAGTCAGTCGCCGCCTGGCGCAAAATGAGAATGCTCCCAGTAACTGGCCCATATGAAATCTTACAAAAAATAACCAACGATCAAATGTCTGATTTAATAAGTAAATGGGAACAGAAACTCCATGACATAATACGCAGGTTTGACCGCTGAGCTAGTGTTAAAAATGCCTCAAAGAGCTAAAAAAAATGGAGACGTTGGAATTGGATCCAGAGCAACGAAAAGCGGACCTTGGAACAGCGTTGCATGGACTTGATGAAACCCCCAAGTAGCTGTCCAAATTCCCCTCCCGCTACCATCGCAACCAAGTCATGAGATTGCGCTTCAACCTATATAAGACCAAAGAAATATTGATGGTGAAGCACGATCCGAAAACAGTTGATAATCAGTGCAGACACTGTAAAAAAGCTGTAGAATCAGTCAAACATCTGATAACTGAGTGCACGGACATCTCTGCCGTCGTTGCATCTCGCAGACTTTGCGCCGTAAAATGATAACCTAGATGAATGGTGGAGTTATTTAATTTCTGGAATAATCACAAGGTTGACTTGCGCGTTAGTCAACTTTATGGACTCTATACTATTAGAAAATTGATGTAACAGGAGGAGGGGATGGTGGGTTGTGATGTGTGTGAATTTTGTATATGAAAAATCATGTAATTAAAAGTTTGTTTTCTATGATTTAACTGAGATTACAATAAAATATATATATATATATATGTTTGCCTAGGCAGAAAATGTAAAATAGAAACAGGGAACCATAAAGTTCTGTCAAACGTAAAAAATATAATTTTACAGTAAATTACAGCCTTGCAAATCTGTGCATTTGTTGAGGTTTCCTCCCCACCCTGGCACCTGGGAAGAGAAACCATT
This sequence comes from Ambystoma mexicanum, assembly GCF_040938575.1. Lineage (NCBI taxonomy): Eukaryota > Metazoa > Chordata > Amphibia > Caudata > Ambystomatidae > Ambystoma > Ambystoma mexicanum. The sequence continues at coordinate 996,304,276 of NC_090941.1, forward strand.
GTTTCTAAAAGTGGCGCCATACTTTGAGCGGGGAGCCGCCATATTGAGCAAGGTTCACATTTCGGAGTCTTGTCCTCCAATTGAGATGTTATAGATACATTGTGCCAGACTCGTGCCTGTACCCCTTTTTTAAACGTTCACATCAAGGAATTGGCTGAGATGCTAAAACCGTGGCTCCAGACAGCATATCCACTCATTGGTCCGCAGCCTTCCGTGCCCTAATTCAGGGGTGTTCAACATGTGGCTCTCTCATCTGTCACCATTGACTATGTTGGGGAGAGCTGATGGGAGTTGTAGTCCGAAACATCTGGTGAGCCAAAGGTTGGAGACCCCGGCCCCAATTTAATGGTGTGTCTTCCATCTCCATGTGCAGGGATGTTTAAAGTCTGTAACCTTCTCCCTGTGGTGTTACAAATGGCCTTGAGGATATCAATAACTGAGTGGCACGCCAAGCATGGGGCTAAAGGGTTAAATGACCCCTTTAAATGTGACTAGCTAGTGTAGAAGCCGGTGTACACAGGCCAAAGTGCAGGTTTTTATTAACATAGTAGGACCACTATATATCCTAAGGAAACAGCTCCCACTAGCAGTGACAACAGGCAAAGCTGTGCGAATTGGCATTGTCTCTAGGTATCCTAATTCAACAGCTCACTCTAGTGGTGACAACAGGCGAACTTATGACTGCATCGGACAAACATATATCTGGCCTTTTATTATATTGTTAGAAAGCTGTGATATATCAAACGTCATTTCTAAAATGTGCATATATAGGAAAGTTATTCTATGCTCATTAACTATGGACAAAAACTCAACTGATCTGAATTGAACACTGGGTAGAAGAGATTAAAATCTCTGTAGAAGGATGTAAACATCTGGGTTTTTGGATGCGTTGAAGTTTGGCCATGCTCAGAAAAAGAGCTTCAATTACAGGGTGATGCGTGTTGATCCAGGGCTGAACTAGAGGTGCCCCGGAGCTCCTATTTTATCCCATCCCCCGTCAATTCATCCATGCATACATTGCTAGCTTGTGTTGCTCTCCCATCCCATTCCTTTAACCCCCCATGCTTGACCATTCCTGCTCTTCCTTTAGTTAATCCTTCTTCTTTTCCTCCATTCCTTGTCAGGTTTACCTGCCCGCTCTAGGACCAGGCATCCTTCCTTCTCCTCCAGCTCTTTCCCCAAATTTAGAAATCCCAAATTTGACTAAACTTAACATTTTTTATTCGTTAGCTTCTTTATTTACTGTCTTTTCCATACGGAACCTGCCTTCGTGACGGAAACAACCATTGTGACACCCAATACATCATACCCCATGTTCCTTGTCGACCATGCCCTGACCTAAACCCGCCCCTCCAGCCCTCTTTCTACTATTACCAAACGTAATAGGGTGAGTTGACGGGTTATTTCTGCTGGTGCCCTGGCCTGTAAATAGGATAACCAGCTTGTGAGCAGCCATTTGGGTGTTGTTCGCCAGCCAATCAGGGCGGGCACATGGAAGGACGTGGAGACCTCTTCCCCTGTGGGGCCCCTTTGGAAGTCACAATGTCAATCACACTAAGGTCATCGTTTTCAAGTTTGACGAGAGGCTGCTTTATGTCAAGGCATGTCCATTTATAACAAGTCGCCATCTTCTGGATATTGACTGATACTTTGTAAATTGTTTGTCCCTTCCCTCTACCCCATCAATCCCTCGCTATATGCATATCCACTGGTTTCACCACGGCTATTTCTTTATTGCCCCATACTTGCCCTTCCCTTGCTCTCTTCACTCTCAAGGCTACCTTCCCACTCTAAGCCAACTATCCTTCCTTCTCCTTTCATTCTTTTCGTAGTTTAACAAAACCCAAACTGTACTCAATATTTTTATTTCTCAACTTTTTTTCTTTGTTGGGCCTCATACGAGTATGGCGGGGTGGGAAATAAGCGGCGGTGACGAAATTACCACCACTTTTCCTGCTCTGTCATTGTACTATGGATGCTGGAAGTAATCCTCCCACTTTCCGCCCAGAAATCAGCAAAATTGGGGGAAATATCACAGTGGTAATTCCACCAGCGGTAATTCCACCGAAATCCTAAATTAACGGGGACTAACAACGCCACCGCCACTACTAATACAGGGGGTAATGGTAATCTCATTGGGCAGCATTCCAGCAGATTTACCGCTGGACTACCGCGCTACCTGTAATAAAGCCCAATCTTTTTAATCCGGCACTCAGTGGAACATTCTCAAGATGGTGTTCTGCAGCCCACCTTCTGCCTGCCTTTCCATCCACTACATCCATCTGAATTCATTAAATAGATTCTCGTTCTTAAAAATGGCAGGAATGCGCTGTCTGGTCCAAAACATGGCTGGAATTTCGCTCTTGACGATCTTGCACATCATGAAATTCCGTTTTGCAAAAAAACAGCCCTTTCTCTGGTAATCTCCTTTCTAGCCAGGCCAATCACTGCAGGTTCCTTAGTCCCTCGCTACTTTTGTGATAAATAGACACAGCACCTCTGCACACTGTTGGGTGGGCCGGGAGTACAGGCCACTCTCATGAAGGGCTCCGCAAGACAGGCCTTCTGCCGGGGAGGCTGCGCTGGCGCAGCACCAAATAATACGCATCAGGCGGTAGTCTGGTTGCATTGACTGCCGAACGGGCGCTTGTTCTTCTTCTTGCTGATAGATTTGTATCCATCAGCTGTGATCTTTGGATACCGAGGCTTGAACCTCATTACTCCATCTTCTCGGGTTGAGTATGTAGTCATGGGTTTGTATTCTTCTTGGTCTGTGTGGTCTTGTCACAGTAGAGCTGGTTTCACAGGGTCTTCGCAGTGATGGGTCCCGCAAGCTGCTCGACCCTTTTTATTAGGCATTTACACGTGATCACAGCCGTCCCTGTGGGTGACGTGCTGTGATCACTTGGACCACAATCATGTGACTCGGCACAGGGCGATAGTTACAACACACAGCATTTCACGTCCTTGGTCTGCAGCCCTGGAAAACCTTTGCTGCTCACCATTTTTGCTACCTGGACAACTCCAAAAAACATAACTGCGACCGAGGCACAGAACTGGCTGCCCTCTCAGCACAAGTAGCAGACCTTTCTGGCCTGTAACAACAGCACCTGCAGGATCTCTGCTGATATCGCTCTCCGACAGGCTTTGGCAACGTGCTCACCTTGGAAGCGAGACAACGTGGAGCAACACAGGTTCGATCCCCGGGTCTGCGCTTAGAAACCTCTGGGTATTAAGCAAGTAATAAATAACATGTCATATCATTGCCTTGCCCACACCTCTATCCTACTCCTTCTCACCTCTCCCACCAACACAATCTTGCTTTTATCACCACTGGCACTAAACCGATTTCATAGAGGGATTGTATACAGTGTACAGCATTGTCCCTTGTCGATTCCCTGAGCTTCTGCCCCACACTTATCCTAGTGCATACTCCATTTCCTTAATGTGTGGCCCATGCCGCTCATCAAAACATCTGCATGGAATCCGCGATCCCATCTTCCAATAACACAGGCACCTGCAAATTCCTAGAACCCACATATCCACCATCGCTGGTGTTATCCACAAATCGCCCACTGGTGCCAGCCCACTGTGAACGAGTCAACGCTTCTGCAATGCAGTTCTGCACTCCTGGAATATGCCTTGACCTGAAAACAACACCCGGTTTCACACACAACAATAGTATCCTGTGCAACAATCTGGACACCCACTTAACACCGCTTGTCCACAGTGTGTTAAGCAGGCTCTTGTTGTTACTACAAATGTTGCCCTTGTGTTTTTCCATTCCCCGGCCAATAGTAGCTGCACAGTCATCAGCACCAGGAAAAACTCCAGGAAGGTGATACCATGCCTTTTTCTTCTCCGTGCATCTGACCACACTTTGGCACACCATTTACATTTCCCTTTCCTAGGGACCCACGGTGTCTGTGAAAATCTCCACTCTTTAGGACCGGATCCACTGGGATCCACATCCATACTTGCCAACATGACCCGGCCCTTATTCAGTCCTGGTTTTTTCTTTGCATTCTGGGACTTGTCTGAGTTTTATAATGGGTAAAGTCCCAGGAGGCAAAGAGAAAACCAGGACTGGAAAAGCACCTACAGATTGGAATGGGTCATGTTGGCAAGTATGCACATCAACAATCCTTTGTATTCAATTCAAAGATCCACATATTCACAAAATCCAAAAGGGCATGTTTAAAATTCCTCGGCATGTAAAAACAACATATTAAAATCTGTCAAACAGCATTTACCACCACCATAAGAAAGTTTGCATACATCAGTAATACATGTCTGTGTGTCAACCAGACCATGGTAAGAATTATACACCCGACCCTCTGCAGGGCATGCAGAAGCCCAGGATGCCCAGGATACCCAAGCGCCATGAAGCAGGAAACCTACACGATAAGATGGCCACCCGGCAACTGCGGAAAGTAACCCTCAGGCACTTAGCTGTGTGCATAAATCTGATTGGCTAGAGCACATTCAAAGGAACAGTCCTGACCGGAGCCGGCCGAATCCAAAGGCTGTAGCCTAAGGCTGAATACACTCTCAGCAGGTCTCCGCAGCTCCCGGCAAAAACCGCAACTTGTGGGGTACACCATGAACGGCTCCTTGGCGAGTGCACCACTGATATGATCCACCCCATGAAACCTGTGTCCATCCATATTAGCAGGCGCTGAGCCCTGCCACACAGGTAACTCAAACCGCAAGATCCACCTAACTATGTCGCCTTCCCTACCTGACCATATGACTGTAGCGCCCTCATACTTTCTACCAAACGCCCTCCCACTCCAATGTACTCCCACTAAATCCACCCCCCCATTGTCACACAGGACCCACTGTCACACTGGCCTTCCCACCATGCCAGCGGAAAGAAAGGGATATGTGCCTGTCCTCGCGTATAAATCAACGGCATGCGCTGTTGCAATCTAAGACCCACTGGCCCGCCCCCACAAACGTTTGTTACAGGCCAAAAGCCACCCCTACAACCGAAACGCTTGCTCTGAGCATAGCCTGCCTCACCAAGTACCACGATCACAGGTTCTTGGCCACACCCTGGAAAAACCTTTGCCGGAATAGGCGACCGTTGGGGCCTACACCCAGAGTCTTATCGACCCAGAATCCAAACCCTATTGGCATCACCACCCACGCCCACACGACCTCCTGTTTCAGTGAGCCTATCGCCAATACCCTTCCCGACAACATGGGGACCAAGCCTAATGACAATATTATGCAGGAAGCCAATGGTACCCTGTATGCCAGCACATGTATTGAGCCCACTGCCATTACTATGTATGAAACTAAAGGTACCCTGCTTACCTCCCTATGTATTGAGCCCACTGCTATAAGGATTCATGAAGCCAAAAGGCCCTATCAAGCCTAACACCAATGCTACATCCCAGGCCCTAGGGACTGTGAAACCTATTAACCCCTCCAAGGCTACAGCTAGCGGCACTCTTGAGACGACTGCCCCACTCCTGTGTGAAATAACACCATCATCACAACCTACAGCTTCCCCTAGGACGGATGCCACATCCAAACTGGCAGCAGACCCTGCTACGCCTAATGCTAATGGTATCCCGGAGCGTACACCCCTCACCCTGCCCATCGCCCCCGGCTCCACTGAAACTGGGCCTAGCACACCCGAGGAATCAGCCTATGTCACAGCCGAGCTCACCACCATTGAGCTTAATGACACAGCCAACAAACACCCCACTCTAAATATGACCGGAAACCTTACTTCCACGACAAACGCTATTAGATCCGATAACACTACCCCCTCAGAGGTGACTTCAAAACCTATCGAAGGAGCCCTCATCAATATCAGATCCATGGGCGTAATATTAGGGGGGGACATGGGTGTTTGTCCCCCCCACTTTCATGGCACACTATTTTGTCCCCATTAATTTGGCTGGGGCACCTTTTCTTCAGGTGTCATGTGCCCCCCAGCATTTTCGGCAAAGTTACTCCACTGACCAGATCCCTCCTAGCCCACTCCCTCGACATCTCTGACACAGCAAACAATCTTGACCTCCTTGCCATTACGGAAAGCTGGCTGCATGCTTCGGCGGGTCCTACCCTATCTCTCGCCATCCTGGTTAACTAAACCATCTACCGTAAGGAAAGAACCTCTACTAAAGGAGGAGGAGTAGCCATAATAGCCCTAAAAAACATAACTATCAGAGAAATGCCAGACCAACTCTTCAACTCTGTAGAACTACTATCCATCAAACTATCCCTATCTAACACTGCCACACTAACAATCCACACCATTTACAGACCTCCAGGCCATATATCCTCCTTTGAGGAAGACATAACTAATCTCCTCTCTAACAATACTAAACCTTCCTCCAGAATAATCCTTATGCGAGGCATAAATCAAGGCTTCAACAACCCTGTACACTTGAATGCACTGACCATAGCCAACTACTTGTCAGCCTTAGGCCTGACCCTCCTGATCATGGGCCTAACCAACGACAAAGGTCGCACATTAGACTGGCTGGTGCACATGAACAGTAACACCAGCATCATATCAAACACCCCATGACCTTGGTCAGACCATAACATTATCATGTTTTATATTCCCAGTAATAATCTACCAAACACAATCTCGCCAATTGCACCTACCTGCCTCTCTAGAAACTCACGTAACATTAATCCTGCAAGCATGCTCCCATTACTGCAAACTATAACTAACTACCAATACACTGATAGCGATCCCAATCCTATGGTGGATTTATACAACCAAACCCTCCTGCTACCCATCGACAAGGTTGCTTGCTCCATTGAGAACGCGCAAACTTAAACCACAATCACACCTGAATGCCTGGTTTACCCGCAGCCTTAAAATCGTATGCTCCTCCAAGCGAGCTGCAGAGGCCCTATGGAAAAAATCCCAGTCACTCACGAACAAAGACCTTTTCATCTCCTCTTCTAAAACCTACAAACAGGCCATCCGCCACACCTAAAGTGCAACCTACAACAACCAAATACATAAAGCCAACTCAGCACCTAGAGAGTTATTTGGCATCCTGCGCAAATTGGAAACCCCTATTACTCACCCTGACAGCTGTGCCAAGGAACGCACCTGGTGCATCAGTATCCAAAAGGCACTCACTGAAAAAATTGCCACTCTCTACACCAAAATCGAAAAAAAAATATGTTCTACCACAGTAGGAATCGCCAATACCACTGCCATCCCATCCTTTTGAGCCATTCGCTTTCAACCCGGTCACTGTGTCTTAAATTACCAAAAGCAGAGAAGGCCTTCAGCCCTCAAGATGCCAATGTGACATCTGCCCGGCTCCCATCAGACTGCATCACTGAACTTGCCCCCTTTATCGCAGCACTCAATAACAAGTCTTTCTCAGCAGGCAACGTCCCCAACAACCTTAAAGATGCCTGGGTACTTCCACTGCTAAAAAAGCCCATACTAGACACGAACAATCCAACTAACTACCGCCCCATCACAACAGCGTCTTTCCTTCTGAAAATACTGGCCAGAGCAGCATATATGCAAATCCAGAAATACATGGAAACACACAATTGGCTTGGCCTGCGCCAATCCGGCTCCCGCCCCGGCCATGGAACCGAAACAGCACTCCTGGACCTAAAAATCCAAATGGAAGAAATCTTAGACAGCGGAAATCTAGCAATTCTGCTCCTGTTAGATCTCTAAGCAGCCTTCAATTTAGTCAACCACAAAATACTATGCCAACACCTCTCAACAGCCACTTATTTCTCTCCCACGGCCATAACTTGGATAGAGTCCTTCCTTTCAAATCGCACGATGAGGGTCTTCTATAACACAGCCGCGGTCCCCCATTTCCTTGTCTCCTGTGGGGTCCCCCAAGGATCGTACGTCTCACCGACGCTTTATAATATCTTCACAAAGCCGCTCTTCAAATTACTGGACACCGTGCTCCTATACAAACTAAACGGATGACACCCACATTCTTGTGCCCATCACGAGTAACCACAATTCTGACTCTACTGCACTAAACCTAATTTACCAAACCATCCAAATCTGGATGACCCATCATGGTTGGTCTATGTCTTAACGATGAAAAAACAGAGATACTCCTCATTGGAACTCAGTTTCGCCTTACCAAACTACAAGACAACTACAAATCCTTCACCATTGACGGAAACCCCATTCCTGTCTCCAAATCAGTATAAACATTGGGGTTCTATTTAGATTCCTCGCTCTCCCTCACAAGACATGTGAATGTAATAGCCTCTGCTGCAGCATACACGACCAAATTCATCAATGCCTGCAGACCCTTCTTATCCCCGGAGAGCTGCATTACACTAGCTAGAGCACTGATCCTCTCAAGAATCGACTATTGCAATGCACTCTTTGGAGGTTCAACATCCAGCAACATAAAAAAACCTCCGAATCATACAAAATAACGCCCTAAGAGCTGCCTTAAACATACCAGAAAAAGAGCACATCCCATCTGCCAGACGAAACGCCCATTGGCTCCCGGTACAAGATCACATTCTGTTCAAAACATTGTCTCTCACTCACAAATGCCTCTCTAACACTGCACCTCATACCTATCGAGCAAAATGTTCAAAATCTCCATCCACCGGCACGGTCCGGGACGCCTACTCACACCTACTTCCATCCCCAGATACACACATCTCATTGGGCCTTCCGTAAAAGCCTTAAAACCTGCCTTAAAACCTGGCTTTTCTTGCAAAACCCCAAAACCCTATAGACCACTCTGCCTCTCCAGGTAGGACCTGCGTCCTCTGTCATCTCCGACTTATGCTACTTGTATGCGCATCTTTGTAACCAGCAGCCAGTCTCATGTGTTATGTACTTTTACCTTCTGTCTCTTACCTATGTTCTCTTACCTGAATGTAATCAGCGCACAGATGCCTACGGGCTGAGAGTGCTCTACTAATGCTAAATAAATAAATAAATAAATAAATAAATAAATAAATAAAGAAGTACCCAAGTTGTAAAATTCCTAGACATGTTCAAACATTCACACTTGTATATTAAAACCGATCACACATATGGACTCGCAAGCAGGGCACAGAATGCAGAATGTTCCCAAACCTTCGGCATGGTGAGCTATTCATTCTGATGAAATACATTAAACAGGACTTTCCATCTTCACTCCTTAGTCCCACCTAAATAGGACCCAGTGAGATCACTCTTCGATGGCTCTAAATAGCCTTAGTTCCTCGTGACCGTGCTCTGCTGAGATATGAGCCCATGTCAACGGTAACTTTCGCCTCTGAACACGAGTGTAAAAACATAAGGGCAGGTCTATAGTGTTTTAGCCCACTTTCCCTAAGAATATTTGTCAGACAGATCTTTATGCTATCTGCATTGATAGGACAAAACAGAATAAAATGGACCAGGTTCTCTATAGCACTGCATATACAGTGTTCGTTTACACCCCCTTTCCATCTACAGGTGCGCCCTGCCAGAACATCCAGCCTCACCCTCGTGAGCAAGGTCCTGTGAATTTACTTAATGAGATGGTCTTGATCACTCTCCAGAAAAGGGTCCCCTGCCGACACACTACACAGCTCCTTCCTGCTCTTCAGCAACGTCTTGACAGATTGGTCACAAATGAGAGGTATCCCCCGGATAGGTCTAAATGGAATGTACACCCTGACCTGTGTGCTAGCCAGCATCCCATCCTCCCTTTTATCCGCCAAAAGCTGTACAATCCTGAGATTCTAATGACTTTTAGGAATCCTAATCAGTGATTCATGATCATAAAAACAGGATCCCAGGCCCAACCTCTGTAAGAATGATTTAGCTTAAATGAGCCTGTCAATTCTGCTCCAACTTTTTAATGATGTACTGTAATGAGCAGAGTATGCTTTGCAGGGGCATAAACACGCTGAGCTAACCACACTGCATATTAGGCATCTAGCCTGCTCTATTGGGTAATAGAGCTGATAGCTTATTCGAGGATTGTACTGAATGCTGGCAATCTTAGACTATGCTTCCTACGCGCCTAGTTTAGTGAGCTACATGTAATAATAATAATAATAATTTGGCATTTATAGAGCGCTACGGACCCTCAGGTATCTGAGCGCTGCTTATTATTACCCACGGTGTGTGGTGCTCATTTATCGACCTCGGAAGGATGAAAGGCTGAGTTTGGCCCCGCCGGGATTCGATGGAAAAGCACAAAGATGCTCATTAGGGGTTAATCGCAATACATGTATTTGTCGTCCCTTAAACAGACTGCTTTCGCAAGAGCTGCTTTGCCATTCATTATAAAAAGGTATGCATTCGCACGAGAATAGCAAGCCAAAAGTACATGCTGACCCGGGCACTGATATGGTGCATTCCAGAGAAGAAACAGCGATTTGAATCGATACAGCATTGGGTTTTTCCACTAGAAAACATGTTTTTGCACTGAAGGTTCAAGAAAAGTTACGTCACCTTGAGTGACAGGCCCACCTGATAAAAAGTTTGCACACAAGGGGGGCGTGGAGGACTCATCTGTGGGCCTTACTCTGTGCACATGTAAGGCGCCTGGAATCGAATGCATACCCCTGTGCAGAGATTCCTACACAGTCATATCTCACCTATACGTTGACTCCAGAGAGGGGAAAAGACGTGTCCAGTGCTGTCCAGAAGGGAAGCGGGGCAAGCTGCTAGGCTCAATGGGTCCTTCATGTGGCATGTTCGGCTTGCGTATCTAGGAATGTAATATTTTGTGCTTTGTGTATTTGTGATTTATAACTTGCATTCTTCCCATTCTACTAACTTGCTGATTTTTCCATGTTATCTATATTCATTGTCAAATAAAGTATGTCATATTCTGGTTTTGGCTTTTTCTGGATTGAGATCATTGTGTGTCCCAAAGTTTGAACTTGTAGAGTGAAAGAGAGTGCCATTTTGTGTTTGGGCTGGTCCCGGGAACATGCTCACACCCTTCACATTATACTTGGCGTTGTCTTTGAGGATTTGTGAACACAATGCCATTCTGGAAAAAGAAGGGAAAAACTGAGCACATTGATGAGGGAGGAGTTCTCTGCCACATCCCCGGAGGGTCAGATACTAATGCATTATCATCCATGTCAGATTATTTGCATCGGCTCTCTGCACCGATGGCTTGGCACATGCTTAAAAACAAGCTTTTCCCCTCCAGTAAGCAGGGAATCCCAGGCTGATTTATCGTTTGGGAAAAGTAAAAGGGAGTAGATCGCAGCAAGCAGTGTGGGCTGGCTGTTCCTGCATGCGCTTCCGGAAAATGCATAAGAACAAATTGCTTAAAGATGCGCAGATTCGAAAATTAAGTAATGAGATTTCCCTGTTAAAAGAACAGCAAATTGTTATGAAGGAGCAGGGGCGTTGCTAGGGGGGGGGGGCTAAGGGGGCTATAGCCCCTGATCTTTTGGTTGTAGCCCCGGATAGAATCTCAGGAGCTACAGCCAAAAGACTAGCTAGCCCCCAGTCCCAACAGTTCGGACATCAGCTTAGCCCCGGGTCTTTTCCAGACCTAGCAACTCCCCTGTGAAGGAGACACTTGAGTCTGCAGTAAAGCGGTCTCACCTAATGGAAAATAAATGTGCTTCCCTAGCCGTGCGTGTTGCCACACAAATACATAGTGTAACATCCTCCGTTTATGTTCATTGTAGTTGTGACGGGCAGGCCCGTGTCCTCTTTCCCTTTTTGTGTTTTGTTGTGGGTTGCAACCCACGTAATGTCGGAGGCATGCCCACTGGCTTGGCGCCAGTTCGAGTTCAGTAATTAAAGAGGGTGTATCGCTCACCTACGTCTCCTGGTATTTATTTCAAGTGCGACATCATTGCGAGAGCGCTCATGATAATACTGCATTGCCAGATTTAACATTGGTGACGAGGATTATCCACAGCGTGCCCGTGCCAAATTTGCACTGCGGTGCTCCCTTGTGTCCGCACGCCAGTGATTTCACACGCTGTTTCCTGCATTCAATCGGAGGCAAGGAACCCCACTTTCCCGCTCGGCATCGCGGCCAGCATCTCATTACCCTGACCGCATTGCGCGACAAAGAGCCAGGTTTAACAAGCTTTGCGCACCAGCACATTTTCACTGCCACAGAGGTAAAGCATTGTCACTATGATTGCAGCGCGTTATATCTGTGCACCGCCACAAGGAAATCTATTCCATTTCACGACATTTCAAAGCTACCTGCACCGCCACAGAAGAAATTCCCAGGCTGTAGTGACACCAAGCACAGGAGGCCACGTGCCATGGAAGGACCTGTGCTACTGTTGGCACCTGAACTGCATCATTGCCAAACAAGCACGTGCAGTCCACAGCGCACAGCGCCCACAACTTCACCCAGAGGTGAGCACTGCAATACCTTCCCATACACGCCCGAGCCACCATGTCAGACAATGAAGTGGGCAGCAGCTCTCAGAGGTCTCAGTCAAATTCGACCACTCGCAATCCTGTGCCCAGGGAGGAGGGAGGTCATAATCCTTACAGCTACAAGCCATGCAACATTTCGATATCACAAATACCAGCAGCCTGGCACCAAGATGAACAGGTGGCTCAAGGAACTACACATCTATATTTATGCAACGGGTGTCAGGGAGGAACGCCACCTCAGAGGCATATTATTAAACTCACTAGGTCCGGTAGTGAGGGACTTTGTATTTGAAATGCCGGAAAACACGACGGACACTTCTCAGCGCATAATTGACTCGCTGAATAACTATTTCGTGCCGCTGAAGAACGTAGATTATGAGCGCCACATTTTCCACACCTCCACGCAGGAAAAAAGGGAGAACATGGTCAATTTTGTTATGAGACTGAGAAAAAGGCCAAAATACTGCGATTTCGACCACTACTCCACAGAGGGGTCTTCAAAATCACAAGCCATCTCAGGTTGCGAATCACCTGAATTCAGAAAACAATTATAACAGAAAAGCAGAACTCTCAATGAAATTCTTCAACTTGCTAGGGCGGACTGTGCCTTGTCTCTGCAAACAGAATCGTTAAGCAATAACAAAATCTCACAAACTGCATCACTGACATCTCTGTGCCCAGTGCTCACGTCCGAACGCAACCGAGATTAAAAGAAATGTTATAGATGTGGATACAAAGTCCCACACAACGGTCCATGCCCAGCTGTAGGTCATCACTGCGACAAGTGTGGAGGAGAAAACCACTTTCAGTCGGTTTGTAAAAATGTCTAATTCTTCCAGTCAACAGAGTACAGCAGAGACACCAGAAGGCGGGTAAGTCATCATACGAGGTGGGAAAGTCCTCGAACAAGAACATGGCAATCCCCAACAACCAGCAGGCACAGCTCACACAGCAGAACATGAGATTTGTCTCGCAAAAATAGGCCGAATGAGGACAGAAGAGATGACACCGAGCCACCCAGATACAAATGATTCACAGAGACGGGTGTCACGACAGAAAATACGATACCTGGAAGCGTCACTGAGATGAAGGCACCAGTCAAATTCATCATCATCGAGTGTTGACCGAAAAAGAGGATATGTACACACCATAGGGAATGACATAGCAACTGAATACAGCCCAACCCTGTTGCTGCAACTAAACGGAAAAAGCAGCGAATTTCTCATAGACACTGGAGCCCCAGTGAAGGTCATCAATGAAGAAACATATTTGTCCTTCAGCAAAAAGAAGGAACTGAAGAAAGAGGACACTGACATATATCCATACGGCACAAACAAACCTCTTGACTGCAAAAGAATGTTCACAGCCACATGTACGTATAAAGATAAGTTTCTAAAAGTCAAGATATGGGTGGTAAAAGGAGAGGTTCCAGGGGGAAGCATTCCCAGTTTTCAGTCGGCCATCCAGATGGGCCTAGTACACGTGATGTACCAGATCTTGTCAGCTTACATGGCCAGTCCAAAAGAGATGATGATGAAAATGTTCCCGGCACTGTTCAAAAGTCTCGGGAAACTAAAAGGGAAACTAATTAAGCTGCACATAAACACTCAGGTTCAACCGACAGCTCAACACTACCGGGGCATACCCCTTAACAATCAAAGATATGTGGAGGACGAGATACAGTTCTTACTAGAGCAAGACATAATTGAGCCAGCATCGGGACCCACACCTTGCGTGTCCCCCAGCCTATACCCGTGCCAAAGAAGGATAACAACACAATCATTCGCATTTCTGTGGGCATGAGAGCCCCCAACATGGCGATAGAAAGAGAACGACACCTGGCGCCCCGAATGACTGATATGATGCACTTGCTGCACAGGGCAAAAGTATTTTCCAAACTTTACTTAAATAAAGGCTACTATCCGCTAGCACTACATCTGGACTCCAGATATATAACTACTTTCTCTATATAACTGGGGCTTTTTAGGTATAAACGGCTCAGCTTTGGGGTATCGTCAGTCGCAGAGATCTTTCAAAACGTGATACACCAAGTCATCAAGCACATCCGTCACTGCCTAAACTATAGCAATGACATTTTGATCTTTGGGGCCATACAAGAAGCACACAATGACACGCTCAGCAGGGTGTGCATGGCGTTTGAAGAGGCAAACCTGACATTACATGCTGACAAGTGTGAGCTCAGCAACTCACATCTTCTCCCATAATGGACTACAACCAGACCCGGACAAAGTGCAAGCACTAGTGGAAGCTTCTACACCAACCTCAGTATCTGCAGTACCTCGCGTAGAAAAACCTACGGCGCGCACACGCGGAATGTTGATGTGGCTGAGGAGATAAAACTAAAGAGCTTTACTGATTCGGATGACAGTTCTGGATAATAATAATCGCTGCAAGTCAAAAGTTGATAATAATACATGCAGATGAAGTAATCTGAACCATCTGATGATCAACGCTCTTGATATGTGTCACGGAGATTGAAGAACGTCCCTTGAAGAAGCAAAACCTTGAGCGCTTCCGTCATAACATTTAGATGTGATGATTTTGAGTGTTGTAACTCACCCTACTCGTTGTTAATGGGAACAAGGAAACTCCCCCTATTGCGATAATAAGTGGGCGAAGATTGTTGACGTCCTGAAAGACAACCGAAATACGTGTAGACGTATATCGGTGTGACGTATATCGGTGTGACTAGGAGCACATAGATAGAACCATCAGATCACTTCGTGGAGGACTTATTTTACTGTGCAAGAAGAATTTGGGGCCGACTAGTAGTGGGCCAGATAAATATATGTTATTTATTTGTTATAGAAAAGAATATTGAATGAGTGGTAGGAGTGAATCAGTATGAGTTGAATATGAAGATATTTGTTTGTTTAAATGTTTTTAAAAAAGTATTTTATATTTTGATATGAGAATAAAAGATTTTGAATTCAATATTTGGCATGTATTGGTATATGTAAAAAGATAAATGTGTTAATTTGGCTATTCCCTTTCATTTAAAGGCAAGGTGCACAAAGTGAGAGCACAATCGAAACATCGTTTTGGCTTCTTATTAAAAAAGGCACTGTTTGGGAGGGGAATTCAATGGGAAAAATAGTTTTGTGCTTGTTACTTAAAATGCAATATTAGAGAAAGGAATGGAGTGGGAAAAATCATTTTTCAACTTTAATTTAAAAATCAAGGTTGGGAGAAAGGGACTCATTTTTCAACACATGAAAATAAAAGGCAGGACTTGGTAATTTGGTGTCAGAGAACAAAGGGAAAAAAGGGAAATTTTGTTTTGTAACACACATACAGATGAGATGCCATACTTTGTAATTATGATTTAAAATGAATGGGGAATTTCGTTTTGCTACCTCTACATTCATTGAAACGCAGTGTTTATAATTACTTATTTTGGGATTATGGACACCCCCCTTTTTTAATACAAGTGAGGGATTTCAGAAAACAGTCAACCAAGTCTTTATGGGCTATACCGACTCTAACACACTAGACATGAGCTTTGTTAGTTTCGAATTCTAACAATGCTCATCCCGTGATTTTCTATATAGGAATTCATTGATTTACTTTAATCAAATGTGCTAAGGATCTACATAGTGTCTCCCCTCCCCCCACAATTTAATGGAAAGGATTAAGGCAGAAAGTTCACAGCACAATGTGATTTCAACAGAGGGGGTGGTCTTCTATGGGGAAATAAATTGAATGAGAGTTAATAAATTGTGCGGAATGGCCTATCCAGTTTCACCCCCAACCCCCTTATTAACCACTTAAGGAAAGGGATAAAGGCAGGCGGCTACCCACTCAATTGATGGATTTGGGATATCTACTTAGATCGGAGCTCTATGCTCTTTGGTCAGGAAGCCTGTCAGATTTGTAGGACCCTCTTTTGGTAGGCAGATCACACCAGGCCTCTCCCACAGCAAGATCCCTCAAGATAGGCCTCTCTCAGATAGGGCTCTGAGGTTTCCAGGCAACGTTTACCTGATGGTCTTGGTAGCTCTCCTTGCCTCTCTGCTAGTGGTTCCTCACTATAGTCCGGCAGCAGGCCGTCTCCCTGAATACAGTCTGATGCAAACATGCCCTTTTATAGGGCTAGTGACACTGCAACATGGTCATAATTGCCATGGTCAGAATTGGCTAACACACTCCCTTCACCTCCCACCAAGACGCCCACTGGTTGCTGATAGGACCATGAGTTGGGAGATATGTATGATGTAGGCTGAGGGAGGAGAAAAAACACATCAATTCAAAATGACAGGGAGTTTTACCCTTTCTGATCTGAAAAACCTTAGAATGTTACAACTTCCTTAATAATTCAGATAACCCCATGAAGATATATATATCTGGGTTCTATATTGTATGGCGAGTCAGACCATACTAATTTTATTTCGGCATGCCCTTCCTGGGTGGAGTTATCATTTTTCACAGTTTTCTGCTGCAACAAAATAGCTATACATGGGAACATTTACAATTTAGACCTTGTTTTCATGATCTATCCCTTTGCCAATTTTTCCAATTTCTCAGGTGTTTCAAAATGACATAATCATACTTTTCCCCATAACTTAAATTATGCACATCACGCAAATTTTGTTTTTACAGGGTCCCAATGGGCTTTCATCCCCTTTAATTTGAACCCTGGGTGGGCTTGATAGGGCACGAAATGCTCCTTTTATTTAGGAAAGACTGTATTCAATGTTTAATCAATGTCAGGGCATAAAATGTGTCAATAAGTTTAATTTCTCTTAAGTTTCTATTTCTGTTAAAACATGTGACCAGCCATCTGCTTTATCTTAACCTTTTCTCTCTTTGGCTTCAAAGGGGTCCCTGCTCGGGGCTTAATACATGGTTTGTGGGATGGTTGAACTTAAAGTCACTTCTGCAGGACATGTTATCAGCAACTCCAATAAATTCAGTCTACTTCTTTATGTATCTTAGCAATTCACATTGACAGCCAGATCTGTTTCCGCGGTGGGCCCAGCCAAAGGTCTGGAGTTCAGATGTTCAAAGGGTCTTTGTTCAAGGCTAATGCACTATTTATTGGCAAACTGACCTCAAATGTCCAAGTAAAAAAGTGTATGGGTCCAAACCCTTGGGAGTGTGCTATGCTCGCTTAGGGTCAATGAGGCAGCAAGCCGTGTCACCAATTCCAAAAGGTCTGCCCATGAAGACCTTAATCAAGTGAATCAAAAGATGGATTGGTACTGGCTTATCGCGTGACACTGGGGATTCTAACCCCTGTAAAGGGACCCAAGCAAACCATTAGGTTCCAATGAGGAGATAAAGATTCAACTTTTGGGATTTACCCCTACAATAGAACAAACTTGCAAAGACAAATTCAAAGATTCTATCTACTTATTCAGAGCGCTACATACTGACTCCACACAACTAGCATTTGAGATTAAGGCCTTCGGGACGACTTAGGTCAAAACACGTGTCGGCTGATTTTTGGGAATAAATAACTAACAGATGAAGACTTGACAAGACTGATTTGTCTTTATAATATTTTTGTATAACTATTATTACAGAGTCAAAGCGCGACTCACCAGTACCAATCCATCTTTTGATGACTTTAAAGGTCGGTTCTGTTAGTCATGTTATCAGAAATTAAGCACAAATTCAATATCTGTCTGTGTATATTTAAGCATCTACCAGTCCTGCATTCTTGGCATGCATCAAACCAAAGGGCTGCAGGGTCAGGATCCAGACATACTTATTCAGTCCACAGTTCAGTGGGGGATTTCAGTGTAGAGCAAAAAACAAGGGGCAGTTAACCATTCTGAAAGGCTAGCATATTACATTCAGCATATTTACATTTGAAAGGCTCAGTATAGTCTTTTCTTTACATACTGTATAAACAGAAATAGGTGCACTCTACCCACACAGATAGGTCATAGTTAGATAAGGAAGCAGTATTCAAATATACAACAAACGAAATAGGCCCTTCTTTATCCATGCTGTCATTTTATATGGTAAAATAAAGTCTCTTTCCTACCAGGAATGTAATCTGTCCTTCACTTTATTTCTGAATTGCAAAGGCATTATTCCTCCTCCTAGCTTCCAAATGCACAACTGTTTCTTTTCATCCCATGTGCACTGCTGCAGTTTCTAAATCTGTCCATGTGTAATGTATTTGTTTAATATAACAGTTGAAAGGCCTGAGTATCCCATCAGTATTGTCCACGCATAACCCATTATTTACCATTTAACTGTCAGTTTATTTGTGAAAAGTAAGTGCCTTTCTCCACTTGCGCACTTGTTCGTTGCAGTAGAATGTAACTAGGCCCATTTCTTTCCATGTCACGTGGCCTTAAGTCAGAAAAAGAAGTGTTTTCGACTGGCCTGCATTTCCCAATGGATGAGACCAGCCAGCTTCACTCTTAAATCCTGGTCTGGCATGGCCTGTTTATTTCTGATATTCAGGGGCTATATTTTATCCCACAGATCCCCTACACCCCGGATCTTTGATTCAGGTGACTAAGAGAAAAGAGCAAGGAGAGAGTGGGGTTTTTGTTTCCTTTTGGCGATCTGGTCAACGCTCCACTCTTTTCAGATTTTGGGGTTTTGGTCCTGGACCCCTCCCTTTCCGGTAGCTCCACTCTGGGCATGTAGAGGCAAGGAGTTATTTAATCTGCTGAGTGTAAAAGAAAGGTTAAGTATTTTATACAGTACCAATTTCCCCAGTATTATCGACATACAAATTGACAACAAAACAACACGTTGCTTTTCACTTGACGTATACAACTCACAACATGATCTACTTTTGGTACATTCCTTATAAGTATAAGTTGTTTTAGTCCCTGTAAATGTGTGATTTTCTCCATCTGGGGTTCTATTCTTTCCTTTTATTCTTCAGCTGGTTCCTGAGCTCTACCTTCACTGGTTTCTTCAATCAGTCTCAAAGTCTGTCTGGGGTGACAGCTTTTCCACTGATTGATATGGACCCATTTCTCTTCTGTCTGTTCTCCTTTAGTGATGCAGATCTTATAGATGACAGATGATATTTTATCGACAATTTCAAAGGCACCACTCCAAGAGGGGAGGAACGTCTGCTCTGTGGTCTGGTTCCTTTGGAAATTGTACAGTTAGACCCTGTCTCCTACTTCGCACTCCTTCTTGGTAGTCTTTAAGTCGTAGTGGGTTTTCATCCCCTCTGCCAACTTTTCTAAATTCTGCTGAGCATAAGAAAAAGAGTGCTAAGGTGTTTTTGTAAATGTTCAATGCACTCATGGGTCGTGGACACATTGATCAGGGTCTGCTCTTGAGTTCTGTAGAGCAGATGCTGAGGTAGCACCATTTTACATCCAATAATGAGCTCAAATGGAGACATTTTTGTTGCAGAAGATGGTGTAGACCTAATGGCCATCAGGACAAGCGGTAATTGGATGTTCCAACTAGGTCCAGAGTCTGCCACAAACATCTTCAAGATGCCCACTATTGTTTTATTTTACCTCTCAACTCCCCCACTCCATTCAATGTGGTAGGCAATGTGGAGTTTTCTCTTTACTCCTAGTATCTCCCACATTTTCGTCATCACCTCACTGGTAAAATGACTTCCTCATTCTGACTCAATCCATTGGGGAAGGGCAAAACAAGAGAAGATGTGATTGATCATTAGTGCGGCAGCTGTCTCCGCCTTACAATTCGGGGCTGGAACACATTCTACCCACTTGGTGAACAAGCATGTCACGGTCAACATGTACTTGTTTCCTCTAGAGGAGTGAATCACTGGCCCGATGAAATCGACTTGCAAATCTGACCAAGGCAGTGTCATTCCCCTTTTCTGTAGAGGAGCTCTGTGTGTGAGGGAACTCGGCTGAAACTGAGCACACACAAGACACCCTTTTAAATAGATATTGAGGTCTGTAGTGAAAAAGGGGAACCCGCACCCCCCTGGGACCAGCCCTTAGTGCAATAAAATCACTCCTTATCACCTTCCCACTCAAGTAAGTTTATGCAAAAGCACGATGAACTCAGTCTGGAAGAAAGCCAATCACACAGAATATATGATGCTTGCATTTATTTTCTACAGTGTCTAATGAGAACTAAGCAGCATTTTACAATAATATGGGAATGAAAGTGCAAGCAGTATAATGCCAATTGTCAGTCACAGATTAATATGCAATTATTTTGTCTTATGCTCCTAGATAATGTAGATGAAGGTACGATAGGATCACACCCGGGACCCTTGCCGCTTCAGGTGCCTGGCACTCCTCGAGAGAGGAGGGGAGGACTGGCCAAGCCCCCCACAGTCCTACACCAGAGTGGGCATGTGATGCTAGGAGTCTCGGCCAAGATAGTGCACGGCTGGTCGTCAAGGCGCTGTTCCTCTTCGTACGCGCGTTTCACCAACAGCCCAGGATGAGTCCCCCCTCACTGGCCCAGGTATAGTTCTCTTATTAGGGGCTGCACGTCAATCAATATGACGCACCAGCTCTTCGAGAAGCTTCTAGGCTCACCCTTCCGGGCAGTAAACATGTTTTCCCCTGGAAAGTTACAAGACTGGAAACAGCCAGTCTTGGCTCCCAGGCTTTGTGCACGTTGTTTTGGGAAGGCCTGACATTCCTGTGTTATCAATGCACCTGACTCGCAGAGCGAAGACGAGCAAGGCTGTGCAAAGCTGTGCCTGGCTCCCAAGGGCTGCGTAGAGCTTCTTGCAAAAGCTAGATGTTTATGTCTTCAAGAAGGGCCTTCGCAGTTAACCCCTTGCAAGCGTGCAGGCTCACCCAGTTCGAGAGGCCTGGCTGATTTCAGCATTTTCCTCCACGCTTCAAATAAGCTCTAATACACACAAGATAGCTCAGTAGGTTAGTGCAAGTGCAGGTTACTGCAAGCGCCTGGAAGCTTATCACGACAAGGTCCTGACCCATGTGGGGCGGGTATG
This sequence comes from Ambystoma mexicanum, assembly GCF_040938575.1. Taxonomy (NCBI): domain Eukaryota; kingdom Metazoa; phylum Chordata; class Amphibia; order Caudata; family Ambystomatidae; genus Ambystoma; species Ambystoma mexicanum. The sequence goes on from NC_090941.1 coordinate 996,325,518, forward strand.
CGAGCTCTTGCAATATTTCTAATGTAGTATGAAATGTCCTATGACCGGCAGTGTCTACGTCATGGGCGTGACTTAACATCAGGCTCCGGAATGAGGTAGGCACCACCCACTGGTCACATCTAGATATGGATCTCCATACCAACAAACCATGTTGTATTTGTAACATTTTAGAAAATATCATCAACACCTCGAGATCCTCCTTCATGATATAATCAGATTCTGTCAGAGGAAAATTCACAGGGCCTTCAGTATGTTGATAACATTTCCCAATAATTGGGTCCTCTTTTTGTGCAGTAATCAAATCTGCATCTGGGGTATCTTTGCTCCACCGGGCAGTTGAGAGCTCATTTTTGTCATAGGCTTTAGGTTTAGGACCTGGTGACAGCAGCTACCTGGATTTCCCCCAACGTGGATTTGGTTTCTAGGAGATCACCGTGAATGGCTCTGGTTTTGGCGAACTGGTCCGCCAAGTCATTTCCAGTTTTGTCTCGTCCCTCTATTTTGGAGTGACCTCTGATCTTTTTCCAATAGATGGTCATCTCATTAGAGGTTACCAGATCATCAATTGATTGCATTCATTTCCCGTTCTTGAATAGTTTGTTATTCTCACACAGCATGCCTCGGTTTTTCCAATTAATCAGGTGTTCCACTAACTCATTTTTGACATAATCTGAATCAGTGATTATGACCAGTTCTTTGAGTTGGTGTTGTACGGCAGTGAGGATGGCTTGATGTACCGCCATCAACTCTGCCACCTGAATACTTGAGGGACTATTTTGTACCCAGCAGAGGGATCTGGGGCCTCATTCACCCAGGCATTCCCAATGCCAGCCACTAGTTATTTTTCCCCTTAATTGTCAACATGGTAGGAGAACCCATCCACATAAACCGGGGTATCCCCTGACACGTGTCTTCCTCATAGACTTTGTGCGGAGAAGTAAGGTACGCCTCCAGACCTCCAGATTGTCGTTGGTCCTGACTTTCATCTTTGAGACAGTTTTCTTGAGCGCAGTCATGCAAGTCAGCCAATCCTTGCGCTAGAGGACTCTTCTTGTTTTGGCCATATCTGATCTCCACAGGAAAGCCTTGCATGGACAGAATCCAGGAAATAATTCTGGATTTGCTCGCGTTCCCTGTTTAGATTTGGTCACTTTGGAGAAATATGCAGTTGGTAAGGAGTCTCCACGATGATGTGCTCCTCCTGGATGAATGGGCAGTAATTTTTCAATGCCCACACTGTTGCCAGGAGTGCCTTTTCGCAATCATCACATTTTTCCTCCACAGAGGACAAAGTCTTGCTTGCGTATGAGATTACTTTGTTGACCTTGTCATGATTTTGGTATAATACCGCTGTTAAGCAAGTATCTGAGAACCTGTCTCCAAGAAGAACTCCTTGTTCTTTATGGGGTAAGCCAAACAAGGGGCTTGGCGAAAGCTTCTCTTTAGTTGTTTTACTGCCTCAGATTGTTCTGGACCCCACTCTGACTGGACCCCGGCCTTTAATAAATAGACCAGGGGTCACATGACGTCTGCGTAGTCTTCAATTAACTTTCTACGATAATTAGTGAGTCCAAGAAGGCTTCTTAGTTCTCACAGATTAGTATGGTCTTTCAATTTCAATTATGCTTCCACCTTTTTCGCCTGGGGACTGAGACCCTCAGGGGTGATTTCATGCCCTAAGAAGTTCATACAGGTCTTAAACCACTGTGCCTTCTGAAAGGACAGTTTTGCTCCAGCTTTCTGCAACTGGGTCAGAACATAGCGTTTTTCAGCTATGTGTTCCTCCACAGTTGAGTTATTGATTAAGACATCATCTACATAGGCCAGGTCGCCCCTTTCAACCAACTCAGGCGTGGCCTTAGGTAGGAAGATAATACATTTGTTGCCAGAGTTTGTGTATCCAAAGGGGGTTCGGGTCATGAGTATAACTGCCCCCCCGAAGGAAAAGGCAAGCTTTTACTGGTCTTCCCTACTCACGGGTTCTGTCCAGTAACTGTTGGTCAGGTCAATGGCAGTATATACATTTGACACTTGGATCTGGACCAGTCCCTGATCGATGTGGGGAAGGGGCCATCTTGACATGTGGATCCATTTATTTAACTCCCTAAGGTCTGTGCAAAGTCTCCATTGGCCATTGGGTTTGAGTATCCCCAGTACTGGGTTGTAAAAGGTACTGTGGACTGGACAAATTACACCCACAGGATTCTACGTTTTTCTTAATCACTGTGAGTGACTCCATGGACATGAGAGGTAACCAGTATTGATTCATAAATACTGGATCCATCTTGGGGTCTGTGGGTATGGTGGTTGAATGTATCTCTGTGCATACACAAGCATAAGAATCCACTGCAATGATATCCTGAAAATCCCAAAACACCTGTTTCAGCTTCTGTCTTTGCTCCTCTGTCTCACAGGCATCAGCGAGATTGATTCGTTCTTCAACCATCTGCTTAAAGCCTGGAAAGATCTCGGGCTTGGCAATTTCGGCAGTATCCTCCAGTTGGGTGGAGAGATCTCTTATTATGGTGTTGGCCTGGACGGGAGGTTCCCAGGATGGGAGATAGTCACTGTTGACTCGGAATACCACCTTATTCTTCCTGATGTCACAGGTAACCTCTTCCCCACCATAAGGGCAGGAAGAGTACAACAAGAAATTCCCCCCTTACCTGGTGAAAATCTTTTCTGGAGGGATATCGTCGTTAAAATTGTAGCAGTCATTTGGAATTGGTCCAATGATCTCATTACTTAAATCAATAGAATAATGTTGGGCAGCAACTGCCACTCCAATAAAGGTGTCTGCGCCCAAAGTGGTACTTCGAGGGTCGCTGTTATCCACCAATATTCGAATGGTGTTCTGTTCTGTCAACTAGGGGTGTCGGATGTAAATACAAGCCTTGATGTTGGAGATGATAATTAAAATTTATATAGGCGTCCGGGTTTTTGATGTTCTGTCCTTGCTTAATTTTTAGGGGGATTGTAAATTGTCGCACGTCTCCTGGGATGGTAACCTCTTCTCTCACTTGAACTTCCACCACATACGGCAGCAATTGAGCTGACCAAAATGCCAAAGCCCATGGGGTTACCCCCCAATCGGGACCAGGCTTCATTGTTAATTAGGTTCATTAATTGAGAATCGGTTGAGAATGTCCCTGCCCAAGTAAAAGGCAGAGGGGACATCTCTCACAACCCAACAATTATGTTTTATACTTTTGTCACCAATGGACATTGTTTAGCATGCACCTGCTAGGCGGGAGATGTTTGAAATTCGGAGTTTCTAGGCCCATTTCCCACTTATCAATCAATTTAAATGTGGGACTGGTCTGATCTTTTGGGAGTTTCCCTAATAATGCTTCGCTGATGAAGCTTCTTCCGTTATTCAAGCATACTCTGGTGAGAACAGGCTCCTTCCCCTCATTTACCTTAATGGGGACAAACAGCTGTTCTCCCTTTATCTGGATGTCAGTCAAACTTTGAGCTGATTTTTTCATCATCTTTTGTCATGGGACTTGGGTTTTCTTCTGATTGTGGATTCGTATAACATTTCAGAGTATTCTTTCCAGTGTAGAATGCCACTTAAAACTGGGAGGGAGGTTGATTTTCAGAAATCGAGAAGGGTTCCCATCACCAGTCTGTTCTCCTACAGAAATTACAGTGATTTCTGGGACTTGATTATTCCTAAAATGGAATTCTATTTTGTCGGACTGTTGTTCAATCATGTGACATATGCCATTCAAACTCACATGGTTGGTGCTTTGTTTTAATTTGATTTGATTGGCCAGTTAGTCTGAGTCAAGAGGAACTTGTTCATGCAGTCAATCAGGTGTGATAACCTCCGAAGCATGATGTGTGCCCTCTGGAGTGACGACTATCACCGGGTGTTTCGCCCAATTTTGATCTCCAGATCTGCAGTCCCTTCGACGGAAATATCATTCCCATCGTTTTTGGACAACTCCAAAACTCCCAAGTTTTGGAGTTGTCCAGGAAGAGGTGTGAGGGGAATTTGTTGACTCTCCCCCCTTCCTGAATTCAGTTGGTCACAGGCCTTTTTGGACAGGAGGGTGGTGGCTTGTGATCCAGTATCCACCAGCGCTGATAATGCACACTGATCCTGTACCTTGATGGAAGCATAACATCTTCCTTCTCTCTCCTCAAGAGGGCAAAGAAAATATGCATGCTGTGCCAGCTTAGCGGTCATCTTTTTTATGTTGAACTCTGGCACTGTGTGATCTTGGACAGTTTTTGCATCGGAGTCCGGGAATATGTAAAAAAGGATTTTGCACCAAGAAATGAGTGGGTTTGGGAAGTTCACTTTTTCCCTTGATTGTTTGCTGTCCCACTCTTCCTGGAGACAGTTACCTGAACCTTTTTGGGGGGAGGATACCTCAGTGCTTTCAGGGTAATCTGGGTGACATTGTTGGGGTTTACGAATTTGTTGCTCTGGGTCAGTCGCTATACTTACCCAGTCTAAATCAGGGTTTTTGGGACCCCTTTTTCCTTGGGAGGGGTCCCTCCATCCCTGGAGGAAAAGATTTTCTTCCTTGAATCCTCTAGAGATTCCTCTCCTTCAAACGGGATGATGCAGACTTCCTCCACAAAGTGGGTTATTATTTTCTTTCGACATCTCTTACCCTCTTTTCCCTAGGTTCCAGCTTGTCAAGGGTAGGTGATTTATTTTCAGCTTCAGAGGGTTTTGCGGGTTTTCTTCTGGTGAGAAAGGAAGCTTCCTTTAGGGCTTTGCATTCCTCTTCCACCCGGGCCCCCTCCTCTGGAACCTGTTGGTTGTCAGGGGTTTCTTCCCATCTGTTAGGAAAGATTTCGTAATTGTAGGTAATTTTCCTTCCATGTGGCAACCCCTAAACTTTTTGCTGTTGTTTTTCACCTTGTTCTTGACTTTGCCAGAGAAGTGCAGCCTTCTGCCACACTCCTCTGGGCTTTCGCTCCTTTCTTATGGGGAAACTGACATGCCCTTAAGACAGTCAGTACCGGGGAACGCTGTTTCCCGTAGTTTCTTTTATCATGTTGCGGCTTTAGTGCAACATGACACAAGAGGGCACTGTAAGCTAAGTTACAGCTCTCTTGGGTCTCTAGCCTTCTACAGGCCCTAGATACTCGTTTAGGATTGTATCTGATCGGTGCAAGTGATTCAGAGACGGGAATGGTGGCAGCGATCGTTTCTTTGTATTTTGAGCTCCTTTTGGCGTTCTAAGCACGTTTTCTGCGCTGCTCCCAAAATGGCCAGACCACGAGGCTCCTTTGTCCTGTCCGCTGACCGTCTTGCTCCCTTCACCTTCCCCAGGTCGAGCCGACCCGGGGCCTTCCTTATTTGGGCATGTACTTTCCCGCGAAACACAGATGCTTTCGCGGGCTTCTACATGTCTTTTGTGCGCCTCCAGGGTGTGGGCTGGGATGCCTGGTCCCAATACACATCCTGGGTGCCAGAGAGTCTAGGGTGGTGTGAATGCCTGGGACCACCGTGGCCCGTGATTGGTCCACGAATGGTGTGAGTGTTGATGAGCGGATCTCCCATTGGGTCCCCTCCGTTTTGGCGCGAAGGGAACCGTGGATAAGAGGGGGCTGGAAACACCACTACCATGTCGATCTCCTGAGTTCTCACGAACGAAGGAATACAGGAGCCAAGTATCCTGCAACCAAGAGGCTGGACCGAGGAATCGCTGGTGACCCGCTGAAGGACTTCTGCTCTGCACTGCTGTCGCCTTGTGAAACCCTTTTCACCTTTGATCGAACCAGAAGGCCTGTACTGGTACTTCGACCTTTGGAATAGCGGGAACAGCTATTCTCGGCATCTTCATCATCTCCTGCCAGTAAGCCTTCGGAAGCGTCTCTGGGCCATCCAGTTGACTGACCAGCTTACACGGGAGTCTTGCTCTGTAACCGCCGCCAGGTTGTGTTGTATTTCGAGTCCTTGTCACTCTCACACGCTTTGTACACTTGGCGTTCCCAAGTCTGAAGTGAGTAGTGTACATTTGGCTCAGATACACACGGCCGCTCTGTTGCCCTGCTGTGGTGACAAAACTGTGCAGGTTTCTTCGATTGGGACGTCTTTTTACTCAACACGACGACGAGGCGTTCCCTGCTCTTCTGAACCTGCCAGCTGCTGAAACTGACGCGGAGAAGCCTGGGTCTGCTTGCATCGGGGACCGGTGAGTAGTTTAGCTAGGATCTGGTCACCCTCCTGCAGGAGCCCATTGCTTTTCCCCGCTGTGTAAAACAGCACCCTTTTGCCGTACTCGCGCTCTGCTTCTGCCCACTGTGGAGGCTGCGCTTGAGTCACGGAACTTGTTCTCCTTCATTTGTGCACTGAACTGAACTGCCTGATTTCCTTAGAAGAGACTCTCCTTTTGCCCGTTGGCACCAGCGTGTGCAGGTACTTTTGAGCACAAGGCTCCACTCTTCGCAGGGCTCGGACTTCCATCTAGTTAGGTGCCTCTGAAGGCGAACTGAGTCTAAAGCATTGTATCGCACTGCCTGTTTTCCTTCCCTTGCAGGTGGACTACACATTTCGTGCATATAACGCTTGCGACTGTCGTATTTGTATATATATTGTGTTGATATGGTATGTGTTGGTTTAATATTGTTATAGTGTGATTTTCTCGCTACGGTCATTGTTTTAAAGGCCTTAAAATAAATGTGTATATATTTTTGATATAACCACTGTTTGGAGTAGTTTGTAAGTGATCTTGCTTTGTGTGCTCATTGCGGGCTTTCAGTCACCCTCACCCCTCTTGAGACCTAGTCTTGACCGCCGCGATCGCTACCTTGATTGGTCTGGCTCGTCCAGAGGTTACCCTGTTCCAAGTAATTAGGTTGGCCTTCTGAACTTCTGCGCCACCAGGACAGAGTTCAGAAATCCGTCTTAACACCATCATTGCTCCGGGGCACCAGACCTGGATGTCGCGTTAATCTGGGCAGCAGTTTCCAGTGGAGGTTTCTGCTGAACCCTCAACATGCGACCCAAGTCTTGGGTTAATTGTTGGACCTGTCGCTCCAGTTGTGAAATTGTTTCTGGTTGATAGGGAGGTCTAGATTCATACCATTGTTGCTACCGGAAAGGGTAGCTGTCCCATCTCTCAGAGTAGCTTGTGTATTGGGAGTTTCCCTGATACCCTTCCATTCTAGGTCTCCCTTCTCCCTGATTTGGGAATCTATTGTCCTGAAAGCAGGGAGAGAGGGGAGGATTATTCTGGAAATTGGGGGTTGAAGGGTATCTGGGAAAGAAACTTAGGTTGGGGGATGGAGTATTTCTTCCCTCCTGTGGGAAGTTTTGAGGGAGGTTTCCTGCGGCAGTACTTACCTGATTGGGCCCCCGCTTGTGCCTGAGGAGTCCATACATACCCCGGGATTGGTCTGCTACCCTTGTATCTGGGACTGATCTAGGTGGCAGGGTCAGATGGAGCGTTGGACTGATTATCTGCCTGGCTACCACACGATTGGGTTGGATCTGAGGGTCTCCTCTGACTCTCATTCTGCTTGTTGGTGTTAGTGGGAGGAGTATTTTTAGGCCCCCGTGTTTCCAAGTCCAACATGGGAGTATTTGTCACCTCTGCTACCTTTGCAGCAGCAGGTGTGTTTGATGGTTTGGGGTTTTTAGGGTTGTTTTTGTTTTCAGAGAACTTTTGGACCTCATAAATCCGGGTGGCCTGTTCTATCTCCCAGTCCAGGGTCCTACGCTCAAGGAAGTCCCTTACTGGTTTGGTCATAATGTATTTCGGGAGCGCATGGAAGAACGTGTTGATGAACTCCTGGCTATTGGTGTTCACCCGCCTAGAGGTCTGTGCAAATGCACGCTTCAGCTCATGCACAAACTCTCTAGGCACTTGATTTTCCCCATACTGCAGGTTGTAGGCCGCCATGCGGGCCTCATGAGGGTTACTGTGAATGGAAAAGTGCTTTAAGATGGCTGCCCTGTAGGTGGACCATTTTTGGTGATCTTGGTCCTCCAGGCCTGCGAAGAAGCTGGAATATTCAGGGGAAAATAACCATTTGAGAAACTCCATGGAATTTGTATCATTCTTAATACCAAATGAAGTCATAATTTGGTCATAAAGCTCTAGGTTCTCCCATAATGAGTATTTGGCGTTCTTATGGTAGGGATTAATAAAGCTCTTTATGGACTTTATCTGCCGAATCGGGTCTTTCACAAGACCTCTCTTCTGTTTGGCAGACTTTCTTTTCTGCTGCACCTGAGTCCACTCACCCTCTGACTCAAAGCTGCTGCTATTGGTGGTCCATTCCCTGTCCTTTAGGCACTCCCTACCTCTATGACACTGGGAATCCCTCCCAGAATGACGGGGTCTGGTCTTTTCTCCCCTGTGGTGCTGTGGGCTCTCAGGGTCGTTTCCCTTGTACTCCCCATTTCACACAGGGAAGTACTCATCCTCCTCATCGCTCCGTCTGGATATGGTGGGGAATTCCCCCCATCTCCCTGAATGTGTGGAGGTTTTTAAAATACTCTTTTGAGGCCTGGACTCTGGTTCTTCTCTGTCTCCAAAGCGGAACAGATGGTCCCTTCGTAACTTCAGTTTCTGCGAGTTCAACTCCCTGATCCTTTCATCATAGGAGCCCTCCTGGTCAGAAGTACATGCTAGGATATTTTTAAATTCCTAGAGCCCACTGGTCCAGCAACCTTCGCTTCTACTCTGTAGGGATGAATATTGATCAATATCAGATAAGGACTGGCCTTCTGGCTCAAATGGACTAGGCCTGGTTGGGTCCAGCTGCCTCATGTTTCCCCGTTCTTAAAAACTGGCAGGTATGAATTTAGTTGCACCCTGTACATATGAGGTGGTGAGTTGGCTTGAGGTCCCTGGTAGAGAGGCCATCACTTCATGATCGTAGGGTGCCTTTCCATACCCTGATTGGTTGGGGTGCCTCAGAGCCTGTTTGTATTTGGCTATTTCATTTTCCAACCTCTCACATTTATTTTTCTTAGTCCCTATCTCTTGGTAATATACAGAGGCCTGAGTTTTCAATTATGATACTAGGGCTTGAGTGGCTTCTAGCACTTTATTTTGTGCCATCAATCGGTCTCTTAGTCCCTTGTTCTCTTCACAAAGGGACTCATTTTCCTTCTGTGAGTCTTGTATTGTCTGGGCATATTCAGACCGCTTCTTTTTCAGGAGACTAATCTCCTACCCTTGCACAATTTTGGCCTGTGTTGCCTGCTCTATGTCAACCTATGCTTGCCTCACATGTTCCCTTAAGTTTTCATTTTCTAGCCTCATGTCAGTCAGTTCCTGAGAACATAACTCACTTTTCTCCACGTCCATCCTTAACTGACACAGTTCCTGAAACAGAGCACTATTCTCTTGGTACTAGGCTATTTGACCTAAAACAATTGACCTAAGGACCAATTTGATTTAATTTTGCATGGGTAGTTTGGCCTTCATGGAAATCTGGTCACATGTATTGCAAAATACCAACCCTGGAGAGAGGGGGTTGCAGGGGTGTCCCCTGCTCCCCATATTTGATATTTTACAATTTTTGGGGTGCAGGGGTGTCCCCTGCTTCCTTAAATTTGGAGGCGAGGGGCAAACAATGTTTTTGTAAAATGAATGTGCGTTTAAATTGGGCCCCGAGCAGATAAATTGGGGTCAGTTTGCTGCGATCAAAACGAATTCGGTCAAACACACCCAAACCATTCTCTTGACACAATTTGCTATTTTCTTCCTTCAGCTGCATTCCCTGCTGTTTCAAAGTATTCAGATCTTGGTGCATCTGATCGAATTCACCCTGAGAATAAACTTACCTAATGGCTAATTGACTGTTTTCAGCTTTAAGTTGTTTAATCTGTGCTTGAAATGTGAAAATATCCTCGAAGCAGGCTCTATTGTGAACCACCTGCTCACTTAATTTGTGTTGACTTGCGCTCAGGATTTCAACACATTCATGATACCTCTCTTGCAGTGCAGAAAATGGAACCTCTCACTCTGCATTCGCGTTCTGTTGTGTTGCTAACTCATCTTTTAGCTGCTGAATAATATTTTAGAATTTTGACTCTAAATTTTGTCTCTGTTGCGCTTTTTCTTCTAATTGTTTAAACTCTCTCTGTGCTTGATCCAAATTCTCAGACTGGTTTTGCACAGAGGCTACACTATCCAGGTATCTTTCTTCCATGATCATCATATGGAAGTACATATATGCTGTGATCTGAGCCATTTTAACTTGCTCATCTTTACTGGTCCGTGTCATGTAAAAGTTTGTCAGGGCTTGATGTAACAGCCCATTATCCTGCCACGTATCAACATTTACAGAGGTATTGATATTGATATTTTATTTCTATCGCGCTCATACACAAGTGTTTCAGAGAGCGACAAGGCAAGGGAAGGGAAGGGGAACAGGGGAGAACAAAAACAACGATCTTACTAGGCCCAGTGACATTGAGAACGTGCAAGTGCAGGGTAGAGGGAGAAGGGGGAGAAGTGCATGGAAGGGGGAACAAAAGTAGAGTGCGGAGCAAGAAGGAAAAAACAAAAATAATAATAAAATAATAAATAAAAAGGCAACAAACAATGGGAGTGCAGCCAGCAAGTGGCAATTGCTGGGTTTATGGCAGCAGGCCATGTAGGTCTGAAAGTGCAGGAAGAAAAGGTGAGGGCTGTATGGGTACAGATACAGACCCCAGTGCAGGGGGTGGCCCGGAGGCAGTGCGTGAGGGTGGCAAGATGAGCAGGTACCTGAGCCCGGAGGACAGAGGGTGGCCAGGTTCATGGTGCTGAGGGAGAGTAGAATCAACAGGGGAGAGGGGAGGAGAAGGCAGAAGCAAAGAGGAAGGTTTTGAGGTGCTTCCGGAACCGGAGATGGTTCTCCTCAAGTTTAGAGTGGCAGGGAGGCTGTTCCAGAGGGAGGCCCCAGTCAAAGACAGAGATCTACCCCCAGCTCGTTTCTTTGAGAAACGACTGACCATGAGGGAGTTAGAGGTAGAGGAGCTGAGTGCTCGATATGGGAGGTATTTGCGGAGGGATAGCTGAAGGTATGTTGGACCCAGGCCCCAGAAAGCCTTGTGGATAATGCAGATGGTTTTGAATTTAATCCTTGCATCCACTGGGATCCAGTGGAGAGATTTCAGAGCTGGAGAGATACGATCCCAGGGCTTAAGGCCAAGGACAAGTCTCGCAGTCCTGTTCTGGATAAGTTGTAAAGGGCGGAGAGTAGAGGCAGGTAGATTAAGAAAGAGGCTGTTGCAATAGTCCAACTTAGAGAGAACCAGAGCATGGGAGACAGTGATCTTCTGGGGGAATGAGAGGAAAGGAAGAACACCTCTGAGGAGGTGCAGTAGGATGTTTGACTTTTTTGAGACATCAGCGATGTGGGCGGAGAAGGAGAGTGTGGAATCAAAGGTGACACCAAGGTTCTTGGCCTCGAAGGTGGGTATAGGAGGAGGGCCAAGGGAGGCCGGCCACAGAGTGAGGGGAAAGGAAGGTGATGGTGTGCCAATGAGGAGGATCTCTGTCTTCCACCTCCTGAATCATTCTAGCTTGCCACGTTTCATGTTCTTGTTCTACCCACTCACCTTTAATAAATAATTTGGATAGGACGTGCTTTTTGGCCATATTGATTTCTACGGTGCTCATTCTGAAATATGTTCTGCACCCGCTATACTCTCTATGCAAGGGCAAAAATCTCGACCCTGTTCCTGCTTATTTTCCACTCACAATGACAACTCAAAATGAACTTTATCAATACACCGCCCTGGACCCCAGGGTACAGGTCTGAATGGCACATTCACAATGCAGCACAACCTTCCATCCACTGCAATTACAACCAGATAAATAGTCTGCTGCTACTGCACTGTCACAAGTGAAGACTCTCTACCAATCCCCGGCATGAGCCCCCAGCTGTCATGGTCATCGGACCAAGGGCCCAGACCTTACAGGGTCACACACACAGGGGGCCTGGATGGACACATTCCTGGCGCCTTTGGCGCCAGGCTCATGAAGTACAATAAACTAACACACTCATTTGGGTCAAAAACACCTTTTTTATAGACATTGCAGCTCATTTTCTGGTGCACCATGTGTTTAACTGGGAAACTTTCATCTTCACAGCAGCCCCACGTGCACTCTTGGGTGGGGCTGCTGCTATTGGGTTGCCTGACACATGCTGACTCACTAGGAGTGGCAGGGTGTGGCAGGCAAGCCAAGCCTAGTGTGCATGCCCATGAGCACAGCTATATAAGCTGCCCCAATCCCTGAGGCAGACGCTTCGCATTATTCTACACTTCCATGCAGCGTAACGCTCACTGCCACTTGGGATTTCACTTACCTTGAGAAGTCCGGTCATCTGCTTCCATACTTACCATCTGGAGGATCCTGCTCTCACCTGTATACTTCATCTTGGCACCATGGCTCACCTTCAAACATCTCGGAGTGCAGACATCATCACCTTGGCACCGCGGCACAACGCGCTTCACCCGCAACCACAGCACATGCAAATAAAAGCAAAAGGCAAGGTTAGACATTTAACAGACATTAAGTTTAAGGTCTCGCTACCATCAGATCTCGCGCTTTCCCTTAAACCATCACTCACCTGTTGTTGGACATTGTGGTTTCATCCATCTTCCGCTTGGCCACGTTCCACGCCTCCACAGCAGCTGTTGAGCCACGTCTCCATCTATTCGGAAGAAAACAGAGAGGAACGTTATTCAAGAAAAAGCAACATTGAGAGAAAGCAGAAAGAGGGAAAAAGGCAAGAGACATTGAGAGACACTTACCACTAAACCAGAGGAGCATAGTCGCAGCTGGTCTGGACTACTACTCACCAGGGATCAGTGAAGGAACTAGATCCCATCAACAAGTGCCCCTGCCAGAAGTAGCAGGACGGAGAGCTCATCATTCATACTTACAAGGTGAGCCTTATGGCCCGGTATGTGCCCCCAGAAATCGCGCCTTGAGTTGAAGGGTTTGGGAGGTACAGCAGTCACCAATCAGCACACTCATATTTTCTCGTATCCACGCAGGAGCAGTCCCACCACCAATTGACGCCGCCCGCAGCTTGTCTGTTGGGGGAGAAACCAGAAGGGTGTGATCTAACTCCTGGGAGGGCTGCAACAGTGCCCCAACGCCTCTGCAGAGACCAGGTGAGCGTAACAGAACGCGAAACCTCCACCACTCTCTGCCTGGGCTTTATGGAAACTTCAGAGACAGATTTGTTGGCCCAACTACTAGGGGAATTACGGGATGAAGTACATGCCACAAGACAGGAGACCAGTGCATTAAGGAAGGACCTTATTGTACCTTGTGAAAGAACTGATGACTTGGCAAGACAGGTGCACAGGCAGGACATGTTCCCTTGCCTGGGATAGCCCACGCTTCTCCACCACAGTAATCCACACCTGTTCAGGTGGTCCTTCCAGGGGCAGTGCCTTTAGCCCAGCCCAAACGCTTCCACGGCAATCCAAACAAGTCCGCCATATTCATGAACCAATGTCGCCTACATTTCTTATGCAGACCAGGAGCCTTTCCTAATGATCAAGCCAAAGTTGCATTCGTACTCTCATATCTAGGAGGTAACGCGGCGGACTGGTCAATACCATTAGTAACCCAAGATGATCCTTTGCTTCAGAGATTTGGGGATTTCCAACACAAGATGGAGAAATTGTTTGTTCGACATACTCAAGGACAAGCACTGGACAATGAGTTATTGTGACTTAGACAGGGGAATCAAGATCTATTAACCTACATTGCAGCCTTCAATCGTCTCGTAGCCCAAACCAACTGGCTAGAAGAGAAAAGAACTATGCTCTTTTATCAAGGGTTACGTGGGGAACTTAAGGATGTGTTGGCTCAAGTTGTGAACCCACCTGAGGGGTGTGCGGACTATATAGACCTCACAGTGCAACTCGATCATAGGTTGCAAAATAGGAAAATGGATCGAGCCAGAACAGAAGGTAGGACAGTTTTTGTGCAAACCCGCAAGACCCTTACCAAACCACATGAACACTCAGAACCAATGCAAATCGATGGGTTAAAGAGTCCTCTGACCAAGGCAGAAAGAGAGAAAAGAAGACAGAAACAACTCTGCTTATATTGTGGTAAAGCAGGCCATTTTCTCTGTGATTGCCGGTGAAACCTCAAAAGAAAATTTGTGCACTGAACTGAACTGCCTGATTTCCTTAGAAGAGACTCTCCTTTTGCCCGTTGGCACCAGCGTGTGCAGGTACTTTTGAGCACAAGGCTCCACTCTTCGCAGGGCTCGGACTTCCATCTAGTTAGGTGCCTCTGAAGGCGAACTGAGTCTAAAGCATTGTATCGCACTGCCTGTTTTCCTTCCCTTGCAGGTGGACTACACATTTCGTGCATATAACGCTTGCGACTGTCGTATTTGTATATATATTGTGTTGATATGGTATGTGTTGGTTTAATATTGTTATAGTGTGATTTTCTCGCTACGGTCATTGTTTTAAAGGCCTTAAAATAAATGTGTATATATTTTTGATATAACCACTGTTTGGAGTAGTTTGTAAGTGATCTTGCTTTGTGTGCTCATTGCGGGCTTTCAGTCACCCTCACCCCTCTTGAGACCTAGTCTTGACCGCCGCGATCGCTACCTTGATTGGTCTGGCTCGTCCAGAGGTTACCCTGTTCCAAGTAATTAGGTTGGCCTTCTGAACTTCTGCGCCACCAGGACAGAGTTCAGAAATCCGTCTTAACACCATCATTGCTCCGGGGCACCAGACCTGGATGTCGCGTTAATCTGGGCAGCAGTTTCCAGTGGAGGTTTCTGCTGAACCCTCAACATGCGACCCAAGTCTTGGGTTAATTGTTGGACCTGTCGCTCCAGTTGTGAAATTGTTTCTGGTTGATAGGGAGGTCTAGATTCATACCATTGTTGCTACCGGAAAGGGTAGCTGTCCCATCTCTCAGAGTAGCTTGTGTATTGGGAGTTTCCCTGATACCCTTCCATTCTAGGTCTCCCTTCTCCCTGATTTGGGAATCTATTGTCCTGAAAGCAGGGAGAGAGGGGAGGATTATTCTGGAAATTGGGGGTTGAAGGGTATCTGGGAAAGAAACTTAGGTTGGGGGATGGAGTATTTCTTCCCTCCTGTGGGAAGTTTTGAGGGAGGTTTCCTGCGGCAGTACTTACCTGATTGGGCCCCCGCTTGTGCCTGAGGAGTCCATACATACCCCGGGATTGGTCTGCTACCCTTGTATCTGGGACTGATCTAGGTGGCAGGGTCAGATGGAGCGTTGGACTGATTATCTGCCTGGCTACCACACGATTGGGTTGGATCTGAGGGTCTCCTCTGACTCTCATTCTGCTTGTTGGTGTTAGTGGGAGGAGTATTTTTAGGCCCCCGTGTTTCCAAGTCCAACATGGGAGTATTTGTCACCTCTGCTACCTTTGCAGCAGCAGGTGTGTTTGATGGTTTGGGGTTTTTAGGGTTGTTTTTGTTTTCAGAGAACTTTTGGACCTCATAAATCCGGGTGGCCTGTTCTATCTCCCAGTCCAGGGTCCTACGCTCAAGGAAGTCCCTTACTGGTTTGGTCATAATGTATTTCGGGAGCGCATGGAAGAACGTGTTGATGAACTCCTGGCTATTGGTGTTCACCCGCCTAGAGGTCTGTGCAAATGCACGCTTCAGCTCATGCACAAACTCTCTAGGCACTTGATTTTCCCCATACTGCAGGTTGTAGGCCGCCATGCGGGCCTCATGAGGGTTACTGTGAATGGAAAAGTGCTTTAAGATGGCTGCCCTGTAGGTGGACCATTTTTGGTGATCTTGGTCCTCCAGGCCTGCGAAGAAGCTGGAATATTCAGGGGAAAATAACCATTTGAGAAACTCCATGGAATTTGTATCATTCTTAATACCAAATGAAGTCATAATTTGGTCATAAAGCTCTAGGTTCTCCCATAATGAGTATTTGGCGTTCTTATGGTAGGGATTAATAAAGCTCTTTATGGACTTTATCTGCCGAATCGGGTCTTTCACAAGACCTCTCTTCTGTTTGGCAGACTTTCTTTTCTGCTGCACCTGAGTCCACTCACCCTCTGACTCAAAGCTGCTGCTATTGGTGGTCCATTCCCTGTCCTTTAGGCACTCCCTACCTCTATGACACTGGGAATCCCTCCCAGAATGACGGGGTCTGGTCTTTTCTCCCCTGTGGTGCTGTGGGCTCTCAGGGTCGTTTCCCTTGTACTCCCCATTTCACACAGGGAAGTACTCATCCTCCTCATCGCTCCGTCTGGATATGGTGGGGAATTCCCCCCATCTCCCTGAATGTGTGGAGGTTTTTAAAATACTCTTTTGAGGCCTGGACTCTGGTTCTTCTCTGTCTCCAAAGCGGAACAGATGGTCCCTTCGTAACTTCAGTTTCTGCGAGTTCAACTCCCTGATCCTTTCATCATAGGAGCCCTCCTGGTCAGAAGTACATGCTAGGATATTTTTAAATTCCTAGAGCCCACTGGTCCAGCAACCTTCGCTTCTACTCTGTAGGGATGAATATTGATCAATATCAGATAAGGACTGGCCTTCTGGCTCAAATGGACTAGGCCTGGTTGGGTCCAGCTGCCTCATGTTTCCCCGTTCTTAAAAACTGGCAGGTATGAATTTAGTTGCACCCTGTACATATGAGGTGGTGAGTTGGCTTGAGGTCCCTGGTAGAGAGGCCATCACTTCATGATCGTAGGGTGCCTTTCCATACCCTGATTGGTTGGGGTGCCTCAGAGCCTGTTTGTATTTGGCTATTTCATTTTCCAACCTCTCACATTTATTTTTCTTAGTCCCTATCTCTTGGTAATATACAGAGGCCTGAGTTTTCAATTATGATACTAGGGCTTGAGTGGCTTCTAGCACTTTATTTTGTGCCATCAATCGGTCTCTTAGTCCCTTGTTCTCTTCACAAAGGGACTCATTTTCCTTCTGTGAGTCTTGTATTGTCTGGGCATATTCAGACCGCTTCTTTTTCAGGAGACTAATCTCCTACCCTTGCACAATTTTGGCCTGTGTTGCCTGCTCTATGTCAACCTATGCTTGCCTCACATGTTCCCTTAAGTTTTCATTTTCTAGCCTCATGTCAGTCAGTTCCTGAGAACATAACTCACTTTTCTCCACGTCCATCCTTAACTGACACAGTTCCTGAAACAGAGCACTATTCTCTTGGTACTAGGCTATTTGACCTAAAACAATTGACCTAAGGACCAATTTGATTTAATTTTGCATGGGTAGTTTGGCCTTCATGGAAATCTGGTCACATGTATTGCAAAATACCAACCCTGGAGAGAGGGGGTTGCAGGGGTGTCCCCTGCTCCCCATATTTGATATTTTACAATTTTTGGGGTGCAGGGGTGTCCCCTGCTTCCTTAAATTTGGAGGCGAGGGGCAAACAATGTTTTTGTAAAATGAATGTGCGTTTAAATTGGGCCCCGAGCAGATAAATTGGGGTCAGTTTGCTGCGATCAAAACGAATTCGGTCAAACACACCCAAACCATTCTCTTGACACAATTTGCTATTTTCTTCCTTCAGCTGCATTCCCTGCTGTTTCAAAGTATTCAGATCTTGGTGCATCTGATCGAATTCACCCTGAGAATAAACTTACCTAATGGCTAATTGACTGTTTTCAGCTTTAAGTTGTTTAATCTGTGCTTGAAATGTGAAAATATCCTCGAAGCAGGCTCTATTGTGAACCACCTGCTCACTTAATTTGTGTTGACTTGCGCTCAGGATTTCAACACATTCATGATACCTCTCTTGCAGTGCAGAAAATGGAACCTCTCACTCTGCATTCGCGTTCTGTTGTGTTGCTAACTCATCTTTTAGCTGCTGAATAATATTTTAGAATTTTGACTCTAAATTTTGTCTCTGTTGCGCTTTTTCTTCTAATTGTTTAAACTCTCTCTGTGCTTGATCCAAATTCTCAGACTGGTTTTGCACAGAGGCTACACTATCCAGGTATCTTTCTTCCATGATCATCATATGGAAGTACATATATGCTGTGATCTGAGCCATTTTAACTTGCTCATCTTTACTGGTCCGTGTCATGTAAAAGTTTGTCAGGGCTTGATGTAACAGCCCATTATCCTGCCACGTATCAACATTTACAGAGGTATTGATATTGATATTTTATTTCTATCGCGCTCATACACAAGTGTTTCAGAGAGCGACAAGGCAAGGGAAGGGAAGGGGAACAGGGGAGAACAAAAACAACGATCTTACTAGGCCCAGTGACATTGAGAACGTGCAAGTGCAGGGTAGAGGGAGAAGGGGGAGAAGTGCATGGAAGGGGGAACAAAAGTAGAGTGCGGAGCAAGAAGGAAAAAACAAAAATAATAATAAAATAATAAATAAAAAGGCAACAAACAATGGGAGTGCAGCCAGCAAGTGGCAATTGCTGGGTTTATGGCAGCAGGCCATGTAGGTCTGAAAGTGCAGGAAGAAAAGGTGAGGGCTGTATGGGTACAGATACAGACCCCAGTGCAGGGGGTGGCCCGGAGGCAGTGCGTGAGGGTGGCAAGATGAGCAGGTACCTGAGCCCGGAGGACAGAGGGTGGCCAGGTTCATGGTGCTGAGGGAGAGTAGAATCAACAGGGGAGAGGGGAGGAGAAGGCAGAAGCAAAGAGGAAGGTTTTGAGGTGCTTCCGGAACCGGAGATGGTTCTCCTCAAGTTTAGAGTGGCAGGGAGGCTGTTCCAGAGGGAGGCCCCAGTCAAAGACAGAGATCTACCCCCAGCTCGTTTCTTTGAGAAACGACTGACCATGAGGGAGTTAGAGGTAGAGGAGCTGAGTGCTCGATATGGGAGGTATTTGCGGAGGGATAGCTGAAGGTATGTTGGACCCAGGCCCCAGAAAGCCTTGTGGATAATGCAGATGGTTTTGAATTTAATCCTTGCATCCACTGGGATCCAGTGGAGAGATTTCAGAGCTGGAGAGATACGATCCCAGGGCTTAAGGCCAAGGACAAGTCTCGCAGTCCTGTTCTGGATAAGTTGTAAAGGGCGGAGAGTAGAGGCAGGTAGATTAAGAAAGAGGCTGTTGCAATAGTCCAACTTAGAGAGAACCAGAGCATGGGAGACAGTGATCTTCTGGGGGAATGAGAGGAAAGGAAGAAC
Source organism: Ambystoma mexicanum (assembly GCF_040938575.1). NCBI lineage: Eukaryota > Metazoa > Chordata > Amphibia > Caudata > Ambystomatidae > Ambystoma > Ambystoma mexicanum. The sequence goes on from NC_090941.1 coordinate 996,344,583, forward strand.
ACCTCTGAGGAGGTGCAGTAGGATGTTTGACTTTTTTGAGACATCAGCGATGTGGGCGGAGAAGGAGAGTGTGGAATCAAAGGTGACACCAAGGTTCTTGGCCTCGAAGGTGGGTATAGGAGGAGGGCCAAGGGAGGCCGGCCACAGAGTGAGGGGAAAGGAAGGTGATGGTGTGCCAATGAGGAGGATCTCTGTCTTCCACCTCCTGAATCATTCTAGCTTGCCACGTTTCATGTTCTTGTTCTACCCACTCACCTTTAATAAATAATTTGGATAGGACGTGCTTTTTGGCCATATTGATTTCTACGGTGCTCATTCTGAAATATGTTCTGCACCCGCTATACTCTCTATGCAAGGGCAAAAATCTCGACCCTGTTCCTGCTTATTTTCCACTCACAATGACAACTCAAAATGAACTTTATCAATACACCGCCCTGGAACCCAGGGTACAGGTCTGAATGGCACATTCACAATGCAGCACAACCTTCCATCCACTGCAATTACAACCAGATAAATAGTCTGCTGCTACTGCACTGTCACAAGTGAAGACTCTCTACCAATCCCCGGCATGAGCCCCCAGCTGTCATGGTCATCGGACCAAGGGCCCAGACCTTACAGGGTCACACACACAGGGGGCCTGGATGGACACATTCCTGGCGCCTTTGGCGCCAGGCTCATGAAGTACAATAAACTAACACACTCATTTGGGTCAAAAACACCTTTTTTATAGACATTGCAGCTCATTTTCTGGTGCACCATGTGTTTAACTGGGAAACTTTCATCTTCACAGCAGCCCCACGTGCACTCTTGGGTGGGGCTGCTGCTATTGGGTTGCCTGACACATGCTGACTCACTAGGAGTGGCAGGGTGTGGCAGGCAAGCCAAGCCTAGTGTGCATGCCCATGAGCACAGCTATATAAGCTGCCCCAATCCCTGAGGCAGACGCTTCGCATTATTCTACACTTCCATGCAGCGTAACGCTCACTGCCACTTGGGATTTCACTTACCTTGAGAAGTCCGGTCATCTGCTTCCATACTTACCATCTGGAGGATCCTGCTCTCACCTGTATACTTCATCTTGGCACCATGGCTCACCTTCAAACATCTCGGAGTGCAGACATCATCACCTTGGCACCGCGGCACAACGCGCTTCACCCGCAACCACAGCACATGCAAATAAAAGCAAAAGGCAAGGTTAGACATTTAACAGACATTAAGTTTAAGGTCTCGCTACCATCAGATCTCGCGCTTTCCCTTAAACCATCACTCACCTGTTGTTGGACATTGTGGTTTCATCCATCTTCCGCTTGGCCACGTTCCACGCCTCCACAGCAGCTGTTGAGCCACGTCTCCATCTATTCGGAAGAAAACAGAGAGGAACGTTATTCAAGAAAAAGCAACATTGAGAGAAAGCAGAAAGAGGGAAAAAGGCAAGAGACATTGAGAGACACTTACCACTAAACCAGAGGAGCATAGTCGCAGCTGGTCTGGACTACTACTCACCAGGGATCAGTGAAGGAACTAGATCCCATCAACAAGTGCCCCTGCCAGAAGTAGCAGGACGGAGAGCTCATCATTCATACTTACAAGGTGAGCCTTATGGCCCGGTATGTGCCCCCAGAAATCGCGCCTTGAGTTGAAGGGTTTGGGAGGTACAGCAGTCACCAATCAGCACACTCATATTTTCTCGTATCCACGCAGGAGCAGTCCCACCACCAATTGACGCCGCCCGCAGCTTGTCTGTTGGGGGAGAAACCAGAAGGGTGTGATCTAACTCCTGGGAGGGCTGCAACAGTGCCCCAACGCCTCTGCAGAGACCAGGTGAGCGTAACAGAACGCGAAACCTCCACCACTCTCTGCCTGGGCTTTATGGAAACTTCAGAGACAGATTTGTTGGCCCAACTACTAGGGGAATTACGGGATGAAGTACATGCCACAAGACAGGAGACCAGTGCATTAAGGAAGGACCTTATTGTACCTTGTGAAAGAACTGATGACTTGGCAAGACAGGTGCACAGGCAGGACATGTTCCCTTGCCTGGGATAGCCCACGCTTCTCCACCACAGTAATCCACACCTGTTCAGGTGGTCCTTCCAGGGGCAGTGCCTTTAGCCCAGCCCAAACGCTTCCACGGCAATCCAAACAAGTCCGCCATATTCATGAACCAATGTCGCCTACATTTCTTATGCAGACCAGGAGCCTTTCCTAATGATCAAGCCAAAGTTGCATTCGTACTCTCATATCTAGGAGGTAACGCGGCGGACTGGTCAATACCATTAGTAACCCAAGATGATCCTTTGCTTCAGAGATTTGGGGATTTCCAACACAAGATGGAGAAATTGTTTGTTCGACATACTCAAGGACAAGCACTGGACAATGAGTTATTGTGACTTAGACAGGGGAATCAAGATCTATTAACCTACATTGCAGCCTTCAATCGTCTCGTAGCCCAAACCAACTGGCTAGAAGAGAAAAGAACTATGCTCTTTTATCAAGGGTTACGTGGGGAACTTAAGGATGTGTTGGCTCAAGTTGTGAACCCACCTGAGGGGTGTGCGGACTATATAGACCTCACAGTGCAACTCGATCATAGGTTGCAAAATAGGAAAATGGATCGAGCCAGAACAGAAGGTAGGACAGTTTTTGTGCAAACCCGCAAGACCCTTACCAAACCACATGAACACTCAGAACCAATGCAAATCGATGGGTTAAAGAGTCCTCTGACCAAGGCAGAAAGAGAGAAAAGAAGACAGAAACAACTCTGCTTATATTGTGGTAAAGCAGGCCATTTTCTCTGTGATTGCCGGTGAAACCTCAAAAGAAAATGGTTGGGGCAACGGACAAAAACAACAAAGAAGAAGAAGCACAGGACTGGGAAAACTCCAACGCCCGGCAAGCGTAGGGGGTTCACTTGTCGAGCAAGAAAAAGGAATGCGTACAGACCTCACATCTAGTCCTTCGGGTACTTTTGGTGAATCACAAGCAGCAGTCAAAGATACATGCCTTGGAGGCATACATTAACAGTGGGGCAGTGGGAAACTACATTGACCAAGATCTGGCAATACGAATAGGCCTTCCTCTTCAACAAAAGCAGAAATCTGAAAATGTCACTGCAGTGGATGGATCTCAGCTATCATCCGGCCCAGTGACACAACACACCGAGAAAGTCAAGCTTCTGTTGCAGGATGGGCATCAAGAGGACATCACCTTTGATCTCATCAGTGCTCCTCAGTTCCGGATGATATTGGGAATGCCTTAGCTGGAGACCCATAATCCTAAAACCGACTGGTGAAAACAAGTTCTGACCTTTTCTCAAGACTGTGCCGACACCTGTTACAGCAAAGACGTCATCAACCTGAAACCCAAGAAAGGTACTGTGCTGGGCCTCACTGTCTCTTTACCACTTGAATATCAAGATTACCAAGATGTTTTCCAAAAGGAACAAGCCAACGTTTTGCCCCCACATAGACCCTACGATTGCCAAATAGACCTTGTGCCCGGAGCCCAAATTCCCTGCAGGCGTATTTACGCCCTAACGGAGCAAGAAAACCAACATCTTAAAACTTACATGGATCAGTATCTGGCAAACGGTTTTATTCGCCCATCCAAGTCTCCTGCTTCCTCGCCCCTCTTCTTCGTGCCTAGGAAGGAGGGGGACTTAAGCACCTGTATTGACTACAGAGCAATCAATCAGATCACCGTAAAAAAACAATACCCCTTGCCACTTATACCGGAGCTCCTGCATCAAGGGAAACACACTCAGATTTACACCAAGTTGGATTTGTGAGGGGCCTACCACCTTGTGAGAGTCAAAAAGGGAGACGAGTGGAAGACGGCCTTTCGCGCAAAGTATGGTCTCTTCGAATACCAGGTCATGCCCTTCGGGTAATGTGACGCCACTGTGGCATTCCAATTCTTTATGAATGACGTACTCCGTGAGTTATTGGACGTTTGAGCACTTGTCTACTCAAATTCCAAGGAGGAACATGTCGGTCATGTCCAAGCAGTCCTAGAGAAACTTCGACAACACCAATTATATGCCAAGCTGGATAAATGTTTCTTCCATGTGACCGAAGTCGAATTTCTCGGTTTCATGCTCACACCACATGGCGTACATATGGACACACGGAAAGTGGACACAATCCTCCAATGGCCCTCACTAACATCCACAAAAGGAGTACAAAGTGTGCTCAGCTTCGCTAATTTCTATCGTCGATTCATACCTGGGTTTTCACAAATTGTTCATCCAATCACTTCCTTGCTGAGGAAGAACAAGAAATTCCATTGGTCCACAGAAGCTGACGAAGCCTTTCAGAAGCTGAAACTAGCATTTACCACAGAACCAGTTCTTCGACACCCTTGCCCAGACCTACCATACGTGGTGGAAACAGACGCCTCAAACATAGCCATGGGAGCGGTGTTGTCCCAAAGGGACCCGCAAACAGAACAGTTACATCCCGTCGCATTCTGGTCACGCAAGTTTTCTGCCACCGAATTGAACTACGCGATTACGGATAAAGAATTACTGGCAGCATTCAAGGCGTGGAGACACTATCTTTTTGGGGAACACACACAGTCACCGTCATCACAGACCACCGTAACTTACAGTATTTGAAGACTGCCAAAGCGCAATCCTCGCGCCATCTTCGTTGGGCGCTCTTTTTTGCAGAATACGACTTTATTATCACCTATATACCTGGAGTACGGAATGGAAAAGCAGACGCACTATCACGTATGAGTGAAGAAAAACGGTGGCAGTGGTCGAAGTGTACAAAAGTAGTAGTATGTTCCCGACTGGCTTCGGCCCCCTCCCCACAAACCCCATCGCCACACCACCTCCCATGCACAATGCAAACCCCCAAACACATGTGCCTGCTGTGTAAGGGAACATTTTGTGCATTGCACTGAAAGTGCAAGTTGCATCTTCTTTTATTTTAAAACGAAACCATTCCGGAACAGTTTCTTTTTAAAATAAAAAAATAGGGGCGTGGCCTGAAGCGATGTGTTAGCTCCATTTACGGCCTCCGCATGGGTCCACGGCCATAACCATGATTTTGCCGGTTCCTGCCACGCTAGCCGCTAACACGCTATGAGAGGAGACTCTGGAGCTTCCCCTGCATCACCAGCTGCAACCTGGGCGCTTAATGGCCCAAGGATCACAGAATACGCGGCGAGGGAAAGCTCCTCCGGTGCCCGCTCTGCACCTCAAGATGGCGGTCACAACTCTGTTTCTCTGCTCCCTCGGCCCGTCGGCCTTATCTTACCTGCTTTTATCCAGCTCTGAGGTTGGGGTGCCCTACGGCATGCACTGATGGCGTGCTGACTCCGGTTGCCCCCGCTCATCAGGCTCATCCAGCTCCCGTGTGGCTCCGTGCGGATGAGGCGCCAGCCCGCTCTCCCAGCCGACCGTGATCCCACGGCCCCGCAGCGACAGTGTTTTCGTCCGGCCCAGGCTGCCACATGTGCTGCTGGAGGGGCCCCATAGTGCCGAGTCAATTCCGCCTTCCCGGAGGCATGCCCGGAGGCACGCCTGGAGGCGTCCCGACCTGCTGATGCCCCCGACCCGGACCCGTGGATGTGAGTGAGCTGGGACGCCCCGGCGCCTCTCCTTGCCTCTCCTTGCTGGGTCCCATGGAGATCCACTGGGCGCGAGCGGCGCAGTGGCTTCGCCCCTTCCCTCCCGCCTGCCAGTCCCATCCAGTGCCGGCTGGGGGCCTGCCCAGTCTCCCAGCGGGCCCTGATCGGACTCTCCCTCCCAGGGATACGACGTGGACAGGAGCATTGGCGGAGTTCTGCTTGCCGTCGGAAGCCTGGTGGGTGGGGGAGCCCCAGTCCGGCTCGGGTCACCTGGGCATCCGGCTCCTCTGTGCTCAGCGGCCGCGGCAGTGAAGTGCGAGACCCCAACAACATAAGCCTGCCGGTTCTGCCAAAACCCAAAAGTCCCAGGAGGGTGAAGTAACCAGCAGCAGCATAACCCCCCTAAAAGCCCAAAGCTACTCCAGCCAAGAAAACCGCCAAAGCTATCCTGACACCTGCGCCCCAGCTCTTTCCCTGGTGGGGCCTCTCAACCCGGGGGACCATGAGGGGCCACTCCCGCCCCCCTCTCCTGAAGCCAGCTCCCCCACTGCGGTGTGGGCGCCGGGGGTAGCAACTCGGCGGCCGCGGGGTGCCCTCTTGGAGGAGGGTCTCCTGACCATCTGCAGCAATGTGACCGCTGCGCCTGGGGGGAGAAGCGCTCCACTCAGGTAGGCCCCAGCCACCCCCTGCTGTAGCTCCTGGGGGCCCTGCCTCCTTCCCGCTCTGGCACAGGGCCCTTCGCCACTGGCCTCCACCCGGGGGCCCCTGCTTCTGGGAGTGAGCAGATTTCTCAGGGGCCCGACCCCCTCCTGCTAACTAAGCCACCCCACCGGCTTCCTGGGGCCCACCTGCCCACCCTTCAGCCTGGCCATCCGGAGGGAACCTGTCTGCAGCACCTACAACCTAGCTTCATACAGCGGAGGGCAAGTCATGGGCCCGCGGCCATCTTACTCGGCGTGTCTCCTCCACTAAGGTAATCCTGTCGCCCATTTGTGGAGTAGAAGCACCTCCCAACCACACAACCTCCTGGGGCGCCCCGGCCCATTCCATCCCCCGGCCACAGCCACCCCCGGAGCCCGCAATCATTGACCGAAGCCTCTGATCGCTGACACCGAGCCAGTTCCCCTGGAGGCACCCCCTCTTGAGAGTCATGTCTAAAGCGCTGAAAACCTCCAAGTCGGCTGACATCTCCACCATGCAGCTGATCCCTCGCAGCAATGGCTGACTCAACTCGCTCCCTATCCCCCCCCCGAAGAGCACGGACTCGGAGCACCAGCCCCCCGCACCTAAAATTAAAGCTCACTACTCTGAACGTCAGGGGCTTGAATTCCCCCCTGAAGAGGAAATCCGTCCTGCAAAGGCTACAAAACAATGGGACCTCGATTGCTTTTCTACAAGAAACGCACCTAATCCCAGCAGACTTTTCTCACCTGCGAAGCAGACTCTTTCCCCTACAATTTCTGGCATCCAACGGACCCAAGAAGGGAAGTACCGCCATCCTTTTTGCAAGGGATTTGAATCCCCAGATCCTGGACTCGCTAAGATGCCAGGAGGGTCGTTTTGTGGCGGTCAAATGCATCATCTTCGGCCAGCTTTACACCTTTGTCTCAGCCTATACCCCGAACGAGCACCAGGAAGGATTCTATCAGGATCTGGAAGTCTCCCTCCTTCCATTCATTGAGGGGCAAGTAGTCATCGGAGGGGACTTCAATGGGGTCCCATACCCCCACAAGGATAGATCTCACCCCCTAACACCCAGGGACCTGAAGTTGGCAATGGCCCTGCAGCACTTGTTTCGCACGCTGAACATTGTTGACACCTGCAGGGTGCTATCCCTGGAAGAGAAAGACTTCACCTTCTATTTGTATGTGCACCGTACCTTCTCCAGAATCAACCTGTTTCTGGCCTCCCCCCAGATCTTGACCTTCACAGACGACGTCACGATTGGCTCTTGGATCCGTTCGGACCATGCCCCGGTCTCTCCTACCCTGAGGTCTCATGACCCTGATCCTCCTTCCCGCCGCCAGTGGAGCCTGTATGACCCCATCTTGGGGGACATGGTGGTGAGAGACACAATCGCCAGAACGATTAAAAACTTCTTCGCTGAAAACCATGAAGAAGACACCTCCCCGGCTAACAACTGGGACGCCATGAAAGCAGTGCTTAGAGGGGAACTGATCGCCCAAGGCGCTGCGTTCCACAAACAGAAGCAGGCGGCCCGCACTATCCTAGAAGCCGACGTCCGTGATGCCGAGGCCACTCATAAGCAGAAAGGCTGGTCCCCGAAATTTTACAGAGTCCTACAAATGGCAAGGAAGCGGCTTGAGGCGCACTATGCCGACGCCACAGCAAACCTGCTAACCAGAACCAAACAATCGTACTACGTCCATAACAATAAGTCTAGCAAGCTGCTGGCCAGTAAACTGGCTAAAGAAAAGAGCAGAAATACCATTCTGGGCCTCCGCGATTCACAGGGGACGATCCATCATGCGGACCACGAGAAACTGCGACTGACAGTCGCCCACCAGTCAGAAATAATGACGGCAGTCCCGCGGGATCCGGACGAGCAGCGCTCCTATATCCAAGAGGCGGCACTCCCGCTTCTGACCTCGGAGGCAAGAGAACAACTTGACATGCCCATTACAAATGAGGAAGTGGAGGAAGCCATTAAAAGCTTGAAGCCCAGGGCCCCCGGCCCGGACGGATTCTCTACGCGATTCTATAAACTTTTCTGCCCCCATTTAGTGGCCCCCTGACCCGCCTCTTCAACTCATTCGCACCCTCTGGAACAGTCACCCCAACGATGCAGGAGTCCATCATGGACCTCATTCTGAAGCCTAGGAAGGATCCTCAAGAGAACAGTTTGTACAGACCCATCTCCCTGTTGAACCTGGATGCCAACATATACTGTAAGATTCTGGCGAATCGCCTCACGCCCATTCTCCCGAGCATTACAGACCCGGATCAGACCGGGTTTATATACCACAGGTTGACAAAAGACAACATTCACAGGGCATTAAACCTAATAGAGGTCGCCAGTCGGGACTCCTAACAACTGGCTCTGCTGGCGCTGGATGCAACCAAAGCCTTTGACAAGGTGGACTGGCCCTATCTGCGCCTCACCTTGAGGCCTTTGGCTTTGGGTCAACCTTCAGGAGGATGATCCTAGTGAACTACCAAGCAGCTAAGACCCGGCTGAGAGTTAATGGCCGCCTGTCAGATCCAATCTCTCTCACATGTGGTACGCGACAGGGATGTCCATTGACTCCCCCGCTCTTCACCTTGGCTATGGAACCGTTAGCCCAGCGAGTAAGCCAGAGCCCCCTGATCAGTGGCCCGAGGGTCGGCTCGGCCCAACACAAAATTGCCCTCTACGCGGACGACGTGTTGCTCACCATCACGGACATCAAAGCTTCTATGAGGGCAGCCCTAACCGAAATCCAGGGCTTTGGGAGGGTATCGGGATTCGCCATAAATTTCCAGAAGTCTATGGCTCTCATTGTGGGCCTGCACCCAGACGAGAGGGAGGCCTTGGAGGAGCAAAGCCCATTCCAGTGGAGCACCCAAGCGATCCCATACTTGGGGGTTCAGATCCCCGCTCACCCAGCGAAGATTTACCAGACCAATTTCCCCCCACTCTTCGAGGAATTGGAGAAGGACCTTGCCCGTTGGCATATGCAGGAGATCTCACTGCAGGGTCGCATAACGACATGTAAAATGAACCTGCTATCCCGCTTCCTCTAACCTTGCGCTTCCCTCCCAACCTCAATCCCTCTGCCCCCCCTACAGCGGCTCCAGAGGAAAATCATTGACTTTATTTGGAAGGGCAAGAAAGCGCGGATCCCTCAAAGAACGATGATGGCCAGCACGAGATTGGGGGGTCTGGGGGTCCCGGACCTCCGAAAATACCAAATTGCAGCACAACTGGCCCACTTCCAAGCGTGGGGACTCGCCACTGGGTGCCCAAAGTGGGTACAGATTGAACAATCCCGCATCCCGCCTCCCTCTCCCTCTGCGCTTTCTTCCGTTTATTCCTATTGCACTACACCAGTGTTGGCCGGGAGTCTTGACCGCCACGAAGCAATCGATAAAGGCATGGGAGTGGGCCCGCAGACATAGGGGTATCCCAGGAGACCTGAACCCATTGTCCCCAATCTTCCTCAATCCAGCCTTTTCCCCGGGTACTCACCCAACGAACTTTAGGAACTGGGTGGTGGGAGGCCTTGAAACTTTGGGGCAGCTCTTCATAGGGGATGCCCCCCTCACCTGCACACAATGTAAAATGACTTTCCAGTTACCGGAGACAGACAGATTCACTTATGCCCAACTGCGGCACTGGTGCTCCCACCCACAGACCCGGGCGGGGGCAACACGACCCCTTACCCCGCTAGAGCTCACAGTGAACGACCTTCCAGCCCGGGGAAAGATCTCGGCCCTCTATAAACAATTGCAGGAAGACCCCCCTCCACGCTAGGCCCTCCTATATGTCCCAAAGGGAGGCGGACCTGGGGCATGCCATTGAGGATCCCACATGGGTGGACATTTGGACGAGAACGCGCACAGCATCCCGCTGCATCATGAACCGGGAATGTGCCCACAAACTGTTATTGCACTGGTACTACCCCCCTTACGCCTCCATCACTTTCAGCAGGCTCTGGACCTCCACTGCTGGCGGCTCTGCGGCCACCCAAGCTCTTACTTCCACATGTGGTGGACCTGCCCTAAGATAAGGGAGTTCTGGACCCAATGCCTTGCTACCATAAAGGACATCACCCAAGTGGAAATTCTGCTAACGCCCGAGCAAGTCCTTCTGGGGTTCCCGCTCCGGGACGTTTACCCGAGAACAGGGTGAAGGGCAATGCTAATATCCCAATGCTTACTGGCAGCCAAAATCACAGTGGCCCGTACATTGAAGTCCGTGGAACGACCCCTGATGACCCTTTGGTGGGTCAAACTTTGGGGCATCCTGATAGCTGAAAAGGTCACGGCAGCCAAAGCAGGACTGCTCCACCGATTTACTGACATTTGGGCACCAGTCCTAGACTACGACCAGAACTACCCGGCCCTGACTTACAAGCCACGCCTGATAGCGAGAGGTCTAGACTCTATGGGCGACAGCTCGCCGCCAGGTCAGGCCGACTGAGGCCCAGAGACAAGGCCCACTTGGGAACACAGGGGTGGGGGTTTGGGACATTTCGTCTGATTCGTTCTGTGAGGTGACAAGTTATGTTAATGTACATGTTTTCCTGTGCGCTGATTTATAAATAAACAAATTAAAAAAAATAGGAACAGTAAAACTTAATTTAAAAAAGTAGAGGAGCACCGCTCCCAACCACTCCCGCTCACTGAATGGTGGTGCAGGCCCAAATGACCTTGCATATTGACAGGGGTAGCATGCTCCTAGCAGGACACCTGGCTGCCTGTCTGGTCCCCACAAAGCAGCCCACCATGCCATAGTTTGCCTCTTCACAGACTCTAGGAAACCTGACCACATCTCTCCCGCCATACGCAAATTACACTGGCTCCCAATTCCATGTAGGATCTGGTTCCAAACCGTGTGCATCACATACAAGAGAATCACCTCCATCCAATATGCCAGTCTACCTGATGGCCGAACTAATAACATTTCGTGGCACATGGTTATCTCGCAGCAAGGCCATCCCAAGAGAAGGAACTAGACTGGCTCACAATTAGAAAACTTGGACACAGTCCTTCTCATGCTACGCTTGGGTCCTCTTGAACTCCATCCTGGTGGCAATCCAGACTGCTTCAAGTCTCTGACAATTTCGAAAGAACCGAACACCTGGCCCTTTCAACAACATCTTGGTGTAACCTCGATTCTGGCTATTTTGTGCACACCACTATCCATATATTGTACTGTGATAATGATTAACGTTTACTTAATGACTTAAATTCATGCTACCAATGTTTTCCTCTGTGACCTGTACTGCACTCCATTACTCCCAATGCTAGATTTGTGCTATAATTGTATATAAGAGTGATAATCCCATGCCTCCTTGTCAGCGCCCTCTGTTCCTCTTTTGGCCCTTCCATAAATGTAACTTTGTTGTGAAACAATTAAAATATCTAGAAGAACTCTTTTAGCTTTAGTCAGAGTTCTCTTACAGTGACTGTCCACTCCACACCAACAATGTACACTTCAATGTGCCCCCTTCCCGTTCATCCGACAGTGCCCCCCCTTCAATCATACCTACCTGTGCCCTCTCACGACTGACGTCTTCAGGCGCCCATCGTCCTAGAGGAGGTAATCACAATATCTCCAACATGCCGTCTGCTCATCCCATTCACCTCTCCTGTTCTGTCCTCTCTCTCATGCCTTTTCAATGTCATGTCCACTCAGCCAAACGCTCATCATCCTACTTTTTTTTGGCTCCGCCTATTTTGCTAAGTGCACCCTTGCCTGCCGCCCTGAGTCCACTCTCCATCGTGGCCATTAGCACATCACTCATCCCTGCGCTCTTTCCACTTGACCTCTGTGGAGAGCCATTGTCTCTTTCATCCTATCCTTTACTTGCCCCCTCAGGGCCCTTTCTCCAGTGGTGCCCTCATTACTTAGGGTGTCCAACCAGGCACTCTTCTTGTGCCGCTCAGCCTATGGTTCCACCGGGAACCTTTTTTCTCCTGTCCCTGTTCATTGCCCCACCCCTTTTTTTACTACCCTTCAGTACCTCTGTGTACTGTTGTCTCTTTCTCTTTGCAAAACTGTATCTATCCCCCTCTTCTTCTGTGGAATCCCAAAATGTCCATTCCTTCCTTCTTCCTCGATCCCCTTTGATCACACAGTGGGGTAAGTAGTCTGCTCTCGTCCAGTCATCTCTCACCCTAACCACTGTCCCACAGTCAATCTTCTTTGGCCAACCCTGCTCTTTTTCCATGTAGGGCATTGGCACTCTGACCATGACACTTCCACTTCTTACTTCTGTCCCTGTTTTCTCCTGTGGTACAATCTGTGTTCAGCATTAATAAGGTAAGATTTACTGACTTTAGTCAGCTTATAGTGTGCCCTGTTGTTGTCCCCCAGTTTCTTTGGCGGACCTCTTTTCTTTCCTCTTCAGCATTAATAAGGCCACACCACTCTCTGCCAGCTCTTTATTGTCAGACACTTATTTCTTCCCCCACTCTCCATCTCACCCTCTCTGTCTCTCTTCTCAGGGACTACTTCCTCCCTGCCCTCATACCCTCTCACCAAGCTCCCATTTCTGCCCGCTCCAGAATTCTTAGCGTTTTTACTATATTCCTTCTTGATAACCCCATCAAAAACCACATTAATGAATGTCAGCCCAACCAGACCGAAACACGTGTCTGGGGTTGCTGTTGGTACTGTTGTTCAGAGGAGAATCGCCTAGTATTTCGGTGCTGGACTGCCCCTGAGCAGGACAAAGGGCCTCATTACACGGTAGGCGGAGGACCAAGGTGCTATTAGCACCTTGGTCCATGCCGGTATAATACCGGCACCGCCTTGGAGGAAAGGGGAAATACCGCCCTATTCCAAGGTTGGCGGGGCGGTAATTCCCCCTTCCCCCATTGCCCTTCCCCATTCCTATTTTTGCCCCATAGGGCTCTATGGGAATGGGGAAGGCGCTAATTACGGTGCCGCAAATTGCGGTACCGTAATTAGCACCCTGGTCCCTTTGCGGGTTGGTTTTTAACACCTGCTAAAACAGCAGGCGTTAAAGTACCAACCCGCAAAGAAACCTCGTAGTAAGGCGGTAAGGGTTTACCGGTACCAGTGCCCTTACCGGTACCGGTAAACCCTTACCGCACTACGTGTAATGAGGCCCAAAGACTGATATGATAGGGATATTTCTCCTCTGTGAAAGACAGTGAGCTAAAGAATCTTGGTAAGGCTCTCGCACCCAGGACTAATGTCTGGCAGAGAAACTCCCAGGACCCCCCTTGTTTTTTGTATATTTAAGTAACTTTGGGTCTCACCCTTAGTTACTAGGGGAATCCAGACGTGGATCCCTTGCTCACTATTCCTAGAGAGGTACAGCTCCACCCTACTGATGAGGTCCAACCAGACCGAAACACGTGTCTGGGGTTGCTGTTGCTACTCTTGTTCAGAGGAGAATTGCCAGGCATTTTGGTGCTGGACTGCCCCAGGGCAGTACAAAGACTGATATGTTTGGGATATTTCTCCTCTGTGAAAGATAGTGAGCTGAAGACTCTGGGTAAGTCTCTCATAACCAGGACTAATGTCCAGCACAGGGACTCCCAGGACCCCCCTTGTTTTTTGTATGCTAATCTGTAATACATATCTGAAATCGTATCCCCCTTTTTTAAATGTCTTTCTTGTCCTATTGCTTCACTGTATTTTTTTCTCCTTTGCTTCCTTTTAGGGTTGCTACACTGACCATCGGAAAGGTATCCTTTTTTGTTGCATTATATATGTTCTGGTTGAACTAATTACGGTCATATTGTAACAATTGTTACAATCGTTTATTAACTCCTGGGATGAACTTGGCCTCTGTCTGGCACTTTGATTTCCTATTTTGTATTGTCTAAACTACATAATTGACTGGGTTTAAACATCTAATACTTGTATGAGGCAATAGATACATTGGTAAATATCAGCTTTAGAAGAAGAGCTGTGCTCAAAACACGTATCGGCTGAAACCAATCCACCAATTCTACTCATATAAAAAATTATTTGAAGTACATGCGCTGTGTGATTGTATCAATTGTTTAGTCTTTGATTGTTGGAGTCCCTGGGCAGGGGCACCACGCTCAGATCCAATCACCTGCGGCAGTATTATTACCGATTACTGAACGATATATTGTCTCAGATTGTCTGTATCTGACTATTACCAGTATAAGCGATGTGGCTTCCAGTCTCTCTCTGCATGGTTGTATTCATAATCACATTCATCGTGGGTTGCACACTGGGGAAAATCTTTACCTCATCCTCCCACAGCTCCTAATGCCCTTTTCCTTCTGTTCCTATCCTCAAGATCAAAGAGTGCACCCTTGTGCCAGCTTTTGTAACTTGTCCCCTTATGTCCTCAGCCTTCCATTTGTCCCCTCTAGCAGCCTCCACCTCTCCAACCCCCGTAGTCGCCCCCCACACTCAGTCCCATCGCTGCATTTGGCTTCCTGGACGATTTGAAAATGATCATCACAATCTGCACCCCAGCTGACGCTGCCCTTCTCCCAAAAGAGGGAAGGGCTTCTCTTACTCAGTTGTTTCTCTCTCATCTAATTCTGCTGCTATTCATCTTCATTCAGCTTTACCTTCCACACTGGATCTATTTCATCCTTCCAATCCATGTTTTCCTTCCAAAAAACATACTCAACCTTGACCTGCACTCTGCTCAGCCTTGCGTAAGGCCGAACATCGCAGGAAGACGTCTCATGCCTCTGAAGACCTTTTGTCTCTTTCTTCACTTCATTCATCCTGTGATTCTTCTCTTTTATCTGCCAAAAACAGTACTTTTCTGCTCCTACTTTTTCCCAACACCCTCAATGACGTTTCCAACTACTACCTTCCATCCTCTCTCCTCCTCCCCCTGACCATTCTCTTTCATTTTCTCTTGATTAATGATTTTGCTGAGTTCTTCACCTCTAAAGTGAATTTTTCGCTCATCTTTCTCTTCTACTTCTCCTCCTCCTTCTCCCACCTCTACTTCTCCCATTGATATTTGTCCTTCATTTTCTTCTTTTTCACTGCTTCCTGATTCTGATACTCTCTTTTCAAGGGCACACCCTACTGCATTTCTGCTGCATCCTATTCCCTCTGCTCTGATCCCTTCTGTTTATCCTTCTTTGATTCCTTATCTCACTTCTTTAATTAAATGTTCACTTGAATCTGCTTCCTTTCCCTCTGCTTTTAAACATGCTACTATCATTCCTAAGAAACCTTCTTTGGAGGCTGCTCTTCCATCCAACTTCTGCCCTATTTCTTTGCTTCCATTTCTCTCTAAACTACTGAAGCAGGTTGTATACACTCAAGTTTCTTCTTTTCTTCATCTTCGTTCGCTTTTTAGCTCCTTTGCAGTTTGGCTCCGTCCTGCTCATTCCACTGAATCTGCTTTATTTCATGTTTCTAATTTCATACTATCTGCAAGGCACAATAAACAATCCTCTATCACAGTTCTTATTGATCTTTCTGCTGCTTTTAAAACTTTCCTCCCTTGAGTTATCTGCATCTGTGCTCAGGTGGTTTAATTCCTATCTCTCTAATTGCACTTATTCTGTTTCTTGGGCCCATCAGTGTTCTTTGTCTTATCAACTTCTCTATGGAGATCCTCATGGTTCGGTTCTCGCTACTCTTCTTTTTTCTCTATATACCATTCCTCTGTCTGATCTTATTTCTTCATTGAAGCTCTCTTGTCACTTCTATGCTCATGATTCACATATCTTCTCTTTTTCTTCATTTTCCAGTTCAATTCATAACACGGTTTCTTCTTGCTCACTTGCTGTTAAGTCTTGGATGTCCTCACGGTTTCTTCATCTTAACCCCTCCAAAATGAGGCTCTTTTCTTCTCTTCTAACACTTCCCGCACATTTCCATCTTTTCCATCTTCATAATCTTCAGCGCGTCCGTCCCTTTCTATCATTTCAGGCTACCAAACTCCTCATTTATTCCCTCATTTTTTCACGCCTAAACTATTACTCAGTTCTCTTATTAGGTCTTCGCAAGTTTCACCGTACTCCTTTATGCTGTTTTTAATTCTGGCATTCGTCTTCTCTTTCAGCTCCCTTTTTGATCCTCTATTACTCCTTCTCTTAGTTCTGCCTCTTTACTTTCTTTTGATCTTTATCTTATTTTCCACTTTCTTTGTTTTGTCCACAAAGCTCTTTATGGTCTTGCTCTCTCCTATCTTTGTTCCCTTGTTTCTTTCTATCCTCCTTCTCACGCTCTTCCTTCTAAATCCCCATTTCATGTTGTTGTTCCCAAACCTCTTTGTGATTCTTCTCAATTCAGTTCTTTCTCACTTCTTGCACGCAAGCATTATAATGCTCTTCCTCTTTCTATCAGTGCATCTTCTTCTTATCATATTTTCTGTTACCAATTAAGAGCACTTCTTCTTTCTCTTTCTCCTAATCAGTTTTGATGATTGTTGATGATCTGTTCCATTTTATTGTACCGTGGCATCTAAGAAGTTGTAAAGCGCTTTGGTGAAAGTGCTAAATAAATCAAATAAATAAGAATACAAAAGAGAGATCCGACACACTGCCTGACGGACGCAGAGATCTGCTGTCCTGTGCAAAAAAAGAGAGCCGCAACAAGGAAGGGAAGTAGAAACGCTAACCCTGAAGCACAGCTGAGATGCAATTGTGAAAAAACGAAGAGAGCAATATACTACGTCCCTGCCCGGCAGCCCCATTGACCACACAGAGCTGGCAAACAGCGCAAGCAAACCCGCACAATGACCCAGAGGCTGCCTGGACCACCAAGGTGGGAAATAGGTAATTACCAAGCCTCCCCTGATAGACTCACAGGCTGATCCGACGAAGAAAGGTCCCAAAACACGAACTTGGACACCGGTCTTCCTTGACCTCCATTTATGAAACGCGGTGGGCCCACACAGAAAAGGTGAGCAGGGCATTACACACACACACACCCCGGGTGAGGAAGCAAAGGTTAGATTGGCTAGGGAAAGGAACCCAATCCTGCCCAAGAAATGGGGATAAAAATAGGGACCAGAAAGCAGGAAGTGTAGGGTTTTTAGAGGGAGGTGTAGGACGACCAAGTGGCCAGCAGGAGGAAGGGAGGAGCAGTGGATTGGGGAGGTGAATTGTGGAGCGGGTAAGATATTGGCAAGGGGGGGGGGCAATGGTCCTGCAATGTGAGTGTGTTTGTGAGGCAAGTGCTTAAATAAAGTAGTGTAAGTAGTGATTGTGACATGAAACAATGCTGGGTGAAAGGTGGGTGACTGTAGTGTGGAGGATGGAGTAGTAGTATGGAGGAGGGGATAGTAGGGTGGATGAGGGAGTAGTAGTATGGAAGAGGGGGTAGTAGGGTGGATGAGGGTGTAGTAGTGTGGAGGTAGTAGAGGTGAAGGCGAGACCTAGGAGGAGTGAGAACACCAAAGAGACAGATGAGTAGTGGGAGGAGCTAAGTGAAATGGAGAAGTCGGAAGAGTGAAAAGGGACAGGTTATAGTGAGCGACGAGCGTGGTAGAACAGGGACTAAATCCACCAGTGCATTTGCAAGGCACTCTCCCAACACCCCATTAGGAAACTAAGCCTTCAATAGCATAGGGAGAGTTAGGAAGTCTCTGAGGGAGTCTAGAGAGATAAGGCATACAGCCTTTAGGTTATCACCTCTAGCTAAAGGAAGACATAGTAGGGGACAGCTTTCAGTAGCCTGGATTAGGGTGGAGGTTTGAAACCGACGAGAGGGAGCGCAACGTCCATCGGCCCCACAAAATCTTTAATAAACACCCATGAACCACCTCCGAGCCAGGGAGGGATTATTGGGCCATCTCTTATAGCAGCTAGTTGGTTTTACAAGTATTACAGAACAAATATTCTTCAAAATGCGAAATTTACAACACATATTTACCAAACGTCTACCCCTTGTGCATTGTGTCAAAAAAGGAATTCATTGCTATTTGCAAATGATGGCCTCTTTTTCGTTGGTGCCCGAGGCACTTCTATGCTACAATATAACCATGTTTCAAACCTCTTTAGAGCTGATGGGTTTGGCATTGACCACATAGGACAAGGGAGTTGTAGGAGTGGGGGCGCACTCATCCCCTCTTCTGTCTTCCACAGAGGGTGTGTGAAGCCTTTCTAAGTTTAGTGCTTTCCACTTTTGATTGCCGGTAAGATGACTCAGCAGGTTAAACACTTGTTGATGTGACCTGTGTTTGATCTGCAGGTGGCAGGTTTGAATCGGCAGGGCCAATTTAGCCTTTCATCCTTCCGAGGTCGATAAATGAACACCACACACCGTGGGTAATAATAGTAATGTATGATATGTGCTATGTAAAGTGCTTTAGATTAAAGTGCATATAAAAAAACAAATTATCATTGTTTATGTGCAAGCCGCTGCGACATGTATGCAGGCTCGGGATGGCATACAGGGCACTGACCGAAGCGCATGCCTAACATGCTAGTGTGGGCTAGGTTCTTTAGTTAAAGTGAGCTCGTTTTTATGAGTCACTTCACTTTGCAGCTACTAGTTTTGACCAATGTCACTAAACAAAATATTCGTTAAAATGAGTTGAAAATTATGCATTTTGCGTAAAAATGCCTCCTTGGGTACTCACTCATCAGGCAGTCTGTCACAAAAAGAACACATTGCTATTTGTGACTACGGGCCCCTTTTGTATTGGTGCCTGATCCAATGTTATGCCCCAGTCCAACCCTGCATGTTTGTTAACCTTAAAATGTGTAAAATGACTAAATATATCTGAATTAAATTTGAATTTAACTGCTCAAATTGTTATTGACGTTCCCAAGGGTATTCATTTTTTGTAACCTAAAGCTAAACCTCCTTCTCCGTGCCATGACCGCACTCCTGGCACAGGCTTGGAATAATTTCTGGTTTCCTGGACTGCAGGAAGGGCAGGGTTCCTTAATCACATAATCACAGTGTTCCTGCTGCTGAAAACAACAATAAGAATCATCAGAAAAGCCTGAAGGAAAACCAGCATTGGCAAAGGCATTTTTTTGTAAATAGTTAAAGGCTTGTGTATGCCAATCACAGAAATGCTTATGCTTTCTTTTGTTTGCAGGTCTATTGGGTATTTGCAAAGAAGAGTGATTGCTGTGTCCTTTGTGTTGCCTGTCCTGATTTGCCAGCTTCTGGGAGATGTAATGTTGGTGTGCAGCGGGCATGTGCAGCTCAGAGAATGATGAATGCTTGGTTGAATGAATGTCAGTGGGGCCTGAGCAGTAACTCTGAGAGCGGCCGGTGGGTCCTGCGTGTCTTCACATCTCAGAAAAAGTGGATGGAACCTATGAAACAGACTGCAACTAAAGAACCTTGCCTTTTGTGCATCTGTCTGCCTAAAACACTAGCGACTAATGACTACCAGAGGGGACCCTCACCCTGCTGCAGATGGGTGCACAGTCTGAAGGAATTAGATATCCACCCCTCCCCCAAGAGTCCTACCATCCTCGCAGGTGGCCTGCCGGTAGAGTACAGTGCCCCATGTCAGTGGGCATGTGGTGTAACTCTTTGGGAAAGCAGCTCAGGCAGTGGAGTCTATGGGGTCTGTTCTGCATTGATGGCTCACGGCTGCCAGTGTTGGAATTACGAGCCCCAATTAAAAGTGGCTGCCCACAGTGATGCAACTCTAGAAAAGGAGACATTGAGGGGAAGACTATTGAAGCTGTGGTGCAATGAAGAGTCTCTGGGCCTCATCACGAGTTGGGCAGCAGCCCTTAAATGCGGCAGTAACGGTATTACCGCCGCATTTAAGGGCTGGCCCTATCACGAGTTGGCCGCTAAATGGGCTGTTTTACCTCCAGCTTTTTTCTGGAGATGAAAATCCCATTTAGCGCCCTGTATTACTGCCGGCTGTATTATCACGCGGTATTAGTGCTGAAAATGCCCCATTGGGTCCTATGGACCCAATGGGAAATGGGGATTTACCGTTAACGCCCAACCCACGATCCGGCGGTAATAATGCAGGCCCGGCTGGCGCTAACGCTATTACAGTTGGTGGGTATTACAGCCGGGATACCACCCAACTCGTGATGAGGCCCTCTCTCTGAACTTTATTCCCTGTTCTCTATACTGTGGCACCTTTTGCTTTGCATGGCGAAGCTTGAATGCGGCCGCAGAAGCGCTTGGTGATTGCGGCTGCAAGTTTTCATCATATTGTGTCCACGTACTGTTGAAGGTGTGGTGGCTCTGCAGTTGACATCCAGTACGAGGAGCCTACCAGGGAGGAAAACCTAGCACCATTATGGCTGCATGGCGAGTAATGCCAACAGCAGATGCCAGAGGTTTAAATTAATTCCAAACTTTCCAGCCATCCCCACTTTTGTTTTGAGAGTAATAACTACATGGAACTCTGGTGGTCGCGGCCACACTGCGGGTCTTTCCTCACCGCATGTCTGGTGCAGTAGCATAATGTGTTCCCCTGCAGGATAGGAACCAAAGGAGCTGAGCGCTCAAGACATGGAACTTACATGCTGGGCTTGATGTGTTAGACTTTGACTGTGACCATACATAAAGCGTTGATATAGCCTGGCTCGGGCTTTGGGTAGACTGTCGATCTTCACCTGGACTTTGCGGAGAGCAGATCCTCTGAAGGTACTGTGGCCTTACTTGTTCGCTTATGTGGTGGAGTTCTCTCACAGGGCTTTGGAATGAAACGTGTTTTGGTGTTGGGGAGGAAGGCCTGATCGCAGGAGAAACACCTGCAAGAGTTTGCGGGTCGCAGAGACTCCACTATGGTGCAATTGCTTTGGCATTTATCGTATGCATTCTATTTATACAGGCACACACATGGTCCTGGTTTAGGCAGTTAGATTATGTTTCATTCTTAGTATGGACAGTTTGGGTATTATTGTGCAAGGTAGTTTTAACACATAGGTCTATGCACCCTACTCTCCTTACTTAACCTGAGACTGGGCTCTCTGCTCCTCCCGTTTCCTCCCTTTTTTGATTGTCGATGCCTTGCTGCCTAATTGCCCGTCCTCTTACTCGCCTGTTGTTCGCTTTCTTTATCTTTGCTTCCCTCACTATGTTCTTCCCCCATGACTTGTAAAGTGCTCTGTTGCTTCCTGAAGCTAGGCCTGCGCACAATACGGACCATGATAATAATTATTAGTGGAGTGTATATAGCACAGAGAGTGTTTATAGCACAGTTTCGCTCTGAATGGTGCCTCGTGTACGTGTGTTCATCTTCTGGAACTAGGAAGGGCTGTTGTCTTGTTGGAGTGCCTGATTTGTTGCTGTGGCTCTCCCAAGACCGGATGCGGTAGAGGACGCCACCACCATTTTGTATTGGATCCACTGTAGTTTCCTTCCTAAATCTTGAACAGGGTAGTTAGTTAGTGATGCCCTTCTGTAGAGTAGAAGCTGTGCATGGTGAGCACTTCAGTGTGTCATGTGCGTATGCATGCTGCGTGCAGTGTGAGTGTTATTTCAGTGAAGCTCAATTTTGTTGCCAGTGGTTTTGGAGTTGAGCGTTGTGAACCTGTGACAACACTTTGGGTGTTGGTAGCCTTTGTGGAGCCTGGTGTAATGGTGGCCTTAGTTAACCTGGGTTTTGAGTTATATCCTATGTTACTTGATATTTGTTCACCTTTATTCTGAGTGTGGTGCAATACTGGTAGTTTGGGGATCTTGGCCCTATTGATAGGTTTGCCGGTATTGTGCCGGAATTACCTGCCTTACCATCTCTGCCGCCCTATCTCCCGGTATTATTGGGATATTACAGGCAGCGGAGAGCCAGTAAGTTCCTATTCCCATGGAGTCCCATATTGCCTGAATTAATAACGGTGCCGATGATTTAGGCATTTCTTTGCTGGTAGGGGCTCTGATCTACTAGCAGGTCAGGCATGCCGGGAGATCCATGGCCCCCCGGAAAAAATGGACTTGTGGGTATCTCGCAGTTGGTCCTAGTGATGCCCACACTAAAATAAATGAAGATCACAAATGTATTTGCCCAGAGCTCAAATCCGGGGACACATTTTTTGACAGATATTGGAAAAACTGGCCCAATGCCAGCGCTGTGAAATTGGGCATTTAGTGGGAAAAATGGCATGTGATGTGAGTACCTTCTACAGCATAGAAATATCCGGCATGGTGTGAGTGCCAGGTTACATGGTGGCAACATCTGGAAAGAAGAAAACAATTTCACTATACAAAACCCAAAAACTGTTGGTTTTGCCAATGTTTGTTTAAGAACTGTTGTTCTTTGCATTTTGCAACTATAGGCACCATGGTGCAAGGAGGAGAGAGCAAAGTTTCAAAGCAGGATCCGATAAAGTTCGATAAATGGCGTATGCGTGTGTACAAGAGAATAAGAAGGGAGGAGAATAGAGCAAGTTAGATAACGATTTAGAGTGGGTGCCATCAATGATGAGCAAGAGGAAATATGAGCGAGAAAGGTTGAGAGAGGGTAAGAAATAAAGCAAGAGTGTGCAAGGAAGGAAAAGCAGAGGTTGAGGGTGAGGGTGGGGTGGGTGGGAGTGGGTATAGAGAGTGGGGGCAAGAGGATGGAGGTAGAGAGTGGGGGTAGGGTGGGGTAGAGAGAGTGGGGGTAGTAGTGGGTAGAGAGAGTGGTGGGTAGGGTGGGGGGGATAGAGAGTGGGGGGTTGGTTGGGGTAGTGAGGTGGGTTAATGGGTGGGAGGGGATAGAGAGTGGAGTTGGGTGGGTGGAGGTAGAGAGAGTGGAGGTAGAGTGGGTGCAGGTAAAGAGTGGAGGTAGGGTTGGTAGAGAGAGCGGAGGTAGGGCGGGTGGGTGGGGGTAGAGAGAGCGGAGGTAGGGCGGGTGGGTGGGGGTAGAGAGAGCGGAGGTAGGGCGGGTGGGTGGGGGTAGAGAGAGCGGAGGTAGGGCGGGTGGGTGGGGGTAGAGAGAGCGGAGGTAGGGCGGGTGGGTGGGGGTAGAGAGAGCGGAGGTAGGGCGGGTGGGTGGGGGTAGAGAGAGCGGAGGTAGGGCGGGTGGGTGGGGGTAGAGAGAGCGGAGGTAGGGCGGGTGGGTGGGAGTAGAGAGAGCGGAGGTAGGGCGGGTGGGTGGGAGTAGAGAGAGCGGAGGTAGGGCGGGTGGGTGGGAGTAGAGAGAGCGGAGGTAGGGCGGGTGGGTGGGAGTAGAGAGAGCGGAGGTAGGGCGGGTGGGTGGGAGTAGAGAGAGCGGAGGTAGGGCGGGTGGGTGGGAGTAGAGAGAGCGGAGGTAGGGCGGGTGGGTGGGAGTAGAGAGAGCGGAGGTAGGGCGGGTGGGTGGGAGTAGAGAGAGCGGAGGTAGGGCGGGTGGGTGGGAGTAGAGAGAGCGGAGGTAGGGCGGGTGGGTGGGAGTAGAGAGAGCGGAGGTAGGGCGGGTGGGTGGGAGTAGAGAGAGCGGAGGTAGGGCGGGTGGGTGGGAGTAGAGAGAGCGGAGGTAGGGCGGGTGGGTGGGAGTAGAGAGAGCGGAGGTAGGGCGGGTGGGTGGGAGTAGAGAGAGCGGAGGTAGGGCGGGTGGGTGGGAGTAGAGAGCGCGGAGGTAGGGCGGGTGGGTGGGAGTAGAGAGAGCGGAGGTAGGGCGGGTGGGTGGGAGTAGAGAGAGCGGAGGTAGGGCGGGTGGGTGGGAGTAGAGAGAGCGGAGGTAGGGCGGGTGGGTGGGAGTAGAGAGAGCGGAGGTAGGGCGGGTGGGTGGGAGTAGAGAGAGCGGAGGTAGGGCGGGTGGGTGGGAGTAGAGAGAGCGGAGGTAGGGCGGGTGGGTGGGAGTAGAGAGAGCGGAGGTAGGGCGGGTGGGTGACAGTAGAGAGAGCGGAGGTAGGGCGGGTGGGTGACAGTAGAGAGAGCAGAGGTAGGGCGGGTGGGTGGTAGTAGAGAGAGCGGAGGTAGGGCGGGTGGATGGGAGTTGAGAGAGCGGAGGTAGGGCGGGTGGGTGGGAGTTGAGAGAGCGGAGGTAGGGCGGGTGGGTGGGAGTTGAGAGAGCGGAGGTAGGGCGGGTGGGTGGGAGTTGAGAGAGCGGAGGTAGGGCGGGTGGGTGGGAGTTGAGAGAGCGGAGGTAGGGCGGGTGGGTGGGAGTTGAGAGAGCGGAGGTAGGGCGGGTGGGTGGGAGTTGAGAGAGCGGAGGTAGGGCGGGTGTGTGACTGTTGAGAGAGCGGAGGTAGGGCGGGTGGGTGGGAGTTGAGAGAGCGGGGTTAGGGCGGGTGGGTGGGAGTTGAGAGAGCGGGGTTAGGGCGGGTGGGTGGGAGTTGAGAGAGCGGGGTTAGGGCGGGTGGGTGCTAGTTGAGAGAGCGGAGATAGGGCGGGTGGGGGGGAGTAGAGAGAGCGGAGGTAGGGAGGGTGGGTGGGAGTAGAGAGAGCGGAGGTAGGGCGGGTGGGTGGGAGTAGAGAGCGCGGAGGTAGGGCGGGCGGGTTGGACGTAGAGAGCGTGGAGGTCGGGCGGGTGTGTCTCAGTAGAGAGCGTAGAGGTCGGGCGGGTTGTCAAGGGTTTTGACCCATGTTGAATCAATAGACTGGGTAGATGTGGGGATGAGCTGTCGCCGCCCATTATTCTATCCCAGAACAAACTAAATCAATAGACTGGGTGGATGTGGGGATGAGCTATCGCCGCCCACATTCACGCCAGAATAGGAGAACTGCGCAGTTGGCACAAGACCACTCCAAAGATACAACCTTCTTGTGGGGGGTTCCACATCACCACTCTACTCTACTGTAAGGATGCCATCAAAACAATGTTAAGCAAGGGTTCTATACTATCAAGCAAAGGACCACTCTATTGAAATGCAGTAATTCAAGACAACTCAAAAATGGATGAAGTACCGACAAATTCCCCAAGGCGGCGCTAGCGGTCTAAACTCTGACAGGGAAACTGTATTTAGGAGTTGCAAGAGGGGCAGGGACTTCAAAGCTTGTTGGTTAATTGAAAATCTTAGCCACCTGCTGTTCCCAGAGGCCAAGAGGCTGAGAACTCTTAACACCCCAGAGACTCACCACAGGAGGCAGGATATCACATGGCCCTTCTGAGTGAGAGGGAGGGGGTTTCCCCTTCAGCCTGGAGGAGAGAGACAATAGCCTCTTTCTGTTGAATGGGGTATGTTAATTTTGAGTGTTTCCTGTCAACAGCCCTCTACCAGCAAGGAGAGACATGTGATCACTGACCCACCCAGACTTCTGGAGGCGGACCCAAAACACTTTGGGGAGTTGAATTGCAACAAATATATATTTTATAGAAACAGTGATAACTTATTGTAACCAAATGACAGGAATGTACAACTTTGAGAGTCTTAGTTTGAAAAATGCCCTCACGATTTGAGTCCAAACTCCAATTTGTACCATGTTCTGGGGCAAAACCCTGCTAATTATGAATATTGTAGACAATGTATTTAAGCTGGAGACATGGGAAGTTACTGGGATATATGTGGAAGGGAAATGTACCTTTGTATAATTTTTGATGAAAATCCCATACTGCACAACCCACTAAAATCGAAAATAAGTTGCCATTTTTTAATGCAAGCTCGTAGAAACGCCAGAGTCAGAACAGAGACTACCTTAAGCAAGGTGTAATATATACATGTAATGTCAACCACTTGTGTACCTGGGAAATATGTATTTGAATCAAATATAGATTTGTGGGCAAATTGACCAGGGCAGGATCCTCTGACCCATAAACAGACCTCATCACTCTGACTCACAACCCAATTCCCCCAATCATGGGAGAGGGGAGAATTGGGCAAATGACAAGTAGAGAGGGGCAGGCTCAGTTATGCCACGCACACACCCACTTCCAAAACACATAAAAAGAGACTGCTGGGACAGGTAGGGACATTCAATTCCATTTCTGCGGGACGCTCTGCCGGGAGACTCCAGACTTCACATCCATCAATCTTCAGAGACCAGAAATTTACTTCAGAACTTAAAGCAAGGGCCTAAACCCACAAACTGAGAACTCTTCTCAGCAGGCCTCAGCATCCTTAAAATCATTTGCAAACTATTCCACAGCCGGGCGAGCTGTCTGAATTCTTTGCCAAGAACCTTTGCCAGTACCCAGAAAGCAGTGTTACACCCAGAATCCATTTGCCCCAGACCGCTGTGAGCAGAACCAGAGATCCGGATCGCTGTGAGCAGAACCGGTGCCTGATTGACCTGCCGAGCAGACAGAACCGCCGCCGGACGTGTTGACCAGATCCGTGACAAGGCCTATTTCAAATTTATATTGTGAGTACCTAGCAGAACTGTGCAGAACCAATCTCTTAGTTAAAATAATCTAATTCAAGCTATTTTAACCTAAGTAGAACTGCCTCCTAGAAATCGTGTCATCTGTCATTTTTAAAGCTGCACAACTGTCACCTGTCAATTCTGCAGCTGGAAGCTGTCACCTGTCATTTTGAGTTTTACTTTAAATCCGAAAATCTACCTTTATTAAATTGTCCGTATCTCTGGAACCGTTTGGGCTAGGAAATTTCATTTTAAAGCTGTGATTCTAGGCTTTCCAACGAACCTAGAACCGACTTCCTACTCCCTATACTTTTTCCGCAATCGCGATTTACACACTCGCAAAATTCACTGCGATTTGCGATTTTGGCTTAATTTCTCCACTTGTCAAAATAGCAGCTCCTTTCTTTCCTTTGTTAAAATACGTTTGCAACCTGGTAATAACTCATAGAGCATTGCTAAAGTGAGCCTGAACTGATACCAACAAGCATCTCTCACTCACCCTTAATCTCTAGAGGGAATTAAAATCAGTTAGCACCTTTTCCCATCCATTGCCATCACATTTAAAAGCATTTTGGGCCTGTGTTTTAAAAAGCATACCTGTTGTCTAAGCTTGCTGGGGGAGGGGGAACTGAATTCCGTATTGTATTTGATTGTATTCCTGAAGACTGTGTGTGTTACTTCCATCTCCTTGCACTGCATATAGGGGGGGGAGTGAATTGCCAAGGAAAAGTGATTACATTGTCTTTTGTTGAAGCCATATCAAGTTATCGTCTGTACTGCATTTCATTCACCATTGCATTTCCTTGAACCATATAAAGCATTCTTTCCCAATTTATTCTTCTGTTCCTATTCATAAGTTACCTCTTGCTGATTACTGCTGATATTCACAAGTGTAATATCCATTATCAATTTATTTATAGAAGTGTGATATATATATATATATATTGTTTAAATTTTCAAATAAACCTTTTAATTTGCAAAACAAACCTACTTCTTGACTCAGTGGGGTCAGGGGGATTCTAACAGG
This sequence comes from Ambystoma mexicanum, assembly GCF_040938575.1. Classification (NCBI taxonomy): domain Eukaryota; kingdom Metazoa; phylum Chordata; class Amphibia; order Caudata; family Ambystomatidae; genus Ambystoma; species Ambystoma mexicanum. The sequence continues at coordinate 996,371,981 of NC_090941.1, forward strand.
GGGGTGTTATACAAGGGTTGGCATCCAGAGAACTGAAATGGACATAAAAATACATCAATAAGGGTTTTCCTCAGCATCCCAGACTAGGCATTGACTTAGCTGTAGTGTTGATTGAATATCACTTACAAAGTGGGGGCTCGGAGCCAGGATATTCTGGGTTAGAATTACCACTTGTGCAGATTAATACAGTGTGCCAACTGACCAGATACACATATCCGGTTAGATCACCACGCTGTTTTACACTGTGAAAGCATCCCTCAAAGGAACGCTCTAAGGAAACAGTCTGTTTTGTAAAATAAAATACAAACTTCTGTAAGTCAGGAAGGAACTCAAATTCCAGAATGACGACCTTGGTAGATATGAAAATAGCCAGAGAGCACTACTTACATGAGCTATTTGTGAGAGGTGAGTGGACTCATCAGGACCAAACGGTCTGGTTGCAGGCAATCGCGCAACAGGTCACTGAAACAGGGTCAGATATATGGAGAGATCAGGGTTCATTACATGTGGCCCTGAGTGAATTATATATGGCTTCTAAGGCCAAGGATGAACACAATAAGATTGCCAGGATAGCGGCATATTTGTATCTATATATGGGAGCCATGCAGGACAAATGTGCTGAAGGCCAAGATCTGGCAAATAGGCAACAGATGGCGTTAGAAAAGGCCCAATCTGACCTGGTCTCTTCTGAGCAGAGGCTGCGGAGGAGCCAGGAGTCAGAAAATGATAGTAGGCAGTATATCATTAAAATAAAAGACTCTGCCACCCCCATGTTCCCTGGCGCACATGAGCACGGGGCCACAGGGATGGCAGATTACTATCCAGCTAAAAGTATGGGGCTCATAGGCCAGTACCACCCAGGAATGGAGGGGCGGGCATCCGGGTATGGGCACCCAAGCACAGTGCAATTTCGTGGGGAACCCCAGGAGAGTAGGCCCACTAAGGGCACCCTGAAAACCTCTGCCCAGTTAGGTCAGTGGGGGGGATACCCAGCAAATCCTGGTAGCAAGGAGGGATCTGAAAACTCCTCTGAGCGTCACAGGACACAGGAGACCAGGTCCCCACATTCTGCCAGCCATTCCCAGGCTCGCAGAATCCGGGAAAACCTGGAAGATCAGACGGGCACCTCTGGGAGCAGCGCTTCTGAGTCGGAGGATGAATGGACCAGGGTTACCCGAACCAAAAAGGCCAATAAGGCAAAAATGGCCTTGCTTAAGGACCCATTGAAACAAATAAAGGCAATAAGGAGTGTCATCACGCCTTATCATAAGAACGCCAAGTATTCTGTTTGGGAACACTTGGAGCTCTATGAGCAAATGATGGAGACTTTCCATTTGAAGGACAGCCAAAGCTGTATTCAATATGTAAAGTGGACCTTCTCACCAGAATACTCCAGTTTCTTTGCGGGGCTGGAGGATCAAAACCATTCAAGGTGGTCCACATGCAGGGCGGCCATCTTGAAACATTTTTCTGTGCACAGAAATCCTCAAGAGGCTTGCAAGGCAGCCTACAATTTGCAATGTGGGGAGGATCAGGCCCCACAAGAGTTTGTGCAAGAATTAAAGCGTGCTTTTGCGCAGACGACCAGAAGGGTGCGCACGGATAGCAGAGAATTTATCAATACGTTTTTCCATGCCTTACCCAAATACATAATGACCCAGCTCGTGAGAGATTTTCATGAGAAAAGATCTTTAGACTGGGTCATTGAACAGGCTACACGGATCTATGAGGTGCAGAAGCCCATCGAAAATAAAAATAATGCGCCGAAAAACCCCAAAACCAACAGCACCCCTGCTGCTGCCAAGGTGGCAGAGGTAAAGGTTGCCCCCGTTTTAGATTTGGAGATGGGGGGGCCTAAAAACCTGCCTGCACCAAATAATTCACAGCCCAGAAGGCCCTCGGGCCAGTCACAGACAGGGAGTCGAGGAGGTAGTCCCACAAATGGGGTCCCCGCTCCCCTGACTATGTAAGTCCCCGCTACAAGGGAAACCGACCAATCCTGGGTTATGTGTGGACTCCTCCAGCCCAAGGGGGGGATCCAGCCAAGCATCTGACCCGGGGAACTTCCCTCCTAACTTCCCCCAGGAGGGCATAAATTCACCAAATCCTGGGCAGAACTTTTTCCCCAGGTATCCACCCAATTTCCAGCCCCAAAATCATCCATCCTTCTTTCCCCAATTCCCTGAGCCCAGACAACCTAATCCGGGAGAGGGGAGGCCAAGGGTGGAGGGGTACCAAAATCTTCCCAATCCGGGGTATTACCGGAGAAGGGAGAGCTACCCTTCCCGGGATCAGCCCAGGGGAGAAAATAGAGCCCTGTATCAGCCTGAGCGGGTTTCACAACTTGAGCGCCAGGTCCAAAGTATGGCACAGGATCTGGATCACATACTGAGGGCTCAACAGAACCCTCAGATGAACATGCCACCGCAGAATGCCCCAAACTCTAGACCTGGTGCTCCAGAACAATGACGCGGGCAGCACCCCGATAACCCACCGGTTCCCAGGGAGGAGGCACAAGGGGAAGGGGGGTGTAAAGCCTTGGAGGAAGCTTCCTTCCCAACTTGTAAACAGCCCCTGGAAAACCAGGAACCGGAAACAAAATCTCCTGCCCCTGAAAGTCTGCCACCGAAGGAGCAGGGGGGGGGGTAGGAGAAACAAAGGACCCAAACAGACCCACTTTGTGGAGGAGGTACAGCTCTTCCAATTTGAGGAAGAGGGATCCTCAGAAGATCCTGGGAAAAGGATCTTCTCCTTCAGAGATGGTGGAACTCCTCCCAAGGAAAAATGGGTCCCCAGGGATGCCAATTCAGACTGGGGAGATGTGGAGACTGAGCTACCGCCGCCCATCATCACATCCCAGAACCGACAATACCAAAATCCCAAGGGTCAAACCCATCCTGATGACTGCCTCCAAAAAGGGGGGGGGGCGGCCCAGAACCCGAAACCATTTCCAGTTGCCAACTTTTTCTTTCAGATTCCCCAGGCTCTCCACAGAATTCTGCCCAAATCTCTTCGCTAGCAATGTCCAAAACCAGAAAGTTAGCCCACCAGTTGTCCAAAAATGTGCATTATCTGTGCCCCCTTGAGGAGAAGGAGGGAAGATATTATGCCCCGGTACAAGTACAGGGGCAGGGTACAATTTTGGCACTGGTGGACACTGGATCCCAAGCTACCCTTCTGTCCAAAAGGGCCTTTGATGAACTAAATGCAGGAAGGGGGGAGAATTACCGTATTCCTCTCACCTCTCTTCCTGGACAACTGCAGAACTTTGACGGGAAGGAAATTCCTGTCGAGGGGACTGCAGATTTGGACATTAAAATTGGGCGACACAAGGTGAAACACCCGGTCATAGTAGTAACTACAGAGGGCACCCCTTGTTTACTAGGGAATGACCTCCTGAGAAGGTTGTCACCCCTAATAGATTGCGTAAACAAGGTCCTCTGGACCCAGACTAGCCGACCAATAACATTAAAACAGAGCGTCAACCATGTTAGTTTAAACGGCACCTGCCACATGGTTGAACAAAAATCTGACCAAGTAGAATTTCACTTCCAGAACAACCAGATTCCAGACGTGACAGTAATAGCAGTAGGACAACAGACTGGTGATGGGGGGTCCTCTCTATTTCTGAAAATCAACCTTCCTTCCAGTTTAAGGTGGTATTCCACACTGGAAGGAAACACTCTGAAATTCTTTACTAATCCACAATCAGAAACTCCCAGTCCTATAGTCCAGGAAGATGTGAAATCAGCTCAGAGCCTGGCTGATATTCACAAAATTGGAGAGCAGTTGTTCATCCCTGTTCAGTTAAATGATGGGAAGGACTCTGTTCTCGCTCGAGTGTGTGTGAACAACGGTAAGAGCTTCATCAGCGAAGCCATGTTCCGCCAACTCTCAAAAGATCCAGCCATTCCCACATTCAAACTGCTAGACAAATGGGAAATGGACCTGGAAGCACCTAATTCCAAACATCTCCTGCCAAGCAGGTGTATGCTCAAAATCTCCATTGGCAACAAGAGCATAGTCCATAATTGTTGGGTCGTGCGAGACGTCACTGCCGCCTTTTACTTAGGCAGTGACATTCTCAATCGCTTTGCCATTAGTTTGGACCTAATAAACTTCAAAGCTTGGTCTCGATTAGTGGATAATCCCATGGGCTTTGATGATTCAGAAAAAGCATTTAGGTCAGCTCAATTGCTACCTTATGAAGTTGAAATTCAGATTAAAGAGGAAGTCACCATCCCAGAAAGGACCCGACAATTCTCCCTGGAAGTGAAAGTTAAAAGAGGACAAAAATTGAAAAACCCTGATGCTTACATACATCTAAATGCTTCTCTCCAACAGCAAGGGTTGGAGGTAAACCCAACTCCATTAGTCAACATAGAACATGACACCATTCCAATAGAGGTGGATAACAGCGACTTAAAGAGTATTACTCTAGCCGCAGGCACCATTATTGGAATGGCGGTTGATGACCGACGTTTTTCCATTGATCTAGGAAATGAACTGTTAGGACCGATCCCCAAGGATTGTTTTGACAGTGACAGTGAGGACAATGCAACACCAGACAGGATTTTCACCCGGCATGGGGGGAACTTCCTGGTGTACACTTCTTGCCCTTATGGTAAGGAAGATGTGACTTGTGACTTCAGGAGGGATGAGGTGATTTTCCAGGTCCATGAGGGCTGCCTTTCCCACCTGAAGCCTCCAGTCCAAATCAGCACTCTGACCAGGGACTTCTCCACCCAGCTGGAGGAGGCCGCGGAGATAGCCAAACCAGAAGTCTTTCCAGGCTTCAGGCAGATGGTGGAAGAGAGGGTCGACCTACCTGATGCCTGCGTGACTCTGGAACAGAAGCAAAAGTTGAAACAAGTTTTTTTGGATTTCCAAGATCTCTTTGCGGTAGACTCATATGACTGTGGTCGCACCGACATCCACACCACAACAATTCCCATGGACCCTGGAATGACTCCAGTGTTTGTGAAGCAATATCGTTTGCCTCTCGCATCCATGGAGTCCCTTACTGAAATAATTAAGAACCTTGAGTCCCGGGGAATAATCCGTCCAGTACACAGCACCTTCAATAATCCGGTGCTGGGAATATTGAAGCCAAACGGCCAGTGGAGACTCTGCGCCGACCTTAGGGAGCTCAACAAATGGGTCCATACTTCCTGATGGCCTCTGCCCTACATTGACCAAGGGCTGGCCCAGATTCAGGGGTCACAGGTATTCACAGCAATAGACCTGACCAATGGATACAGGACCGCGCCTGTCAGTAGGGAGGACCAATACAAACTGGCTTTTACCTTTGGGGGCCAGCAGTACACATGGACCCGGACTCCCTTCGGATACCTCAACTCCGGCAATTAATTCAACATTTTCCTACATAAGACCATGCCCGACCTGGGTGCGAGGGGTAACCTGGCTTATGTAGATGATGTCCTCATCAAAAGTTCATCTGTGGAGGAACACATAGCGGAGATCCGTTATGTTCTGACACAGTTGAGGGCTGCCGGAGAAAAACATTCCTTTCAGAAAGCACAGTGGTGTAGAACCTGTGTTAATTTCTTAGGGCATGAGATTACTCCTCAGGGTCTCTGTCCCCAGGAAAAGAAAGTGGAAGCACTTCAGAAACTGAAAGACCCCACAACTCTGCGGGAACTAAGGAGCCTCCTTGGACTGACTAATTACAGCAGAAAGTTCATTGAAGGCTACGCAGAGATCACTAGACCCCTGATTCATCTCCTGAAGGGGGGGTCAAGTGGGAATGGGGTCCAGAACAATCCGAGGCAGTAAGACAACTCAAGAGAAGCCTCTCACAAGCGCCTTGCCCAGCTTACCCTGTCAGAAACAAGGAGTTCTTCCTGGAGACAGGGTTCTCTAATACGTGCTTGACGGCAGTATTATACCAAAAGCATGACAAGGTCAATAAAGTAATCTCCTATGCGAGCAAAACTTTATCCTCTGTGGAGGAAAAATTCAACGATTGTGAGAAGGCACTCCTGGCAACGGTGTGGGCATTGAAGAATTACCGCCCGTTTATCCAGGGGGAACACATCATAGTGGAGACTCCACACCAGCCTCTGCAATACCTCCAAAGTGACAGAATCCGGCCCGGAAATGTGAGTAATTCCCGAATTACTTCCTGGATTCTGTCAATGCAAGGCTTTCCTGTGGAGGTCAGATATGGCCAAAACAAGAAGAGTCACCTCACGCAAGGTTTGGCTGACTTGCATGATTGTGCCAGAGAAAACTGTCTCGAGGACGAAAGTCTAAAAATCAAAGACAACATGGAGGCATACCTTAATTCCCCACACAAAGTCTTTGAAGAAGACAAGTGTGAGGGAATGCCCACTGTCTATGTGGATGGATGCTCTTACCATGTTGACAACAACGGGGAGAAAGAACTGGTGGCCGGCGTAGGGAATGCATGGGTGAAGGAGTTTCCAGAACCCTCCGCTGGATACAAAATTGGTGCCCGAAGTAGTCAGGTGGCAGAATTGATGGCTGTGCATCAGGCCATCCTCACTGCTGTCCAGCATCAACTCCACGAACTGGTCATAATCACAGATTCGGATTATGTACGGAACGGGTTCGTGGAGCACCTGGTCAACTGGAAAACCAGAGGCATGTTATGTGCTAATAACAAACCCCTGAAACATGGGAAGCTAATCCAAAATATTGATGATCTGGTCACATCGAATGGGATGACCATCTACTGGAAAAAGATCAAGGGTCATTCCAAAGTAGAGGGACCAGACAAAACTGGAATTGACTTAGCTGATCAGCTGGCCAAAACCAGGGCCATCCAAGGGGATCTAATCGAAATAGAGTCCCTGTTGGGGGAAATCCAGGTCACTGCTATCACTAGGTCCCAGACAAATGCTCACAATGATCTTTCAACTGCACAATGGAGTAAGGAGACCCCTGATGCTGATTTAATTACAGCTCAGAAGGGGGATCCAATTATTGGTAAGTTTTACCAACACCTTGAGGACCCTGGGAACTTCCCCCTGACGGATACCGATTACATTGGGAAAGAGGACCTAAGAGTGTTGATGAAATGTCCAAAAAGGTTCCGAATCCAAGACGGTTTGTTGGTAAGGAAATCCCAAGCTGGCCATGATCAGTGGGTGGTCCCTACCTCATTCCGAAGCCTGATGTTAAGTCACGCCCATGATGCGGCCACAGCCGGTCATAGGGGGTTTCACACAACGCTGGAAATCTTAAGAGAGGTTGCATACTGGCCACACATGGGGCAGGACCTCGACCAATACTTGAAGGGGTGTCTTGTGTGTACACAATTTCAGCCACCATCCCCCACACACCGTGCGCCTCTCCAAAAGAGGGGTATGACACTGCCATGGTCAGATTTGCAAATCGACTTTGTAGGCCCTGTAATTCGCTCGTCTAGAGCAAACAAGTACATGTTGACCGTTACATGCTTGTTTACCAAGTGGGTGGAATGTCTACTGGCCCCAAACTGCAAGGCAGAACCAGCAGCTGCCCTGATGATTAACCACATCTTTTCCCGTTTTGGTCTACCTCAAAGGATTGAGCCAGACAGAGGTAGCCACTTCACCAGTGAAGTAATGACAAAGATGTGGGAGATACTGGGGGTTAAAAGGAAGCTACACATTGCTTACAGGCCAGCTTCTTCGGGAGCAGTAGAGAGATACAACTGAACCATTGTGAGCATATTAAAAATGTTTGTGGCAGATTCTGGGCCAAGTTGGGATATCCGATTACCTCTGGTCCTAATGGCCATCAGATCTACCCCTTCATCTGCAACTAAAATGTCACCATTTGAGTTGATGACTGGACGCAAGATGGTGCTTCCCCAGCATTTGCTCTACAGAACCCAAGAGCAAACGTTGATAAATGCCTCCACAACTCATGAGTATGTGGAGAATTTAAGGAAACACCTCCAACATGCTTTTGCCTATGCTCAGCAGAATCTAGAAAGATCAGCTGATAGCATGAAAACCCACTACGACCTGAAGACCACCAGGAAGAAATATACTGTGGGGGACCGGGTCTATCTATACAATTTCCAAAGGAACCAGGCCAAACAGCGAAAATTTTTGCCTACATGGAAGGGACCCTTTGAAATTATAGACAAAATCTCCCCTGTTGCATACAAGATCCGCATCCCCAAAGGCAGTTTGGCGGAAGGGGAAGACAAGTGGGTACATATAAATCAGCTAAAGTGTTGCCATCCCAGGCACATGCTGCAGCAACTGGAGGAGTCCTCTGCAATACCAGAGGGGGCCGCTCCAGAGTAAGTCAGTTCAAACTCTAAAATATTCCACATATCAAAAATATAGTAACGTAATGCAAATGTTCCCTGTTATATATTGTTTTTAAAATCAGACTGCAAAATGCATTCGGATGTATAAAATGTACATGATCGCCACACCATTAAGAGTGGTGGAAAAATGTCTAGTAATGTGTATTGCCGCTTTTGCTTTATCATCCTAGGAGAGAGGAAACCATGGAGACTGACCAAGGAGGACGACCGGGGACCGGGAGCAGAGACCCGAGGGGCCCAGGGTACCGCCCAATATTCCCATCAGGACCGGCGAGGAGAACCGATCGATCCAACTGGGTGGAGGAAAAGATGCTGAACTGTGCCATCTACAGAATTGGAAGAAGATAATGGGGACATACCAGTGCAAGGGTTCAAAACCTCCTTTGCACCCGACTTCCCCTCGACTTGAATCAAAGCGTAGTCGGGCGGGGGAGTTTTGTCAAGGGTTTTGACCCATGTTCAATCAATAGACTGGGTAGATGTGGGGATGAGCTGTCGCCGCCCATTATTCTATCCCAGAACAAACTAAATCAATAGACTGGGTGGATGTGGGGATGAGCTATCGCCACCCACATTCACGCCAGAATAGGAGAACTGCGCAGTTGGCACGAGACCACTCCAAAGATACAACCTTCTTGTGGGGGGTTCCACATCACCACTCTACTGTAAGGATGCCATCAAAACAATGTTAAGCAAGGGTCCTATACTATCAAGCAAAGGACCACTCTATTGAAATGCAGTAATTCAAGACAACTCAAAAATGGATGCAGTACTGACGAATTCCCCAAGGCGGCGCTAGCGGTCTAAACTCTGACAGGGAAACTGTATTTAGGAGTTGCAAGAGGGGCAGGGACTTCAAAGCTTGTTGGTTAATTGAAAATCTTAGCCACCTGCTGTTCCCAGAGGCCAAGAGGCTGAGAACTCTTAACACCCCAGAGACTCACCAAAGGAGGCAGGATATCACATGGCCCTTCTGAGTGAGAGGGAGGGGGTTTCCCCTTCAGCCTGGAGGAGAGAGACAATAGCCCCTTTCTGTTGAATGGGGTATGTTAATTTTGAGTGTTTCCTGTCAACAGCCTTCTACCAGCAAGGAGAGACATGATCACTGACCCACCCAGACTTCTGGAGGCGGACCCAAACACTTTGGGGAGTTGAATTGCAACAAATATATATTTTATAGAAACAGTGATAACTTATTGTAACCAAATGACAGGAATGTACAACTTTGAGAGTCTTAGTTTGAAAAATGCCCTCACGATTTGTGTCCTAACTCCAATTTGTACCATGTTCTGGGGCAAAACCCTGCTAATTATGAATATTGTAGACAATGTATTTAAGCTAGAGACATGGGAAGTTACTGGGATATATGTGGAAGGGAAATGTACCTTTGTATAATTTTTGATGAAAATCCCATATTGCACAACCCACTAAAATCGAAAATAAGTTGCCATTTTTGAATGCAAGCTCCTAGAAACACCAGAGGCGGAACAGAGACTACCTTAAGCAAGGTGTAATATGTACATGTAATGTCAACCACTTGTGTACCTGGGAAATATGTATTTGAATCAAATATAGATTTGTGGGCAAATTGACCAGGGCAGGATCCTCTGACCCATAAACAGACCTCATCACTCTGACTCACAACCCAATTCCCCCAATCATGGGAGAGGGGAGAATTGGGCCAATGACAAGTAGAGAGGGGCAGGCTCAGTTATGCCACACACACACCCACTTCCAAAACACATAAAAAGAGACTGCTGGGACAGGTAGGGACATTCAATTCCATTTCTGCGGGACGCTCTGCCGGGAGACTCCAGACTTCACATCCATCAATCTTCAGAGACCAGAAATTTACTTCAGAACTTAAAGCAAGGGCCTAAACCCACAAACTGAGAACTCTTCTCAGCAGGCCTCAGCATCCTTAAAATCATTTGCAAACTATTCCACAGCCAGGCGACCTGTCTGAATTCTTTGCCAAGAACCTTTGCCAGTACCCAGAAAGCAGTGTTACATCCAGAATCCACTTACCCCAGACCGCTGTGAGCAGAACCAGAGATCCAGATCGCTGTGAGCAGAACCGGTGCCTGATTGACCCGCCGAGCAGACAGAACCGCCGCCGGACGTGTTGACCAGATCCGTGACGAGGCCTATTTCAAATTTATATTGTGAGTACCTAGCAGAACTGTGCAGAACCAATCTCTTAGTTAAAATAATCTAATTCAAGCTATTTTAACCTAAGTAGAACTGCCTCCTAGAAATCATGTCATCTGTCATTTTTAAAGCTGCACAACTGTCACCTGTCAATTCTGCAGCTGCAAGCTGTCACCTGTCATTTTGAGTTTTACTTTAAATCCGAAAATCTACCTTTATTAAATCGTCCGTATCTCTGGAACCGTTTGGGCTAGGAAATTTCATTTTAAAGCTGTGATTCTAGGCTTTCCAACGAACCTAGAACCGACTTCCTACTCCCTATACTTTTTCCGCAATCGCGATTTACACACTCGCGAAATTCACCGCGATTTGCGATTTTGGCTCAATTTCTCCACTTGTCAAAATAGCAGCTCCATTCTTTCCTTTCTTAAAATCCGTTTGCAACCTGGTAATAACTCATAGATCATTGCTAAAGTGAGCCTGAACTGATACCAACAAGCATCTCTCACTCACCCTGAATCTCTAGAGGGAATTAAAATCAGTTAGCACCTTTTCCCATCCATTGCCATCACATTTAAAAGCATTTTGGGCCTGTGTTTTAAAAAGCATGCCTGTTGTCTAAGCTTGCTGGGGGGGGGACTGAATTCCGTATTGTATTTGATTGTATTCCTGAAGACTGTGTGTGTTACTTCCATCTCCTTGCATTGCATATAGGGGGGGGGGGAGTGAATTGCCAAGGAAAAGTGATTACATTGTCTTTTGTTGAAGCCATATCAAATTATCTTCTGTACTGCATTTCATTCACCATTGTGTTTCCTTGAACCATATAAAGCATTCTTTCCCACCTTATTCTTCTGTTCTACTCATAAGTTACCTCTTGCTGATTACTGCTCATATTCACAAGTGTAATATCCATTATCAATTTATTTATAGAAGTGATATATATATATATATATTGTTTAAATGTTCAAATAAACCTTTTAATTTGCAAAACAAACCTACTTCTTGGCTCAGTGGGGTCAGGGGGATTCTAAGAGGGGGGTGTTATACAAGGGTTGTCATCCAGAGAACTGAACTGGACATAAAAATACATCAATAAGGGTTTTCCTCAGCATCCCAGACTAGGCATTGACTTAGCTGTAGTGTTGATTGAATATCGCTTACAGGGTGGGTGGGAGTAGAGAGAGCAGAGGTCTGGTGGGTGGGTGTCAGTAGAGAGAGTGGAGATCGGGCGGGTGGGTGTTAGTAGAGAGAGTGGAGGTCGGGCGGGTGGTGGTCAGGCGGGTGGGTGGGAGTAGAGAGAGTGGAGGTCTTAGTAGAGAGAGTGGAGGTCTAGTAGAGAGAGTGGAGGTCGGGCGGGTGGGTGCTAGTAGAGAAAGTGGAGGGCGGGTGGGTGGGAGTAGAGAGAGTGGAGGTCGGGCGGGTGGGTGGGAGTAGAGAGAGTGGAGGTCGGGCGGGTGGGTGGGAGTCGAGAGAGTGGAGGTCGGGCGGGTGGGTGGGAGTAGAGAGAGTGGAGGTCGGGCGGGTGGGTGGGAGTAGAGAGAGTGGAGGTCGGGCGGGTGGGTGTCTGTAGAGAGAGTGGAGGTCGGGCGGGTGGGTGGGAGTAGAGCGAGTGGACGTCGGGCGGGTGGGTGGGCGTAGAGAGTGTGGAGGTAGGGCGGGTGGGTGGGAGTAGAGATTGTGGAGGTAGGGCGGGTGGGTGGGAGTAGAGAGTGTGGAGGTAGGGCGGGTGGGTGGGAGTAGAGAGTGTGGAGGTAGGGCGGGTGGGTGGGAGTAGAGAGTGTGGAGGTAGGGCGGGTGGGTGGGAGTAGAGAGTGTGGAGGTAGGGCGGGTGGGTGGGAGTAGAGAGTGTGGAGGTAGGGCGGGTGGGTGGGAGTAGAGAGTGTGGAGGTAGGGCGGGTGGGTGGGAGTAGAGAGTGTGGAGGTAGGGCGGGTGGGTGGGAGTAGAGAGTGTGGAGGTAGGGCGGGTGGGTGGGAGTAGAGAGAGTGGGGGTAGGGCGGGTGGGTGTTAGTAGAGAGAGTGGGGGTAGGGCGGGTGGGTGGGAGTAGAGAGAGTGGGAGTAGGGCGGGTGGGTGGGAGTAGAGAGAGTGGGAGTAGGGCGGGTGGGTGGGAGTAGAGTGAGTGGAGGCAGGGCGGGTGGGTGGGAGTAGAGTGAGTGGAGGCAGGGCGGGTGAGTGGGAGTAGAGTGAGTGGAGGTAGGGCGGGTGGGAGTAGAGTGAGTGGAGGCAGGGCGGGTGGGTGGGAGTAGAGTGAGTGGAGGCAGGGCGGGTGGGTGGGAGTAGAGTGAGTGGAGGCAGGGCGGGTGGGTGGGAGTAGAGTGAGTGGAGGCAGGGCGGGTGAGTGGGAGTAGAGTGAGTGGAGGTAGGGCGGGTGGGGGGAGTACAGTGAGTGTTGAGGTAGGGCGGGTGGGTGGGAGTAGTAAGAGTTGAGGTAGGGCGGGTAGGTGGGTGGTCGTAGAGAGAGTGGAGGTAGGGCGGGTGGGTGTCCGGGATTAGAGAGAGTGGAGGTAGGGCGGGTGGTTGGGAGTAGAGAGAGTGGAGGTAGGGCGGGTGGGTGGGAGTAGAGAGAGTGGAGGTAGGGCGGGTGGGTGGGAGTAGAGAGAGTGGAGGTAGGGCGGGTGGGTGGGAGTAGAGAGAGTGGAGGTAGGGCGGGTGGGAGTAGAGAGAGTGGAGGTAGGGCGGGTGGGTGGGAGTAGAGAGAGTGGAGGTAGGGCGGGTGGGTGGGAGTAGAGAGAGTGGAGGTAGGGCGGGTGGGTGGGAGTAGAGAGAGTGGAGGTAGGGCGGGTGGGTGGGAGTAGACAGAGTGGAGGTAGTGCGGGTGGGACTGAGTAGAGAGAGTGTAGGTTTGTAGAGAGAGTGGAGGTTTGTAGAGAGAGTGGAGGTAGGGCGGGTGGGTGGGAGTAGAGAGAGTGGAGGTAGGGCGGGTGGGTGGGAGTAGAGAGAGTGGAGGTAGGGCGGGTGAGTGGGAGTAGAGAGAGTGGAGGTAGGGCGGGTGGGTGGGAGTAGAGAGAGTGGAGGTAGGGCGGGCGGGTGGGAGTAGAGAGAGTGGAGGTAGGGCGGGCGGGTGGGAGTAGAGAGAGTGGAGGTAGGGCGGGCGGGTGGGAGTAGAGTGAGTGGAGGTAGGATGGGTGGGAGTAGAGTGAGTGGAGGTAGGGTGGGTGGGTGGGAGTAGAGTGAGTGGAGGTAGGGTGGGTGGGTGGGAGTAGAGTGAGTGGAGGTAGGGTGGGTGGGTGGGAGTAGAGTGAGTGGAGGCAGGGCGGGTGGGTGGGAGTAGAGTGAGTGGAGGCAGGGCGGGTGAGTGGGAGTAGAGTGAGTGGAGGTAGGGCGGGTGGGGGGAGTACAGTGAGTGTTGAGGTAGGGCGGGTGGGTGGGAGTAGTAAGAGTTGAGGTAGGGCGGGTAGGTGGGTGGTCGTAGAGAGAGTGGAGGTAGGGCGGGTGGGTGTCCGGGATTAGAGAGAGTGGAGGTAGGGCGGGTGGTTGGGAGTAGAGAGAGTGGAGGTAGGGCGGGTGGGTGGGAGTAGAGAGAGTGGAGGTAGGGCGGGTGGGTGGGAGTAGAGAGAGTGGAGGTAGGGCGGGTGGGTGGGAGTAGAGAGAGTGGAGGTAGGGCGGGTGGGTGGGAGTAGAGAGAGTGGAGGTAGGGCGGGTGGGTGGGAGTAGAGAGAGTGGAGGTAGGGCGGGTGGGTGGGAGTAGAGAGAGTGGAGGTAGGGCGGGTGGGTGGGAGTAGAGAGAGTGGAGGTAGGGCGGGTGGGTGGGAGTAGACAGAGTGGAGGTAGTGCTGGTGGGACTGAGTAGAGAGAGTGTAGGTTTGTAGAGAGAGTGGAGGTTTGTAGAGAGAGTGGAGGTAGGGCGGGTGGGTGGGAGTAGAGAGAGTGGAGGTAGGGCGGGTGGGTGGGAGTAGAGAGAGTGGAGGTAGGGCGGGTGGGTGGGAGTAGAGAGAGTGGAGGTAGGGCGGGTGGGTGGGAGTAGACAGAGTGGAGGTAGTGCTGGTGGGACTGAGTAGAGAGAGTGTAGGTTTGTAGAGAGAGTGGAGGTTTGTAGAGAGAGTGGAGGTAGGGCGGGTGGGTGGGAGTAGAGAGAGTGGAGGTAGGGCGGGTGAGTGGGAGTAGAGAGAGTGGAGGTAGGGCGGGTGGGTGGGAGTAGAGAGAGTGGAGGTAGGGCGGGCGGGTGGGAGTAGAGAGAGTGGAGGTAGGGCGGGCGGGTGGGAGTAGAGAGAGTGGAGGTAGGGCGGGCGGGTGGGAGTAGAGTGAGTGGAGGTAGGATGGGTGGGAGTAGAGTGAGTGGAGGTAGGGTGGGTGGGTGGGAGTAGAGTGAGTGGAGGTAGGGTGGGTGGGTGGGAGTAGAGTGAGTGGAGGTAGGGTGGGTGGGTGGGAGTAGAGTGAGTGGAGGCAGGGCGGGTGGGTGGGAGTAGAGTGAGTGGAGGCAGGGCGGGTGAGTGGGAGTAGAGTGAGTGGAGGTAGGGCGGGTGGGGGGAGTACAGTGAGTGTTGAGGTAGGGCGGGTGGGTGGGAGTAGTAAGAGTTGAGGTAGGGCGGGTAGGTGGGTGGTCGTAGAGAGAGTGGAGGTAGGGCGGGTGGGTGTCCGGGATTAGAGAGAGTGGAGGTAGGGCGGGTGGTTGGGAGTAGAGAGAGTGGAGGTAGGGCGGGTGGGTGGGAGTAGAGAGAGTGGAGGTAGGGCGGGTGGGTGGGAGTAGAGAGAGTGGAGGTAGGGCGGGTGGGTGGGAGTAGAGAGAGTGGAGGTAGGGCGGGTGGGTGGGAGTAGAGAGAGTGGAGGTAGGGCGGGTGGGTGGGAGTAGAGAGAGTGGAGGTAGGGCGGGTGGGTGGGAGTAGAGAGAGTGGAGGTAGGGCGGGTGGGTGGGAGTAGAGAGAGTGGAGGTAGGGCGGGTGGGTGGGAGTAGACAGAGTGGAGGTAGTGCTGGTGGGACTGAGTAGAGAGAGTGTAGGTTTGTAGAGAGAGTGGAGGTTTGTAGAGAGAGTGGAGGTAGGGCGGGTGGGTGGGAGTAGAGAGAGTGGAGGTAGGGCGGGTGGGTGGGAGTAGAGAGAGTGGAGGTAGGGCGGGTGAGTGGGAGTAGAGAGAGTGGAGGTAGGGCGGGTGGGTGGGAGTAGAGAGAGTGGAGGTAGGGCGGGCGGGTGGGAGTAGAGAGAGTGGAGGTAGGGCGGGCGGGTGGGAGTAGAGAGAGTGGAGGTAGGGCGGGCGGGTGGGAGTAGAGTGAGTGGAGGTAGGATGGGTGGGAGTAGAGTGAGTGGAGGTAGGGTGGGTGGGTGGGAGTAGAGTGAGTGGAGGTAGGGTGGGTGGGTGGGAGTAGAGTGAGTGGAGGTAGGGTGGGTGGGTGGGAGTAGAGTGAGTGGAGGTAGGGTGGGTGGGAGTAGAGTGAGTGGAGGTAGGGTGGGTGGGTGGGAGTAGAGTGAGTGGAGGTAGGGTGGGTGGGAGTAGAGTGAGTGGAGGTAGGGTGGGTGGGTGGGAGTAGAGTGAGTGGAGGTAGGGTGGGTGGGTGGGAGTAGAGTGAGTGGAGGTAGGGTGGGTGGGTGGGAGTAGAGTGAGTGGAGGTAGGGTGGGTGGGTGGGAGTAGAGTGAGTGGAGGTAGGGTGGGTGGGAGTAGAGTGAGTGGAGGTAGGGTGGGTGGGTGGGAGTAGAGTGAGTGGAGGTAGGGTGGGTGGGTGGGAGTAGAGTGAGTGGAGGTTGGGTGGGTGGGTGGGAGTAGAGTGAGTGGAGGTAGGGTTGGTGGGTGTTAGTAGAAAGATGGAGGTAGGGTGGGTGCGAGTTGCGAATTAGGGTGGTGGGCAGGTGTAGAGATAGTGGAGGTAGTGTGGGTGGGATTTATAGAGAGCGTGGAGTTAGGATGGGTGAGATTATAAAGAGCGTGGAGGTAGGGTGGGTGGGTGTTAGTGTTAGGGAGAATTCTCTATTTAGGCTGAATTTCCTAACCTAGTGAGTCCCCCAGCAGCTTTGCTGGATTTCTGGAGTTTGTTTTTTTCCATCCTGCCAAGAGTGAGACTCTTTTTCTCCCACTCTTGGACATGAATGTGGTTAATTCCTTTGAATGTCAATGTGTTCTATGGGCTATGGGTTTTTTTACTCCATAGGGTCTCATATGTTTTGCTATGTGTGTTACAACGCACCTTCCGTGCCGTAGCACTGGGGCGTCCTAGAGGATCCCCACCATAGGCTCCATACCCAGGGACTGACTACTGTCTCCCCAGGCATGTAAAGTCACCATTGGCTTTCCTAGACCTAAATTTACTAACAGAACTAGTACAAACCATCCTATTGTGGACGTACTAGTACGGGTAATTCGATTACTCCTGGGTCTTTTATTCGAGGGGGCACTGTCCCGTCCCCCCTCGTCGAGTTTTGGCTGGTGGCAGTGGAAACTACTTGTTATATTCGACCCCGAATATAACCCTATGGGATTCTTCCCATTGTTGGAGGTTAATACTTTTTCTCGTTAATCTCTAACATACCACCGGTTTATTTATCTTAAATAAATCTATCGGTTGGTATTTTCTGCCAGAACTCGGTTTTTAAAATGGCGTCTGTGTTCGTCTCTGTGACTCCTAAACCAAAGGTTGAGCCCTTTGTTCCACTTTTGGCGGGCTTCTGCACAGAGGCCCTCCAAAGTGGTGCCATTCTGTCTGGGTAACCACAGGGGGTGTGGGAGGGGGTTTAAGCACCCTGGACTGAGTTGCCTTGCCAACTCAAGTCGCACTTTGGTGTGATTGGCCCAAGTGGTGAGCCACCCCGCTCACCACTTAGCGTGTTTTGATTGACAGCTAGGCTGAATGAATGGGGGTTTTCTGCATAGAAGCAGGGCTATTGGGACTGGATCTTCAGAAGTCGCCACAGGACCTAAAAATCCGACGAGGGTAAAGCTGAGCCGACCTGCAACGACGACTCCTCCGGTGGAGCCCTGCTGAACCGACTTACCACTTCCCGACGACAGAGGAGATCTCCCGGCTGGACAGTCTCTTCCCCTGACTGGTGGGAACAACCAGTCCCCTTTGCTTTTTCTTCGTTCCAGGACGAAGTGGTCGAATTGCCCGTGCAGAGCACCCCGGCAACCGGATAGCCACTAACCCCTGTACCGCGACCAAAAGGTGGTGCCTTGTGACGGAGCACTCCGCGGCTGGTCTCTTCCCTGGTGGTGCAACGATCTTCAACTTTCCTTCGACGACGAGATCATCTCTTCTCTTGGCAAAGCCCCGACTTGCATCCACCACCAGGAACAACTGCCCCCGCCGGAGCGGTCTCTCCACATACAAGGTACCGTGTCCGCCTGGCTTCCCTTGTGTCGGTTAGCGTGAGGTGTCTTAATCCTCCCTATCCATTGGGTCGCCTCCAAGCCTTCTTAACTTTCTGTTCTGAACTGGTCCAATCTTTCTATAACAATTTGCGACAAAGACTCAAAGTGCATTTCCACTGTGATACTTTTTGGGACATATCGCCTTGCCTCTCTCCGAGTGGGCCTGGCCTCTGAACTTTGCGATCTACAGTAGACCCTGCCTTACTTGCCTTGCATTTGTTCGTAAAAGTGTTGGTACCGAGTTGATTTCATACCCTGCCTTTTCTCTCCCGTCCTAACGAATACTAGAGTGCCATCTAGGTTAAAGCATTCACCTCTGTCTGCAAATAAGTGGTGCCATTGAACCAAGACTTGTCGAACTATTGTTAGGGGGATTGATTTACTTATAGTAATTGTGATTGAAGTTGTTTACCGTATTAGTGCCAGTGTGTTTTCCATAGATGTGTTTTTATAAATAAATAACTATATATCTTTACACCGAAGCCTTGTTCCGTGTTTGCTTGTTCTACTGTGTAAATTGCCCTATTTTGTATACTCCACATACTGCCTAACTCTTCTTGAGGGAAGTCTGACTGCTCAGCCACAGCTACCAAGTGAATCTGTGTGGTACAGACTGCTACCAAGTGGGTTTACTGCCAAACACCTGTAGTCCTAAATCTTTTGCAGTGGTCCCAGAGGGAACTGCACAGGTTTCCGCCTAACAGTTATTGTAAAGAATGTGGAGTTGGGGTAGGTGGGTTGCTCGTTGAGATCGTGGAGTTAGGGAGGGTGGGTGTTTTGTAGAGAGTGTGGAGTTAGGGTGGGTTTGGTTGTTTGTAGAGAGCGCAGAGTTTGGGTGGGTGGCTATAGAGTCGCGGAGTTAGGGTAGGTGGGTGTCAGTGGAGAGCGTGGAGTTAGGGTGGGTGGGAGTAGAGAGCATGGAGTTAGGGTGGGTGGTTGGGTGGCAGTAGAGAGTGTGGCGGTAGGGTGGCAGGGGTTAGGCGGTGTGGTGGTAGGGTGGGTAGGGTAGAGTGGTGGTAGAGTTGGTGGGAAGAGTTAGAGAGTGGGGGTAGAGTGGGTGGGTTGGGCTTAGTGAGAGCAGCGAATAGGGCGGGTGGGATGGGGAAGAGAGAGCATTGGTGGGGTGGTGGGTGGGGGTAGATAGAGAAGGGGAAGGGTGGGTGCGAGCAGAGAGCGCGGGGGTAGAGTGGGTGCATTTGGGTAGAGAGAGTGGGGTAGGGTGGGTGGGAGTAGAGAGAGTGGAGGTCGGGCGGGTGGGTGGGAGAAGAGAGAGTGGAGGTCGGGCGGGTGGGTGGGAGAAGAGAGAGTGGAGGTCGGGCGGGTGGGTGGGAGAAGAGAGAGTGGCGGTCGGGCGGGTGGGTGGGAGTAGAGAGAGTGGAGGTCGGGCGGGTGGGTGGGAGTAGAGAGAGTGGAGGTCGGGCGGGTGGGTGGGAGTAGAGAGAGTGGAGGTCGGGCGGGTGGGTGGGAGTAGAGAGAGTGGAGGTCGGGCGGGAGGGTGGCAGTAGAGAGAGTGGAGGTAGGGCGGGTGGGTGGGAGTAGAGAGAGTGGAGGTAGGGCGGGTGGGTGGGAGTAGAGAGAGTGGAGGTAGGGCGGGTGGGTGGGAGTAGAGAGAGTGGAGGTAGGGCGGGTGGGTGGGAGTAGAGAGAGTGGAGGTAGGGCGGGTGGGTGGGAGTAGAGAGAGTGGAGGTAGGGCGGGTGGGTGGGAGTAGAGAGAGTGGAGGTAGGGCGGGTGGGTGGGAGTAGAGAGAGTGGAGGTAGGGCGGGTGGGTGGGAGTAGAGAGAGTGGAGGTAGGGCGGGTGGGTGGGAGTAGAGAGAGTGGAGGTAGGGCGGGTGGGTGGGAGTAGAGAGAGTGGAGGTAGGGCGGGTGGGTGGGAGTAGAGAGAGTGGAGGTAGGGCGGGTGGGTGGGTGGGAGTAGAGAGAGTGGAGGTAGGGCGGGTGGGTGGGTGGGAGTAGAGAGAGTGGAGGTAGGGCGGGTGGGTGGGTGGGAGTAGAGAGAGTGGAGGTAGGGTGGGTGGGTGGGTGGGATTAGAGAGAGTGGAGGTAGGACGGGTGGGTGGGTGGGATTAGAGAGAGTGGAGGTAGGACGGGTGGGTGGGTGGGATTAGAGAGAGTGGAGGTAGGGCGGGTGGGTGGGATTAGAGAGAGTGGAGGTAGGGCGGGTGGGTGGGATTAGAGAGAGTGGAGGTAGGGCGGGTGGGTGGGAGTAGAGAGAGTGGAGGTAGGGCGGGTGGGTGGGAGTAGAGAGAGTGTAGGTAGGGCGAGTGGGTGGGAGTAGAGAGAGTGGAGGTAGGGCGGGTGGGTGTCTCGTAGAGAGAGTGGAGGTAGGGCGGGTGGGTGTCTCGTAGAGAGAGTGGAGGTAGGGCGGGTGGGTGGGAGTAGTAAGAGTGGAGGTAGGGCGGGTGGGTGGGTGATAGTAGTAAGAGTGGAGGTAGGGCGGGTGGGTGGGTGATAGTAGTAAGAGTGGAGGTAGGGCGGGTGGGTGGGTGATAGTAGTAAGAGTGGAGGTAGGGCGGGTGGGTGGGTGGTAGTAGAGAGAGTGGAGGTAGGGCGGGTGGGTGGGATTAGAGAGAGTGGAGGTTTTGGGATTAGAGAGAGTGGAGGTAGGGCGGGTGGGTGGGTGGGTGGGATTAGAGAGAGTGGAGGTAGGGCGGGTGGGTGGGTGGGATTAGAGAGAGTGGTGGTAGGGCGGGTGGGTGGGTGGGATCAGAGAGAGTGGAGGTAGGGTGGGTGGGTGGGATCAGAGAGAGTGGAGGTAGGGTGGGTGGGTGGGATTAGAGAGAGTGGAGGTAGGGCGGGTGGGTGGGATTAGAGAGTGTGGAGGTAGGGCGGGTGGGTGGGATTAGAGAGTGTGGAGGTAGGGCGGGTGGGTGGGAGTAGAGAGAGTGGAGGTAGGGCGAGTGGGTGGGAGTAGAGAGAGTGGAGGTAGGGCGGGTGGGTGTCTCGTAGAGAGAGTGGAGGTAGGGCGGGAGTGTGGGAGTAGAGTGAGTGGAGGTAGGGCGGGTGTGTGGGAGTAGGGTGAGTGGAGGTAGGGCGGGTGGGTGGGAGTAGAGTGAATGGAGGTAGGGCGGGTGGGTGGGAGTAGAGTGAGTGGAGGTAGGGCGGGTGGGTGGGAGTAGAGTGAGTGGAGGTAGGGCGGGTGGGTGGGAGTAGAGTGAGTGGAGGTAGGGCGGGTGGGTGGGAGTAGAGTGAGTGGAGGTAGGGTGGGTGGGAGGGAGTAGAGTGAGTGGAGGTAGGGTGGGTGGGTGGGAGTAGAGTGAGTGGAGGTAGGGTGGGTGGGTGGGAGTAGAGTGAGTGGAGGTAGGGTGGGTGGGTGGGAGTAGAGTGAGTGGAGGTTGGGTGGGTGGGTGGGAGTAGAGTGAGTGGAGGTTGGGTGGGTGTAGAGTGAGTGGAGGTAGGGTTGGTGGGTGTTAGTAGAAAGAGTGGAGGTAGGGTGGGTGGGAGTTGCGATTGGGTCAATTGCAGGGCCCCTGTTTTTTCAGTTGTGTGATGGAGACGAAAAGGGGGGTTGCAAGTTACATGGAATACCCTTTAGACCGTGTTTGTTCACCTCGCGGTTGTCTCGCCGCATAGAGCCTTTGTTCTGCCAGGAGCCACTTGGCTTTACATGTTACAGCTTGTGCTCAAGGCTGCTAGGATAGGCATGGATTTAAGTGTGCCCTGGCTGTCTCAAAATATTGCCCTTGAGCCAGTGCTCTGCCAAGGCTCTCCGAACTGACCTCCCTTACCAAATGTCTTTAAAAATATGAGTGGCAATACTGCTCTCTGCTAGATGTCATCTTCAATAATGTTTAGAATCACATCAGTTAAAGAAATTTGAAATTAGATACTTTTCAAACAGGAATGGAAAATGATAAGAGAATACATTGTTTGATGTTTGCCTACACTATATTAAAGTATTACCATTAGAATGCCTTTAATTAGTATGCATGAATAATGGATTTCTTTCCGAAGAACTGTGGGATTGCATGGTTTACTGACCCCTTCTGATTTGATGTTCTGTTTCATATTTGAATATAGTTATTTTGGTCGAAATCTTTACACACAATAACCATATTTAAATCAATCTTTTAAACCAGAATGTTTGCCCTTCCATTGCACATATGTAAATGTGATAGGATCTGTTAGGTCACTCCTTTAATTTCACAAGCCACTCCTCTTTTACAGATTTATAAACTACTTGAGATTTGAGGCTGTGCAAGACCCTTTTTAGGCCCTGCCCCCAAATATTGCATCACGATGCATTAGAGTGCCCCCTCTATTTCTTATCCCACTTAAAGATCTGAGGATAGGTGTGAGGGGCCTGCTGTGGGCTTTCATCATGGAGCATCAGACTGGCGTGTTTGCGAGACCCAGGGATGTAATTTGTGGGTCATCAGGGGTTGCAGCCACGACCCCTATGTTCTCCCTTGCTACCCCTGCAATCTCACTTGCTACCCCTGTAAAAAATAAATATATATATTTATTTTTTAACTGAAGCTCCTGGAGTAGTGGGAACCCCGCAGCCCCTATAGTGCGGGGACCTGGCCACACCAGGTCTACGGGGGCCCGGTGCAGTCTTCATCCATCAGGTTGAAGGCTGGGCCGGGGCTTCTAGCGCGAGAAGGAAGCGCTCAGTAGGGGTTGGAGCTGACCATGTCATGTGGCACATGTCACATGCCACGTTCAGCTCCAACCTCTTCTCCTCCGGGTTCCTTGCAGCTCATATACACGATCCAGGAAGCTCTCCCAGCTTCTGCGTTCCTGTTTGTGGGTAGCATGGAGGAGCCGAGGTTGGCCTTGAGTGACGGGCCGAAGCTGGAAAAACAGGTAAGAAGGCTTTTTTTTCAATGTGATGTGTATTTTGCATGTGTGAAGTGCGTGTCAGATGTATGTATGTGCTATGGGTCAGTGAGTGGTGGGTGAATGAGATGAAATGGGATAGTGTGTGTGTTTGAATGCTCTGGGTGGCTGGGTGTGTGCCCGTGTACAAAATGCAGTAAGAGTGAATGAAAGAGAAGGTGTATGAGTGAGTGACTGATGGGTGAATGAGTATGAATGTGATAGTGTGTTTCAATGTTCTGGATGGGTACGTGTCTGTGTGGCGAATACAGTGTGAGTAGACGCAAGAGAATGTGTGAGGGTCAGTGAGTGGTGGGTGAATGACTAGGAATGTTGTAAAGACTGGAGGGGGGGTCTGTACTTCTGCTCTCTATATGGTAGAAGAGAGGCACAGAGGACCCCAGCCAAGATTCTCTATTATTGGTATCGTGGTCGAGCAATCAAGGCCTAGCTTCTCAGGAGGTGATGCAGGCTGGTTCTTAAGTACAGTGTAGTCCCCAAGCCCCCACAAAGGAATGTCCACACACTGTATTGGTTAAAAAACAGTCTTTACATAATTAATATTCAAGGTTATGTACACTATCACAATAACTCACTTTGTGCTCAGAAAATCAACAATGGTAAATATATACAGTTCTACAGTGGTACCACAAATATTATCAGATCGCATTAAAGTGCATCAACTATACTGTCAAAATGTCACACAGATCAATAAAGAGGCAACCAGCAGAAGAGAGAGGAAGGAAAGCAAGATGGTTGATCAATTGGCAGAATGCTGGGCCCGTACCACTAGACACAGTTCTATGTGGAGATCCCCCCACCTGGGCAACCTGTAAAGCAAAGATGTATCACAAGCCCAGTCAATATAATGTTCTATGAGTCTTCTTTCCCTCTAGAATAGTTCTACAGCCCCAATGTACCTGGAATTGTAGCCTTCGTCGACGGGATATCGACGGCCCTTCTTGAGTGCTTTCCCTTTAAGGCAGGAGTCACGGGTCGTCGAACGTCCGACGGAGAATAGGGTGAACTACGGCGGTGAAGTGGCAGCTTCGTTCCTAGCGGTGCTCGTCGATGATGGAGCGTTGGTGTCCTGCAAGGAAGAGGCGTGCGGGGCACCTCGGTGACGATAGTTCTGGACCGTAAAGAGATGATGAAGAACTGTGGCCCAGCAAGGGAGTTGAGTCGTCGGCGTCTCTGTGGTCGTTAGGTGGCGGGAAACCCACCGGCGGATGCTCCTCAGCGCGTCGACAGTCAGGCCTTTCACAACGGGATAAAGCGGGTGGCGATGCAGATGAGAGCGTCCTTGGAGCAAGTGAAGTTCTTAGGCAAACGGGAGCACGGCGGCTCCAGTCGGCGACGGCGGTTGTCTACAGAGGAGGACAACAGTCCGGGCGCTTCTCCTTGGGATTCCGCGGCAGTCCCCATCTCCGGTCGGCAGCCTGTCATAGGTCTGTCTACCAGGGAGCTTTGGGAAAGATCAGCTGGTGCACGATGGTCCCTCGTAGTTCGGGAAGAGGGCGCCTTACCATGTCCTCGCTGGGTCAGTTCTTTGAGACACAGCAGCTTTCAGATTGTGAAGGAAAGCAACAGCAATTCTTCTCTTCCAGCAGGGCTTCAAGGTTAAGCTTCAGTTTCAACTCCAGTTTCTCTTCAGCTTCTGAACACGAATTCTAGCAGTGAGAGGCCCCCAGATATACTAGTTGGTCTCCCATTCATTCTGCTGGGTCACGCTCAAGCAACCAATCGGTCAGAAGGGCATTCATGCAGACAGGCAGCCAATCAGGTGCATAGTGCATTCAGGCCATTCACTTCTCTCCAGACATTCACAACAAGTTATGTGTATTGGGACAAGTACCCAGCCATTCAACACTCCACACTGCATTCATACCGGTTTCGGGCAGGGCTGTCTCAGTCATTGGGCCTCATTACGACCTCGGCGGTAGCCATGCCGCTATTGGCGGCGTGACTGCCGCCGAAATCGTGTCCGGGTCCTCAGAATGATTAATTACCGGGCCATTCCGAGTTCGGAAGGCCCGGTAATTCCTCCCTCCAAGGACCCGGACCCGGCCCTTCCCCATTCCCATTTCAGCCCTCATAGGGCTGAATGGGAATGGGAGAGGGAGCAAACAACGGGCCATTACGAGTTGGCCTGTTGTTTGCTCCCTCTTCCCCTCGCGGGACCCGGTAAGTACGCCTAGTTTGACCAGGCGTTGCTTCCTGGGTCCCGCGAGGGGACCTCGTAATGAGGCGGTATGGGGTAAACGGCGCCGGCACCTTTTACGGCGCCGTTTACCCCGTACCGCCAGGGTCGTAATGAGGCCCATTGTGTCAAACACCAGATACTAGACATCCACAACATAGAATGCGTATTTGGTCACACACTCCATACACCCAGGTCCCACCCACGGGCATACCCACAACATACAGTCATTGGGAAGGCTCCAGCCAGTCTGGTCAGCACTTCACAACAACACCATATATGGAACTTCCACCCAGCAGCCAGTCAGGGGGAAGGGACCGAGTCAGGGCTTCCCAGGACTTTGGGAAAACAAGGTAACAGGCAATAGAAAGCAAGAGGCCACGGAGGCCATTTTGTTTCATATCAGGAATCAACTGATTCCAATGGCAGGGCTTGGGTATCCCAAAATGGAGGATACTCAGAGCACCTGTCAAATTCAGCATTAAGCTGCCACCAGCCCATACCCTGCCCTGTGGGCCACAAACAGGTGCCCAAAAACATACACTAGGGGCACAGGGTTGTACCCCCACCCATGGGTGCCATAAGGGTAACCCATGGGTCTGTTCACCAAACGAAAAGAGAGAGCTGCACCGCCAGGAGTCCCAAATGAACTCCTGCGTGGAAAACACGACAGAACACACGATAAAAAGCAGTAAAGGACAAGGATACGGAGGCCCTGTCCCTCAGGTGCATTTCCAGCATCACAAACGTGATTGTATGTTTTTGAATGTTCTTGGTGGGTCCGTCCATTCCTGTGTGGAGAATGCAGTGCAAGTGGACCTGAGAGCTTTATGGGTGAGTGAATGGTGGGTGAGTGAGTAGGAATGTGAGTGTGTGTATGTAACTGTTCTGGGTGGGTGGGTGCCAGTGTAAGTGTATGTGACAGAAGGTGTATGGGTGGGTGAATGGGTATGAATGTGATTGTGTCTGTGAATGTTCTGTGTGGGTGCGTGCATGCCTTTTGGTGAATGTTGTGGGAATGAATGTGAGAGGTGATGTATGGGTGGGTTAAAGGGGATGCATGTGTGTGTGTGTGTGTGTCCCTGTGTGCGTGTGTGTGGCCCTGGGAGACTGGGGATCACTGGAGCATTTTTGACACATCCTTTATTGACTTTGCACGTTTTACTGGTATTTTCCAGCAAAGTCAAGTTCATGTGTGTCATTACTTGGCTAGAGTGGCATTTTGGTATAGTCAGACCAGTCATTGCTTACTGTGGCATGACATTTATTACTTGTCATCTTTGATAAAGCAAGCATGATAAGTAGTATTACCTCGCTAGACTGACGTTTTGATGTAACGGCCTGTATATTTTTTACTGTGGCATTACTTTTTATTAACTTAGCATCTATGATGAAGCAAGGGTTATAAGTGCTCTTTTGTGTCTAGACTGGCTTGGACATGTTTTCTTATTGTGACATGTCACTTTTAATGGCCAAACCAATGGGAGTATTTTCTTACATAGGAGTACTGGCATATATTGGCAGAGCCAGCTTTGGGCCTGGTTCCACTAATGATACTATGAAAAGCATCTCAAAGCGAACATGAGAATTTTCTTATATTGGAATACTAGCATATGTGGGTGGAGCCAGCATGGAAATGTATGGGCACAGCCAGCATGAACATGTTTTTAATACTGGCATATATTGAAGGGACTGGCGTGACAATGCATTGGGAAATGCCCTCTGCACTTTTGGTGACTTGCATCTATTGTACTTTTTTCCATGAGTTACCCTACACCCAACAACACTGATTGCAAACTGTCTAGCCTTCTAACCACATTTTCACAGAAAATGTGATGTTTAATGCACCATTTTAACCCATTATTCAAAACATTTTGTCATGGGAGGGGGCAGAATCCCACTGACCCCCCACCCAATTCCGTTTTCGTTAGTTTGGGACCAGGCACCACCCTCCTTTTTCTACACTAGGTGAAACATTTAAGCTTTGATTAAAAAACATATTTACTTCTTTCACTTGGAGTAGTGCATGCCCCTGCAGTGGCATAATCATCATGGACATTGCGCACAAGTGGTGGTCCAGGCAGGCCCGTGGTGTGGCGTGCCCTGTGCTTTGTTAAGGAGCTTGTGGGTGGGGAGTCCTCAGCATGGCTCGCAGGGGGTGGCCCTACATTTTGTGCTATGTCACTGATTGGGCTCTGCTCACCTTGAACGCATTCAAGTGTGATGTAAATGGATGAGAGGGGCTGCAAACTCGACCAGGACCCTGCTCTGATGCAACAATGTTTAAGAACATAAGCAATGGACACAGAGTCTCAGAAGTGAGAGAGCCATGGAGTGACCCACTCCTCCCCACTCAAACTCCTTCTTGGAAAGGGCTTTGTGGAAGCTTCGTTCACGGGGTGTCATTGAATAACTCACCTCGCATAGAGCTCTAAAAATCGTAGATGCATTGTGCCCCACTCTTGAGGGAAGTGCAGCCACCCCTCTCCACACCTCACCCCATTAAAAAAGATTGAAGAAGAGTCATGTATCAAAGCCTAGGACATTAAGGTGTTATGGGGGACAACGTGTGGTTGCTTGTCACATAACTTAAAGATAAATGCAACCGGAGACAGATGGCCTCATATTACACCCGCACAATAGATTTCTTCTATCGTAGTGCTAGCTGACTCATAGATACATTTATAAGCAGGGAATTTTGATGATACTAAATCCTGGTCAATGATTTAATTTTCAGGCCTTGCTCGTGCAGCATTTTGCTCCTGGGTAAAAAGACAGCGCACGCCTCCCCAGGTCAGTGCTTTTTGGGCTTGTTTAACACTTCAATGCCACAAATAACGAGTACTTCTGTGTCCATTGATCTATAGATGTTTCATAAACTAGCTGTAGCCTGCGTTTGAGATTTCGGTTGCCCTGTTACAAGTACTGCATTATGTATGTTTTACATATAGGCTCCACATAGAATCTGGAAAATGACATTCCCCAAATGTCTGATCGTGGACAAATCCCACCTCCCTCTGTGCCTCGTTTCTTATATCTGGCTGAAATGTGAGCGCAGGTGTTAGACGCATCTGAAGGTCATGTGCCATCACTTCCCATGATGTCACGTGGGTGCAGGGTCAAATGACACCACTTCTGGTGATGTTACCAGAGGTCAAGGGCCATGTGATGTCACTTCTGCTACTCCTGGCACTTTGGTGAAATGACGTCCCTTGCGAGACCCTGTCCTTGTTTGTGAAATGATATTTGGTTGAATCGGTGGTGCAAACTAGCCTGCCAGGCTAGTGTTTGCTCTGGAAAAGCCGGAACTTACTTTGCGAGCTGGGGCAAGGGACCTTTCACGCTCCTCTTATTAGTTGGGGGTTTTTTCCTCCCAGGAAGAGGGCAAGGGAAGAGGGAGGAACGAGCCAAAAGGTGAAAAGTGATGGAATTAAGGAAGAGGAGGGAAGGGAAGGGAACACAGAAAGGGGCGAGAGAAGAAAACGAGACAGAGGGAAGAAGAGAAGGAAGGAGAAGGAGCTAAAAGAAAGACGAGTGAGAAGGAAGACAAGAGAGGAGTGAAAGAGGGGAGGCTGAGAAGGAGCAACAAGGAAGAGAAAGGGATGAAAGGAAGAATGTGGGGGGGCGAACGAGAATATGACAAAGGGAATACTGAAAACAAACAAATGAAGAATGTACAAGACTATGAGAAGTAAGCGCTTAAAGCTGGCAGAAAGGAAAGGCCTTGGGTGAGATCCGAGCCGGAAAACAACAGTGTCTCAAAGAGCTAAAGGGCGCAAAGAATAGATGGCCAGAAGAAAGCAGAAGAATAGGAAACCAGAGGAAAATCAGATGCGTTTCGATGATTCTTGCAGCAATGGTTTTAGTGTTCTTCCTCCAACACCAACATTACAAACCATCACCCAGGCCCCCTGTTAGCAGTCTCAGCAAAGAGGCCAGGGATTTCATTGGCATTGGTTCGGCCTCCCACTGATCCCCCTTCTCGGCAGGTTTGGTGTAACTGTGTATGGACATTGTGGGAAGCTGGCCTGGCTATATGAGGGCAAACAAGTAATTGGAGCGAGAACATACAAAGGCTGTGTGCTGTGTCCTGAATGATCACACTAGGCCTTGCTGAGCTTAATGTCTTTATTTACCTCTGGGGAATGCCTTGTGCCCAGCACAGTTGCTTCACTGTGTCAGCGCTTCCTTTATTAATGTATGGGTCAGTTCTCACAAGCATATATGCATATATTATTTACAGGATCAGTGTTACCAATAAGTCTCTATAGGAGGAGTGCTGTGGAGCGTGTGCTTCTCACACTGCTTTCTCAGGCCAGTGAATCCATGGCTGGGGGTCGCCAGCACACACGCTGCCATGAATAGCTGGTGGGGGGGGCTAGCTCACAGGCATATAGCCAGCCCATGGGTTGGTGGGGGCACCACTATCCGTTGTTGCAGTGATCACCCTGCTGGGGTGTGATCACGCAGACCCGGACAAGGGGCTACCATAGCTGGAGTTGCCCATCACGGGCGCCAGCTCACAGGCGCAGAGTTGCCCAGCAGAGGCGCCGTCTCAGTGTATGGTCTTACAGGGTAGGCCATCTGCCAGCTACGCAGCGTCACGCGCGGCAAGAACTACACAGCAGGCAGGAGTTAGTTGGTTCCAAGACTAATGAGCGGTAGGCCGTCGCTCATTACTTTTATTGATTCCCTCACGTGGTCACTTACACGTGACATGAACATGAGCCCTGGGAGATACCATGCTCCCAGGAGGGGTGACACACTGTAGCGAGGTGGTCCGAGAGCAGATGCCTCAGCAGGTCCCCACACTGTTCAGTCTAGGTTTGCAAATAAGACACGTCATCATTCATCACGAAAGTTAAACGTACCCTTGATCTCCCGACATTCCCTGAACTATCACTGTAGATCTAATATGGTAAATGTAATTGGTCATTTATAACACGCTTAATACCCAGAGGTTTCTAAGCGCGGACCCAGGGATCGAACCTGCTTCCAAGGTGAACGCGTTGCCCCTGAACTATCGTCCAGAGACAATGGTGAACCCTGTACTCTTCCTGTCAGACAGTGACTAATCAGAAACACCAGGCTAAGCTTTTCTAATAATCAAAGTGCCCCCTCAGCTCATAATGTACGAGGAGGCCATCACAAAAAATCTCAAGGAGCTCATCTCAACCAGTGCCACCCACCTCCACGACTCTAGTTCCCATGTGGCCTGGGCCTTAAAGCGAAGCAGGAGGACAGGGTCTGGACGGTGCCGCATTTGTCTGGAAAGATGAAACTGTATGCAAGTTGCAAAAACGATGGGGACTGGGAGATTGCAGCTACTAACACTGGAGTGGAATTTACAAACCTGTTTTTTAAGCCAGGTTGATTGGATCCCTGCAACAAATGGCTCTGGGCCTCTGGCTCACCATGAGTCATCTGATGGGGTAGCGTCACACAGCATCTCACAACTCCACCTCTCATTGGGCCTGGTGGTTGCTCCTCCCCAGTCCTCCTCTCCTACAGGCAGTGCACCAGCACGCGCCTAAAACGCAGCCCCACCAATAAAGAGCACACATTCAATTTCCATTGGCTCAGAAAAACAGCCAATGGATATTGAATATGTGCATGACTGGCAGCAGGCCTTGGCTACAGATTGGCCTGCATCAGCGGATGGCGCAGACCACGCAGGGGGCGCTAGAGGGACAGCTGTCATAGCGGGGTGCCCCTCTGGCCCCCTGCGTCTGGCTCGCCTCCCCTCTCCTGGGGGGTGCAGAAGGGGCGTACCCCCAGGGTCTGGATGGAACCAGCTGGCCTCCTTGGGGAGACACATAAAATGGCCCGGGCTGCAGGAGTTCCCCCTCTTTTCAGCCTGGCGGCAGCAGACAAAATAAAGTGGAAAGTACGACACCAGATAAGGAAAAGTTCTAAGGGTTGCAGGTATGTAAGGAGTGATAAGGTCAGGCACGCTAAGTGCCAACCCTTGCAGAGCCGCCCCATAAGGGCCGGCTGGCGGGTCCTCCATGGTGGTGCAGGTGTGCGCTACTTCTACTGCCATTTTTGTATCAATACGGGAGCACTTGTGTAGCGCGGGCAGTAGTTAAGAGGGGTAGTGCAAGTTCTGGTTCTCTTACGTGGGGGAAGAGCAGCACTCAAGCTCGTAGCACTAGATGTCAGCCGATTCTCACGCTTTCCATGAGACGAAGTTCGGGTGGGTTGTATCAGTTATTGCATTGCATAAGATGATGCGACCTGAGGGGGAGAGCGGTTACACCACGGGACAGCAGCTACACAAGAGGGGCAGGTATTTTGTCAGCGCTGGACGGTTAATTGGGTAGCAGACCATGTGAAGGAGTCCGATCGCAGAAGAATACAAAGGTTGATTTAGTGTTTAAGCAGGCAGAATTTGGTTGTTGCAGCATGTATGATGCATTTTTTAATTTATGTATGTGAATAGTTCAGTGAACTTTCACGCAATAACAAAACATACAAAAAATTATGTTCATTTTTTCGATCTTTCCATTGCATATCCATAAAAACATAAATTAACAATTTCATAATCAAATTAACAATTTCATAATCAAGAATAAAACAATATAAAATAACATCAAATCATTGAGGGTCGCCTTTGTGCATACACACTTGGTAATCCATAGGCACAGTCCAGGGGAACAATTGGGCTCACCACTTTTTACTAGCCACCTAATTTAACAGGCCTATCTAGTTTGCCACTGGCTAAAAACTCCCTTTCAAACCCGAACAAAACGTGCAATTTGTACTGATTAGTAACTGAATTGCGAGAGTATTACCACAAACAGTCGCCTTTGATTCCACCATAATTAGCCACTAAGGGACCAAGCAGGGTCATATACAATGGGACTAATTCTTGACATTCCATCAGAACATGGCGGACAGTTTAAATTTTGCCCAATATCTTACATGGGCGGCATATCCTCGCCTCACTAGGAATGGCGAGTTCAGGTCCCACAGTAGCCAAAACTGTAACTTTGTTTATTCTCAAAAGTTATACTAATTTGCGCAGTGTCGGGGAGGGAAACAATTTCAAATAGCCCTGTGGCTCTTTGTATTTATAGACTATATATTTTTGCCTCAGACTTGTTAATGTTAAATGTTAAAGGTATTTGTACCGCGCACCGTCTCCAACGGAATTGGTCCCCAGGCGCTCTGGCGGATCTGTAAATGATAAAGGTGGGATGGGTTAGTAGGGTGAAGAAGGGAGTAGGATAGTGAGGGGAGTGGTGTTCTGTTGGCAGCTTCAACTCAGTATACACCGGGTGCGGAGCTTTGGTGCGGGTATCGGATCGGAGTCAGTCCGCGTGTGCTGTTATTCCGGCTTATGTGTTGTTGCAGTGTTGTGAAGTGCGTGTGGCTTGTTGTGCGTGAGATGGTTGTGTGAGTTTTTTGAGTGAGATAAGTATGAGCTTATATTGGTTAGTGGGTTACCTGACCTTTACCATGCTAACATTCACAGTTCGGTCTAAGTGTGGCACTTGCTGGCCCTCACATTCCCATCTAGACTCGGCGCAGGCCAATGTTTAGGACTCCATCCAGGTGTGGGCATGCCAACATTCACAGCTCCATCAGAACGCCACGCAGGCTGGTGTTCACAACTCTAAGTGTGGCACATGCTAGCATTCACGTTTTTCTAGGCGCAGGAATGTTATCCTTCAATCAATCCTATCCAGATGTGACGCAGGCTAACATCTATCTAGGTGCGTCTGCCGGTCTGGATATGTTTGTCCGGTACGTACGAGTGGGAGAGTCACTTGAGGGCTTTCGTCTGGGTCTAGGTATGTGGTCAGTCTCTGCAGCCTTCCTTTGTGGCTATTTTCCATGATGTCTTATGCTCTGTCGAGTGGTTGGTTCTTTGGTTTGAGTGTTTGTCCAATTTGAGAGTGGCCGAGGTTGGAGTTATTTTCATCATTTTTTTAATTTCTGGGCATTTTAGTGCGTCTCCGTTGTGGTTACGCTTTGAAGAGCCATGATTTGAGGAGTTTCCTGAATGCTAGGTGGTTTGTTGTATTCCGTATATTGTTAGGTAGGTCATTCCAGGTTTTGGGTGCCTGGTGTGAGAAAGACGATCCTCCGAGTTTTTTTCTGTTGTAGGGTTTTGGTTCTAGGCGTATGTTGGTGCTTGATTTTAGTGTTCTTGTCAGTTGATGTAGGCGTAGTTTGTCGCTTAGGATTTCTGCGCCTTGTTTGTGTATTGCTCTGTGCGTGATGCACATGGCCTTGAACTTTATTTGTTGTTTCAGTGGTAGCCAGTGTAGTATTTTTAGCGCGGGTGTGATGTGTTCTCTTCTGGGTAGCTTGGGGAGGAGTCTGGCTGCTGCATTTTGTATGCAGTGCAGTTTTTTTAGAAGTCATTCGGGCATGCGCAGGTATAGGCTATTGGCATAGTCAACTCTGGACATGATCAGAGCGATGATGGTAAGTGTTTTGTTGGCGAACGACAGGAACGGTAGGATCCTTTTTGCTGCTCGCAGGAGGAAGAAACATTTCTTGATTATCGAGTTTACTTGTGGCTCCAGAGTGAGATTGTTATCCATCAGGACCCCTAGGTTTTTTACAGTTGATGATGGTTCTGGTGTGGTGCTGAGCCAGGGGATGTAGTTGATGTCTCCTCCCTTTTTTGAAACAATCATTATCTCTGTTTTGCCTGGGTTGATTTTGAGATGGTTGAGGTTCATCCAGTTGAATATGTCACGAAGGCAATTCTCTAGTGTGGTGTTTTCTTCTCGGGTGTCTTGTATGTTGAAGATTATTTGAGTATCTTCGGCATAGTTGTCGCATATGAGGCCGTGTTTTTTGATGAGTTTGATTAATAGGTACTTGTAGATGTTGAATAGAAGCGGAGAGAAGGATGATCCTTGTGGTACTCCGCACGTGGGGACTCTGGGTTTGGATTTACAAGGTTTCATCCATATTGTTTCTGTTCTGTTTGTTAGGAAGGATTTGATCCATAGTAGGGCAGTGTCTGTTATCCCTAGTCCTTCTAGTCTCTTCATGAGGATGGTGTAATTGACAGTGTCGAAGGCTGCAGACAGATCAAGGAGAATCAGGGCAGTGCTGTTGTCTGAGTTTGCGTTTGTTTTTAGGTCGTCCCATATTGAGAGGAGAGCCGATTCTGTTCCTCTCATAGGTCTGAAGCCAACTTGTGCCTGGTCTGGTAGGCAATGCTCTTCTATGAATTCTTGGGTTATTTGGTAGACGTACGTTTCTAGCAGTTTGGCTATGTAGGGTATGTTGGAGATGGGTCTGTAGGTGGATAAGTCCTCTACATTTACTGTTGTGTCTTTGAGTAGCGGCTTGAAGTAAGCCGTTTTGAAGGCCTGTGATACTTGTCCTGAGAATAGTAATCTGCTTCCGAGTTAGGCTTCCATTCCACCATTTTAAACACTTCCTTTGCCATAGAGGCAAATATATTATATCTATTCCTGGTGGTTTCAATACTTACGAGGTTCTATAATGGACAAATGGGAGACAGTTTGTTTTAAGGGAGAGGAGGCCCCTTTTTAAAAAAACTTAAGCTATTAACAAAGTTTGGCCCAGTTCCAACCTTAGTATATCTAAAGACACGCTTGGGCCGATCCCTAGGACAGACCCCCAAAATGTTCCCTCCAAGACCTTCAACCAAGACAGATCCTCCATACGCAGTGCCTCCAGTCTGTATAGAATGGTAGCACTAAAGCTCTGCCTCTATAGGGCTAAGATGCTGTGGAGGCTAAAGCCTGAGGTTTCTTTAATAAATCTTGTGATCACCTCAGTCAGGCGAATTGCCTTGTGTTTTTTCTCATCAATTAATGATGAATAGTCACAGCTGGTCGTTATCTGCAGGCCCAAATATTTGTACTGAGAAACCTGTTCCATTTGCTGCCCTTCCACTATCATCTTAGGTGTCGACATCTTTTTGGAAAAACAAAGAGGTGATGGTTGGAAGGTTTAGACTTAATCTTAACCACTGGCAATGCTCTGGGCAACCCTCCAGACCACCGTTCTTCGCCTGCCAAGCCATTACAGAAGGGAAAGACCATATGCAAATCAGGCTTGGCCCCACCCCAAAAGGGGCAGTCCAGCCCGAACTGCTAGGCCACATCCCTTCTGCACGAGACCACAAGCATCCCCAAACATGTTTCGCCCTTGTTGGGGCTCATCAGTGAGGAGTAGCTTGGGTCTCTAGGCCCAGCAGGCACGGGACCCACGTCTGGGCATACCCGTCCCACTCGGGGTGACATAGCAAAAACAAAGAGGTGATGGTTGGAAGGTTTAGACTTAATCTTAACCACTGGCAATGCTCTGGGCAACCCTCCAGACCACCGTTCTTCGCCTGCCAAGCCATTACAGAAGGGAAAGACCATATGCAAATCAGGCTTGGCCCCACCCCAAAAGGGGCAGTCCAGCCCGAACTGCTAGGCCACATCCCTTCTGCACGAGACCACAAGCATCCCCAAACATGTTTCGCCCTTGTTGGGGCTCATCAGTGAGGAGTAGCTTGGGTCTCTAGGCCCAGCAGGCACGGGACCCACGTCTGGGCATACCCGTCCCATTCGGGGTGACATAGCAAAAACAAAGAGGTGATGGAGGCAAAGTGCATGCATTTAGTTTTCTAAAAATGTATTGTCATGCCATTTGCCTCCACGTACTTACTCAGTGCAGTTACAGACCCTTTTAAAGCGGAAAAGGTATGGTCGCAGAGAACCAGGTCATCAGTGTATAGTAAACATCTGGACGTAACACCAGCAATATTTGGGAGATGGTTTGCCACTTGGTCCAAATGCTGAGGCAAGTCTGCTAAGTACAGATTGAAGAGTAGGGGGGGCAGCGAGCAGCCCTGCATAACTCACCTCTCAGAAGCAATGGGCCGCGTCACAGTCCTGCTACTCTAGATCCTAACCTAGACGGCAGTCCATTCGTATAAATCTCACATTGCATAAAGGAGGTCAGCGGGGCAGCCATAAGCCTCAAGTTTATTCCACAATCTTCTCCAGTCAACCATATCAAATGCTGTGAAGGGTTTTGACCCATGCTGAATCAATAGACTGGGTAGATGTGGGGATGAGCTGCCGCCGCCCATCATTCCATCCCAGAGTCCAGGAGAACCGCGCAGTTGTGTGCATACCAAAAGCACCAGGGGTGAAAGGTGGTGCCAAGGAAAAATAGCAGCACCTGTCAGAGCAAAAGCGCTTTTAAATCGCCTCTGTTTCTTTGAGGGCAAGCTCCAAAGGTCAAGTTCAAACATTGCAAGATAGCTAATACCGGAGACCTTTGTTCAAAAATCTGTTTTACTGATGTCAAAAAGTTGCTGAAATCATGGGCACAAGACCACTCTAAAGATTAAACCTTCTTGTGGGGGGGTTCCACATAACCACCCTAATGTAAGGATGCCTATCAAAATAATAGCAAAAATCTCCTGTCAAATTCAAGACAACTCAAAAATGGATGCAGTACCGACAAATTCCACAAGGCGGCGCTAGCGGTCTAAACTCTGACAGGAGAACTGGCTGACAAAGGGACCTGAGGCAACTGGACTTCAAAGCCTGTGGGTTAATTAAAAAATCTTAGCCACCTGCTGTTCCCAGAGGCCAAGAGTCTGAGAACTCTTAACACCCCAGAGACTCACAACAGGAGGCAGGATATCACATGGCCCTTCTGAGTGAGAGGGAGGGGGTCTCCCCTTCAGCCTAGAGGAGAGAGACAATAGCCCCTTTCATAGCCCCTTTCAGTTGAATGGGGTATGTTAATTTTGAGTGTTTCCTGTCAACAGCCCTCTGCAGCAAGGAGAGACATGTGATCACTGACCCACCCAGACTTCTGGAGGCGGACCCAAACACTTTGGGGAGTTGAATTGCAACAAATATATATTTGATAGAAACAGTGATAACTTATTGTAACCAAATGACAGGAATGTACAACTTTGAGAGTCTTAGTATGAAAAATGCCCTCACGATTTGAGTCCAAACTCCAATGTACCATGTTCTGGGGCAAAACCCCGCTAATTATGAATATTGTAGACACTGTATTTAAGCTAGAGACATGGAAATTTACTGGGATATATGTGGAAGGGAAATGTACCTTTGTATAATTTATGATGAAAATCCCATATTGCAAAACCCACTAAAATCGAAAATAAGTTGCCATTTTCAATGCAAGCTCCTAGAAATGCCAGAGTCGGAACAGAGACTACCGAAAGCAATGTGTAATATGTACATGTAATGTCAACCACTTGTGTACCTGGGAAATATGTATTTGGATCAGAAATAGATTTGTGTGTACATTGACCAGGGGAGTGTCATTTCTGTAGGTCATAAAAATGACATCACTCTGACACACTATCCCTTCCCAAATCAGGGACCAAAGAATCTATTGACCTATCAAATCAAGAGAGGGGCAGGCTCAGTTATGCCACGCACACACCCACTTCCAAAACACATAAAAAGAGACTGCTGGGACAGGTAGAGACATTCATTTTCCATTTCTGTGGAGCATTTTGACGGCCGACATCCCATCCAGACAGAGACCAGAACCAGTGACCCATAGACTACAGAACTTTGAACCTAGAAGGCCCACTGCAAGCAAAAGTATTCTCAGCAGGCCTTCAGAATCCAGCAAACCTAACCAAACTATTCAACAGCCGGGCGAGCTGTTTGAATTCTTTGCCAAGAACTTTTGCTGGGACCGCAGACCAGACCCAGACCGCTGTGAGCAGAACCAGAGATCCGGATCGCTGTGAGCAGAACCGGTGCCTGATTGACCCGCCGAGCAGAGAGAACCGCCGCTGGACGTGTTGACCAGATCCGTGACAAGGCCCATTCATTTAAAAATTAGGAGTGACTATCCGCCAGAACTGTGCAGAACCCATTCTCTTACTTAAAATAATCTAATACAAACTATGTTAACTTAATTAGAACTACCTCCTAGAAAGCTGTCATCTGTCATTATAAAGCTGCACAACTGTCACCTGTCATTTTAAAGCTGAAAGCTGTCAACTGTCATTCTGAAACTGTGATTCATTTCTGAAAAACTACCTTCACAAAATCGTCTGTATCTCCGGAACCGTTTGTCCTAGGAACGTGGTTTAACTTTCATTTTAAAGCTGTGATTCCAGGCTTTCCAACGAACCTTTTTCCGCAATCGCGATTTACGCACTCGCGAAATTTACCGCGATTTACGATTTTGGCTCAATTTCTCCCCTTGTCAAAATAGCAGCTCCATTCTTTCCTTTGTTAAAATCCGTTTGCAACCTGGTAATAACTCATAGAGCATTGCTAAAGTGAGCCTGAACTAATACCAACAAGCATCTCTCACTCACCCTGAATCTCTAGAGGGAATTAAAATCAGTTAGCACATTTTCCCATCCATTGCCATCACATTTAAAAGCATTTTGGGCCTGTGTTTCAAACTTCTACCTGTTTCCTCTAAGCTTGCTGGGGGGGGGAACTGAATTCCGTATTGTATTTGATTGTATTCCTGAAGACTGTGTGTGTTACTTCCATCTCCTTGCATTGCATATAGGGGGGGGGTGAATTGCCACCAGGGGAAAAGTGAACATATTATCTCTTGTGAAACCATATCAGTTTATTTTCTGTACTGCATTTATTCCTTGCATTTCCTTGAAACCATAAAGCATTTCAGCTACCTCATCCTCTATACTACTTCTAAGTAACCAAATCAGTTTACCAGTAGAACATTATCCATTGTTGATCACTGTCATATTTTAAGTGTGATATCCAATATTAATTTATTATAAAAGTGTGATAGATATATATTGTTATATTTCTCAAATAAACCTTTTAAATTTGCAAAACCGACCTACTTCTTGGCTCAGTGGGGTCAGGGGGATTCTAAGAGAGGGGTGTTATATAAGGGTTGTCATCCAGAGTACATGAACTGGACCTAAAATTATATCAATAAGGGTTTCCCTCAGCATCCCAGACTAGGCATTGACTTAGCTGTAGTGTTGAAGTGAAGCCGCTTAACAATGCCGACCGGAAATCAATCATGGCCACATGTAGGAAAGGCCTGCCCTTAATCTTCGCATCTCTGGTAAGAGTGTCAATGATCCAGTGGCAATGGCCTATCTCTGAGCCTGCCCTAAAGCCTATCTGGAAATCATCAAGTAGGTTGGCAGCCCTGACCCATTTTTTTAGACCATCTAGGACCAGAGATGCAAAGATTTTCCCAGTGAAGTCCAACATTGCTAGAAGTCTGAAGTTCCCAGGAGAGGTCCTTTTGCCCTACTTATAGGTGGGTATTAAGATAGAATTCCTTCAAGATTTGGGTACTCTCCCATCTTCACAGACCTCATTGAAAAGAATAAACAGTATCTTGGACCAGAACTCAGGGGATCTTTTCAATACAGCATTTGCCAGGCCATTTGGTCTTGGAGCCCTAGAGTCTTTAAGTTTATGTATTTTCATTTCTATGTCAACCAGGTCATAACCCAAATCAAAGCTTCTCCTAGTGGAGATAGGTTCCCCGTCTCTTGCGTGGCCACTGGAAAAAGTCTCTCTAATAAACTCGACCCAATCACACTCACTAATACAATTAGTGACCTGCTGGGCTTTAGAAGAGTTTACGTTTGCCAACTGACTCCACATCTTTTTCGTATCCCTAGAGGAAACTGCTTTAAGCAAATACTGCCATTGTGCATTTCAATGGGAGTACTTTCAGCTCTTAACCCATTGTCTGTATCTATATTTTATGAGTCGAGAGGCCTGATAAGCAGCCCACGGGTCAAGTTCAGACTTTTTAATTGCTCTAAGCTCTCTTCTCATAACCCTTTTGGAAGTCTGAATTGGCTTGTCAAACTGAGTTCTCTTTCTAGAGTTAAACGGAAATCATATTAGTGCCTCTTTTTGATTTATATTGGCCTAAGCCTAGTTGCTCAATGGAGAAATCCGCGTTACAAAGTTCTGAATTAGAATTGACTTCAGGCGCCATCTTGGAAAAAGTCCTCCATCTTGGTTTTAATTTCTGCTCACTCTCCAGTAATGATTAAGCTATGTTTTCTGCTGCTAAAACAGAATCGACCTTTGAGCCTATGTCAACACTAGGACTGGCAGAGCAGACTATTTGTCCTGTGCAAACAAGACCTTGTAGTCAGAACAAACTCTCATTCAAAGTGTTATCTATGTCTACAGACCTCATTCTCCCACAAACAGCATTATACAATGAATGTAAGCTGATGCTGCATGTTTCTGAAGGAATCCTGTGTACATTGGAAAGCTAAAGATCCACACAGCTGACGACAACAAAGTTTGTCAGTATGTTTACGGAACCTTGGAGCTAAAGTGAACTCTAATTTAAAGTGTTTTCTGTATCAATAGTCTCAGCCATGAACTGAATGTTAGACAAATTATAACTGTGTACCTTTAACAATAAGCTATTTAATTTGGTTTCTTGAAACTAGGATCAGCCTAAGCTGGATAACCAACATGACCAGACAGAACAAAGTTGTAACCATTGTATTTTGAAGGCTGGAAAACACTTGAAGTATGTAAAGACAATATTGTTGTATTTGCCATGTGAACTGGGCACAAACACAAATGTGTAACTTATTAGTTTGGAGATGGGCTGAGCTATTATCAGGATTGTATATACATACTGCATGTTTTGTGATGATCAGGACTCACTCGCCTGACAGTGTTTGTGGTACACACTGTGAGGTGCTGTGAACCAGATAGCTATCTGCTTTGATATTTGAATCTGTGCAGAATAAATCTTTAAACTTTGTGACTGGCAGATCCAATTTTTGGTGGTACCAAGCCTCGATATTTACTTGATTTTACACTAGGATTGCTGAACTTAGCATACTTTTCTTTGTGTATAGTCAACTTAGACATAGTATCCTTGATCCAGGCTTCGATAAGATGCACCTTCATACCAAGGACTTTTTTAGATGGATCAACTAAGTGTGTAGAAACAAAGTATTCACTTTGGTACGATTTTTCTCTGAACATCTGATTCTATTTCCGCCAGTGTTCACGTCAATATCCCCAACCATGATGTCTGCTGGGGGACCTTGGCCAGCAATAGTGAGTGTCATCATTGCAAGAGTATTTCCCACTACCACTAACCTCCTAATTTGCGGCATAGCCTCCTCATTACAAAATAAATAATCAGTTGTGGATGATAGAGAGCCCTTTTTCCAGGTAGGCTTCCCTAGTCTATCCACAATGACTCGTCCATTAAGCACAAAACATACCCATTCTGCTAATGTGTCTAGTCAGATATTACAATTCTCGTTCTTCAAGGACCTCTCCATAATGGAGAGAGAGGCTACTTACACATTCAGTTTCTGTGATTTCGCCCTTGTAGCAGCAGCTAGCGTTAAAATCTCCTCCAATTATTATATTTTCTGGGATTGATTTTGAGGGGAAATAATGTCTGAGACACTTTCAATAAGGCTGTCTTTGTGTGCAATACCGGGAGGGTCAGACATATTTATAAGACTAATCTTAACCGCAAGGACGTTGGGGTTTTCTTTAGAGTTATTCTAGAAGTGTTAATGATATATTTCTGACGAGATTATAAGGCCTCCAAATGGACGCCCCTTGGTTCCTTTGCTACCCAAAACTTGAAACATCTCATAGCCATCACTGCACAATTCATTCAGCAACCAGCACTCCTGTAGCATAAACATTTCACACTGCAACAGCAAGTCCATTGATCCCTCATTACTCAGAAGGTGAGTGATGCCCTCAACGTTCCATGTGCAAATGGTCCTATTTCAGTTTTTGCTACGATGCATTACTTCGGTGAGTAAGGGATGCATTACGTCTGCATCAGGCTGCCCACTGCCACTGTGTCTTTCCTTGAAGGGGGTGGTAAGGGGTTCATGGCACGCAAAGCTCCAGACAAGATAAGGAGCAGGCCTGTCAACGAGCTGATGGATAGCTTTCTAGCTCTCCTCAGCCAGAGATAAGTGGGGGGTAAGGTCTATTTAGTATTTCGAGGAG
The DNA here is from genome assembly GCF_040938575.1 of Ambystoma mexicanum. NCBI lineage: Eukaryota > Metazoa > Chordata > Amphibia > Caudata > Ambystomatidae > Ambystoma > Ambystoma mexicanum. The sequence continues at coordinate 996,413,724 of NC_090941.1, forward strand.
AAACTGCCTGGGAAGACTAGGAGATAGGAGCAGCATACATTAAGTGCTAGGGTCAGAGCATCAGCAGGCATCCAGTGTTAAGGTCAGGGCATCAATATGCATCCAGTGTGAGGGGCAGGACCATGCTTCATAGCTATGTGCAACGTCTGCGTCTTATAGTTCTGGCTAGAGGAAGAACGGGTGTGGACCTGTTCCCTGCCTTGCGGCTGAACGCACTATTGCTTTGAACCACTCGAGCCAAGATCGGACACAGCCTGCGACTCCCAGTGGTAACAAATCCCAAAAAAACGAGGAAAAGTGTGCTTTTCTGATGTGTAAAACACAGCGGTCTGCCTCCTTGAAATCTTAACAAAAGGGTTGGTTGTTTTGCATAATGCAGGTTGGCACTAATGGGGGCTTTTGAGTAACAAAGCAAAGCTATGGTAAAAGCCATAGATGGGCTTCACAGGCCCCCAGGTTTTTCCCCAAGTCTGTTTCTTTGATGTCTTATCTTTTATTTTTGGACTGGGGCAAACATGTGTGAATTGGAGAATGCTAATGGCCCCTTTCCCTGACAAGTCACAGCTCACTGGGAAGGGGCCATAGCATTCCAAAGTCCCTCATTCTGCCTATTCTCCACAGTAAATGCATGCATCACATAAGCCTGAAACGTTGTAATGCTTGCCCACTTGGACATAATTCTGTGATGTGAAGACAAGTAGGGCAATACACAGTGATGTCTGGTTGTCTTGTGCAGGTAAGGCATTTTCAAGCATCAGTGTGTTGTAAATGTTTCCAGATTTCGGAAATAAGGGGTGTTTACAATGAATGTTTAAAACGAAGAAAGGGAGTGTTTAAATAAAATTGAGCCGAGCATGGGTACAACTTTAAACTGAGAGTGCCACCACAGGGCCGTGACGCCTCAGGATTATCGGGTGCAGGCCCGTCCAACATGCTAGACAGTTTAACAGCAGGGTATCAGGTAATATTATCCCCACCAATAATATCGCCATATATAAGGTTGTGGGGTAAGGCCATAGGCGATATTATTGCTGGGGATAATTTATGGGCTAAATGGGACCAGGGGTTGCAGGGGTGACCCCCCTCCCTTTAAAAAAAATATGTGGGTTGCTGGGGTGTCTCCCGCAGGTTCCATAGCTTAATATTGCCGCTAAGATATGGCGATATTTTTGTATGGCGATATTTTTGCGGGGATATTAACACATGGAACCAACAACAGCTCTATGCATGGACAACTGTGGTTTTAAAATAAACAAAATGATGTCTGCTGCCTGCTGCAGTGGTATTATATTACATTTGGCGCTATTTAAAAGAAAGTGTCAATGAGGTTGACATGAGCAGTTCTTTGCAGTAACCACTGTGGTTTAATTTTTTTTAAATCAAGAAATCTTGTGCAACCTGCTGCGGTGGTAATGCATTTTATTTGGCGCTATTTAAAAGCCTGAGCAAATGAGGCTGAGGGTACACAGATGTTTCAGGCGGTTGTTCATCAGCCCGCCCAGCACCTGACAGTTAAGAATACTTCTCTGACGGGTTGGTACATGGCTTTGAAAGGGATAATAGTTTCAGTGCTTAATTTTCGCAACAGTTGCGCGACAGCCCAGTGGTTAGAGCGAGAAGTGGGGTATTCACAAAAGGGTCATTTGGCGAAAAGCGCAGCGGTGATAGGATGCTCCCTGCAAAGCGAAGGAGCGATCAATGTTTAAATGTGTCATGGCGTTATATATTAGCCTCTGCGTGAACAAACGGAGCTACAGTGGCATTGGAAAGATACAATGGGCCTGATTCATGGAATGTTTTGCACTGTGCAAAGTGACTTTGCGCACGGCAAAAAGACACTTCTGTTCCATGAATCGGGGTGAAACAGTATATCCGCGGGTTTATGGGTTCCCAGTAATGGCATTAACAACTTTGGCAGCTATAATTACAGGACACCTATAGGAGAGACATAAGAAGTGGTAGAGGGAAGGTGACTCGTGTCGAAACAGAGGACGACGAAGAAGAATTGGTAAGGGGAGCAGTGATGGACGTGGTGAGTTTGTCATTATATGCCAGGAGCAGTTGAGTTTCATCACTGTAACAGGATTTTTGGGATATCCTGATCGGGTTGTTGATGCTATTAACACATGGGCAGGTTTAAGTGACACCATGGTAAGTGAGGAATGGCCGAGTAAGGTGCCTTTCGGGGGTCGGGGTCAAGGAGAGAAGTGGTTTAAAATGGGTGAGGGGTAACTCCCGATTTTCAAGGCCCAGGGAGAGCTCAGGGCAATACAGCCGTGTTTGTCAGGAAGTAAGACAACTCGGAGCAGCACAAGTTCGAAGACCTGTTTGTCAAGGATAGGTATGTATTGGTGGGATTGACTGCGGTTCCTGGAGGGTTGCATGCCAATCTTTCCTGGCAAGGTAGCTCAGCGAGTTGAATTGTTGCAACTGAAATCCATGTTGGAGTTCAAGGTCACAGGTTTGAAGATGGGCACTGCTGACCCAGCCTTACATTTTTCCAAGATAGATAATAAATACTAATTTTGGTTGTATAATTGGTTATAATTATAATTGGTTATTAATAACACACTTAATACCCAGAGGCTTCTAAGGGCGGACCCGGGGATCAAACCTGTGTTGATTCATGTCATCTTGCTTCCAAGGCAAACGTGTTGCCCCTGAGCTATCCTCCCGAGCCATGCCGTATAATAATACTTGTATAGAGAATTGCCTATATTGCTCTGGCAAAAGTGGTATGTAAATAGTATAATTAACATAATAAAAGGAGTTGGTTGCAGTGTATGAGCGGCAGCCGGTGCATCAGGCTCCCCGTGCCGAGGGTTTGGGATCACAGCTACTGGTTGATGGGGGTTGATGGAATTTGTGTAGTTATAGAACAGCCACTTTGAAGCTTTGAATAGCGGCATGATCTCGTCAAGGGGATTGATGCAGTGAATGTAATGACTGAACTGCTAATATTTTCAGTTATGTCACAGGAACAAAGGACCGGCGAGAGGTTCGGCCGACAAAGGGTCTGTATCAGGTAACAGCCAAGTTGAGGATTGATGAGAACAAGAGCGGAGTGGCACTGGTAAGGTGGGTTCATGCATGCATGGAGAAGGGGCCCAGTAAAGGACAAGAGATGTAAAAAAAAAAGAAAAAAAGAAAGCACCTAGGACACAAAACATTAGTTAGTTTGTGGAGGCTGCCAAAGTAATTTATGCTGTAACAGCATGTGTTATTAGAATACCCGCATGGTCCAGGTAAAGCTTGCACACTGCAAAGAAGGGCGTATTTGCAGTTTCCAGGTGAGACATGCGTATTGCGTAAAGAGGTTCCGGAAGGTCTATCCGTAGGTGGGGGAAACAAGGGAGCAGTTCAAGACATATCGGTGGCGCCAGGAGTTAGGTCCAGATAGCAGTATAGCTGCATTTGGTTCTTGAAGGTGGGGTCTGTAGATGAAAAGATTGTCAATGTGCAGCGAGGACCACCGGAAGTGAGTACAGAATAATGGACATGCACTTTTAACAATAGGGGGCAGCTGGAATCCTCAATGGCTGCCAAGTAGCCCGGTGCTACGCTCCATAAAGGGTCTGGAAATTACTTCTCAGGAATGGTATGGTATGGTCCACTTGGAAGTAGGTAAGGCCGGAAGAGAGAGGTGCATTATAGCCTGCTCATGGGCAACAGGTGGTGCAGGGATTGCCCGTAGGTGACTATTAGAGGGATTGACCATTTTATGGCAGGTGGGTGACCAGTATTGTGGCAGGTACGTGTTATAACATGGGCCTGGGGAGCACCAAGGTGGTAGGGCTGTCTTGTGTGTGCAGGCACTTAGTGTGGACGGTTGCACCAAGGGTAATGATAGTACACCCAGGGGGTGGTAACCTCACCACCTGGGTAGAGGACAGTAATTAATTGAAATGCAGGAGGGGATCATGGGTTTGTGGCGCGGAATGTGTGGCGAGGTGCATGGGCCAATGCGACCACAGAAAAATATAGAAAGTGGGTGAACGAAAATAGGGAGAGGATTATTATGCACCTGGAAGGATTGGGTTTCGTCAGGCACAGGATGGTGTGCGAAAAGGTCCTAGTATATGTTGCTAGGGACAGGGTTCACCTGTCTGACAAGGGGCATAATGTTTTCCTCTTGGATATGTTTGCAGCACTAAATGGGGCAGGAGGTGCCTAATGAGCCATGGTGAGTAGATTGGGCTGAAATAGGTGGGGGCATTGTGGGTCATGGGGGGGGTCACCCCCAAAGCTTGGCAGAGTTACAAGTGCGGTCCTAGAGAAGGAGGTACGCTGCTTATGCTGCCGCGAGCAATACCCGCCGGATGCATGAGCCAGGATGGAGTTCAACAGGCACTGACACCATTAGGGGACTCCTCAAAAACTGATTGCAGTGGCCCAGGACTCGCACCTTTGAAGGTTATGAGAGTGATTGACTTGAAAGTTGGTTAACCAGAGGTGGGCCGTTCTCGCTAGAACGGAAATCGGAAGTGAACGTGTAACCTGGAAATATGCCAAACCGAAGTGAGGAGAGTTCTTCGGTTTGTGAAGGTGTTTTGTATGCCAGGCACACTGGTGGCCTGAGTAAGGCTAGGGCTGCCAGGTAGGATGACTCCAATAAAGTGACCATGTTTATTCCAATCTGGAAAATTGTCATCTGTGTAATTATTTGGGTGGTGTAACGTGATGAAGGACAATGGTTGGGGGGTTTCAGTAGGGGTTAGCCCCGATAAGCGGATTGCCCACCCCACGCAGGGGGCGCTAGAGGGACAGCCGTCATAGCGGGCCGCCCCTCTGTCCCCCTGCGTCTGGCTTGCCTCCCCTCTCCTGAGGGGGGGTGGAAGGGTGTGACCCCAGGGTACAGCTGGAACCAGCTGGCCCTGGGGAGGCACATGAAATGGTCTGGGCTGCAGGAGGTCACCCTCTTTGCAGTCCAGCAGCAGCATCCACCCTCCCTCCCCGCTGAGTGTTACAGGTAATGAAGGTTGCGCAGGACTGTTTGTTGCATGCATTAACAGAATTTTCTTTTCAAATAGGAATGTTTTGCAGTGTTTCTAATATGTTTTTTCTTTCACAGGCACAGTTGCAAGGGCGGTCCTAGAGAAGGCGGTACGCTGCGTATGCTGCCGTGAGCTATACCTGCTGGCTGCATGGAACAGGATGGGGTTCGACGGGCACTGACACCATTAGGGACAGTTGGGACTCAACAACTGATTGCGGTGGCCCAGGACTCGTTCCATACATGGTTATGGGAGTGACTGAATTGGCGGTTGGTTAACCAGAGGTGGGCCGTTCTCGTTAGAACGGAAACTGGAAGTGACCGTGTCACCCGGAAATATGCCAAACCAAAGTGCGGAGGGCTCACCGGTTTGTGAAACCCCGGAATGGCGAGTGGCCACCCGGGGAGGTGTTTTTATTGGCAAGGTCTGAGTAAGGCTAGGTCCGCCCATTAGGATGACCTCAATAAAGTGACCACGTTTATTCCAATCTGAAAAATTGGAGTCTGTACGATTATTTGGGTGGTGTAACATGTGATGAAGGACAAGGGTTGGGGGCCTTCAGTAGGGGTTAGCCCCGCTATGTTGTCAGTCACACCAGAGGGAAAACACAATCTAATGCCTTTTGAGGTTCTTGCATAAAACAGAAAAGGCACTCCTAATGTGGGACGTGACCTGTGCTGGCCAGGTCACACATACACACAGCCCACCCTCCAAGCACGCCCATCCCATGATTGACCAGCTATTGTGCTGCTGCACCGCAATCTGGGCTAGGTGAAAGTTACAGTCTGAGATCCAAACACACATTTTCACCTAAGTGATAAGGGGTCAGGCCCCATACACCCAAATGTAGGACCCGTCACTGGTAGAAAGGCAGCACCACGGGAGCAAAAAAACAGATCTGCTGTAAAAAATAGCCCAAAATTGGCCAATTGTCAGCCAAAAACAGAACAACATAGCCCAATATGAAATCAGTGTGCATCTGGGAGGTGGAAAGCCGGACTTGCTTCTTGCAAAGCTGCTGATTATTCCAAGTATTGTTAGAGGATTTCTCTTTGGGTAGTACAGTAGAGGAGTTTGGAAAATGATTTGTGTGATTTGGCAATTTCATGCCGTGGCATTGCCCATTGCTATGTGAACCAGATTTTCTCAGTGCAGAACCCTCGTTCCCTCTTTTTCTTTTATGTAACGATGGTTTAGGCAATTCTGGGCGCAAGCGCCACAAAAATTCGCCAAAACCAAAAAAGACTGATTCATAAGGAACAGAAATGTCTGACTGCATTTTTGCTCTTATCTGAAGGTTCCTAGTCCGGGAAAGTGAAGCATACGAGGGCGTCTTTGCTCCACACCCTGCTCCTTCCCCCATGCCTGTCCCCTCCACAGAGAAAACGCAATCAACAGGAAAACATATTTTGTGAAGTAATTCTGTGCACTTTGCATTTCGATCAGCAATAAAAACGATGACACTGTCAGGAAATGCTGACTTTGACATCCGGCACCTCTTTCCTGTCCACCCCATGTTCTTCGAAATAGTTCTGTCACTTTCTGTTTCCATGCGCGGGACTCTGTCAAATATTGGAGTTGGGCGTAGATGAGCGAGGTCTGTGGCAGAGTTGATATCAACTCTGCATTTTTTATCATCATCCTCTGCAGATAGATCTCGTGGGTGGGTAGGTGGTTACGTGTGATATGCTTTCAAAACATGAAAAAGGTTTTGTTAAAGCCAACAGTTTTGACTTTTGTGTAGGTATGCAAAAGACCTTTTCTAGGCACTGCCATAATGGTGCTACCTGGTCATAAGATGGCAACATCTGCCAAATGGTGTTAGTATTTAGGGATATTATGGCAGTGCCTGGCAAATGCCTATCTAATGCCTCTACCAGGGCAAAAACTGCTGGATTTGTCAATGCTTGTATTTAAAAGAAATTCAGTGCAAGGAACAGATGCAAGGGCTCGCCTATCGAACAGAAATCAAGTGGCGGAAGGCACACTTGCTCAAGACATTTAATTACACCAGGAGTGGGTTTACAGCAGCAATGAAGCGATTGCCATTCAGAAGACTGCTTAGAAATAACACTGTCACACCCTTAAAGGCACAGAGCTAGCTCAAAGAGATCCCAAGGTGTTTGTTTTGGAGTAGAGGAGGTCATGAATGGAATGACTTTAGAGGATAGCATGGCCATGGGTGGTCAATGGGTGGATACAAATTTAAACAACACCCACAGGCTGTGTACCTTCCTCACAGACTATCTTCTTAATTTACTTCTCATGCCAATAGTTTGGATTGTAGCAATGCTTACACCGCCATCTAATGGCCAAAACTAGACAAGCTGAAGGCTTGTTCACATTCTTCCACTGGCACTTTACCCTCTGCAGCCACGTCACCCTACAGTCCCCTTGACAGCCAAACCACTCTCCACAGCTCCACTGTTGAAAGGAAATGCACGACTAGTAGCCGTGCTTTAAGTGGGATGAGAAACCGAGGGTGTTATAACAAGGTGACGTTGCCTAAGTGCTGGCTACGACCTAAAGAGTGACCTACAGGCAAGCAGCAGGCAGCTCAGGCAAGGGATGCCTTCCCCCGAACAATACATCATGAGCACATTTGTATTTTGAGTCCCTCTGCATGACCTCACTTGGTTTTATTTACAGCCAACCTGCACCTTGGAAATGTATCTGTCTCTGGGTAGGTTTGTAAATAAATCACTGTCTCAGTATATAAGCAAGCCATACCCCCCAGAGTTGCACGGGTGTGTAGGTGATATGCATGTGGTGGTCTGCTATAGTCTTGTGTATGTAATTATGTGTTCTAACTTCCTGCTTTGAAAAATCGCAAAATTGTCAATCTCCTGGAATCGCCTATACTGATAGCATAGGGCTGGACCCCGCTCCACCCCTGTGAAGGGCGAATGGGTGGGGTTGGTCGAATTTCACTCTCACCAGTACACCCCAGACTGGTATGCCGACATTGCGTCCTAACTTCCTATTTTTGAAAAAGTCGCAAAATCATCAGTCTCCCGAAATTGCCTATACTGATAGCACAGGGCCGGACCCCGCAATGTGTGGGTCTAATGGGTGGGGTTGGTCAGATTTCAGTATCGCCAATACACCCCAGAATGGTATGCTGACCTCGAGCCACAATTTCAGCCTGCCAACTGTTGTGGGCCTGCAGCCAACAATCGCAAAATCAGCACTCTTCCTAGATCGCCTATACTGATAGCACAGGGCCGGACCACGCCCTGTGCAGGGCAGATGAGTGGGTTTGGTCAAATTTCACTATTGCCAGTACACCCCAGACTGGTATGCCGACCTTGGGCCAGAATCTCAGATCACCAGCTGTTATGGCGCTGGAGCCAACCCCCGGACATGCAATCAAACGTTCACAAATATATATAGATTCAACTCATTCTGTAAATAAATCCCCTTTGGAAAGGGGAGGGGGATACACAGCACCAATGTTGGAAGGAGCGGAACTAGGATTTGTGGGGCACTGGGCTGCAAAACCATGTGCTGGCTCACTCATTTGCATAGTTAGCGACATTAGGGACATCAGAGAAAATTATGTCACAGAATGAGTCTGATACTCAAGGGGATCATGGGAAGTTACATTGAAAGAAGTTGGCAGGAGTAAGCCAAGAGGCAAATGGTGTGTGATGTCCAATTTATGAAGTCTCTGGCATTATTAGATATATAAGGCAATACCATGAGTCGGGCTTTTTGGAGTAGCGTACAGTGTGCGCTGAATCACTAAGTCCATGGCCAACATACAGTCATGACTGATATAAGCCTGAATTTGTTAAAATAATGAAGGTAGTTGGGGATTTCAAGTATTTAACTAAAGAAATGATCAAATGTAAGCCACACATTTCGATGGCCATGGGCTTTGGAGTGCAGTACAGAAGGCACTGAGAATGAATGAGTTTTCTTGGTATCAGGTAATAAAATCGCTGCAAAAATATCGCCGGTAAAACAAATCACGGCAAAAATGCTGTGGTTTGACCCGGTAAAGGTGTACCCCATTATACCTTTTAAGGTGAGCGGGAGTTGCGGGGGTGTCCCCCTCTCCCCTTAAATGATATAATGGGTCCAGGGGTTGTGGGGGTATCCCCCGCATCCTTTACATGATTGTGGCAGCAAAACCACTGGATTTTTGCCACGATATTTTGTATTCACAGCCATTTTTGCCGCGATTTTAAGACATGGAACTGTTTTCTTGGCGACCCGAAGTAGACTTTGAAAATTAGGACTGACAGTGGATGCGTGAAGCCTGAGGAAACGCTGAGGGAGGAAACCGCCACGTGAACAGGCCAGATTAAATGGCAAAAGGAAAGGCAGGGTGGCGGAATAGTGATTCGAGGCACGCTTCAATACCTCTGCAGTAACTGCTGGACTGCTGTGAGAACCCTGCCAACTATGGTGGGTGAAATTACCGCTGACAAAACGGAATTGTCAAACTTCGCCAAGAATTCTGTTCCGCCGACTGGTTGGTTTTCTACCTTTTCTGCCACATCTTTAGTCATTTTTCTTTTTGTGTGGAAATTTTTTTTCCCAAAATTGTTCGAAACACACACAAAAAACTGACATTTTAGGAAAAAACACATTTTTGTGTAGCAAAAGGTCACAAACTGCTAACTCTACTCCCCAGGCGAAATTGGCAGATCAGGTGAATTTAGCTTGAAATCTGCCAATTTTCCCATGGATCGAAATTGAGCCATTTCGCCCAACCCTGCTGACAACTACACTCACAGCCTTCACAGAGGCAGCTCCAATATATCGCACAGGTCTTCTTAATTAGTGAGCCAGATACAAAGAATCAGGACTCCATCCCAAGGATGTAATTTCTTAGTTTACTTTACTTTAATTCATTTATTCAAGCACTACCAAAAAAGTTCAGGCATACAGGCGCCCAGGACTAGAGTCCCAACAAAGATGGTTAAAGACCAGTGGGACCTACAAGTAACTGACTCAGCTGCTAGAGGGGCCTAACTAAATAGGCAAGTTTTAAAAAAAAAAACTTTCCAGTGACTCACAACTTCTGGGATCAACAGACATGGCATTCCAGCTCAGAAGTGTAGCCACCCAGAATGTGCCTCTTTTGACCATTGTCAAGTAAGGTCTGGGAACCTCTAACAATTTCAGGTCATTAGATCTGAGTGTCTTAGTGTCTCTCGTCCTATTCAACTATCCACCACATATGCTGGATATTGTCCTGCTAAGCACTTATAAGTGATAGTGAACGAAACCCGATCCTAGCCTCTATAGGTAGCCAATGGAGACTTATCCTAGCATCAGAGACATGATCACATTTTCTAAGTCCCATAATGGCTCTGATTGTGCTATTCTGTACCACTTGAAATCTAGCCATCTCACCCTTCCCAATCCCCACCAGTAAGCTGCCAGTATAGTCAATCTTCGAGCATATAATAGCTCTGGCAACTGTCTCGCAACCTTTCAGGGACAGATAGGGATGGATATGATGCAGGGGTCTGATGTAATAGGCAGCAGAAGAGACAGGACTACTCACCTGAGTCTTCATGGACACGGTTTGGTCAAAACGGACTCCCAGTGTCTTTATTTTATCCTTGGTCATAATTTCGCAATCAGAGATTTGAAAGATTTGACATTCTGCACTGAGATTTTTCAATCTAGGGCTAGAACCTCTGTAGTGAATTTATGGCCCCTAGCCTCTTCTTGGTATTGGTGTATTGTGACCCTGCATGGGTCTATGCAGTCCATAGACCTTTGGTAGTAAGGAATAGATGAGAGGGAGAGACAGAGAAGTGCAGATGGAAACAGAGTAAACGAACAGAGAAGGACATGACGCACAAGCAGTTTCATGGGGGGGGGGGTAAGGGGAATATTTGTGATACTATGGATGCACGTCTTTAGTCTGCACTTGCTTATAAAACAGTGAGAAAGCAACTATAATTAATGTGCTGCTTGTAGTATAATATAGCCAGTGGTAGAAGTGTACCAAAATAAGTAGTGGAACTGTGACCCAGGCAGGGAGCAAAGTGCAACACATTTTTCAAGGGTTCCAGCCATGCTGCTTGACAGCCAATTGATGTGAAATATATTTCAGTTTAGCTGTAACGCCTATTGGGTGGTGAAGTGAAGAAATGTGCTTTGACTTCACAAAGAAAAGTTCAGGAAGGGTGAAAATGATTGCGAGGAACTGTTAAGAGTAAAACATAGAAGTAGTGGAACTCCATTCCCGACCGTCCCCGCTCACTTTGACCACTGAATATAGCTTTCATGGGACCGGCAATATCAAGCCCTGGAGCTGTTTGGTCCTAGTAATAAGCATTGTGTGGTTGCATGATGGGTTTATGTATCTAAGGAAGGAAGCCTACTAGTAGCCAAATCCATAATCTGTGGTTCCTGAAAAATGGAGAAATCTGCTGAGTAGTCCCTTGGGCTACCCCTACTACGTTCATCAGGCCTGATAAACTGTTGGCGTGCATGGGACTATCAACACACGTTTGATTGTCAGTGTTGGCATTAGTTGCACTGTAATTATTCAATAAATCTGCATGGTATGTATTCTATTTATGGAATTTTATGTTCAAACGGGTCTGCTTGGTAGATCCTCAAGGAAGTAAGGAAGAAAGACGGACAAGGGGCTAATGATCCGATTACTCACTGGTTATCTTAATTGCACTTAGTCTTGGGGCTCGATCACAAGGTTGCGAGTATTCCGGCGGTAACTGTGCCAGGATGCCGCCAACACAAATAGCATTACCTCTACTTGGTCCGGCGCAATTAGCGCTGGAACATGGGTAGCGTAAAGGTGGTAAATCGCCAATCCCTAATGGGTCCACTGGACCCAAAGGGTATGGGGTGGAGCTATTAGTGCCGGTGCAATTAGCGCCGCATTAATAGCACCAGAAACGGGTGTAAAAGTCCCACTTTCCGCCCAACTCATGATTGGGCCAGCCCTTAAATTATGCAGTGGTTAATAGCGTTACTGCCGCATTTAAGGCCTACTGTCCAAATTGCGATGAAGCCCGCAGACTTTCGTCTCACAGTCCTACATACCATCCTAAACCTCCTCACGTCCCTTGGAATACAGGATGTGGGTGGGCGGGAGATACTATTGTATACAAACAAAAGAGGAAAGAAAATAATTAACATGGAACAAGGACTAAGACTAAGTAGTCTAAGTAGACTAAGTAGTCTAGTTGCCATGTTGGGTGGGAAAATATAGTTTAGAGGGTCTGTCGCGAGGAGATTAGGTTCCCGGCCATGTCTCCAGCCAACCATTATGGAAGGGAGGGACACATTCTGCTGAGAAGCGCTGGTGGTTGTGTGGGGGCAATTTTTCAAGGAAGTGGATCCTCCCAGGAGGATTGTGTCAAGGCTTTTATCTGTACTTAGACCTCCTGTTCTTTTTCAAATCAATGGTTTATATATGCCTCCTGTTTTGGAAAAGATGTTCCGTAGGTGAGATGTTGAAGAGGAAAATGTGGGATTGGGGCCTATTGAATTGAATTGAAATACTTATAACGCGCAAGACCAAGCAGACATAACTGCATCTGGGCAAAGATGTTAATGTAAGCTTTAAGATTCCAACAAGAGACCTAAGTAGTCCAAAGAGAGGCCTATCGCTGTAGATTATTTAAACAAATATGTCTTTTTTAGAGCTTTGTAGAACTGTATGAGCTCTTTCAAGTTCCTAATCTCCCATGGTAGAGTATTCCATAGTCTAGATCCATATAGTGTGAAATGTCTCTCTCCCTCTGGAAATACGAGATGGGGGAACCACCAATAACAATTTACCAGCCAAGCGCAAAGGTTGGTTAGGTTTGTACCAGAGATATCGAGGGTTGCACACATCTCTTTACTGCGCCACAATTGTATTTCAAAAACTTGGACTCTTGGTCATAGTGAGAGTAGGTTTATTAATAGCCCTTTTTTGATAACACGTGTTTCGGCACACTCCTAGTGCCTTCCTCAGATCAGGGCAATATCTATTTACTGATTATTTATAACATAAATTTTAGAGATTTGGCAAATACAAAAAACAAAAAATCAAAAAATCAATTTAACAAACGTTACATTTACGACGGAGCACAAATCATATTGAGTTCATATGTTTCGCGAATTCCCCAAAGTAAAAAATAAATAATAAATAAAACATCCATTTAGACACATAAACAACGTAAATTACATACATGAACCCATTTGTAAACAAAAATGTTAAGCACATACCAATCAGGAATCGAAAAATCATTTGGAGGAGTGTGGAGGTGGGAGTAAAGGGTAGTTGAAAATATAAAAAAGAAAAAGAGATAGAAATATTGTAAGTCACTAATTAAGATCACGAGATTGCATTGATTAATATATCGGGGAAATCCCAAATGGGTAAATCTAGCTTACCCATCGACTGTTCTGTCCGCTACAAATAACGTATTTGGTGGCTGAGTCCCATCAGACTCTAAACGTTTTCTAGAAAAACCGGGGTGAGACATCAGAGTCAAACCACTGTATTCATACATTGCCGTTTTGTTGCATCCTGACATTACCGTTAGTTTGCCTTCAAGCGTTTAAACAGACTCCCATTTAGCTACGTTAAAAATGTTCTATAGTTCTAAGCGTTTTTTGCCCAGCAGTAAGATCTAAACAATCCTCATGTTAGTTTCCATTAACCCGCATTCTATCATTGTGTGCCATAGAAATTATACGGATGAGGATCCGGACTGCAGTTTCAAACGCGGACCCTTTGTTAATTGGTGCGTTGTTATGTGGGCTTAACCGCCCCCTAGGGCTTACCTGACAAGTTCTGTTTTACTGCATCTCGCGTCGGGTTTCTAAAATGGCAGAGGTCTTTCCCTGTCATTTATATATAAAGTGTTGCTATGGTGCTGGTACTCCGTCCTACCTCTGTTTCCATGCTAGGAAAACTGTCAGCCATATTTTAATGGTGAGGGCTAAATTGTCTACAGCGAGTTCGTGCGTGTTCTAAGGCTGTTTTGAATTTAAAAGGAGCCAGTCCTTCTGCTGCAGTATGAGTTCCATTAATTGTAGTCTTACTCTGGGCTAATTACATGTGATCCTAATCTGAAGTCCCATCCTGTGGAGTGTTAGTTGCTACAGGTGCATGCTGGGAGATGTAGTCTCTGTGAAATTGAGAGGTCAGCGCCTTGATTATCTATAGCGAATTCGTGCGTGTTCTTAAGGCCGTTTCGAATTTAACAGAAGACAGTCCTTCTGCTGAAATATGAGCTCCATTAATTGTAGTCTTAATCTGGACTAAATGCATGTGAACATAGTCCGAGGTCCCATCCTGAGGAGTGTTAACTCCTACAGGTGCATACTGGGAAAAGTAGTCCCCGTGAGATTGTGAGGGCAGGGCAATCCTAAAATCTCGTTCATGGGGAGGCAAAAGTGGTGCTACCTTGAATTTAAATTTACCATATGTTGGGGTACATCATACTAATCTGGATTTTAAAAAAATAATTCAACTACATTGTGGCCTGCTTCACAGGCGCTTCATTCTAATCTATATAATAACAGTTGTCATTTACAGAATTCATAGAAAATATGACATTTCCTTGTCTGTGTTAAGGCCGTCTTCTACACTTCTGAAGAAATTTATAAGTTTAGCCTCCCCCTGACGTAGCAACAGTTCCTGGTCGCCACCTCTGCAACCCAATGTCACTTTTTTTAGGCCGATGAATTTGATGTCTTGTTTATTGTCCATCTGGTGGACGCGCTGCCAGTGTTCTGCTAGAGGCAGATTCTTGTCTTGACTTCCAATCACTGCCAGGTGTTCCCTAATCCTGAAACGGAGTTTACGAATCGTACTGCCAATATAGATTTTTTTGCAAATGCAGATAATAGCGTATATGACATGCTTGCTTTTGCAGTTTATCTGTTCTCGTATCTTAATTCGAAGACCATTATCTGTCTTGAAATTATTTGTCATGGGTGTGGCATATTTGCACATTGTGCATGTGCCACATTTCCTGAACCCTGGGCTGGATTCTTTTAGCCAGGTCCCTGCTGTCTCCTCCTTATCTTCTGGTAGTAATGACGGGCTGAGGCTCTGTTTCAAAGTTTTAGCTCTTCTGTAGGTCAATGATGGGTGGTCGTGTATAAATGACCCAATATGGGGGTCCAATTTAAGTAAGTACCAGTATTTTCTAAGAGATCTCTTAATCACATAGTTGTTTGCACAGTATGTGGTGATAAATTGCACCTTGTCTGGCGGATTCGGTTTCACCTGTTGTGTTAGTGTCTGTTTCCTCGGGATTTTTCGTGCCTTGTTGTAGGCAGTTTCAATGCTCTTCCTTGGATAGCCCCTGGCCTGAAATCTCCTGGACAATGTTTCACATTCCTCATTAAAGTGAGATAGTTCATTGCAGTTCCTCTTAGCCCTAATGTACTCCCCTTTAGGGATATTCCTAATCACCGGTACGTGGTGACAACTCGTTGCATATAATGTGGAGTTGACTTCAGTCTCTTTCCGGTATGTTCTGGTTTTAAGATGTTCTCCCGAAACATAAACATTCAGATCCAAGAAATTGATCTCTGTTTTGCTGCTGATTCCTGTGAACTGAATACCTAACTGGTTGCTATTAATTTGAAGTCTGAATGCTTCCAATTGCTGTGGTGTGCCATTCCATACTAGCAAAACGTCATCAATGTAACGGGTCCATTTGATGACGTGTCTGTTGTAAGCCTCTGTGGTATAGATTAATAGGTCCTCAAACATGCCCATTACCAGGTTCGCTAGTGATGGTGCATATTTGACCCCCATGGCTACCCCCCGTTTTTGTTTGTATATGGTGTTGTTAAAGGTAAAAATACTATTGTCTAGGGTGGCCATGAGCATTTCTTTTAACATGCAAACGAATGGGAAATGTGATGCCGATTCGTCCTTGAAAATGTAGTCAATAGTATCAAGTGCCAAATCATGTCCAATGGACGTATATAGGGCCTTAACATCCCACGTAGCAAGGTGGTATGTAGGCTGCCATCGGATGTTTTCAATGATATGTATTGTAGAGGTAGTGTCTTTCAGGTAGGCTTTAACCAGTTTCACTTTGGGTCTTAGTATGTAGTCTATGAGGTAGGACGGAGTACCAGCACCATAGCAACACTTTATATATAAATGACAGGGAAAGACCTCTGCCATTTTAGAAACCCGACGCGAGATGCAGTAAAACAGAACTTGTCAGGTAAGCCCTAGGGGGCGGTTAAGCCCACATAACAACGCACCAATTAACAAAGGGTCCGCGTTTGAAACTGCAGTCCGGATCCTCATCCGTATAATTTCTATGGCACACAATGATAGAATGCGGGTTAATGGAAACTAACATGAGGATTGTTTAGATCTTACTGCTGGGCAAAAAACGCTTAGAACTATAGAACATTTTTAACGTAGCTAAATGGGAGTCTGTTTAAACGCTTGAAGGCAAACTAACGGTAATGTCAGGATGCAACAAAACGGCAATGTATGAATACAGTGGTTTGACTCTGATGTCTCACCCCGGTTTTTCTAGAAAACGTTTAGAGTCTGATGGGACTCAGCCACCAAATACGTTATTTGTAGCGGACAGAACAGTCGATGGGTAAGCTAGATTTACCCATTTGGGATTTCCCCGATATATTAATCAATGCAATCTCGTGATCTTAATTAGTGACTTACAATATTTCTATCTCTTTTTCTTTTTTATATTTTCAACTACCCTTTACTCCCACCTCCACACTCCTCCAAATGATTTTTCGATTCCTGATTGGTATGTGCTTAACATTTTTGTTTACAAATGGGTTCATGTATGTAATTTACGTTGTTTATGTGTCTAAATGGATGTTTTATTTATTATTTATTTTTTACTTTGGGGAATTCGCGAAACATATGAACTCAATATGATTTGTGCTCCGTCGTAAATGTAACGTTTGTTAAATTGATTTTTTGATTTTTTGTTTTTTGTATTTGCCAAATCTCTAAAATTTATGTTATAAATAATCAGTAAATAGATATTGCCCTGATCTGAGGAAGGCACTAGGAGTGTGCCGAAACACGTGTTATCAAAAAAGGGCTATTAATAAACCTACTCTCACTATGACCAAGAGTCCAAGTTTTTGAAATACAATTGTGGCGCAGTAAAGAGATGTGTGCAACCCTCGATATCTCTTTCACAATCGGAGTGGGGGAACTCTTTGTCTCCGTTTCTGCTGCACACACCATTGCGACACCACCAGATTTGGTGTACATAATTGAAGTCGCGGAGGTCAAAGAGTGATTTGCCCCAAAAAGTTCCCTATAAAAATTATAGGTTTGTACCAGGTCAACTTCACAGCAAGGTATGGGAGGGAAAGATGATGTAGACACTTGTAAACCAAACAAAGGACATTCAAATCAATTCTATCCTTAACCGAAAGCCAGAGCAATGCAAGGCTGAAATAGCGGTTGCTTTAGGTACCTTAAAGATTAGTCTAATTCCCAAATTATGGGCTCTCTGGAGTTTATTCAGCTGTCTCTTTGGGATACCTGCTAACTTTCCACCTCCCTCTCCTTCCTCCTACTGCTCCGCGGAATCCACCTCTGCCATTTGACTTTACGAGGTGGAATCGTACAGGAAGCAAAATCTGCACTGCCAGGTAAGCCCAGCATGGCTATCCCTCCATTTCAGTGCATTTCACTGGCGCTTCAGCGCGGTGCGCCTTTGGCGGCACTGGAAGCTGTTTTTACTTTTGTGCTTACAGTAAAAAACTTTTGTTCTGCTGCTACAGAGAGCTCACGCTGCCCAGTTGGGCTTTACCATCAGTGGGCACTCTGTGGGCCTCATTACGACCCAGGCGGTAAGTTACCGCCTGGGTCGTACCTTTACCACCATGGCGTAAACTACGTTTACGCCATGGTGGTTTGCGGACTTACCGCCCCATTCCGAGGTCGGCGGGGCGGTAAGTCCCCAATCCCCATTTACCCTTCCCCATTCCCATTTTTGCCCCATAGGGCATAATGGGAGTGGGGAAGGCGTTAATTACGCCACCGTAAATTACGGTGGCGTAATTAACAACATGGTCCCTTAGCGCCATGGATTTTAACACCTGCTAAAAGCAGGTGTTAAATCCGCCATGGCGCTAAGGGACCTCGGAATCAGGCGGTAAGGGTCGGCACTGTTTACGCTGCCGTAAACCCCTTACCGCCTGAGTCGTAATGAGGCCCTGTATGTCCATCGTGGCAGCCTCCTTCGGTCTTCTTCCAGGAACCGGAGTGGCTCACCTTCTTTGTGCATCATCATCATAGGGCCAATAGGAGAGCTGGCAGGCATGTAAGCTTCCCCCCCCAGGCCCTCACCAAAGGACCCTATCTCTGCCTGTCCAGGGCTGGGAGGGCTCAGAGGGCCCCCCATGCACTTCCCTGCAGCACCGCACCCTCCACCACCTCCCACCTCACGGAACAGTCGATAAGTCTCACAGCATGCTGCCGGATATTCCAAGAACTTGTGACTCTCCTGGCACCCTGTCCCCTCAATGCAGAGCACCTGTGAATTATGTTCTGACTATCTGATATCCTTCACTAACTCACCAATTTTGGATCGAACTGTGCCAAAGTCAATCTCCCTTTTTTTCGCCTATGCCTCCTATACCCTCTTTATCTTACTGCATCTGTGTTTTGTTTGTGCAATTTCAAATCCAAGTGTTTGTTAACAACTGTACACCCCCCGCCCGTTTTTGCATTGCATTTGTGTGCTGTTTGGTCTATTTCAAATCCAGGTTTATGTTAACAACTGTACACCCCCCATTTTTGCATTGCATTTGTGTGCTGTTTGGGCAATTTCAAATCAAGGTGTGTGTTAACAACTGTACGCCACCCACCCTTTTTTGGTCCCAAGTGCTTCTTCTGTATCTGTTTGCTCTCCTTTTTTGGCTATTAGGCCACCTGGTGAGTTTGTGCTTGTGCCGTGCAGTCTCTCCTTCCATCCTCCATCCTTATCTCTCCGCCAATCCTATGGTACTCACTATTTTTCCTATCCATTCTAATTGCTTTACTATCACCTATCCTCCTTCTCTCACACAGTCTGGAAGGAAAAAGTTTAAAAAAGAGTTCCTGACCACCAACACTGTTCTACCCATTGCGGACACCTACATCAGCGCAACCTCCAGACAGATTGTCACTGAAATCCTATTTTCTGTCCCCTCTCCAGATCTCTAGACCCCTCATCCTATCCCTACTCTCATCTTTCCTATCCTTACCCATTAATGGTGACACTAGATGGGTAGTACTCTTGGCTGCCTTCTCATCATCCAGATGTATCATTAATGTCTATCGTAATGGCACTATTATGGCTCAGGGTCCTCAACCCAACCTCCTCTTCTTTGACTGGCGCCTGCCGTCCCTCACCAACGTCCTTCCTGTGCCTGCTACTCCCTCCTCCTCTCTCTCTGTCCCTCCTCCCCCTCCTCCAACCGGTGTATCACGCCCCTGTGCCCTTCCTTGGAAAACTTTCAAAGGCAGAGACCTGCTTCATCTGCCCATGGTTAATGCTCGCTCTGCTATCAAACATTCTGCTGACATCTGCCTCCTCCTTGTAGACATTAACCTCGATATCCTCGCTCTTACCGAGACATGGTTCAATGCCAGCTCAGTCACTGCTTTTGACTCCCTTCTCCCTGACGGCTACAAGATCATCTCTAAGCCTTGCCAGAACCGCTCTGGCGGTGGGGTTGCCCTGGTCTTCCCTGAGTGGGTCTCTACTTCCCTCATACCCAATCAGTCATAGTCCTCCTTCAAGCACCTTGTCTGCAAGCTGGTCATCTCTGCTACCTCGCCCTTGACCATTGCCACTGTCTATCGACCACCTGGCTCTATCACCCTGTTCCTCTATGAATGGGCTGATTTCTCCTCCTTTTTCCTGACATCTTCTTCTAAACTCCTCCTACTGGGTGACTTCAATATCCACCTTGACTCCTCTTGCATGGTGTCCACTCTCTTCCGTGACCTCTGCACCCTGCTCTCCCTCTCAATTCTCCCCTCTGTTCCTACACACTCGGCTAGACACACCCTTGATGCTTTTATCACAGATCTTTCGCTCTCTGCCACTCTCACCACTCTACTCTCCTGGTCAGACCACTCCCTTCCCTCCTCCCACCTTTTCCCTCTCAACGCTCTGACCACACCTTTCCCAGCTCTGCCAACCTCGTTCACCGACATCAGCCTGATGAAACGAGTGTCAGCTGCTGCCTTTGCATCCACCTTCATCCCACCCTCTCCTCCCACTGCAGACTCGTCCTCCGACTCTGCTCTCAGCAACCTCCATCTCGCCATCTCCAACACTCTCAACATTCTCGCCCAGTTCCTGAGGATATGGCTGAAACACGCCACCAAGCGTAACAATTGGTACGACTCTGATCTAGCAGACTTGAAGCACAAATGCAGAGCTACAGAAAGGAAGTGGCAGACCACAGGCTCATCCTCTGACAAACTGGCCTGTTGCCTTCTCCAGAGGCTAAATCCTCTCTCCAATTGTTCCAAAAAGAGGGCCCACATCCAGGCACGTATCTCTGGAACATCCAACAACATGGCTGAACTCTTTAAAATCTGCAAGGAACTAGCCAATCCTTCTGCATCTCTACCTCACCTCTTCCCGCTCAGGCCCTCTACACTGCACTGGCCACCCACTACACTGCTAAAACTCAGGACATTCTGAGCACTCTTTCCTCCTCCCCTTCGCCATACCCCCATCTCCCTGGCCACCCAACCTCCCTCAGCCTTTCTCTCCTCCTTCTTTCCTATCACCTCGGACAAGGTCACTAGGGTTGTCCACTCTATGAAGGTCTCCTCCAAGCAGGTCTCGCTGTGTTCTTCCAGAACTATTAAGGTCAACATTGACTCCCTTGCTGATTTCTGCAACAGCTCTCTTGCTACTGGCTCTTTTGCCTCCTTCCTCAAGCACTCTCTTGCGAACCCTCCTGATAAAGCCTTCTACTGACTGTCATGTCCGGCTTACTACCATCCCATCTCTATCACTCCCTTCCTTGAGAAACTCCTGGAAAAGCTAGTTTTCCCCTAACTGGTCCAGCATACTGAGGTCGTTGGTTGCCTACATGATCACCAATCTGGATTCTGAGCATCCAGAGGCACAGACACTGCTCTTCTGAACACCCGTGAAGAACTGCTTGCTTCTCTGGATACTAACTCTCACGCAGTCCTCATTCTTCTTGATCTTTCCTCTGCATTTGATAAGGTCAACCACTGCATCCTCATAAAACGGCTCCATGATACCCTTGGTATCTCGGAACGGGCACTGGACTGGCTGACCTGCTTCCTCACTGTCCGTTCCTCCCCGGTCATCCTGGGCTCTTTCTCCTCTCCTACCTCCATTTCCACCTGTGGCATTCCCCAGAGCTCTAACCTCTCACCCTGGCTCATTAACATCTATCTCGCTCTGCTTGCACACCTTATCTCCACTTTCTCCCCTCACTTCCAGTGTTACACAGATGACCCCAAACTCTTCTTTAAACTTCCCTCAGATGCTTTCCCCACTTCCACTACCATTCTCGACTGCCGATCTGCCATCCAGTCCTGGTGTGCCTCTAACGATCTCTGTGTCAATGCCAGCAAGACTGAGATCCTGCCTATTGGGATCCCCACACCCTTTTTCCTCCCTTCACTCTGGCCACCCTCTTTAGGCTCTGGCCACCTTCTCCTGCATCTGGAGCCAGAAACCTTGGAGTCATCTTCGACTCCTCTCTCTCTCTTTCCTCCCGAACATCTTGGACCTTGCCAAGAAGGCCCACTTTCAACTCCATCTCCTAAGAGGTATCTTACCTTTCCTCACTTTCCCCCAGAAGCTCAATGTCTCTAGGGCTCTGGTAATCTCTAGGCTGGACTATTGCAACAGCCTCTTCCTTAATCTTCCCTCTCTGCGCCCCCTCCAGCTTGTC
Organism: Ambystoma mexicanum; assembly: GCF_040938575.1. NCBI lineage: Eukaryota > Metazoa > Chordata > Amphibia > Caudata > Ambystomatidae > Ambystoma > Ambystoma mexicanum. The sequence continues at coordinate 996,435,614 of NC_090941.1, forward strand.
CAGAATAGGGCTGCAAGACTTATCCTTGGCCTTAAACCCAGGGACCCTATCCCTCCAGCCTTAAAATCTCTCCACTGGCTCCCGGTTGCTGCAAGGATCAAGTTCAAATCCCTCTGCATCATCCATAAGGCTACCTGAGGCTGTAGACTTATCTATCTTCAACTTGCACTCACCAAATACTTTCCTTCCAGATCCTTATGCTCCTATGGCTCCAACTCTCTGCATGTCAGGTGCTTTTCTAAGCAGTTATAAAGTGGTATGGGTTCATATCCTTGCGTAGTGCACTATGACCACTCCAGAATAGTGCAAATTGGCACGCTGAGTCACCTGTTCTCCAAGGCCAACCCACAGAATGCCTTGATTAGAAATTAGTAGAACAAGTTCATGGGAAAAGGTGTGTCACGCTCTTCCTCTTCCTATTAATGTGCATGTACTTAGTACAGAATAGGTTATCAAAGTCTTCAGCTCTTCCAAGAGATAATTTATTCACAAGGATGGTCAGCCGTAGCAGTCTGAATGCGTCTCATTTCATGTGATAACAGGTCTCACTACCTAGGTCTGCGTGCAGACCGAGGTAGTGAGACCTGTTATCACAGCACACACACGTTACAAAAAAAGTAAACACGTAATCAAGTACAATTGAGGACAATCAACATGAAATGAGACGCATTCAGACTGCTACGTTATATTGGACCCATTAATGGTATATAATTCAGTATTGGATTATAAATGTCCTTGAGAACGACAAAGGTCGAAAGAAGTGTTGGCTGACCATCCTTGTGAATAAATTATCTATTGGTAGAGCTGAAGACTTTGATAACCTATTCTGCACTAAATGTATGCGCATTAATAGGAAGCGGCAGAGTCTAACACACCTTTTCCCATTAACTTGCTTTTCTAAGCAGCAAGCTGAAGGCAGATCTCTCTCCTCGGCTGGCTCCCTCCTCTGGAACAGCCACCCCCTTCCTCTCTGTCTTGAGCAGGATCTCCTCACTTTCCGGAAGCTCCTCCAGACTTTCCTCTTCACCTTATCCACCTTTCCCCTCTCACTCCTGGGCTAATACCCCACAGTCGCTGAGATTGGTGGCCTGGGACCTTATGTGTCCTTCTGGGTCCCGGCCTTCCTCCCAATCGCCCTCAGCCTTCCGCCCCACCCCAGCACTTGCTTTCGGGCACCCACTGGCTTATGTTCATACAGGCCTGCACTAATTATTGGCAGGTGATCACTCTGTACCAAGCGATCTCTGTCAGGCACATAATGCTGCACCCAATTGACCCCGTGTCACTTCCCTCTGTGGAACTCGCAGCACTTCCCCCATTCCCTGTCCCTGCTCTCCCTCCCTGCACTTGCATGTTCTGTATGTTCACAAGGCCTAGTAGGACCACCCCTTTCCTGTTCATCCATTTGTTTCATGCCATTGTTCCCATGTTGCCTCCCCTTTGCTCTGTGGGTGCTTTGAAACACACATTCTTGGTGTATAAGCGCCTTACAAATGCACAATAAATAAATGTTATTTCCGTAATTGAGTCGGGAATTAATTAGTGTCCCCACTGCAATGTGTGAAGAATCTGAGGGCGTCCTCACTTCTTTCCTCACTATATCCTCCTCCCAGGTGGCCAGGAAAAGGCTGCCTCTTTTGGATCCTGACCCTGGGGGTGGATTTGCAAGGGCGGATCACATGGGTGGAGGAGACTTGAGGAGCGGGGATGAGGCCCCCTTGGGTGAAACACAGTATCCCCCATTTCCCTTTTATAAGGAGCCAAATGTCCCCCACACTTTTATAGGGTATTACCAATCTCTTCCCTATGATTCCAGAAAACACCCTCCCAAAACACACAAACCTGGTACTGAGACAAGGAAGAGACAACACAGAGTCATACATCCTTCCTTTATTAACTCAGTCATACACAAACACCACTCTAGTATTGGGACGAGGAAGAGAGATGCCGAGTACCCTGCCCCTTATGCAGTACAGGAACATTGCCTGCACCTGGGGCCTAGAGGGTGGTATTAATGGCCCCCTCAGGTGAGGCAAAGGAGATCGCCTGTAGAACGCCTGCAGGAGAAGCTGAAGGTGAAGACAGGGAGACGCGTGTCCGAAGCACCAAGGAGCTGCAGGAGTTTTCAGAAGGTTTCCGATGACAGGGCTGGCCTGCCTAGCTCCTGGAGTCAGGGAGACCTCCTCTCTGTTAACCTGAAGCGATGGAGACCCTGGATGTGAGGTGTTTAGTTTAGTTTAGTTTATTATTTGTGTAGCGCCGCCTGGCCCTAGGGCATCCAGGCGTTTGCGATGAATACAACAGAATAATACAACAGAAATGTACAAACCGATTACATATTTACAAATTTACCGAGCCGGGGGCAGCGATAGCCACAGAGAGCCTGCTGACGCGGAGAGCAGCACCCAGAGACAGCATACCCAGTGAGTTAAAGCAGGCTGAATGACTCTGGGATGCTGTGGTTCGAATCGCGTGGTTTATGCAGGAGGCATCGCTCACCAGAGAGCGAAAGGACCGGCTAAGCAGTCAGAATACCAGTCCAGCTTAAAATAGATGATTGCTAAATATTATAACCTGAAGGCGGAAGGAGATGAATGAAAGGATTTTTGTGAATACCATACTTTGTATGAAATGAAACTAACAAGGCCAAGAAAATATTGTGACTGGGCTACCCCAGCACCTTTCATGCACACGATTAATGTGTGCCTGTGAGGCGCTCAGCATCTCAGGGGGCGGGCATGGCAGCTTTTCTTTGGAATCTATGCCCAATAAAAAATGCCATGACTGTACCCTGGAACCCCAGCTCCTGACAAGCATCTGCCCTCTGGGTCCCCCAGCACCTCACAATCACACATAATCATATTCATCATTAATGTGATTATGTCTGACTGCAAGGTGCTGACACACCATGGAGCAGGCATGGCATTTTTTACTGTGCATTGTTGATAAAGCAAGCATGAAAAGTGTTATTATGTAGCTAGGCTTGCATATTCTTTCTGTTGCATGACATTTTGTATTGGGCATCTCTTTGATAATAAAGGAAAGAGAAGATTCAAACTTTGAATCCTCCCGTCCCCTGCACACTATTTTGTGTTGGGCAAACCAACTACTATAGTCTGAAGGAAATGATTTTAGAAATTCAAATGTAAATAATGATTTTCAACCACAGCAAGTTTTGTAAAACACATTTGTGTATATATATTTTTTGCAAAATACAAATTAAATACAAAAACAGTGACAATTTGTTACAGAAAAGAGATAAGTTGAAGACATGTTGACAGTAGTCCACTTTCAAATGGCGACGCGTTTCGAGGAGAAATACCTCTTCTTCATAGGCCTAAACAGACTGATTGTACAAGAGTAAAGGTGTGAGACGCGTTCTACCGCCACAAACAGGTGTGCACGTAAATTTTGCAGAGTGCTGCTTCAAAGGTGAATGCTGGAGATCAGCCAAGTATCTGGAATCTTTTCATCTCTTTGATAATGCAAGGTTGATAAGTGTTAATATGTAGCTAGACTGGCATTTCAATGCAGCCAGTCTAGCCATTTCTTATTGTGGTATAAAATGTTCTATTGGGCATCTTTGGTAAAGCAAGCATGATAAGTGTTATTATGAAGCAAGACTGAAATTTTTTATGCAACCAGTCTAGCCATTTCTTACTGAAGCATGACATTTTGTATTGGGCATCTTTGATAAATTAAGCAGGATCAGTGGCATTATTCTTACTATGGCACAACATTTTGTATTGGGCATCGTTGATAAAGCAAGCAGGATCAGTGGTATTATTCTTACTGTGGCATGACATTTTGTGTTGGGCATCTTTGGTAAATCAAGCATAAGGGTGTTATGTAACTAGACTGGCATTTCAATGCAACCAGTCTAGTCATTTCTTTTTGTGGTATGACATTTTGTATTGGGCATCTTTGATAAAGCAAGCATGTTAAGTGTTATTATGTAGCTCGACAGGCATTTTAGTACTGCCAGTTTAGACATGTTTTCATACTTTGGCATGCATTTTTAATGGTAAAGCCAACAGGAGTATGTTATTACGTGGGGATACTGCCATATATTGGCCGAACAAACATGGACATGTTTTCTTATAGTATCATTACTGGAATTATGCACAAAGCAAACATAAGTATGTTTTTATATGGGAATAGTAGGGTATAATGGTGCAGTCAGCATAGAAATATATGGGCACAGCCAGTGTGAAAATGTTTTATACTGGCACATATTGTGGGAAAAGGCATCAGGAAAATGTGTTGAAGAAATTCTCCTGTGTACTATTGTATTTCTTTCATGAGTTACCCTACAAAACCCAATTGCAAACTGTTTGGCTTTTTACCCAATTTTGTTAAAAAGTGTGCTCTAAAATGCACCATCTTCACCCATTATTTAAAAGAAATTCTAGGGGGGAGCTCCCCCGAACCACTGTTAAGTGGTGCAGGCTACCTCACTACGCTCTGTCCCTCTGGTATATCTGGGGAAAATATTTTCGGCCCTCCTGTTAAAAAATTCACGAGCGGCCACAGATCTATACATTTCCTAGCCCTATTGGCCTATCCTATCCCTAATGACCATTCCAATGACTACCTCTTGACAATGATCTCATGATGGGGTCATCTAGTTTCACACAGCTATGATTGGACAGTTGTCAGGTTAGAATGTTTCACATACAACTTGCCTGCTGATTGGGTATGTCCCTTCAGATGTCCTGGGAAGGGTCGCTTCCATCATAATTGGCCAATAGAATTGTGAGGTGTGATCAGTGTGGTAGAAAAAAAGAATACTTCACATCCTTTCCCATGAGACTCAAAAGGTTAGCACCAACTTACCATTCGCACCCATGTGACTGTTCAACTGACAGTTAATCGTGCGACTTCTCATTGGAAACTTGTTATTCTTCTCCTTCCTTTCTCATGATGTGCCTTGCATGACTTCATGGGGCGTGCTTCTTGGCCTCTTGCTCTGTGAATATGTGCACGTCTAAATAGTGTATTTCTGTATGCATGGAGGTAAATGGCCCTTGCTCCCACGTTAATAGTGCATTTGGCTTATATATTTTTTAAAAATACTATAAATTGATCCCCGCGCATCCCACGCCTCTGCTCGCATCCCCTTGCATCCCCTTTCTTATTGAGCTTCCACTCAACTGCCTCCTAGCCCTCCCACCACCCCTGATTGGCCCTGCTGCACTATTAGCCTCTACCTGGGCAGCCCTCAGCTAAGGGCCCCAAGGCAAAGGGCAGCTCCTGAAGAAGCAGCTCCAGTCCGTGTTTGCCTATGAAGCCAGCTGCCATCAACCAGCAGCGACTGATATGGTAAGTGTGGTCTGGTGTGGGGAATACAGCAATTACTGTATTCCATAAAAAACAACCACTCTTATTACCTTACATAACATAACAAACCGATGCTAGCCAGCTAGTAAGTAGTTTTCCAATCACTGTAGGTGGCTCTCCTCTGACTGCTATATCTCAAATGTAGGCATTTTTCCCACTTGCCAAGTATCTCAAATCTAAGTGTTTTCTACCTACTGCTGTATCTCAAATGTAGGCATGTTTTCCCACTGGTCAAGTATCTCAAATCTAAGAAGAGACCCAGGGTGTATCCTTCCCTATAGAAGGCCAAATGGGAAACAGGGGAGGGAGATGGGTCTGACTTAATTAGACCACTGATAGAGGGCCTAAGATGGAAACAGGGGAGAGAGAGGTGTTCCCATCTCAAAACGGATGGACCGCAGGGCACAGGGAACACATCCCCCATGGAGGAGCCCTAGGGTGGTAATTGCTGCGCACCAAAATGTACTAAAGGGGAAGGGATATGACGACACTGGGTGTAGATAAGGTACTGCCACTAAATAACCCTACTAAAAACCCACACTTCTGTATACACCACAGGGATGGTAATTGCAGCACACAAGAATGTCTGACAGAGGAGAGGATATGGGCCGCAGTTAGTCATGACAGCGAGAGTAGGAAAGGGCATTGCCACTAACCAACCCTACTAAAAACTCAACCTTCTGCATACACCTCTCAAACTCTGAACTAAACACAACCCATGCCTCTACACTACAACAAACGGCACGCACTTCACTACACCACAACAACAAAACAAACCACACATAGCCTTGCCCAACATCACACAGCAGCTACCAACCGAAGAAAAAAAACCTGTGCTCAGCGAACAGTGTCAACCAAACTAACGCTGCCAACAGCACATGACAGGTCTCTTGCTCTTTCTCTAGCTCAGTCCTACTAACTTACCTTCCTCTCCCCTTGCTTTACAGATCCGCCAAAATGCCAAGAAACCACACAGGTGGCAACAGTGCACGGTATAAGAACCTTTAACATAACATTACTTTCAGGTACGCAAGACTGGCACTGGGTGGGGACGGCGGCAAGAATTGCCCATGCTCCTGACCTTAGCGAATGGGCTCATTTTCAGGGCACAGACACCAAGGACCCTGTACTCAGTGAGTGACCCAGATACGCATAGCATGCATTGCTGATGTCATGCATGGCCCTGGAACGCTACTGGACTGCACCAAAAGAGAGTGATTGAGAGCATTCCTAGATGTGCATTGAGCCTTTGGGAATGTCGACAGTGGATGAGACTAAGAATTTGGACCAACTCTGACTGAGAAAGATTGATACGGTATTAGCATAAATGACCTAAAAGAATTTGACCTAAAACATTTGATCACATTTCTTTTACCTTTTTTCGGTCAAATGTAATTAAATATTTATATATATGGGTGGGTAAGAATATAAATTAGGTTGAGGGAAAGTGGTAGGGGGTTGCAGGGGGTCCCCCCTGCACTTTAGACTGAAAAAAGGTCAAATTTAATTTGATCAAATGTGATTAGGTCAAATGTTTTATGTCAAATAGACCCAACCCACTGATACGTTTAGATCAGGTTAGATCGGGTCTCAAGCTCAGGGTGGTTTTCTTACAGCTCAGCATTGTCTCAATATTATTTCTGGTTCCAGTGTTTCTTCTGCAGATTTAAATCAGGGCCGCAAAGTAGCAATTCCAATGATCTGGCTAGAGTTTTGTGATCATATCCTATAATGGGGTCTTAGCATTGTTCAAACCGAGGTGCACTCTGGGAGAGAACTTTCAGGAAGTGACATTTGGATGCTAACACCTTTAAGACAATGGTTTTAAGAACTGTGGATAAACCTAGGAGGAAAGAGCCTGAGTGTAGCAGTAGTCAGGGTGATGCAGAACTGTGAATGATGGCGAATATTTAAAATTCCACTTGGGACTGGGCTTGTATATTTAAATTCAAAACTATATATCCGGTGGAATATTCCTTCTTGCTTTTATACATGAGTGAGCAGCAGAGATAACCCAGTACATGCTACACTAACATTCGCCAGCTTTTTTCATGATCAAAGCAGCTCCTGGAGGCTCTGCAAACAGTGTTCAGTCTGTCTGGTTTGGGTCCTCCCCAAAGATTTTTGTCATGATCAACAAGTGGCTTTATAGTTTTTTACCATGCAAAAAAAGTGTGTTGCTGTGATAGTCCAACTTTAAAAATAATCACAAATGTTCGAATTTTGATACCTGTAATTGCTTTAATGTGAAATATTATGCTGAGATTAAATAACGCATTCGTTTCTGAAGTCATGTAGAAAGTATTTTAACCATCGGGTCAAGAAGCTGTTTGTAACTTCGAAAGTTCATACACTATTCAATATACATTCTCTGCCTGCTGTTCCAATCACCCGAGGCCCTTCACATGGCATGATTTTTCTTTTTTTAATGTGGGGAAGCAACAGGGAGCCTCTTCGTGTTGCCTCCCCACTGCCCCATGCCCCCAAACCAAACCCAAACCTCTTCTCCACACCTTAACTCCCTCCCTCCCCACTTACCTGCAGGCCCGGAGCTTTATGCACCAGTCTGCCACACCTCCCTCTACGGCTGACGCCAAAGAAAGGGAAAAGGGACACAGTCCCTTTTCCCTATGGCGGCGGCCATTTTTGATTCTTATTTTTTTTCTTCAGAGATTGGCGTCACTTACGGCAGCCAATCTTTAGAGGAAAAAAAGAAAGCTATTAAACCCAGGATTAACCATGTGGTGCAAATGGTTTTTTACGCCCCAGCGGGGGGCCACATGGCCGGTAAGGGGCTGCTAGTCTGAGGCCTGGTAGGCCCGAGCGAAGCGAGCTAAAGCAATATTCAGTTAGTCCAATGAAAGATATCAAACCTTTATGATGGATTTTTTAACTAAATTCTTGAAAGCCTACTCAAAACAGTAAGTGTACGTTTTCATCATTAGGTCAAAGCACTGGTATTACTTGATCCAAAACTTACTTCAATATAGCCATTCTTGTAAAGTCCTCTTCTCATGACCAGGCACTCAGCGTCCATGTCCTCAGCGGACCTGCGTCTCTCAGCAAAGGCCAGGAACGTGCTTGTGTTGTTGACATAGAGCAGCGCCGGAATCCTGTATGTGATGCCACCTGGTTCGCTCTTGAACAAGTTGGTCCTCTCTGGCAGCACCATGCTGGATGGTTGCGTGTCGTATTCTACAGGGGAACAGACTCGACTTGTCATGCATAATTGGATACATTTTCCCATAGAAAGACAACTGGTCCACAGCTTTCTCTACCATTGCAAAATCAGATTTTAGAACAATGATAGTCTCTGCTATATCTATCTACCTATATATATATATATAAAAGTGAAAACAAATGTGTGGGGAGTTTGTGGCGAAGCGTTGTTCCTTATACAATTCAACACGGTTTCACCAATATGCACCAAATTTTGCATAGTTACATGTTAGTATCCTGAGGACCTTACTGGCTATGTGACATTTGGACACCCCACCCCGTTCTCCGGATTTCAGCAAAGTCAAAATTTGTTTGTGAGTTTGTGGCTTGGCGAGGCATTGTTCCTTATACAATTCCACACCATTTCACCAATTTGCACCCGATGGTACATAGTTACCTGTTAGGACTCTATGGACATTAATAGATACATTACATTTGGACACCCCACCCCTTTCCCCTGATATCAGCACCTTCACACATCAGACGGTTGCCTGAAATCAGCTAAACATCAATGTGGTCAGTGAAGGACCGCTCCAGACACGAGAAACACAACTCGATGCACGGTTTACAAGATATTTGCACCACAATATGCCACAACGAACTGCACCATGCCAGGGTGAGACGTTGGATGGGGAGAGAGCACAGAAGGTCCCAGTATGCAGCCACATCAAAACACTGAGAGGTTGAGTGGAGTTGTTGGGAGTCTAAAGCAGACCCTCAAGTAAAGGGGTTAACTCTTAAACAATAAACAATAGAGCTTATGACTCCACAGTACCACTTTCTTTTTATAACAGAAGAAGTTAGCTCATGTCCTCAAACTATAACCAACACTTGAAAATAATTAGGGCATTGCTACTACAGGTAAAAAAATACATATTTAAATTTTCGTTATGCAAAAATACATATCACATATATCATATAAGGAGATTCAAAAACTTTTATAAAACAAGTGTGATCAAAAGGCTAGTATAGTACTAGACAAAGATTCACTGAGGTGGTGTGTGCGAAACAACTCCAAAATCAAGGCCCAAAATGTGGCCTAGATGTTACAGTGGCTTGTGTTGTGCATCATCACTTGGACATACCTAAATTCATCACTCTTCCACTTCATACTCATTCATTCCATTCAATTACTCATATATTTATATTCACTCAAACAAATAAAAATTCAAACAATGGTTAAAAAGCCCTACATGTTTCTTTCCTAATCTATTCAGGTTATTCAATCCTTGGAAATTCATCAGGGGCAACACGGATTTGCAACTGTCACACACAAACAGTGGGGGTCATTCCGAGTTGGGTGGTAAGGGAAAAACGATGCCGGTAAAGGACTACCGGCATCGTTTCCCGTTACGGCCCATTCTGACCCACCAGACCGTTATTTACGGTGCCGTAAAGTACGAGGCCGTAAATAGCGGTTTAGTGGCACGCGCCCGACACGCCATGCCGAAATTAGCGGCATGGCGTAAACCGTAGCTGATCCCAAGTATAGCGGACATGGAAAAAACGGCCTCCACAAGACCGCAAAGTACCTTACCGCCATGGAGTAAATACCGGCATCGCCGAGAAGGTGTAAAGAACCCTGAGCAGTGTTTCTAAGAGGAACAGGTGCACTCAATCAGCACAGGTGGAGGCAATGGAGTCTGGCACAGCACAAAAGGAGCACACCCACACACCACACCCCCTCCCACACCAAGATGATACCAATTGTAGCAGCATTCCTGGAGCTGGAGGCCCTGCTTGCAAGGCAGCAACTACAACAACAGCAACAACAACCACAGCCCCCACCACAGAGGATACACAGGAGGAGAAGGAGGGTGAGACAGGCCCAGCATGCCCTACCGGTGCAGCCACCATTACCACGCCGGCAGCCCCCAATCCCCCGCATCAGAGCCACCCCCTTCAACCTCACACCAGAGCAGATCCACACCCTGTACCGGCTTGACCGGGACACCATTACCACCATAGTGGACCTGATACATGACGATATATTGAGCCGCATAGAAATCAGCACTGCCATCCCCCCTCTACTGAAGGTAGTGTCTGTGCTCCACTTCCTTGCCACAGGCACCTACCAGCATACAGTGGGGCACATGCATGGCATTTCACAGCCCATATTTTCCCGGATACTCAACCAAGTGCTGGATGCCCTCCTCAACCGCACAAGAGACTACATATCCCTACCCCAGACTCCCCAGGAGAAATATGACACCAAAGTTGCCTTCCATGCACTGGCAGGCATGCCAAATTGCATAGGTGCCCTCGACTGCACCCACGTTGAATTGGTGGTCCCGCATGCCATGGAGGTGTCGTATCGCAACCGCAAGCAATACCACTCCATCAACGTCCAGATGGTGTGTAATGCCAGTAAAGCCATCACACATTGCAATGCCTGATACCCCGGATCAACTCATGACTCCTTGGTCCTGCGGAACTTAACACTACCACGCTACATGGAGCGACATGCTGGACGACGTGCCTGGCTGCTTGGTGAGTAACCTGAATGGGCCATGGCAGTGCATTGGGGCTGTGAGTAGGTTGTCTGCATACTCCACCTGGGTGGGAAAGGGGGGGGGATGCATACTCCACCCGGGTGGTGATAGAGCAGACCTTCGGCCTGTTGAAGGCACGATTTTGTTGCCTCAGCCGGTCGGGTGAGGCACTCATCTACAGCCACGAAAAGGTGTCCAAGATCACCATGGCATGTGTAATGCTGCACAACATGTGCATCCGTCGGAATGTGCCACTGCCCCCTGACGTGGAACTGCTACCACCAGATGATGATGAGGGGGAGGAGGAAGGAATGGCAGGACAGCATCACGGTGCCGATGCACAGGAGGGACGTTCCGTGCGGCAATCATTGATCAGACAATATTTCTGACTCACAAGTCAGCTGAGGGTGTGAGGATGAAAGGACATTGGGCACTGGGTGTGGGGATACATGTACACCATGCACTGTGCGACCTTAAAAGACACATGCACAATGATCAATGTCCACTCTGTTTTTTAGGGATGATCAACCAGTGTATTGAATAATAATGTACAGCAAAACCTCCACCCTCACCCCCATCCTCCTCCCCCCAACTCCCACACACACCCTCACCCCCTTCCCCCTCCCCCCAACTCCCACACACACCCTCACCCCCCTTCACCTCCCCCCACAACAACCCCACAATAGTCCCATCAGTGCAACATAGGCCACATGTGTGTGGCAGTATGGTCAATGTGCACTCCCAGAGCCAGGGGGATCCATGTCATGGCGGCGCAATGTACGCAGTGACCGACGGACAGGGCTGGTCTGCGTGGAGGAGCTTTGGGAGGGTGGGTACTCCCACTGGGGCTGTGGTCTGGGGGGTGCTGCCTCCAGGGCATCTGCGATCCGGCCCAGCACCTCACAGAGCCGGTTTGTGCTCGCAGTGATCACCTCGCCCAGAGCCTGAAGGTCATTGTGCCACTCCAACCTTGATTCGCGGTTGTCCCGGATGAACTCCTCAATCAGGCCCGTGAGGTGCTGGGAGCGCACTGCATCCATGGCAGGTGTGGCCGATGTGCTTGGCAGGCTTGGTATTGAGCCTGCGGCCCTTTCGGGACTTTCTGCAGGGGAAGTGGATCCAGGACAGGCAGGTGGTACTCCTTGGCCTGTGAGCCCTAGGGTGTCACTCTCCCCAGAGTCGCTGTGTGCCACCTGGCTGTATGATGGAGTGTCTGGGCTATGTCCAATGTCATTGGGGTCCTCCACGTTGGCCACAGAAATTGATGTTGGGCTATCTGGCACATCGAGCAGGCACATGGCAGCATTCTCCCCTGCCACACTGGACTCCTCAGAGTGTACCGTGGGGCATGTGTCCGGCGGCACTGCAGGCATGGGTAGGGGTGCGGGTGGGGGTTGTGCACCCTCCATGGGGGTTGCTGGAGCAGGTGGTGTTGCATGTGTTTTCCTCCTGCTTGCAGGTATACGGTGTCCCCTGGCTCTGCCCCTGGAGGTACTGGCCTGGGTGGCTTCCTGTTCCTCACTTTCATGCCCGCTGCCTGTGGGGGGCAAGAGAGAGACGGCATGAGCAATGATTTGGGAGTCAGCATTTCTTCAAGCCTATGGTATAACAATGGGATTGCAGCGTTTTGTTGACATTTGGGTGGTGAGTGGGACAGTGATCTGGGCTTGGATGGAAAATGCATGCAGATGTCTGGGTCACTCATGTTGGCGGAGTACTGTGGTGACTCACATTGACAGCCTCTTTGTGTGGTATGGCCAATATGGGTTGCAGCCTTGCACCTGACATCAGCCTGGGTCCCACTTGTTACGGCATGATTTCATTGGGGGGGTGGGGGTTTCCCATACATGATGTGACAGCTTGCCCAGCCCTTGGCGGTGCCTTACATTAGGAATGCATTTACTGTCTTGACTCATGACACTCACCTCCATCAGCGGATGACGGAGCACCGCACTCCATTTCGCCAACCCCTTCTATGGCTTCTGTGCCAATCATGTCCGCACACGTTTGCTCCCAGGGCATCATTTTGATGGGAGAAGCTGGGCCTCCTCCTGTCTCCAGGGTCTGACTTCGGTTGGCCGATAGGATGGCCTGCACCCTAAGACGGAGGTCATCCCACCGTTTCCTGCAGTCCTTTGTGGTGCGGGGGGTGTTTCCTACGGCGCTCACCCTCTGTGCAACCAAGTCCCAGATCTCCTTCTTCCTGACAACGGTGGGCCTACGCATGTCACTGCTGAATACTATCTCTGCATGTTCGTGCAGAGTGTCCACCAGTACCTGGAGCTCGTCCTGTGTAAAGCGCTCCTTCCTTATGCGGGCGGCACCCTTTTTCAGTGCTTTCGGCATGATGCTGGTCTCTAATGGCTATTTTTCCGATCCAAATATGCCTCCGGGTCCTGTATGAAGAGGATGGCAATGGATTGTGTTTTTAAAGATGGCCGCGGCGCTCCTTCCCGTTCCTGTGCAATGACGTAATTTCCGTATCCGTTAATTAGCGGTGACCGTAATTTACGGTATCTGTAAATTACGGTCACCGCTAATTACGGACGACGAAGCTTCGATGGCAGTGTTGTAAAGAACGTCTCGCTTCATGCCGCTAAGGGGTTTAACGGGCCCTTTAGCGGTATGCCGCTAGGGGATTTACCGGCATGGCGGAAAGCTTGTGCCCGCGAGGTCGGAATAGCCTGTAAATAGCGGCGTGGTACCAGATCGGACTCGCTCTTTCCGCCATGCCGGTAAAAACCAGTACTTACCGCCAACCTCGGAATGAGGCCCAGTATCTTGGTAATATTCTACTAGCCTAGTCTAGTAAAAGAGCCAAGTCATATGCTGAATGAGTGAAAAACGGTAAAGAGAATGGAGGGTAAATATCCATTATTGGGGTTCAAAGATAAATTTAGAAACCTGGAGAGAAATTCCAAGGACGGGGGGAGTTAATGAATAGCTATAGAAAGTCGGTTACAAGTGACATTAGTGCCTCAATTACCTCTATCCTTCTGAGAGCGTAATGGGACGGGGTACAGTGTATTCACCTAAAAAAGTGAAAGTGGTAAACCTCGTAACTATGAAATTATGTTAGAGGTCATGAAACCTCATTCAAAAACTAGACAGGGAATAATAGAATGGGGAAAGTCTGGGATAGTGCAGAGAGTTGGTATATATTGCCATGGATGACAGTACAGAGACATCATTATCATAGGGGGCCCTATCTGTCAATTTGTAGCATGCCTGATAATTTGTAATACAAAGGGTTAGTATAAAGTACTGTGGATGGCAAAAATGTTAGCCTATTTCCCTTTACTCGGCCCCAGCGGTAAGTTTATGACGAGCCCAATAGTTGCAATGTCGGGGGGAAGTATCCGTTACGAGAGGTTTAATATCAAGAGTTATTACCTGATCGAAGGTCCAGAGTATCGGACGTAGCGGATGGTGTCTCTCCCGTGGCTTCTTATTAGTGAAAAGTTATCACCTCATAAGATGTACGAATTGTCCTACCTAGAGAGATGACATAGGGTCAGGAACAACAAAAGGCTTCGCTAATCCTTGGTGGAATGGCTTTCAATACTACGGGTGAGATAGTTTAGTCAAAAACATATGTATACCTTTGCGTTATTGCGGTAACGAATCTCAAGAGTGGTAGAGTTGCATAGGAGATCGTTCTACTTATATACATCAGGCATCAGGGTGACATCCGAAAGGCTGTCATTCTTCCAATCTGTGGGAGTGCCATCAAGGGAAAGATAACATCAGCAATAAAGTTAAGCTAGGGGACTGCGAAGTTCATCGTATTTTACAGTGTCCTGGAGTTAGGGCGACAACGGTGTATGGTTGTAGCAAGCAGAGACACCATAGTGAATCCTCCGCATCACTTCCTCTGGTTAAATATCAATTGACATTTAGGATAAAAAATGTATTACTTGGGGCATCTGCGGCATAATGGGTTGCATTATTCAAGCGGCGAGTAAAGGATGCAAATGCTCCAGACCAGAGGTTTTTCTCTGTGTGCTTGTCTGTCCGGTTCCAGAGAACGAGAGAGATGTGTCAGGGTCACGGCTTGAATAAAACCTTCCGTATTTCTTTCGATCGAACGTAGGTGCCTGTCAAGGCTCACGTCGCCTTTACTTAATGTATTCTATAAAAGGGGGCGCGAAATATATCTATATCAGCCGAGATTGTTAAAATTAAGATTAAGAGACATCTGATCCTAGGGGAGTGAAGGTGCATGACTTACCTGGGCATCCGTCGTCTAACAGTGGTAGGTGCACTGTCCTGGGCAGTCCATTCCGTGAGTTTGAAGTACAAGGATCAGCCGGCTGCAGCGTCCGTCTCACAGGCTCGTTATCGTGTTCGTACGAGTGGGACTCGTGGATTGTTTTTAAATGGTTTCCGGGTTACCCATAGCCAATCGGGACACTGCGTGTGTTACACGACGTGTTTCACGTCATGTGATCGCATGCGTAGACATGGCGTTTACTCCCGAGTGTAGTTGGTTGGGGCTTAGGCTAGTGGTTTCCCTACGCTGGTGTCCCGAAGGTAAAAAGTAAGCTAGTGGCCCTGCGGGAAGTCAGGTGATCCATCACTGCACGCTACGGAGTACGAGATGCCCACTCCAACATGTCGGCACAGGAGGTTGGTATGTCAATACTAAATAGTAAAAGCTAAGTTACACTAAGAACTTTGTGTTTTTTTTTCTTGACAGACCATTAAGGTCCGAATGTAAAGATAAAATTATCGTCCACGAGATGTTGGTCTGTTAGTACTGAAACGTAAATGCTAAAATGCACTGCAGGCTTAATGTTCTTATCTTGACAGACCATGTGAACCCGAGTGGGAAGGAGAAATTATTATGTTGCCTAACCCTTGCTAGTCATCCATAAACTGCGATCCGAAGGGTGGATGTGTGGGAATACATCACTCCAGCGCGACTAAACCAGAGGTATTGCTCAAAACGTCAGGAGGCAGTAATCCTACTACCATTTCTAGTGGAGTGTGGCCTCACTAGACAGGTGTGCTAACAGTGTAATATGCCCTTGAAGGAGAAGGTGTCCGGTGAGTACTGGTAGAGTCCGGACTTGCTGAACGAGAAATAGACACGATATGCTTCGGGTGTGATAACCCCTTGAGAGTGAAAGTGTCATGACGACTCAAATCTCACTCAGAGGAACATTTCAAATTAATACACGGGTGAGAAGTAGACTTATGCTGGATTGGGTTCAAATTCAGTTACAGCTCTCCATCAGAACTGGGAGTGAGCTGTCTCTTGTCATAATTCAGATGCAAAGATCCCTATTGTAAAGTCAAATTCGGGACTGTGTGTGATAGACAAGGCGCTATGTGACCCAGTCCATTTTCTCATTCAGGCCTGTGTCCATGCTCTTTGTCAAGAAGATAAATTCTTGTTCTTTCTTGGAAAGTAAAAGCCTATTCAGGTTGGTATCTTTGCCCAGCTTAAGTTTATACATTATTGCCCAAGTCAGGTCTTGAATTTGGTGGACATTTTCTATCCAGTGGTCGACAAGTGGGGCATTTTTTTATGCAACTCCGGTGTTCGCTTACACGTAACTTTACTTGTCTTTCTGTTTTGCCTATGTAAATTTTGTTGTATGGGCACCAAATCGCGTAGATTATCCAACAGGTGTTGCAGTTTGTGTGGATTTTCTGTAGCCAAGGTGTTCGTAATCCAATATCTATTTCGGAGCTTTTCTTTGTGAAGGCACAGCAAGTACAGTGTCCACACGGGAAGTGGCCGACTACTTCTTGTAGGCCCCATTATTGTCTTAAAGTGGGGGGAATTGCTGGTCTGAGTGTTACGTCATTCCGTTTGATTTATACTTTGATGTTCCGGCTCCGTTTAAAGGGTACAATAGGTCTCTGGATAGGTTGTGGACCCTTTTCCAAGATGTACCAATGCTTACAAACTAGTTTCTTAAACTTATTAGACATGTGGCTGTAGGTGTTAACGAACACAATCCGGTCTGTTGTGGTGTTCCCAGATCTCTGTTGTTTATATTCAAGGAGTGATTCTCTGTTGTTATTCTCTGCCCTTTTAAAAGCGGTTTTGACGATTTTACTCGGGTATCCTCTTTTTAGTAAACGCTCTTGCATGCTGTTAGCTGTTTTGAAATCAGATCTTCTGGAACTGTTCCTTTTTAACCGTAGGAACTGTCCCAGTGGGAGGATGTCTTGTACGTGTTTCTGGTGAAAGCTGCATAATGTAGAACCGAGTTCTTATCAGTAGGTTTGTTAAAGGGTTTTACAAATAGTATCTCCAAATTGGTATCCGACAGGATTGAGATGTCCAAGAAATCGACCAAGGTGATGCTAGATTTGGAGGTGAATTGCAAGAATCTATTTTGTAGGTTGATCCACCCTAGAAATTCATCTGATTCAGTCGAGGAGCCTTTCCAGATGACAAAAATGTCATCGATGTAGCGTCGTCACAGCCTGATGTTATCTTGGAAGGGATTGGTGTTAGTCATGATTGTGCCGGTTTAAAAAAACTCCATGTATAAATTGGCTACACTGGGAGCTAATGTAGCTCCCATAGCCGTCCCCTGTATTTGTTTGAAAAAGTCCCTGTTAAAGTGGAAGTAACTTTCCATCAGCGCCATTTCTGCACACCAGAGGATGAACAATATGGGTGTTCTTATGGTAATATGGTCCCTTAATAGTTTCTCCTCTAGCATTTCCAATGAGGCCTGTTGCGGTATGTTGGTATATAAGGCCACCACATCAAGGCTTAAGAGTATTTCGGTAAGTGGGTCAAAGGATGAACCTTCGACTTCCGCAATGATCTGTTATATCTTGGACATACGAGGCCATCTTTTTTTACTAGCGGTTGTAAAAATTTGTCAGCAAACCGTGACAGTGGTTCTAGGACAGAGTTCACTCCCGAGACTATGGGTCTACCGGGTGGTTTGATTAGGGATTTATGAATTTTTGGAAGCACATAATATTGTGGAATTAGAGGTTTATCATTGACTAGAAAATATGCTTCTTTCCTTGTGATCCAACCTCTTTCTTCAGCTTCAGCGACTTAAATGGATATAATATTTGCTAGTCTGGAGGTTGGGTCTTCTACAAGTGGTTGATAACACGTCAAGTCCAGAAGTTGTCGGTTACACTCTAGCACATAGTCTTCCCGATTAAGGAGTACTATTGCGCCACCTTTATCCGCTTTACGGATAATAATTTCCCGATTATTTAGTAGATTTTTTCTTGCTAAATTTTCAGTGTTGCTGGTGTTGTGGTATGTCGATTTCGTATTGGAAAGTTCCAATTTTTCTAAGTCTTTCATTACCCTATTCTCAAATACCCAGGCTTCGGAACTTTGTGCGTTAGTGGGAACGGAAAAGATAGATTTATTCTGCAGGCCCGATTCCGAGGGTTCTGCGTCATAAACGTTATCCTGAGAGTACTGGTGAAGATGAATCTTTCGCATCAGTTGATGGAATTCTTGTCGGAAAAGGAGTGGATTATGCAAGTTAGTAGCAACAAAACCCATTCCCTTTTCAAATAGTCTCATTTCCACTTGGGTGGGTTGGTATACAGAGAGGTTTACCACAAGGCCTGCATGCTCCTCGTCACTCGAGGTTCTAGATCCCAGGCCTCCAGACCCCTCTCTAAAAAAGATTGGCCAGTACCCGTGTTTGCTGGATTCCCTCTAGTTTGTCCACGATTAGAGTTGTTTCTACCTCGAGAGTTGTTGCCTCTGTTTTGTTTGCGATAGTTGGATCTACCGCGATTGGTTGGTGCAGTGCTATGTGTACTGCCGTCACTGGAACTGAATGATGTGTTGTTAAAGGCGACTTTCCTCTGTCCTCGTGTGTTACTAGATGTAGAAGCCTCTAGCTGGCATTCCGCTTGATAGTTTTCCTGGGTGTACGGGAAGCTTTTTCATGGCTGAAATTAACAAGATCTTTATTCATTCTACACACTCGTTCTTTTAGGGTGTCTTCTTTGAATGCAATCATTTAAGTCATTAGGCTATCTAGTCTTCTTTTGTAAAGTTCTAAGTATGCAGCTGCACACCAACTCTCGCCTCCCCTCAACGTCTGCTCTGGGGTATGTCAGACAGCCACACGTGCCCATTCTCAGTGCAGTTTACTTCAGGGTGCAAAGCACATCAAGCGATAAGCGAATTAGAATAGCGACCTACAGGATCAGTGTTATCATGTCTGTCTACAGAACCTGTTCACAGAACGAGTATTTCTACAAGTATATGTATATATTTCTATAATACAAAAGCCTAGCCGGGTCTGTGGCTAGGTGTACTAATGCATATACTACGAATTTTCCAGGATGAATTATATATCCATCTAAAACTGCATATTTTGGATACTATTTTAGGACCATGAATGGACTCATGAAGATTCTAACACGTATCTGTTTTCTTTACAAGATCATCTGACAATTACTACAGATACACAGTTGTCCTTAATAAGGGATTGTATAATTTAATATACAACAAGAATTAATTGACACATGAACTGTTGCATAGAGTAGTTATTTGATGTATAATCCTTGAAAAAGCACAGATGGCGAAACCTGTGGCCATGATGTTAGCTTGTTAGATACATTGTGACTAAACAATCACCAATACTTATTAATTAAACTCTTACGCTTGAGACATGATTGGATCCACAGTTATCGTTTGCAATTTAGAGTACTGGGGTGCATAAAATGTTGACCTCCCCTCCTTACCCTGAGTGTTCTGCTAAATTTAAAGCCCCTCATTCAAGCAGGAGTCAGCACAAAATAAAGAGCTGTTGCATAGCCATTTCTGCCTGTGTTCCAGTGTAACTATGAGCTCCTTTTTAAACGTTCTGTACAAGTGGCTGTCAAACCATAATCCAATTTCTTTCAGCAATATGGATGAAGGCTTGCTGTGGCATTGCAGCCCACAGACCTTAAATCATTGCCAATTCAGCGCCAGCATTAAAGATTTCTTTAAGCGGATGTTA
The DNA here is from genome assembly GCF_040938575.1 of Ambystoma mexicanum. Lineage (NCBI taxonomy): Eukaryota > Metazoa > Chordata > Amphibia > Caudata > Ambystomatidae > Ambystoma > Ambystoma mexicanum. Next base: position 996,455,628 of record NC_090941.1, read on the forward strand.
TATTCAATTTGGTTTTTAGTGTTTATTTCTTGTTATCCTAATTTTGTATCCGGAAAATATATTGAAGCAAGTTTCCAGGCACACATATATGTTGAAAAAGTTCAGAAGAGGGTCTCGATGGTACGCATGCTGCTGGATTACCAACAGGCAAAAGAAATGTGTTATGACATTTCAGATAGTTAGATCAATTATTTAGGAATTTTCCACTCAAAACATTTTCATTGCTCACCTGCTGCAACTGATATATTCATCTGATATAGCTCCACAGCATCAAGAAAACCTGTTCAGTGAAGAAGCCTCCCACATGAATTAATTAATCTTTTATTACACGCTAATTACCAAAGATCACTCACTAAACGCGGTACCGGGATTCAAACCTCTGTTGCTCTGCTTTGTCTTGTGTCCAAGACTAGTGCGTTCCCCTTGAGATTTGCTCTCGGCCCTAAGGACTGTGAGGACAACTTGATGATTGGCTGCAATGAACAGGGTGCTGGGCTAGGAAAGGATCAGACTTAAACGAAGGGGAAAGAGGAGGATATCAAAAGGATTTGGGGAAAATACAGATGATATATGATGTGCAAGTTGCTTTACAAATGTAAAGATTATTTTGATTGGTTGTAAATCTATCCATCGTATCATGAATAAAAAGTGAACAAAGAGAACAAAATAGATTTTTTAAAGGTATATTACTATTATATCTTAATCCACAATACAAAGTCAGCATCTTCATACAGATCCAACTATTAGTTTATTCATTTACAGAGATCAGATGGTAACGCAAACATCACAGCCAAGCGTATTCAGTATGAGGACTGGGGGTGAAAGATATATATGGGGAAGAAGCGGCAGAGAGGGTATAGCCAAAGGATATACAGTGTGGAGGGCAAGGCGCTCTGATAGGCATTGAATGTTAACATTTACACTGTGTTAAGAATGATCATTCAATGTAACCTATAGGTCATTATTTAATAAGTATTACAACCCGTGCTCATGAAAACAGGTATTATCTACTGTTCAAAGCACATGTTTCGTGCTGCTGGTTGTCATATCCCCGGGGATGCACTATTTGGCCTTGCACTGACTGCCCTGCATTCCTTCCCTGCAATTCTCCTATGTTCTCCTGTGGCCCACACATCTGCGCCCAGACCCCGTGCCAAACTCTAAGCCGCCGCCCACTATAAAGGGCAAGGTAGTGGAAGGGAGACTCCTCGCAGAGGCACACATTCAATTTCCATGGCAGCCATGTTTTTTTGGCATTCGCTCAGTGCTTCCACTTCCAATGGCCAGGTTTTCTTTAATAAATACATGTCATTAGCCTCTCAAAGTTGGTCCTTGGGTGCTAATAGCAATATTTCCCCCATGGGGTGGGAACCTCCACTAACCCTTGTTAAAGATACTCTCTCCACTCGGGTATATTGACTTGAGGTAAGGACTCGTACTATCCAGTAATGGCCCTTGGAATACAGCATTTATACGAAAGTATTGAAACAACCGAATTGCAGGGTCTGTGGTAGCGACCGTGTAGTTATGGTTAAATTACTCAACCCATCGGGAGAGCAGTTTTTTGGCCACTTATAACTTTGGTGCCGTTTGACGAATCCTCACGAAACATTGCAAAATAAAGTATACAGCCACCTCTGAATTGCTTTGTGAAGTTTTGTAATGTTTGTGGACATCGTACAAGCCCGCTGATTGGCCAATTAAAAATGTGAGCAGCGTCAAAAATTATAAAATGGACAGCATGTTGCAATTCGCGAAGTACGCCCACAGTCCATGAACATCGCAGTAAAAACATATCCAAAAACACATTACACTTGTCAAACAAATGAAACTATCTCTGGGGAGTTGAGGGGTGATGAGGATGGGATGGGATGGGACATGCCTAGAAAAAGCCATAAATCAGGTGTTTTTTTCTTCTCCAATGTTCGCCAGCATCTCAGACGTTGCCGGACATTGCTTTGATGTTCGCCATCTTGAGAAATGTTCGAGGACATCTATGCATTAGGGTGCATTACAGGGCAATTATTACATGGCATATAACGTTGGCACATTTCAACGAAACTGCACGAAACTTTGTAATAAAACTACAGACTCAACTTTGAATGTTGTTGCAAAGTGTTTTGCTGTTTTGTCAAGAGGGGGCAAAATTAGAGGGGGGGTCCCAACATTTTTGGATGGCTTATAACTTTTGTGCCATTTGATGAATCTGCACAAAAGTTTGGAAATCAAATATAGACCCAACTTTGAATGTTATCAAAGGTTGAAGGGATTTTGTCAAGAGGGGACAAAATGGTAGGGGGGTTACCAAACTCTTAGAAATGGGATAGCCTTGAATGGGGAAAAAAATTCTTCTTGCGACTACAATGTTAAATAGATTTGCATCAAACTTGTTCGAGGAGCATTGGCAAGGACCCAAAAGTATGCTGTTGTAAATCTGTCCTGTGTTTTATTGTGTCAAAATGTAGGTACAAAAAATAGTGACATACCTTTGGTGCCTGGGGAGTGGGCCTGGCCCCCGGCAAGGACAAATATCTACAGTGCTTTGCTTATTGGAGCATGCAGCATGGCCGAAGCCCATGCCCCATGGATTGTGGACACCGGCCATTGGTCACATTATGGGGTTATAGTAGACACTGGACCTGGATGCAGGTTAGGGGCAGTGTATAACAAGGGTGTATTTTGGGGCCAGTGTGATGGTCGAGCCTAGTCAATTCAACCATGAATTGCATCCCCAGCATGCGCTGCTGAAAATGGCACACATCAGTATGCACTGCAAAAATATGTTAAAGGTTTAAAGTCATTTGATATATGTTAAAAGTGAAATTATTAATAACTCATTTACAGTGCTGTAACATCATGAAACATGTTCACTTATAAAATCCATTGAAATTCAGTGAATGAACGTTTTTTTTAAAAAAGGTATTGGTTATTTGTAATATGCCTATACAGCTGAATGGTGTTTCAAGGCACATCAAGACAAAGAGGGGGAGAAAAAAACAGGACAAAAAACGTTCCTACTAGGTCTGGAGACATTTGGATCGTGCAAGTCCATTGGAGAAATGAGGGGTGAGCAGGAGGAGTTGAAAGAAGGGAGGGAAGGGGAGGAAAACAAACAAAACATTCCTACTAGGCTGAGAGGCAATTTGGATCATGCAAGTGCATTAACAAGAAATGAAGATGGAGAGGGGGAGGAGGGGAAGTGAAGGTAGGAGAGGGAAAGGGGAAGGGAAACAAGACAAACACGATCCTACTAGGCTGTTGGCAATTCGGATCGTGCAAGTGCAGTAACCAGAATTAAGGGGCAAGGGGGAATGCAAAGGGGTGACAGGTGCATTTAAGTGCAATTAACAGGTACAAACATAGCGCAAGGCTGGGACTGAGACAAAATATGGTGGGTGCACGACTGGGAAAGCAACACCTATGGAGTAGGGGGCTACATTAGGTTGGCAGGTACAGTTAGATAAAGGGACACTATGTTTAAGTTGCACTAAGAAAAACCTATCGAATTCACAGAAAAAATATTGTTAAGGGGACGTAATGGTTAAGTTGCACTAATAAAAACATATGAAATACATTGAAAAAAACATTGTTAAAGGGACGTTATGGTTGCAAGTAAAATCGAAAAAGCAAAGACATTTGCCAGTTATGGTAAGCTATGCAAAAAATTTTCATGCCACCGCCATGCACTTGTAAGACTAACGCCCAGAACATCGTAGATGGCATCACAAATGGCATCATCGATGACATCACTGATGACATTACATATGACCAGTGGTCGAAGTGTGCGAAAAGAAGTGCTGGAACCATGATCACTGCGCCATGCCCCTTCCACTTGCAATACAAACCTCCAAACGAATGTGCCTGCTGTTTAAGGGAATGTTTAGTGCATTGCACTGAAAGTGCAAGTTTCAACTTCGTCCTACACTTTTATTTGAAAACAAAACCATTCCGGGAGGGTTTCTTTTCAAAATGAAAGTATAGGAACGGTAAAACCTAATATAAAAAAAGTAAAGGAGCACCGCTCCCAACCGCCCCTCCCTCTTCAACCACTGCATATGACGCCACTCCTCTGTAACAGTCCTGATAGAAAGTCCCTACAAGGGGTTCTGTTTAGAGTGTTGCTAGTAACATATGAAGGGTAATAGGGAGGCCTCTTGTGAACTACTGCATGTACGACTAAAGAGGTTTTGTTGTTAATGCAGCAATCTATTAATAAATTCACATAAGCAATAACTGCAGCATGGACCCTTTTTATTTTATTGTGCATTTGTAAGGTGCTTATACATCAAGTAAATTGTGTTTCAAAGCGCCCACATGGCAACGGAGAGGGTCCATGTGAATGAAAGACAAATGTTACAATGAGAGAGAGAGAAGCGATCCTACTAGGCCTTGTGAGCATTCAGAGCATGCAAGTGCAGGGAGAGAGAAGGGATGGGGGAAGTGCTAGGTGTTCCATGGAGGGAAGTGCTAGGAAGTATGTTGCAAGCAGCTGTTAAGTGACTGGCAGAGATCACTTGGTAGAGTGGTCAACTGGCAGTGAATAAGTGCAGGCCAGTATGCGCCCAGGGCAAGTGTTGGGAGTGGGCAGAGGCTGAAGGCGATTGAGGTGGGAGGCCAGGACACAGTTGGACACATAGGGGCCCTGGTCACCAATCTCAGTGACTGTGGGGTTTAGCAAAAGGGGGGAGGGGGAAGGAGGAGGCGCAAAAGAAGGTCTTGAGGAGCTTCTGGAATTTGAGGAGATCCGGCTCAAGATGAAGAGGAAGGGGGAGGCTGTTCCATAGGAGAGAGCCAGCCAAGGAAAGAGATCAGCCACCAGCTCGCTGTTTAGCAAAGTGCTTCACACACAGACAGTTGGTGCCGGAGGAGCATAAAAATCTAGAGGGAGCATATTTAGTGAGAGTCAGTTGTGGATAGAATGGTCCCCAGTCCCAGACAGCCTTATGGATGATGGAGAGGAATTTGAATTTGATCCTTGCCGCAACCGGGAGCCAGTGAATCGATTTTAGGGCTGGAAAGATGCAGTCCCTCGGCTTGAGGCCAAGCATAAGTCTCCCAGCCCTATTCTGGATTAGATGGAGGGGACGTAGGGAGGAAGAGGGTAGATTAAGGAAGAGACTATTGCAGACGTCACGATAACCTGGGAGGGATGGTCATTGAGGAAGGAGGTCAGCCAGTCGAGTGCCTGCTCCGAGATACCTAATGTATTGTGGAGCCGTTCTATGAGCATGGAGTGGTTGACCGTGTCAAAATGCAGAGGAGAGATCAAGTAGAATGAGAACAGCTGGAGGATTTGAATCAAGAGATGCAAGTAGCTCTTCACATGTGTTCAGAAGAGCAGTTTCTGGCCTCTGGATGTTCAGAATCTAGATTGATAGTTGTGTAGGCAATGAGCAAGCACAGTATGTTGGGTCAGTTGGGGAGGACCAGCTTCTCCAAGAGTTTCTCAAGGAAGAGGGTGATAGAGACGGGGCGGTAGTTAGCTGGACAGGTCTTTAGAAGGTCTTTTTTTTCCAGGACGGGGCATACAAGAGAGTGCATGAGGGAAGAGGGGAAAGACCCAGCAGCAAAGGAGTGATTGCAGAATTGCAGAATTCAGCAATGCAGGGGCAAGAGATCAAATATTGTCCTTAGTAGTTCTGGAAGAACAGAGGGAGACCTGTTTGGAGGAGACCTTCATAGAGAGAACAACTCTAGTGACCTCATCAGATGTGATAGGAGAGAAGGAGGAGAGAAAGGCAGAGGGGGGTTGGGAAGCGATAGGTGGCAGGGGGTGATGGAAGGGGAGGGGGAAAGGGAAAGGGAAGCAAGGGTGCTCAGGATGTCCTGAGTTTTTGCAGTGAAGTGTGTGGCCAGTGCATTGCAGAGAGCCTGGGAGGGAACAGGTGAGGTGGGGACTGCAGAAGGGTTGGCTATTTCCTTGCAGATTTGAAAGAGTTCTGCTGTGTTGTTGGATGCACCAGAGATGTGAGCCTAGATGTGGGCCCTTTTCTTGGAGTGAATGGAGAGTCAGTATTGCTTTTGGCGAAGGCGGCAGGCCACTTTGTCAGAGGGTGAGCCTGAGGTCTGCCACTTCTGTTCCGCAGCTATGCACTTGCGTTTCAGGGCTGCAAGTTCAGTGTAGTACCAGGTGTTGCACTTGGATGCATGTTTCAGGTGGATCGTCATGACTTGGGCAAGAATATTAAGAGTATTAGTGGCGGCACGGTGGAGATTGTTGAGAGCGGAGTCAGAGTGTTACGCTCACCTGGTTCCCACAGGGGCGTCGGTCGGACCCGGACAGCTGCGGTCTCCACCAACGTGATGCGTAGTGCAGAGATGACTGTTTGGACTGGCCCGCCTAGTTTCGTCTGCTTGACCCGAAGAAGTATTCTCCTGCAAGTGGAGAAAGGGATTTAGCCACCCGTCGATTTTAGCAAGGACCCTGCGCTGCTCCCAATCTCCCCACTAGTCACCTCTGATATTTCCTTTTATTAAGCTCACCTTATGTATTTAAATGATGAGCTCTCCATCCTGCTTGGCATGCAGGGGCGCGTAGATACCAGTTACTTCACTGGCTTGAAGGTACTGGAGGAGTTCCGGCTATTAACTCCGGGGCTAATAAAGTTCAAAAGAGTTCAATATGTCCGATGTTCACTCTTGTTCCATTTCCTTTTTAGAATTGCACTGGGTCCAAAAGAATATTGCCTGGAGGTAGCTGATGGCGTTTGGGTAAGAGTCTGTATTTCCCAACACTGTCCGGTAAAGTTGCCTGAGTTTAATTTGTTTGTGTTCTCTTTATAGGTGTTGCATATGAAGATGTGGCATGTTAAAGGGTAATGCCTCTGGTGATAAATCATGTAGGTCTATGGTAAGTGATGATATTTGTCGGCTTCCGGGCTCACCTTGTTGTTTCTTTGATTTTCCCCTGATGCTGGAGTTCAACGACGAAAAAGATGGAGAGAGCGCCGAGTTTAAAGATGCTGTGGACTGGTTAGTATAACGCGGCGCTGCAGCTGGCGATGCGACGCGTGTTGGAATAATGTTTTTTCCAGGCTCGGAGACGTGCTGGGTCCGGAATCAGGTAAGGAATAAAAATGATGTTCGTTATCTAACCTTTTCTCCTTCTTTTCCCCCTTTTCCTAGGTGCTCCGGACTCGAGATGGGCGTGGCAGAAGACTGGATGCAGGCTTGCAGGCACAGTGATTGTTACGCTGCATAATGCAGAATAATTCGAAACGTGTGCTGCTTGAGAGGAGTATGTACAGAGAGTAGGCACAAAATAGTTGCAGTGGCGAATGAGGACCGGGTTACAGATTGGTCCTGAATAGGCTGTAGATAGGGTAAGCATTGCTGATTGCATTAAAATTATATTGCAGATAGGAGGCGGTGGCTGGCCGGTCGAGTCGGTGAGAGTCAAGATGTCTAGGCTAGTAGCCATGATTTAACCATAGCTCTGAAAGGCCAGAATGCGGATACTAATCTAGTTGTAGGAGGGAGGGTGTTCCAATATCGTGCTGCGAGCACTGGGAAACTGGAGCCTCCTGCTGTTTTTAGGTTATAGTTGGGGATCTTTAGTTGGTGCAGGTAAGGAGTTCTGGTGGGTCTAATGGGGCGGTGTCTAGAGAATTTGTCTGAAAGGTAGCGTGGGGCAGTACGTGACAGGCACTTGTGGGTGATGACCAGGGTTCTTAGCTTAATTCTGTCGCGGATCGGGAGCCAGAGGACTTCTTTGCTAACCGTGGAGGGCAAATCTTTTATTTTGCAGGATCTGGAGCTTGTTCAAATTTTTAGTGGTAGTGCCTAAGTAGAGTGTGTTACAATAGTCTAATTTAGACAATATCAGTGCTCTAGATAGGGTGAGGCAACTAGAGGTGAAGAGAAAAGGCCTGCAGGCATTGAACAATTTATTGGTGTAAGAGGTAGTAGAGATGGGAGAGTTTATTTGTTTCTTTAGAGACAGGGTAGAGTCGAGGTATACACCTAGAGTTTTGACCTCTTTGAATACTTTTATGATGTTGCCATCAATGGTAAAGTATTGGTACCTTTGGTCCAGTTTATTGAGGCGAGCCTGGGAGCCTACGATAAGCAATTCTGTCTTATCGTCGTTTAGCCAAAGACTGTGTGTAGCCATCCAGGCTTGGATTTCTAGGTAGATGTCATTAAGTTTAGCAACATCTTCTTCATAGCAGCCAGTGAGCGTGATGAGGACCTGGGTATCGTCAGCATAATTAGTGTAACTGACACCCAGATCATCAAGACGGTCAAATAGGAGCTTCGTGAAGATGTTGTAAAGAGTGGGAGAAATGCAGGAGCCTTGGGGCACTCCACATGTGATTGGGATAGGGTCAGCAGCCGCAGTGGGGGGGAAGACTCTAGTCGACCTGTCAGACAGAAATGACTGGATCCACTTCGTGGCATTCTGAGAGAATGCAGCAGCCGAGGAGAGGTGTTGAGTAAGGATCTGGTGGTCAACCAGATCAAAGGCAGCAGAGAGATCCAACAAGAGCAAGATGGCCAGTTTGCCCTTGTCTTTGGCGTCATCCATTTGGATTTTTAGATCCAAGAGGGCCGTTTCCGTCCCGTGCCTTGGTCTAAAGCCGGATTGCCGCAGGCCTAGAAGGTTGTTGTCTTCCAAATGTTGTTGTATTTGGAGATAGGCTACCCTATCCAAGATTTTGAGAAGAAATGGGACTGTGGTGATGGGCCTGTAATTAGTCGGGATGTTGGGATCTAGGTTAGGTTTGTTGTGCAGGGGTATGACCCACGCTTCTTTAAGGTTGTTGGGGACCACTGAGTTTTTGAAGGAGGAGTTGTTCAGAGAGGTGATGAGAGGGGCTAGCTCATTAGCTCCGTCTTTGATGACAGATGCGGGGCAAATGTCACCTTTGCAGTTGGATGGTTTGAGACTAGCGATTATCTTGATTACTTCCTCTTCTGAGACTGGTGAGAAGTGGAAGGAGGGGCAGTTAGGGGTGGTGTGGTTAATTTTGCTGCTGGGGTTCTGCTTGGAGGCAAGGCTAGCTTTTTTTGCTTCTATCTTGGTTTGTAGGAGGGCAATTTTGTTAGCGAGGGCGAGCTGGATATTGTTACACCAGGCCTTGTCTTTGATGCAGTCCTCTGTAGGAGGCAGTGGTGATTCAAGTTCTTTTAGTATCGAAAAGAGTTCTTTAGTGCTGGATTTGGCATTTTGTATTCTCAAGTTGTAGATCTCTTTTTTAGCGTTTAAGATGGCGGATTTGTAGGTGGAGGCAGCTGACGTGAATTTGTCTTTCGTGGAGAGAGAAGGGGCTTTTCTCCAGCTAGTTTCTGCAGTTCTTTTGATATTGCGGAGAGCTTTTAGTTCTGCTGAGAACCATTTGTTGGAATGGGCAATAGGTTTGGCTTTTTGTTGTTTGAGGGGAGCAATCTGGTTGAGGGCTAGTTCTAAGGTATTGTTATATAGGTCTACTATGTCTGCAGGGTTGTTATTTAGCGTTGGTAAGTTAACTTTACTGATAGGTGCAAGGAGAGGTTTGAGGTTCTCTATAGTGATGTTGCGGTTATTTCTGGAGATTATTTGAGGTAGCTTAGTGGGTCGTGCGGTGGATGGTGAGGATCTATGTAAAGAGAAGGTAATAAGGTGATGGTCAGTCCAAGCACAGGGGGTGATGTCCATCAGTGAGAGGTTGCAGTTGGCATCTGCAAGCCAATCGAGGGATCTTCCTTTTGTATGTGTAGGTTGATTAATGTGTTGGGTGAAGCCTAGATGAGTAATCGTGTCATTAAGGGAAGTGGTCTGGTTATCATTGGGGTCATTGAGTCCCAAGTTGAAATCTCCCAGGATGATGATTTGGGAACTCGGTTTGAGATTGGTGGTGAGTAGGAGAGAGATATCCTCTTCAAAGGTGGAGGGGGGTCCTGGGGGTCTGTATATAATATGGAGCAGGATGGTTTGTGTGTCAGATAATGGGAGTTTGATGGATAAAAGTTTGGCTGAAGGTAGGGTTGTGCTAGTTACTTCTCTAATGTTTAGGGTGGATTTCGCAATAATTGCGATTCCTCCTCCTATTCCATTTTTTCTGTCAGCTCGGATGAGGTTGTAGTTGTCTGGAGTGGCTAGAGCTATAGTGGGACCAGCTGCCGGGTGGAGCCATGTCTCCGTGATAGCGATAAAGTCTAGGTGGTTAGTGGAGATAATGTCGGCGACATCAGTAGCGTGGGCTACCAAAGAGCGAGCATTGATGAGAGCTCCCTTGATGGAGGTCTGTGGAGAGTTGGCTTTGGTGTGTGGTGGCGAGTGAAGTATAGCTGGGTTGTGACTCGGTGGGAGGTCAGTGAGTGAGGTAGGCTGCTTGGGGTACTTAGTCTGATTGAAAAGCGTTCTGGTGAGTTTTGTATCAAGAATAGTGCAATAGATGAGTCTATCGTTTCTAATCATGGTCGGTGGGGCTATGTTCATGAGCGTGGTGGTAGGTGCAGCAAGGCGAGAACCTAGTCTAGTGTTTCTAAGGGGTGTGGGACAGGGTATGCAGGGTGAGGTTGGGCGGGCGAATTTGTTTAACCATTCTGTTGGAGATAGTAGATCTGGGTAAAGTGGTGGGGTAGTGTGGGTGCGGTTCTGAGGTGAGATATTCTGGAGCAATGGGAGGAGGGTAGCCATAGTTAGAGTGGCGCCTCTAAATGTAGCCATTGTGGATGACTTGGCTCTAAAGATGGGGGCAATGTGGTTCATTGGTTATTAGCAAGGGTAGTTTGTGTACTCAATTAACGTATGTGTAGACACTGGATAGGCACTACAGTAGTAAAGTATCGTGGTAGCTATAGGTAAGGCACCACACAAAAACAGATGTGGTCTATTAGTGACCATAAGGCGCAACACAAATCAGGTGTGGTCTATTAGAGACCATAAGGCACTACACAAATCAGGTATGGTCTATTAACGACCATAAGGCACAACACAAATCAGGTGTGGTGTATTAGTGACCATAAGGCACTACACAAATCAGGTATGGTCTATTAGCGACCATAAGGCACAACACAAATCAGGTATGGTCTATTAGCGACCATGGGGCACAACACAAATCAGGTGTGGTCTATTAGCGACCATAGGGCACAACACAACTCAGGTGTGGTCTATTGGCGACCATGAGGCACTACACAAATCAGGTATGGTCCATTAGCGACCATAAGGCACAACACACATCAGGTGTGGTCTATTAGCGACCATAAGGCACTACACAAATCAGTTGTGGTCTATTAACAACCAAAAGGCACAGCATAAGTCAAATGTGGTCTATTAGTGACCCTGGGGTGCAGCACATGCTACAGTGTGGCGGCATCTAGGTCCAGAATAGCACCTAGGCTGAGTTAGGCAACGCCTGGGTTCGGGTGGGATACTGGAGCCAATAGGCTGTCAGGGGGCAATTGAGTTCCGGGTCGTACCTAGAACTACAATACTAGAGTGTCAAGTGCGAGGAGAGTATTGGCGTGTTGGAGCGCAAAACTATAAGGCACAAGCTGACAGGTTAGACTGCTAGGGTGCAATTACCTGTGGCAGAGAGAACAATCATGTTGCCAAAATCTAGAGTGCAGTTGGGAGAGGCATATGGCCTTGTAGAGGGTGGAGGGAGCTCCTACTTCTCCCTGATGCAGTTGGAGGTGCTTTCGGGTGTGGGGGCTCCTGCCCTCTCCACCTCGCTGGGGACAATGAGTGGGCTCAGGGGCAAAACAGGGCCTTTTCCTGGCCTTCGCCGGGCCGCCGGCTTTCCGCCTGCCGGCGGAAGTTGTGGGCTGAAATAAGGCTCGATGTTGCCTAGCAACGTAGCTGCTACCAAGCCTCGTTATGGGCCCGTGCAGCGCCCGACATTTTCTTTTGTTTTCGATGCGGGAATCATCTGATTCAGCCTCCGGCTGATTAAAGGAACAGATGGGAGCTCGCTGAAGGGATTGGGGCAGCAGTATGGTGCAGGGCAAGGCAGATCTCACCCTGATTGATTTGTCTGCTGGGCGGGTCCTCGTGGTGCGATGCTGAGCTGGTGGGTATGCTGGCAGTTGGTGGGGGCTCCTGCCCTCTCCACCTCGCTGGGGACAATGAGTGGGCTCAGGGGCAAAACAGGGCCTTTTCCTGGCCTTCGCCTAGCCGCCAGCTTTCCGCCTGCCGGTGGAAGTTGTGGGCTGAAATAAGGCTCGATGTTGCCTAGCAACGTAGCTGCTACCAAGCCTTGTTATGGGCCCATGCAGCGCCCGACATTTTCTTTTGTTTTCGATGCTGGAATCATCTGATTCAGCCTCCGGAAGATTAAAGGAACAGATGGGAGCTCCCTCAAGGGCTCGGGGCAGCAGTATGGTGCAGGGCAAGGCAGATCTCACCCTGATTGATTTGTCTGCTGGGCGGGTCCTCGTGGTGCGATGCTGAGCTGGTGGGTATGCTGGCAGTTGGTAGGGGCTCCTATTATGAGCCTGGCACCTAAGGCGCCAGGACTGAAGCCAAACAGCCTCCAGCCGGGGCTGTTGGGGGTTTGATAAATATCTGGATGCCTGCTCCCGGGGCTGATGGACTCGATCCGGATGCCCGAGGGTAGGCATCGTGACACAGAGGTAGAGTCTGCAGTGGGGGGAAGAGGGGATCAAGGTAGATGCAAAAGCAGGAGAAGGAGTTTAGAGGTGGATGTGAGGAGAGAGGAGAAGAAATCAGCCCATTCAGAAAGGATCAGGGTGGTAGAGCCAGGTGGCCTGTAGCTAGTGACAGTGGTCAGGAAAGAGATGACCAGCTTGCAGACCAGGCTCTCGAACCATAGAAGTAGAGTATTTTTTATCCGGTATGTTTGGCAAGTAGAATCATAAATTCAAGCCTCTCAGAATCTAGACTAATTTTAAACTTGAAATCAACGGGTAACAATACAAGAATTACTACACATATGTGTTAGTACAAAAATATATATATGGAGAACATCAATGCATATAAATCTGTGGCACATGCAGGGAATCTCTAGTAAGGAGTAAACAAATAATATGAGCCTCATTACAAGTTTGCCGGTCCGATAACAACGGTGGCAGTAAGCTACCGGCACCGTTGTTAACAGACCAGCAAACTACGAGGTCTGTGGGCAGGTGCCTTTTTGCCCGCCAGGTCTGACTTGGTGGGCAGAACGGCACCGCTCGCAGACCTTGACGGATGCTCCAGCACCATTCATGAATGGTGCCGGTCCATCCGTCCTCCCCATTCCCATTGAGTCCAATGGGATTCAATGGGAGCAATAGGGAATTACCGGGACAGCCGGGGCTATAATGGGCCGGCTGGGCGCCGAAAAAAAAAATTACTCCGGCGGGAGCCGTGCGGGATTTACCGGCACAGCTAGCCGCCGGACTCATAATGAGGCCTTATGAACAGAAAATGAAACTAAGATTAGAGTTCATCATCATGTACTAACATGGTACTGCCTGTGGGCCTGCTTATTGTTCCCTGTATGTGCACCATGAGCTTAGGCCAAACCCTAAGGAAAGTTCCTTAAGAACATAGCACAGGTTAAGGTCTACATTTTCAGGACCTTTAAAGTATGCGTATCATGTTTTCAATGCAGTATGACCAGAACAATTCCTCTGCTTAAAATTCTCACTGTTACTGAACAAAAACAACCACCCCGGATATGTGATGTCATCATTGATGTCATTGATAATGCCATTTGTGATGTCATCTTTGATGTCCTGGGTGTTAGTCTTAGCAGTGCATGGTGGCGGCATGAGTTATGGTTGCTTAGCTTACCATAACTGGCGAATTTCTTTAGTTTTTCGATTTTAACTTGCAATCACAACGTCCCTATAACAACATTTTTGTCAATGTCTCGGGAGCATAGCTCAGGGGCAACACACTCACCTTGGGAGCAAGAACATGCGGAGCAACACAGGTTTGATTTCTGGGTCTGTGTTTAGTGCTTAGAAACCTCTGGCTATTAACCGCGTTATAAATAACCAATTAAAAAAAAATGTATTTCATAGGTTTTTTATTAGTGCAAGTTCACCATAACGTCCCCTTGACAAAGATTTCTCAGTGAATACATTGTTAGGGAAGAACGATTGTCCTAAAACCTGGAGATTCATGTTTATCATGATTGAAGTTACGTGCATAATTTGGTTGTGCTATGTGCAGCTCGCTTGATTTAGGGGCACAAGAAAGCAACCTCTTTGTGAAATGAAAAATGTGCTATGCTAGAATCACCTCAGTTCTGAGTCCAAGCACATGGAATCTGAAGTCTTGGTCAGAAGGTGGTGGGGTCCCAGTAGTATGGAGACCAAAAAAGACAACACTGGAAAAGCAAAGAGTAGCAAGAAGGACATTCCCATCCTAAAAAAAACAATCCACAATCGCTGTGGCTTTGTTTCAATACACTTAGGCCTTGAGAAGAAGGTCTTTCTTTCGAAACTTGGCAGTGTGCTCGCTCCTGCGAGTCATCATTATTTATTTATTTTATTTTATTTGCACCTAATCCTGTACCTGAGTTCAGTTCCTACGCACGGATCGGGGATTTAAACCTATGTTGCTTTGCTTGGTTTTGCTTCCAAGACCAGCGCCTTGCCCCTGTGCTATCCTCCGACAGCTCAGATACTTTCCCATATGGCCGTCACATGATATCACCCTTGCATGACGCACCGTGCCAGAGAGGTGGGGTGGTGTAGTAAGTGTCAGAAGCTTACACATGAGCAGACATAATGATAGTGTCCAAAGACCCCAACAAAATAATCGCTTCCTCTAAAGGATATCAGAAATGTAAGGAAAGACCAAAGGAATGTGACATGTCTGAACGGGAGAATGTATTTATTTATGTATTTAAATTTATATAGCGCACATCGGCCCTGGGGCATCGTGGTGCTTGTTACAGAAGGCTTAGAGATTGCAGTTTTAAGAAATACAGCATTTGATTAACATTTACAGGAATAGAGACAAGGGTGCAGGTTCCTTGGTTACAGTGCAACCTTGCCTTAATGGGTAGTCAAACAGGCTGTTAAGCTTAGGCAAGTTAATTGAACAGGTTAGTTTTCAACATTTTGCGGCATATTACAGCATATCATTTTTCATTTCTGAGCGGAGTGGATGGGACGTACCCCTAAAGGAGTGCATGTTTCATAGAAAAAAGAAATTGAAAGCAAAAGACAGCACGCATGTTTACAGAGACTGAGAAACAATATGAATCATAACCCATGTGTAGATAGTTTCTAACGCTAGATTCGCCTAGCTTCTAAGCACTATAATAATAGGGGCGCTGATGTACGGCGGTAGATGTTGTGAAAGAGAAGCTGGTGGCTCAGAGAAGTTGTCCTGGTAAATCTTGGCAAAGGGAGAATGGAAATGTGGCTGTACAACGCGGAAATGAGATCATCCATGCCAATTGGCAAGTCGATCGCGCGGCGCGCAGCCTCCCTATTGTCCGGCTCAAAGATGAGGAGGAAACAATCGAGGTCATTATGCAATCAACAGAGGAGAACGCACTTGATCTTGTGTACATTCGGGACAAACATTGTGAGAATGATAAAAGACAAGGACATCTGGGAATTTTGCATGAATCCGCCTGGCCGGAGAAGCCAATACCAATGGAGTGCCCGGATGGATCCCTCCTTTGTTGCATGAGCTTTATACAATCGAAACAGTCCTTAAATCCTGCTTTCATCAAGAACAACATTAGATTGGTGTTTGGAAAAAGAGAAAATCAGGGACGGTGCTACGTTAAGTAGGTAGTAGTAAAAAGTATCTATTGAGCAACATCATCACCCACAAGGTTAGCTTGAAGATGCAAAAGGAACACTTCAAAATGTAGGGACACAATAAATTAAGTATAACTCATTGGTTTCAAGAATTACAGGTAGCAGCAGCAGCCCAAGAGCAAATCATGTTCCTGAACGTCACAGTTTACTGCTTCGCAACTCAATGTTCTATTAGCCTGGGAAGCACAAAGTGACCCAAATGCTGCTTGGCGCAACATTCCAAAGGCTGACCCGCTTCATCCTGATCCTCTTCCCTGCTGCCACCGTTCTTTATAATGCGCGTGCTCTTGCTCCTTGGCATGGAAGATGGTGGACCAGCCAGGACAGACTGGTACATACCGCTCAATCAGATTGGCCACTTAACCGAAATAAATGTGTGATTCAGGGCAAAGCACTGCATCTCCTAATACATCAAATCAGGATTATGTGAAAACCAGTTCCACAGTGTAGTCCCTATTGGATAACATCTCCAAGCTACATCTCATCCTGGTTTCAATAGATCATTCTTAAGCTCATCATCACACCTAACTGTTATATGTGCCGCGCCTCCTGTTCGAGGTGCTACTTCTACAATACATCGTGATGTTCATTTGGAGCTAAAGGGCCTATTTCAAATACCGAAAAATGTATTTTATGATGTTTATGAATGTCATGCATGGGTCACCTCTGCGACTCTGGAGTTGTCTGGGTGGAATCTCTATAAACCTTTAAACAGATTTCTTTTAAACTGGCCAGCCAAATTACTAATCGGCACTGGAAGGTTTTGATTAGAGGTCTGGTGGATCTCAATTTAGGCTACTCATGGATTAGAAGGATGGTTTGCTGAATTTGTTGCACCACTTCGAAGACAACTGGAATTATTTTACTATCTTCCTGTAGAAGGGATCTGTGCACTTGGCAGGAGAGTGATGCTGAAACTGAGATAATTCTGTAAAATTGTTCCTGTAATCTTCACTGTTTATTGGCTCCCGGGGAGGGGGAAGCAACCAATCAGGTTGCTCGGATCGCGGGCAGAATCCCACAATCCAAGCCCGTGCTCAGCGCAACCTTGTGGTTGCTTCTCCTGCCAACCATCTTCCCACCCTTCCCTTAACTTCTATTTCCCCGTCCCTCGTACCCCACATACCTGATGGCTGTGGCGGCCCGCTGCTGCTCCCCCTTCATTCTTCCTGCCATTTTGGAAATGGAAGAGGGGCTATACTTGCAGCCCCGTCTTCCAGCTCTGTGGCGGCCATCTCTAGGCAGTCATTTCTATGAATGAACGGGACACCACAAGGCGTCCAGTTCATTTATAGAAAAGACACGCTATTAGCACGTCGGGTTGTTTGGATTGGCAACTCAGAGTGCTAATAGCATTAAGTGCCCGTACCACAGGCTATACAGGGGGTTAACGTTCCTGGGCCCCAAGTATAGCACGTGGAATGGGTACTTAACACTATATTGATTGACAGCTGCACAGGTTGTTGTATTGTGTCTTACATTGCTGTTTTTTAAAGCACCTTTTTAAAAACACAGGTACTTCAAAGAGCAGAGCTTAGTGGGTGAACATGGTGGAGGAGTGTAAACAGGAGAAAGGGTGTGAAGGAGGGTAGGGAAGGGCATCATGGAAGGGGACTGTGAGCAGCAGCAACAAAGAGGTGGCGGGCGTAGCATACAACTGCAGTACCAAGCCAGTAAATTCATGATTACACATCAGCATATTTAGAAAACAAAGGCAAAGCATAATTAAGGTCATGTATCTGTCGCTAGAAGTACTGCGCGGGTGTCGACCGGAGCTACTGTGGGCCGTCAGCGATCTGAGAATCTGGGGAAAGGACGGTGGGTGGAGAAAGCTGAGACTATATAGTCATACGATGGAAGGCGGCCCACAGGGGATTCTGACTACCTCAGAGAGGACTGCTTGCCGAAGAAGGATACCGTCACAGCACGGCGTGACCACTGATATATTCTTGTTTAGATTCGGCAAGTTCAATTACTTTTGTTGAGAGGCTGTTCAGCTGCTTAGCCATTTGTTGTCTGAACAAAGATTTTTAGGCATTGAATTCTAGAAATGCAGCATTAAGGAGAAACAGGTATAGACTCCCTGTCGGTTCTCATTGTATTTTGTCATGGTTAACTTGTTTTCTACACAGGTTTGCAGAGTTAACCTCGCAGTTACTTTTTCATGTAAGGAGAGAGGTATTCGGGTCCCACAGAGAACACACTGCGGTGGACTATGCTCACTGACTTGATCCTGGAATGAGACCTTCGAGGATGGCAAAATGACTGTGCACCCTGCCAGCAATCGCCATCAAACAACTTTTAAAAGGAGAGGTGGTAGATCCCAGTTCTCCAACAAAAAGGATGGTTGGAGCTGGTTGACATCCGCATAGGTGTACAAGGAGACGCTAAAAAGACTCAAACGGAATGGCAAAAGGTTGCACATATACATTAAGCAGAATGGATGAGAGCAAGGAGCTTTGCGGGACAGCACATGTCAAGGAGTGCGGCTTCGATCAATCGCCTTCAAAATGTCATTGGGCTTTGCCAGTAAAAATAGATTATGTCCCATTAACTTGCTGAAGGCACGCCCGAGAAGGACTGAGCCCCCTGGATTTTTCTATAAAATTGTACAATTCACCCACCACTAATCTCCAAGAGTTTAGCCACCACTAGTAGGAGAGAGATTGTCATGTAATTCTCCATATTTTGAGGGTGAAGAACAGGGTTTTTCAAAAGAGGTCAGATAATTGCCCTGCTTAGATCATCTGGAACATGACCCAGAGAGATGGATGAATTGATCGCCTGAGTTGGTGTTTTGCAGACCACTGAAGAGCAGACTTTAGGCACCCAGAAATGGCAAATGCAGAGGAGACCCGGACTTGTGTTTCTGCTGCAAACAGCAGAAAGTAGAGCAAAAGCAGTAACCCCACCAGATGACTGTCCAAAACATACCATAGGACTAAATCATAACTTGCAAACTGGTCACAAAACTCCACAGCAGGAATCTTTGGGAGCGACGAGGGTTATGGAACATACAGTTCTTTAAGAATAGAAAATATCTCCCTCCGTGGTTATGTGCCAATTCAATCCAACTATTTCTGATCCTTTCTCATTAAGGAAGGGGTACTCGGAGTTAGTTAATATGTGTTAATGACAGCCACTCTTCCTCCCCATGACTGCTTTCGGTCATTGCATATTAGCAGGTACCCAGATGGAATAGTGTTCAATAACGCTAGACTATAGGATTCTTCTAAACACCTTTCAGTAATGAAAATTGGATCAAATATTATTGTCAAGAAAATGCATTAACTCGGACTCAATCATTTTCTCTAACTCGACATTGAAATCTTAATATTTTCAGATGTATTAGTCTTAAGTAGTTGGGCAATTTTATTTGCGGTTATTTTTTCTACATTATTAGGTTTGAGAGATGTAGAACGCTCACTCAGTACCACATGGGCACCGTCGCTCTACTGATCACTCATATTCAGTTCTCACCTTATAAATTGGCAGATTGATTCTGGAGCTCTCCCAGACTTCTGCTTCAGTCCAGGGCCCAGACATATCCGGCGCGCTCTTCACAGTGGCGTGCCTTGACACACTCTCGGCATTCCAGGCGCATACGTCCACCATGCAGCTGGACAGCTGAAGGTTGAAAGCTATCTGGGCTTTGTCTGTGTAAAGTTGAAAGTTACGGGTGATATACTTGATGAGTGATTCCAGGATCCTCACATGTGCTGAAGAGACAGTAGGTAGGGCATTTTGTTCTTGGCGGTTTCCTCTTTAACAGGTTGTGAATTTAAAGAGACCCACATTTCACCTAGTCTGACCATTCTTCTGAAATGGAGGTAGCCAGTCAAAGGCAGAGTCATTATTTGCCATGCATGTTTGTAGACTTTTAAGAAAGAATGAGGGCTTCCGCAGTGTTGGAGGCAGCGGGCGAGTCAAGTAGCATGAAAACTGCTTGAACGCTTACATCGAAACACTTTCTATTAACTGTTCTCTCATTAACAGTGAACAGAGTTGTCTCTGCACTTTTATGACTGGTGTTAATAATGTGAGTCTTTCACTGAGGTAATATATTTGGTTAGTAACTAACTTTTTAACCATAAATGGGATATTATTATTTTTTAATTGTTGTTTGGTTAATTAAATCAACCTTTAACATTCAACAAAATAAAAGGACATGTAATTCATTTCCCGAATAAAAACAATTATCAAAATCAAACAAACCCTTCCAAAAGAAATTGTTTTTAAACAAATTCTTGAAAAAATTATTTTCTAGTTTCCCCTAATCAGCAAGACTAAATGACCTCAAAAAACCTACAACAGAAATCATGTCTGAAGTTACGAAGCATCCCAAACATCTATCCCACGAATATTCCAGGTCAATACGATCTAGAGAGTGAAAACACATGGCAATGTAATTTAATCGCATAGATTGGTGCACAGGGCATTGCTTTATCGTTTCTTTCAAATTCTCACCATTACAAAATCTACAGATCGTCTCATCACTACCGATCGTTTTAAGAATGGGATATTAGAGATTAGGCAATAGTTGCTGGGATCCTCTGTGTCTAGTTTCTTTTAATGAACCGGGTGATGGCGGCATCTTTGAGGGTTTCACATTTGCTAGAGGGGTGTACTCTGTGAACTCTAGCTCCTAAAATAATTGCTATTTGTTGTCTTAGGCTTGGTGAACCTCTCCCCTTCTACTTCCGGACCTATACTTTATCATGCATTTTTCTAGTTCTGCTTATCTAGGCCGTGCCTCCCTTGTTTTTGTGGGGTTTGCTGCCTCTGTCCGTTAACCTCTCCTGATATCCTCTTACTTCATTTCCCACTTCCCCTTTTCGTACCCTTGTTATCAAGACTCTTATATTGATGTCTTCTTGCTATTTCCACATGAAAATCGTAAGACGACAGTCATTTTAATGACCTTCATTGTGAAATCATGCATCAGTTGATTACATTCTAATTCAGTCCATTGTTCCCCAATGCCAGCTTGCCAGATGGGCCAAGGTGAGCCATGACAGGGCAGCCCCCCGGAGTCAGGAAGGGTCACGTATATGCCCAGATTCAGTATTGGCTTGGTTTCACAGTGTAGCCCTTACACCTCTCCCTCTGCCCTGTAGTGGTGATGATCTACCCTCTGATCATCCAGCTGGAGTCTGATGAGCCATTCACAGTTCTTTAAAGGTCCCAATTCTACCTGTAGATGTTCAGTCGCCGCTGCTCGAGAAGCATTTCAGAAACGGAAACAATTTCCACTACGGCTCCCACTTCGAGACATCCAAATTCATGTGTACCATTTGTAGTTGAAGCACGTTATTCTGGGATTGTGTTGAGAGCAGCGTTATTTCATTAACATTCTGCTATGGTGTGATTACTTCCCATTGCCAAGTTGTACTGCCGAATTGTACCATACTAGCGGTACCACCTGACGTTGCACGGATCTGTAGCTGACATGCATGTGGGGGTCTGCTATAGCCTTGTCTATGTTTCATTGTGTCATAGCTTCCTATTTTGAAAAACTGCTAAATCGGCAATCTCCCGAAATCGCATATACTGACAGCACAGGGACGGACCACGCTCTACCCCTGTGCAGGGCGAATGGGTGGGGTTGGTCAGATTTCACTTGCGTCAGTACACCCCAGATTGGTATGCTGACCTTGGGCCACCATTTCAGCCCACCAACTGCTGTGGGGCTGAAGCCCTCCTCTGGCGCCAGGGTGTCTGGGGTGGACAGGATGTGAGGGAGGTGCCGAAACTCCCTGAGCTTAGTCTCCTAGGAGACCTGAATGCACTCTGGCGTGATTGGCTGGATGGCTGTCCGGCAAGGACAGCCACCGTGCTGTGTGAGTGACAGCCAGGCTGGAAGGAATGGGGGAAAACTGCTTAAAAGCAGGTCTCTGGGACTTGGAAAGCAGAGTCGACCACTGGAACGAAAGAACCGAAGAGGAGAGGAAGGAAGAGGACTGCTGCAACTCCTAGACGACCGGTGAAGCCCTGCTGCAGGTCCGAATTGCCTGAAACTCCGACGACAGAGAAGCCCTTCAAGGTTAACTTCTTCCCTTGAGTTTGGTGGGAACAACCAACTCGCAAGCCACCTGGACACCATCCTATTCTGGTCGATTGTTCATCAGAGTGCTGTTGAAAACCGGATAGCCAGAGGGAAGGAAACCAGCTTGTGGACTTTAAGGCACTCGCATCTTAAACCAACATCTTGCTACAACTTTTGGCCTCTTCCCTGGGCAGTGCAGGAACCTCCCGACGTCCTCCTTCTTGTCCCCACAACTGAAGCTCAGGAACAGCGAGATCTGCTTGAACTGCCAGGAACAACTGCCTCAGCTACAGCTTTCTTCATTGACAAGGTACTGTGCAAACGCGGTCCGGAAATCTTTGCGGCCATCGAGAAAGTGCGTGAAACTTTACACAACTACGAAGGCTTGTCCTTCCCTACACATTTGTCAAACTTTTCGCCTAGCCAATCCTTTAAAAATCTGTGGCAAAGACTTAACCGTTATATACCAGAACTGTGCTATCCCATACAAAAGACTCTGAACCATTAACTTTGGTCCAGGCCTATTGAGAAGAATTGCTGGTTGTATGTAACCGAACCCCTTTGCCCTGCCTATGAATGTATTTGGGCTGTCCATTCTTATAACCTTGTCTTTTCCCTCCTTTATTAAGTATTTGAAGTGCCATTTTGCACCCACTTCCTTTTGGAGCTAAACTTGTTCAATTACTTACCAGTTGGATTTTTGTGGTGTATTAGTGTGTTATATTGAACTGCTTATGCTAGAGTAATGTTTTCTAAATGATTGAGTAAATAAATGTATATTTTTTTACCAAGAAACATTGAGTAAGTGTTTACTTGAATCACTGTATTAGTTGGTCCTTTGTGTAACTTGTTCTACTGCTCACTTAAACTCTTGAGATAAGTCTGGCTGGTCAGCCATCACTACCATTTTACTGTGTAGTACAGGCTTGTACCAAAGGTGAAATTGTGCTTACACTTGTAGTCCTTATTGCATGTAGTGTTCCCAAAGGGTACTGCATGTGATTCTGCCTAACAGTTGTTTTCAGATGTATTTTTATTTTTGGCATGAGAGCTTAGAACGAAAGGTGGGGAGGGAAATGAGGGAAGAGGCACCAAACACTAATATGGAGGGACAGGTGGACAGGGGAAAATGTTGCGCGTGTGTTATTTCTAAGGTAGGGGGCAGTGTTTCTCATGCTCCTTGATTACAGCTTCAAAAGCACTTCGAAAGTGCTTCCCTCGGCAGAATGTTTTGTTGTAGTATGTACAGAGGACTGTTGTCTTCGAAAAAAATGGATCAAGAGCCTCTTTTGTTGCTTGCAAGGTAGCTGGTGGGATTTTGTGTTCCATAGAAGTAGGCTCTGTGGTTACAGTATTTGTTGAGGAAGATGAGGTGGAGGAAGACAGCCTCCTACTTGCTAAGAAAGGAACAACCTTTCTGAGAGCATTGCGGTCATTGGATTTGGTGTGGCAGCACACGGAGGTGGTCCCGTAGGATTACTGTCCGGGGAGTCTGTGACTGAATACAAAGTTGCACTCAGTGCATTTTACTTTGGTAGCTTTAGCCTTTGGTACATTCCCAACAGTGGTAAAGAACTGCCACACCCATGATTCTCTCTGGGTGCTAGAGGTAGGCAGTTCCTCTACTGCATCTTCATGGTCCTCTTAATTGTCTTTGGAAGTACTGCGCTTTTTTTGTTTTGAAGGTCCTCCAGCTGGTGGTGGTGGTGGCTCTTGGGGAGGAGGGATGGCATTAGCTGATGCCATTTTTAAGATAAATAGCAGTTTTGCTAAATAATTTCCAAGCATGTACTTTGTACTAGATTGTTAATGGATAATGAGTAGAAATAGGTGTTGGAGCTGTGCAAGGGAAATTTTGAAGTTGAAAGTTCCTAGATCAGTAGAAAATGCAGTTCCGAACTGTCCGCGAAGCACAGATCTTATTGCGAAGTGCAGACGGGTTCTCGGACACGTCATCATGCCGTGCGTCAGCGTATGGCCGTGTGGCACTGTCCGGAAGGTCTGCAATGAAGTCAGATGTTCGTAGACATCTACGGATGCAAAATCAGTTGAAATAGTTGTAAAGAGTGTATAGAAGAGTTAAAAAAGATGCTAGAAGGTGGAAAATGGCAGAGTTTTAAGGTGACACTTTGTAAATTGGACACAAATATTGCTACATTGGGTAAGTATGATATTAGTAAGTTGTAGGAAAATAGCATGCACTAATAAAAACCCATGAAATTCACTGAAAAAACATTGTTAAAGGGACCTTATGGTTAAGTTGCACTAATAAAAACCTATGCAATTCAATGAAAAAACTTTGTTAAAGGGACGTTGTGGTTTCAAGTAAAACTGAAAAAAATCAGAAATTCGCCAGTTATGGAAAACTAAGCAACCATAACTCACGCCACCACCGTGCACTGCTAAGACTAACACCCAGGACATCAAAGATGACATCACAAATGGCATTGATGACATCACTGATGACATCACATGTGAAATTTATTTTGATGAAAAGTCCCTACAAGGGGTTGTGTTTATATTGTTGGTAACAAGATGTTAGGGGTGATTGGGAGACCTATCATGAACTACTTATTCTATTAAAGAATGTGCTCATCCAAAATCATTGTATTGGAGTGTTGTTCTTAACACAGAAATCTAATCATATTTAAACATAGGCAATGACTGCAGCATGCACCATAAAAGTACAATATTTATAATCTTGTAATTTCGGATAGTACAATAATGAATCCTATTTTATTAGAGATTTGAGTAATGTTAAACATGTAATAACTAGCTACCAATTCAAGGCTTGCAACACTTGTGCTAGTATAAACAATATATCTGAAGAACCACAATGCATACTAATCAGAGGCCCATAAAGGGAAACTAAAGTAAGGAAGAAAGAAACAGCATCATCAGAAAATGTTAATAACATTAAACCTTATCTTCATGTATACAAATGTATTGTGTGTTTGAGGCCTGCTCATTTCCCCATGTGTGTGCACCATGAGCTGAGACCAAACCCTAAGGAAAACACTTTAAGAACATATGACAAGGTTAATGTCTAGATATATAGCACCTTTTAATTTTAATATTCTGACTGTCAGTGAACAAAACCACCTGGCCTATATATTTTAGTGAACAAAAACAAGTGGCCCAGATATGTGATGTCATCAGTGATGTCATCAATGGCATGTGTGATGTCATCTTTGATGTCCTGGGTGTTAGTCTTAGCAGTGCACGGTGGTGGAGCGAGTTATGGTTACTTAGCTTACCATAACTGGCGAATTTCTGGGGGTTTTCGGTTTTACTTGTAACCATAACGTCCCTTTAACAACGTTTTTTCATTGAATTTCATAGGTTTTTATTAGTGCAACTTAACCATAACGTCCCTTTAACAAAGCTTTGTCATTGAATATATATATATAGATTTTAGTAAGGTAACATCAGTTAGTAATAAAGAAACATTTAAACTATGGAGGCATTATTTGGAAAGAGGGAGATATCAGATTCTGACAGATGAGAAGAACCTGGCTTTTGCCAAGATGGTCCAATCTGGCAATCACATGCAATCTGTAATTGTGCTATTTTCTCTCTTTCTTTACCTTAGCCAGGTGAAATTTTTTAAGGCTCTTTTCGGAGAAAGGCTGGAGCCCTATCACATATGTACGACAAGGAGGAAGTGCAGGAGCCATACTGTATACTGCCCGAAATAATGGTCATTGCAGCCTTGATTGCTGAGTACACATCCTAAAGGATTTTCAGGAATCTTATTGTAAGCAGGATTTGACAAGATGTTTAGGAAAATGTGAATCATCAAAAGGGTCTAGAGCTTTTCAACCATGTGCACCTGATAAGATTCACCAGCAACTGATCCTTACATGGTGTCATGATAACCTGTCTGCTGGGATTCCTGGTCAAGCAGAAATAGCAAATTGTTGTCAAGATGTTTTTGGCAGAAAAGAATGCTTAGCGATCTGTTCGAATATGTGTCATCATGCTTCTTCTGTACATATGTCAAGACAGATCATTTTAGACTCACTGGGCTATTGCGATCATTAGCAGCCCATAAGGGACTGGGTGATAACAGACCACTTCACTAAACTGGCTCATGCTACCGATCTAAAGGCTCTTCCAACAGCAACGCGGTTGTTGGCTGAGTCCTTTATAGTGCAACTGTTTCACTTAAATGGTCTGCTAGATGCTGTAATGTCTGCATTCCGCATTGACTACTGATTTAACAAGGTACACCAGACACCACCTGCTGTCTGTACTTCTTTACCCTCTTTGCAGTACACAGGATTGTACTGGTGCATGCACATGGGTTGGTTTCCACTAATCCAGCCCCTATTCCTTCTCTCACTGAAGCCATATCTGGGTGCTATTAGCATAATTGTTTGTTTTTAATTGATTGAATGGTACATTTGACCGAATTCGGCCAGTACCATTCGATCGATTGAAAACGAACAATTAGGCTAATACATACCAAACAGGTGGAGCGGAGGTTGCAGGGGCGTCCCCCGCTCCTGATCACCGGTATGTATTAGCCTTGGGAGGTTGCAGGGGTGTCCACCACTTCCTCAACATGGGAGGTGGGGGACTGGAAAAAAAAGAAGAAAAAGCAACTCTGCGGCGTCGGATCTGACCCGCGTTCGCAGGACGGATCTGACGGCACAGGGGTGAAGGGGACCTGGCGGCGAGCTAACAGGTAAGTAGGGGAGGGGAATGAGGGTTGGGGCGAGCGCATTTGGTTTGCGGTTTGATCCTCAGATAATTGATCACATGCGGGCAGTTGTTTTTCAGACAGTTCGCCGCAATCAATTATCAAAACGATCAAACACCACCAAACCATCTGGGTGGATGACTAATGCTGACAGGGAAGTAAAAAGACTCAAGCATATCGGAGACATAGAATTTGAACAGGAAAATCCATACCTAGCAGATTCAGCCCATGTATCCAACAACATGCAGTATAAATACATGACCAAGGTGGGGAAAAACTATGAAGGAGAGATGCTATGTGTGCTCTCTCATCCCCTATTGAATGAATACATCCAGAACATTTGTAGCAATAGAAATTCCAACCAGCAGGGCACAATGCCTTATGCATTTGTCGCTCTGCATAACCAGAAACTGATTCCAAGGGAAGTGTGCTGAACTACGATGGATGTCACAGAATACGTTCCCATATGAGAACAGTTATATCAAGACTCAAGAAGTGATAGATGACTATTGGAGCACTGACAAGACAATAGAATACGTTCCTGATGGCCCAAACAAAGGAGAAGTTAGAATAGTGACGCAAAAGGAGTAACAATGCCCAAAGACAGGACAAACAGAGATAGGAGGAATGCCAGGATGCTGGGAAAGACCACAGTTACTAGTGTATGGGCAAATATTCACAGAGGAAGGAGGTTGGGAAGCACATGCCCTCCTGACAGTTCCAGTTTAAGTGGTGCAGTACGAGAATGACGACTGCCTCAAGGAATGGGCAGCAAGTGCAAAACTGCTCACCTGGGTGGAGAATGAAACAGGTCCTATGCCAATTCTACCGCTTGAAGGTGCTTCCTTGTGTTTCCAGAATGAGGGTCCAGTGAAGGTTGGAAAGAATAAAGGCTGCAAGCGAATATCAAAGATACCAAGCATTAAGGTCGGTACTGTAGTGCTAATGGACCACTACTAGGCCTGCAGCGCCAAGGCATACATGCAGTTGTCACCAAACCGGGGAGGAATATGCTCTCTAGTACAGTTAAACACACCAGCATTAATAGTACCCTGAAAAAACATACAAGTGGATGAGTTCCCTAAGATGGATACACATCAGAGGAAGAAGAGATCTGTAGAGCTGACAAGGGTAAAGAGAGGGAACTATGTGTCATCAAAAATGGAAGATGCACTTGACGCCATACCACCAAAACACAGATTGTTCAGCAGGACAGAGATGTTCTTTGCGTCGATAGTTCCAGTGGTGCAGACAAATCTGATGGGAACTGTTGCTGACAATGAACTCGACTGTCAAGGGGTTCAATGCATCAAGGAAGATTTGAGAGCTGTCAGATTAATGACCTTACAGAACAGATATGTTCTAGACCTTCTCACAGCTATGGAAGGAGGCTTGTGCACCAAGATCGGGCCTTCTTGCCGCACATACACACCTGCCCACCATGAAGAAAATTGAACACTAACATAGTCTATCATACAATTATCAGACCTGCATGCTAAAATGGAAGCAGAGACAGACACAATAGGGCAAGACGAAGACTGGGTATCATACATCTTTTTCTGGGTACCATCGTCGATGGCTAGCAGATTGAAGATACTGATAGCAGCCTTAGTACTGGTATTACTAGAACTTGTATTATTTGCCTTCTGTGTCATCAGTGTAGCAGTATCTATTGGGGAAAATGGGTATGGTGCAACCCTGATGGGGACTGCAGCTACATGACCTGGAGTTTAGACGAGCATGTGAAGTACCATGAACATCTATGAAGAGTGACAAAGGTCTGGGTCCCAAATCTATGCCTAAATAAGGAGGGTAATTTAGGGAGTGTGATCGACTTGTTGACCAGAGGGGGTATTGAAGAGGGAGATGTAAGTGTGGCCCTCATGACCCCCATCCAACTCTCAGCCCGAAGACAGAGAAATGAGAGATACACATAATTTCTAGACACTTCCTCACCATCGTTGATGTACTGAAGATGCGAGAAACGCTATTCACTCAGACAACCATTCAGACCATACCTGGCTGACAACGTTGAGGAGATGCAGTTGTCATTGATCGAACAAGTTGACTGACTACAACCTCGAAGATGATGACGTCACCACTGACATCATGACATAGATGCGTTAGACATGAAGCACATTGGCATCCATGCACGAAGCTACACAAACATTTTAGTTTATTACCGGTATACATGAAGCAAATGCATATGACTCACGTAGTTAGAGGATTGACACATGTGCACACGTATATCTTTTGCTATGCAGAAACAGCAAGATACCTAAGAATACATACACCTAGCTTGCTCATGCTTAAATTGCGGCTAATATGGACAGCAATCGGGGAAGCTGCTAAGAGTGCCCCTGCCCCTCCATTACAGACCCTTGGAGCAATACACTCTTTGAACGAGCGAAAGAAAACTTGGTGCAATGTTTGCATTTTTTTTGCCGTGAAGAGAAGAACAGTTGGTGTGCTTGTCCAGCCCTTGTGGAATTTGCTTAAGATAATACACTCCAGTCAACAATTTGACTGACCCCCTTTTTCTGTTCTTATGGGTTTTATCCTTTATCTGTGATGTTTTAATTAGTTAAAATGTGTACCTGTAGTTGGGGAACTTTTGCAGAAATTCCATCCGACTCAGAGACTGGCAAAATAGAACTTGGAATTCTCAGAAGCTAACATGAAAAAGTAATGCAATGAAAAGTAACATAGTCTTGTGCAGTGCTCCTCTACCATTTTGGAGGCTGCATTGCACATGCCTCTGCAAGGAAAGAGATGGACTACCGCACGCACATGGTGCTGGATTTTAAGGGTTGAGCCCATGGCAGGGTGACAGCGCGCATGGCCCCGTGGGTGCCAAACTGCTGCGGGCACACAGACGTGGCCCACGGTAGATGCCGGGCAGCCCTGAATATGCGGCTCATTTATTCAATAATGTTCAACCCTGGGGGGCCGCTCAAGGCCAAATCCCTCCAGGGAGCCACCAGCTGCAGCCTCTTCCCTCCTCTCTCAACCTTTTTTCCTTCTTTCTTTCTAATGGTTCCTTTTTAGAAGGTTCTCTCCCCTGCTCAGCCCACTCCTCTGCAGGGCAGCTTTGTCCACTGTTCTCTCTTTTGTTTTCCTTCACATACTATGCAGCCCTATGGTAAGCTCGATGGTACAGACCAGGAAAGTCATTTTAAATAACACACACAACACTAAATGAAATATTTTTCCCTACACCCCGATGACTGTCTTTGTTTCTCTCTGGGAACAACCATGGGTCAGGGGTCAGGGGATACAAATATGTTACCCAACCCCAGGGTCTATTTTACGTTTGCAAGCCCTCACATATAAGCATAAGAAGCCATGTTATGATAATGAAATTCAAGATCCGATAAACTGAGTCATCATTCCTACTTCCTGACTCATGGCACAGACCCCTGCCTGTTGCAAAGGCAGAGCTTAGCCATACACGATTCTAGGCTAATGGCAGACTGACCCATTAATGTGAAAAATCAGGGCCTTTACATAAAAAATGTTCTCGCCCTTCAGTAATGATAGTGACAATCAAAGGTTTTCTTGTTTTTCCTTGTAATAATGAAAAACACAATTAACCACATATATTGCACGTTATGCAGGATTCCTCTGGCTTCTGAGCACTGGGATAACTGGTGTTATTATTACCTCCCTTTTCCAATGGTATTCAATGTATCAGCCTTGGAAGGATAGCGGGCTGAGTCTGCCCGACTGTAGGACGAGGTGCTCACTGTTTTCATGCTGAAGACCTGCTTTTTCCCTTTCAGCCATACAGACCAATAGGGATGTGCAGTCAAAACAAGCAAAAATGAAACTGACCAGTTGTGTCCTCAAACACTGCCTCAGGCGCTCAACACACTGAGCTGTTTGCCTGGCTCTGACTGTCGAACTACTTCAGCACATGCCAGCACCAGGCACGTTAAATGGCCTGCTCAATTTCACCTGTGCAACTCTACTCTGTGTGACACTTGGGAAGTGGGAGCTGTGTGGACGCACACCACTTATGGAATGGGGTAGCTTCCAGTTGAATGGGTATTGAGTAAACCATTATTTCAGGTTAGGCCACATTGTGCCACTGCGTGATTTTAAAAGATGTGCCTATGTAAGAAGAGGTAGGGGCCCCATCCCTAAAGTCGCCACTCACAATGAAAGCCGCATGCCCCCCTTACATATTGTATAGTACTGGTCCTCCTTCCTGGTGAAATGTATGTCATTACCAACCATGTTGTTTGTCTTGTCTCTGCGCTTCTATGCCCTCGGGCATTGTCCCAGCGCGTTACAAATACACTAAATTAATAAATAAATAAAAATGTCTACTTAAGTGCACAGGCGATAATAGAGAATGGTTAAAAAAGGGAATAAAGGAGCTCCTACAATCAACAGTAAACAAGATAGAAACTCTAAGTGGGCAAATTCAATCGATGAGTAGAATAGGTACGTTTTGATTAATCTCATAAAGATATAAAGGTCACTAATGCAACGCAGCTCGGACGGTAAAGAGTTCCGCAATCTGTCACTGTGTAACCTGCACAGCCCAGTGGTCTGGAGCAACGAAGTCGCCAGGAAAATGAAGGTAGCACAGAGAGCTTGCAAAAACAGCCTACAATGGTTTACAAGGGCAATACTGGCATGCATTGGCCACAAGAATGTAGTTCAGGGTGGTCCAACTCCAGGCCTTGAGGGCTGGAAACCTGACAGGTTTTTAGGATATCCCTCATTAATATTCATGAGAAAAAAGTGCATACATTTAGAATAAATGTATGCAAATTTATCTCATGAATATTAATATGGGATATACTGAAAATCAGACATGTTTCCGGCTCTCAAGGCCTTGAGTTGGACAACCCTGATGTAGTTACATTGGCATACTAGAATTTATTGGGCACACTATTCAAATACATGTTATAGTTGAATGTCATTTTGCGCAGGGCCCCAGACGCTGTTGAGGGATTGAAAACGCCCAAAGGAAGTTCACAATACTTAGAGTAATACATACTTTGTAATGTTAGTATAGGTGTTTGGCAGAAAAGGATTTCCAGAGGTAATGCTGGCATATTGCAAGCTTAGTTCCATGAAAGTAATTTACTGTGGCAATGCGCGGATATGTTGTGCACACAGCAACATGAAAGGGATTTACAGTGGCAACGCTGCCATATAATGTTGGCGCCTCTTCTTAAAATGTGATTTACAGGGGCAATTGACAGCATATATTAGCGACACAGGAATCTATGTGATCAAAAATGTCGACGCCAATTACGGTGCGGCGCAGTGATCAGATAGATCACTTTGCCCATGTCCCAACCTGCATTCCCCTACCCGACCCCCCACCTCACTTGCCTTCACGGCGACACACTACTGTGTGCGCTGCCGACTCCCCGCTATCCCTGCGGCATCAGTTCCTCCCACTTACATGGGTCAGAGCTGATGCCGCAGGGCGGGTTTTTTTTTGTCTTTCTTAAACTTTTATTTTACTTTCATGTCCCCCACTTACCACAATGCTAAGTGGGGGACACCCCCTGTGAGGTGAAATATAGCCCCTGAATGCTAGAAATCATCAAGAGGCCAGAGTCATTTGAAAAGGCCCACAGAAGTAGAAGGCCAGCACAGAAATGGTGATGTCAGACATAAGTCCTATTGAACCAAGAATCACCAAGGAAAGAAAGTGGGCGTTAAAATCAAGCCTGTGAAGAGAGGCGCAAATGCATTTCACCAAGGAAAAGAAAGAAATGTGGCTGATAATGCCATTTCACTCAATCCATGGAGAGCTGCACTTTTACTAAAGAAACAGCAGTGCGTACAGTATCTTCAATGGAATACCAGATTGTGCTTCAAGCAGTTAAAGTGAAAGCGAGCTCAGTACATTTACAATAAATAAAAGAATGTCATTTTCGTTTTTACCTCATCCAAATTGACAGTATGCTAAGAGAAATGCTCATTGGACTTTGAACGTTTGAACATGGTTTTCTCATACAACAGCCTTATACATATGGACAATCCAGAAGTGATACTTATGTATTTGAAACTCTGAAAGCCTTAAAAGATGTCATGGAGAGTGCATTACATGGGAGTTTAAAGGGCCATACCTGGTCATTTCTCCAAACATGAAACTAACCTCTAAGACCCTTTCCTCTGCTGCCCTGAAGCAAGGGGCCTGGTTGTCATGATCAATCAAAGCCATTACTTCATATATAGAAACAAATAGACGGCTTAGATGCAAACCAAGTTAAGGACTGATAAGCCATGTCTGTTCTTTCAGCAGAAGTGACCGTGAGGTCACAATTCCCATATGTTCCCATATTCCCATAGTCACAAAATGTCCATTAGTGGTGATCAGTGTCTCACAGGCCTTGAAGAGGGATAGGCTAACATGAACATGAGCCAGGCTCTGCTTAGTCACATGTTTAAGGATAAATGAAACTTGGAGGAACAAGGATGGGGGCAAGAGTGAGCGAGGCCTGTGAAGGCTGCAATTTGATAATGAAGAAATAAATTGTATCGAATAAAAAGGGCAGGGTACATGCCACAGCAGCCATTCCAGACCTTTATTAAAGGTTTCAGTCACCCCCCTTTTAACCATACTAAAATGATTTTGGTGTGATAAACATAACTAAAGTTATTAATAAAAATGTGATTTGGGCCTTCCCTTGATTCCGAGAGACATGAAAGTTGGTATGAGCGTGAGGGAGATAACTAACATGAGGACTATAAAGTGGCATATTTTTCACTGATATGACTCCTGAGTAAATGAATAAAAACTGTATCTCTGCATAGGAAGGGTGTGCTGACTTCAGACTAGCATCATCTGATTCACCTTAAAATGTAGTTCTTAAAAATATATTCATACATGTAAAGATTTGATCATTTAGGGTACATGCATTGTTGAGAGATTTTTTAGTTTTAAAACAGGCCGAGCCCACCTGTCAAAGTGGGATGATTAAGCTTTCTCCTCCCACAGCTGTCATAACTCACTCACCTCACATCCTTGTCCTATTAGCACACAGGGGGGAGGTGGGTAGAGACAACCAGCCAATCCCTTTCGCAAGAATCATGACACCTTTGTGATGTTATATGCCCTCTAAGTAAACCAGTTTGCATTAGAACTGAATCTTTTCCACTTATTCCGGGAGGCAACCCGCTGCTGAAATCTGTTGAGAAACATCCCAGCAGAGAGGCCCAAATCTTGCATTGTAGAAAGGAACCAGGAGACATAGAAGCTGATTTGGACCCCTTGGAGGATTCAGAGGAGATCCTTAACTGACCCCCCTTGCTGTCCCAGCGGTGCCCTGCAGTTCCCTGATGCCCCTTTCAAGGCCTCTCCTGTAAGTAAAAATACCCCCAAAGCCATAGATTGTGTAACCCGTATATTCTTCCAGTATTGTTCTAGTTATTTCCCCATAGAAAAATATCATGTTTGTCTGTGTAGATCCCTAGCTTATTTAATTAAAATAAATCAATGAATTGCCCTATAGAATTCATGGGATGGGTTTTGTTGACATTCAAACCAACAATCTTTTCCCAGTGTGTTTTGAGCCGGTATAGACATAAAGATGTGCTAAAAGAATGAATCCCAAAACCCTGTTTCCACGTGAGTGTGCAGGGTGCAAAACGAAATTCCTGGTTGATCCCCTTCATTTTAAAACAGAAGTGTGAAGCCTGGTAGTGCCTTTGCATGTGCAGGGTGCAAAACGAAATTGCCCCCTTGTTTCCATTGTGCTCTGACCAAAAGCACAAAGCCCTGCCTGTTCTTTTTAGGGGTGGCAAAACGAATTTCCCATTGCTTATCTTTCCCGCCCATTGCAGCTGTGCTCAGAATCCCAAAACCAATTCTGCCATTGTGTCCCCACTCTCTGCCACTGGCTTCAGTTCAGAGGGGCAAAGTCTAATTGATGTTTGGAGGTGGGGGTTGCTGGGAGAAAACTATTACATTCAAATCCACAATCACTGTGTATGTTGAATTGTTCTATTTCTGTATTGGTGGGTGATTTAAAAAGAAATAATTGTGACTCCATATCTCAGTGTTATCTCTGCGTTTGTGCCTTTACGGAAGTCATTTTTTTTCTTGTGTTGCCACAGCATTGGTGGCTGATGTTAATCTATTTGTGAAATTTGGTTTAAATAATTTAATAAATATCTATTTTCTGACTACACACCGGCCTGGTTCTTAGTCTGTTGTGGCACCAGGTATTTGTTGGGGTTGGGTGCAAGACGGGATGGAGGCCTTACCAAATTGGACCTTAACAAAACTAGTTGTGCTTTATTGTGTGCCACATTAATTGGGGTAAAGGAACTGAGTTGGGTGTGACTGCGTAATAAACCGCGACACCCTGCAACCCTGACTCCTGTTACTGCTCCCTAAGAGAGCGGGAGACATCCCTGCAAAGCTTGGGCGCAGTAATCGGAGTCGGTAAAAAGAAACGCACCAAAGTCGCCGTAACTGCGTAGTCGCAGTTACGTGGTTGACATTTTGGTGCATTTCCGGGACACAGCTTAATGAATGTGTTTTATAGGGGCAATTCTGGAATATACTGTGAGCACAGCTCCATGAAGGTGATTTGCCTTGGCAATACTGTCATATAGTGTAGGGGCAGATTGATGAATGTGATATACAGTGGCAATGTTGGCTTATTGTTGATGCATCATAAAAATGATTTGTAGTATGACTGCTGCCATATATTGTGGCCACAGCGAAAAGGTGATATGCTGTAGGAATGCTGGCATATATTGTGGGCATAGCTTCACCAGAGTGAGGTCAAGTGACAATGCTTGTGTATGGCATTTCCAACCCTGCGCAAAGTCTGATTGTTCTGACATGTGCAGCACAATACACCCACAAAGCTACCCAGTCACATCCTTTCACATAATGTCATCAAGCATCTATCTAAATAATCATGCTTATCAAATGATCCATCTCTCCTCGCAATTAAACTCATCCATCCAACCTTCTACCCATCCATAAACAAACATCAACACCTATCAATAAAAAACCAGACCTATTTTTAAACCACAACCGGCTTCAGCTGTTTTTGGCTATGATTTGTTAGGTGTTTTTACAGGGTTTATATTTCATTAACAGGGGAAGCAATATGCGAATCTAGACCCTGAATGGTACCAGTTTCATGTGTATGTAGTACTGGAAACCTCTATGTACGGGTGATAACAAGGGTATGTGGGAAAGGAAAGGTGGGAGAAATGTAGGGATTTACCTGATTCAGTAATTGGGGTACCCGTCCTGTCCACACGCTCTGTATAACGTGTCATGTTTAGTTGATGCCTTGAGTTCTTGCTAAAGGGAAATATGGCTTTTAAGAAGAAAATAAGACGTTGGCTCACGTTTGCTGTCACCATGTTCTCACTCAATAAGAAATCCCTTCCCAGGGGTTAAAAAGAAGTGTCATGCAGTGTGTGTCTTTTAAGCACTGGCATAGCGGGGGACCCACAGGCCCTGCTGTGTGGGCAGGCCCCAGGAGAACATGTCCTGAGAGGGGGCCCCCACGGAAGAAAAATAAATTCAAATACAAAAATCAAAAACCATTTAAATCGTTTCTTTTTGAAGTCACTCTCTTTCCTTGTGAAGGCAGAGTGACTTAAAAAAGAAACTGTTTTTGACGTCCGAGGGCTGCCCCAACCCCATGACATGGAAGCCTCCACCCTGGATGCCTTTATGTGATGGGGTGGGGGCGCCCTATGACTTCAAAAATAAGTCTTTTTTTTTTTAGGTCATTTTGCCTTAAAAAATTAACCATTTCTTTGTGAAATGATAGGGCTCCCCTGCAACCCATGACACGGACGCCTCCAGATCCTCTGCAGAGGACGGGAACGAGCATTCCTGGCTGCTGCAGGGAGCCGAAGGCCTCATTTCCTGGACCAACGGATTAAAGGTAAAAAATGTATTTCCTTTAAAGGTGTGTGTGTGCATGTAAGTGTGTGTATATATGTATATAATGTAATATGCATGAATGAGTGAGTGCATGATGTATGGGTGGCACACTTAAATGAATGGGTGGATGCCTGGTTGTGCCTGTATGGTGAAAGGGCGCACACTTAAATGTATGGATGGCTGGATGTGTGTGTATGGTGAATGGTGTGTGTGCTTGTGCTCAGGGGCGCAACTAAACCTAAATTTCGGGGGGGCTAACGCTTCAAATGTTGGGAGAGGCGCTAACTTCACGGGTGGTTGGGCGGGGCACATTTTTTGGGTGGGCCATCTAACTTCTTTACGCTTTTTAATGAGACTATTCTAGTGCAGCTTCAATCTTACAAGCAGTTAAAGTTCAGTAAAAAAATGTATTTTAAAAATAGATAGGCAACATTAAAAAAATAATACTAGCACTTTTTTTTTTTAAACTTCCTACGTAAAATTTTGAGCTATTCAAGCTCAAAATTCGCAAAAGCAAGCACATGGGCACATCCATTTTGTGAAATGGATGCCCGCCTGTGCTGGCTTTTGCTTTTGCGGCACTAATGAAGGAAAAGCCAGCCAGCTGTAATAAACAAAAGCTACCGCTGGGTGGCTTTTCCTTCATTGGTGCTGTACGCGGAGGACGGGGACCGGAGACCAGAGCAGGAAAGCTGCAGCTAAATCTCGGTAAGTGCTATTTATTTTTTTAAAAAAATAAGCACTAACTGCGTTTTTCTTTCTAAGTTTTCCGGGCTGGGGGAGCCCGGAAAACTTAGAAATAAAACCGCAGCTTTAAAAACGTTGTATTTATGTTGGCGGTCGCTTTTGAAGCGACCGCAAACAAATACAACGTTGTGTTTGAAAACGCTGCAGTTTTTCTTTCCAAGTTTCTCAGGCTCCTCCGAGGAGCCTGAGAAACTCGGAAAGAAAAACCGCAGCGTTTTCAAACACAACTGCGTTGTGTTTCTGCCTGCTGTGGCTATCACTTTGGGTCTCCGGTGCTCCCCTATGGGAGCACCGGAGACCCAAAGTGAAAGCCAAGGCAGGCAGAAACACAACACGGTTGTGTTTCTGCCTAAATCTGCTTTCCCATTTGGGGCTCTCAGGTTCCCCACGGGGGGCCCGAGAGCCCCAAATGGGAAGGCAGATTTAGGCAGAAACACTGCATTTAGCATTTCCCATTTGGGGCTCCCGGGCCCCCCGTGGGGAGCGCAAGAGCCCCAAATGGGAAATCAGATTTAGACAGAAACACTGCAGCATTTAGCATTTCCCATTTGGGACTCTCGGGCCCCCCGTGGGGAGCCCAAGAGCCCCAAATGGGAAATCAGCTGTAGACAGAAACACTGCGGCATGTAAACACAACCGTGTTGTGTTTCTGCCTGCCTTGGCTTTCACTTTGGGCCTCCGGTGATAGCCACAGCAGGCAGAAACACAACGCGGTTGTGTTTGAAAACGCTGCGGTTTTTCTTTCCGAGTTTCTCAGACTCCTCCGAGCCAGAGGAGCCTGAGAAACTTGGAAAGAAAAACCGCAGCGTTTTCAAACACAACTTTGTATTTATGTTTGCGGTCGCTTCAAAAGCGACCGCAAACATAAATACAACGTTTTTAAAGCTGCAGTTTTATTTCTAAGTTTTCCGGGCTCCTCCAGCCCGGAAAACTTAGAAAAAAAAACGCAGCTAGTGCTTATTTTTTTTAAAAAATAAATAGCACTTACCGAGATTCAGCTGCAGCTTTCCTGCTCTGGTCTCCGGTCCCCGTCCTCTGCGTACAGCACCAATGAAGGAAAAGCCGCCCAGCGGTAGCTTTTGTTTACTACAGCTGGCTGGCTTTTCCTTCATTAGTGCCGCAAAAGCCAGCACAGGCGGGCATCCATTTCACAAAATGGATGCGCCCATGTGCTTGCTTTTGCGAATTTTGAGCTTGAATAGCTCAAAATTTTACATAGGAAGTTTTTTTAAAAAAAAGTGCTAGTATTATTTTTTTAATGTTGCCCATCTATTTTTAAAATAAAAAATGTTACTGGACTATCCCTTTAACTCTCTCCTCTAAGTCTGAAAGCACCCACTTATGGACGACTGTGTGAATGAGCTGTATCCTGTCCCCTCTCTACCCTTCCAATCACTCCCCCTGGCATGCAAGTACTTAACCCATATCACAATTTCAATTGCCTAAAAAATTAAGCATTTGAATGCAGGTTCTAACAGTGTAATGCTTTACGTTAGTAATTGCTGGGCCTTTGTTAACAGTGAAACCCAGGCACCGTTTAACATTAACATATGTGTCCTGTTCTGTCCGGCAACGGCCCTGTAGTTCAGCCAGGACTGGTCAACATAGCCCAACATATCTGGGGATAGGGGCGCTGAAGCCCAGTCAGCTCAATGGTGTTACACCACTGCTTATGTTTAATGCCTTGATTACTTATTGGTAATCCTCATTACTCCTAGCCATATTCTTCCTCGTCCCAGTACTTGTGTATGAGGCAATTTGCCTCATACACAAGTAATGGGATGAGGTAGAGGGACATGGAAGTAATGCCTGGCTTAGTTACCTGTAATCTTAATTACTCCTAGTTCCACTCTTCCTTGTCCCAGTACGTACTTATGAGGCAAGGGGCCTCATACGTAAGCACTGGGACAAGAAGAGGGACATCGAGGTAATTCTGGGGCAAGGAGCTAATTTTTGGGTATTGAGGCACAGGGTTGGATGGAGAGGGGATGTGTGGGGGGTGGGGTCGGGAGGGGATTGTGCAATCAATCCTAATGGTCATCCACATCCAGGCTAAGCAGCCATGACATGTTGTATCAGTGGCTAGGGAGACATGTTGGTGCAGCCAGTCTAGTCCTTTCTTAGTTTGGCTTGACTTTTTTTTTAACTGGATATCTCTGATAAAGCAGTCCTTCTAAGTATAATTACCTGGCTAGACTGGCATTTGAGTGCTGCCAGTCTAGCCGTTTCTTACTGTGGCATCTTTAATAAGATAACCATGCCAGGTTAACCTACGGGCATGAAACCTATGGGCATGATCAACTATATTAAATGAATGTGTGGCGCACTGCAGAGAGTGTCTTTTAATGTCATTGTTGTTTGGAGGATGGGGAAGACTTATGAGAATCTGAATGCGCCATAGTTCAAGAGTCATTGGTGATCAATAGCATTATAATACTGTCGCAGGAGGAAAAACCCTAAATACCCCTCATAAACAATTTTCATCTCTTTTTCCCTTACAGGTGCAGCGTGCATTAGGTTTCTCAGTCACCTCCAGCCTGCGCATAGCATAGCACCTTTACATAGTCATGTCTTCTCTCATCCAACCGGCTATCTATATTATGTAAGACATATGTCACGTCCCTCACCTCCATCACGTACATAGCATAGCACCTTTACATAGTCATCTCTTCTCTCATCCAACTGGCAAGCTATATTATGTAAAACATTTGTCACGTCCCTCACCTCCATCAAGCACATAGCATAGCGTCTTTACATACTCTTCTCTTCTCTCATCCAAGACATATGCATTTTAAACAAGCATTGACAATGCCAACAATTTGGTATTTGGTGTAGGCATGGGAAAGGGACTTGCCAGGCACTGCCGTAGTGGTATTAAATGATTACTGATGGTAGCAGGTGCAAATGGTGCAAGTACGTGGGCATCTAATAGCAGTGCCTGGCAAATGCTGAATACATACACAGGCCAAAACTGCTGGCGTTGCCAATGCTTGTTGTTAACAGGACTTCATGTTTATAAATTGAATGGCTGAAGGCAGACCTGTTTAACACATTTTTATTACACCAGTAGCGCATTTACAACTTCAATTAAGACTGCTTGTAGAAAACACTGACAGACCTTTGAGCACACAGTTTGATGGTAAGGGTTGATTGAAGCAAGCCCAAAGAGTTCCCATGAGAAGGTGTTTTTGGCGGGGAGGGTCAGGTAATAGTTGGGCATTGCCATAATGATTAGCATGGCCAGGGGCAGTCAGTGGCTGGCAAATAACCAAACACCTACATGGTTTGTGTCAACACATCTGGAGGAGGCAGGTTTTGGGGCCAGAGGGGGTGAGGATTTCCTCATGGGGCACTGATCAATACCATTTTACGACTTTACAATCGGCGGTCATGAGAGAAGCCTAACTCCGCTCCTAGTTCCACTACTGACACAAACCGTTATATCTCATTTCTCCCTCTATTAAAATGTAAGTTTGCAAAATCCTTGTGGGGTACCCCTAGTCTGCCATTCTCCTAAACACAGTCGGCCTCTATTCTTGAGTGACCATCCTAGTCTTTAAAGGGTGTTGGTTGCTTTGCCATTAAGAGCCAAACAGAAATATACAAAGAACACTGCATTCCAAAAGATTACATTCAGCAGCTGTGCCTCGGACTGTCTTCATTGTTACTTCCGGAAAATATCTTCTCCATGAGCCCGCCCACGATCTGGCAGTTTCTCCTATCGCGTGCACCCGGTTTCTAAGGCAGCAACAATGTTGTGAAGGTCTGACAGCACGTAGACGCTGCAGAAACGTCCCCTTTGGTCACGTGCCGAGTCCAGTTGGGAGCAAGGGAGTCAAGGACAGAAAGTTACAAAACTAAAAAATAAGCCCGGCTGGATATTGCTGTGCTGAATGTCCTTGCTAAGGCAGGCATGAAGGGTGGTATTGCCCAACTCACCATCTTTCACTCATCTCTGGCTGGTGATTACCCAGTGGCATCTGCAGCCTTCAAAAACATGGCATGTCTCGGGAGGATAGCTCAGCTGCAACGTGCTCGCCTTGGAAGCAAGGCGACACGGTGCAACACAGGTTCGATCCCCAGGTCCGTGCTTAGAAACCTCTGGGTATTAGGCGCATTATGAATAGCCTATCATATCATAAACATCCTAATATGTCCAGGCCCAGTGATCCATGGCGTGCTAACATGACCTTCATATGCACCGGTTCAGGATTCTATTAAAATATGCTGACCTCATATGACAGGAACACCTTCATTTTCCCAGGTTTAGACCTGCACAATGTATTCCATAATATGCCCACGTGCAACTCACCTGCCGATGTGCAGCAACACGAGCCCAGGTGTATCATTTCAAGTGGAAGAAGCAGGTTTTGGAGTGTCTCGTGGACCACTAATTTCTGGGTGGCCTGCATGGGCAAACCAGGCCCTGAATGGCTGCCTGGGGAGCTGGGGGAGTAGGACTGCCACAGCCCCTTGCCTAACCCTGCCAGAACAACTTCAAATGCCCAAGTGCACCCTGGTATACCTACATACGAGCTCATATACCAGGGACAAGTACCTACTTCATGCCCAGGTTCAACTTTGCATTCACAGCTGCAACCTCATATGCTTAAAATACAGCATTATACATCCATGTACAGGTTCGTCTGCCAAAAATAGCATCATTTTCCCTGGTTCCGGTACTGGTACTGCCTTTAACAGTTAAGCACGCATTGGTGTAGCAGCTTCAACAGATGCCTGTGGGCTTTGTGCGCTATATAAAGGAGAAATAAATAAAACGGTGTCCCGGAAATGTAATGACACTTTCCACATTGCATGCTAGCTACAGCACAGGTTGCGGTGGGGAAACTTTCCCTCACGCGTACAGTCATTAGCTGTAAACACCTGACACTAACTAGATCCAATCCAGGCAGCATCCCCCAGAGAACCGGTCCAGAACAGATGTAAGCTGTGCATCCTTCCAACATGCAAGAAATCCAGCACAAGCGGCTGCAGTGCCAGTTCCCGTCCATGGAACCGGTACAGCCACGGGTGGGCTGGCCTACAGGGAGCTCTGGAGATGTCCCTGTGGGCCTCTGCACCCCGTGCCTCTTTTGTGGGATAACCTATATTATTTCCAAATTTTGTCATGGGAAAAGAGTTGGGCTAGCTGAAAATGTGTAATATGGGGCCATTTTGACAAATATTTCCGCGGCCTCTTTTGAAATCCCCGTCCACCCCTGGGTACAGCAGAGGTTGCACCACCACCCACAACAGGTCCAGAACAGGAAGCAGCAGTGCAGTGCAAAGTGGCTCACCCGAAGAACAGAACGAGCACATACAGCAGCAGTGCAAGCTTCCGACCCACCAAATCGGTACAGCATGGGTAGCACCATTGCAAGCTGCCATTACTCTGCACACGTGCTGCTGTATTTGGCAGTCTTCGTTTCAAGCCCTGCTGCTAGTACCGATGGGTGCAGCACCAGGTTGCCCACCAGGGTGTATGGAAGTAGTTTTGCTATGTCTAGAAACATAGAAAAAAGACTCACCCATACACACAGAGGAAATACATTACATACAACCAGTGCTGGAAATGGAAAACATTTATTGGGGGAACTGTCACTTCTTACGACGGCAGGGCTTTGAAAAGGAATGGGCGGGACCAAGGGGCGTGGCCCCCAGCCAGGTTGCGCAACACAGTATCTCTATACAGAACCCAATCCTGGCGATTTGCATAAAAGCAAAGAGCATTATGGGAATAACTTAATGTCCCCAATTTTACATTTTAAACATCTTCAGGAAACGTCTCAAAACCCACCTTTTTAACTGACACTCTTTCCCTCCCTCTCCTATCGCCCCAAATCTCTCTTTGCTTTTTTCTCCCATGTAGCAAGTCTATGTGATCACTGCACCGGCCGTAACTGTGCCGACGAAAATGTCGATGCCAATTATGGCGTGGCACAGTGACCTCGCACCTTGAAACACTTGTGTATAGGCGTGTTACAAATGCCATATCATATCATATCAAATAGATCACTTTACCCAAGTCTCCCAGCCCGCATTACCTTACCCGACCCCCCACCACCACACCACCGCTTACCTTTACGGCAGCACACTTCTGTGTGCACCGCCAACTCCCTTCTATACCACAAGGGTAAACGGGGGACACCCCCGCAAACCCTGACTCCCGATACTGCGCCCAAAGAGAGCGGGTTGATTACCAGGGAAGCACCATATGCCGCAATAAGGCTGAAAACTATTTATTTGGCATTCTAAAAGTAGGAACATCCTTGATGGGAAAGAGAATTGGTTACCTATTAATAAGGTCGTACAAACAGGGCACAGCCCACAGTGTTTGCAAGAGAACAGATGTTATCTGGCCCTTTGCATTAAAATCTTTAAAGGGGATTAGTCATTTGTTTGGTGGTGGTAAATAGGGCCTGAGGCCATGGTCTGATGGTTAAGTATTTTTCCAGGTCATCAGAGACTGTGGGCCTCATTCTGAGTTGGGCGATAAGGGTTAACGGTCACCGGTAATGATGCCGGTGCCGTTAAACCCTTACCACCCAATTCCGAGGTCCCTTAGCGGGAACCGCAAAGGACGTGTGTTCAGACCACACATCCTTAGCGGGTCCCGCTAAGGGACCAGGGCGCTAATTACGGTACTACAATTTGAGGTACCGTAATTAGCGCCTTCCCCATTCCCATTGAGCCCTATGGGGGCTCAATGGGAATGGGGAATGGTTTACTGAATGGAGATTTACCGGGTCCTCCAGGGTCAGAATGACCCGGTAAGTCCCCATTCAGCCAGACCGGACCCGGTATTGGAGGCAGCCCCCTGTATGTGGCCGCATAAATTAGATGAACGCAGCAGATATCTGTGGAATTATCATTATAATTGGCTATTTATAACACACTTAATACTGAAGAGGTTTCTAACCGTGGACCCGGGATTCGAACCTGTGTTGCTCTGCGTCCTCTTTCTTCCAAGACGAGCGCATTTTCACAGAGCTATACTACCCAATGGAGATGGCTATCTATAGTTCAAGGAAAATAATGGTTAAGCAGACCTTCCTCTATTTGCTAAAATACGTCAGCAAGACCACGTTCAATCATACTTAAAGTTAAAGGTTTTGGGCCTGGTATTGCTAGCAATGAATTATGTTTTCAACCATGCACCAATGTCAGGACCTACTACAACCAATCCCAAGAAGAGGTGTGTTTTGAATATGATCTGAAGATAATAATGAACATAAGCCTAACCAATGAAAATGGATGGATTGGGAAAAGATGGGTTTTCTTTGATGAGGTTTTGTCCAATCACATTTGGCCGGTGGGTGTTAATAAAAGTGTGTAGGAGTGCTTTTCTATTGTTGCAAAAGTATATAAACTGCCGACTGATGTTGTATTGTTGAGACTTGGGTTAGTTTGGTCCTGCAACACCAACTAAGCGCTCCCCTGAGCTTTGTACAATAAACTTGCTTTATGTACAACCATGT
The DNA here is from genome assembly GCF_040938575.1 of Ambystoma mexicanum. Taxonomy (NCBI): domain Eukaryota; kingdom Metazoa; phylum Chordata; class Amphibia; order Caudata; family Ambystomatidae; genus Ambystoma; species Ambystoma mexicanum. The sequence continues at coordinate 996,500,213 of NC_090941.1, forward strand.
AGTCACTTTTTAAGTGGTGGGCCTGTTCTGTGTTAAGGTGATTAAAGGTCCACCCCCACATTCTTCCCACCAGAATGTTTTGTCTCCCATCCTCAGCATCTTTCACCAGTAAAGAAGCTCTTAGCCTTGATCCAGGATATTAAAGGTTTGGGTGCCCTTTCTGCTGCATCCATCTTTGTCCATCCCTTAAGCGTGCCCACTGATCAGCAGGGTCCATGCCCATAAATGGTTACACTGGCTCTGTGTATTTACGTTCACTCACTTGCACTGCTCCCTTCCATGCACTCTAGAATGCTGCATAGCCAACTGCACTGAAACCCCTGACATGCCGCGACAACCTATGACAAATTTCTGGCCACACATCGAGTCTCCTGCACTAGCACTCTACCTCACCCACTGACAGCACCCGCCCTCGTGCCTGACCTCTGGGTTGTCTACTGGAGCCTAGCCAACCCCCCTAACTCCTAATCCTTGCAGAATGCACACACATCTCATAAACTAATCTATTAGAACTTCCCATACCTGGACTTCAGTCCCAGAGGGTGTTGCAACCGCAAAGCACATTGAGCCGATACAAATGGGAAAATGGCGTTATATAAACGACGACTAAAATCCAATACAATACTTATCCTGCATTCACTCCTGCCTGGCTTGTGCTGACGTGCAGCCAGGAAAACCCATGAATGCTGCTGGCTCTTGAGAGCAATCCAAGCTCGACACATTTGGCCCCAGCACACCAGGCACCAAGGTTGCTTCCTAAACCCCACCCACGCTTCAATACAGTCGGTCATTGGATTACCTTTGCAGCCACAGACACTGGCTGAGCTTTACTCCTGCAACTCTGCCACTTTTTCTGGACGTTCCGGGAAAATGCAGAGATGAGCAGACAGTGGGAATGCGTGACAGGACCTGAGGCTGGGCTACCACAGCTGTTTATAGGGCTCAGACCACGACATTTTGAATTGGGCCCTTACTCCATCATCGATTCTAGGACCAAATCTTTGTTCGCCACCCCTTTCTCTCTAGCCCTTATGCCACTTACGTGCATCTGGTTCTATGGAATAAACCTGTGCAGCAGTGTGGTGCTTTAAATAAGGCACAGGAAGCTGATGCTTTGCTGCAATGATGTTCATTGACATCTGTCATAACACATTTAAATGGTACGTATATTAAAATAAATATGTAATAGAGCACGAAGAGGGCAGCCGACTTTCCTCTGGTCTCTGCTCCTCATAATGCTCTCTGCGCAGCATGTGTGGCGCCACTTGCACTGTGCTCTTGCACTTTCCTCTTCTACCGAGAACAGGCAGTACCATTCCTCGCGAGAACTCGCGTGCTTCACATACCTCCATTTCTTGAATATGGTGAAAAGGTTGAATCCATGAAAAAAATCTTTGTAGCGTGAAGATGTCCTCTTTACTTTGCTGTGTCTAGCATACTCACGTGGTGACTGACACGTTCACCTCTTCAGGTTCATCTTCTTGCTCCTTTAACATTGTAGGATTGTCATGACCTTGATGCCGGTATAACTCAGGATCATTCCATTCATCCACGTTTGTGGTTTCTTCTTGTTCTTCCATGTCTCTGGGATGCCAATTGTCTCCTTCGATACTGTAATTAAGCCAACTGTATTGTCACATTGACATTTTCCAGCATTCTTGACAAACACAAACACTTTCCAAGTCCCATTTCTTGCCAACTTGGGTGCACACATGATTTGTTCCCTTTCTCACAACTTTGTGGTCGACTGAACTAGGACCCAGTGGTCTTGTCTTTATGTAGCATCTTTATCTTCACTGTATCCCCTTTTTCTACACTTGTTCTCTGCACAGTTGGTCCTACCATGTCCTGATGCCATCTTTATTCTTCTTCACTCTCCTTACAACTTCTTGCATATCTATTACCCCATATCCTCTTACTTTTAGCAACCACAGTGGAATCAGTGTAGAAGCAGCTTTCCTTCCTCTCAACATGTAGAAGGGAGATTTGCCTAATAATGCATTGAGTGTCAATCTTTGCACTGCAGTTGTTTCCATGTTAGTGTCATATGGATTCATGCCTAAAGCTATGGGTAATTGAATCGTTCCCTTTATGAATTGATTAGCTCACTCGACCAGCCCATTTGCCTGGGGGTGGTAGACGGGTGCTTTTATTTGTTTGATGTTGCGCTGTTGCAGAACCCTTTTCATCTGAACCGATGTGAGTTGAATGCCATTGTCGGTTAGCATTTCCCTAGTAGCATTTTCAGTACTGTCCTCTCATCTGGCCATCCTCTCCATATCAAATAACTTAACTTTGGGATAGCAGCAGCATCCTGTGCTATTTCGTCTGCCCAGTGTTCACCCGTTTCCAGAAACTCCCTTATTACCATGTCTTCTACAGATGCCATCACACATTCATCTCTCAACAATGTGTTTTCTTCTTTATTGATCAGCACCATCCATGACATACAATGTTCCCGGGAGATCTACATTCAGGTATATGTATTATGTTAAATGTATATTCTTGGAGTTCAGCTGTGATGTGGGCTATGGTGGCATAGAGGTCTTGGGCCTCCCGGGCTCTGTATGAGCAGCAATGGCTAATGACCCATTACTAAATTGAACTTTGTCCGCTGCACGTAAGTCCAGCAGTGCTCTACTGCCCAGGCACATGCCAACATCTCCTTTTCAATTGTCAAATAGTTTATTTCTGCTTCTGTGTGTTTGACACTTTGGATGAAATAGCTTTTGGCACCACACTTCCACTATCATTCTTTCCACCTCTTCAAACCCCACTTGTTGGGCAGATAACCATGAAAATTCTATCCTTTTCTTCAAAAGGCTTCTCTTGTTTGCTGTTAAAGCTGGAAATGTGGGGCTTACTTAGTATAATACTCAGCCAACTCTAGGAAAGACCACAGCTTGTTCTTGGGCTCAGGCATATCCACTATGGCCTGTAGTCGATTCTTTTTCGTTTTGATTCCATTGGGGGAAATCAAGTGCCCCAATACTCCTCTTGATTGGTTTTTATTTTACACTTTCCATGCTTAAGTTTCACTCCCTCTCTTTGTAATTTCTCTGATATCGCTCTTGGTTTATAGTGACTTTTTCGAACTCCATATTTTTGCAATGCCTTTTTCATGACACAATTTTGCCGAAAAAAAATGTTTTTGAATGTTTATTTTTTTAAATGGGGGGTTCCCCCCAAACCCCTGTTTTTTATTGATACTTTTTTTTTGTAACCAAACAAAATTAAAACATATAAAATAAAATAAAAATCGGCATTTTGTTTTCGAGAAAAAGGCATTTCGAAAATATGTTTTTGAAATATTGACTGGATACCACCGCTCTTAGCAAACTGTCTTACTTTCAAGGTAACATTTTGGTGTGTTCTGAGAGACACATTATCAATTTTGTTCAACAGTGAGTCCATCACCCTGTGAACCACTGAGGATGCAGAGGATAACACAAACTGCATCTTGGTAAATTGATATGTTCCAAATTGAGTGATACATGCCATAAGAGACCTCGGCTGTCTATGTAACCTAATCTAATGGTACGTGTTTCCAATATCTAATTTTGCCTTTTTAATAATCAAGATAGGTTAATTGATGCTGTGTAGTGGGTAACTGTCAGTAATCACTTCCTGGTTTAAGCTGCGTAGATCAAGGCAAATCCTCAATGCCTTTGATTGTGTTTTTTTTTTAACAAGGACCACTGGGCTCAGCCATTCCGATGAATCCACCATTTAAATAGTGCATTCATTTGCCATTTCATGTAGTTATTCTCATAACACGCCTCGCGTGGTTGGCGGCACTGGGCAACATCTCTGTTTCACTGGGACAGATCCTGGCCTCATTTGTATATTGTGTACATATATTCTGGTGCAGCCTTGCAACTCAGAAGACAATTCAGGGAATTCTTCTTTTGGAAAGGGAGTTCTTCACTCTTTATTGACAATACTTAATCCATTGCTTCGGGGTCTAGTTTAATGTTTCATTTGGCCTAATGGTTCTCATGAGAGCTTGTACACTCCACAACCAGCTTAAGTAACAGAAGTAAATCTTTTCTTTTATATCACAAGACAGTATGGTTATCCGGCCAATTACTGCTTTATTCACGGTACTGTTTCTCAAAAATATAGATCTCTCAACCCATGTTCTGCACGGTCTGGCTATTTGAGTGCATGCATTTGCATTTCTCTACCATAGTTTTTTTATCCATTCTAAAGGACTACATGTTCCATAATGCAATATGATCCCAGCGTAAAAGCACAATCTGATTTGTTATTAACCACGTTGTAGGGGACAGCTTCAAATGTCTGTAAAACTTCAGAGAGAGAGTGGAGCTGGCACATGAGAGCGCCCGGTGGACCGAAGGTGAGGTATGACGGGCCAAGGGTGAGCAGGAATGGCGGATAAAGCAGTGCAGGAATGAAAGATGGCCACCAGCATCAAATGTTAGAGCAGGGATCATGAGTGTAAACAGCTCAATATGGCCCATTTCCCCTGCATCCTGATTTGTCTGTGCCAGATTCCTGTGTTCTTATACACAGTACTACTGAATAGTCACATTCTCAAACTAAAAGCTATGTCTATTATTATACTACCAAATATGTCCGTCATTATCGTACAGTATATGTCCTGAATACTATAACCATCAATGCAGATGCTAACACCACCCTAGCCCTCATTCTCTTGGGTATCTTAGTAGCTTTTGAAACCATCAACCACGGATCCTTAATGAGGAGACGGGAAGAGGTTGGACTACACAGCACTAAAATACAATGGATGAAGTCTTTCCTCATTCATAGGGCAGAATTCGCCTGGCTTTCCCCTTTCAGTTCCAATGCCAGGAAGATAACCTGTGGAGATCCACCTGGATCAAGTGTATCACACCTACTTTTCAACATGTACATGGCTTCACTTATGAGGTTCATAAGATAACATTGACTGAACTGCGGACGGTGCACAATATACCTTCGAAATGACCAGCAATAATGAAAAGAAAACCAACTACCTTGCATAGTTTAGCACATGGATGAGCACAAACAACATTAAACTTAATCCCGACAGAAGAGAAATCATGATCATCTCACCCAATGCAGCACTAAGGCTCCACTCCATCACCCTATTCCTGCCCATGAACTTCAAATGTAATCAAGAACCTCAGGATCCTTATGGACAATGGATTCCCCTATGGAACCAATAATCAATGCACTAGCAAAGAAATGTTTCTACCATTAGCACTCTATGAGGCAAGTCGTGCCATTCCCCACCTTTCAGCACAGGATCTTTGAATCGACTTGCCATCTGTGCATTGCTTGGTGTGCCGTACTGCCTCACCAAGATACGTTAATGTTTACAGAACATAGCGGCAAGACAGCTGCTCAGACTCAACACTTAACTCCAGCTCCAAAGAAGTCTGTGCTGGCTACCATTTAAGAAAATAATCTAATTCAAAGCACTCCACATCACCCACAGAGCTCTTCAGGGTCACGGAGCAGAATGCATCAGAGCAAAGATATTCCAATACCAACCAAGAAGAGGACTAAGATTCAGCGATGATGTACTTGTAGGAATAGGGAGTTTGTGCTGCAGGAGATTTCATCGAAGTAGACTTTTTTTAATGGATTTTGCCCAAATGTATTTGGGGTGGTTAGGCTAATAACTAATGTAGGTGGTTAAGGGGTGGGCTGCGGGGGCTACCCCCCGCATAAATGTGCAGCAAAATCTACCAGTAAAAAAAAAAACTATCGATAAAATGTTTTTGAGCAGATCACATAGAACCGTACTTGTAGAGACCACAATACTCTTCCAAAGGAAACACACACTGTCAAAGACCACCTAAAATTCAGGAAAATGCTATAGACCTGGTTCTTCAATGTCTAGGCACTACGAGCCAGCCCGAAGCCCTTCCTCGTTTTCATGACATCCAACAACTTGGACCAAGAACAGGAGAGCTATCCGGTCCTTGACCCTTGACTAATCTTCAAGGAAAGGTAAAACAACCCCCCACCCCAAACTATTCAGGCATTGCCATAATTGCTAGCACACACCCACTGTACAACCTGGAATGGCTATGCATGTATTTATGATTCATACATTGAAATCAGACAATGCATTCTAGACTGTGATAGGATGTGTTCATGTGAAGTTGTATTGTCTGTGGGTGTGAAGTGATGAGGAGCCTCACAGCAGGTGAGGCGATGAGCATGAAGATAGAATCATCTTCCGTGCCTACTGTTTACATGTGCATCAACAGAAGAGCACAGCACTCCTGCACTTTCCCTCTCATCACTGGTAACTAACCCATCTATCCATCGCCTCCTGGAGACTATGCAAATGGCAGCAGTGTGTGGTACAAATGTATATATCATAACATAACATGATAAGAGACAATATAGTCATCACTAAACTGCCAAAAAGCAACTATTATATACAATCCATCCACTCCTGGACCCACCGACTATTACCATCAGCATCCTTCATACAATAATTTTTTTTCTACTACAGTTAAAGGCAGTAATTGTGTTACAGAATCTGGCCTTCATTGTGGTACATGATATGGCTATCATACTAACAAATATGGCAGATAATTTACTACAGGCTGCTGTTGTCATTGACGTCGGAATGTAGTAATACTACAATTTGTTTCCATCGTTATACTACAGAGAACGGCACTCAATATACTCTATTCTTTTAGTGCGCAGCTGCAGCATCTACTGGCTTTTAAACTTCCCCCGACTTAACCCAAGCGATCCTAGCGCCATTGACGAGGGTTTGGAGGCTCTTAGCAACCAGTGTAGCTTATGAGTCTTCTAGCAACCGGCCAATCTCTCAGGTCACTGTTTTCCTTCTCCATACTGGGCACGAAGCAGTTAGACAACAGAGGACTTTCAAAGTCATAACTCCCTGCTATGATATCACAACTGTGAAATATTAAAGTCATAATCCGCCAGCATTGAAGAAACGCTAATTGGGTCCTTCATTACCGTGGACTACTCACAGCAGCACAGAGCCCACCTCCAACCAGATTGTTGTGCTGTACCAGGAAGTCAAGGATTCATTTGAGAAAAGGACCCTACCTTCATTCCAAAATGCTGAACATGCTGAACAACACCCATGTAAAACATAAAATTGTATATGGGTGACTATCATCAACCAAGGGGAAATAGCCAATCTCCGGGTCAGAGTCACCTCATTGGCAACTCGAGCTTCTCTCCCATTGTCTATCAGATATGAATCTGAACCTCTCTGTGAAAAATGTCTATATAGTTGATAGTCACCCGTGTACAATTCTAAATATGTTACCATATCAAGAAAGAGCCCTGAAAGATGACTGCCACCCTCATAAAACTGGGAAGACAAGCTTTAAAGGAACTAGTCCCCTTTCCAGGCCCTTGCAACGGGCGGCTGTAAGCAGGGATGGGGCTTTGGGGAAAAGGCAGATGCACAACTGGAGTAGGGAGGGAGGGCGTGACATTGCAAGCCATGGAGGTGCAAGGGTCTATAGGTGGAAAATAATAGTCTGGGGTGTTATGACCTCAGTGAGGGTTTTGAGAGTTATGCCGGTAGTTATAACCTGCTTTGCATGCAACTACTGACGATGGCCATCACTATAATGCAAAATATTCCCATTATTTTGAGACAGAATAATCCCCTATAATTATACAATGGAATATGACTGTCATTGTACGGTTCAAAGTTCTTTCATACCCATTTATTTTTTAGATCAGTTTTTGCCTAAACATTTTTATCGAAAAAACACATCGAGCATTTGTTTTTATATTTGGAGGGGCCCACCCAAAATCCCCTTCCCCTATTATTTACTCCATATTCCCCACTACCCGTTGTATCCCTCATGCGCCCCTCCCCTATATTTTCAATGAGTTTTTTCATTGAAAAACTTTGGCCAAAAAACCTATCGGAAAATATACTGGCGATGTAACAACATCGTAGCCAATACGGCTAGCAAAATATAAAAAAATATGTAAGTCACTGTAATACATAAGCCGGTAGTTATACTTTACACTTTATTCACTCAGTAATGTTAATTGGCTGTTAGAAAGTTATCGGCACCAAGCAAAGAGAACACCAATAAAAGAAGAAAAGGTCAGTTAACTAAAAATGTTGTTGGCCATGAATTAGGTCAACACTTCTTGTAGCACGCATTGAGTGCTTTTTGTAAATACTCCTTTTTTAAATATGGGCTGAAGGAGTGTGCTTGTGTGATGTGTCATTGATGTATTCGCCATAAAAACAAGTTTTTTTGTCCTTCCCAGGAAACGGATCTTGATGTTGCACGCTGGATTTCTGAGGGATGGTGGAGTTGGAGGAACATGATTCAGGAAGTGTCGAAGAGGCTCTGCAGGTCATGTAAAAGTAGACTTATTGTCCAAAGAGACACGTCAAAGAGCAGATCGGACAAGTGAGTAGATAGAAGGGGCAGCCAGTCTACGGGCCAGAACTTGGCGTAAGATATCAGGAAGAGGCTGTTGGCACATTCCAAGGACAGCGGAGCAGGAAAAATATAGAGCACACAATCAAAATAGTATATTTATTATTTATATGCAGGAAGGAACAATGGTCTTTTGAACACAAAAGAACATACAATAGATAGGATATCAGATTTGACGGGAAGCAGTGAGCTTCTTACAATGTTGGGAGTTTGAGTGACATTCTGACCAGGTTGTGGTGGAGAATAAATGGAAAAGTCACCAGGGACAGTACATGGGTGGACATACATAGATTAAGGACAACCAACATTAGACATTATTAAGTGCAGGTAGGTTGTTCGGCCAGCTGTGTTAGGGATGTGACCATGATGGGAGAAGTGTTAGAGTGGAGGCAGAGAACGTGAGGGACAGGCAGGTTAGAGGCGAGGGAAAATGTTGGAGTGAAGGCATATGAGAGGTAGATTAAGAGGATAACTCGGAGGCGAGGAGGTAGACTTTCAATTTGGTTTTGAACAAATGAGTGTGGACTGTTGCTCGGATGTCCGGGAGAAGTGATGAGAGGAAACCTCATTATGGCGGTGGGAAGCAGTTGGTATGGTAAATTGCCATGGTTGGTGTAATGGTGCATCGGTAAAGCATAGCTTAGGGACGCCGTCGGGAGGTCTAAGAGCAGCTGGAGCATAAAAGACGGGGTAGGTGGCCATGGGACCAATTGGGATATGAGCACCTGGAAATGAAACGGATGACGGCGGAGAATGGTCCACAAGAGGAGAGGCTGAAACATCTACCGTTCTCAGTGGTGCAGGCAGGGTGGAGGGAACGTTTAAATGGCATGAGGGTGAAGGTGACAGGACTGCAGCCAGGACCTCTTAAAGGTGAAGGGAGACCCCACTCTTTTGAGGGCCTTTCTGCCAGACTGATGAAAGCGTGGGAAACATTCACTGTGACCATAAGACATGGCAGAAAGATGGTAACCTCTGGATGCGCAGGGGTGCAGCCCAGAAGATGAACCCATGCACAGAGGAGTGGGGCTCCAAAGGGGTGAATGAAGGAAGGATTGGAAGAGAAGGACCGATCATTTCCTTGCGACAAAGAGGCGAAAAGGGGAGCTCAAAAAGGAAGAAACAGGAGCCAAGGAAGGGGCCGGAAGACACTCAAATCTATCAAAAGCATGAGGGGTTCTGATCCTGGTTGGAGGAGAGGTCCTGGGAGCATCCCTTGTCTGAGAAGGCATCAGTGTGGAATGAGTAAAAAGAAGGAGCGGTATTGAAAGGGAATGAAAAGGGCCCCAGTATTGTGCAGTTGCCTTATATGGGGTCACATCCTGTGAACACCAGGAGGAATACGATGGCGATGAGGTAGTGTGTGGGGAACTTGTTTATTTCCATCCCTGAGAGATACAGTGCTGAGGATGATCAAGGAGGAAGCGAAACAATTCCCACAATGGCTGGCGAAGGGTGAAAACCTCCATTCGGCGAATCTGATACATGCCAGTGCATCTGAACCATTCACGGGGAGGGGTGAGGTGCCATGTAAACACGCATTGTCGAAGCCAATCGTTTTAGCACTGCCCGAGGCATTGGAAAGCGGGGCTGGGAAGAACAAGAGGAAGAGGGGCTGAGAGGGAAATGGAAAGAGAGGCGGAGAAGAGTGATGGAACTGAGGGCTGAGGATCTAGGGATAGATGGGTGGCGAGGCACGAGGGAAAGAGAGGCGGTAAAGTGTGATGGAACTGAGGTCTGAGGATCTAGGGATAGATGGGTGGCGAGGAGTGAGGGAAAGAGAGACGGTGAAGAGTGATGGAACTGAGGGCTGAGGATCTAGGGATAGATGGGTGGTGAGGAGCGAGGGAAAGAGAGGCGGTGAAGAGTGATGGAACTGAGAACTGAGGATCTAGGGATAGATGGGTGGCGAGGAGCGAGGGAAACAGAGGCGGTGAAGAGTGATGGAACTGAGGGCTGAGGATCTAGGGATAGATGGGTGGCGAGGAGTGAGAGAAAGAGAGATGGTGAAGAGTGATGGAACTGAGGATCTAGGGATAGATGGGTGGCGAGGAGTGAGGGAAACAGAGGCGGTGAAGAGTGATGGAACTGAGGGCTGTGGATCTAGGGATAGATGGGTGGCGAGGAGTGAGAGAAAGAGAGACGGTGAAGAGTGATGGAACTGAGGATCTAGGGATAGATGGGTGGCGAGGAGTGAGGGAAACAGAGGCGGTGAAGAGTGATGGAACTGAGGGCTGAGGATCTAGGAATAGATGGGTGGTGAGGAGTGAGGGAAACAGAGGTGGTGAAGAGTGATGGAACTGAGGGCTGAGGATCTAGGGATAGATGGGTGGCGAGGAGCGAGGGAAACAGAGGCGGTAAAGAGTGATGGAACTGCGGGCTGAGGATCTAGGGGTAGATGGGTGGCAAGGAGCGGGGGAAACAGATGTGGGGTGAGAGTGTTGCACACAAGGTGCGGTCTCCAGATGTACAGGCAAAGCAACATGAATACAAATATTTTAAATGTAGGGGTCTGCCATGGTGCAGAGAGGAGGGGGCATGGCGGGCTCAATTAGCTGGGGATGTGGACATGGTGCAGGGAGGAATAGGAGACAAAATGGCCTCCACCAAGACCTTTGATTGCAATGAACGCCAAAAACAAGGACTATGACTTATCAATCAGAAATCAGATGTGCCTAACTCATAATCATGCACTGATTGGCCGAATGCCTTGTGGTATTTTTTCAGTGTCATACAACTCCTCGAAACCCAAAATAGGTACAATTGCTCCAGGGAATAGCAAAGCAAAAACATTGTTTTCAATTATTTAAGCACAATTTTATACTGGTGATAATTATAGCAAATTGAATTTGCGACTACTTCCGGGGGCAAACATGTGTTCTGAAAATTGTTTTAGTTTATGGTTTTATATGGTATTATAAAGCACACAAGTGGCCCCAAATGGCACCAGAGAACTGTTCATTGTAAAACAGAACACATTAAAGAAACACGCATTGGCAATACCAGTAGGTGGTGGTCTTCATATGACAATAGCAGCCTTGAACGGCCCAATAGACTCAATGGCATGACTGAAGGACGGCACTAAAGTTCACATCAGTACAAGTGATAACAATCACAAAACAGGTACACACTTCAGACAACATTTCAAAGGAAAACAAACACAGCGCAATCAAGACTGAGAAATAGTGGAGTGTGTGTCCTAAGGTTGAAAGAAGAGACAAAAAGTGAAACTACGGCCCAGATAGAATGTTCACTTTCCAGAAAATCCAAATGTCAGCAACATCAATGTGGCAAATGTGTAGTTATAGAATGTGTCACCTGCGATTAACCATGTAACACATTTTGGCTACAGTAGATGACATGTAAGCGACCCCTATGAGACAAAACCTAACCAGTTAAACAAATCTCTGGACAAAACGGAGGAAAGGATAAAACAAATGGCTTGAAAAAAGACCACCTGTGCAAAATAGAACCACAGGCTAATCACGCTGGGGGTCCCCCCGCTCTGTCCCACAACATAGCTTCAGCTTCCATTCCATCTCTGGAAAGCGCATCCACTACAAGGCCAGGCCCCTGGGCCATCGGACAGGACCAATGGCACACATGTTCCCCTGAAGGACACACTGCACCAATGATGGATCCTCATCTCCAGCTCACAATCCTCCATTCTACATCTGCACGGGCAGAGAGGGGCACATTGAGCCCTCTGTCCAACCAGTGCAGTGTGGTATCCCAGGACCAGGCCCCCCACCCGTCACAAACACCAGAAATCAAGTGGCAGCCATTGCAAGGTCAGGGCAGCAAGACGGCCATCAGATGGGACCATTGAGCATGTTCTTGCTCCTCATGGTCTCATTCGTGGCCCTCTCAGGCATTATCTGCAGCTGAGGTCCCTTGGCAAAAGGCTCCTAGGCTAAGTGTAAATCCTGCTTCAGCCAATCCTCCCTCTTCCTGCTGCAGGCCTCACCGCATCAGTATAATAAGATCTCCTACCAGTCCCTGTGTCCCTTGCTTACCATACTCCCATTACCTCTCACACCGCTTTACAGAACCATGCCCTCCCTCAACCTACTACTTCTCCCGACTCCCCAGCCCTCTCACTTCAGCCTTCTGCTCTCCATACCACACATTATGACTGCTTTTCCTCTTCGCCTCACCCTTTGCATTACCCTCCCCTAGACATCAACACAAAATCACCCTGAACACTCTTATCGCCCTCGCCCTAACCAATCGCACATCATCTACCCCACTCTTCTCCCCCGATAGACCTACACCTCTCTTCCCCCCCTCTACTGCTTTCCTTCTGAACTCACCGTGGGCCTCTGGAATGCCAAGTCCCTGATATGATATGATATGATATGATATGATATGATATGATTTGATATGATTTGTTATTTATAACCCGCTTAATACCCAGAGGTTTCTAAGCGTGGACCTGGGGATTTAACCTGTGTTTCTATGTGTCGTTTTGCTTCCAAGGTGAGCACGTTGCCCCTAAGCTATCCTCCCGAGACCCTCTGCAATAAAACCTCAATCCTCACTGAACATGTTGATTCCCTTCATCCCAAGCTATCTACGATGACAATCACTGAAACGTGGATTCCTCACAGTGACACCTCCACTCTGGCTGCCCTCCATGCAGACTTACCCTTCTACTCCTGCTCTACCTGACTGTCAAAAGCAAATGGTCGTTGTTGGTCTGATGATAAGCAAAGACACCATCAGCTCCTCTTCCTGACTCTGACCTCTCCATACTCCTATGGGCACATCTTGGTTCAACGTCTTGCTCCACCTCCCACAGGCCTTCTCATTTACTTCCTTGCTGGCGCATCTAACCTTTTCTCCTCTTACATTTATCTGTTGATGTCCCTGCCGTTATCCTGGGAAAACACCAAGGCACACCAAATACTACCAGATGCCACTCTCTCTGACCACTCTTTAGTCAGCCTTCACAATCTCTCTACTCACAATCACAGCAGAAAGAGCGACCATGTCCTCCTTTCCTCCTCTGCCAGCGCCTAAGCTCCCTCCATTGTTGCCTCGCCATCAGATCATTAACTCACCTACTTCACTATTTCAGTTCCGCTCACTTCCCTCTCCCTCAAGTACCACCAATTGCAAATGTAGACCTGGCCTAGTGGTCCCCTATCCTGACACAGTTTTCTTTTCATCTCCTTGCCCCTCTACACCGGAACGCTCAACCTCTCCTTATCCGTTCCATCTCCTCTTCCTCTTCCTTCCGCTCCTCCTTAAAATCTCACCTTCTTCACCCTCTCTCCTGACAGCCCTTCATTGCTCCTTCTTACTCTTCCCTATTTTCATCTTGTTCCTGGTTCTCAGAAATGTGTTCATTATGCTGTTTTCGATTATTTTGACTCAGGCTCCGTACTCATGCTTCTAATGTAATCCTGTTGTTATAATGTAAAGCGCTTTGGCGTAAAGCGCTATATAAAAATAATAAATACAAATACAAAATACAAATACAAGCTCCTGTACCCTCTCTTGGTCACTCTTTGAACTCAGTTGTACTGTCTTCAACACTGCATTAGCTTCTTCTTTTGATCGAGACACTTTCCTACATGCTCCTTCATCGCTCCAGCCCCCGCCCTAAACATGTATCTCCCGTGGCCATCCAACAGCTGAGGACCACCATGCATTCCCACCTATGCCGCTAGCCTAAGGCTCTCGCCTTTGCTCTCCTTATGCCATGCAAGGATGCTTTCATTGCCCTCTCTATGGCTCTTGACAATACTAAATCCTGACGCTACATTGATCTTCCATCCAGACCCAATAAGCTGTCAATGGCCCTGCCGGCCATGCACTCACCCCGCACTCCCCAAAGCAATTCCACTCCATATTCTACTGCCTCTCTGCTGATGATTTTCCTTCTTATCTATCATCGTAGCTCACCAAAATATGCGACGCACTGTCCTACCTGCCACTACTGTTGTTGATGGATCAAATCTTGTGCTCCCCACTAGCCAATGGCAAGTGATAATTGGATCCTGGCTAGTAGCTTGAAACTTGAAATGTTTACCCCTGCTGGTGTCCTCCCCGTTCATCCCTACATTCTCTTCCCTAACTCAATTTAATTCCACTTGCCGCAATAGGCAGATATGCATGCTATGGTCATCTAAGCCGCCATCCTGCACTCCTATCAATTCTTTGGCACCGCATAAAGAACTTGCTCATTACACTGGCAACCATCTTTCCTTCCTCTTCAATCTCTATCAACTGGCATTTTGCCAGCATTCTATAAGGTGGTTGGCGTCATAGCCATTTTAAACAAAACCTATTTCTGACCCCAACAAACCCGTGGCCCTATTCCATCCCAAAACTCCAAAATCTTCAAATAGGTGCCTTTCAACTGTATGGTCCACTGTTTTAAGCAACACTCACCATCCGACCCACTCTAATCAGGGGTTAGCAGTAAACTCATCTCTGAAACTGCTTCCACTCACACCCCCAACGTTCTCATCACTCCACACCACTCCCATCTCTCCTCCCTGCTCATTCTACTTGATCTCTCTGCTGCATTTGAAATTGTAGATCATCCTTCCTGCCCACAAAACCTCTCCTCGGTAGGCTTCAAGAAATTCTTACTTGACTGTGTGGCCTACTGTCTATTCTTTCTCTATCTCTTGAACCTCTAAAATCAACCCTCTCATCCCCTTTCCTGCGAGTGTCCTTCTCCTCTTCACCCTGTAAACTTTCTTCCCAGACAAACACGTTATCCTTTGACTTTCACTACCACGTCTTTGAAGACTTCACCCAAACTATTTTCTCTTTTCCTTTCTTCACCCAGATATCTCAGAGCACATCTCTAATTGCCTCTGCAATGGGTTTTTGGATGGCTCGACATTCCCTAATCCTAAATTCAAGCAAGATGGAAGTCATCCTGCACTCCTGCACTCCAACCCCACTTCCCTTTCCTATAAATCCAGTCTACCTGAACGCCTAACTCCATTCCCCAAGGCCAGCAACCTTGGCGCCCTCTTTGACAGCAAATTCATAGTCAGCCACTTCATAGCTGCCACTGCTAGTGCAGCCCGAATTAACCTTCTAAACATAAGGAAAATCTGCAAGCACCTCACTCATCACTCAGCTAAATCTTTAATCTCTAGCTTGGTCCTCAGCAAACTTGACTACTGCTCAATCCTACTCCTGGGCCTTCCCCTCTACTTGTTTGTTCCCGTGAGCACATTTCTAAACTTTGCTACAGGAACAACCTTCCCAGATCCTCTGCCACCTATTAACGCACCAGACGGCCTTACATGCAAAACCACTCACTCTTTAAATGTCTACTCTGAAATCAATTCAAAACCTAGCCCCCAATACAAGCCTGATGACCTCTCTCTTTATTGTCCCTCTATGTAATCTCTATGCTCATCACCTCTCAACAACCTAGCTGTCTTCTGTACCCCGCACCTTGCCTCCCATTTCTGACTTCTACACTACTAGTCCCACAAAACTGGACTGCCCCCCTACCATCAAAGCATCAAATCTATCCAGTCTACAAAGCTATTCAAGACCAGGCTCAAACTCCAACTGCTCACTGTGAGGGGCATCCTGCACACCTCCCCGATTCCCTGCCTGTCTGACCACCTTGCCTGCGCTTCTCGGACTTGATTCTACTGGCATTTGCATATTCTGCCCAACGCCTAAAATGTGTATTTATGCATGGTCCCTTGTCACCCATAGTCCCCACTATCCTGTCTATTCTCTTATTTACTACCACTGTAGCTTTGCAAAGTCATGCCACCAATGGACTGCCTCCATCATCTTTGCGGCTGCTACTAGGTACCACATTTCTTGTGAGAATTGTCTGCCCAACTTGTTAAACAAACACAATGAAACCTTAAAGCAAGGTTTGAGGAATGGGTCCTCAAAACAAATGCTCAATTGTATGAAATTGGTCAGGGGCCAGGGTGGAGTACTGCAAGACAAGTAGAAGAGCAGCGATAAAGGCATGGGAATAAACAATGAAAGGACTAATTGAATGCAAAGGGGAAGGAGGAGCACAAAGCTAGCTGAGAAGCCAGAAGAATTCACAGAAGAGTGAGGAACGCAAGCAGGCGGGTAACTACAGTAAAGGGGGTATAAAGAGTGTGACCATTCGAGGGAATGCAAGCAAATAGGCTAATTGCCTTTATCGAAGGTCCAAGGCCAGAAAAGGTTGCGGAGTATCAGTGCAGAGGTAGATGACAGCTGTGGGCATGGCAGAGGAACATGGTGGGTGGGGAAAGAGGTAATAAGGCCAGAATTTACAGACTGTGCAGTAGAGAATACAGCACTCATGTAGTCAGGGTGGGTATTCAAGTGTCAGGCTGGCAGCATTTGGTTGGTGGGTGAAGAGGGGAATTCATATCAACAAAGGTATCAGCTGAAGACCATCAAGATCAGACAGAGGGTGTGGAGGGATGTTTATAAATCCAATGGTACTGTGCCAACATTTGGACACCTTGGCATGCCAATAACGTGCCTAGGCTTTTGGAATATGCAAAGCCATCAAAGGGAGGACGATTCATAAGTACAGCACAATAAGACTAAGTAGGAGAACAATGGGAGGGAGTGGCCAGCAACCATGCTGTGAAGACGTGCCTTCAGCTGCTCCTGCATGATCCTGCAAAGATCCGGAAAGTAAGGCAACTTAAAAAAACATGCTAAGAACCCAGGATGGGCAAAAGGTATGAGGAGGCTGAGGAGCATATTTTGCTGCATGTACTACTGTTTTGAGTCAGTGCGAAGAGATGCGTTGCACCACGTCGACCGACTCAAAGCAGCAAAGTGAAATTAAGATGGCGACAAGGGCTCTGTAGTAGCGAAGAGGGGAGGAGTCTGAACGGGAACCCTACGAGCAATGGTCCTATGATACGAAGGGCGGGAGGCTAATTTCTTATTTATGCGACACGGCACGATATAATGCAAATCCAGCCCAGAATGCAAAGATAATAATCGGGGTGAGAGACCCGCGGCGGCTGCACCAGATCAGGGAGATGACAGGCAGCAGGAAAAACCTTGCCACACGACGGGGAGTTACTGCCGGTGCGAGACAACGCATTGGGCCAGAAGGGCAGCCTTTGACCACTCTACTCCCTGCAAAGCAGACTGAAAAGAGTCTCCATGGCACGGAGAGTAAACCTAGACCTGGGCTGATAGATGCTTTGTATGGACGCAAGCGGACGAGCAGAAGATCTGCCTCGGAACGGGAACGTTATTATGCAACCGGTAACTGTTGGCTGAAAATAATAAAGAAATGCCCATAACATAATATTGCAAGTTCACTTTCAAAGGCAGAAAACTAAGATAACTTTGTGGGCAACCTTGGGTGTAATAATGAAGTGTGGGTGACGGCGCAGCTGCACATCCAACAAACAAGTGTCCACAGCACCCACTATGTAACAGTAGACTAAAGGAGTGACGCAGACTCCCTACTAGAACACATTTGTATACTACCTGATCACAAGGACCTGCCGAGAAGCAAACACAGTTCTGCAACATGGGTATCTTAAAAACAGGAATCACGTAAGGCTCTAGGACAAGTGTGGTGGAAACAGGTGAAGTGTTGGAAGAACAAGAGGATCACAATCAATGAGAGACAGAAGAGTAGCAACTTCCATCACATGTTCAATAGACTGAAGGAGAATAACAAGACCTACATTGATTGGAGGACAACATAAGACACAGCAGTCCCATTTAAACGAGATAGCAATATTGTAAGCATATAGAGAACTGAGAATACTGTGCTCAGTCGGTTGTTGCTAGATGCCTAGGTACAGGACTCCAGATGCCTGCAAAACACAACAAAGGGAAGAGCAAAAAGACCACCATGGAGTCGTACACTAAAGTTCAGGATAACCCCATAGGGGAATCTGCTACAGAGGACTCCATAGTCATGGCTAGCTCATACGAAAGCATGAGACGGCAGCACTATAATCCATAATAGATGCTGTGATAATAGATGTGGGGCTCTTAAAACAAGATGTTCGCACGTTAGCAGAAAGAACTGGAAACATTGAAGAACAAGTAAGAGATAACACCAAAACCACGACTCAAAAGAAGATGGATGTCAATATATTGCAACAAAAAGTAAAATTGCTGGATGACAGGGCAGAGGATGCGGAAGGACGGGCCCGCAGAAATAACATCAGGATTCTGGACCTGCCGAGAGGGATGTAAGGAGTGGACCACACAAACTATATTGAAAACTTAATCCTCCAAGAAATAGGCCCGGGTAACCTTACTCAAGGCTTCACTGTAGAACGAGCACATAGATCCTCGACCAAAAAGCCACCGCCTTGGATGCCTCCAAGACCAATTATAGCTCAAATAATGAATTACAAGGACAGAGAAAGGATACTGCCATTTTCAAAAACCGGTGGAACAATATAGAGAGCATCGGCTAAGCTGACAATCTATCCAGAATATACTTTTCAAGTACAGTAGCGGAGAGTCCAATTAGGCCCTGCGAAAATAAGAATTTCGAAAGGCAGGCCTGAAATATATGCTAACTTACCCGGCTCGACTATAGATTCTGCACAATGGCCGGTCCCATTTTTTTGTAAGCCCGGAGAAAGCACAAGACTGAATGGACAGAGAGCGGCTGGCAGCACCAGCGAAAGTCTAATAACCCGACCGAGATACAGAAGAAGTTTGGTCTTCCTTCGAGGAGTTCTCCTGGTGTTGGTGAATTGGTGCACAGGGCACTAAAGCCAACAACAATGACACATACTGAGACTAATAGTTTGGGGATCAGTTTATTCACATAAGCAGTGCATTGTCTTCAGGAGAAGAAAAGACACTTGCTCCGGCTGCCTCCTATCTCGCCCTTTTTCTTCAGGGTACTAGTTGTAAAGTACCCACCCATTGCACACCAGACACCTGTTTTTTAGGCTGGGATGGGTGGGAGCGAGAAACTGGCATGCCTAAGCATGCTATGCATTGCGGGCGGTTATTGTTGGGGAATGGACTATTGAGGGGGAAGGCGGTGGTATGAGTTAATTAATATTCGTTTGTGGCCTTTCCTGGACACAATGTATCCCGGGGACGACCGACACTCAGCTGGGACAAGGTGTTCAGACCCCATCCTGAGGGACATAGAGGTGTCAGTGGTGAATCATAACTATCCCTTGGTATACGCACAATATGGCTGACAGTGTAAGAATGGTGACCTGGAACATCTAAGGTCTTAATAACTATGTAAAAAGACACATAACATTAACATATCTACGTAGGAACAGGACAGACATAGCGCTGCTGCAGGAGACATCTCACCCAAAAAGGCAAGACACACTTACTCAAAAGTTAGTGGCATCAACCTACTCTGCGTATGCCAGAGGGGTACTCATATGGGTAGCACAGTCAGTCCCCCTGATGAAAATCCTCCAGACCAAAACAGATGATGAGGGAAGAATGGCACTAGTCTATGTTATTATGGAAAACAGAGAGATATGCATAGTTAATACTTGTGCTCCCAACCAGGATGCTACAACCTTCTTCAGGTCCTTGTATAGAAGAATAAATCCTTACAGGACGTACTCCTGTTATGGGGAGGTGATTTCAACTGTACGTTGGACCCTACAGTAGACAGATCTGATGATAAGTTTAGACGACCTGCTCTGCCTGCAAAAGTATTGAAAACCCTAATACCAGTTCATTGAGTTAACAGACATTTGATGGACTCTTCACCCTAACACAAGAGATTACTCTCACTACTCCACCCCGCACAAGGTTTATACAAAGCAAGATTATTTTGTCACAGGGGCAGAATTCATTGGGGAGTTCAAGGAAGAAGAATACAAGGTGAGGGTCTTATCAGATCATGCCCCAATAACTGTAAAATGGCAGATAGCATTCCCTACACTGACAATACCAACCTGGAAACTAAGAACTGAAACTCTACAAGATACAGTATTTAAAAGACACATACGCAAACACATAGGAGAATACTTCACACTAAATACTGGCAGTGTACAATCAGCAGGCCCATTATGGGAAGCATTCAAAGTGGTGACCAGAGGTGAAGCGATAGCCAAATCTGGAGGCATACAAGCAGTAATCACTGCAGAGTAAGACAGAATGGAACAAGAGCTTGCAGTCGTAGAAAAAAGCAATAGCACTGGAGGAACTAGTCTACAGACAGAAGTAGAGTTGAGACAAAATTGTCTACTACAATGGGATAGGTTAGGTACATTTAATTACACAGAATACATAGAGAAGCTACATGCAGAAGGGGACAAGCCGGGTAGGCTTTTACCATGGCTATACAAAAGTGACAACAAAAAAACTATAACATGCTCTGTTCAGAATAGTGATGGCCTCCCTTGCACTACACAAGCAGAGGTACATGGGGCGTTCTATGAATATTATAGAGCTCTATATGAGGAAGCAAAATAACTCGCCTATGACACTAGATGAAATATTGGCCACAATTAGGTCTCTGCCCTCCGGAAATAAACACCAGAAATGGGCAGATTGCAGAGTGAATTTTATGAGGAATTTGCAGAAAACCGTGCTCCGGCTATGTTGAAAATGTTCACGGAAGCATACAACACGGGTCTGCTCCCTGGCAGTTTAAGAGAAGCAGTGATAATGCCCCTAACCAAACCTAATAAACCTGAAGGAGATTGTGGATCATATTGGCCCCTGTCTCTACTAAATTAAGACAGCAAAATTCTCACTGCGTTATTAACTAATAGACTGAAAGGTGTGATAGCAAAACAAATACATCCCGACCAAATGGGATATGAGCCCGGCAGAAACACCACATGGAATCTAAGGCGGTTGCATCCCATAATAGAGAGTACCAAGACATGGGACCACACTGTGCTGTAGCCTCCCTTGAGGCAGTAAAGGCATTTGATTCCATTAATTGGGACTGGCTATACGCAACGCTGGAGAAGTTTGGGTTTGGTGCAAGGCTTGTAAAATGGGCAAAGCTGGTATATGTTAGCCCTATGGCCAGAGGAAAAACTGGGCGCTCCTACTCTGCTAAACGGGAACTGCATAAAGGCACCAGACATGGATGCCCATTGTCCCAAATGCTTTTTATTCTGGCCATGGAACCAACTGCTGAGTTCTTAAGGAGAGAATAGCGAGATGCAGGCATTAGGATAGACGGGATACAGCATCTAATTTCTAGGTATGACGATGATATGCTGTCATGTATACAACAGCCAGACGTAGATCTACTAGATCATTTTAGCACGCTGTCGGGATCACAATTAGTCGGGGAAAATCCTGCTTGTTCCCACCAGCAGCTCTTACAAGATGCACCAGCAGAGAACTGGCCACCCTGGCGCTCAAGTGGAACAAGCACAAGTTCCGGGAGCTAGGGTTATTTATGTTTCATAGGCCTATGCTGGAACATACGCACAATACACAAAGAGCATTGGAGGGCATTAGGAATTCCATGAAATTCTGGGCCCGGCTGCCATTGTCTGTAATGGGTAGAGCCGCATTGCTAAAAATTGTAGTACTACCCAGACTACCCCACTGCTTCGGAAATATCCCTTACGACATTCCTAAACACTTCTTTGGCATGTTAGACAAAGAGTGCAGGAGGTTCCTATGGTAAAATGGTAGATGCCGGGGTGCCCTGAGTACACTCCAGAGGACCCATGATGGCGTATGGTTGAGAATAGCAAAATTTAGCTGTACTTCCTCTCAAGTCAGCTTATTTATTAATTTATTTTAATCCTTATAAAGCGCCTGAGGATAGCACAGGGGCAACGTGCTGGGACTTGGAAGCAAGACCAGGCAGAGCAACAGAGGTTCGAATCCGGATCCATGCTTAGAAACCGAACTCAGGTAGGTATTAGATGCGTTATAAAAAAAACAATAAAATAAAAAATAAAAATAAATGTTCTGGGTTTGCCCAGCCATAAGGAAAAACTGGGATGAAGTTGCTCAGAAAATGTCAATGGGTGGCGTTTTGTTTGAATGTCCAATCCCTTGCTGCCTGTCTGTCGGGTCTCTACCCGCGTAGAAGGACTGGGAAAGGTGTTTGAATATTGAAGGACTTGGCCTACGTGTTAGCCAAACTCTGTGTATCTATAGCTTGGAAATGCCTATACGGCCCTGTAGTTGGGATGTGGTGGAAAGACTTACAAAAATGGACATTAGCAGAAACCTTGGTATGGAAACAGGCAGCCAACACGCATCAGCATGACCTTGAGGATGAGGTGGCCTCTTGGAACGAACTCATACAACCTTTATTCAAACTCGAAATCGCTGGACCAGAACACCAGCGCGTTGATTGAAGAACACGGGTAGAGTGTATATAAGCTATGAGTATTTGCAGGAAGAACAGATGTAATACTGGAGCAAGGCCGATTGAGAAACAGTGAGGGGGCAAGCAGGGAGGGGTTTATGGTTGGTGTAATGCTGGATAAGCAGAGTTGATTTAAGGCAAAACGTC
Source organism: Ambystoma mexicanum (assembly GCF_040938575.1). Taxonomy (NCBI): domain Eukaryota; kingdom Metazoa; phylum Chordata; class Amphibia; order Caudata; family Ambystomatidae; genus Ambystoma; species Ambystoma mexicanum. The sequence goes on from NC_090941.1 coordinate 996,523,073, forward strand.
ACAGATGAGAGCTATGTAGCACAGCGTAAATATCATTTCACTGTAACATGTGTTATACTGTATTGGTGGTTGAAAAAAAACAATAAAAATAAATGGAATTAAAAAACTATGAGAACAATGGGGGTAGGAGGGTCTAGACGTCCCGGGTCAGGGATATGCATTAAACAAGGCAAGAACAAAGACGTTCACAGTCCATGGAGTAGTTGCCAAAAATCTGTCTGAGTAGTGAGGTTAAGCCCAGTGAGGTACCATTTAAGCAGTAAGATCTTCCATCCTTTGCCGCAAAACGAGTGATATTTAGTAAGCAGTAAAACACGTACAGGCTCAACAGTCCCAAGTACAGCCTCACAAGCTCAGGTCTGCCATCATATGTGCAGATACTACCCCCAAAAGCCATTTAATCATTAGTCACATGCTGCATGCTTAGGACAGCCTAATATCCCTGGCTGCAATCACCAGGTGCCAAACTATTGATCTCAAGGACTGTAGACAGGCTCATGAAACCAGATTCTTTCATTGTATTCCAGGAGGCGCTTCATATTCAATGTACAGCCTCGTGTGTGTAAATAAAAACACCCCAAGCATAGCCTCACGTGCTGAGGTTCTGCCATTATGTTTATTATTTATTTGCTGCATTTATTGTTTGCATTTATTAAGCGCACTAAACCCAGAGACATCACGCGCTGGCATGAGGGCCAGCTGCAGCCACACATGCCTTAATATTGCCAATGTGTCCTTGGTGCACTCTCGTATTCCCAGGCACAGACCCCCACCCCCTCCATCACATTAAAAACTCATGTCAGGGGTCAAGGCAGAGGCATTCGACAAGCGGTATGCTCGATGTCTGTCCTTATGATCCTGCCTCCCAAGTGCCTTAGCCTGTGCTGCACATGGTAGGTAGTTAAGCAGAGGCAAAAGAAGAGAAGCCTCAAAATGAGGTTGCTCTCCTCTTGCCTCCACTTGCCCTCCTAAAACTCAGAGCTGAAAGCACCTGGAGGGCAGCGGAATTGGTGAGGAGATTCACAATGAGGGTAGGCTCGCCATGCTCCATTCACCTGGAACCTGTCTCAAGTGAGAGCCAGGAGAAGGGCCCATATATTTTCAAGAACGGCCTCCTCAAATGCACCTTAACAAAACTGGGGGTAGTGATTATCGGCTGCATGACACATGCTGCACACTGGCAGCTAGCCGCAAGGCAGCTGAGCCAAACGCTGAGTAGTCAGTAAGATCAGAGGAAGGGACCCTGCGGCGCAAGGCAGCTGAACCAAACGCTGAGTAGTCGGTAAGATCAGAGGAAGGGACCCTGTGGCGTAAGTCAGAACAGCGACAGGTGAGGAAAGTGAGGATGAGGTGCCAGGCCCACAACAAGGAGGAGGTGAAGAGGAGAAGCACACATTGTGAATTGGGCAGGAAAGTGAAGAGGGCAGAAAGTGTGGGGAATGGGTTGCGGGTCTCAAGTGAGGGAGTGGCTGGGAATAAAGCAGGTGGAAGGGTCCTCCCTACGAAGGACAAACCCAGAGCATTCTGAACGAGGCAGAGGTGGCAAAAGGCGGTCTGGAAATGGGCATAATTGCTAGTGATTATTGAGAGCCAATTTAGGAAATGACAGTTCAAGAAAATCGAGGCCAGGTCACCTTCATAGATCTTCCTGCTACCCAGGGACGTCATTTAGGGGTCGCCAGAGGTCGCAGGTCTCACTTTAAGACCTCTGTGGTCTCCCTTGCGACCTCTAAAAAAAGAAACCAAAAAAAATGTGATGTAATGCAAGCTCCTGGACTTTGGCCATCACCATGTGGCTCTTTACTTCTGTAGCGGCTGGCTTTCTTGTTCAAGCCCCTTAAAAAAAAGAAGAAAATAAGAACAGGAGTGCCACAAGTCTAACACTTTCAGAACTGACCCTAAATAAGAAAGAATAGGCATACCAAATAATGTGTCTTTCTGGAATTCTATACAATAATTGGCAGCCTCATTAAAGGTTTATTTCAGGCACACTTCAGGGGTGAGTCATTGATTTAGTCTGTTCCTAAACGCCTCAACTCAGCCTTTCATCCTTCTGAGGTCGATAAATGAGTACCAACACAGATTGGGTGATATTGGGTGTATATTTTTTCTATATAAAGCACTTAAGCGTAAGTGCTATATAATAACACATCATTATCATTTGGTCATGGACGTCTGCTTGCATTCACAGTCATTTGGTAATATGGGCCTATACACACCGATCTTAGCGATACTTATGGCGATCCATTCTTGTATGAAAAGTACATCACATTATAGTGATATCGTAACCATATGTTTCGTAGTGTACAATGCTATGTGATACCACTTCCTGGTTTGTCAACGGGTGAAAGGTCGTGTTCCATCGCTTCTCACGACATCACTTCGGGGTGGGGTCAAATAATATCACTTCCTGTGATGTCATCAGGGGGTCAAATGTCGTGTGATGTCACTTCCACTACCTATGGCATTTTGGTGAAATGACGTCCCTGCTGCTACCACGTTATTTCCTGCTGCTGACAAGAAGCAGCAGGAGGAAGTAGTTCTGCTCATTGTCCTTCCCTAGGACGCTCAACAGCTAGCAGCTGCTGAACGGTCTTGGGCAAAACCCAATGGCATAGCTGGGGGTCCCCAGTACTCTCGGGGTTACAGGGCCTGATGCCTTGTGTTGTGGGGAGACCCCCTCAGACTTCAAAAGGAATTAATTTATTTCAGAAGTCAGAGCACTCTGACTTCATGACAAATATTTATTTAGTGCTGGACCAGTTGTGGTGCGAGATTGAGGTGCCCCGACTCCACTGCACATGTCAGGAACCAGGAAGCTCTTCCTGCATCCTGGTTCCTGTCTGCGTGGAGCACAGGAGCCAGAGGCCTGCCTGGAGAGCATTTCCTCGGGCTGATGGATTCGGGAAACTCTTTTTTTTTAATGAGTGTGTGCGTGCGTGTGAGGGTTCTGCATGTTTATGATGTATGTTTGTATGGATGCATATGTGAATGCAAGGGTGTATGGTGCATTAGCGTGTGTGTGAATGATCTAGTGAAGAGTGTGTGTAAATGAGTGAGTTAATGTTGTTTCAATGTGTGTGTGCTTGTGTTTGTGCTTGGCAGCAAGTGGTGATGCTCGGGTGAGTACTACAGCATTTTTAATGACCAGCATTTTGGTTCAGCCAGCCTAGCCATGTTTTACTGTGGCACACCATTTATTACTGGGCATCTGTGATAAAAAAGCAAGCAGGATAGGTGTTATTACCTGGCTAGACTGCCATTTTGATTCGGCCATGCTAGCTATTTCATACTGCGGCATGGCGTTGTTTAACTGTCCATCAAGGGTAAAGCAAACATAAGTGTTATTCAGTGTCTAGACTGGCATACAGTGTGCGGTCAGTTTGGACATGTTTTCTTGCATTTTTAATGGCAAAGCTAGCAGAAGTATGTTCTTACATGGGGATACTGCAATATATTGGCAAAGTCAGTGTGGACATGTTTTCCTATAGTATAATTACTGGCAGTATGTGTAAAACAACCGTGAGTATGTTCTTATATGGGAATACTGGTATATATTGGTGCACCCGGCATTGAAATGTGTGGGCGCAGTCAGCGTGAAAATGTTTTTATACTGGCATATATTGTGGGCAAAAGCATCATGAAAATGTTTGGGAAATGCTCCTGTGCGCTGTTGGTGACTTGCATCTCTTGGAATTTTGGATTGGCGATACCCTACAAAACCAATTCCAAATTGTCTGGCTTTTTACCTAGTTGTTCCCAGAAGGTGTGCTGTATTATGCACCATTTTAACCCATCATACAAAACATTTGTTTGGAGGAACCACCCTGCAACCCGAATCTCTTTGGTTGGTTCAGATGGGGTCCCTTGCTATGGCTTGGTCACTCTTGTATATTTCTGAGGATGTTTCCACCCCTCTGACTAAAAGATTCACCAGTTGCCAATAGGTGAGTGACTAGTGGGTGAATGGGTTTGAGTGTGTGCGTGGAAAGCTGTGGCGCAGATAGGGGGATTAGCACATGCATGTTAACGTACATGTTTTACTGGCCTTTTTGGGCAAGGCCAACTTGATAAATGTTATTTCGTGGAGGAGGATTTAGGATGATGGGTTTATAGCACAAACGGGTAGGCTAACTGGATGTTTTCGACATGGCATGTTTTACTTACAAAAGGGGCAAGGCTAATATGATGGGTGTTCTTACATGGGGAATGGGAGCACTTGTGCAGTCACAAGTATGTTTCCTTACTGTGACATTGCTTGTTTTACTGGTGCTAAGAGAGCAAAGTCAACATGATGACTATACTTATATGGTGAGTGGAGTCATTTGTGCAGCCAAACAAGGAAATCTTCAAATACTGTAACATAGCATGTTTTACTGCCATTGAGGGCAAAGTCAACATGAAGAGTATTTTTACACTGTGGTGCAAGCACTGGGCTACCATTTGCGCAGCCACCAATAGAATGTTTTCTTCCTGGGACAGGACATTTTTACCAGCATTAAGGGCAAGGCCAACAAGAGAGTGTTTGTACATGGGGATACTGGCATATACTGGCAGAAACAGCATGAACATGTATTTTAATGGTATTGCTGTGCATACTATTACTGGCCAAGCACAGAGTTGGCTGATACATTTGGGTGCCAGAGGCCCGACACAGACCCCTTCTTTCTACTCTAAGTGAAAGATTTCAAGTTTAATTAAAACACATACATCTTTCATAGTGCATGACGTGGTGTGCCACAGCAGCAGCATGATCACCATACGCATTGTGCATGCATGTTGGTCCAGGCCTGCCTGGAGTGTGGCGCGACCCGCGCGTTGTTGCCAAGCTGGTTGGGGCACTCGGCATGGCTTCCAGGGCTCCCCCACTGACAAGACAAGGGCAATAACGCCTCTTTCTATACTCGCCTGCTTCAGAAGCAGGTTTGTGCTGGGCTAGATGGCATGGAGAAGTAGGGCAGTAGTGGCAGATAGGGCATGAGGAGGCTGTGGTTGGTGAGGGAAGTGCATACTGCCATATACCCCTCACTTAAGTCGATGCACTGACCAGCCAATGAGAGAGGGAAATCTATTGAAACACCAATTAAAAGTAATGAACCTGTTGTTTGCATCTTCTCCTTCCATCACCAATCACTGATGCCCTTTGCACTGTTTGTAGCATCTAGTAAACGCTGATTGGCCTCTTCCACAACACGAGCTGTGCACACTCTTCAAGCAAGACCTAAAAGGCCCTGCATTATGAGGAATTACAGCCCAGGCCCACAGGGCCATAAGAAGTGTTATTGTCCTAAAGCCAATTTATGCTCCCGAAGAGGAGGGTGCACAGCAACGGAAGGGGCTAATAAACGGTGTTACAGCCCTCTCCACCAGGGCTGGGGTGCCATGATAACATGGTAAAACCCCAAAACCGTTTAAAAAAGGTTGGACACAAAAGAAACTAGTAGCAGGGGGTGCGTGGAACATTTAAGCGAGCATTGTCCAGGTGGAATGTTGGCCAAAGGGGACACTGATCACTGAGGCGTAATGTTGCGACAGACATACATGGCTTGTAATGGTGCTTAAGGCCGTCTGTGCGGACCCGCTGTTCACATTGGCTCGCTGACACTGCACACGACACAATTCACCAGCAAGAATACACGCGAAGAACACTGTCCCAACATTTCAAAGCCGCAGAGAATGTCCCGTGACGTTAACGCGCTACTTTTACTGGAGCAGGGATAGCTTGCAGGCATAGGGTATAGTGTATACTAACAATGAACCGAACAGGCATCAACAGGTGCCACGCCCCGCGTGCAGAGAAACATCTGGCAGGAACCCTGGACCAGGCGCACTCTGGATCCCAGGCGCAAGCGCTGCTGGCAGAGCATCAAGTGTTCTGCAGCTTTCTACACTCACAAGGGGGGAGGGGGGGAGGCAGGCTTTCCACCCACACCCGGGGGGACACGGGAGACGCGCGACTTACCTGGAGGCGCTCCCCGCTGCTCTCCTGCCTGCCCCAGAGCCTCTGTGCACAGTGGACCGCCCCCCTCGCCCCGTCAGCTCGATACCAGGGGCGGCCCAGGGGCGGTGTTTCCTGCCCGGGGATCCTCCGAAAGCTTCCCCGCCAGCAATGCTTCCCAAGTGAGCAAGCGGAGAGGGGGGTGGAGGGGCGGGAGCCCGGGACTGCCTGGCACAGCCCCATACGCCTGCTCCTTCCCCTGCCTCCTGCCCACACGGCTTATTTCCAGTATATTCCCTGCTTCTCCCAAGAGGGCCATTTATATGCCCGCTTCTACTTTCTTAAAAAGTTTCTATTTCCGCGCTTCTACTTTCTTAAAACGCATTTATTTATAGGCGCGCGTGCAGTTTCTTAAAAATCGATTGCATTTTGGCCTTTTATTGATGGAACTTCGCTGGTCCCTCTGAACAAAGATGTCAACTTTCAATTGAGACATAATGCATTTCCCGAATCTCTGATTGTTTTAAAAAGACACCCTTGAACTTTTGGAAAGACTCCTATTGTCTTGGCTTCACTGCTGGTTGATAGTTTTTTTTGTAGCGCCTAGAAACCTATACGTGCCTGTTGTGCGCACTATAAGTGGCAGATTGAAATGACCGGCACTTACCGCCGTCCGCACTGCTCTTACTTAAAATGTTTATCTAAATAACCGCAGCTGGCAACCACTTAATAATTGTCATTGCACCCTTGAAGTGCTTGAAACTGACGTAAGGGTATAGACGCATTTGCAGAAGCACTATTATTATTATTATTATTTATTTTTATTATTATTATTATTTATTATTATTATCATCATTAGGGTATTTTTTAACGCTGACCTACCTTCGGGAAGCAACAGAGCACTTTACAATTGTAGGGGGAAGAACGCAGTGAGGGAAGCAGAGAAACAAGGAGCAGGGAGCTAACAGGGGAGGGGGGCAATTGGCAGCATGGGGGGGAAACAGCAGGGAGCACACCACTGAGTCTCAGGTAGGGTGGGGAGTGCAGGGTGTGTGGACCTAAGTGCTAGGGAGGAGCCATTCCTTCAAGGGGAAGGTATTGAGCTCTTTGCTGAACTGCAGAAGTGATGGGGCAAGTCTGATGCAGCCTTCTAAAAAAATTTATAAAATAATAAAAGCATTTGCTCATTTTTTCTGATCAGTGCCATGCTTTAATAGCGCTACCCTGACTCTGCAGTCCTGCACGCCATCTCAGACTCCATCCCTACCCCTCGTGACTGTCTTACCTGTACACGTCATTCATGTGTGTTTGACCATTCACCCTTCACCCTCCTCTGCTGCCCAAGGTCTCGTTGCCCACGGGCACAAAATGACACATGCCACACTAGAACCAGCGCTTAGACTGGTGGAGTGTAAAAAAAACCTCCTAACATAACATTACAAGTGTGCCACAGCGTGGAGTCATGCCAATGACAGCTGTGCACTAAAGCACCATTCAGGTGCTTCAGGATAGATGGTGGCGACTCATGCAAAGTGATCCCCCCCCCCTCCACCCCTGCCGAACACATAACGACTGTTTAAATAATGTTGTAGTATTAGGGCCTGATTCTGAGCTCGTACTAAAAGTAGTATGGAATGCCAACACTCTGCCCTCCAGTTTCCAGCACCATTATCTTGAGGTGGGTGGAAGTAACAGAGGGAAGATGTTATGCTTTACTGCAGTAAAAGCTGCTAAAATCTCTCATTGTGGGAGAAACACGTGCAGCAGTGGCAGGACAAGCATTCCTTTAAAGAATGACACTTTCATAATTTGCGAAAGTGTCCTTGAGCTTTCAGCAATTTAGAAAAGCTGTGCTGCAGTCTGTGAAATGCTATTTTTAGACAGGGACAAGGGTGCAGCAGAGGATAATGACACCTCAGGGGTGGCATGGTTTGTCTCCTCTTTTTAACATGCAAAACCAGTGATTCTGAAAGGAGAATCCCCTCGCAGTGCCTGCCCAGCAATCCCCATGGTTGCAAAGGCTGTTGTCAAGCAGTATATCAGACACATGCAACATTTGTGGGTTTGACGTTAGGCGGCCTCATTATCATTTTAACAGAATATGGTGCTTTAAGTAAAGTGTTCTTCCTTCATGGAAAACCATTTTCCCGTGTTTGCATGCACCTCAGATTCAGGGCCTTAGACATCTCTGGCAAAACAATTGTTCTTTTCGTGCAATTTAATGGACAGTCTTATCATCTATATCATGTAATGTTCAGACTACCGACTACCACATTCCAATGCAGCCGCGACACTTCAAGTAAGTAAAAATTGGAGTTAGGAGCTATATGAATGTCACATAATATAAAATATCATAAAAAACAGATCAGGCATAGCCTCTTTTCTGTTTCCTTTTTCTTGTTTCCTGTTTCCTTTAGTGTTTTGAGAGCACCAAAGTGCCTAGAGGTTGCCGAACAAGTAACCAACATAACAGTGTATTTGTACATCCCGTGTGTGTGTTTAGAAACCTTTTCAATTAACTTGAGTAGATTTCCCTGTTTTGGAGATCCCACAGCTGCAATCAGCTGCACTGGGATGTCTAGACACAATCGAAACTGACCATGCACGCACTTTTCTTACGTGCAGCACCACTTGATCAAGTAGTGGAGCATGCTCATTTGGGATTCATTACCCATGTCATGCAATGCGCTGCTTGATTGCATAATAAGTCAGTCCAGGCTGCATCTGGACTTTGTCAATCACTTTACTAATGATTTCAAACAAAACATCACCCCGCTGCCTGTGGAATTAACCTAATTTCAGGAGTCATTCCTGAAATGTATTGGGGGTCAGCTGCCTACAAACTCGGGTCCGGTCAGTCGGAATGGGGACTTACCGGGACATTCCGACCTATGCGGACCCGGTAAATTCCCATTTAAAAAACCATTCCCCATTCCCATTTGAGCCCCCATAGGGCTCAATGGGAATGGGGAAGGCGTTAATAACGGGTCCGCAAATAGCAGGCCCGTTATTAGCTCCATGGTCCCTTAACGGGTCCCGCTAAGGACGGCTGGTCAGACCAGCCGGTCCTGGTGGGACCCGCTAAGGGACCTCGGAATGTGGCGGTAGGGGGTTAACGACACCGGCATCCTTACCGGTGCCGTTAACCCCCTACCGCCATACTCAGAATGACCGCCATTGTCTTTGCATTTTGACAGTTTTTAATACATTTCAGATTTGGTAGTGTTTCTACTAACCATATCCCCATTTCTCCTGCTTTTGAAAAACAGCTTTTTCTCGGTGTCCATTTTGTAGCTACAGGTTTTAATGCAATTTATTCTCCATATTTAATGAATTTCTAATGGATTTCCAAGGCGATCTGCTGAATAAATGTTCATTGTTCCTGCTGCCGGTAAAGTGCCTATTCTGGGAGTCTGTTTTGAGCAAATTAATTGGTTTTCAGCAGGATTTAATCCAATCCTACCTGTATCTTTAAGGGGATTGTGAAGGCTTCTCAAGCCCATCTACTGTCTAAATGCCCGTGTCTGGTGCTGCTGGCTCGCACAGTGCCTCGGCTGGGAGTCCATTTTGAAGTAAATGTATTTGTCTTTTGGCATGGTTTAATGCAATACTGTCAATGTTTATAAAAGGTTTCCAAGTTTATCAGCTACGCACATCATCAATTCCTCTTCCTGCTTCTCTCCCTTTTTCAGCCTCTTTGGAATATTCCAGTCTCCCGCAGACCATTCAATTTGGTTTATAGTCATAGCGTCGAAAAAAAAGCACCTAATGCTGTTTTGTTTCTTTTTTCTTTTTAATGGGGGGGGCCCAAATCCCCCTTTTCTAACCTTTAAAAACCCAATACAATTAAAATAAACCCTTTACCTTAAAAAACTGCATTAGATGCTTTTTTTAACGCTTTTTTTTAGATGCTAAGGCATTCGATGCTATGACTAGATACCTTCAATTTCTAGTGATTCCGTGCACTATAGCAAAATCGGTCCCCGGGCTCAGCCTTTTGTTTCCGACAGTGGCCAAGGCAATTTGGCACTTGGATTGTGATGCCCCTCGACCTCTTTGTACTTGGTACACACTACTGCCAACTGTTAACCTAACTGGGCAAATGCGGATCAGGGAAGTGATTGGAAGGGGTGGTATGTATGCAGATCATTTCCAGAGAAGCCCAGCAACCGCCTAACAGGGTCCTAGCGTCCTCATTGTTCCAAGAATTCCCATAGCTTTACTGGCAGGACCTAACGACTGTTCAGGCAGCACATGGGCAGTTTTCACAGCAGAGAACCTGAAAGCTGAAGACCACCCTAACATGGAAGTGCCTTCAGTATCTCTGACTTATCCCTACTAACGAATTGGCTCTTTGTAGCCATTTGACAACGAGGGGCCTTCCAGGGTGGAACTTTGCATACACTGGTTCTTACATTGAAGACCTGTATCCTCATAGACCTCCTCCTCAACCTCAGTGCTGTGAAGTGGCCTTACTCTAGCATTCAGCAATACACAAGCAACAAGTATGTCATTAACTTATGTCGTGACAGTCATGTAACACGTAGCTCCCTGTAGGGAACTCTGCAACAACTATGATATGATATGATGTGGCATTTATAACGCTCCTGTATACACGTGTTTCTAGGAGCGATGCTCTCAGACAACATATTACAATATCTTAAGAAAATAGGACACAATTCCCTCTCAGTGAAGGAGTTATGCAGTGTGTAAACACGCCAGTACGGCAGTCTGAGGGATGCCTCACACCCGATTGATCCTCGCCTGTGCGTCTACCTCATTCACCTTGCACATACCTCATTCTGGGCTGTGCCAACTCTGACAGTCGGCTGGGCAGGCCTGGATTCACCTCTCTTGGGTCTGTCAGGTCACAGCAACACCTACCAGACAATCATTTCCCCTGGCTTCAAGAGTCTGCTTGAGCACATCTCAAGCCCGCCTCACAACCACTTCCTAAGTAATGTACTCAAAACTTCCCTGTGAGTACCTGAAACTGGAAACACAAAGTAAGAGCTTGTTCGCAGGTGCATTAAGCATTTGCCTTTTTCTGACTCTACATGCATCTAAAAGGTATTAGCATAATTGACCTAAAAACATTTGACCGAATTTTTTTGACCTTTTTTTTGGTCAAATTTAATTAAATATATATATATGGGGTGGCTAAGTGTATAGATTAGGTTGAGGGGAAGTGGGGGGTGTCTCCCCCGCATTTTAGACTGATAAAAGTTCAGATAAATTCGATCAAATGTGATTAGGTCAAATGTTTTAGGTCAAATAGACCCAAACAACCTAAACTATCAGAGACTCCATCCCTTCGCCCAATTCTCTTTCTTACCTGTACACATCTTTCATGCGTTTAACCTTTCTCCCCGGATACCCTTTCCCCTCGTCTACTGCCCTTTTCTGTTCTCTGGCAGACCAAGGTCTGGACACTCCTAGCAAGGGCATGCTAGGCCACTCTGCGGACAAAGCTCAGCGCTGCTAGACTAGGATGGTGGTGAATGGCAGCATAAGGTCATTCTGAGCATAACCTACTTCCAACTCTACCTTCCTATACACAAGCTGACTCCCCTTCTAGCTTGCTCTTACCCTAATATTGCCATCTCTGTTCTTCCCTTTCTTCCCTTCTCTCTCCTGATAGTTGACTCTACTCGCTGAATCATGGCCCAGAATTCAGTGTCTGGGACCTACTTGAAAACAACCCTATACATTTGCCCATCCTCAATCCACCAGAACCCCCTCCTCTCTATTTCCTCAGTCATGAGTTAGAACGCGCCCTCCAGGCTTCTCTGTGAACGTCCCCTGACCTTACACCCATCCTCTTAATCCATCCTTTTCTTACCTGTAATCCCAGGATTGTGATCTAGAAGGTGGCCTGCAGGTTTAGCTATGATGTGCCCCTGTCCCTAGCCCTCTCTTCTGCCCAACCCTGTATTCCCTTTTCTGTTCACTATTCCCTCAAGTTAGATCTAGATAGATTGTGGCCATCTTTCCCCCATCCCTCTGAATCCTCTGGGTTTTAAAGGGATTGGTATTTCAATGTAGCATGTTATACAGCACCAATAAATACATGACCATATATATAGTATGCCTTGGGCAAAAGCTTACTAAAGACTGGGCTCTGGCCCGGCCGCAACCTGCCAGAGTCATATACTGAGTTACGGTTCTTTGTCTCAAAGCAGATGCTGTGTCACACGAATGATCTATCTATCTGTCTATCTATCTGCATTTTTCGATAGCACCATCAATCTGTAGGCCGCAGGGCGCTTACCCAAATTCGGTTCTATGTGATTTCATCTAAATGATTTCATTGAGGCGGAATTGGTTGAAATCTTTTTTTTCGTTAAGTACTTTTTACCCTAAATGTATGTGGGGAGAGACCCCCGCAGCCACCCCAGTCTCCTCCACCTTTATTATTACCCTAAGCCACACCCCTACATACATTTGCGGTAAAATGGGACAGAAAAAAGTCAACCAATTCTCTCTCAATGAAATCTACTGCGGGCAAAAATCCCATTACCCTCAAATTCACACCTTTGCTAATGACTCAGATGGGTAAAGGTGGCTGCTGTCTGGAATACTGTGCATACCGTCTGCTAGGACGATATTCAATTTTTCCAGCTCTCTTTCCTCGGCTGGGGCCTCCCTCTGGAACAGCCTTCCTGCCTCTCCGAAACTAGAGGAGAACCATCTTCAGTTCCGGAAGCACCTCAAGACCTTCCTCTTTGCTTCTGTCTTCGCTTTTCCTCTCCCCTGCTGATCTGTCTGCTTTGGCACCCGGCACCTGGTTACCCTCTGATTTCGTTGCCAGATCCCCGCCCTCCCAGCCACACACCTGCACTGCCTCCTGGCAACCCTTGCACTTGGGTCTGTATCTGCTACCCTACAGTCCCCTTCCAGCACGTATCAGACATTCATTGTCTACACCTTATTCTCGCACTTACCACCTACTGGCCGCACTACCTGTTGTTGCTCTATCATGTGTGCAGCACTTTCCACCCCTCCCCTGCCCCTTGCACGTTCCCCCATTCCCTCTCCCCTGAACTTGCACGTTCTCAATGTCACTGGGCCTAGTAAGATCGTTGTTTTGTTTCTCCCTTGTTTCTCCTCCCTTGCCTCGTCGTGCTCTGAAACACTTGTGTATGGGCGCGATACAAATAAAATATCATATCATATATCATATCTCTTGTCCCATTTCTTTTTTTCTGGGTCTTCGACTTTATTTTTGTGGCCATGTGAACTTCCACTCAAGTCCCCCTCCCATTGCAAGCCGTTTTCATGTGCTGTCCTATGTTGGCCAATATGATTCCAAGGACAGGGGTGCTTTTTAGGCACCAATTTTAGTCCCTGTGTCATTCTATCACCCTACATGTATGCTGGGGAGAAGGCCAGTGGCAGTTGTGATCTACTTTTGGCTTCAGCAGGAGTGCAGATACTTCACCAATAAAAGACAGTGGCCCTCATTACAACACCGGCACTAAACCATGGCGCTATTAGCACCATGGTTGGTGCCGGTATTGTAACGAGTTCGCCATGGTGAAATGGGGAAGTACCACCCCATTCCAAGGTTGGGCGGGGCGGTACTTCCCCATTTCACCATGGCCCTTCCCCAGTCCCATTTTTGCCCCATATGGCATGATGGGAATGGGGAAGGCGGTAAGTACGGTACGCAAATTGCGGTACCGTACTTACCTCGAGAGTCCCTTTGCGTGTCCCTACTTTAACGGCTGGACTAGACCAGCCGTTAAGGTCGGGTCCCGCAAAGGGACCTCGTAATTAGGCGCTAAGGGGTTAACGGCACTGCAGCCTTTTACAGTGCCGTTAACCCCTTAGTGCCAGGGTCGTAATGACCCCCAGTGTAGGTAAAAGCATCCAAAGGGCCTAGTATAGAACCTTTTCACTCCTAAAGCTAAAGGTAAGTCCCACCCCTGGAAGCCATCTCTGTACATATTAAGGCTATGGGGTGGGAAGGAAAGGGATTGCTAAGCAGACATGTAAATGCATACATGTATCCTGGAATGACCATGCCAGTACATGGGTTGAACAATTGTGCCCCACAACCACTACCACATTGTAGAACACTTAGACATGGGAAGGAAACATATGTTATACATATATAATACTTTATACAGTAGGAATCAGAGGGTAACACGATTACAAAAGAAGCCCAGTGGGCTAGCCACAGCAATAATGTATACATTACATTCCCAAATAAATAATAGGTATTTCCTAAAGTCCATTTTTAGCAGAGAACCCATGTAACAACCATTTTTAGTAGTGTGTAGGTTTTCAAAGGGTTGCTAAAGTTTTGTCCATAGAAATCCACTGGGTTTATCAAACAGTCAAGTGGCGGTTATGAGATAAACCTAGCTAATACTCGCCCCTCCCAGATTCTAACCAGGGTTAACTAATCCCTTTTCGGGGTAGTTCACATGGTTTGCCTCACTTAACTGCCCTGTAGTGTCATAATACTTTTTGGAATGGTCTCGAACTTTATCATGTTTTTGATGTTGAGTCTCTGTAGATTGCAGGCCCTACAACAACCCTTTTGAATTGTCTTTCTTCCAGCAAAAGTGGTCTGTACCAAAACGACCCTATGGAGGAATTACTTACCCTAGGGCAAGAACACGTTCTCCTCTTCTTTCTCTTAGACTTGCACAACTTTCCAGCATTAGCTGAAGCCCTGTTGGCAAGTGGACCTTCACAAAGTGTAGACAGAGGGCACAGCTTGTGGAATGAGAGTTGTGCAGCTAAAGGCACTTCTCTCTTCCAAGTCATTCCTGAGCCAAACCTTTCCTGGGACAGTTTCCTGGACACTGGCAGCAGGTGGCAGTAACTTTCTGTCAGCAAACTGAAGGGAGATATCGACAAACTGTAAGGACTCAAGGGGTCCACTGGAGGATCACTTAGTGGATTTCAGAGGACTGTTTACAAGACCTCTGGCCCCAAAACAATACTGTCTGCAACAGTGATACTGGCAGCATTGCCCCTATTTGAGTGGTTGACTAGGCACCCGCTTGAAAGGGATTGTTACGTAGTAATGTTGCGTGCACGCATGCGCGAGCTTCGTTCCGGCTCACGCATGCACACAGTAAATAAACGAGGGCTGGACGGCAGTTGCCGCCTGGACCCCATTGCCAGCAGACGTGTCCGTGAGTCATTCCTCGTGTGTGCGTGCGTGCTGTGTGGGGCGGCCTGTGGCACCTCATAGGCTATAACATTGTCGACGAGGAGGAAGTGCTGTGTAGGTGTGGGGGAGCTGTTACACGTGTTACACGCTGGAAGTGGCATCCCCTCACACTACGCAGCTCCGGATCCGACGCGGCAAGTAGCAGCCATTTTGGAATTTTGCGCGCAACAGTTGCGGCCCATGAGGGTGCTCATGCACTGTCAGGGAGATTCTTTAGAATCAATTTTTGGAACTTTCACGGTTTCCTGCGTCGTGGAAGCCGTGATCATACAAAAGTGAAGGCGTGTGTTCCTCTTTCAGCACAGACTGGTCCAAGTGGCTGGGGAGGTCTACAAAAAGACTTTTGCAACTCAAGTTCTGTCAACATTGGAGTTCAGTCTATAAGGTCAGTGAACATTCTGGGCAGCAGTGGTATCACAGGGTCGGATAAGGGGTACGAAAAGTGCCATAGTGCCAACGTGGCCTACATACCCCAGGTTTGTGGCCTCACGCCATAGAGTGGGGTGCCTGTGCGACCTGCACAGATGGGTGATCAGGATGGAGCAGCCATTGCCCCGGCACAGATACCACGCCGACAGCAAGGCACACTGGCGCCAATGCCAGAATTTGATACATCAGGACCTCCGTCCAAGCTTGGGCCCAAATGGTTACTGTGGGTCAAGAAAGCTGAAATGTTTTTCAGGGCTACTGGTGAGAATGATGATGATGTAAAAGTAGCAACCCAGCTATATTCTGCTGGGACGGAAATACACCACATTTTTGAGTCATTAAACCTCCAAGTTGTCACCTATGCAGCAGTCAAAACAGCTCTGCAAAATCACTTCCTCCCCATGGCGAACATGGACTACGACAGATTCATAATGTGCAGAGAAAAGCAGCGTGATGATGAATCCCTGGATCAATTCTGCGCAAGATTGCGTCAACTGGCAAGCATGTGTCGATGGGAAAATGAAGAGGGAATGGTGCGAAACCAGATAGTTCCGGGGTGCAGTTCTGGTAAATTGAGGAGGCAGGTTCTTCGAGAACCAGGAATGACATTAACACAAATTTAGACACTGGTCGGGCCTATGAACTCCCAGAAAGCAGGGGAGCAAAGATGGATGCGGCTGTTCGCCCAGGTAAAAGTGAAGATGCTTTTGCACTGGGAAGAACCACCCCGCCCAAGTCACGGTGGGGTCAAAAACAAACTGACAGCCCCTCTGTCCACGGCACTCCACCATCATGCCAATACTGGGGATATGATCTGCCACACGTGGGAGAATTCCCTGCGAAGACGAGAGTGTGCAGCAGGTGCAGCACACCAGGACATTACGCCAGGGTGTGTAGGGCAGCGACGCCGGTAGCAACTTCCAGAGGTCCTGTGAGAGTGAGCGGAGGAAACTTCCAGAGACCCAGAAGTATAGCGGCCGTGGAACAAGGCATACAAGAGCTTCACATAGTGGAGGAGGAGGAAGACGATGAGGAGGTATTCTTTATCTCCAACATAGCCACAGGAGCCAGGAAGAGGAGACAACCTAAATGTATAGTAGACATTGGTGGCACCCCGACTCCAGTCTTGATCGATACTGGGGCATCAGTATGCGTCCTAGCAACAGAACATTACGAAGCCCTCCCTGGCCCACCAACGCTCGAAACATCCAGAACGAGGATCTACACGTTTGGAGGCAGCACACCGTTACCCATACAAGGGGTCTTTGTAGCACCGGTCACCCATGGACATAATGCAATCAAGGCCCAATTCTTTGTGACCGACGTAAGTCCCCACTCCCTGCTGAGTTGCGTGGCCTCGGAGGCCCTGAACATTGTACACTTCACCATGTCTGTGTACCAGTCAGATGTTGAACGGCTCCTGGAAAGATACGAGAGCCTCTTCCATGGCGTGGGAAGCTGAAAGCAGAACCAATACGTCTTCACATCGATGAGACAGTGAGACCCACCGCTCTAAAACATCGGAGAATACTGTTTCATCTAAGAACCCAAGTGGAAAAGGAACTCCAGACATTGACAGGCATGGACATCATAGAGAGGGTGGAGGGCCCTACCCCGTGGATATCCCCGAGTGTGGTTGCACCAAGACCTAAGCAGCCTGGAGCAGTATGCATTTGGGTCAACATGAGCATACCCAAAGCCGCCATAAAAAGGGAACGTCACTTCACGCCGACGTTAGATGACATCATCAGTGAATTACAAGGTGCCTAGGTGTTCTCGAAGTTGGATTTGCGTTCAGGATACCACCAACTAGAACTGCATCCAGAGTCACGCTATATCACAACCTTCACCACACATGAAGGGTTGTATCAGTTCAAGAGGCTGAGCTTCGCAGTATCGTCAGCGGCAGAGGTGTTCCAAAATGCCATCAGGGGAGCCCTCGCCGGGCTGAAAGGAGTCATCAACATGAGCGACGACATCCTTGTCTTCGCAGCATCTGGGGCTGAGCACATGAAGCGGCTGGAGCAGGCACTGGGCAGGCTAAGCAACTTAGGCCTCACACTTCACAAAACCAAGTGTGAATTCTTTAAGGAGCGCATCGAATTCTTTGGTTTTGTTTTCCACGCTGGGGGTATTTCTCCTGATCCTGAAAAAGTTAGTGACATTCGTGAAGCAGCCGCCCCAGAGTCACCAGCAGAAATTCGAAGTTTCATGGGCATGGTAAATTATTGCGGCAGATTCATTAAAGGTTTGGCATCATTGTCGGAGCCGTTAAGGGCGTTGATAAAAAACAATGTGGCATGGACACGGACTTAGAGGGAGCAAAAGGTGTTTCAAGACATCAAATCAGCACTGTCGGACCAGGAGACCATGGTGTACTTCAACCCAGGGAGGGAATCCAAAATTGTGGTAGATGCTAGCCCAGTTGGTTTGGGTGCGGTACTATTGCAAGCCAATGCACAAGGAAACATGTGCCCTATTGCTAACGCCAGCAAAGCCCTTTCTGAAACTGAAAGGAGGTACTCTCAAATCGAGAGGGAAGCCCTGGCGATATTGTGGGGTTGCCGCCACTTCCGATTGTACATTCTAGGAAAACCAGTGGTGATCATCACAGACCACAAGCCCCTTATTCCAATCATGGCTGGCGCCTCATCGAAACTGCCCCCGCGTATAGAACGATGGATGCTATCACTAATTGAATACGGGTTGAAGCTGCAGTACAGGCCTGGCACTCACAACCCCGCAGACTATCTATCACGCCACCCCAGCACAAGTCATGCGCTCGACCAAGTAGAGGTTGTGGAGAGCCTAGAAATGGTACGCAACATTGTGGAAGCACATCAAGACATCAATGGGGCGTCAGACAACGACGAAGTGTTCCGGGTCATAAGAGCTGCCATCGGAAGCAGGGAATGGAAGGAAGCGCTCGTCAACAATTCAAGGCGGGAGACAGTAGCTCAGCGAGACATGCAAGCGCTATGGAAAGTAAGAAGTGAGCTGTCAGTGTCTGACGACGGCCTCATCCTACGGGGCCGACAAATAATAATCCCAAGATCGCTTGTGACCAAGGTGCTGGACCTTGCACACACAGGGCACCAAGGGACTGCAAAAACAAAAGCTTGTGGAATCGACGGCCTGCGACCACACCATCTTGGCGCTAGAAAACATTTTTGCCACCCATGGGTTCCCACTAGTACTATGTTCGGACAATGGCCCGCCATTTCAAGGTAGCCAATTTGCGAAATACATGGAAGAAAGAGGAATTAGACACCGGAAAGTAACACCGCTCTGGCCCAGGGCCAACGGAGAAGCAGAGAGGTTCATGCAAACCTTGAATAAGACCTTTCGCATCTCCATAAATGGGGGAGGGGAGTTACGACAGATCCTATTCGAGTTTCTGCGGGAATACCGGACAACTCTACACCGATCCACAGGCGTCCCATCAGCGGAAGCCTTATTCAAGCGGTGTCTGAGAGGATTAATTCCAGAAGAGGAGGGAAGAACACCGGGAATGATTGGTGACGAACTTGTCTGACAGGAAAGGCAGGACAGAAACGAGAGAGAGAGAGCGAGCAGAGAAACCTCCAGGAGAAAGACATTGGGTGGGTAACACTGTGCTAGTAAGGAACCGACATCCGGAAGGGAAGATGTCTCTCACCTACGAACCACAACCCCTCGGAGTAACCCATGTGAGAGGGTCTATGGTGACAGCTGCCAATGGGCGAGGGACGGTGACCAGAAACAGGTCATTCTTCAAGAAGATTGAGGCGAGCCCAGCGGCTGACACGCCAGAGTCGGCTGAGCAGCCCGGTCCAGAGGAAGTACGACTGGCAGGAAACCCACACGGGGAAGAAGGCCCGCCAATGGAAGTACCACTGCCGACCTCAGGGAGTAGCAGCAGGTATCCGAGCAGAGAGGGACGACAACCCCCTGTTCGATTTCAACACTATGTCATGGACCACGACGGTTAGAGCGGAGGGGAAACAATGTTGGTTGACTCACGTTGAGTTGTTGTTATGTTGTATGATGTCATGTTTTCTTGTTTAAAGAAAAGAAGAGATTTTACGTAGTAATGCGTGCACGCATGCGCGAGCCTCATTCCGTCTCACGCATGCGCACAGTAAATAAACGAGGGCTGGACGACAGTTGCCGCCGGGACCCCATTGCCAACAGACGTGTCCGTGATTCATTCCTCGTGTGTGCGTGCGTGCTGTGTGGGGCAGCCTGGGGCACCTCAAAGGCTATAACAGGGATGTCCATATTACGTATGTTTCGAGTAATCACAACTTCCACTATGGGATTTAATTCCCAAACTAAGATGGCGGGTGAGCAAGATTCCAGGCATATGATCCGAATCATGGACCCCTCCCCATAGGGAACATCGTTGAATCAGCTCTTGGTGTTTTGGTACAAATACCTGAGGGAGGAGTCGTCTGTTTGGCACGCATTTAGCAAACATTCTGTCATTTCATCAAGCACAGTTTAACTGAGAACATGGCGTGCATGAAACAGCAAGTGACCTCAACGCCCATTTCCTTACTGGAATATGGTCACGTGGGGCGGGAGGAAGGAATTACAGAACATCAGCAAATTGACTTGAGAGCGGAAAGTACAGACATCTGATATTGCGATCAACGCAGGGGCCAATAGGGCAAGTTTGTAGAGGAAACTGTGGCCTTGCAGGAGTGTGTTGGTCTAGAGTTTGCTGATGTAAACAATACTTAAAAGTAGGATTTATACAATAGTAATATTATTATGTGTTTGATATCAATTGTATGGTTTGTAGATACAACATGCAATAAAGAAAATACTTATATTTACCAATAAATTGAATATCTAACGTGGCCAAACTAGGATTCAAAGAGGCTAATAACCAATTAAATAGTCAGATTGTGCGGCATGTTTATATAATAACACTTATTAGCATATGTAAACCATTATGGATTGCCTCTAACCAATCAGAATGATTACAAGTAAAATCCATGTTATTGACGTCATTTCAAACACTGTGACTTCACAAGCAACCTAATATGTGTCGTGGCATACACTATATTATTTCACCAACAAGTGAGAATAACCTTATATATCTTTGCAGGGGTCATTATTGCTTGGGATTAAGCCCTTACACCAATTATTTCCCTTGGCAAATAACTTGGTGATGGGCATTATGCAATGATAATGACCTCTCCCACAGTCTATAAGAGATGCGGTGCTTTACAAGATGTGGTTCATGCTCGTGTTTGTACTTTTTCCCCTGTATGAGTGGTGAGTTCATAAATGGTGATGACATTTGGTTGTTCATATAATACCTCCACTGATTTGGTAATTAAGTGTATTTAAAAATGGCATTACTTCCGAGGGAACCATTGGTGGTGTCTGGGGGATAAGGGGATGAGGTGTTTCCGTTAACTGGGCATATGGCATCTCTGATAAGGTTCATACTTCAGGGAGACTGCGCTGATCCTCGGTCTACCCGACATTACATCAACCCAGATACGAAATGGCTCTGTTTGGGGGACATCCTTTGATACCCAGGCGCCCCTGTTTTGGAATGCCCTACCTGGGCCGATACATTCAGCTGATACACTTGGCCACTTCAAAAAACTAGTCAAACACCATCTCTTCAACTTCAACCTAGGTTGAACCCTGGGCTCTCCTGGTTCTCCTTCTGGCTGATGACCTTTATGTCTGTCTCTGTCTTGTACTGTCTGTTTTGGCATGGGCATGTGGCACGCTACAAGAATTAAAATAAATAAATACATAAATACATACATTTGTTACTTGCTGCTAGACTGGAGGAATCCTGAGAGTCCGGTAATTCAAATGTAGTGGTTGAAGATTTTGGACATCTTGGTTTCGGAAAACATCACAATGCTGTGTGAAGGGAGATGCACATGGAAGCCATTTATGGATTATGATATGATGTGATATGATATATGATATGATATGATATGATAAGGCATTTATAACGCACCTATATACACAAGTGTTTCAAGGCGCGACGAGGCAAGGGAGGGGAACAAAGGGAGGACAGATCGCGCAAGTACGTGGGAAGGTGCAGGGACAGTGCAGTACATGGGAATAGATAATAACAATAAGTAATGCCCAGCAGGTGGCAAGTGCATGGGTAAGTGCAGACATCAGGTATCAGGGATGGTAGGGGGACTGTAGGGCTACAGAAACAGTGCCCAAGTGCAGGGGTTGCCAGGTGGGCAGTGCAGGTGTGTGACGCTGGCGGGGGAGGGACCTGGGTCCAAGATCAGAGAGTGTCCAGGTAGCCAGTGCAGTTCTGGAAACAGCCAGGAAGTCAGCAGAGGAGAAGAGGAGAAAAAGCAGAAGCAAAGAGAAAGGTTTTGAGGTGCTTCTGCAACCAGAGATGATTCTCCTCAAGTTTAAGGGAGGCAGGGAGGCTGTTCTAGAGGGAGGCACCAGCCGAAGAAAGAGATCTACCACCAACTCGTTGCTTGGAGAAGCGACTGACGCTGAGGGAGTTGGAGGAGGATGAACGAAGAGCACGAGAAGGAAGATATTTAGGAAGAGAGAGTTGAAGGTATTGAGGCCCCAGGCCCCAGAAGACCTTGTGGACGATGCAGAGGGTTTTGAACTTAATCCTCGCAGCGACTGGGAGACAGTGCAGAGATTTCAGTCCTGGAGAGATACGATCCCTGGGCTTGAGGCCAAGGACAGGTCTCACAGTCCTGTTCTGGATAAGTTGCAGAGGGCGGAGAGTAGAAGCAGGCAGATTTAGAAAGAGGCTGTTGGAATAGTCCAGCCTAGAGAGAACCAGAGCTCTGGAGACAGTGAGCTTCTGGGGGAAGGAGGGGAAAGGAAGAATACCTCTGAGGAGGTGCAGCTGGTAGTGTGACTTCTTAGAGACATCAGAAATGTGAGGAGAGAAGGAGAGTGTGGAGTCGAAGATGACCCTGAGGTTTTTAGCCTTGCAGATGGGAACAGGAAGAGGGCCAAGAGAGGCCGGCTAGAGAGGTACAGGAAAGGAGGGAGCGGGTGTACTGATGAGGAGAATCTCAGTCTTACTGGCATTAAGGCAGAGGTCATTGGTAGCACACCACTCCTAGATAGCAGACAGACAGTCCGAGATGAGGGAAGGAGAGGAGGAGGCCGAGGGTAGCCTTCAAATGAGCTGGGTGTCATCCATATAGCACTGAAAGTTGGAGCAGAGAGCGGCAATGCGGTGGGCAAGAAGTGCCAGGTATTGGTTGAACAACCAGGGAGAGAGGTTAGACCCCTGGGGGACACCACAGGTAGAGAAAAAGATGTCGGAGAGGAAGGACCCAAGTTGGACCTGGGAGGGTCGGTCAGAGAGGAAAGTAGTCAGCCCTGCCAGAGCCTGACCAGTGATACCCAGGCTATCATGGAGACATTTGAGCAGGATGGCATGGTTGACAGTGTCAAAGGCAGAAGAGAGGTCAAGCAGGATGAGGATGCAAGGGGTGTTAGAGTCAAGGTTGGAGAGCAGGTCTTCACAGATGTTCAGGAGAGCAGTTTCCGTGCTTCTGGCAGCTCTGAAGACAGACTGATGGTCATGAAGACAACCAACAGATTCAGTGTGGAGATTAAGCTGGGAAATGGCCAGTTTCTCCAGGAGCTTGCCCAGGAAGGGAATGATGGAGATTGGGCGATAGTTTGCCGTTCAGAAGGGGTCGGCAAAGGGCTTCTTAAGAAGAGGGTGCACAAGGGAGTGCTTGAGGGGGGATGGGAAGACTCCAGTGGTGAAGGAGTGATTGCAGAAATCAGCCAGTGAGTCGATGTGGTCCTTGATAGTTTTGGAGGAACAGGGGTGTACCTGTTTCAACGAGACTTTCATAGATCAGACTTGTCTAGAAACGTTGTCTGCAGAGAACAGGGCAAAGGCAGAGAAGGAGGGAGGAGAGGTGGCTGCAGAATGGCAAGAGGAAGAGCAGGAAGTAGAGGGAGGGGCAGGAGGAGGGTGAGGATAAAATGTCCTGAGTTTTAGAGATGAAGTGAGAAGCCAGTGCCGTGCAGAGGGCCTGAGAAGGGACAGGAGAAGTTGAGACTGTGGCAGAATTGGCCAGTTCCTTGCAGATTTTAAAAAGTTCAGCTGAGTTGTTAGATGCCGCAGAGACGTAGGCTTGGATATGACCTCTCTTCCTGGTTAGGACAGAGAGCCGGTATTGCCTTTGGGGCAGGCCGCAGGCCAGTTTGTCTGAGGATGTACATGAAGCGAGCCATTTCCTCTCGGCCACCCTGCACTTGCGTTTTAGGGTGATGAGGTCTGAGTCGTACCAGGAGTTGCACTTGGCTTGGGGCTTCCGGCGGATTCTCATGACAGGGACAAGGATACCAAGAGTATCAGATATGGCAGAGTAGGGCATGGAGAGGGCTGTGTCAGGGTGAGAGTCAGCCAAAGGGGGTTTGGGGGGTGAAAAGGTGGCGGCGAAAGCCTCAACTGACACACGCTTCATGGGTTGGGTGATCGAGAAGGTAGGTGGCAGTGATGGAAGTGGCTTGGCTATGCAGAGAAATACCCAGCCGTAGTGGTAAACCCCCGCTTCTCAGGCATTTCTCGCCGCTGTAACTGTTAAAAGAGGGAGACAAGAGCCGCGATGGGAGGAAGAAGTGGGGGAAGGAGCGGTTGTGCCTGTTGTGGGGATGGAAATGTTGGGCGGAACACTGACTGGGGATTGCTCTTAGAAATTAGCGGGGCCTTTGAGGAGGTTCACTTTGGTATCTGCCTTTGACCTAATGATGAGTATTGGAAGTGCATTTGTCTTTGCTCGCAGTTTGTGGAATAGAAACTGTTTGGAAATAAAAACGGTTAGTATTTTGTTGCTGTTGTACAAGGGACAGCGTGAGATGGTCACCATCTTCTAGTGCTTCATTCTCACCTTAATAAAGACCTGAAGTAACTACAAAAATCTATATAACAAAGGGGGGTCCTAATAGTCAAATTCTTTGTGCAGTGTGTACATTCATTTAATCAGAGTTCACAATAAATGTCTCTTAATTCCCAACTCAGCAATAAAAAAGCTTAATCATTTTAGCTTTTGTAAAAGCAGATTTGAGGGGGTTTCGTTATTTGCCAACCTCTTGCATTCTCTTTATTTGTGTTTATTGTATTACAGTCGTTTAAAACAACTTTTCACATGACATTAAAAGGAAGAACAGAAGTTACATTATACTCAATGCAAGAATAAAAGAAAGAAACAGAAAGGAAAACTTAAAAAAAAACAAGAAATACAAATAAATGACTAAAATCATTACAATCAATCGATAACATAGGCTATTAATCAAGAAAATCATCCATGTACTTACTAAAAGTGAAAAAGGAAAATAAAATAAGAAAGAAAAACAAATGTACATTATTGTTTTTTTGCTTGCCTCAATGAAACTTAATTTTTCTACAGTCCTTATTACAGCGATTGTTAAACATCTTTCATGACCTGCTATTAGTCTTTCCCAAAAGTCATTAGTTGATATTCGACTTTTGTCATCTACAAAGTTGCCCAAAAACATTTCACGTGTTTCTCGTGTAGCTTCACGTGAGATAAGAAGGTGCTGTAAAGTTTGTTTTTCATTACATAGAGTGCATGTTATGGATTTAGAGAATTTATGATCATAAATCGATTGAATCTCACCCGTTTTAGTTCAATTGAGGCAAAATCTTAAGAAATAATTTCTCATGTAAGAACTAGGAAAACAGGTGAGATATTTTGGTATGCAACCACATGGCTTGTCAAAGATGGACTTAGAGCAAAAAAAAAGTGTTTAGTGTACGCATTTGCTCTATTGTTGAGATCCAGTCACACTTTAACAAAGCACGTTTAACAACAATAGGATTCTCAATTAGGGCATCAATGGATCGATCATATTGCACTAGTAGTTGATTCACTTGACCGAACAGATCTTGAAAGAAATAAGAAGTCATACCTTGTGGCTCAACTGCTACGTCCACATAGAGAGACTGCTCGTTTGGATGCCACACAAGCCTGGACAATGTAAGTATTTTCCATAATATAGGTGATTTGAGGGAATGAAGTCCCAATTGATATCTTAAGTTTTACAAATTGTGCCTTCTGGACGCGTCCAATTTAGTGTCTGAGAGAAGGGCACTTTGTCATGGCCATAAAGAAGGGATGGGATGACTTTGCCATGTAATATTTAATCAGTGGAACAATGGATAATTTACAAAGGAACTGTACATTTTTTTCATTTGAGCTACAAGAGATATTATTATGAGCTCAAGATCATTTTCCAGTACTTTTTTGGTGTGGATAGAGTGAAGATATATCCCCAAATAAGTCATTTCGGAAGTTACAGGAAGTATCTGATCATTAAGTGACCACTTACACTTACTTGTGGGTTTTGTGGGTATCCTAAAGGACAGGATCCTTGTTTATGAAGGATTCACCATTAAATAATTTATTTTGGGAACAGAGCCAAATGCAGAAAGAAGGCGTTGAAGGACTCTCGGTGAGTAGTCAAGAAGTACTACGTCATCAGGGTATGCAATCCAGTACAGGGGTTGTTTCCCAATTCTTGGACTTGCCAATGTTTGATCCTCTAGTGTATTGTCTAAATCCGCCAAATAGAGATTAAAGAGTCATGCAGCTAGGATACATCCCTGTCTCATGCCTCTTTCTGTTAATACCTCATCAGACAGATCCCCCTGGGTATTTAATCTGACTTGAAGAGTGGTTTTTGAGTGATGGCCTCTAAGAATGGCTAACAGGCCAGATGGTATACCCCAGTGTTGAAGTTTTACACAGTTCAAGGGAGAACTGTACATGGTTTTAAAATGTTGATACCAGGCAGTGTTGGAGACCACGTTTCATAATTTCTCAAATGTGATAGTCATCATTTTCCCTCAACATTTTCCTACATGCAGCGACAACAAACAAACATTTTGAGGGCGACCGTGGAGAAGTCTCTTGCTCCCTCTATACAATCATATATTTGATAAAGCAGTGAGTACAGGAAAATATCCTGAGCTATACAAGAAGTCACTAGGTATTAGTAATGGCGAGGACAGGATAAATTGCTGTACTTCTGTCCTTCCCTTAAACGTTTTGATAAAGAATGGTTTGTAACACCTTCTTTTGGACCATTAGACTGTTGGACCTCTGGGAGGCCAGAGAACCATATACAAATGGCTTGTTGGAGGTTCACGAGGCTTGTGATGTCACTCAGGTTGGAATCAATACCCTGATAGAAGACTTTCCCCTGCAACTCTAGTGGGGTGATGAACTGGTCCCCTCGGAGCAGTACACCTTCTTGCTTCACCGCTAGCTCCCCTCTCACAGCCTCTGTAGAAATGCCTGAGCCTCCGGGGTTATGTGCTGAGTACTTGGAAGAAATGTCTTCCATCGACTAGCGTGGCGCTGGTTCACCAGGTCCTGCAGACCAACATCATGTTGCATGTCTTCCGCAATATCCTTAAGGGACGTCAATTTAGGAACTGCCACCTGTGTGGTCATGGCCACAAATTCTTCTGTATCATCTTCACCTTTCTCTGCGACCATTCCTTGTGGCCCAGGTTGCCGTGATAGGTAGTCAGAACAACAGCATGAAACTGTATTCTTGCCACTGGAGCAGCCACACCTCGAGCTGGATTGAGGGTCATGGAGCCGACCTAGCCCTGATCGGCAGTACTGGCTTGTGATCGGTAAACACCATCACAGGATGTCCATAAATGTAGATATGAAAATGTCTGCTGCCCCATAGAGCTGCCAGCGATTCTCTTTCAATTCATGAGTATCGCGATTAAGGCTTGTCAATGCCTTGCAGCCATATGCCACGGGTTGCCTGTCCCCTTGGTGGTCCACCTGGAGTAAGACTGCTCCTAGCCCCACGGGACTGGCATCCATGACCAGCTCTGTGCTTCATGACGGGTCAAAACAAGTCATTGCAGTGTCTGCTACCAGTGCTTCCTTCGTTGAGTGGAAGACTTCTTGCTCTTCCTCACCCTACTTCCAGTCATGGTCTTTCGTAGTCAGCACCCTCAACAGTTAGGTCACTGTGGCCCAGTTGGAAATAAATCTGTTGTAGAAATTCACCATGCCCAAAAAGCTTCTAACTTTGAATGGAGAACTTGGAGGGGCCACCCCCTTGATGTCTTGAATGTGGGTCTTCCGACAGTCCCCCGTCGTGGAACACAAATCTAGAAAATTCCACTTTCTACTGCATGAAGCGACACTTCCTCCTGTTTAGCGTCGATCCGTGCTGATTGATCCTTGCCAGCACTGCTGCCAACCGCAGGAGATGATGCTTGAGATTTTTGGAGAAGATGAGCAAGTCATCAATCAAATTAAGCACCCCTGGCAGCCCTGCCAGTACCCCTCGGATTGTTTGCTGGAGCACCTCTGCCACGCAGGACACGCTGAAACTAAGTAGTTTATAGTGAAATAGCCCTATGTGAGATGAGAATGAAGTTATCAGCCTCGAATCCTTATCGATGGGGGCCTGGTGGTATCGCTGTCGAGAATATCTCAGCCCCCTGAAGGTCAGCCAGGATATCGTCTAGCGCATGTGTGGGGTGGCGTTCCAGATGAATGGCCTTATTGGGGAGGCTCATGCCCACACATATCCGGACCTACTCTGGGGACTTAGGCCTGTTGGCCACCACTAATGGTCACACCCATGGTGTCGGGCCTCCACCCAATCGATAATGCCAGCTCTCTCTAGCTTGGTCAGCTCATCCTCCACCTTCTGTCTCAGGTGGAATGGTATGCGTCAGTGGCATAATGCTACTGGATGGACCGATTGGTCGATGTGCAGACCTACCTCCTGACCTTTGAGGCAACCCACCCCTTCCGATAGGTGCTGAAGCTTGTCGAGCAGGCAGAAGATGTCCCTTTCATAAACCTGGAAGGTGAACTGCACCAGCTCTAGGTCTTCTGCCATTGAGCAACTTAGCAAAGTGCAGTGGCTACAGGGGTGACATAGAACACGGCGTCAATTGATGCTTGATCATGTTGCACTTTGGCCCCAAACACCCCATCCAGCGGTAGCAGCGAGGATCTGCCATATGTGAATATTCGAATTTGTGACTGTGCTAGCGTAGGCATTGGGCATAGCTTCCAGAACTGGGCGGCGGGAATGATATTCACTGAGGCTCTAGCGTCGATGAGAATAGGCAGTTCAGTCGACAGAATGCATACCGTACACCTCGGCTTGCAATGTTGCCCAGGACCACCCAAACAAACTGCCAAAATGAAGAATACATCCTCAATGTCTGCTGACCCTTGCAGTCTTGATAACACTGACCTTTGGTCCCCCTCAAGTGCTGCCACCTGTTGTTTTCGGGGCCGAGGAAGTGTGGGCAGTGGTCTTGCCAATTGTAAAATCGGCCGGGGTGCCCTGCACAATCTGGTGGAGGGATTCACCTTTCCGCAGTGACCACATGTTTGACCCGCCACTGGACACACTTATTCATGTGTTGCTAAGCCCCTGCAGGTGTCGCAGTCTTTGTTGCACCTCGCCTTGTTTGGGACCAATCTGGCTCGCCTGCCTGTTGAATCTTCCCTTGGGCTTTGCTGGACCTCTTACCACCACTGCATGAGCCGATACGGTTCTTCCAGATTTGTATGCTTCTTCCAGCTATGCAGCCCGTGAGGTTGAGAGTTCCTGCATGCGCCCCATCTCAAGGATCCTTTGTAACGGGATTTCAGGCACCTTGAGAAATTGCCTACTCAGTGCTGCTGAGGCACAGTGTTGTATGATCTGCGCCTGGATCTTATACGTTTCATCATTGAGGCGACACAACATTGGCAAATGGTGCAGATGCCCATGATATGAATCTAGCGAATCAGAAGGTCCCTGATGAGCTTGCCGCAGCCTGAATCTTTCGTAGTCTCTGTTGGCCAAGGGCCAAAAGTACATCCGCAATGCCCCTTTCGCCTCCTAGCATGAGTTGTTTCTGGACTGCAACGTCTTGAATATTTGGTGCACTTCTCACCCCGTGTAAAATAGCAGCAGGGCCTTCATTGCCCTGCCATCCCACCTGGGCCCAAGTGTCACCGGGGCACCAATGGCAGCGAATTCGGGCACAGGGCTGTCCACAAACCCACAATGTGGTTGCTGGCAGTGCGCGTGCAATGTGGTGCTGTCGAAGCAGGAGCTTGAGAGCAGTGTTCTGATTGAAGCAGACCCCCCCATCATCATCATCCATGCCCAGGTCCATGTTTGCCACCGCCCTCCTGCCCTCTCAGGAGTAGATCTTGCTTATCCGGCCCCTCTAGACCAGCACTCTGCCCGGATTATGGGGGCAAAGCCGCATGAGCACCCATCATGGCCCGCTACCCTGAGAGGACTTTGTATGTTCAGCGTTTTATGTCCCTGTGTGCTGAAAAATATATATTTTTTTCTTGTTTTTTCCTGTTCTTGATTTAAAGTGTGGCAGGCGTGTCAGGCACCAGGGGTGAGTAGAGGCCCTTTGTCTATGTTTTCCCAGGGGTCTGCCACCAGTAGCAGGCGTAGCAGGGGCTTCTCCCTCTCACCCTCAACATTCCAAGGTCTCTCCATCCAGGAGATGCCTCGCACGACCTGCTCTGACACAGTGCCCGCCGCCTGTAAGGTTGAATGAGGCCATGCACCGTGTGACACCCCACTCCTCGTTGTCAGTTGTTAGGGACTCGTCAGGCTATGGCCTGTGGTCCGAAATGCGGGAGGCATACACATGAGTGGTTGCAAGTTTTGAGTCGCCGCCCGTGTCTGGGTGGGGTACCATTTATTGATAACATGACTCTTCTCTGAAACTGTTTCCGCTCACACCGCCAACATTCTCATCACTCCACACCACTCCCATCTCTCCTCTATCCTCATTCTACTTGATCTCTCTGCTGCCTTTGTCAGTGTAGATCATCCTTCCCACCTTCAAAACCTCCCCTCAATAGGCATCAAGCAAATCCTACTTGACCGCGTGACCTCCTAGCAATTGTTCTATCTCTTGAACCTCTAAAATCTCATTCTCTCACACCGCTTCCTGTGAGTGTTCTTCAAGAATTAGCCCTAGGCCTTCTCCTCTTCACCCTGTAAACTTCCTCCCCAGACAAATACGGTACAACGTCCTTTCAACTGTCATCACCTGACAAGGGCCTACCAGTGAGATTACACACTAAGGGACTTGGGAGGCGGGGGCATAAGGTCAGACAGGAAACCTACCTGTTGCCACCCGTTTGTCGAATGCTCCTTTAATGTGATCGAGGGGCTGGGTTCTGTGCCTGGTAACATGAGACTGCACCTACCATATAATGGCAGCAAAAGTGCCAAGGGCGAGTATGCTCGTCCTTTTTGCATAGACTTGCATAATAGCCTGGCACTTAAGGACTATGTAGCCATGCCTGAGATATGATGGCAGTGATGAGATGAGGCTGTACATGAAATATGAAGCACTTCCTGGAATAAGATTGCAGAATCTGGTTACACGAGGCGGTCTCCAAACCTTCAGATCAATAGCTTGGCATATGGTGACTGCAGCCAGGATATTAGGTTGTACTGTAAGCAGGAAGCATGTGGACCATTGACTAAGTGGCTTTTGGTGGTAGCATCTGGAAGTATTACGGCATACATACCTGAGCTTTTGAGGCTGTACCTGGGTCTGTGAGCCTGGACATGTTTCACTGCTTACTAAATATCACTAATTCTGTAGTAAATAGAAGTAGAACTTACTGCTTAAGATGTCTCGCACTTAAGTCAGATTCTTGGCAAATACATGATTGACTGTGAACGTCTTTGTTCTTGGATTATTTATTGCATATCCCTGACCCCGGACGTCTAGTCCCTCCTACTCCCATTGTTCTTCTATCTAGTCTTATTGTGTCGCCCTTTGACGGCTTTCTGCTTATTCCAAAAGCCCTACCTTAGTTTAGTTTAGTTTAGTTTCGTTTATTTTCTTATATACCGCACCTCACCCAAGGGTTTCTGGACGCTTGTACTTAGACAATTTACACACATCAAAGATACAAATCAAATACAAAGCCCGCCAGGCGGGGAGGAGGTGAGTTACAGTTCACCTTATTGCAGAAATGGGTACTGGAGGTGTGTTACAGATCCTCTCGAAGGCAGAGTCCGTGAGCAGCAGATCCGAGCATAGGCAGGTAATGTATTTAAACGAGCAGAGTACTGAGCTGGTTGATCAAAAGGCTAGGCAAATTACAATATGACGATAATTATTATTGGTTACATTATGCATAGATTACATAGAATTGGAGCATTGGTAAGTTTAGTATCTACACTTTAGTTGATTTGATTTCCTCTCTTCACCCACCAACCAAATGCTGCCAGCCTGACACTTGGAACCCCATCCTGATTACCTGAATGCTGTAAGCATTTTGTTTGTATTCTCTATCTCACACTCAATCAATTATAGCCTCACTTCCTCTTTCTCTACTCCTTGCTCCCACGTTCCTCTGCCATGTCAACTGCTGTTATCTGCCTATGCACCAATGCTCTACTACCTTATCTGACCTTAGACCTTGGATGAAGGCAATTAGCCTTATTTGCTTACATTGCCCAAAATGGTCACACTCTTTATCCTCCCTTGAGTACAGTTACACTTCTGTTTGTTTCCTCACTCTTCTGTGAATTCTGCTGGCTTCTCTGATAGCTTTGTTCTCCTCCTTGATTGATTGATTGATTGATTGATTGATTGATATGTTATTTATAATGTGCCTATACACAAGTGTTCAAGTTACAACCAGGCAAGGGGAGGGACAAGGGAGAACAAGACAAACAATCTTACTAGGCCTAGTATAATTTAGATTGTGCAAGTGCGCAGACAAGAGGTGCAGGGGAAGGGTACGGAGAGAAGCGCACCTAGAGCAACAGGGCGCTGAGTTAAGTGCAAGGAGGGCAGGGCCTCCCAAGGGAATCACACCCATGTAGTGCAAGATAGGCCAGGCGGCAGTGCAAGGTAGGCCAGGCGGCAGTGCAAAAAGGCCAGCAGGCAAGTGCAGTGGGACTGGGCAGAGGGGGGCCTGGTGTCCTGTATGAATCAGATGACCACCAAGCAGCCAGTCACATGACGGTGCAGGAGGAAGAGAAGGTTAGCACAGGAGAGGCAGAGAGAAGGAAGATTAGAAAAGGACGGTCTTGAGGAGCTTTCCGAACCTAACAGATCTGGCTCACAGCAGAAAGAGGCAGGGAGGCCATTCCAGAGGGAGGAACCTGCAAAAGAGAGAGATCTATCACCCAGTCTCTGCATAGAGAAGAGACTCACCCGCAGAGAATTTCAAGTAGACGAGCGGAGGGCTCTAGAAGGAAGGTACTTAGGAAGAGAGAATTAGAGATAGTAAGGGCCCTGGCCACAGAAAGCCTTATGAACAATGCAGAGGGTCTTGAACTTGATCCTTGCAGCCACCGGGAGCCAGTGGAGGGATTCCAGAGCCAGAGAGATGCGATTCCTGGAATTGAGGCCAAGGATAAGAATCAATGTCCTTTTCTGGATGAGTTGTAGAGGGTGAAGTGTAGAGTTAGGTAGATTGAGAAAGAGGCTGTTGCAGTAGTCCAGCCTACAGAGAACAAGAGCTCTGAGTGAAGGTGAGAAAAGGAAGAATACCTCTAAGGAGGTGCAGCTGGAAATGGGACTTTCTGGTAATGTCCATGATGTGTGGAGAGAATGAGAGAATGGAGTCGAAGATGACCCCAAGGTTTTTTGCCTCAAAAGAGGGTGAGGGCAGAAAGCTAAGGGAGGCAAGCCAAAGTGAGAGAGGAAACACAGGAGAAGGGGTCCCAATGAGAAGGATCTCCGTCTTACTGGCATTAAGGCAGAGATTATTAGAGGCGCACAAATCCTGAATCGCGGATAGACTGTCAGGAAGGAGAGGAGGCTGAGGGGAGCCTGAAGGAGAGCTGCATGCCATCCACATAACACTGAAAGTTAGAAGCAATGGTAGCGGTCAGGAGCGCCAGAGGGACCAGATAGACATTGAAAAACCAGCGTGAGAGCACAGAGCCCTGGGGAACACCACATGTGGAGAGTGTGGTGGTGTAGAGGAGGGACTCAAGTTGAATCTGGGAAGACCGTCCAAGGAGAAAGAGGACAGTCACACCAGAGCCTGATCCGTGATGCCCAGGGTATCACTGAGACGAGTGATCGGGATGTTGTGGTCCACTCTGTCAAATGCAGAGGAAAGGTCAAGGAGAATGAAAACAGCGGGAGAGTTATAGTCCATGTTGGAGAACAGATCTTCACAGGTGTTCAGGAGAGCAGATCTCGTGCCTCTGGCAGCTCTGAAGCCAGTCTGATGGCCGTGGAGACAACCAACAGCTTTGGTGTGGAGGTTTAGCTGGGAGATAGCCAACTTTTCCAGGAGTTTTCCCAGGAAAGGAGTGATAGAAATCGGGCGATAGTTTGCTGGAATGGAAGGGTCGGCAGAAGGCTTTTTTAGAAGGGAGTGCTTAAGAGGAGAAGGGAAAACTCTTCCTCGCATCTGATTAGTCCTTTAATTATTTATTCCCATGCCTCTCTATCGCTGCTCTCCTACTTGTCGTATCGTACCTCACCCTGGTACCTACCCATTTTAATACAATGAGGCATTTCGTTTTGAGGACCAATTCCTCAGTCCTTGCTTTAATATTTTATTGAGTGTATTTAACAAGTTGTGCAGACATTTCAACAAGAAATGTGGTTCATAGCAGCAGAGGATCGAGGCAGCCCATTGGTGGTTTGCCTTTACACAGCTACAGTGGTAGAAAATAAGAAAATAGCCAGTTGATGACAGGATAATGCCCTTATACATATAATGATGACTGTAGCTGAAAAGGTAACATACATAAATACACTTTATAGGTGTTGGGCCTGTCATTTCACATGCCTGGTATAATAAATGCACAGTCGAATCAAGTCCGAGAAGAGCAGGCAAGGTGGTGAGACAGACAGGGAATAGGGGAGGTGTAAAGGATGCCCCTCAAAAAGACCAGTTGGAGCCTGAGCCTGGTCTTAAATAGCTTTGTAGAGTGGAAAAATGTGCTGATTTGATAGTTTGTCATAGCTGGAGATCAGACTAGAAGGCGATCAGGAGATAGCCGTTAAAGATGAAAAACCAGTAGAAGAGTATCCATAGTTGGAGTCTCCCAACGGAGAGGCCACAGTTTAAGCGATGGGTAAAAAGATAGTATCATTGAGTATCCTGTTTGATATCATTGTGAAATACAGAGGCTGATGGCTCTACTGCCACATCTTGCGTATATAGGCAATTGGACTTGATAAATCAAGGGGGTATATAGAATGCCAGCTGCGATGACAGAGGAAGTGTGGGCGAAAAATATAAGGTATGCACAGATGAAAAACATTCAGTATGGAGAAAGTAGACCAATATGATTTAGTCATTTATGAAACAAGTTGGAAGTGCATACAGAGCTTGTAACACAGTCCCATTTGTTTTTATTGTAGATATCCTGAATACACAATGTATTCGTGGAGTGGTGTTGTAGTCTAATCCCATCCTAGTCCTGTCAAGGCCTGAGCAGTACTTAGCCTTATTTCATGGCTAACAAGAAGTGGCTGAAACATGTGTAATGTCGATGTAAATGTTAGATGTATGAGTCGTTAGACAAGCCTGGTAGAATGACTGGGGGAGTATTAAAACTTAATGAATGGGGTATGTAAGGAAATTAATGTGTATGCCGTGGTGGGTGCATATGTATTCAGGTTCATGGTAAGTGTTGATCTGTCAATTTCTTCATTATGAATTTTTGATTGAATTAATATTGAAGAAGTGTTTTTAAATTAAATAAATACAAACGGTTTATACAACTTTGGCTGACACAAGAAGACTAATTATTAGTGCTTGTTATAAGGCAAGTTCTGTTTTGACACTAAGGGTCTGAATCATTGTGCGCTATAGATAGGTTTTGATGGTAAAGGGGCATTCCAGTTTTGGGGGACTAGTCATGTAAAAGGTAGAAGTGGGAGACATGGTATGGGATACAGAAGGCAGATAGGTTGTTGAGAGGGGATGAGGATAAGGTTTGAAGGACAAAAAGGAGAGATACAGTCAGACTGGTATTGAGGGCTAGGCTTTGAATTGATTTGAGAGCAGGAATTTAAAGAGTGAGTGGTTTTGCCTAGAATGCGATCTGGTGCTGTAATTGTAAGGCCGAGGTGGGAGAGGATCGAAGGAGAATGTTCTTGTAGGAAAATTTTGAAATGTATTTTAGGGAACAAACAAGTAGTG
Organism: Ambystoma mexicanum; assembly: GCF_040938575.1. NCBI lineage: Eukaryota > Metazoa > Chordata > Amphibia > Caudata > Ambystomatidae > Ambystoma > Ambystoma mexicanum. The sequence continues at coordinate 996,558,786 of NC_090941.1, forward strand.
GGGAAGGCCCAGGAGTAGGTTTGACCAGTAGTCAGGTTTGCCGAGGATCAAGATACAGATGAAGGATTTAGCAGAGTGAAGAGTGGGGTGTGTGCAGAATTTCCTTATGTTTAGAAGGTTAATCCTGGCTTTAGTAACAGTGGCAGTGATAAAGTGTCTGACTATGAGTTTTCTGTCAAAAAGCACCCCAAGGTTGCAGGCCTTGGGCGATGAAGTGAGGCGATCAGGCAGACTGGAATTAGAGGAAGGGAAAGTGGGGTTGGAGTGTAGAAAAATGATGACTTCCATCTTGGCGGAATTTAGGATTAGGTTAAGGTCGATCCATACAATGAATAAGTGCAGAGGCATTTAGTGCTGTGTTTTGACATGTCCGGGTGAAGGAAGGAAATGTGAAGATGGTTTGGGTATAGTCAGCAAAGAGGTGGTAGTTAAAGCCAAAGGAGGACATGTGTTTGTCAGTTCAATGTCAGTTCATCAACAGTCGTTATTTCAATGTTTTTTTAACTAATATTATTTAATGAAAAAACGAATTGAAATTGATTTTATTTTATTTTTTGGGAGGTCCCCCCAAACCCTCTATCCCCTATTGTTTTTTAACTATTCCTGCCCCAAGTGCCCCCTGCTTATATACACTTTCCCAACCCCATATATATTTCGATTACTTTTTTCATTAAAAAAACCCATCGAAATAACGATTGTCGATGAAAGGACGTTGTACCATATTTGTCTGGGGAGGAAGTTCAGAGGATGAAGAGGAGAAGGCCCAGGGCTAATTCTTGAAGAACACTCACAGGAAGGGGGTGAGAGAATGAGATTTTAGAGGTTCAAGAGATAGAACAATTGCTAGGAGGTCACGCGGTCAAGTAGGATTTGCTTGATGCCTATTGAGGGGAGGTTTTGAAGGTGGGAAGGATGATCTACACTGACAAAGGCAGCAGAGAGATCAAGTAGAATGAGGATAGAGGAGAGATGGGAGTGGTGTGGAGTGATGAGAGTGTTGGCGGTGTGAGCGGAAACAGTTTCAGAGAAGAGTTTACTGGGAAATCCTGATTAGAGTGGGTCAGATGGTGAATGTTCCTTAAGATAGTGTAGTGTACTATAAGGTTGAAAGGCACCTATTTGAAGATGTTCTAGTGTTGGGATGGAAGGGGGACAGGGGTTTGTTAGGATCAGCAATAGGTTTTCTTTAAGATGGCTTTGACGCCCACCACCTAGCAGGCTGGCAACGTGCCAGTTGATAGAGATTGAAGAGGAAGGATAGCCAAGAGGCATGAGCAAGTTCTTTACTAATCTGGGGTGCAAAAGAATCTACAGAAGTACAGGATGGGTTAGCTGACTGGAGCATGGGTATCTCTGCATCACGGCAAGTGGAATTAAATTGAGTTAAGGAAGAGAGTGTGGGGATAAAAGGGGCAGGACAACAGCAGGGGTAAACATTTCAAGTTGCAAGCTACTAGCCAGGATCCAATTATCACTGGCCATTGGCTTCTGGGGAGTACAAGATTTGATCCCTCCACAACAGCAGTGGGAGATAGGAGGGTGAACAGGGTGTCACATATTTTGGTGAGCTACGATGATAGATAATAAGGAAAATCATCAGCAGAGAGGCAGTACAATATGGAGTGGAATTGCTTTGGGGAGTGCAGGGTGAGTGCATGGCCGGCAGGGCCGTGGACAGCTTGTGGGGTCTAGATAGAAGATCGATGTAGTGTCAGGATTTAGCATTGTCAAGAGAGGGCAATGAAAGCATCCTTGCATGGCATAAGGAGAGCAGAGGTGAGAGTCTTAGGATAGCGTCATAGGTGGGAATGCATGGTGGTCCTCAGCTGTTGGATGGCCACGGGAGATACATGTTTAGGGCGGGGGCTGGAGCGGTGAAGTAGCATGTAGGATATTGTGCATAGAATTAAGTTCAATAGAGTGACCCATAGAGGATACAGAAGCTTGGATGGGGGACCTAACGTAGTCAAGATGGGGGTCATTAGATCAGGTCTAAATGTGAGTTTGGTGCTAGTTGACAGAGGAGGAAGAGAGGGTGTACCGACAGAGGTCGAAGTGGGCAGGAGCGGTCGGAAGCAGTGCTCCTATACTTTTTATTTTTAAGTGTCACTGTTCCTATACTTTTATTTTAAAAAGAAACCGTTCTGGAATGGTTTCGTTTTAAAATAAAAGTGTAGGAAGAAGTTGAAGCTTACACTTCAGTGCACTGCACTGAACATATAGCAGGTGTGTTTGTTTGGGGATTTGGACTGTGTGTGGAAGGGGCCGTGGCAATGGGGCTTGTGGGGAGCAATGGCAGGCCAACAGGAACATAGTTCCACTACTTCTTTTCGTACACTTCGACCACTAGGTGCCGAAATAGTGAAGTGAGTGAGTTAGTGATCTGATGGCAAGGCAACAATGGAGGGAGCTTAGGCGTTGGCAGAGGAGGGAAGGAGGACATGGTCGCCCTTTCTGCTGTGAGTGTGAGCAGGGAGATTGTGAAGGCTGACTAGAGAGTGGTCAGAGAGAGTGGCATCTAGTAGTATTTGGGGTGCCTTGGAGCATGCCCATGATAATGGCAGGGACATCAACGGAGAGAGTTTAAAGTAACAGATCAAGGTGAGAGGAGAAACGGTTAGAGGTGCCAGCAAGGAAGTAAATGATAGGAATTGTGGGAGGTGGAGCAAGACGTTGAACCGAGATGTGCTCACCGGAGTATGGAGAGGTCAGAGTCAGGAAGAGGAGCTGATGCTGTGTCTTTGCTTATCATCAGACCAACAACGACCATGTTTTTTTGTTTTACTGTCAAGTATGGCAGCCAGAGGGCAGCCAGAGTGGAGGTGTCACTGTGGACAATCCATGTTTCAGTGATTGCCATCGTAGATAGCTTGGGATGAAGGGAATCAACATGTAAAGTGAAGATTGAGGTTTTACTGTAGGGGGACTTGGCATTCCAGAGGCCCAAGGTGAGTCCAGAAGGAAAGCAGTGAAGTGGGGAGAGAGAGGTGTAGGTCTCTCGGGAGAGAAGAGTGGGGTAGATGATGTGTGCTTGGTTAAGGCGAGGGTGATAAAAATGACCAGGGTGATTTTTAGTTTTGGCTATTAGGTGGCGCTAAAGCCACCATCATTTAGGTGAAACTATTGCATTAGGATACAGCTACTGAGAATGACACAATAGGAAGGAAACAAAGCGTGGATGTGTTGTTTGGTTATTTGCCCACCCATTGATTGCCTATGGCCATGCTAATCCCTATGGCCCCTCCCCACCCAAAACACATCTCTCTGATCTAGCTTTATCACGTTTTACATTCAAACGTTGTGCTCAAAGTGCTAGCCAGTGTTTTTTCAAGGCAGTCTTCTGAGAGTTAATTACTAAATTGGAGCCGTAAACATGTTACTGTTGGAATAAACATTTCTTAACCAGGTCTACCTTCAGCCACTCCATTTATAAGCACTATGTGTGTCCTTCACTGAAGTCCTGCTAAAAAACAAGCATTGTGGAAGCCAATCATTTTGGCTTGTGTATAAGTATTTAGCATTTGCCAGGCATTACTTTTATATGCCTAGGTACTCACACCATTTTGCAGCTTCTACCACCGATGTCCATTTAATACCACTACGCAATGCCTGGCAAATGCCCATGCCTACAAAAAAAGCGCCAAAACTGTTGGCATTGACAATGCTTGTTAGTTGGTGTGTGGAGAATGGGAATGCAAAGGGTGAGGGGAAGAGGCAAAACAGTGATAATGTATGAGAGGGAGAGCAGCAGCCTCAAGTAAGAGGGAGGAGGTGTGGAGTCAGGGGAAGTTTAAAATGAATAAGTAAATAAATAAATAAGAGGATAAGGGAGAGCATGGTTATGTAAAGCAGTGTTAAGGGGATATGGTAAGAAAGGTACACAAGGATTGGTGGGAGATCTTACTGTATGGATATGGCGAGGCTTGCAGTAGGAAGAGACAGGATTGGCCCTAGGCTCTAGTATGCCCACATAGGGCCAAGCAGTAGTTAGACTTAGCCTAGGAGCCCTTTGCCATGGGACTTTAGGTGCAGAAATACCTGGGAGGGCTCCGAATGAGACTACGAGGAGCATGAACATGCTCAGTGGCCCAATCCGATGCCAGGTTGCTGCCCTGGCCTTGCAATTGCTGCCGATTGATTTCTGGAGCAGCTGTGAGATATTTTTGTGAGGGGTGGGGGCCTTGTGCCTGCACTATGCTAGTTAGACAAAGGGCCCTCTTTCCCTCTCTCTAGCCTTGCAGATGTAAAATGGAGGGTTGTGGACTGGAGATGAGGAGCCAGCATTGGTGCAGCGCTTCCCTGGGGGGAACATGTGGTTAACCCCTGGCACAAACAGGCCCAATTAGCTAGGGGGATTATAGGCAGGTGGATGCCAGGGATATAGGAAAGGACGAGCTATGAGAACGAACTAAGATGCAGAAATAGAGGTTTTAAAACATATGTACTTGAAAGTGTACGACTTACCTGACTATGCCATGTGTCCCCACCCCGTGGAGACATAGAACTCTTGGACCCACGACCATAGGCAGGTCCACCCTGCCAATCAGTATAGACTTACCTGGAAGCAACATTTAAAAAAGGGACAGTTGAGACAAGCAGAAGAAGATAGAGGAGGATAGACAACAGGTATAGAGATAGAAGAAGGAAGAAAAGAGAGAAAAAGACAATTAGTGCTCTTTGGGGGGTGGAGACCTCTAGTAGCCCCCCAGGCAACCAAGGAAGCTGGGCTGCGTATGCCAGCTGCACCCAGCACAGATCAGGAGCCACAGGCCACGTGTGGTGTGCGGCACGGGTGTAGAAAGGCCCCAGCCCAGGGCTGTGTGAGTGTGGTGGCTCTGAGACATGCAGTGTGGCCTGAGAGGCAATAGCCTGCCCAGGGGCCATTCCGGATGGGCCTGGAACAAGAGAAAGCCAGGGTCACGTGGTGAAGAGATGCCCCAGCCCAGGGCCGTGTGAGCGGGCATTGCCTGAACTGGAGCGTGGCCTGTAAGGGAACGGTCCACGGGGGACGGGGGGAGCAGACCTGGTGGACCGGAGGATGTTAAAAGTCATGGGCCATGTGGTACACAGTGGCCCAGGTGAAGAGGAAGGTTGTGGCCTGTGAGAGTAGTGCGCCCTCCCCTGGGGCAAACGGGGCGTGTGGTGAAGAGGAAGAGCAGCATGCGTGGAGCTGCCCGCAGTGCCGGTGGGCCTTTGAGGTCTGTGTCCTCACACAGGGAGGGCGTCACACAGGACTTACCTGGAGCCTCAGCCGCTGCATCTTACATGGCCAGGGCTAATCAAGAGAGTGCCGCGATTTTTGGGTGGCTCCGCCCAGGTTGACATTACTTGGGTGGAGGCCAACTGAGATGCCGCTTGCTTGGGTACCACCACAGAGGAAAACAGCTCTGCCCAGGTAGGCAGGGCCTGGGTGGAGATAAAGTATGAAGCTCGCTGAAGTATAGCACTGCCACGGAAGAAATACGGACGCAGATGGGAGGAAAGCAGGGTTTTGACAACTGTGAAGGATTACCAAACACAGCCACAGGGGAAAGTGTGCTTTTTCAGCCTTAAAAGTAAACCTAAACACCAACACGGAGGAAAGGGGGTTTTGAAGAGGGGGCCGCAAACGTGGCCCTCGTTAAACCCATCCCACTCTCAGCCTGGAGACAGAGAAATAAGAGATGTACATTGCTTCTAGGCCCTTCAGCTCCATCACTGATGTATTGCAGGTGCAACAAGCGCTACTCACTTAAACAACCGTTCAGGCCACACCGGGATGACAGTATGGAAGAGATACAGCTGCAGAGATTTAGTTTTATTGCTGATGGATATGAAGAATATGCTTATGACTCACATCGTTAAAGGACTGACACACGTATGCCCTTTTGCTACGCATAAACCGTGAAACGCATAATAATGCATATGAACTACTTGCTGATGCTTACGCTTAACCTCAAACAACACAGCCATGCGAATAAAGATGGAAGCCATAGGCGTTGGAGTGAATGGGAAAAGCAGGATGAACTCAAGCACACAGAGAAAGGTGGACAGGTGGATTCTCCTGAAGCATACATCCCAGGCTTCCAGCGTGGACACTGTGCACAGCCTCGCCAAGGACAAGGAGAGAGAAAGGTTTCAAGTTAACAGCAGAGATGGTACACCTGCAGGGAACACACAAAAACCCTCCATAATTGCAAGCAAGAGAAATCCATTTAGTGGTCCCCACACACATGACCTGAACCTTCATGACAAAGCCTATTCATTTGAGCCAGACTGAGAAGCCTGTTCCCACTGAACCAGAGGCAGGAGGATACACATGTAACACAGGTTCAAAGCTGAATGTTCTGTCTCAGCTTAATTTCTGTTGTTTGATCATGCATTTCTAAAGTGCGTATCAGACCATTTCAGGGCGGCATGTGTGTAGGAATATAGGGAGTGCAGGTCACTAACCAAAGGTATTGTCGGGCTGTCTGGTCTCACACCCTCAGCCAGTAAGGGAGGGCAAGGATTCTGTGGGCATTAGAATTCTGAACAATCTGGCAACTAATCTGAGTGTGCAGGATTCGGACCGAATCATGACCAGACCATTATTGTAGCAACTGATAGTGATAGCACAGCCATTTTCTGGCCGATTCCTGGCGACTAGCCTGTAACCGCCATTACTACAGGCGTCAAATGATGTAATATCAAACGTAGAACGCATAAGGCGGATCCATTTATATTTTGGACTGTGTAGCGAAAAGTATTTTTTTATCCTGATTTGGGGAAAATGTAATGACCGTTGAAAAGTCAGTTTGGATTCTCTTGTGAGATGCACAATTTAAATGTACTCCAACTAATTGTTTTGTTGTTGTTATTAAATGTATTCACACAGGAAGATGAAATGGCACAGGACAAACATATAACATGCTCATTGCCAATAATCACTCTTCTCCAACCCCCATCCCTCCCCACCCTGGATGTGTTAAGTTGTCAAAAAGATCAACATCAATCAATAAATCAATATAAACTAGGTGTCAAATACCTGTGCCATAGGGCCTTAGCATTCAAGCAATGTGTTCAGCAATATACCATCTTCACATGAAAAAGGGGAGGATCCCTAGGACTCCACCCTAGCTTAAATGATCCTCTAAACTGATTTGTTCAAACCCTGAATGCACCAGGGCCTTAGCTCCGGCTGTATTTCTGTAAAAAGGAAGACCATTCCTCCCCCAGTGAGGAACCCCCAACCATGAATAGAAGAAGTGATATTTTCCATTAAATATACCTCCCTAGGCCGATTCCCTTTCAGATGGTAAATGCTCACTCTTCCAATGAACCTCCAGGCAGGACCTTGCTACCAACAACATAAAATTGACCATATGTGGAAGGGAACTCCAATCCTCCTCCACTTCCTCTGAAGCAAACACAATCAAAATAGGGCCTAACCCTCTGTCAATGCTCTCTACCCCCCTTTACACACCCCAAAACCTCCTTCCAATACGCCATCACCTTGTCACAGGACCACTACATGTGCCAGTACATAGCATGCTCCCCACAGTTATGCCAACAGTACAGGCTCACTGAAATAAACATTTTGGACAGCCGGACTGGGTCATATTGCCATTTATGCAACAATTGTACATCATGTCATTGATAATGACAGGCCACCAAAGTCTTATGTGCCCCTCTACACATTTTTCTCCCATCCGATACCCTACCCAGATGTCTTTCCTATTTGGCTTTCAAGTTTTCTGTGCCCTTTCCCCCCTGCCAAAACCAATGCAGCATATAAACTCCATATCAATCCCTTAGTGTCCGTGTGTGTCTCTAATATCTTCTCTGTCGGCGTAAGATCCCTTTGAATCTCAGACTTCCATGTTTATGCAGTAACAACACCCTTCAACTGTAAATATGAAAACACTGAAAGGGAACAGTATTGATTTCTTCTGTTTGATTTTAAACCAAGGGAGGGCTCCATACTTCTCAATAACTGAAGGAAATTGACTGAAGAAAATTGCGGGAACGAAGTATGCTGATTCCTTAAATGGAGGAGTATATCACCTGTATACATCCCTAATTTAACTTACCTATCCCCCACATGTATACACTCTATCTGGTGGAGTATTTATTTAAAAGTAAATAAATAAATAAATATTTTATTTCAGTACTAGGGACATCCTCCTCTCCGCACTGCCACGATACACGGCCCGACTCCCGGAACAAGATGGCGTGACTTCTACGCCCCCGGGCTTTCATTCAAAAATCAGCCCGCCTCTGTCCTTCCTCCACCAGGCCCTCCTTACTGCTGTGTCCTCACCATCCGAAGGGCTAGCAGCTCTGCTCAATCCGCTGGCGCAATAGATCTTTCATGGGCCAATTCGTCCATCCTCCCCAGCCAGCACAGTGACAGCAGGCCGCTGCTCCTGCTCCGTCTTCCCGGAACCCGTGAGCACAGCTCACCACCCGCTCCAACACTGGAGACCATACCGGACATCAGCCGATCCAATCAGCTCTACTCCTGGGCCACCGCATCCACAACTCCGAGGTACCACCTCCTCAACTGGGCCGGACAGGACACTCTCCTCCCTGCAACAGCATACGGGCCGTTCCACTGAGTCTTGCCGTCAAACACTGCCCGCGCTAGACAGATTTCCCCAAGCCATTGACGCCAACTTAGCGACTTTGTCGCTGTACTTAGCGAGTATTCAGACCTCTCTAGCTACTCTTATTGAAAAAAGCACTAGCAATAATTCTAGAAACTTTTTCTGGTGTTATTGGAGACTTTTGGAGACTCTGGCTGTGTTACTTGTATTACTAATCTCTTACTGCCGCCGCTTCTTGCCAAGAGCCTCGAAGCTGCCTCTGCAGGAAAAAGAACCCTTCAATAAGCATTACTAAGTGAAGGTGTATTGCTGGGGGATCGGGGGTCATCTTGCAGAAGAGTTCCTGTTGTTGCTCCAGCAGAAGGCGCCTCCTGGCCCCGGGCCATGCTGCCGATTTGCATAATTTCTCAGATCGTGCGTGTCGCTGTGATCGCCTGCGCCGCCTCCAGGAGCTACCTGAGAAGGGTTAGACTGAGACCGCGCCAGGCCAACTGATTCGAGCCAAAATGGTGGTGGCCTGCACAGAAATGAAAACACTTCAAAGGAACATCGTCTATATGCAGGTACAAGGTTTCCTGCTGTGACCGCACACACCCTGCTTGTGTCGCTCCCATGCATTTTGATGTATCTACTGTAGTATAAACTTCAAGCAGGACACACAGGAACCACCAGTGAGCCAGGTATACAAAAGGTAAGACTTCTTTATTTAGTTACAGATTCAGTAGAAAGGTGAGAATAGGAGATCAATAGTCATGCTGCCTTCAACCCAGGCTCTCTCCCTGCTAGTCCATAACCGTCCAACCTGGAACCCGCTCACTCTCCACCTTCCATGCCTCAGACCAACATTCCAAGCTCCACTCACAGACCCACAGCTCTCGTACCAGATACAGACCATACACTTACTAGGATACAACACCATCCAACACATTTCATGTGCTAATCCCAGCTGCTGGAAACCCGAGCGGGTCAGGGCCGCACTGCTCCAGCCTCTGCCTCATCCACTCTGCCAAATTGTGTGATCCTGGGCAGATTAGTGTCTCACAGCGTAGGTTGCCTTGTTCCAACACAAAAATGGATGCGCCCCGGAACTGGGTAGCCTACATTAAGCGATGACACTTCAGTTTGTAAATTCCTAAGAGAGGGGCCTGCCCTCATCCACGTGAAGAAGGGTGGGGTAGAGTGGTTCTCAGTAATGTAGCATATGTTTTGTTGGACTATTAGCCCTGGGGTTAGGGTGGCCAACTGTCCCGTAATTTGCGGGATTGTCTGTAATTGGGGACTGTGTCCTGCAGTTTGCTGAGTGGCTCTGCGGGACGCGGGTTGTCCCGACTTGCTCTGTTCGAGCACAATTTGTGCTCGAAAAGAGCAAATCAGGAGTCATAGTTAGGCATGCTGGGTTGGCCTCTGCAGGTTGCTGTCTTACAGACTAGCTGCCACTTGCCAGCCACTGTTATTCCCATTTGGGGTAAATGTATGTATATGACCCCCTTATATAATAGGAGCGGGGAGGGGGTCATATACATACATTTCCAGCGAATGGGAATAACAATGGCTGGCAAGTGGCAGCTAATCTGTGAATAAGAGTCCTATTGCATTGCACCCGCAGCTGCTGACGTGACAGGCTTGCAGGCCTGTCATGTCAGCAGCTGCGGGTGCAATGCATTGATTCTACCCGTTGAATGACGCTGTAACGTCATCACCACCTTGTGTCCCGCAAAAGGATCTCACAAAGTTGGCCACCCTACCTGGGGTCCAATAACCAGGGGTCGAGCATACATAGGTAGCAACAAAGGCCCGCCCCTTAATTACCCCAGGGACTGTAATAAAAGGGAGTTCTCATTCTAGCGCTCCCCACAGAAGGCGTCGCGGGGTCGAAGACCAGCTGGTACTCGCATGCAAAGAAACCGCTTCTACGTGCGGTCAAAGGCTACCCTGCACCCTCAGCTCTTCGTGCAGGACCTCTTGTCCAGCTGTTTTCTTTTCCAACACCCCCAGTCTTCTCGGATGTTAGAGCATACACTGGGCACATACATTGCAGGTTTTCATGAGCCCGGACGTCAGCTTTTTGAGAATGCAAGAGATGTGGTCGACTTTCCTGATGCCGGCACTTATGCTTCAACGCCTTGAGTGGTTTGAGGGCTGAGGTGTTGACATCTATGAGGGGTGTATTGCCTCCATCCACATACGACACTGCTACTGCTAATGCTTGGATGGGCACACCAAAGACATGGCAAATCATGCAAGTTAGGTGATTACATCATTTAGCGACTTTTAGGACAGCCAATAGCTACTTTCCTTACTGAGGAGTTGGCAACACTGCCCCCAGCAACTCTCCAATCTCGGGTCAGAGCACCACAACATCGTGTAACGGCTGAGAGATCAAATTCACTATACACAGCGTTCCGGGGCACATTCACTATACACAGCGTTCCGGGGCAGGGACCTACGCAGCCTGTCTTCAACTAGCCATCATGGTCCATGAGTGGTCTCACGACTTAATGAATCAGGGGTAGGCGACGTCCTAGCAGCTGTCAATGCAGAGGCGTTGCTAGGGGGCGTGGGGGCTATCGCCCCGGGTCTTTTGGTTGTAGCCCCGACAGTCCCGACATTAGCGTAGCTGCAGATCTTTTCCAGACCTAGAAACACCCATGTGTGAATGTGTGAGGATTCGGAAGAGCTCTGCAGGATTATTACTTATTCGCTGACATGCCACAGTGTGGTGAAGCAACACTCAACTGACAATTGATTTAGTGCAGTAACGTCCACAGAATAATTGACTATTCCCTGTTTATATTCAAGTATCGAGCCCGGGTTCTTCCTGACTGTGGTGTACACATGAGGGTAGTCAGCTACATTCTCGCGATGGTCATGTGGTAGTCTCTCTCGAATATGGGCTGCAGAGAGCCCTGCTGGTCTAGGGATTGGTCTAAATGAACTGATGTAGGAACTTGTCCAACGCTTCGTTGCTCTGCAATACCTGAAGCTATGTAGTCCGAGCTAAAGACAGCAGTTATCTTGTATTTTAATTGTTTTTTTTATAATGCGATTAATACCAGAGTTCAGTTTCTAAGCGCGGATCCTGGATTCGAACCTCTGTTGCTCTGTGCGGTCTTGCTTCCAAGACCAGCACGTTGCCCCTGTCCTGTGCTGTGTTCACAAAATAGGGCATAGGAGAGGCAGCGCTCACTAAGAGACCAAGAATGGCACTCTAGCACAACATTCCTAGCACCACCAGAGATGAACTAATGTTTGTGCATTTCAGAGTATCTTTGATAGAATGTAAATCCTGTACACTGCACTATTCATAATTTAGTTTGCTTTATCATTACTTTTTTCTGACAGTTAAACACTTTGTTAGTTGTACTCTTATTTGGGTTATATTATGTGTTTGGAAATAATGTACAGTAGCTTGCATGTGTGCATATCAAATAACTGCCTCAAAAAAGCTCTGTGGGCCACATTCACAAGGATTTGTAACTGGAGTAAATTGAGAGAAGCCTAGATAATCTTAGGGTTGCACTTGCCATCTGGAGCTGGCTGCAGCATCTATAAGATGTTCTTCTTATGTTGTGTTATCTTGCCTTTGTATAGCACCTCTTGCTATTGTTTATGGCGTTGAATCACTTTTGCCTGTCAGAGCGGCAAAGAAGAAGTACAATAGAACATTCAGTGGTGGTTGGGAGGGGCAACGTTGGGTAGATATTTCGGATGAGGGCGAGGGATAGATAAGGTGCTCAGGAAGGCATGAGGAGGAAAAAGTGGAGGAGCTATTTGTACAAGTGGACTCAATTTATCGTGGGACTCAACTGTATTCTGTGGGCACAGCTCTGAAAAAAGAGATTGTTGGATAAGCTGTTCGCTGCACCAGGAGTCTTTCCGGAATGTACTCATTGCATGGTGAGCCTGGGCATGGTGAAGCCATGCCCAAGAAAACACACAAGGCAACATCATTCTACTTACTTTCCTAGGACCCAAATAAAATTTGGAACGGGTTGTATTTCAGAAATCCAAATTTGCCAAGTTTGCAAAAGCTCCCTGAAAAGTGCGCAAAAAACCTCACATGTTTTGGTTTCCTCATTTATGTCATGGATACAAAAACCCAAGGCTTGTGCGCAACGTCCTTCAGGAGTCAAAGCCTTTCTATGGTTTAGCCGTGGTCAGACGTCTGAGCCTTCCAAAGTACCGTGGCGAAGCAAGGCATGTCCATGCCCAAGAAAACATAGCGTGAAAAGCTCCTCTACCCTGGGCTGAGTACTGTGTCCTGGCAATAGAGGGCATCATACGAACATTAGGTCAAAACAGGGGTTTAAGGTCTAGTTAACCAATAAGATTTCCAAGTCCTTCTAGTTTTTCTTTTTTTTTTGGCTTAGGCGGCTAATGCTTCCTGTCTTATGGCTGCATCAAAGGTGCTTGAAAATTAGACATTTAAAGAAAAACATTATAATGAAACCTCAACATAATATAACAGGACATAACCAGCTAGTATAAAGGGAAAATTACATCATATTCTCCCCCCTCTCTCGAAAGGAGTGAATGTGTACATCTACTCAGGTAGATTCCAGGGACGGCATTTCACCAAAATGCCAGTGGTAGCAGAAGTAACATTGCATGACCCTTGACCTCTGATGACATCACAAGAAGTGATGTCATTTGACTCCACCCCAAAGTGACATCATGGGAAGCGATGGAACACAACCTTTCACCCCTTGACAAAACAGGAAATGGCATCACATAGCATTGTTCCTAAGTAGACTACAAAGACTATGGTAACAATATCACTATAATGTGATATACATTTCATACAAGAACGGATCACCATATGTATCATTAATATCAGTGTGTATAGGCCCATATTACCAAATAATTGTGAATGCAAGCAGACATCCAAGGCCAAATGAGAATGATGTGTTGTTATATAGCACTTATGCTTAAGCACTTTATATTGAGCAAATAAATATACAATATCACCCAACCTGGGTTGGTACTCATTTATCAACCTCAGAAGGATGAAAGGCTGAGTTGGCCTTGCCAGGATTCGAACCTGCAACCTGCAGATCACACACAAATCACAGCAGCTAGCACTCAACATCCTGAGCTATCTTACCGGCTGTACTAAAATGAGCAATTACATGTCTGAATGAGATTTGTGATGGCATCTTTGATGTCATGGGTGTTAGTCCTTGCAGTGCACACTGGTGGTGCGATTTATGGTTGCTTAGTTTACCATAACTGGTGAATTTCGGGGGGGTTTCGGTTTTACCTGTAACCATAACGTCCCTGTAACAACGTTTTTCCATTGAATTTCATAGTTTTTTGCTAGTGCAAATTAACCATAACGTCCCTTTAACAATGTTTTTGTTAGTGAATTTCATAGTTTTTAGCCGGGCACTGTAACCAGAATGTTGCTTTAGCATAGTGTTTTCTGTAAAGAAGATAGCTGTTTAGTACTGCAACAGAACCATAAGGTCCCATTAAAAACGGTTTGTTACTGATTCCTTGACTACCATCATGATGAACATGTGGAAAGGCCAAATTGTATGGTGTATGTATCCATTTGCGCTACCCCTTCCTTTTCCGAATAGTCTTGGTGTATTTTAGCATTTACTGATGTACATGATAAATGTTGGTGAGTGTTTCATTAGTTTCTCTTTTTGTGTTAACATTGCATGGTAAAACTGTGCCGCACAGTACTGGCCGAGATGACTACAGATGAGCAATATAGACGTTTCCTTGGGAGACTGCGCCTGGTCGGCGTATTTGCAAGCACACTGCAAGTATCCGTAGGACTCCATTATTGGCCAAATGTCCGCATCACTAATGCACTTTTAAGTAGTTGTGGAAGCGCACGTGTATCCGTTCTACACCTATACCCATGCATAGGTCATCCACTGTGTGCTCGTAACACCGCCCCTGTCGCTAGCCCTACAGATTCATACAGTAGGCTACCGCATTTCAAGTACTCCTGCCGACTACGTGGGTGGATCTGCAAACCTACCAATGCGTGGCTAAAGCACGCCTAACACTATGACCCCCACTGGTAAACAAGGAACAGCAACCTGCAGTGTAACGTGGTTGTGGTAAATGTCGCATTAATTTGATTGATGTGTTGCTTGCCTTTCCATGACCCATGAAACAGGCACATTGTGTATGCTCTGAGCAGTGTGACGGAAGTGTCAAGAGGTCGCCTGCGGGGCGTACAGTTGAACAAAACATGTAACTGCAGGTGGGACAGTGTGTAGTGAGTCTGGTAAATGGCAAAGCTGGTGCGCCTTAGTCACGCACATACTAGTGCCGGTAAAGGCAAGTAAGCAAATAGCAAAATAGGCAGAGCGCAAACAATCTTAGTGGTGGTTAGAAAAGTACTGTAGCTGCATGGGTCGCACAGAATAAATGGCTTCCTGCTCCACGTAATGAAGGTGTGTTTTGCGTTGTTGTAAACATACTTGTATTCCACAATGTATGTATCTCTGTGAATGCTATCCCTAATAGTAATGGCGTAGCATGAAGTGTTTGTACTGCATGTGACGACAACTGAAATGAAAGCACAAGGGACCAGTGGGCAGTGTACCGCCCTTCCAACAATTACGTAGGATAAATGCATGTACAGCATTTGCCACATCTGCTGAGGCCAATGAAAGGGGCACTCCTGTAGGGAAGCAGAGCTCTAAAACATCCTTCCAGACCATATGGCGCGCTACAGACCCTTACCCGGCAAAGGGCATTGTGTTGTGCATGTACTGCAACGCGCTACTCTACAGAGGGAAGCTACTTGGAAGTGCATGGAAAGGGTCCTTCCGGGAGCATGACAATGACTGGCGCCTATGTAGGTGAGGGCCACCCAATAATTTCGTCTCTCGGTACGTCCCCTATAATAGTACAGAAGTGCTGCCCCTTCTGTACCGGGCCTTTCCTGTCGTTCCTTCTGTGGCGTGTGTCAGAAGACCATAAGAAATGGAAATTAACTGGGAAAGGAGAAAAGGGAAATAAAGAAAGCACCTTTTCGAGATGAACAATGGAATTACCAATGAACGGATGCAGGGCGGGAGGTGTGGCAGTGTGCAAAACACTGTAGTTCAATCGTTTAGAAAGGGGGTCACTGTAGAAAGAAGTTTCTGTAGGTGTTGCAGAGCGTTTTAAAGACTGTCAGCATGCAACACTTACTACAAAAATGTTTTACTAATTTCAAGGAGGACACCAAGGCAATTTGGATGGGGTGTGCAGAAATCGGGATGGCAGGCATAGTAAGATGAATGTTATAGCTGGGGAAAAGTGTTTGGGCTGTGAAATGTCATAATCCCATGTGTAAAGTACACCATTCTCACATGTCGTACAAAGACACAAATACACTTCTTCGCAGTGTACTGCGCTTTCTCCATTTGCGAGCCAAATAGAAAATGGTGTAGCCACATAATTGTTTGCATAATACTAAAGAAGGTTATTCAAGAGATCGGAAACAAACGCATGACCTGGGCAAGTGCCTCCTTTATCGCAAGGGGCACTGAAACACGTATAACATGATGTGCAATTTTCCCTCCACAATCAACAAAAATAATATCGGCATGATTGCGTGTCACCAAAGTGTCACTCAGACAAATCATAATCAGTCACTTCATTGTAGGTACTCCATAGCACTACACATCCACACGAAGCATTCCAAAATGAGCAGCCACTGCACAATGTTTTCCATTCTCTTTCAGTTACTGTATTTCGAAGTCCCATAAAACCTGCACACTGTGGCTCGTGAAACACACAGCCGTAACCGTACCCTCTGCATTTCTGTTGACAAATACACTGTGTACACACTCTGTACATACACACCACACCCAGAAAACATATTGACCAATGACGTAGGCTCAACAGGTCCATTTCCATGTGCGTCATCTGCAAAAGGGGCGTATCTAACATGTGCTACCCTGCAAGTATCGCGATATTTGTGGACTTTTCCCCCGGAGTGGGGGAATAACTTTCAACCAGGGTAGGGGACGTCGTTAGGTGTGGCGACTCTTAAAAGAACCTTTCTTTTTTTAGAAAGGTGCATCCATACTAACACCTTTTTTGGCGGTTTTTATAAGTACGTTTGTGTTTTCAACATCAGCTCAGCTTTTTACAATAGGGTCTTTTCTGCAGCCTGTAGATTTTGAAAGAAAATGTCATTGCCACTGGTCGACAAAGACATGCCATTTCCTTTGAAAAGGTGTACATAGCGAGAACAAATCTGATCATTCTCACAGGAGAACATCCCAGCAGCACTCAAGAACTCACACATGCTTCTGTTGATGAGACCCCTTCCGACCTCTGGCTGGCGACAGGAATCATTGGAATAGTTCCACACTATTCTCGGGGGTATACATGATAAAAGCACCTTGGCAGTGGGAAAAATGTGCTGCACTGCTTTCATCATCTTCTTCAGTTGACGGTACACACGGGAACAAGGAACCCAAAAAGAAGGCTCCAAACTGCACGACCACAACAAGTACAGGTCCAGAAGTGGCCATGCGTTGACATTCTACAAGCACTCCGCCGAAAAAGCACGCTTCTACACTGCGCCACAAAGCCTCCACTCCCTCCAAACCGAAATTGCCAAAAAAGCCTTCTTGGATGGCATACAGGACCAGATCTTCCACAAAGGCATCACCCACGATGAAAACTGCGCGTCCTGCCATGTTTGCCAGCCGCACTACACAAAGTAATATTCCCATTTCCATTGGCCACCATGGTGAGAAGCGCAAAATGTGCCACGTGCCTTTCCCCAAAGACCGCGAGGGCTGCGCCCCGGTGAAGCTGGAGGACTCCTTCTCCCTATTGGTGCTCTTTCCTGTGACGCACACCCTGAGCACCAGCTTATAGGACAATCCCTACAGTCCAATTTACATAGGCCAGCATGGTGAAAAGCACTGAATGTGGCATGTGCGGGTCCCCAAGTACATCGAGGGCCAGTTGTGAAGATCTATGACAAAGGGATCACCTACAGTCAACACAATGCATTTTGCCATGTCAGCCACCCTTAGTACGCAGAGTATAATGTACAACAGTTTCACCCCCCTTCCTGTTAACCACACCCACACTACGTGATTATCTAATCCCCACACTGCCATGTCAATTGAGTAAGGTGGTGTAAAGGGCAGATTTTGGCATGTGCACCTCCCAAAGTAGCGCGAGGGCCGCACCCCTGTAAAGCTGGAGCAGTCCTTCTTCCCTTTGCACTATCTTTTCTGAAGCTGTACCTCATTGAGTTAAGCGTAAATAGGCACACACGCATTCACCAATCGCATCAAAGCCGCCATCATCCAACACTGTCACTCCTGCACAACACTTGAAATGTACAGTTACACATTTACAGTACAAATGTCATGCTATTCCAAAGCACATCCACTACAAAGTTCAATGAAAGTATGCACGATTTCTCCATCCGCATACATCCACATAGCCACCCAGGATGTGACACGTGTAATCCTGAAAGTACCGCGTAATCTACTACCTTTTTGTGATAGTGAGGTGGGGGAGGGGGTGGCGGGGTAAACAATATCAAACTGGGTAGGACATTCGGTCTTTCAACGTAGATGTATAAAGGTTTTTATTATTATTATTTTTTTACGTGCGTGCAAGCAACTTTTTTTTTCTATTTATATGCGTTTCTGTTTGCATCTCCTCTCATTTTTCCCACATTCTGGTCAATGCTTCTTGCACAGTGTAAAAGAAAACAGAATTGCCAATGGCGCTCAAATAAATGCCATTTCTACAGAACCACTGCATATTTTGCGACCTCATGATCTCATAGTGGGTGGAGAACATGCCAGCAGTCTGCATAAATTCATGCATAATTCTGTTTATAGCACACCTTCCGACCTATGGCTGGGGACAAATTACACCATCATGGACCCATACTCCTCTTGGTGCATGAGAAAACGACCTTGGCAGTAGGAAAAGTACGCATCACTGTGGTTAGCAACCTCTTCAGGTGACAGATTAATCGTCCACATGACATGTAACCCAAATGTAGACTTCCATAGTGCACCACGACAAAGTCAACGTTTGTGACGGACGCCACATATCTGCAAAGGCAAACCATCCTGCTGAAAATGCAGTCACCCTGACATGCCCAGAAAGCGTCCACTCCTTCCACTCCTTCCAACCCGAAATTACCAGCAATGCCTCTTTGCACACACCTGTGCAGATGGCGCACAAAGGTATCACCGACAATGAGCACTGTGCGTCTCTCTATCTTGACCACCCTCACGACACAGTATTGGGATGAAATGGTACCGCCCCTTCCTGTGAACCACACCCTAAACTCCTAATTGCCTATTTCCCACAATTCCATTTCCCTTTCTACCCTGCTCATAATGGCAGGATGTGGCACGTGCGCTTTCCCATCTACAGTGAGGGCCATGGCCCAGTAAAGCACACACAATACTTCTTCCCTTTGCGCAGTCATTTTTACAGCACTCCTCCATTGGGTGCCATTACATTTTCAAATATGCATGCAGCAATCACATACAAAACCTCTGCATTGCACACTGTCATTTCTATACACCACTCCATATTTACCGTTAAACACTCAGTACACATTCCGTTTGATTGGAAAGCCCCTCCACCAGAAACCTCTGCTAAAGAATGCACAATTGCAGCATCCACAAAGATCCTAAGATGCACCCAGCACACCTTTGGCCATGCACACAACAGTGCAGCCCTTTCCACACCCACCACAACACTATACATCCAAGCAAGCGACCATGAAGGCACCTAACATTATGCACAAACGTAACATACGTACCAGCACATCTACCCAACTCCCCCACAACATAAAACACCCATTCAAGAAAACGTGTCACACTTAGCAAAATCCACAAACATAACACAGCCTGCACCACCCCTGCGCACTGCCATTCACAAAGTATTGTGTCACTGGCAACTGACCTATGCACAACAGCTTCACAACATTGGGCCTACTTCAATAAATCTGCACACAGCAGAGTAACCAACCAAATATAAGCTGTACTTCAACCATACCCACTTCCATACTCACATTATGTACACACTGCACCCTGTGGCCACACTACACAACTTCTCACTGCACCATCTCCTGCTGCACACCAAATACTGTAGCATGTTGTAACTATCACCACAACCATGGAACACACAATGCACGCTTTGCAACTCACTTGTGGTTCTGTAGCACGTCGACAATGTGCTCCACACCCATTCTCCAAAGATCACCACCCTGTGCCTCATGCACTGCCAAACCTGCATTGCTCCAGTGGGTATGCTCCTTGCACACATTCCCCACACCGTAATGCAACCATTAATGTCAGCATGTTACCAACTACCACTATACACCACTGGCACCAGGACGCCTAACCAACCTCCACACCGCAATGGACATGCACAGCGTTACATGCAACAGTTACCATAATGTATAAACATTACACTGTCTCCGGTACCCCTCCGCATTTTCATTCACATACTATTGTCTTACCCACTTCCACTCAGAAAGTATTGTGTCACTGCCAACTTAACCACAAAATGTTTACAACATTGCCCATACTGCAAGCATTGTGCACGCAGCACACTATCCAAGCACATATAAGCTGCCCTTCAACCATACCCTCTACCATACTGACAGTATGCAAACACTGCACCCAGTGACTTTTCACTGCAGCATCTCCAACCACAGTGCACCTCCATGGAGCTATGCAGCAACAAATTGCAACAGTTACCATAATGTACAAACAAAACACTCTCTCCTGCACCCCTGTGCACTTTCAATCACATACTATGGGCGTACCCACTTCCATTCACAAAGTATTGTGCCACTGCCAACCTACCCACATTCTGTTTGCAACACTGGCCTATGACGGCTGAAATGTGCTCGGCAACCATTCCTTACATGTCACCACCCTCTAACTGATGCACAGTCAAAAATGCATTACTGCTGTGGGTGTACTTAAGTCCTAGGGCCTCATTACACGGTAGGCATTATGGATTTAACGTTACCAGTAACAGAATACCGTTAACGTTAAATCCCCATGCGTATTACGACCCGGCTCACCGCTATTAGCGGCACCGCTAAGTACGCTAAGTGCGCGCGACCCTCCATCCCGTAAATTACGCCATGTCGCTATTGGCACAGCATCACAAGCCTAGTGGACATGCCAATAGCAGCATGGTAAACCCCCCAAACTCCTTACCGCCATGGTGCTAATACCGGAATCGCAAACCACCCGTTAAGAGAACGGAGCAGTGTTCCCACCTGCCACAGGTGGACACAATCAGCACAGGTGGAGGCAATGGAGACTGTGGCAGCTCAAAAGGAGAACACCATACCTCTTCCCACACCCCTTCCCACACCAAGATGGTTCCAATACTGGCAGCATTACATGGCCTGGAGGACCTCATTGCAGCGCAGCTGCAACAACAACAGGCAGCACAAAGGAGATGCAGGAGAAGGAGGAGGAGGAGGAGGGCAAGACAGGCACAGCAAGCACCACCACGGCACCTAATCATACCACAGAGGCACCCACCAATCCCCAGGATCAGAGTCAGTCCATTTAACCTAACCCCTGAGCAGATACACACCCTGTACCGACTGGACCGGGTTACCATCACCAGCATCGTGGACCTGATACACGACGACATTGTGAGCCTCATAGACATCAGAACTGCCATCCCCCCGCTACTGAAGGTGGTGAGTGTGCTCCACTTCCTGGCCAGAGGCACCTACCAGCATACAGTGGGACAGATGCATGGCATCTCACAACCAGTATTCTCCCGCACGCTGAACCAGGTACTTGATGCCCTCCTGAAGCATGCACCTGAACACATATACATGCCACAGACTGCCCAGGAGATTGCAAACACCAAAGTTGGCTTCTATTCACTGGCAGGCATCCCAAGTTGCATCGGGGCCATCGACTGTACCCATGTGGAATTGGTGGTCCCACATCACAATGAAGTAGTCTACCGAAACAGGAAGCAATTCCACTCCATCAATGTCCAAATGGTATGTGACGCCAACAAGATAATCACACATTGCTGTGCCCGATTTCCCGGATCAACCCAGGATTCCATGGTCCTGCGGAACTCAACTATCCCACGCTACATTGAGCGACAAACCGCACGACATTCGTGGCTACTTGGTGAGTAGCAGGGCAAGCACATGGCAGCGTGATTGGGGGCGGGAGAGATACATACTCCAACTGGGTGTGATTGGGGGGGGAGTGATACATACTCCAACTGGGTGTGATTGGGGGGAGTGATACATACTCCAACTGGGTCTGATTGATGGGGGTGATACATACTCCAACTGGGTGTGATTGGGGGGGGAGATACATACTCCAAATGGGTGTGATTGGGGGGGAGGAGGGATACATACCCGAAATGGGTGTAGCTTGTCGGCTGTCGGCAAAATGCACATACAGATGTACGCCAATGTCCATCTGGGAAGGCGGCAACGTACTTGAGATGAACCGACATGTAAGTATAAGCTACACAACACAGATGACATTCCAGGTCTAGTAACATTAAACATCCATCCACATACACATTGCACAACATTCCAGGCCACAAAATACAAACATTTCACACATGCCATCAAGATAGTCATCCGGAATTAGTCCAGCACAACATCAATATTGCAATGTGCCCTATAATGCATGCAAAGGGATTACCCCTAGCCATAGCATTTCACCACGCACCTATTCCACCACTGAAGAGATGCCTCTCTGCATGGCAACATCAATGTTGGAATGGCAGTACACCAGCAGTGTTGAACCAAATCTGCCTGGGCCCAGGGACACCGAAGACCTTGCCTCACCTAGGACATGTCAATTACTGTTGGAGGCATTAATGGGGCATGTCCACTTGCAGGGTCGACCTCCCCCTTGCACATTGCTGTCACACAGACCATCTGCATGTATGCTGTTAATTGTGTACTTGAATCACAATGCAATGTCAATTTGTGTGATATGAACAGGCTGCTCTTGAGGTGAACAGTAACAGGACCCTGTTTGTTCCCCCATACAGGTGATGCAGGCTATCCCCTGAAGACTTGGCTCCTCACACCTGTACGGAACCCACAGAACAGGCACGAGGAGGAATACAATCGTGCACATACCCGTACCCGCATCGTGATCGAGCAGACTTTTGGCCTTTTGAAGTCACGGTTTAGGTGCATTAGCAGGTCTGGTGGCGCTCTCCTGTATGGACATGAGAAGGTGGCCAAGATCACCATGGCATGTGTCATGCTGCACAATATGTGTATCAGACGGAATGTGCCACTGCCCCCTGACGTTGAAATAGAGGCACCTGATGAGGATGATGATGGTGATGAGGACGGAGGTGAAGGGGATGCAGGTCTTGCAAGAGGGGATGGGCAGGAGGGACGTGCTGTGAGACAGCATCTGATCAACCAAATATTCTGAGGAACATGTTTTCGTACTGTCACATGGATATGGGTAGTAATGCACTGGTGTATGTTTGGAAGCACGAAATGGACCCTGTCGCCAATAAAGTACACAAACACAATGAAGATGTATAAGCCTGTGTTTTGATCAGAAACCAGTGTATTGAGTAACGGAAAGGTGAAAAAATGCAAGTCCTCAAACATCCCACCACCCTTCCCCCCACCCCCACAACAGACCCATAACACCCTTCCCCCCACCCCCACAACAGACCCATAACACCCTTCCCCCCAACCCCCACAACAGACCCATAACACCCTTCCCCCCACCCCCACAACAGACCCATTACACCCTTCCCCCCACCCCCCACAACAGACCCATAACACCCTTCCCCCACCCCCCACAACAGACCCATAACACCCTTCCCCCCAACCCCCACAACAGTTCCTCCTGTGTCTGCCATGTTTGCGTTGGCCCATGCACACAGAGGAATCGCCTTTAACCCCCTATTGGCCATTGTCTGTAGCAGCATTTGGAGGATGGCCAGACGTGCGCCTGGTGGTGCGTGTCGAGCGGCGGAGGGGGCTTGTCTGAGTTGAGCCGGAAGATGACGATGGGGCAGACTGGCCTGGTTGTGTGAAGTGGCGGTCCATTATGTCGGCCATGCGAGTAAGGACCTCCCAGAGCCTGGATATCTCGTTACACAGCCTGTCAGTGTTTGCGTCCATCCTCCCAGTGGAGTGCCTTGCCGTCTCCACGATATTCTCCCTGAGATGGGCAGCTTCCTCAACATGCTGGCCAACCAGCACAGTCAGTTTGTGTTGACGCTGCAGGATGGTGGTCAGTTGGAGGGCAGTGCTGGGTGATGTTGTACTGGATGCTGTGCCCTCAGATGCATCCACTGCAGCAGGTGAAGCCACCATGGGGGACATTATGGCTGGTTTGTTGTCCTCAACAGTCACATCAGACCCAGGTGTCTGGAATGGTGCTGGCTCTGGGATTCTAGGGGGGCTTGGGGTGTGCATCTCCATTGGCCCAACTAGGGTGTCCTCAGGATCAGATAGGGGGGCAGTGGCGGCTGCCTCACCAGCGGAGCTTGCGGCAGCTGATGGTGGGCCCTCGGTGGCTGGTATTGGTGCCTGTGGGTTTACCTCCGGTGGTGGGGCTGCAGTTTGTGGTGCAGCTACTTCTGCCCTGGCAGTGGCACTCCTACGATGTTTCCCACTCATCAAGTGTGACCTTCCCCCCTTGCCCCTGGATGTTGTGGGGGTGTCCTCTGAGTCCTGTGCCCTTGGCCTCTTACTCGTGGCTGGTGCCTGGGATGCATTAGCGGCATCCTTACCATCTGTACGTGAGCCTGTCAGGGACAAGAAGGGGGATGGCATTGGTTGCGTTTCAATGTACTTAATGCAGATTACATAAATGATGAAGTTGTGGCCATTGGGACTTAGTAGTTGTGGATGCAGGTGATGTGCCAGTTCAGTGCCTCATCCATGCATGGTTGTGTTTGGAACTTGTCTCTGGTGATGTGTGCATGTGTGTGTGTTTGGGTCTGACACTGACATGGTGAGGGATGGATGCATGTGTGGATGTGTGTCCATGCATGAGAGGAGTCTGTGCTCACATATGGGGGGAACAGTACATTCACATCGCATCCTGTCATGTGTACACTCACCTCCATCCGAAGTGGTACCCACGCCGAGCTCCATGGTACCTACTCCCTCTATGGATTCTACAGCAATCAGGTTTCCACAGGTCTCCGCCCATTCTTTAAGTCTGATTGGTAAATCAGCTCCACCTGCACTGGCAATGCGGTGGTTTTCCGCAAGGATTCTCCTCACCCGCAGTCTGAGGTCGTCCCACCTCTTCCTGCACTCGCGCACCGTGCGGGTGCTGGTGCCCACTGCACTCACTTTGACTGCAACTTCCTCCCAGATGGCTTTTTTTTTTAGTAGTGTTGGCCGCCGCTTGTCATTGGCAAAAACTACCTCTGCATTCTCAGCCAGGGTCTGTGTCAGCATATTCAATTCCTCTGCTGTGAATTTCTCCTTGCGCTGCCTGTCAGTGCTTTTTTGAAATGCCTTGTGCATGATGCAGGTGTCCCGGATGATTTAGAACTGCTGAAGACTCAAAACAGGTCCAGGGGGCAGAGGATGGCAATG
Source organism: Ambystoma mexicanum (assembly GCF_040938575.1). NCBI lineage: Eukaryota > Metazoa > Chordata > Amphibia > Caudata > Ambystomatidae > Ambystoma > Ambystoma mexicanum. The sequence continues at coordinate 996,583,914 of NC_090941.1, forward strand.
GATTGTGTTTTTAAAGATGGCCGCCGTGCTCTTTCCCGTTCCTGTGCGATGACGCTATTTCCGGTTCCGCAATTTAACGGTCACCGCGGACACGTTGATAGCGCCATGCCGGTATTTTGGAATTTTTACCGCACAATGTGTAATGAGGCCCCCAGTCTCTTGAGTGCATGTGCTATGCCCTACGGCAATGCACCCAATAGTCTAGGCCTTAAACACAACCACAGCAATATAATGCCACCATGCATGTCACCATGTCACCAACTACGACCATCCACATAGACACCACTGCCACCAGCACTCCTACCCAACCTGCGCACTGCCATGGAGCTATGCAGCAACAAACTGCAACAGTTAACATAATGTACAAACAAAACACTCTCTCCTGCACACCTGTGCACTTTCATACTATAGGCGTACCCACTTCCATTCACAAAGTACTGTGTTACTGCCAACCTACCTACATTCAGTTCGCAACACTGGCCCTACTGCAACCAATCGGCACACACCACACTATGCAAGAACCACCCTGCGGTGGGTATGTTGCAGGCCTACACTCTTGAGGGCATGCCCTACAGCCTATGGCCTTCGGATATGCACCCAATAGTCTAATCCTTCCACAGACCCACCGCACCTTCATTCACCCATGCATGCCACCATGTGCCCAACTACCGCATTCCATCCGCAGCGCACAGCCACCCGCGCTCCCACCCAACCTATGTCATGTGCAATTCACACGACTTCTGTAATTTACCTGCCACCACTCACCACGAAAAGAGGTTGCCGCAAATAGGTTGCGGCAGAAGCTATAGGGCCGTTACGACAGCTGCCTCCAATCACCAAAAGTACTCGCCTACATATGTCACATGAACCACTTCTCACTCCCCCACCCGTTCCCTCCCTTGTTGCCGCCAACACATTGCGTACAGTACATTCCAGACCCTTCCGCCGCTGCACTGTCCACCGATACACCATGGCGGCTTTCCCAAAAAATGGTGACGCACAGCACGCTTCCCTCCAGCCAACCACCGGCCGTGTCCAAACTTCTCCGACAGCACGCCGTACCGCGAGCCAATGACACTTCTGTCAGCGGAGCGAACAGGGAAATGGATCCCCTTAGCGGACCCAGATATCACTAATTTTTTGGGACGTGCATTTCAGTTCTTTGCAACAAAAGTATTGGTCGGATTTCCACCAAACACAAAAAGCATGATTTCTGACCCAAGCCCCCGCTCCTGCTGCAAATTTGGTGAAAGTTCATCCAGCCGTTCGGCCTGTAGTCATGCGCAAAGTTTTTCCCCATTCAATCTATGGAAAAAAATAAAATAATTTGGGACCCTCCCTATAACTTTGCCCCCCCGCACAAAACCTCGCCCAACTTGGCAACATTTTTAAGAGCTGACAATATACTTTTTTTGCAAAGTTTGGTGAGGATTCGTCCAGGGGTATCGAAGATATAAGCCTCCGAAAAGTGCTCTTCCTATGAGTTTAGCAACTTAACCATAACTACACGGCCGCTACAGCGGGCCGTGTACTATGTGTATTATATATATATATATATGTATATATATATATATACATATATATATATATATATATTCTTTTTAGGGGTAGCAAGGGAGACCACAGGGGTCGAAGGTGCAACCCCTGGCAACCCCCAAATGACATCCCTGGTAGATTCTAGTTGATGTGCATTTATCTTCGGGAAAAGCACACATTGATCCAGCAAAACAATACATTACACGACATGTTTCTAAAAACATGACATGGCATAGAATAACATAGCACAGTGTAGTATGCCAAACCAAACTGAATGTTGCACTTCAAAACAGTGCAGGGCATAGATAATATAGCTTATTGCAGGCATGTAGCAAAACATGCCATTGCTGGACATCCCCGACAAATAATAACAGCACTGCAAAGGTGGCATGTCACACACAGAAATTCCTTTCGACACACCGTTTCTGTGTTTCAAGGCTTCTGCTGCTTTTAGGGTTGACTGCAAGATTTAAAGGGCTGCTCTTTTGTAGGCCAAGGCCATGGGCCTTCAAAGGCAAGGGACTCCACCACGCACATCCTTCCTTCACTCTACCCTGGGGCAAATTTCTGTTTCCTTTCATTAAGAAGTGCCATTCCTCCATTAAAGAAGATGTATTATCTCTGCTGGCCAGTGGGTCCTTTTATTTCGGCGTGGGAGAGTGATGGCTCATCCTTTGAAACAACTGGTGACTTCCATTAATGGAATTTCTTTTTTTATTTAATGTAGTTATGTGTTTTACTTGACAGAACCCTAGTCTTGGGCTTCTGTGCAAAGTTCTTAAGGACACAGTGCATGTAATTGGCTTCGTTTTGGTCAGACTTTTGAGTCTTACACAGTGGCATGGTGAGCCTGGGCATGTTGTAGCCCTAACAAGAAACGCAGGCGGCAAAGACATTCTACTTACTTCCCTTAGGGCCGCAACAACATTTGGGAGAGGTCGTATGTCAGAAATCCGAATTTGTCCATTTTGCAACAACTCCCCGAAAAGTGAGCAAAACAACTTTGATTTATTTGCTGGATTTCTTCAGTAATGTCAAGGTTACCAAAAGGATTTTCTGACCAAAACCCTAGGCTTGTACTTCTGGGCAGAGTGCTTAAGAACACAGAGCGTATAATTGGCTCTGCATTGGTCTTACGTTTGAGTCTTTAAAGCTGGCACGGTGAGCCTGGGCATGTTGTAGCACTACAAAGAAAAAACATGTGGCAAAGCCCTTCTGCTTACTTCCCTTTGGCCTCCAGCAATATTTAGGAGGGGTTGTTTTTCAGAAATCCAAATTGGTCAATTTTGCGATATCTCCCTGAAAAGCGAGCAAAACAACTTTGATTTATGTGAGGTGAAGAGGGGGTCCATGGAATGGCCCCCATGTCATCTATGTGAATGTCAACCCGAAGGATGAGGAACAAAAAATGTAACTCGCGGTTCGGCCAATCACCAAGCACACCAGTTTATTGCACATATGCAAAGAGATATTCTCTCAGGCGACCTTTTAAACCACATCCAGTTGACAGATTCGAGAAGACAGCTGCCTCATCGATGGACCAAAGGTACTGATGACCAAGTCGAGCCGTGATGATGTCACTATTGACAACACGGCATAGCAGCATTAGTTACGAAACAAATTTGCATCCCTGCGCGAAGATACGCAGACACACATGCACGTATACATGAAGAACATGCTAACAGCTTCTATAAATAGAGGGCAGATACATGTACATAGTGTCAAGATCTTTTCCTTTTTTTTAGCCAAATGCAGAAACGCAAGAAAGCCAAATATACGTGGACCGAGCACACAATGACGGTAGTGAATACATGTGAAACCGCAGGCCTCAAATACATGGAGGGAGGAGTGAAATACCTGCAGCACGAAGCACAGAGATGGTGTTTGCAGCCAAGGACAATGGCAGTTAGAAAATTCCTGATTCACAAGCCGGTGAGCCACCTGCAATATTCAGAATAAAATCCTCATAATTGTAGACAGGAAGGCTAATTTTTGCGGTCCTCGTACACGTGACCCAGCAGAGCCGAACAATGGCCATTTGCTCATGGTGAGAAGAGGAGCTGTTCCCAGCGAAGCAGACAAGATTGATACATGCATTGTGCACCAAAAACTGCAACCTGCATGCACTCTCTCAGGCTAGGTGATCAGACCAGTGGCAACAATGGGGACATAGTCTTTCTCATTACCTTGAAAAGGAACACTGAGCGCTGTCAATGAAACAGGGTCCCAGGCCTGGGGGGACCCGCTCTAGCCAATCCAGACGCTCAGATAATGGGGTGGTGTAGAATGTTGCACGTGCCAATGATCTTGGTGCGACCCTGCAACAAAGTAATCAATAGTTTTGTGGGGACATTTAGGCGAAGCCACCTGACATGGGAAGACCAGTGGGAATCCAGATGTAAATGGGTTCCATCGGTAGTAAGCCCAAGCTAACCAATTGGGGGTTCCCGTAGGTTTTTTGGGATGGTGTTGATGTCTGTGACATCACCAATGTATAAAACTGGGTGATACGAGCTCAGAAGCTGAGATTGCCAGAGATTTGTGGTTTCTTGTATGATCCCTGTCTATTGGAGAATAAAATACAGTAAGCCTTGCCCCATGGCTGAGTCTTCCATTATTGACAGGAGGAAGGTTTTGGATGGGCCGTAGATATTCTTCTAACTTGTGATATTGTTGATGCGAACGCCGCCATCCTCTGGCATACTATTACAGTGGGTTTCCTCAGTAATGTCCCTACCAAAAGGCTTCTGAATGATGACCCAGGTATCTCCAGTGTTTCCCTAGTTTAAAGTCTTTTGTGAATATGATATACAATGGTAAATCTTATATGTGGCTAAGTTAATATATGTGTTGTGCAAATGGGGCAGAAAGGGCCTGGGTTGTACTTGTTTCTTCTGGCTGCAGCACTCTGGCATGTAATTTGCTTCAGCATGGCAGTGTTGGAATGGCATATGTTACCAGTACTGTTCTGTGTTACATGTGAAGTGCCCCCTTTCCATTGTTATGAACTTGAAGCACTGTTGCCAGCCTGGGTGTGCATTCTGACACAGTTTTGAGTTTCCAGAGAACATTGCATAACCAATTGCAGTGCGTCCACACATGGCGTCTTGATATACATTTTACCAGTTGTATGTTTTGCTTCTGTTTTGCTTATATAGGCTTAGGCTTTGGCACGGCAATGCATAAATAACTCCTCACTGATATTCTCTTCTCCTCAGAGAGGAACGGCGTCACCTCACTGATGAGGCTCAACAAGGCTGAAACACGTGTATGGGGTTGCTGTTGGTACTCTTGTTCAGAGAGGAATTGCCATAGCATTTTTGTGCTGAACTGCCCATGTGGGCGGGACAAAGACTTATATGCAAATGAATATTTCACTTCTGTGAAAGGTAAAGTGAGCTAAAGTGTGGCTGCGGACTCTCGAGTAGGTACCTATCCAAATGTCAAGGTGCGGTCTGTCCCAACGCAGAAGCAGCAGGAACTCCTACCTCCCCTTGGTGGTCTTGGTGCCTGGATTAGGTAAACGCAGACCACTGCGACCCCCACGGGGAAAGAGGGTTAGGGTCCACGGATTGGATGGGTTTGGGGGAAGTAGGGAAACCGGGTTGAGGTTTAGGAAGGGGTTATGGACAGGTAGGGGGTTAAAGGAAAGGCATGCTCCTTGACTCTGACCTTTATGAGTCTGCTCTGGTGGTTGTGGTTGCAGAGGTTCTTCAGCGTTCACAATCACGCATCTGCGCATTCATTCATGTCTCAAGCATGCATTACCCCATATGAGGCTCCGCACTCAGTTTAGTGTCTAGCACTGAGTTATGCCCCCCTTATAATGGTGTCTCATGCATGCGTTACCCAAAATGAGGCACAGCACTCGGTTTCATTGTTGCACTGAGTTTCGCCTCCTTAGTACGTTAATATTAACCAACCTCTGAATTGCAGCAAGAATTCTAACTTAGTACTTCTACATTGACTGTGGCATGCCTACTTAAGCATCTGGCAATTCGCTACATAGAATACAAAAAGCACTTAGCTCTGGCTTCTGTTTGAGTTCGTTCTGCCCGCCGGCTCTGCAGTCTGTGGGTCCGTAGGAAATCTGGGCGTAATGGCTGACGGAATGCTCCTGACAAGAAAGGAAACAGTTAGCATGTGCTTTTCACATATTTCAGTTAACTCACAAGCACCCGCAACTGGCGAGCGTTATTCAGCATGCAGTTTGTTAGTATAACATTCCGATTGCTCTTGCAGTCTCTCCTTTGTGGCTGTTCGGCTCTCACAGGTGTCAAGCAGTCAACCAGAGCCTCTAATGAGCGTTAGTTTGTCAGGTAAGTAATTGCAGCATGCTCTGCAATGATAGTTCAAAACAGATCACTTATCTTGGATGCTGCGGGGCCTGAGGATTGTGTTCCGGCTGCGAGGGCGGCCCCGCGTGAGGCTTGGCTGGAGCTCTGTGGAATGCGTCCTCTCGGCAGCAGCATTGAGCGCGAACAAGCGCTCGCGAGCTGCGCATGCGCACGAGTCCTTTTGCGCATGCGCGTTGCTTTGGGCTTTGGCTTGGGCGTTCGCTGGGTCGTTTACAGGCTCCGTGTGCCTGATTTCTTCAGGCAATGAATCCGGGCTGCTGGGGCTGTAGTCTTGAGGTGTGAGGCTGCTGGGAAACTTAGTTTTTCCTGGTTTTTACCTTTGTAAGTACTTGCTTGCTATACCAGGCACACCTACAGGAGGGTCAGGGATGGCATCTACTTAATGAGCTTCCCCCCATATTGCCAGCAACTACCTTACCCTTGTATTTCCCCTTGGGGCTTAGTCTTGGGTTCACAACAGTACAACCCCTCCCCACAGAAGAGCCTGGTTTAGCGGGGTGATTGCGATGGAACAGGCGTAAGAGTAGAGGAGCATGTACATTTGAGGCGGGTTCCCAAGACTTATCCTCGGGGACGAATCCCACCCAGTCAATAAAGTAGTACAACTGACCTCCCCTTACCCGTGAATTCAAAATGGCTCGAACTTCATAATCTGGGTACCCCTCTACCAGTTCAAGTGGTGGTCTCTCCATGCGTATGTGAGGAGCTGCAGGCTTTAAAAGAGCCACATGGAAAACCGGATGGACTTTCAAGTGGCCAGGAAGACAAAGCCGCATGGCTACTGGGTTAATAATTTGTGTGATGCTGAAGGGGCCGAGGAAGCAAGGTTTTAATTTCTGAGACCCAGGTAGATGCAAGTGTCGTGTCGAGAGCCAGACTTTGTCTCCTATTTTGTATTCCGGGTTAGCACGACGTTTTCTATCAGCATATTTCTTACTGGTGTTTTTGGCCTTAAGTAAGTTCTGCTGGACTACCTTCCAGGTTTGTGTTAGTTGAGTCACTCTAGTTTGTACTGAAGGTAGTGTATCTCGAGTACACGCACTGCTTGGTTGTACATGTGGGTTATATCCGTAGGTCACAAAAAATGGAGAGTATCCTGTGGAGGTATGTCTGGAATTGTTGTACGCTAGTTCTGCCAGCCATAGGAATTCTACCCATCCTTCCTCAGCACTGTGCGTGAAACAACAAAGGTACTGTTCGAGCGTCTGATTCAGTCGCTCTGTTTGTCCGTCCGTCTCGGGATGGTAACTACTGGACATTTGTAGTTGAATACCTATTTTATTACAGAAGAGACACCAGAATTTTGATGTGACATGGGACCCACGGTCCGAAATTATGTGTTGCGGTACCCCATGTAGTCGGACTATGTGTTGAAGGAATAAATCTACAAATTCGCCTGCTGTAGGCAGGCCGTGACTGGGCACAAAGTGTGATAGTTTGGAGAGTGAGTCTATTACCACTAATATTGTGGTGTGGCCTTGATCCGGAGGTAACTCCACGATGAAGTCTAGTGACACCGTATGCCAAGGCTGTGATGGTGTGGGTAAGGGTCTAAGTAATCCCATTGGCTTCTTGTGATCAGTTTTGTTTCGGGCACATACTTCACACTGTGCTACGTATTCCTGGACTTCTTTGTGGAGATTAGGTCACCAATAATGCCGTTTAATCAGTTCTTGTGTCTTGTTCGCACCCGGGTGTCCAGCCAATGGGGAATCATGGCACCACTTGCAAGCTTGAATACGTAGGGCCTTCGTAGGAAAGTACACCGCTTCTCCTTGATATGGTATTCCACCCTGCAGGTGACGCTGTTGATCTGGGTTTTCCCATTGAAGTAATTCCTGGGCAGTCATAGCATTTCCTATTTGTTCAAGTAGCGTGTTCGTCACACTTCCTATGATTTTGGCTGGAGGTACTATAGGTTTTGTTATTTCTTCTACCCTGGTTAAAACCTGTTGTTCTGGATACCTGGAGAGTATATCAGCTTTTTCGTTCTCCTGCCCTGGACGATATGTTACCACGAAATCGAAGTCCGCGAAATACATAGCTCACCGCAATTGCCGTGGGGAGAGAGCCCTTGCCGATTTCAGAAATTGAAGATTGCTGTGGTCTGTTAGGACCGTTATGGTGTGTCTTGCTCATAGCAGATAGTGCCTCCACTCTGCGAAGGCGGCTTTGATAGCAAGTAGCTCACGATCCGCAATGGTGTAGTTTTGTTCTGCAGAGTTGAGTTTTATCGAGTAGTAGGCCACCAGATCTAAGTGTCCCGATAGATATCGCTGAGACAGGATCGCCCCCAGAGCGTAACTTGAAGCTTCAGGTTCTACTATAAATGGCAACGTAGGATCTGGATGTAACAGGACTGGCGCTGTGGTGAAAGCCTCTTTTAGCTGATTGAAGCTATGTTCTGCCTCGGAATCCCACACAAGAGGCCTTCCCTTTTTTAATATACGAGTGATGGCTAAACTTTTTTGTGCGAATCCTTGGATAAATCTACAGTAGAAATGTGCAAATCCTAATACTGATTGTAGTTCCTTGATGTTTTGTGGGGCTAGCCAATCTAAAATTGCTTGTACTTTTGTTTATCCATAGTAACCCCTTTTGGAGACAGAATGAATCCGAGGAACTCCATGGTGGTACAGTGAAATGAACACTTCTCCAATTTGGCGAATAACTGGTGTTCGCGTAGGCGTTGTAAAACCGATCGGACATGTTGCACATGCTCATCTTTGTTACGGGAATAAATCAAGATATCGTCAACATAAACTACGATGAAAATGTCCAGGAAACCTCAAAAGACCTTGTCCAGGAAGTGCTGGAAGGTGGCGGGTGCGTTGCAGAGCCCTAATGGCATGACTTGCTACTCATAGAGTCTGAATTTCGTTCTGAAGGCAGTCTTCCATTCGTCTCCTTCACGCACCCGCACCAGATGGTAGGCACCTCGTAGGTCCAATTTCGTGTAAATCGTGGCTCCCCAAACTTGGTCCAACAGAACTGGTATAAGTGGAAGAGGATATCGATTTTTCATAGTAATGCGATTCACTGCGCGATAATCGATACATGTTCTGAGGTCTCTGGTTTTCTTCGGAACAAAGAATAACAACGAAGAAACGGGTGAGATGGAATGGGGAATGAAACCGTTTTGCAGTTTAGCTTCTATGTATTCTTTGCGTTGCTGATTCTCAGCTTCTGTTAACGCATAAATCCTGCTACATGGTAGCGTGGCTCCCGGCTCCAGGTCTATCCAACAGTCAGATGCCCGATGTGGTGGTAGCGTTTCCGCAGCTGCTTTACTGAAGACATCTTGAAAGTCTTTGTATTCCTGTGGCAGACCCTCCAGTGGTCCCTTTTCAGTGTTCTGTGTGGCCCCCAGAACCTGCACTACGTGTCCCAATTCCTTGGTACAGTGAGTACTACAATAACCTGAGGAAAAGCGAACCGTGCCACATGTCCAATCGATAACCGGATTGTGCAACATGAGCCAAGGCAGACCGAGGATTAACCCAAACTGGGGGGCTGCAATGACATCAAATTTAATGAGCTCTTTATGCCCTTGGATATTCAATATGACCTCCCCTGTTTGTTGCTTCACAGACCCTGACTTCAATGGAGATCCATCAATGGAACAGACCGCCTCCTGAGTTCCCTTGGAATTCACCAGTAGGCCCAACTTTTGGGCATAATCGACATCCACGAAGTTACCTGTAGCACCTGAGTCTACCATAAGGGTAACTTTATTGGTCCTTTTGGCGCATCTGTAAGATGCCTGTGACTGTAATATGGGTTTTGTGAGCATACGTCACATTACCCAATGTGTGGGTAGGGGCATCGTGGTGGCTTTGGCTCGACAGATCCGCCCTCCTCACTGACGAGCGTTGGCGTTTCCCACTGATGGAATGTTTTTTGATTTGGCCCCACATTCCTTCACAAAATGCCCGGATTTACCGCAGTACATACACAGCTTTTCTCATCTCCGTTTATCCCGTTCCTCCTTAGTGAGTGGCCCTCGTATTGTTCCAATTTGCATGGGTTCGGGTTCTGGTTTTTTTTCTGTTTTACTTGTACTGGTTTGAGCCCTTGAATAATCTGGTCTTGTTGGGGTTTGTCTACTTTCCCATCTTCTTCTATCCTGCCTCCTTTCCCCTTGTCAGTGGTCCAGGTGCAAGGCTAGCTCTATCATTCCCATGCAGGTGGTTGGCTGAGGATCTACCTGCGCTATTAAGTCTTTTAACTCCCCCTTTTGGTAGAAAAGGGCCATCCTTCTCGTGAGGCCATTCAGCTTCAACCACCAAGCGATTAAATGTGGTTACGTAGGTAATCAGGTCCTTGCAAAGTGAGTAGTTCTCGATCTCGGATTAGGGAAGCTGCTCTTCGATTAAACATTTTCCCAAACTCATCCTGGAATTCTGCCCAATCATATAATATGGCATCATCTTTTTGTACTAGGGGGGTAGCCCATGCTGTGGCGACCCGGTGAGGTAGGAGATAATAAAAGCAGTACGGGATTGATCTGAGCGAAAAACGGTGGGTTTAGTCAAAAAGTGTAATTGGCATTGTGTCATGAAAATGGAATACTTCTGTGGATCTCCCCCATACCTTTCCGGGGTAGCGAAGGGCATGGGTGGTTCTGTAGTTACTTGAACTTGCACTGGCATTGGAGGAGGCCCATCCGGAAATGGTCTGCCCTGAACTGTGAGTTCCTGCACACTGGTGGCTAATGTTGCATAATCCTGTCTAGTGGCTTCTAGTGCGTCTTTTAACTCGTGTAGGACGCAAGCTATGTCTTCCATGGCTGCGGTGTTCGTGCTCTTGGGCACTGAATTTATACGTGGGTTTGCGCTTCTGTCAAGGCGAGGTCTGTCCCAACGCAGAAGCAGCACAAACTCCTACCTCCCCTTGGTGGTCTTGGCGCCTGGATTAGGTAAACGCAAGCCACCGCGACCTCCACGGGGAAAGAGGGTTAGCGTCCACAGATTGGATGGGTTTGGGGGAAGTAGGGAAACCGGGTTGAGGTTCAGGAAGGGGTTATGGACAGGTAGGGGGTTAAAGGAAAGGCATGCTCCTTGACTCCGACCTTTATGAGTCTGCTCTGGTGGTTGTGGTTGCAGAGGTTCTTCAGCTTTCACAATCACACATCTGCGCATTCATTCATGTCTCAAGCATGCATTACCCCAGATGAGGCTCCGCACTCAGTTTAGTATCTAGCACTGAGTTATGCCTCCCTTACAATGGTGTTTCATGCATGCGTTACCCAAAATGAGGCTCAGCACTCAGTTTAATTGTTGCACTGAGTTTCGCCTCCTTAGTACGTTAATATTAACAAACCTCTGAATAGCAGCAAGAATTCTAACTTAGTACTTCTACATTGACTGTGGCATGCCTACTTAAGCATCTGGCAATTCACTACATAGAATACAAAAAGCACTTAGCTCTGGCTTCTGTTTGAGTTTGTTCAGCCCGCCGGCTCTGCAGTCTGTGGGTCCGTAGGAAATCTGGGCGTAATATCTGACGAATGCTCCTGACAAGAAAGGAAACAGTTAGCGTGTGCTTTCAACATATTTCAGTTAACTCACAAGCACCCGCAACTGGTGAGCGTTATTCAGAATGCAGTTTGTTAGTACAACATTTCAGTCTCTCCTATGTGCCTGTTCGGCTCTCAGAGCTGTCAAGCAGTCAACCGGAGCCTCTAATGAGCGTTAGTTTGTCAGGTAAGTAATTGCAGCATGCTCCGCAATCATAGTCCAAAACAGATCACTTATCTTAGATGCCGCGGGGCCTGAGGATTGTGTTCCGGCAGCGAGGGCGGCCCCGTGTGAGGCTTGGCTGGAGCTCTGTGGAATGTGTCCTCTCGGCAGCAGCGTTGCTTTGGGCGTTGGCTTGGGCATTCCCTGGGTCGTTTACAGGCTCCTTGTGCCTGATTTCTTCCGGCAATTAATCCGGGCTGCTGGGGCTGTAGCCTTGAGGTGTGAGCTGCTGGGAAACGTAGTTTTTCCTGGTTTTTACCTTTGTAAATCCTTTCTTGCTACACCAGGCACACCTACAAGAGGGGCAGAGATGGCATCTAATTAATGAGCTTCCCCCCATAGTGCCAGCAACTACCTTACCCTTGTATTTACCCTGGGGGCTTAGTCTCGGGTTTACAACACCAAAGTACAGGTCATTTAGCCATGTTCGTTCTCGCAGAGGGGCGCCTATGGACTAATTCTTTTTTAAACAAGAAAGAAGTTGTAATGTACCTGCTGCGTCATGGGTCTTCAACTTAATACACTTCATAAGCTACAACATTTCAACAAAGGTAATAAAGCAATGTTTCCTGTCTTCTGCAAGACAGCCAGGAACCATGGTAGGCACCTGTAGATCTGGCACACCTGCTCCTGGAAGTGGCAAGAGGAACACACTTGCTCTGCCAGTGGCAGGTAGCACAAGCTGCATGGGCCAGTGTTGCAGCACCCAGGAGGGCAATTGGGCAGAAGGACACCTCCAGGACCAGGACCAGGTTTGTGTCATTGTGCTGTAAATGGCACAGCAAGCACGACACTGGTGAGCCAAAGGGTGCGGGAGTTGGCAGAGCACATGTCTGCCATGTATGAGAATGTTTCACAAACCATAACCCTACCCCGCAGAACATCCATGTGATGAACTGGCCAGTTCTGTGTTGGCCACCCCAACAGAGGGATCTGTGGTGAGCACACCACCAAGGCACTCACAGCGGTGCATCAGTCATCCCACCACCCCAGCACAAAAAAGTGGCAAGGGGAGGAGGTAGTGGACACTTTCATGTGACTGATTGCAGACCACGAGGGTATGGGGAGTGAATAGTGTTGCGGATGAGGGTGTGGGGAGGGGATGGTGTTGGGACGAGGGTGTGGGCAGGGGATGATATTTGGGTTGAGGGTGTGGGGAGGCGATGGTTTAGGGGATCAGTGTGTGGGGAGGAGATAGTGTTGGGAGGGGATGGTTTTGGGGATGAGGGTGTGGGGAAGGGATGGTATTGGATATCAGGGTTTTTGCTGGGTATGGTGGTGAGGCTCAAGGTGTGGGGAGGTGATGGTTTTGCAGATGAGGGTGTGGGGAGGGCATGGTGATGGGAAGAGGGTGTGGGGAGGGAATGGGTGTTTTGCACTGCACAGAATAAACCACTTGTTAACCATCACACATGCAAAGACATCACACGATGCTTTTGAGTGAGAGCGTACAATTTAATTCGTGGCTATATACAAAACAGTGAAGTTGGTGCAAAGAAATGTACTAACACAACACAAATTGTCCATATGTTCTTGACACACCAGGCATCCTTCCTTGCCTTTGTCACGCTGACTGTCTGGCAGCAATTCACACCTGCATGTGTGTTGTCCTCTGGGGAGACATCTCAACATTTGAGGGTAGGGGATAGTGTGGCCTGATGCACATGTTATGCAGCATGGCACAAACAACAAAGATTGTCCCCATCTCTGGGCTGTACACGTGGGCCCCTTCAGTCTGGTGGAGACACCTGAAACGTCCCTTCAGTAGGCCGAAGATCCACTCAATGCACAGCCTGGACCTGATGTGTTCCTCATTGTAGGCCGCCTCCTGTGGTGTACGTGGATTGTGCACAGGCGTCATGAGCCATGAGAGCTGTGGGTATCCAGAGTTACCTGCAAGGGCTAAGAACACACGTGTCCGTAACAGTTAAATAAGGATGTGTTGCATTTGTCCATAGCATGTTCATCTGCAACATCTAGATGACATTAGGGTGCATTGTTCAACAACATGGTTGTATACCACTGTAATTACTTAAAGTGCCATGTTCTACGGAGGTACATATGCAATATCACCCCATCCACCAGTTGTGAATTTCTTACACTGTGACAGTGTATTTTTATGGCGTGTGTGGTCATACTCTTGTGGAATTACATTAATGGTTTTCAGCGTACAGGCCATCACTGTATGGCAATGTTGCATTGTCATTGTTCTCTGATAAACAGTGCTATTGCTTGTGTGTGTATGATTTCTCTGTGCAGTGTGGTACATGTAGTTCCCTCTTGGTGCATTACTACATTGCTATAGCATTGTGCTTTAATGTCATTCTAAGGCATTGTCATGCACGGCATAGTCCTGTGGGTTGATGGCTGTAATGTGTGGGGTGAGAAGGCAGGTCCTACATGCACAGGGCTTTGACAGGACATACATTGTGCTTACATTTTTCAGCCGCCCCCCCTCTTTTAAGGAACCATTTCACTTGTGATGAAAGTTTGTTATGTGTAATGGTACTTGTACCCAGTATCCATGCCCATTGACCTCGGTATCTCTCCATATAGGCAGATGTGTGCTGTTCCACAGGACCATGACATTGTGAGTGGACCCAGGAAAGCGGGTTCAGCAGTGTGCTCAGCAGTGTGTGATATTGAGGGCCGCATCACAGGTCACCTGCAGATTTATTGAATGGTAGTGCTTCCTGGTATACAAATCATGCCTTTGTGGCATTTATTTGTGGTGGACAGGAAGTTGTAGTGGAGTGCAGGCCGCAAGAGTGCCTCCAGCTCCAACACAAGCACAATTGAAAATGTACATGCTATGCAGCATGCCCACAACGTGGTGGCAGGTGCCTGTAGCAAGGAAATGCAGCACTGACGCGAACTTGAGCAATAGTAATAAGGCTATTCAGATGTTGATTCTGCTCTGGATGTCATCCTGGATCACAGAGAGTAGCTCAGTAATGGTCTGCCAGTTGAGCCGTCAGAGAGTGATGAGCTGGCCATTGGTTAGTGATCAGGGTGATGGCCTGACCTATGGAATGGGCTCTCGCCTTGCATAGCGTCTGCTCCGCCTCTCTGCACCATGTGGTCTATGCTGAATTTCCAGGTTGGCTAAAGCAAGTGCTTGCTTGGTGTTGGAAAGTGTATTTGGGGAAGGTGTGGGCCTTATGTACCCTTTCTGAGTCCATTGGGTGTACCTTTGGCTTGATTTCCACTGGTTTGCATTTACTGCAGTATTTCAACTTCTAATGCGGCGGAAATACCATTTTGGTTTCTGGCGGTAATTTCGATGGGGGATTTACCGCCAGAGGAATTACCGCCGACTCATGGCAGAATTAGCACCAGCGGTAAATCCGTCGGTGGTAATTCCACCGCCGGAATTAGTGCCCATTTTCAGTGAGCCCTATTTCAGCAGAGTGGAAAAAGTGGCAGCAATTCCGTTACCACCATTTACCTCCTCCATAATGGGAATGAAGACCTATGTCTTTCTAGCTGGTTTCATGGGAAGACCACCATTGTTTTGCTTCATTAGAGAGATTTGAGGGTGATATTTGCATTCCACCAGTTTAAAGGTTCACCAGACACCAATGATAAAGAGAGAGAAAGCGATTGTTTATTTAAAGTGTTCCATGTCGCAAAAGACAGTTTAATAGGTGATAGGCAGGAACGGGTGGTGCCCCCGGTGGGTGGTGTGGGCACATGCAGGAGTAGGGCATCTGAAAAACGGGCAGCGGAGGAGCAAAAAGAGGCCTAGCTCTTGAAGAGGCCTGGACTTGACAAATGAACGATATGAAGAATTAACATGTTTTTGTGAGGCCTGTGACAAATTGTCAGTATCCTATTTCGTATAAAATGCCAATTTGTAGGTCCTGTTTATCTTTCTCTAAAAAAACAGGTTGTGTTTGGTAACTCTTGTTCAGGCAGCGTGCCATTTTTCGAAAGGAAACTCTTTTAAAATGAAATGTTCTGTCCGAGGGCAGGGAGGGGTTATCGTTAACTTGGTATCATGTTTTGAATGACACATTGTGAAGCGCTGCCTAATCCACTGTTTTTGAAAATCCAGCCTGTTGCTTTAAACTCTGCATGACCCCTGCCCCTGGCATATTTGTGCAGGATCTCTGTTTATCTGACCACAACCGACTGGAAAAATCTCCCTCGACGTACGGCCCCTTGTGCCAAGTTTTCTGCTGCAGAGGCCGGCCTGCTGATTAATAACACCGGCCCTCAGCGCTCCCAAATAGGGCAATGTTTTGGGAGAGTGTCCCGCTGTTTGCAAACGAAGGACAAAGGCGAGCAACATTTGTGGTGAGACTAAAATAGAACTCTCTGACTCAGCCATCGATCCCAATGCAGAGGTTTGAGTGTGAAAGAAATTAACAGCATCAGAGGCGGGTAACTTTTTGTTCATATTCTATTTTAATTTGCTACATGTGCTTGTTAACATGCATGCAGTGCTTTAAGTGTAGTAAGAAATCCAGGACGGCTGTAGCAAGGGGGTGTGGCCTAGATGATGGGCGTGGCCTGAAGTGTGCTGTGCATGCCTGTACAAGGTGTGGGATAATGTCAATACTAGAATCAATTTTCACACATTAACAAGTAACAAAATAGCATAAATCCAGGGCTTTCAGTGGCCCAGGGCCACGCCCTGGTAGGCTCTGAAATCTCATTTTGAGGCGGGGCTCTGCCAGGGCTCACTAGTCTCCCCTGACAGCCATGGCCACTACATGACAAGGATTGTTTTCTAAAGCCTGAAGCTCTCCTCCGGAGAGAGTGCTGATCTCTACAAAAGACAGCCTTGCAGGGGTGCCAGTAACCCATTGAGCCGGGCTCATCAAGGGGGCGTGGCCTAAAGGCCAGCAGGCGACCCCGGTCGTTAGGCCACGCCCCCTTGATGAGCCCGGCTCATTTAGCAGTGCCACTTAAGGCACTGCATAAGTCTTATTCTATTTTGAAACATTAAGAACAAACAAGTTAGTGCCCAAATCTATCTTCTTACACAGCAAGAAGATAGATTTGGGCACTAACCCATTAGCTTTTCTATCTCTTTTGTGCTGCTGCACTCCCGTCACTCACAGGATAGCCCCAGTAGGTGTGTGTAAAAGGAGAAAAAGTAGTCGAACGAGCTGAAAGAATATGCATTTAAATTACCAACATTAATGTGTCATTGTCTTCCACAGCATGCAGTTTTATGCATCTTCCCCTTCTGAGCACCCATCACTAGCACCCTGACAGCGAGGAAAAGCAATTTTCATGTTTTATTCCTGTACGCTTTTCGTGCTGGGGATGTGAAAAAGGGCCCTTCTGATGACAAGCCAGTGTTGCATCACATCGTGCTATTTCGTAGGTATTGGATTTCCTTTGTTTCATTCAATAGAATACTTGGCACATAAAGCCTGTGACAGGGTTTATATGGCTTTATATGTTAAGCAGTCTAATGAATCTTTTTTTTTTCTTTTAAGGTGCTTGTGAGCCGAACCCTAACAAGGCAGAGTCACATCACCCTGTGCTATTTCGTAGGTACTATATAAACAACAAAATACAAATACAAAATACTTTATTTCATCCAATAGACTGTTTGCCACATGTTTAAGTCAAGCAATCTGAACCCTAGAGGCCCTTTTACTCAAGGTCACATGTCATACTATGGATGGGATGGAGAATAACTCCTCAAACTAAATAAGACCAACTCAGGAAGTTGACAAATAACTCTGTTTTAATGAACTGTCGTAATACAGGGGGCAGTGAGACCAGCCAAAACCTACACCAAGACATTTGGGGTGCACCCGGGTGCTGCCAGGCGAAGTGGCTGCTTGGGTGTACCGCCACTTCAGTAGCAGGGGCAGCCTGCGTGCTAGCTCCTCTTAGACATCTGCCGGAGGCTGTGACAGCAAAGAAAAAGGTGGCAGGCATTGAGGTGCACATGTAACATTGGACAGATTACAAACTGGAGTTGCGTGGGTTGTGGAGAAGGAGGAGCCCCTAGCGACCTAAAGGAATAAGCGAAAAGGGGGCCGACCACGACAGGCGGAGAAAGTACGTGGGAGGACACGACCCACTCGGAGGACTTGGAGGTGTAGCCAAGACCGTATGATGTCAGTAAAAGGGCTCAAGGCAAGGAGTAAGCAGTCCACAATGGAGGTCTTTGCTAAAACACAACAGACCCCTACTGCTCCGGCACAAAACACACCAGTAGCCCCAGTGGACGCTGTCCCTGAAGGAGAAAACAACTTGGTCCTGGCAGCCATAACAGAGCTGAGAACCTCATGGACGACAACAATGGCGGATCTACGAACGGCCTTGGAGAATAAGATCGACGCGGTTGGAATCGAAGTCACGCTGCTGCGACAGGATGTCAGAGCGCTGGATGACAGGACAAGCAACCTGGAGAGTGCCGTGAAAACCAATACAGACACTGGCACGAATAATGCGAAGGAGGTACATATACTTAAGCAACAGGTGGCAAACCTCGAAAATCGAGTAGAGGAGGCGGAAGGGAGGGCTAGACGGAACAACATCCGCGTGGTCGGCCTTCCGGAGGGAGAGGAAGGCCAGGACCCAGCGGATTATGTGGAAACCATGATCCTGCAGGAGATAGGCGCAGACAAGCTCTCACAAGGGTTTGCGGTTGAACGAGCACACCGGGCCCTCATGAGGAAACCGCGGCCCGAGGCCCCCCCTAGAGCAATCATCGCGAATATCTTAAACTATAAAGATAGAGAAAAGATACTCGAGTACTTTTGTAAAGGTGGAACGATAGAAAGGGCTTCTACCAACATCACAGCATATCCTGATTACACCATGCTGGTGCAAAGACAATGATACAGTTATGTGGCGGTCAAGAGGAGACTGCGCGCAACAGGGATCAAGTACATGCTTTTGTACCCCATGAAGCTTAAGGTGCTGCACAAGAGCAGAGTGTTCTTCTTCGACACCTCAGAGGAAGCGGCTGCATGGTTGGACTTGCAGGGTTGCCCAGAGCGCAATGAGGAACAAGATCAACTGGAATGTGACAAGTGAGATGGAGGTGCAGGGAATTTTGAGGGGATAAGGGGGGGTCTCAGTACAAGATCAAGGGACAACTGTATGACACTGTGATAATTTAGGGACTTCCTAACTCTGTTGGACTAGAATATAGAGGATTAAAATCACAAGTGAATTGGATGGTGGTAGGCGTAGTGCGCTTGACGCAATCCGGAGCAGTAACAAGGAAGCAACCTACCCCCAAGAATGAGTAGTAAAACAGCCATTAGGGCTACTCTTTTAACCTGCTGAGTCAGGAGCACGGGCTGGTGCCAAAAAAGGGCTAGATGCGGGGGTGCCTGAGATCTAGGGATGGAGCTGGGCAACAGTTGGGGAGGGGGTTGTTGGGCAAGGAGAGTGGGGCAGGGAGGGGGGATGAAGGGGGTGGGGGGAGTCTGTTGTGTTGTTAGTTAAGGGGAGTTTGAGTTGGGAAACAAGCCCATATAGACGAGTTAGGCGGTCAGAGTTGGACTGCACGGGGGAAGGGAGAGTGGGACTTTGCCATGCCATGGGGGACTTTAAAATAATCACCTGGAATGTCAGGGGGCTCAATAGTTATTTGAAGAGGAATAAGGTGATGTTATACCTACGTAGGCAGAAGATAGATATAGCCCTTCTGCAAGAAACACATTTGATACAGAACAAAGCAGAGATGCTTGGGAACAAATGGAAGGGGACGGTTGTGGGATCCTCATATTCGGCGTATGCTAGGGGTGTGATTATCTGGATGGCGCCACATGTCCCTTTTCAGTTGTTACAAACGCAGGCTGATACGGACGGGAGGAGGGTCATGTTGAGGGGATTGGTGGAAAATAAAGAGATAAGCGTAGTAAATACGTACGCCCCAAACCAAAATACGGCGGCATATTTTAAGACATTGTGTAACAACCTCAGCATGTGTGTGGGGAGTGCAGTGATTTGGGGGGGGGGGGTTTAACTGTGTATTAAATCCAAAGGTAGATAGATCAGATGGGAAAATGGACAGACCTACCCCAGCTGCTAGAGCGCTGCAAATACTACTGAGCGACTTTGGGTTCGAAGAAGCATGGAGAGTGCGCCAACCCCAGGAGAGTCAATACTCCCATTAATTCTGCCCCGCAACATCTACATACAAGGCTAGACTATGTTGTTATTTCACCAGAGATACTAACGGAGATAACGCAGGTTGAATATAAAGCGAGAGTTCTTTCGGACCACTCGCCTCTGATCCTAGGATGGCAATATCGTCCCCCGAGGGCGAGGATACCAACTTGGCACCTCAGAGCAGAGGCTCTGAGAGACCCCCTCTTTAGAGAAGACATGAGAGAGGAAATGATCAACTATTTTGATATAAATACTGGCAGTGTGGACTCAGCATGCACATTGTGGGAGGCCTTTAAGGTTGTGATGCGGGGGGTAGCTATAGCGAAATCCAAAGGGCTGCAAGGGGGGATCCTACCTGATCTCCGGGAAATGGAGGGTGGTCTGGAAAAGGCACTAAAGGGAGGAAACAACACTAAAGAAGACGCTGAATTGATACTTAAGTTGCAGCAGAAATATGCTGGGCACTGGGAGAGACTGTGTAACCTCAACTATAAAAAATATATAGAGAGACAGCATGCGGGAGGGGATAAACCTGGGAGGGTTTTGCCATGGCTATACAAGAATGAAACCCCGAGACCCATGATCAGGACGATAATAAGACGGAGTAGAGGTTGACACCCAGGAAGGAGTCAACCAAGAGTTTGCAAACTATTATGGGCGGCTATATGACGATGGGGAGGATAACCGCGTGATGATTACAGAAACATTGGAAGACATAGGATTACCGCAGATCAGTGCTGAGGAAAGGGAGGAATTGGATGTGCCGATCACCTTAGAGGAGTTAGAGGAGGTGGTAAGACAGTTGCCCACTAGTAAGACCCCGGGGGCGGATGGACTCCCAAGCGAATTCTACAAAGCATTCAAAGAAGAAGTGCTTCCCCCCCTGCTAGATATGCTAAATGAGGCATACGAGCTGGGCAGACTGCCAGAGTCACTCAGTGAAGCGGTCATAATACCGCTACCCAAACCTAATAAGTCCGGGCAAAGCTATGGTTCATACAGACCCCTGTCAATGTTAAATCAAGACAGCAAAATACTGACAGCTGTTTTGGCAAATAGACTAAGAAGGGTTATCGGTAAACTAATACACCCGGACCAGACAGGCTATGTCCCCAATAGGAATATAACTAATAACCTCAGAAGACTCCACAGAGTCATTGAATATGGAAACGAGACTGATGGTTAACTGGCAATTGTGTCCCTAGATGCAATAAAGGCTTTTGACTCGGTCAAATGGCCATGGTTGCTAGCGGCCCTGGCTGGCTATGGGATGGGTCCTAGATACTTACAATGGGCCAAAATGTTGTACAGTGAACCGCTGGCCAGGGTTAAGACTGGAGCAGTGATATCAGAGAGGTGGCAACTCCGCACGGGCACCCGACAAGGTTGCCCGTGGTCCCCTATGCTCTATATCCTGGCTCTGGAACCCTTGGCAATCTACCTGAGAAAACAGTACGACACTATAGGCATTGCGGTGGGGAGCGAACAACACTTGATATCCTTATATGCGGACGATGTGCTGCTGTATCTGCGGAATCCGGAGGGAAACCTCCAATACATTTTGGAGGTAACGGACAAATATGCGGAGATGTCAGGCATAGCAGTGAACCCTCAGAAGTCCAGCATGTTCCAACTGGGTGGGTATAAAAGTATCCCCCTGAAACAATTGCCGGTGCTGCAGGTCCCGTGGGCGCTTAGCACATTTCGCTATCTGGGGATAGATGTATACCATACGGTGGAAGAAGAGCATAAATGCAACACTGAGGTAGCCATTAAGAAAATTGAAAATTGCATGAGGTTCTGGGAGAAGCTGCCCTTGGCAATGATGGGACGGGGAGCGATGTTAAAGATGGTGGTCTTGCCTAGGCTCCTGCACTACTTTGGAAATATCCCGTACTGGATACCAAAGAAGTTCTTCACTAGACTGGATAGCATGTGTAGGGACTTTCTGTGGCACGGAACACGAAACAGAGTGGCTCTCTGGAAGCTACAGAATTTTTATGAGAGAGGGGGATCAAGCTGCCTAATTTTAAAGTCTACTATGTAGCAAGCCAGCTACAATACATGGCCAAATGGCTCTCCGAGGAGAGCACCTCGGAGTCTAGGTTGTTTGGCCAAGATTGCTACCCATTTTACTTGAAGGAAATCATGTGGTTGCCCGGGGTAGAGGTGGAGGGGCGTCCCAGGATGCTGGTGCTCAGATGGAGGATGTGGCATAGGGCTCGTCAAATGATGAAGGACCCGTCCCCGTGTTCTGCTCAGGTACCATTGGTAGCACTGGCGGGTGGGAAAAGCAATTACAGATGTTAATCAGAAACCACTGGGAATCGGTTGGGATAGCAACCATGGGAGATGTATGGCTAGAGGGTACCATAACGGACTTCGACACTTTGAGGGAGGATACAGGGTTACACATAGGCCAGTACATCACGTACCATAGATTGGTACAGAGAATTAGGAAAACTTGGCCGGAAGAGGTACTGGAGAAGGAACCAGAGGATACCATAGACTCGATATATGACATAGCAGAAGGTGGGCACGAGATATCCAGAATATATGAGATGGTGATGTTCAAAGTGGGGAAAGAAGTGGTACAGTTGAGGCGAGAGTGGGAAGAAGAAGTGGGAGCCCCGATGGACGATGGGATGTGGGAACGGGCTCAGGGTTACCATAGGAAGGTATCTAGGAATGCTAGACTGAAGCAGATGCAGCTGTATATCACACATAGAGCGTATATGACACCCCAAAGGATATCTAGGTTTAAAAATGTGGGACGGCAAGCATGCCCTAAGTGTGATGAAGAAAATGTGGGTATGATGCATATGTTTTGGTCATGCCCGGTCGTTGAACGCTATTGGAGTGAAGTGGTGCTTAAGCTAGCAGAAAGAGGTAGTAAGATTGTAGTGGATACTGTGTGGGCCTGCTTGTTAGGGGGGTTCCCCAGGCTGCAGAAACTTAAGCATGTGAGCAAACTAAAAGACCTGGCATACGCACTTGCGAAGAGAAGGATTGCCATGGGTTGGAAGTCATGTCACAAACCACGAGTGGAAGTATGGTGGAAGGATTTACAGAAATGGGCAGAGGCAGAAACCATGGTATGGCAGGAAGCCAGCAGTGTGGGTGGGGGAGGAGGCAGAGACCCTGATGGCATGGAAATCATTGATAGCAGAACTGTTTGGGTCAATGTTAGACCCAATGGAACCTATGGAAGAGAACACCCTGGCACTAGATGCTGGAACATAGAATTAGAGAGAATGGGCTCGTAATGGGGGGGTGGGATATGGGGAGCAGTGAGTAAAATTAAAATGATGGATAATGAAAATGTGAGCGTATGCACTGCAAGTTTGGTTTTGTATTGTTTGTTAAATATTGAATAAAATACATTTAAAAAAAAAACAACTCTATTTTAATATCAATTGTCTAAAACAGTAAGTACAACGGACCTCAACGGACGTCGCACAGCATGATTTTGAAACATTTAATGAAAAACAAAACATTTATACTAAAAGTTTGTCATAAGTAACGTCATACTATGTAGAAAATTAAGAAAACCTACGGGAGATTGTGGTTGGCTCAAGGGGAACGTCTAAGTATGCTTTCAATATGAGATAGGATTGTGATTGGGTCTCTACAGTCAGGTGGGCACTCATGCCTTCCCCTAGTTCAAGTCATAGTGCAAGTCATCTTTAACAGTAATTAGAAACACAACACTGTGTTGGCTCTTAAACTATAAGGCTCTTGGTTATACAGCCTTCTACAATTGATTGGCATGCTTGTACCATTCTGGAACATTTGATGCTCTAGCAGTATGTAAGATGGTACCCCAGGTGCTGGCGGGTGAACTTGACCGTATCTCCCCACCCAATTAGCCTGACACCTCTCATCACTCATCTCATCTGCCATTCTAATTGTCTTTGAACTTGGCCTTGTAGTAGTCTCCGGGAATATAAGGGAGTGTGACCACTCACTATCTTCAATTTGGTGCACCATGCCCATTGTCTATTTTCATCCTCAGCTCACGTGATCAGAGATTGTGAATTTGCTCATATTATGGCATTACATTTTCCTTAATAAATAATCTTGACACTCGTGGTGTTCTCTCCTTGCAACTTATCAAGGGATGCCTCTGCTTCTCACGTTTTACTGTTCTTAACAGCTGATAACCAGTTCTTGTCTGCTTTAAGTCTTTGATATCCAGCCAGGCAGCCTCTTTTGTCTTGCTTCAAATTCTAGCCTATTCTTTGCTGTGACACACATAGCTTCCAATCTGTCTTCCTTCATGGAGACGTCCTTATTAAAATGTATCATTGAATGTCCAGAACTCTACATACATATATGTTGGCTGCACCGCCTGCAGTCTATATGACATGCATTACTTACCGTAATAGCATTTCTGATGCTTGTGTATCTGCTTAGAATCACATGCTGCACATACACTTGTGAGCAGCACCCGGAATTGGTGGTGGCAAGTGAGAAGGAACAGTAGTGAAGAGATGTCTTAGTACCACTGGTCCCACGTGAGAATCAGACCTAGAATGAGTATCTAGTCAGTAGGTTTTGTAAAGGTGTGCAGTACTCCAGGTTGCCGCTTTGCAAATGGACTCGAGAGGGACATTTGCAATGGATGCTATGGAAGCCCCAGTGCCCCGAGTAGAGTGTGCTCTAGACTTGAAGGGCAGATCAAGAGTATAACAGAGTATGATGCAATTGACAATCCACTTAGAGATGGCTGATTTAGAGACAGGGTCCCCTTCTCTACCAGCCGCCACTGGGACAAAAAACTGGTTGGTTTTTCTTAGTGGTCTAGTTTTCTCCAGATAATATATGACTGCCCTGCGCACATCTAGTGTGTGTAGGCTTCTTTCTGTCATGTTAGTGGGGTTCTGGAAGAATGTGGGTAGTTCTATTGATTGGTTCACATGGAACTTGCAAATGAATTTGGGCGCAAACCATGGGTGAGTGCACAGAACCACCTTGTCTTTGTAGATAATGAAAAATGGGTCTAGAACTGAAACGGCCTGCAGTTCACTAACTCTTCTTATTGAAGTCACTGCTACCAGGAAGGCGGTCTTGTAAGTGAGTGCTTTAAGGCTAGCCTTATGCATCGGTTCAATGGGAGATCCCATAAATCTAGTTAGTACCACATTTAGGTCCCATCCAGGAGCTGGGTTTGAAATGGGGGGAATGAAGTCTTTTAACCCCTTCCATGAAAGCTTTGATTGCAGGGATCTTCCACCACAAGACTTTTCTCTGAAACGTGGTATACACTTAAAGTGCGGCTAAGTGGACCTTCAGGAAATTAAAACCCAGACCTGAGTAGATGAGTCAGATAAAGTACAATGTGAGTAGGTGAGCAGTCAATAGGATTGATGCTCTTGGAATTGCATCAGATAACAAAGCATTTCCATTTATTGGAGTAGCAATGTCTGGTGTTAGGCTTTCTTGCTTCTTTAAGTATGTCCATGCATCTCTGAGGAAGTTGGAGGTGCCCGAACTCTATGATCTCAGGAGCAAGGCCGCTAAATTGAGAGTTGGAGGGCATGGATGTAGTGTTTCCCCTCTGTCCTGCGATAGCATGTTGTATGGGCAAGGTAGTTTCATCGGAGGGGAGATTGACATCTGCATCAGATGGGAGACCCAGGGTTGGTGGACCCACATTGGGGCCACCAATATCATTGTGACTGGTTCCTGGTGCATCTTGTGCACTAACTTGTTGCGTAGGGGAGTCGGGGGGAAAAGCGTAAACAAATTTCCCTGACCATGTTATCCAGAGACCGTTCCCCTGGGAGCGGTTCTGAGGGTTCCTGGAGGCGTAATCTGGGCATTGTGAGTTCTCCAGAGTTGCAAACAACTCAATCTCTGGGAAGCCCTACTCTGCAAAAACATTGTAGACGAAGTCTTCGTGTAGTCGCCATTCGTACTCTGTGGGTAGCGGGAAGTCTCTGCTGAGTTCATCCACCAGAAGATTGAGTTCCCCTGGATCATGTTGAGACCGGAGGAACATCTTTTGTTTGAGTGCCCACCTCCATTTGTTTTGGGACAGTTTGGATAACCCTGGAGAGTGTGTGCCCCCTTGTTTGTTCAGGTAATACATGGGCGTGGTACTGTCTATGAGGAATAGTACTGTCTTCCCCTGTAATTGTGTCTGAAAGGCCTTAAGGGCTTTGAACACTGCTAACAGTTCCAACAGGTTTATGTGGTTGGATGCTACTGCTGGGGAGCAAACGCTGTGCACCGTCTGCTGGAGGAGGTAATTCCCCACCCAGTCAGAGATGCGTCTGCTGTGAGAGTGGCTTCTACTCCGGGGTGGTGAAGTTCTTCCCTTTATAGAGGTTTTCCCTCGACCACCACTACAGAGAGAGAACGAGGGCTGCTGAGACAACCATTAGATCGTCCCATTGTCCGCAGCCTGACACGATTACAACTCTTGTATGGTACGCATGCGCAAACGTGCGTGTGGGACTAAATAAATGCACAAGGCCATCATTCCTAACAGACGCGTGGCTTTGCGTACCATCACCTCTCGACTGGCTACATATTGAGGGATCTGAAACAGCATGTTTTGAACCCTTCCATTGGAAGGGAAGACAAGGCTGTCTTCTGTCCGAAGCAGAGACCCCGAAAATTGTTTTACCTGACTGGGGTCTAGGCTGTACTTTTTCTCGTTTATTGCGAATCCCAGACTGAAGAGTAGATCTATCGTCTTCTGGGTGTTTGAAAGGCATATTCCGTATGAATCCCCTGTTATCAGCCAGTCGTTGAGGTAAGGATAAACTGGGATGTATTGCCTGCGCAGGTGAGCCGCCGCTACTGCCAGCACCTTTGAAAATACCCTTGGGGCTGAGGCAATGCCGAAGGGAAGGACCTTGAACTGATAGCGCTTATCCTCTATCATGAACCTTAGGTATTTTCTGTGCGCTGGCAACATTGAAATATGAAAGTATGCATCTTTCATGTCCAATGTTGCCATGTAATCCCCCTGTGTCAGTAAAGGGATTACCTCTTGCAATGTCATCATTCAAAACTTTTGTGGTGACAAATTTGTTCGCTGGGTGCAAGTCTGCACAGGGCCATGGTGAGATACTTTTTGCGTACAAGGCAGTACACTGAATAAATACCCTTGTAGAACGGGGATGACTTTGATTGCACCCTTTTCCTGAAGGATCTCGACCTCTTGCAGTAGGATCATCAGATGTTTTGGTGATAAACGCCTGTACTTTGGTGGTCAGTATCGAGGTGGTCAGCTGAATTCGATACAGTAACCGTGGGTGACGGTCTTAAGCACCCACTGGTTTGTGGTAATTCCCTCATGTGTGAAAGAATGATGTTATCCGTCCCCGATCGGGGAGGCATGGGAGGGGACCCGGAACAAAAAGCCGGGGACAGACGACTCAAAGTTAGGCTGCTCCGAAGAACGGTCGATGGCATCTGTGTCGGAGCCACGGCTGTCGCTCAATTCCTCGTCACTCTCGCCGCCTGTGGCGGCGGGGGAGCTACCCTCTGCCTGCATCATGGCGTAGGCCGCCCACCGTTTAACTCGCCGTTCTTTTATTGTCGTAGGACATAGAAGCTGGCAAGGCCAACAGGACTCCTCGTGGTGATCTCGAGGTAGACACTTATTGCACCTCCAGTGCATTTCCTTCCAGGGGTACTTGCCTTTACAAGAAGGGCAACATTTAAAAGGTGTTCTGTCCATAGCTCAAGTTTATATCGACAGCAATACCAGAAGGGAAAAGAGAGGGGAGAAGGAAATACATTCTTGAATAGAAATAGAGCCCCGGACCGCGCTCTCCCTACTGTGTAGGCCTGGCTGGAGGGCCAAGGCCATGCGGTCGACAGCGTCGACCGGAGAACCAGCCGGCGAAGTCTGGAGTTGTCTTCTGCGGTGGTTGTTAAGTAGTTGTTGATGAAGGAGATGAATATATAAACGACCGAAGGTCGTGGACAAAGATATTAAATAGCAATTTTACAAGCTCTGCATAAAGCGACCAGCTAGCTGGGTGGAAAAATACTATCTGAAGGGCATCAACGCATGAGGGATTTTGGGTACACTACACGTCACGTTAGGGATAGTGTTACAGGCACGCTCATGTCGACGTCCCCTTTCGATTCTCGAAAGACAAGATGCAATACTCTGCGATTACCACTAGATGTCGGACTATATGCAAAGTGTGTGATTCTAAGCAGATTCACAAGCATCAGAAACTACGTATAGCCAGCCTTATGAATACTTAGTCTACTTGCATTGGAGCATCTCTACAATTGTAAAACGACTTGTGTTTTCTGCAGTGCTCTTCACACATGCAACCATTACTGGCGTTACACATGTCACAATTTCCGGTTTCCAGCATATAGGAAAAATAGGGGCGGGGCTTCCTGTAGAGGCATTCGGCTGCTCCTCTACAAATCTTTTGAATGAAACAAATGAAATCCAGCACCTATGAAATCGCACCGTGCAATGTGACACTGACTTGTCACTGGCAGGGCTCAGTTCGGATCCCAAGCACAGGAAATATAAATAAAAAGCTGGGGGGCGTGGCCTGAGCTCATGGAGTGAGGAGGTCTCTGTGCTGAGCTCCAACTGAGATCCTTCTTACTGATACTCTAACTGCACAGAAACGCATCAAATCCTGCCAGAAACTGCCACCAGAACTGGGGGAAGCGCTTCCACGAGCCCGCACAGAAAACCAGAAAGAAAAACGGAGCCGGAAAACAACAATAGCGGCCCTCCAAACCGGAGCCCCTGCGGCAGACAAAATGATGAAGCCTGCGGCACCCAGCCAATGGTGAGGGGGAGGGACAGGCAGACTACGGATATGAGTACACCCGCTGCTCCTGGAGAAACCCGAGACCACCGCAGCGAAGCCGAGTAAGGAGAAGAGCTGCACCGGGGAAGAAGTACAACCGACAGGGAAAGAAACGAGGAGAGAAGCATTGGCGCCAGCGAGCCATAGAGCAGTGGTGCTAATACGCGGCTCTGAAGAGGTGGAGAACCAGCGGGAAGCCCAGCAGTCGCGAAGTGAACAGAGTTGAATTGAAGGGGACGGCACTGGAGATTTGCGACCCGACAGGAGGGACCTCCAACGGCCGAAAACTAAGGTAGGCTGCGAGGGAACCGGCACAGCGTCCCAATCTGTGCCAGGAGCACTAATGCTACTGCCAGCAGCCCCACAGACAGAACGGGCAGGTGAACAAGGAGACCAGGGGCCCCAACGCACCACATGGGCTGGGTAGCTGATGGCAAAAAGCAAAGGGCAGCAGAGCTGGGACACACTGGCATAAGCGAGGGCAAAAAGAACTACCAGTCCCCAAAAGCAATAATAAACGGGCACTCATTGCCCAAATAAACCTGCAGCATGTGGATGGCCGGGCACCACCTCACACGCTGGTCACCGGGAATAAAGGGAGAGATGGGAAACGAGCAGCAATACCCGCCCTGACAAGAGGACACGCCGGGGACACTGGGCATCCTGGGGGGACACTGCTGGATCGCGGAGCACATGTAAAACAGGAGGCCCTGTCGGCCACCCAAAGGGATATTCTAGAACGCATACTACAAACAGAGAGCATGGCACCTTAGCGAACACATCCCCCAACACTATGGCGTAAGAAACAAGCCCAAAAGAAATGCTCTGAGGCCTGTATAACGAGGAAGGCTGTCATCAGGCAACTCTGAATAACACAGCAAGGAGAACAAACAGCCGCTCCAAAGATGAAAAGTAACTGGGCTGGACCAGCAGCAGCTGCACGCAGGTGCAACAAGCGGAGCCCACAATACGAAAGTGCTGAGAGTGCGCACAGTCAACACAGCACTTCAAGCAGCACCAACCCAACAAAGGTATTAGGGACTGAGAGATCAACTGCCCCGGCCAGCAACCACCACAAGCATGGGCGAGAGGACCAAGTCCCCATCAAAAAACAAGAACAAAGTGTCAATCTTGAACTCCTTTGACGCAATCAAGCCGCACGCTGCGGCACACGGCAGCGCGACAGCGCCTGACGAACAAACAACCCTAGACGAAGTAAATCGGGAAGGCCCTGTATTGGAAGCCATAGCGGCACTGCGGTCATTTATTGACACAAAAATAGGCAAGTCAAGTCAGACATGCAGCTGATGCGCCAAGACTCGGGGAGTCACCAACATGGAAGCTGGGCTACAGGAGACAACTGTGACAACAATAGACTTGAAGATTAGGGTGCAGGAACTTGAGAAAAGAGTGACAACACTGGAAGCCAGGTCGGAGGAGGCGGAAAGGCGGGCCCGCTGCAACAACGTACGACTGCTGGGGATCCCGGAAGGGATGGAAGGCCAAGACCCGACTGGGTTTGTGGAAACACTGATACAGCAAGAAATCGGTGCTGGTTGACTATCACAAGGCTTCGCAGTAGAACGGGCCCACAGATCCTTACAGAAGAAACCACTGCCGGGATCATACCCACGCCCAATGATCGCCAAAATTCTAAACTTTCACGTCAGAGAGATCATACTACGGCACTCCAGGGAAGGAGTAGAAATAACAAGGGACAATTCAAAAATAGCCATTTACCCAGACTATAAATCCACAGTTCAACGCGCATGAAACTCCTTCATACCGATAAAGGCCAGACTGAGGCAGTTGAATCTAAAGTACATGTTGATGTTCCCATCCAGGTTGAAGGTGATCTATAAGGGGCGAGCAGTGTTTCTTGAAACTCCGGCGGCAGCCAACTTGTGGCTGGAGCACACCAACTTGGCTAACGGGGAGGAATCTGTCACTTGAACGCAAATGGACAAATGGCGGGGCAGGCCCCTGAGACAGCTGGGCCACCTGCCAAGGAGAACAGTGGACTGGATAAACTCACCTCGACGTTTGCTGCAACACGAATATACATCTGAATCAGTCGGAGGCCCGTTTGACCACTTGACCGGAGCTCTGAGACCTAACCCACGAAACGTTAAGTGCAGGCCTGTTGCAGCACAATGACACATCACACCCAACAACCCAGATGGGCCTAAAAAGTGCGGGGGCACACGAGCACTGCTAGAATGGGGCAGAATCTGGGCAAGTTTGTTTGGTTTGTTTTTTGTTCTTAATGTTACAACGTCTTCATGTGAACTGCTCCACGAGCACGGCAGACATGGGACAGAGGCTGGGGGAGGCCAAAGGGTTTCTGTTAACCGTCCTTATTGCCTTTGCTGCCTTAATGTCTTCAAGATGCAAAACAAAGGAGGGGGTGGGGAGGCCGCAGGCAAAAACTATAACTGGGAATCAGGGAAATATGATTTGGAAGAAGTGGCTCCCAGTGGAGACCACCTACGCATAGGAAGCGACATGGGACACTGATCAGGGATGGGCATGCGGTATACAATGGCACCACAACTTAAAGTAATGACCTGTAATGTAAGAGGGATGGGCACTTATCTACGAAAGAATAGAATTAAATCATATCTACATAGGAAAAAGGTAGACATAGCTTTACTCCAAGAAACCCACCTCACGGCGGAAGCCATGAGTACCTTAAAGGAACGCTGGCGGGGGAGGGGGGACGGTTATGGAGCAACATATTCCAAATACGCAAGGGGAGTGTTCACTTGGGTCAGTCCCGGGGTACCCTTTAGATTACTGGGGATGGAAGCAGATAGAGAAGGAAGATACCTGGTACTCTGGGGAGTTATCGAGCAGACAGAGATCTGTGTAGTGAATTCCTACTTTCCCAACCACGGCGTACTAGCACATCTCACCATGCTCTGCGCTAAAATAGCCCAACACTCGGCAGACCTCTGTATATGGTGGGGTGATTTTAACTGTGTAAAAGACCTGGACCTAGATAGATCTGAACCGCCACTAAAACGGGTGGAGACAGCCCCTCAAGCTCTAAATGCTACGCTAGCCCAACTAGACCTGGTGGACATCTGGGAGTGGGATGTCCCTAAAGGTGGTAATCCAGGGCGAGGTTATAGCGGGAGCGGGAGGTAATAGGAAAACGCTGAAGGGGGAACTAGAGAAGCAGGAAGTGGAAATAAAGTGGATGGAGAATAACAACCTGGGAACTAGAGAGGACGAGGAAAAACTCACTGAAGCTAGAACCAAATGCCAGGAAGAGTGGGGCTGGCCCTCTAAATTTGATTACATGACACGCACCACAAGGACACACAGAGAGGGAGATAAACCTGGCAGACTCTTATCATGGCTCTGCAAAAGGGAACACCCAAGACACCTAACAACTGCGCTCAGGGACGAGGATGGGGTATTTTACAGGACACAACTATCAATAAATGACACTTTTGCGGCCTTTTACACCAAGCTGTATGCACATGACACCACAATACCGCTGGCAGACATCCGGGATACATTGGAAGAGATAGAACTACCAAAATTAGACACGGCACAGAGAGAGGCATTAGATGAAACAATTACCACAGAGGATGTGACAGAGGCCATCAGGTCCCTAGCCACCTGCAGAGCTCCGGGAACCGATGGGCTCCCCCCAGAATGTTATAAGGCATATGAGCCGACCCTGTCACCACTACTACATGAAGTGTTCATGGAGGCATATGAGGAGGGAATCTTACCAAAAAGTATGAGGGAAACTTTAATAGTCCCAATCCTGAAACCGAACAAACCAGCAGAGGACTGCGATTCATATCGCCCATTGGCCATGCTCAATTATGACATTAAGATATTGACCACCATGCTGGCCAAAAGACTGTCTAGAGTAATAGGGAGCCTTGTACATGAAGACCAGAACGCCTTTGTGCCTGGCCGCAACACAACAGCCAACCTACACAGGCTACAACACATTATGGCACAGACGGGGGAGGATGAAGAACATCTGGCGGTGATATCTCTCGACGCCATCAAAGCGTTCAACTCCATATATTGGGAATGGCTGATAGAGGCACTGAGACAGTTTGGGTTTTGGAAGGTTTTGTTAGATGGATAAAAGTACTATACAAGGACCCAACAGCCATGGTCAAAACGAGCAGAACAGTGTTGTCAGCCTGGGACATAAGGAGAGCTACTAGACAGGGTTGCCCACTATCACCCATGCTTTACATTCTGGGGCTGGAGCCAATCGCAATTTACATAAGACAGCAGTTTTGGGATGCAGGGATACGTGTGGGCAGGAGATACCATGTGATCTCACTGTATGCCTATGATGTCCTGCTCTACCTAAGGGATCCCCAAGACAACGCCCTGACTGTGCTGGTGGTGCTAGACACCTATGCACGCTATTCTGGGATACACTTTAGTAGGCAGAAGTCCTGCATATTCCTGGTGGCGGGTCTAAGAAATATGAAAACCAGGGATCTGCCGGTGGTGGGAATACAGTGGCAACTAGATACATTCAAATATCTATGGGTCATAATTAGGCATACGCCAGAACTAATGCCTGAACACAACACTGTGGCTGTTATAAAGGGCCTGCGCAACTCAATGAAGTTCTGGTCCAAACTGCCCCTCTCATTGATGGGCAGAGCATCAATTACAAAAATGATCATCTTACCGAGATTTCTATACTATTTTCAAAATGTCTGCTACTATATCAGGTCAACCTTTCATACACTCGAGGACCTGATTAGAGAGTTCCTATGGGGGGGGAGAGGGTCCCGCCATAAACTATCACTAGCCACACTGACACTAAATTATAAAGAAGGGGGCATACTACTCCCAGACTTGGACAAGTATTACTTGGCAGTGCAATTTAGCCACCTGGCCAAATGGCTGTCGGATGAGACCACACTCAAAACAGGGCTTCTACAACACTTAATAGTCCCGGCACTACCAAAAGAAATCCTATGGATCCCGTTAATTTACCTGGAGAGTATCCCCATGCTGCTAGGGTTTGGGGTAGAGGGTATGGAACAGAGTTAAAACTGTGCTGCAACTGAGACAACCCTACGCACCCGATATTCCAATCATGGCAGGTGTAGGCAAGGTAGAAATCGACCTCCCTGTCATGAGGCATTGGGAAAGACTGGGGTTGTACACCTGGGGAGACATGTACGAGGATAGCACTTTCAGGGAACTAGAGTCACTGCATGAAAAAGAGGGGCTACCAAAAGGGCAAATTCTATCGTACCAAAGAATAAGGCAAGTGTACCAAAGAATAAGGCAAGTGACCCAAGGGAAATGGGCTGAGTGGCCACAGGAACCGGAGGCGACCCCCCTGCTGTCAGAACTGTACAGCCTGAGCGATGGATGGAGGCCCATCTCCAGACTGTACCGTCAACTAACTGATAGGACCAACCCCCCGGGGCGCCACACTCAGGACCAGTTGGGAAAAAGATCTAGGGGAAGCCATTACCAACAAAGAATGGGGAGAGGGCACTGATGCACCCTAAAGAAGTGTCTAGGAACGCTAGGTTCCGACTAATACAGACAAACCTCCTATACAGGACATATATGACCCCACTTCGGGTGGCAGGCTTCAATAAGCAATCAAGGTCAATATGCCCATGGTGTGGTCGGGAAGGAGCTGGCTTGATGCATATGTTTTGGGAATGTGAGAAAGTGGCGATTTTTTGGGCAAAAATAGAAGGAGCATGTGAAAAAGCTGGAGTTAAAAGATACGATTTGTCGCCGAAGGAATGCCTCTTAGGCACATACCCCAGGCTAAGCAAACTTAACCACATAGTGAAGCTCATGGACATGGTATGTTTGCTTGCAGAAAGGACAATAGCAATGCCGTGGAAATCAAAGGCGGGCCCACAATTTGCTGCATGGAGCAGGGAAATGAAACAATGGGCTGCAGTGGAAACAGAAACCTGGGGAACAAGCCTCACTGGAGGGGAGGGAGAAGTAAGCACCACATACGAGGCATGGAAAGCACTGATAAGAGACATGTTTCTCCCATCTGATTATATGCCACCCTGAGAACGAATGAGAAAAAAGTGTTATGTTTAACTCACCATAAGAGGGCACGAGACAAGAAACCCCTACACACTGTTACCCCCCATAATGCAAAAGGCTAATGTAGACCCACTCCCCTATGCCCAATGGACAGAATGGAGGTATAATTGGAAGAATGAAGACAGTTAATGTTTGTTGTTGTTTAATTGTTGATAGTTTAAAGGAAAAGAAGGCAAGATAACACAATGCTAACATCATGTATCTCTTTGATCTGTACACTTGACAAATGCCAATAAAAACATTTATAAAAAATAAAAAATAAAAATGAAAAAAAGCGGATTTTGTTGCCGAGGGTGCCCTGGCTCGTTTGAAGGTTTGGGAGACTGCTTGGGTCAACCCCTGCTAGCCCTGTCCCACTTAAAGCCCTGCATGCAAGGTGTACAGCAAAGCATGTATCTAGTCATCTTTCTAGTGTACCTAAAGTGCACGTGCATGACCTTAGGGTCCAAATTCGCCCAGCCCCAGTGACCTTAGTATCCACCAGGGATCATTCATTTAATTGCTGGGAATTAAAACAAGGATCATTTTATTGGCAGCTCAAACACTGTTTAACTGAATTGTAGGCCCATATGGAAGCCAGTACAATTGCTTAAGGTCAAGAATATGGCTTTCATATGGTGGAAGCCGGGATCGGAAGGAGCACGGTTACCGCAGCTCATAGCTCCAGTCTCACAGGTAAATTGGTAGGGAGGGGGCGAGGAAGGGGTCTGGTTGGTTTTGGGGGAGTGGGGAAGAGGGGAGGCAACAGGGGCACATAAAAAATGGCGGCACCCAGGGAAGGGCCTCGGGTGGCTGGAACGGTATGTGGAGAATGCATATTCTCACCCGCTGTTCCAGCTACCTGAATGGCTAATGGCCCTTCCCTGGGTGCAAATGTACATGTATCACAATTCCAGAGCTAGCAGAAGTGAATTAATGCACCTGATGGCATCACAGGAAGGACATCACCGGACTTACATCATCGCAAGTAATGACATAAGAACATCTGCTCAGGTGACCTCAAAGGAAGTGACATTATAAATGCAAAAAAATAAGTGAGGTTAGTCAATTAACAATTAGCACTAATGCTGACAAAAGGCTATTTTAGTTGCCAATCTGTTCTCAGACAATGGTATCAGAACCCTGCCTCGTACGAGGGGCAAGCGGCGCCTCCTAAGCAACTCAGCGCCTTCTAAGAGATCGGTTGTGGCGCCTGCAAGAACCTGTGAAAGAAGGAAAGTGAAGGTAAGGATTGTGGAGCCCAATAGTTTATCGGAAACAGTCCTGGTGTGCTCCCAGTTAGCTGTGGGAATCAGGTTGGAGCGTGAGAGGGGTGCAATGAGGGGGTAGATTTGGAGCATAATGTGGATCAAGTGGAAATAACCCTCGAAGGAGCCGGCACTTCGGCGGTGCATGAGGCGACGTTGCCTCAGCCTGAGGCAGACAACTGGAATCGGACTGCAGGAAAGCTAACTGTCGAATCTACTCAAGGGCTTGATTCAACTATAGATACCTCCTGGGATGTGAGAGTAGTTGCTGGCCTGCTAACTGAATCACGGGCAAAACACGCTGAGGCCGTGGAAACTCGCAAAAACACTGCCAAAAACACCTGCGGAGGAAGTCCATCAGAAGTGGCTGTTAGAGCCTCAAGGGATAGGTCGAATGAACCTCCCAACGTCACCATGGTATAAGTGAGAAGTTGTGGACCCCATGTATAACGTCCCACCTCAAGAAAAAGCTACCAGCGCTATCGGAGAGGGATTACAACCTATTGAGGAAAAAACACTTCTTTTATTTAAAAAAAGATAGAAGTATGGAGGAGTCGGACTGCTACGAAATAGCCGACTGTGTCCTTGTGGAGCCGGCAGTGTTGATGGAAGGCAAAATGCAGCAGGTCCAGGTGAAAGGCCAGAGCTTGGGGAAACAACCTCTAAAAATGAAGTCTTCCCGTTCCTTCCAATTTTGACTTTAGTAGCATTCTGACTGTGAAGGATGACCAAAGACCCGGAGCATCCCAACTGGCGCAATACGAAAGAAACCATGGAGAGGTAGCTGAGGACAGAACGCTAATCTTGCAGACGTGTCCCCTTCCACTGGTTTTGAGAGTGAGCGACTGTGATGGCCGAAAGGACTGGACTGACGACCTTATAACAAATGTTGTTAGTGCCCACCCACTTTCCGGCCCGTCTGAAGCTGCATCCACAATTACAGAGAGCAGAGGGCTCAACGAGCCCCAGCCCACATGGGGGCCCCTTACTAATGGGCGGGGAGCAGAATTGAGGTTTGAAGCCGGATGGTGGATCGCCCTCTAACCTGTGGACCACTAGGGTGTCTAACTGAGCCCACTACAGTGCGGCGAACAAAGAAAGTTTAAGATCGGTCCAAATGAATGCAGTGCTGAAGACCAGTTGGGAAAGGAGCCCAGAGGTTTGTTTGTGGTGGAAGTTACCAGGGGGAAAATGGAATAAGGTGCGAAATAGAATGGGCCGGTTCCTGCTTATACTGGCAAAGCGACGTATGGCGATAGCATGGAAATTGCCGCAGGGCCCGGTCATCAACCTATGGCGGAAGGATGTACGGAGATGGGGCTTAGCGGAATTAACAGTGTTGCAGAAGGTAGAAGCAGAGGTTGAGGGGGAGGTGGTCACAGTTCAATGGTCTCAACTGCTAAATGATCTGTCAAGGGACAATGACTTGCGTCCGCCGTGAACTTGCAGGTATTAGGGGGAGAGTAGGAGGGAGTTGTGGAAGAGGAGAATAGGGGAAATGAGCGGGAGGTGGGCTTAGTCAAATCTCAGGGAACGCACTTACAGAAGACTGTGTGTGGTCATTATGGGGAGGTGAAGGACTCAGGGGGGTATTGGGGGAGGCGGGAGGGGAGGTCAAGAGGGATGGGAGGGAAGTGGTAATAGTTGAATAGTTTGATTCAAGTTGTTAATGGATATGGGGAGATTGCTGGGGGGGTTGGAGGGGAAGGTTGTGAGAACTGTTTTGTTAAAATGTCAATAAAGAGAGTTTAAAAAAAAAGATCGGTCCAAGTGGAAGTGCATCAGGCCCCTAGGGGCCTACGTGGTCTCGCAAGTGAATGTGGAGCCCAGGGTTCAAGATCACAGCCATCGCCTTCAATTTCTTCGGAGAGTTTGTCATCCTCAGGCTCTTCTAGCACCCCTACAGTGGCTGGATGCAAAAGGGAAAAAAAGGAGGAGGAACTTCAGCCAACCTAGACTCAATCAAAGGGTTGAATCAGGTGGTGGAGGCCTGGATGTGGGCATGATGGCTGCATTATTTATAACTTTGGCTCCATTTCTAATGTTATATGAGGCTCTCAATGACAACTTAAAAGACACTCGATTATGCTGACCATGATGCATTCAAAGCTGATCTTCATAGAAGGGTTTGTGACAGCAGCCCAAGGTTCCTTTGGAATTCCTTACCTAGGAATGCCACAGAAGAAAACCTCCAAGGTCAGAGGTAGTATAAGTGAGAAGTGCCACCCAGTGGAGGTGGTCATGGGGAAGGGAGTAGGACCGGCAGATCCTTTGGTAGGAGCTGACTCAAGTGCCCTGCAGGGCCCCGGTGTTGGGGAAGAATCTCTGGCCACCAGCTCGGAATCAGTTGAAAGAACACCCCCAGGTGGTTGTGTCCTGGAGGGAGGGACACTAAATAGACCTGAGGGAGTAACCGAGGAAATCCCACATAGAGCTTACCCAATACTTGAAAGAAGAAAGTTGAAAAAGCAGACGACAAGACGTCATCAGCACATTGCCGAAAAGAAATCAAAACATGAATCTCTTGGCAAAAAAGCAAGATCAAATGGCCCGAGAAAATTCTTGAAGAACCTATCCCTGCCAAGCACCCCTGAGAAAAGTTCAAGGGGGCAGATCTTGAGTGGGGTGGCTGTATCCAAAGATGACCCAAAGGGAGGCTGCGGTAAAGAGCTGGTACTCATTAAACACAGCGGCGAAATCTCTGAAGAGGAAGAGTCTCTGATGACCTTGGTTAAACTGCTAATGAGCCTTTCACACACTTCATGGAAGGATCAAGTCCCAGACAAAGAGTCACCCGACTTCTTTGGGAGAGTCCAGCTTGAACAGAAGGATCGGTGCTTGGGCAACCTAGGTGTGTGTGTCAGCCTGGGGGGGGGGTTATTGTGGAGATAGCGTCCAGAACCCGGGTGCCCAAGGCCTTCCGAAGAGGGAACCGCATGCGAAGCAGGGGCCCGGGAATGAGTGCCTCTGGTGGATCCCTAGTGCCCTGTCTACCACTGTGAGAAACAGAGTGTTTTGGACTTTGGAGCAAAAACATAATTCCCTCACAACGATCACAGTCGCAAAGCCAAATCATAAAGAAGCTGGACCCGAAGACCAGGACGTCCGCAAAGGTACAATAGCTGACAAAGGTGGTGTGGTCAGACGGCGTCCATGGCGGGTCTCTGGCAACAATCATGAATATAAGCATCTTTTCAATCTTCGATGCGCTCACGAACATAGGCACACCGTTGACCAAGACAGTGGGCCAAATATCGGTAGAAAGGAGGTGAACCCCTTGTTTGGCAGATCAAGTGGTGACAATAGTAGAAGTACGGTCAGAAATAGGAAGGTCCTCAAACATGGTGTCTATCTGGAACGGCTGTTCAGCTTGGCGGACGGCCTTATTCTGAATAGATATAACGTACTGAGACTCTTTCGTTGTATACCTAAACTGAGAACTATTGAAACCTGGAACATTGACTTGGTGGAATTACCCCATGATAATTGTGCAGACAAAGTGCACATTTATCTTTCATCCAATTATGTGAAAGGAATGCTATTGGATGAGGCTGAAGGTTTACTTTCATTGGGGTTCGCCCTAACAAACTTGGCCACATATAGAAATTAGATTGTCAAAGACGGGGCGGAGGGCCATGGGGATCCGGGAAAGGTGCAGGGAGGGCTACCACAAAGACAGGATCGACATACTGAGGGGATCAGGGATAAGGGGAGATTTGAGGGTAAAGAGGATACTAATGTGGACAATCCACAAACTCTTCAACCAGGGAGCAAGGTCCAAGACACATAGAGGAAAGTGAGTGACGTATGTAGTTAAAATAAATTTGGGTGATGATGAAAAGACTTTGTGGGCATGGTTATCAGAGCCATTGGTGGTAAATAAAAGGGTGGTCTAGCATAAAAAGGCAACCTGGGAGGGGAAAGCCACCTTCATTTCTTGGAACACCTGTGGCTTCAAGCACCTTTTTGGTCTGGGAGTTCCGTAGTCGAGCCCCCCAACTGTAATATGCCTTCAGGAATCCTGATCATGTGACCGCCCAATAATGGAAGGATATTCAATCATACTCAACCGGGCCATAAAGGGGAGGCCATCCTCTGGCCTTCTGCAAGCGGTGGAGATGGGCTGCAATATGGTGGTTGTGGGGACTGAACACCCTGAACCATATATAAAGATTGTGTCCATCGAAGCTGCTTTCGATCATGGAAGGGAACACTACATATCATGTAGAGTATTGGAAAAAACGGGACACAAGGGAGATCAGCTCTTTTTAGATACCTTTGCTGATACTCTGAAAAAGTGTTTGGAAGCCCACCATGTCTTTGAAATCATAGTATGTGGGGATTTTAATCTCCCTGATTTTGAATGCGGACTGAACATGACAAAATGGTGTGGGGGTAGGGGTGGGGTTGAGAGGTCGAGGAGATGGATGTACGCCCAAGTAACAAGGGAGAGGAACCTGCACAAACTAAATGGCTAGGTAGAGGGGGACATCCTGGGAAAACCCACATGGAAAGGGGGAGGAAAGACCAGCACAATTGACTATGTGTTTGTGAGTGGGAAACTGCTGAAGTACATTAAAAAATTCAAAGTCAGAGAGACACCAAGAAATGACCATAACATTTTATATATATGTTGGTTTGCTCTACTCATTTAGCTGCTCCCAAAAAAATCTTTCACACAGAAATGGAGGTTACACAGGGAAGAAATAGACTGCGAATGCCACGAAGGGCTCTTGCATGAGAGAATGTGGGGTCAAGTTAGAGTAACGTTCTGAAGTGACCTCATTAGAAGATATTAAGTACCCCAGACTTTTGTTGGATTTCTCACATGTGGTGGCTGCTCAAATAAGACTGTTTCCACCCTGAAACACACATACAGCACAGATATCATGAGGGGAAAAAGGCATCTTAGAACTGATGTGAGACAAATCCAGTTAGAGCAGGGTCATTTGATGCGGGAGAAGTTGAGGAAACATCGACAGAATTTCCTTAATTGGAGATGAGCATACAAATGGAGGTTGGACCAAGCTGACGCAGAATCCGTGCTATTTGAGATGCAAAGTAAGAACATAGCGGAGTTATGGAAACAAATAAATTCAGTGGGATCGGATCTTAGAGCGATCCAAGTAAATGCAGTTTCTGAGCATGGATGGGTGAAGGACTACACTGACCTTTTCCAGAAGCCAGATAATGGGGGGGAGGTCCAATCCATATCTAAAGAGAGACCCCATGGGTCCTGGGGTATAAGAACGAATGAGAAAGAAGATGTCTACGACTTAATAATCAATGCAAGTAATTCTAGAGCAGCGGGGCCGGAAGGCCTAATGAACGTAATGCTGAAAGCTGAGGATAGGGCATGGGCTGATTTTTCTATGTTCAAAAAAGCAGGAGCGAGGCGTGCACTCCAATTCCAGGCCAATATATTACCTGAACAAGTGTCCAAAAACAATCACAGGGTTAAATCTCAATCACAGGGTTGAGTCCCTTTTTGCACTGTTGTGCTCCTCCAAGTGTCCAAAATATTCACAGGGTTAAATCCCAATTTGCTGACCAATAGTTCACAGGGTTGATTCCCTACTTGCACTGTTGTACTCCTCCAAGCGCTTTCGTATCTGCAATACTCATCAGGGAGGCTGAGTTGTCATTCAATTCAGGTGAAACCAATATAAATGCAGTTGCAGTCTCTAGGAATTATGGTCAAAGTAATGAACCCATTTAAACAATTCAGGTGACCAGTGAAAGACTCCCCTCCAACACACACATCATACCCTTAGTAGGGGGAGGGGGAAACCATGATTATGGCTCTCCAGTGTAGGGCAAAATAACCCTGGTGTCCGGATCTCCACAAGTTAAATGTTCAAAAAAGCAGGGGCGATGCGTGCACTCCAATTCCTGGCCAATATATTACCTGAACAAGTGCACGCCTCACCTCTGCTTTTTTGATTTTTCTATGAGTCCTCTTAAAAAAGATTGAAAAGCTGAGAACAGTTCCGGACTCCTGGAAAACATCAATAATTGTCCCGATTTTTAAAAAGGGCATCCGGAACGACCCGGATAACTATCGGTCTATTGCTGTGCTGGATGTTATTGGGAAAATCTATGCAGCTTTACTGTTAAAAAGTCTGAGGAAGTGGATCTCTGACTCTTTCAATTTCGATGTATATCAGTCAGGCTTTGTTAAACAGGCGGTACACCTTTAAATGTATTTTTCCTGAAGACATGAGTTCTTAAAACCAAAAAAAGATATATTTGGCGTTTGTTGACCTTTAACAGGCTTTTGACTCCGTCGATAGACAGCTGCTCTAGGACAAACTGGAAGAGGGGGGGTGCCCGGGCAGACTGTTACAACCAATTCAGTACTTATACTCTGACACAAGTTTGAGAGTAAGATTAGATGCTAGGGGGCGACTCTTGGAGTCGATCAAAATGAAGCGTGGCCTCAAACGGGGCTGCCCTTTGGCACCAAAACTTTGCAACTTCTTCATTTCGGATCTAGGGGCAG
Source organism: Ambystoma mexicanum (assembly GCF_040938575.1). NCBI lineage: Eukaryota > Metazoa > Chordata > Amphibia > Caudata > Ambystomatidae > Ambystoma > Ambystoma mexicanum. The sequence goes on from NC_090941.1 coordinate 996,626,289, forward strand.
CCCTGGACAAGGTAAGATCGTTTCCGCCAAAGCTCAATGGGTGGCGTGTGGGGCATTTGCTTTATGCAGATGATTTGATCTCAATAGACCAAACACCCATTGGACTTCAGTGTCAACTAAACATCTTGCAGGAACATGTAAAGAGGAACAGGCTCAGGATTAACCTCCCCAAAACTAACATTTTTATCCTGGAACATGCAGTAGGGAGAGGGTGCTCCAGACCGGTCTATTTGGGGATTTTGGTGAACACTAGCCTAAACAATAGTCCCAGACAGTCCAACTAAAGCTGATGGTCAAACACCTGGCTTCACAATCACGGATCATTTTAAAGAGATTTGGTCACTTTTCATTGATCCCGGTGGTTAAGTTCTAGAAGGCGAAAGTGATGGCCATAGTAACTTATGGAGCAGAGGTGTTTTTTACAACAGACCGAGCATGGTGGGCTATACTAGAGGGTCTGTTCTGGAGGAGCGTTTTGGACGTCCCTAGGAGCACACCAATGCCAGCAATCAGGTACGAGCTGCAGAACTGCTTAACTTTGGGCCAATGGAATTGGCTGGGAAGGGTTTTCCTCTTTATTTGCAAGGAAGGAGTAGAACACTCTGTCCTTGTACAGGAAGTGCAGAACTGAGCCCTCTGTAGGAGGGTTCAGGATTCTGAAAGAGACCTTATATGCAAAAAGTGAACCTACCTTGAATGTTTGGAATTCTGCACTCACTAAAATGTTGATGGAGTTGGGCATGACGGAAACGGAATTGGTGAGCAACCCAGAGGCAATTAAATCTAAGCTATGGAAAAACGATTGGGTGAACACAATAACTGAAAGGGGGGAGTATAAGTTATATTGTAAGTTCAAAGTGGATTGCTGGCATCGGAATACTATTGCAAGATATCTGAGATTGTTCCTGTGCAGTTCCTTTCAATCCAAGTTCTTGAAGTTTAGACTAAACCTATACCCTACGAAGGAAATCTTGAGGAACAGGAAACAATGGCCGGGGCCCGATCTGAATTGTAGGTTTTGCAACAGCCTTGAAATCGAGGAGTCCTTATACCACTTAACCCTGAGCTGTCCGGTATTGACGGAGAAGAGAAGCTTATATCTGGGTGAAAGTTTTACAGTTCGAGTGCGCTCTCCCTCGATGAATGGTGGAGTAGGCTCATGGGAAGAGAGAGTGTGAGCCTCGCCATTGTACTGATTACGTTCCTGGAAAATGTCTTCCAGGGATTGGACAACGTGGAGATGAAGACCCAGTGAAGGCCCAATTTAAAAGGAAGGCTTTTAATATGTTTTATACGTTTGAGGAGGGGGTATTGTGTATTGTGGAATGTGTTTTTGATTGTGCTTTTTAATGAAATGAGGGATTTGGGATTTGATAAATGTGTGTGTTTTTTGTAATTGGTGAAAGGTTTATTGTAAGCCATAACACTAATAAATACATTTTAAAACAGATATGTTAACTATGGTGCTTCCTTGACATGTATGCAAGAGTACATGCAGCATAGACTAAAGCATGGGTCTGCAACCTGCTGCTCTGCAGATGTTTTTCACTGCAGCTCTCAATGTTCTTTTGCAATTGCATACCCCAGGTCTAGGGCAACTGCCTGCATATGCCAGCCCAGTCTCATATGGCCAGATACTGCCATTTTATGCTAGCAAAAGCGTTACATGGCAGGTATAGTCATAATCTGGTTAATATTGCCGCACATATGTGGGCACTGCTATAATATCCTAGGTCCAGTCCCATATACGCAAGTGGCAGCATCTTTTGCTAGTTTACACCGCACATACTTAGAACAGTCATCATAGAGAAGATACAGCTTCACAATCCCAAGTGCGGCATCATATGTCAATTACAGCCTCCATCGGCCAAGTTCTACCATTTCATGCTGGTAAAGACTGATATGCCAGGTATTGTCAGGTATAGTATGTAAGGTACAACTTGAAGAGCTGACGTGTTGCCATTAAATGGCAAGTATAGCCTATTTGACGAATTGAGGAATTTGTCCTGTCTCCCCAAAGGGGAGCCCCTCGTGAGGCTAGGACGCTGAGCCTGCTCCGCAATACCCTCCTTAGGTGTCAAGGCAAGTGCAACCTCACCAGGAGAGACTCCCCCTTTGGGGACAAGGACTCATGAGGAACTCCCTGGTGCCCTTGAAGTGATAGCTTGTATAGATTTGGCTAATACACCAGACGTTATCAGTTTCATGAAGATTAAGTGAACCTATATCATCAACAACAAGAAACTGAGGTTATCCCTTTAATTCAGAGTCTCCAATGGACTGTGCCAAGGAAAGGGATGACAAACCAAACAACCAGCGTGAAGAGGTGGAAAGGTGAGAGAGGGTGGAAAGCCGAGATTACTAGGGGAAGCCCCCTGTACGTAACAGGCCAGAAGGAGGCGGTGCTGAGGCAGAACGAAGAGCCCACATAAGCCAGAGCGGCGCCAGCATGGAACGAGAAATGCTAGAAGACTGGCTTGTGAGAACACAGGAAATCCAAACAAGTTGGAACCAAGTGTTCTGCGGTGGCATAATCATGCAGCAATCGTGGTGGGCAGCAGGCCCGCACAACGACGCAGGACGGAACAACTCCCGAAGCGAGTCCTGGCAACAGTTCTATCCACAAGGCGGGAGCGGGACGCATATGAAACAGATGCTGTGGAAAGTGAACCACAGAGCTACGAATAAGCCGAGAGAGAGTCCAAAGTTCTGCAGGTACTGGCAATGTTACCCCTGAAGACAGACGGTAATACGGCAATGGGAAAACCGGAGAGCTAAAAGGGACTCATAAATTAAACAAAACTTGTCCCAGTACTAATGGGAAAAGAATTGGAAATAAGCAGATAAATCCAAACTATATTAATGAGATAAAGAGAAACACACAAACAACAGAGGGGGAGAAAAATAGAGTTGGAATCTTATTTCAACTCTAAGGGAAAGGTCAACCCATAGCCCGAATATAGGAAAGAACAGAAACCAAAGAGAGACATTTTGGGAGTCAAGACTTGTGATGTCAGGAAGATAAATATCATACATGAAAGAGCACCCCAGGAAGAGGTGAACTATAATTGGGAGTTGAGCAACCAACATTCCAGAGAGGAGAACCATATAAAAAGGGGTCTGGAGTCCTACAAGAGAAAAGGAATTTGAGCAGAACAAAGATCTTCTCTAAGAAAGAGGACAAGGAAGCTACCAGTCCCCTAAAAGAACTGCAGATCTTAGTCCAAAGGATAAGCAGAGACTATTTACATACGGTCTATTGAGTAGCACAATATACTCAAGAATGCCCTGTGAAGAAACACAGCATGATAGAGATGGGAGTCATTCTCCTGGCCTCAGTTAGTTATACTAGTGGTAGGGTCAGATAGATTAGATTTGGACAGTGGACAGATTTGTTTTGGACATTCACTCTGACTGACGAGCACCTTAATAAAATAGACAGCGAACACGCCATAGACCTAGGGAAAGGTAGGCCTTATTGTACTTTAAATAAACTATATGGTAAAAATGTTGTCACAGCGTCCGCGTCCTTCTTCTGATCACCATACCTCATTTGCCTAGCACATCCATGTACCACTGTGTGAGGAACTTGCCCCGGAATCAAACACCCCATAGACATAGGGAAAGGTAGGCCTTATTTTACTTTAAATAAACTATATGGTAAAGATGTCATCACAGCGTCCGCGTCCTCCTTCTTAACTCCACACCTCATTTGCCTAGCACATCCTTGTACCACTGTGTTAGGAACTTGCCCGGAATCAATCCCTCACCTGTAGTGGGACATAAAAAAAAAGTCCTTGGGTTCGGGTGCTAAGCTAGAAGCTGCACCCTCATGTGGGGCTGAATGACTGTCTGTTTCGAGTGGGGAAGCGTGAGTCGAGGGACTGTGCGGGGTGTGGGGTGCCTGAGACTGTGGGACATTTTTTGCTTAGGTGTGAGAGACATGTTGAAGAGAGAGAATTGATGAGGGTTCGGTTGACTGCGCTGGGTGTGGCTGAGCTGAGTGGGAGGGCTTTGCTGGGAGGTGACGGGGTGAGAGGCAGGAGGAGGAGCAGTGTGATGTTGGATTTTGTGAGGCAGACGGGGCGGTGGGAGGAGTTGTGAGTTTATGTGTGCTAAGTATTGATTGGTGGGTCTGGTGCACATCAACCTTTAGGATGGGGAAGCGCCTGCGTGGGTCCTCCCACGCCTCCGATAATTGAGAAGAAGATGAAGAAGAATCAGTGGACTGCCAGAACAATAAAATGTAACAATTTCAGTATTAATTGCACAGGCCCTTACTGATGGAAGTGTAAAAACCCACCCAAAACAATAATTATTTCAGGTACTTTTTACAGACACACGTAATCTCAGTCTAATGGTCTGGTGCATTACAATCTTGCTTCCGCCTTCTGGGGTAAGAAAGAAGCAGTATTTCTAAACACTATATTTCGTTTATTTCTATTAACCCATGAATGACAAGTGGTTCCCCACTCATAATGCAAGGGAAATACAACTGAACACTGTTGCCAGAAACAGGCAGAATAAATCAGTGTTAAAATGAATGACCTCTGCCTGATTCTATCTTTTTATGCAATATTGCAGTGCAGTTCCATTTGCAATATTCATTCAAAACAAATACACACCCTTAGCTTAGTGGGTGGGCATTTATTCAGAATAACCCTTGTTAAACCCTTTGAATGTGGGGCAGCTCGGGTTAGAGAAGACCCAGAAAACCCTTCCCAGCCAATTCCATTGGCCCAAAGTTAAGCAGTTCTGCATCATTCCGTCTGCAATCACTACCAATAATCAAAGTTCCCTTCTTCTGAATCAGCCGGTACATAGTCCGCTCTTCGGAGCACCCGAAGATCCGGAAATTCATACATCTTGGTAACTGTTGGCTTTGCAACCCGATCTCCTGGAGCTTTTCCTCTGAGGCATAAAACAACAAAAGCTATCCTCTAGGTCCTCATACCACACTTCACCCGAGTGGGTTTTCTGCATGAAATTCGAATCGACCAAAGAAGTAGTTTTATGTCCAAACTAATGGGAGACATGAAGACAATGATGAACATGTTTATATGTACATTAGTATGTGTAAACATTACTCAACTGTTATCCAGTCAACATGTCTTTCCTTGACTCCATGTATCATTCAAAGTAGTTTATTTACTTTCATTTCTCAGCTCCTGCCCTGACAGGCACATTGTGATGTAAGGGAATGTTTCATATGTATATATGTTGGTCCTCTGTGAAGCTCCGGCAGTCCCAGCCTAGCAGTGGAGAGGGGCATTTACAAGGATCCACTTAATAAATACAGTTGGAGCAAAGCTGCTTGGACTTACCTTATCCCTTCCTACTTCACTGCACTCAAAAATAATTCTGAAGATAAAATATGCAAAATGTTTAATTTTCTTATACAAAAGGACAAAATGTACACCCCTTCATGAATTGCTTGTGGTGGAGGCTCCCACAGTGCAAGCGGTCGTAGGTGAAAGGGACTAAAACACAGCCCCATTTTAAATGGGGTGGAGTGCTAAATCCAGGCATACATGCTTTTACGCCTTGATTTACCTGTATGCCCTATTTTCCTGCAATGACGAGACTTGAGGAGCGGAGATAATATCTCGGCCATGTATTCCTCCTCCTGTGCATCAAGCGTTTCTTTGCACGGCTGCATAGGATTTCATGCTGGCATACAGCAAATGGATTCCAAGACCAGGCAGATCCCATAGGAATCCATTAGTAAACACCATCTGCAATGCGTGTTTACAGGTGGCATTTACTTTTTCACAAGACATGGGCCTCATTACAAGTTGTGCGGTGTTGGAAAAGTGCTAGTAAAAAAGTACCAGTCATTCCGTGACCAGCACTTTTACCGCACCACAAAACTACAAGTTTTCTGGTGGGGGTCACTGATTTACCTCCAGCCAATAGCTGGAGGTAAATCAGACCCCCACCTGCATAAAACTGCTATTATTACCGTCACCTGCAATACCGGTGCCGGTAATACGGGCAATGGGGACCTACTGTGCTGTCCGCCACCTGTGATATCCCGGAAATTCCAGGATATCAGGCGGCGTAAACGGTAGGTCAGTTTGCCAGTATCCTGCCAGAATTACTTGCAGGTTAACCGCAAAATTACAATGAGGCCCATAGAGAAAAATGAAAGCGTAAAAGCGAGTTTATGCCGCATTTACTGTTTCCTCTTCTGCTCCGCCTGCCAAAGGTCTATAGGTGCATGCAGGGGCCCCCAGAGCATAAGTGATATAGTTGAGGGCCCCCTGCATACAATTTATGAATTTAATAAAATTGCCCAGTCAGAGTGCTGAGATTTATTTCATGCAACAGTGTTTTTTCAGTGAACAATACATCACATATTGACATTTAAGTGTGAGGGCCAGCAGGCTAAGGGACACATAAGCAGTGTCAGGGGGACCAAGAAGATTGACAGCGGGTAGCAGCTGGTACCTCTAGCTACCCCCAAATGACACCCATGTTTCACTGGACTATAGTCAAAAGTAGATGACATGATGGAGAGAAGCATGTGGGGTCAAGCAACACGCACAAAGAACGCTCAACCCCTGATAGAGTCCCCAGAGAGGAGTGAGTTGAGATGGGAAGCTGTCAGTGTAGAGCTTGGAGAGTATTAAATGATCTATATTTCATTGTTGTTCTCGATGAAGTGAGAAGTAGTGTTTGTGCCTTTAACTTCTGCTGACACCATCATACTAGTGTTTGACAAAATACTTGCAGCCTATTAATTACCAGACTTTTTGGGATTGGACAATGGACCGCCATTTCAAGAGGAACAGTTTGGGAGATTCTTAGCGGACCTGGGCTTTGAACATAAGAAGATCGCCCCATGATGGCTCAGCCCTAACGGAGACTTTGGGTAGTTCATGCAGTCACTCAACAAATCATTCCACATGGCCTGTAAACAATGAAAACTTGTTCAGAAAACCCTCAATTTCTGCCAGCCGACTGGACGACTCCACATTAAGCGACGGGACTCTCTCCACCAGAAGCATTTTTAGGTAGAAAGGTGAGACCCACGAACCCAGCCCACTATTCTTGGCAAACCCCAGAAGTCAATTTAAAGGCAGTGAGACAGAAACAAGTGTCCACAAATGAAAGCGATAAAATGGGAGTGACAGACTGCCATCTTGAAAGCGTGTGGAAGCTCTGTCTTTTTTACTTATATAAAATGATGCAGGTGTTTCTGTAAGGGGAGTTTGCTAATCAAATCCCCCTGCTTAAAGCTCCATGCCAAATGCATAGTGCATACATATGTACTTGCTGCACAGGTCTCCTGACAACTGCAGCACCTTCTCTTCTATGGAACAGGTCAGGGTCGAAGGTCACGTGGGCATTCCAGACAGCTGCTGTGACCCAAAGTCACTGAAGCCAGCAGGTGACAATTATTGCCTCATCAGTTTGGTGGTAGATCAATGCATAGGATTAAACTATGTCTGGTTATGGTATGATGACTTATATGAGCATACATTTATTAAAGCCACACCAATCTGATATCATACATGTGTCAAATGTGTGAGCCTAGACCAGCTATGTGAGGGCAATTTATATTCATGGCAGCCTAGCTGTCTGCACGGCTCCCAGTAAAACAATAGGCAGGACGCTGGCCTCCTTTGATTCCCCGGGAAAAGGGGAGGGGGCAGGGAACACCTCCCCTTAGATCACCTCCCTTTAGGTAGGAAGTCCCACCAGCAGATCTAATCGGAACTGTGCTTGAAAGCGGCACTCACATAACAAAGGCCAGCCTCAAACCATGGTTCTGCACACCAAAGGTTCTTTGATGTTACACTGGTCCCAAAAACGGCTGAAACCACAAAGAGGAGGTTTAACCAACGTCTTACTATATGGAGTAAGACTATGGGCCTCATTACACGGAAGGCGGTAATGGTTAACAGCCACCGTTAATGGTAACGGTGACCGTTAACCATTAACGCCTTACTACGAGGTCCCTTAGCGGGTTGGTGCTTTAACGCCTGCTTTTTGCAGGCGTTAAAAACCAACCCGCTAAGGGACCTCGGAGCTAATTACGGCACCGCAAAATTGCGGTGCAGTAATTAGCGCCTTCCCCATTCCCATAGAGCCCTATGGGGCAGAAATGGGAATGGGGAAGGGCAATGGCGGAAGGGGGATTTACCGCCCCACCAACCTTGGAATGGGGCGGTAAATCCCCTTTCCGCCAAGGCGGTGCCGGTAATTTACCAGCATGGTCCAGGGTGCTAATAGCACCCTGGATCACCGCCTTCCGTGTAATGAGGCCCTATATATTCTACAAAAAGAAGTTGAGTATCATAAACATGCCTATATTTTAGGGTATCCTATAATATGGTTCCAAAATACCATTGTATCTGCTTGTTTGCAAAAACGAATTTTATTATTTCACATAAACAAGCCAAAACATATTGATAAGAAACAATTAATAAAAAAAGATCATATCACATAAAACATATATGACAACATTCTTTACAAAGTCTAAAAAACATCAACACAAGTAAACCGATATAAGTGATTCCTAGTATTATAGTATATTTAAGGTCCACCATGTATCCCCATACTATGAAGTATTAAAGTTAACATACATCGGTCGGAATTAGTTGCAGCAAATAGGATTTAAGTGTGAACGAGACACACAGTGGACCTTAAATATACAATAATACCGCAATTTGCGGTACTGTTATTAGCTCTGAAGTCCCTTAACAGGTCCCTTCCATAACGCCTGGTCAGACCAGGCGTTAAGGAAGGGACCAGCTAAAGGGCCTCGGAATAGGGTGGTAAGGGATTACCGGCACCGGTGTCCTTACCGGTGCCGGTAATCCCTTACCACCTACCTCGTAATGAGGCCCATTACCTTTTGAATGCCCCTTAATTCTTGAAAGTGCATTTTGAAAAACAAAATGCCATCTTTTGCCTTATACTGAATTTCATTCTGGTATTTGCAGTTGCCCATTGATGCGGCTAAGGCCACAATTCTCCACTTTTTGCCTAACTTATTTCTATATGGATTTATATATTTGTGAGTACTGTGACGCTACACCATTTCTCGTCACTTCTCCCCAGGGGGAGCCCTTTCCTGTGAGGCTAGGGAGATGAGACTGCTACACAATAGTCCCCTAGGGGTGGTAATATGTGGGAAGATCTCATAAGGAAGGACTACCCTCCTGGGGATAAGGACATCCACCTTGGGAAAAACCTCCATACCACCACCAGAGCACATAAACCCCTATCCTCATTGCCACCCTTTTCTTCCACTATTGATAGTGGGACCATGTGCTATTGTGAGACACTGACTGTTCCAAATGTAAATATACTGGGACGGGGAAGAACACAAGAAGGACCTAGAATGGGTATGTGGAAAAGCAAACAGCTAGTGTTACGAGGAGACCCTCGGAAATCATAAGGAATGAACAAGGAACTCTTAAAGATGGTGTTGATGTCGGTGTCCAGTCAATTGGTCGACAGCAAACTGGTCGACTGCAATTTGGTCGACACCATTTGGTCGAATGCCAAATGGTCGAATTTTTTTTTTTTTAATATATATGTGTTTTGTGGGTTTTCGTGTGGGGAAAAAAAAAAAAAAAAAGAAAAAAAGGGGGTTGGGGGGGGACCCCCCCAAAAAAAACCAAAAAAGGGGTAAAAAAAAAATTAAAAAAAATTCGACCATTTGGCATTCGACCAAATGGTGTCGACCAGTTGTCCTGTCGACCAAATGTTTTCGACCAATTGACTGGTAACCGTTGATGTCACACAAGGGTAGAGTCAACAATATAAAGCAACAAGCAAGAAAGGACTCAGAGACCCATCGCGGAAGAGGTGAGACCATGAGTGCAGCCTGGGAAGCTCAAACTGGGCTTTTAGGAGCAAAAGCTGAGCAATATTCACCTAGACTCCCCTGATGCGGCCTGTGAGCTCTTCCGCAACCTCTGTGACTCTCTTTCCCTCTCCATTCTTCCCTACGGTCTGACGCACTCAGCTAGACACACCTTGGATACTCTAATCTCTTCAGACATCCCCCATCTCCAAACCTTTCACTACTCCTCTCTCCTGGTCTGATCATTCTCTCCTGTCCTCTCACCTGGACCTCCTGGGTTCCCCTGCTAAACTGCCACTGGCACTGACACTCAACCTATGAAGTGAGTGTCAGTTGCAGCTTTTGCCACCACCTTCAGTCCCCTTCCTACTTTTGCCACTGACTCTCACTCTGACACAGCCCGTACTAACCTTTAACTCTCCATCTTCAACACTCTGGACATCCTTGCCCCTGTTATGAGGATCTGCATGAAACCTGCCTCCAAGTGCAACTCCTCGTATGACTCTGACCTGGCCGTTCTGAAACGCAAGCTGAGTGGAAGTGGCAGGCTTCGGGCACATCCTCTGACAAACTGGCTTGCCGCCTGTGCCAAAGGCAATGCAGACTCTCCATCTGCTCAAAGAAGAGGGCCTATATCCAAGCCCGTATCTCTGCGGCCACTAACATTATGGCTGAACTTTTCAAAATCTGGAATGAACTTGCCAACCCTGATGCACTCTCCACTTCTCCTCTGCCTTCCCTGACCCTCAGCACTTCTCTGGCCTCTCACTTCATTTCTAAATCTCAGGTCATCCTGTCCACACTCTCTTCTACTCCACACCCTTCTCCCTCACCTGCTTTAAGGCCTCCCTTGGCCCCTCTGCCCCTTCCACTTCTACTCTCCTCTTTTTCTCCAATTACACATGATAAGGTTTCTAGACAGGTCTGCTCTATGAAAGTCTCATCCAAACAGGTGCTGCCGTGCTCCTCCAGAACTATCAAGGACACCATTGTCTCCCTTGCTCAAGCCTTGGCCGATTTCTGCAATCACTAATTTGCCACTGTATCCATATCCATTTCATCTCCACCTACTCTCCTAACTTCCAGTGTTAATCGGATTATACGCAGCTCTCTTTCAAGCTCCCCTCCTCTGCCTCTTCCTCTCTCATTCCTGACTGCCTGTCTGCTATTCAGGCATGGTGCACTGCTAACGATCTCTGCCTTAATGCAAGTAAGACAGAGATTCTTCTCATTGGGACCACTGCTACCTCTTTACCTCCCTCTCTCTGGCCGCTGTGAGGCAGGCATGGTATCACAAGTAAGGACACAGACATAAAAGGTACAAGTTTCAACAATTTTATTAAGTTTGACTGGAGTTGGAGACATCCTAACTGGCCCTATTTCTATAATGGGAGTAGTCTCGACCATCAAAGTAAAATAAAATGATCCAAGTCAGTCAGTCAAACAAAGGAAATAGTCTGTGTCAAAAACCTATACTTGTCCTCAGGTTTCACAATAACTAAGTGTGAGAAAATGTATGAAAATAAAGAGTGTATCAAAAGAAAGTCAGAATGGCAATAAAAGTGGCTCACCGCTCCCTTCTCCAAGTTCAGTTCACTGGGGTTCTTACAAAATTCCTTCAAAGTACCTCCTCAGAGGTATTCTTCCTTTTCCCACTTTCCCCCAGAAGCTCACTGTCTTCAAAGCCCTGGTCCTCTCTAGGATGGACTACTGCAACAGCCTCTTTCTAAATCTGCATGCATCTGCTCTTCGCCCTCTACAACTAATCCAGAACAGGACTGCAAGACTTGTCCTTGGCCTCAAGCGCAGGGATCATATCTCTTCAGCTGTGAAATCTATCCACTGGCTCCCTGTGGGTGCAAAGATCAATTACAAGACCCTCTCCATTCTCCACAGGGCTTTCTGGGGCCCAGGGACCACACTACATCCAACTTTCTCTTCCTAAGCATCTTCCTTCTCGACCCCACCGCTTATCTACCTCCAACTCTCTCAGGGTCAGATGCTACTCCAGGCAGATAGTGGGGGGTAGATCTCTGTCCTTGGCTGGGGCCTCCCTCTAGAACATCCTCCCTGCCTCTCTCAAACTTGAGCAGGACCACCTAAGGTTCAGAAGCAACTCAAGACCTTCCTTTTCGTTTCCGCTTTCTCTCTCCCTGATGTCCCTGTCTGTTGCGCATTCTGGTTACCTGGCCACCCACTCACCCTACAGGACCAGGCTCCTGCACAACCAGTTGCCCTTGCACTGACTCCGGGCCTCCCAACCACTTAGGGACTGTATCTGAAACCCTACAGTCCCCTGGCTATCTGCACTTATGAGCCACATCCCTGGCAGCACTCATGAATTCCTTTGCACTCTCCCCTCCCCCCCTGGCACTTCTCCCCCACTGCCCCTCTGCCACTTCTCCCCTCTCCCCGCACTTGCACGATTTAAATGACACAAGGCCTAGTAAGATCGTTGTTTTGTCCTCTTTTTGCCTTCCCTTCCTTGTCTTGTCGCGCAGAAACACTTGTGTACAGGCGAGTTATAAATTACTAATCATATATCATATCAAGGTGAGTGGTATGCAGAGTTCAAAGATTTCCCATAAATCTGTTAGGCTTCCTTCGCCTATTTCAATGTCAGTTCAATATACATCACAGTTCTTTTCAAATGGGTTCTTTCGGGCTTCCCTCACCCGGATTCACAATTCTCAAACAAACAGATATTCACAAAGTTCCTTCTTAGTTACTTTCACAGGCTGCCCTTGTCTGTCTTGAAACACTTAAACACATAGCTGAAAACACCTTCCAGCCAAACAGCTCTGCTTCATAGAGCTCGGGAGAATTCCCTTCCCCAAAGGTTGTACTTCTCTTTCACAATGTTCACCTATCAGAGACCTTTGCAATCACATAGTATTAACCCCCCATTCAAGAAAACTCCAACAGCAGGGTCCTTATCATTATTTCCTTGCCAGAGACCTTTGCAAACAGCACTGTTTTCTCACCCCTGTGCATGGCCACTCTGACAATAGGGTTGCTTTCTCAATGTCCATGCCTCTTACACTTGGTTTAGCAAAACGGGCTCTCGGCCACTGTGTTCCTTATTTCACAAAAGCATATAGTTCATTAGGAGGGGCCCACGGCCCCTCTGTTCCTAGTTTAACAAACAGTTAACTTTCACATTGGCCTTTCAGGATCTCTGCATGCTCTCGTTCCCTCGCACCCTTTCCTTCAATGGCTTCAACACATTTCACTTTCAATATTCACTGTTCTGTTATCTTTCAAGAAGCGTTTTAACAATTTGCCTTCTCACACGGCAGTGCTCTGTTACTTTTGTTCTGTTACCTTCCAAGAAGCGTTTAACAATGTGCCTTCTCACACGGCACTGCTCCATTACTTTGTTTCTCATTGGCTTCCTCGCCAGCTAAATACATTCAATGTCTTTTATCCTTCAACGCATAGCCTTGCGTGTAACACTGTAGCTTTCACAATTGCGCGTATCACAATCCGGGCTATTCCTTTCTTTGAACTCACCGGGTCTAATTGCCTTCGCACGTCCTTAGGTTTTCAACTTGTCGAGGTCAGGGTCTTGCCCACCTGCCCCTTAGACACTCCTGGGTGGGCGGCCTCGGGGGGGAGGGGTGAGCAGTTTGCTGGTCCATGGAGAAAAGGGATTAGCCAGCCCTTTGGCTCCCTTCTCTGAACTCTCCTGGCTTCTTGGAGACACAGATCCCTCGCACGCATTCTCCTGCCTCAACTCGCAGCCTGTTAGCGTCTCAGCGTCCCGTTCTTCCTGGCCTGGTTCTCGGCAGCTCTCTCTCAGCTGATCCTCTGTCTCGCCATCCAGCTTGCTTTCCTTCTTGGCCCCTGTCTCGCTCTCTGTGTCTTTCTGTGCTCCACCTTTTATAGTTTGGAAAACGGACCATGGGTTTCAAGCGTGTGTGATTGTGACTGAGCGCCTGACCCTGCCTGGCCTTATTAGTGGGAAAAGGCCAGTACATGTTACTAGTGGTTATCTTCCTAGTCTCAGTCTTCCTCTTCTTCGTCTGAGTAGTTGGGCTGATAAGGAAAAGAGGGGAGTTATGGGAGTTGTAGTATCCCATAAAGGTAGACGGAATATGGGGGAAATAACTGTCAGGAAATGGGGGATACCATGTTTCACCTTCCGGTGTCTCTTCCCCACTCCGTGAGGACCCCCTACCCACGTGATCTAGTCCACCCAAAGAGTAGGGATCCAATAGTGATTGCCCACTCTCTGGCCACCTGAATAAGGGATCCCCGGGGACTGATTCGTGAAACACCTTCAGGTTTTTCACATACCCTTCCACTATAATAATAATAATAATAATAATTTGGCATTTATATAGCGCTACGAACCCTCAGGTATCTGAGCGCTGCTTATTATTACCCACGGTGGGTGGTGCTCATTTATCGACCTCGGAAGGATGAAAGGCTGAGTTTGGCCCCGCCGGGATTCGGACCTGCATTAGCAGGCTCTGCACGGATGTCAAAGCAAGCGCTCTGCTCGCTGTGCCACTTGACCGGAAGTCCTATGCGACCTTCACCTTGACCTATGCGATATGGACGAGACTGCTTCACAGGGGAACCTCTAAAGGAATTCCACATTACCCTGATCTTTTCCCCTTCTATGTTCCACTGTGAAGCAGTAAGATTGCAAGTCCAGAAACCATCACATGAGCCACAGTTTGATTCCTTTCACTGATTTATCCATACAAGATGAGAGTGGTTGGTGATTAATTAAAATTTTCTTCCTAATAGATGGTACTTGAGATGTAGGGTTGCCAATTTTATAGCGAGAGCTTCTTACTCCAAAACTGAGTAATGTTACACCCTGGGAAAGAGTTTTCTACTGGCAAATAGTATGGGTGTTCTAAGCCGTCATGACACTGTGATAAGACGCCACCTAATCCAGTTAGGGAAGCATCAGTTTGAATAATGAAATCTTTGGAAAAGTCTGCTACTTTTAAAAAGAGATTTTGACAAAAGGTTTGCTTTAAGTTGTTATAACAAACTTCATCCTCATCTTTTCACTGGAGCCTTTGTGGTTCTGCATTTCTAAGCTTACTAGCAGAAACGTTTGGGATGAACCTACGACAGTACCCTATCAATCCAAAGAAAGCTCCTAGATCTCTTTTGGTTTTCGGGGTTGGTGCCCTAAGGACTGCTTTAACTTATTCCATTTGGTGTTGTACACTACCGTTCCCTATGAAGAAGCCTAGATATTTTACGGCTTACTGGGTCAATTTATACTTTTTGGGTTGGCTTTGAGCCCAACTTTACGCAAAGCCCTCATGATGGTATACAGGAGATGGAGATGTTCTTCCCATGTCTTTCTATAAACAATGCCCTCAATGTATGCCCCGCTGAAACCAGAATAAGGTTGTCAAATTATATCCATTAATCTTTGGAACGTCGCAGTCCTGTTGGAGTTGAAAATGCAATTTATTCTGTCTGTCCCATGTGGCAAGATCTGGCAGTACCCTTTCATAAGGTCTAAGGTTGACAAATAGACTGCATCTCCAAATGTGTCTATTAAGTCGTCAATACGGGGCATGGGATAGGCATCGAAGGAGGAACCCTTCTGAAGTCTATGCAAAACCTCCAGCTCTGGTCAGGTTTTGGTTCCAGTACTATAGGAGAGGACCAGCGGAATTGAAGAGGGTTCAATGATGTTAGCTTTTAACATAATCTCCACCTCTTTGATGACAATCTTTTTGCGGGCTTCTGGTAATCAGTAATTTACCTACAGGAGTACATATGTATTGGTAGGTTCCTTTCACTCCTCCTGGTGTTTCACTAACAACATCAGGAAACTGTATAATAAGATTGGTTAGATCTTCCTTCTTATTGTTTGTAAGTTCCTGGGGGATTAGGTTTAGGTTATCCATTTCTTGTGGTACTAAACAGGATAAGATGGTAGAGTGAGAGGCTGACTGGTTTCCGTTCCACTCTTTTAAAAGATTGATGTGGTAAATATGTGTTTTCTGGAATCTATCAAGTCGTAACACTCTGTAATTACATATTCCTGTCTTTTCAGTTATTTCATAGGGTATGTGCCACTTCGAAACCAACTTATTTTCTGAAGTAGGCAGGAGGACTAGAACTTTCTGTCCCACAGAGAAAGATCTCAGATTGACCTTTTTATTATAGGAAAGCTTTTGCTGGCATTGGGCTTTCTCCATATGGGTATGGACTACATTCTTACTAATGCCATATGCTCACGCAATCTTGTGGTGGTTTGAGATAGTGGTATTGGGGCCTCTTCTCGTTCCTCTGACGTTTCCCGAGGCATGTGCAGGACATCCCTAGGCTCTCAACCATACAACAGCTCGAAAGGG
This sequence comes from Ambystoma mexicanum, assembly GCF_040938575.1. Taxonomy (NCBI): domain Eukaryota; kingdom Metazoa; phylum Chordata; class Amphibia; order Caudata; family Ambystomatidae; genus Ambystoma; species Ambystoma mexicanum. The sequence goes on from NC_090941.1 coordinate 996,642,447, forward strand.
GAAAAACTGGTGTAAGCTTGTGGGATTTTATTTACAGCGAACAAGACCCAAGGAATCATACGGTCCCAATATTTTCCATCTTTATCCACCAGTTTTCTCTGAATTATTTTGACGGTCTGATTAAATCATTCCACTGGCCCATCTGTTTCAAGGTGATAAACAAATGTTTTCAAGGTGGCAATATGTAACAACTCTTTCACCTCTCCCATAAGCTTAATCATAAAGTTTGTACCTTGTTCTGTCAGGGTTTCCTTTGAGAATCCGACCCGAGAAAGAAATGGAAGCAGATGTTTTAATATTTGCTGTGTATCGTTATTTCTCATATGAAAAGCCTCAAGGTATCTTTTGGCATATTCAACAATTACCAGGATATATTAATGACCTAACTTAGAGGTTTCAAGAGGACCAATTATATCCATTCCAATCCTGGAAAAAGGGATGTCAATTATTGGCAACAGATTCAACGGGGCTAGAGGAGGAATATATGTACGGGTCTTCCGACAGATCTCACATGTCTGAACAAAATATTTGATTTTAGTATATATTCCTGGCCAATATAATGTTCCACTAACCTAGGCTTGAGTTTTTACTTCTCCTAAATACCATCCCGTTTGGTTAGATGTGAATGGGCAATTTCAAGAACAATCTTTCGGTGACTTCGAGGTATTGCCAATTGAATTTTAGACAGACCTTCTCCTGAGATTTCTCCTCTATATAACAACCCCTATTTCCTTTTTCACTACCCTCTGCTTCTGGTATTACCTGTAAAAAGGCTTCAGATAACAGGGGATCATTCCTTTGTGAAAAGGCTAAATCATTTGAGAAATTCTGGTTCTTCTTCACCAATACCAGATATTAAAATTGGTTGGGGTCTTTTATCGGCCTCTCCAAAACCCAACATACCTAATCTGTAGCCTCTTGTTCTAGTTCTTCCTTTAACAGGTGGAACAAAGCTCTTTTAAGTATCCCTTGAGCTATCGTTTCCCCGGGTTGGATTTCAAATGCTGTCTCCCCATGGTTCTGTAAGAGCACCTTTATATCTTGCCTGAAATCGGGATCAATGACTCCTGCTAGTACTGACATGAACTCAGACTAATTTAAGACAGCTTTTCATATCTCATAGGACCTGCAGCCATAAAAGGTGTTCTTTACACAGACACAACACTTTTAACATAAAATGTAATGTAATAATGCTTACAAAGTGAGTGACACTTGAGGGACAAGTGTTTGTAAGTCCTGCAGAATCAGCCAATGACCAGGAAATGGTGCATTTCCTGCTCTGGTAGGTGTCGGGCGACCACAAAGATGTCAGCTAGCAGCCTGTTTGACTTCACACCATTAGGTGTTATCTGATAGCAACCTTTTAACCTCACACAGTTAAGTGTTACTTGATAGGGATTCAAGAACAGGAAATTGGATGCATGGAAACTGATGGCGTATAGTGTAGCATAGCTTAATAAGAGATAAAGGCCACCCTTGCTTTTAAACTAAACCACCACTTGTTCTATTACTTACACATTCAAACATGTTCTCTGAATACATGGCTATCTTGGTCATAGGTGTGATGTTATGTTATGTTATGTTATATCTGCTTTTGCTTTTGCTTGTTTAATGAGAATAAGAAACCTCAGAAGATAGGGGGTCATATTAAATGCATTAACATGATAATTCCAGTGTCAAGTGTATAATTCAGAGCAATGTGTCAGAGTGGTATCTCTTTGAGTATAAGAACTTTACAATTCCTGACTGTATATGTTTAGTCATATTGATGAGAACATGAACCTAGGCATACCTGTCTTTTAGCGCTGAGAGACAGCCTAGGGTGAGTTTTGAACGAGTGACTGATGACCAGGGGTCTGTTTTCACAGCCTCAAACAAGGTGGATGAATACAGTACGTCCAATCCAAACTTGAACCCAAAGGAGCCCGTTGTAGCTATTGTGTGGGGTCTGAGGCTCTGTTACTCCATTTTTGAAACTTCAGGGTTCCCCCAACTTGTTTTAGTTGAGCCGCATCCCACTCCTGACGCCATATGTGAAGCAGGTATTGTATCACAAGTAAGCACACAGACACAAAAGGTACAAGTTTCAACACTTTTATTAAGTTTGACAGGGGTTGGAGACTTCCTACCTGGCCCTATTGCTATAATGAATAAAGAAAGAGAAGATTCAAGCTTTTGAACCCTCCCGTCCCCTGCACACTATTATGTGTTGGCTAAACCAACTACTATAACTACTATAACATTAAGGTAATAATGTCCATGAATAAATAGTGAAATTCAAACAAAACCAATTTTGTAAAAACACATAAGTGTATATATTTGGTTTTGGATTAGATCGTGCATTGGATACAAAGACAAAAATAATCACAATGTTGTTACAGAGAAAGAAAATAAATTGAGGAAATGTTGCCAGTAGTCTGCTTTCAATTGGCGATGCGTTTCGAAGATGGACTCCTATTCTTCTTAGGCCTAAACAGACTATAAACAAATATACACATTACCAAAAACAGAGTTTGACCAAGGGTATTATACAGTGATTCCTAAAAGGTTGAAGAGTGAATCCTAAAAGGTTGAAGAATCTCTAAATAACAAAAAAGTAACTGTTTCTAAGGTTACAATCAACAAAATGTTAATATATTTACATCCACATCAATTTGTGTTTCATAAAGTTTATAAGGACCATAATGGTTCAAAAAGACCAGTCCAATCAATAATTCCCAAATGAACGCCCCTAGAGAGGAGCATGCCACTTAAGTGGCGATAGATCCAATATGACTCCCCGTCCGCCTTCCCAAATATCCAGTGTGGAGAAAAATAGAAATAGTAAGTCAGAATTACCTGATGAAGTAGAATGATGTGAGCGCAATTTCTAATGCCCCAAAGAAAACAAGGGGTAGTGCATATCTTGAATGCAGGAGGCTGCTTCAAAGAATGAATGATGGTGACCAATCGATCAGTATTTAATGGAGATAGATCAATCTGGAAAGGAATATTTGAAATAGATAGGACACTGGTATCAAGAATCGTGTAAAACGTAGTAAAAACGTAGCAAAAAAATGCCAATTAGTGTCAAAAGTTGCTTAACGTAATCGTGTATGTACAGATAACTAAATCATCCCAAACAAGGGGGTGAAAGGATTTCTAGGCAGGTACAAGGCAAGGACTTTATAAAATGGATCTTTCAACCAGATACATATGACTTAAGCTGTTCTTGTGTAGTATACGAGTCCAGTTAGATGAGGAGGTATTAGGTAGTCACCAATGGTTATGGGCAATCGTCCGCGTAGCGCGTAGTGTGTCTAGAGCGAGATCATTCAGATAAACGGGATCTACAATAACATATAGTGGACGAAAATGTAGATAAAGTATAGTCATAGATACGGAAAGATGAAAAGATGGAAACAGGGTAGATAAAGAAAGATGATGAAGAAAAGATAAATTTAAACTTACCTAAATAGAACATACAAATGAGATCTAGCGTGTCATGCAGTCATCCGCAAATCGAGCCAGGAAAACCATGGTTATTTGCGTGCCGTAATTTCTGCAGTCAACGTGCACAATTACAGATCGATATTTCAACTTCCAAACTAAAACAATAACAGAGATGGGGTAAAAAAGAGAGGTAATAGGAATATAGCTACGTGGGAGCCTCTAGCATCCTCATCGTTCTATACTGACTATGATAGATCTTACCTGTAGTATCGAGAAAGCCGTATAACAGTAAACGCGGAAGCATCGGCCACCGTTACCATGGCGACGAGAATCGCCATTTTAAAAGAGGGCAATGTGCTCCACGTGAGCCGTGCGATCCAATGAGAAAGCACGGACTACAAAAACTAAAGGGAGGACAGACCGTGTCTATCCAGTGGTAACATGGCGGCCATGATAGACTATATAGAAAAAGTAAACGATAGAACGCACTCTGTAGGACAATAATGCTATAAGCTCCGGAGTAATCCTAGAGGGTTATAAATTCAAAAACAATCGAAATAAGTAGAGATCAACAAAACTCAAAAAATAAATTCAAAAAAATGTATATATATAAGTTGGGAAATACTGAAAGTAATGAGTGGATGAAAAAAGATGATCTGAACTAAACAAATGCGACAGATGTGAAAGTAGAGAGAAATTAGAGAGACCCACTACAAATAGTCTAAAATAAGTCGTAAGGATGGTCTATATTAGGGTCTGGCGGTCACTGGTGTCACAGGGTCCAACGTCACACAAGCTAATGTCAAAGAGATTTTGTAAGAGATAGCTAGCTGGCGAAAACGCCTTTCCCAGTATATGGACTGGTCTACATTCCAATAAATAAACTTTATTTTACAATGTATCTGTGGAACATGATTTAAGTAGGTATAAGGATTGTTAAATACAAACAAAGATATTAAACAAAGGTATTTTTATCCATATATTATTTGATTCAAATGGATAAATACATAATTTGTAAAGTATAGTCTAGTCAGCAATGCAGAGAGGTAAACAAATCACAATAATGATAATATTACATAAAGAGAGATGCTAAAAAAAACTCCATGGTTCAGTACTGTAGAGTACCAAGAAATAAATCACATAAAAGGTTTAAAGTCAATAAAATGTTACAGATTCACAGTCAAATTCAAAACCTTTTTCAAAAGATAGATATCTTATAGGAAACAATTGAGTGAATGTTCTTCGTTAAGACCTTTTAGATATACAGTGTCCAAGTAGTTGATCCAGAACAGTTCTCTCCTCAGGAGCATTGAGTGATAATCACCCCCTCTTTGTGTTTTTTTTACAACCTCAAGAATCTGGAATCTAATTTGAGCAATTGTATGGTGTTTAGAATTAAAATGACTTGCCACTGGTGATCGTTGGCTATTACATCGTATGTTGGATTGATGTTTTGACCAACGTTCCTTGGCTGGTCTAGTAGTTTGGCCTATGTAGAGTTTACCACACGGGCACTTGATAGTATAGATAACCCCTGATGTCAAACAGGTGGAATAATCGTGTATTTACATTTTCTTGCCTGTTTGGGGATGGGAAAGCATATTTCCCCTGGTGATGTTATTGCAGTGTGTACAGTTAAGGCATGGGTAAGTACCTTTCTTCTGGGTAGTCAAGAATTGCTGGTTTTCTTTAAGTGGTCTTTCTGCTTTAATTAGTTTATCCCTCAGGTTTTTACCTCTTTTAAAACACATCATTGGTGCTTTAGGAAACAATCTCAAAAGTGATGCATCGTTATGTAATATTGTCCAATGTTTCTTGATGCTTTTACTGATTTGGAAACTCTGATGAGAGAATTTGGATATGAATAGTAAAGGGATATCTTTATCCCGAGGCTTAGGTTTCAATCAGTCTGATCTTGACACGTTAAGTGATCTATTATTTGCCTCATTTAATACTGTGTCTGGGTAACCTCTTTGTTTACATTTTTCAATGAGTGTAGAACACTCAGTGTCAAGTCCTTCCGGTTCTGAAATGATTCTTTTGAGTCTCAGGATCTGGCTGTTTGGGAGACTTTGTAACATGGCCTTCGGGTGGAAACTTGAGAAATGTAGTAGATTGTTAGCATCTGTAGGTTTGTGGTAAATATTAGTCGCGATATTACCATTTTCAATCTTCAAGTTAACATCTAGGAAATGGAGAAATGGGTTCCCAATTTCCATAGTGAACTTGATTCTTGAGTGGACCGAATTAAGGTATGTAAAAAAAGATTTTAGTTCATCATGGGTTCCACACCAGATTCCAAAAATGTCGTCAATAAAACGTTTCCAAATCAATATGTATGGTGACCATTTAGGGTGGTCTAGTACAAAGTCACTTTCAAATTTGAACATGAAGGTGTTAGCATACATTGGAGCCATGGAAGACCCCATGGAGGTTCCTGAAGTTTGTAAATAGTATTTGCCCAAAAAACGGAAATAACTATTGTAGAGTATAATGTTCAATAGTTCAATGATAAATTCAGCTTCACCTCTGAGATTTGTTGTATTAAGAAGTAGCCATTCAACTGCTTCAATGCCTTCACCATGAGGTATGGAGGTATACAGGCTACAAACATCTAGGCTGAATAAAATGCAGTCTGTGCTAATAGCTGCGATTTCCTTCAAACAGTTAAGGAAGTCAGTAGTGTCCTTCAAGTAGGTGGATGTAACTTGGACAAGTGGTTGAGGTAACATGTCAACATATACAGACAGGGGGTCAAAAATACTCTCGGCGCCAGCGACAATGGGTCTTAATGGTGGATTTAGTCAGTCTTTGTGGATCTTTGGCAATCCATAGAAGACAGGAGTAATGGGATGTTTATTGATCAGGTATTCAAATGTTTTATCGCTAATCCATTCATTTGATTTAGCTTTCTCTAAGGTTTTGATGATCAGAGATTTAATCTTCAGGATTGGGTCATTATCCAGTTCCATATATGTACCTTCGTCACTCAGTAGGTCAAGGCATTTTTTGTTGTAGAATGGAGTATCCATTACAACGATAGCCCCACCCTTGTCTGCAGGCTTAATAGTTAGGGATTCATCCTTAGACAAGCTCTCGATATGATCAGGCTGACTGTTTTTAATGTTCAATGGTGAGTTCTTTCTGTAATTAATTCTCTTTAAATCTTGTAGGACATTTTTTTCAAATAGATGTAACATTGAATTTTGAATGTGGGGGTCAAAAGAACTTTTCGGACGCATTTCCAATGAGTCATCACTAGACTGATAGGATTCCATTGCAGGTTGTGTGTCCAAGGTGGTACGCTAGTTGTTTGCGATATTGTCCTGGGATAGATCCTCAGTTTGTGGAGTTGAACTAGATTGTTGTGGAACTCGATTCGGTATGGGTTCCCCTATACTACTATCACTGCTGTTACCTGAATTTGGTGACCCGTTCTGTCTTGGTCTTGCTCTATTAGAATTCCTCTGACGATAGAATTCCTGCCAGTTGTACACTATATCATTTAGATAATCAAATGTGTCGCGTTTGAATTTGCGTAATTTTCTTTGTTCAATTTCAGACCTATAATCTGCTAATTTGGAATTAATATCATCCAACAGGTCATACAATTCTTGAGGTGTTTTAAATTTCGAAAGTTTTTCTTGCAAAGTTGAGATGTCAGTGTCAATAGTCATGAGTGATTTATATATAGTGAGACGAATCAAATCTAACAAACATTTATTCAGAATTTGATCCCATCTAGCTACAAACGCTTTATTATCACTACAGAGTGTGAGTCTCAAATTAACTCTAAGACCCCTAGGTATTTTTAGTGATTTATAGTACTCAACTAAAGTACTTGCGTGGAGTTTTTGGGAAATCTCTCGCCTGATAATTTTCTCAAATTTCAAAATTAATTTATCAGGGTTATCTTTATCCTGTAACGATTTACCTGTATCCTTGATGAGAGAAAGGATTTGGCTAGCTTCCTCCGAGCTAAATGCTAGGGTTCTAGCCCCTTTATCTGTTAACTCATTGATCTTGGAAAATGACATCCCTAACGGATGTGCTTCCTGAGGCGGGTGCAACCTATTAAATATGCCACACTAGGAAAACTAGTGAAACAGTTACAACAAGAATACCGAAATAGGTGCACACCTAATGTGTTAGACTTTAGAAGGTAATAAATGAAGTTCTCAATTAAGTTTTCAGGTGCGGGGAGGAACTGAGATCCTGGCACAAGACCTCCACACATAACAAATAAAGAAAGAGAAGATTCAAGCTTTTGAACCCTCCCGTTCCCTGCACACTATTATGTGTTGGCTAAACCAACTACTATAACATAAGGTAATAATGTCCATGAATAAATAATGAAATTCAAACAAAACCGATTTTGTAAAAACACATAAGTGTATATATTTTATGCAAATATCATTTATTACCTTCTAAAGTCTAACACATTAGGTGTGCACCTATTTCGGTATTCCTATTTCAATAATGGGCACAGTCTAGACCATCAAAGTAAAATAAAAGGGTCCAAGTCCGTCACTCAAACTAAGGAAATAGTCTGTGTCGGAAACCTATAGTTGCTCTCACTTTTCACAATAACTAACTCTGTGAAAATGTATGAAAATAGACAGTGTATCAAAAGAAAGTCAGAATGGCAATAAAAGTGGCTCACCACTGCCTTCTCCAAGTTCAGTTCCCTGGGGTTCTTACAAAGTTCCTTCAAGGTGAGTGGTATGCACAGTTCAAAGATTTGCCATAAATCTGTTAGGCTTCCCTCGCTTATTTCAATGTCAGTTCAATATACATTACAGTTCTCTTCAAATGGTTCTTTCGGGCTTCCCTCATGTGGCTTCACAATTATCAAACAAACAGATATTCACAAAGTTCCTTCTTAGTTACTTTCACAGGCTGCCCTTGCCTGTCGTCAAACACTTAAACAAATAGCTGAAAACACCTTCCAGACAAACAGCTCCACTTCACAGAGCTCAGGGAGTATTCCCTTCCCCAACCTTTGTACTTCTCTTTCACAATGTTCACCTGTCAGAGACCTTCACAACCACATAGTATTATCACCCCCATTCGTGACCACTCCGACAGTAGGGTCCTTAAAATGATTGCCTTGCCAGAGACCTTCGCAACCGCACAGTATTCTCCCCCCATTTGCGTGACCACTCTGACAATAGGTTGCTTTCACAATGTCCGTGCCGCTTGCACTTGGTTTAGCAGAATGGGCCCTCGGCAACTCTGTTCTTTATTTCACAAAAGCATATAGTTCATTAGGATGGACCCACGGCCCCTCTGATCCTCTTCACAAACAGTTCACTTTCACATTAGCCTTTCAGGATCTCTGCACGCTCTTATTCCCTCGTCCCCTTTCCTTCAATGGCATTCAACAAATGTATTCACTGTTCTGTTATCTTTCAAGAAGCGTTTAAAACATGCCTTCTCACACGGCACTTCTCTGTTACTTTGTTTCTCATCGGCTCCCTTGCTGGCTAAATACATTCAATGGGCCTCATTACGAGAAGTGCGCTAAAAACGCGGTCATTACCGGCATGGAGGAACTAGCGGGTCCGTGCTCGTTTGACACTGCTGATAGCGGCTGATTAAGAGTGTGCGAGCACGCGCTAACCCCCATGCCGGTAATGGCCATACCGCCATGCCTCTAAAGGCCCTCCAACCCCCCGATAGCGCCATCACGGGACCCGCCGATACCGCCTCCGCCTAGGAGGCACCCCTTAATACCGATCCGGTAATAACATCATGCTAATACTGGGCTCGTAATACCGGACCCAGAAGTAACGTCATCGCATTGGAACGGGAAATGTGCCGGCGGCCATCTTTAAAAACACAATCCATTGCAATCCTCCCAAACCACCAGTGCTGCACAGGAGAGACCAGGGCCACCCAAATCAACATGTCCAAGGCAACCAGAAAATCAACCCCCCGCCTGCACAAGAAGTGTTTTTCCGATGAGGAACTCAACATGATGGCAGCCACCCTCGCTGCCCATGCTGAGGACATAAACACCCATAGCCTCAAAAGGGAGGCGCAGCAGAGGAAAAAGGAGATTTGGGAGGAGGGAACCCGCAAGGTATCTGCAGTTGGCACCACCCCACGGACAGTCAAAGACGGCACGAAAAGTTGGGATGACCTCCCCCTTAGGGTACGCAACATCCTGGCCAGCAATCGGAGGGAGGCCATGGCCACAGGCGGGGTGCCCACTCCCCGACAAAACTAATGCGCTGGGAGTAGACGTGTACTACCTTTATCCAGATGGAGTCTATCGAGGGCTTCGGGGAGATGGAGACGGGTGCCGCAACATCTGGAGATGGAGGTGATTGACCCTGCAGACCCCAGTAGGGGAAACCATGACGTAGCACAAGTGGTCTGGAATAGAGTCTAGGCAAGGCAATGCATGTCCCAACACACACACATCAACATCAGATGGAGGCCCAAAACCTGCCACACTGAAATGCATGCTGAGTGCCAATCCTATTACCAACAGACAGCCAACACACACGGACCATTCCCATGTCATATATCACACAAACCCCAATAAAATGGCATACCACCTGCCATGCAGCATTCCTGAATTGAGACGTCACGGCAAATGCCAAAATGCACCCCTTCAAACTGCCCTGTGTGACAGACCTGTAAAATATGAATGCATGATAAATGAAAATCTCCACAGCACCATTGTCATGATCTCTGCTTCCAAAAGGTCAGGGTTTTCCCAACTCCCTTGGAAGCAGATCCATAACCCAGGTTCCGAGGGCCAACCAGTCCCAATTGGGACCTTTTGGACCCAGTCCTGGCGCCAGTGGCACCAGGCTCATAAATATGCCCAGTCCCAGCGCTGGAAGCGCCGGGCTCATAATGCTTGGGTGGACTTACCTGCAGCAGACCATGCTGCTTACTTGCCTGCCAGTTGAGCCTCTGATCCTCTTCTGTTTGGAACTACTTTTCCTGTTGGGTGGGGCAGGAGCCACTCCCTAGGTTCAGAACATTGGAACTCTTCTGGAAAGCAGGAACTCTTTTCTTACCTAGGCGTGGCTGTGGAAGGAGACACCTAAGCACTACAGGAGGCTATTTAAACCACACCCGATGGATGAATCTTGCTTTGCGTTATTCTGCATCCTCTGCAGCAGAACGCTCATCGTGTCTTCTGCATCTGATCCTGGGCCTAAGGAAAAAGGCTTACCATCCTGAATCCAGTCTTCAGCAACACCTATAAAGACAAGAAAGAACAGGTTAGCATTACGGTCTTCAGTGACAGCGCTTCACTTACCTGGTCCATCGGCTGTCATCAACGCCTCGCGCTGCATTCCGGCATCTGAAAGACAAAGGCTTACCTACTCTTCATGCGCCCCGGAGGTCTTCGCACTGCATTCCGGCATCTGAAAGACAAAAGCTCACCAACTCTTCGCACGCTCCGGAGGCCTTCGGCGCTGCATCCCGCATCTGAAAGACAAAACAAGGTGCGTTTAAAGACATTGGGGAACTTTAATACTCACGTGCCATTACTCCTTTCCACATCTAACCCAGTGGGTATTCCGGCACCCTGCAGCCGCTCCGAACTTGTACCTGCAAAATAAAAAGACAGTTAGAGCGCATCATGAAGCAGGCAACAAGCGCTTACTTACGTGCTTCCAGGCACTTCTATTCATCACACGGGCTCCATCTTCAACTCACTTCAGCCCGTCATCCACCATCGCCGGAACCCTGCAAAACAAGAGACATCATTACTAAAGACTTTTAAAGACATTAGAATTACTCGAAACTTACCGTTCGTGCAGTAAACGACGGACAGCAGTCCTCTGAAGTCAAGAGGCCTGCTCCCCTTATCCAGTGAAGAAACTGGTTACAGCACCCTGCCCCGAGGCAGATGGAGAGCACGGCGTTCACTTACCTAAGGTGAGAGCGTTGACCTTTGGGGTTATACAGGAGACGAGAAAGGGAAGAAGAGAGAGACATTCAATAACCCAGTTCATTAATCCCATATTTTCTATCTGCAGACATCTTACCTTTCGAGTCAGACATACAGTGCCCAGAGGTCCAGCCCAAAGAGCCAGCCGTGTGTTACACATCACCTTTGAAGATACGGCATACGCCCAGTCAAGACCGGCGCCTCTACGGGAATCAGGTGAGCGTTACAACCATATAATGCATCTTGCATGTAACACCATCACTGATGCCCTGCATCTCTTCTACCCCACCAGGCACCGATGGAGAAGATGTCAGTGAAGAACCACCCACAAGGGATTCCATGTCCCGGGCCAAAACAACTGCCACAGGAAAAACCACCTCCGGGGAAGCCTCGCAGCCCACACCAAACCCCAGCAGGGCGAGTGCCCAGGCCATGCCCGCACATGAGGGCCTCACAGCTTGCACTTTTCTGTAGTTAACATTAATACACCCGGTGTGTAAAAAAACATTTAATGCCTGGACATTGTTCATTTCGTGTGTATCCATTTTATTCATGTCAGTGCACAGTGCCCAACTCCCCACATACCCTGTGTGCATGTCCACATGGACCCAGTGTTCAGTGTAGCACTGACACATATCCATCAACGTCCCTGAGGTTCAGAAGTATTCGTCAATCAGTGATTGGCGTAGAGCATGGCCATCTTGTGCATCACGTACTGGCAGGGGTGCTGTTTCTCCTCCATCTTCATCCTCATCATCCACACCCGGTGCATGCATATCAATGTCAGGTAGCTGTGGTACATTTCTCCGGACGCACATGTTGTGCAGCATGACACAGGCCATGGTGATCATTGCTACCTTCTCAGGCCTATAAAGGAGTGTTCCACCAGACCTGCTTAGGCAGCGGAACCGCGCCTTCAACGGGCCAAAGATCTGCTCAATCACGACACGGGTACAGGTATGAACCCGATTGTACTCCTCTTCATGGCTGTTCCGCCGGTCCCGCACAGGGGTAAGTAGCCCCGGCTTCAAGGGATATCCTCCATCACCTGCATGCAAATACAAAGAAGTCTGTGTGAGTCACTCTGAGCTGCCACCTTCAGGATTCACAGCCATGGCCGCAGCAATTTGCTGTTGACATGCACATGTCCCTGTACATATGCACAAATATTATTTAGATGCATTGTATACTGCAATATGGTATGCTAGTCTGGATGGCGTTGAACGGATGATGCAGGGTGATTACTTGCATGCTGAAGCGGATGTACTGTGGATGCCGGACGATGTCTTACCTCCCATGATTGCTGTGTATACTACTCTGTGCATGATCACACTAGCCACATTGGCACAGTTGCAATCATGTTTGGTCATGCATTGTTTGACATACCCATGGTGGCCAGGTTGTGCGTCTTACATATTGTCATTGATATACGGCATTGGTCCAATGTGTGGCAGTGATGCGTCATGTTCGGGATGGAAGGTTCAGGTCAGGAGTGTATAGCTCTGCGTGCATTCTCCACTCACCGCCCATTCCCACCCTGGTGGAGTATTGTTAGGTGGAAAGCTGTGCAGTTCCCTCTGGGACCACTGCAAAGGATTTAGGGCTACAGGTGTTTGGCAGTAAACCCACTTGGTAGCAGTCTGTACCACACAGATTCACTTGGTAGCTTTGGCTGAGCAGTCAGACTTCCCTCAAGAAGAGTTAGGCAGTATGTGGAGTATACAAAATAGGGCAATCTACACAGTAGAACAAGCAAACACGGAACAGAGCTTCCGTGTAAAGATATATAGTTATTTATTTATAAAAACACATCTATGGAAAACACACTGGCACTAATACGGTAAACAACTTCAATCACAATTACTATAAGTAAATCAATCCCCCTAACAATAGTTCGACAAGTCTAGGTTCAACGGCACCACTTATTTGCAGACAGAGGTGAATGCTTTAACCTAGATGGCACTCTAGTATTCGTTAGGACGGGAGAGAAAAGGCAGGGTATGAAATCAACTCGGTACCAACACTTTTACGAACAAATGCAAGGCAAGTAAGGCAGGGTCTACTGTACATCGCAAAGTTCAGAGGCCAGGCCCACTCGGAGAGAGGCAAGGCGAAATGTTCCAAAAAGTATCACAGTGGAAATGCACTTTGAGTCTTTGGCGCAAATTGTCACAGAAAGATTGGACCAGTTCAGAACAGAAAGTTAAGAAGGCTTGGAGGCGACCCAATGGAGAGGCGAGGATTAAGACACCTCACGCTAACCGACACAAGGGAAGCCAGGCGGACACGGTACCTTGTATGTGGAGAGACAGCTCCGGTGGGGGCAGTTGTTCCTGGATGTGGATTCAAGTCGGGGCTTTGCCAAGAGAAGAGATGATCTCGTCGTCGAAGGAAAGTTGAAGATCGTTGCACCACCAGGGAAGGGACAAGCCGCGGAGTGCTCCGTCACAAGGCACCACCTTTTGGTCGCGGTACAGTGGGTAGTGACTATCCGGTTGCCGGGGTGCTCAGCACGGGCAATTCAACCACTACATCCTGGAACGAAGAAAAAGCAAAGGGGACTGGTTGTTCCCACCATTCAGGGGAAGAAGACTCTCCTGCCGGGAGATCTCCTCTGTCGTTGGGAAGTGGTGAGTCGGTTCAGCAGGGCTCTACCTGATGTGTCGTCGTTGCAGGTCGGCTCAGCTTTACCCTCGTCAGATTCTTAGGTCCTGTGGCGACTTCTGAAGATCCAGTCCCAAAAGCCCTGCTTTTATGCAGAAAACCCCCATTTATTCAGCCTAGCTGTCAATCAAAACACGCTAAGTGGTGAGCGGGGTGGCTCACCACTTGGGCCAATCACACCAGAGTGTGACTTGAGTTGGCACGGCAACTCAGTCCAGGGTGCCTAAACCCCCTCCCACACCCCCTGTGGTACCTAGACAGAATGGCACCACTTTGGAGGGCCTCTGTTAAGAAGCCCGCCAAAAGTGGAACAAAGGGCTCAACCTTTGGTTTAGGAGTCACAGAGACGAACACAGACGCCATTTTAAAAACCGAGTTCTGGCAGAAAATACCAACCGATAGATTTATTTAAGATAAATAAACCGGTGGTATGTTAGAGATTAACGAGAAAAAGTATTTACCTCCAACAATGGGAAGAATCCCATAGGGTTATATTCGGGGTCGAATATAACAAGTAGTTTCCACTGCCACCAGCCAAAACTCGACGAGGGGGGACGGGGCAGTGCCCCCTCGAATAACAGACCCAGGAGTAATAAAATTACCCCTACTAGTACGTCCACAATAGGATGGTTTGTACTAGTTCTGTTAGTAAATTTAGGTCTAGTAAAGCCAATGGTGACTACCAATTCTACATGGGTGCAGTCGAGGGCACCAACGCAATTGGGCATGCCTGCCAGTGCATGGAAGCCTACTTTGGTGTCGGCAATCTCCTGGGCAGTCCGTGGTAGGGATATGTGGATGCTAGCGTGCTTCAGGAGGGCATCCAGCACTTGGGTCAGCATGCGTGAAAAGAGTGGTTGTGAAATGCCATGCAGCTGGCCCACTGTGTGCTGGTAGGTGCCTGTGGCCAGGAAGTGGAGCACAGACACCACCTTTAGTAGCGGAGGGATGGCAGTGCATATTTTAATAAGGCTGACGATGTCATCATGTATCATGTCCTCAAGCCCAGGGACCACATCTGCCCAGCCATAAAATCTCTCCACTTACTCACAGTTGCTGCGAGGATCAAGTTCAAGACCCTCTGCATCCTTCGCCTCTGGAGTCTTCCCATCCCCCCTCAATCACTCCCTTGTGCACCCCCTTCTTAAGAACCCTCTTCCAACCCCTCCTGCCCAGCTAACTATCGCCCAATCTCTATCACTCCCTTCCTGGGCAAGCTCCTGGAGAAACTGGCCATCTCCCAGCTTAATCTCCATGCTGAATCTGTTGGTAGTCTTCATGACCATCAGTCTGGCTTCAGAGCTGCCAGAAGCATGGAAACTGCTCTCCTGAACATCCATGAGGACCTGCTCTCAAACCTTGACTCTAACACCCCTTGTGTTCTCATTTTGCTCGGCCTCTCTTCTGCCTTTGACACTGTCAACCACACCATCCTGCTCAACCGTCTCCATGATAACCTGGGTATCACTGGTCAGGCTCTGGCGTGGCTGACTTCCTTCCTCTCCAATCGACCCTCCCAGGTCCAACTGGGTTCCTTCCTCTCTGACATCTTTTTCTCTACCTGGGGTGTCCCCCAGGGATCTAACCTCTCCCCCTGGCTGTTGAACCAGTGCCTGGCAGTTCTTGCTCACCGCATCGCCGCTCTCTGTCCCAACTTCCATTGCTATGCGGATGATACCCAGCTCATTTTCAGGCTACCCTCGGCCTCCTCTTCCCCTTCCCTCATCTCCGACTGTCTTTCTGCTATCCAGGAATGGTGTGCCGCCAACAACCTCTGCCTTAATGCCAGTAAGACTGAGATTCTACTTATCGGCACACCCACTCCCTCCTTCCCTGCAGCTCTCTGGCCGGCCTCCCTTGGCCCTCTTCCTGCTCCTACCTGCAAGGCAAAAAACCTCCGGGTCATCTTCGACTCCACACTCTCTTTCTCTCCTCACATATCTGACGTCTCTAAGAAGTCACACTACCAGCTACACCTCCTCAGAGGTATCCTTCCTTTCCTCTCCTTCCCCCAGAAGCTCACTGTCTCCAGAGCCCTGGTTCTCTCAAAGCTGGACTACTGTAACAGCCTCTATCTAAATCTTCCTGCCTCTACTCTCCGCCCTTTGCAACTCATGCAGAACAGGACTGCGAGACTTGTCCTTGGCCTCAAGCCCAGGGACCGTATCTCTCCAGGACTGAAATCGCTACACTGGCTCCCAGTGGCCACGAGGATTAAGTTCAAAACCCTCTGCATTGTCCACAAGGCCTTCTGGGGCCTTGGGCCAAAATACCTTCAACTCTCTCTTCCTAAATATCTTCCTTCTCGAGCTCTTCGCTCATCCACCTCCAACTACCTCAGGGTCAGCCGCTTCTCCAAGCAACGAGCTGGGGGTAGATCACTCTCCGCAGCAGGGGCCTCCCTCTGGAACAGCCTTCCTGCCTCCCTGAAACTTGAGGAGAACCATCTCCGGTTCCAAAAGCACCTCAAAACCTTCCTCTTTGCCTCCGCTTTCTCTCCCTCTCTCCCCTGCTAAATCACTGAACCTGCACTGAATCTGCAACTGGCCACTCACCGATCTCGGTCCTTGGCCCTGCCACTCTTCCCTGCACTGCCTACCTGCACTACGGGACTGTCTCTGTATCCTACAGCCCCTTCTCCCGGCACTTACCTTGCACTTGCCACCAGCTGAACCCTATTATTTATCTTGAATTCTACTAACCATGCACTGCACTCTCCTTGCACTTGCCACCAGCTGGCCCTATTACTTATCTTGTATTCTACTAACCATGTACTGCACTTCCCCTCTCCCCTTCCCCTTGCACTTTTCCCAGTCCCCCTACCCTTGCACTTGCGCGATCTGATTGACACCTGGCCTAGTAGGATCGTTTTCTGTTCTCCCCTTGTTCCCCCCCCTGCCTCGTCGCGCCTTGAAACACTTGTGTATAGGCGCGTTACAAATGCCATATCATATCATATCTACAAGGCCTGGGGCCCGCTAAATTCAACTCTCTCTTGCCTAAATACCTCCCTGTTAGAGCCCTTCGATCTCTCTCCCCCACAGGTGCCTCCCTTTGGAATGGCCTCCCTGACCCTTTTAAATTTGAGCTGGATCTCCTTAAGTTCTGGAAGCTTCTCAAGACCTTCCTTTTTTCTTCTTCCTTCCCTCTCCCCCTCCCCTGCTAATGTCCCCGTCTGCCCTTGACTGGCTGTCTGGTTCCTTCAGAGTCTTCACAGGGCACTAGGCCCACCTAGTCCAGTGCACTTGGTCTCTCCTGACCACCCTCCCTCATCCTGCACTTATCCTTCCGGGCCCCTCCCCCCACAATAGCCTGGCTGGGCCTGCACCCTTTTAGCCCTTCCAGCCCCTTACCTCGCATTTAGCTCATGGACCTTCCTTCCCCTGCACGCTCTACTTTCCATTGGCTATGTCCACCTGGCCTCCCATGGCACTGAACTTCTCACAGACCCTTCCGCCCCGAACCGGCACTTCCCCCCCTCCCATCTTCCCTGCACTTCTCGTTACTGCACTTGCACGATCTGAATGTCACAAGGCCTAGCAGGAACGTTATTGTTTGTCCTCCCTGACCCCCCCCTTTTGTCTTGTTATGCCTTGAAATACTTGTGTATAGGTGCATTATAAATAACCAATAAATAAAAAAATAAAAAAGTCCTTGAGAGGGAAGAGGTGAGTCGAGGTCCTCAAGTAACACATCCAACTGGTCAGAAAGGAGCCAACACGCTGGGGTCAGAGAATTAATGTGTTGGTGGCGGGACCCATAGCGGGTGGATCGGATGGTCCTGGAACGACGCTGTGACCGCCAGCAGTTACCTGCCACAGAGTCGTGCAGGAGAACAGAGAGGAAATGCAGACGGCAAGGTGCAAGGCCTGCATCCCGGTGAAGAACCAGTGACGTAGTCCTGCAAAGTAGGTAATGGGGAAAGACAGAAAGTCCAGGTGGGGGCCGGGTGAAGGAGAAGTAAATCAAGAGCACATCAGGGGTTATCTCCCAACTCCCCCGCACAGTGGCTAGTCCCACACCACTGCTGAAGCAGAGATTAAGGAAGAGTGCATCAGAAGTTATCTCCCTCATCGCAGTGGACTAGTCAATACCACTGCTCATACAGAGCGCATTACGAGTTATCTCCCTCATTACGGTGGACTAGTCAATACCACTGCTCAAGCAGGGTGCAACAGGAATCATCTATCACGTCGCAGTGGCCAAGCCAATATCACTGTTCCAGCAGAGTGCATCGGGAGACATCTCCTTCGTCACAGTGGACTAGGCAATTCCAGTACTCCAGCAGAGGGCATTGAGAGCCACCTCCGTTGTTGCAGTGGCTCAACCACTACCACTCCTCAATAGACTGGCAAAAGGTTTGCAAAGATACAGAGGAGCCTGGAAAAGATATTTATTATCCGGACATTAAAGGGAAGCAAAATAAGGCTGTGAGCTTTTCCACTTCCTGGATGGAGTTGAAAGGACTGATAAACGCTTTCTGTATGGGTGCTGAAGAAGCGCTGTGGAGAACTTTTTTTTTAAAAACTTTATTTATTAATTGTTGGTGGTACACGTCGCCTCCTCAACATGACATTCCATACAATTCAACATTTCGGTTCTCAGATATTGAAACACGGTAACAACGCATAGAGTCTACACAATCAATACATTTCCGGGTCCAGCCGGGCTACTTCCAGCCGACCCCGATTCACACAAGTATACTCTGAACGGAGCCCAGATATCTTTAAGTTTGCATGGCCTCGGTAGTGACATTACATACTGTTCCTCACATTCATTGACATAAGACAGTTCTTTAAGAAAGTGATTTGCGCGTGGTGCGTATGTACTCTTCCATTGTTGTGATATACATTTTTTAGCCACTATGCATGCTACATTAAATAATCATCTGATCACCTTCGAGGTCTTCCCAATATCTCTGAATAGGTATTTTTGGGGCGTTAGGTCTGCCGGGATTTGTGTAATGTCTACTAGTATGGACGCTACTTCACCCCAGAACCTGTGAATTTGTGGGCAGCTCCAATACATATGGAAGGAATCAGCATGTTCGCTCCCACATTTCTGAAAGCTGGCAGAACCATTTTGTGTGAATTTAGCCACCTTCTCGGGTGTGTAGTGCAACTTGTTTAATACCTTAAATTGGATCGTGCATTAATGGACACCCTTTTGGTTAAATCACAGTATTTTTCCCATGCCTTGTCTGAAATGGTGGTTCCTAGATCAGCCTCCCACAGGATTTTGATCTTATTTGTCGTAGGCATGCTTGCCTGCATGGCTGCGTAGACCCCCGATACACTAACCCCCGCCTGGGTAGACAACGCAGCAAGGCATGGGTGAGGGGGTGGTTCGTCAGGGAATAGAGGCCACCTGGGTTTAAAAGCCATCTACATCCGATGATATTGTAGTATTTTCAGATGATCCCTCCCCATTCCAACTTTAAATTCCTCTAATGTTATGAATTTGCCATTGGGGTAGATATCTTTAAGTTTGAATTCCCCCTCTGGGTCCCAATTTGTTCGGACATCTGGGTCATACGATGGTGCTATGCCGGGGAAGTTCCAGAAGGGTGCTTCCGAGTAATAAGGGGTCTCTAATTCAAGCCTACGGAAAAGTCTAGACCATGCATGCACTGTTGTGCTAACCGGATGGAATGGGCAATCATCCTTATGTTTCTTGTTAAAGATTATGGAGCATAGGTCGGTTGGGCGTGCTGCGTGCTTTTCAATACCAATGTGTGGAAAAGTGTTCAGTTCATCATACCAGTATCTGATAAACTGGGCTTGTGCCACCAGGTAGTACAGCTCAAAGTCTGGGGCCGCTATACCCCCTTTGTTGTAGCGCTCCACCATTTTTTGCTACTTCATTCTGGCTGCACCCCCTCCCCATACAAACCAAGGATCGAAGGGCTGTGAAAAACTGTGTACCCGGTCACAGCGGTATGTTAGTAAATATATATAGTAGTTTCGGTAGGATTAGCATTTTCAATATGGCCACTCGACCAATAAGTGAGATAGGGAGTTTTGTCCATAGGCGAAGTTTGGTGGATATACTACTCAGCAGTTGTTCATGATTGTCAGCATAAAGGGAGGCTTTTTCACCAGACACGATGAATCCCAGATATCTTATTTTGGTGGGGTCCATTGCAGACCATATGTGTTGGTCGGGCATCGCGTGGCGGGGGACAGGGGAAATATCTCAGATTTGGACCTGTTAGTTTTATAGCCCGAGTATTCGGCAAACTCTTGTATGGTCTCGATTGCAGGGCCCAGATGTACATCTGGTTCTCGGATATAAAGCAATGTATCATCCGCGTATAGGGATATTGATTGGATTAGGACGGCCATCGTAATGTCCCTCTGCCCCTGGTGTTCCCTGATTGCTGCCGCAACTGGTTCCATTGTGAGGGCGAATAGTATGGGGGAAAATGGGCATCCCTGTTGCGTACCCCTACCCAGCCCAAACCAGTCGGACATCATGCGATTAGTCAGCACCCTGGCTCTGGGGTCAGAGTATAACAGACCGACACATCTCAGAAAGTATGGGCCTATACCCAATTTCTCAAGCACTTTAAACAGGTACAACCATGATACTGAATGAAACGCTTTTTCAGCGTCGAGTGATACAGCTACCGCCTGGGCTTCTGGTTTTATCTGGGCCATGATTCCAAACAGTCTCCTGAGATTGAGGGCCGTCTATCTGGTGGGGATAAAGCCACACTGATCTGGATGTACCAATGTGGGCATATGTGGCAGGATCTCGTGGCCAGGATCTTGGCAAAGATTTTAGCGTCACAGTTTATTAGGGACAAGGGTCGGTAGGAGGACATCTCGTTGGGTGGGCGTCTGGGTTTCAACAATACTGTTACTATGGCCTCTCGCATTGATGGTGGCAGGGTACCCAGTTCTATGGCTTCCTCCCACACCGCCAATAGCACCGGGGTCAGTTTGTCATTTAGCTTCTTATACAACTCAGCTCCTAGCCCATCCGAGCCCGGGGCTTTGCCGCTGGCCAATGATTTGATCGCCTCAGCGACTTCCTTAGTGGTCAGAGGTTGGTCTAATGCGAGCCTGTATTCTATGGGAAGCGTCGGGAGAGTGATGTTGTCGAGGTACCTTTTCACGTCCCCGGCTGATTTCGATTCATGGTTAGAGTAAAGGTCTGAGTAAAACCGGGCGAATTCCCTATTTATCTAATCTTAACTAGTGACCACTGTGCCGGCCCCTGTTAGTATGCTAGAGATCGGCGTGTGCTGCCTTTTGGCTTTTAGTAGGTTGGTTAAGGTACGCCCTGCTCTGTTACCCTCACCATATCTGCACGCTCTACAAGGGGTTGACATATAAAGCAGTTCTCTGGCAGCTAGTTTATTGAATTCCAATAGGCCACAATTGATGTCTGAGAGGGTTTTGTTATCATGGCCCCAAGCTCTTCCTTCACAACCTGACTTCCAATGCGCTCGCAGGGCCTTATGATCGTACCCGCTCACACCACACCATTAGGGGCCACCTCAGTATCCCACTCCACGTCGGGAACCATCCCCGCCTCGTCTTAGTTGCAGCGGCGGGGGCGGGGAATCCCACCTACCCCGCCCCACTTACTTGTCCTGTGGGGCCGGAGTGCACCTCAGCGTTTCTCCGTGCCGTTCCTGGGTGTCCTCGTAGGAGCGCCCCTGCGGGGGAGCAGGGCCCAGCCCCACGGGAGCTGACGCGGCCTCCCGCGTTACACGCCAGCTAGAGCTATGCCTTGCTCCGCCAGCGGCCCGCCCAGATGTCCGCACCAGCCCCCTCACAGCACGCCCCGGCTCGGCTCCTCGTGTGCTCCAACAGCGGTGATATCGCTGTGCCCCAGCCTGAGGATTCCGGGTCACTCCGCCTCTTCCAGGGGCTCCGCAACACAGCGTATTCCGCTGGGCCCCTCCCCCGTCGCAGCCGGGCCTTCCCTGGGCCGCCTCCGGCCTCCAGTAGATACCCTGCGGAGCTGCAAGGCGACGACGCCTCTTTCACACAGCCGCCTCGCCTTCCGGGTGAGATAGCATGGCAGTCCAGGCATGGATTTGCCCGATTTCTTCAGGGTATGTGTATGAGACCCTTCGACACAGGAATCTTCATTTTTACCGTGTGTAGAGCGGCTTTGGAAGGATATTTAGGACAGGATTTTTCTTATGAGCCGGAGCTCTCCTTTCAGGCGGCCATACTTGATGCGCGCAACAGCGCCCCCTCGCTGTGGAGAACTTTGATAAAAAAGAACCAAGGCAAGGGAGTCATTCCCCTAGCCCTGTTTTGAAGGGACTCTGAAAGAACTATTATCACGATAAAACTGAAGCAAGACACCAGGAGAAGGGAGTCATTCTCCTGATGAAGGAACTTTACTTTTGTTATGGACTTTTGGTTAGTGTTAGGGTTAGATTGCTAGGTTTCTGACAGAGGAGGGAGAACATATTATATTTGGTCAGACATTCTGAAAGGCCCCTTAATATTTCCTAGGTTGAGGCAGGTCAAGCCCTTAGAAGTAGGGAGAGATAGGTTTTTCTTTGGTAAATAAAGGTTGGTAGCCCCGAACAAGTACCCCTCCTTGTCAGTCTCCTTCTTCTATACCCTCACAGTACCCGACTATGGTGTGTGTACCTTTCAAGTCATTCTTATAAAACAGAGTAGTGTTGAAATCTAAACATGGAGATGAGGAGTGGAAATGTTGAGAGATCAAGTGAGTTGTGAATATTTTCCCAGGAGGAAATAAGATAGTGTTTACTCCTGGACACTGGAGGGGATATTTTCCCTGTTTGTGGCCCTGTGCTGCTTTTCAGGGCACAAGTAGAGGATACATGTGGGTGGACAGCATCCACCCACTTGTTTCAGAAAGTGGACATAACCCCCATTGGGTGTTTTGAGCCCAGCAAACTTGCTCAAGTGTTTAGCTACCATGATTTCACCCAGGTTATCATGCTCCCAGTGCAGATACTTACCCACAAGACTACATAAAAGTAATCAAAGCACAAGTCTTGTATTGGGATTTTGTTTTCCAGGGAATAATTCCATTGTCGGATTTGAAAGGTGGGCACCATTTATACATTGCCAGTGTAGTTATTGGAAAATCTACTCACTCCATTTATTTTTCCGGTTTTGACAGATTTTTTGAAAGGCCAATGTTGTTTTGCTTGTGCACATTATTTTAAAGGAAAAGGTGAATTGAACTAAATTTCTATATTTCACTTTAAGATATGTTTACTTACTCTGCATATATTCATGGGTGCCAGCTTTTGATTTTTGCTGTGGGGCAGAAATTCCCACACAAAGTGAAGCGAGGGAGCTCTACCCATCCCCTTTTGGCTTTTAGTAGGTTGGTTAAGGTACGCCCTGCTCTGTTACCCTCACCATATCTGCACGCTCTACAAGGGGTTGACATATAAAGCAGTTCTCTGGCAGCTAGTTTATTGAATTCCAATAGGCCACAATTGATGTCTGAGAGGGTTTTGTTATCATGGCCCCAAGCTCTTCCTTCACAACCTGACTTCCAATGCGCTCGCAGGGCCTTATGATCGTACCCGCTCACACCACACCATTAGGGGCCACCTCAGTATCCCACTCCACGTCGGGAACCATCCCCGCCTCGTCTTAGTTGCAGCGGCGGGGGCGGGGAATCCCACCTACCCCGCCCCACTTACTTGTCCTGTGGGGCCGGAGTGCACCTCAGCGTTTCTCCGTGCCGTTCCTGGGTGTCCTCGTAGGAGCGCCCCTGCGGGGGAGCAGGGCCCAGCCCCACGGGAGCTGACGCGGCCTCCCGCGTTACACGCCAGCTAGAGCTATGCCTTGCTCCGCCAGCGGCCCGCCCAGATGTCCGCACCAGCCCCCTCACAGCACGCCCCGGCTCGGCTCCTCGTGTGCTCCAACAGCGGTGATATCGCTGTGCACCAGCCTGAGGATTCCGGGTCACTCCGCCTCTTCCAGGGGCTCCGCAACACAGCGTATTCCGCTGGGCCCCTCCCCCGTCGCAGCCGGGCCTTCCCTGGGCCGCCTCCGGCCTCCAGTAGATACCCTGCGGAGCTGCAAGGCGACGACGCCTCTTTCACACAGCCGCCTCGCCTTCCGGGTGAGATAGCATGGCAGTCCAGGCATGGATTTGCCCGATTTCTTCAGGGTATGTGTATGAGACCCTTCGACACAGGAATCTTCATTTTTACCGTGTGTAGAGCGGCTTTGGAAGGATATTTAGGACAGGATTTTTCTTATGAGCCGGAGCTCTCCTTTCAGGCGGCCATACTTGATGCGCGCAACAGCGCCCCCTCGCTGTGGAGAACTTTGATAAAAAAGAACCAAGGCAAGGGAGTCATTCCCCTAGCCCTGTTTTGAAGGGACTCTGAAAGAACTATTATCACAATAAAACTGAAGCAAGACACCAGGAGAAGGGAGTCATTCTCCTGATGAAGGAACTTTACTTTTGTTATGGACTTTTGGTTAGTGTTAGGGTTAGATTGCTAGGTTTCTGACAGAGGAGGGAGAACATATTATATTTGGTCAGACATTCTGAAAGGCCCCTAATATTTCCTAGGTTGAGGCAGGTCAAGCCCTTAGAAGTAGGGAGAGATAGGTTTTTCTTTGGTAAATAAAGGTTGGTAGCCCCGAACAAGTACCCCTCCTTGTCAGTCTCCTTCTTCTATACCCTCACAGTACCCGACTATGGTGTGTGTACCTTTCAAGTCATTCTTATAAAACAGAGTAGTGTTGAAATCTAAACATGGAGATGAGGAGTGGAAATGTTGAGAGATCAAGTGAGTTGTGAATATTTTCCCAGGAGGAAATAAGATAGTGTTTACTCCTGGACACTGGAGGGGATATTTTCCCTGTTTGTGGCCCTGTGCTGCTTTTCAGGGCACAAGTAGAGGATACATGTGGGTGGACAGCATCCACCCACTTGTTTCAGAAAGTGGACATAACCCCCATTGGGTGTTTTGAGCCCAGCAAACTTGCTCAAGTGTTTAGCTACCATGATTTCACCCAGGTTATCATGCTCCCAGTGCAGATACTTACCCACAAGACTACATAAAAGTAATCAAAGCACAAGTCTTGTATTGGGATTTTGTTTTCCAGGGAATAATTCCATTGTCGGGTTTGAAAGGTGGGCACCATTTATACATTGCCAGTGTAGTTATTGGAAAATCTACTCACTCCATTTATTTTTCCGGTTTTGACAGATTTTTTGAAAGGCCAATGTTGTTTTGCTTGTGCACATTATTTTAAAGGAAAAGGTGAATTGAACTAAATTTCTATATTTCACTTTAAGATATGTTTACTTACTCTGCATATATTCATGGGTGCCAGCTTTTGATTTTTGCTGTGGGGCAGAAATTCCCACACAAAGTGAAGCGAGGGAGCTCTACCCATCCCCAGGTCCAATCACCCCATTTTACAGCAGGAATAGGAAAAAAGCCATATGATTTACAGGAAGGTATAAATGTTGTAAAATCTCAGCAACAGTCACTTAACCTGCTGATATGCCTTGGCTACATTCTGCTACAGGATACCCTGCTTCCCCTTGCTTTTCCCAGGCCCTCCAAACAGTTTGGTGCTGCTCACCCCTCCAATCACGGCTCAGGGGGTACATTGATGAGGCGCCCATCTCGTTTTGAGGTGAGCAGCACTTGATCATTTTCCAAGATGCATGCTAACACGGCACCAAGCCTGAACCCCTCAGGGGAGAAGACAGTGATTTAGAGGACCATGCCACTAAATCAGGAATTATTTTTTTCGATTTTGTTCCCCCATGCAAATACTTAGCAGAATCTCCACAGAGGCAAAATGGCACTCCTTCCCACATTATTATAAGAGAATGGTTGCAACTGTGCCTATGTATTCAGCTCCAATGCCTATATTATTGAGTCTCACCCCTAACTTTTTAGAACCTGAGCCCTGTTAATCTTGTTAACTTTTGAAGACCTGCGAAATTTCTTACTCTCGCCTTCTGAAGACCTCCCAGCTAAACAGGCTTGATCGCACCATAAGGCAATCCTGCAGTATATTCAACCTGCTCTGTCTGCCCGACATGACATCCTTAAAACATGCTTGCAGTTTATTTCTTTACGACAGTCAAAATAGTCCATATTTGTAGCTTCTGAAATAAAAACATATTGCTCATTTGGACAAGATGGGCAAATATATACTATTATTATTATTATTATTTGATATTTTTATTATTTGAATATTTATAAAGCGCAACTAAGGCCCAAGGGTGTATAGGCACTAGTGTCAGCCGTGGCGTGAGGACGTCTCCTACTCGAAACCTGTACAGATAATGATTTAGAACAAGTGAGTTTTAAGTGCTCTACGGAAGGAGAGGTACTCATCCATGACTCTTAGTGATAGCAGAGGAGCGTTCCACAATCTGGGGGCCATGACTGAGAATGAACGGCCTCCCAGTCGTCAGAGAAGGTGTGAGGCGGAGTATAGATGTCTGCCTGGGCCAACATTGTGCACAGCCCAGTGGGTGACACAGAGTATCTTAAATTCGATCCATGCCGCCACTGGGAGCCAGTGCAAGCGAAGCAGAAGCGCTATAGACGGGGTCAGACACGGGGCACCATTAAGGCCAGTCTTGCTGCTGAGTTCTGCAGCACCTGCATACACCGAGTCTGATATTTGGGTTGACCCAGATATATCTCATTGCAGTAGTCCAGTGACCCCATTATAGTAAATGTTATCAACATTGTTCGACTGTCTGGGGGTAACAGAGGTAGAATTTTCAGCAAAACATTCAGTTTTCCAAACCCTGCACTCCAAATAGCTAAGATCTGCGCCTCTCACAAGCCATTGGGCAGAGGTCTCACCCCAAGGCTTTTCACAGATGCATGGGCCACAGGGCAATGGCCCAGTGAGTCAGGCCAGTATTGAGAGTTCCTGAGAGTGTTCACCGTTTGGGGCCCGAACACCAAAACCTCTGTTTTATTTCCATTCAGTTAACCAGTGCGCCGACATCAAGTTAGCTATTTTATCAAGGCAGACACAGAGTTTTCCGGGAGGGTTCTGTTGGGGCATGGGGGGGTCCAACCTAAATACTGTGTGTCATCGGCATATGTATAAAAAAGGGGGACAAAGCTAACCCTTCGGGAACCCCACAAGTCAGACCAGAAGTAGAAGAGTGGTAGGCTTGAATCGCCCTTCAAGAAATTACTCAAACCACGCCAGAAGGGGCCCAGCAATACCAGCTTGCTTCAAACGGGTCATTAGGATGGCATGGTCCACAGTATCGAATGCTGCAGAGAGGTCCAGAAGAATTAGCACTCCGGCCCCTCTGTGGTCCTGGAGCAAGGCTAAATCATTCAGCAGTGAAATCATAACTGATTCTGTAACCATTGTAGGACGAAAACCAGATAGAAATGGGTGCAGGCACTGATATTTTCCCAAGAATTTCGAAAACTGGCGTAATCACGGCTTCCATCAGTTTCATAATGGCTGGAAGAATGGAAACGGGTCTATAGTTGGCCACCACCCTTGGCCATATACACAATAAATAATAATCAATCAAAACTCAGGTTTTGATACCTTTTATTGGACTAACAACATATTATGCTTAGATGGTATTTCCATAAACTTTCAAAGTCCCAGAGACCTCTTAATCATATGGTGGCCACAAGACATATGAGTAACAAAAGCAAACACAGACAGAGGAGGACATAACTTTTATACTTTCTAAAGGCAAGGGATTCTCCCACTTTAAACTCCATTGGCTGCAGAAAGAAAGTATGCCACGAATTCAGTCTTGCAAGGCCCTTTTATCTAAAGGGCCATACATTGGAAACGAAACAGACATATGATCAAAATCTGGAAGGCAGTTCACTTCGCTGAGAAGTTACATTTCAAACTAAAGTTTTGCACGTAATGCATAACGTGTTCAAACGTTTAAACAATGTGTTCAAACGTTTAAACGTGTAGCGTCTAATGAGTGAAACCCAGCATTATAAAAACAATGCTATTGCAGAGAAATTCCAAAACGTTAGTTTCAAAGACAAACAGGTTGAGAGGGAAAGGATATGCTTTTTTCACACCTTTCCTGTGCAGTAAGGACTTTCACATCTGCAGTGGTATGCATTTTCCAATGTTATAAGCAGATTCATGTCTTTCCAATTATAATCTGCATCTTCTGGGCAATCACAACCAAATTATTGCATGCAGTGATTGCAATGCCCCTCCTGACTTAGAATAACATTGCACACCCATGTTTGGAGACAACATCATTGTCCGAGGTTGCTACATGTTTCTGCAGCCTCCATGCTTTGCTAGGGTGAAACTACAAGTTAACGTGAGTTACTTAGGCGTACTTGTATGCATATGGTGGAGCTAGTACAGAAATATACCCTATGCTTCCAAGGTGGTATGTCCAAATATATCCTAGTTGTGCCTCATATTTTAATGACTCACATGCAAAGAGGCAAATGAAAAAATATGTTACCACTGTTCCAATGGTGATGTTTCCACTGTTTGCTGGGCATGGCTCTTCTTTAATAATGGGTACCAGTCATTTCTGTTGAGACATCCAAAACCGCCATACATGATGCCTTTTTCTTTACCAATTCGGGGATCTAAACACAGTGTGTACAGGTTGTATGTGAGAGGTAGTAGCGTTAGTCCATATTCTGGTACTGCCGATGTGGTTGCATGGAGGGTCTCAGGCTCAAAGTAGGGCATAGTGCGTCATAAATTCTATATCTATGTTCAGACCCACATTTTTTAGGTTGAGAATCTTTAAGTACTTGAGCTCCTATGTTCTTCTTTGTGTAGTATTCAAGAGATCACCTTTCAGTACCATTACTGACAGGCCATGCAGCGTGTGCTCATCTTGTATGAAGTGTTGGCCAACTGGTATTTCTGTTTTGTGTGCTCCAAGGTGGTGTGTCTTTGCAGGTTCAATGTTTGATGTAGTTCCTTGCATGTCTCACCAACATATGTTCCTTGTGGATATTTCTTGCATTGGATGAGGTATACCACATTGGATGACTTGCAATTGCATGTTCCTTGTATGTGGAATGTGTGGTTCTGTGGAGTTTTTACAGCTGATTCGGTGCAGATGTGTTGGCAGGTTTTGCAGATGCTAACATGGCCTGGGGATGTTCCCTGTCGTCTCTGTTCCTGATCTGGTAGAAATGTGCTTCTGTGCAAGATTTTCTAATTGTTTGTATGCAATTAAAAGTATTCACTGGAAGGTGTTGCACAGCTACTCGTCTCTGTTAAATATTGATTGTAGGTCATTAACAATTCTGTTCAATTGTTGGATGATACATGATGACCAATGGTATTCTTTCCGTGGTTTCACTGTCTCTATATTGAAGCAGGTTATTTCTGGATATTCTTAATGCTCAATCAAATTCCCAGCCAATTGTATCTGGCTGTGTGGCCCTTTTGCAAGAAGGAGGTACGAAGTGTGGTAAGTTAGTTGTCCCTTGTCTTCTAGTTGGGGCATATATGTTGATATCGAAAAAACAGAAACAACAGTTGGGCAAACTTCATACAAGAAGGGCACATGCTGCATCAGTGTCTGTGTGCCATAATGGCCCTCATTACGACCCAGGCGGTAAGCGGTAAACAATGCCGGTAAATGAATACCGGCATTGTTTTCCGCTAGGTCCGATTATGACCCGCTAAAGTGCAATTAGCGACATCGTAGTTTACGGTGCCGCTAACAGCACCAAGGTCGCGCGCGCGCGACCCTCCATGCCGTAAATACCGGCATGGTGCAAAGCTACGCAGATCACAAACCAAGCAGACATGCCCCTAACGCCATCGCCAAGGCCGTTAAGTACCTTACCGCCATGGTGCTAATTCCACCATCGCGAACCAACCGTAAATGGCCATGTGCAGTGTTCCCAGCTGCCACAGGTGCACAGAATCAGCACAGGTGGAGGCAATACAGACTCTCCCAGTGCAAAAAGAGCACACCCCACCCCTACCAGCCCCAGTCACACTCCACAATGATACCAATAGGACTAGTAATGTTGGGGCTGGAGGACCTGATAGCAATGCGAGGGCTACAACTGCAACAACAACAACAACAACAACAACAACAGGCTGCACAGAGGAGAGGCAGGAGGAGAAGGAGGGCAAGGCAGGGCCAGCAAGCCCCACCAGCACAGCCAGTGGCACCACGCAGGCAGCCCCCAATCCCACGCATCAGAGCCAGTCCATTCAACCTCACCGCAGAGCAGATCCACACCCTGTACCGACTGGACCGGGACACCATCACCAACATTGTGCACATGATACACAACAACATTGTCAGCATGATAGAAACACCCACCGCCATCCTGCCCCTACTGAAGGTAGTGTCCGTGCTCCACTTCCTGGCCACAGGCACCTACCAGCACACAGTGGGCCACTTGCATGGCATATCCCAACCATTATTCTCACGTACACTGATCCAAGTGCTCGATGCCCTCCTCAAGCACACAGACAACCACATCTCATTGCCACGGTCTGCCCAGGAGATCGCTAAGACCAAAGTGGGTTTCCATGCACTAGCTGGCATACCTGGTTGCATTGGTGCCATCGACTGCACCCATGTTGAATTGGTGGTCCCACATGCCATGGAGGTACCATACCGCAACCGTAAACTATTTCACTCAATCAACGTGCAAATGGTCTGCAACTCCATCAGGATCTTCACACATTGTTGTGCCCGATTCCCCGGATCAACCCATGATTCAATGGTCCTTCGGAACTCCACAATACCACGCTACATGGAGCGACATGCAGGCCCAAGATCCTGCCTACTCGGTGAGTCTAATGTCATGAGCATGGAAATGCGAAGTGTGTAGGTGATCGACGTACCAATGCATATTTCACCTGGCAGAAAGGGGGGGGGGGAATGATGCATACGTCACATGGCTGCGACTAGCAGTAGCCAGATCATACCCTGAGGCAGCACTCACGTCATCTGACAACTGTATACATGATGCCTGATCTAATCAGCCCTAACATGTGAATGAAAGTGTACCCCAACCATGACACAACCATCTGCAAGTGCATTGTACAAAATGTGAGCACATTGACTCCAAAGGAACGCACCTACATGCACGTCACCAAACACCATCTACTGAAAGGCCTGTCCCCCATAACTGCGCACAAAGGAGGCACATGTCAGACAGGAACATCAATGCACCACTACACAGACGGCAAGACCCACAAACTGTCCCCATTGACACCAGTATTGTTCCCTGGGGTCATAATGAGCCAGACAGCAATGTTGCAATCATGTGAGCTTTGACCTCACAGGACACGTGCCAGGTCACATAAAATAACGGCCTGAACGGACACAGTGGATGGGCAGTCACAAGGCAATTGTCCCCCCTGCATTGTGTCTTGGCATGCAAAACAGTACATGAGAGCCAAGAACATATACCGGTTGCATAGTGTGAATCCATTAGCACAACTAAATTTGGTGCAAAGTAACAGTTGAATGCAAGGCATGGTGGCGTGTCATGTTCAGAAAGCAATCTCATTCCTGACACATACATTGTTGCCCATTTACAGGTGATGCAGGCTATCCCCTGAAGAGGTGGCTCCTTACACCAGTCCGGAACCCACAGAACCAGCATGAGGAGGACTTCAACCGTGCCCATGCACGTACCCGTGTGGTGATAGAGCAGGCCTTTGGCCTACTGAAGGCACGTTTCCGCTGCCTCAGCAGGTCTGGCGGGGCACTCCTGTACCGCCATGAGAAGGTTGCGAAGATCGTCATGGCATGTGTCATGCTACACAATATGTGCGTCAGACGTAACGTGCCTCTGCCCCATGACGCAGAACTGCAACCACCTGATGATGAGGATGATGAGGGTGGGGATGGGGCAGCACCTCAAGGAGGCAGCGATGCACAGGAGGGGCGTGAAATGCGTCAGAATCTCATTGACCAATACTTCTAGCACACACAGCGTGTGCGTGTAACATGTGGACGGCACTTGGGGCACTGTGTGTGTCTGGTATATGCACACTGTAGACTGTACAACAATAAAGCACACATACACAATGAGCAATGTCCACACATTTGGTTTGTGATAAACGAAAAAGTGTATTGTGCTTCTGAAAAGTTATGACACACCCAATCCCCCCTCCCCCTCCCCCTGAACACCCCAACACACCCAATCCCCACTCCCCCTCCCCCCTGAACACCCCAACACACCCAATCTCCCCTCCCCCTCCCCTGAACACCCCAACACACCCAATCCCCCCTTCCCCTCCCCCCTGAACACCCCAACACACCCAATCCCCCCTCCCCCTCCCCCCAGAAATCCCTGCAAAGGAGTGCCAGTGCCCGTGGTGAAGTGGGTAATGTTTCAGTGGTCCACTGGATGGGCACTATTGCCAGCCCCCTGTCCCGGAACCTGGGGCCCCCCTGCCTGTACTCCTCCGGGTCCTGGATGACCTGCGGACGGGGCTGGATGAGGCCGAACTTGCAGCTGAGGAGGTACCGGCCTGCTCGGTACGCCGTGTGTCCATGATTGTCCGTATCAGTTCACTAATCATATTCCGCACTGCGGCTAGTTCTGTGCATATGTTCGTGCTTGCTGATTGGATGGCTGCCTTGATGCTCTCAGCACACCTCTGCATGCCTGAACTGGCACCTCCACAATCAGCAACATGCTGCGTTAGGAGTGACGCCAGTTGTTCTTGCCTCACTGATATTTGGTCCAGCACCTGCCTGAAATCAGGCACAATGGAGGTTGCAATTGCAGGCCCAATAGGACTACTCCCCTCTTCCCCTACTCCCACTGGGCTTGGAGTGGCTGGCCATGAATCTCCAGGGGATTGCCCCTGTGTGTCCTGTCCATGCAGGCTACATGGGGACAGGTGTGGGGAGGTAAGTTGGGTGTTGGGGGGACCTTCCATGTCATCATCCACATTCGCCACATCGCTGTCAGAACAGGCTGCGATGGTTGCAGTCTCCCCGACTGTACTGCTCCCCGCAGACACAATCCCCTCAGTGGGCAGCAGTGGTTGTGGGTCTGCCGTGGGTGCTATCATGTCTCTTTCCTTGGGGGGAATTGCTGCCCTGGGCTGTTCGGCAACAGGAATTTTGGCCTGCTGTGGGTTGGCCATGGGTCCAGCAGAGGTGGATGGTTGGTGGCCTCTTCCCTCTGTCCTGGGCTTCTTGGCTGGGGTGGTGCCACTCTCGTCCCTGCCGGTGTCCGAGTGTGAGCCTGTGGTGGAGCAGAGGAGGGAAAGTGTTATTGATGGTTCAGCGGACATTGAGCAGGCATTGTGATGAGTGCCATGGTTTAGATGGATAGATGGTGGACTTTGTAGGCCGTGACATACAGGTTGTCTCCCTTTTGGGTGGGTTGAGCATGCAGGAATGTGTGTGCCTGCTGTAGAGTGTACATGCTGCATGTGTGCAGGGTGTGGGTCTTCTGCTGATGTGTTGCGTTTGCCATATGGGGCGACATTGTGATTCCCATGTAAGTGTGATTCAGGGTGTTTTGCAAGGCTGAATTGGAGGCACCTACCTGTGTCTCCTGATGTCGGGGCTCCTCTCTCCATTCTGCCGACGCCCTCAATGCACTCTATGCCGATCAATGAGACACATGTCTCCTCCCATGGCTGCATCTTCAGTGGGGAGTCTGCTCCACTGCCAGTTGCCAGTCCCAGGTTGCGGTTTGCTGACAGTATGCCCCTTACTCGGAGCCGGAGGTCATCCCACCTTTTGCGGCACTGTCTGGCGGTGCGTGGGGTGGTACCTACGGCACTGACGCATTGTGCCACGAGTTCCCATACTGCTTTTTTCCGGGCTATGGCTGGTCTCGTCATCTCTGATGAGAAGATGATGTCTGCCTTTTCCTGCAGCGTTTCTGCCAGCATAGTTAGTTCTTCGCGACTGAAGCGGTCCTGCCGCTGCCTGTCACAGGCTTTTTAACAACTTTTGGCATGGTTAGGTGAGGAAATGGGTGGGTAATGGGATTCACAGGGTTTCAGGGTCGAATGTAGTGTGGTTGGGTAGGATGGCAATGGATTGTGTTTTTAAAGATGGCCGCTGTGCTCTTTCCCGTTCCGCCGCAATGACGCTACTTCCGGTTCTGCTTATTTACGGTGCCCGCTAATTACGGTGCCCGCTGATTACGGGGCCCGCTGATTACGGGGCCCGCTGATTACGGTCGGCGCAATGATGGGTGGCGGTAGGTCACCCTGCGCGGCGTTCGATGCCGGTAAGGGCTGTTTACGCCATGGCGTAGTTTACATTACCGCCATGGCGTAATGCTCGTGCGCGATGGGTCCGAATATGGCGCTCTTTACGCCATCGGTCCATGGCGTAAACGATGATTACGCCATGGCGGTAATGTCGCATACTTACCGCCAGGGTCGTAATGAGGGCCACTGTGTCCGATAAGCATCCGATAATGGTGCTGAGGTTAACAGAGGCACCCGAAACGGATCGGACATGCCGCACATCGCGGCAGTTAGGCCTACGTAGGCCGACTACAAGTAGGACCAGACAGTGTTGTGGGAGGTCCCACTGACCGTGCACCAAACTGGCCAACACCCATACAAGTGACCAGAAGAGGGCACCAGGAGCCCACAAGGACATTTATAATGTTCAGAAATATAGCACCATGATTACCTCCATACTTGGAATGAGGCCCAGACTCTTCAAAACCCTCCCACAAGGTGATGGTTTGTATATGGACAGCAGTACAGTCATGATGAATTATTCCACCCCAATGGTTAATCTAGGTTATGAGAGGTTCTAATTACGTCAAGAGTCCAACGGAATCATCGGATTCATTTTTACAATAGATTAAGACAATGTGCGTCCACTTGCACATTCACCGACGAAGAGGGAGAGATCAGAGGACAAATAATTAAAATACGTTCCTCTTCCCAAGAAACAAATATTGAAGGAACCATGCCTACAACTGCTGAGGATACTTGAGCTAGGATGAGCTCAGGAACTGGCAAGCACAAGAGCAGCACACATGGAGGATACCATGAAAGGATTGAAG
Source organism: Ambystoma mexicanum (assembly GCF_040938575.1). Taxonomy (NCBI): domain Eukaryota; kingdom Metazoa; phylum Chordata; class Amphibia; order Caudata; family Ambystomatidae; genus Ambystoma; species Ambystoma mexicanum. The sequence goes on from NC_090941.1 coordinate 996,677,435, forward strand.
CACGAGATTGCACATGTTGTGAAACAACTCCCCCCAAAGAACTCCAGAGGAAGAGGCAAGATGAGATCACTGCCTCCAATGACTAGAGGGGGTAAAATCTTCATGTGAACAATGTGGTGGCATACTTGCGCATGCTCAAGCCTGCTCGGCCAGTGGCAGGTGGTTTGGAAGATGTGGAAAAATAAACCATTTTGCAAGAATGTATAGAGGAGCTTGTGGAGGTCTCTTCTCTAGTGCCTTCCCCTTCACCACTGTCCTACTGAAGTAGCAGACAAAGGGCTACCATTTGGGAATTCATGCACAAGTTTATGTGACATGTCCATACCGCGACGATTGTACGAAAGATGATCAGCACTCAGACAGCCATTCAGAAGACACCCTCGCGTTGAGACAATGGAAGGAAGTTACCAAGAAGGATGCCAATTGCCTAACTGCCAGGAAGCGGCTATGAAAATCATGGAAGAACTCTAAACAAAAGTTTGATGACAGCAATATGGTCATAAAGAAGATATATGGAACGCGCTCCCCTCTGAACTCAGAGCAGAAAATGATCTCCTTGCATTTTGCAAAAACTTGAAAACAGCACTCTTTAATTAGACGAGTGCTGTATCCTTCCTATCTCCTCCTTCACCCCGCTAGCTGCGCCACAAACTATTTGTACCTATATGAGCACAATTTGTTTGACTGTTTTCTGCTCTCTATCTAAGCTGTGACCTATCTGTTATGATATCTATGTAACCAAGCTGTCACCCATCATTGTAACAAGCGCCACGAGCTCTTGCGCGCTATACAAATTTGAATAAATGTATAAATATAAGCCTAAACCAAAACAATATGAAAATACTTAAGACTGACAATGTAACAGAAGCACTAAGAGAAACATGTCATGAAAGCTGATCTTATTGTGAAAACCAATAACTGTAAATACACTGTAACGCAAGGTAGAAAAAGCATATGGAAGCTTGCTAAAAAGGAGGCATATATATAACATTTAGGACGACCATTGGAAGAAAATGGATGATGGCCCGTGTTAAAGATTGAACCCAACTACCTCAAAAACAAGCCTAGGATCTCAAATTGAAGAATTGATGAAGAAGCTGTTTTCATGTGCAGAATAAGGGAGTAGGTTGGCCTGAAGTCAAGGAGGCTATTTCGAGAGATGGGTACAAGGCACAGAGAGAGGTGAATGAATAGACCACGTGCATGAGACATATTTCTGCTAAGATTAGGAGGGCATTGTGATAATTGTGATAATTATTGGTAATTCCATCTAGCACAGAGAAGACTCTTCAAGGTGCTAGAGCACAAATGTGTAGAGCTGTATGGCCTCCCCCACCCTTCCAAAGGATGCCGACTCCCACAAGAGGAGGATGGTCAACCAGGGTTGCTGTCCTATCTCAGGGAACTCTGGAGGGGGAGGAAAGACTGGACAATACCTTTGACACAAAAAAGGTGTTTTTCATCTCACCCATATCCAATTAAATTCCTGGTAAACTGTGCCAGCCACGCTGTTCAGTGCAAATCTTATCTACCAATGTTCCATTACTCACTCATTGGGCCTCATTACGAGTGCGTCGGTAAGGGGTTAATGGCACCGGTAAGGATGCCGGTGCCGTTAACCCCTTACCGCCGCATTCCGAGGTCCCTTAGCGGGTCCCACTAAGGCCGGCTGGTTTTACCAGCCGCCCTTAGCGGGAGCCGCTAAGGGACCATGGAGCTAATAACGGGCCCGCTCCTTGCGGGCCCGTTATTAGCTCCTTCCCCATTCCCATTGAGCCCTATGGGGGCTCGAATGGGAATGGGGAATGGTTCTCAGAAAGGAGACTTACTGGGTACTCCAAGGTTGGAATGACCCGGTAAGTCCCCGTACCGAGAACCCGGACCCGGTGTGCGGTAAGGGGGTAGCCGGTAAGGGGGTAGCCATGGTGCTAAAAGCACCATGGCTACCTCCAACCTTGTAATGAGGCCCATTGACTTTGGAACATCTGTTAATGAGATGTTGACAGAACAATTCCCTAGGTTGTCGCCACTACCTACATTGACGAGTCAGAAAAATGTGTATTTTCACATACAGAGGTAAACATCTTATACCCCTAGAAGGTGCATTCTACACACACATTATAGATGACTGTCTCTCCATGCTAGCAACATCTATGTCATGGCGCAAGGCAAAAATACGCAGCTGAGTTGCAATATGGCCTAAGATTTGGGGCTAGTGCACTTCGCAATCAATGTGTACATCACTGGCATTGAGAGTCTCAAGTCAGAGTTCCCAGACTTTTTCAGGGCATTGGGTGTCTGCGCGGGCAGGAAGTGAGGTTGCACATCGATGACACGATTCAACTGGTGGCTCGGCGTTATCGCATATCCTTGTTCATTTGCGGAAGAAGGTAGAGGAGGCGCTCAGGGGGTTAGAAAGGGCTGATATTATTGAGAGGATAGACAGTCCCACTCCATGGGTCTCCACAATAGTACTTGCAGCAAAGCCCAAGCAACAAGGAGAGGTATGTGTTTTCATAGACCGCAGACCCCGAATCGTACCATAAGAAGAGAACACCTCCCTTATCCTACTCTAAAAAACATCCTGGCTGATCTGCATGAGGCAAAGCTGTTCTCCACCATCTATATGAGATCTGGTTAGCATCAAATTTGTTAGACGTCAGGCTGATCCGATATGAGTGATTGAGTTTTGGTGTGTTGTCAGCAGCTGAGGTGTTTCAGCACACAGTCAGGGATGTCCAGGCAGGTCTGGAAGGAATGATACTCATCAGGGACGATGTACTGATATGTTCAGTGACAGAAAAAGAACATCTGACACCTTAGAAAGCAATCTTTCAGAGGTTGTGTTAGAATGGTCTTAGCCTATAGATGATGATATCTCCAGAAACAAGTTCAATTCTTTGTTTTGTCTTTCAAGACATGGGCACATCGGCCGATTTTCAAAAAGTGGCTGCAATCAAGATGTACAACCCCCTACTTCAACAGAAGTGGGAAGCTTCCCGAGGATGATACATTTTAGAAGAAGGTGCATTCCCAATCTGACAACGCTCATGGAACCTCTGTTACGCTCACCTGGCTCCCACAGAGGCGTCGATCTGAACTGGACAGCTGCGGTCTCCACCAATGTGATGCGTAGGGCTGAGATGACGGACTGGACTGCCCCACCTAGCTTCGTTTGCTTGGCCCGTAGGAATATCCTTCTGCAAATGGAGAAAGGGAACTAACCACCCGTGGAGTCGAGTGGAAATTGCCCCCACCCCTGCTGTTGTCCCCATAGATCACCTTTGATGTCCCCTCCTATAGTCTCACCTGATGGTTTGAAAAGATGAGCTCTCCATCCTGCATTGAGCGCAGGGGCGCGTTGATAACCAGTTGCTTCACTGGCTCGAAGGAATTGGTGAGTTCCAGAACAATAATGACTCCGAACAATATGTAGTTCGTAACAGTTCACATGTCTGACTTTCACTCTTGTCCGATTCCTTGCAGTTTGCAGCTTGACCCCAGCGAAGAGTTCCTCGTGGTAGCTGACGAAGTTCAGGTAAGGATTTGGCTTATCCTACACAGTTCAATAAAATAAGGCCAGCATGTAAGCTGCCTGTTCCCTTATTCAGGTGTGGCGAGAAAACATGAAGTTCGAGGAATTATGCCTCCGGCGGTAAAATTAGGTAAGTCTATTGCGGTGAGGAGAGTTCCCCTTATTGTCCCGTTGTCTCACCTTGTCGTCCTTTTGTTCCCCTTAGGGGCCGGGGTGCGGCAAGGATACAATGGAGACTGCGCCGACCTGTGAAGAGGAATAGTACCCCCGGCGGTAATCAGGTCTGTCTAAGGGGGTACTTACTATTGCCTCTGTTTATTTCCTTGGCTCACCTTTGCTGTTCTTGTGTTCCCCTTAGGTGCCAGAATGCGGCGGAACGTGCAGAAGGATGCAGTGGATCTTGAGGATGCTGCGAGGGCCGGTGAGTTCAGCGCGGCGCTGCAGCAGGCGAGGCGGCATGCGTAAATGCTTTTTTCTTCCAGTTCGAAGGTGCGGTGGATCCAGAATCCAGGTAAGGATCAAAGGTTTGCTCTTATTCTAACCTTTCTCCTTCTGTTCCTCCCTTTTTCTAGGAGCTGCAGACTCGAGGCGGGCGTGGCAGAAGACTGGATGCAGGCTTGCAGACACGGTGAGCGTTACGCTGCTGGATGCAGAATAACGCAAAGCATGTGCTGCTCTTAGGGCGTGGTTTAAATAGCCTCCAAGGTAGTCCCAGGTGAGTATTCTTCCCCAGCTCCACCCGAGTAAAAAAAAATAGTATCTAGGTAAAATAGTCCCTTCCAAGCCTCATTTGGCTTGGAGCTCTGCAGCATGGTCTGCACCAGGTAAGTTTACTCTATGAGCCTGGCGCCTATGGCGCCAGAACTGACTCTCCATATGAGCCTGGAGCCCCTAACAGGGGCTTTTGGGCTTGCTCAAAACACCTTGATGCCTGCTTCCGGGGTTGCTGGACCTGATCTGGTTCCCCGGGGGTTGGCATCATGACACCTCTAAGAAATTTTATTCGTAAAGACATTGAGTGAAAATGGGATGCGGTGTGAGAGACAAGAATTACCGGACACCACTTCTATACTTAATTTACGTTATAATTAATTTATAATGAATATTTGCACTGGGGATCGGTGAAAGGGTTAATTCCATGTTCTCAAGCCATGGGACTTTATCTGATAACATCAGGTGTCACAGCGCTATCAGACTAAAGAGGGATGAGAGAATGAGGGTGGTTCATAAACATGATGAAGGATACTTCGCCTGGCGAATAGGAGAAGAGTTTCCCTGTGTAGGTGCTTTTATCTAAGCTGGCTTTCTGTGTGTTCTGGTTGCAAGAATTACCGAGGAGGAAGACGGAGAGAGCCGTTATACATGGGCTTATTAAGAGATCGTCCTTGAAGAAACTACAAGTTCAATAGAAAATGATATAAGCTATTTAAAAGAAGAAACATGTTGAAAAATGGGTGTCGCTGCAGTTTAGAGGCAAAACGTTGAGCACAAGGTGAGCGGCGTTGAAAGAAATTCATCAAAAGCCACTCCGTGTTAATACGTTGCTATTAACCTCACTACGTGGACGGCCGCAGTAGGAGAGCCGTCTGACAACGGCTGATTGTCGTGGCTGCAAGGAAGGACGATTGAGGTGGCTGCAGGGGCTGCAGGGGTGGAGCTGTACAGAGGCGTCAGCTGAGCCCGAATCAGCTGGTCTTTATCCGTGACCGCAAAGAGTCCATTGAAGCGAGGACCTTTGCCGGTGAAACAGAGAATAGCAGAATAGCCGCAAGGACCTCTGGCAGCCATCAACAGAAGTGCAGGTACAAAGATATTAAGCAGCTAAGGAGGAAAGAAGGATGAATTGAAACTGACACAGGTATTCCTTACAAGAGGAGCAGAGTGAATGAGTAAAGGGACCCAAATAATCTTAACTAACAAGGAGTGGAGAAGAAGGTGGAAAGAGGAGAAAACTAAAAAAGAACATGACTTATAAGAAAGTAAAGGAGGTGTCATAAGAGACTCCAAAATAAATTGAGACTGTAAAAGGTCAAAGGAATAATTTAAGTGACAGGATAAAAGTCTGACTCTGGTCCAGCTTGTGAAAGAAACTAAAGAAATATAATTTGAACCCAGATGAGAAGCCAGACATCTACAAAATTACAGAGAGTCTTTGTTGCAGTTAAGAGCACTTGCTCTGCTTGAATAAAAAGTTTCAGTTTACATCTTATCCAGAGTGGTGGCCTTCATTCCCATTTAGCAACTTTGACATTTGGTGGCAGCGGTGGGATAAGGCACAATGCAATGGAAGCCCTAATAAAGACTTTAAGCGGGGGTCAGCATCTTTTACAAGCAGCACTCCAGTTACAGAGTCAACAGGCATAAGCAGACCGCCAGGCATTCCAACAAACGTTACAAGTTCAAGAGGCCCAACTAATTGATGCCAATTATCTAAGGCATGCACAGGTACCAGTCTCTGTCCTACAAAAATATGCCCCTCGAGAAGATCCGGCACATTTTTTAGTACATTTTGAAAGGGTGGCGAGAATGCTGAGTGACAACCTGACAGATGCTGTCATTTTATTGCTCCCCTGATGACGTGGGAGATGCAATGTGCATATCAGGCTGCCAATCCAACGGGTGACACCAATTATGTTGACATGAAGAGAGTGGTACATGTTGACATGAAGGTTGGGACACGATGAAGAGGACTACCGGATTAAATTTAGAGAAATCAAATTACAAAGTGATGAAACACCAAGATATTTGTTGTATCGAGTTAAAGAGTTGGGAGATAAGTGGCTATAAACCGCCACCACCTCAACTCAAGAAATGGCCAAAAAGATTGTGTTAGAACAGTTCATAGATGCTCTACCAACGCCAATACAATGATGGGTTAGACAGCACCATCGTCCTACCTTGATGGAAGCAGTGAACATCGCATCGGCCTACCAAAAGGCAGGTCAAAGTAAAATGATGACGTATGCATGGCCCAGCAGAACGGCCAATGGTACTCTGACCATGATCAATAGACCAACAAATGCTTCAAGGTGGCCCAATTTGCTCATACGCAGATCTGAGTTGGAAGGTTCACGATCCCGACCTGGCAGTGAAGGTATCCCAGGATCAGTTATAGCAGGACCACCTAGTCAAGCCTTCAAAGGTCCCCAATGCTTTGAATGTGGAGAGTGGGGCCATCTAGCGCTGCTCTGTCCTAAGCGAAGCAAGTCTGAGCCGATGGACGTTGGTACTTTTGAAATTCCAAAAGGAAGTGAGGCTACTGAAGAGCACCAGCTCATGAAATCGCTGTATGTTTATACCTGTGAGGCTGAGGTGGAGGGTCGGCCAACCAAGGCCATGATTGATTCCGGGAGCCTGCAAACAGCAGTTGCCGCTGATCTGGTAGGGGAAGTGCCTGAATCGAGTGTTAGCATCCCAATAAGGTGTGTGCATGGGACGTGAAAAGGTATCCCACTAAGGAGATCAGGATTAAGGTGGCGGGTGAACAAATTGGGGTAAGAGCTGCTGTGATGCCGGTGTTGACAGAACCCCTCTTGGTCGGGTCTGATGTTCCCAATCTCCAGCGATTAATACGAAGCATCGAGAAAGACTGGTTGAAGACTGCCCCCTTCTATGATCAAGAAATTCTGGCCACTTCCACAAAGGAACAGAAAAGCAGGGCTGGACATGGGAAGGACAAGAAGGAGTGGCTCGAGCAGAATATGTACCCTGTCACACTGGAGGCTCGACGAGCAGGGGGACAGTTTCGGGATGGCACAGGAGTTGGATCCGGTTTTGAAGCATGCACGAGAAAGTGTAGGAGGAGGACAGGAAGGGAAGAGTCTGAGCTTCATTAAGGACAAAGGACTATATTATCGGGTCACAGAGAGCCAAGGGGGGGGAAACAGACAACTGTTGGTTACCAGTAAGTATTATAGACCTGTATTGGAGGTGGCTCATGTGCAATTGGGAGAAGGACACTTAGGAACAGAGAAAACAACGCAAAAGATATTATCCCGATTAGTCTGGCCCAGAGTATATGGTCAAGTGACCAGGTTCTGTCAACAATGTACTGAATCCCAGAAGAAGAATAAGGCGACGATCGCCAAAGCAAGGCGATGATCGCCAAAGCACCCCTACAAACTATACCTCTAATTGTTGAACCCTTCCATCGAATAGGTATAGATATAGTTGGCCCTTTGGATCCTTCTAGTCGAGGGCACAAATATATATTAGTAATAGTCGACTACGTCACCCGCTATCCTGAGGCTTTTCCGTTGAAGTCTACCAACGCACAACAGATATGTGATGTATTAGTCCCGTTCATTGCTCGAATGGGAATCCCCAAAGAAATTGTGACAGATAGGGGAAGTAATTTTATGTCTGCAGTGATAAAGCAGGTGTGTGAGACTCTACGGATTGAACATCTCAAGACCGCCGTCTTTCACCCACAGATGGACGGTTTAGTCGAGAGATATAATCAAACAATCAAACAAATGTTAAGAAAAACTACCACTCTAGGAGAAAGAAATTGTGATTGATTATTACCTTGGATATTGATGACTCTCACAAATACACTGCAGTCGTCGACAGGGTTTGCCCCTTTTGAACTTCTTTTTGGCAGACCAGTCCATACATTGCTTGATATATTAAAAGAAGGATGGGAGGAACAACCCGATCAAGAAATAACCCTTACTGAATATGCTTCACAACTGAGAGAGAGAGTGAACAATCTCCACTCGATAGCACAAGATAACCTGTTACAAGCACAGGGAAGTCAAGAGCGATATTATAATGAGCATTCCTGAATGCGGAAGTTTCAAGTAGGGGACAAGGTACTCATTTTTCCCTCAACTTCTGAGAACAAAATGTTGGCCACATGGAGAGGCCCATATACTGTGGAAGAAGTAGTAGGACCAGTGACCTGTAAAATATGTCAATCAGATAGGAGAGTGCCTCTACAAACATACCACGTGAACCTATTAAAGAAGTGGATCGAGCCTTTACCTATAGTATCTATGATTAATACTGAAGAGGTGTCAACAAAACACTTACCCCAAGCATCAGAGAAGGTGGGGAAAGAAGCGTTAAACATGAATCAGGAATTTACTCTAGTGCAAAAATCAGAACTTTCCCTGCTAATTGACAGATGCGCAGAAATATTTTCATCCATTCCTGGGAGAACCACTCTAACTTATCATCACATAAATACTTCCCCGGGAATTACAGTACGCCTTCGGCCTTATAGGATACCAGAAGCTAGGATACAGACCATTGATGTAGAAGTAAAAGAGATGCTCAAATTGGGAGTGATCGAACCCTCACATAGTGCTTGGCGTTCTCCCATGGTATTAGTGCTTAAACCAGACCGAAGTTCAAGATTCTGCATGGATTTTAGGAAACTGAATGAAGTGTCTAAGTTTAATGCGTTTCCAATGCCACGAATTGAAGACTTGTTGGATAAGCTGGGGAAAGCAAAATTCTTACAACCATCGACCTTATGAAAGGATACTGGCAAATTCCTCTTTGGCCTATGGATAAAGAGAAGACAGCCTTTGCGACACCAACAGGCCTTTATCAATTCACAGTTCTCCCTTTTGGGCTCCACGGGGCACCAGCTACCTTTCAGAGGTTAATGAACTCATTAATCAAAGGCCATGAAGAGTATGTAGGAGCCTACTTGGATGATATCATTGTGTATAGTCAGACTTGGATAGATCACTTGACACATTTGGAGCGAGTACTGAAGACCCTACAACAGGCAGGCTTAGACATCAATCCTAAGAAGACACATGTGGTCAATTTTCATACCAAATACCTAGGATATTTTGTGGGGCAGGGTTTTATCAGACCGCAACAAGAGAAGATGGAAGCTATACAAAGGTTACAGTTCCCTGCTAACACTAGGCAGGTTCAAGCCTTTCTCGGGTTTGTGGGGTACTATCGAAGGTTCATTCCTCATTTCTCGATTATTGCAACTCCTCTAACCAACTTGTTAAGATTGTCAGCCCCTCCCAAAAGGGAGTGGAAAAACGAGGAAACGGAAGGAGCCTTTAATGCCCTCAAGAGCGCACTGTCTGACAAAGCCATGCTTCAATGTCCTGATTTTACAGCACCTTTTTTTTACATACAGACGCATCAGGGACAGGATTGGGGGCAGTTTTGTTTCAAAGCCTGGGTGAGGAAGAGAAACCCACACTATTTATCAGCAGGAAGTTACTCCCTCATGAATTAGGGTATGCAACTATTGAAAAGGAATGTCTAGCCATCAAATGGGCTGTGGAAGCTCTCAGATGCTATCTCCTGGGGAGGAATTTCACTCTGGTGACAGATCATGCACCATTGGTCTGCCTATCGAGGAACAAAGATACCAATCCCAGAATCTTAAGATGGTTTCTTTCGTTACAACCCTATTAGTTTCAAACTGTCCATCACCCGGGTCGACTGCTAACACATGCTGATTTCCTATCACATACTCATGCCCTTCCCAAAAGTAAGGGCTCAGGAGGGGGGTCTGTGAAAGGGTTAATTCCATGAAGGGTTAATTCCATGTTCTCAAGCCAGGGGACGTTATCTGATAACATCAGGTGTCACAGTGCTATCAGACTAAAGAGGGATGAGAGAATGAGGGTGGTTCATAAACATGATGAAGGATACTTCGCCTGGCGAATGGGAGAAGAGTTTCCCTGTGTAGGTGCTTTTATCTAAGCTGTCTTTTTGTGTGCTGTGGTTGCCAGGTTACCGAGGAGGAAGACGTTATACATGGGCTTATTAAGAGATGGTCCTTGAAGAAACTACAAGTTCAATAGAAAATCATATAAGCTCTTTAGAAGAAGAAACGTGTTGAAAAATGGGTGTCGCTGCAGTTCACAGGCAAAACGTTGCCCACAAGGTGAGCGGCGTTGAAAGAGATTCATAAAAGGCCACTCAGCATTAATACGTTGCTATCCGTATTAACCTGACTACGTGGGCGGCCGCAGTAGGCGAGGACCTCTGCCGGTGAAGCGGAGAATAGCAGAACAGTTGTGAGGACCTCTAGCGGCCATCAACGGAAGTGCAGGTACAAAGATATTAAGCAGCTAAGGAGGAAAGAAGGATGAATTGAAACTGACACAGGTATTCCTTAGAAGAGGAATGGAGTGAATGAGTAAAGGGACCCAAATAATCTTAACTAACAAGGAGTGGAGAAGAAGATGGAAAGAGGAGAAAACTAAAAAAAGAACATGACTTATAAGAAAGTAAAGGAGGTGCCATAAGAGACTTCAAAATAAATTGAGACTGTAAAAGGTCAAAGGAATAATTTAAGTGACATGATAAAAGTCTGACTCTGGTCCAGCTTGTGAAAGAAACTAAAGAAATATAATTTGAACCCAGAAGAGAAGCCAGACATCTACAAGATTACAGAGAGTCTTTGTTGCAGTTAAGAGCACTTGCTCTGTTTGAATAAAAAGTTTCAGTTTATATCTTATCCAGAGTGGTGGCTTTCATTCCCATTTAGAAACTTTGACAGGATCTCATGGAAACATCAAAAGATATACATTGGTTGTGTTTAGTCAGTGACTGGTTGAACCCTTAAGGAAAATAACGTTGGCCTATACAAGTGTTGTCAGATCATGTGCAATATTTAGTTCAAAGGTATTCTCATATTCATAGTCTGAAATGATAGTGGATGTAAGCACAGTAGGGCTATGGGCGGTGATGGCCCAAGTGGATTCAGACGGTGTTAGATGCCAAATTGCTTTTGCCAGCCAGGCACTGGTCCCTACAGAGAGGCGATATTGCCAGATAGAGCGGGAAGCACTTGAAGTACTATGGGGATGCCATCATTTCCACCTCTTCGTTTTTGGCTGCCCCATCACGGTGGTCACAGATCACAAGCCATCGCTGCCCATACTTTATGAGACAGCACTTCGCTCATCCCTACGCTTGAAATATTGGATACTGAATTATAGAGGGACCCTCCGATTTGAAGCAGGGGCAGGTAACCCGGCTAATTACTTGTCATGTCATCCGATTTCATCGGGGCAGGAGGCTACTGAAGTAGAGGGTGACACAGAGGAGTTGGTGAACATGGTCACAAGAGCAGCAGTGCCCAATTCCATGTCACTTAAAGATATAGCTGAAGCGACCGGCCAACACATACGCATGCAGCTGGTGGTTGACCATTTCAGGAGTGGACAGTGGAAAATGCTGCTAGTGGATGTAGACATTGCATTCCAGAGACACAAGCATTCAGCAAGGGTTTGTGGGAAATTCATGCAGAACTATCAGTTGGAGCTGAACGAGTGCTGCTGAGGGAAGAGGTGTGGTTTCCAGAACTCGAGAAGTAAATGGACAACATATTAGGGACCTGAAAATGGTTCCAGGTGGCAGGAGCAATCCCGAAAGCGCAACCAATAGAATCAACAGAGAGGGTGTCCAAACCATGGTGGGCATTAAGCATGGAATTGTGTACAATCCAAGAGAACAGACACTTCATGGTAGTCCTCAATGACTGTTCTATATTCCCAGTGGTATGGTTTGTGGCACCCATGGCGGCTGAGGCCGTAATACCGGTCACAGAGGACATATGCATTGCCGCACTCAGTTCACACAGACAGTGGACCACCATTCCAAAGTGACATTTTCAAAGTTTTCATGACAATCTGTGATATTAAATACTGCCACATCATTGTATGCTGGTTAAGGGCCAACGTGGATGTGGGACTGTTTATGTGTAGGTTGAATAAACGTTTAGGATTGTAATGGAGGAAGGCACACCCATCGAAAAAGTGTTGATGACATTGCTCATGGCATACCAGATGACACCACACACAGACACAGGTGTGTAGCCAGCTGAGACTTTGTTGATACGGAAGGTTTGGTCAGCAGTACCTGAACACTTGTCCATAAAAATGGTCTACATAAATGTGACACGGCTGTGTGACAGGCACTATCAATACAATGACAAGGAATCAGTCGAAGACGGTTGGCACCATCTGAAATACAACTAGATGATGAAGCACTGTTACGGAACAGGAAAGTGAGACAGAAGCTGGATCTCCTTTATGAAGTGGGCCCGTAGACAATAACAGGATGACACAGGTCCATTGTCACAGCCAGGCATCCTGGGAAATAAGTGACACCTAACTGCAGTTGGTTTAATCGGTTCTTCAAAGACAGGGTGGTTGCACACCCAGTGGCAAAGAGGATAACGGTAGGATATTGGCAGAAGCCGAGGAGTGCAACCCAGTGCAGCAAGAAGAAATCAGCGACCAAGAAGTGACAGAATACTGTGGTGGCCCTTAAGGAGTACAGGACACTTTCATGGTAGAAAGAGGTGCTTATTGTGACACCTAACAACAGAATGGGTAAGGGGTAAGTGTCCTGAGCTTGGGGAGCAGTAGTCACTGTTCAGTTCCTTGCCCCATGCAGTTGGTTCCACTGCACAGCATGTGATGGGAGTATTAATATCCGCTGCCAGCTGGAGCTCCCATGAGGCTGCCCTCAGCCATGGTATTATGCTCAGCTTTAGCCAGGGATCTGCTGGTGATGGAGGAGGGCTGAATTCCCTCCCTCAGAAGGAGCGTTGAGGCCCTGCCATCATCTCGTGTCTCGCTCCGACTCTCTCTCCTGCCTTTTCCGTCCGTTGCGTGCTTCACACGCGACCTCTCCCGAAGTCTCGCGTGATGAGTCCCCACAAATACTTACCATGATCAGACAAATTTAGAGGCGCTCAGTAAGAAGGTAGGTATCCCCTAAGAGACTATAGGCAATGAAGATTACCCCTGCTAACTGCGCAGGGAGTATTAATTCTATTAAAGACTAGGAGGCGAGCATTATGCTTCAACTTCTTTTATTACTACTCCTCATCAGTTTCAACAAACTATAACAAAACACTGAAATCATTTCCAAATGTGACTTTTCTCTCTGAAACTACAAATCTCATAAGTCAGTGTAGTCCATCTCCATACATGCTCAACTATGACCACATCCTGTCCCTGAGCTCCTCCTCTTTTTCACATGCTCTGAACTGTCACTTGAATTCCAAACCATGTCCTGTTAACAGAGCAAAGACTTCATCCACACAACCTAGAAGCACTGATACTTCCTTGGCTGTCTGCTCGAATTTCAGCGACTAGCCTCCTTTCTCCATTATTCTTCTGCTCCTCCCCTAGGGAAATACAAAGCAGAACATCAGGGTGGGGTCCATGTATCGATACCATCATACAAAAACACAAAATCAACGATTCATGATTTGGTGAGAAATTAATGCTCGCCTCCTAGTCTTTAATAGAATTAATACTCCGTGCGCAGATAGCAGGGGTAATCTTCATTATATGCCAAGACTGGAGGCGAGCATTATGCTTGTTCAAAGCTTCCCCAGCACTGTAACTGCCATACTTTCAGGTGGCTTAAAGTAAAACTCTTTAAAGGTACAATCACTACCCAATCTGCTGCTAGCATAATCTCTTGCAATGACACCTCTGCTGTAAAGGCTCTGGAGTCCATAGCACCCCTCGCTGAGTGTGCTCCGTATTTCCTCAAGTCAATACCTGCTGCTTGCATCACTTCCTTGACCCATCTAGCAATAGTGGCTGTTGATACAGCGTGAAAAGGCTCTATGCGTAACTCGGTAGTACTCGCTGCTCTGTTCTCCGCTATCCTACCCTCATATTCCTTAATGCAGCTCGCTACACACCACTTGGTCTTATTAGGGAAATACGGATAATGAACAGATGGCGTACCTGTCTTAGTCCTTTTTGCCTACTGAGAAGGTAACACCCTCTGGACTGAAGGACCTTCTATTAATTCCCAGTGTCTTGACATCTGATATCCGCTTGCAGGAAACTAGACATAATAGCATTGCTAGCTTGCCTGACCATTGCCAAATGGACAAGTACCTGTCTGCCGGCCAGCCTTCTAACAGGCGCAGTACCACTGTCACGTCCCCTAATGTATTATATCTAGGCTCCGGAGGTACGTTAAATCTGGCTCCTCTGGTGAGCCTTGCTACTGCTGGGTGTTCTCCCGCCGGCACTCTTTCAATTGGCAGATGCCCTGCTGAAATCACAGATCTGTGCACTCCTATGGTGCGAAATGCTCTCCCGTCCCTGCTCGTGATGAGCGGGATTGTCCCTCTCACTCTCAGAGGAAGACACGACCCAACTGGGTCCGTGAGTAGTCGGTCCCCTTCTGGGAGTACTCTCGGCGGGTCCACCATCAGCTCCATTAGAGTCGGGAACCACACTTGTGATTTCCACAGCGGCGCTACTAAGATCAACTCTGCTCTCTCCCTCCGACACTTCGTTAGAACTCTGCCCAGCCTCAAGAAGGGAGGAAAAAACATAGTGCGGACTGCCTAATCATTCTTGCAGAAATGCGTCCGTTCCTCGAGCTCCGGGGTCTAGCTTCCAGCTGAAGCAATCGGCTGTCTGTGTGTTGAGGCGAGACACAAAGAGGTCTGTGTGCATTGGACCCCACCTTTCATCCAGTATCTGAAATACTGCTGGATCCAACCTCCAATCGCTGGAGTCCGCAAGTTACTGCGAGTTCCAGACAGCTACCACGTTCAGTGCTCCGGGCAGATACTCTGCTGTCACTGACGTCCCTGAATGAAGGCAATAATGCACAAAATCCTTGGCTAGCTCGGCTAGCATCCTCGACTTTGTCCCTCCTAGGTTGTTTATGTAGCGGACCACTGAAATAATGTCCATCTTCAGAGGCATGCATGACCTCACTTTCCCTCTTGTGAATGACTTGATCGCGAAAGACCGTGCTAGGAGCTCCAAGCTGTTTATGTGAAGACGAAGCTTCTCCTCGCTCCACTTTCCTCCTGCCTGCAGGTCTCTGCACCTCACTCCCCAGTCCAGTCGACTGGCATCCAACTCTATTATCAGGTCTGGCTGGACTCCGAATATGGCACGCCCCTTCTTATGCGTCCATATTTTTCAACCACCATTCCAGTTCCGTTACTGACTCTGGATCCAAAGGCACTTGCTGATGATACCTTAAACCTTGCTGTAAGTGTCTTATTTTCAACCTCTGCAGCGCTCGATAGTGCAAAAGGGTCCCGGAAATATGGCCGGTATGGAGGCTGCCAGCAGCCACACAATCCTTACTAGCCCTCTGAGGGGACTACTTGCTTCCTGAGGCACTCTCTGGTCTCCCTTTTGATATCTTGTATCTTTTGTGCTGGAAGCTCCAGAGAGTCCTTCTTGGTATCTAGAACAAACCCTAGAAAGTCTAGTCTCTGCGCTGGGGTGGTATCCGCATTCCTCCTGTTCACCAGAGATCCCAAGGACAAGAGCAGGTCTTGTACCCATCTCGTCTGACAAACTAGTGTCTCCTGATCCTCTGCTAGAAGCAACAGATCATCCAGGTATATGATCAACCTTATACCTTTCTCCCGGATCGCTGCCGCTACTGGTACAAGCCCAGGGCACTGACGCAAGACCGAAGGGCATCATCTTGAATTGCCAGAGCTGTCCGTTCCAATGAAAAGCCAGAAAGGTTCTGAAATTCTCTTGCCCTGGGACCGTCAGGTACGCGTCCTTCCGGTCCAGCCTCGTCAGCCAGTCTCCCTCTCCCAGTGAGTCTCTGAGCTGATGGATACCTTCCATCTTGAAATGACGGTAGACTATACCTCCGTTCAATTCTTTCAGATCTACTACTGGCCGGGTCTTCTCTTTCCTGCGCACCTGAAACATGTTGCTTACAAAACTGGGTGGCGTTGTGCACTTCTCTATGGTGCCCTGCTGTGCCTTTGCTCCGCACGCACCAGACGCTGCTGATGGGGCCAATGCGCTTGCACCGGCGGCTCTATACATTCTAGATGCAGACCCCTTACGGTTTGCAATATTTAAGCCTCGCTGGAAAGTGCGTGCCAACTTCCCCAAAACATACAAGTCCTCCCTCCAACCGGAGGGTATTGTATTACTCTCCCCTGGTGTGAATCCTTGAGCTCGACCGGGTCCTCTTCCTCTACGTCCCCTAAGGAAACGTCCCCTAGCCGGGAAGTAGGTATCCTGCCGTCTGCCTTCCCATACTGGGCTCTGGGATTGGGGAGTCTTCTCTCCTTGATTTCGACAAGCCGCACGACTGAAGCGACTGGACCCGGTACAAACTCTGTTCTGGAATATTTTCCTAATGGAAACCTGCACCTTCCCCAAGGAGGTGTAAGTGCCGACAACCCGGCCCATCTCTTTCCCAAAAGTCTCACCGAAAAGAAGGCCCTGCACTGCCTCTCCTGCTTCATATGAAGCGAGATCGCTGAGCTTGGGGTTGATTTTGAGCAGCAAATCCCTAATTCTCTCTGAGGCAATGGCACAATTGGCGTTTCCCAGAAGGGCGACGGCTATTTGTGCCCATCCTGCTAAGGTGGCGGGGTCCACTTCCTCCCCTGTATCTTTAGCTCTCTCCGCAAGATCCATGATCTTTGCGAGCGGCCCTGCCAAGTCCGATACTTTCTCTTGGCGGCTCTTCCATGATCTGTCTATGCCCTTTTGGGGATCTTTACTGGTCTGGACATAAATGCCCACATCTTAGGATCCAGTTCAGGGATCTCCGCCCCTTTCCCTAGAAGGACTGGCCTCAGGCGTTCCATGTGCAGGCGTGTCTGACCTCTTCGTCTAGGGCCTTCCTTAATCTCACAGTCATGTACTGCGCTACTCTGGGAGACGATTGCTAGTCTGAAGATCTTGGGTTCCGGATACTGTCCAGGTCGAACATGTCCTCCTGATCCTCTTCAAGGTGTTCTTCCTTGCGGGCTCTCTTCCCCCCGCTGGGCCTAGCCCAATCTTCCTCAACTACTTCCTCACCATCTTGTGAAGAAAGGTCTCCCTCTGCTGGCTCCTCCTCCGAACCCGGGTCATCATCTCCACCAGTTTCTTTCCCTGGGGAGGGGGTTGAGAGGCTTGGCACTGCCTGGCGCTGCAAGTAAGCTTCTCTGAGCTTTGCGAGGCGTCAGCAACCTCCGGGGCCTTTTCTTTCGCCCCATCTGATGGGCCCTGGGGGTTGCAAGAGGATTTCCTCTTTCGGGCCTGGCTACTCCCCTTAGACCCTGCCTCTGAGGGTTCTGTGGGCGTCTCTTTGGTGTTATCTTTGGGCTGGTTCAGCATTGCCTCTAGGGTCTCTAGACTTTCTTGCAGGGGTCTAACCCCTTGGGCCACTGCATCTACTAGCGAATTTCACAGCACCTCCTTGAAGTTGGCAGCGAGGTCTAGAGACTGCTCCTCTTCGCTCCATTCTAATTCTGACCTCTTCAGGAGTGTGCTGTGTGCCTGGTACCAGTGATGGTGTCTTGGTATTACCCAAATTGTCCATTTACAATTGTTCGAATGAACAATTGACCGAATTTAAAGGGTCACAATTGACCTTTTCACAATTGACCGTATATATATCGGTTTGGTAATATATATATATATATAGGGGTTTTGGGGGGTTTGGCGTTGGGTGGGGGGGTTGTGGAGGGTCCCCCCCACATATATTTTACTATTGACCTTCACAATTTGGTCAATTGTGAAAAGGTCAATTGTAATTCGAACAGTTGTAAAACAAACAATTTGTATACAACCAGTGTCTTGGCACGCCCACAATGCTAGGTCCGATGCTTGTATACTCTGATTTCTTCTTCTTATTCTATTTTGTTTTCTTATTTTTATGTATACTGTGGCTGCACCTGGCTCTTATTCTCTCACTGCCTGTGATAGGCTGAATATATGTAGTCTGCCTCTCTGGCAAGGCTTCGAATCCTGTGAAGGCTAATCTTTGCCTTGTTTGTAATAGAGAGAAATCTGTTCTCTTTCGCTGACTAATCCGCTTAATCGCTGCTGTTGCGCCGCTTCGCGGTGTTAAAACAATGATATATAAATCATCTTGTAAAGAATATTGAAACGTTCACTGCTCCCTTACTCTTCCTGTGTCGCAGCTGTAATGCGCAACGCTGCACTGAGGCTCCGGCTCCGCCTACCCGAGGGTGGGGGCCGGTGCGCTCATAACCTTGCTGCTGTAGGCTGCCGAGGCTCCTCGTACAGCTTTGTATGGGCTCCGGATCCACCTCTGCAAGGGAGAGGGCCGGAGTGCTCTCAGCTTACAGCGTATGCTGAGACTCGAGCGCTGCAGCAAAGCCAAAACCCTAGAGTGCAGGTAGTACGGCAAGGGGCTGCTCGCCGCGGAGCTTTAGGGCAATGTAATGTGAATTTTACTTACCCTTAAAGCGCGCGGCTTCAGACCTTCATGTGGTCGTCCCCTCAATGCAACCGATGCGCGGCATCTAATTTAAAACAATATGCTAAAGCACATATATCCAATACCGCGTAGTCTGACCTGCGCTGAAGCGCTAAAACTACAGTGCTACGCTACATAACATTCCCCTGCTACAGACTCATGCACAATAACATTTGATAGTAAGTTATGTGGAGGAGGTAAAATGGTACTTATCTGCTTGAAGAGCAGTAAAAGAAGAGGGGAGGAGCTCAGGGACAGGATGTGGTCATAGCTGAGCATGTATGGAGATGGAGTACACAGACTATGGGATTTGTAGTTTCAGAGAGAAAAGTCATATTTGGACATTTTTCAGTGTTTTGTTATAGTTTGTTGAAACTGCTGAGGAGTAGTAATAAAAGAAGTTGAAGCGATAATGCTCGCCTCCAGTCTTGCCATAGAATTGCCATCTAGCTTCAATGAGTTTGTGCTGGAGACATTATTACCTCGAGAGACACGAATTAAAAGAACACTGTAAGCTAAGGGTGTTGGTGTAGTAGTTCATTTGGGCTAGTGATGTTATGATATGAAGCCTGTACGTGGTACAAGAGACGGCGGACATGACGTGAATGAAAATAAAGAGGCACGTCAGTTCCTAGGCGTGGCCAGTTGATTGACTAGCGACTACCATCGGTGCGTTTGGTCTGTGTGTGAGCTCGGCCACCCCTTGCTCAGTCTTTTTACGAACTCGGCCTCCCCGTGGGCATTACAGGGGCAAGTGCAACTTTGCACGGTAGTACTAAGTAGCAGTAGTGCAAAAGTTACCCTAGTGCAAAAAACAAACAATTCTTTCAATGCATTTTTGCACCGTGGCATACTTATAATGCTAATACCTGTCAGGATGTGTAATACGTTACACTAGGAAATAACAAGCGGACGCGGAGTCTTCATTCAACACGTCTTTATTTCTTCACACGATCTCCGAAGTGCCCACCCCACGTCATGTCCCGTCCCTCCCCTTCCTGCTGCTCCGTGTTCCCTCACACGTGACAGGGGAGGAATGTGACGACATCACACCCCCCCGATACTAAACATTGAGTTCACTATCAGGGCATCTCCTCAATGAGACGCGGTGGTCGACGTCGGGATCTCTGAGGCCTCCAGTTACTTCTTTCACGCGACTCCTGAGGTGTCCAGCGGAGCTCATCAGCGTCGGAATTTTCTTGGTCTCCTTCGTAGGGTGCATCTCGCATCAGAGTGTCCATTGGTATGCATGGTTCGATCAGTGGTATGATCCCGGGCATCTTTTTGAAATGAGAGCTGTTTCTTGTTATTGTGTGCGCTGCTCCTTCAGCTGTGATGAGAGAGCCTTTCCTCGGTGTGATGGTGAGGGGCTCTGCATTGAACGACGCCATGTTTTTGCGGTGTTGGGGCTGTCGCACTACAACGATGTCTCCTGGCTCCAAATTATTATCCTCGGCCCTCCTTCTCTTGTCTGCCATGGTTTTCATATTCATTTTCTGGGCCGCATCATGTAGTCTCATTTCAGTGTCTCCTTGGTACCGTTCTTCCTCTAGTTCTATGTGCGGTAGTCTGGTTCGCACATTCCTGCCAAACATGACTTCTGATGGTGACTTGCCAGTGGTACTGTGTGGGGTGTTTCGGTAGTCTCTCAGTAATTTGCATAATAATTTTTCCAGCGGCTCTCCCGTCAAGCGAGCTATTTGCGTGGTTCTTTTAATACTTCCCATGAACCGTTCAACTGTGCCGTTCGCTTGGGGCCACAGCGGTGTTACTTTCCTGTGATGGAAGCCCATGTATTCGGCAAAGGTTTTAAAATCTTGTCCAGTGAATGGTGGTCCATTGTCCGATTTTACCACCTTTGGAATTCCATATGTGGCAAACATCCTGTCCAATGCGGGGATAGTGTGATGTGCTGCTGTTGATGACACAATTTGGGCGTCTGGGAATCTCGAGTATTCATCGATGACCACCAAGACATATTCACCCCCTTCCAGAGGACCATAATGATCTACAGCAATTTCTTCCCAGGTTCCGTTGGGCAAATCAGTCATTTTGAGGGGTTCTGGTCTGGTTTGGGGGTTAAGAACTACGCACGTGGGACATGTTTTCAGTAGTTCTTCCACTTGAGTATCCATCTGAGGAAACCATACCCTTTGTCTTAACATCCTTTTTGTGGACATTATTCCTCGGTGTCCTTCATGTGCAAGCTCAAGGACTCTTTTCCTTAGTGAGCGAGGAATAACCAGTTTTGTCCCCTTTAGTAAAAGTCCCTCTGTTTCTGCAAGTTCTTCCTTTACCGTGAGTAAACAGGTGATGTCTTGCTTGGTTTCTTCTTCTGCCCTTTCCTTGAGTTGTTTTGCTTGTTTCCAATGTCCTGTTCCAAGACATCTCATAATGATCTGTATTGCGGGGTCCAGATTGGTTTCTCTGGCTATTTGTTCCATATCCAGTCCTTGTGGTGTGCATTCTTGGACCACGTACATAATGTATTGATCTGCAATGGATGGATTGGAGTTGCAGTCTTGATTGGGATGGCGTGAAAGAAAGTCTGCTGGATTCTGTTCCTTTCCGGGTCGATGAATAATGTTGAATTGATAGTCCTGTAACCTTAAGGCCCATCGAGCTATTCTGGGAGGCATCTTGGCTTGAGCATTGCCATAGATGAATAGTAGTGCCTGGTGGTCGGTGACGATGGTGAAAGGTTTTCCGTATAGGAACAGATGAAAGTGTTCGCATGCCCACACGACCGCCAAACCTTCCTTCTCCGCTTGTGAATACGCTTGTTCAGTCTTTGAGAGGCTGCGACTGGCATATGACACTATGTGTATGGTCTGGTCATCCTTGTGATCTAGTTGAGTTAGAATGGCTCCTAGGCCGACTGGACTAGCATCCACTATCAATTCCGTGTGCTTCTGTGGGTCAAAATATGCCATGTTTTTGGCATCAGCGATGCGATCCTTGATGATTTGGAACGCCCGTTGGCATTCGTCCGTCCATCGGAAATCGACGTTCAGTTTTGTGAGGGCTCTCAAGGGTGCACTGACGGATGCAAAGTCCTTAATGTATCTCGTGCAATAGCTTGCTAGACCAAGAAATGATCGCAAGTCGGTGACAGATGTCGGTGGTGTTGTGTTTGTGAGTGCGTTGACTTTCTCGGGATCTGGAGTCATCCCATTTTTGGAGAAGATGTGACCGAAAAATCGCAGGGTTGTTTTCCTGAATTCACATTTGTCGTTATTCAGGGTGAGGTGTGCTTCTTCCAGCGCCATGCATACGCGCATGAGGGTGTCATCGTGCTGTTCTTGGGTCTGTCCAAATACTAGGATGTCATCACTATAGTTCAGACAATTCGGTACGTGCTTTATTATATTGTGAATTTCAGACTGAAATATTTCGGCTGCTGAAGAAACTCCAAAACTGAGCCTCTTGTATCTGTAGAGGCCCAGGTGAGTAGCAAAAGTGGTAATGTACCTGGATCTTTTGTGAAGTTCCAACTGATGGTACCCCTTATTGAGGTCCAATTTCGAAAATACTGTGGCTCCGTTGAGCAAATGCACCATGTCTGTTATTCTGGGAGATTGATGACGTTCTCTTAAGATTGCTTCATTTGGTCTTCTCATGTCCACGCAAATACGAATGTCAGCAGAGTCTTTTTTCGGGACTGGTACGATGGGGGATACCCAAGGAGTGGGGCCTTCAGCAGGTTCGATTATGTCCGCTTCCAAAAGTTTCAATAATTCGTTTTCTACTTGTTTCTGTATGTTGATGGGAATACCACGGTAGTGTTGTGCTACCGGAGGGATGTTGCTGTCTATGTGTAGTTCAATTTGTCTGTCCTTCAATTTTCCAAGTCCTCTGAATAACGCAGGGAAAATCTTGTCAATGTTGGCAGTGGGATCTAGGTGCTTATGCATCATGAGTCTGTACAAAACATGAATTAGACCCATGTCGACTGCGGACTTGTAGCTTAGAATGCATCCACTATCTGTGGCTGCTTCGAGGACGTGCATGGGTATTTCCTTTACGTGATCTTTGTATCGACATGATGCCGTGAAAAAGCCTTTACAAGGTAGTGGCGTCTTGGAGCCATATGGAAAGATGAGTGCTCTCGCTGGTAGTAGTCGTGGTGCATTTGGCATGTTGTTGTACACTTCCTCACTCACTACATTTACAGTGGCTCCCGTGTCGACCAGAAATTCAGCAGCCACTTGGTTGACATTGATGATGAGAGTAGGGCTATTCTCTTTCGCCGTAGGGTTTCCCAGTGCATATAGGTAGCCTTTTATCCGTGGTTCTCCTTTGTGTGGATTTGATTCCTTCTTGGGTTTGTCCTCTGAGGAGGTGCTGGAGATGCTGTCAGAATGTGATTGTTCCACCAGACACCTGACATATCGCCGGGGGCGTCTTCTCCGCCCGGAGGATGAAGGTTTGTTGTCGCGCCACTCATGTGTGGGTTTTGATTGTCTTCTATCTGACAGTTCCTCTCGTTGTCGGCGGCGTGATGCGTCATTCTGGTAGTGTGACTCGCCATTGGGACTCATACGCCTAAATTCTCTTTCTGGTGATGAGCGTCTGTTCCTTCCACTCGCTCTGATTTTGTTGCGATAGATGAAGCATACAGCTTTGTAATGATTTTCCCCTCCGCAGGCAGAACAGATCTGACCCATGGCAGGGCAGATGCCTTCATGAGGGTATTCATGTCCACACCGATAACAGAATGGATCTGTATTTCCTTTGGTGTTGCTCTCAAGTTTGTGTAAACTTTCATGTTTCCCGTGGATGATGGTGATGCCATCAAGACCTTCAACCTGTGCTGTTAGTGCAGCCTCGGAACGAGCTAGGCGTAGAATCTCTTCCAGATTTCGAGCCTTTTGTAGAAGCCTTTTTCTGAAGTCACTGCTTTCACATCCTACAATAATCTGTGAGCGAAGGGCTTCTTCATTCGAGTAATTGTTGAAATCGCAATGCTTCATCTTTATTCTTAACCTCATCACAAATGCATCCATTGTTTCACCTTTTAGTTGTTTAGTGGTGTGAAAAATGTGACGCTCATAGTCCACATTTGTGTGTGGCGTGAAGTAATTGGTTAGGGTTGTTTTCAGTTTGGTGTAGGTGTCTATGTCATCTTCAGGAATTTCATCCAAAATATCTCTCACATTTGATCCTATGGCATGGGTGAGCAAACTGTGTTTCCTTTCATCCTCCAAAGGCCCTACCGCTTTGAGACACACTTCAAAATCTCTCACCCACTTTTTCCACCTTGGTCCCAGTGTGCTGGAGTCGCTCAGGTCAAAATTGGGAGGTAGCTGAGATATTAAGCCGTCCGTCATGCTTGTGCGAGTTGATCTGGCTGGGGTTACTTGTACAGTTAGAGATTCCTCAGATGAATCATCAAGCATGACAGGTGATATATAACTGTGCACTGGTTTGGTGTGGAAGCTTGGATGACACTAGACACGTGTCTTGACGTGACGACGATAGAAAGTCTCTGTGCTATACTAAAATATGTAGTTTGTGTACCTTATATGCTGTGGGGAGCCGACACGCTCCACCCACCGGTGCCACTTTCTTTGGCGCGAACTGCTGTGAGGAGCCGACGCGCTCCACTCACACACTTCACCTGTGTAATTGCGGGGAGCTGACGCGCTCCACCCGCTGAATGATGCCTTCTTTCCTTTTGGCGGGAAACGCTGTGAGGAGCCGACGCGCTCCACTCACACGCTTCAGTGCGAGGAGCCCAAACTGCGCTCCAACTCGCAGAACCAGATCTTTCCCCTGAAGGGCCGTCGCGGGGAGCCGCCGCGCTTCACTCACTGATGTTGCCGCCTTTCTTTATGGCGGGAAGCGATGCGAGGAGCCGACGCGCTCCACTCACACGCTTCAGTGCGAGGAGCCGACCTGTGCTCCACTCGCACGCTAAATCCTTTCCATTGAAAGGCCCGTCGCGAGGAGCCGACGTGCTCCACTCGCGTACCGCGTGTGACAATTGCGGGGAGCCGACACGCTCCACCCGCTGACCACAACTGTCGCCTTTCACAGGCGCCCACGAGACCTCGCTCGGACTTCCAGGAGATTTTCAGCTGGCGGGGAGCGTATCTCCTCACACCCGCCGTATGCTTTCGTGTGATCGCTGCGTGAGTTTCCCTCGTCGCCAGTGTCAGGATGTGTAATACGTTACACTAGGAAATAACAAGCGGACGCGGAGTCTTCATTCAACACGTCTTTATTTCTTCACACGATCTCCGAAGTGCCCACCCCACGTCATGTCCCGTCCCTCCCCTTCCTGCTGCTCCGTGTTCCCTCACACGTGACAGGGGAGGAATGTGACGACATCACAATACCATTCACCCAGGTGCAAAAATGTCTTGAAATAATCGTTTTGTTTTTTTTTGTACTTTGGTACATTCTGTAATCTGGAACTTGGTTGGCACTTTCTGTGCTAAAAAAGCGGCCATGGGACTGGCAGAAAAATAAACAGGAATCCTTGACTCCAGGGATAGGCAATACGCTACAGAACACACAGATTATTGTGTCGGAGAAAAATCGGCAGTTTGTTAGACGGAGGTGGGTGGCTCCCGATAAACCGTGTTTTGAGCGGACCCCTGGACGGCAGGCCACGTGACCCCTGAGAGGCACACCACAACACAGACTTCCCTTCAGGATGTTTTGAGCCCAGCTTTGTCTTTGGAGGGCTGTGCGGTAGTAGCGAGCTGCACGCTCAGCATTTAGGCCCTGGGAAAAGGAGCTCGCACAGAGGGTCAGCAAGTTCAGCTCTCCCCTGCACAATGGGGCGGGAAGGAGGGGGAATTCAGGAGGTTTCAGAGGCCCAGTATTCTTAATATGGGAGACAAAAGAAGCATTCATACCTAAAACTATGAACGTGGGAAGTAGCTGCGGATCAGGAAAGGAAAATAAATAGATAAATTACTCCACGGCTCTCTAAGAGGACCAGCTACACACGCCGCCACGGGATGGTATCACTACATATTATCCCCACCAGAAATATCGCCGTCTGGAACGGCCATAGGCAATATTTTTTGGGGGAATAATTTTTGGGGTTCTTGGGAGCAGGGGTTGCGGGGGTGTCCCCCGCTCCTTTAAAAAGAAGGCAGGGATGGGGGGGGGGGTGTCCCAGACAGGTTCCATGCCTTAATATCGCTGCAAAAATATGGCGATAAATTTGTATGGCGATATTTTTGCGGGGATATTAACACATGGAACCGACAGGATGACATGTACCATGTGTTATGTCATGCAATTCCTTTGTCAGGTGTAGCGCTTTATAAAGGCTTTTATATTCAAGGAGCATCTCACCCATACCAGCTGAACCCTAACCTGCCTGGCCCCCTCTTTGAAATGAATAAAATTGTTTGCTACCGCCCTATTCTATCATAGCTCCTACATCACACATATAATTGTAATTGTACAGCGCTTTGTTGTGAACAGACTCACACTATATTAAAACCAAACTCGACACATTTTAAACAAAAATCAAAACCAAGTGCTAGACAGGGTGCCAACTGGTCTCTGTTTTCTGATTCATGGTTGGTTGTTTGAAGCTGTGTAAGGCTCTTTTGCCAAATGACTTCGGAGGGCTGGAAGGAGCGGGCTGTACAGTCAGGGGGTCAATGTGACTTTGATGAATGTTTTGCTGTATTCAGACATGGCCAGTATATGAACATCAGTATGAAAATGAAAGTGTGGAGCCCAATGAAGGACAAGGACCGGCCTGCAAATGACCGCAACCCCATCCAGGGTATGTCATTGGGTGGGAAGGTATTCTCTGTGCTGTGTCCAGCGTGAGTGCACAGTATCGATTTAATCCTAGGGAAACAGCTTTGCCTGGCTCACCCATGGGTAGCAGTGGCCGAGCAGTCGAGGTGAACTCTCCAAATGGGATCTGGAAAGACTCACACACATTATAACACAACAGTACTATGAATAAAGAAACTCCAGACAGAGATTACAATGAGAATGAACTCTACATCTCAATAGAATGTAAGTAATGACTTGGTACATGTTATAAGTCAGAATGCCTCTAGGATCATTTCTTACTCATTATGTGCAATGTTAGTGTTCACTGGGGGGCGGACGTACTTTACTTGATGATGACACAAAAGATGCGCACACACAGGGATGGCTGCACCACAGTTCTTTGTCTCCCACTCTCTTTGCTTCAGGGGAGAGGGGGGGGTTGACCACCCCTGGCCTCCTTGCTGGCCCGACCATGGGTTAAGCTTTGTTACTCCAGGTCGCCTCTTACCAGGTGTCAGTGCAGTGGCCAGGGTAGATTTGTCTCTGACTGGGAAAGCAATCACAGGCCTCAGTCTCTTTTGGTTGTGGATTATGTTCATGTCCAGTGCTCAGGCCCGTGCAAGAGCCATAGGGGATGGCTCCCTCTCGTGCCTAGTGCACCCCCTGTGATGTCTGCGGGGCCTGGGCCAGGTCAGAGCCCAGAGCGAGGAATAAATAGACAAGGACACCCGTCTGCCACTTACTGGGTCGCGGGGACCCGCCTTTATTAGGCGAACACACGTGATTGCAGGATGCAGTCTTCTTAAAGGGACTCACCCCACTCCTCCCTTTTAATATATTTTTTTCTTTAAACAAACCACAAACGGAATATGGGCACTTATGGCATTTCACCAACCTTTGTATTTTTAGCACATCAAACTCAGAACACAGATACATAAGTTCAACAACAGATACACAAGTTCAACAATACCAACTGAAGAATTGCACCAACTCATGTCCTCCGGTATCAGGGAAAGTCCACTTCAAAGTCATGCAGGTAGGTGGCCTGCCTGTGGCGCTCTCTTACATGGGAGCCCCTTTCCTCTGCCGGGTCATCCTCCGCCGAGGTCAAGCCTCCTCCTTGGTCGGGCGGGCTATCTCCCCCATCGCTGGATGCCGGGCTCTCTTGGCTCATCTCTTCTCTCCCACTATCGATGCTCGGCCATCTCCGTACACACTCGGTCCTTCTGCGTTGCTCCGGGCTCGATTCTAGCAATTGTCCCATCTTCCTGAAGAAACAGGAATTCCTGGTCACCATCATGTTGCCATCCGATGCGGTCACCATTGATCCTTTAGCATCCATCACTCTGAGGGGTGTCGGCTCATGGGGCAGAGACAATTTGCCTCATACATTTCTTGTTCTCACCAGTACCCAATCCCCTATCTCAAGGCAGTCACTCCACAGACTCCCCTGGTCATTCTCCCTCTCGTTTGCCCTTTTCCTTCCTTCAGATACCGCGGCAGCATTGATGACTCCGGGTGTGCGTGGCGTGTGGTCTGGGAGAAACCCTCATGGGCCCCGTCGAAACAGTGCTTCAGCGAAGGCCACACTCATGGAGCAGTGAGGAGTCGCACAATACTCTGCCAAAAACTTGTATAGGGACCGTCTCTCGCACTCCCCTTGCCCGTGGGCTATCCGGAAGACCTTATTCAAATTCCTCATTACTCTTTCGGCATTCCCTGTTTGCTCTTGGTCACAGTTGTGTGATCTTTCTGTGGGCAACATCGTGGTCATGCAGATACTCTGAAAATCCTCTTCCTTGAAACGGAGGGCCGTTGTCGGAGCATATTTCCACTGGAAGTCCATGTGTGGCAAAGACCCTCTCCAACTCCGGAATTACATCCTCCAGGGCTGTGGATTCAACAAACTCTACCTCAGGGTACCTTGACCACTGATTGACGCGGACCACAAAGCGGTTGTCTCTGCAGGTTGATCCGACGTCCATGTGTATCGTGCCCCATGGCACACAGCTCCTCTCCATAGACTCGAACCGGGGCTCTCGTCTGTGCGGGAGCACTGCCTGGCACCACACACAGTTGCGGACAAAATCTTCCACCCGCTCTTCTATGCCCGAAAACCATACCTTCATACAGAGCCGGGTCTTGGTCTTCAACACATCCTGATGACCTTTGTGTGCCAGTTCCATTGCTTTGCCTACAAGGTTGGCGGGAATCACCATCTTTGTGTCCCTTAGTACCAGGCCATCTTCCAGAAACTTGAGTTTTCCCCTGACTCTCTCCATCTGTTCTAGCGCCATTCTTGCCTCTGTGGTCCGTGCTTCAAACTTTTTGAGGACTCTCCTCCATTCGCCTCTTGTTCCAGCAGCCTGGAGAATCCTGAAGCACTCGTCATCGACCGATGACTTTCAAATGTCGTCGATCACCATGAGGTTTGGGGTCATTGCACCCTCTAGACTGTTTATGTACTCCTCCGTTTCCACCTCTTCAGTACTCTCGATGTCCGGGCTAGGGTGGCGTGACAAGTAGTCCACAGAGTTGGTGATCCCCCAGCAAAACGTAAGTTCAACATCATACTCCTGTAGAGCGAGCAGCCACCTCTCAATTCTCTCCGGTGGCTTGGAGAAAGAGCCGGTCATGATCGGTACCAGGAGCTTACTGGTTTGTTGTAGATATACAGATGGTAATGCCTGCACTCCCAGAGCACCGCCAGTGCCTCTCTTTCAATTTGTGAGTATCTCTGCTCGGTCGCGGAGAGCACCCAGCTGGCAAAGGCCACAAGACTGTCCACACTGTTCTCGCCCAGCTGCATAAGCACGGGTCCTAAACTGAACGGGCTGGTGTCCACTATGATTTCTGATCTCTTTTCCGGATAAAAAAACGCCTCTGTTAAAGCCGCCTTGATGTCATCGAACGCATTTTCTTCGAGTGCCGTCCACCTCCACGTGCACTCTTTCTTTGTTAGACTCTGGAGTGGTTCGTCAAGGGTGGCTAGGTTCCGTATGTACCTGCCACAGTACGTGGCCATCCATAGAAACCTATGCCCCTCTGACACATTCACTGGGGCACAGGCTTCCTTGATGTCCTTTACTTTAGCCGGATCAGGGGACATGCCACCCTCCTGGAACACAAAGCCAAAACACTTGATTTTCTTTTGCATAAATGCACATTTGTTGCGGAGCAGGGTGAGGCCTAGATGTTGAAGGCACTGCAGAACACTCCAATCACTCCAGATGATCTTGCTTCAACCTCGCATAGATCATGATGTCATCACTGATGTTGATATCTCTGTGTAGCCCTGGTAGATCCCCCCTGATGGTGTTTTGGAATACCTCTGTAGCTGAGGAAATCCCGAAGCTCAAGCGTTGCATCTGTACAAGCCTTTATGGGTACTTTATGGGTGATCAGACCTTCCACCTTCTCAATAATGTCCAATCCAAACAGGTTGTCAAGCTCCTGTTCTACGCGGTCCCTCAGGTGAAATGGGCCCTTGCAATGCTTCAAAGCAACCGGTTGGACCGTGTTGTCAATGTGCAGCCGCACCAGGTCTCCCAAGTTTCCTAATTCCGGTGAATAGCTTTGCATATCTGGTGAGCAGCATCTGGATGTCCTCAAAGGTACACTGCAAATGCGAAGTCCACAATGTGTAGAGCCTCGGTGGCAGAGCACTCTAGTAGAGTTACCTCGCTCACCTTAGTGACAAAAAAACGGGCCTTTATTGATGTGTCTTCATGAGTGACGGGAGCTACAAACGCGCCCTCCAGTGGCAACGATTGTTTCCCGCCAAATGTAAAAATTCACATGTTTGTCTTTCTTAGGGGTGGTGCACTAACCAGCTGTCGGTAATGGTCCTCCGCCATGACGTTCATGGAGGCGCTGGTGTCAATCAACATGAAATGAAGAAGACAGCCTCCTCATCTTCTTCTGGCTCCTCGGGCTCGTCTCCCTCTGCCGTTGGTTGTTCGACTTGCGCTACCTTGCGCTGTGACCTCTGTGTCACCTGTCTCGAGGACACCTGGCCTCTTGAATGAGTAGACAGTGCTGATGCTCTGCAGATACGCGCAAAATGGTTTGCAATGCCAAAGCGACCGCGCACGTGGCCTCTTGCTGTACTTTCTTTGGGGTGGGGCGGTCATAACCGCAGTTGAGGCATTGGGACGTGTCCCCCCCTTTGTCTTCCTTTTTGCTCCACTGCTGGTGGCAGCCGCTCCTTTCAAACTGCGTCTGTCCTACCGCACACGCATCCTCTAGCTTGACTGCCTTCATCGCTGAGCACTTCTTATTCGGCCGGACATCCGCGAGCTCGTGGGAGCATCCAAGCCCCAGGATGCACGTGAGCGTGATACCAGGCTCACGTAATATCTGACGCTGCAGCTTGATCTTGAGGCAGTCCTTTATGACCTAATGGTGCACCTCATACTCCACATCAGGTCAGGCACACGCCACTGACATGCGACGCAGCCTGCTGTGAAAGGCGTCAAGGGATTCCCCTTCTTTCTGCACAGCAGTTCTCATGAGGGTCCTCTCATAGTCCACATTCACCATGGGCGCAAAGTACTCCAGCAGAACCGCATTGGCCGCTGCAAAAGAATTGTCCACAGGCCGTAGAGTCCCAAAGGTGTTGTGTACCCCCGGGCCGGCTGAGTATAGCATGATAGACTTCATTGCTTCATCATCATCTTCACCCGTGGCCTTGAAAAACATGTCCATCTTTTCACCTGTGTGATCCATCTCGGACCCAACGATGATGGGGCTCCCGAAATATCAAACTTTTGTAGCGAGTTACGCTGACAACCGCGGTACTCTTGCAGCCCGCGGTGCATCACCTTCCTCCCCCATGGTTATTTGCTGCAGTAGACCGCCGTAGAATCAGACCCAGGGCCTACTGGTGAGAGATGCACCAGTGAAAATTATCCAATGTGGGGCCAGGGCGCACAAGCATTTACCTCCTGAGCTGCAACCCTGCCCAATGTTGGCCTCCTGGGCGGCGGCTGTTCGCCGGGGCGCACAGTCATGCCTAAGAAGAGCTGCAACCCGCAACGGCAGTGGCAGTGTGTGGTACTGGATTGGTGGCAGTGTGTGGCACGGGACTGGGGGCAGGGATAGGGGTTGCCGCTCAAGGAGAAGAAAGACTGGGTCCTGCACAGAACGCTTGGCACCAAGCCACAGGGAGCAGGATCAGGACTGCCCACATTAAGGTCACTATCTGCCCACTTCCAAGCAGAAGGAGAAATTAGCTAAAAAGAGAGGGGTATCAGCCTTGAGGGCAGTGCTGGCGTTTACCACTTGTTAATGTAGACGAGGTAACGGAAAGGCTGCGTCCTATACTCACACAGAGGCTGATCTGAGTAGCGGAACCAGTACAAAGATTTGTTCAGTCTTTGGAATGCGCTCTTTCGAAATAATTACATAAGACTATTGAGGTTGAAAAGAAAAAATATTTTAATTCAATATTGTGAAAAAACAAATTGGTAGTTTAGTTAATGTGTTCACTAAATCTTTAAAAACATAAAAATGGAAATAATTACAGAGTGCTATCCTTCGTGCTTCTGTAAGTTGCACCAGACATTTTAGTTGGAATTCACTAATGGTCTGTAGGTTCCTTTAAGGGTTCCTGTTGGTTAAATCACACGAAAAAATTCTTGTTTGTCTACGTCAGACAATTGGGTTGCAGTACATCAATCACCTGAGGGTTCCTGCTTGGGTTAATGTTTCTGTCTTTGCTCAAAATAGTTGTTAGGTGTCCTTATGTGGGGCTGGATGGTCAGTCATAATGTAGAAAGGAATAATGTAGAAAGTCAAAATGTCGATTTTTTTTTTTAGAAAACATTAATGTCGAAAAACAATAATGTCAAATTTTTTCTACATTTTTTTGAAAACATAAAATAAATATATATATAATTAAGATGTGTTGAGTATGAGGGGTGAGAGGGTGGTGGAGGGGTGGGGTGGTGTCCGGGGGTGTTGGGTGAGGGGGGTTGGGGGGACCCCCCCTAGTAAATGATACTCTTATTGTTTATGTATTTATTGATAGTGCTAATTGACATTTTTTTTTCGACATTTTTTTTCTAAAAATTGACTTTTCATTATATGTATAGGTTTTCGACATTATTGTTTTCTACATTTTTTTCGACATTTTTGTAAGTCGACATTTTTTTTTCTACATTATGACTATAAACCGTGGGGCTGGTTACTCAGAGTTCTTGAAAAGTCCTCGACATGTGTTTCCCCGCTTGTAGGTGTAAAGCGGTTCTTCAGGAGGAGGATTGACTAGAGAGTACCTTGTTGTTGATACATGGAGATTAATGTTGGTTTAAATGGCAGCAAGTATATTGCATCCGCTCTATATTTGTAGTGTACTTGCAACATAGGTAAGATGCACAGATGTTATGTTGATTGGTCCCTGGATGAAACATGGGCCAATTGATGAAAGAGATTGTCTCTATGTTGTTTAGGGATAATTGAGAAAAATGCGTTGTTGTGGATTCATGGGAGTTGCTGACAATTTAATGGCAGTAAGTATATTCGGATTGTATCCGCTTTATATTTGTAAAGTGCTCACAATTTAAGTTAGAAACGCACGTAGTGGAGCCTTCAAATGGGGAGCAAAAGTTGTGAAGTGCTGCTGTTTCCAACGATGGTCCGGTCTCCCGACAATCCGAATATACTTACTGCCATTAAATTGTCTCACTCCTGTGCTGAATCAAACCCTTCATTGCTGCCTCGAACTTCAGATCAGTCGTCCAGACCCTGATGCTCTACCACCTGTATGGTGGCAATGCCCCCCTGGTAGATGCCTTCACCACAACTCTGGTGCCTCTGAAAGTTTTACCGATAAAGGAGGGCCATAGTCTGATAAAACAATGCCCCCCCCACTCGACTGATCTGTTGTTTAGAGCTCTGTTGCTATCTAGCAAGGATTGCGATATATAAATCGCTGTCAAACACATTAGGTGAAATTCAAAAAACCACGGACCCCTCAAAAAGGTCTATTTCGTAAACCTACTGCTTTCCACTGTCTGGGGACACCACAACAGTGTTATATAGTATATAAGGAAAACAGACCTAGTTGTTTTGTGAGAAATATGATGATATCGCCCAATAGCTAATTCATAAGAAACATTTTTTATTTAGCAAATACAAAATTTCATAAAGAATGACTGTGTTAAGAATACACAGACTTCACAACCCTAAAACCAGTAAAGTAAGAAACAAACATTACACATTAAGATTGAAAAACAACAACAACATTTAACATACAAAAATCATTACAAATTAATTTGTTGTGTTCTATATATGACCCAACATGTTTCTGTCCAGTGACTCATTGATGTCATTCATCAGGGGTAGCTTTTCTCAAAAAATAAGCAACGGTCCAAAATTGTCCTGGGAGGAGTGGATCTTAAATAGATCTTCATGGAAATCTATAAAAACATTTAAACCTGGTAAACAACGTGCACACACCATATTGTCAAATTCGTTTTGCTTTTCTGGACAGTCACTGGACAGAAACATGTTGGGTCATATATAGAACACAACAAATGAATGTTTAATGTATGTTAAATGTTGTTGTTGTTTTTTCAATCTTAATGTGTAATGTTTCTTTCTGACTTTACATTTATATGTATTGTGTAATCGTCTGTAAAAACCTGGTTTTAGGGTTGTGAAGTCTGGGTATTCCTAACAGTCATTTTTTATGAAATTGTGTATTTTCTAAATAAAAAATATTTCTTATGAATTAGCTATTGTGCGATATCATCACATTTCTCACAAAACAGCTAGGTCTGCTATATAAATCACCTACATACTGTGAGAAATCCGGGGTGTTTTCTTTCCTATTCCCCATAGATCCTCTGCGCAGGTTGCCAGGGAAAGGCCATCGCTCTTGGATCCCAACGCTCAGGGAAGAGAGGGATAAAATAGATGTTGTGCTCATCTGTTGATGTGTGTAGAACCAGGAGAAACTTGCGTCTGTGCCTGTGTGCTTCCTGGGTGTGCTTAGATTTGTAGACTGGATGTTTGTTTCGGGGTAAGCATCATCCAGTGATTGTGTTGTTGTGAGTTGGATGCTATTTGGGTTTGTGAGTTGGGTTAAGAGTGATGTGCGGTTTGGGTATTTTATGAGGGTTCTTCGGTAGTCATCTTGGCATGTGTGGTAAGTATGTGGTGCAGAGGTTGGTAGAGAAAAAAGGAAATGGTTAGCAGGGTTTTGGGTGATCTCTCGGTATAGTGCAGCTATGTTATTCTTTTTTTTAGGGTGTTCACCATTGCACAGGCATGTGGGTTCTGGTGGAGTTTAGGCATTGTATGGTCTGAGGTTTGGGTTGAGGTGGCCTCCCCTTGTGGCCTCCCTGTGGCCTTCATTTTTCTAATAGTTGTTGATCCAAATTATATCCTTCTGTTTTCAATAGCCAGATTTCTAGCTGTTTTCAGAATGTTAGGTGGTCTTCCATCGTCCTGACTTCCTTCAGAATCGAGTTCCATAGTTTGGATACGAGAGTGGACAAGGCAGGTCCTCTGAATTTGGTTTTCTCATAGTGTCTTGTTTCTATTTGGAGGTCATGCTGAATGTTAGTGTTTTTCTGGGTATGTGTCGGGTGATTTATTTTCCTGGAGGAATTTCGCTCCAGCTTCGGTAGCAGCTTGAAAATGGTGCTTGTACTTGGGCATATGATAGCAATGCCTGAAAAATGCCTTTCTAATACCCATAGACAAGCTGAAAAAATGTGGCTTTGTCAATGCTTGTTTTTAACAGGACCTCAGTGAAGGACACACATACTGCTTATAAATCAAGTGTCTGAAGACAGATCTGGTTAAGACATTTTTATTATACCAGTAGTGTGTTTACAGCTCCAGTTAAACCATTAGCTCTCAGAATACTGCTTTGAAAAAATAATGCCAGCCATTTTGAGTGCACAGTTTGATTTTAAGGCTTGATAAAGTTAGTTCACAAGATATCCGAGGAGGGTGTGCTTTTGGGTGGGGGTGGTGGAGGAAGTGGACGGGAATGGCCATAGGGATTAGCATGTCCATGGGCAGTCAATATGTGGGTAAATAACCAAACAACACCCACCCCCATTGTGTCCCTCCTCATATGCCATCTCTCCATAGCTGTGCTCAAATGCATTTGTTTCGGTTTATAGCCAAAACAAATTAGTCCATGGAGAATGAGCACAGCAATTCCCTAGACTACTATCCCTATACTCTGCCAATTAATAAGAATGTCTTTAACAGTATGTCAGAAGTGAATTTATCCTTAGGCTGAATTGGGCAGGAACTAAAAGGTACAACATTACTCTACTTTTTGGTAAAATCAGCCATCATACCTTTAGTATTTGTCCTGTTCCTGGACAGCAAACACACAGCACTTGATTTTTGCAGCTCCCTCACTGGGGATTCGAACCTGGGATCTGCTCGGCCTGTGCTCATGCATAGATGCCAACTTTTCACAGTTGGCTCGAGGGTCACTTGGGCATTGTCAACACCTCCATCGCTTGTGCTCCAAGAATAGTTGTATTTTACTAATTTGCATAATCCCACCCACCACCACAAAGGAAAAAAGCCACTGTGAGTCCACCACACGGAGAGCAACTGCACCCAAATCACAACAAGAGCCCAGTTGATGTAACTTTTGTGATATTTATAATAGTGTGATTGACCATTAGTTGGTCAAGTGGGCCCTTGTTTGTCCTTTGCAGTGGAAGTCTGCACTGAATTGTGCTTTTCATTCACCCTGGAGTTGAGTCTGTGTGATAGCAATTCCAGATGGGAAGATGTAGCAAGATATAGTAGATAGTCCAGGTGTAAGAAAGCAATCAACACTACAAAGGTGTGTGGATTGTATTGCAGCGCCCTGTGATCTTGGCTACCACAGTCTGCTAATATGTCTATGGGGGTCATTATGGGCGTGCCGGTCTGCTAGAAATGTGGGGGAAAATGCTGGTAATACCGGCTCTGGCATTTTTACTGGACCGATACACTCCGAGTTACCGGAAGGGGCAGTGAACTCCCAGCAGGCCTGACCTGCCGGTACTTCAGGTCCCGACCAGCAAATAATTACAGCAATCACCGGCACTGGTAGACCAGTGCCGGTGAAGGCAGCAAACCCATTCCATGGAGTCGACTGGGACTCCATGGAATGGGAAATGACCAAAGTTGCTGGCACCCGCAATATCCCGGTAACATCGGGATATCGGGTGCCGGTAACGGTGAGGGGTGTTTGCCAGTAGTACAGGTGGGTTACCGGCAAACCCGCAATTACCCCCTATATCTTTCTTGACAACTTGAATCATCGTTAAGGTATTTTAGTAATACAGCAAACACTGTTATCAGGACTTGGGAGGATAGCTCAGCGGCAACGTGCTCGCCTTGGAAGCAAGACGACACAGAGTAACACAGAGAATTAAGCACGTTATAAATAACCAATCATAGCCTATCATATCACTTACAAATAACCAATGTTCAAACACGTGTCTGTTCTGTCCCCCATAGCAGGCTTATTTTTAGTATTTTGAAATCTGAGCTTTAACTTTAAGAGAGCTGCAGCAAGACCCATTCTAGACAGGCTACCATGGGTGTTGCTTTACAACTTGAGAGGTCACAGAAGGTCATTTGGAGTAACAGAATGATATTATTCCACAGCCTCATTCATCTGCTCGCAGGTATTCAAAGAATGTTGCGTCCTCCAGGGTTTGGGACTTCATGTTACGTTATGTTGATTTATACTGTGCACGGCTACCACCAGGGGGCGGTCTCCAGGCGCTCTTATTGCGGGTCAGTTGGCATTAGAGGTGGGCGAGCCTGGCGAGTCCCGGGCCGGCCCAGGCTCCAACAGGGGCTCCAGCCCGACTCTCCTTTCGGGCCAATGCCCCCTGATGCCACGGGCCCCACCATGGTTGCACAGAGCAAAAAAATAAAAATAAATAGCATTTCTTTCCGATGGAAAGAAATGCTCATTTATTTGTTTTCATATTTGACCATTTCTTTCCATTTTGGCCGCCTGGCGCAGGCAAAATGGAAAGAATAGATGCGGCACTCCTGCGCTCTCGACACCCGAGCCACCATCATGGTCGTATTTTTTTTTTTTACATATATGGGCATTTCTTTACGTTTTGCCTGCGCAGCAGAATGGAAACAAATAAATGGACATTTATAAGA
Source organism: Ambystoma mexicanum (assembly GCF_040938575.1). Lineage (NCBI taxonomy): Eukaryota > Metazoa > Chordata > Amphibia > Caudata > Ambystomatidae > Ambystoma > Ambystoma mexicanum. The sequence continues at coordinate 996,715,065 of NC_090941.1, forward strand.
AATAAATGGGCATTTAAAATGCCCATTTATTTGTTTTCATATTTGACCATTTCTTTCCAATTTACCTTCGCCGCGTGGGCAAAATGGAAAGAAAGGCCCATATATGAAAAACATATGGCTGCGTTTACTTGCTTTCTTTTTTCTGGGGGAGCCAGGGATTTCATGGGCTCGAGCCGTGGTGACCTCCTAGAAAAGCGCTGACCCCCATGATCGGCCGTGGCTCGGCCCTACCCAGCTCTAGTTGGCAGCTATGGCGCTCATGCCACATCTCGCTGAGCTATCTTGCAGACTGTGGCTTGCTATACTGTTCATTTGTTCAGTACTCAGTGTTGCCGCCCACAGGAGGGGTAGAGGGGGGGTGGGGCAGAGTTTTTATAAGTGTGTTCGTGGCCCCCCTTGGCCACCCCTTGGGGGCGCCCCTGTCAGTAGTAGCCTGCTTCGGACATAAAGCCCGTTCCTGAGCCGCCACAGAGTCCTGCTCCGCAGTGACCAGCGTGTGTCTTCTACTTTTCAACACCATCTACTTAGTTAGTTGGAGGTTCATGAGGCGAACAGGCGGCAGAGGCGATGAAGGGGGCCAAGTCGCAGGGAACAGTTACAATACTTTTTTGGTGTTTCAGGAGAAGCAGCAATTTTTGATACAAGTCTGCCCTCGTGTGGCCATTCCTGAATGATACATCAATTGATCAGTAGGGCTGTTGAATTCTGTGGATGTCGACTGTTTACTCACCATTACAATTAAAAAGTTATACCATGCGCGAAGGGCCCCTGTTTAACTTCGTATTGCCACTTTAGATGCTCATTGGTCTAATATTTAGTGACATTTCGGTTAAAGTAATGTTAGAGCTAAAATGTAAACAAGGATTTAAAATGCTTCCCTCCCTTGCAGGACAAATTAAGCTTTGGCAAAGCCGCCAGTTGCTACTACGAGGACAGACATGATTTGATCACCATATGAAGACTTATTGTGTCCTGAAGAAGATGGTCCACAACCACTCATAACCATCGAAACCGGTCGACCAGACCTTTTGTGGCTTCTCCATGTTAGGGAGAATTCTCTGTTAAGGCTAATTTCCCAAACCTAGTGAGTCCCCCAGCAGCTTTGCTGGATTTTTGGGGTTTATTTTTTTCTCCTGCTAAGAGTGAGACTCTTTTTCTCCCACTCTTAGACATGATTTGAGATATCCTTTGACTTTGTAATGTGTTTTATGGGCTATGGGGTCTTTTACTCCATAGGGTTTCATATGGTTTTTGGTAAGTGTGTTACACAGAACCCTCAGTGCAGTAACACATAGTGACCCCCAAACATAGACTCCATACCCTGGGACTGACTACTGTCTCCCAGGACATGTAAAGTCACCATTGACTTTACTAGTCTTAAATTGGGAACAGAACCCGTACAAACCATCATATTGTGGAAGTACTGGTAGGGGTAATTAGATTGCCCCAGGGTCTGTTTTTCGAGGGGGCACTGTGTAGTCCCCCCTCGTCGAGTTTCTGGCTGGTGGCAGTGGTTACCACGCAAAATATTCCTTAAGAATATTTACTATGGGATTTTCCCATTCATTTTAAACGCACCACTTTTTGGTGCAATGTTAAAGATACCGCCGGGTTATTTATTTAATATTTATTCCCCGGTTGGGTCTTTTCGCCAGGACTCAGTTTTAAAATGGCATTTGTGTTCGCCTTTGTAACTCCAACCCAAGTCGAGCCCTTTGTTCCACTTTTTGGCGGGCTTCTCCACAGAAGCCTCCAAAAGTGGTGCCACTCTGTCTGGGTCTACAGGATGTGTGGGAGGGGGGTTTAGGCACCCTGGACTGAGTTGCCTCGGCAACTCAAGTCGCACGCTTGTGTGATTGGCCCAGTGGTGAGCCGCCCGGCTCACCACTTAGCATGTTTGAGTGACAGCTAGGACTGATGAATGGGGGTTTTCTGCATAAAAGCAGGGCTTTGGGGACTGGGACTTCAGACGTCGCCACAGGACCAAAGAATCCGAAGAGGGAGAAGCTGAGCCGACCTGCAACGATGACACCACCGGTAGAGCCCTGCTGAACCGACTCACCACTTCTCCCAACGACAGAGGAGATCTTCATCCCGAAGAGTCTTCTTCCTTTGACTGGTGGGGATAACCAGTTTGCCAGCCTTTTCACCTTCCCGGATCATCTTGTGGTCGCCTTGCCTGTGCCAAGCACCCTGGCAACCGGGATACCACGTTTTACCACTACCGTGAATAAAAGGGTAGTACCTTTTAACCGGAGAACTCAGCGGCTGGTTTCTTCCCTGGCAGTGCAACGACCTTCAGCTTTCCTCCACATCGAGATCTTCTATTCCTCTGGACGACACTGTGACTTGCATCCACTGCCAGGAACAACTGCCCCCGCTGGAGGATTCTCTCCACTTTCAAGGTACTGTGTCCGCCTGGCCTCCCTCGCAACGGTCTGTGTGGGTTGTCTCGTAAATCCTCATCTCACCACTTGGGTTGGCCCTAGGCTGGCTAACTGAACTTTTCTGAGCTGAACTGATTCCTTTTTAAACTCTCTGCAAGACTTTCCAAGCCTTTTAAACTGTGTGATCTTGGGCGCATTGGTGTTCTACTCTCTCCAAGAGGGAGCCTGGCCTCTGAACTTTTTGCTCACAAGTAGACTTTGACTTTCCTGCCTTGCTGGGTGCTTCTAAAGTATTGTGTTGTGTGCTTTTCCTAATTTCTGCCTTTTCCCTCCCTTTTTCTTAACTTATTGGAGTGCCATCTTTAGTTAAGCACTCACCTCTGTCTGGAATTAAGTGGTGTTAACTAAGACTTGTCTAATAAGGAATAAGGGATGTATATATATTAATAGTGACTGTGTTTTTGAACTTGCTTACAATGATAGTGCTAGAGTGTTTCTAAGTGTGTCTTTAAATAAATAATTATATTCTTGATACCAAAGCTCTGGTCAGTGTTTGCTTGTGCTACTGTATTTTGGTACCTATCTTGTATACTCTATATACTGTCTAACTCTTCTTGAGAGAAGTCTGGCTGCTCAGCCGCAGCTACCAGGTAAATCTGGGTGGTACAGACTGCTACCAATTGGCTTTACTGCCAACACCTGTAGTCTTAAGCCTTTTGCAGTGGTCTCAAAGAGAACTGCACAGGTTTCTGCCTAACACTCCACAACACCACACGATATCCCCAAGACCAAGAGGGGGTCCCGACAAACTGAACTCAAAACCCAGAGAAGCATGGGTTTTCAGCACACCCCATGAATCAGTGGGACTGTGCGGTTTTAAGAAAAAAGCAAAATATTTTGTTGAAAAACCAGATTGAATCTTTTCCTTTTTGTTGGGCAACTACCCACATGCAAAGAGCTTTGAGACATCAGGGTGAATAAAGAACCAGCTACAGAAATCCCGATGTCTCCGACCTGTACATGTTAGCCAAAACTGTTTGGTTTATCACTACAAGATTTAATCCCCCTCTCGTATCAACCCACCACCCCGCTGGTTGCCCTCCCATCCCCTTTGTAGGCTGTTGGTGTTAGCACTGCATGTGTGTGGCATACAGACAACCACATGCAGAGAGCTGTAATTAGTTCCTACTCCCCTCCCTCACAGACAGGTACTATACCATCCACTGTCTACAGCCAAGCAACCCAAGAAACACCCCCCTCTTTTCCATCATTGGTAGGGTTTTGGGTGTCTGACCAGAGGGCCAGAGCAGCTCATCTTGTGTCAAACGATTAGGACTACCACTAAAATTACCACAATCACTCCTTTTCGTTTTGTCCTTCACCTCTGTGTCTCTCTGGGCTACTTCCATGCCCGTGCTCCGTGGAGTCGAGGAGTCTCTCACAAGGCACATGTGAACATCGTATCGAACCATGAGTTCAGCGGGAGTCTTGTTGGTGGCCTCGTGTGGGGTATTGCGGTAAACCCGAAGGAGCTGGCACAGGGCCTGATGAGGGTTTGTGGCCTCTATGCGGGCCCGCTGAAGGGTCTTCTTTATGGAGGCCATAAATCGCTCTGCCATGCCATTTGCTTGCGGCCACCGAGGTGTTATTTTCATGTGTTTGAACCCCAGATGTTTCGCCAGATCCTCGAACTCATGTCCATTGACCGGCGGTCCATTGTCGGACTTGATCACTCTTGGGATGCCCCATTCGCTGAGTACCTCGTCTAGGGTGGCAGCTACTTGGGGGAACGCAGTGGTGGTAAGTTTCTTGACGATGGGGGAAAGGAGAATATTCATCGATGAGGAGAAGGAAATATTCTCCCAACTCTAGCGGGCCATAGAAGTCAACGGCCACTCTCTCCCATGGTCTCTCCAGGATTTGGGTAGGCAGCACCGGCGGGCCAGGCAGTTCTTGACCCACTCATCTACTTGCGAGTCCAGAAAGAGGAACTAGACGTGACATCGGAGCTGTCTTTTGGTGTTTTCAGCTCCCCAGTGTCCCTCGTGAGCTGACCGGAGGACGTCAGCTCGCAGAGCGGCGGGAATGGCGATTCTGCACCCCCTCAGGAGTATATTGTGGTCTTTTACAGCGAGCTCAGATTATATTCTTGCCAGTCTTTCTATTTCTTCCTTGCACACCCCCGGGTGAGCCAGCGTTGCATGTTAGTAGTCCTTCCATTTATTGGTGTTTGTCAGGCTGATCGCAAGGGAGGTCATGGGGTCTGCCGCGGAGGCGGCTGCAACTGTCTCTAAGGAGAGGGCCAGCGGGAGAGAGCTGGCAACCACGTAGTCTATGTAGGCAACATCGCCCCCCCCCGAGTGATGGGAGGGCCCGCAGGGTGGCGGGAAAGATAGTCTGCAGGGTTGAGGTCGCCCCATGGTCTGTGCACGATATCATAATTGTACTCCTGTAGTCGGATGCCCCATCGCTCAATCCTCGGAGGCATCTTGGTCCGCAGGTTGCCAAACAAGGACAGCAAGGCCTGGTGGTCAGTGATCAGGGTGAATTTCTTCCCGATGATAAAGTTATGTAAGTGCTCACAGGCCCATACGGCAGCTAGGCTCTCCTTCTCGGCCTGAGTAGACGCAGACTCAGGCGTGGACAGGGCCCTGCTGGCGTACGCCACGACATGTCTGGGGTTGACGTCTGCCCCACTAGTCTGTGCCAGGATGGCACCCAGATCTAAGTGGCTAGCGCCCACTGTTATTTCAGTTTGCCAGGCGGAGTTGAAATATGCCAGACGATGAGCTTCTGACAGGGATCTTTTGATGTTGTTAAATGCCTTTTGGCAGGCGGGGGTCCACTTGAATACAGCTTCCTTTTGTAGCAGCTTCCTGAGCAGCTCGGTGATTGAGGCATAGTGGGGTATGTATCTGGAGCAATACCCCTCCATCCCTAGGAAGGAGCATATGTCCGCCACCTGTAGTGGTTCCTTGAGCATGGTGATGGTGTCCATCTTCTCTGGGTCAGGCATCCTCCCCTCGGCCAAAAATGTGTGTCTGAAGAACTTCAGCTTTAACTTGCTAAATCGGCACTTGTTGATGAGGGTTAGGCCAGCGGCCTGGACAGCTGCGCAGGTGGCGAGGAGTGTTGTGTTGTGAGTCTCTTTCAATGCCCCAAAGATGAGAATGTCATCACTATAATTTAGTGTGCCTTTGATTGGTCTGATGACCTGTCTCACAGCCTCCTGAAAATGAAAAATCTTGGCAGCCGAGGAGATGCTGAAGTTTAGCCTCCAGTATCTGAAAAGTCCTTTGTGGGTGGCTGTTGTTATCCCTCTTGAGTCGGGATGTAGTTTCAGTTGATGATATCCTTGTATTAGATCAAGCTTTGAGTACAAACAAGCATTGTTCAGTTGTACTATCATGTCCTTGATACACGGACCGGGATGTCGCTCCCTCTGGATGGCGGTGTTAGCCATCCTCATGTCGACGCACAGCCGCAACCTTCCTCCTTCCTTTGGTACGATGACCAGGGGTGATACCCAGGGGGTGGGCCCTGTCGCTGGTTCGATAATTCCGTCGGAGAGTAGTTGGTTGAGCTCCCTGGAGACTGCTTCTTGTAGATGGAATCCGACTCTCCTCAGGTGTTGTGGGACCGCACTCACCGCAGGGTCAATATGTAGTTTGATCGGGGGACCCTTTAGTTTTCCCAGGCCTGTGCACAGTTGGGGAAATTTCACCACAATGTCGGCTTTGGTGATGAGGCCATGAGTGCTGTCAGAGCTGATAGCTCTTACGGTGTCTTCGCATCTCTGGCCGACTGCAGCTGACGTTATCACATCATCAATCTCAACATGATGCCGATAAGACCTAGGCACGACACCGTGTGGTAGCTGAGGAGGCATTTACTCTTTGTTGGGCATCGAATGACATGGATGGTTGTGTCCGTTTTCCGTCCTTTGAGGAGAAGGCAGCATCTAAAGTGGCCGATGGTCTGTAGGGGCATGGCAGCGCCCCACTGGAAGATTCTCGAGTGGGTTCGCTCAAGTGTCAGGGCGTCTTGGTTCTTTTGGTATTCTTGATCCCCCATGATGTTTACTTTGGCGCCAGAGTCCACTATGAAATGAAAGAGGCAATTGCCCATTTTGATCTGGATTTGTGGAGCTTCTTTGGCTTCTATATTGTCTAGGACGAGGTAGACGTATTCGTCCTGCGTCACTGGGTCGTAGTAAAGGACACCACAGGGGGGCATTGGAAGGTAATAGTTGTCCTCTTCCTGGTACCCCTCGGGGGGTTCGTCATATTCATCTGTCAGGTGCGATGTGTAACGCTCACCTGATTCCCACGGAGGCGCTGGTCTTGGCAGGAAGGTGTCTGTGACCCGAAAAGTGATGTGCAGGACTCGATTTGCTTCTGGGGCCGAACCTCTTCGCACTGTGTGTCGAACTCGAAGAGTGAGATTTCTGCAGGTGAAAGAATATGGGGGTTAATGATCTGGGTTGTTGAATGTCCCTCTCTCTCTCTCTCTCCCTAGCTTCTCCGTAGAGCCCCCAGGTCAACGTGCTCACCTTAGACAGGTGAATGCTGGACTCTCCATCTGCGTCTGGTGCAGGGTGCCGTTGCCAGTTCCTTCACTGGTGAAACATAGGCCTCTTGACATCAGAGGATCGCTACCGTCGTTAACTGCACGAGTGGTGAGTTTCCGGACACCTTTTTAGTCCTTATAGTCTTTAGGTGCGTGGGCACGTTAATATAGAACAGGACTCTGTATAATGCTTTTTCCTATTTGTCTTGCAGGGCCAGAGCCTTGGAATGAAGCGCTTGGAAATGCGTAAGTAAATGCAAGCGCTCTAACTGTCTCTTTTCCCTTGCAGCTGTGAGTTCGTGCTGAAGAGATGCTGGAAAACGCCGGAGTATTTGCAGGCGTTCTATTGTGGCGAGCGCGATGGACGTGAGTAAATACCTATCTAATGTCTCTTCGTTTGTCTTTCAGATGCTGGGTTGCAGCGTTGAAGAAATCCGGAATTTCGCGGAGTGCCGGTAAGTAATAACAATGCTTTTGTCTTCACAGGCGGAGGTGCAGCGTGAAGAAATGTTCGCTGCCGATGGATCAGGTGAGGAAAGCGCTGCGTGTAAAGGTTGCCGTGCTAACCTGTTGTTTCTTGTCTTTGCAGGTGCTGCTGAATACTGGATACAGGAGTGGTAAGTATTGTTCTTGCAGGTTCAGGATCGGAAGGAAGAAAGGCTGGAACAGACTCGGTGAGCGTTCTGCTGCAGATGCAGAATAACGCGAAGCACGTTTGTTCAATCGGGTGTGGTTTAAATAGCCTTGGAGTGATGAGGCGTCTTCCTCCACGGCCCCGCCTAGGTAAGAAAAGAGTTCCAGTTCCAGAAGAGTTCCCGTGTTGTATCCAGGGAGTGGAGCTTGCCCCACCCAGGTAAGAAAGTAGTTCCTGTTCACAGAGGATTCCTATGTGGCTGGTAAGTAAGCAGCATGGTCTGCTGCAGGTAAGTCCACCCAAGCATCTTCATACATATTATGAGCCTGGCGCTTCCAGTGCCGGGACCGATGGCTTTGATGAGCCTGGTGCCACCGGCGCCAGGACAAGGTCCAAAAGGTCCCAGTGGGGACCGGCTGGTGCCTAAAATGACGGTTAGGGGCCTGCTTCCAAGGACGTTGGGCTGTTCCGGACTCCTTGGAAGCAGTGATCATGACAGCACCCCCCCTCAAGGCCCCTCCCTAGCGTGTCTTCTCCGGGGGTTTTGGCTTGTCGGGGTGATTCAAATGGAATTTCTTGACCAGACGAGGTGCGTGGACATGCTCTGAGGGTTCCCAAGACCTTTCCTGGGGGCCGTATCCTTTCCAATCAACCAGGTAATATAATTTAGATTTGGAGATTTTGTAGTTTAGGATGTTCTTTACTTCGAACTCAAGTTCTCCATCTACTAAAACAGGTTCCGGGAGTTCGGTCAATCGGGTTCCTGGTTGCACTGGTTTTAGTAAGGTGACATGGAATACTGGATGTATTTTCATATGCGAAGGCAATTCCAATTTAACAGCCACCGGATTAATTATGGCAGAGAAAAGATAGGGTCCAAGGTATCTCGGGATGAAAGTGCGGGGTCCTTTTAGAGGTAGGTGCTTAGTGGATAACCAGACCTGATCTACCACTGCTTAGTGAGGGGCCTCTTTACGGTGCTGACCTGCTCCTTTCTTAAATTCAGCTTTTGCTCTTTGCAGATGGGCAGTGGCTTCCTTAAAAGCACGAGTGATCTCCGAGTGCAAGTGATCCACAGCAGGTGTTTCGAATTCTTGGGGAGGATCCAGGTTAGAGGTTCTAGGATGGTGTCCGTATAATAGGAAGAAGGGAGTCTTCCCGGTTCCAGAATGAGTCGAATTGTTGTAGGCGTATTCAGCGATCCAAAGAATGTCCTTCCAAGGGTTTTCAGTTTGTTGGAGCATGCAACATAGATATTGCTCTAGAGTTTGATTTGTCCTCTCGGTTTGTCCGTCAGTTTGGGGATGGTGACTGGTAGAAAGTCTCACATCAATTTGGGCTAAACGACAGCAACTTCGCCAAAAGTGGGAGATGAATTGACTTCCCCTATCGGAGACCAAAACTGAGGGGAAACCGTGTAACCGAACGATGTTTTCTAAGAATTCTCGGGCCAATACTGAAGCTGAAGGTAGGCCCTTCAGGGGAATGAAGTGAGCCATCTTGGAGAATAGATCCACGACTACTAAAATGGTATTATACCCTGAGCATGGAGGTAAGTCTGTGATGAAATCCATGGACAGGGTATGCCATGGACAGGGAGGGATGTCTAGTGGGTGTAAGAGACCGGCTGGTTTCTCCTTCTGACTCTTATTCCGGGCACACACCGCAGGAGATTGCAAAGTCTCTAATGTCCTTCTTCCATGATGGCCACCAGAAATGTCTTTTGACCTTTTCCATGGTTTTGGTTATGCCAGGGTGACCCTCCATTAGTGAATCGTGATAACAGGAGATTACCTGTTTTTGTATTTTCTCACTGGGCAAGTACAATCGTCCTCGGAAATATGGTAGGTCTCGATCCACTGAGAATTCTTTTCCCTTTAATTGCCAGTCCTGTAAATCGGCCGGAGTTAAAAGTGATTTGACTGTAGTCTTAATGTCTTCAAAGGATTGAGCGCTGACCAAGCCCAAAATCCTTTGTTCTGGGATTATGGGTATTGGTTCTGGATTGGTCAAATGTTCATCTATTCCCATCCGGGAGAGGGCATCTGCTTTTCCATTTTTACTGCCTGGTCGATAAGTAATTATAAAGTCAAACTCAGCCAAAAACAGAGCCCAGAGAAGCTGCCTGGAAGACTGAGCTTTGGCTGTCTTCAGATACTGTAAGTTGCGGTGATCAGTCATTACGGTGACTGTGTGTCTGGCTCCCAAAAGATAATGCCGCCAGGCTTTAAAGGCCGATCTGATAGCTAAAAGTTCCTTGTCTGTAATTGAATAGTTGATCTCGGGAGCCGAGAATTTGCGGGACCAAAAGGCTACAGGATGTAATTGGTGTGTGACCGGATCCCTTGTGATAAAACTGCCCCCATAGCAAGGCTAGAAGCATCTGTTTCTACGATGTAGGGGAGTTCTGGGCGAGGATGTTTTAGAACAGGTGCAGAAATGAATTTAGTCTTTAAGTCCTGAAAAGCTTGTTCTGCCTCGGTAGACCACTCAAAACGTTTGTTTTTCTTTAACAGAGCGGTGATGGGCTGGACTATTCGAGAGAATTCAGGGATGAATCTGCGGTAAAAGTTAGCGAAGCCTAACATGCTTTGGACTCCTTTTACAGAGGTTGGTGAAGGCCACTTGATGATTGCATCGACTTTCTTTGAATCCATATGGACTCCGTTAGGTGACAATATGAATCCCAGGAACTCAACTTCAGTTACGTTGAAAACGCATTTTTCGAGCTTAGCAAAAAGGTTATGTTGACGTAATCTCTCGAGGACCTCTCTAACGTGTTTCCGATGTTCTTCTTCAGATGATGAATAGACGAGGATGTCATCAATGTAGACAACAACACACACATCAATGAGTTCTCTAAGGACATCATTCATAAAATACTGGAAGGCGGCAGGAGCGTTGCAAAGTCCAAAGGGCATAACTTGATATTCAAACAGCCCATACTTGGTGCGGAAGGCCGTCTTCCATTCATCGCCCTCTTTTATTCGTACCAAATGATAGGCTCCTCTGAGATCCAACTTTGTATATATACATGTGTCTTTGACTTGGTCCAGGAGTTCAGGGATCAAAGGTAACGGGTATCTGTTTTTAACGGTGATTTGATTCAGGGCGCGGTAATCTATACAAGTCCTAAGATCTCCTTCCTTTTTCGGAACGAAGAACAAAGCCGAGGAAGCTGGAGATTTTGAAGGACGGATAAACCCGTTAGCTAGGTATTGGTCCAGATATTGTCTGAGGTGAAGATTCTCTGGCTCGGTGAGAGCATAAATCCTACTGCAAGGAGGAGTTGTTCCGGGTATCAAATTTGGAACGATCAGCCTTCCTGTTCTGTAATCTGTGGTCCAATTGGACAACTAAGTCAATATAGTCTGAGCATTCTTGTGGAGGATTCACGACTTGAGCTAACACATCCTTGAGCTCTCCACGCAGGCCCCTGTAGAAGAGCGTTATTCTCTTATCCTCAGGCCATTGAGTTTCCACTATAAGTCTGTTGAAAGAGGCTATATAAGTCAAGAGGTCTTGATTACCCTGTCGTAACGAAAGAAGTTCATTGTCCAAGGCCTGCCCTTGTGCATGTCTTGCGAACAGTTTCTCCATGCTGGACTGGAAGGCCTGGAAATCATGCAGAACCGGATCATCCTGAGTGACTAAAGGGATCGACCAATCTGCGGCGCTGCCACTGAGATAAGAAAGCACGAAAGCCACCTTGGTCTGATCTGTTGGGAAGGCAGCTGGTCGACATAAGAAGTGTAGGCGGCACTGGTTAATGAACACTGCAAATTTCTTTGGGTCACCAGAAAAGCGTTCGGGCGGAGCCAAGGGCACATTGCAGGGTAGATTGATTTGCACTGGATTTAAGGATGATGCAGAAGGATAACTTCCTCCTGGAGCGGGCAAAGGTGTCTGTCCTGCCTGCGTTTGTAGCAATTGCCTTGCGAGGTCCTCTGTTCGCTCCTTGGAAATTATCAGCTCTCTTCTTAGAGAGTTTGTTTCCTGACGAGCTGCATGTACTTCTGCTCTTAGTTCCCCAAGCAACTGGGCTAATTGATCAGTGTCTGAGGTTTCCATTGCGCCTGGGTAGGAGTTTTGCGGTGGGCTTCGCGTTCTGTAACGCTCACCTGATTCCCACGGAGGCGCTGGTCTTGGCAGGAAGGTGTCTGTGACCCGAAAAGTGATGTGCAGGACTCGATTTGCTTCTGGGGCCGAACCTCTTCGCACTGTGTGTCGAACTCGAAGAGTGAGATTTCTGCAGGTGAAAGAATATGGGGGTTAATGATGTGGGTTGTTGAATGTCCCTCTCTCTCTCTCTCTCCCTAGCTTCTCCGTAGAGCCCCCAGGTCAACGTGCTCACCTTAGATAGGTGAATGCTGGACTCTCCATCTGCGTCTGGTGCAGGGTGCCGTTGCCAGTTCCTTCACTGGTGAAACATAGGCCTCTTGACATCAGAGGATCGCTACCATCGTTAACTGCACGAGCGGTGAGTTTTCCGGACACCTTTTTAGTCCTTATAGTCTTTAGGTGCGTGGGCACGTTAATATAGAACAGGACTCTGTATAATGCTTTTTCCTATTTGTCTTGCAGGGCTCTTGAGATAGGAGATGGTGTGAGAGAGCCGAAGTTGGAGCCAGAGCCTTGGAATGAAGCGCTTGGAAATGCGTAAGTAAATGCAAGCGCTCTAACTGTCTCTTTTCCCTTGCAGCTGTGAGTTCGTGCTGAAGAGATGCTGGAAAACGCTGGAGTATTTGCAGGCGTTCTATTGTGGCGAGCGCGATGGACGTGAGTAAATACCTGTCTAATGTCTCTTCGTTTGTCTTTCAGATGCTGGGTTGCAGCGTTGACGAAATCCGGAATTTCGCGGAGTGCCGGTAAGTAATAACAATGCTTTTGTCTTCACAGGCGGAGGTGCAGCGTGAAGAAATGTTCGCTGCCAATGGATCAGGTGAGGAAAGCGCTGCGTGTAAAGGTTGCCGTCTAACCTGTTGTTTCTTGTCTTTGCAGGTGCTGCTGAATACTGGATACAGGAGTGGTAAGTATTGTTCTTGCAGGTTCAGGATCGGAAGGAAGAAAGGCTGGAACAGACTCGGTAAGCGTTCTGCTGCAGATGCAGAATAACGCGAAGCACGTTTGTTCAATCGGGTGTGGTTTAAATAGCCTTGGAGTGATGAGGCATCTTCCTCCATGGCCCCGCCTAGGTAAGAAAAGAGTTCCAGTTCCAGAAGAGTTCCCGTGTTGTATCCAGGGAGTGGAGCTTGCCCCACCAAGGTAAGAAAGTAGTTCCTGTTCACAGAGGATTCCTATGTGGCTGGTAAGTAAGCAGCATGGTCTGCTGCAGGTAAGTCCACCCAAGCATCTTCATACATATTATGAGCCCGGCGCTTCCAGTGCCGGGACCGATGGCTTTGATGAGCCTGGTGCCACCGGCGCCAGGACAAGGACCAAAAGGTCCCAGTGGGGACCGGCTGGTGCCTAAGATGACGGTTAGGGGCCTGCTTCCAAGGACGTTGGGCTGTTCCTGACTCCTTGGAAGCAGTGATCATGACACGATGGTAGTTCATGGCTGGGGTAGCCATAGGGATAGTCCTGGTATTGATATTCGTCAACAGCCTGGATAGACCTTCTCGGGCCAGGTTGGTAAGACCTTTGTTGGAAGTATTGAGGTTGTGGTGGGTGATATGGCATTCTGATGGATGCTTGGGGCCTCATGGTAGGGAACGGCCTGCCTTCCCTGCAGACGGATTGGAAATGGCCCTCTCTGCCGCAATTGGTACACCTCTGCGATAAGGCCGAACAAGATCCGGAATGTGGGAATGCCATGCCACATTGGTAGCACTGTCTCTGTAGCCCTGGCACTTGTTGACTCGATGGTCTGTACGGGGCGGCACTTCTGTCTCCTGGTCGTGAGACAGGTTATTGGACCGCTGCTACGAGTTCCGAGGTGTCGTGTTTCGTAGTTGTTGTGCTTGACATCGATGCGGCTTGGGCGTCGACTCTCTCGAAGATTCTGGCAAGCTCGCCGACTTCCGGGATCGTGAGAGGTTTTTTAAGCAGCTGTTTTTTGAGCAATGGTGACAGGCAGCCCTCAATAATGCGCAGGCAAATGCCTTCGTCGAGGGAAAAAGCATCAACTTGGCATTAGGCTCCGTTGACCCTCAGGCGTGTTATATATTCGCCCCCTGTCTCTTGCGGCTTCTGGGTGCACTGGTTGAAGAGATACCTTTCATAATCTCGATTCTGTTCGATGATTAGTAGTCTGTCAAGGGCGGTGATCAGGGAGGCGAAGTCTGGCTGATATGCCGTTGGGATGGTCTTGACAATCGTTTTCACCTCCCCTCACCAAATTGAAGAATACGCCGCAGAGGTGGGCCGAGTCGCTGTCTCCTGATCCTCTGACGAAGTGGTAAAAGTCCTCCATCCACTCAGTCCATGGGTGTCCTTTGTTGGACTGTGGCATCATGGAGAACGAAAGAGGCATGTGCAACTAGATGAGCTTTGAGCTGCGGGCATGGGGTGGCGAGTTCTGGTTGCTCATGATGGCTGTTGGCAATGCAGGTTGTGAGGTAACTGTAGGTGGGCAAAACTGTGCGCAGCATGGGTTTCAGAGGTGAGCAGTGGGGCACGGACCACCACCTTGGGGTGAGAGTCCTGTAGTTTTGGGGACCAATTGTGGAGATTAGAACTACACTTGAGAACGAGTCCCGGGCTGCAGGAAGTCTCTTCACAGGTAGAAAAAGATGGTATCACTGGTTTGCGGTGGGGCCCCAATGGAGAAATGAAAGCATCCAGGACCAACCTTATGATCTAGTGTGTCGAGGCTGCAAAACGTTAGGTGCTGGTGATTTGCTTGTATGAGAGGACGCACCTTATGTGTGGATTGCAGGCTTGCTGGGTCTCTGTGGGCCTGCGAGTGCAGGAGGAGGCGAGCGGGTCACGTGGTCTGGAGCTCAGCAGGTGGGTGTACATCTACAGCCTCAGGAGCACTGGGGAGGCTGCCGGTGTACATTGCAACCATGCCACTTGATGAGTGGTTCCATGCTCCGTCGTAGAAAACTGCCGGCGGACTTATGGTCACTCCTCCACCCTCCGGAGGCGGGCACCGCAGCACGATGACCAGGCAAGCAGTGTTGCAGGAGGAGCACTTCTGCCCAGTAGGGGTGCGGGCGGGTGGGCGGCGCACGGCGTGGGCCGGGCCTTACTTGGACAGGGCGCGGTGTCGGGAGACACCAAGATTCTGATGTGTGGCAGCGTCAGAGGAGGACGGCGGCCCAGTGGGATCACTGGCCGCACGCAGGAGGACGCAAGATGGAAGAACATTCTCGGAAGGAGGACTCCGAACCTCACGAGGAGACGTCCTCGTCGCCAGATGTAGCCCGGACCGGGCTATGGAGGTAAGTAAAAGGACGCAAAGCCGGAGTAACATTTAACAGCAACTTCTTTATTTTACTTCATAATTCAACTGGTGTCGCAGCGCCTCTACTCCTCCTCTTCCTCTCTCTGCTAACTACTCCCCCATGCTTGGAGGAGAGCGCTTTAAAGGCACAGGGGCAGGTAACACCCAGTGCTTTTGAAAGGCCGGTAGAAGTTAATAAGAGTCAGGGGTCAAGTCCTAATAATTTAAGTGGGGGGACTCATCAACAAACGCAATGGGATGTGACCTTGCGAGAAATGTGCATATCAAGGTGAAGTATGCACATTTCATTAAATTGGTTTTGCAAAACCACCCATATTGCACAGGACGATTGGCATTTGCCTCTCATAAAATCAACACTCACACAAAACCAAGAGAGGACATTTTCGTCTAATTGTGTTTTTGAAAGCGTTAAAAGGTGTGCATGTTTTAAACTCCAAGAACCAATACAAATGTTTTCCCTGGAACGTGCAGTAACGAAATGGGACATTTCACATTTAGTTTTTTATTATTTTTCATCAGGTTATATAGTGCAGTGGTTAAGTGTGGCCTGCAAAAACTGACTGTGGTTTGATCTGCAAGGTCGGCATTAATTCATAAATTCAAAAAGGACCTTCAATGTTTCTCATTTTAGCTGGGGGGGGGGGCTGAGCCCACCCTCTGAAAAAAGTGGGTGGCCTCCGTCCACCCGCGTGTTCCCTCGACATGAGCCCTGGCTGCGCAGCTACTTAAATAAGGAGTGCACGTCCAGTCTCAACTCCACCTTATTATCGAATGCCCTCTTCCCCCAACTCCACCTTACTTCCCTCCCTTGGATCCCGCCCCCACACTCACCCAAACTTCCACATAACAATGTGGATAGAGTGTAACATCCCAACATGACAACCTTTCCCCTTTTTAAACATGGAATCAGGTGCTAGCCCATCTCTTCAATGAGTTTTATGGGTTTAGTCTTTGCCCGAACAGGGCGGCTGGCCCTTGACGGTTCTGGGCTGAAATAGGAGGGTCTGTCTATGAACCACTCACCATCATCATCATCTGTGACCTCTTCACCGGACACCTACTCATCTCCCCAGTAGAGGTCTTCAGCATCTGTCCAGGTCCCTCGGTCGTCACAGCCATCCTGTTCCTCCTCCTCCGTGGCTTCCCAGGATGGCGCGTCCCCCTGGCATTCCTTAAAATGTGACATATTCCTAATGATTGCATGGGCTTCTGTGTCCACGGCTGTGACAATGGTGCCTTTTACTTTGGTGACTGTAAGGGGACTGGGTGCAAAGCGAGGGTCTTCCTTCTTTGGGCCTGGCGTACCCGCACTCTGTCCACATCCTTGAAGCTGTTTTCCCTGGCTCCTCTCTTATCAACGGCCGCAATGTTCATTTTCTGTTTCTCCTCTGCGTCTCTGGACCTCAATTTGTCATCCTCCTGTGTGGTGCTGCCCTCCAGGATCTCTGTGGCAGTCGTGTCTGCAATGTGCGAACAAACAGGAGGTCCGGCGGGCATTTCACCATGGTGCTGTGAGGGGTATGGCAGTAATCACGAAGGAACTAGTACAATATTTGTTTGAAAGGTCTGTGGGACAGGTGAACCACCTGTAGCGCTCTCTTGAGGTTGCCCATGAAGCATTCATCCATGTCATTGTCTTGGGGCCACAGAGGTGTTGCATACCTGGAGTGTTAGAATGGGGCTATGATCTTTTGCAGTCTCGTTATCCAGCACCCATACGTATCCTTTTCTCCTTTGACTGTCGTGTGAAGAGGAGGAATTGCTCCCCGACTGTGATCGTATCTCTACATAGCGGACGCTCCTTCAAGGTCTATAAGAAGTTCTCCTGCCAGGGGACCGGAACGATCTTCTGGGGTTTTTGCGTGTGTTCTCGACCTCCGAGGTGCGATATCTTCTGTGCTCGCGGCTCACTCTCCTTTCTTCTGGTCAGTATGTGGGATGGCATCTGCTGCTCCTCAGGGATGTTGACAGGGCAGGCGGTGTTGGGGCATTTCTGCAGACTGCTAAAAATGGTCATCACCCCCACATGCTGCGCACTTCTGGGCGATGGCTGGGCATGTGCCTCCATGGGGGAACTCATAGCCGCACCGGTAGCACGATTTTGTTGAGTGTGTAGGTTTGTCATGCTGAGCTGGTGTCAATTTCCTAACGTTTTCCTGATCTTTTGTGTCTGATGATATTTGTACTCATCCCAGGCCGACCACCTGTTGCGTGACTGCCGAGTCGGTGCGAGCCATCGCTAGTATCTTGTTGAGGGTCCTCGGTTCCTATAGTAATTTCTTTTTGAAATCAGCAGATTCGCACCCCACGATGACCTGGGAGTGTGTAAAGCCTCGTCATTCGAGTATCGGTGAAAAGCACAGTGCTTCGTTCGGATGCGCAGCCTCATAACATAGTTGTCCATGGTTGTATTAAAGATGTGTCTCTCTCAGTCTATGTTGGTGTGTGGGGCGAAATAGGTGTCTAGCGCCTCTCGAATTTCCTGGTATGTCGCCTTTTCTTCACAACCATCTCATAGAGAATGTCTCTCACTGCAGCCCCCACTGCCAACGTAAGGATTTTCTTTTTCCTTTATTCATGCATGGGTCCCATCACCCCCAAGTTCAGGTTAGCCATATGGCGGGCCCCTTTATGCGAAGTAGCGATTAAAATAATGGTTTGGTGGTTATTGCAAGAAAGAGCACAGGGTACAATTCTGTTAGGCAACCTAGACTAGGTGGGTCATCTGATGTGGGTGAAGTGTAGAGGTTGCAAGATGTTAGAGGGAAAAATGAGGAGTAGGGTGGGAAGAGATGAAAGGGTAGAATTTGTTGTTTCTGAGTTTCAGTGTGGAATTCCTGGCGAGATTGAGGAGAGGTTCAAAGAACAAGCAGCAGGAGGTCATGACAGGATGGTGAAACCAGTGAGTGGTAGCCTCTAATAGTTTGCATCACTTGACGTATAGTGGAAAAGATTACACTGAGTTTTGTTCAAGCACTAAAGAGTCTTTTGGCCTCATTACAAGTCGGGCAGTAACCATGCCGGTAAAAGCGGCAGGTTGCCACCGGACTTGAGAATTGTACCGGCACCTAGGTTGGCGGAAACACCGGGGCATTACAGCTCCAGCAGTCTGGGAAGTCAGGAGGCGGTAAAATGTTAATCCCCATTCCCATAGAGTAATAACTGTGCTGGTGCTTCCGTGATAGTCTGCGTGCGGGTGCCGTTCCCTGGCGGGCGGGATGGCACCCGCCCACAGAGTCGTACTGTGCCGGTCCGGTAACGACGGTTGTTACCGGAACGGCACAGCTATAATGAGGCCATATTTCAGTGAAGTGATAATTGTATCCCAGATTATTACCTGTTCCCAACGCCAGAAGCCATTTGATTATTCAGCCTGAATCCAGGGTTGGAGGGATGAAACTGATATCCCAGTTGGGATTGGATTGCCTACCTCTTGCTTCATTGATGCTGTTTCATCTGGGGTGATGAGATGAGGCAACATATCTTGCACCGTTTTCTTAGCATCAGGTGGTTACTTTCCATGTGACGATGTGTAGGTAGGAAATACCAGGGTTTTGTAGCTTGGTCGATGCTCTTGCACATGGAGGGCTTATTGGAAGAGTCAGGCCTTGAGGTGTTTTCTGAAAGTCAGGTGGTTCACTTCCAGTCAAAGATGCAGAGGTGGGTTGTTCCAGAGTTTTGTGGCCAGTACAGAGAAGGAGGAGCCTCCTTGACATTTTTTAATTGAGGTTCGGGGACAGGTATCCACCAGTGCAAGGCATATTTTAATATATGGAACATTTGTTGTCAGATAGCTCTCGAGTTTGGAACTATTGTTATGGTAAAGCTAAGGTAAAGTGATGACATATAGTTGTACACTGTATTTCCACCAATAGAAATCATAGGCAGTGGTCAGTGGCTGCACATGCACAAGACCTACACAAGAAATGTGTGTTCTCTGTGTTGGATCTATTGCCAACACTATGCAGTTTCCCTTGAGAAACCACAGTCAGAGTAGGTTCAACTACTTCGGCTCCTAGGGCATAAAGAAAACATTCTTGTGTGCCAGTATGCTTCATGCAGAAAGACTGCCCACATTGCATGAAAGCAATGTGAGATGCGACAAATGAGAGACATGAACCGAGCGTGCATGGGCAAGGGGTGTGACGAGAACAGGACATTCTAGTATGGACTGGAAACCTGAGCGGACACTTGTTCCCCTGCCTTTGCTGGCTGAAAGGGCCGTACTACAGTTTTGGCTGAAATTTTAGCAGTACATCCATGGTATTACCACCAAACTCATTTATCATTACCACCGCTCAGTCCCATTGCATTAACACAAGTTTACAAGTGGTGTAATTTCCCATCTTTCAACTCCATAGCACGCATGAGGATTTTTGCAGAATTACCATGAGAAGTAATTCCTCCACTGTAGTTTCGACAATTTCTAGGGGTAAAGTGGAGGATTTCATCAATTTTGCCCCCAAACCTCACCCCTTCGTGGTAATGTAATTACTGTCACTATACTGCCATTTTCACTGCACCGCCATACTTCTAATGAGGACCAAAGACTTTTTCTACACTTCGCTTAACTATCTGAGCTTATGCCATATTATAAATGCACCGCAAGGCTCTGCTTCTTACCTTTCCCATGGCATCAATCGGAGCACCATATCAAAACACCACATTGGCAACGAGTTAGCTGAAGAGCTGTGGTGAGTGTGCCACAGGCACCGACCATGCACAGTGCCACTCTGCCACCTCCATTTCTCCCACTTACAGGGAAACCTCCAGTGACATTGAGCCAGTGTATCCTTTTATTTGAGACATATGTGGAGGCTATTGGTCAAACAAGATGTATTGCCGGAAGAAGGTGATGCTGCTCAGTGTCCTGGGGGTGGAAGGCCAAATTATCTTCACGGGTTTGGGAGAAACATCAACAACAGTTGCAACCGACAAAGATGATGCATTCCAGGAAACAGTGAGGAGACTGGAAAAGCACTTAAAAAACAAAGGGATTATGGTTCTAGCAAGGTAAAGACCTACATTAGAGTGAAAAGACCCAATGCACGCTCAGGTGATTAGCAAAGACCCAATGAACCCTCAGGTTATTAGCAAAAACCTCATGAACGCTCAGGTGATTATCAAAGACCCCATGAACCCTCATGAGATTAGCAAAGACCCCATGAACCCTCAGGTGATTAGCAAAGACCCCATAAACCCTCAGGTGATTAGCAAAGACCCGATGAACCCTCAGGTGATTAGCAAAGACCCGATGAACCTTCAGGGGATTCGCAAAGACCCCATGAACCCACATGTGATTAGCAAAGACCCCATGAACCCTCAGGTGATTAGCAAACACCCCATAAACCCTCAGGTAATTAGCAAACACCCCAGGTACCCTCGGGGGATTACATGGTGAAATTACATTAGTTATCCACGTTGTGTGGCTTTATACAATAATCAGACCTGATGTTCAGAAATGCACTGATTGTGCATACCAATAACCCCAAATAACGTTTAAACAGGAAAAGGACTTTTCCCTAGACATAGCACTTCAGATAGCAAGATCTAACTGTCAGGGATATGGCTCACCTGAGATCTGACGCGTGATGGAGACGTAGATGAGAAGCTGGTACAGTGTCTTTGCTGAAAACGGGAGTCTTGAAGATAAGAGCGACTCTCTCAGGATGCCATCCTGCCTGAAAAGCAGTAGCACAGACGGTATTAGCATAATTGACCTAAACACATTTGACCTAAAATATTTGATCAAATTTATTTGACCTTTTTTCAGTCAAATTTTATTATATATATATATCAGTGAAAAAACTTTGTTAAAGGGACGTTATGGTTAAGTTGCGCTACTAAAAACCTATGAAATTCAGTAAAAAAACTTTGTTGAAGGGACGTTATGGTTAAGTTGAGCTACTAAAAACCTATGAAATTCAGTGAAAAAACTTTATTAAAGGGCCGTTATGGTTCAAAGTAAAACCGAAAAACCCCTGAAATAAGAATCCCTTGTACAGAGTTTTTATGAAAAGTAAATGCATATGTGATGTCATCAGTGATGTCATCAATTACATTTGTGATGTCATCTTTGATGTCCTGGGTGTTAGTGTTAGCAGTGCACGGTGGCGCGAGTTATGGTTGCTTATGTTACCATAACTGCCGAATTTCAGGGTTTTTTCGGTTTTACTTTGAACCATAACGTCCCTTTAACAAAGTTTTTTCACTGAATTTCATAGGTTTTTAGTAGCGCAACTTAACCATAACGTCCCTTTAACAAAGTTTTTTTACTGAATTTCATAGGTTTTTAGTAGCGCAACTTAACCATAACGTCCCTTTAACAAAGTTTTTTCACTGAATTTCATAGGTTTTTAGTAGCACAACTTAACCATAATATCCCTGACTTCATATACATGTAACATAGAACATACTAACCCCCTCATGGTGATTTTCATGTCCGCGGACATATTGAAAATCTGAGCGTGGTGAATGTAAATTTAAATAGTGTGCCCCATTTCCCCTTTGAAGTTGGCTCTGAAAAGAGCCGTTTTTTTGTTTTTTTTACAGATGCTTGACAGACACCTGTTATTTTGTATTTTTTTTCTCGTTTTTTTTTCTTACTTTACTCCTAAAATCTTCACATAACCTTCTCCAAAGCAACCCTTACATTCCAAAATAGAAAGGCATTTCCCGTAAAAGATAAAGAAATGCCATCTTCTTTAAAATTAACAGAATTACTGGCATCAATATTCTCATCATTACAGAAGAACATACCAGCTCTAAGCATGAAGGCACACATGCCTCGGTTGATGACACACCTAGCAATGTTTTGCTGAGGACAAAAAATGGAACTATTGTCCCATATTGCCCTAGGTAGTAATCCAGAAAAAATTACTTTCGCATTTGGAAGGATCTTCATTACGGCTTGAACCAAGCGTTCCAAATCAGCCAACAAAGTAGGGGCACTGACGTTGCCTAAATGGAAAGCACCATAGTGCAAAACTACCACATGCGGACTGTTCATCGTGGCCATATCCTCACAAACCTGTACAATTCCCTGTACATTGCAATCAGGCACAGTGCTCCACACCACCTCCACTCCTTTCACATCAAAGTTCTTTGCAACATGCCTGCATTGAGCGTACTGTTGTAAACCATACACAAACATATCTCCAAGCACCAACACCCTGACTTTCTCTACTTCTGCTATCTTCACCACACACAGTCTCTTTCAACACAAATCCACAACCTCGACATCTGATTGGCTGATCCGTACAGTCTTCTTTCCATGTTGGATTTCCTGGAAAAACCTGGATGTAGCATGCCCTGTCCACGAACAGCCGCAGTGTCCGCGGACGGCGTCCACTTTACTCTCTGTGCCATTCCCTCATTGCATACAGCTAAGCAATCACACAATACGAATAACGTCCTCAGAACACCCCCATTTTATGAATTTTCGAACATTTCAGGACAATTATCATTTCATTATTCAACATATTAACATTACAAATATTATACTTTCATCTTGTACTCTGCACACAATGCTATGTTTCTCCATTAGTAGCTCAGTATACTAGATAGAATCCCATAATACAATGCTATTTATATCAATGCATCGTTCAAAGCACTAATAACGGTATGATATTTATTGCAATATCCTTGACACTTTTTTCGCAACATTATAATAAAAATCCCTAGTACACAAATTCCATGAAAAGTACATACACATGTGATGTCATCAGTGATTTCCTCAATGACATTTGCGATGTCATCTTTGATGTCCTGGGTGTTAATCTTAGCAGTGCACGGTGGTGGCGAGAGTTATTTTTCATAGCTTACCATAACTTGCGATTTTCAGGGGTCTTTCGGCTGTACTTAGAACCATAACGTCCCTTAAACAAACTTTTTTTAATATCGCGCAAACAATATACAAACATGGCGTGCAAAAAACAACTTCTCACAGATGGCTTTACACAGAATGTTGCAAAGTAAGAATTTATGCTCGTTCACAGTGAAGGTCAGCTGCTTCCATTTTTTTCTCGGGCCCCGGAGAGGCTCACGAAGCGGACTATAAGGTTGTATTGTGTTTTGACCTTGACAGACAGAGATTGTGATGAAAGACTTCTCTTGAAGGAGTGTTGCTAAAACGTAAGAGAAGATAAGGATGAAATTTCTGAAACGAAACCACTTTTATATATTATATCACTATGCGAAAGATCGTTCGCACACGCGGAGTCGTATTTTGGGACTGCACTACTCGTAGACAATGGAAATTGCAATTGTACTGTAAGTAACCCTTTAGATTATTTTATACCAAATATAATTACAATAGCGTAGCATTAAAGACCGCTCAAGTTGAACTTGTTCGTTGAAAGTGGCATAATGTTTTCTACCGCGCACTATCACCGCCGAATTGATCCCCTGTCGTTTAGAGGGCTCTGAAAAAGGCAGACGACACAGGGTGGGTTAATAGAAATAATTTAACCGGTCTATAGGCGGTCAAGCGCTCTACTCGCTGTGCCACTTCACTGTAGCCTGTCAAGTGGCACAGCGAGTACAACGCTCGCTTTGAAACACTTGTGTATAGGCGCGTTACAAATGCCATATCATACCTTTGACATCCGTGCACAGCTTGCTAACGCAAGTTCGAATCCCGGCAAGGCCAAACTCAGCCTTTCATCCTTCCGTGGTCGATAAATGAGCACCACACACCGTGGTTAATAATAAGCACCGCTTAGATACCTCACGGTTCTTAGCGCTATATGAATGGGAAAATATTATTATTTTATTATTAACATACTCCGTTGCACTATCTTCGATAGCAAATAGTTTCACACCCTAATAAATAAAATGATGATTTTTAATGAAGATCGGCTGGTGAGACTAATTTATGTTTTTTAAAACAGGTATGTGGCCCCATTTTGCCTATGTCACGATTTACAGACTCCAGCGGATGGGGTCTTCAACTGCCAGGTGCAGGTCCAAATATGCAACTTCATGACCTTCACCATTTTATGGGACAATCGCCAAGGACCAATATGCCCTTACGCAGTACTAGCGGCTACAAACGACATACCAACCAATAGGGTGGTCTAATGGCTCGTTGTTGGAGCAACCTTCCGATTATCAGAGCAACCATTTACTGCTTTTATCATAAATCAGCAGCCTATCTACCGCAAACACCCCATAAACCCTCAGGTAATTAGCAAACACCCCAGGTACCCTCGGGGGATTACATGGTGAAATTGCATTAGTTATCCACGTTGTGTGGCTTTATACAATAATCAGACCTGATGTTCAGAAATGCACTGATTGTGCATACCAATAACCCCAAATAACGTTTAAACAGGAAAAGGACTTTTCCCTAGACATAGCACTTCAGATAGCAAGATCTAACTGTCAGGGATATGGCTCACCTGAGATCTGACGCGTGATGGAGACGTAGATGAGAAGCTGGTACAGTGTCTTTGCTGAAAACGGGAGTCTTGAAGATAAGAGCGACTCTCTCAGGATGCCATCCTGCCTGAAAAGCAGTAGCACAGACGGTATTAGCATAATTGACCTAAACACATTTGACCTAAAATATTTGATCAAATTTATTTGACCTTTTTTCAGTCAAATTTTATTATATATATATATCAGTGAAAAAACTTTGTTAAAGGGACGTTATGGTTAAGTTGCGCTACTAAAAACCTATGAAATTCAGTAAAAAAACTTTGTTGAAGGGACGTTATGGTTAAGTTGAGCTACTAAAAACCTATGAAATTCAGTGAAAAAACTTTATTAAAGGGCCGTTATGGTTCAAAGTAAAACCGAAAAACCCCTGAAATAAGAATCCCTTGTACAGAGTTTTTATGAAAAGTAAATGCATATGTGATGTCATCAATTACATTTGTGATGTCATCTTTGATGTCCTGGGTGTTAGTGTTAGCAGTGGCATAATGTTTTCTACCGCGCACTATCACCGCCGAATTGATCCCCTGTCGTTTAGAGGGCTCTGAAAAAGGCAGACGACACAGGGTGGGTTAATAGAAATAATTTAACCGGTCTATAGGCGGTCAAGCGCTCTACTCGCTGTGCCACTTCACTGTAGCCTGTCAAGTGGCACAGCGAGTACAACGCTCGCTTTGAAACACTTGTGTATAGGCGCGTTACAAATGCCATATCATACCTTTGACATCCGTGCACAGCTTGCTAACGCAAGTTCGAATCCCGGCAAGGCCAAACTCAGCCTTTCATCCTTCCGTGGTCGATAAATGAGCACCACACACCGTGGTTAATAATAAGCACCGCTTAGATACCTCACGGTTCTTAGCGCTATATGAATGGGAAAATATTATTATTTTATTATTAACATACTCCGTTGCACTATCTTCGATAGCAAATAGTTTCACACCCTAATAAATAAAATGATGATTTTTAATGAAGATCGGCTGGTGAGACTAATTTATGTTTTTTAAAACAGGTATGTGGCCCCATTTTGCCTATGTCACGATTTACAGACTCCAGCGGATGGGGTCTTCAACTGCCAGGTGCAGGTCCAAATATGCAACTTCATGACCTTCACCATTTTATGGGACAATCGCCAAGGACCAATATGCCCTTACGCAGTACTAGCGGCTACAAACGACATACCAACCAATAGGGTGGTCTAATGGCTCGTTGTTGGAGCAACCTTCCGATTATCAGAGCAACCATTTACTGCTTTTATCATAAATCAGCAGCCTGAACAACGCGTGGCTCAAAATAAACTTTTGCTGATCGACAGCAGAGACAATAGCAAATCGCTGAATATTCACTAAACATTTCATGTGAAATAAATGTACTTTACCAAATGTACAATCCTGCTGTTTACTTTTAAACCACAGTTTCATATTCCGAATTGTGGCGCACTGAGTTGTAAGCTGATCTAACACCCACTGTACCGCAAAGGAACATCGCGTACCTCAACATGAACTTTTGCGGATCGACAACAAAGACAAATGCAAATTGCTGAATATTCTCTAAACATTTGATGTCAAATAAATGTACTTTACAAAATTTACAATCTTGCTGTTTGCTTTTAAATCACTGTTTCATATTCCGAATTGTGGCGCGCTGTGTTGTGACATAATATGTGTTGTCTTCCGGGTTCTGTGTAAAGTCACTTAGGACTGCAGAGGACTGGGCGCGTTTGATGACGCACCCTATAACGTCACGGAGAGAGGCGGGGAATATGAATGCTTTGATAATATCAGGCTTAGGGGCGGGAGATATGATTTAGTGTCGCAAAAGCAAGTCAGCCAGGTCAATAGCACCAGTCATAGGATTATCACATAATGTCGGCGCACACCAGCCGGATTTATCGTTTCTTTAGTGGACAAAAAGTCGGTTGACGCCCATTGGAAATTGTACTATTAGCGGACAAAAGGAGTGGTGTTAAAACACTTTCACCCTGACAACGAACAATACAAACAACGTTCTCAGAACACCCCCATTTTGTGTAATTGCAACCATTTCGGGACACCGCAAGTGTTCTTAGATCACATTCAACTAGACAGATTACAATAAGGACAGCGTCCTGAGGACACCCCCAGTTTGTGTATTTACGAAAAATTAAGTACACCGCGAGTGTTCATAGCTCATTTTTACCTTCCTTGCAAACAAAAATGACACATACTCCGTCCTCTAAACACCCCACCATTTAGTTTATTTACAAAATGTCAGAACAGCCGTGTTCTCCGCGGACAAATCGAACGCAACAAAAACGTCTAGCACATAAAAAAAAAAAACATTGAACCTATCTCATACTCCCCCACCCTGCCCAAACACTCTTACACACCAACACACGTCACTAAATACAATTTTTTATCCACGTTTCACCGCGCTGTACGCGGTCGACGGCGAATACAAGATGGCGGTCACCACAGAAAATCTGACACGCTCCACGCCCCTCGCCGTCCAATCAGTGAACACGTTGCATGTCCGCGGACATCACGCAAGGCCATGGGCCAATCGGGATGCTGTCCGCGGAGCGAACAGGGAAGTCCGTCCGCGAAGCGAACACAGATATCACTCATTTTTTTGCCTTACGTTTTGGTCATTTTACAAAAAACTACTGGACGGATTTACACCAAATTTGCAAAAGCACGCTTTCGGGACCAAGCCCCCGCTCCTGCCGCAAATTTGGTGTAAATCCGTCCAGCGGTTTGGCATGTGGCCGTGCGCAAAGTTTTTTCCCATTATGTCTATAGGAAAAAACACAAGTTTTGGGACCCCCCCTATAACCTTTCCCCCCCTGGAGGAATCCTCACCAAACTTTGCAAAAAAATTCAGAGTGGGCCATATACTTTTATTGCAAAGTTTGGTGAGGATTCGTCCAGAGGGAGCGAAGTTATAATCCACCCAAAAAATGCTCTTCCTATGGAAACACCAACTTAACCATAACTACATGGACGCTAGCGCGTCCATGTAATATATATATATATATATATATGGGGTGCGTAAGGTTAAGGGGAAGTGGAGGGTGTTACGCTCACCTGGTCTCTGCGGGGACGTTGGGCATGGTCATAGCCCTCCCTGGAAGTGAATTCCCCTTGTCAAGCTTCTTCCCCTGCTCGTGTGCTGTGGACTGCGCTGGTTGTTGGCACTGCCCCTGTTGATTGATGATGGCGAGTTCTCCGTCCTGCTTCTCACAGCAGGGGCGTGTTGAATGGGCTGAGTTCCTTCCATGTGTGTCGCAGCCCAGACTGGCTGTGGCTGAACCACTCTTAAAGGTAAGTGTCTTTTGGCTTTTAAAATATTGTAGTGTTGATTCTTGATTATTGTCTGTATCCTTTTAATAATGTCTTTCCTCCGCTTTCTCCCAATAGGTGACATGCGGCCCAGCGGTAGTTGCGGTGCAAGAAGCGAGGCCCAATGGGAAGAGAATGGAGTCCACGATGTTCCAACAGATAGTGAGTGTTGGTTTTAGCTCAAGCACAAGGATTTGTCTACGCGCGACCTTAAATGTAATGTCTTAGCGGTTTCTAAACCTTGTCTTTTTCCCTTGCAGGCGCCGTCTGTCATGACGTCGGGCTGGAGCGCTGCTATCTGGAGGTCTGAAGATGGAAAATAAATGCCAGAGTCCACGATGATGCGTGCCAAAGGAAGCAGATTGCAAAGTGAGTGTTGCGGCTGGTAGCTGGAGACAAGGTAAGGTGCGCTCTGGCGAGTAGCTGAAGACAGGTAACATGCGCTTAGGCGAGTAGCTGAAGACAGGTAACATGCGCTCAGGCGAGTAGCTGAAGACAGGTAAGATGCGCTCAGGCTGGTGGCTGGAAGCAGGTAAGATGCGCTTAGACGGCGGTGAGCGTTACGCTGCAATAGCAGAATAACGCGAAGCGCATGCTGGGAGGCAGAGCAGGTTTATATAGCCTGCTCTGGCCACGCACATAGTCATGACTCATCGGCCCCACCCTGCCTCTCCTAAAAGAATGCTTACACGTGCATTCTGCCTGTCCCCAGCAGCCACGCCAGACCCAATGCACATGGGGCCCCTGCAGGGGAAACCAAGTACCTGCACCAAAAAAAATGTGCTAGTGCACATTTATTTGTGAGCCTGGCACCAAAGGCGCCAGGACTGAGTCCAGCTCGGCTCTCCATGTCGTTTTGTCCCCAAGGGACAATAAAAGGTTGTGTTGTCCCTTGATCTCGTGCCCTGATGCTGCGCGGTCTCGGGCTCTGAGCCCATGGCCATGACAAGGATTGTGGGGGGGTCCCCCCCCCGCATTTTACGCCGAAAAAAGGTCAAATAAATTCGATCATAATGTGATTAGGTCAAATGTTTTAGTTCAAATAGACCCAAACCGCAAAGACCGGGTTATGTCTGGAGTGAACCTCCGGGTGTGAGGAAAACCCCCAAGCAAGGGGGGAAAACCTCTGGTGATGGAAAAGCTCCCCAAGGCTGGATAACAGATGGTAGGAGTTGCACAGGAAAATGAAGGACTTCCAGCAACAGAGAAGATTGGAGACCAGATGATCACAGAGTACGGTCACATGATCCAGAAGAGAGGTGGGGGAACTGGAGAAGCACAGGAGCCGGTAGGAAGGGATGAGGAGGAGGGAGGTGGCGACACGGTGAAGGTGAGAGAAAAAACACAAGGAAGGCCAGTCGGGAACCAGGAGCAAGAGGAAAACATAGGAAGCGTATGGCTAAGGAGCAACAATACCTTAGTGTTGCAACGCAGGGTTAGAGGAACACCAGGAACTGAAATACAAAGCAGAGCACAATCCAGCATAGTCACAGCAGCGTTCCCTCGCAAAGATGTGCCAGCATGTTGGGAGAGGCATGTATGCAAGAGCCTAGCTCGCCACGGGCACCATCTTAAAGGTGGCAGGACCGGGGACGAACGGTGTGATGCGCCCAATGAGCGAAGGATGCTTCCACCATTATCACAACGACCAGTGGTGGGCCTGGGCAAGTGCGATACTGTCTAAGAGACCACATCCAGAAGAAAAGGCACACCAGCATTCATGCCAGCATCAGAAGAGCACACCATAGTTTGCAGGAAGAATGCAGAAGATGTACACAACAATACCTTCACCAATGATAGAAGGGAAACATAACATACCGAAAAAAATATAGTCATTGCTGCAGCAATGTGTCATGGTCTCACCACGCTCTCAGCATGCTCTGCCTGCATCTTCACTTCGTAGATCATCGTTAGCCCGTTTCCCTCACAATAACAATTCCTCGTTTCTGCAATGCTGGTGGTTGCCTTGGCGATGCTGGGGACGCGCCAGCCGGAGGCGGTGCTTGACTTCCGTGCGTTTCATTGCCAAGGGAACCACACGCGATCACTGGACTGGCATTGATGCATCACGCCCCGCCTCCTTCCGTAAAACTCAGAGGAGCACGGACACAACTGCTTCTGATTTAAGTTGTGATTTCAGTTTCACAATCCTGTTCAGTTGGTCTCTGTTTGAGCCCACTGCGCCACGGACTCCCTCTTCGCATGGTCCTGTTCTTGTTGCTTACCTTGTATCAGCCTTCTTGCTTTGAACACCGACCTCGCTTGATGAACGTGTTGTACTTCTGCTGCCCGCTCGTTGCCGGCCATTTGCTCTGCCTACGGATTCCATTATTCCTGCCGTTTGGATCCTTCTACTGCCCGCACGCTGCCAACTCACTTCAGTAAAACGGACTGCCTTCAGATTACTTCCTGATTTCTAATGAAGCTAGTGCACAGGACTAAGAGACGTGCTGCTGATTCACACTTGCACCATCCCTGTCGCTAGAGCATCCTCGTGCAGCCCGGGAATTCAGGTCCTACTAACATCACTAACTCCCTTTCTTATTTCCACTTCTCATTTGTTGTTCCCACGGAATTACTTGGAAATTCCTGTCTACTCCTTCCTCCCTGACTCCTTGCTCTCACACTGATAGGTAAGGAAATAGTCTGGATACTCATTTTCTACATCTGTTCTCACTTAGTTCCTTACCTTCTCCTGTTCCCTTCTACAGAGACCCCCCTGCTAAGAAGAACCACCCACGCCAATATCCAGTTCCTAGACTCTGGGTCCAGAGACCAAAAGGTTAGTTATGTACTCTCTGGTTTTCTTTCTTGCCAGTTTCTGGTATTCCCTACTAAGACCTGTCCTTTTATTCCAGTTGGCGCCCTACTGGTGTTACTAGTTCTTTTACCCACTCTTTCAGTTAATTAACCCCTCTGTTATTTAATTAGGATTAATAGAGGGGTGCATTAATAGAAAGGTCTCCCTCTTGTGAGGAGGTCTAGGTTAGACGCTGCTGGTGATTTGATCCGCTGGGGAGGACTACAAGGAGCCGTCAGTGCACGTCCCGCTGGTGAGTCATGACAGAATCAGAAGCCCACATGAACAGGGATGCGTCTGACACATTGACTACACTCGTGCAGCTGTTATGATGGCGCTTAACAAAGAAAAAACAGAGCTGATGATAATAGGCACAAGCAATGAAATAAAGCAATTGGATGAAGACTATAAACACTTTTTAATAGCTGGTTGTGATATGGAAACTAAAAAGAAAGTGAAGATACTAGGCGTTGTCCTTGATCAGAACTTAAACATGAAAGCACACATAGGCAGCCTGATGTCTTCTACGGCATATCATATTAAATTGCTGGCCCAAATTAGACCCTACATTTCCCAAACCAACTGCGAGACTGTTGCTAGGGCTATTGTTGGGTCTAAAATTGACTATTGTAGTAGTCTTTTAGCTGGAGTAGCCAAGATTGATATCTCTCGACTTTAAACACTACAGAGTACAATGGTTAAAACTACCGTTGGCCTAAAAAAGAGAGACCATGTGTTGGAGGTCAAGCAGGGATAGCATTGGCTTCCCGTCGCTGCCAGGATTCAGTTTCGGCTGCTGACTATTACTCATAAATGTTTAAAGGGATTGGGCCCATGTTATTTAAAGCATTGACGAGAAAATCCAATGCTAGAACATTGAGGTCAAATAACTCAAATCAGCTACACATTTCCAGATGCAATCTTACCCAAGTCATTAAAGGTACGTTCTTTATGGCAGCTCCTAAAGCATGGAATAAGATCCCACCCGGCCTTAGAGATATTGACTCTACAGCAATATTTAGGAAAAGGCTCAAGACCTTGCTTTTCAAATAACATTGTATACTGCTAGCTGTTTCTGTCCTGCCCGTGATCTTTGTTTTTTTGTCGCGCCCTCACGCCTCCGGGTTTCATGGTGCGCTATACAAGTGAATAAAGTAAAGGGCTTTCTTGATGCAGGATGGTGGCCACTTTTGATTTGACAAGACATCCTGACAGACACCTTATCTTTAGTTGAGGCAGGGAAATCTCTCTTACCCCATCCCCATTAGGAACAGGGATAGGCAGGTTTTTTCTTGCTTTCTTCTTCTTTAATAAAAGTACTTAGCTGCAAACAAACTTTGTGTCAGTGGGCCTCATTATAAGTTTGCCGATCCTGAAACAACGGTACCGGTAAGCTTGCCGGTACCGTTATTTCGAGACCGGCAAACAACGAGTTCTGCGAGCAGGTGCCTTTCAGCCGGCCAGGTCTGACCTGGCGGGCGGAACGCCACCCGCGCGCAGACCTCGACGGATGCACCGGATCCGGCCTCCCCATTCCTATTGATTCCAATGGGACTCGAATGGGGACTAATATTTTCCGGCACCCAGGAATGGGCAATTACCGGGTCTGTCGGGGCTGTAATGGCTGGTAATTGCCCATTCCCGGGTGCCGGAAAATTCATGATTACCGGCACGACTACCGCCAGAGTCATAATGAGGCCCAGTCTCCTTCCTCTGCACCCTTAGAGCACTTTGAACAAAAGACCTGATGATATTCAAATAAATGGAGGTATGTAGATGCATACATACCTCCAGAGGCACAGTATCATGTTAAATAGCATTGCCACATCGGTGCTGGCATGAAAGCAATTGAATCCATTGAAAATGCTGCCTGCAATTGTGAATTCCAGGAGGCGTTTACACTTTTTTCAAAACGTAGTGCAAAGTGTTAACCTAGAACCACTAGTTGTAAGACTTTTTTTACAATGTATCTTGAAAATGAAGAAAAATGCACAGAGGGGACCACATTGCATGAGAGTGCAAACAAAGCTGGTGCTTGACAATGTCCACTGTTTTTTTTAAAAATGCAGCCCATAATGTTTCCGAACTTCGATTGCAAGGAAACCACTTTGAACCCTCGCCTTTGCTAACCTCCCACAAAGCCTAATCACTGTTCCCAAGCTTTTTCTTTAACCAGGCAGCATATATTTGCACATTTAGTGCAACAGACCCATTCCATACAACACAATTTCGGCATGTAGCCAGGTCATGTTCATCAGTTGTTATAATGAAAGAATGTGCTGCAAGTCCAGCCTGTGAGGATCACCTTTCCTGCTGCTTCCTGCAATTCTCCCCAATCGGTCCTCTCTCCTTCCACCCGTCCGCCACAGCTGGTGTCGGAGACTTGGAATGACCACTGTGGTGCTGTGACCTTGAAATGAGTTCCCCGGATGATGGGCCCCACGGATTGTGCTGCGACGGGAAAGCACTGTGGAAGAGGTGTGGGCCCATCTCACACATGACACTGCCTGACCTCACCGAAGTGTGTTGGCCAGGAGAGCGCGACTAAGCTACCACTGCAGAGCCTACTCAGGATGGGTCATATGTGGCAGGGCGGGGTGCCTTCTGGTTGTGTTCCCACGCCCACCATTACTATGGAGGCTCAGTCTGGTTCTGCTCCCCAGAGAGAAGATGGGGCTTAGGTTGCCATGCTGAGCATTATGCTGAGGAAAGTACAGGACCACACAGGAGATCTTTGCAATGGAGGTATTGCAGAGGGGAAGCAGACAGGTAGTACTAATCCAGTGTAGCGCCCCCTCCCGTAATCTCTGGTGCCACTGCAGCCTCTGCCTGCCTTGGAGGTCCTGACTCGTATGGTCCCTTCCAGAGGGGAGACACCTAAACCCAACCCCACGTGCACCAGGAAAATGTAAAAAAGGTGGTGGGCTACCGCAAACCCTGCGGGTGATGACTGTGAAGCTGACATATCAACCCCCAAGCAAGTGTACAGCTATCCTTCACTGGGCTGGAGGCCACGAGAACAATGCTCAATCAACTTCAACCAAGTGAAAGGAGGCCATGACCTTGAAAGAAGGTTCAATGGAGGATTGCATGAGGGGGCTTGTCTGAAAAACCTACTCTCTGTCATCCTAGGAGACCCACTGGAAACCACTTACAAAATGGACGGGGTGGTTAGGGCTGGGCCCAAGAAATACCCCTCTCTCAGAGGCATTTTGTGATGCTTTATCACTTCCAACCGAAGGAGACGATTCTGGTTGTGGCCAGGCTTAAGCGCAAAATGACCTTCCTCGACCGCTCCATGCAACTATACCATGGCATTGCCCCGTCAACTTTAGCCAACAGAAGGGAGCTTTGGTGAAGGTTTGAGATCCGACAGGCAGGTAACGTGCACCCCCCTCATGCTGATCAAATGGCACAGAGAAACTCAAATGAGCCCCACCGGGTCCCTGGGAGACCGATAATTCATCAGAATATTTCTTAAACTTTGATGAAGAATCCCCAGTCAATATAGGCATATGGCTTCTTCTCGTCCAGCGAGCGAAAGGATGTTTTATGCGCTGACTGTTGTGATTTATCTATAATATGAAGAATTGTCTTCTGGTTGTCTGTTGCTTCTCTCTTGGGGATAAAACCAGTTTATTTCAGTTTTTTTTATAGCTTAGGCAGGGTAATTTCCATCCAGTTAGCAAAAACATTTGGGGATATTTTAGGGGCGTGTTCTAATAAGGGCACAGGCCAATACAATGAGCATAACGCTGGCACCTGCCTGGGATTTGGTATAACCGTGATGTGGGTTTCTTACATATTTAGCTGATGAATCTCATTTGAGGAAAGTGATTGAATCAATGCGTAAAATGTATAATCATTAAAGAATTGTTTTGTAAACAAAAAGGCTGCTAAGCCCACCGGGTGCTGGACTCTTATTGAGGTTGGGGGATTCTCTCACTTATAAAATCAAAATCTCTTCCGTGGAACCTTGGAGGTCTTTGTTCCTCTTTGGGGAGTGGAAAGAATTGACAGGGTGGTTTCCCTCGAAAAATATATTGTGGCCTGACGTAGAGCAATGTCCCAAGGTATACATGGACCAGTATCATTTTGTGAATTCAGAAAGCTACTCTTCCTCTGATCCCACCTTCAGCCCTTCTTCCTTCAGGATAGTTTGTATGATGGCTCTGTTCCTCTTTTTCTGGTGCTGCTTTGCCATCATGCAGCTGCCCTTGTTGCCCCATTCAAACATCTGCCTATCCTACAATAAGGTGCTCTTGCTCTAATTCGTAAAGGGGTGTTCTATTGAGCTCTGACTTTCATCTTTCTTTATAAGTAGAAATTGATGGGTCGACTTTCTGCATTACCTCTAGTTCCTCCAACTGTTTCCTGAGATATTGCTCTGTAAGAGCTATTAGCCTCTTAGTAGTAAAGGACACCTCCATAAGTGTTCCTCTGAGAACTTCTTTTATGGCGCCGCAGTTGATAGGTTTAGATATCTTCCAGTTTGTGAGAAAGAAATGCATCCTCCATTTCTTCTAATGGGTTGGATCCTTAAGACAGCAATTCTCCAGTATCCAGGTTCTTCCCTTGCCCTGGGCTTTCCCCATCCAATCTCTCGATGCTGCGGCATGATCTGACCTGTTTATGGGCCTGATCACGGGTTGGGCAGTAGCCCTCAAATGCAACGGTAACGCTATTACTGCTGCATTTAAGGGTCTGCCCAATCCTGAGTATGGCCACATCTTCCTCCAGCTCAGAGCAGGAGGTAAATTTACCGGCGGAATTTGCATTTTTGGTGCTATTAGCGCCCCCAGCCCCATTGGGTCCAAAGGGGAATGGGCAATAACTGTTACCCCGCTACCCGTGATCGCCCATTTCCGCTGGCGGTATTCCAGCGGTATTACTACTGGGATACCACCAGACCCGTGATCAGGCCCTATGTATTGTATGCTAGCCTGTGACAGCCCTTTGGCAAGCTTCTGGACGAAGTACATCTTGTCTCTTCTAGAATATGACTGAATGACCGATGTACATATCTGCCTGCCCCTCTGCCCACAATGCATTCCTTTTGGTTTTGGGTTGGGAGGGAATAATTCCAATATGCACGGCGGTCTAACCTATGTGTACGTAAGTAACTAAATAAAAGTCCATTGCAGTAATAGGTTTGCCGTCTGTTTCATCATCAGAGAGTGTTAGAATCAAGGAATCATGCCTCTGGTAGGGAGTTTAAATAGACATTAAGTTGTTACTGCTATGCCTTACCCTTTAACACACTGTACCTCCTCTCTAGGGTGGGAAGCGAACCTCTCTCTCTCTCAAGAATGAAAGGAAACACCTTGTGTAGCACGATGGCCATCCTTTCTGGAGTTTACACACATATGAAACTCGCTTGGGTAAATCGGAGCACCCATCCCCTCTATGTTGGCGCAGTCGAGGTGAGTTTTCTGATTGAAGGCGATGCCAGGCAGAGTACGCCTCGAATCATCATGCAAATGGCTGCTCTTTCATTGGGTATTAAACCCTGAAACATACATTGACCATATTTATGCCATCTACCCCACAACACGGACCAAAACAACACTCGATTGATGATATTCTGGTAGCTTCTTATTAACACATCAGTGAAACTTAATATTGTTGAAAGACCCCTCCAAATGAAGCAGTCAAAAACCGTAAAAGTCAAACATCACCAATAATCGGCCTTTCTCCTATCCCCTTAGAAGGGAAGATACTGGATAACTCTTGAGATGTTTGTCCCATACTCTGGGCTATGGTATGGGACTGGGGTGACTCTGCGACCAAGCACTGGCACCTGCTCCATGATGCTGACCCAGGAAGAGGTTTATGACAGATCCCCTGGTTCCCAAACACATCCCTAGCCTTGTGTTTAGTACGATTCTAAGTGATTTTACCGAACCCAAAGGTTCAACTTCCCAAAAGTTCGATTTTTTTCAATTTCCCACAAATATATGACCCCCCCACATCCCTCCTACCTTACCCCTTTACATTTTTTATATACTTTACCCCCCCCCCACCCCCCCCACATATATATATGTATATGCAGGAAATTGGGGTCAAACGTTTGGGAGTCGAACTTTTGGGGTTTAAAATTGTATTAAACCTGTATTGCCAGTCCTGCTAAAGTAGAACCTCTACGGCTACAGTACATGAGGAATAGAAGAAGGATGGTTAGTGGGAAGCCGAGACCAAAGACCTTGGGCATTCACGCAACCAGGATCCAGAAAAAGACAACATTAGAATGTGAGGACTATCTTGCGAGATCCAGGGCACAAGAGGCAACGGCGCCCAACGGAAGTCAGCAGGAGCATAAACCACTACCACTTGAAAAAAGAATGCAAGATGTCGGATACATTCATTGTAACTATGGCTAATGGAGGAGAGAAGAGAGAGTGGCGGGGCGGTGGAGATGAGAGATGGTGGAGGTGGAGGAGAGGCGAGAGAGTAGAGTGGCAGAGGAGAAGAAAGAGGGTGGTGGAGAGGATGGGGAGAAGAGAAGAAATACAGGGAGAAGAGCTGGAGGAAAAAAGAAGGAGCACCAAGGTGTTGGGGAAGAGAGAGAGAGTAGTAGGTTGAGGAGAGGTTAAAGAGTGAAGAGGAGCAGGCGACAATGTCTACAAACCAGAAGGCAGAAAGGAGGGCTGAAGAAGATAGGGTGTGAAGATGGAAAAAGAAGAGAAGTAGATGGTGAAGCAGAGATGAAAGGGAGTGTGGTGGAATGGTGAGGAGTAAGAGATGACAAGACAAAAGGGACGAGAGGCGAACCAATGTTGTGGGGGATCCCATGGAAGTGAAAGAAGACACAGACAGGGATGAAAGGTGGCCCAGAAGAAGGTCATTATTAAGAAGGCTGCACATGGATGGAGATGCCTGGGGCAGCGCTGCAAACCTTAAAGGACTGCCAACCAGTATACTTTTGTCCAGCAGAATGGAAAGCCTAAAAAAACTGTGGTCTTCAATTGCTGACCCCTCACCCCTGTCAGAATGCATGAGGATACCAGACAGAGGTTCCTGGCAGGAGAGTCCAAGTGGACTGATGCCCAATCCTGACACCACTAGTAAGGGCCAAGAAAAGACCCAGCGAAACCCAAGAAAGAAGTCCAAAAGACTTGCCACATGTTTCACAAAGGTCCCATAGAAAACAGTGGGTAAACGGCTAACGGGCTATGTCATTGCTTTGTAATTGCTATGTTACAGATAGGCTTCATAAAGTTGCTTCCTACACACACATACATACACCAACACTGCTTTAGCAGTGTTATTCATGTTATATAAATGCTTGAAAGTGTAATTCGTGGACTGCTCTGGCCCAAAAGGCCAGTTTAAAATTGCAATATTAAGGAGAAATAACTTCTTAGTCAGTAAAAGATGCTATTCACTTGTTTGTTTGTTTATAGATTTATAGAGCACACCACACCCTGGGGTATCTGGGCTTGATTCCAAGAATGGAGTGATTTTGGATTGAGAAATGAAATGAAAGTGACCTAAGGCCCCAGAAGTATAGCTTCACCTTGCGCTATGAACTAGTGCGTCCGTTTAATGTACAGTTTGCAAAATATCCCTTGGGTTAGAATTGCGCCCACCGCCATTTGTCCATTTTAGACGTGAGGATTCCAACCACAATATTTGAATAAATTAATAACATTTGTGTATATTTGACATCTATTATGTTTTATTACTGTGCCAGTCTTTTCAAAGAAATCTTAGTACTGACTAGAGCCGACACGTGTTTCGAGCTCTTGCTCTTCCTTGGGGCTCCTATTGACATGATGAGTTTCCACACTACCCTTTCAAATGATACTTCCAGGCAAATGTGACAGTGCTTTCACCATTCAAAGTATATTTACTTTCATTAGTCTTGATAATATTCTGTCAGCTGATTCTGAAATGATACCCCAGCACGTCTGTTCGCTGCAAATCTCCTGGGCTGGTTTTACAGCCCAGCATGTTGCAAATGATGCTGGCGTGTTCTTAGCTTCAAAAGATAGATGGTTCCCTTGCAGATAAAGGACCGTGTATGATAGGACGAGTCACGCAGCAGTGTTTCCCTTTTCTTATACTGTATATCCGTGCGAGAGCCGCGGGAGCAAACTCACAATTCAAATGAAGATAATGCTGCCCTGGAACATATTAAGCAGAAACAAA
Source organism: Ambystoma mexicanum (assembly GCF_040938575.1). Classification (NCBI taxonomy): domain Eukaryota; kingdom Metazoa; phylum Chordata; class Amphibia; order Caudata; family Ambystomatidae; genus Ambystoma; species Ambystoma mexicanum. The sequence continues at coordinate 996,753,775 of NC_090941.1, forward strand.
ATGCTGTAATATATTTCATATTTACCATTTGTATTAATGCTCCAATTGTAACCTATTAAGCAACAATAATTCCTGTTTCTTTTTCCCATTTCATGATCGTCTGTCTGTTTCTCCCTTGTCTTCACCCCTAATTGCACTGTTAAAATTGCAGAATCGCTTTCAGGCCTATTTGCTATATCACATACTGTTAAATGTATTTTATGCACTTACTACGCCTGTGCAGACTATTATCGTCTCAGAGTTTCAAGGGCTCTGAAGGACTGTTGCATTTTCCCCGTGTTCCCACCCTTCTTGAGCGCTTTGAAACACTTGCCTGTGTGTAGGCGCTATATAAATAAACAATAGCATACCCTACCAAAGATGGAAATAATTGATGTTGCTAAATTCCATTGAAAGTCATGATTCAAATATACACAAGTGACAATTATTTTTGTTGCTGCTGTTTTCCAGCTAAGGAGAAACAACCTATGCAAGGGAAAGGGGAAAGACAGACCTAAAAGAAGGCCAGCCCTTGCACGGGGCTGTCAATCCCTAATCCCTGTTATGTTTTTAATACTGTAAATAAATCCCAGAAATAAGCTGACATCTGACTGTGTATCGATCCCTCTGCTGTGGCACTCTCCTCCAGGATCCACCAGCATAATCCAAAATGGCCCTCTCCAGCCCTCCCTAATCCCCCATGCATCCCAGCAGAGTGATAAGGGCCCTCATTATAGGTGTGCCAGTATTCCGCCAGTAATTCTGGCGGTATACTGGCAAACCTGCCTCACAGTATCTTCCGCCCGATATCCCGCTAATACCTGGCTATTACGAGCAACGGAGAGGCGGAAAAAATTCCCATTCCCATGGAGTCCTGTATTAACGGTACCCGTGTTTCAGGCATTTATTTGCGGGTAGGGGCCTAAACTCCCAGCAGGTCAGGTCTGCCAGAAAATCCGTGGCCCCCACTGGCAAACTTGAAATGTGCCGGTCCAGAAAAAATGGCGGAGCCGGAATTTCCAGACCGGTACACTTATAATGAGGGCCTATATGTTTAGCTGTGTGTGATGGATTGACTCAATGAACACAGTGAGCTGGAGGTAGGTCACAAGTGCATTCCAGTGGAAAGCTGACAAGGATCCCCACAGGTGTTGTGAGTAAGGTGTTGCAAGAACCAGGCCCCTAGACCATCCCCTTGGGGGAGAGAGACCCCAGCAGTGCAGCCACTTGCAACAAAGTAGATGGAACATGTATCCAGATCAAAAGCAAGGAAGCTCATTGTCCTTAATTTTTACATCAGGCGGTAGCAATATGGGGCCCACCTGCAGTTGCTGAAATGCTTCCAGCATCTTCCACTAAGCACTGCACATTGGCTAGGATGCCTAGAAGAGCCAAGCTCTTCTCCTCTAGCAAAGTAGAGCAGCGCAAATAGAAATTCCCCATCCATGGGGGATGAGCCAAAAGTCTCCTTCCCCGTTATCCCCCAGAACATGAACTCCTTCGCTGAGGTGTCTGCTTTTAAAAGTAACCTGACATATTCTGAAATTCTAAACCTAACGCAGGAAGGTGAGGAGAAAGTCAACATATCTATACTGGCTCCTTTTAGATGGTTGTCAAAAAGCCCCAAATACCTCTGGGTATTTGTGACCAAACAATATGTATATTAGCACAGTTATCTACTCCCTATTGAATCCATGCACCGGGACATACATAGATGGAAGAATTTCTAAATGGCATTAATTTACATTATCCCTTTACCACCCCGTCAAATCTTTCAGCTTCTACACACAATTCTCTCTCTCCAACCTCCTGATCCTTCTCTTCTTTCATCTGTTTCTTCCTCCGACTTTGCTAATTACTTCACCTCTAAAGTTGTTACTCTTTGCTCCTCCTTTCCACCTGATGCTATGCGTCCATATCCCCCTCTTTACTTTACCCCTATTCCTTCTCCTCCTTTTCTCCTCTTTCTGACCTGGACACCTCTGCCCTTCTTACTCATGCCCATCCTATTGCTTCTCCTTCGAACCCACTTCCGTCCTCCCTCATTCCTCAAATCTACCCTCACCTTATTCCTTATCTCACCTCTCTTATTAACTCTGCTCTCACCCACTCTTGTTTTCCCTCTTCATTTAAACATGCACTTGTTCTCCCTATCCGGAAATAAATCTCTCTTGATACTTCTCTTCCTGCTTACTTTTGTCCAATATCTCTCCTGCCTTTTCTGTGTAAGCTCTTGGAGTGCTCTGTCTATTCCCAGGTTTCTTCATCCGCATTCACTTCTTCCTCCTCTTCAATCTGGTTTCTTTCCCTCCAATTCCCTTCTAAACGTTCGATATGCTAAACTCTCCTCTGTTCTCACACTTCTTGATCTTTCCGCTGCTTGGTTCTGCTTTCCACTCTCACCTCCCTTGGTTTTTCCGATTCCATTCTTAAATTGTTCCCCGCCTACCTTTTCAATCGTTCTTATACTGTCACTTGGGCTGGAAAAACCTCTTCTTCCGGCTTTCTTCTCTATGGGGTCTCCCAAGGGTCTGTACTGTGTCCCCTCTTTCTTACACTTTACACTCTTCCACTCTCCGCACGTATGTCTTCCTATAACCTCTCATTTCATTTGTATGCTGATGATGCCCAAATCTCCTTCTCTATCTCAAACTTTGTGGACTCCTTAGAGTCTACTGTCTCTAGCTGTCTTTCTATTATTCAACTATGGATGTATTCCAACTTTCTTCAACTTAATCCCTCTAAAACCGAGGTCCTCTTCTTTCCTGCCACTTCAAGCATTCCTCTTCCCTCCCTTTCCTTTCCTCCTTCTCTTCATCCCTTTTCTTCATCAGCTTGTGAGTTGATTATCTTCGACCCCTCCCTTTCCTTCTCCTTGCATATCTCTAACACTGCCTGCTCCTGTCACTTTGCTTTATTCAACAAGCGTTGCACCTGTCCCTATCGCTCCTTTCATGCTACTAAGCTCCTCCTCTTTTCTTTGTTTTTTACTCATTTCAACTACTGTTCTCCCCTCCTTTTTGGTCTGCCTGCCTCCCATCTTGCCCCTCTCCACTCTATTCTCAATTGTTCCATTTGTCTCCTCTTTTCTCTTCCATATTGCTCTTCTATTACCTCTTCTTCGCTAACTATATCTCTATTTCCTCACCCGTGTGCTATGCTCCCAGAATCAGCTCTTGCTTTCAGTCCCAGAACACCTTGTGTTTCCTCTCATTTCCGTTCCTTTGCCCTACTTGCCTTAAAGCACTGGAATGATCTCCTTCTCTCTATCCGTTCCACTGCCTCCTTATGCATTTTTCAAACCAACCTCAAAACTCATCTCCGGTCCACTCTTTCTAATATTTGTCTGTTTCTGATTTTTTTCTACTGATTACGTGTTACTTGGATTGTTTAACCCTTATTGAAAGTACCATTCTTGTTTCAATCTGTTCAGCGCTTTGGTGAAAGAGCTCTATAAATGAAATAACATACAAATACATGTCTAGCAATAATAGCGGTCATGACAATTATTATAATTGCAATTCCTTGCCTGCACTGTCTATTTCTGACTCTGTCTGGGTTTTTTTCTAGGAAGATATAGGTAGTCTGCAAAGGGTCATACTGTGTTTTATATGATGTGGAAGAAATCACAAATCAATAACAGAACCTGTACAAGACTAGAGGAAAGGGGCTTTTACGATGTCCCGATTTCTCTAGCTACTAGAAGGTCTCTCAACTTATAATCCTGGGGGATTGGATGCCGGAGGAATCAGAGAAGCACAGCTATTTGTGGACCATGCAGTGGCTGTACTCACATCCTGATGCAACCATGTCTCTCGAAAGCAGAATAGTCCAAATCGGTATATATCTGTCGGGTAGCACAACTAACACTTACTGTCTGGGATGATGTGGCCAACAATGAGTGTATCATAATGTTCCTGTTGCCTTTCAAACATCTTTTGCATACCCAATTATTCCCCTGGGATCCGATTCAAAAAGATGTCTAAATTGGAAAATCTGGGAAGTGTGATAAATTAGATGATCTAAGTAGTAAGGTGGGATACCTTTCATCGAGCATTTCAGTTGACAGGTGGCCCGCCCCTTTTCCACACCCCCAAACCTCTACAAATGTGATTGAACCCCAGAAGTGTTATATGCATTCGATGAGGATCCCAATAATTGTTATATTGCGCCTCGAAACACTTGTGTATAGGCGCATTATAAATGACGTATCAATGATATAACTTTGATAACCCCAATAAATTTGATGAACCCCAATAAACAAATACATTGTTTATGAATTGTATATAAAATTGTTACACATTTTAAATTTGATAAAGGTGTATCCGAAATTTCAGCTCGCTTTAATCAATCCTCACATCAAACTTTATACTCAAAGTGCTTTTCCCATGCCTAAACAAAAGCCCAAGCTGTTGTCTTTGTCAATGCTTGTTCTTTAATTAATTGTCATAAAAAAAGTCATTTTAATACTGAGCTCTTGAGCCAAGTCCACTCCAATCATATATTTAAATTAAATTCTTTGCATTTGTTTGGGACCAGATAAGACATTTTAGAATTGCACACGAATTAGAAATTGTGTTACATCTGTCCATATTTGAAATGTAGTGTGATGCACGCCTGTGTGCAGGGTTCTCTTGGATTACGGATGGTTAAAAGATTTGGGGTTTGCGTGGTTGCACGACATCACTTGTAAATTATTGGATCCTTCTGAATAGTTTGATGTAATAAATGAAAGTAAAGAAGTGGGTGTTTCCCGGTAAAGCTGTGCATCAACGCAGCTTCAGCCCTTGTTTTGAATTGGGGCTCCAATCCTTTAATAATAAGATCTGGGGTGTTGTGTTGCCTCTGCGTGATGAACTAGAAGCTCAATGATATGCTTCTAGATGAGAGAAAAAGCAACTGTGTCCTTTAGCGTTAATGTTTGGTGGAGCTGGGAGTGGACAGGACTTTCCCACATGGTTCCCAAGAATTGCAACATGTATACATATTCTGGGTTGCGCTGTGACTGTCAAATGAGCTGCTTTATACCCTTGATACATTACAAGTATATGGTATTTTGGCATCTGTTGATGCAGGGGAACTAGCTTCTAATCTTGACAATCCATTATTTTAGTGTGTTCTATGTAATTGCAGTTACACCATCATAAAAGGGAAAAATTAAAAGGAAGATGATCCACTTGCTGGGTTTAAAAGCAATTGTGCTGACAGCTTAATTGAAATACAAGTGTCTCTGCTGAGTTTAAACAGCATGCGACGGAACACATGACCCTTCCCACGCTCAGCCCTTGCTCGGGAGGATGGTCAGCACAGGGTTGCATGCCCGCGTTTCCTGGTCATGCTCACTGGTTTAAACAGTCATTATAATCGCTGTGAAAAATGGTGAATATCACAATGGCTATCAGCTGAGGGTCGCATGAGACAGAAGAACTACAACCCCCATTATAAGACATGGAACTGCACCTATACAAGAGGGGTTGGACTGCCCCACTGTTAGAGCACTTTGGTTCTAGCATTGGGAGGTGTTGGCTGTTTTTGAAGCCAGACACCTCGGTCGAGGAGTGCAGTGGGCCCCCAGGGCTGAGCACATGTGGAGATAAGCAGCCTTTCTACAGGACTATGCTGCACGTTGGACCAGTGCCTGTTTGGACTTTAAACCTTCCACTGAGAATAAGGTAAGTGAATATTCCTTTTAAATAGCCAAATGCCTGCTTTGCTCTATAGTAGTAGAAATCTTTATTTCGGCAATAAAACACCATAAAAGAAACACAAGACAACACATAAATAACACGATCTTGAGCCAAATACAAACATCATAAATAACATGATAACATTAAGACAGATGAAAACGCTTCCTAAAAGCAAAGTTGAAAAATTTACAATCGCTTACATTTCTACTAAAGAAGTGCCACTTTTCAATAATTCCAGCGTAGCAGAGGAGGATCTTGTGCCAAAGCAGGACCAAATTGGCTTCAGTCAGCAGTATCTCTCCCTGGCATAGGCCGGGCAAAAACAGAAAAAGTGCTTTTCGTGCTGATGCAAGAAAACAAGGACACATGAGGGACATGTTCTCACCCCATTTACAGGTGTAACATGCAAGTGGCAAAATACCCAGTCTACATTTCTAAAACACACTTTTCACTTTGCAATTCAGATGGAAGTCCAAATACTGTTCCAAACCCCAAGACATTTTGATCGAGAGGTAATTGGCCGCCCACTTACTCCTAAGGCAGGATTCAATTATCCTCCCCCATGCCCAAATAACTGAACAGGGACTTAACAAAGCTTTTATATCCAAAACCCATTTTATTAAGATGTAACCAAAAGTCTGCAAGGCCAATATTAAGAAGCATAGTTTGCATATGTGAAAACCACGGGAGCGATCGACTTCCAGCCGTGGAAAGCAACTCAGCCAACCCTTTGCTAAATGGTGCAAGAACCTCAGAGTTCCCAAATCCTCAACCAATACAGCACGGGCAAGAGCATTATAAGGTATTTAATCTGGACTCGGCCTAATTCACATGCCGCTGGTACAGAGGGTGCATTGATAAACAAACCTAGTAATCTTTTAAAGAATTTGTTCTCGATCACTTGGATAGATGTACAATCAACACAACCCCATAACTCCGCTCCATAGGAGATTGCCGGTACGACTTGGGTTCAGTATAGTTTAGGGGTTTCCAAATTGCCTTCCCCCCTCCGTCGCCAAACCATGATAATGATAAGGCCACCTTGCCATGCGCCCCTCAAAGCACACCTTGCCGACTAGCCTGCCCATTTTAATTTGTTTGAAAAAAACAGATCCAAATAATGTAAAGAATCCACCATCTCCAATGATTGATCATTCAAGTTACATCTGGATACTAGACGAGCTTGACGCCCATGAGGGTCACAGACCATTGTCTTACTTTCCGATCGATTAATGAGGAGGACTTTTGCAGTACATAGTTTCCTAAAGGAGTCAAGCTGATGTTATAGCCCCACCAGTGTTTTAGCTAAAAGAACAGCATTGTCGGCAAAAAGAAGTAGGCTCCATTTGTAGGAACCCAAGGCTGGAGCATCCTTGGCCACTTTGTGCAAATCTGAGGCAATATCATTCATAAATAACAAAAATAAAAGAGGAGCCAACACGCATCCTTGCCTTACACCGATCTCATTGGTGACTGGCTCTGTCTTTTCCCCATTGGGGCCCAAAGAATACGAGCACTGTTCAATGACTTAATGGCGCGTCCTAGCCACGATGGAATGTAAACATCTGTAGGCACACCCACAAATGATCTCTAGGAACAGTGTCAAAAGTAATTTGCAAGTCTACAAACGCTAAATACATTGGAAGCAATTTTAAGGACACCTGTTTGCACAGTAAGAGATCCAACTTCATAGCTTGGTCAAGTGTAGCAACCCCAGGACGAAAGCCCACCTGAACATGCGAGAGGATGCCCAAAATATCGACCCAGTCCTCTAATCAATGCAGGATAACCCTTGAGTACATTTTTGCTGAAGAATCAATCAAAGAAATGGGCCTAAAGTTTCATGGTAACTTTGGGTCCCCCTTCTTAAATGTAGGAAGAATGACAGCTTCTATCCAACTATCAGGAGGGATGTTTGTAAAGAATACACCATTAAAACATCTGGTTAGAAAAGGGACCCAAATGCTGGGATTGCTCTTAAACAGGTCAGCTGGAAGAGAATCAGGACCCGCAGCTCTACTACTTTTCTGCTCAAGCACTGCTCTTTCCACTTCCTTTGGTGTAAAAGCATCTGGCATGGGTGCCATGAAAATCCAACCATTGCTTCCTAGCAGCTGTGTCCCCAACCTCCCCATTTGGTAATGACAAGAGTCCAGACGAGTACACAGAGGAGGAATGACTATACCATTCAGTTGGGTTGATGTTGTACAACTTTAACTCCTGCTCAGGCTTGATGTTAGACTTGACAAATCGCCAACAGATCTTGCTGTTTTTGCCCCGCTGCAAATTCCTGAGCCCGCCTAATGCTCTTGCCATGTTCCCTCTTTGAACAGCCCTCTAAATGCTGGCCTGCAAAATGTCCGATAATTTTACTTATGAGTAGGGACAGCAAGCCATGTCTCCTGTACACAAATTATTTTAAACATTTCAATTAATGCATGCCTATTAGGATCAATAAGCTTACTGGCCAAACCATTCACACTCCAGGACAATAAGGAACATGAGGGATGGCACTTGAGCCTAATGCTCTCAGCACCACCCCTTCTCTCAGCCAGGGCCGTGTTCGGCCGCATGGAAGTGCACAAGACCAAGCCCCTACACCTAACCCCATGCTCCGTTAAAGTATCCTGTTGGGTCCTCTCAGGCACATAACAGTGGATCACATTCATGCAACTACAAACACTATCTTCGGCACCCCTCGAGATGAAACGAGAAGCGTTCAACAGAAGGGCTTTTAACACTGAGTTTAAAGACGCATTGGGGCAGTCCAATATTGTGTTCTTATCTCTGTGATAATGAACACAAATTACTGACCACTATTGGCGAGGGCAGACCTAGGATAGGACTATGCCAGGAATCATGGAGATGACAGATCTTAAACACAGCATGCAGACAGACCATAATACTTTTATTCGCCAAAGCCTCCATACAATTCAGAAAACAAGTTCTGACATGAGTGTTGATAAAAGTAAATCTGACATTACACCCCCGCAGAACATATGGTCCGAAAGAATCCTGCAGGTTGAAAAGATGGAACATGTAATGTCATCAACCCCCAAAAACCTCATATAGGGCCTTGAACAAAGCACGCTTATACGCACTCTTGTTCCCATGAGTTCTAGGTGAATATTAGGTTGATAGAGTGCAACCCTGTAGTGAATCAGGCACTGACTGATTTAATGCCCTCATATCCAACTTCACGGGCAGCGCGGGCAAAGGTTCCGTCTGGAATCAGATCTGCCCATAAGGCCCACTGCAGGTTGCGTGCCCCCACTTTCCATCGATGCACACCTCTGATCCTGCCCACTGCACTTGCACATCCGAACCTCACTCATACCAGAAATTTGCCTACTGCTTGGGCAGGTGCAGGAGCTATGATATCACACCACAGGTAATCATTAGATTGTTATTCGAGCTGGGCTTGCCCTGTCAACAATAGACTAACTCCCTCCTGGATCCCAAGTGCAATATGCCCCCCCCCACACCACATCCTTTCCACATTCAATAATAATTTCATTAATTGCAGGGATTGTCCGAAAAACTCTGAACATCCTCCACACCAGTATGGTCCACAGAATGGTAAGCAGTAGCTACATGCACCATTGGCCCTTCAGAGGCAACTCAATCTATCACGTCAGAGACCCTGCATGGTCCACCATGGATCTATCTGAATCCAATTGACAATCCAGTACAGACAAGCCCGACGCCTGATGTTGCCAATTTTTTAAATAAAGGCGATCAATTGAGCGTTCCAGGGCCTCTAAAACTGAACAATCCGAGGGGTCATGGTTCCCACAAACTGTATTGGATGACCTAATAGATGGCCCATTGGTTACGTCCATGTCCTCAGGTGGAACAGGCAAGGCTACTGCTACGGCTGGAGGAACAAGACATACATCCGAAGCCAGAGAACTCTCCTGCATCACAATTAATACCAAAGGGCCACCCGAGCCTCCTGTGGCCCATGGTCCATTGTAATTTCCACTTGAGACAGACTTAGCACTAACCCAGCAACGGGAGATACCACCTGGGGATTTTGTTCTCCTTTGCATTCGTTATACCCACAAAGATGGGCCACCATCAACGATAAGGGTAGAAAAGGATTGTGAACTGGCTCCAAGGGCAGGCTCTGAACTGCCAAAGTGACCTTCTAGCTTCTTAGCGCCCATTTGATGGTGGACTGTGTAGGTTTACCTCCTCCACCCTTCACACCCACTCAATTAGATCAATCAGGGGGAGCTTTATTACGCTTGGCCTTTCAACAGGCCACTTTTGTGGGATGAGAATTTGGATAGAGCACCATCCCAGACTATTCAATTACCACTAAAGCAGCCAAGGCCTGATCCAGAGGCCAACAACCGGAGATCAAAGCTAGGAAAACTCTAGCAAAACTCCAACGACTGTGGTTTGAAAACTTCTAGTCTGTGTAATACACAGGTGCCACTAGTACCACTAAAGACTTATGTACACCGGTCCTAACTGTGAGAAACCAGAAGGTGTCTCACCCGCTAGTCCCTGGGGTTCTCTCTCTCTCTCAGGTAGCCAGGGCATGGCCATCGCCTTTGGATACAGTTCCTGGGGTGGACCAGTGCGGGAGGATCACCTGGGTGAAGGGTCTCCAAGGAGTAAGAGTGGGACACCTGATGGTGAGATGTGGTATCCCCCAGTTCGCTGCAACACTTTTATCCCACCCTACCCAGTAGGATATATGGAAATTCTACCCCAACCCCCTTTTTCTCCATGAACAATTTCATACAGACAGCCTGCTCTGGGAGAAAACAGACTCACACCCGAGCCGTGTACCTGACATGTCCCACTACCATGTTCAGGCAATTAATGGTAATCATTCACACCTGACTTCCATTAAACTTTCCCACACAGATAAAAGGCAGAGCACAAGAGCACACTCTGAGTGAGGCAAAGCACATGAAGGAACATCAGTTTTGAGACAGGAGCCGAACAAGGGAAGAAAGACGGCAAACCACGAAGGGTGTACAAGGAGGGAGATACCTTCAGGCTACCCTCGGCCTCCCCCTCTACTTCCCTCCTCTCTGACTGTCTGTCTGCTATCCAGGAGTGGTGTGCCACCAATGACTTCTGCCTTAATGCCAGTAAGACTGAGATTCTCCTCATCGTCATACCCGCTCCCTCCTTTCCTGTAGCTCTCTGGCCGGCCTCTCTTGGCCCTCTTCCTGTTCCCACCAGCAAGGCTAAAAACCTTGGGGTCATCTTTGACTCTAAACTCTTCTTTCCTCACATCTCTAAGAAGTCGCACTCCCAGCTGCACCTCATCAGGGGTATTCTGTTCCTCTCCTCCCCCCAGAAGCTCACTGTCTCCAGAGCTCTGGTTCTCTCTAGGCTAGACTATTGCAACAGCCTCTTTCTAAATCTGCATGCTTCTATGCTCCGCCCTCTGCAACTTATCCAGAACAGGACTGCGAGACGTGTCCTTGGCCTCAAGCCCAGGGATCAAATTCAAAACCCTTTGCATCGTCCACAAGGCCTTCTGGGGCCTGGGGCCTCAATATCTTCAACTCTCTCTCCCTAAATACCTTCCCTCTCAAGCTCTTTGCTCATCTACCTCAAATTCCCTCAGGGTCAGTTGCTTCTCCAAGCATCGAGTTGGTGGTAGATCTCTTTCCTCGGCTGGGGCCTCCCTCTGAAAAAGCCTCCATGCCGCCCTGAAACTTGAGGAGAATCATCTTTGGTTCCGGAAGCACCTCAAAACCTTTCTCTTTGCTTCTGCTTTTCCCCCTCCTCTCCCTTGCTGACTTCCTGGCTGCTGACACTGATATTGCACTGGTCACCCTCATATCTCGGGCCCAGGTCCCCTCCCCCGCCAGTCGCACCCCTGCACTGCCTTCCTGGCAACCCCCGCACTTGTGGACTGTTCCTGTATCCCTACAGTCCCAGTATCACCTGTGGTGTGATGTCGTAGTTCCTGCACCTGCCCAAGCAGTTGGCAAATTTCTATCTCTCATTTATGGTATGAGTGAGGTTCGAATGTGCAAGTGCAGTGGGCAGGACCAGAGGTGTGCATCGATGGAAAGTGGGTGCCCGCAACCTGTAGTGGGCCTTGTGGGCAGATCTGATTCCAGACGGAACCTGTCTTTGCCTGCGCCACCTGTGAAGATGGGGTGAGGGCATTAAATCAGTCAGTGCCTGATTCACTACAGGGTTGGCACTCTATGAACCTAATATTCACCTTCAAAGGTAGAACTCATGGGAACAAGAGTGCGTATAAGCATGCTTTGGTCAAGGCACGATATGAGGTTTTTGGGGGTTGATGACATTACGTGTTCGATCTTTCTAACCTGCAGGATTCTTTCGGACTGTATGTTCTGCGGGGGGGGAGGGTGTAATGTCAGATTTACTTTTATTAAGCCCCATGACATTATGGTATGTCTCGGAGCTGTGTTTAAGAACTGTCATCTCCATGATTCCTGGCTTAGTCCTATCCTAGGTCTGCCCTCGCCAACAGTGGTCCGTAATGAGGCAAGTCGTGAGGTTTGTGATCATTACTACAGAGATAAGAACACAATATGGGACTGCCCCAATGTATCTTTAAACGGTTCCATGTATTAATATCCCTGCAAAAATATCGCCATATTTTTTCGGCGTTATTAAGGCATGGAACTTGCGGGGGACACCCCTGCAACCCCTGCATTATTTAAAAAGGAGCGTGGGACACCGCCACAAACCCCACTCCCAAAAACCCCAAAAATGACCCCCTCCCAAAATATCGCCTATGGCCTTTCCAGATAACCATATATAAGGCGATATTTGTTGGTGATACCCTATAAACTCAGTGTTCAATGCCCCTTGGTTGAACGCTTCTTGTTTCATCCCGAGGGGTGCCAAAGATAGTGTTTATAGTTGCATGAATGTGATCCCTGTTATGTGCCTGAGAGGGCCCAAAGGGATACTTTAACAGAGCATGGGGTTAGGTGTAGGGGCTTGGTCTTGGGCACCGGCATGCGGCCGAGCACGGCCCTGGCTCACCCCCTCTTTTCTGAGAGAAGCAGTGGTTCTGAGAGCATTAGGCCCAAGTCCCAGCCTTCATGTTCATTATTGTCCTGGAGTATGAATGGTTTGGCCAGTATGCTTATTGATCCTAAATAGGCATGCATTAATGGAAATGTTTAAAATAATTTGTCTACAGGAAACATGGCTTACTGTGCCTACTCATAAGTTAAATTATCTGACATTTTACAGGCCAGCAGTTACGGTTCTGTTCAAAGAGGGAACATGGCAAGAGCATTTGGGGGGTTCAGGAATTTGCTGCGGTGCAAAAACAGCTGTTGCCGATTTGTCAAGTCTAACATCAAGCCTGAGCAGGAGTTAAAGTTGTACAACATCGACCCAAATGAATGGTATAACTCTCAACCCAAAGAAATGTTCACCATCTTTCGAGACCTCATTACTCCCTCCACCAGCCCATACAAGATTATCAAAGACAAAGCCTGGTGCTCCAGAATTCAGGCTGCCCTACTCAGTAAAATCAAACTCCTCTAACAAAAAATACAAGCGCAATTCTTGGCTCTGCCTAAGCCCAACCAACCGTCTCAGCCAAGCCACCCTCCCCACTCACAGGCAGAACCCACTTTCTCTTTCTATGACGTTACAGAAAAGGAAGTCTGTGATCACCTTCTACACCACAAGCCATCCACATGCAAAGCTGACATCTGTCCCCCCGCCATCATTAAAGACTGTGCCGACTCCCTAGCACCCCTACTAACTGCATTCATTAATGCTTCTTTCTCGACAGGTATTGTCCCATCTAGCCTCAAAGAAGTTGGGTACGCCCACTTCTAAAAAAAATAAAAAACCCCGACCCATCACCACCGTCCCCTTCCTCTTCAAAATCCTGCACAAAGCAGCCCACAACCAGATTCAGCATTTCCTGGAAACAAATACCATCTTGCGTAAAAGGCAATCTGGTTTCCATAAAGGCCACGGTACAGAAACCGCACTCCTGGACCTCGCAAATCTAATAACCTCACTCATGGATAAGGGCAAACCAGCCATCCTCCTACTCCTAGACCTCTCGGCCGCTTTCGATCTCGTGGATCACAAATCCCTGACCACACACCTCACCCAGGCAGCTCACTTCTCTAACAATGCCTCCTCATGGATCACATCTTTCCCGGAGGGCAGAGCTATGAAGGTCTTCTCAGATCAAGCCAACGCAGATCCCTCCACCATCCACTGTGGTGTCCCACTATGGTCCTGCACCGCCCCCATGCTCTACAATCTATTTACCAAACCTCTTTTTGATAAACTAGACTCCTTCGGCATAGCTTACACAAATGATGCTGATGATATGCAGGTACTTCTGCCCTTCTCAGGTTCATATGACCAGGACGCTGCAGCCCTCACAAGGATCTACTGTATCATCCAAGCTTGGATGGTGGCCAATGGACTGTACCTGAACGAGGATAAAATGGAAAATCATCATCATGGGTCCAAAAGAAACACTAGCTAAACTCAACCAAAAATATTGCAACTTTTCCATTGATAATTCCACCATCCCCGTCCCGTTCTCAGTTAAAACATTAGGGGTCTACTTAGACTCCACTCTATCCATGACAAGGCAAGTCATCACCATAGCCTCTGCATCGGCTCACACCACTAAACTCATAAACGCAGTCTCACCTTTTTTATCCAACCAGAACTGCCTATCGATAGCTAGAGCCACAATAGGGGCTAGATTAGACTATTGCAACGTCCTCTTAGCAGGCACCTCTGCAAAAAATCTCAATCGTCTTCAAACGGTTCAAAACAACGCACTTGGAGCAGCCCTCAGAATTCCCAAAAGAGATCACACCTCGCAGGCCAGGCGAGTTGCCCATTGGTTTCCCGTAAGAGAAAGGATCACTTTCAAGACCCTCACCCTGACGCATAAATGCCTTAACCTCTCAGCCCGTCGTACCTCTCAGAAACCATTATCAGAGATACTTTGTCTCACCCCAACAGAACAAACCATGGCAACAAATTACGCATCCACAGAGCCAAAGCGGGGGGTATTGGCTTCCGCACATTGCTCCCAAACTCTGGAACTCCCTCCCCAACACACTCAGAGCCGAGACCTCCCTCCCAGCATTCTGCAAAACACTCCCTGTTCATTTAACTTTGCCTCCGTGACTACCTGTAACTAAGTCTGTTCCATGTAAGTCTGTGCCATCACATGTAATATGTATGTATTCTGTTAACTAAGCTCAATGTCTGTAACAGCGCCACAATGCCCCGGGCTGATCCGTGCTTTATAAATACTAAATAATAAATAAATAAATAGTCCTTTCTTCTCTGTGTACTCGTCTGGACTCTTGTCATTACCAAATGGGGAGGGTGGGGACACAGCTGCTAGGAAGCAATGGTTGGATTTTCATGACATGGCACCCATGCCAGATGCTTTCACATCTAAGGAAGTGGAAAGAGCAGTGCTTGAGCAGAAAAGTAGTAGAGCTGCAGGACCTGATTCTCTTCCAGCTGTCCTGTTTTAGAGCAATCCCAGCATTTAGGTCCCTTTTCTAACCACGTTTTTTAATGGTGTGTGATTTACAAACATCCCTCCTGATAGTTGAAGAGAAGCTGTCATTCTTCCTATTTTTAAGAAGGGGGACCCTAAGTTAACATCAAACTTTAGGCCCATTTCTTTGATTGATTCTTCAGCAAAAATGTACTCAAGGGTTATTCTGCATTGATTAGAGGACTGGGTGGATAATTTGGGCATCCTCTCGCATGTACAGGTGGGCTTTCGTCCTGGGGTTTCTACACTCGACCAAGCTATGAGGTTGGATCTCTTACTGTGCAAACAGGTGTCCTTATAATTGCTTCCAATGTATTTAGCGTTTGTAGACTTGCAAATTACTTTTGACACTGTTCCTAGAGATCATTTGTGGGTGTGCCTACAGATGTTTACATTCCATCGTGGCTAGGACGCGCCATTAAGTCATTGAACAGTGCTCGTATTCTTTGGGCCCCAATGGGGAAAAGACAGAGCCAGTCCCCAATGAGATCGGTGTAAAGGCAGGGATGCGTGTTGGCCCCTCTTTTATTTTTGTTATTTATGAATGATATTGCCTTTAGATTTGCCCAAAGTGGCCAAGGATGCTCCAGCCTTGGGTTCCTACAAATGGAGCCTACTTCTTTTTGCCGACAATGCTGTTCTTTTGGCTAAAACACTGGTGGGGCTATAACATCAGCTTGACTCCTTTAGGAAACTATGTACTGCAAAAGGCCTTCTCATTAATCGGTCGAAACAAAAGACAATGTGACCCTCGTGGGCGTTAAGGTCGTCTAGTATCCAGATTTAACTTGAATGATCAATCATTGGAGATGGTGGATTCTTTACATTATTTGGATCTGGTTTTTTCAAACAAATTAATATACGCAGGCTAGTCGGCTTGATGCGCTTTGAGGGGCGTGCTGCAATGTGGCCTTATCAGTAGCATGGTTTGCGACGGAGGGGATGGCAATTTGGATACCCCTAAAACTATACTCAACCCAAGTGGTATCGGCAATCTCCTATGGAGCATAGTTATGGAGTTGGGTTGATTGTACATCGATCCAAGTGATCGATAACAAATTCTTTAAAAGATTACTAGGTTTGTTTATCAATGCACCCTCTGTACCAGCAGCATGTGAAGTAGGGTGAGTCCAGATTAAATACCTTATAATGCTCTTGCCTGTGCTGTATTGGTTAAGGATTTAGAACTCTGAGGCTTTTATACCATATAGGGAAGGGTTAGCGGAGTTTCTTTCCACGGCTGGAGGTCGATCGCTCACGTGGTTTTCACATATGCAAACTATGCTTCTTAATATTGGCCTTGCAGACTTATGGTTAAATCTTAATAACATGGGTTTGGGATAAAAAGGATGTGTTAAGTCCTCGGGCTTGGGTGAGGATGATTGAATCCTGCCTTAGGAGTAAGTGGGCAGCCAATTACCTCTCGATCAAAAAGACTAAGGGTTTTGAACAGTATTTGGACTTCCATCTGAATTATATATTTTTAGAATGTAGACTGGGTATTTTGCCACTTGCATGTTACACCTGTACATGGGGTGAGAACATGTACCTCATGTGTCCTTGTTGTCTTGCACCAGCACAAAAAGCACTTTTTCTGTTTTTGCCCTGCCTATGCTAGGGAGAGATCCTGCTGACTGAAGCCAATTTGGTCCTGCCTTGGCGCAAGATCCTCCTCTGCTGCGCTGGAATTATTGAAAAGTGGCACTTCTTTAGTAGAAATTAAAGCGATTGTAACTTTTTTCAACTTTGCTTTTAGGAAGCGTTTTCATCTGTCTTAATGTTATCATGTTATTTATGATGTTTGTATTTGGCTCAAGATCATGTTATTTTTGTGCTGTCTTGTGTTTCTTTTATGGTGTTTTATTGCCGAAATAAAGATTTCTACTACTACAGAGCAAAGCAGGCATTTGGCTATTTAAAAGGAATATTCACTTACCTTATTCTCAGTGAAAGGTTTAAAGCCCAAACAGGCACTGGTCCAACGTGCAGCATAGTCCTGTAGAAAGGCTGCTTATCTCCACATGTGTTCAGCCCTGGGGGCCCACTGCACTCCTCGACCGAGATGTCTGGCTTCAAAAACATCCAACACCTCCCAATGCTAGAACCAAAGTGCTCTAACAGTGGGGCAGTCCAACCCCTCTTGTATAGGTGCAGTTCCACGTCTTAGAATGGGGTTTGTAGTTCTTCTGTCTCATGCGACCCTCAGCTGATAGCCATTGTGATATTCACCATTTTTCACAGCGATTATAATGACTGTTTAAACCAGTGAGCATGACCAGGAAACGCGGGCATGCAACCCTGTGCTGACCATCCTCCCGAGCAAGGGCTGAGCGTGGGAAGGGTCATGTGTTCCGTCGCATGCTGTTTAAACTCAGCAGAGACACTTGTATTTCAATTAAGCTGTCAGCACAATTGCTTTTAAACCCAGCAAGTGGATCATCTTCCTTTTAATTTTTCCCTTTTATGATGGTGTAACTGCAATTACATAGAACACACTAAAATAATGGATTGTCAAGATTAGAAGCTAGTTCCCCTGCATCAACAGATGCCAAAATACCATATACTTGTAATGTATCAAGGGTATAAAGCAGCTCATTTGACAGTCACAGCGCAACCCAGAATATGTATACATGTTGCAATTCTTGGGAACCATGACATTCACCATTTTTCACAGCGATTATAATGACTGTTTAAACCCGTGAGCATAACAAGGAAACGCAGGCGTGCAACCCTCTGCTGACCATCCTCCCGAGCAAGGGCTGCGCGTGGGAAGGGTCATGTGTTCCGTCGCATGCTGTTTAAACTCAGCAGAGACACTTATTTTAATGAAGCTCTCAGCACAATTGCTTTTAAACCCAGCAAGTGGAACTTTTTTCTTTTGTTTTTTTCCCTTTTATGATGGTGTAACTGCAATTACATATAACAACTAAAATAATGGAATGCCAAGATTAGAAGCTAGTTCCCCTGCATCAACAGATGCCAAAATACCATATACTTGTAATGTATCAAGGCTATTAAGCAGCTCATTTGAGAGTCACACCACAACCCAGAATATGTATACATGTTGCAATTCTCGGGAACCATGGGGGAAAGTCATGTCCACTCCCAGCTCCACCAAACATTAACGCTAAAGGACACAGATGCTTTTTCTCTCATCTAGAAGCATAACATTGAGCTTCTAGTTCATCACAAAGAGGCAACACAACACCCAAGATCTTATTATTAAAGGATTTGAGCCCCAATTCAAAACAAGGGCTGAAGCTGCATCGATGCACAGCTTTACCGGGAAACACCCACTTCTTTACTTTCATTTATTACATCAAATGATTCAGAAGGATCCAATAATTTACAAGTGATGTCGTGCAACCATGAAACCCCCAAATCTTTTAACCATCTAATCCAAGGGAACCCTGCACACATGACCACACACAGGCGTGCATCACACTTTATTTCTGAAGTGTTCAAATATGGAAAGATGTAACACAATTTTTAATTCGTGTGCAATATTAACATTTCCTAATAACTGGTCCCAAACATAATGCAAAGAGTTTAATTTAAATATATGATTGGAGTGGACTCATTGCAAGCTTGGTTCAAGAGCTCTCCCAGGCTAACATAGACTCCTCTTTGTTTTGCACCCAAAGCTGTTTTCCAGCATCTCCTAACTCTGGAGCTCTAGTCGGTGTCTGAGGTAGCTGGATTGAGTCTTTGCACAAGCAGGTCTCCATCTTCTAATTATGGACGTCCTAGCCACGTTATATATTCCTCTATAGCAAGCTTCTATACGTCTAATCTACCTTGCGTAGCTGCATATTTAGAATTATTGATCAGCAAGTTACTTTATCTTCTTTTTGCATATATGATTACTCTTCTATTTCATATGTTTCTCTTGTTGCTTCAGTGACATTGTTACATTGTCACTCTTAAATATTTTCATATCGTTGCAGTATGTCTTCGCACATCTTCTTCATGACATCACGCTGCCCTCATCAGATTTCACTCAGCGCTCCATGATGTCCAATGGTGCGTGCTGACATCCTTCCACACGATATCCTTCTACACAGTCAGTGTGAGGATTCATTCGATATGGTGGTCCGAGTGCAAATCGTCTTTCGTACACTTGATGTGGCACAGGGACAACACATGGAGTCCCATATAGGGATCTTCTCCTACTGTTCCAATATGACAGCAATGAGCTTAAGGAAAATGTGTCCACCTGCTCCTCTACAATGTAAATGATCTGCATTCTTAATCTTCATAGATCGGTTCATGGGGCACCATGCACATTGGTCTGCTGTACTGGGTTAGATATACTTTATCCCCCCACTTGCAGACCGTTTTCTCAATTATACTTCTAACACACATCGAACACCCCATCTAAACTGCTTCATTTTCAAGAGGGGGTTACTTGCCACTTGTTTAGCTCACAATGGGCGATACAGCGCTGCATCGCTGGCACCGAAGGAAGTCCAGGCTGCCTTTTGCCACAAATGCATGAGAAATGCTATTTCAACTCCACGAACGCCATTAAGGTACACGAGGTACTGCAATCGCTGCCAGATGGCCAACCGTTATTGATGTGTGCCTTCAGATCCTAACCAGGCCCAGGCACCGCTTCCCGATTGGCCGCCGCAGCAATGTCTCGCCCGATTGGCCGCCGGCAGGCGTAGCCGGCCCACCTCACACAAGGCCCACAGAAACAAGGCTCCTTCCTGTTTCTTGCCTGTTTTGTGCCTGTGTCTGCCGTCTGCCAAACCCCCTGCATCTGCAACGCCCTGGCCCTACACGAGGTAATCTACTCATGACTTTTAAGTATTTCTGTGGCTACGAAAACGTGCCTACAATTATGACGTTATAACCACCTCACAACACTGAGCAATTCGTTTATGTATGGACTACCATCATTGAGATTAATGCATTACTATCTGCCTGGCCACTCTCTCCATCCAGTAGCCTTAAACGTGCGCGCACAGCTCCGCGCGCACAGCTCCGCATCTCCTATCACCCTTTGACCGAGGTCGCAGCTTAGGCATAATTCGAATTCACTGTTATCTGTTTGTTTGTTTAGCACAGCCATCTGAATATCCTTCCGAGTAGAAAGCCTGTCTCCCTCCGTGCGCTGTTTTCCCGTCACACATCCATTGCATTGGATGAAGTCAGATGTAGAATGCTCATATGGACATATCGTCTGTTTTTGCCCACATATAGTATGATGCACTGAACAATGCCTGATTACTTGCTTAGCCACGAGTCATAATATTAAAGCTAGACTCGGCCGGCACAAGTAGCTATTATACCTCAATTCACAGCTGCTCTTTGTGTATTTACAATGCCTGAAAACCTTGCCTGAGTTTGGCTGGACTAGCAAATAGCTTCCAGATTGTATAGAATTTGCTTTACCTGGACTACCTGGGTATACGGTATATAGACTGCCTGAAATATGTTTATCTCTATTATAACAGTAAAATCACTATTAGACTGCCCTAGAATCTGCAATATTTGGACTAGCTTAGTAAAGTGTATCTAGCCTCGCGCTGAACCTGATTGTCTTTGCCATAAAAGCTAACGTGTATTTAGATTGACTAAAATTTGCAACACCTGAACCATGTTAGTAAAGTGCATCTAGATCACCTTATAATAGTCCCACTTACTCTTAGATTGACCAACAATCTGCCAGACCTGGTCTATCCTAGCAAATCGCATCTAGATTCCTGTCAGCCTGTACCTTTTTCTGCCACTACAGCATAATCGCACCTAGATTGACTAGAATCTACAATATTTGGACTATTTCCAGTAAATTGAATCTAGACTGCCTGAAATTTCGACCTGCTCATATTCTAGTGACAGCCTCGCACTATGTCAAGCCTACTTAATATCTTTTGCATAATGGCGTTGTCCACATTCTATTTCTCCAGGAACCAGAACTGCCACACTGAAGTTCCCCCGGGTAAGTTAGTACTTGCTCCTCCTTTCCTACCTACAATACCTAAGGCACTTAATAACTCTGCCCACACCTGCCACATGTACTATGCTACACCAGGTCCACTAGCCTATGACTCCCAGCCCAGTCCAACTAATGACAGAAACCACAACTACGAGCCAGACTCAACAAACTATATGAGCCGCCCAGAAGACTTCTCCCTGCTGTAAAGCATGTAATGAAAGGCCAATATACCAGGGTATGTAATGCTCCTAATCTCCCTCCTGCCCCACGAGCCAATACGAATTCCCAAACTTTTAAGTCTAAGCCTAATGCCAATACCCTACCGAATACCGTACAAATTAAAAGGGAATCTGAAGGGCTCTCCTAAAAGGGAGCGCTCCTTAATGTAAGGTCTCTAACGGCACATGCCATTAATCTGGCTGACTTAATCACAGAAGCCAACTTGGACTTCATTGCTATAACCGAGACCTGGTTACACAACGCGGCAGGACCATCACTCATGTTGGCCATTCCTGACGGTTATACTATATCTTGGCAAGACCAAGAGGGTTCCCGCAGAGGCAGGGTTGCCATCATATCTAAAATTAACCTATCGCTAAGACTAGCCCCTGTACAAACTATGCAATCTTGTGAAGCTCTCACCGCCAAAATCCCCGTAAACAATACCCAATCTCTAAACATACATCTAATCTACAGACCAGCTGGCCCACTTGGGACCTTTGAGGTGGATCTGCACAGCCTATTAACTAACAATGTCAAAATTACATCACAATTGTTGGTACTAAGGGACTTTAACCTTGGCTTCAACCAAGCAGATGCACATGCATCTACGATTGCCAACACCCTTAATACTCTAGGACTAACCCAAAAAGTTAACACCTCGACCCACTTGAAGGGTAGAATACTAGACTGGGTTGCTGACTCAACTGCACAGTCGCCATCTCCTCTATTACGCCTCTATCCTGGACCGACCACTCATTGGTGTCCTTTAACCTACTAACCACCAGACCATCCACTGCAGTCCCACACACGGCTCCACCTTGCCTTACCAGAAATAAAAAGAACATGACAGTGGACAACATTATTTCTGCTATCCTCCCAACTTTAAATGCACTGCCAGATAACCTAGACCCCAGTGCACTAGTCCATGAATATAACAGCATCATGCGTGACACTATGGACAAAGTCGCCCCACTTAAACTACGTTCAAGTAAACCCAAGGCACATTTAAACAAATGGTTCATGCCTGAACTCAAAGCCCTTCGCCTAACAAAGAGAAAACACGAATCGACCTAGAAACTCTGCCCAACTGACGAGAATAAGGCTAACTTAACCAACATCTCTCACCACTATAAAAATGAAGTCTGTCTAGCAAAGCGAAATTCTTACAACGATCGCATTGCCAAATCTAACTCAAGTATGAAGGAACTCTTCTCCATACTGAAAGAACTTGAGTCTCCTATCGCCACACCAGACACCTGTACTAAGGATCAGACCTGGTGCGCAGATATCCAACATGCTTTAGCAAATAAAACAAACACTCTCCAAAACAAAATCCAACTAAAAAAAGAATCTCTCAACCTCCCAAATAACTCTCTGCCTATTGACACCTCTAACGGCGTTACCAACAAATTCTCCTTCACTAAAACTACCATTATAGAGGTAGAGAAAATTATCCTCTCCCTTAAACCTTCCAATTGTAAAGGTGACTTCTGCCCAGCACAAATAATAAAAGACGCTGCCAGAGACCTTTCACCTTTCATTTCCAATCTTATTAATGCCTCCTTCTCTACAGGCAACATCCCGGCCAATTTAAAACAATTGTGGGTGTTCCCACTTCTCAAGAAGCAGACTTTAGACCCACTCATCCCCACCAATTACCGGCCCATTACTACAGTACCATTTTTACTGAAGATATTGGACAAAGTTGCATATACACAAATTCAAAGACACCTTGAATTAGACAAACTACTAGGAGCTAGACAATCTGGCTTCCGCCCACTCCATGGGACTGAAACCGCCCTCATTGACTTAAATACCCAAATAGATGAACTGAGAGATCAAGGTAAGACAGCACTCTTCCTTTTACTTGATCTCTCAGCTGCATTGGATCTTGTGGACCACAAGGTCCTCTGTAGACACTTGGACTCAGCCGCCCACTTCTCCACCCAGGCTATTAGATGGATAGAATCCTTTCTGAGTGAGAGAACTATGAGAGTTGTTTCCCCCTCGGCAGCAGCAGACCCCATGCCTATCACTTGTGGAGTCCCCCAGGGCTCATGTGTCTCTCCAACATTATACAACATATTCACCAAACCTCTCTTCGACGATCTGGACCATCTAGGTATCACCTACACTAACTATGCAGATGATACACAGATTCTCCTCCCGCTTTCTGGGGATCACAGTAAGGATGGGGAGTTGGTGAATAGGGTGTACCTCATCATTCAGGCATGGCTGGCATCCCATGGCCTCTGCCTGAATGATAAGACAGAGTTGATTATCCTAGGCACGCAGGCCAATATCAACAAGCTAGGCACGGATTACTCCATGTTCAATATATACGGTAATATCATTAAGATTTCTAGGGAAGTAAAACCGCTTGGTTTTTATCTTGATTCTACCATGTCATTTACTAAACAGGTTAATTCCCTAGCTTCCACTACAGCATATACCTGTAAATTAATAAGAGCAGGTAAACCCTTCCTATCCAATGATAGCTGCTTGATTTTGGCGAGAGCTCTAATACTCGACTCGACTACTGCAATGCCCTCTACAGTGGTGCCAACAAAGCTATCTCTAAAAGGTTACAAATCTTACGAAACAATGCCCTAAGAGCTGCTCTTGGCATAAATAAAAGGGAGCATATCTCCTCCATCAGACGCCAACACAAATGGCTCTCCCCTGACAACAAAATCCCCTTAAAAATTATCTCCTTGACACATAAAGCTCTCAACAATGCTGCTCCTAGCTACTTGATGGATAAAATAAAAAGAAAAACCTCTAGCAGACCAACAAGAACTATCAACTCCAATTGTCTGGTAGTACCTAGATTTAAACTTGCCAAAATTGGCGGAATTAGCTTCCCTGTGATAGCTGCCAAATGGTGGAATGCTTTGCCACATAACCTGAGAGTAGACCAACCCTTCTCACACTTTAGAAGGAATTTCATCAAACATATCAACTCTAACAACTTGTAAACCACCGCTAGACACTTATATTTGTTGCGCTAGCATATCTGGACTGTATATATGTATTATCAGAATTATACCACAAATGTAGATAACTTTATTAACACTCTATATATCTTATCGTATCGATTGATATCAGAGCCATAAACCACTGGTTATATCTGCACTAGTGGAAAGTATGTATAACGTTATCTCTGCATTATTGTGAACTATGTAAATTTGTATATTCCTGTAACTCTGTAAGCTTTACATATTCTTTCTGTTGTGCCCGGTTACCCTTGGGTCTGGCGCGCATTACAAATAAATAAACAAACAAACAATGTTTTAGATATGTATTGTACTGCCCCTTTACCAACGCTTAGCTGGGTTAACGGTTGTATTAGGCACATCAATTTTACAATATGTTTAGGCCTCAACATATAGCATATTTATGTAATGATTTATCTGTATAGCATATTTCCGAACATTCATGAGCATCCTGCTGTGGATGATCAATTTTATGCCTGGCGAACCATCTGTGGAAGTGTTGTTTTAAACACGTTTTCTCCACCATGGCTGTAAAGCCCTGAATAGCTAGGATATCAACCCAGATCACAACTGCTGTGTCTACATCGTCTTTGACACTATTGGTGTCCATTAGCGTAATACATTACTTACATAGGCTATTATCGTGATTCCCCAGCCTTTCAATTTGATTTGAACAGCAAATATTGACAGTGTCTGCTACAGCTTGGTTCTCCTCATTGCTATCCTTTTGATCAGTTAGAGGCTGTACACAAAAACCGAAACACATGGTTTTAACTCTGTCTAGCTCTCACACCCCTACAAAATACAAACGTTCCCCTTAAAAATATACGCTCCGGTTGATGCACCATCCGATATCCAGGCTCAAACACCCCTTGTTTTTCCCAAAGGCCCAGGGGGTCGGGGGCCCCTCTCCGTTACCACAAATGCATCATTCTGCATGACCAAGGATGTTACGCTCACCTGGTATCCACAGGGACGCCACCCAGCCGGGTTACTCGCTGGTATGCTTCTCAGCTTTGCCCAAATGTGGTCTGCGGGGAAGGTTCTGCCTGAAAATACAGGAGGACTGTGTTCAAGACTGACCGACTGGGGTAATTATCCTCCCTCCACCCCCGTATGATTTCAGTCCCTCTGGCGCCCTCTCCTCACCTTGTGATAGAATTAGGCATGCTCTCCATCCTGCCTTCTTTGCAGGGGCACGTTGTCTTTCATGGGCGAGTGCGTCCAGTTACTTCACTGACGCGTGCCCGTTTGATTTTGTTCAGGTAGATCTTATTGCTGTTCTTTAGTTTTGTTGGTATCCTGCATGCCTTTCTTTGTTTAAAATGTCTCTTTTTTTCTCCCTTAGGTATGCAGAGCTTCAGCGTGGCGAACTGGCTTGGTTGAGCCCCGCTGGTAAATGATGGCGCATTAAGAGCCCTATGATGCGGTAAGTAAGCGCCATGCGCAGCGCTGCGAAGTCTTGCCTTTGCTAACCTGTATTTTCCTTCCTTGTAGGTCGCGGTGTTCTTCAGCGCGAGTGGAATGTCCGGAGTGGTGTCAGCCGAGAGGCGACAAGCCAGGTAAGCCTTTTGAGCAGTTCGTAATTTGTAAATGTCTCTACTGCTTTCTTTAATGTTGCCTCTATCTTCCTCTTTCAGGTCGTTCTGTCCGGGAGGCATGCAGATTCGAGGAAACTGTTCTCAGTAGCTGCGAGTGTTTAGAGATGAAGACTGCAGGCAAGATGCTGCTGCTAATGATGTTCCTTTTGTCTCCTTGCAGGTTCTGCTTCTCCGAGGTTCGAGGGAATAGCTGGACACGGTGAGCGTCACGTTGCAAGCTGCAAAGTAACGCGAAGCGTGTTGTCTTGCTCGGGTGTGGTTTAAATAGCCCCAACAAAATAGTCCCTAGGCTGCAACACCCAAAACACTAGACCGCATAGCTTGGGTCCTAAGAACCAAGCTATGTGGATGCCTCCATGTTGGCTGACAATACAATAAAGTAGTTCCCAAGCACATTGTTTTTCATGGTGTATGAGCCTGGCGCCATAGGCGCCAGGACTGGCCCCGAGAGGGCTTTTGAAGAGGATGCCAGGCTCTAGAGGCCAGAGTCCTGACTCCAACTGGCCAATGGGTTTGCCAGAGGGGGTTTTGGGCGAGGGTCGTGACAAGGACTTGTATCTGCTGTCTTCAGACTCCATTTGGCCTGAACATGATCGAATGGGCTCTACCCCTTTGGCTGCTCGAGAACCACGTCATCAGCCCAGGTAGCCATTTCTAAATTAGCCGTGGCTATGGTTGTATCCACCTGAATGTTTTGAATAAAATCTCCAACAGACCAGCCCATGACAGCGGCGATAAGAGGCGGCACAATGCTGACAGATAGTGAAGCCATGTTCTCAATGACCTTCCCAGCTGCAGTTTGCCATCAAGTCCTCCATTGCATCAATACTGTTGCCTCCTCCCATAAGATAGTAAGGTGTATAACTATCATTGCAATCGCCGGAGCTGCCGGGGGCTGTTTTCCCCTCATCGT
This sequence comes from Ambystoma mexicanum, assembly GCF_040938575.1. Taxonomy (NCBI): domain Eukaryota; kingdom Metazoa; phylum Chordata; class Amphibia; order Caudata; family Ambystomatidae; genus Ambystoma; species Ambystoma mexicanum. The sequence continues at coordinate 996,780,646 of NC_090941.1, forward strand.
AACTGTAGCTGTTCATAATTACAGTTTCCTTGACACCACGCTGGATAGCCCCAGAGAAGTCTGAAGAGCACATGTTTTCAAGGCCACAGTGACAGCAATATATCCGAGTTGTAAGACCCACCACTAATAGCATCATAGCCTTATAACCACCCATAGACCTATACCTTTTTATAGACAATCCATTAAAGTTCTTATCGCATTTATCTAAAATTCATACACATTTGATATAAAAATGTTTAGGGTGCGATTCAATTATTTGGGGGCCATTATATTTTTGGGGGGTTCCATTAAATTTATTGGGGCTCTTATCAAATTTATATAAAATGATTGAGGTGCAATTACATTTAACGTGGTTCAGGGGCGTGGAAAAAGGACGGGACACTTGTTAAACTCTTGATGAAAGGTATCCCACCTTACAACTGACCTATTTGGGTGAGGCGCTTTTAAGTCCTTTTCTAACTGCAGGTCAGATTTAGACATATCAGAGAATGACAGAATTCAGTACAAATGGTGTGCCATCTGGCACTCCTAAGAGGCAACAAAGGGAGGGGAGCCAGACCACCTACGTCCTTTGAAAAGATTTTACAAGGCGCGAGCACTAGCAAAGGCCTTATCTCAACTCTGTACAAAGGGCCTGTAAACACAAGATACTCCAATTTGGAAACATACATTCCAGTATGGGAAAGGGATTTCAATATTTCTATAGGCTTCCCAGAATGGGAAAGGATTTGGGTGCAAGGGCACAACATTTCTTCCTAACCACAAACTCTGGACACTTGTACTAGCTTTTACATGAGTGGTACTGTACACTGACCTTTTTGAATAAGATCTATGTGACTCTTGCAGGAGAAAATGTGGTGAGGAGGGTTCTATTTGCAGGTGGGGCAGGTGTGCCTGGCGTTGCAGGGTTTCTGGCTTGAAGTCAAATCTTCCATAGAGTGGTTAGGTACCTAATTCCTGGGGACTTGATTATCTCCTTCTAGGTCTAACAAGTGATGAGAACACCAAGTCACCACCTTAGGCGAATGTCTCACACTCAAGCTATTGCATCCCCAGACTGTAGGGTTAAAAAAGATTCCACAACTGAGCTGATGCGGCTGAGCTTGACAAATGGTGGCAATGAACAAAATCATGCGTGGCATTAATAGTTGATCAATTTCATTCCATGTGCTCACCTTTTTCGGCAGTCGCGTCCCAAAACTGCAATGATTTACAGTGTCCAAGCAGACTTCAGGCTCTTGGTTGGTTTGACCTCCAAGGTTCCGTACTAATCTCTTATATTTGGTGTATGTGAACCACTGAAACTGTATAGTGTTGTTTGCTAGGAAAAGGGGTTACATGAAGGATGGGAGTGAGTCTTACTATTTTGAATAAACTGCTGTGACTTATCAAGCTATTCTTGAATATCAGTAAATCTGGTTGACTATAAATGTAGAGAACATGATAGAATTATAGTTCCTCTTTATTGCATTTTTGCACATTTTACATCTTCTTTAAAGAGTATTGCCCCCATTCCAATGTTTCTTTAGAAAACATGCATTGTTGCTTAGAAAGAACAAAGATTTAATTCACAATTAACATGTTATAACTTAATTGACTTGAAACAAATCAGCCATAGTGTTTCCCGCAAAACTGGTAATGGTGTCTAAACAATATTTAGATGCTTTTCCCTAAAAAATAACACATTTTCAAAAATGACCATGTTTCATATTCACACCTCCTGTATTTCAATTGTAGGTCCCATTGTAAGTGTCTCGTGACTGCCATGGCCACAAATTTCATATCACCATTTTCTTTAAAGATATTCACTTTCAATAAAGATAGCACTGCCTACCCAACATTCCATGCTGCACTTTTAAATCTTTTTGAAAATTCTAAAACATATAATCTCACCTCCCTTTTGGAATTTGTCCAGATTTCCTGCCGCGTAAACCATGCATACTGCTGAGGTCAGCATAATGCACCATGCTATTCATTTTATAACATAGCTTTGCCCAATATTCTTATGAAACTTGCGTAACCACTTCAGTGATCCAGTCTTGTGCATGGGTTTGATCGGCTGCTTCATCATGGGTTCTAAACATTTGGTATATTCAAGCCACACATCAAGTCTAGATGATAAGTTACTCAAACAGTTTACTTAGGGCATGTTACTGCTGCACACCAAAGCAGATTTAGGATATTAATAGGAAAACATTTGTAAATATTCAAAGAACATTGATCCCAGTAGCTGATACAGGGTTTGCAACTGTATTAAAGACTTTACCATTAAACCCCCAACATTTGGCACATCCACACTATTGAAATATGTAAAACATCTTTGAAATTAATTTCCGTTACTCCTCCTGCTGGAAGCGGATGAGGGAGCTTTTTCTCTCTTTGTTTTGCTAGGCCCCTCTTCACAGTGTCAACGCAGAGGACCACAAATCACTTATCAACTGGCTTGGTTCTGTGGCCCGCATCACTGGAGTGTCTTTGGACTGACTAGATTATTTTCTATCTACTCGTGGCCAGAGAGTGAAGCTAGGTCCATTTTCATCTGGACCAGTGTCTGTGGATGGTGGTGTCCTGCAGGGTTTGTCATGTCTCGTCTCTTGTTTACTCTCCCACCTCTCCTACAATTACACAGAGATCATAATCCTATGTATCACTCCTATGCAGACATGTCAAAAGTCTGGATGAAAACCTTTCCTTAATTGGGGAGATTTTGTCTAAGATTGGCCTTTGGCTTATTTCCAGGAGGTTAAAGCCCAAAGCAGCTGAGACTGATGTCCTGCTGATTGTCCAAAACCTGTCTGATAACATTTAATCTCCACCCACATCCTTTGGCTAAACCACAATTTTCTCTTCTGGGGTAAGAAATCTAGGAGTGATTGGGATGCTGATTTCAGCCTGATGGCTCAAAAAGGTGCTGTTAGCCGAGAGCCCCATTTCAAACTTTGTCCCATCATGTGACCGTCTGACCTTTTATAGCACCTCTCTTGACTATGTCAAAGCCCTTTATCTAGTACTGCCTTCCTATTTACTTGACCTCCATCAAGGGGGTTCAAAATGTGGCAGTTCACTTGGTATTTGGGATCCAGTCATCCATCTTCATTGATCTCTTGATTGGCATATAGTACGGTGAAGGGTAACTTTCTAAATTCTTTTCTGCCTTCTAAACCCTGCAATATAGTATTTCTCTGCATCTGTTCTAGATCTTGTTGTCCATCGACCAGTTTCCATGTGCTCCAAATACATGATTTAGTTTGTGGTGCTGAGCATAATTAATATAATAGAAACAGAAATATTTCACTTCTTTTCCAAATTGATATAGACCTCTTATAGCAAAGGGAGACCTCCTTAACTTCTAACCCACTCTGTGAACATATCCATCAGTATGTTATATACACTAGATTTCTACCAGATTGGCTACATTTGCATTGTAAGTGTACATCAAGCATGTCCTACCTTCCACGTGGGGATCCCATATCTACTTCTTTAAATCACAATGCTTGATTCATATTTCTTAAAGCACGTATGAATGCCTGCTATGTGCACAACATGCCTTCCAACTGCTTTGCCATAACGTACTCTTATGTTGTTTGCAAAAACGAATGCTCTGCTTTGCCTTTCAGTCGGGAGTAGCTCCCTTGGGTCCAGCACTCTTTTTAGGCTTTCTTGTAGAGTGTGTGTTGATGTACATGGCTGCATGCCTCAAAATGTGCTCTTATTCTCCCTGTGTTTGAGTTCGAATCTCCGCCAGGGCATCAGTCTAATAACCTTCGAGAAGTCCATTACAGACTACAATTTAACCTCTCCATCATCGTTTATCTCAAAATGCCTCCATTCCTTCTTGTACCTGATGCTGCTTTGCAATACTGGGTCGTGCAGTAGATCATATTAACCTATGTCCTGTAAGCAGCTCCTTTATTATCCCCGTAGAGTTTGTCCTTTGAAGGCTGTCATTTGGTGGAGAACAAAATGTTTGCATCTTTGCTCTAGGATATGGTGTCCATAGCACCATATCAAACAGAAAAATGATTTTAAAATGTAACAATTTATTTGATAATAATAACTATTTCAAAAACAATAAAAATATTAAACAGAAAAAATGATTCCCAATTGCTTCAGACATTCCAGTCTTTTGCACAGTTGCTGTCCCCCCTCACCCCGATTCCATAAAAATAGATCATATATTGTGGCATAGTAACACAGCCATGTTGATTCATTGTATTTTTTTTATTGGTTAAAAATTGGCTTCAACCAACCATGTCACATACATATAATTATAATTGTGCTAGGTTAATCGTTCTATGGAGACCTTTTGTATCCAAGTTCCTTGCTTTAGATTAACCTGTATAGGGGAACGTGCTTTATCGGTAGCGGCAGCAAATCTGTGGAATTCTCTTCCCCTCTTATTGCAGGCTAGTGAGAATCATTCCGTGTTTCTTAAAGCGTTGAAATCGATAAATCTACCGGTGCTCTATCATGGTGAACCTCCCTGGGTTTTTAGTGCCAAGAGGTCCTTTGGGTGACTGTTTGCGCTTTACAAATTTGTGATATAACACATTAAATATTGTGTACATTCAACTTTCAATTTATTAGATGTAAACGAAATTGTTCAAGGATACCAAACGAATTCCATTTTCCTGTTCAAAATTACATTGGCAATGTGCCTAGGTGAAATTCCATACAAACATGTCTAGTCACCTATGGCAGACATCTGATTGATATTGCTCACAAATTACAACACTGTCAAAACCTTGTAGCCATTGCACTTCCGCCTGCCTTAACCAAAGTTCACTATTGTATAAAATGCCAGGGACCTGCTTTTATCTTTGATTCCCAAGTTCAATTCTACACCCCTATATGTGTCACAGAGCAGTACAGCAGGGATATGAGAGCAGTCCACATTCCCTAGAGGTTGGTGGGTAAAGACAGTGGCATTTAAAAGGTGTTTGGGTGATTACACGCCCAAAAGACTACAGAGAAAAGCAGAGCATTTTCTTATGCTATGTGCTGCTACCATGTAGTCAAGAGAGGTTTGGAGAAAGACAAACAACCCCCCACTCCTCCACTGAGGTGATTACATGTAGGTAAGTGCAACTGCCAGAGTAATGCAGTGCACTGTCTTGACTAGAGGGGAGCGTGGCAGTACGCATGTAAAGACAGCATTTGAAGTGAGAGGGCTGATGGGGACGTGCTGTGACTTGGAATTGAAGTTCACAAAATAATGGAGGTAATTTGCTGACGAAGAAGAGGAGCATGTGCAAAATAGTGGTGGTGATTATGGGATTGAAGGTGTAAATCTGGACAGGCCCCTGCACATGGTCCTAGAGACATTGCTCAATATGTAAATACAGCAACAGACCTGTGTAAAGGGATTGGCTGCCCCCCCCGTGATGTGCCTATTTTGTTTTCATTCCCGAGCCCCCAACCCTTTATATGCCTGTGCCCACATGCCCAAAAATTATTTCACCAAAACACCTGTCGTAAAACTGGGTGTTGATAAAATGACGCTATACCGGCTTTAGAGGCCTATTGTGAGGCAAAAAGGAAAATACTAAGATGAGATCACCCTTCCTTCTTTGGAGAGTCCATTCATTTCACAGAGATTTGAAGCTCATTGGAAGCTTGAGTCTTTATTGGACCTTTATTTGTAGTATTTCAACATACCCTTTCTATGAAGGGCCACCTACGGGGCACTGAAAGCTTCAAGGCAGCCTCCTGTGAGAATACAGCGGCATGGGGGTTGGTATAAAAGGTTCCTGTGACAGTATCGTTTCAAAAGTAGGTGCCATAAGCATTTGAAACACTTGCTTAATATTGGCTAACCAAAGCGTGGATGAGATATACATCTCCATCTTTAGGTTCTCTCTTCCTTGATCTCTATACAGCGGTAGCTCCCATTTTGCCCAGATGTAAACTACAAACCAAAGATGTAAAGTCACGAGTTACTCCACTGGCTTGAGGTCTAACCAATTTCTTTGGGGCATCAATTGTTTACACATTATATTAAAACCAGTCATTGTAGCCAGTTGTTTTTAGCACTTGTCATCCCTTGGCCCTTAGTATCTCAGCCCCATACAGAGATATGGGTATCGATTTTGCACCCTAGATTTCTAGTGCCATATGTAGACTAAACAGCGTAATTAGTTTGAGGAACCATAAGAGACAGATTCTGGGCGTACTAATCTTTCATGGCCCTTGTTCACTTGACAGGGCCATCACAAGTACAAAAGGGACTTTCTAAACAATCAAACCTTTGACTTTATCCATGGGTGAAGTTACCAAGCAGTGACAAATACACGTGCACATCACATATTGTGGCAGTCTTCTGAAATGGGGAAGAGATGAAAAAGTCACCCGAAACAAAGCAAAAATGCAGCAAACCGTTTTCTGACTTTCTATTAATGTAACTGCTAGTTAAGTAGGTTTGTATGATTCCACCTAAATTCTCAAACTAGACATGTGAGAAACAAAACATAGCGAAGAAGGCTGTGGGTTGACCTTAATTTCAAGAGTTCAGTACCACAATCAGAGACGCTTCCCACACGCAGGCAGGAATGCCTCTTTGGAGCACCAAGAATAGATGTTTGGATGTGAGAGGGAGTAGGATGAGGTATATGTGAGAGAAGAAAAGAGAGGGCAATAGAGAGAAGGAGCATGTGCTAACCTTTCACTGCAGACAGCGTCTTGTTCAAGGTATCAGATACATTGAAAAGATATACGTGGCATAGTTCCTATTTAGAGTTAGTAGGTTAAGGATCAATTAGGAAACAAACACGTTTCATGTCACTTCGTGCATGAGACAATTGTGACAAAGTGACCCTATTGGTCAACGTCACATGGACCTGGAAACGGTATCCATAGGTCTATGAAGTAAGCTATAAGAGTGCAAAGTAAGGCAAGATATGCAGAACACTTGGGAAAACCCAAAATTTAACCGCTACATGTCCCAGAATCCCCAGCGATTACAGAGAGAAAACCTTGACAAAAATCCAAATAGCTTGTCTCAGATCCATGCTATCTGGACCCAGATCACAGATCAAACGAAGTAGAACTAAATCTACAAGAAGTCCCCTATCCCACAGAGGCAGTGAATCCGGGGAGCGGACTGGTAGATTGCTGGCAGGTTAAACCATACACAAACCCCAGTCAAGAAATATAAGCCAGGGAGGATGCTGAAAATGATGTCCCAGTGTAGAGTAGACCAAACCCTGTCGACAAACCAAATTGAGAGGGTTTGCATCTCCCAAAGTGCCCTTCTGTTGCAGCCAGAAAACATGGAACAGATCAGAGAAACACAATTACTGAATCAGGATCAGGAAGACAATGGGAAATATCTAAGCAACCCACAGGAGTCAAGGAAAAGACAGAGGTCCTGGTGGGGAGTTATTCTGCTGCTGCTGCCCTTTGGTCTCCTCTCTTTTGGCCCCCTTCACTGGGTCCCTGCCCTACGCCGGTCCCCATGGTTAAAGATATTGGGGGGAAAAACAATGTCTACCCTGTTCATGGCGGCCCAGGCTAGTGTGGTATGCCTAGGCAGGCGACCTGAAATTGAACATTCTGCGTAAGGTTCTTCCCTTCTTGCCTGATTATCTTTGTGCACCTGTGGTTTCTTCTTTGGTACTTTCCTCTTTAGACTATTACAACTTGTTATTTCTTGCACAACCTGCTTATCTTATCCGGCGTCTGCAAATTTTGCAGAATGCGACAGTACGACAAGCAGTCATTTCTGCCCCTTGTAGCACCCAGGCCTCTCCAATTCTGCGTAGGTTGCACTGGCTTCCAGTTGAAAGTGCATTCAGTAGCACTCTGCTTGGTACACCGAGCCCTGTATGGTGTAGGTGCTGCTTATCTACAGGCGAAATTCAGGTGTAATGTCCCTCGTTGAGCGCTCCGATCTGCTGAAACTCATGTAGTAGAGGTTTCTCGGTTCAAGTTCACTAGTGTGGGTGGTCAGTCCTTTTCAGTGTCCACCGCCTCCTTGTGGAACGCCCTCCCATATACTCTTTGGGCGGCCAATGATTATTTACTATTCAGGCGCTTTTTAAAGACTTACCTATTTTAGGTTTGTTTTTATCGGTTAGGTTTCTTTTATTTGCCCTGTTTTGCCTAACTTAGCGCCAAGACGCCGTTGGGTGTACGCTGCGCTTTATAAGTGTTTTTAAAATAAGAGTGCTTTTCACACACTGCTGTCAAAAGGACATCCATGAGGAGCCCCTACCCGTCCCACATGTCTTTGAACAAGAAACCTTTCCAGAATGCATTAGACTGTTTGGAGAAATGGTCTGCAATTGTCTACCTTCCCCCCCTTTGTTTGAATTAGTCTAGGTGTTTCATTGGGTTTCTTTATTCACTCACTGCCTCTCAAAGAGGATAAAAGCAGACGCCCTTCCCCACTGACATGGTCTACTGCTGGAAAACTGTATCTGCACGATCGAGGGCCTGCTGCTCAAAGAAAGACTGGAGTTCTGCACCAGCATCCTTTGACGCTTGGAAGAAACAAACAGCAAAGCTCTGCCCTTCTAGGATGACCACAAGAAACATACAAAGGCACTCCTTTCCTCTGATCTGGTGGGCAGAACTGGTTCACAGCTTCGGCACAAGGCCAACTCTCTCTGAAGCTCCTCTGACTGATCCAGAAGCATCCCCATCGATGCCAGGACTCTGAACACTCTCAGTGCTGAATCAACCAGAGAATCTTCAACACAGGAAACCAGAATCACTGTGGGTCAAGCTATATTACGTAGCAAGCTCTGCGGCCTCGTGCTGCCTCAGACCGTCCAACGGCTCAGCCAAATTCATCTCTCTGTCTTTCTTTGGTGGCTGGCTCCTCTTTGGTGTGACTCTAGAAGAAAATCTGGAATGAACATTCTTCCTTGGAGTTTTCTCATGCCAACCCCATCCTCAGAAGCTGAATCCTCTGCCTAATGGCAAAATGGGAATTTTGCCACACCAATGACTGCATCTGCTCTGCACTTCAGCTCATCCGGCAAAGGTCCTGGACCTGGGAATCACCAAATCATGAATAATCATCCTTCATAAGGGGCTTGGTGTCCCTCCAGCAGCAGTGTCGTACCACTGGATACTAAGGTGGTCACCAAGCAATGTGAACAGCGACTGCCATATCTCAGTGGCAGAATTGCTTTTTGGTCCCTGGGTATTCCTTTCCTGACTCTTCGTAGAAGCTGGCAAGTCTTTTCCTCATTCGTTCTTCATCCTTGGGTCTCTTTTCTTCACCCAGGGTCTCCTGTGGCTTGACCCCATCGGAATAGTAGGAAGTGCTCCTCAGGGGCACTTTTGGATGAAGGTAACTCTTCTGTCCAAGACTGCACTTGTTCGCACTACTGCTCTCCCTTGGTCTCCTTAAACATGCGGGCCCAGGTGTTACCTCTTACTGAATTTTCGTTTCTAGGGAAGACTCTTTTACTGAAGTCTGAAAACCCTTCTTGAAACATTTTACTTACTTGCTACATTTTGGCATCTTTTGTTTTACAAGGTTTACTTACTTGTAAGTGTGTTTTTGTCTTTGCCTATTCTTATATAAAGATTTCATTTTATAACATGTATATTCTCTAACTGGCATTAAATGAAAAGTGTGTACTGTACTTGCTAAGCACCCCACTCCACCTCCTGAGAGTTAAGCCTGGACTGCTCTGCCACTTGGAGTGACTGTTGAGCTTGAGGGTATCACTTGCAGTGTCTAAATCAGGAGGATACACGTAAAGACATGACCACATGGCTTAAGAAAGATCTGCCTAACAACAGTCAATGGTTAAGCAGAGAGACTTTGCACTGCGTAAGATTTTTGGCATGAATCCATTGAGCTTCATGTCCATCAGCCACTTCTGGACTTGGGATTGCTTGGTGTGGATTCCTATGTGAATTAATTCAGTCTTTGTAGGGTTGCACTTCAGGTAGGTGCTTGACATCCAGGATTGGATGAGGGATGTAGAGAGCTTGAGTAGATAGATGTCGATGATCTAATTGATCTTTAGGTTAAGATGTGTGCCATTGGCGTGTTGGTGGATCTAGATGTAGCTGTTTGCAAGGAGTACCCTTAGGTTTGATGCAGAGATTGAAGATGACATAGGACAGGATGGAGCATTCTGTAAAACACACGTTTCAATCTAGCCTTCAATAACAAGACTCCTCATGAACCCCAAACATCCTCTCCTTTCCATAACTTAGTGTCTTGCCTTTCTACCTATTAGCACCATTACACAATGCACATCGACCCCCACATATGTGACCGCTTTATACCTATCAGCACCCACATAACAACCTTGGAGTAGAAGGTCAGAGCTCCTTGCATGGCCCACCACATCTTTATTTCTATCAGAGACCCTTGCACCTCCATGCCAGTGCCTATCCATGTGTCCCAATACCAGATTGAAAACATACCCAAGTGTCACTGCTACAAATCACATAGAACCATACAGACACTCCGGACATGGGCACTTCTAACCTACACTCGTTAACGCTTCAGGTTTCGCATATTCCTCCCATCTACCGCACTAATGCTGCAAGCCCCTTCTTTCTTTCAGAGCCATGAGCAATGAGGCTGGCAAAAAAGCATAGATGTGTTATAAAGGATCACCTTATATCACATCACATATGTCAGATTATCCTTGAGTTTTAATGGCCTATCCATACCTTCCAGAAAATGTATTTTGCCCTGAATCCCCCCCCCCCCCCGATGAACTCAGACTGCAGCAGGAGAGGGGTGTGTCCTTCAAACTCTCATCCTTCTACCTGCTCCCCTGGCCAGCGGCCCAGAGTTGCAGGTGAGGCACAAGAGCAAAGCAGCGCCCCTGCAATTTAAGAGGCTCTTTCAGGTCCCTGGCATAGCAGTTACTTACTGCAGGTTGGAGAGCTGAAGGACAGGGAGGAGAACAAGGACACTACCTTTCATGTTCACAGCCCTCCACCAGACCATCCTGTTCCCCAAGGCTTTGTCGATGGCAGCAAGGCAATTGAGCAGGGTGGGGCTGTGGGAATGTATCAATGCCCCTCTCCCAGGACACGTGATCTCCTGTACTGCTAATTTTAAATTACAGAATCAGGATTTACTACCTTTATTGAGAATAATGTAATTTGGCCCTACTATACTAAATGGCTTACTTACTGGGCATAACAGGTTCAGGGATAATTTTGCTAACTAAGCATAATAAAATCTGAACTTACTTTCCTAACTGTGAATACAGACAACATGCTTTATTTAGTACTTGTGTATAATTGAATCTTGCTTTGCTGTGCTAACTGCGCACACATGTTTCTATCATTGCCAGATTAACTGAGCATACTGGAACTTGGCTTTACTGTGATAACTAGGCGTATTAGAATCAGAATGGACCATGCTAAATTGGAATACTAGAAACTAGTTTTACCATTCATGCTTAGACGAATCGAATCTGGCATGATGTAATTGGGTACAGCTGTAGTACTTGCATGATAGACTCTGAAATAGCTGTGCAAACTAGGTATAATGGAAGCTGCCCACACTGCGTAACTGGTCCTAATGTGATGTGCTGCTACAATGATAAGGACCCCCACTGTATCCTACCACCCGCTGTATATCTGTTCTGTTGTTACCATTGAAATGCACTCCGTTATGCATCTGTAGTGTTGTACACCTCTGTAAAGTGCTCCGGTATACATCTGTGTTGGTGTATACCTCTGTAAAGCGGTCCGTTGCTTCTCGAAGCTAGGTCAACACTCAACAAATAAAATAATAATAATAATAACTGGAGATAATGTAATCCTGCATAGCTGCCCAAAATGGATTCTAGATTTACTATGCTAACTGAGCATAATATACCACTGCTGTGCTAATTGGGCATAATGGGATCTGGCACTGCAGAGTGTGCTTGGTATAAACAAATCTTGGTTACTCTGCCAAATTGGCGTAATGGAATCTGCTGCTGCAGGTCGAATGTGACATCATTAAATCTTACCTTACTCCACTAATAGGACATCATGGAATTTGGCACTACTGTGCTAACAGGTACAGTGGAATTTCTAACTGGTGTACCACCTAAGCACATTGGAATCTCACTGCTTTGCGAACCAGGCACAATGGAATCTGGCACTGCTTTGCTAACATCGTTGTTCTAACTATGTATAATACAATCTGGTCATGCTAACTGGGCATAATGGAATCTAGTACCACTGTGCTAATGGGCATATAGAAAGCGGTCACTGCTGTGCTAAATGGGCATAAAGGAATCTTGTTCTGCTGCACTAATGGAGCCTAATGAAATATGACAATGCTTTGTTAACTATGGCGCTGTTGTGCTAGCTGGTCATAATACGAAATCATCATGCTGTGCTAACTGGGCATAATTAAGCCTGACACTCCTATGCTAACTGGCTATATCCCAGGAAAGTTGAGCGTATTTGGGATCTGACAAAATGTGCAAATGTTATACAAGTATCTGGCCTTAGTTCTGAAGGCAATACCTGCCATATGACAGCTAGACACGATGTGAGTTAAAATGCATATCATGGCTAATTATGGTCATTGCTTGGCATATGAGTGCAATAGCTAACACACTGTGGTAGCATCCGGACATGTGACGCCAATGCCTGGCAAATACTTGTGCAATGCTCACAAGTAAAGAATACTGACTTTGCCGATCCCTGTTCTTCTTGTGAGATTGTGAACTCTTGTCCTTCTACTGTAGGTCCTTCGTTGCAACTGACATGCCTCAATAATGAAATAATCATGTTTCTAAGAGTGGCTCCAGACCTGTGCTCCTCTTCCCTTAGCTTGAACATTCTTGCAGTCGCTGGTATCATTTCTAGCAGATTTCTTCAAGTCTTCTGTCTACTTTGCCCTGAAGTATTTTGCTCTGTTAGCAGCAACCCCACTTGGATGTGTCCAGACCAACACTGCCCCGTTTACCTTAGTCCACATATACGTACATTAGCCAATGATTGAAAATACAATGATAAAACCTTGAACATGCGTTCATGCATTAGCTTCACAAGAGTACTTCTCCCCATGCTATCATGAATTAGTTTCGAGTGAAATCCATGTTTTACTTCCTCTGATCTTTTTGCTAGGCCAACTTGAACCTGTGGAAATGTGACTCGCAAATACTCTCATGGTCACTTTCGCAAGTTCCCCTTGGGGTTTGAAAACGCCAGACCATTGCACACTTTATAATGCGCCAGACCCTCCCACTCTCTTGTCCACACATTCTCTGACACCCCTAAACTCACTGATCGGTCGCTGACAAGCCCTTACCACTTGATAGATCTCTCCTACCACATCGGCCACTCATGCTTTCTAAGAAATAGTCCTTTCCCTATTTCTAGTTTACTTCCTATTGTTAGTGCTAGGTAAGCCCAAGCTTATGGGAGGCCATGCCACACTGGAAATTGAATACAAGTATTTCCAGTGGGTAGAAACCTTGTGCTAGTGATAGAAAACAAATATTTCTAGCACCCAATGGGTGCCTTGATTTAAGAATAAAATATTTTCATTTTTTTCTACTTTTACCTCTAAGACCACCCATGCTGGAAATAAATGATACATTCTGATATTAGGCTAATTCTTGATTACCTCACAAAAGAATATGTATTTTTTCTTTTTCCACTAACGGTGGTCAAGCATCTATTTCTAGATCACGCAGATGTTCGGTACAGTCACCCAACCCAATATAGAAATAAATAAGTAATTAACTTTATACTAGAGGCAGGAGGAATAAACCTTTCCCTGTGGCCTATTTAAGGCTCAGCGGAGGACAGGAACCCAAAATCATAGAATCACAGCTGAATCACCTTCAAGGTTTGGAAATTTGGGGAGACTTTGCAACAGTGGAAATTCGGTCAGTTTGAAGGTGCTCATACTTGTTCAAGCAGGACTACTACTGACCTCTCCTCTCTTGCTCATGCTTCATGCTATTCCGCGTTTGTCCCTGTTGCGTTCACAGATGAATTGCCTCTAACTAGTGCTGCTCTTGTAATGTCATAATGTCATGGCACAGAGTAACAAAATGGAAGCCCTTCCGATGACCAAAATCGGTGTCTATGGCTTGCCGTAACCCAAGTTTGTAAACATGCAAAGCTAAGCATCGAAGGTGACGCAGAAGGTCTAGCAGACTTCAGGGTGGTTGCTTATTGGTAACCTCTTCAAACACGGAATATTTACTGTTCAGAAACCCCATAAAAGAGCAGCCAGATCAACATCGTAGCAGGCCGCACATAAGTTCTTCCATGCTAAACTGCCGGAACGCTATCTGTTCATATGCATTATGAATTCCACACTCAAAGAGGCACCCAAAGCCACCATATCCTTCAATGGTGACTAAATCCGAGTAGGCACTCGGTCCTTTGTTAATGATCCAGGGGTGAGTCCAGCCGCCATGAGTCAATGGGGACTTATTGAGGTAGACGCCAAGGTCCACCCTCTTTTTCTTACTGGTTGGGTGGGAATAGATCAACCAGGAGAGAGTGCTTTTTCGGATGAAGTTTTCCTTCCCACAGCGCTCCTCCTCTTGTTGAATGCTGTTTTCTTCTTCCTGATACTCATCAGGAGGTAGAAAGCCCACAATACTTCCCTGGCATCCATGAGGTGGCTCGCAAAGGGCCTTGCACATGTATGATTCCCTAAAGTCCCCCCCAGAGTCCTGACTGATGGCCTCCGCCCTGCAGCGCTTACCAGTCCTTGCACTGCAGTATAACTGGCATGTGCCATCACTGCATGCCAGCTCTGCCACCTCACACTCCCCGGTCACCAGTTTCTGGATCACCCCTCCCTTGTGCCAACTCCTCCCGCCATCATCACTGTAGAAGATGAGTGAGTGCGGCTTTGTGAAGCAGGGTACTGGCAGAGAGAAGCAGCTGCGATGTATGAAATAGGCGTATGCTGGAATGATAAGGCGGCCGCAATGTAGCTGGATGCCGTGTCCAGGTCCCACCGCAAAGGTTGCCCAATCCACAATATCATGCCCGATAACACTTCGGGTCAAGTCGGTCAACTGGCTCCATGTAGTACCATTGTCCTTGCTAGTGATGAAGCAAAGCCTGGCCGCATTCTTGCCAGATAAGATCTGATGACCTTCTGTGTAGTGCAGGCGTACACAGGTAAAGAACAGGAACACCGTCTGGCTTTCACGCTCATAGACTGGGCACGGGTTCATGGTCCGATATCCTGGTAACACTGCTGTCGTCATAGGTACCATAGACTGCCACTACAGCGAGAAAGCGAAAAGAAGTAGAAAACAATTGAATTTGATTGCAAATGAAAAATGTCCAAAACATTTAAATTTAAATGCATTTAGTACATTAACTTAAGAGTCTAAAAATGCATTGCAACACCTGGCAGAGATCATGGTAAGCAATCATGTTAAAAGCGAATGATTACAAAGTAGAGCAGCTACTGTAAAACAAAGAAAATGAAGGGAACATGTGTCCATTCACAATGCTATTTGCGATGTTGGATTTGGTAGCCACCATAACCTGTTCAGAAAGGAGAACTTAAGATAAGATCTCTCAGTTCAGGGATCAATGCGATTGGTCAAGAATCAACCTCTTTTTCTTTGTTAACATACCTGGCTGCTGAAGATGTGCCAGGAACCTGTTCCTTCAGCGATGAAGAATGCCAAAGTAGCCGCCAACTTAGCATGGCTACCCTGTGGCAATGACTATCAATGTGCTGTTGAGAGAATGGCTGAACCTGAACTACTCTCTGTGAGTTAGAGGGAGTGTGGGAAGAATAACACCAGTCCCTCCCACCAGTGCATAACCTAGGCATCCTTCTGGGAGCCCTCGTTTCAGGCTATTCAAGAGGTAACACTGGGGCACGTGCAGTTGATCTCAGTGGCATATACTGAGCAGTTGTTCCAAATGTCAGCTCCCATTAGTCTAGTGTGTGTGATGGAGGTAGCTGAGCCTGAGCGAGGCTTGCACCCTTAATAGATAACAAGCATTGGCAATGCCAATAGTTTTGTTGTTTACTGCTGTTCTTTGCATTTTGCATTTATAGGCACCAGGGTGCAAGGAGGAGAGTGCATAGTTTTAAAAGAGGTTGCGATAAGGGGTGCAGGTGTGCAAGAGAATGAGATGGACAACAGAGCAGGGGAGGCAGCGATTGAGAGAGGGCACCATTGATAATGAGAAGAGGAAATATGAGTGAGAAAGGCTCAGAGTCAGAGGGTACCAAATAAAGCAAGAGTGTGAGAGGAATTATGAGAGGAGGTAAAGAGTGGGGACGTTTGTAGAGAGTTTGGTGGGTGGGGTAGAGAGAGAGGGTGTAGGGTGGGTGGTTGGGGTGGAGAGAATGGAGGTAGGGTGGGTGGCGGTGGAGATATTGGAAGTAGGGTGGGAGGGTGTCGGAAGGGGGAGAGAGTGGGTGGGCGGAGTTGGAAAGAGTTGGAAAGAGTGGGGATAAGGTTGGTGGGCGTAGTTGGAGAGAGTGGGGATAGGGTGGGTGGGTGTTTGGGGGTGGAGAGAGTGGGGATAGGGCGGGTGGGGGTGGAGAGAGTGGGGATAGGGTGGGTGGGTGGGGGTGGAGAGAGTGGGGATAGGGTGGGTGGGTGGGGGTGGAGAGAGTGGGGATAGGGTGAGTGGGTGGGGGTGGAGAGAGTGGGGATAGGGTGGGTGGGTGGGGGTGGAGAGAGTGGGGATAGGGTGGGTGGGTGGGGGTGGAGAGAGTGGGGATAGGGTGGGTGGGTGGGGGTGGAGAGAGTGGGGATAGGGTGGGTGGGTGGGGGTGGAGAAAAGAGGGGGTGGGGGTGGAGAAAGGGGGGATGGGGTGGGTGGGTGTGGAGAAAGGGGAGATGGGGTGGGTGGGTGGGTGGGTGGAGAAAGGGAGATGGGGTGTGGGTGGGTGGGTGGGGGGTGGAGAAAGGGGAGATGGGGTGGGGTGGGTGGGGGTGGAGAAAGGGGAGGATGGGGTGGGTGGGTGGGGGTGGAGAAAGGGGAGACGGGGTGGGTGGGTGGGGGTGGAGAAAGGGGAGACGGGGTGGGTGGGTGGGGGTGGAGAAAGGGAGACGGGGTGGGGTGGGTGGGGGTGGAGAAGGGGAGACGGGGTGGGTGGGTGGGGGTGGAGAAAGGGGAGACGGGGAGGGTGGGTGGGGGGTGGAGAAAGGGGAGACGGGGAGGGTGGGTGGGGGTGGAGAAAGGGGAGACGGGGTGGGTGGGTGGGGGTGGAGAAAGGGGAGACGGGGTGGGTGGGTGGGGGTGGAGAAAGGGGAGACGGGGTGGGTGGGTGGGGGTGGAGAAAGGGGGGGTGGGGTGGGTGGGTGGGGGTGGAGAAAGGGGGGGGTGGGTGGGTGGGTGGGGGTGGAGAAAGGGGGGTGGGGAAAGGGGGTTGGGGTGGGTGGGTGGGGGTGGGGGGAAAGGGGGTTGGGGTGGGTGGGTGGGGGTGGAGAAAGGGGGGGTGGGTGGGTGGGGGTGGAGAAAGGGGGGGTGGGGTGGGTGGGTGGGGGTGGAGAAAGGGGGGGTGGGGGTGGGTGGGTGGGGGTGGAGAAAGGGGGGGTGGGGTGGGTGGGTGGGGGTGGGAGAAAGGGGGGTGGGTGGGGTGGGTGGGGGTGGAGAAAGGGGGGGTGGGGTGGGTGGGTGGGGGTGGAGAAAGGGGGGGTGGGGTGGGTGGGTGGGGGGGGGTGGAGAAAGGGGGGTGGGGTGGGTGGGTGGGGGTGGAGAAAGGGGGGTGGAGAAAGGGGGGTGGGGTGGGTGGGTGGGGGTGGAGAAAGGGGGGGGTGGAGAAAGGGGGGGTGGGGGGGTGGAGAAAGGGGGGGTGGAGAAAGGGGGGTGGGGGGGTGGAGAAAGGGGGGTGGGGTGGGTGGGTGGGGGTGGAGAAAGGGGGGTGGGGTGGGTGGGTGGGGGGTGGGAGAAAGGGGGTGGGGTGGGTGGGTGGGGGTGGAGAAAGGGGGTGGGGTGGGTGGGTGGGGGTGGGAAAGGGGGGTGGGGTGGGTGGGTGGGGGTGGAGAAAGGGGGGTGGGGTGGGTGGGTGGGGTGGGAGAAAGGGGGGTGGGGTGGGTGGGTGGGGGTGGAGAAAGGGGGGTGGGGTGGGTGGGTGGGGGTGGAGAAAGGGGGTGGGGTGGGTGGGTGGGGGTGGAGAAAGGGGGGTGGGGTGGGTGGGTGGGGGTGGAGAAAGGGGGGTGGGGTGGGTGGGTGGGGGTGGAGAAAGGGGGGTGGGGTGGGTGGGTGGGGGTGGAGAAAGGGGGGTGGGGTGGGTGGGTGGGGGTGGAGAAAGGGGGGTGGGGGTGGGTGGGTGGGGGTGGAGAAAGTGGGGTGGGGTGGGTGGGGTGGGGGTGGAGAAAGTGGGGTGGGGTGGGTGGGTGGGGGTGGAGAAAGGGGGGTGGGGTGGGTGGGTGGGGTGGAGAAAGGGGGGTGGGGTGGGTGGGTGGGGGTGGAGAAAGGGGGGTGGGGTGGGTGGGTGGGGGTGGAGAAAGGGGGGTGGTGGGGGTGGAGAAAGGGGGGTGGGGTGGTGGGGTGGGGGTGGAGAAAGGGGGGGGGGTGGGTGGGTGGGGTGGAGAAAGGTGGGGTGGGGTGGGTGGGTGGGGGTGGAGAAAGGGGGTGGGGTGGGTGGGTGGGGGTGGAGAAAGGGGGGTGGGGTGGGTGGGTGGGGGTGGAGGAAAGGGGGGTGGGGTGGGTGGGTGGGGGGGGGGAGAAAGGGGGGTGGGGTGGGTGGGTGGGGGTGGAGAAAGGGGGGGTGGGGTGGGTGGGTGGGGGTGGAGAAAGGGGGGTGGGGTGGGTGGGTGGGGGTGGAGAAAGGGGGGTGGGGTGGGTGGGTGGGGGGTGGAGAAAGGGGGGGTGGGGTGGGTGGGTGGGGGTGGAGAAAGGGGGTGGGGTGGGTGGGTGGGGGTGGAGAAAGGGGGGTGGGGTGGGTGGGTGGGGGTGGAGAAGGGGGGTGGGGTGGGTGGGTGGGTGGGGGTGGAGAAAGGGGGGTGGGGTGGGTGGGGTGGGGGGGGTGGAGGAAAGGGGGGTGGGGGTGGGTGGGTGGGGGTGGAGAAAGGGGGGGGTGGGGTGGGTGGGTGGGGGTGGAGAAAGGGGGGGAGCGGGGGGGGTGGGGGGGTGGGAGTGGAGAGAGGGGGGGTGGGGTGGGTGGGAGTGGCGAGAGGGGGGGGTGGGGTGGAGAGAGGGGGGGTGGAGGGGGTGGGTGGGGGTGGAGAGAGGGGGGGTGGGGTGGGTGGGTGGGGTTGGAGAGAGGGGGTGGAGAGAGGGAGGGTGGGGTGGGTGGGTGGGTTGGAGGAGGGGGGTGGGGTTGGAGAGAGGGAGGATGGGGTGGGTGGGTGGGGGTGGAGAGAGGGAGGATGGGGTGGGTGGGTGGGGGTGGAGAGAGGGGGGATAGGGTGGGTGGGTGGGGGTGGAGAGAGGGTGGGTAGGGTGGGTGGGTGGGGGTGGAGAGAGGGGGGATAGGGTGGGTGGGGGTGGAGAGAGGGGGGATAGGGTGGGTGGGTGGGGGTGGAGAGAGGGGGGATAGGGTGGGTGGGTGGGGGTGGAGAGAGGGGGGATAGGGTGGGTGGGTGGGGGTGGAGAGAGGGGGATAGGGTGGGTGGGTGGGGTGGGAGAGAGGGGGGATAGGGTTGGTGGGTGGGGGTGGAGAGAAAGTGGGTGGAGAGAGGGGGATCGGGTGGGTGGGTGGGGGTGGAGAGAGGGGGGATAGGGTGGGTGGGTGGGGGTGGAGAGAGGGGAGATAGGGGGGGGTGGGTGGGGTGGGAGAGGGGGGGCTAGGGTGGGTGGGGGTGAGGGGGGATAGGGTGGGTGGGTCGGGGTGGGGAGCGGGGGGGCTAGGGTGGGTGGGTCGGTCGGGGTGGAGAGAGGGGGGATAGGGTGGGTGGGTGGGGGTGGAGAGAGGGGGGATAGGGTGGGTGGGTGGGGGTGGAGAGAGGGGGGCTAGGGTGGGTGGGTGGGGGTGGAGAGAGGGGGTGGGTGGGGTGGGTGGGGGTGGAGAGAGGGGCGATGGTGGAGAGAGGGGGATAGGGTGGGTGGGTGGGGGTGGGAGAGAGGGGGGCTAGGGTGGGTGGGTGGGTGGGGGTGGAGAGAGGGGGGATAGGGTGGGTGGGTGGGGGTGGAGAGAGGGGGGATAGGGTGGGTGGGGTGGGGGTGGAGGAGAGGGGGATAGGGTGGGTGGGTGACGGTGGAAAGAGGGGCGCTTGTGGAGAGAGGGGGGCTAGGGTGGGTGGGGGGTGGAGAGAGGCGGGATAGGGTGGGTGGGTGGGGGTGGAGAGAGGGGGGATTGGGTGGGTGGGTGGGGGTGGAGGAGAGGGGGGATTGTGGAGAGAGGGGGATAGGGTGGGTGAGTGGGTGGGGTGGAGAGAGGGGGGATAGGGTGGGTGGGTGGTTGGGGTGGAGAGAGGGGGGATAGGGTGGATGGGGGGGGGTGGAGAGAGGGGGGATAGGGGTGGTTGGGGGGATAGAGTGGGGTGGGGGTGGAGAGGGGGGTGGTGGGTGGGGGAGTGGGGCTGGAGAGAGTGGGGGTGGGTGAGTGGGGCTGGAGAGGTGGGGATGGGTGGGTGAGTGGGGCTGGAGAGAGTGGGGATGGGTGGAGAGAGTGGGGGCTCGCTGGAGAGAGTGGGGCTCGCTGGAGAGGGTGGGGTGGGGCTGGAGAGAGAGTGGGGTGGGGGCGGGTGGGTGGGGCTGGAGAGAGTGGGGATGGGGCGGGTGGGTGGGGCTGGAGAGAGTGGGGATGGGGCGGGTGGGTGGGGCTGGAGAGAGTGGGGATGGGGCGGGTGGGTGGGGTGGGAGAGAGAGTGGGGATGGGGCGGGTGGGTGGGGTGGAGAGAGTGGGGAAGGGGCGGGTGGGTGGGGCTGGAGAGAGTGGGGATGGGGCGGGTGGGTGGGGCTGGAGAGAGTGGGGATGGGGCGGGTGGGTGGGGCTGGAGAAGGGGGGAAGGGGGGGTGGGTGGTGGGCTGGAGAGAGTGGGATGGGGCGGGTGGGTGGGGCTGGAGAGAGTGGGGGATGGGGCGGGTGGTGGGGCTGAGAGAGTGGGGATGGGGGGGTGGGTGGGGCTGGAGAGAGTGGGGATACTGGAGAGAGTGGGGATGGGAGTGGGTGGGGTGGGTGGGGCTGGAGAGAGTGGGGATGGGTGGGTGGGTGGGGGCTGGAGAGAGTGGGGATGGGGTGGGTGGGTGGGGCTGGAGAGAGTGGGATGGGGTGGGTGGGTGGGGCTGGAGAGAGTGGGGGGATTGGGGTGGGTGGGTGGGGCTGGAGAGAGTGGGGATGGGGTGGGTGGGTGGGGCTGGAGAGAGTGGGGATGGGGTGGGTGGGTGGGGCTGGAGAGAGTGGGGATGGGGTGGGTGGGTGGGGCTGGAGAGAGTGGGGATGGGGTGGGTGGGTGGGGCTGGAGAGAGTGGGGATGGGGTGGGTGGGTGGGGCTGGAGAGAGTGGGGATGGGGGGTGGGTGGGTGGGGCTGGAGAGAGTGGGGATGGGGTGGGTGGGTGGGGCTGGAGAGAGTGGGGGTGGGGTGGGTGGGTGGGGCTGGTAGGCTGGAGAGAGTTGGGGATGGGGTGGGTGGGTGGGGCTGGGAGAGAGTGGGGATGGGGTGGGTGGGTGGTGGCTGGGAGAGAGTGGGGATGGGGTGGGTGGGGTGGCTGGAGGAGAGTGGGGAATACATCGTG